>NC_061501.1:16468008-18953008 GCF_022539355.2 Hippoglossus stenolepis | reverse complement strand
TCCTCCCCTCCCCCTCCTCACCCTCCTCATCCTCCTCTCCTCCTCACCTTCTCATCCTCATCCTCCTCATCCTCCTCACCCTCCTCACCTTCCTCACCTTCCTCATCCTCCTCATCCTCCTCATCCTCCTCACCTTCCTCACCTTCCTCCCCCTCCTCACCCCTCAGCCTGACTTTCTGATTCTCTCTGATTCTTCACTTCTGATTTCATCGCTCTTCTCTCACTTTCCAGGTATAAATATGAAATTGATTTGGTGAGAAATTTGTAATAATAACAGCAAAGTTCTTATTTTTCAGATTTTTAACAGATGCAATGTTTCCTGAATATTAACGACAAAGAAACAAGTCGGAGATGAGTGTTTGTATAATTCAAGGACAAAAGGAATATTATAAATACTTTGCTCTTGAAACACAGAGACCTTATAAACAGGTAAAATATTATTTCTCTGATAAGGAATATACAGTATAAAGGAAAGTTTTTACAGTAACTGAATAAAAATCAACCCTCTGATAAGAATTTGATGAAGGAATTCTGGATCCTGATCTGCACCAAGTGTCACTTTGTTCATCAGAATCTCTGCATCCTTTCACAAAAGTCTAGAAAATCGTCCTGTGATAAAACAACTCTCTCTTCCTCTCTCACCTTCCCTCCGTCTCTCTGCTCCATCTCTCTGCTCCGTCTCTCTGCTCCGTCTCTCTCCTCCGTCACCACTGTCTACGTCTCTTCCTGTTAATGAATCTCATTAATCACCGGATGACATCTGGGCCGCCCGACCCTCTCTCCCCTCGTTTCCCTTCGGCAGCGTCTGTCAGCGGCGCCTGCAGCCGCCTCCTCGCTGCCCCGCGGCGCCTGAGAGCAGCAGGTTCACCGATGAGCCACATCGGCACAACGCAGCAGAACCGACTGACACTGTGAAATGTTCTCAGTGTGTCCGTCGCCTCTGAACCTGACGGGAATACAGATTCATTTCTATCTGGAGCTCAGCAGCAGCGTCAGACTTAAATAATCGATCAGCTGACGACTGGTGGAGTTTCCACCACGAAGTTCAGACTCATTCATCAACCGGACTCATTCGAGCTCATTTCTCCACAAACTGTCTCCTCGTGAAACCACGTTGAAATCCTCCAGATCCCGAATTGATGGTCGAAGGTCAAAGGTCAAGGTCACGGTGACCTCAAGTTTGCACGACAATCTTTGCACAGCCTTTTTGACTGTGTACTTATATGTTGTGTATTTGTTTGTATTGTCGTTCGTCCTGGAGAGCAGATCCCTCCCCTGTGGTTTGAGTTATGATTTCTGTGAACAAGAGAATAAACGTTTCTGCTCCTAAAACAACGTCTCTGTGTGCGACTGTCAGGAAACCTCAGCAGGAACTGTACCGAGCGAGGCTGGTCGGACGTCTACCCCATCATCTTCGTCGCCTGCGGCTCCAACAGCGACGAAGACGATCCCAGCGAGGTGAGTCAGGCTCTGGTTTCCTGCAGGTTTACCGGTGTGAGCTCGCTGATGAGGAGCTGGCTCAGAGAGCCCATCGCCTGATCTGAGCTCAGTGTTCAGTTTCACATCCACTGTGCTGCTGACGCCTGCAGGTGCTGTTGGTGCAACAGCAGCAGAGGAAGCTGCAGGGACGTGTTGCAGAATGCGGTTTCCTCCACACACTGTTTGTGCAAACTGAAGAAATGGTTTCCACAGGTTCTGGTTGTTGTGATCCTCAGTGTCAATCTAGAAATTCTGTGATCCGGGTTTAAAAAACCACAATAGTTTCCTTTTGCAAACAGGAGAGAATCGTTCTCTCTGTGGTGTCGACGGCTTCTCGTCGCTGTTGTTGTTCTGCAGCAGAAACACAAACAACAACAGACCCCAAAGAGACAACTGACGACAGACTTCTGTTTGTGTCTGTGTGCAGAGGGGACTGACTCTTTGACCCTCAGTTCATGTCAGTGTGGGACAAACAGGTTCCAGTGTAAAAGTGTCTGAATCGGTTTAACTTCTTCTGTCTTTAAAAGTAAAACTAAAGATGCAGCTTCTCACTTCATCCGTCACAGAGGTAACAGACGCTGCAGTACTCGACCAGCACTGCCTGACTGGACCTCCGGGCCAATCACCCGACTTTCTCTTCTTCTAAAAATAACTCAGACCACCGTGAAACCTGCGTCTCTCCTTCATCAGGTCCTCGGTGTGTTTATGTGTGTGTGTGTATAATGTGTGAGTCTGTATAAATCTACAGATTCCTACACGGTGAAAAGGTTCAAGCAGATGACAACATATTTATCTCCTCTATCTGTTGTTGTATCGTAGAGGATTTATATTTTATTTTATTTTACTAATACGTCAACAAGGATTTCATCTATGCAGCATCTTTCAAAACGGCCATTTCACAAAGAGACAAATAAGTAAAACGATTTAACTCAACATTAATAAAATAGAATAGAGTAGAAAGCTTTCACAGCCTCCAGCTCAGAGCAGGAGAAGCTTAGAAAATCCAGAGTTTAGAATAAAACTTTAAATCTATAAATCCTATCAAAATGCAGCTTCTCTATCTATTCATACGAGTGCACTATTAACCTGTTCCTGATCTGAGAGTATTATTCTCCTTCCAAACCCTGATCAGTGTTAATTCAGTCGTGTAGTAAATGTTGGGTTTTATGCATCTGAAGCTTCTTTCAAGCTAAAAGCAAAAAACACTCAATCCTGGATCCGTCTTTCAACGTATTTTATTGTATTTTATACTTTCACACGTTCTCTTGTCTCAGCGCCGGATCAATATCTCACTTAGTCTCATTAACTTCAGTCGTGTGCGTCACATATTTCTGAATGAATTGTTTCTCTCCAGCTCGTTGTTCAACACGTGCATCTTCACTTTGGGTTTTTTCCTGTTTCCACTTTTTACGAGACCAAAGGAAAAGTGTCTTCGTCCAGAGAACGCTGTGTGTTCTGAGACTTGTGGCGAGACGAGGGCTTAAACCCGCTGCTCAGTTCAGATCCTCTAATCCGCCCTCGTCTGTTCCCATATCTGCTCATGTCGGAGGTGAACTGGACCTTTTTTGTTCCGTCTCCGCAGCAGTGACGCAGCTGAGGATCTGACCCTGGAGCTGCGGGTCGTCGCCACCTTTTCTCAGAGCAGTGAACCACTGTCACACACACACTGATGTTAGCGTGTGCGTAGACGTGTGTGTGTTTGAACCCCCCGGTCGCCCTGAGGCGTCCTGTGTGATGCCACAGAGCTTTGTCTCTGACCTTCTGCTCGTTGGAGCGGCTGCATTCCAGGAGCCTGAGGTTCATGCTGAGTAACATCCAGGTTTTAAGAGAATATCCGGAGCCGTTATTGTGTCCACGCTGCCCCACAAAGCTTTTATTATTATTACACTCTTCAGTAAAGCAAACGAGAAGGAAGTGAAAGTGTTTCATGTTTGTGGGAATCACACACCCCAGAACTGATTCCCCCCAAATTTGATCCGTTTTGGTTTAAGCGTTAAACAAATGTTAGAGAAACAGTGAAAAGCAGGAGAAGGCTGTGTTTGTCGGGGACTAGTTTCTGTGGCGGATTAATGTTTATCCTCGAGGGTCGTCTCCTGTTCAACTCAACATCTGGAACTTTCGGCGAGCGTCCAAAACACATCTGTATGTTTTTCCTGTGAATAGTCGACTTTCTTTTTAACATCTGTCACTTCTCTGTACTTCTCTGTTTACTGCGAGTCTCTCTCTGTGTAAACACGCTCACCAACGACTGGCTGACGACAAATTCTGACTAAAAATGTGCTTAATACTAAAGTAAACTAATAAAAAGTCAAAACTGTTTTTGGTTTACGAGCTGCTTATAAACCAATTAACAGATCATTTACATTTATAATTTTTATTTATGTGTAATAATCTCACAATTGGTTCTTAGTTCCATCTCTTACACCCTAACACCACTTCTTATCAAATTCAGACATTTTTTATAATTTATATATGATTATACGATCTTTATTATTATGCAGATATTCACCCCTGTCCCTTTATTGGCTGACTTCACAGCACATGAACTCGCTGACGAATAACGACGTCACTAATCGGTACGGGGGAACTTTAGAGCTGCAGCGGACGTCTCAGCTCTTTTGGATGAAAGGAGCGTTTGGAAGTTTCCCTGGCCTCGGTAGCGTGTCGAGTTTCCAGTCGACAGGTTCGGGATCTGCTCCGTTTCCTCCGCTTGTTGTTGTTTAAACACAAAGTTTGAAACGGCAGCAAACACGAAGCAGAAGCACGATAATAAATAAGAAAGAACGGAGAACAAAAGTGATAAATAGCGTACCGAACACACACGTGATCTGTGTGTCACACAACATGAAGATGAACTTTCAGAACACACGCACACACACACACACACACACACACACACACACACACACACACACACACACACACACACACACACACACACACACACACACACACACACAGACACACACAGCTGCCTGGTGATGCTCTGCAGATCCGTCAGGTGTGAGGTTCTCTCTCTCTGCTTCTGTTTGTTTCCTGTTGAGAGAGGTTTTCCGTCTGGGAAACATTCAGCTGAGACCAGACGTCACCGCTGGCCCCCACGCTCACACTCACACTACTACACACACATCACAGACGAGGAAGAAGTGTCCTCTTCGTCCTCATCTTCATCGTTTCTAATCAATCTCCCTACGAGACACCGAGTGATCGAGACAAAATGGCTCCAAACATCTGACACAGACGGGACCTGATCAATGTCTCGTTGAGCTCAGCGATCGTTTGTGTTCGTCATTGATTCTTTATCAAGTTATCAGTGAATCCTTTTGTCTTGGAAACGTGTGAAACGGCCTGTTGCTGTTTCCAGATCCCTTCAAATGTCTCGTTTTGGCTCAAAATCCCGAAAAGAAAATTCCCACGTTTGAGAATCTGGAAATTCTTATCATTTTCACATGGAACTCAGATTGTCCAGATAACGATAAAAGTCGTTACTCAAACCCTCTCTCTGCCTGTGAGGGATTTGTTTCGAGCACTCGACTGTTCTTCAGTGCTTCTCATTCGTTGACTCTCTTCATGTTGTTTGACACGATTCTTGCATTGGTGGTAAAAGAGGTTCTGAGGTGAAGTTGATTTCTGGTCCATGTCAGACTTTTCACACCAAACCCTGCGATGGAAGTTTTTCCTCTTTTCAGGAACGAGCTCCTGGTTTTGTCTCAACTGATCTGGATCCTTCTCCTGTTCGTTCTCTCTCCTCCATGTTTACCTGCATCCATCTTGAGAGGAAGAACACAAAACCTCCTCCAGATGATAACAAATATCTCCGTGAAGAGGAAGGGAACAAATCCTGCATCTGGATCCGAGTCCCTCCTTCGTTCATGCGCCACTCAAACACAATATGTCATGGAAATTGGTTATATATATTATATCATATATTTAGATCATGGCTGCAGGAAGCCGCTCAGACATCGCTTCAATTCCCCGCTGTCGGCGAGAAAGACGTAAAGGGCGAGCGAGCCAGGGTTTATGGTCGGAGGTGTGTTTGGCTCAGCGGGTCATCGGCTCCCAGGCAGGAGGCCTGAGAATCAGACGGAGGAATGAGGCGCTGATGCCAGGCTGTGACGCTCTGTGTGTACGCTCACATATTTGTCCATATGTGTACAGACGATGGGAGACTCCCTGACAACCTGCTAGCATCTTCTTAGCAACAGGAAAACAACGTTTGTGCCAAGTTGAAACAGTTGAGGTTCTTCACATGAAACATTTCTGCATTTCTGGTTTTTATCGGCTCGTATCGCTGATCTAACGTCTGTGTTTCTGTAAAATAATCATGATTCAGAAACGTTTGATTTGAAATGTGAAGGGTTGGTTTATGTCGCACGAACCTCAAATGAGGAGGTTGGAACTTTGTCAGAAGGAGGAAAAGAGAAGGAAGAAGAGAAGAATGAAAAAACAAGAACTGAATGATGTAATTCAGGGGAGTGTATATATATATGTGTGTGTGTGTGTGTGTGTGTGTGTGTGTGTGTGTGTGTGTGTGTGTGTGTGTGTGTGTGTGTGTGTTCATTGCCAGATGATGTGTCAGACATGGAGAATGTTGTTTATAAATGATGAGAGCGATGAACGCCAGGCACCACTCTCTCACACACACACACACACACACACACACACACACGGATCCGCCCCCGTGTGTCAGTTCTGAAGAGTCTGTTTTGAGATGGACCAGATCCTCATCCTGATTCTAACCCCACTCTTATTGTGAAAGAGCCGCTTACCAGGAACTTCACTGTGAGAAGTTGCTGCTGCTAAAAAGAGAAACTACTAATTAATGATCACTTGGCTCCACCCCTTTTTATTATCGCTTTAATCGTCTTTTCCACGAGCTAAAATCCAAAGAAATTAATTTATGATAACAGGCAAACATCAACAGTAACAGAAAAGCAGTGAAGGTCCTCGTTAGTATAACAGAATAAATGTGTGTGTCTGTGTTTACCAGTTAAATCAAGGTCAAATGATTTAATGAACATTGGATTTCGCTGCTTCGCTCATGGATGTTTTAAATCCTGTGTCACCTCCATGTTCATGAGGAAGAAAGCACCGTCATCTTCTTCGTGCACTAACTGAGATGTTTGTGTCTCCAGCTGGTTTTCTACAGGATGGTGAGGATCCTGTCGACTCTGGGCCACAGCCTGTCGCTCATCACGCTGCTCACCAGCACCGTCATCATCTGTTTATTCAGGTAAACACACACACACACACACACACACACACACACACACACACACACACACACACACACACACACACACACACACACACACACAAGAAAGATAAGATCATTAAGATAAACTGTTAGGATGAAGGTCAACAGAGGAGCTCCGACATTTAGTGAAATAAGAATCACACTGAATCTTCAACCTCACACTTTAAAAGTGACCCTGAAGATTCAGGCTAACTTGGATCCATTAACACAGGATATATACTATAAACCTATGATCTCACACACACACACACACACACACACACACACACACACACACACACACACACACACACAGCACTCCGGGTGATAACAGTTTGTTGCAGCTCCGTCTGGATCAAGTCCATCTGTTCACTCGGCTGCTGTCGGTGTGTTTAGATACCTCGTCCCTCACTGGCTTCACACCCTGACACGTCTATAAACACACTGCTCAGCGTGTGTGTGTGTGTGTGTGTGTGTGTGTGTGTGTGTGTGTGTGTGTGTGTGTGTGTGGTTGTTTGTGTGTGCAGGAGGCTCCACTGCATGAGGAACTACATCCATCTGAACCTGTTTGTGTCGTTCATGCTGCGAGCCGTGGCCGTGCTGGCCAAAGACGCTCTGCTCTTCTCAGATGATGAAAACACCGACTGCAGCACGCAGCCGTCACTGGTAAACACACACACACACACACACACACACACACACACACACACACACACACACACACACACACACACACACATTATTCTGCTACACTAACGAGGACCTTCACTGCTGTTCTGTTACTGTTGACGTTCGCTTGTTGTTTTCTGTTCTTCGTGTCTTTGATTCGTGTAAATATCTTTGTTCACAAACCTGAGAGCAGCTCACGCTGTTTGTCCTGAGGATCCTCATTCGTGTGTTTCTCCTAGAACATCATCCTTGAGTTTTAAATAAACCCAATAAACCTTAAAGATGAGTCGAATCCAGTGTAAATAATAATTAATGACTCGTCCAAACGTCTCCTATCTGTACGATGAGTCTTGTTCCGGTGACATCAGAAGTGATTGAGGGATATCGAGGTCGATATTCAGCACGTTTCTATATCGTCAAATAACTAATTACAACCAAACTTATCAGAGACACAAACACTTGAACACATCAGTGTGATAAGAACGACCTGAAATGACAGAAACCATCTCAGTGTGATGCCTTAAACCTGGACTCTAGAGCCCCCTGGTGGTCACTTTTAGTATATCATTAAAGTCTGCAGGAAGCAAACACACACAAATGATGCACCCAAAAAAAATCATGTGGTGTGTTATTGTCGTCTGTAGATTCACTAATGTGAACGGTTCCATCATTGTGATATTTAGTTTTATTATAGAACTGTTGCAGCAAGAATGAAGTGAACTGTGTTGTTGTTGTTGTTGTTGTTGTTGTTGTTGTGTTGTAGGTGGGCTGTAAATCCAGTCTGGTCTTCTTCAACTACTTCATCATGGCGAACTTCTTCTGGCTGCTGGTGGAGGGTCTCTACCTGCACACGCTGCTGCTCGTCATCCACACCTACTCCACCCCGCTGTCCGTCTACATGCTCATCGGCTGGGGTCGGCGGCACCTTCACCCTCTGACACCTTTACAGCCAGACTCTGGTTTTGCTTTGTTGCATCGTTTCTGTTTGACACGTGAGATCCTCCGACTCACACGCAGGTCGTTTAGCGGAGAGTTAACAAAGATATGATGACGACGACATTAGAAACAAGACGTTCAGTGAAACGAGGCATTTCAAAGTGTTTTAATTAAGATAATCAGTCAGACATTAAAGACTGTGTTCGTCCACCATCATCCTCCACGGTGCCAACACTTCCTCCCTGAAACGTTAAGCTCCAGCTGCTTAATGAACATCTCTCTCTCTCTCTCTCTCTCTCTCTCTCTCTCTCTCTCTCTCTCTCTCTCTCTCTCTCTCTCTCTCTCTCTCTGTCTCTCTCTCTCTCTCTCTCTCTCTGTCTCTCTCTCTCTCTCTCTCTCTCTCTCTCTCTGTCTCTCTGTCTCTCTCTCTCTCTCTCTCTCTCTCTGTCTCTCTCTCTCTCTCTCTCTCTCTCTCTCTCTCTGTCTCTCTCTCTCTCTCTCTCTCTCTCTCTCTGTCTCTGTCTCTCTCTCTCTCTCTCTCTCTCTGTCTCTCTCTCTCTCTCTCTCTCTCTCTCTCTCTCTCTCTCTCTCTCTCTCTCTCTGTCTCTCTCTCTCTCTCTCTCTCTCTGTCTCTCTCTCTCCTCTCTCTCTCTCTCTCTCTCTCTCTCTCTCTCTCTCTCTCTCTCTCTCTCTCTCTCTCTCTCTCTCTCTCTCTCTCCCTCTCTCAGGAATCCCGTTTGTCTTCATGATGGCGTGGATCGTATGTCGTGTAACTCTGGAGGACACGAGGTCAGTCTTCACGTCCCGATCTGACGGAACTTTAAAACAACGCCATCACAGCTTTTTTCTTTTTAACCTTGACATAACGAGTTTGAGGTAAATAATCCCTGGTTTGTCTTCAGGTGCTGGGAGATGAATGAAAACCCCATCCCCAACAGACTCATGAACTGGCCCATCATGGCGTCTGTCATTGTGAGTTCCAGCCGCTGTTCAACACAGAACTTCCTCAGGCCCTTGACAACACACGTGACAAGTGTGAAGCTGCCGAGGAGCCAGTTTGGGCTTAATAATTCTCCATTAGATGTTTGAATCAGGTCACTTTTCAGTTTGAATCCTCTGATTTTGCTTCTGTGCTTAGAATTCTTAAAACAGCGCTGGAAAAAAATAAGAGACCACTTCAGATTGGTCCTGAATCTGAGTCTGTTGAAATGTTGTCGTAGTTTAAAGAATAGAACAAAAATGTTAGTTTCATTTCAAATAGTAAAACCAGAGGGACTGATAATTCTAATCTTCCTGCTTCGTGTTTCTTCACCTCGAGATCAACTTCGTGTTGTTCATCAGCATCATTCGTATCCTGGTGCAGAAGCTGCGCTGCACGGACGTGGGAGGAAACGAGCAGTCACAGTACAGGTACAGTCTGACCTCCGACCTTTCTGTTACTTTATTATACCAGTATGCCTGAGAGCAGCCAGATTCACATCCTCCGAAAGGATCATCGCAAACAGCTGATTGTGTTTCTATACTTTGGTTTTAAATCTCAGCGGCAAACTCACCAGGCCTACAGAAAACATGCCAAACAAATAAAACGTAGGTAAATTAGCTGTGTGTGTTTGTGGCTGTTTTACCAGACGCCTGGCGAAGTCCACCCTGCTGCTGATCCCTCTGTTCGGGATGAACTACATGGTGTTCGTCTACCTGATGGAGCCCCCGAATAAAAACATGAACCGCATCAAGATCTTCTTCGACCTCGGCCTCGGATCCTTCCAGGTAGCGTGGGTCGCGTTTCTAGTTCTCACAGTGACCACAGCATGTAGACCAGGACATCGAGTGCAAACAGGCGTCATTATAAAGGGTTTTGACTTGTTTGTTTTGCCGGGGACACAAGGTGGAGAAAAGCAGAAAATGGTTTCACCCTCATGTGTCTCAGCACCTATTGACGTCACGATGCTGTTTTTAAATCTCTAAACGTTGTGTGTTCGTGTGTTTCAGGGTCTGATCGTGGCCGTCTTGTACTGCTTCCTCAACAGCGAGGTGAGTCTCCACACGTCGACACATTAACCTCATCTCTGTCTCACAGACTTTTATCTCAACTTTGATTTGCGTGCGATCAGGTCCAGAGCGAGCTGAGGAGGACGTGGAGGGGCTTGTCCCTCAAGGGCTGCGTGGGGCGGGACTACAGGCCGCACGCCGCATCGGTCGGCCGAAACGGCACCGAGAGCTCCGCCCAGTTTCCCAGGAGCTCCCGCGCCCCGTCCATCCTGCAGACGGAGACCACCGTCCTCTGACCAGAGACTCGTGGACGTAGACTCGAGGGCTGGACAGTGAAGCCAATGCGGAAGTGCCTGAAACCTGTATTCTCCGGAGCGGCCAGCAGAGGGCGACTCCTCTTGATGCAAAAGACGTTTCTGTAGAGATTTATGTCTCGATCTCTAGTTTCAAGTCTTCTTCAACACGACTGAGGTTCATTTTATAAATTATGGTCCATTTAGAGTCAAATAGACCATAAAGCACGGTGCGCATTGGGGCGCAGTGTGATTGACAGCTCGTACCGTCCAATGGGTGCAGGTGGCAGGTGGAGGTGGGCTTGCAGCTCTCAGTCAGGCTCCACCCCCCCATCTCCTCCAAATATGGTGACTTCTGTTTTTCTTTTTTAAACAAGATGGCGCTGGACAAAATGTCAAACTTCAAAACGGCAGCTCTCAAACCAACAGGTGGCGTCGCGGCGTGTTGACACTCGACCGGACGAGGGACGAGGACGTCTTTTTGTTTTTTAACTCTCAGAACTCGTATTCAAAGTGACGCCGGACACAGGGAGACTCACAGACGTTTCTGAGGCGAAAGACTTTTTCTCCGAGTGTGTGATTTTTCTGATTTTGTTGTTGAGTTCGTCTTCAGTGTTTCTCAACACGGTTCCGCTCACAGTCCATCAAACTGTTCCTGCTGGAACATGGAGCAGAAAACGTACTCTCCCTCTATAATTTGATATTATAACTGATATTCCTACATATTCTCGGTCATTTAAAAGTATTCCTGAGACCCAGCTGAATGTATAACCTGCTGGTGTTGGTAACTTGCTCTGAAGTCTTCTACTTTTAACTTTTTTAATCTTTAAAACAAAGAGCATTTAACCCCAATGATTAAAAGCAAGCCATAAAGAATTTATGTAATTGAAATATGTTGTTTAATCACATTTATAACAAAGAAATTACATCGTGTGTCGGTGGAGAATCACAGATTTTGACAATCGTAATTATATTATTATTTTTTTTGTTTTCAGGGCCCAGGGAAGCAGAATATATGTAATTATTCTTTTTACTTGAGGCCGATTCAAATTAAGGATCTCAGTTGTTTTCGTTTTCAAGCCAATTTATTGTACATTTAAATCATTTTTACGAGTCTGAAGTAAAAAAAAGAAGATTCTATAAAAACCACGGAGATATGTCCTCTCACGGCCTCTCAGGCTGATCTCGTCTGGGACCCGAGCTCCTCGATGTCCACTGAGATGATAAAGAGCAGTTTCATGTGGGAGTTGAGGGAACGTGTTACTCTGGCTCACGTGAGTCTTTAGAGTCCATGTTGTTTTTCATTTCTCGGAATTGGGGCCAAATCCAAGTTCTTGGAAGTGCAAAAGAATTGGGGAAAATATATTTTATGTTCTATATCTTAAACTATAATAAATTACTATAATTCCCTGCAGGTTTCACTAAAAAGTAAAGTGATGATGTGTGAGATTCACTGATCAGAAAGCAGATATATCTTGTTACGTGTGCAGAGAACAGACACTGGACATCTCAATCAAAGGGACTCGGTGGGACAGCAGTGTTTTTACAGCTTTAAGTACCATGATGTCGATTACTGTGCGTATGTTCCCGACCCCGACGGAGACTGAGCATCAACGTCATTTATAAGCTTTGGAATACAACTGTAAACCTGTGATTTCATATATTTTAAAAGCTTTTATTGTGAAGGCTGAGTCACGTTTGTGTGTTTTTTATTGGGACAATAATTTATTATATGAACAATTAAACACAAACGTTTGTGAGAACGAAGCAGACGAAGCTGAGACGCTGAAGAAAGAACAACAGAGAGAAATGACTTCTGCAGCAAAACAAAAAGAAAACAACTCATGTGAAACGTGTCTACAGACCCGTTCTGGTTTCGTCTTTACGTTTCCTTCAGCTGACAGTTAACTCATCTCTCCAGTGTGTGTTTACCTGCACTTGACAGTTCACACTGACCCGTGCTGTCAGAGGTCAGAGGTCAATGAGGAAGAGAGCATCTTGTTCCACTGGTAAACAGAAGAGAACAAACTCGCTGAGCGACTCTACCTCTCCTCCTGGGAGTGCTCCTATTTATTTTGGATTGGAGAAGTGGTTCTTCGGTCAGGTTGGAGTTTGCAGAGCATTTTTAAAGAGGTGAAGGACAGTCAGCCGAGCCAAAGACAAGTGAGAGTGAGGCCCTGGAAAACCTGATTGGTGAAGAGGAAGATGGCAAAAATATAAAAGCACAATACCAACCCAGGGAGGAAGGTGTTTCTCCGGGGGTTGGAATGTAGAAAGATGAGGACACAAGTAAATATCTTAAGTCGTGTTTGTCTCCTCCTGTTTTAGTCCTTTTCTTTGACTCTGTATTTTAACATCACAAGTTTAAAATGATCTCAGCTAAAGGAGCAGCTTTTCCTTGTTAATGTGTTTAACATCATCCTGAGTCACATTAAAACTGTTCACTCAGTAAAACGAAGGAATAAAGTTCAACATTAGCTCGTAAGAAGCCTGGTTTAGTTAAGCTATGAACAAACGCACTTCCTGGTGTCTTAAGTCATGATAAGTGGTTCTAAATGTTTATTTAATTTAATTTAAGAATATGTGGTAGCTAATATTAATGCGTTTTATTGGTGTTAATATTAATGAGTATTTGTATTGTTAGTTTAGTCGTAGTTTTAAGAGATAAGATAAAAGTTTATTGATCCACACGCTGGAGACGTTCACTTGTTACAGCAGCGGGTCGGACTGACAAGAGAATAAAACATATTTTAAAAAAGGTAATAGAATAAGTATGTATATTATAAACACCTTTAACTGTAGTGGTTTATAAAGAAATATTATAAAGTAAAGTGCAGTGGCACAGGATGATTTCACGAGCAGGTAGAGAAACAGTTTGTACATAAATATATTGTTATGTGCAGATGACAGTTTAAAAAGTTATTTTTACGTTAGAAACAGTTTAAATCGGAGAGAAGTTAGAGGCTCTACGAAGTTTTCTACGTCGCTAAGATCCACTCAACCAGATTCCAGATCGCTGGGTCCAACAAACAGGTTGAACAAACACTGAGTCTCATTTTCTGCTCAGGATTAAAGAACAAATATTTTATTATTAAAATATTATTTTTCTAAACAAGTTTCAAAGAAGAAACTTTTCATTTCCGACGCTGGAAGTAGAAAATCGAGAACTTACAAACCACAGTGAATGTTTCAGTTCAGTTTTTGCTTTTGCTTCATCCCAGCACATGCCACCAGCTGACACTAGTGCACCATTGAAAATACAAGTTACAACATCTGACCTCCGTCGCTGCTTCACAGAGTTAGAAGAAGCAGAAACATTTAAGAGCTTTCTGAGGACAGGACTTCCTGCAGGACTGTTAGAACGCAGAGTTTCTGTGTAACTGAGGTGCAGCAGTTAAGCAGTTTCATCATGATATGTTGTCTTGGCCTGTCCCACTGAGCAGGAGGACGATGGACAGGATCCTCGTGGACATTTCAAATGATGCACTGGCCCTGATCTGGCTGCAACTACAGAAGCTGACGAGTCTTTGGACATTAATCGGTGAGACCCTTTGTTAGTTGTCGGTAAAATGTCCCAACCGTTAACCGCATTGTCCACATGTCATGTTTCATTCATCTGGATAAACACTGTGGCTCACAGGGTGAAGGAATGAAGTCAGAGGAGAAACAAGTTCACAGGCGCAACATTTATTTCTGACCAATGTTTTCAATAGTTGCACAGTTACAAGCTTTTAAATCAATAAATAATCCTAAACAGTTCAATTTCATAAATACATTTTAGCTCTTTATCAGTGTGAACACATGACACTCTTCATAATGTTGTTTACAGCAACTTGTAAATAAAAATTCTAATAAATACATGAATACTTCTATCAGCGCTGGTCAATTAAATTAAACTAATAAATATTTATTTCTATTAAAAGAAACTAAATAAAACTACTGTGCTATTCAAGTGCTTTTTTTTTTTTTTTAAACATTTCGTTTATAGCAGTGTTGATGCCAGAGTCGGTGACTTCTAGACGAAGGTCCTTGACGGTGGAGGTGATGCTGTTCTACCGCTTGTGAAGGTTTCATCAGCAGGAGTCTCAGATGTGGAGGAGATGGAGGGAAGAGCGGAGGAGGGAAGAGCGGAGGAGGGAAGAGCGGAGGAGGGGAGAGGCGAGGAGGGGAGAGGAGCAGAGGATGATGAAGGGGAGGCGGTGGATGTGATGATGGAGAGGAGGGAGACCTTGGGAGTCGACTGAGCTTTTGCTCTCCTGTGAGAAAGATAATAAAAAGGAGACCGTAAGGGATTTGAAGAAGTTATGAATTATATGATATGATAATGATGATAACGTGAGCATGTGAGTAAATGAACAACAATAAGAAACTCACATGAAATCCCTAATCTTAGGTCCAACCCACTTAGCGTTGAACTGACTGCAGTAGAGACCCGACTCTGTCTGAAAGCTGCAAGAATCACAAACATGTGCAACATTAGTACTTTCCACACTCAGACTCAGTTAAGCAACACTTTGTAACTTTTGCAGAGCCACAGCGCCCCCTGCAGCCACATGTGGTGATCTGCTTCTCGACCCAGAAGAGCTGCAGCTGTAACAAATCCACCAAACTCTGTCCATGATTCTTCATGTTTTAACAGTTTTCTGCTGAATATTGGAGATAAACTCTGGTTTTTAATAACTTCTGAGTCTTTTTAACTGATCTCAGTTCAGCTTCACTCTTCAACTGGAGCTGGTTGCAGCTGCGACTCTGAGTCGGTTCTTCTCACAGGAGATGGAACCCACTCACCAGAGTTACAGAGAGCAGACGTTCAGGGAGAGAAGTGGGAATGGAAGAGAAACCTTCTCCATGCCCCTAATCAAACTGCATCGTGTCAATCTTCAAATCTTTATAAAATCTCTTTTTTGACCTCTTCTTACTTACATCACAGCTTTGACACATGGGGGGTTCGCCTGCTGCACCATGAATCCTGTGATGGGCTCAGTAATCGGATTTCTGTTGACCGTCTTGCAGCAGGTCGCCAGCTTCTGAGCTGAAGAGGGATGAGAAAAGACCAGAGTTATCACAGGAGGAAAAATCATCTGCAACATCCTGTAGCTTGTTTCTTGAAAACTCCGTCTTACCTGCCGATCCAGACTCAACCACAGCTACCAGGACGATGGCGACCAGCACACTTCTCACCAGGCTTCCAGAGCTGATCATTTTTGATAAGTAAGAGTTGAGATTAATAAATACTGAACAGAGTAATTTGTTTTGTTCTGTCTTCTCCTGTCCTCTCCAGAGATCTTGGTGAACTGACAGACGTCTGAAGACATCGGATATTTAAGCAGAAAAAAGCAGAAGTGTTGAGTCATCTTCCGACTTGTTTCTAACTTGTTTCCATCGTCTCTCTTTTTTCTCAATGGATGACCGGCTGATTGACGGGGGGGTTTCCACGAAATGACCGACAGGAAGCACTTTCCTCATGAGACTTAGGTCAAGGGTTTTCCAGTTGATCTGATTGCAGGCATATTTGTAATCGCTCAGAAGTCTGAGGTCAGGGGCATGTTTCAACTTGTTTTATCTGTAAGTTAAATCTGACTCATTTCAAGGCAGTTTCATTTCTCAATAAGAATAAATAATGTACAAGATATTTTGACCCTCAAGGTGAATGTTTTCCTTTCAAAGAGTTAAACTCTGTGGCATTTATGTCATAAAGAATTCATGATTTAAGTTTAGTCACCATTTGATTTTCAGAGAAACAGAAAAGCGTTGACTTGTTCTATAATACAACGGTAGTGCAGGAGCAGTTAAAAACCTTCATGCACTGATGTAGTGTGTAATTCATTGAGTTTGAAGAACATATAACAACACACTCTTCTGTGAAGATAAACCATAGCCTGTGAATCAAAGAGCTCAGAGTGGTCTGTTCCAAAAAACATCTGTAGCAGTGAAGTCAAGGCCTCAGTCGCACCAAGAGCCAATTAAATCACAACAATTCAAACACACACGCTACAAAATACTTCTTTTATACTCTTCATGGTGTATTTTTCCGTAATTATGCAACAAATCTACACAACTATCTATGGGAAATAATTCAAACCATAAACTGTAAATAAAGATGATTGAGGACGCATCTCCTGTTTGTCCCAATATCCAGAAATGAAGCCAACATATTGGGGATACGAACGCTGTCATTTTGTGCAGCTGAATAAAATGTTTAGAATATTATTTAACATTGATCCTCTCGTGCACTGGAATCAGAGGAGCACACGTCAGTAACTGTCCAGTCGGAGGTTTGCAAGCAGGCAGTCACCAGCTCACACACCTTCCCCACAGACGGTGAACTGAAATGTGTGAGCGTCAAAGACCGGGACTTCCAAGAAGAGCTGAGGTGAGGCCGAACGGAGACATGCGGCTCGTTTAAAAAAGAATTAGAGGAAGGAAACAGGAGATGACAGGGTGACACCGGGGCAAAAGCAGAAGCGTCCACACTCTTTCAGTTTTTGTTTTCTCAAAATATCAAACTGCAAAAGCAAAAGTGACTTTGTTCACATCCATGAAATTAATGGAAGGCTTTTCGATCCTTTCAGAATTTGCTGGAAGCCAGAAGGCTGCTGAAGCACCGTTTGACCCAAGGAGATGTTAACAAAGCGCCTTTAACATTTATGTTTTGTTTAGTGTGTAAAAGAGGAAGTGTGTCGTGTGTCACTTTTTCACATCTCCATCGATCAGGAATCCCTCTCAACTCGAAACAAACATCAGTGTGATAAGAAACGACCTGAAATGACAAAAACCATCTGTCCCATCTGCTAACATGGAGGTTTGTGGCCTACACAGGAGCCAGCCATCAGGGTGCGATGGAGACACTTTGGCTTCACGTCTGGGAGCCGTCATGTCGTCCATCTACGATTTAATATGATCATATGATATGTTTTTAAATGTATTTCAGGGTTCAGGGTGGGGGTGATGCAGCAGCGGAGGGAGCAGGATCTCCTCGTGCCTGTGTGGGTCTCCTCAAGGAGGTTCTCCTCCCACAATCAAAACCTGCAGGTGAGGTGGTGCAGCATCACAGGCCCAAAGACCTCCAGTGGATCTTGTCCTCCTTTCTTCACAAGATATTTCAAGAAACACGTCGCCATCATCTCTGTAGAATATATCGAAGCAGAGAGTATTGGGTTGAACTGGTAGTTTGAGCATTCCCAGTCTGAAAAGAATCAAATTGTAACTCAGAGCAGAGAAGTTTGTTTGGTCTCTTAACCTCTAAGAATTAACTAATTCACTTAAATTCAACAGTTTCCTCTGCTCTGCTGAGGAACATTGGTTTCCAGCTTCTCCCACCAGGTTTGATTCGAGGCGCAGCACACAGAGGAACAGAGGCTGAGGAGATCCGTTGCCACAAATTGAGATAAAATTCCCCACTTAGACTGTTAAGATTAAAATAAACCAGACTTCCTTCCTACTTTCCTTTTTCTCTCTACTTGCAACACACCGGGTGTTTTTAACAGGGCTTCACGTGCAGAGTCGGCAGTTTCTTACAGTTAAAAAAGCCAAATTAGATTTCTGTGTGAAACATATCGGCCTGGGAGTCTTGTGTAAGCAAAGAGCTGATAACAGAGGAGGGGTTGCATTCTTCTAATACTGACCTTTTGAAATGACGTGTGCTTATGTCAAAAAACATTTTAAAACCTCCAGTAACAGTGTAAGAGATTTCTAACTTAGTGGTTTGCTCTGTTGCTGCATTCCACAGCTGCGTGCAGTTCTTTATCACTCATCCATAAAGTTGTAACCGTCCACACAGACACCCAGACCTCCAGGTTTCATGCTGATCTGTCCAGTAGTTAGAATCCTGCTAACTCACAGACGGACAAAACTAAAACACCTCTTTGGCAATACAGGAGTTTTAATTACACGTCTCAGATAAATAGATGGACAGAAAGCCGGAATGATGAATAAAGGTTGTGAAGAACTGTCATTTTACGATGGAAACTTTGTGACTTCATGGTTTCCATGCGTGAGGGTGAATGGTATTTCCTTGAAAATCCTGCCCTCCCTCCGGTTCAAGGACACAACGATACAAGAAAACAGGAAGTAATTACGCAGATCAAGAGACTTTTGGAACTATGACTGGGTCATGTGCCACGCTGATCACCACCCAGTGCCTTATTCCTACTTCCACTCATCAGGGCAGACACCAATGCCTTGTCATGCTCTGCGGCTCCGGACGTGGTGAAATGATGGTGAGGTTTCTTGTTTCACACCAGATGTTACGAAACATACGTCGACAGGTTGACACACACTTTCCTGCAGCCGTCAACATTTTCCACACTTTTCACTGCTGATACAGGCCGACAGCACAAAATCTACATCCAGAGCAAGGTTTGTATAAAAGAGAAAAATCCCTCCCTCATGACACAGTCTGAATCAGCGGGTGGAGGGTTTCATGAAAATGGATGTGACAACACACCGGCTCACATGTCTCGGATGAGTTAACGTCCACCACTGACGACAGGGATGATGACTGAAGTGAATAAAATGAATTTATGCTAAATCTAAATTAATAAAGGTTTCTACAAGAACGTGGTGGATTTAATTCCTCTTCATTTTCTCCACATAGAAACAAGCTCTGCTGATCATTTCCATGTGAAGCTCTGGGTAACTTTGCTTTAAAAGATGCTGCATAAGTAGTTTATGGTTATTAGTTTTTCCTTTTCATCAATTGAAATCTTTGAGGTTTGAACGTGTTTTCACGAGAGGAAACAGTTTTTATTATAAGAAGTATCTGTCATCAGATCAGAATCATAATGAAAACAAATGCTTTGTCATCAGTATCTGAATCTTTGTGTCGGACAGACATTGTAAAACACAGGGAATAGTTATAAATGCCGTGTTAACCTTAAATGTGTCATGACTCTTTGTCTCCCCCAGCAGGTTGAAGTAAGGACTGACATGTCTGAGACGCACAGAATCAGTTCAAACTATTTATTAACCACACGTTAACCCGCTGAGGGAGATGTTAAAAAGTTCTACACTGTTTTAACTGAAAAAAATAACACTTGCATATATTCATTGTTTAGAGTTTCACAGATTTGTGTTTGTGAGGGCGTGGTGAGATATTTTTGTATTGTTGAATATTTGAATGTCTTTATTCTCCACAGGCCTGAAGAGCTTGTGACACACCGTCTGTCCGTGTAAAGAAGAGACGGAGACAAGTCAGGTGAGTGGTTTTCTCCACTTTGTCCCCATCAAGTGGGGAAAACAGAAACTGCAGCCAACCTGCCTTTAGGAAATAAACTCAGAGACTAAAAGTCAGAGCTTGGCAATGAAACAATATCAATCACTTTAGGTTTCATAAATAGCTGTATCGCAAAATGTGTTGCTGTGAGGAGAAAGTGAGGAGGGAAGAAACACAATTGATTTAACTGAGATTCGTAAAAAAAATTGTAAAAGTGTTTTCTGTCGATAAAGAAAAGTTTAAAAGCACAACTTTCCCTCAGGAGCAAAAATCCGTCTTTAAACTTGATATAAATAAAGTAATATGTGACATTTATCCTGGTACTGGTTGATATCGATGGATATGAGCATTGATATCTTGATGTCATTTTTTGGACATATCACCCAGCCTTACTGAAAGTCAAAGAGTTGACAGCTAATAATCCAGGTTAAAAAGGAGTATGCAAAATAAATCATATACAAAACACAATCAATTCACAGTAAATACATGAACATAAACAGTAAGAACCTAGAGAACCAGTTGGAGCACCTAAGGTCCCACAACGATTATCAATGCATCTTGATAAATGCATTTCTTTAAACTATCATTTTTGAACAGGATTAGAATTGATTTATAAGTGAAATCTATCTAGATATTGTTTAGTTTTGTTTACAGAAGAGTCACAAAATACACTCAATATCTCGGTGGAAGGAAATCCCCAGTTCATGCAGTGAATCAGCTCCTCACTGGGAAGTCTGGGACAAACCCAGACGCTGCATGTTTAGAAAAAATGAGTCATTTGTATTTTTATTCGCATAATTGTTGATGATTTATTCATGAATCCAACCATTTTTCATTCCAGGTTCAAAAAGTACAACTCATTTGTGTAACTGGCAGCTTTACTGCCAAATAAATACTTTTAGTGCCATATAAAATTAAATACAAAAATAATTATAATTTTAAATAGTAAATAGAGTAAATAGTATAAATAGTAAATCAGCTCCACAGTGTTGCTCCGTCATTGTCATCATCCGTGAGCTTTCTTGCTTGAAGACACAACTGGAAGGCACCTAATCTGCAAGTAGAGGAGAGGAAACAGGACAATGCAATTAGATAAGTCTAAAAAAATCAGGAAATGCTTGATCATTTGTTGTAATGATAAACTGAACTGCTTATTTATAGCTTCTTTTAGTTCCACTCGTTTTTTTCTACCCATTTAAGGAGCAGCTAAGTTTTTGTGTACAGTTCTATAGAATACAAGGGATATCCACCATCTTAGTAATTATCAAGTGTTCTGACAGAGAACATCTTAACACCACTGTTTAAAGATACTGTTAAAGACACTGCAGTACACGAGTAAGTTAATATTAGCAAAACGTGCAGAAAGTATCAAAATGATATGTACTTCATATAAGTACATTACTGATATGAACAGATAGATATATTTTCATGTCCTAGTTGTTTGATGAGGAGCTAAGTTCCTTGTGTTATTCGCTGCTGCATAGTTTGTAATATATAACATAATTTATATCCGGGTTGTAAAACTTCACATTTCATCGTTGTAATGAAACCTGACATAGTTTAGTTTAATTCAAAACTGTTTTGATTCTCCAGACTTAAACAAATACTCTCAATATACTGATGAATATCAGATTGTTTTGCTGAATAAACTCATCTGTACATTCACTGTTAATGATGTTTGAATGTGTGATTCTCACCGTTGTGCTGCGTTCAAAGAACTTGTGATCGATGCACAACCAGTCGTCTTTCTTGTTGTTTCTAATCCTACAGAAAGGAAACAAATGCACAAAACAATTAGACATGTGCTGAACGTCCACAGTGGAAAACTGTGAATTCAGCTGGCACTTTGAGACATTACAGCTTAGTTTCCGTTGTTGCTCTTATCAAGATCACAAGAGTTGAGAGTCATGCAAACATTCATCGTCCTGTGCAACCACATCTAACCTAAATGAAGCTAAAGAGTTTTAAAGTGGTGTGTACTCACAGGTAGGCGTCTTTCTTACAGTGGTAACCTTTCTTCAGTTCAAAACACTCTTTGAATTCCTGCATCCTGAAGTTGACCTTGGGGCAGCATTTACGAGGGATAAACGAAGCCGCTGAAACACACGCAGAGAAAGAGAGAGAGACACTGTCATTACTCAGTACTTCACATCACACGTCATCAGTAAAGTAGGAATGACATGATCTGAGATGACTTCAGGTGAATGTCAGAGGACATGATTAAAGTTTATCTATCTTAACTAAATCCCAGAACAGGTTTTCTCCTCCGTGTGTTTGGAAGTTTACATAACAACGTTCAGATTATCGAGATCTGCAGGTGGAAAAGTCTGAGAACTAAGTTTACTTTATAAAAAAAAGGCTTTAGAAAAGTATAAATATCTATTTTAAAATATTTTATGGAATAAACGAATAATCAAGAAAATAATCAGCAATTAGTCGATTCTGTTTATCATCCAAAATGGTTTGACTAAAATCTTTTATAAGTATTAAATTACATAGTTAAACATGTGTGGCATTAAACAGCCTTATTAAGTCTTTAATTTAACTTGGTCAATACAGCAAACACTCTGTATAATACTCATTAAATAGTTATTTAAAAAATCATTAAGCCTCGTTATTCATTGAAGTTTTTGTGTATTTGCATTCTGTGATTTCTCCTTGGTTCAGGCTGCAGAAAGTAAATATTCAAATTGATTAATCTCCTGTTTACTGTCTTGATAAATTGATTAACGGTTTTGTCTATATTGTGTAATATAGGGTATTAGAGTTTATTCAGTTTATTATCATATCAGACAAAGAAAATGAGCAGATTCTCACACAGCAAACCTTTGGAATTTTTGCTGAAGAAATTACTCAAATGTTTTGCAATTAATATTCTGTTGATGGACAAATTGACAAATTGACTAATCATGTCAGGTCTACTCTCTGCTGCAGTCAGCTGTTCCCTCTTTTCTGCATGGGATTCAAATTCCATATGCACACATTTTACACAAAGCGGAATCAATCCCACGTTACCTTGTGATATGGAGACGATCATCACAACAGCCAGAGCGAGCGGAAAGATCCAGCGTCCAGAATCCGTCGTCCTCATCTTCAAACAGTGACTGGATCAGAGCTGCACACGGCTTCGCTGTTCAGTTCGGAAACTGCTCAGAGTCGAATACTGACCGAAGCAGGGGGCTGCTATCTTATATACAGCAGCTTCATGCAAGAAAGAGGAACCACTGTTGTCACCAGCAACGTTTCTGGAATGGAAATAACCGAGATGCCCCGATGACAAGCTGGGAGATAGAGACTCACACACGCTCAGGAGGTCTTGGAATATGTTGCCATGTCCATATATGTTCAGGTTCTTTACGATGTCGTGACAGGGTTTAATCTCTGGCTGCTGCGGTTTCTCTGGTTTCCAGTTGATAAAGCCACGTTTCACTGACGCTTCCATCCAGAGTTCACAGGCGGAAGAATAAAACACGATATCAACAACTTCATGACAAGCAGCTTATTACAGCAAGAAATGTGAGCCTGTCGACCGAAACCCTCTGAAGTAGATTCAGTTATGAAATTATTCATAATGTTCTTGGAGGCAAAGCTCCAACCAGGTCGTTAAAAAAGAATCGATTGATAAACCAATGCCATACTTTTTTAAATCATTAATAATAGTGTCCTAAGCAGAATGTTGACTTAAATTATCCTACTATTCGCCAAGAAGAGATTAAAATGCTGAATTTTCACACCGTAGACTGTAAATGAACGACCTTTGACTCCACCTTCTCCCATACTCAGAAATAACCAAAATAACTCAAACCTACCGGAAACATCAACATTTGAAAATCAGTGAGATACGAACCTCCTAAAATGACAGAAACAGAAAAATGTATTTAATGTGAACTTTGACTTTTTAGTTTGGTCCATGTCCCATCTGCTAACATGGTTGAGATGGCGTTTAAGACCTATATCAATAGACCGATAGACAACCATCAAGAGGTGATCGAGAAGTTTTGGCTTCTCTTTTCATACACGTCTATATACAGTCTCTGGGTTATATAGAGTTAAACAATGAGTACAATTGATTTCTCATGTGTTACTAATCATTGATTCTCTTTCAATTCTCCTTTTTAAACCGACAGAACAACATAAACTTTCAGGGAGATCCTCAGTCAACCGCACCAGGTCCGGTCCAGACATTTATCAATGGTTTCAGGGGGCAGGATCGGTGTCTGTGTGTATGTGTGTGAAACCGAAGGGGAATCCCCCAAACACATGTTCCAGCTCGGAGACACACTAAGAATAAAACCCTCAGACTGGCCAGACGACTATTTTTAGCATCCAGTGTTACTACAATAACCTCAGAGACCAGTCATGTTGGCATGACACGATGCCGCAAACCCCAAAAGAGGAATAACTCACACACATGGAATGTAGCTGCAGCAGATTACATTCCTTTACCTTTAAAGTTACATTACTGCGTAGTCTTCTGAACTCAGCGCCCCCTACTGGCTTTATCTCTATCTCGCGCTCTTCATCAGCGAATGGAGCCGCGGTTACAGCGGAGTTCAAATATGTAGACTTTAAAATATGTGCCTGCTTTTCATATGGCGATCAAAACTGTAGAAGCGTTAGAGAAACTGAAACACTGACAAGTCGAGATATGACAAAAGTGACGGTTCTCTTAAAATACCTGTGATTGATTATAAAAGACACTTTCAAATTGTCTTGACATCACTTCAAACCTACAACTGAAAAAAACGCTTCAGTCTTAACAAAGACAAAAGGAGAAATTAATAAAGATATATAACCAGAGCATCACGGTCAGACGAAACCAAAGCACAGACGGCACCGAGCATCATAGTTTGAAAAGAGGAAACTAGTAAAGATGGAGGACACATCTCCGTTTCCTTCCACTTTCCAGAAATGAAGCCAGAATAGCTGGGATAGAAACGCTGCCTTTTTAAGAGTCGTTTGACAAAGACAAGTATTTGAAAATGACTTTAAACTACTAACAGATTTTGACCAACAGCTGAAGCCCTTCATTGGATGGAAATACAACATATGGCTAAAAATGTGAGGTTTTTATTTTTATCCTCGGCACGACCCTAAAAGTGGAAAGTCCCGGCCAGTGAGCAGCCTCGTGTGAGGAAGACCAAGAGAAGCAAGAACAATGAGGAAGAAAGACGAAGGTAATGACACCATGAATGAATTGATGGACGGTATCCGCGTGTTTGCATCATGCAACCGTCAACTTTTCTATTTGTGTGTCTTTGCATCTATTTTAACAGACACACTAATATGAAAAAAGACTCGAATGACGAGTCCTCTCTTCCTCTTCTTTGTTCAGGCTGCGTGTTTTCCGACGGGTGTGAACACGTGACATGTTCCTGTACATTTATTATGAAGTTTATAATGACACAAAGAGGAGTTTTAAATTATACAATCTACCAATTTTCAGTCAGTGCATGTTATTAACCCCACAAACTCAAAGTAGTAGTATTTTATTTTCACATTAGACAAAGAAAGTCTTCAAACTGGAACGAGAGGATATGTTTGTTTGACACATTACATGATATCTCATATTAAAGTACTAATCCCTGCAGCTCTGTCAAAGTTATCATAATTCAAATTAAGATTTTGTTTTAAATCTTTCTGGGAACCTTCAAATTATATTAACACCTTTTCACACAACTACTACACAACCTTAAAATACATTTAACAATTTATGGATATTTAATAGCGAATACACCTGTTATCCATTAGTCTAATTATTATTACTATTTGTGTAAGACTCTTATGGACATGTCTGGTAATTTGTATGAGTAACGTTCAATTCAGTTCAATGCCTTTATTATCAGTGTATAGTTTACACACAACAGATGCACACACACACACACATTACAGTCTAATAAATACATATATAAACAATAAATTGAATAATAATAAAGGGTATTAAAACAGAGGAGTATTTGTATATTGCACGCGATCATATTGTATAAAATAAATCAGCTGTGAAATCTTGGAACGGTTCAATCAAACCTAAAATAAATAAATAAATCGTTTTTAAAAGAACCGCGGTGCGTGCTCTCGCGAGATGTGTGCAACAGCGCCCCCTTGTTTGTGGAGCGGCGACGGGAGGTATGAGGAATGCTGCGCGGCTAACGATAGCAACATCCACGAGTGGGGATTTAATTCACTCCCGGTCCTCGGTTCCTCCGGAGCTCGAGCACCAGCTGCTGCGGGACACGACCCCGTCTGTACCCGCGGGTTCCCCTGCTTCGTTCCCGCCGAGGCGAGCGGCGGCCGCGGCAGAGCCCCGCTTCTCCCGAGCAGAGGGGAGCGGCCTGCCTCTGTAGGCGGCTTCCCGGTGCTGCTCAGGCGGCCAGCGCTGTCACGAGAGCCCGCTGCTCCCGCTGGCTTGTTTTTCCGTGCGCCGAGAGAAGCGTGGGAGCCGTGAAATCCGTTTAACTGCGATAATCACCCGGTCCCCTCCACCCGCCGCCGCCGCCTGCGACCCGCAGCCGCCGGGGTTTCTCAGCCGGGGGGCAGCGTCCGGAGCCGGGGCGGCCTGTTTTGTTTTCGAGCCGCCGCCATGAATCTCCGCGAACAATAACAAGAGCCGTGACGAGCCCCCGCAGGCTGTGCACCGCGGAGCCGAGCCGCGCACCCCGGCTGTGGGGGGACGACACGCGCGCCGTGCGGTACCGCGAACCCTCCGGGACGAGCATGCATGTGGACTATGGCACCTCCGGGGGGAAAGCTTTGCAGACGGGATCAGTTTGTCACGAGAGCCCGCGTTTGAAGCTCCGAGGCGCTGCGAGCTAACCGGCCGTCAGCACCGTTAACGGGCCCCGGTGGAGCAGAGGGCTCCGCGCGGCGTGTATGGAAACCACCGCCCCGGATCAACCGACGTGTTTACGCATGCCTGTGAGCGCACGGCCCCATCGGCAGCAGCGGTTCTTTTCCAGCCGGGACCCGCGGGGGATGGGTCGGATGTGACTGGGGGCTGTGCTCCGTGCACAGACGGCCGCATGTGTGGCTCTACCGCCGGGACACTGACACCCTGACACCCCCCTCCCCCCTCTATGCGCTCCGCCAAGCCCCCCGGACTCCCGCCGACAGAAGCACGCGCGTGTCACCGGGTGGCTCTTGTGTTTTTAACGTATTAACGAATCTCTCCTGGACGGACCGGAGCCCCGGGGCCAGGCAGCGGAGATGAACCCGGTGAATGCGACCTCTCTCTACGTGTCCGCGAGTCGTTCGGTGCTGCAGTGCGACCCCCGAGACCCCCGGGCCCTCGCGGAGCTCTGCCGGCTGCTGCCCTTCTTCCGTCAGTCCCTGTCCTGCCTGGTCTGTGGTGAGTGCGTTTTATTATTAATCACTTTAATCACGTTCATTCGTGTGTGTGTGTGTGTGTGTGCGTGTGTGTTTTCTAACGTGCGTTGCTGTCAGCTGTGCGCGCACTGGGGGCGAGCCTTTAAATAGTGATGCATTCGAGGACAGTTGGAAATATGAGAATCAGCATTTTTTTTTTTTTAATAATTGGAAGTGAGGAACATGTGGGTTGATGTAAACAAGCAGGGTTTTTTAAAGTCTTTCTCTTAAGCACAGATTTAAGTCACGTCAATGTGTTTTAAATCTCCAGTCAGCGCAAATACAATTAAATAAATGTATGTAAAATGCTTTAAAATCTATTTTGTCCATAAACCCGTTAGTCTCCTTTATCCTCCATGTTTTATTTCGTACATACAAGTATTTATATTTATCTCATATATAATAGATATAGTAATACACAAGGTACTTATAATTTGTAAATTACGTGCACTGATAGTTAAGAAATACCTCTCTATGTTTACAAAAGACTTTGAGAGAAAACCATGATTTCTCTGAGTCGAATCAGCTGAATGTGAGAATAAATAATTCTTGTTTGAGGGTCTTTGACATGTAGACTTTGATTATAGCCTCAGTTTTTTATTACATAAATCTTCTGAGGGGAGATAATATTTCTTTGGCGATGATGAACGTATGAAAACCCATTGTTTTGACTTGTTCGCATGCCAGTGACAACAGAGATTCCCGAAGCGCAGTGAACGCATCACAGTTCCCAGCTACACCCATCCTGACACACCCCCCCCCTCTGTGTGTTCCTCTGTTTATCACGTTGAACAGCAGCTAACACACACTTCACCCCTAGAATCAGTCGAAAAGTTAAATATATCCACTTTAATTCAAAGAAGGGGAGAAACACAAGGGTTCAGAACACTCGTCTTTATTTGCAGAATTTAAATGTGACCACAAAAGATCAAATTGGCTTCACTCCAGTCTCTCTGCTGCTGCAAATAAATACGGCCCTGGATTTATTTAGGTATTATTTTTAATGCATGGTTTCCCCTCCTCGTACATGATGCAGCGACTCTCCCTTCGTCCCAGTGTGTGGACGAGCTGTGTGTTTGGGTTCATGTTGTGTTCGTGGCTCTTCAGGTGACGCTTCGCTCACAGCTCCTCAGCCAACAGACAGATATGTCGATTTATATTTGAATTATTGATGTTTAATTTTACATTTCCCTGACTCGGTGTGAGGCAAAGATGATAAATACTCACAGACTGCCGTCTTCACTGTGAACATTAATAATACATCGATGTGAAAGCACTCCAAACACTGTGTTGTATGTCTGCGTTCTGCAGTTGTGTTGGGTTTACCCGAGCGGCAGCCCTGAGTGTGTACGCTGGGTTGTTTCATATGAATGGACCTTCATCCTTTTGCCCCCGGTCTGCAGCTGCACTCCCTAGTGACGAGCGTCGCTAAGGAAGCTCGTCTCAAAGAGCGGGTTGTCAGCCGCTGTGGCGAGTTGCCATGCACCACTCAGGTCGGCGAGTGCATGTCAGTTTAGGAAGCTACTGCAACACAGCAGATGAGGAAGTAATGGTTTGTAAAACGTGTAAAGTCACGACCGCAGTTTGTCAGGAACATAGACGCATTCTGTCGGATAAGGCATTTTATTGCCTTGTTTGTGTTGGCAGACGCTGCTGCTTTTTCTGGATCCTGTGAACGTCAGGGAATTAATCATCGTTGTAAGCTGATCTGCACTGTTCCTGTGAAATGTGTGATGTGTTAATGTTATCAATCATCTCTCCCCCCCCCCTGTCCTCGCCTGCAGGTAACCTGCTGCAGGACCCCATCGCTCCCACCGACTCGTCATGTCAGCACTACGTCTGTCGAGGCTGTAAGGGTCAGAGGATGCAGCTGAAGCCCTCCTGTAGTTGGTGTAAGGACTATTCCCGCTTTGAGGAAAACAGGCAGCTCTCTCTGCTTGTCCACTGTTACAGGAAGCTGTGTCTCTACATCACTCAGTCGCCACTCGCCCCTCACATAGCCAGCGCCGCCAGTGACTCGCCAGATCTCCAGGCCATCCTCAACGAGGGCCTGAAGTTGGCCGAGAGCGAGCCAGAGGCGGAGGACATTTCGGATTCGGTGGGGCTGTCACAAACGGCCTCCACCTCGGACGTGGTCCATCCCAACGAAGCTTCTCCTGCGAAGGAGCTCAAAGGAGAGGAGCTCAGCCCCCTGAGCATTAACGGACTCCATGATTGTAACGGCCTGGTCAGCTCGGACTCTCTGCAACCCGTCGTCATAGAAACAGGTGGAGGGGTTGCGAAGCAGGAAAGCTTCTCCACGGAGATCCCGGTGTGCGTGAGCGTCACCGGGACTGGGGAGGCGGGGCTTTGTGACATTAGCACCTTCGGGGATGACCTGAAACAAGGGCCGTTGTTACTGAGTGTCGAGGAGGTGCTCAGGACTCTGGACACGGACCCTGACCCCACGCCCGAGCCCACCCCCCAGCCAGACTGCCCTCCCTCTGTTCCCCAGTCAAGCCTCAACGGGCAGCACTGCCCGTCTGGCCCGGACTCCTCCCGCCTCATCCCTCCCTCCCCCAGAGAACAGCCCTTGCCCCCTCCAGTCTCACCCGCAGCCCTCCTTGCAGCACCCCCAGCCCTCCACAGTCATCCCACGAGTCCCCCCTCGGTGCCACCGCAAGCGCTCCCGCTCAGAAAGCGACAGCGAGAAGGTGCAGCCTCTCCCCATCTCCAGCCTCTTACAAGGGCCCCCCCTCGGTGCCAACAGCTCCCCCCACCACCCCCACCCTGGTGCCACCACCAAACAGGAGCCTAAATTTCCTGCAGTCTCCCCCACCCTCACCTGGCCCCGGTGCCGAATGGCGGCCCCCCGAAAGTGGGGAAGACTGTGCTCGTCTCCAACAAGGCACTGAAAAAGACAGTGGAGCATCATGGGTCCACAAAGAAGGCTTATACCAAAGCCAGGCAAGGGGCTCCGAAGCCTCGTGCACAGCCCCGTGACCGCCTGCCCCCTCACCCCCACGCACACCCCCTGACACACCCACCCAGCCCCTCAAAGCCACTGTATAAGAAGCCTGTGGAGAAGAAGGGCTGCAAGTGCGGCCGAGCCACACAGAACCCCTCCGTGTTGACCTGTAGGGGGCAGCGCTGCCCCTGCTACTCCAACCGCAAGGTGAGAACAATTTCCACACAAACACAAACACAAGCTAACAGTACATATATCAACAAACTGCAGGTTTGTGCAATTTAACTGACAACTTGTGTTTGTTTACAGTGTAAAATAGTTTTATGACCACTTTCTCTGGGGTCTCTTACACGGGAAGAAACCTTTCTCTTGGTCTTAATGACGTCTCATCAGACCTGTTGATATTGATTATTGTCGTTTTGTTCGCAGGCGTGTCTGGACTGTATCTGCCGCGGCTGCCAGAATTCCTACATGGCCAACGGAGAGAAGAAGCTCGAAGCCTTCGCCGTGCCGGAGAAAGCTCTGGAACAAACCCGACTCACGCTGGGAATCAACCTCACCAGTATCACGGCGGCGGCCCTCCGCAGCCCGGCCACCAGCTCCCCAGGAAACACACTCCTCAACGTCACCGCGGCCACGGGCGCGCCCGTCACAGCCACCTTCCTGTCGGGGGCGGGCCACGACAACAGGGGCTTTGACGATTCACTGGAGATGCGGTTTGACTGTTGAGGTTCCGCCCCTCCTCTGGTCAGTCGTATCGCACATTCCCCCGCCCCGCCCACTGGGCGTTATCCATCGGGTCGTGCCAGGGACCTGCAGTGGCGGAGCCAGAACAAGGCAGCTACAGTGACAGGCGGTAGTGAGGGTCACCAGCTGAAGATGAGGGGTCGCCCTCCGTCCATCGCCCGAAACTGCACCATGCTTGTGGTCTTGCGTACAGATGCAGCGTGGAAGAGAAGAAGGAAAAGAAAGAGGAGATGTAGCGTTACTGTATGTGCAGAGGTTTCATTTCAGTGGGGATAGTTTCTGTTTCTGTTCTCTACTATGGGTAACGTGTAGAGCATGTTGTGTAGCTCAGTCGGGAGTGTTGACCTCGGTCACACGCCTCTGTGTGTGTGTGTGTGTGTGTGTGTGTGTGTGTGTGTGTGCGTGAGCGAGAGCGCGTGGATGTGTGTGTGTGTGAGGGGAAGGCTTTGGTTGGAGATGAACATTATTAGCAGGAACAGAGACATCATCATCAGAGACGTGTAATTTATATAAAGGAAAGAACTTTTTGTACGTGGACTCATCAGTTTCCATTTGAGAAAACATTTTATGATATATTTTATAAGTTAAAATCAATGGAGGCCAGTGCCGAGGCAGAGCTGCTTTGAACCGGAGCATTTTCACACAGGTGAACGTTGACTCGTGTTTTATAAAGATGAGATCATACGAATCTGTAACGTGAAAATGTAATGATCCGATCTCTGATATCTTAAACTGCAAAGAAGCAGAGAAACTGCTAAATGTCAGGTTTGAATACGAAACATGCTACGATGTTGTTGTGACAAAAAAAAAAATGCCTTTAAATGTGTCGTCGATGAACCAGTGGTGGAGACGGAAGATGAAACTTCTCTCTGGTTTGTTGTTGAATGAAGCACTTTTCCCACTTTCTCACGCCGACCACACATTTTCAAGCCGCCACGTTTCTTCCCTGTGTTAAAGTCTCTGGTTGATCGCAGCCTCCTCGCTCTGTGTTTCACGAGATTCTGTTTTCTCAAAGCTACACTCATGCTGCTAAACACCACGGAGGACTGAAGAAGGAGAGCGCAGCTGGTTTCCTCGTCTTTCTGTTCAGTTTGTTAACAACATTTGCAGTATTTATTGGATGTCCCCTGACACGACGACAGGTGTCGGGCTTCGCTTTCACCTCCTCTGCCTGTCGATCCGGTTTGGACTGTCTCTGTCTCGGTTACGTTGCCGTCTTCTTCTTAGTGTTAGTTCCTGGTGTCTCCAAACGATTTTTGTTCTCCCTCGGGGCATTTAAATACCTGTAATATAACTGTAACATATTTCCACAAAAAAGAAAGAAAATCAAAAACTTACCAAAGTGTTGTGTGATTATTCGTTTTCCTCTGGATGTTGTTGCTTTATCTCTCTGCAGCTTTCAATGCGCACCAGCAGGGGGCGCAGCATCCCTGTAAATGTCCAACAATGCAACTGAAACAACTTTTTATTACTTAATGTCGCTGCCGCTCTGTCAAATTTACAAATGTGGAATAATTGTTTACGAGTTGTTTGTTTCCAGGCATCTCTGCTCCTTCCTTCTTTTAGAAAGTCCATTATCTGTCCAAAGTAACGTTAATACTGAATATACGTCATGTGTATTTTGTTTAATGGTTTTTACACATCAATGTTTTGCTTCTGGAGCTCAGAGAATTTAAATAGTACAAAAGTACAAAACAAACAATATTATACTAAATTTAAAAAGAAAGAAATAGAATTTGATCTATTAAATCCGTACCAAACCATAAATTGGTGCAGATTTATTGTAAAGTTTTGATTTCTTTGTTCCCTGAGTGCATTGTGTAAAAACTAAATCCTATAGATGGCGGTGACTTTGTTTTGTATCTTGATTCTGATCTGAATTCTGCACAACTGATCACCAGGAAATCAGAAACGACCTCGGAGAACCCGAAGGTAAGAAAAACCAAACGCTGAAACTGAGCCTTTTACTTTTTTAACAGTGTCTTTATTTCACATATTTACAGACAAAACATTTTCATATTTACATTCACATTCGTTTCGATCTACTTGGTAAAAAAATACACTTTTCATTGTGTTTTGCGTTGATCTGGATTCTTGTTGGTGTTTGTGCTCCAGCGGAGGAAGACGAGAGGAATTCACTGCAGGTGGATGATTCCTGTGGTTCCATGTGGAGGCTGAAGTAAAAAAAAGCTCCTCCGTCCATTTACAACAGATTTATCTCGAGTGTTAAATGTCATTTTTGTGGAAACCAAAACTAAAACCACTTCAAATATATATATATATATACACATTCGTAGCAAAATCAAGACACTGAGGAGAAAACTTGTATTTACAGAAATGCTACAGTGACGCTGCCTTCGTGAATCTTTATGGGAACTTCTCACCAGAGCCCGACTGATTTATGGATGATAAAAATAGTTTTGGTGTTGATTCAAGTTCTATATATTTGGTCGAATGTGTTTTTTTTTTTAATGATATATTTATAGTTATTAATAATTAAGTTTGATGGTAAAACTACAAACTTTGCCTATTATTTATATCCAATACAAAATCAATTTGAGACAGTTTGCACATAGAAAGATCATAAAGAATAATAATATTACAACATGTACATATCGATATTTCCCTTAACAAATATTTGTATCTGCCCCCAAATATCGGTCGGACTCTGATTATTACAAAAAGCTTTTCTAAGAATTTGCGGACTTTTGTTAGATTTTCCAAAGTAGAGCTGAAGGAACCAGTGAATATAACTGACTTAATTCTTGACTTTAATAATTGTGCTATTGTTTAAAATCCACTTATCGGATTTGTTATGGATGCATTTAAAGTTTAAATATGACATTTTGATTAGCAGATGATCATAAATTGTATTTTATATCGCAGCTTCTTCAGCTCATGAGAGATGTTCAGTTGTGTCTCCTCCATTAAGGATGAATTTCTTCTTCACTCATATATATTCTCTGATGCCTCCAGTTCTCCTTCAGGTAAATAATCAATAATTAGTGATTTTCTTTGTGAATCTGAGGCTTCGCTGCAGTTTTCACTCCAACAGCTCCCTGCGCCACATGGAAGGCAGCAGAGCTCCAATAAAGAAAGAGAGAAGCCCCACATTTCGGCTGTTTGCACGACGATGTGAGTGATGTTCTCCACGTCTGCAGGTCACATCTGCATCTAATCCAACATGACATGAATGCCCAAGAATACCAACCATTAGGCAGCGTTTAATGCACCAGTTGGAGAGCGCTCGCGGTGGACGAGCCAACGCGCTGGAAGACTGACAGCAGAGCGAGGGGCTGTGATGCGGCTGCCAACAAAAACACAAGCGGCAGTGTTTTGAATTTGACTGAAGGATGAGGTGATGAAGATGCTTCTTTAATCTTCCCGTGCGGACGTCAGCGCCTCGCCGTGTCTTTAATTTAATGCTGCACCATCTGAGAAAGGTTACGCACAAACATTTCTCAGAAGAAAACACTGAACCTCTGTCGTGAAATTGATAACAAATGATTGCATTCACACAAAGTACCCAACCGTTGCTGTGACTGTTTTCTCCTGTAGGTGGCGCGTGCATATCTGCGGTCCCAGCAGTGCCCCCTTGTGGAGAATCTAGTTGCCAAAGGTGAGTTAATTAATAACGTTTTGTTTTTTTTTAAAGTAAAACCACCTCACACTAATTACTAAAACTTTTCTAGCATCACTTTAACGTTGCCCGTCAGGCAAAACAAGGCAACTTCGGGTTTTGAGGTTTTGGACTTCGCACACACGTCCTCCTTCGAGATCATGTAAATACGACCATGTGTCCACTGGGCACATATTGCTTGCATGTGTACACTTCTAATGTGAGAAATGAACATGTAAAGTCGATCCCTCCTGGGGCAACGAAGATGATCCATCTTTGAACCGAGGAAAAGACGCTGCTGAGTGATACGTGGTTCTGCGGATTGAAGAACCACTTGTGGCAGGAATTAAAGAACAGATGCAGACCACAGCTCGGCCTCAGGACGGAGCCGCGCTCAAAGTGATCTCCATGTCGAATAAACGTGACTAAAACGCAGTAGATTAAACGTAGGTGCACGACTTTACGTGAGTGTACGGACGCATCCAAGAAATGTTTGTGGAGCAGAACTTTCTCTGTGGGTCACGTTAACTCGGACACATTTTAAAATCAACACATATACACAACCTCACGTTCGTCTTAAGTCTTCACCGACATCTCCAGTGTTCGGTTGAGATTCTGAACAAACCTGCGACTTCTAGCGTCAGTTTTTCACTGCACGAGTGAGGAGGAGGAGGAGGAGTCAACGATCGACACAAACGTGACGACAGCTCCCTCTGCTGGTCATCTAGCTGATGAGAAAAGCACCGAAGAAGCTGCTCTTCTCGTCCATGTCCACGGCGGAGGCGTTCGTCACCGTGACAAACAGGCGGTCGCCGGCGCTCAGCGGGAACAGCCCCCCCTGGTGGGCGGAGTGCAGGGAGAACTGGGAGCCCCGGGACCAGCAGGAGGTCCGACTCGTCTTCATCAGCAGGATGGGAACCTGGTAGGAGCTCACCTGGCGAGAGAGAAGGAGGTGAGTGAGAAGCGTTGGTTTGTGGTTAATATAATAAGTATAAAAGACAAAAAGTAGATAAAATATTCCCCCTCTGAGACCTGGTGGTGAATAGAGTGAGCTTTAACTTGTATTTGCATGTCCTCCATTACACAAACAGTCCAACAACTCTCAGTTTAAAATGGTAAAATCAGCAAATTATATAAATATAAATGATTCAAATGGTCTAAAATGACAAAATGAACCTTTAATATTGATGTTTAATAAACTGGACAAGACGAAGCTGTTTCCTTCTGATGTAACTCGACTTCACTGTTGTTGCAATAAGCAGAAAAACTGTGTGTTCAGTTGGACGTGTTTTTATTTGTGGTTCACTCTGTGGTTTTCAGTGCAACAAAATCTAAAAGGTTAAATATAAGTTTGCGGATGTGGCTTCGGGCCTCGTGGTTAAAACACATTCCACACAGCGCAGCGTCCCCACAGGTAGAAAGTCGAAGGTAATTTGATCAAATAGAGAAACTAATATTAAAATGACTCGTTGAACGAGGGTGGAACTCGGAGGAGGATTCCCACCTTCTTGTAGACGTACTGCAGCAGGGGCCTCCCTCTGTCCTCCACCTCCTCTCCGTCCTCGCCCTCCTCCTCCAGCGAGTGCGTGTGCCTGAAGTAGGTCTGGGCGTAGACGTAGTAGAGGCCGGGCAGCGGCACCACCAGCTCCCCGTCCACCAGCTGGACGTCCTGGAGGAAGGCCAGCCCCTTCTGTCCCTCCCACCACGAGATCTTCTGGCCCTGAACCCGCCGCCCCCCCGCCGAGACCGGGGCTGAGGCAGAAAACAAAAACAAACACGTTAAGAGTCAAGTGAATGAAAAACACGGCGGGAGACGGTTTGTGACGGATCCTTTCAGCCGAGAAGAGAAGAAGATGAAATATTATAAATAATAAACAAAATACATGTGTGTTTAATGTAAGTTCCATCAGGTCAAAATTATGAGATGAAAAGATATAAAAAGGTAGGTAATGAAAATGCTGCTAAGTTTAAACTTAAACTTAAAAGCAAAGCGCTTTATTAAAATGTTTTTGTTCCATTTTATTGATCATTCCTCATTTTTATGTTTTTTTAATCTTTTCCTGGCAGAACCAGTTTGGCTTCTTTAAGGATCCCATTAGAAGCACATGGGAATAACTCTACTCCTCCATAGTGCTGAAGTAATATATTTACACTCACTAAAAAATGAACATTAACAAATAGAAATGTCACATATAACTTACTATAATTTTGAACACAGAATGTTTTATATAATATATATAAAATGCTAATTTTGAAGTAAATAAATTAGATTTTTAAAAATCATTTATTTATTAAATCTATTTAAAAAAGCAGAAACAATCTTTCCTCGTTTAATAATTACATATTTACAATTATTAAAAATCCTAAAATTACATCTTAACTAAACAAATGCCACAAACTGTTTTATAGTTTTGACATAGATTTTCTTTTTGATATGATATTGCAAAAGTATTTTAATTTTATATCATTCCTCCTTTATTTCTGGCAGGAACAAGCTTCCATAGTTTTGTCCAAACTTATTGAAGTAAATAAGCTTCAGTTCCAACTTTAAAAACATCTTGATATGAAGGTTTAGTTTTTGCCTCTTTGTTTATTCGTCATAATGATGCGATGACTAATTTGAGTTCATCGTCCGCCTCGTGTTTCGAGTCTGTTTACCTTTAGTTATGATTCTAAACAGATTGAAATGTAACTGTAGTTCTGTGCAGACGGATTCAATTTAAAAAGTTGTTGACGAACATTGAACCCATGTAAACAGTCGACTTTAACCCGAAACCACACCCACGCCTGAACGACTCACCGCCGCCCTCTCGCTCCAGTTTGGGCACGAAGCTGCCGGTGACGTGAGCCGCCACTTTGGGGCGAGGTGAAGCCTGGTCCTCCATCACAAGTGAGGGCAGCACCCGAGAGACCTCATCTAATTTGGAGACAAAAGGCCCATGAAGCAAAAACATGTTGAATAAATGAAAACCCCCCACACAATCTGTTACTAGTTCTTTCAGGACACAATATCTTCACCACTGAATGACTGCAGCTGATGAGATAATAAGATACTGTTGTATTTCTGATTGGTTATTGATCCGTTGGTCTGTCTCACCTCTTACTGCCGAGGAAATCTGCCGCTGGTAGCGCTGAGACAGAGACTGTGAAGAAACCAGAGGATTCCATTTATTAAAGAATGCATTAAAGCAGCTCTGATGCATTTACAGTCACAGTCGGACGCCTCATCGTAAATCTGTATCTCAGACAAAAACAAACTTCATTTCTCCTAAACTTTAGCAAGAAACACACACGAGCAGCAGAAAACTTTACAGAATCCAAAGAAATGGGGCTAAATACCAGGTTTCAATTTAAAAAACATAAAATCTCTGTGCTCAGCTCAAACCACATCCGTGCCAAGCAGCCGCTGCTCGGCTTTGCCCCTGAAACTCTGCAGACTTCAGGACGGCTGAAGATTTCTGCGCTGAACAAAATAGGAGCCTTCATGTTCAGGTCGAGTAACAGATCCGTCGCTGGTAATCGAGCCTCTTCCCTCTTCCTCGTCCTTTACATTCCTTCAACCAATTAGCTGGCTTCAGAAGACGTGACCACTGCCAAACTGATGAGAGCGTTTTGCTCTGCATGTGTTCATGTGAGTTCACTTTGTTTCCAGAAACACGAGAGAAATTGGAAAAAGCCCGATGAAGAAAAGTGAGGGAGTCCCGAGAGAATCGGAGAGAAAAGGAGGATTTTGTAGGTGTTTAACTGGTGTGGCTGCAGTTCTCACTGGTTACCAGCAGAGGTTGGAAGGGTTAATGGTTCCAGCAAAGAACGGGAGGATGGTGAAAGAAAACATTTCTGAAGTCCATCAGGATTTATGAGAAGTGTAATGACCTAATATAAGACCTAAGAGTTTCTAAGGCCTAAAATCCAGATGATTGAATTTTAGAAATACATAAATAATCTCTGGGTGTTTCTTAATATTTATTTCTTGTCATCAGAAGCAACTTTAAATTAGTTTTTTTCATATGTTCTAAAAAAATATATATTTTATTACCTTGAATTTAGAACCCGATCTTCCTCCAAGCTGAACTGTACTTAACGATCTTCGCCTGATGCATTGAGGACCATGAATATCTGTATTTTCTGTTTCTGCACGGCTACAAACTGATTTTACTAAAACTACATTTTATTTGTAACATTTCCCAGTTATAGATATTGACTGATTGGTGAAATTGGCTTTTTTAAACCCGATTATTGATTATTTCATCTATTTTTCACTGGATATTTGTGTAACACTTGCTTTGGCTTCACAGTTGTTGAGCTTCACAATAACGCAGCTCAATAAAATACATATAAATAAATAAACATCTTTCCAGATGTTTTGAGTCAAAATATCCCAGTTTGATTTGAAGGAGACTTTTAAACCCACATTTCACTTTGTCCTGAGTTAAAAGCGGAATCTGACGTCCAGGCTCAACATGTCCCAGCATCTTGTTTATGTTCCCAACTAAATTTAATCAGGCAGCCGAGTCAGAAAATACCGGAGTGGTGTTATTTCAGAAAGCAGCGGAGTCAGAGGAGGAGGAGGAAGAGGACGGGAACGAAAACAAACTATATGAAAGAAACCTGGGAGTAAAGGGAGATGAGTGTGTGTCTGTGTCTGTCTGTGTGTGTGTGTGTGTGTTTCTGTGTGTCTCTGTGTGTCTGTGTGTGTCTGTGTGTGTGTGCAGGTGAGTGCATTCCTCTGCTGATTAAACTACAGGATCACATCAAGCTATGAAGGAGCTCATTGTGCATCTGAGCTCTTTTTTCTTCCTCTCCTAATGTTCGGAGCTGAGATCTGAGGAACAGGAAGTCCCTAATAATAATAATGATGATGATAATAATTATATTAATAATGATAATAATGACGATAATGATATTAATAATGATAATAATGACAATAATGACTGTGGGATCTGTTCACTGTGTTCACGAGGCCTTAGTTTCCTCGTCCGTCCCCAGTGCTGCCGCTCACGTTCCTCTGGCATTTAAAAAACTTGTGTTTAACATTAAAGGGACATTAGAGTCTAAGTCTGTATTTAACTTGTTGCCAAGGAATCACATGAAAAGAGCAAAATGAACAATGTGTTCGATACTTTAGATTTTTTAGTCCAAAACCCGTTCGTTCCAAGAGGAGATCTTTAAAAGCAGCTCACACGTGTCGTTTTCAGCTTCCAAAAGAGAAAAAGCTTGAAACTGAAGTTTTAAACCAAACGGGGATTAAGCCACATTTGCTCTGGTGAGTATTTAGGGCAGCGGGACAAAGTGTGTGTGGGGTCAGCAGAGTGTGTTCATCGGGCAGTAAAACCGCGAGAGACACTGGTGTGATATTAATAGTTTTTGGAATCGACACAGAGAAATAAGAAACTGGACTTTTATGACGTTTGTTTGAAATGAGAAAGACATCAGACTGATCCTCGGAGCAAATTCAAACCCTAAAGTTGACCGACAGGAATGTAAAAATCATCTGGCACCCGGATCGCCACATAGCCCGCGTAGTAAATCAGACAAAGCTACAAATGTCACTGTCGTCTTAACATTTACGACGACCCTTTAACGTGGAGTCGAGCCTTTTTCCCAGCAGCACGAGCGGGTGTTCGGTCATCAGGCTCGGAGGAACTTCTATCAGTGTGGAAAACGATCTGCCCGCTGCACAGCCATGTTTGTTTCCTTAACCCCGCTCACTAAATGCCACCGCGAGGCGGAAACAGGAAGTGTTTTTATGGAGCGAGAGAAAACGATCGAAAATTAGGTTAAAGGGGACGTCGGCCTTTTCCAAGCATCCGAGTCTGTTTACTGGTGTTGATGGGGAAGAAACAGTGTTTTACAGTCGCCTGTCGCCCAAACTCCAGCTCTGCTCCAGGCTTCAGCACCACACCCCAGCGTCTGACTCCGCTGCCAGCACCCAGGCTGCATTGTGGGTAATGTAGGCGAGAGGAACGAGATAAACGATAAAGAAAACATCTGGTGCATTGATCTGATCTGTTTTCAAAACTCTGAGAGGACGGTCGTGGTCAGTGGAGCGACCTTAAATAAACCAAACAGGTTTTCCGGCTGCAGCTGACGGCTTCTTTTTACCTCCGCCATGTTTCAGATTTCTCTTGGTTTGATAAAGATCTGATTATTCAATTAGCTGCACATTAGTTTTCTGTCAATGAATTAATCAATTTTCTGTCAGTTAGCTCTTCATCGTATTGTTCACTTTTTAAAAATCTTCAAGAGATCATGAAGTGACTCCTCGAGAAAACCACGTTCTTTAATTCACTCATTCATTCGTTGATCCTCGTCTCCACGAAAGAGAAAGAAAAGTCAGACAAGAACAATAATAAATATAAGAAACAAAAACCTCCACCGAGGCCCAACAGCCTCCTCATGAAACCACCTTTAAATTCACTAGATCCATGAATTCTTCTCTGAGAAATCAGTGAAAACGTTAAAGATCGTTAAAGGAAATGAGAAACAATTCCTGGATCTGCCCCCGGGCTCAAACCACATCCTTCCAGCAGGTTTTGTGGAAATCCGTCCAGTAGAGTTTCTGTAAAGCTGCTGAGTAACAGACGGACACATAAACTCCTTGATGAGGTGATAAAAATCCAATTTAGAAACGCGTTAATAAAGAAAGATGCTTGTTCTTCCAGGTGCACGGTCACAAAAACTGGACTTTCCTTGTACGGTAAAAACATCCGGAGAAGTGCTCCGATTAGTTGAGCATGTTCCATAAGAGCAACTCGTGTAAAACAGAACTAAAATATAATCAGGAAGAGAAAACTCCCAGGTGCAAATGAAAGTATGAAAATAAATCAGGATTTTCTTTGTTGGCTGTTGCAGCTGAAGTGTGGGGAGGGGGGATTAGTAATGTCTCTAAACTCCAGTGGGTGGAGGAGTTTCTGATCCAGAGCAGGCGGAGAGAAAACTCTGCAGCTGGCCAAATAATCACTGAGTCATTCACACTCATCAACAAATACTGATACACACAGGTCACACTCATTTTCTGCAGCTGAACCAGAAACACTCAAATTACTGCTTTTGGCTCAACTTGAATCCATTAAGCAAAAAGCTACAAATCAAGCCCAAGAAATCCTGGTTCCATTTCTCCTGGACTCTAGATTCTAACGACCTCCTAACGACAATTAGAAAACCATCACGGAACCTCGTTAAAACACAGCAAGAAGAACAATGTTGGTTCAAATATGTGAAGGCGTCATCGCTGCCTCAGACTCGGGCCTCGTCCAATCCCCTGCAGGGATATTTGTTTGAACGGGTATTTTCTGCTCCATTTCCACACAACCTTTGTTTTACAAAATATCTCCATCCAGACGAGACCACAAAAACAACTACTGCAGCCGGGCCAGTAGGTGGCGTTAAAGGCTACATCAAGGGATCAGAGATAATGTTCGATGCTGACGTCTGTGAACGTCGGTAATGTGGTGCAGTGGTGCTAAATTTAGCTGCTAAACAAATGTAGAGAAACTGGTTCATAGCCGCTGTTGCTGTTTCTGGCCAGGGGTGAATCCAAGGGCGGGGCCAGGGGGGGGCACTGGCCCCAGCTGAAGTCTGATTGGCCCCTGAAGCTTTGATTCAAGAGATAGAGCGACAGTAAACAAGGAACGACTGAATCAGGATGTTGGCCCCTCTGTGTAAATCGTGGCCCCTGATTTAGAAAGATCCTGTTTCTGGCGGATGCTCGTTACACAAAGCCACAGTGTGAATGTGTAACGAGCATCTATCGCAGCTCAGCCAATGTTTTCTTCGAGTCGTCCAAATTGAATTTAAGGCACAGGCTTCATTTGTCTGAAGTCAGAATCTCATTTATACGTCCACTGGTTCTTCTTGTTATGAAACACTTTCTCTTTCAGGTTCTGCCGCTCAGGTTTCGATGCCCAATCGAAGACACGGAAAAGACCCATAAATCTAAATCCTCTTTCAGACCTTCTCTGCCTCCAAAGTGAGGCTGATAATTTACCTAAAACTGGGAAAAACACGCACATCCAGTAAAACATCTACTGGTGCTGGATCAAGGAAATATTTGAGAACGAGAGAATGTGCAAAGCCGAAGCTCCGGTTAAAAGATTTATTTGCCTGCGACGTTTCAAGACGTTCAACAGAAGATTCAGGTTTGTGGATTTTCTCTTTTTCAAACTCTTTTTACCTGAGGCTCATTTTAACAGTGTCAGCTTTTAGATTAAATTAAAACACCGGATTTTAACAGGTCGTGGTAAGAACAAGAGAGGAAGCCGACAGCTGCCGCTCGTCCACAGGCCGCACCGACACCCATTACACCGCTTGTTAAATCCCCGCCCCGGCCTCCTGTGTGTCAGAGGACGCACTCTGAGGTTTGCTGTTGTTTGTGTTCCCCGGATCAAGAGCAAAACAAAGTGGAGTAGCTTTTATTTTCTGTTCTGCTCACCTGTGGAACGGGTTTCCTGAATACCTGACCTCTGCCAACACTGTCCGCTTGTTTAGATCAGACACTGTTGTTCCCTGCAGCCTGAAACACGTCACCTCTGTTCAATCTTTACCTGCTCAATCTCTTTTTTTGTTTTATTGCTTTTCTAGTGTGATTCTAATGTCTTCAGGGTCAGACTGGTGCCAGACCCCCTCAATCAACCTGCCTTCCCCTCGGTGCAGCTTGCACGTGAGTTAAGGTCTGAGGTGTGAGAGGTGTCTCTGGGGGTCGTTGTTTCACGCTGTCGTTTCTCGTTACCTTCTCGATGAGCAGGTGGAGCTGCTGAGTGACCTGCCAGCACGGATCCCCTCGAACCACCGTGATGCTCTGCAGGTCAGCGCCCGTCAGGCAGGAAACGCTGCTCCTGGCGAACGTCTCCTTCATCTGCAGAGAGGAAAGGTCAAGAAACGTCATCGAGCAATCACGCCAAAGGCCTCATGGAGGTAGAGCTCACTGTAAAGTCAGAACCCGAAGCTCTAATTGAAAATTCCCCATTTTTCACAGCACAATTGGAGAAGAAAAAAAGCCATAAATCAGCTTTTATTATTCTGTCATAATCAGTGTCTCAGACTTTAATAGAAACCTGGGTCCAGATAATTTGCTGGCATGTGTCCCTGCTTCTTTGCTTTGTGTCTGTTTGGGTTTCACTTCTCCATTTATTGCTGCTTCATCTCGTCCAGATTAATTATTAATTTCTGTAAACACAGACTGAGAGTTGTGTTGGACTGAATCCAGGTGACCAGAGGAGCTCAGCAGGAGGAGCAGGGTGAGTTCAACACGCACACACACGCACACGCACGCACACGCACACACAGCTCTGTAAAATCTTCCTCACAATCACAGAGAGCCTCACTCCACCTCTGGAGCTCTTTACTTCTTTATCCTCTGTTTCTCTTGTGATTACACATTCAGAGAAAAGGAGAAAGTGTCTGCGTGAAGTCAAGTTGCGCAGAACCGACTTGTTTAAAGTTCTGAATGTGGCCTTTGCGGTTCGCGCAGCAGCAGCAGCGCGTGAACACGACTTTTCTCCCGAACTGTCACCGCTGATAATAACTAGCATTGGTCTGCGGTGATCGCAGCAAAGTGCGCGGGGTCAGTGAGTGTGAGTTCCGCCCCGCGATGCGCACTGCGCCGCACCGCGGTGCGTAAAAGCCTCCGCGCGTCGCCGGCGCCTCGCTCCGCACTCCGGACGCTTCCTTACCGAGTTGAGCGCCGTGGTGAAGTGCAGCACGGTGATGGTGACGACCACAGTCTGCAGCAGGACCGCGAGCAGCAGCAGGACCCCGAGCTTCGGACCGGAGCCCGTCATAACGACCGAGCGCCGTCCGGTTTCCCAACCAGCGCCGTCCCGTCCCGTCCCCGGACCTCCAGAACAAGAACAATGGCAGAGAGCTGGCTCCTTCACTTCTACCCTCCCCGTCCCCTGCGCCCAGGAGGAGGAGGAGGAGGAGGAGCCGACCTGAAGAACAAGAGCCTTTTCCCTCTTTGAATTTCTCCTGGTGAGATTATTGTTTCGTTTCTGCGCTGAGAAAACACTGATAACTTAGTTTATTGTGAGTCTCGTATCTGAGCTGCAGATCTGAGCTGCTGTGAGAAAAACACCTTTTACACCAGAGATCAGCTCTTAAAGCTGCAGCTGAGCTTTGGCACGTACATGACTTGTATTGTAAAGTCACTGGAGCTAAAGTTGACCTTCTCACTCATTTAACTTCTATAACTAAAGGCTCCTTCAAGGGGATAAAACATGAACCAAGCCTTTCTTCAAAGTCCTGTCTGACTTATACCACAACCACATGCAGCCAACATGGCAGGTAGTTTAAATGAAAGGAAAAGAGAAGTTCTGATGTTCCAGACTTTTCTTTCCACAGTTTTATCTGTTTTGGCTCCAAATCTCTTCACCTTTTCCATCATCATATCTCCAGCATCCATCAGGTTTTCTGTCAGAAGGTGGATCCTCTTGTCCCTCGAGCTCGGTGCCGACCTGGCGGAGGATTCGTGCTGCACAAGTTTCCACATCGTCTCACAGCGTTGGTCCTCAGAAGGTTTTACATCAGACAGGGATGAGAAAAGAGTCCAGACCTGATTGAACTCACAGCCTCTGTTCCGTCTCTTCTCTTCTGACTTTTATTTGTTTGACATCATTTGGAATAAAAACCAAATGTGAAAGATGGGATCAGAGGCTTGAGTGTGTGTGTCAGAGCCAGTGTTGGACAACACAACAATGAGTCAAAACAAATCTGTAGATTTTGTTGTGTGGTTTATAACGTGGCTTCTGTCCCTTCAGCATATACAAGATTTAAATCATTATATTACATTTGGTACAGGCTATGAACTGGACTGATTGACGACACTGTTGGAATTCATGCGTTATCGGTATCAGGTGCCGACACTGAAGTAGTTTACATTTTAGGGTAAATCAGTTTTCACACTGACGCTGATCCACATATCGAACTAGATCCTATGTCTGGTGTCACTATGAATACTTTAAATATAGTTTAAGCCATAAAGTTGTAGAACAAAATAATGAATTCATTAGTAATGAAGTTAAAATATCCAACAGACTGCATCTCTAATAATTTGATCTGAAAAACATTTCAAATCCATGTATTTATGTATATTTTTACTCTTTTCATAAGAAGTGATTTACTACTATTACTAAATCCAAATCAGTGCATCTCAAAATGTGAATTTTTGTCAGATATTTAAATAAATATTTGTTGGATTAGTCAAAGACAGACGCACAAATCCAAAGTATTGTTTTCAAATTGATTTCATCATTATATATCAATATATTTGCAGAACACTGTATCTGTGTCTTACTTTGGGTTTTGGTGCAGACTGATATTGCCACATTTATTGTATGTGGATATAGTTGCACGATATTTCCCACTGTGTTTGTGAGGTAGAAAGTTCACATAGTGGAGTGTGACGATGCACCGTTGTCTTTCCAGCTTTGATAAAAGTTTGCTTCACGTGTCCTCAGGTTTCAGTGGCTTCGTGTCAAAGTGGCTCGTCGAACAGCGTCGCTGTGCAGATGTTAAAGTTGCCGTCCAACAACCTTTCCAAAACGGACAATTCATCATTCACACTCGCCTCCTGCTGTGAGCAACAAGATTGAATCTCTCTCACGAAGTATATCTCTTCCTTCATTCTTTGCTCCCGGTTGAAAACTCACTGGAACTGTCTGAGCGCGTGCAGCAGCTCCATCGTTTTAACGACTCATCACATCTGTGAAGCTTTTCACTCTGTCTTCAAACCTCCACGTTTCAAACCACTCGCACTTGACTTGTTCCGATTGACGCGTCATACGAGCAGTTTGTCTCGAGGAGTCTCAGCCTTCACGTCCAGTTGCCCGGTGCCTTCATGTGGACTGTGACTAATGAGGAACAGTTCCAACCCCAAGAGGAAGAGAACGATCTTCACCTCCACGATTCACTCCTGAGAAAAGTGGCATCAATCATTCTGTCTCTTTTTGGGATCTCTTTGTAGATGAAGTTTGAGTTTCGGTTGCTGCGACATTTCCTGACACTGATTGTTTGAAACAGCAAAATAAGCTGATAAGGTCATCGCCTCTTTACTTTAACTCTTTACAGACCTGCGCTGAAGCCCACACATTTCCCTGAAGTTTTCTAGAAGTTCTGTAAGTGAGAACGAATGTCTGAGTCAACTGCTCCGGACATTTTCTGGAACTTTTGCTGCAGCCTCCGAGTGAAATGTCTGGAAATGAGAAAAGAGCAGGACAATGTGTGGAAGCTTCACAGAGAGCGAGTGGACGTGTTGATGACGGACGTGAAAGAAGACGAAGACGTCAACTTGGAAAGGCGAGGACAGTCCAGAGCTTTTGGTGATAACTTATACGATGAATTTATACGTCATGTCCGGCCTCCTGCTGCTCTACAGGCTCCGCCCCTCGCCTGGATGTTCCCCACATGTTCCTGTTGCTGTGAACGAGTTTGACCGGGAACAATGTGCTTCACGCGAGAAACACAATAAGTACACAAAATGTTCGGACCCAATCTTCCACATATTTTGCGGGGTTCCTGTCTCCACAAATCTCCCCTCTTATATCCTCCTTTCTACGTTTTTCAGTTTGACCACCCAGGTATTTAAGAGCAAATCGAACAACTACTATTTACACGACAAGCACCAGGACGGCCGTGACATTGTGACCCCGTCAGTGCAGTAATGAAAACCCCTGGCCGTGTTATTTTCAGTGCATTGTCGTGCAGTTAGGCGAGCTTAGCCTATAAATGAATCCTGGGCCTGTTGGCTCGTTCCTGCATCTGCAACATCTGGCCTCAATCTGGCTCCTACGCCCCGCAATCCCCCCGGGGAGACACTCTCCGCTTAGGTTTCACTCCGCTCCACCAGGCATGCCTGCAGGGGCTGCGGGGGGTAACTGTGCAAATTGTGTGTGTGTGTGTGTGTGTGTGTGTGTGTGATCGAGCACAGTGTGAATATGTGAGGCTCCAGAGGACGTCCTCACTGTGGAGGCCTGAGAGAGGCGCGCACACATGGACCTGGGCTCTTAAGTGAATATTTCACTGACTTAAATTAATTCCCTGGAGATGTAAAACCACAACCGCTGCAGGTTTACCCTGCTCCCTAACGTCGACCAGAACACGAGTCTTTGCTCTAAATTAGATCCGTCCCTCCGGAGGACGAGCTGTTTGTCCAGAAATGAGATTTAATTCTCCCAAAATGTGAGTGTGTGTGAAAAGATTTCAGGCCCCACATTGTGATCGCTGCCGGCTCAAACACACGCTCTCTGAGTGGAGTTCTGAACGCCGGCCAAGTTTTGATAGGGATACGACCAGGAGAGCTGACCGACTCCCCCGCAAAGTCCACTCCCTCCCTCCCTGCTTCCAAAACCTTTGTTCTCCCTCGTTCTCTCCCTCTTTCCCTGGGTTTCTCATCCAGCTCTCGCTAAATCGGATTTTGTTTTCTTGTTCTTCTCTCCAATTCAGACATCAGCAGTGATAGTAAAGATGTTTGTGGAACAGGTTGTACGAGCTGCGTTCACTTTATCACAGTGTTTGGGTTCCGAGGCCTTTTTCCACATCAGCAGACATGTTGACACGTGACAGAGGGAGAAGCTCTGGTGGAAATACTGAAGTTAATCATGTGTCTGAAGTCACCAACTCACCCACTCACTGTGCACTAGGGACTTCTATGTCCACGACTCTATGCTGAGCTCATAGAAGAAGAAGAAAATGCATTTAACAGTACTACCATCCCTCCATTGAGTTCCTCGTGCTTCGTGTGCGTCCTGATTTATTCACTGAGTCTGTTTCCATTGTGTGTTGATGCATTTTCAATTTTCTTCACTTTGCCTGTTGAGCGTAAAACCATCTTTGAAATAGTTTCTTTTAATTTCTCTTGTTTCCACTGTTTTAAACCAGCCGCATCAATCTGCCTCTCTGGGAGAATTTAGAACGACCGTGAACAAACTGGGACTAAACTGAGTTTCCAGCGTGACTCAACCTTTCGCTGCTGCGTCCGACGTGTTAGAAATGAGACGTGTTGTCGAGGACTCGATCACGAGAGGACGAACAGAAAGAGACGTTTCTTTCACTGTGGGTTTGGATTTCAACGCGAGGGGTCAAAGTGGCTGTTTACTATGTTTATAATGTGAGATTAATAAATGATCAGTTTAAACAAACCAAAATACAAATGTTTGCTTCTCACATTGATTTAAAAAAGCTGCTGTTTAGTTTCTTAAGTTTCAAGTGAAATTTTAATAATAAACTTCATTCTAAAGTTTGTGGAAGTAGAATATGAATAGAAGCAAATTATAACTTTCCTTTGTCTCTTCAGCATAAATACTGAACAATATCACTTCATATCTGGCCCATGTACACACACACACACACCCACACACACACACATGTACACACATGCACCCCTGGATGGGAGAGGTGGGAAGAGGCGGCCAATGGGCACGCCGGAAACTCGAGAGCTGCCCAATGAGGAAACAGGAAACTTTTGGGGACTTTCCAAAGTTTCCAAACTTTTTTTGGCTCCACTTGCTTTTGTCAGACATTTTTTTATAGTTTATGTCGACGTGTGTGTGTGTGTGTGTGTGTGTGTGTGTGTGTGTGTGTGTGTGTGTGTGTGTGTGTGTGTGTGTGTGTGTGTGTGTGTGTGTGTGTGTGTGTGTGTGTGTGTGTGTGTGTGTGTGTGTGTGTGAACCTTCTCGCTCACTGCTTCGTTTCATTTCAGGAATCAGGAGTTCAGAGTGAAGCGGGCGATCGAGGAGGCCTCTATTCCAGAGAGAGAGAGAGCCCTTCTAGATACAATTACTAATATGTGGGTTTGTGTGTGTATGTATATGTATTTGTGTGTGTGTGTGTGTGTGTGTGCGTGTTCGTGTGCTTGTGTGTTCATGTTCGTCTGTCTCGTTTGGCCAGAAGTATGCAGACAGGCTGCCCACATACTTTGAGTGTTGTTGCTGCCAAACAACAGAGACACTACGATTCTGCAGGATTAAGTTTTCATCAGTGTTTCTCCGTCCTATGAAAACCATGTGTGTGAAGAACATCAACGACTCTATCGGCGGAGCAAACCTCAGATACGACAGGAACGTGTCTGACCTTCGTTGTCCTGGTAACGCTATGAAACACGTGGTTAAGGCTGTGGTTCAGTCACAGTTCAGTTCAGACGCCATGTTCACACAAACGTCTTCCTCCGTGTCTGAATCCTCTCGTCCACACAAACAAAGTTTAAAGTCACTAAACAGAGATTTTTACAAACGTCATTATAGTGAGAATAACTATTGTGACTCTTGTATCACGACCATGTGCCACAAACTACAACAACCGGTCGTTCATGTTACCTCTATCGCCCCCCACTGGTCCGGCATGTTTAAGGGCTTGTCGTCACTTTTGTGTTCGGATGGAGACATCTTGTTAAAACGAAGCTTCTGTAGATGTTGAATTTCCGTCCGTAAATATGTGAATTCGTGAAGACAAGGCCTCAGATATCAGCTGGTGAAGTTTCCGAAAAGATTGTGATCACCCCCTGGTGGCAGGCTGCAGTATAGTTACAGCTTCCTCCGTGTTGGCAGATGGGACATGGACCAAACGAAACAAAAAAAAATCTAAGTGCATGTTAAAATATTTGTTCTAAAAGATGCTTCCTGTCATTTGAGGTAGTTTGCGATTGGACGCATCAGCGGAACCTCGACATCGACCTCGGCTCCGCCGCTGCAGATGATTGACCCCAAATGATGTCACCAGTGCAAGATGGCGACGCCCATGCTCGGGAGATTTCGGCTTCGTGTTTTTACAGTCGCTGGTTTCACGTGGGAAACAAACAGCGGCGCTCGGTGTGTAAGTCCTGTGTTTTGTTGACCTTTGACTCCGCCTCCTCTCCTGCGAACACAAAAACTGTTGATGCTGTGAATCACCTTCCTCCTCAGCTCCTCGTCATCATCACTGCAGGAGGTCACCTGGGCGTGTAATGGGCTCGTTTGTCTTTTTCAGAAGTTAAAGGAATTTTCTAAAACCACACAAAGAAAAATACAGTTTATCAGAAAACCTTTCCTTCGTGTTTTCTTTGGCAGGTTCGGGATCTGCACGTGTCAACTCTGGTTAATGTGCAAACACAAATCTCACTTGTGGACGATGGGACGTGAAGTCCTGCGTCTCCTGAGACTCATTTCCCAGCCGTCCACCACCCTGACCTCCGGACGCTCGGCCTGAATTGGCTCCGGGTGTAAATTGTGAGGCGCAGGATCGTCCGACCTGCTGCTGCGAGCGCTGGAGTTTGTGTTTCAGGGTTTTTCTCTGCTTGTTAATCGCAGCAGACGAAACTCTTTGTGTGAAAACATGAAATAAAATAGAAAGATACATCAATATTGATGCATTTATCAGGGACCTCACAGCTACGATCTTTGATTGGAGTGGGAAATGGTTTTCATTACTCTATAGGCACAATATTTTTTCAATTTTCTTATCCAGATGTTGACAAGAATGTTTGATTTTTATTATTTCTTCGGTTTGTTCGAGGCCCCTCGGTCCCAATGAAAGAAAATCCAAAAGGCCCCGACAACACATTTTCTCAATTTAGCCTTTTTACTACAAGCAACATCTTCATAAGAAGTTTTCTGCCGAGGCTGAAACTGTTTTGGCATTAACGTCACAGTACAATAATATTTAAGACAATAGTTTGCTCCCAGCCTTGTGGCAGTTTGTCTCGTTCCTGTTTCAACATGGCAAAGCCCCCGCGCACGATGCTCTTGTGTCTGAGCGGCGACGAATCCCTGCAGCCACGTTCAACATCTGATGGAAAATGTGAAACCACAAGAGCTCAGTGGATTACAGCAGCACATTTGTGCCCGTGGTAACGTCCACATATTTCTGGCCATATTGTGTTTTTACATATTTATACATGTGTGTTTGTGGCTTTGTGTTCAAGTCGTTGTGTGTGTGCAACAAGCTTGAATGTGTCCTTGTGCACTTTGAGGCCCACATTGTGGTTTCCCTCCCTACCAATCTTTCTCTGTCCTCCCTCCCTCCACCCTCCGCTCTCCCTCTCTTTCTCTGCACTTTCACCCTCCCTCGCTCACCCCCTCCCTTAACCTCTTTCCCAAATTGCATTACACTCCCTTCCCTTCCCTCTCTCTCTCTCTCTCTCTCTCTCTCTCTCTCTCTCTCTCTCTCTCTCTCTCTCTCTCTCTCTCTCTCTCTCTCTCTCTCTCTCTCTCTCTCTCTCTCTCTCTCTCTCTCTCCCTCTCTCCCTCTGCCTGTCAGGAAGAAGTGAACAATATGACCTTTAGTCGCAGCGATAACATTCTCCCTGGTGAATTCCCCGTCGCTCTGACTTTCCTTTCACATTCTCACCGCCTTGTTTTCGCTCCCGGCCGCCGTGTTTTCTTTAGAAATGATCATCTCTGCACCCGGTGATTAACGGGCAGCACCGGGGGCAGGAGGAAGTCAGGCCTCCGGAGGGTCACACACTGACGTGCACCGAATACATGCATGTGGCACTGCAGCCCAACACGGCCTCATCTCTGCTGGGTCACAGTCGTACCTGATGCGTTTTTCAACAGTGAAAAGTTGCACCAAGTTTCCTCTTCCCATCTGGGCAGCGGGGGGGAACTTCTGTAAACGAAACCCAGAGGCGTGGAAAGCTGAAGCTGGAGCCTCGGGCCAAATGTGAGCTGTTGGGCCCCTTCAGGGATAATTAACATTTAAAGGAAGGATGAAGACAAGGTGAGAGAATTTAATTTGTGTGTTTGCCTCTAATGTTCTGTTATTTGTATAAATCAAACTTGGAGAAGAAACACGACGAGGACTTCACGTTCTTTAACTCTGTTCCGGTTCCAATCGTACAACTCGTCAGACGATATGTTCTGTTCGGGGCAGATTCTCTTGTTGCGTTCAGTTTACAAAATAAATCTAATTTTCTTCCATCTTATATATTAACAAGTAAACGAGACGACAGGTTTGCAGATGAATCAATTAAATCTTCGCATCTATTCATATATTTTCCTTTATTTTCTCACCGTCGTCACATTTCAGCGAGAACATCGAGGTTTTACACGTTCAGATGTTGAACAGAAACGAGACGCAGCTTCTAAAGAGTTAAAGAGAGTCCCCCCTCCACGCACCACTTTACAATCCACTGCTACAAAGTGCATTGTGGGAAACAGACGGCTGCAGAAAATCAAACAGCTCTTCTCTTTTATACGTGGGCAAAGGAAATCTGCATCTCTCAGATCCTACGAGATGTGACAGGACTTGTTGACCTGTTACGACTTATTCTGCTTTGAATTGTTCTTACTGAAGGATCCAGCCTCTGATCTGTGGACAAATTGCACGGTGGGATAAGTGGAATAATCTCTCCGCTCCGCTGTCACTCTAAATGGGATCAAGTGGCTTTGGAAAAACGATGGCTGAGTGAATATCCCCAGATATGCACAGATTCTGCGCTCACACATGCAGGATGTTTGGCAGCCGCACGTAGTGTTGCAGGCCGACTGTTGCTTCACTGATCCATGAACCACACACACAAAGAGAGAGAGACTTCTGGGTAATCAGGTCCTGATGGGCAATCGCACACTAATCTAGTGTGTTAGGTGTGTGCATGCCCTGTGGCGCTGCAGATGCAGGTCTGGCTGCTGATGGCACACACACACACACACACACCCACAGACCTGTCTGTCAGCATGTTCCTGTCATCTCTGATCACGTGATCTGACAGGCAGGTTACATTCTGTCACGCCACCACCTGCTGGGTTTGGTTTCTGTCTCTGCAGGCTTCGACCTGAACCACACCAGCGTTGGTGTGAGGCAGCGAGAGCAGAGCAGGCCGAGGCCGAGCCAGAGGTTCCTTTGATATACGGTCCGAGGCAAAGCAGGGAAAAAAGAGCAGTTTTTCACCAGGTTGACAGATGGAGAAAATCTGGCAGATCTGTCGCTCTGGACGTGTTTTTATTACTCTCCAATATCACAGGACGTCAGATCAGAGGCATAAATCAAAAGCAAAGACTCAAACTCTGATGGATTTACTCTTCGGTACTTTTTTAATCCGGGGACTCAAAGAGAAACTGTAAAGTTTTATGGTGTTCATAAAACTTTGAGATAAAAACAAGAAGAAACGGAATAAAAGACACATGATTCATGTGATAAATAATATGTACACATATTCGTAACAGCTGATTTACCGATTGCACGCTGGTGTGCAGGAGGAGGTTCTGGCGCCATCTTCTGTAATAAGTCTTTTATGCCCAAGTTTCTGACCCTTAAAAATAATGATTTAAACCTGTCATTAATAACCATCTGTACATTTCAACAGTTTATTATACTTTTAATGCCCATGGTATAAAACCCAACTGTAATAATTTCATATGACTCGTTTTTAATAAACTCCATATTTTCATATCCATGGTAACTAATAATCATAAATATATTGTAATACTTTTAACTGGCAACATAATTTTATCTTAAGTAACCAATTCATTTTAATGGAATTACAGTATTTGTATTTTTGTAAAAAGTATTGTTTGTTTAGTATAATTCAATGATAAACTATGTATACTTTATAATATCAGTATTATATTTAATACATCTAAATAGAACCCTAAGTATAACTATATAAGTGAAGTATAAGTAATTGACAATTGCTTTAAAAATACTTTAAAAAAATACTATGATACCTATAGCAACTAATAAATTATTAATAATTTAATAACTGCAATATTTTATATGATATAATTATTTTTATATTTTCATATCTTGCACCTGTAGTTCTGTGGTATACGCTGGTAATAATATAATATACTTTTAAATTGGTAAATGTATTTTTGAAAGCGTTACTCATCTGTTAAAACAAATAGTATGAAAAATAAATAGCTAAACCATAACAGCTGTAATGTTTTTTTATTATTAATCACAAAATAACATCATTACGGTTTGTTCGGGTAATGAATCATTTTATTTCTGTAAAAATAAATGGGAACAAATGGTGATTTTTGCAAACAACAAGAAAAAAAAATCAACTACAATCACTGTTTTCATAAATAAATCTCAAGTCATATTTTACATTGTGTGCAGATACAGTAGCTGAGTGATTCAAAATTAAAACGTTCCCCATAAACAATATTAAATCACAGTTTAATAATCATCACAAAGAGGAATAAAGTTGCGATGATTTTCGAGGCTGTGAGTTTTTGTTTTATTTTACAAATCACAGAACAAACACATCTGGTGTCGACCAGTGAACCGAACGAAGAGAGGAGATGGGAGGAATCTTTCACCATCAACCATAACGGCACATTCTAGTTTTATTAACCACGCTGGCATCTGTCGGTCGTCAAACTGTTACCAACGCCGCACATGTGACGTCCACGTTTTCACACATAAAATATTATATTTCACATGTGAAAGGTCTGAGAACCACATCGTGTCTGCACGTGATTCGTCGTATATGTGAAGTTCCGTGTTTACTGCTGATAAACCACATGTGCCTGTTTATGAATTCATCACGTTAACTTGTACAACGCTGCTGAGTGGGATTCGTATTCACATCGTTTTCATATTAATTATTTAAATGTGAAATTATATCTGACGGCTGCAACAATTTCTTTATTTCAACTTGAACGATTCGTCAACTCAAGACGTCCGGAGAACGAACTTTTCAACGTTCACAATTTTCGTTGTTGATTATTAAGATTTCTTCTATGTGAGGAAATAGTGTGAAATTAAACTAGTTTTGTTAAACTGACATAAACCTACAGATGTTAAATTTACAGTGAAAATATTAAAATGTATTATAAGAAACATTACAGTTTTTTAATTAGTTATTAAATGTTTTAATATAACTTTAATCAGAAAAACTGTCACCAATTGAAGTAATTCTAAAATTTGTTTACATTGTTTTCAGTGTAATGTATCTATAAGCAGCGAGTTCACATATATGAAAGTTGCTGTATAAACAGATAAGGTTTTAAAAGATAATAATATAAAGTATATATATTTTCATAGAAGTTATATTTGCGGACAAATACTCAACATTAATAAACACAATAATGCCATCTTAGATTCTTACAAATACATTTAAAGAAATGTTTGAAATAAAGTGTCACCGGAAAACAAAATATGAATCAATATGATAATATTTCCCCTCATTTCTCACAAATATTCAATAATCAGTGTCACAGAATTAACATGTAATTAATACACAAGATTTTCTAGAAATGTAGATAACAAAAAAAAAATTGATTTCCATATTTATATTTTCTTATTGTGACTAAATCACCTGTCTCGTCTTTTCTTCAAGTCTAAAATCATTTTTAAAGCTCTAGATATTGTTCGATTCCAGAGTTCGTCCTGTGCAGGTGCAGCGACGGGTTCATCTCCTCATCATCACAACAAAACACCGTCCACCAGTGCGTCGCTCAGACAAACACATGGTTATGAACGTGCAGAGCATTGTGGAAAAGAATAAAACATAAAGAAAACGAGACGTATCGTGATCCCGCTCCCGACGCACCACCAGTCGTCACCGCCACGAATAAATCAGCTTCTTTATGGGATGTATTTGTGCGGCCGGAGCACATCTGGGGCCGTTTTTTTGTGTTTTAACTTGGCCGAGACAACCTGTGGCAAAACCCCGACGTATATTAAAACTTTACTTATCCAATATAAAACCATTTTATGCATAATTTCACACATGCCATTAAAATGACAGCACTGAGAAACATTTGAAAGTCTTCCTCCGCAGTCCAAATCCATAAACGGATTTTAAAGGGACTGAGTTCAATGCACACACGTGTTGAACAAAGTCCCGTCTTTCTACAAATGTGTGCGTAATGTCGTTTGCATTGCATGCTGGGAATAAACTGTACGCCGTCTTTTCACTGTCAGAACGGAGATTGCCGCCTCCTGATGGTCACTGACACCACGTCAACATGTCTGGTGAGTGACGTGAGGCCCTGTAACGACCACGCTCGGCTCAGGGTCACGCTCTCTGCTCACTGCGTTCGGGGCCCGGGGCCAAAATCCTGTCTGACGCTCGCTGTCGTCGCTTCGTTACTTTCAATTAGAGCCAGACCAGGGTGTGGGGGCGAGGAGGGACGGGGAAACACAATAGTCCCCGTGGGACGTCTTGTCTCTCAGGGCGAGACAGTGAATCTCTCATTTGTTTCACAGCTATCATCATGAGCATCATCGAGGTCGCCGTGGCGTTGGCCCGACACTACAGTGGTCATCACATCGTCAGAGAGCGAGAGACGCTTCCAAATATACATTATTGCACAATCCAGTGAGTATACACAGCTGTGAACGCACACTTTTACCACACACACAGACAGACACACACACACAGGATTGTTTCAGAGTCTCAGTGAATCATAAAAGAATAAAACCATCTTTCCTTCCTTTATGATCGTTACACCAGGCCGAGGAAGAGCTTGTTAGGTCGTTTGTTAATCTTGTATTTATATTTTTAAAACCGTTTTTACTGAAAGAAATTTTTGTTTATGAGAAATTTGGATTTAAATGTATTTGTTCCCCAAACGTTGTCGACTGATGTCTCAGTTTACAGCAAGTAAAGACGCCTCAGTGAAAGTAGATAAGCTGCTGATTGTCCCTGATATTAAATATCAAACAGTACATAGTTAAATAATAGAGTGGTAAACTCCGAGTTTTGCATTATTGAAGTTTTAAATACAAATTTCTACACAACAGTCTTTGTGTTTCTGATAAAACTGTCGAAATAGTCGAAATAAAAAAGTGAAATCAAGATAATTCTAAACATTAAATTCTTTTCTCTTTGCTCACATCTTTTAATGCCACAGGAAGTAGTGTCACAGTTTACAATCAGTAGTTAGTTTGTATTTTTTCACATGTTCTTATTATCATCATCATCATATTGGTATTATTGTTGTTATTATTATTATTAACATCATTATAAGACCTATTGGACTTATATCATAAATCCCTGGATTTTCTTCTTTAAATATATCAACATTTTCTAAAAGCATAGTCTTTGGTGACATCAGATTTGTTTTGGTTTTATGAATCAGTGCATTTGATTTGTGGTTTATTAAACTTCTGATCTACAGGTCCGGTGATTTTCAGCTTTTTATCCGCGTCTGCACGTCCACAAAATGCAGTTACGCACATGAACAGCAGGAGGCGGTATATCAGAATTTAAAGTGAATTAGCAACGATATAAAGATTTTGAAGATGAACTAAAATCTGCTGCTTCTTCTGCCTCGATCTCATCTCCATCACCACGGTAACGTCCCGGTCGAAGCTATTTTTTAAACGTACAGAATCCGTCGTTTTCAAGGAGGATTCGACTGCAAGTGGCTAAAATTATAAATCATATCGCAAGTTCGGAAACGATCATTCTCACATTGCAGCCTCACGTACGAAGCATTTACATCGTGAGCTTAGGATTTTGAGTTGTTGACTGAGTTTCCATGTTTTTAAACTTCACATCATACAGGAAACAGTCTGACGTGTTGAACGCTTCACGTCCACACGGTTTAAATAAAGACGCGTCTCCTCTGCGGATCAAAGACCAGAACTCCTGCTCCAGGATCCTTTGGTTTCACGCGTCCTGATTGGTCTAAAGGTTCTGGTCCAGCCAGCGGATGTAGTTGTTCATGCTCCTCTGTCCAACGCTCGATAGCATGGGCAGGTAGGCGAACACCATGCAGCCGTGGAAACCGTCCTCGTAGTGGTCGCTGGTCACCGGGACCCCAGCGTCCTGCAGCCGCTTCACATACATGAGCCCGTCGTCCCTCAGCACGTCAAACTCACACGTCATCACGTACGCTTTGGGCGCCCTAACCAGAACCCTCTGCTCTGCCAGCAGCGGCGCCGCCCTCACATCCATCAGCGCCGGCAACTCACCCAGCAGCCCCGGTGATCCCGTTTCCCTGACGACCGGCCTGAAGTGCTTCCTGCGCTCGCCCGGCAGCAGAGAGGTCCAGTCGAGTTTGGAGCGGGTGTCGGCGCCGATGGCCGGCTGGTCCAGCGAGCTGTGGTTGTTGGCGAGCAGGAGGGGCTCCAGGGAGGAGTCGGCGCCGAGGTACTGCAGCCAGAAACGAGCCATGATGGGTCTGTAGAGGATGGGCACGGCCTGGTTCTGCTGGTACGACGAGGTGTGGAAGTCCAGGGCCTGCAACACCGGGTAAATCAACGCCTGCGCCTTGAACCTCGCGGTCACGCTGTCGTCTGAGCTGAGCTGTGGAAACAGATTCAGATCAGAAACGTCCACCTGAGGACTTCCAGCTTCAAACAATGTTTCTTCCACTGATTCTTTATTGTAGTTAAAAGTTTTTTCTGAATGTTAAAGTTCTGTGGTAAAGGGAATTCCTAATGTATGTGTTTGCAAAATGCACACCTACGAGTTTACAGTGTCGTACATTAATCTGTTTTATCCCAAATATTTCAAATTCCTTTTTTCCTCCACGTCAGTCATGTTGCTCGGGTGTAAAAAGGCCTTTGAAATACGAACTGAGCCACATTCGGACCACAGATGGTGTCGGAAAGAGATTCTCCTGAGTGTTTGTACGGTAACAGATCAAATACCAGAACTTCACCGAACACAATCTCTGTTTTCATCCGGTTATCGCTGGTTATTACCACCAGTGAACAAACAACTCAGGCTCAGAAACAGTTTGATGCTCCTTTGAACAATGAGTTTAGTTCTGAATCGTGGATGTTGCTGCTGAAATCCAGAAACCGTGGGATGTGCGTTTGTTTCGTTTACCTCCTGAGCCACAGCGGCGGCCAGGTTCCCCCCGGCGCTGTCTCCAGACACGCACACTCTCTCCGGATCGATGCTGTGGCGCTTTAAAACCTCAGCGGACAGGAAGTCCCGCGACGCCGCTAACGCATCGTGGTACTGATCTGGGAACACCGCCTCCGGGGCGAGACGGTAACTATGGCAACAAGACAAAATGATCTCATGTGGTGCTTGGAGAGAGAAGCCGTGTTTCCTGCTGTGTCGATGCTACAGAACCAGTTTGTTGAAACTTCACAAATGTCCGAACTTACTCCACAGACATAACGACAGCGTCCAGATCCTCCGCCATTTTCCGGCAGAGAAGGTCGTAGGATCGCATCCCTGTGACACAATAAAGTCAAAGTGATGGTTACTGGGGTCGAATATACTTATTATACATATTCTACTGCGTTCTGTAACATTTCATTCAGCCAGGAACTTAAAAACCAGCACTCACGTCCGCTGCCGAGGGCCCACCCCCCTCCGTGGAAATATATGATTCCTCTTTTCAGCTTCGCCCCGCCCTTCGCCTGGAAGACCCTGGTGGGGACGCCGCCCAGCGTGGAGTCGCTCACGTGCACGGCGGGGCAGGAGCGGGCCTCGGTGGCCTCCACCCAGGACACCACCCGGTTCAGCAGGTGGACGCGGTGGCACAGACCCAGCGCGTGAGCCACATCACTCTGCAAACACAGACATGGAGATATGGATCTGAATATTCAGGGGAAGTGTGAGAATGAGGAGAGGTGGCTGTGTCCGGAGCCGCTCCCTGACATCGTGACAGAATCCCTGCAGCTCCGGGGAAACACTGAGCAGGGCGTGAAAACCTGTCCCGTGCACGGAGCGCGTTTGAAAACTCGTTGCACTGCATTGACGCATTAGATATTTATATTTAACGAAGGTGTGTGAAGAGGAGCCTCGCGTATCAGAGAGCTGCAGGTTAAAGGTCGTTTCAGGGTCAAGCTGCTTCTACCTGACACTACTTCTACTGTGTGTTTAACCTCTGACCTCTCGCTCTGCACGTTCCTCTGTTTGCTCTCAGTCCATCGCACAGTATTACTGATTAGAATATACTCTAGGATAGTACTACTTCTGAATAACAGTATTAAGTGTTCTATTGTAAACGAACAGAGTAACACTCTGAGTAGTCTGATTGTTTCTATGGTGAATCCACCTCAGTGATTCAGCTCCTCACAGAGATAATGTTCCTGGTGATGATTATTATGATTATTATGATTATTATTATTAATTTTCTACATCAGGTCACTTTATAATGATCTGTTTTATTCTTTATTCATCCTGGTGTGTCACTGGTTGATCACCATCTCTTCAACCTGTCTCCCCCCTGTCTCCTGTCTCTCTCTCCCCCACCTGTCTCCTGTCTCTTTCTCTCCCCACCTGTCTCTCTCTCCCCTGTCTCCCCGTCTCCTGTCTCTCTCTCTCCCCTGTCTCCTGTCTCTCTCTCCCCCTCTCTCTCCCCTGTCTCCCCCTCTCTCTCCCCACCTGTCTCCTGTCTACTTTCTCTCCCCCCGTCTCCTGTCTCTCTCCTCTCTCCCCACCTGTCTCCCTGTCTCCTGTCTCTTTCTCTCCCCCTCTCTCTCCCTGTCTCCCCCTGTCTCTCTCTCCCCACCTGTCTCCTGTCTACTTTCTCTCCCCCCGTCTCCTGTCTCTCTCCCTGTCTCCCCTGTCTCTCTCTCTCCCCTGTCTCTCTCTCCCCACCTGTCTCCTGTCTCCCCTGTCTCTCTCTCCCCACCTGTCTCTCTCCCCACCTGTCTCCTGTCTCCTCTCTCTCCCCTGTCTCTGTCTCTCTCTCTCCCCACCTGTCTCTCTCCCCCTGTCTCCTCTCTCTCCCCACCTGTCTCTCTCCCCACGTCTCCTGCCTACTTTCCCCCATGTCTCACCGCCTGTATGAAGCTCCGGAACAGTGCGTCCAGCAGCATCAGCTTCCAGGGCTCACAGACTCCGCTCGGCAGCGGCAGGTAGACGAAGTACGAGGCCGCCGACAGCAGCAGAGCTGCGGCCAGACGGAGCCTCATGGCGGCGGACTGTCCCTGCCGGGGGTCGGTCTGTCCCTGCCTCAGGTCCCGAGTTGTCTCGGTCTGTCACTGCCTCAGGTCCCGGGTTGTCCCGGTCTGTCCCGGTGTGGTCCGTGTCTCCGCAAGAGGTCGACGAATCACCGGGGAATGAACCCGATTTCAAAATAAAAGTCTATGTTTGGGTCGGTTTCATAACAATGACAAGCGGTAATGGTTTTATTTTGAAAACTCGCTTCAGGAAGTAAGGTACGCATTTCGTAATATGCTTATTGATGGGAAATGTAGTTCTTTAGATAAGACTACAGAAACGGATATTATATTATATTATATTATATTATATTATATTATATTACGTTATATTATTTTACGTTATATTATATTATATATTTTGTTATGTTTCACTTATTTTCAAGCATGACTTTTATTTGTTATATGAAGATGTTATTCGTATTTTTTCATGCCCTAATTCTTTAGAAAATAATTTAAATATAATTTGTATTCATTTTACTATATTTAATTTAGCTAATTTACCCCTGGATATTATAATTAAAATGCTGTACTTTATTTTGTAATATCATTAAAACTATGTATTGCTGACATTAGAACCAGTGACTGTTCATCATGCTTCAGTCGGGCTGATTAAAAGAGGAAATAATTTACACGTGAAAATGTCTGTGAATCAATTTGATGCTTTAAAAGCCAGATAAATAGTTTTATTTATGATGCATGTTTGTTTGTTTTGTTTTTTTAACAAATTAAATCACATGAGACTCAAATCTAGTTGAAGTAGCATCGCCTGTCAAGTGGCTGCAATAACTCACGTTCACATGAACAAACAGTATTTTCCTGCAGATAATTGGTGTCACCTGCTGCAGCCACAGTTAATCAGGAGACATCCTATAAAGAGCTCTGGTGTCACCTCACTGCTTCATTGTATCCAGACAGGTTCAGTCGTGTGGTTTGCTGGGAGCTGAGGCGACTGATTTTGCTGCTTCGCTGATTTAGGTCTGTGGCAGGAGCCATGGGGTTTCTGTTAAGGTAAGCATTCAATGTTCTTCTCGTTGTTCCACTGCTTATCAAAGCATTAATGTAACTTGAGGATGTCTCTTCTAGGTGGATGCTGTTGTCCTTGCTCGCTGTAGGAAGACGTCAAGCTGATGGTAAGTGTAGTAAATCTGTGAAATTGCATAATTGGTTTGATGCATAGACTAAGATGTTCGTTTAACAGCTTACAGAATCGGATCCGTCAAGAATCATGTGCCAGTTTATCGACCAGCTTTCCTGAAGTTTAACACTGGAGACAAATCTTCTTTGAGCACTGGACCACGTGGTGATGACTCAACCTCCGAGGCAAGTAGCCACAGCACAAAACTGATTCCCAGTTACCCATCTGAAGTCAACACATGACCTTGTGCTTCAAAATATTCATCTGTGTATTTTCGATTCAAAGGTGGTGGAGCCTAATCAGCCGACTCAAGAGCCGAGCTCCCAGCAGCCGCAGGTACGTCCGCAATTACAGTTACCTCAACAATATGGCTACCCTCCCGTGCAGGTACCAGAGCAGCAGCAGATGAGTATTTCTTTTATGAATATTTCTATCACATTAACTTCTACATTTATTTTTGGCCAATATAAAATTGCAGGTGCCCCAGCAATCCCAGCAAGTCCCCAACCGCCTCAGGGCCCCAGCAGCCTGCGTACCCGGCCCAGCAATCCCAGCAGCCTGCGTACCCGGCCCAGCAATCCCAGCAGCCTGCGTACCCGGCCCAGCAATCCCAGCAGCCTGCACTGCCCAGCAATCCCAGCAGCCTGCGTACCCGGCCCAGCAATCCCAGCAGCCTGCACTGCCCAGCAATCCCAGCAGCCTGCGTACCCGGCCCCGCAATCCCAGCAGCCTGCGTACCCGGCCCAGCAATCCCAGCAGCCTGCGTACCCGGCCCAGCAATCCCAGCAGCCTGCGTATCCGGCCCAGCAATCCCAGCAGCCTGCGCACTCGGCCCAGCAATCCCAGCAGCCTGCATCCGGCCCAGCAATCCCAGCAGCCTCGTGCCCAGCAATCGCAGGTGCCCAGCCCCAGCAATCCCAGCGGCCTGCGTACCCGGCCCAGCAATCCCAGCAGCCTGCGTACCCGGCCCAGCAATCCCAGCAGCCGTACCGCCCAGCAATCCCAGCAGCGCGGGCCCAGCAATCGCAGTGCCCAGCCCCACAATCCCAGCGGCTGCGTACCGGCCCAGCAATCCCAGCAGCCTGCGTACCGGCCCAGCAATCCCAGCAGCCTGCGTACCCGGCCCCGCAATCCCAGCAGCCTGCGTACACGGCCCAGCAATCCAGCAGCCTGCGTCGCCCGCAATCGCAGGTGCCCCAGCCCCGCAATCCCAGCAGCCTGCGTACCCGGCCCAGCAATCCCAGCAGCCTGGTACCCGGCCCGCAATCCCAGCAGCCCGCGTACCGGCCCAGCAATCCCAGCAGCCTGCATCCGGCCCCGCAATCCCAGCAGCCTGCATCGGCCCCGCAATCCCAGCAGCCTGCGTACTGCCCAGCAATCGCAGGTGCCCCAGCCCCAGCAATCCCAGCAGCCTGCGTACCCGGCCCCGCAATCCCAGCAGCCTGCGCACCCGGCCCAGCAATCCCAGCAGCCTGCATTCGGCCCCGCAATCCCAGCAGCCTGCGTACTGCCCGCCAGCCAGCAATCCCAGCGCCGCATCCCCGCAGCAGTCCCAGCCCAGCAATCCCAGCCTCGTACCGGCCCAGCAATCCCAGCAGCCTGCGTACCCGGCCCAGCAATCCCAGCAGCCTGCGTACCCGGCCCAGCAATCCCAGCAGCCTGCGCCCGGCCCCGCAATCCCAGCAGCCTGCGTACCCGGCCCAGCAATCCCAGCAGCCTGCGTACCCGGCCCCGCAATCCCAGCAGCCTGCGTACCCGGCCCGCAATCGCAGGTGCCCCAGCCCCAGCAATCCCAGCAGCCGTGCATCGGCCCCGCAATCCCAGCAGCCTGCGTACCCGGCCCCGCAATCCCAGCAGCCTGCGTACCCGGCCCCGCAATCGCAGGTGCCCCAGCCCCAGCAATCCCAGCGGCCTGCGTACCCGGCCCCGCAATCCCAGCAGCCTGCGTACCCGGCCCAGCAATCCCAGCAGCCTGCGTACCCAGCCCCGCAATCGCAGGTGCCCCAGCCCCAGCAATCCCAGCGGCCTGCGTACCCGGCCCCGCAATCGCAGGTGCCCCAGCCCCAGCAATCCCAGCAGCCTTCGTACCCGGCCCCGCAATCCCAGCAGCCTTCGTACCCACCCCATCAATCCCAGCAGGTGCCCCAGAGACGGATGCCCCAGCAGCCTGCATACCCACCCCAGCAAATTCAGGTGCCACAGGTTAATATTTGATATGTTCAACTTCTAAGTTATATTCTACATTTTATTTTGGTTAAATACTGTTTCATGTGCCCCAGCTGCCAGTCTACCCATTCAAGCGGCCTCAGGTCCCCAGGCAACCCCAGCGACCTCGCTACCTGCACAAGCAGCTTAGCTACCCACGGCAGCAGGTGCCAAAGAATACTGGTTTCCCACTCATGCAGCGCAAACGGCCCTCTGCCTTAGCAGACTTGATACGTGCTCAAGATGCTGCTGCCTGACGTTCCCAAGCAGCTATGGGGTTCAAACTGAGTGTACATGTGACGGGTACGTTTATCTCTGCAGATGGTTGATTTAAAGTTTCCAATATTCTGAAAAATCTGTTTCTGTTTCAGGCACCACAACATGGATGTTTCAACTGAACCATTATATGGATATATTTAAATAAACTAATGTGTCTTGATATTGGCTGAGAATCTTTTGAAAACAAAAGCCTGGTAGCTTGAAGGGGTTTGACATTGACCTTTTAATGAATTAAGTTATCAGCAGAAGTGGACTGAGATCCATCAGGTTAGAAATGACACTAGTTTCATACCTTGTGAGGTCTCTTGTGGGTTGAAGGAGCTTCTGTAACTTTCCAAAAAATAACAAGCCCATTTCACATAACCCCCCTAAAGATTTACAATATCAGAGTTCTCTTAATTCTTTACTAAAGGACGTATTTATTATGGTAGTAATATCATGAATATTCAGATACTGCCTGATCAGACGAGTTTAAGTTGTATACTCTGGCAGAAAGAGTTGTTTACTAAACATTGGCTCATGTTGTCCTTTACCCTAGTAACTTCTGCCCTAATGAGAACAGGGATTGTTTGCGCTGTTGGTAGGATGTGAATATTTCTGCTTGACCTTTCCTTCAGTTGTTATACAACTCCCCGGCTCAACCTGGTTTACTGCTGATGATAAGGAGGCCCTGTTTCATACTGCTGATAAGTAATGGATCATGGTGCCCTCAGTCTGACCTCGCCTGTGTGCAGAGTTTAAAGACATCTGAACAAGACAGACTTCAAACTAGATGAGAGAAACTTCTGATGCATTAAATCTTAATGATTTGTTAGGCAGGAGGTAAAAGATCTGGTAAAATGGAAACATCTGCTGGACACTAACTGGTTTTCTGTTCTGTGTCTTCACTTAAACTTAGACATCAGTCTGAAACTGAAATACGTCATTTTTTTTTTTTGCATAAAATACATTTCACATTAGCTGACAAGTGTGTATTATTGTAAAGCAGATTTTATCCCTTTTTATATAAAACAAATTGAACAGTCATATTAACCTAAACTACATACTCATTACTTGCATATGAACTTAAACCTACTTTCCCCTTATTTTTGAGTATAATTGACATTTTATCCCTTTTTATAAACCTAAAAACCCAATTTTCCCACAATTGATAAACTACTTTATCATAATTTAACAATGTAAAAACATTGACACTTTATATTTAATATAAACAAAGTTTCCTCCAGTGTTAATGAACGGAACTATCAAGTTGATATAAATATAAACCAACTTTATCTGTTAAAAGTTAATTTAACCTACTTTTAGCCTGTCACGCGACATCCACGCCGCGAGAGGGCGCTGCTCTCAAACATGAGCATTGCACTGAACCTGAGGACTAATGAATAAAATGATTGGCTCCTTGTTGCTCCAATCGAATAACAGAACGTCACCGCCCCGGCCAATCGCGTCCCTCCATGTAAGCCATGTGGGCGGTACCGGAAGCATGGTTGTTATTAGCCCACTGAGTGAGACAGTAGCATCCACAGCTCGTGAGCAGGATTTTAAAAACAAAAACACACGTAGACTCCATTTAAACATCTTGTGTCTGTTGCTGATTCCCGAAGCTGCGACTTCACCTTTTAATCATATTCAACTTCAGGTAAGATTAAATCCCGCTGCGCTCGGTTAGCTCGCATGCTAATGCTAACACCCGGTGTAACAACAACAGCAGTGTTTCATGGGAGTGTTTCGTGTGTCACCTCCAGGAGGCGCTCGTCCAGCCGTCGTCATGGGGGAAGTGGAGCTGTCCTGTCGAGCCTACGTGAAGATGTTCCTTCACGCGTCCCTGTTCCCACGGTGCAGCATCAACGGGCTGCTGCTGTCGTCCAGCTCGCCAGGGGGCGCTGTGTGCGTGACGGACTGCGTGCCGCTGCTGCACGCTCACCTGCCCCTGGCCCCCATCACCCAGCTGGCCCTCACACAGGTGGGGCCCCCCGCTCACTGGTCTGATGTACAGGGGCGGAGGGAGCGCAACGGGCAGCCAGTGGGGAAAACGCATTCAAATAGAGAAACAGTCAAATAGAGAAGAAACATTCAAATAGAGAAGAAACATTCAAATAGAGAAGAAACATTCAAATAGAGAAGAAACATTCAAATAGAGAAAACACCAAAGTGCTGAAGCTGCAGTTGCATCACCACCGACGAGCAGCAGATTCCAGTAACTTCACGTTGAACTACAGATTCATCACTTTTCCCTGGAAACATTTCCGGTGTCGTTCTCATTGCGTATTCTGAATCACAGTGAATCTCTTTGTTCGCACGTCCGTCAAAGTACCTCAGACTCTCGGAGACCTTTTTAATTTATCCCCTGAAGTGGCCACGTGTCCTATAATTACTCTGTAAGAAGCTGGATGGATGTTAATGTGTCTAACGAGCACAGAAACGATTAAAGACGTCCGTGGCGGTCGTGTGTTTCAGGTGGACGTGTGGTGTTCGCAGACGCAGCAGAGGATTGTGGGATACTATCAAGCCAACGCCTGTGTATCAGATAGTAGGCGAGTCAAAGGTTTCTCTTTTCTCAGACCTTTTGTCAGTTCAGCCCTTTCCTTGACCTTTTCTTTTACTGTCTGGTGTTTTCATCCCCACAGCCCGACGCCCTGTGCACTGAAGATCGCGGATAAGATCGCTGAGCAGTTTGATAATGCTGTTCTGTTAATGGTAAGTGAATTTAACGCCATTAGTTTCCTTTGCTGCCTCAGTTCATTTGAAAATATCTCTGTTTTGTTTTCGCAGCTCGACAGTAGTAAGATGTCTGCAGACTATCGGGTTCCTCCCATCGTGATGTACGAGCGCAAAGATTCCAGATGGCTGCTCAAAGACAAACACACGTAAGAAACAGCTGCTGGGTCGGGGTTCAAATCAATTAACCTATTTATTTAAAATTTTCTGACAAAGTTCACAGGATCTTTTTATCATCACGTCGGCGTCTGAGGTTTTTACTCGTTAAACAAGATCAAAACTTGTTAGAAACTTCATACTTCACAGGAACTGGCTCCTCATGGAGTCAATGATCGGATCTAATTTGCATATTACAGAGTTTCTGCAGGGCCTGAAAAAGTCTTAAATACGTTCAATTATTTTTAGGTCTTAATTATTTTAATGTTCATTTAACGCTTCTTCTGTCGTGCTTTAAAATAACAGTTTTTTTTATTCTCTACTCGGCGACTTCACATTTTCTTCAATTATTATTAAGAGTAAGTGATTCTGCGACTCTTGATTTTCCTTCATATCTGTCACACGTGACATGGATCTTAAGTTTCATTCATACGATCTTAATACGTCTTAAATTGATCTTGTTGAAACCTGCAGAAACATTGAATCAACACTTTGTTAAAACCTCTGTTCGCCTCCCTGTTGCTAAACTTCTGGAGCTCATGTCGGAGCAGACCCCCCCCCCCCCGCTGCATTAACACTGATGTCCCGTGTTGTTCAGGATAATGCTGCGGCAGTGGGAGGAGACTCGGGCGATAGCCGGTCAGATGCTGGAGTCGGGCGATCACATGCAGCTGGTGGATTTCGACGGTCACCTGGACGACATCACGAAGGACTGGACCAATCAGAAACTGAACACCAAGATAGCAGAGCTGGCGTCGCCGGCCAACGGGAACATCTAGAACTGTAGCGCCCGTTTTTACCAGAGTGCGGATTTATTTATGATCTGACCCGTCGTCCTCTTTATTTACAAATGTGATTTTCTTTTTCTTTCTTTTTTTATATAACCTGAAAACACCACACGTTCAACACAAGAGTTTAGGAAGACGTTTATTTTTAATGCTTTTTGTCAACTGAACAGAGACATGAAATAGAACAAGCTTAAGTAAGAAAATGTTTACAGATCGATAGATGATCTGTGTGTAATCCTTCACCCCACCCCCCCCCCCTCGTCAGACTGTGCCTTGTGGTCCAGACCTGCTGATCTGAAGGAGAAATCCACCTTAAATCCACATTTAACACTGTTACGCAACAACTGAGGCATTTCTCTCTTTCTTCTCTCTCTCTCTTTTGCCATTTGATTCTCTTACTACTGTTATTCCCACAGATATTACATGAAGCGGCAGAGCTGGAAAAAATATTAGAAACACGTAACAGTACGAAAGTCCTGCAGCGAGTTCTCGTCTGTTGAAGCTCAGAAATGTGAGTTTTTGTGAGTAGCAGGTGATGATTCAGGTTGAAGCTTCATGAACATCTGAATCAATGCAGTTGAATCAAACTGGATTAGTTTTAGCTACGTGTACCTAATAAACTGCAAACTGAGCATTTAGCATCATGCGGCCCGCTCCTCTAAACTCCTGTTAAGTGACGCATGTGTTGAAATTTTACAGACTATAAAAAAAGATGTTTTTCTGTGACTCACTCGCGTTGCTGCCTTTTGTCTGAAGTTTGGAAAGTGTAAAGTGTGGTTGCAAAGAGGAAACGTGCCACACAGGATGTTTTCTTACAAAGTGTCTCAACTCTGAGCTTCAAGTCTGAGCTTCAACAGAGCGGTGTCACCGCAGGGCTGAACTTTTCACTTTAAGGTGTTTCTGTTCTACTGATCTCGTTATCCAGAAACCGTCAGAACAGAAACCGACGGTAAAACCTTGTCTGAACCATGTCAGAGTTCAGTGCAACTTTTAAAACACTAAGATCAAGTTTAACTCCTCTATAATATTAACGTAGTAATAACAATAACTCCTAAAATGCACTGAAATGTAGGCTCCTTTTTTCTGCCTGTTTCATCAACAGTGAAACTTTATTAAAGGACGACAGTCAAGCTACTTGTATTTACTCACGTCTGTGTTTCAGAACAAAAACATATGAGGTTTGTGTTTTAGATGAAGAGACTTTGTGATAACATAAAAATAGTAATATGCATTTTCTTCCCTCAATACTGTTCTACTGAACTACTTTCGATTAATATCACAGCTTCACATGTGTTTCCCTTTTTTTATTGTTAATAGTAAAATAATATTTCACAAGATTTCTATAGTGCTATAGTATAAACAATTATAAGTTGGTAAAAGCTGTGGTTCCCAACCTTTGACCTCTGCGTGTAAACTGAACCGGGTCAAACAAAGTTTCTTTGTTTCATTAGAATAAACCTTTTAAAGGCCTGGTCAACAAACACAAAGTGATGTGATTGAACGTTGTGGGAGTCCTGGTCCTGCAGTTGGGAACCACTGGCTTGGGTTAAATGAAAAGAACAGATTTAACGTCACATTATTTAAAGAGTGAAGACGACCTCTCAGTTTCGTGTAGTGCTTCCAGGCGACCACCTGGGGGGAGTGTGTCTTATTTGTGGAATGAACCCCTCGCGCGGCCTGGCGCGTTCAGAGCGTCGCCCACATGATCGTCTCGGACGTCGTAGGCGAAGGCACGGCCACCAGGTTCAGGGTTATTTCTCCCAGCGGCGACTGACTGGCCAGAGACTTAAAGAGGTTGATGGAGTTGCAGATGGATCGAGCGTTCTGCACCTCCTGCTCTGCCCACGGCAACGTGATCTACAGCAGAGAGGAGCAGGTAAAGGTATCAACACTCTGTTCTGCACCTCCTGCTCTGCCCCACGGCAGCGTGATCTACAGCAGAGAGGAGCAGGTAGAGGTATCAACACAAACAGCGCTGCTCTGGTCATTCTCTATCTTGTATTGTCTTCTACTCTCCAGCTAATTTCTTGGAAACTTTCCTCATATTTTCCTAAAAATGACCAAAAATCACGACAGACACAGAAATAAAATCGTGGGAGATAAAATCAGTCGATGACGAAAAGATTGAATCTAAACGTCAGTGAGCGTTGAATTGAAAACGTGACGTGTTGAGGATCCCTCACCTGAGCGATGATGAGTTTCTCGGACGGTTCGTCGCTGTCACTCAGCTCTTCTCCGAAACACAGAGTGAAGCCGCACTGAGGCGGCTCTCCTCCGTTTGAGCAGAACGGATCCAGCTCTGAACCAACGGGACACAAACGGTGACGTTAATACAACAATGATAAATTAGATTCTGAGTTCAAAACATCTGTAGATTTAAAGCTGAGCATCGATGATTGTTGTTCTGAAGAAAGTTTCTCTGATTTATCTTCTCGACTCTTTTATCCTATGTGAGAATATTCTGGGGTTTAGAATTTTCTGACATTTTAAATACAAACAATTTACTCATTAACATTAAGAAAATAAAGTTCAACATTCTGGTTCCAGAAGTAAAAATGCATTTTCTGAACAGAGACTTTGATGATCAGCTATAGAAGCCACACTACCCACAATCCTCAGATGTAACAGCAGCGTCACTTCACGTTTACCACAGCGTGACCATGATTTCTCTTTCTAACGGTTTATGGGATGTGTAGTTCCACTCTTATTTATTTCTAGAGAGTTTTACATCTGGAACCAGAGTCGTTCTAAAACTGGTCGCTCACTGTTTCCCTGTGAAACACAAACGTTTAGCTCTTGGCCCAAAAAAGCTTAGTCGGCTCTGATTGGTTCCTGCTCTGATTGGTTCCTGCTCTGATTGGTTCCTGCTCTGATGTAAGATCCTGATCAGCTGTGAAGAACCAGTGGGTCTGTTCCGCTGTTTGTTCTGATGCTGAGATCACTCACGTTGCTTGAAGGCGTCTCTGCTGAAGAGCAGCACCGGCTCAGAGTCTCTCTCCATCTTGTGCGGCCCCGACGTGGTCGTGTGCGGCCCCGTCCAGAAGACCCGCCCCTGGCAGTACCTCTTGCCGTACACCCCCTGCTGCGTGGAGGTCAGCACCACCCCTTTCTCCATGAAGGGCAGCAGGGTTTGCAGCGCCTGCAGCTCCGGGCCGGCCGACAGCGTGGAGGGCGGCTCCGGCAGAGGGATGCGTGGAAACCGGCCCTTCAGGACGTTGGACGGCGTCGGGGGAACGAGGGAGGAAGGGAGGTAGGTTATCCGGACATCAGAGCCCAGGATTTGGCGTCTGAGCACCTCCTTTCCTAAGTAGTGAACCGCCACGTTGATGGAGTCGCCTGGACACAGAAACACAAGATGATGCTTTTACTCTCAAAACAAAAGACACCCACTCACAATGCTCAGTTAATAAATCCTAAAAAACTGATTTCTACAAAATGACCACATGCAAAGACTAAATCTGAAGATAGCAAGGTGAAAACTGTCCAGCATTTCACAGCAGCTGCACTTTTTCAGCTCGTTACCTTCGTACGCAGCAGGTACGCTCTCCTCATACCGAACATCCAGCTGGATCTCGTCCACCACTGCAGACAGAAGATAGAAGGACTATGAGATTCAGATTCAGATTCTATGAGGTGAGTAGCATCCAGACGTGTGAACGCTGTACAGCTGTTTTCAGACGTGAACTCAAAGTGTTCCTCATACAGAAGCTCCAGAAGCCTTCAGGACTTCAGCTCTGGACACAGGTGGAACTCACCGTCTCTCTGGATGGTGACGGTGCTGTGCTGAACGGGCTCGTCTGTCTGGACCATGATGTCGCTCTGCTGCAGAATCTTGTCGTCACACTGAGAAGCAGAAAGACGGCAGCGGAGGAGACAGATGTTTAGAGACACTCGGGGGACAGGAGGTTTGTGTCATGTCGTTACTTCACCAGTGAACAGGTTCATAAAACATTTGAATTCTCAGTTCATTTAGCCGTGTGAGCTTCGCAGCTGTAGAAGTCTGTGATAATCCAGTTTAAAATAGATGACTGGTTGCGTAAACACCTTTTGAAACCAGGGGGTGTGAGACACAAACACGAGTGACTCACCAGCTGAGACGTGACCACCTCCGTCTTTATCTGCTTGACGTGAACATCGTCGTCTTCGTCGCTCTCGAACTCGCTGCTCCTCCTCTTCAACTTCCTGGTGGTTTTCTTTCTGCTTTTCTCTTCAGGAAGCAACAAACCTGAAGAGACGAGAGAAGAAACGGTTCAAAACCTCTGCAAAACAACAAAGACTTGAAACAGTTTCACACACACGAGGATGAATGAGACACAGTTGTTTGTGTTGCTGGGTGTGTTGAGCTCTGATCTCAGTGTTGACTCATGTCTCTGCTGGATCCGTTCGTCTCTTAGGTTACGACTCAAAAACACAGAGACGCTGAGAACCAGATGATTTTTAATAAAGTGTATTGAAGGATTTAAAGCCAGGATCAATAATAAAGTGGATTGAAATAGTGGTAGTTGAACTTTGGCCTTTTCTCACTGAGACAACACACGACAGCTCAGCAGGTTTATTTGAGCAGCAGCTGTAAAAACCTGATGTAATGTAAAGTGAGGTGAGACGTTCAGGGCAACGGTTTCAAATCAGGAAAATTAAAAACAACTTCAGGAGAATTAAATCAAAATAATGGAGAAAACATAAGAAGGTGAAGTGATGTAATCGAACCTGAACATAAGAAAAATAAATCATGGTAATAAATCCTGTTCTGACGACTCTGAAGTTATTAGAAACTGAAAAGCTTCTTACGTTCTTTCATGAGAACCAATCTGATCAACCACAATCTGATCAAACACTATATTACAATAAGTTACACGTCATGTTGACTCATTCTGAAAGTAACAGGTTCCTCAGCGTCGTCCTGACTTTGATCTGATTATTTTAAAATTATATACGAGGAAAAAACATCAAAACAGCGAATCCTCAAATGTGAGAAGCTGAAAACTGAGAATCTTATTTAAATAATCAATAAATGATTTTACTGTGATCAAAATAGATTCATTATCTGTCAAGACACAACTTGATTATTCAGCAAATTGTTTTAGCACAAAAAAACTTCTCAGACCTGAACCACATTTAACTCTTTGTTAAACAAAAGTTAGAGATAAAAGTAGATAAAAAGTGAGACTTTAACAACTTGTTCTTCTTGTTCTAAACCTCTGGTATATATTATAAAGTACATTCGATGTTAAATATCATATTAAACAATGTTTCCTGTTTAAAGGAGATGGAGAACATTGTGCTGAGCCTGCTGTGGGACCTCAGGTAAATACATTTAAATCCAACATATGTAAAGTCAGTCACGTGTGCGCGCCGTTTGTCTTTGGAAACCGTTTTTTTCTTCAGAACTCGTTTTGACAGGGACAGAAAGACGGACGGGGACGTGGACTGAGTGGTTCCTCTCACCCTGCTCGCTGAAGGGGACCAGGCGGTACACCTTGTACGGCTCGGAGATGTCCAGCTGGGCTCGCTCCATCACCTCCTCGAACTCCGGGCTCTTGTTCAGGGCGCAGCGCAGACGGGTCTTCCAGATGGCCGGGTTGTCCTGACCTCCTTCCGACAGCTTCCCTTTGAACTCGGCCCACGCCTGCGGACATGAGAGGACACGCGGGTTCTGTTCAAGTCCGGCTGCTCCACAGAAGTTTGGTTAGAGAGTTTGTTTGGATGGTTTTGACCCAGAAGGGCAGTCTGACCTTAAAGATGGCGGCGTCCTCATCTTTGCGGAAGTCCTGCTTCCCCGCGTGTTTCCACGGGATACGGAACATGGTTTTGGCCTCGTCGTCCCACTCCAGCCCCGAATACTTTCCACTGCTGACCTGCCGCAGGCGAAATCAGAAACACACACAGATTGTTTTCAACCAGGAGGAGAAACGCCTGCAGACACAACTCAGGGGAAACTAAAACCACAAGTAAAACATCCGGAGATGAAAATAAAAGACTAAAAACAATTAAATATCAGGAACCTGGCGTGAAAACGATTAATCGATAGTTAGAAATAGACTTGCAATCAATTTAATCGACAAAATAAATGATCGCCCGTTATTAAATAATCCTTTAAATTTAAAGTAATTCAATCAGATTTGATATTTTCCAGCATTTTAAAAAACGTGAGGATGTAAATAAAAGTGTTTCTCTTTGTTTTCATACAACATTCAGAAGGTGGAGCCCGACGAGCGTCTGTCAATCAAACTAAACCTGATTTACACGTTTTTAAAATGTGTTAAATCGTGTCGATGTGTTTCTGATTCACATTTACTTCATAGTGATGAGTAGATAATGAGCTTTCTGTGAACTATCCCTTTAAATTGGTCATGGTGTTTATCTCCTGGTTTCCCTTTTCCTTCTCCCCCTCCCCTCACACACACACACACACACACACACACACACACACACACACACACACACACACACACACACACACACACTCACTCACCTGATCGATCATCCAGGTTCTCAGTCGTCGCGTGCAGCGCATTCTTCCTGCGGCCATGATTCTTTTAAAATCTGAAAATAAAAACAAAACAAAAAACTGAAACCAACCGGAAGCCGACACGTTCTCACTATAACACGTCAATTACACTTTCATTAAAGTGTAATTAAAGTGTCCAAACAAACAATAAGATTATATGAGTAAATAAAAAGGTCAAATAGCGACTTAATGACGTGACAAACAGAGACAGCTTTGACCCCCGGTCAGATAAACACCCACGTTAAAAACAGACATTTCTAAAATTCAACGGAGTGTGGTTTGACACACAAACACACAAACACACAAACACGTTTCCACACTTCACAAGTTTTCTTCTCGTCTCAGTTCGTGAGAATAAACAACGAGTGAATGAAAAGCGACCAAAGAAGAAGAAACCCCCCCCCCCCCAGTGAGTCCTCGAGTCGCCGTGAATCCCCGAGAAACACTCACAACAACCCGGATCCGGTTCGGTTCTGGAGAAGAGACACAACCGTGCCGTTTACCTGCGGTTCCCTCGGGAGCAGCGGACACACGCACCGCCTGTGGCCGCCTCTCAGACGCTCTGCAGCGGATCCGCGCACCGAGGCAGCCCGCTCCCTTTCTGAGAAGTCACGTGACTTAGTGGAAGCGGCGTGCTCGGGCCGCCGCCGCCAGGGGGCGACAACGCACAGAGACGCTGCTTCACACTGAAGGATTAAGATCAAAATATTGTTTCACTTTCAGTTTTTTCACGTTCTCAGCGCAAAGGTTTAAGAAAATGTCTCAAAAATACGATTCATTCATTCATTTGATTGATTTCGAACGTGTAAATGAAAAGGATAAATTATATAAACGTGTTAAAAAAAGGATTATTTACAAACAATGATTTCATCTACATATTCAAAGTACAAACTTATTTAATCTCAGCCTTTCTCCATAAGTCATTCATGACTAATTATCTTATACTAACCAGCTTCTTATACATCTATAAATATGTTACTTATATATATATATACACATACTGAACTCTTACTGTATTTTAAACTGGGTCAATCCACAGATTGAGATTCATTAACTTCTCCTGGTTGTTCGGATACTTTGAGTCTTACAATTCAAATGTGTTAGAGTGTTAGATAAATGTCGGACAGTAAAAGTACAACATTTGCCTTCTTGTCTGTAGGAGTAAAAGTATGAAGTAGTATGAGAAGAACATTTCAGTCAAACAAAAGTCCCTCTAAATTAAACTTAAGTACATTATCTGAGTAAATGTTTCTAGTAACAAACACAACTTGTTCATTTCGTGCCAAAATAAATAGTTTGATTGAAAAGTGTATAACGACAAAATCTCTCAACTGAGCCAAAAAACTGTGAGCGAGTGAGTCCAGAACAAATCCACATTTCAAAATAATCATATACTTTATTTGAGTTTGATTGATTCATCGTTTATAGAGAACATTAAAACCCTCCAGACAGTGAATAATAATATTTGTTTATATAATTTTTCAGAATACCTTTCCCCTGTTCAGATATATAAATTTTAACGTACATTATGTGCATAAGATAAATCATAAGATTCTTATAATATTCAAATAAAACACAGATACATTCGTTTTAACGTTTTTGTAAAGTTTACATCATGCATCACACGACCTGAGATGAAGTTCCAACATTTTTAAGACTCAGCGAGAAACAGTAGAAGATAACGAAGAATTGTTTCTTATTCAAAATCAATTTTCTCTTTATGATCAACAAGGAAAAAAATATAGATTTTTTAACATAGAAAACAGCAGAAACGACAGAAATCGGACTCGTGACTCGTCACCGAATGACGACTCAAAGTTCTTTGCAGGTGATTGGATCGACCTCTCGTTCGTCAGCAGTCGGACTCTGTGGAGGTTTTTGGTTTCAGATCTTTCTTCCCGGAGCCCGGCGCTGAGGAGCTGAGCAGGAATCTTCATTTGTTGCGCAGAACCTTTTCTCCGAGAGGAACCTCACCCAGTTTCTGTCAGGAAACAAAAAAACAAATCTTACTTAGTCACCGAGATCGAGATGATTATTTGTTTCCAAAGAGAGGCCGCAGCACCAGCACCAGCACAACCATTACAAAGTGTGTAATGTTGAGCACTTTTGAAAAGAGGTGAGAGATTTAAATTTGAAAGGTAACTAGCCATGTTGAATTTCTGTTACTGGCCCCGTGATGGAAATGTAATCAAGCTCCTCGGCTAAATTTGGAGTCGACATCGGACAAGCTGACTTCTTGGAAACCACTGAGGATCTCCGCTGCTGGTTTGGTGAGTCGAACCAGTCTTATTTAAAAGTCTGAATGCTGTGCCAGACATTAAAACAACACGTCTTAATCTGTCATGCTAGTGTCACGATACAACGGCCTAAATTAGATCCTATTGTTGTGCAACATATTCGTAGCCAAGTGTTAACAAGTGGGCGTCCAACATAAGTATCACATTTATTAACAGATAATTAAAATGGGCCTTTCAATGCTCCACAGTCAGATCTGACGTGCGGCTCGTTCCTCCAGTTGAACCTCGTGACGTGAGCGTCTCACCTGGAGCAGGCGAGCGTGATACGCGTTGTCGTCCTCGCCCTCCCCTCTCTGCACGTCCACCTGGTATCGCTCACAGGCTCGAACCAGCTCCACGGCGTCGTACTGCAGAGCCGGGTCCACAGAGTGAGCGTTGATCAGACTCACCAGGTACTCGCGGTAGTGTCTCCTGAAGCAAGGGAGGGAACAAATGATTAAATAGATAGATAGATAGATAGAGAGAGAAAGAGAGAGAAAGAAACAGAGAAAGACAGAAGGAAGGACACTCACTCGCAGAGTCCAGCTTGTCCTGGCTGTGTTTTGAGGCCACACGGTGAATCGCTGTGTTGACCTGCTTCGTCTTTCTGCTCCATCACTCCACAAGTGTCTGGTTCAGAGACGAGAAGAACTTGAAACACGGATTTCTCCTGAACAAAGTTTACTTTACTTTGTGTATTTTTGTGTTGTTCTTAAACAATGAGACCCCAGACAAGACGAGTAGAACACAGATGTTTTACCAGTTTGAGTTCCAGTGGAAGGATCCGTGTTGAACTCCACTCCGCTCCTCTGGAAGTGGAAAAACAAATCTATGAATTCTAATACCAGGTTTGTGAGTGAGTCAGAGTGGAGAGTTCAATTCAACAGGACACATGATCAGGGATGGAAACACAACTGTTGTTATTAACACACTGATGATGCTTTAATTAACAACACAATTCATGTTCTACTGATCTTATGTTTATTCTTTCGTTTTCAGGAAGGAGAGAGTTTCCAACAGGAGCTGATGTTGGAAGGAAATGTAAAATACTTTTTTTAAAGTTAGTTTACTCTTAAGTCATCAAGTGAAAACTGAGATGTTCTACAAAAGAAAGAAAGAACGAACCACCAGAATGTCCCAAACAACAAAACTAGAGATTTTCCTGATTACCTGATTTCATACACACGATAACAAATCGAATATTTATGCTTTCAGACTGTAGACTGATGTAAAAAAGCTATTTGAATAAGTGGCTATGGGGAATTTTCTGGCATTTTCTGTGACATTATGATCTCAACCATAAACAGCAGCGTTACCTGCAGCAGGGCCTGGAGTCTCGGTGGTTCCCAGTCTCTCAGATAGAAGCGACAGTCTCGAGGGTGATGTGCATGTAGACCGGGGATACTGCACTGAGGCTTCGTACATCCCGTCTGCACGAGACACAGAATAAATACTGATGAGGTCCAGAACTTGAAAAGTCTGCATCCTGTCCACAAAAGATGTATTTTATGTGTTTGCACTTAAAACTGTTCAAACTGTTTTCTCCAATGTTCGCTCGTTGTTTACAGATCGTGATTCCTCTCCAAGTCTCTAATAATATCAACATAACAACTTCTCCTCTGAGGGTTTTTAGTTAACTCTGCTTTTTCGTTTCTCAGCCTTTTTCCTCCAGATGGTGAGAAGTCACTGAGGATTCTGACAAAGCCTTCAGGACAGTGTTCAGTGTTCTCCTACGACCTCCTTGGCTTTTCAAACATTGCCAGTTAATTCGTTTTTAACGACCTCGAGCGATTGTGTGATAGATGCTGATACACGACAGAGGCACTAACTAAGATTTCCTGTTGCCGTTTCCGAGGCTCCAACTGTGACACTTTGTCGACGTGCATCCATCTCACCTTGTGGTACGGGTTGTTGCAGCCAATGCAGAACTGGTACCTGCACTGGGAGCAGGAGAAGTGCATGCAGCCACCTTTGGTCAGGTCGTACTGGAACCTACAGTGAGGACAGGCTGCAAGAGACCACAAACAAATGTGTTCGTCCTGTTAATGAAATACTAAAAGCTTGAGTTGAATCAGAAAGCTCGGGTCAGCAGGATGAACATCTGCAAAGTATGAATATACAGATTTACTTATCTAAAAATAGGAATATCTCACTACAACAATCATTACAAGAAGAAGTCAAGCTTTCAAAATTAGCAAAAGTTTCAAACGTAAAAGTTATCACAACATAGAATGACTGTAAAAGATTACAGCTCCAACAGCCTGTTGCTTCCATCATCAATTCATCCACCAATAAAAAAAACAACATCCACTTTTTTACTCCCTTATCTCTGTATCAGGACCAGCCCGTAAAAACCAGTCTGACAAACACTCAGGACAATAAATGAGTAAATCAACCCAGTAACAGTGGATAGTTTTAAATGAAAGTACGAGTCAGGATGTAGAAATACTGAAATGAAACTTGTGGTTTAAGGTAAAGTTAAGTTCGCAGCGACTCACTGATGCCGTTGTCTCTCAAATAGCCGGCCAGGCCCTGCCTCTGGTACTCGGGGTCGTTCTCCCTCTTCCACTGCTGGAACTGCTCACAGGACAGGTTCTGGTGCTGAGGCTCCCACTGACACCAGAGAGAGAGAAAGTGTCAAAGTTCTGTGTCAGAGGAACTTTTCATTACTTTCAATCACAACATCAGTTGCTACATGTGATGAAAAATGATAACAAACAGAACTAATACTCACAGGTTTCTTGCACTGGGTACAAAAACTTTTGCGACATGACGGACATGTGACTTTCAGCTGGTCTCCATCGTTGATAAACCCAGAGATGCACTGACGACGTTAGACGGACGAGAAATGGTGATTATTTTACATTCATTTAAATTATTGACACATATTCATACGTACGTTTTATTCTCCCATCATTTATTCTCTGTTTTTATTTATCTAGCCGGTAAAAAGAAAACGCCCAAATAAAAACAGTTTGTATTTTCATATTTCTAATATACAAATGGTTAAATGACACGTACACGTACAATATTTGTTTGACTTTCAGATAAGAGTCTATTTATAAGGATGTTTATGACTTTTGAATAACAAATCATTAACTCACGTGACAGCACCAGAGGAACTTTGGGTCTTTCATGAGAGCGTGCTCCGTCAACTTTTTATGAAACAGCTCGTACACTTCAGGCTCCAGACAGTCGCGCAGCTGCAGAGACAAAATGTTATTAAAACAATTTAAAGCATTATTATAAATATATTCTGTATATATTTATACAAGTGTCTTTCTGAACATACTCAGTATATTGATGCTCGTCTTCCTCAGCTCACCTGTATGTCCAGTGTGGAGAAGTAGCTGTCCAGTTGTTCGGGGTCATTGATGTCGGGCTCTCCACAGACAGGACACACCATGTCTCTGATGTGTTTATCTCTCACAGCGACGGTGAAGTGCTGACCGAAACACTCGTGACACACCGAGCACTGACAGGAAGTCAGAGACTGCATCTGGAAAAGAAACAGATGTGGAGGAAACGATGAACGCGCTCCGCAGATGGGAGCAAATCTACAGAAGTCGGAGTTAAAAGAATCGACTGGATAGCGTTTAAAATAATACAGGGGCAAGACAAATTCTAATTAGTTGGTTTCTGCATAAAACTTTAATAAAATGCGACCTGATCTTCAATCAAAGTCTTAAATATACACAACCACAACGTGCTTCAGCTAAAGAACGGAAATTATAATATTTTGTGCAAACGGTGCTGGTGGAAAAATCCCTGGATTTGGCGTCAACATCCTGAAGCAGAAGTTTCCAGAAACAGATTCATGTGAACGACCCGTCACTGACTCACCTTGCACCGAGGGAAGATGCACAGGCAGCACGGACACTCATTCTTGAGGAGACGCCTGATGAAATCCTTGTCATGTGACTCCTTCACAGCTTGAACCACATCCTCCAGGGAGTAGGTGACATCTGGCTCTTGAAGCAACGCCAGCACCAGCTCACAGCGCCCCCAGCTGGGCAGGTCGTACAACGCCAGCAGCCGCCTGCACATCCTCTGAGGGGAGGAGGACAAGGGGTTAAAGTACATTAACACCACACCCCAGATATGAAGGAATGTTTGTCTATTTCAGTACATAACACGTTTTCACACGTACAAGATTTGAATATTAAAACCGTTGGCTCCTGTAATTTGCCGCACACCGACCTGTTTGTCCGGGTTTTTGGGATCAATCGGCGGCTCGAGCTGGGTGGTCCAGATACGCTGGTGGAAAGGCTCCAGTAGGGGGCGCTGAAGCAGCGACAAGGCCCCTTTGACCTCACCTCCACTCAGCCGCAGAGCCTCCTCACACTGGGTCACATCCCTGAAGCCCAGAGAGTGGAGCTCCCTCATCTGGGCACGAGGACACAAGAAGGAAACGCCCAGGCAGATGTTTACAGATGTGATACAGGAAGTGTCTAATACGCTGGAATCGAGGTTGTAACCCTCTTAAAACCTCGATCAGGAAGTCACTCACTAAATCTTACACAACCGCAGTAACTGTTCGAAACCACAGGAATTTATTTCAAGGGGGGAATTTTCTTTCGTAACTTGTAACCAAAAGTTCTATTTATTCTGCAAATGAAGCGTTTTCATATCAGAAAACATAAACTCTGATATGTGTCTGTGAAAAGCTCATCTCAATAATGTCGTTCAGGCTCTACAGACATTGATGTGTCAGCGTATATCTCTATGTGACACACAACTGTTTTAACACTGTAACCACATGTATGTAACTCTGTGTTCTCTACTCTCCCCTCCCTGTGTAACTTATTTCTTTGTGAAGCCCTTCCTAACTCGTGGATGTGGTACTTCTTCTTCTTCGTGTCAGGCTCTGCTCATCAACCACGGTCGAGATGGTCGTGCAAGGCTTCACTCCCAACGCTCCACAGAACCGTCTTTGTTCGGACTTATCTGTTCAAGGTCAGTAAGTGGGAGCGACTCAGGAGACGTCCTGTTTTCTCACAAAATGTATTTCAGCACAGAACAGACGTTCAGGGAGTGAAGGAGGAAACTTTCTCCTTGTTCACACTCACCAAACAATTAAACTCGTGTTCATCAAGCTGCTGGTTCAGGGTAAAGGAAAGCTGCATAGTGTTACTTGACACCTTGTTTTGTATCTGGAGGTGTCTGCTTGACAGATTCATTTTCCCACCTTGGCCTGTCGGTCTCTCAGCAGCTGCGTCACGGCTCTGTCGGTGTCTCCTCCCGCTGCTAACCACGCCAGCTTAGCCTCGGCTCTGGACAGCTTCACATCTTCGACTGTGGCGCTGGGTTCGCTCTCCGCCGACTCCTCTCTGTCTCTATCCACCACGGGTTGTATCCCAGAATCCCCTGTCTTGCAGTTCAGCTGGACGGACGCCGCCATAGCGCAGATTTCATCCAGCAGGTGAGGCAGCTCTGACGTCAGCCAATCACAGGGGTTGACGTTGCTGCCGCCGCACACGCACAGGGCCGCGTACACCTCCTCCGGGCTGACATCTTGTTTTTCTGCTTCCTAGGATGGAGGGTTTATTATTATTAATTATTCTGTGTTAGATTTGTTGTCACGTGGTTGTGTCCCCTTGTTCGGATGAAGACTGACCCTGATCTGGTGGATGAGGCTGAGTCCGTCCTCCCTCATCATCTGTTGTCTCTTCAGCTCCAGGTTCACTCCTGGACTCGCCGTCGGCTTCACGGCCGCCGCCTGAGTTTGATCCTTAGTGACGGACGGCGGCTGCTGAAGAGACTGAGGCACCGAGTCGCCAGGAGAGTCTTTACATGGCAGGCTGCACATCTCACACACCGTGGGCTTGGTGTTCACATAGGTGCAGAACTGACAGGTCCACTGTGAAGGAGAAAGAAAAGAAAGACAAATATATTACCAGGTTTTTACCAGATGAAGAGTTGTTCATCGTTCATGAGATTACAATCGGCTGTTTACCTGCTCATACAGTATTAACTACCTGAGCAGGGAGTAGAGTGACAGGGAGACAAACCTTTGTGTTGACATCAGACTGAGATCCAGAGCTGGACGGGGCCGGGGCGACAGGCGGGCGAGTGGCCAGACGAGGGCGCTCACACACCTCGCACAGGATGCTGCTGCCCTGGTTCATAACAGTGCAGCTCTTACACTGCCACTCTGAGGGAACAGACACACACACGAACACACAACAACACTCTTACTGCTCCGCTGCTTCGTACCATCACTTTGGTTCCTCAACAGGTTTTGCTTTTACATTTTCCAGGTTATTATTCAGACGATAATGATTTAGTGCTCGATCTAGTTGAAATATGACACATGGGATTTTCCTGAGATTAGATTTAAATTAAAAAGAGTAAATAAATATTTTATTACATGATATTATTGCAGTGCTAAAGTGTTTTAATCTTTTCCCTCATTAAAAGCACAGTTTGTAACTTGAATTAATGACGTGCCGCATAAATGAAGTTTATGGTTATTGTGTCTCACCGGTGTTTGGTGAGGTGGGAACTGAACTCTCTTGAGCGGTGGAAGCAGCCGTGGAGAGTCGAGGCCGCTCGCAGGTCGAGCAGAGAACAGCTCGCATCTCGTTCACCGTGGTGCAATGTGCACACGCCCAAGGAGACAGAGACAGACTGAAAGAGGACGGAAGAAGAAATAAATCACATTCAGGGTGTCGTGTAGCCATTGTTCCAATAAGAGACGTTTGCTTTATTCTGCAGTGGCGGAGAGAGACAACCTGTACATTAGGCTTCACTGGAGTTCTTAATTTTGCTTCTTGCTTCGGAGCACATATATCATTCACTTATATTTCTGTCAATAAGCGCTTATGTTTAACATCCTCACCTGGCTGTTTTGGCTGCTGCGAGGACAGACCTGTTGTGTCCTTTGCGGTCGGGGTGAGAGTGAAACAGTTTGTCACAGTTCAGACACAACCTCTGGACACAGGTGGAGCACTGAGACTGGACAGTGGAAACACCACAGATACCGCAGGTCTCTGTGGGGAACAAACACACACACACCATAAACAACCATACAAGTTAAAAACTAACTCTACCTCTGATTTAAGGCCGGTTGTGATGTGGCATACCCAGTTGGCTTTTCTGTATTTTGTCTCTCTTGTGAGCGGCTCTGGAAGGGTGGCGATGAAAGAGCCCATCACATGCGTCGCAAAAGGCCCGACTGTCACATGAGGGGCAAACCAGTGACGAAGGGCTACCACACAAATTACAAGCTGCGAGAGATCCTGGACACACAAGCAACAAAGGATGTAAACGACACTTAGCTGTTGCCTCTGGGAACGATATTCAATGTTACTGGTACAAATGAAGGATAAATGAGCATCGAAGCCACATTTTGACTGGGTTTCACTTTTCGTTTCTCTGGTTTGGCAGCAGCTCACCAGCTGAGGGCTTCAGGGGCTGTCCCACGGGGCCCGGAGCAGGTTTGGGTGAAGGAGAGAGGACCTGTGGATTGTCTCCCTGCTGCTCCTCCGCAGGCGGAATAACCACCGAGTCATTCACCACCGCCTCCTAAAGAAACAGCATCACAGTAAAAACGTTTTTCACGTTAAATGTGTAAAGCTTTGGAAGAAAATAGTGAAAAATAAAACATTTAAACTGATTAAATCGTGAGTTGTGAAGTAAAATACTGATTCATAGAAGATGAAGACGTAGATGAAGGATAATGTAAACAATAAGTAACAGAAATGAAGAAGAACACGAATGTTTGTACAGACCTGCTGCTCGAGAAATGGGAAGATATCTTTGAAGTGTTCTAGGTGAGGATGGGTGCCCTGAACAAACAAATGGAATATGGTGAATTACTTATAGAATTTACAGCAGTGGGATGATTGACAGCGCTCAGACACGAACCTTAACGATCATGTCCACCTCCGTGCGTAAGGTCATGACCTCCAGCGTCACTGCGGCAACTTTTTCAGAGTCTGGTTGGCCGACTTCATCTGGAAAACTGAGGCCATCGATTTGCTGGTTGGTGTAACCGTAGAGGAAGAGGACTCTGCGGCCTCCCTGTGAGAGGAGAGCTTTGTTCAAGAAGCTGGTTGATCCATATACACACACCTCTGACTTTATAATTTCACTTATTTCTTTTTAAATGTTAATTTCTGCACAAAATAGGGACTCATAAAAACGTCAAACCTGCGCTAAATGAAATGTTTAAGGCAGAACTATTCAACCTGTCAGGTTTCCCTCACCTTGATGGCGTCCACCGTGGTTCTGAAGACCGGGTTGTTGTGCTTGACGCTCCTCCAGTATTTGGGCCGGGCGGGGAAGGTCAGGTTACAGCCGTACTTCTCCAGAATACCCAGGGCCTTGACCAGTCTGCTCAACGACTCCAGGACCTGTTGTGGAGATGGAAGTTGCTGAGTCGGTAAAGTCCTGAGGGTCACTACACTTAAATAAAAGGTCAAGGGTCAAACTATATCTATACAACAATGTCCAAGTCCGAATTACTTACTACTAACGCGTGTTTATGTAAAACAATGATTTCTTATTTTTTATGTGTTGTACTTTTACAGTATAGTCTTGTAAAATAAATGTTTTTGAGTCTCCATCTTTCTTTTTCTTCACATTTTGTCCTTTTTAAAATCTTTTAAAAGAAAACGTTACGATCACATGTCAGCAGGTTAGTTATTTCTTCCCTCTCGTGCTCGGATATAAGATTTTCAGATTTTACGACATTTAAAAAAAACAATACAAATTTTCCTGGTGGGTTATTCTGATCTGAAACGAGAGAGGCCGACCTCCTGCTTGCTGCGGCTGGCGGTGTTCTCCCTCAGCATCTCCTCGGCTGTGAGGTGGCGGTACTTCTCCGACAGCGGCAGAGCGATGCTCGCCATCGTCTGGACGTCGGCCTTCACATCCTGGGCGACGCCGGAGGAGGACAGGACGGACTGAGCTCTCCTCCGGACCTCGTCCATCTGCACGGAGAGAGAGCTGCTGCTCATCGCCGCTGAAATGACAACATTTGAGTATAAGTTGATTTTTAAATGATTTATCACCAAAAAAAGACATTTTTGGCACATTCCAAATATTGATGCAGTACAAGTGTCTTATTAAACATAAGTAATTGTTAGAGACAAACCTAAGACAGAGGGATATTCTGTAGGGTGAAGGAAGGAAACTTTTATTCTCAATACCAAATGCAGAAAGTTAAAAAGTACACAGATCCTTCCTTCCTCCAGTTGTTATCTATCGAGCGTCCGAACTCAACCTTGTGTACTCAACGTGTACTTCCTCTGACTTTACTCTATGTTCTGTCCTCCTGGGTCAGAGAGGCTTTAAAAACATACTTTTAAAACATCCTATAACATTAATAAATTAGATTCTCAAGAGTATTTCACTTCACAGAACTTAACTTGTGCTCATAATACTGTCAATTCTTATGCAATAGCAATATTAGTAGTATTATAAATTACATTCTGAGTTGATCATGTACTTTTTGAGACATTGACAAAAGGCACCAGTCTGGATTATTTTTAAATTAAAAAGTACATAAAAACCACAACAAGTAAAACGAAACTGAATGTAATTTCTTCAGGGTGCAAGTTGTCAGTATGTGGCTAGAAAGTACATTTAAGTATATTTAATGTATAATTCATAAGCATATGAAGCTGCTGGGGGAAGTGCAGGTTAATAATAGTTCCCCTCAGTGACAGTAAACAGCTGCAGGTGAGACGGGTCAGAACCGTCGTGACGCTCCTCCTCAGTCGGACCGGAGTCCTCGGAAGAACCGGGTCTGTCCCTTTCCACGTGTCTCGTGTGACAAGTTGCATTTTAAAGACAGAAATCAAAGCTGACAACAACATTTCTCGATAGTTTGAAACCGAAACTTTGAGGAGACACCGTCCCCGCTCGGTACCTGACGTGTCCAACGTGTCCCCTCGCGCTGCTTCCGTCCGGACTGAGGGCGACCGGTCCTCCGTCGGGGACAGGAGATCAGATAAAGTGTTTTAAAGCTGCTGAAGTGTCATCCTCACTCAGCTTGGAACTGACTGGAGATCAGCTGCTAGCGTTAGCTTCAAACCCGGAAGTCCACTCCGACGTTTAGCGTCTCGGCTCCACTTCCTGTTTCAAAATAAAAGCAAGGGGGGAGTTTCTTGCTAATTAAAAAGCAGTCGTCTCCAAAAAGTTTGTTAAAAAGTTCATTAGAATCTTAAACAACGTTTTTTTTGTTTTTTTAACGAACTAAATAAGGACTAACACGTAGTTTGAAGGATTTCACAGGTTTGAGTCTGGAGGAAGTCTGTGTGGAACCTGCAATTCACCGAGTGGCCGCTAGAAGCTAAACAAAATAATAATGATGATTTGGTGTTGACAATATTATCTCGGTCTTTCAACACTTAATTGTTTTCATACTAAAAACCAAACTAAGAAACCAAAAAACTAATAAGAAAAAAGTAAATAAGATTTGGTGTTTATATATTATTTATGTATTTCTACATTTAGATTGTTTCCGTATAAATCATTGGATTTGGTGTTTAAAGTATATTTCTGTGTTGATAACGTCTGTATCTGTACATTTACTGTTTCCTCCTCGTGTCGGTGGTGGGAGTCAGTTCTGCATGTGACGGAAGGGGGGCAGTGGGAGGCGCAAACTGGTCCAACTGGTGTAAAATCGAAAGTAACGTGCAGAAGGAAATACACGAACTACAAGGTAACGACCGAACCGCCTCAACTTTCAGATCCACTCTTCACACTTCATACTGTTTCTCATTGTTTCGTCTTTATCTCGTTTTGCAGCGTCGTCATGTCGAAGGCATCGAACCTGAGGATCAGACCCGAGGCTGCAGGGAAGGTGAGGGGGAGCCGCTCGGCCCATTCAGGACGGACACACACACACAGACACACACAGACACACACACACACAAGTCAAGGTGCTAAAGGATAGAATGAACTTTACCGTGGAGACGATCAGTTTGTGAAACGTGAAGCGTTTTGAGAAACGTCGGTAAACGATCGGTAAAGTTCCCCCTGAGAGGAAAGCGAAAGTAAATCCAGTGAATTTCAGGTTTTAGTGTAACGTGACTCAGCAGTGAGGATAGTTTCTGTCTCGTGTTCCCTGCAGGTGGAGAAGGTCCAGCAGCACCTGCACCGTGAGGTCTGTGCAGCTTCCTCTTCTTAAGTTCATGTATTCAAAAGGAAATCTCTTTGTTCCTGAGCTTTGTGAATAACGTGATTGTTTTCCAGGCAGAGAATCTCTTCTCCACTGTCATCCCAAAGAAGATAACTCAGCTGGATGCTCTGCTCCAGGTCAGAAACTTCAGTTTCCATCATATCACACTTTGTATGGACCCTCAGGATGTAGGATCTCTCTAAATCAGGGGCCAGTCATATGCCCGGCATCATTCGTGCACAGTTCCTGATTCTGTAAGATGCCCATTGAAGTAATTCCTGTTTTCTAGAGCTTTGGATAAAGACACGTCTTTGAAATGAGTTTCTTATTCAAGCTCATTGTGTTCTTCAAAAGAAGCTGAGGACATAAAAGTTGTTTTCAGACATGAACTCTGGAGATCCGTAGAACCGGGTCGGGACTTTCTCCAGAGTTTGTCTTTCACAGCAGGAGATTCTCCGCTCAGCTATAATGAAATAAAGTTGAAAAATAGAAGTTAACACCTGTGGTTCCTGTTCTTCTGTCCCCGTTTACAGGACGGTGCCTTGAACGTGGACGCGTCCTCACTCCTGGCTCCGCTGGACATCCCCATACCTGACCCCCCCTCAGCAGAGGAGGTGAGTGCAGAGCAGCTCCACACAGTCGTCTTTCAAAGCAACCACCTGAACAGAGAGAATTCACTTCACCCACTTATTTCAGATTAAATTTAAATCAACCATTCGACATAGAAACTGTGAAGTCAGCTAGTCTGGTTTCTGTCATTTATGGGAAGTGGGAACATGTCGTCCATCTTTATTTACAGTCTATGGTATAACTTATTGAGGCAATGCCAACGTTATGTTGTAATAACACCATTTCATGTGATTGGTTCATCGACACAAACTACTCTGTGAATGCAACTAATAACAAGTTATATAACATGTTGTTATATTCACCTTTAATCGGTTTTGCAAAAGCAAACATGACAAACTATGTGAAACTGGTTGTGCAGGAAATGGAGACCGACAAGGATGAAGACGGCGAGAAGAAGAAGAAAGGTACGGAGTTTTATTTATTTTTATAAGGTGTTATTGTCGAGGCTGAGATTTAACAAACTCGTGACTTTTCATCTCCAGCTCCAAAATGTGGCTTCATCAAGGGGAACGAGAAGATCATGTTGGCTTTGGACAAAGTGAAACCTGAGATCGTTGCCTTCAGGGGGATCATCACCACGGTGAGTGCAGAGATGAACGCTGAGCCCAGGATCTGCTTTAAAACACTGAATAATATCCGAAGAGTAAATATGAAAATGTTTAAATTCTCATTTATCGAAGTTAAACTCACTCGTGTTGTTTCCCTTCAGGTTTCCTGCTGGATTCAACATCTCATCCCCAAAATAGAGGATGGAAATGACTTTGGAGTCGTCATTCAGGTGCATGTTCTTTTCAAAAGTATTGATTAAAACGATGGTATTTAAAAATGTTTAATCTTGATCATCTGCTAATATCATATATGATAGTTTTGTGTAACTCTGGTTTCTTTACCCTGTGATGTAGTTAATATCTAAATCACACTCCAGCATTTTTTTTTAGTCTAATTAATTTGAAAAAAAACCAAGTGTAAGTTGAAATTATTTATTGCGATATAACGTCATTATCGCTAATTGCTTTTCACGTGATAATCTGGTTGTCTGATATCGTAACATTTTAGTTTAAGTGTTTCATTTCTGCTAATTTCTCCACCACAGGAGAAAATCTTGGAGAGAATCGCTGCTGTGAAAACCAAAGTTGACGGTTTTCAAACAAACATCAACAAGTGGGTTGGATGTAGATATTTGTTTTAAGTGTAATGATGTAAAAAAAAAAGATATGATCACAAATGTATGGACACTTTTCCTAGTTTAAACTTTTAAAAACACGTTTTGTTTTTCTTGTTTTGAAATGTAGGTACTTCTCAGAAAGGGGAGACGCTGTCGCCAAAGCTGCTAAAGAAACTCATGTGGTGAGTTTAAAATGTTCTGGGCTTCAAGTCATTCATAGTTTTTAATATCAATATTTAAAGAGGCAGAAATTAAGTATCACATTCCCAAAAAGTTCTGAACTCTCCGGCTGAGCGAATCCATGATCAAATGGATCTTGATGTGTATAACTGACACACTCTCTCTCTCTCTCCAGATGGACTATCGCTCGCTCGTCCACGAGAAAGACGACAGCATCTACGCCGAAATCAAAGTGATTGTTCTCGACCTCCGCGGCTTCTACGTGAGTCCGTCCTTCCTCCTCTGAAACGTAAACCGCCACATCACGCTGCACCAACACGTTCAAATGTTTTTTATTCCTCCCGCTTTACTTAAGGTCGAGATTTTTGACATCGTCAACAAGAATCTGGACAAGGTGACCAATCCGAAAGGAGAGGAGAAGCCGTCCATGTACTGAAGCTGGAGGTGATGAAGAGGAGGGACACATTCTTCACAGCTGGATCTTCAACCTCACTCGACTCTCGGCTCAGAGAGTTCCACTCGGTTCAATAAACATGAGTTTTAACATTTTCACTGAATTCAACTTGTCCAAATGCAAAACTGCAATAAAAAATGAAGAAAGAATGAGAGTCACTGATTTATTTGTAACAAAACTTTTTAATAAATGTGATTCATTGTTAACGTCTCATTTATCGTTTTTTTCATTTTTTATTAACAAAATCAATGAGGAATCTCGCCACAAAAATATTTTCCTCCTTAAAAGATCAAGAGGAAAGACCAACAACAATAATAATGATTTAAACTAAGAAACACAACGTAGACGAAGCAAAACACAAGTGTCCCTGGGATTCAAACTTCAGGACCTTCTCCTCCAGGTATGAGCTGTAAAACAAAACAAATTTATATATTATAGGAAATTAATTTAACTGTGAAGGTCTAAAACTTAATTCCTCTAAAATCTGTACAAGCACAGCTAAAAGGTGACGTGAGTCCATAAACCATAAGAAATGATAAAAGTACTGAAAGTGCTCGTTTATAAATTATAAATCAGACATGTTTTTTCATCAGATTTTGACGATTGAACATAAAACATTTATCCAATATTTAAAATATAGAACACAGAATATATTCTCTTAACTCTCTTTAGTTATTTGTATTTATTTTAAGAGCTCGTCTGTTTTCAGATGGTTTAAGTGAAGCTAAACATCTTCGTACCATTGTGATGTTGTTGCCGTTCAGGAGGATCTGGTCCAGTTTGGTTATCCTCCGTCCCTCTGGTGTGATTTCACTGAAACAGATATTCACGATGAGTTAACTCAACAGCAGCTGATTCAGAAGTGACTGAGCTTCACTCAACGAAAACTAAACATGTACTTACAACTCTGTCACATCCTCCAAGACCATATCTGAGAAAACGAGTTCAGGACAAACTCTGGAGCAGAATTCAACCAAACAGTAAAAACCACCCACGTTAATAAATACTAGAGGAAGAGCGTTGTATATTTTTAAGAGGCTGTAACCATGACGACTGAAAGGATACTGACAAAATCATCGAAACCCAGAAGGGTGCCGACGATTTCTTTGTCCGTTTTCATGACGATGTGAATCCGGGAGCCGATGCATTTGTCCACGAGCTCTGAAAGACACGTTCATAATTTGTTAAATTGATTTTCTTTCTCGTTTTCCTTGAAAACTTTGTATCACTTTAACTAGAGAACGACAATTCTGTAGTTGAAATAAAAACGCACCTACTCACCTCAACATTTTAACATGTTAAAAGATATATAAATACGACAAAGCTTTATATTGTTTAAATATTTTCTGATTGAACCTGGGTGATTTTTTTTACCCCAACGTGTTCGTCTCGTTTGTTTTAAACGTTATATTACATGTACTGCTGTATACGGTCTCTGAGCAGTTTATTAGGAACACCTGTACAAGTGGCAGCACAGCTTTAAGTTAGTGGAGATAAAGGTCAGGAGCTTCAGGTCAAACATCCCAAAGAGGAAACTTTCACTGTTTGAATGTCTGAGAACTTCAGTGACCTCCTCGGTCACATGACCTGGATCCAGGGTCAAACTTCCAGAAGTGGTTCAACCAGGAAATCAGCATCATGGACGTAAAGAGGAGAAATGTGCAGGACTGATGGGATGTGAACCAAGAGCAGAAGCTCACAGGGTTTGTTTCCCACAGAGAAGAGACGTTGAACTGTCCAGTCACAGAAAGGTGTTCCTAATAAAGTGCTCATGGACTTTAATCTCAACTTGATCAGCCTGTTGTTGGAACATTTCCTTCATTCTGAAGCAGAGTTAACACGAGAGTTTAGCTAGCTGCTAGCATAATGCTAACACGAGCGAGCGAGACAACGCGGACACGTTCAAACTTCTCACGCGCAGATTTAACGGAAACAAACACACGCGGATTTAACACCAACGTGTCTGCGTGTGAGTGAAATTAATAAAAACAGGTAAAGTACAAACCGAGCGGGAGCAGCTGGGACGGGTTCGTTGTTGGAGTCGCCGCCATGTTTGATCCACGTGCAGACACAACCAATCGATAGAAGAATCGTCGGCTAAGACCAAAGCAATCAAACCCGAACTAATCGATAATCAATGTTTATATAGACGCGGAATAAACACAGATCGATGTTTGTTTGTTTATTTGTTATCGATCTGTTCGTTTATTTGTTATCGATCTGTGATCTGGAACCAATCAAATGTCAAGTCTTCTCCTTTCATCTAGTTCCACGTGATGGCGCTGTCAATACATGACGTCATTCTTTCACCAAACAGAGATAATAATACTGAGGTCAAGATGGTTCCTCACGTTTCTACTTTGTGCCTCTACTACTGTTCTACTTCAAACACTAGGGTTGTTTATTTTATAAATAATGTCTCACGTGAATTGCAGCTATAAAATAATATGACATAATAAGTATTGTGTGTGTAAGTGTACACGAGTCAGTAGAAACAATATTCCTTGTTGCACAAACATCAGCAGATGAAGATGATTCTTATGGACCAAATATGAAGTAAGTATAAATGCAGAAATCAAAAGTTAAACACATAAATAAATGAAAACCTAAACACTATTCAGTGATGAATAGCCATTTCTGTATACTTTTATAATTTTCACCCCTTTCTTTACTGTATTTATGCATTTTGTAATCAAATTGTATTTCTTTTTTATTTCCTTTTCCTGTAAATGTAATTTTAACATATTCTCATGTTACTTAAGATCTGTTATTTTATATGAATTACATTTTCAGACGTTTATATTTGTATTAATATTTGTATCTATCTTGTATGTAAAGCACTCATGTATGAAAGGTGTTATAAAAATAAAGATTATTACAGTGTTTATACGATATGTATAAATATGTATTTATACTTATATATGTATATTTTAAGATTTTATTTATTTTTAAGGCTCATTCTAGACTTGCACCTAAGGACATTTTGGATCTTTTGACACCTGGTTGAAACTTGATGTTTCTTTTGAAGGCTCCAAAGCTTCAAAGGTTCATAGGCTTTATTGTCATATGCAGAAATAAACAAGTTATCAATGCAATGAATGGTGTTTTTAACTGTTTCCTATTGTTTGATATTAATTTCTCCTTTTTAACTTGTAAAGTTAAGCTTTGAAAGGTTCTTCATGAATTAAGTTAATTATTAGATTTTTTTAGTATAATTATTAAATTATTCTTATAAATATATAATTTGTGAGGCAGAAGCGGAAGTGTGCAGCAGGGAGTGCTCCCGCTCCGGCCGCCCCGCCCCGGGACGCAGAGCGGAAGTGGACGCTCTGCGCTGCGGACACTGTGCAGCGGAGCTCCGGGTTGTTTTCACTGATCCGGGAGCGGAGACCGTCTCGTTCACCGTCAACGCGTCGAGGGGGGGGAGGCGGACATGGAGCCTCCGGCCGCGGAAGACGTCAAGGTGCCGGTGCTGCACATCGTGGTGGTGGGATTCCACCACAAGAGAGGCTGTCAGGTGGGTGAAGCGGCCGCGAGCTAACGGAGCTAACGAAGCTAACTCACAACAAACAGCGTCAGTGACAGAACCCGCCGCGTCCGGACTCTCTGATCCGAGACCGGTACCGCGAGGGGACGGAACCCCGCGGGGGACATCAGCTGCTCGTCCCCGGTTATATAACCTCCGTCCTCCTCGCGTTGATCACGTCAGGCTGCAGCGCGCGTCTCCTCCCGGATATTAAACTGTTTGATTTACTACAACAACACCGGAGCCATGCGTCATGCGGTGGGTCAATGGGATCAATGGTGACGGACGTGAAGCATAAACATATAGTTTATGTTAATTCCAGCTTCGTGAATCCATCAGTCGTTGTATCAGCTTTATTTCAAAGTTAATTTCTCCAAATTCAATATTTTAAAGGAGTTGCATCACATCTTAAAAAGTGTTATTTCAGTCCCTTGATTTTTTAAATTCAATCATTTATCTTGGCGAGCTTCTTGACATGACAATGTTTAGTGAAGCATTTTTATTGTAAATAATAATGGATGACACTTTAAAAGTGAAGCCAAAACATGTGGATGGCCCCCTTGTGGCTGACTGCAGTATAAACAAACTTCCCATGTCGGCAGGTGGGATGCGACCAAACTAAAACAATTCCAAGTACACATGGAATTTGTCCAAGATGGTTTCTGTCATTTTGTTTTTAATCATTTGAGAAATGGGCTTTAAACGTCATGAGACCAACCTCATCGGTTAAAAGATGGCTGCATCCATGTTAGAGATGTTTTGGCTTCATGTTTGCACAACGGGAGGAAGTGGAGATGTTGCTCCCATCTTCATTAACACTGGTTGTCATGTGTGAATTCATGTCGCCGTCAAATGAAACTCAAATCGATCTTTTGGTTACTCACGAAGAACCTTACCTCATTTTTTAAAGGTCAGCGTCTTTAACTGGTTCCAAGGACAGGAATTAAAACATGATGGTATTTGTAGTTCACTGATTTATTAACAAAGTCTGACTAGAGGGTGAAACAGTCCCAGGTAACAACCCTCATGACAATCTGACTCCAAACAATCAAACTCATCCAGAAATCGGTTAAAAATACATAAAAATCCAGATTGCAGACATGAGCTGAACACGAGGAATCAGACCTCAACGCAAACGACGACTCACCTGAAGTTTGTGGAAACTCGAATGAGTGAAACTCAGGGATTTAAATTCTCTGCAGCTGATTGACAAATAAGAAACAGGTGGAAAACTGGACAGGAAACACAAAGAGCCCGAGAAGAAAGTTACTCAACTGGCTTCAACTACAGGTTTGTTTAGTGAGTCCAAGACAATAAAGATGTTATCTACTTAAAATATTGATTAATCTGTAAATTCATTTCCTGATTGTTCGTTCTGTCGGAAAATATCCGAAAGCCGTAAAAATCCTATAAATGGATTTTAATCTTTGAAGCTATTTTTATCATATGATTAATAAAAAAATCATTTGTATCCGTTTATGACGAAGAAAAGCAGCAGATCTGCACGTTCGAGAAGCTGCAAACCAGGGAACAGTTTTTAAAAATTGAGTAAAATGATTAATCAATTATCAGGAAAGAGTTTTGGTTTCTTCTTGAACCACATTTTACAGAAACTCTCCCTCACAAAGCTCACGTGCTGGTTTTGGTGTCTACAAACCTGTTTTGCAGCCGTTAACGTTTAAGTGGCGTCAGTCACCGACGTGTGTGACCTCCGGCCTCCTCCTCCTTCAACACCGGCTTCATTAGTGAGAGTGCACGTGAGCCTTTCAGCGCAAGTGGCTCTAATTCATCCTCTCATCATCACCTCATCTTCAAAATGAATCGGACGTGCAGCAGTAAAACCGAACCCTGTGCCCCCTCCTCTTCGTCGCTGCTCTCCATCTGTCTCCGCTGCTAAAACACGACGAGACGCTTTAACTAGACCGAAGCGGCGTCGAACAGACAGTGAGCGCTCGCTCTGTGTATCAGGTGAGGAGCCTGCTGTGTCTGTTAGTTATCTGATCGGGGTCGGCCACCTCCTGCTGGGTATCAGATGATTGGGTTTCTGTCTCCCTCCGTCTCGTCGACCCGTCGTCCATCTGTTTCTCCGTCGGACTCCCAGGTGTCTCTTGCCGTAAGCAGCTCTTCTGCGGACTGAGGAGCGGCCGCTCGCCCTCAGGCCGCTGCAGGGGTTGATCCTCAGGGTGTGAATCATTGTCTGTGGGTGTGTGGGACGTTCAGGACCGGCAGGTTTCAGGTTTATCTAGACGGACTCGGCTCTTAAACGCCAGGAAAAGATCTAGAAGGTTTCAGCTGCTGACGTGCAGACGTTTCTTCTACCTTTACCTTCAAGTCGAAGGCTGGATGTTCTCTGTGATTGCATCAGGGCTGCAGCGTATTCTCAGTATCGATTAATCTGCTTCTTCTCGTCTGTAAAATGTCAGACAACAGTCGCAGCGATGTCTTTAGGTCGCTTGTCTTGTCCAACAATCCAGAACCTGAATATATCAACTAGGATTTTAAAACTGAGCCTGAAACCACGATATAAAAACATTCAAATACATGGAAACAAAAAATACAAGGAAGTGTACAAGAGTTTATTCTATAGACTATGTATAAACCAGAAGTCCCCCCCCCTCCAAATATACATAGATGAGAGAAATGTGACGTTTGAGAAGTGACATCACAGTAACTCTAACCACACGTTCTCTCCTCGACCCGCAGGTGGAATTCTCGTACCCTCCGCTGCTGCCGGACGAGGGTCACGACAGCAACCTGACGCCCGAGGAGTGGAGATACCTGCCGTTCCTCGCGCTGCCTGACGGGGCGCACAACTACCAGGAAGGTACGTGTCCTCAATAAAGCAAAAACCCCAAATCATTATTTCAATATTTTGCATGCATCTATTTATTAGGAAAACCTGGAATAGAGGATAAGGTCTTTAATTTTTAATGTGTGTTTAAGTATCTTTGATTCTGTCACAGTATCAGAAACAGTATCCGGGCGGTAAAGCGAGAACCGGACTGAGCGTCGGTGACACTGATCCGACTCCGTCTTCTTGTCCCGTGTGTCGTGGCTGTGGTCACGTGACACGTGGCGCTCCTGTGCCTCGCCACCGTCGGTCATACTGTCGCAGCACAACAACAGGAACTTAAACTCAAAGTTCAGCTCTGGATTTAAAACTACAGCCATCAGCTAAAAACTGTTACTGTGCTGGTGACATATTTTACTGCAGGTGAACGAGGAGCTCAGTGTGTCACAGAAAAACAAAATCTTAATTCAGACGTTTTTCTTTTCTCTTTCTGCACAAATGCATCCCGACTAAAACAACCTCAGGCAAGTGTGTCAGTTACAACCTGTTCTGCACATTTAATTTAGAGCTGTGACAGTTAATCAATATTTATTCTCGCAGTCGATTGACAGAAAATAAATCTTGGAGTTGAATAATGATTTTTTTTTTTAGAAAGCAGAACATGAGCTTCTAAAGGATCAAGACTCTGTTGCTTTCTTTTCTGTAGATTAAATAAATTGAGGGTTTTATATTTTGTGTTTGGACACAATGAGACATTTGCAGACGTAGCTCAGCAGCAGCAGCGAGTCGGGGGCTGTTTGCTGGCTCGTCGCAGGAGGTTTGCTCGATGCACTGCAGCTGTGGCCTCCGTCCAGATGCCCCGCTGCTGCTGCTGCACCCCTCCATCCCCCTGCCTCCGCCTCCCCTGTCGACTCGGGTTAATCTGCAGCGTCTCTCCATCCTCTCCATCCACATGTCTTCATCCCGTCCTCAGGCTCAGCACTCTGTGACTTCACTGCTGTATTAGCAAAACAGACCACACTTGGATTCCTGGGCTGAAACATCCATGAAGAGCTGTGACAGCATCGCTTACATTCAGTTTCAAATCAATTCCCAACACTTCCACATTCAGATTCCGTCTCATGACAGCACGGAAGTGAACTGGAGATAAATCATTCATCACAGTGTTTAGAAAAAGCTGTATCTCTGGATCCTGCAGGACTGAAGACACAATCTGAAGCTTGTAGAGGGTTTCTATAGATTCCTGAGCACATGATCGTCTCTGACTGTGATATTAAGAGGAAACAAGCAGCAGTTTGTAAAGTTTGGCTTCGTGTTGCAGGTTCATCCAGTTTGGCTGCGGTTATGAAACCAGGTCACGCTGTAAAATGATCACTTCAGTGTCTCAGATGAGCCTGAAGGTTTCACTGCAGCAGTGAACGCAGCTGCACTCACACACATGATGAAGTTTAAAGTAACTGACGGTTAAACTGTGTTTTCTTCATTGTGCTCATTTTCCCTCTCAGGTCACACCATGTTGTAAAATCCAGGAGATTAAATATTATATGACACCGTTTATCCCGATGTTTTACAGACACTGTGTATTTCCACCTGCCGCCGCTCACTGGAGACATGAAGTGTGTGTACGGAGTTTCCTGTTATCGTCAAATAGAAGCAAAGGTCAGTCCGTGGAAATTCTCTCTTTATTCTCCTGGAGCCACGAAGCTGTGGCTTTTGTTCTGTGGCTAAAAGTATGCAGGAAACAGATTCTGTACCTTTCAAAATAAAAGAGTATAACTTGTTTGCTTAGATTAATACTGAGCTGTGGTAATGTTGATCGGTCCAGAGGAAATAAAATAAAAACATTCCAGAGGTTTTCATGAGGTCGGCTGCAGAGTGATTGGTCATCGTCACATTTGGCTTCTGGTTTTTTATATGTACACATAATGTTTATTGTCATATACACATTTAAAAAAGATGTTTTAATATCCCACCAGGCCCTGAAGGTGCGGCAGGCTGACGTCACCAGGGAGACGGTTCAGAAGAGCGTCTGCGTCCTCAGTCGAGTGGTGAGTCACGTCTCTCGTGGCGTCACACAAGAAGCCCTGTTTTCAGTCTTAGGGGTTTTTTTACGAGCTGGAAATAATGAGATAACTGGGCTGTGAAATATTGTCGTGACCTCTGAGCTACGATTGTGCTCATGTGGGAAAGAGAGGAGAAGGAGAATGAGCCGGAGCAGAGAGATTTTTTATTTCCTTCTCCTCTAATGTCCAGAAATGAACTCAGCGAGGATTTAAACTCCTAAGATGACGTTATCAAACTCGAATGACAAAAAACATGTATTTGAAGTTTGATATTTTATGGTTTGACGATACATTTTTATTTATATAACCATAAATATAAAGGGGCTGCAAGGAAAATTCCAGAAAATGTCCGGAGCAACTGACTCAGACTTTTGTTTTCTCACATCCAGAAAAGTTAAGTTTTAGTGAACCTGCATGTTCTGCTGCTGACAGAACCTGTTCTTGTTTCCAGCCGCTCTACGGCCTCCTCCAAGCGAAGCTGCAGCTCATCACTCACGCCTACTTCGAGGAGAAAGACTTTTCACAGATCTCCATTCTGCAGGTGAGAAGTCGTTCTGTCTGTGAATGTTCTTCTTCTCCTGTTATCGTCCTCCGCTCACGTCCTCTCTCCTGCAGGAGCTCTACGACCACATGAACGGCTCCTTGAGGGGTTCGACTCTGGAGGGCTCGCAGGTTTATTTAGGTCGGTACAACTTAGTTTTTAATAAAACCACATAAATATGTCCATCTGTTGTTTTGTTCTGCAGTCTCAGATTCTTCTGAACAGAGCACATTGTTGTTGTTGTGTCTTCAGCTCTTTAACGCTGTGATTTAACTGCACAAAAATGTTCATGGATTTTTCTCTCAGGGAAAATTCCACATTAGTTGAAGCTCTGTTTGTTTCTCTCCTCAGGGTTATCGCCCAGAGATCTGATCCTGCACTTTCAACACAAGGTAGAAGAAAATACATTTCCTGATCCTATTTGGCTGTAAACAGAGATTATATTTCATATTTCTATAACACCAGTAAACATCTTTCTTTCACGTCTTAGGTTCTGATCATCTTCAAACTCATTCTGCTGGAGAAGAAGGTACGAACAAACACGTTTTGTCCACTTTTAGATTCATTCAGTACGTTTTTGAAACATGACTTGATTTTTTAAATTTGTGGTGAATGTTTCCAGGTTCTGTTCTACGTGTCTCCGGTCAACACACTCGTTGGAGCTCTCATGACGGTTTTATCGCTGTTTCCAGGTCAGTAAAGAACAAACTAAAAGAAAAGCTTAACTCTTCTGATGGTTTTATTTATTCCACCTGTAAAGATAATATAAAACCACAGGATAGAAATATCATGTCATCTTTAGGCAGGACACAAAACAGACCTTAAAATGATCTCAATGTATGGAGTGAGAATCCATCTGAATCATTTCCAGATTTTAATCATAAAGTGTTAAGTTAGTCCTAAAGGTCAAGAAGAATCCTGAAGTTTAAAGTTTGTAGAAACTTTGCACGAAGAGAAGTTTTCTAATAGAAACGAGGACATCTCATTATCATGTCCATGTGTCTGCAGGTATGATCGAACACGGCCTGGTGGACTCGTCTCACTACAAACCCAGGAGCAGCGTGTCGGAGGAGCTGAGCCTGGTGGAGAGCTTCTCCGGAGCCGAGGAGTTCGTCTCTGTGTCGGTCACCGACCTCGCCAGCACGGCCCTGGAGCTGGTGGGGGAGGACACCGGCCAGCGAGCCCCCGAGTCTCTGTCGTCCGGGAACAGCACCGAGGGGGACAACCACCTCCTCAAACCCCCTTCACACACCTCGCCTGAGTCCTCGGAGAGCGACTGGGAGACCCTGGACCCAAGCGTGTTAGAGGAGGCTGGCGCCAAAGAGGCAATTGAGGGGAAAGAGACGGGGTCAGAGCTGCCAGACACATTCGACTCCCAACCGGGGACGCCCATCACTGTGCAGCCGCAGGCGGTCACCGGTCAGGGAGGGGTCACCCAGGGCCTGGTGTCCGGTCTGGAGGAGGATCAGTACGGCCTGCCGCTCGCCGTCTTCACGAAGGTAACGGCAGCGTCTCCGCTCAGCCGCTGACTCACCAAATATGAAATGTGTTTAAGGTCCAAACAGGAAATTAGTCTCATATTTACTCAGACATCGTCTCCTGTCTCTCACCCGGTAATGAATCGACCAGGCAGCCGGGCGGAGATAAGCACCTGACCTTTCATCCTGTTGTTGTTGCCAGGGTTACCTGTGTCTGCCCTACATGGCCCTGCAGCAGCATCACCTCCTGTCAGACGTGACGGTGCGAGGCTTTGTTGCCGGGGCGACCAACATCCTCTTCCGCCAGCAGAGGCACCTGAGTGACGCGATCGTTGACGTGAGTCCTGCTCATCTTCACCGTTTCATTCACGTTCAATGTAACGGTTGAATGTTGTAGCTTCAACGTGAAAGGTTCCTCTCTTCGCAGGTGGAAGAAGCTCGGATCCACATCCAGGACCCTGAGCTCCGGAAGATCCTGAGTTTGACGACGGCCGACCTGCGCTTCGCCGACTACCTCGTCAAACACGTGACGGAGAACCGCGACGACGTCTTCTTGGACGGGACCGGCTGGGAGGGCGGAGACGAGTGGATCAGAGCCCAGTTCACGCTCTACCTGCACTCATTACTGTCGTCTGCGATACAGCAAGGTCGGCCCCTGTCACTCATTCACTCATTCAATATGTTTTACCCGTCGTTTATTACTTCACTCTTGTTTCTATTGATCGGTTATTTCTCCATTAGTCGTTAGCGCTTCACAAAACGTGCAAACATCAGTGGGACTCTTAGAGTTTACACATTTTCTGGAGTCGTTTCCTCTTTAGATTTATCACTTTATTTCCCCCCTGGAATAATTGAAAAGCTAGAAAAGGTTTTAATTTAGTTTTTCTAAATGTGCTTCCTCCTCATTTTCTCCTCCTCGTTCGGTTGAATTGATTCTACGTTATTAGAGTCGTTACGATGGCAGCTGAAATCGCTGCGTCGGGCTCGCACGGCGATAACCATAATTATCGCCGTGATAACCATAATTACCCTACTGAGAAAGTGACAGTAAATCCAGTCACGCTGCTGTTTGTGTTCACCGACTCGTCTGCTTCTCGTTTGTGTCCTCGTGTCGTCGCTGCTCAGACAACGAGCGGCTGCTGGCGGATTACGGCGCTCCCTTCGTCGCAGCGTGGAAGATCACCCACAACTACCGGGTGTGGCACAGCAACAAGCACCCGGCCATGACCGCCATCACCCCCGGGTACGTGGGCGGGAAAAGATTGAGAAACTTTATAACATAAACAATATATTACATCTTTTCTTCTTTTAACAAAAGAAATTGAAACTGTAAAGGTTTATATTGACTATTTAAAAAAACAAGCAGCTATAGAAGGTTTAAATATGTCACGTTAGTTTATGATTATGAATCTGAGCAGATGTTCAACACCAGTTTTGGTGTTTTTCAGTTTTAGATACTTGATTATGATTATAAAAATGTATTTAATCTTTAAAAGTACGTTATGTCAAAATGTAATCACCTACAATATTATTTTCTGCGTTGACGATTAAGATCTTCTTCCAGGTGATTTTTTTATGAAACCACAGAGTTTAAAAAACACATGAAAGTCTGTATTACCTAAAGATATTATTTCCATATTGTATAAGTTTGTTTTTCTCCTCTGTCGTAGTCACCCGTTCCAGGGTCAGTACAGTGTCACGGACATGAAGCTGCGCCTCTCACAGTGAGTACTTCATCTTTCTGCGTTAATTACAACGACTCTTCATCTTTGTTGTTCGAAACACGACAACTTCATTGTTCCCTGACGTGTAATCTGCACAAAACGTCAACAACAACACGTGAAACATGAATAACACACGAGACAAGTGGCTGAAGAGCAGCAGCAGAACCGTCCAAGCAGGAATGTCGCCTCCTGTTGGTGACAAGGTGTAACGACAGTATACGTGAGCTCCATACTTCAGGCTCACTATCAAAATGTCCTGCTGCCTTGAAAATAACAAATATACAAACTTTGAGTAAGGATAATACATTTAAATGTATTTATTCAGGTGCACATTTAAACACATTTTACTCACAGATGCAGGGTCGCAGGTTTAAACCGGTTTAATCTAGAAGGGGACTCGTACCTCCACCAAGGCCTTTCTGCCAGATTCCTATTTGGATCTATGATCTATAAATATCAGTCTTCTAAATGTGGCTGATTTGATTTGTTGAGATCCTTAAATTTGATTTAAGAGCAATAATTGAACAAGTTATGTTGTGACAGTAACTGGGCTCCATCTTTAATTAACAATTAGGATCGGGAAAGGCTGAAATTTGGAGTACATCTCGTCATGGTCCAATAATCCTCTCTGCTCTACATCACAGGGAAATTACATCCTTGTCTTCGATGGTGTTTTATGGAAATCTGCAAAACTGAAAATAAGAAAAGAAAAATTTAAAAGGATGTGAATTAAATGGATTAAGTTCATCAGACGGCTGCAAACTGGCTGTTACAGGCAGCGTCTCACTTCCTGCTGTGTTTGTGGTCGGATATAGCAGCGCAGTGGTCAGCGTGGTGGGGGGGGCAGTGAGGCTCTTATATCAACCAGTCATTAATTATGGGCGAGTTTCATTCTCAAAAACAGAGCTGGAGACGTCTGCAGCCTCGGCTCCGCTTTCATTCCAGGAAGTGTGGATGAAAGTCGACTCCGTCCACAGCTGGAGCGCCGCTTCTAGGGTTACGTGTCGGATAAATACCCCCCCCACCCCACACACACACACACACACACACACACACACACACACACACACTTACAGAGAGAGAATCAAGTGTGTCTCCGTCCCTAACTTAGCTTCATGGTGAGAACACGGCCAGATCTGCTTGGCCGGGATCCTCCGAGCTCTCACTTTACCTTCGGGTGTTCGGTCACACGTCCGCCGTGAACTTTGCCGTAATTCCTCCGTGCACAAACGGTGCAGGAGCGCTTGGTTCAGCTGAGCGGCACGGAAATTAAAACTGGAATAAATATGCAAGTGAAACGATTAAAGTTTATGACACATCCATTAGTTTTTTTTACTTTGTAGTTGTGTGTGTCTGAAGCCTCTTTACACTTTGGGCCCCTGGTCGGCTCGGTCAGTAATCCATGTATCCAGATGAGCGGCCTCACGTCCAGTCGATAGGAAAAGATAACTTCTTATATAACGACAAAGAACTTCTATTCTTTCTTCTTGTTTTTGTTTTTCGTCCGTCAGCCGTCATTTCAGAGCAGTTTCCTGAGCCCAGAGCAGCTCGACCTCTCTCTCTCTCTCTCTCTCTCTCTCTGTCTCTCTCTCTCTCTCTCTCTCTCTTCTCTCTCTCTCTCTCTCTCTCTCTCTCTCTCTCTTCTCCCTCTCTCTCTCTGTCTCTCTGTCTCTCTCTCTCTCTCTCTCTCTCTCTGTCTCTCTCTGTCTCTCTCTCTCTCTCTCTCTCTGTCTCTCGTCTCTCTCTCTCTCCTCTGTCTCTCTCTCTCTCTCTCTCTCTCTGTCTCTCTCTCTCTTCTCTCTCTCTCTCTCTCTCTCTCTCTCTCTCTCTCTCTCTCTCTCTCTCTCTCTCTCTCTCTCTCTCTCTCTCTCTCTCTCTCTCTCTCTCTCTCTCTCTTCCCCCCCCCTCCCTGCATCAGTAAACACGGAGCTGTTTTGCAACCTGAGAGTGGACACCAGGGGGAACCTGGGGTTAGTGGGACAGACGCTGCTCTGATGTTTTGTCCGGATGCTTCTTGAGAAGGTGAAAGAGTAAAACACGAGGATGAAAACTCTGCTGCTGCCGCTCTATTTATATTCACTGTCAACCAGAAAGAGGAAACTACGCTCGGCCTCCTTGTGAATGTGCCGTGTCGCTCGTACGTTATTGAAGCTCCAGAGGCTTTTCGTGTTTCCTCGTCATCGGCGTCGGACAAAGAGCAGCCGGCGGCAGAGATGTTCTCAGAAAACATGTGTCATGTGACGAGCCGCGCGGCCGCAGGCGGACACGCGCCGTTAGAGGATCTTTCTATATTGTCAGCGCGGCACGCTGCATATGGAGCTGTTTATTTGGGTCAGGCACAGAGATGGAGAGTCCGTGTGGCTCCTCCCTGAGCGAACACAGCGTCCGGCTCAGCAGAAAAACTGGTTTCTGTGGACGAGCCGTTGTTGGAAAAACAGAGTGAAGCCGGACGCCGTTAGAAAGAGTTTAAATATGATCATTTCACCCGTTTTCTCTCAAAAGCTTCAAAGTTTTCACGTGTAACACCAAACATTTCATGTATCATATTTGATCATATTTAACTCTTGAGATCTTAAGTGGAAATTAAAGTTAAAGACCCAAATTGAATTCTTTGTCAATAAAAACAAAGAAATGATGTAAAATACAGGAAAATACAAAATAAAATGATGTAAACAGTAAAACAAACAGACATTAAACTGAGCATTGTAACCAGAAGCTAAACATATAACATAAATTTACTAAAAGTTCAGGACGCTTTGAAGAATATGTGATTAAAAAAGAAGGAAAAATTAACGTCTCCAAATATGACAGCTCATCAACAAAACCTAAACCAAAAAATACTCTACACACTAATCGCCCCTCAGCTGCTCTTACTTTGATAATAAAGACAAACAGGAAGTGGGCGCAGCGAGGACCGACTCCCGGTGGCGAGCGGCCGTGGAGCCGGATTATTGATCCTAGACACGAGCGCTTGGCAACCGCAGCTCGTTCGGTCGATCCGCTCACGGTCTGACTCCGAGACGCCGCAGAGGCAGCGAGTGGGGGGGGCCAGCTCAGCGCCACCGGGCCGGTGTCGTGTTGATGCTGCAGTCAGATGTGTCTGTGGAGGAATGACAGCAGCCACACACACACACACACACACACACACACACACACACACACACACACACACACACACACACACACACACACACACACACACACACACACACACACACACACACACACACACACACACACACACACACACACACACACGTCTCACTTTCTCTCTGGTTTAACGTTTCATTGACGGACTTTACATCCTGCAGCTTCTTTTAGATCAACTCTCAATCTTGGCTCCAACTTAAATATGAATTATCTTCTCTCCGTCAGTTTTTTGTTCTGTCAAAGTATAAATCAGGAAGAAGAAGAAGAAGAAGAAGACGGCGTCATCATCGTCTCTGATTCAAACCTCTTCCTGTGTGAATCAGTTTTCTCTCAATCGCTCAGGATCAATATTCACTTTCGACTTTGCTGCTTCTAAAATATTAACAATAAAATAGATAGAAATGGTAAAATAATCGAATCAAAAAGGTGTAGTTTTCAGGCAGCTGTGGGAACCACCACCACCCGGCAGCTAAACCAGTTGATCGTGGAGTTTCTGTTGGTGAATCCTCTGAACGCGCAGAGCGACTCCTCTCTGGTCACCGGAGGTAACAGGTGACGACGGGCAGCGTTTATTTTCAGACGCAATAATTGGCTCATTAGAGGGTGCGAGGGCTCCGAGTGCTGGAGTGACAGACGTGTGTGCGCTGCAGCTGCCGACTCGAACGCCTCGTGGCCGGTTTTAACAACGCCGCCGTTTGGCCCAGATGATGCAGGAGGGAGATTCCTGCTGAATGTCAGGTCAGCGGGGATCCAGCGGGAAAAGGTTGCGTGTTGGACTCCCACCAGGCTGCTGTTCGGACGCAGCCGGGTTCAGGGCATCCTGTTTGTTGTGAAACGTCAGGTCCTCGTACAGAACCCCCCCCCCCGACTCTTCAGAGGTCGGCGCGACCTTTAGCCACAGCACTGTTGTGTAGTTTGTTTCCTGGAAGGAGGAAGAATTCCTGAAAAACGCCACACCGCCGACAGAAAGGTGTGTTCCTGGTCAGCTGAGCGTTTCTCTGTTTTCTCTGCAGCTCGGTGCAGAACAGCGAGCGAGGGAAGAAGATCGGGAACGCCATGATGACCACCAGTCGCAGCGTGGTGCAGACGGGCAAGGCCGTGGGTAAGAAAACACACAAATCGATTCCCGACAGACTAAACTACAGCAGAAGATACTGATGCTTCCACAGAGGACGTCTTCTCTCTCGTTGTCTTTACTAACATCTGTCCGATCTCCACCTCCGCTGCAGGTCAGTCAGTGGGCGGAGCGTTGACCAGCGCCAAGTCGGCCATGTCCTCCTGGTTCTCCACGCTGGCCCCCCCCGCAGCTGTCACGCCCCCGGCCCCTCCTGAGGCCGCCACGGAGGTGGAGCCGTGAAGACCCGAACCCTCAGTGACTGTGTCCCCCCGTCGTCCTCTGACCCTCTGGCTCCTGTGACGCCGGAGGGTCAGCGGTCCGAGAGCTGGGTCCATGAAGGATGAGAGCGTGAAACCCGACAGTCGCACCTCTGATGGGATGTTCTGGGCTTTCCCCTGCATATTCACCAGATACGACTCGGGACATGAAGGCATCACTGCCATTACACAAACTGTACAGTCCACACCCACTGTGAGGCAGAGGCCGCCCCCCCGCTTCCGACCAAAAACCAGAGGTTTCAGCCGCTTGCATCACGTCTGACCTCCTGAATCTCAGCGCTGCCGTCGCTGAACCAGTTCCTGACGCTAAAGATGTTGTTGTTGGGTTTGAGGTTTTCGCTCTTTGCTGCGTTTTTTTCAAGAGTTTGTCTCTATTGCTGAAGTATTCACGTACAAAAAAACGAAATGTAAATCTGTGTCACAGGATTTGAGCTGAAGATTTTAACAGTTTAGATTTTACAGTCTGATTTCCCTGTGATAACATTCTGCTTGTTTCTGCAACACGTGTCAGGTATAAGCATGTAAATATACATGGAAACACAATTATTATTATTATTCTTTAAAATGTCCATCAGCGTCTGAGGTGACAGTAAAAATAATAAAATAAATAAGTAACAAAGTCAAACTCTAAAATGATTATACGAGTGAAGTCAGTGATAAGAAAACTCTAATTTTGGTTTATTTTTTCAGTTAAACACTTTTCCCTGATTCTCAAATCTCAACATAACTGGTGATTTATTTGAAATCCTTATAAATATTAAATTCCCAGGTTAGATAAACTGGTTTTGATGACAAGAGACGTTAACTTCTGTGTTGTAGAGATAGAAACACATTGTAAACTTCCTGCCAATTACAGAGATAGGAAAATTAATCACGTTAAAAAATAAAATGAGCCAGTGATAAATAGTAAATTTAAATAAATTAGGTTTTAATTATTTCAAATGATTGTTGCTCATTCCCCAAAAATCCAAACTAAGAAAAATACATTTTGCCTTATTTGTTTATCACTAGATTTTTTATTATTTAACAAACAATATTGTGTATCAATGTACTTTAATGTATGTTTGTCTGACTCGTCTCCAGATTACAGATAATTCTCCGATTTCTCACACCAGGAAACAATGTTTGGCCTTTTTCTTTAAATTAACTTATCATTCGTATAAACACTTCATCTCTATCACTCCTGTTCTCTCACAAACACAAAAAACGTGATATTTTAACGACATGATCTGAACGTTGTTACCGAAACAATCACAATGTTATTTGGTGAATCCTCGTGAACCTGACGCTCCAGTTTGTTCCCCGATGAACGTGATGAATTCTCCCTTGTTAACTATGAAGGAACCCGGCTGTTCACCCAGGCCCTTTTCTACTGTACCCTCACTATATATATATATATATTGGGAGAACTATATTTAGTAAAAACATATTTATTTGTCATGTATGAACGTATCTCATAAATATTCCGTGTTTTGTCACGACAACACTGGAACGCGTCCTGACTGTGGAGCACTGTGTGTATTTGCACAACGCAGCCGTTCATTCTGTTCCTGTGAATCTTGTAGAAAGTGTAACTGCATCTTTTCCCTCCGCGCTGCAGATGCTCGCGTGTCGGGTGAGACGTGGGCCAGCGAGCATGCTCTGTCCGGTGTCACGGCTGCAATCAGTGTCATCCTGCTTCTTTGAGAAATGTTTTAAATGATCGATCGCTTAACTTTCTTTTCTCTCTTCACACTTTGAAAAAAAAAATCTTCTTTGGAATTTGATTCCCCGGTTTAAGTTTGAGAAAATATCAGCTTTTTGTTTTTGTTTTTTTTTTACCCTCTGATGATATATTTTTCTTTTTGTATTTAAAAAAAGATTTGAATGTATTGTGAACTCAGATTCACAGAATATTTTTCTTGACAGATGCTTTTAATGTATTTGGGAAAGAAAGTGATACTATATTATATTGCTGTATTAAAAAAAAAAAAGAATTAAAGAACCGCAGAACTTTTATTCCTCGTGGTGTCTGTGCAAAAAATGTAGGTCAGCCAAACTCGGTGTGTGTTGGTAGAGGGGGTTGTTGTTGTGGCTGCGACACGTGGACGCACAAAAATGCAGCCGCGTGTCGTCACGACAACAATTCAGCAGCGTCACGGGGTCACGGGGTCACGAGGCTTCAGCACGACAGAGACTCAGCCACACGGCGCCGGGAGCGTTTCCATCCAGTCCTACAGGGATTTTAACATTTCTTCAAACGTATCGTTGATCAACTCTTTGTTTCTTACGTCTCACACGCAGCTAAAACTGTTGATAATGAAAACAAAGCACATTTTCATTTATGGATTTTAAAGTAATACTTGGAATGTTTTTCTGTAAATTGACTAAAGCTTAAATAGTTTTGATGTTTTCAGTTTCAAAACACATTTTTCAGGATATTTAGCATCTGCAGTGGAATCATGATGATGTATTTGTTGACTGAATAAAAAACATGCTTAAATACAATAGTAGATTAATGTAGGTAATTCTAAGTAATAAAATATAAATATGTGATCCGAGTCAAAAGCAACAAGGCGACTTCAACAGTTTTCAAAGATCTTTGATGGATATTTGAATTGATCTGAGGTTTAAAATCCATCTTTACACTTCTACACAAAATGTTTTCTGTATATGAACCAAAACAATAACTTCATTGAGCTAAACAAGGATCCTTCTGAACATCGGCAGCAGCTCAAAGCTCAAATAAAGAAACACGGAGTCTCAGTTTCAGGAACGTTTTTGGTATGTTTTTTAATAAATTAACGTTCATTCAAAATACAGTGCCATGGGAATATGATGCAGCCAGACATGCTAGTAAGGGTTTGTCATGAAGCACCTGTGCTCATGTTTTTAAAGGTAGCCCGCCACACCCCCCCTCCACTACTGCTAGTGGTTGCTGGGACGATTCCCGTAGCAACAGCCCTGGGCCAGCCCTCTCCTCTCACAACCAATCAGCAGCAAGAATTCACTCAGAAAAAAAATTAAATCCGATAGGAAAATGGATGTCTACCCACAATCACACTACAGTAATGTCTGATATTAAATTAAAAAAAGACACTAATACAAAATAGACCTGGTTATTTTCCCCCACACTAAAACAGTTTGTCTTTTAAACATATGAAAAATATATATTTCATTATATATATATATTTCAGCAGCTTGGGAATAAAAAAAAAAAAAGAAATATGCATGAGCCTGAAACCTACGTTTGTACTGAGTGGAGTCGTGTGTCTGCAGGGAACCCGTGTGGAAAGAAAAACACAAGTATCGTGATCGCGTGACGACGGACAGAGTGAGGTGTCAATGCCGGCTGTGTGGAAGACCTGTGTGCACACTGACAGACAGGGGGTGGGTGTTGGGGGCCGAGCGGTGAGGGAGGAGAGGTGATGGGCGACCGGACCTGCAGTCGCCCTCTTTTGAACGCACTCTCCGCCGCTCACTTGTTTCCCCCCCGTCCCCCCCCCCCAGGGGAACCACGGCCCGGCCCCTGGTGTCTGCGACGCGAGAGGAAACCACGGATCCTGTCGGTGACGAACACTCCGAGCAAAGATCTACGTCTGTGAAGCTGCGGGGCTTTAGAAGGCGGCTCTGAAAAGTTCGTCTCTTACTCTTTGGTGCAGTTTGGAAACAAGAGACGTTTAAATTGAGAAAATGAATCATGAAAACAAACAATAAAATCGATTATTCGTGCAAGAAACCATCTGCAGAATAAGAAATGTATTATTTACTTCATTTACCTTTTCACTAAGTCGTGATTTGATTCAAATGGGACTTGAAATTGAGTCAGTTATAAAAACAGTATCTGATGTAATACCATCGTTATTATAGTTTTTATATTCTCCAGCTTCTCAAATGTCTGTTCCAGTTCTGGAGACGTCGCTTCGGAGCTCTGAGAAGATACGATGGAAATGTTTTTACAATTTCTGAGGCAACAGCCAATTTCATTATTAATCAATTAATCGATTTTTTCACCACATTTAGTTTTAAAAATCATCAGCGTCGTAAATTCCCTTACGGACTTAAAAAGGTTTTAGTTCGGGCTGCAACGACTTTACACTATTCTGCCATTTTATTAATTCATCAGAAGAACAACGTGGACGGACGCCGCCCCGCTCAGAATTCATCAGAACATTCTTACATCCACTTCCTGTTCGTTATCGACCTGAATCAGGGAGTGAACATGAAATTCACAAGGTCCTTTAGCTTCAGAGGCATCAGGTTTTGGGTCAGTGGAATAAAACCGAGCAAACTTTCTCCATGAAAGTCGACGAGATGTTGGTGAAAGTGAATTCGAGCTGTTCACCTCCACCACGAAGCGAGCTACTAACTTTTCAGAGCCGAACTTTTAAGACGACAGCGAGTGTGAGTTGGATCATTTAAATATAGATGTTTTGCGGAGTATCACTTTATCAGTGGTGCGAGAAGAGGAGAAGACGAAGAGGAGAAGAGAAGACGAAGAGGAGAAGAGAGGGAAGCCTACGGTCGGAGAGCGGGGGGGGAGGGAGGGGCTGGGAGATTTTGGTACAGTTGCCATTGTCATTCCGAGAAAGTTTTCTTTTTTTTTAACCAGTTAAGTGCATCATCATCATCATCCTCACAAAAATCAGTTGACATTTAGATCATCACATTGTAGAAACAGTATGACAGGCTTGTAATAATATCTAACAGATGTCACAAATGACAAAATAAGAAAAGAAATTTTCAGATTACTAGTATTTTTCAGGGGCATCTTTTTTCGCTCCGAGCTTGTTGCGTTGGGCTCCGTCGTTCAAAGCCTCCGACGTCTCCCGAGAAACCGTCCGCGACGCAGACGACGTCGAAGCCTTTCCGTGTCTCAGAGAATTCATGGGCCCCCCCTTCGTGTTCATCCCTCCGCGTAACAGATTCCTGGTTCGGTCAGCGAGGCAGGGGAGGGGAGGTTAAGAGCTATACGTGAGGGAGGGTCACCAGCTCCCCGTCCACCTCGAACTCCTCCGCCCCGTCGGGGGAGAAGAGGTACGTGGGAGGTTTCCAGGGGGACTCCTCCAGGCAGGAGGGGTACAGCTTCCCCACTGCGCAGCGGAAGTCCTTCCCCAGATCCCAGAGTACACGCTCGGACACGGGCTGCCGCAGGTACCAGCTGTCCAGCTCCACGTCGTACTGATAGATGGCGTACTTGGCGCGCTCGTTCATGTGGGTTTCACGCATGAAAATACACAGCGAGTTGAGAAGCACCACCGCCCGCACGCACGGGTCCGAGTAGCGCTTGGCGGGGATGTTGGCGGCCAGGCGCCACTCGTTCTTGTTGACATCGTAGATCTCCACGGTGACGGACGAGCCGTCGATGGTGCTCGTTGGCAGGCGGATGCCAGAGTTGCTGACCACGTGGAGGCCGCCGATGTAGAAAATGAGGTCACCGAAGGCAGCGGCCGAGGCAAAACAACGGCTGGTCTTGCGCATCGCCATCTCCACCCACGTGTCGGCCCGGGGGAAGTAGCAGTACATCAGGTCGTGGGTCATCACGTAGATGCAGTCGTGCGCCACCACAGAGGTGCTCCAGTTCCAGGCGAAGGGCAGGGGGCTCATCATGCTCCACTCATCCTTCTCGCAGTCGTAGCGCTCTACCGTGCGCTTGTTCAACTCCCCTCCGACGTTATCGCCCCCGATTGCATAGATGTAGCCCTCGCAGTAGACCAGCGAGGGCTTGATTCGGGCGCACAGCATGGGGGTTTTGGGCACCCAGGCATTTTGCTGGGCATCGAACCAAAAGAAGCTATCGACCGAGCGGAAGACGGCCTGTAACTTGCCGCTCTTGCCGTGGTTGGTGATTGAGTTTTTGAGAGGGATCTGACCTCCAGCGATGAACACATCGTTGTCAGGTGTAACGAGGGTTCCCACCTTCTGCAGGTCTCCTGGGGGGTTGTTGAGCTTGTACACTTTCTCCGCCTGCGGACTGTAACACACCACCGTGGTAGGCAAGGACCCCGACATCACGTAGCCCTCAACTTGCGTCTCAGACATGGCCTCCATGAAAATCAGCATCTCCTCCTTGGTCATGCCTAACCGAGGCTTGAAGAACTTGGGCATGGACTTGTAGAGGCCCTGCACCACCACGGATTTGTCATTGGGCGGCAGGCCCTGGAACCAGGCGCGCTGCGTCACCTCTGACAGGGCGTCGATGCGGATCTGACTGAGCACAGAGGACAGGTGCTGCGAGCGGGCCTCCATGTTGTACTCCAACCACAGCATGGCCGCCTCGCGCACCGTCTCCTCCTTCTCCACGTTGAGGTTGTCGCTGCTCAAGACGTCTATCAACAGCTCGTGGGAGAGCTGAAGGAAGGCCTCCTGTCGGTACACCATGGGGAACTTGTGCTCCACCATGCGTTTGGCGCACTGCTTGAGCTCACTGCAGCTGAACAGGTCGCCGATGCTCAGCATGCGGACGCAGTTCTCAGCATTTATCTTTTTCACCAGGTAGTCTCTGCATTGCAGCAAGACGTCCTCCACCTGAAGGAAAAAAGGTCGGAGGGGAATCACAGTCAGAGAAAAGCTGAATCATCTCTTTGTATTAAGATATAAAAACAACGTGTCACAGTAAACCCTCTGTTATTAATGAACACGTCTTCAGGAGTCATTTCTGTTTGGTCAGTAAGATGAACGCTGCTGAACTAACTTAGTAATTAAGACCCTCACTATGATAATGGTATTTATAGGGACTCCCAAAATAAAAATAGGTATTTAAATGAAAACACTCGAATCGTCTTTGTTTTGAGGAGGTTTCTGGTGTTTTCATGTATTTCGTTGACTCTAACTTCCTCTGGACCGACCTGTAGGAAGCAGGCGGTCTCGTACAGCGGCTCCACGGTGCTGTCGCTGATGGCCAGGTTGCCCGTGTAGGCGTAGGTGATGATGATCTGTAAGGTGGCCGGGTCCACGTTCCTCAGGTGGACGTGGGTCTGTTTGCTCTCGCTGAGGCCGCTCATGAACATCGCCCTGTGGGGGAGAGACGACGACAGGAGGGTCGTCAGTGGAAAATAAGAGAGAAGTGGCTTTTATCGCCTGCTCTGACACGGTTAGATCACGAGGTCAGATTGTTAGAGCCACACACAATTCTTACACATGTTTCAGTACCAAAACAAAATAGTTTTTACAAGTGAGACCGTAACCATGGAAACTAGTTCTAGTTTCTAAATCATCATAATCACGACTGAGCAGCACACGAGAGCAGATACTTCAGATTCATAAAACCTTTTCCATCATATCTACAAATACTTCCAGTCAACTCCTCATCCTGACTACAGGAGAAACCCCTCGGACACAGAACAACCTTTTAGCCTGCGTTGGCCGATCGCTGTTGTGACTTCCGATGTTTTTCTGTTAAATAAACAGAGCCTCCTAATGACAGCTGGAAAGTTTCCAAAGTGGCTGGAAAAACAGACTGAAGTTACCGACCAGAGCCGGTCTACCTGTGACCGGCTGCTGGAGTTAATCTTCTTCTGCTGTCAAGCAAATATGTAACTGCTTCAAGGATGGAGAGGAATTAAAATTATTATCTTTATCATTGATCAATCTGCTGATTATATCCTTGATCCAAATTCCGAGTTGACAACAAAAATATTTAATTTACCATCTGATCTAAGAAATTCATGGTTGAGAGAATTCTGGGTATTTTAGCTGAACAAATGTATTGAAACAACCAACAATTCATTTTCTTTAGATTATTCCTGTTTAAAACTCTGAATTAGACTTAAATGTTATAAATATATTGAGAGCGAATGAGCCACAAGCTGCTTGTCATGATCACTGATGTGTTTCCTACCACAGAAATAACAGATGAGATTCTTTAGCTTTTGTACAAACTGGCACATTTGATTCTGTCTGATTTTGTTCTAGTTAATTCGCAGCAGATGTTACTTCTGATTTTCTGACTGACAGATACTGAATGAGATGTGGTGCTCGACAGACACCTGGGATGACTGTGCACAGACTGGGAGCTCTGACTCAGCTCTGACTCCCAGGTAGCTGCAGCGGCCTCGTCAGGCCGCCCACACTCTTCAGTTTTCAGAGTGACTAAGACTCTTTAACCTCTTTCACTAAATCAGTTTCTCACATTTTCTTTTTCGTCGGGGGAGCCGCGCCTGGTCGGTGATACTTTACATCCACGCTGCTGATCTCTTTGGTGCCAAACACATTCAGCTGCAGTGATGTTTGAGAGATGCAGACAACATGAGCAACACAGCGATACGGAGTCTTTATTATTAAGATTCATGTAAGAAACATGAATCATGTAAACATCATATTAATAAGAATGTGATGCTGTTCACGTAAACGTTGTCATCTGCGAGCTGAGTGTGTGACTTCAGACTCTGTCGTCTTGTGAGGCTGAAACTATTTGGATCGGCCGTCGACTGTTTTCATTGAAGCAAAACAAACGCGTACAGCTCCTGTTTAAGATTCTGACTTTCTATAGACAATAACATTTTATTAAAACATTATTAAATACAATTAAAGGATTGATCATTAATGTCGCCTGCAGCCTTTCGTGATATTTTGTCTGAAAAACACTTCTGTCCTCCTGAACAGGACTTTCTTTTGGGGCAGGGGTTGTTGATCACAGCAGGGACTAAACCTGCCAGCCTGTATTACGCAACCCTGCAGGCATACCCCTGCCCTACACCCCCCCTTCCTTTCCTCTTACTTCCCCTTTTCTCTCCATCTCTCCTACGTGACCAGACTTTCCCCTACGAACAGGAGCTCCCCCCAGAGTCCCGCCGTCCCCCCCTTTCTCTGTGAGAGGGGCGGAGGTGGAAGGAGACGCAGCAGACCGGCAGAAGGAAGGAGTAGCAGTTTGGAGGAAGCACGGCAACACCTCTTAACCCTCGAGGGGAAATGCTTTGCATGTTCGCACCAGATAACGAGTGCGTGGGAAACAGCGGGGGAAGTTTGGGAAGAGGTGGGTGTGAGGGGAGGCATTAAGTTGTCGGGACCTTTTCTTGGAATGCTTGTGTGTGCAGGGCGGGAGGACGGGAGGACGGGAGGGGGGCGAGACAGACCGGGAGGTAGATAGCATGTCCAAATGCTGCATGAGCCCCTGTCACGTACAGATGGACTCTTCCCAGAGCCGAGGCTGCTGCTCTGTCACGTTCACCGCAGGGCACACACTTTATTATGCAACGCTGTGCGTACAAATGAGGCCTCCCAGGGGCTTCGAGGGATACGTCTGCAGTACTACGGGCTAGAGAGCGCTTCACTTGTTCCATGTAGAAATATACAGCGTTTCCTCTAGATGAATAAATAAATTCAATAGGGAAGTAATTATTGTGACTATTTCACATCAATGCACTGCGGCTTGTGTGGTGATAAACTGATTACAGCCTTTACTGTATCCAGGTGGCCCCTCTGGCAGCGGCACTGCATCCAGACGCATGACGCAGCGCCGGTCAACAAGAGACTCTGCTCCTCTGCTCTTTTCTAATCACGCACACATTGAACTGATCTTTATAAAAAAAAAACCTGCTGAGGTCATATTCATGTTCGTGGATAAAAACTGGGCGTCACTTCTTCTGCAACAATGAAGTTAAAACACTGTCATCGCGATCTGCAGGGAGAATTCCCCTCCTGTGTCTCAGTCGCTCTTCACACATAAAACGATCCCATTTGTTTCGTAATTACTCGAAGATGTCGGATCACGAATCCGGATCGTTCCGGTCACTCGAACCCTGATGTCCTGGCTGTGCGCATCACGTCTCATCTCGTGTGTGGCAGGTGGACTGCGAGCTAAATGTTGTACTTTGTGTGTTTAAATACGTCTCAAACTCTCGAGCGAATCAAACAGACACTTAGTAACACTAAGTACCGTGCCTGTGCTATTAACTTCTGATTAGTGTTGTTATTATTGTTAAAGTGCAAAGTGAGCGCAGGTCAGAGGGAGAGTGAGGAGGGAGGACATGCAGCAGGGTGATGCAGCACAGTACAAAGATACCGGCTCTATGTGTCTGCTGGAGAAAATGAACGTAGCGGAAACACTGATGCATCAGAGACGGAATAACTGGTTTCGAGCGCATCGGGCCCCCACATTTAGGGAAACACCATCCCCTCGTTTTCCATCCTCCATGTATAGTGTGGGTAACACTTGCTCAACAATATAGTGCATTATTCATTGTAACTGTAGGAGGTGAGCACTTAAAGACTAAATAACTGCGCTGCATAATGACAACGTACCTACACCTCATCACAACCCCCCCCCAACCCTAACTGAGGGGGGGGGGGATTGTTGTCCTTAAGCACAAAAACCTGCGTGGTGCATTATTTATTGAAACCGTAGGAGACAAGGCTTGGTCACAATCAGCCCGAGGTCGTTACAAACAGTTATCCCCCACATACAACATGAGCAGAAGGCCGATAACGACGTGGTGCACTCACCTGAAATAGGAGCTACATGTGGCCAGGACCATCTTGTGACACGGGAACTCCGTGTCCTCCACCAGCAGCACAACATCAGTCAGTAATTTCTGTTCGTAAAAGAACTTGAGCTGCTCCAGCAGGGAGACAGCGTAGTCCGTGTTGACCGGCCTGCGCTCACTGAGATCCGACATGGTTGCATCCCATGAATCGCGCCCCAGTTTTGAAAAGTCACACGGCCGGCAGAACCGGACACAAAACAACCAGGAGAAAAAAAAAAAAATCTAATCTTAAAGATTCAAGAGGGAAAAAACGGCTCTGCGACACCTCCACTGGCCCAAGTGGAGGTGTTCAATTCCTGTGTGGAAAAATGTCTGCCGCTCCTTCTGCCGAGGATGAGTTGAAAGATGAGAAGGTTTTGAGGTTGTGGCAACCGAGCGCAAGCGTCAGGCGTCCGGAGGAAGGGGCAGTTTCCCCTCGTAGGTATGTCTGTTGTCTGAGGTCATGCAGTGAGGCACCGGGGACCAGAGGTAGAGAGGGTGCGACGACTGTCACAACACTGTTACATCAGGGCTCGTCTGGAAAACACAGCAGAAAAACAAAGTGAGAAATTAGAAGACGAGAACAAAAAGAACAACTACAACTAAATCTATGAGCTCTTCCTTTATCTTCCGATTTTTTTAGAATGCCACTCGGATAAATATCGTGAACTTATTTCACAGGAAATCTGCAGTTTGATAAACCTGCCTCCTCATGCAGGTCACCTGCTGCTCCCCCCCCTCCCCTCCCCCCTTCATCAAAAGCTTCCAGAAACAGCACTGACAGCCAGACAGTTGCCAACAGGACGTCTGAGAGGAAGTGGGCGAAAACTACCAGACTACTGACATCTACGAAACCAGACAGCACTCGAATAACATAGAGGGGAAAGGGTTTGCTTGTAAAGATATTTAACACATATTCGACTTCACGTTACCATAACGATGCAGTTTATGTTTGGTGATTAACACCAAAACGGAGCCAACGTCCCAAACTCATCTCACCGCTAAAATGATCTTTTTAGATTTAAGATGCTTTGAGGAGAACGGGGCTCAGATCTTTATATTATATTGATATAAAGCACATTTTAAACAACACAGCTGACCACAGTGCTAAACAGGCTTAAAGTACAGAAATAAAAGAATATATACAAATATTCAAGTTTATAAATAAACTGTATATAACTTGTGATTTATCTGAAGTGGCTGCTGCAGCACTGCTGTTTCCCAGGGGATTATTAAAATGCTTTATCAATCAATCTGAAGATAGATTTGTATAATCTTAGTATCGTCAGTTAAATTGTTAAGTAAACTAATGTCCAGCACAGGGGACCATCAGGCTTTTGCGGTTCACGAACGTAAAGTCTAGACAACGAGACACAACAACAGAAGATATTTCAGATATTAATATTACACTAAAACATGATAATCTCCAGTGCCCACACCCTGGATGCCTTATGGCAGGTGACCACCTCACAAAGCCACTGTCACCATCACTGGCTCCGGCCCCAACCGGACTCTGAGGCGACTACGTGTTGGAAAATGTCTCTGTCATCAAATCAAAAAGAATACGTGTTGAATCCGGGGTCGCACATCGCGGTGCTGTGTCACCACACTGAGGCAAAGCTGCAGGAAACACACCCAGAACCCCCGGCTACCTACAGTTAGCATCGCTATTCCACACCAAGCTAACAGTGACAGGTTCCCCACAGCACGAGAGGAGACTGTCTGACTGGAGGCTGCAGGACGTGTCTCTGATGAATGACCTGTCAACGTGGTGTCTTCTCCCGGGACAACTGATGGACGCAGGTCAACAACACGAGCAGGATGGAGGGGCAGAACCCGAACCCGAAGTCATGTGCACAACATTAGCTTCCTGCTCAACGCATGTTCGTTTTTCACGCTTTTCTAATCCCGCAAACACGTGACGTCGCTGCTCTTTCTGGAAGCAAACGCGACACGCATAAAAAAAATAGGGTTGTTTCCACATTTCTGGAAGTAGCCCGATGCTAGCTAGCTAACGTTAGCCCCGTCGCCGTTAACCACCGTGTCCAAAACAAACCCAGGGGTTGGCTAGCTGGTTAGCAGGCGCTGGTTAGCTAACTGCTAACCCGGCTGGTGGCGTCCCGTGGGGGTTCGCATCAAAACAGCCGCTCGTCAATGTCGCCGGTTCCGTTTTTAAAACATAAAAACATGCGACCAGCTAGCTTCGGTGTGTCACGTTATATCGCTAAGTAGCCAACGGCAGGCTAGCAGCCGTTAGCTCCCCTCCACTGCACAGTTCCGGGGTCGGCTAGCGGGTTAGCATCTCCCGCGGGTGCCCGTAAGAGGCACGAGCGTCCGCCGCGACCCGCTCGTTCGTGAACTGGCTCCAGACGCGACGCAGAAAACAGCGCAGAAAACAGCGCAGAGCGGCCACTGCTGCTAGCACGCAGCGCTAAGCTAACGGGGCTACGCGGACGGAGGCTAGCTACCTGAGGAGTTCGGCGGGGGGGTGGAACCGCGGGCGTCCCGGCGGCGGGCGACGGGGACCCGGCGGGCTGTTCACACGCTGAAGCGGCGCTGCGGCTTCGCTCGTCCGCTCCGGGAGTCGAGTGAGCGGCTGCGGCCGGAATCAGACACGAAGGAGTCGAGAGGACGCGTCGAGCAGCGGAGACGATCTGCGCATCACCACAGAGGCCATGTTAGGATGCTGCGCATGCGCACGCACTGCCGACACACCGACCTCTGCTGGACAGACGGACACACTGCAGCACTGCAACAACAAGACTAAAGTTAGATTTAATAACATGAGATAAATTAGGATGAAAGTTAAGTTTAGATAAGATAAGTTAAAATGAGATGAGATAAGATTAAAGTTAAGTTAAAATAAGATAAGTTAAAAATGAGTCAGATTAAGATAAATTAAGATAAACAAGTTAAAATGAGATAAGATAAAATGAGTCAGATTAAGATAAGTTAAGATAAAACAAGTTAAAATGAGATAAGATAACATGAGATACTATTAAAGTTAAGTTTAAACAAGATAAAATAAGATAAGACATGTTAAAATAAGATTTAAGTTAAGTTAAAATAAGATAAGATAAGTTAAAATGAGATGATAAGATTAAAGTTAAGTTAAAATAAGATAAGTTAAAAATGAGTCAGATTAAGATAAATTAAAAATGAGATAAATTAAAAATGAGTCAGATTAAGATAAATTAAGATAAAACAAGTTAAAATGAGATAAGATAAGATTAAAGTTAAGTTAAAATAAGATAAGTTAAAAATGAGTCAGATTAAGATAAGTTAAGATAAGACAAGTTAAAATGAGATAAGATAACATGAGATACTATTAAAGTTAAGTTTAAACAAGATAAAATAAGATAAGACATGTTAAAATAAGATTAAATAAGATTTAAGTTAAGTTAAAATAAGATAAGATAAGTTAAAATGAGATGAGATAAGATTAAAGTTAAGTTAAAATAAGATAAGTTAAAAATGAGTCAGATTAAGATAAAATAAGATAAGATAAGTTAAAATGAGATAAGATAACATGAGATACTATTAAAGTTAAGTTTAAACAAGATAAGATAAGACATGTTAAAATAAGATTAAATAAGATTTAAGTTAAGTTAAAATAAGATAAGATAAGTTAAAATGAGATAAGATAAGATAAGTCATTAATTAAACCTAAATGTTTTTTAAAAGAAATAATGAAATTGTATTTTACCATAGAAAATATGCTTCCTAATGAAACTGTAATATCGACAAAAATACGACAATTAGCTGACTTGATATTCTCAGAATTATGTGGTTTTATTAAGTTCAAATCTATTTAAACATACATGTATTCATCTCTATTCTCTCATGGACCCTAGAATAATATTTCCTATGTGTGAGTTTATAATCAGAGAGTTTCTGTCTCAGAACATTTGATCCTCATCAGACTGAAGCAGCAGCTGTTTCCTGTTCCACTGATTATCTCACATGTTGCAGCTCCTGTGAGTCGAGCGTCACTTCGACCAGAAGCTTCTCTTCTTCTGTTCGTTTAAAGGAAAACTGGCTGTAAAAACAAAACTTGATTTCCAGGAGCTGTTGTCTCTGAAGAGTTTTATTCCAGAAGGTTGAGCAGGAACGTGAAATGGAGGGTAAAGATTTTCTTATCATGTTCATTTTTCCAAATTCAATTGAATTTGGTGACGAGTAGAGCGTTTTCACATCTCGTGTTGATTGTGATATTTCCCCTGCTGCTTTCTTTAGATGGAAACAAACAGCCACACACATTTGGGAATGGACAACAGAGAACTCACCACCCCAGACCTTTTTTCTACGTCCAGCCTCCATCTCAACCTTATTACGTTTACCAGCACTGGCAGCTGAACAACCCTTACAGTCACTATGGTTTGCCTGGAGGTATCAAGCTCTTTAAACTTTACTTGATGCAGCAGCCATCCAGTGTTGATTTCCTGAAATCTCACATTTATGTTTTTATTATTCCTCTAGGTTTTAATTTCAACCGTCCCTGCATGCCCCCCTACCAGTACATGCAGTACCCCGGCTACGTTTTCCCACAGGCTCCCATGTATCCGGTGGACAACAGGCGAATGTTTGAGCCTCGGTTCCACCCTCCCCCCTGGAGCCAGCAGCCTTACTCACAACCTCACGGGCATCGAGAAATGGCCTGTTCAGAGGCCCAGACGGACCCCAGTGATGCTATAACCAAGCTGATCGAGTGCCTGGATAAAATCCGAGCCAACGAGCTGCAGGGCGCCGAGAGAGAACTTGACTCTGGTGTCGCCTCCCAATCCTCGGGCATGTTTTCTCCAGGCGAAGAGAAGAAGAGTGAAGGTCAGGGTCACGTCCTGCCTTCAGGGCCGGATGACAGTCCTGCCGTGGCCTTCAGTGACTCCACAACAGCCGTGTATGATGCGGAGTCCAGCCACAGGAGCCTGGACGCCCTGAGCCCTCAGGAATGCTGGTCAGGAGCCTTGGAGGAAGAGCTGCCCCTCGACAGCTCCTCTGTTCATGAAGACTGCCCAGAGCTCGAGCAGCTGGTGGAGGATCAACACTTTCCCCCTCTGGATCGCGAAGAGGTCACAGATATCCGGTCAGATGTCTTTGTGACTGATGCGAGCGTTCCCAGATGTGAGGTTGAAGAGCTCCTGAAGTCGTCACTAGCACCTTCCTTCTCCAGTCAGCCTGTCCTCAAGGAACCTAAGAGCAGCGACACCACCTCCAAGTTAGAACATCAGGCAGCTTCTCAGGATGAAGCCAAATCAGATGCAAGCTACCAGATCCTCAAGTTGCCCTTTGAGAGCATCTTGACGCCTGGAGCTGCAGGAGCCGGCCGCCTCTCCTCCCCTGCAGCCCCCTACTTCTACAACTACCTCTCCATGCAGAGCACGCACGAGCGGATGAGCGTCCTCAGTCCGTCTCTGGACGAGCTGTCCTCCAGGGATGAGATGTTCTCCACAGATCTGGACGACGTGGAGCTTTTCCCCAAACACGTGTACACGGGCCGGAGGCTGGCAGAGGTCGTCGGTGCGTCGCCTCAAGCTGCCGAAGAAGTAGAAGAAGTGTGGCTGCCGGGTTCCAAGAGGTTCATGTGCGCCTGCTGTGGGAGAAACCTGGCAAAGGGTGCAGGTCGGAACAAAGGCCAAAGCTCCACTGTGTACAGAGACGAAGCCGGGGACTCTGAGGAGGAAGGCAGGTATGGAAGAGGGTGTGAGCAGCCGGTCAGGGTGGTGGTGAGGAAGCATTCGGCACCCAGGAAGCCTCACTCTGTCCCACTGAGACATTCAGCAAAACCCTGGTATAAAAGAAACCAGTACAAAGACGCCTCGCATCCATTCGACCAGGACGGAGGTCACGACCTCTGCAAGCAGGAAGCAGCTGGGGGCGAGATCGGAGCCGTGACTGGCAGCGAGCTGCAGTTCAGAACATGTGAGGGTGAGGGTCTTCGCTTTTCACATCTTTAAATCAACAATCATCTTTAGCCCAAGTGTGTGAAACGTGTGAATTCTTTTACAGACCGAGTCTGCAGAGAAGATCTGACCAGTGCAGAGAAAAGCAGGTGGGCGGACGGAGACGTGATCCCCAGGAGGAGACAAGGAGCCGCTCTGCCACGACAAGGTTAAAGAAACACAATGAGCAGCATGGAGGTTCTTCTTCACAGCGTGGGCCCAATCTTTATTTACTGAAACCAACCAACAGAAGCTACATCTGAACATTTGTGCAGAAAATATTATAGTCTGTCGATATAATGCACATTGAGTATGTAGAGGCCCAACAGTCCTTTTTAAATGTCTTATTTTAATTAAGATCCTCGAGTCATTCTCAGAAAAAATCTAAAGCAAAACATTGCTAAACTTTCTAATTCGCAATGTCAAAGAAAGTGGAAAAAAACCCTCCTGGATCCGCCCCCTGATGCAGATTCACACCAACATTGAACTGGTTCTTTGTTGATCCACATCTCATCCTTCCACCAAGTTTAGTGTAAATGCGTCACGCATTTTATCCGTAATCGTGCTAAATAACAGACAAACACAAATTATGTCCTTGGCTGGAAGGAGGTACTGAGGGGGCTGCAGCACCATCTACTGGCAAAGGGTGTAATTACAAAGCTGGAAGTTTTAGTTCCTTTAATTTTCCAGAGTGAAACTTTGAGAATAACATTTATAATCTGTTTGATTTCATTTCTAGAAACCTTCAGTGTATTTAATCACGATTGTTTGCTGACGTCTTTACTTAGCTTTTATCTCACAGCCCCCGGCTCTGGCTGATTCCAGTGGGGGAGGTTTTCTTGCAGCTGAGGGTTTGCTTCCCTTTTCTTTGACAGAGATGAGTTCTCAGAGGAAAGTGATGTACCAGCGGCCGAGAGATGAGGACAACGACGACGAGCCGCCTCCGTTACACTGGGAGAGAGGTGACCTCATGTTTTACTGCTGTTATACTTTCACTTTGTTCACACATTTCCTCTGAATGTAAAGATTTATGTTTCCTTACGCAGGCTCGACCATGAGAGGAGAACCAAGATGTTAATGTCCCTGGACCGACTTTTGATCAACGTGTTGAACTGTAGGTGAAACTTGTTCCTGTCAGCAGGGGCCTTTTATTTCTATAGACTGAAAGTAAAGATGGACGAAGTGACGACTCCTGAAAAGTGAAGCCAAAGCGCTTCAATCGTATTGGCTGTTAACTCTGCCTCCTCCATGTTGGTGGATGGGGCTTAAACCAAAAAGTCCAAATACACCTAGAATAAATTGAGGTATTAGATTATTTTAACAATAAATTAGATTCTTTGATTTTATACGTTTGGTTTTTTTTATAGATCTACTTGTTTCAACATTGAGAAATTGGTTATTTGACGCTCTAAAAAATTGTGTGTGAAACTAAGACTAACTCGTGATTGCTGTGTATTGATCCATCGCTACTACGCAGACTCCAGATGACGTCGTGTTCGGGATAGTTTGGCTTCACGTCTGGAAAGTGGGAGGAAGTTGAGACGTCGTCCATCTTTTATTTACAGTCTATGATAATTTCTCTCAACACAAATCTGCAACACTTGATGGAAACCAGTTGTAATTTCAGTTTTCTCTCCCCAGGTCCCCCTGAAGGTGTTAATGTTCCAGTAATGTAATGACTTAGAGCACCAGGTGAAATGCACTGCACAGGAAGCCTCTTTTTGTTAGACATAAAAATTAAAAATATATATATAAGTATAAAGTTTCTGCAGAGACACTGCCTTTCACTATTCATGATTAATGGATTTCACGACCAGGCAAACGGGCTGAAAATGATGGTGTTGCCACTGTTTGGGGCCAGTCCAATAAAGTATTGTCATTATTATTTAAGTTTTGTGTTGGAGTTATTTTGTGAAATCATCTGTGTCACTGTTCCAATGTCCAGGTTAATGTGTGTCTCTGTTAAAACAGCTCAAAGAAGCAGGTTTAGTTTTTCACTCTGTATCTGGATAACTTGAATATTTATATTAATTCTCCTTAGATTAGACACAGTGAACATCTAATACTTATCAGCCAGCACTACAGCATATATTCTAATTATCAATATGATTATTTGAATCATAGATATTGGAGCAGTAGGAAATAAGCATTGATTTGCAGAGTCGGATCAGTTGATGTGTAACATCTACTTCAGCTGAAATAACTAGTTTAATAATGGATCTGTCCTTTTTGAAGGCAACTTAATTGGCATAAAATGTGATCAATCTTTTAATTTTCACAAGCAACAAAAGTGTGGATCTGCAGTATCACATCACTGTATTGAATATTCCAGGGGTTATTGGCTGTTGAATGGATGAAACAAAACATTTGGAAATGTTTTTTTCAACTTTATTACAAAACATTAAATAATTTTTCACTATAATCAACTAAACAGTAGATTAATCAACAATGAACAGTTTGTGTTTCCGTGGATTCTCTAAACATCTGTTGGAAGTTTGTTTTCATAAATTAGCAGATTAAACAAAAACTATTAGATTATCACGGAACTTGGTAGAAGAATGTGGGAGAAGAACCCGTTAGGTTGTGGTGCAGATCCAGGACTTTTGTCTTTAACTGATTTTGCAAAGAATAATTCACGGATCTAGTGCAGATACAAATAAAAATCTGGATCTAGTGAAGTAAAAAGTGGTTTCACAAGGGAACTGTTGGGTCTCGGTGGAGGTAAGAACTCTACTGACAGATAAATGGATGAAACAAGACACCTGATAATGTTATCTTGAACTTTGGAAAATCCTTTTCCACTATAATTGGCTTAAAAATCAGTTATCAGTTGCAGCTTCTATCTAACAAAGGGATTTTATTTCAAAGGGAAGGGCGGACATGATGCAAACATCAGGAATAAGCTGCTGTGACGATTTGCAATAGTAGATTTTATATGTGTAGAAACCAAGATGTGAATGAGACGAGTGTTGTGAATCTTTTACCAAAGAATCCATAATTTAAAATCAAGTCAAGTTATCAGAGCATGTTTATTTTTCATGAATAAAACATTGTACAAACACACAAATACACACAAACTCTCGTCTAACCCCAGAACTGACCTTTCAGGGGTCAAACGAGTCTGGAGCGATGACAGAAGCTAACGTGAACAGGATGTTCCACTCTGCATCACACACCTGTATCCTGTGCTAAATCCGCCTCCACCTGAAGTGTTCACAGAAACCTGATCCGAGACGCTGATCTTCCTTTTCGTCCCGTCTCTGATCTTTGGTCCGACCTTCCCCAGGTGAGTTGATGGGCCGCAGTGGGAGGGAACCAGTGGCACACAAACACTTTTCATTGGCCGTGAGTGCAGGTCATTAAGGTCTAATTGGACAATCGTCACCTGGAACCGACATCTGGCCAATCAGTGTGACTTTTTAGGAGCAGAGCTGAATCGTCAGTCCACACCTTTGATTTCCAGTTTCAACCATATTGGAAAGTCGTGTTGGTTTGTTAGAGAAGTTAGTTTTCGCTTGTTCTGCTGTGAAAATACTCTGAAACTCTCCGTGTGTGTAGTGACAAGGAAACAACGAGCGTTTGTTTCTCGTCTCTTCCTCAGATATGAACGCAGCCGCGTCGACCTTGCACCACTCCTTCGGTCTGGGCCCTCGAGGTCCCATGCCTCCACATGGAGCTCCGCAGGCCCAGGGGCCCCATCACCCACCTCCAGGCTCCTCAGGAGCTCCACGTGCTGAGGAGCAGCACCACAAACCTTTCTTCTACATCCAGCCCTCGCAGCCGTACATGTCCATGCAGAGTCTGCAGTGGCCCGTGCCGCTGCCCATGCCGGTGTCCTACAACCCGTACTACGGCTACCCTGGTTTAGGTAAAAAGTCTCCGTCTCCTTTTCTGTCTCGTGCAGTTCTGTTAAATGCAAATGTTATACTGACAAGAATCACTGTTGTATTTGGTCTTTTTTTTATAATCCTGTCCTCAGATGCACAAATGTCTCCTGTCACTTCAATTATTTCAGTAATTTCAAGCTACAGAGTTTGTTGTAAAGACATCCACGGGGTCAGATGGTGAATGCAGGACTTTGCTGATCCCCTGACTTTTTCTTCTAGCGCCACCATGAGGTGCACATTTGTGGTTTTAAATGAAATGTCTCAACTATGGGACAGATTAAGTTTTATACACGTTTACCTCATGATTTTTAAACTCAGAGGAACATTTAACTGTTCCTCAGGTATTATGTGTTTTAATGCAGATCACCAATGTTTGCTGAAACGTGAGGTGTCACTCGAGCCTGTTTTTTATCTTGTTTAATCCCTGATCTACCATCAGTGTCCTTCTCCCCACTGGGAGTTTTGTTAACGTGCACCTGACTGACATCTGGGTCAAAATGCAAATAAAATATCCTACACTTTGTTTGGACAAAGATTATTTTGTTCAGTGAGATGTCCTTTTCAATTATCAACAAGTTTACAGCATGTTGTTGGCCACTAATTTCCGGTTTCTGTTAAAGGTTATGGGATGCCGATGATGCCTCACTATCAGCCGAATCCATACATGGAGCCCCCTGGCTTTGTCGTACCGCACACCCACCTCCACCTGATGGACTACAGACGCTTGCTGAACCCTCAGTACTACCAGACCATGGCGTACCACTCCCGCAGGTTCCGCTACCAACAGAACGTGCCGGCCAGAGAAATGACCAGCTCTCAGGTTCAAACGGAGCCCCTGTCTGCGGCCCAGAGGAGCAGCACGCCGGCTTCCAGTGGCGCCTCGGCTGCTTCAGTCTGCAGCAGCGACTCCCCCAGTGTCTCCACCAGCCAGATGATCTCACCAGTCAAACATCTCCTGGAGCATGAAGATCCGTCGCCCTCTTCCCCGACCAGGACGCCACCGAATGGCAGCTTCGTGATTCAGACGGAGGAAGTGAGGATTGAGTGCTGCACGACACCGGTGGGATTGCAGCTTCTGCACGCTCGTGAGACGGCAGAGGTGTCCCACAGGTATGCACAGGACGTGGTCCAGTGTAGCTCCATCCTCCAGGGCGGCGTGCTGCAGGACGACGGGCTGTGTCTTCCTGCAGACCAGTCGGAGCAGGCACTTCAAGCTTGTCCTGACATTCTTCTAGTTGGCGGTGGTGAAGACATCTCTGCTCTGGAGGAGTCCAGGAATCCGACGGAGCTCATTGCTGAGGTCTCCAATGTGGGGTCTCAAGTCTCAGCTCATGTTGACGAGACGAAGAGGGAGAAAGACCTGAGTAACTTTCGCTTCAACATTGTTCACCTGCCCTTCGACCCCAAGTACCTGGATGAGCTGCGCAAGATGGAGTCCACCGTTTGGTCGGTGGCGGAAACCTTGATCCCCTCCCATGACTCGCTGATCCAAAATGGCTGCACAGGCTCTCATGAGGAGATGCTGGCTGCTGTCGCTGAAGTGTTGTCGGAGGATGTGCCGACGCTGAACGAGGAGGCTCCTGCAGAAGAGGTCGTCACCATGACCGAGATGCCGCCTTTGGCAGAGGACGAAGTAGAGGACATGGTTCCCGCTGCAGAGAGTCCTGCGGACGAGATCTGCCCCATCATGGATGTCGCAGAGGAAGCTCCTATCGTCAAACTGATGCACACAGCAGAGGTGGCTCTTGCAGTTAATCTGTTGGGTAATTCCCCTCTGACTGGAGATAGAAACCAACATGGAAGAAACACGGACGTCCAGGATCATCAGGACACTTCGTTTGAATCGTTACCCGCCTACCTCCCCTCATCCAACTGGTTGGCCGACTTCGACAACGTCTACTATTGCAGCAAGATGCCACCAACTCCCAAGAAGCAGAGCAAACCTGCGTCCAGCTGTGGTTTGGACGTGCCCGTCAGAAGGAGAAAACTAGACCTAGAGTACAAAGAGCAGAACAACGTTCGCAAACCTAAGGAAAGGTTCAAACCCAAAGGGAAGGTGGATCGGCGAAGCCTCTCTGACCACGAATGCTGCCTTCGAAGAAATTTCAACGAGAACGCGTTCGCCCCGTATGCGTCCAAGAGGGAGCGGCTCTGCTCCAGATGTTCGGCAAAACAGAGGATCTGCACGACAGCCAGTCCAGGACTTGACGGCAGGAGCTTAAAGAGAAAAGCTGGTCCCCTCCAGCAGTGGAACGACTCTCCCGTACCCACATGTGACGCTTGTAAATTTCACACCAAGAAACTGATGACGAAAGGCTCCGGCCCTGACGTCCGTGGTCTCCATCAGGGACTCGACACCGAGGGAGAGTCTTCTGAGAACAGCTCGTGTCGCAGGGGATCAAAATGGAGGCAAGCCGACGATCCCAGGAAGCTGGCGGACTTCAAGAGGCCGCTGGCGTCCAAGCAGAACCAGGAGAAGTGTCCTGCAGCCTCGTACCCGAAGCTCAGGGAGAAGAACTGCGTGTGCGACGAGCCGCAGCATCAGCCCGTCGCATGGGAGAGGCTGCGACACTGTCACCACGGCAACAACATCCCGGAAATGGATGAAAACTGCGCCATGCCAGTTTCCGTGCAGGACAAATGGAGGAATGTGGATCAGATCTACTGGACACACAGGTGGCAAACTGGTACGTAAGTCACATGACATGTCAATGATTCACTGACAACTTCTCACACGGGAGCATCTGCTAGTTTTCTGTGTTTGAGTAACTGAAAACAAATCTGAATGTTAATTTGGGCTCCAGACAAATTAACATTTTTTCCTTCAGGGTTTTTAAAATTAACAAAATAATCATTAGACGTGTTAATAATGAAAATAATTGCTGCTGCACCAAACAGTTCTTTGTGTTAATTACTTGACATGGAAACTATTTAACGCTTCAAGACAAAGACCGAACCTTTTTATAATGAATCAATTAACAGATCTGAGTTTCGACACTTTTGGGTCATTTGGGAGTTTGTTTACTTTGCTGGTAAATAAATCTATAATTTCTGCTTCAACAGACAAATCGTGGAAGGCGATGATGCCCGACGTCGACGGCTCCAAGAATGAAGCCCGATCGCAACACTTGAATAAGCACAAGAAATCACAATCACAGGGTTTGTGTTCGACGTTTTAATCTGAGCGTCGTCCAGAATCAACTTAACAAACTAAAATCTGTATATGTTTATTATCTCTGTTTGTGAAGCTTTTATTCTCACAAATTAACCGTTACAACTTCAGATTGATCATCGATTGATGTAACTATTTATACCATTACTGGCACAATTCCTTTGAGCAATAGGCTGGATTTAAATAATTCATCTGATCCATCATGAACAGATCCAGTGTGTAAAATCAGATTCTATAGAGAATATAGTGTCACAATATTCAAATATGTAAAACGAGATGATTTACTTTTTGTGTTATTTGTTTTTCTCTCTGCAGGAACTCGTAGGAAAGACACAAGATGCTGATTTTTGCACAAGAGCACAGAGTGGAGAAAATCACCTTTTTTAAAAAGAACTGTACACACTTAATTTAATATCTCACTTAATTTATTTGTACAATATGTCACAATGTGCACTATTTATTAACATGTAAATAAACACAATTTATAATAACCTTTTTGTTTTTGTCTGGATTACAAAATATATCTCTTTGCTCGCTGCAGTTTTCTCCCAGTGAATGTTTTTAGAGGGAGGAAGATGTAGTAACTGTGGTCGTCCACCAGATGGCACTATTTCTACATGAAGGACAAATCATCAGGTGATAAATGTCAAACTCAGGCATCTGTCTTTTCAAAATTATGAAACATTGATGTATAAATTATAGAAAAGTCTAATTGTAAATCTTTATCGTGCAGAATATAGAATATTTTTGAGGTGAGATGATGAAGAATTTATTCCCTCAGGTGGATTTTGCTCTAACAAACCTTTTTAAATCTGTCGCTTCTGGTTTAAACCTCATCTGTGAAACAACCACACAGCGATCAGACCTTTCTGTGACCGAGTCTTATCTGGAATGACTTTCAGGTGTGTTTATCTTTACGCTGAGTCACCGGTGGTCTGCCTGTGGCTGCCAGGGCATCAAACCTGTGACCTTTTGATAACACAGTGGCCTGTAGCTTTAAGAGTGAACCATGGAGAAACGAAATGAAAATTATATGACCCACTGGAAAAAATGGAAAGGACGTTTCCCAGATTAAAGTTGTGGTTTGTCTATAATATCTCAACATGAGGCAATATTCAATAACCCAATGTTGTAGGTCAAAAAATAGTTTATTGACTTTCAGTATATGGTTAAATTCAAATTTTCTATAAAGATAAAAGTACAAAATGAAAGTAAATGGGCTGCTTCACTCGTATCACACTGACCAGAGTCTTTTTCTGATATTCGTACGAGTCTACACAGTCATTGGGATAAACTGCTCAAATCCAGGTGAGCAGAACTAAGCTGAAGAGGCTTCTGCAAAACAATGAAGACTCTGAATCGTTTTGTAAATGAAAGATTCAACTTTCATTACTAATTTTAATGACTTTGCAAAAGTAGTTTTTCATTTTGTCACCGGGTGAAAATTAAAGCCACGAGTAGAGTGAACAAAAATAATCAACAGGAGATAAACACAAAACCTGAAGTTACCTGAATATGTAATTTGAAACATAAGTGCTAAACAAATAAAGTTCTAATTATTATTTTCTTAGGAACATTAGATGGATGCACTGACGGACAAATCACCAAACCTCCCTGCGTTACAGATGCCGAGGGGATAACAAGTGAAGGGGCCTGACTATTTGCTGGTTCATAAAGAGTCTCTGTCTTATTTCTGAACGTGTCAACGAAATCATGAAAACTCTCTGAACCGGGCGACGGCCGTGTTTCCAACTCTGTGTTGGATTAATGGACAAATCGGACGTTATTAGACTCGTGTCAAGCTGTGAACTCCATTATTGACCAATAATACGTAATGTCACCGCCCGAGGGGGATACATTGAATAAATAATGAGTGGAGTTGGACCATTGGAGTTCATGCCGTGTTCTCCAGGCCTCAGGAACCAGGTAATGAAACCAGTTCCACTGACGACGTCCTGCACGAGACCTTGGATGACGTGTGCAGCAGTAACAGTGCTCCTGGCTGCGGGGGGGGGAAACACTCGCATGTTTCCACCCGGTTGCTTCATGTCAGAGAATTCTTGAGTCGACATGTGATCTTCAGAGTCTCGCAGCCGGGCGGTGACGGCTCAGATCGCTTCGCTTTGCCCACACGATCACGACGCCGTCAAAGAGAAGGCGTCTGTGCTTTGTCTGCGGCGATGACCAGTCAGAAGCGTTTGCAGTTTTGAAAACAGCGACTTCTGGCTAATGGCGAGCGGAGGCTCTTCTGAAGGGAGGCGAGACGGGACGGTGGAGCAGAACACATGATTTCCCCTCAGATTCCTCAGTTTCAGGGCCCGAGATGGACGGACTGCGTTTGGACGGTCTCAGAGCTCGTATCTCTGAGGCCCGCTCTCCACGCCGCCGCTCCATCTTCGTGACGCCTGCGTTATGGGTAAGTGTGCGAGGCTCGGCAGCGATTGGCTCCCGGGTGGATTTTCAGCGTGAGGATGTCTGATGCGCTGCTCGTCTGTCACATAAAGCCGGAGGAGGCACATATATTTCATGCAGAGGGACATAAACGGCCGTGCGTGGGTAAGACACGTGGTGCGGAGATGATCTCTGCTCACACTCCGGCTGCCAGCCGATGTGTTCTGGTGCCTGAGCTCCAGAACGTCCTCGTAAGGAGGGAAAGACGAAGAACATCCTCTCCAGTAACAACGTTTCTCACTTCAGGGACCTCATCCGCTTACTGGATACTGTTTTATGTTGCTTGTGCCGAGCAGCCATATGCAAATCCCGGTGCATATTCTTTACATAAATGCAGATATGCAGACTTTAATGTCACTTTCAGGGTCGTTAGAAATGATTCTCTCTGTTGGAGAAGTCGGACAAAGACAGTTTTATGTGCATGTGTATCAACAAAGAAACATCTGGAGGCAGCGTTTTGTTTTTGCCCCTTTCTCCGTGTGTGTGTGTGCGTGTGAACACAATAATTAGAAAATGGACGTATGGATTTACACCAAACTTGATGGAAACATTACTCTGGAGTTTATTTCCAGATGATTAACGTTTGGAGCTGATCGGTCAAAGGTCAAAGGTCAAGTTGACGAAAGATAAGGACTAAAAAACACATTTTCCAAGATATTTCCACAAACATCAAATGGTTTGTATTTATAGTCTCGATGACTTTCACTCAAACTCTGCCAGCACAGTCGTTTGGATCCAGTATCTTGCCCAAGGACACTTGGGCAGACAGAACGGACGAGACAACCTGACAATGAGAGGGATTTGGAGGCGTTGGTTCACTTCAGGGTTTGAGGTTAAATTCCAGATTTCTGTGCGTGTTATTCCAATATGTGTCTGTGAACTGCGATTGAACCATTTCCCGATTTTATGCTCATGTGTCAAGCTTCATTTGTGCGTCTGTTTCCAAATGAACAAAAGATAAGAACACTTTTGGAACGCGTCCCTCGACAGTGAGAGAGTTTCAGCAGCTCGTGTCAATGTCAGAGTGCCGCCTCCATCTATACTGTGAGTGAGTGTGTGTGTGTGTGTGTGTGTGTGCGAGTGTGCGAGTGTGTGTGTGTGTGTGAGCAGCTGCTTGAGATGCCTATGAAAGCTGTGGGAGGTTAAAAGCATCTATTCTGCCTCTTTTCCCGGAGAACAGCGGAGCTCTTGTCGCACGGTTCAAGTGTTTTGAAACGCTCGTCATCCACTGACGTCTCGGGGACGAGTGGATGGGATCGGAACGGCAGATGATTCCGAGGAGGGATCGCTGCTCCTTTTACAGCCCATCGGAAATATATAGGAAGAAAGAAAGAAACAACAGCGAGAGATTATTGTTTTCACCTTGAGCCAAATGTGTCCTGGAAACACCTGCAGCCAGAAGTTTACAGCTGTTTATATGTCTGGCTGCAGTATTGTCCATAAACCCAGCTAGTAACACTGCGTAGATCATGTGTTTTTGTTTAATCATCACTGGCGTCGGCCCTCATCACCAAAAGCTCTCCTCTTCGTCTTCGTCTTCTAGGTGTACGGCTCCTCTTCTTCATCCTGAGGTGAATCTCCTGCTGTGTTCTCACAGGGGATCACTCGGACATTATCTGGAGTTTTCATTTGGAGGCTAATTAACTTTTGCTCCTGTGAGAAGCTCAATTTGCAGGTAAACTATGGAACAGGTCGCACCACCGTGTAAAACCTGTTGTCGACATCATCAGACCCTCACTCCCCCAGCCGGAGACAAACACCACCGGCGTCCTGACACCGCCGTCTGCTCTCTGAGGGACATGATGGATGTTTGGTCACAGAATCCCTTCTGTCATCCAGACGCCCAATTAGGGGCCGGCTACGGCTGGCCACTCAGCACTGAGAGGTAGGAGGCCGGCATCAGTCACTCGGCGGACCACGCAGACTCTGGGTGTCCGCTGGTCCCCTGACACAGCAACAGCACGTCTGATGTTCTCTGCAACTTCAACAGGATTGTATATAAACACATCAAATTGTGAGTCTGCATGTGTGTGTGTGTGTGTGTCGCTGTGAGGTGTGTGGTCAGCGGAGTCGGGGTCCCGTGTGGTTCAGTGGCACTAACATCCGCATTGTTGGAGGTTTGATTTCCACCGGGGCCTCCCTCACTCAGGTGTATGCACTCAATTAAGCAATAACACAGTGAAGGTCGCGCTCGGCTACTGGAGCTGGAGGAACTGGAGATCAGCCGCAGTGAAACACGACCTTGACCGTGTTATTGCGGTCGCACAACACGGACCACACGCCAAGTCGGGAAAATCACGTGAAGAACACACGTTGCATGTTTCACTGCAGCTCTTTGTCCACATACAGGAATCATGTAGTCGTGGTTTCATTTGGATCCTTGAGGTGAAATCAACCTTCTGCACCGTTTGAAATGAGCAAATGTATAAAACAATATGTTAAAACATTTATTTAACGCGTGTTTAATCTAGAAGGTCAAATTCCAAAGCGGGGCGATGCTCGGCTGCTCACCAGCTCCACACCTAAATGTCAAGGGTGCATATTTCCCGCCCTGCTCGTTGGGATGATTCACGCTATCATGCAGCTCGTAGCCGGAGGAGTCGTGGCCTCTCGCACCAGGGAGCATCAGAACAACAACATCCTGTCGGCCGCAGCAGCAGCAGGAGCAGCAGGAGCAGCAGGAGCAGCAGGAGCAGCAGGAGCAGCAGGAGCAGCAGGAGCAGCAGGAGCAGGGTGCGGCCTTGCCGGATATGGAGCCAGTGTAGTGTGAAGAGGAATATGGCGTGTGAGGTCTCCAGGCGTTGTGTGCTGTACAGTAACGGCCGGGGCGGCGTGTCCACTTGTTGGCTGCTGCTGTAAAACAGCTCCATCACACGCTCAGAGCCTCAGAGCCTCAGAGCCTCAGAGCCTCAGAGCAACCTGCGGCAGCTTCCTCCGCCGGCGAGGTGACGGCAGATAGATCAGCTCCTGCTCTGCAGACTCCTCCACTTTAACTTGGACAAATGACCTGCGGCTGTAGAAGTTGCAGAGCGGCAGCGGCAGCGAACCCCCGAGTGGACGGTTTTACAAGAGGAGGGAGAACGCACTCGGGGAAACGACGCGTTTAACGGAGCAGGTTCAGAGGGTGAAGCTGCTGATGGTGCAGCTCTTACAGCGGCAGAGCAGTTCAGACGCCATGTTGTTGTTCCATGAGATCCCTGCTCTGTGTCTGCTGATCAGTATTCATGTGTCTTTTCTTTAACGTCTTTTACTGCATTTTTCTTCTTTACAGATTTGGTTTCTACCTTTTTCCTCAAATCACTCAGCTCCTGTTGTTTTTCAATAAATCTGACTTGACCTGACATCGTGGATACGTCAGTAAATAATCTTTTAAAGAGATTAATAAGAGTAATGATGGTGAAAATATGTATCGCAAAAGTCGTCCCTTGATTGCGCATCAAGGGACGACCGTGACCGACACCACATCCGTCCTCCAAGGGATCTTCTGTGGTTTTTGTGTAATTTTATTTACAAACAAGCGAACAGAAGTAAAAACAACGATCCTCCACTTTTCTCATGAACACCATCATTTTCTAAACCACGACTTTCCTCAACCTGACCTGAACCTCAACAGATTCAGTCCCCACAACATGACTCATGTGTGAATAGCAGAGCGCTGACTCCTCTTCCTGGGTTGATTCTTGGCAGCGCTGCCACTCCACCCGGGGGTAATCAGCGTTTGGGGCTTTTCAGTCTAAACCTCTGCTTGTTTTACACAACCAGCAAGCGGGGGAGCCAGTGACGACCGCGTTCAGGAAGAGGGAGATTGCTAACACGTGCAGCCGGGGCCTCTCGGCGGGCACGAAGGAACGCCGCGTTCCTCTCTGCAGGCCTAATTGCCAGAAAGGCGCAGCAGATGTGGCTATCAGAGGCTGAGCTTCTCATTCGCAGAAAAGGATTACAGGAGAGCGAGGGGGGGGCAGACAATAACGTGCAGGATGGAGCGATGAGCTAATCCTGTTTATGTAACGTGGTGCGGAGATGAGGTGGGGAACTGCAGAGGAGAATCACACCCACCTGTGAAGCTGCAGGTTTAACAGATGATTACGCTGAGGTACGAGAGGAAGAGCCGGTTATCTTCTGAGATTCAAACACATGAATGAGGCTAAATTACGGAGGCTTTCAGAGACGGTGCATGTGATGATAGTGGTTTTGACTTTATATTCAAATTTTTCCAGTGAAATGAGAGTAAATCATGTTGCATTGTGATGCACATGAGCAAAACAGCTCTTTCTTTGGCTGTGGTGCACACGTCAGGGCCGAGCAACCTTTGTTCTGGGTGTTTTTACTTTTTACTGTTTACATTTTGAATTAATTTTAAAATCTGGCAGCTAAACTGTATATCTGACCTTCATGGGATCATATGAGCCTGTGTCATTTCAGAGAGAGCTTATTCTGTTCTACTCTCTTTCAGCTTCACGACTTTCGATTTTATTCTATTTCTATTCTGTTCATTTCTAATTGAAACACACTCATAGGTAACAAGTTAGATTTGTTCATCAAGATCCATGAATTATCCTCAACAAAGAAATTCCGTCGTCCAGATCTGCACCAAAATCTTCTACGTGCACGTCTCCTCTTCTTCATCCTGAGATATTTGTGTTCGTCCAGTTTCTCGTCCGTCACGTGTTAGAAACCTCATCGTGGCGACTGACTCGGACGTTTGCCTTCTCACAAACAGACCCTCTGGAAACGTTCAGGTAAAAACGTGCAGACTTCAGCGCAGGTCTGAAAACAGCTCAAGATTTGTCCGAATCCTAAATCATTGTTGGGTGTTCGTTTTCAGAATCGCCCGATCGTTCAAACCCTGAATCCTCGCGGCTGTTGATGAGATCAGCTGCGGCGGGAACAACCTGTGAAATGCCTCCATACAAACCTCATCCTGTGTCTTATTAGACAACAAGCTGCAGCTCAGCCTCCCGCTCCGAGAGCCGCCGCCTCCATCCTGTCAGACACCAGAACGCCTCCTTCAGCTCGGCGCTCTTTGTGCCTCTCCTGTGATAAGCCCTGTTGTGCATTTTCCACCGAAGACGTGGAAGCCGAGGCGCAGATGGTGCGGGAGCTTCTGCCGCGTGGTCTGATGGAATTAATGAAGAACTGTACAGACGGATCCACACTGTGAAGGACGGCGCCAGCGTCGACACTTCTCCTGCTACACACTCACATTTCCCTGCCTGATTAAATCCGTGGGACCGTACAGCACCAATGACTTATCTCAGATGTTGAGCTCTAAAGTGAAGGTAACCTCAGTAAATTTAACGCTTTCCCCCCTAAAATCAACTCATCCCTTTGAGTGCGATGAATAAACCTCCAGAGCCAAAAAGAATTTGATCTCCCGCCTCCCGTTTTCTGAGCCTGTTAACACAAGATATGGAGGAAGGCTCCGATAACACCCTGGTGGATTGGAAGTTTCTGACCCTGCCGCTGGTTTCTGGACGCCCTGCTGCGCCTCCATCATGGATTAGCCCGAGCTGAATCGGAGATCTGAAGCGGGGGAGGAGATGGAGCTGATGGGCAGAGGCGCCATCCAGGTGTGAAAGTGCACACATTCACCGTCATGGTTTGGTTTATCTCAAAATGCATGAAACCCCCTCCCGGAGATCGTCTCATAACAAGGTCATTAGACCTCCGGACGCTTTTTAGAAACCTCTGCGGCGGCGAGGATGCATTCGTGCCCATGTGCGACTCTGTATCCACAACATATAATATATTCATCCATCTCCACTTAGTATGAGAATTGAAGGTCAGGCTGCTGAAATATGAAGCGGCCAACCTCAAAATTCAATTTCTGCTTCATTTCCAGACCTTAACACGTCCTCCTGCGTACTCAGAGGCCGCACATGGGCGCCTGCCGACATGTAACCACCAACCAACTCCCCCGGATACGGCGCCCAACTCACACTGTACTCGCTGCCAAATAAATTAGTGAGAGACCATTGATCACCCACAGCCTGGGAGACATGAGAGGAGAGAATTAATTAGATGGAATGAGAGATCAGAGAGTGAGGAAGACGAGTGGAGACGGAGGAACGTGAGAGATGAGAGGGAGGATATTTGGGCGAAAGACGCAGAGACAAAGTGAGTGAAAGAGGAAAAAAAAAAGAGGGCGATATGTACCGAGGCGTGTTGGAAGTGTGTGTCTGCGGAGCGAGATACCGAACAGCCGGCTGCAGAGACACACACAAACTGTGAGGATTTACAGCTTTTTAAAAGACTCCCACAGTCGCCGGCGTAATCGTGCAACTCCTGGTGTTGTCCATTCAAGTCGAGCCAGTGAGTCTCCTGAGGTTCTGCATGCGTCGCTGACTTTCTCCTCCAGACTGTCATGTCCTTCCTCTCAAAGACAACTTTCTCCTCATCAGAGCATCAGAAACTTTTTCCTTTATGCTCCTCGGGTTTCGTCTCAGTCGCTCGGGTCCCTCGTCAGCTCAAACGTCAAACCCGCTGGTCGGCGTGAAGCCAATGCACACGGACACCAGATTTAAAATTCTACTATACTGTGAAATACAGAGGTTGATCAGGCGCTGAGGAAATCAATCAGCATTTTAAGTCGTGAAAACTGAAGGAATTGGCAAATATTCACATTTGAGAAGCTCGTACCAATTGATTCATTTATATTTTTGCACTGAATGTTCTAAATGTTGTGAAACGACACAAAAGAGAAGTTCAACCTGTATTTTTCTGTCTGACCTCTGAGGCGTAGACGATATTTCTCAGTGACGGTCAGCATGTGGGGCACATGAGGCCATTTTCAGGACCAGTGGTCACCAGTGTTTCCAGTCTGAGATTACACCCCCACGGCTCTTTGGGTTGATTTAAGTTCCTCCATCATCAATAACAACCATCATGTTCCAAATGTTTTCTATCGATTAAATAAAAGTCGATACTGCCACAGAATTTCTATCATACAAAAAATGTAATCATCACTTTTAGCTATTTTGAAATCACTGCTTGAGGTTTATATATTTTGTAATTACACAAAAGATAAACAGTCAAATTAAGCTGGAAAAAATCCATATAATAATAAAATAAAATGTGTATATAATGAAGTTTTAGATGCTGCTCCTAACTCGCAGCAGCTTCACGGCCATCACTGAACTTTTACTTTTAGACAAACTGGCGGCCGCAGGCAGAGACAGATTGATAATGAATGAGATATATTTTATTCATCTTTCATTTTAGTGTCTGGATAAAACGTTACGTATTCCAGCTTTAAAGAGATTTTAATTTAAACCTCGCCAGTTCTTTGATTTGATGAGGTGTTCCTTTGATATGACCTCGACTGCGGCGCTCCTCCGATCTCATCCCAGCTCCGCGGGTCGTCGTGACGATTTGAACTTCATCAGAGAGCATGTTTCTGAGCGGGGCGTTCCAACTTTAGGATCTATCAGGATGTAATTAAAGGGATAATTTTTGAAAGATAAAGATTAATCAAACAAGGAGAGGCTGTTTTATCTGGAAGTCTCTGCGAGTGAAAAAAATCAGGGCACAATTAAATTCCCATTTCCTGCTTCTCATAACTTTATCTGCAGCACTTTTAAAGAGAAAGTGAGACGAACGTGAAAACACAACACAAACAGACTTGTTCATTTCCTGAGATATGATCAGTTGTTTCTACATTTGCTGGAGTATTGCACTAAGGGCCACAACAAACCGAAGCCCCAAACAGATGCAGGATACACAAGGTAATGATGCATATGCTTATTTAAAATCAGGCACATCCACGGCCTTGATTATCACAATTTTCTGTCAATCAACTTCACGATTACTTGACCAATCGCTGCATCGGTGTTTCCATCCATAGAGCTAACAGAGCTAACAGAGCTAACATGGCTAATAATACAGGTGATGGAGGAGCAGCGATGGAGCGGCGACCTTCACGGGAGTCAAAGGTCGACCTCCGGTGCGTTTGCCTCACGCTGATGCAGTTGAAACCGCTCAGTGCTTCTCTCTCATTCACAAACATCCATCGAAGGCTCAGGTCAGCGAGGGGCCTTTCTTTAAAACCTGGTATAAACTCAATCTCACGTCAGAGTGTTTCCAATTATACGGCCTCATTCAGAATGAGGTCACCTTAACTCCTATCTCCTCCTCATCCAGCCCGGAGTGGACGGGGGATTTGATTGGCTGAAAGAGATTGAGGCGCGTGTGGGGTTCAGCTAAATTTAAGTTAAAGGATGAGTCAGCAGATGTCAGGTTATCACTTTTAAGCCTGTTTTTGTGGTACGGTGTGTGTGGGGGTGTTACTCATTGTTATTTCCTCTTCAGGACCTTTACCAGTACAAACACTGGCCTTGTCAGGACCAGTAGACCTCATGAGGACCAAAACTAGATCCTAATCAGGCAAAACATCATTTTGTCTGAGGTCCTGGTCGAGGTTAGCCTTAGTTTAGGTTCAGGATAAAGTTAAATACTCTCCACAATGAATGAAAGTCAATGCAAAGTCATTTCATTTCTAATTAAAATGATTCAGTGACTGTTTACTTCGTTCGTTCTCTCTGATATTGTGGAGCACATTGGTCTCACGATCGAGGAAATGGCCTAAAGTTGTGCAGACACGAGTAAAATGTGATCAGTGGTCGAACTGTCTCTCCTGCTTACTTAACACCAGCGTTTATCCTTTATACATCATGAACCTGGAAATAACAGAACCACTTAGCACGCCAATCTAATATGCATGTTCATTAGTCAGGCCTCAGCAACACATTCCACTGCGTTAGCGCTCAGCTTCAAGGTTGATTGGTTCATTCCAGAGATACGGAGTGTTTCAAAAAACAACGTGGGATGTTGTGGGAAAGCTGCAGCTCGTCTCCTGGTGTCTGATAACGGTGTTCACAGGACATGACTGTGCTGCCACAGCTGAGATCATAAAACAAAGAGGAGCAGTGATTCACACAAGGTCAGCCTCTGCCCTCAGGTCCCGCTCACTGTAAATCACTCCCCGTGTTCAAGCACCGGCCAAATGCTTAATAAATGTAAATGTCCTCATCACGGAGGCTGAGCCTGGTGCCCGGCCTGCAGGGTCCTGCCAGCCTGTGAGGTCCGACAGGGATGTGGGGTCCTATTGCTCTGTGGGGTCCTAGTAGCCTGCAGGGTTCTATTGGTCCGCAGGGTCCTAGCAGTCTGCAGGGTCCTATCTATCGACCTGCTAGGTAATATCAGGTTGCGGGGTCCTATTGGTTGGTGGTTCTCTCCCTCTACAGGATCCTATCCCTCTACATGATCCTATCGCTCTGCAGGATCCTATCGCTCTGCAGGATCCTATCGCTCTGCAGGATCCTATCGCTCTACAGGATCCTGTCGCTCTACAGGATCCTATTGGTCTAAAGGATCCTATTGGTTTGCAGGATCCTACCCCTCTACAGGATCCTATCGCTCTACAGGATCCTATCAGCCTGCAGGGTCCTGTCACTCTACAGGATCCTATTGGTCTAAAGGATCCTGTCACTCTGCAGGGTCCAGGCAGTGCTGCAGTGGGGGCAGGGAGCAGATGGGGGACGGAGCTGATTCCTCTGATGAGCCACAGAGGTTCACTGGTTGCACTAATTTAACGGATGAGCTTCGTTTTCAGTCTGCTGGATCTGAGAATCATGTTTTTTTTCTTGCCGTGCAGCCGCCTGACTTCACCTCCGTGTTCGCTGCTGTTCTCTCCACAGTGCCGACCTCATGTTTTCATGCTGTTGTTTTGGAAACTGTCTGCCGCTGTTATCAGCAGCACTTGACATTGAGGTTGTAACAAAGATTTAAGACATATTGAAGTCCAGAGTCCAGATTCCTGCAGCAGAACAAAGTCAAAAAGCCACCTAACGAAACTCAACAAACTTTCCCGAGCATTTAAATTAAGAAAGTCACAAAAATTGGAGATGGATCGTGTGTTTGTATTTACGGTGCCACTGGACCTCAGGGGTCGGCTGGTGAAGCAGGAATTCAATTTTCATTAGTCACACTTTTATCACCTTGGTTTTTAAATTTGAGAGCGTCCCTTGTAAACGTCTGTGTTCAGCAGTCAGTGCAGGCGTCACGTCACATTATTTCTGAGCTGTTAAGCTTTAAAATCATTTCAGGGTTTCTCTTTCTCCCAATTTGCAAACCGGTTAATTTTTTATCCCGTGGATGAGCAAACACATCAATATTAAAGTGAAGAAGGGTCAAGGATGTGGTTTGCAATATGTAAACACATAAAGTGGATGTAAAACCATGTTTGTTTCAAGCACATGCAGAATCCTGGAAACTATTTCCTGATTCATCGTGTGATAAATGTTGTTACACACGTGATAAACAACTTGTTCCTGTTTGTAAATCATGGTGTAGACTTTAATATCCTTTAAATTCAATCAAGCTGCATCAAATGTCACAAACTCATAGATAGCAGTCGTCTGAATATGTTTCTTCATCGCCCTGCTCGCGTTCAACTCCACGTCCATCACATCTCTACTCGACATACGTGTTGTACATTACATCAGGCGAGAGGAGGGGGAGGAGAGAGATGTGTGTGGGTGGGAAATCATGTGAGACTCCCAGAGAACCTCCAGAGTTCTTATTTTATTTTGGCGAGGATGCGGCCTGTCACTGCACATCACCCAGACAGCCGAGCAGCGAGCACAATAGGCAATTAGAGGCTCCCATGGAAGCACAGGAAACACAGTCTATATAATGGGGGAAACAGGCGGGGGGGGGCAGTGTGGTGACGGAGGGCGAGGTGGCGAAGTTGTCTGATCCCCGACGGAGGAAAATCACCTTTATTTACACCTCGGAATCACTGGAGGAGTTTGTGCCGCCGCCGCCGCTCATGAACACAATCACACAGAAGTCACACAATTCTGAGGCCTTGAATCCAAAGACCAAACAGCACACCCCACCCCTCAATTACCGTCCATCCAGCCTGCAGCGGTTCCAGGTGGTGGAGGGTTCGTGATGTAAAAGTCGACAGTGTGCGCTGTCCCCCTGTCCCAGGTGGACTTTTGCTCAGTTCAGCGGATGACCTGATTTTCCAGGAATGTAAGTGCTCTGTGTTTTTATGACTCATTCATACAAGGCAATGAAGGAAGTGGAGGTTGTGGAGGGTGAGGGGAGGGGGGAGGGGGGAGTGGAGGAGGGGGAGTGAAGCGTGCGGTCCCTTCACCCATCAACCAATCAAGTGTCAGCGGCGGGAGGAAGCCTCCGCCCTGACACACGTCCGTCTCCGCTGCCTGGTTAGATATGCACAACGTGTCTGAGTAAACAAAACAAAAGAAGAAGACAAAAGCTGGATGTGGCAGAAAATATGAAAATATTTCATCACAGTATTCATATAGGCAGGTGGAGGTCGAGGCAACAAAAGGAAACAATTGGATTTAAATGCAAAATATGTGCTTTTAGGGAATAACACGACTTTTAGTGACTTGACTGAAAAATATACAAATATCTCACGTCTCTCCAAGTTTTGGTGTTTTGCTTCAATGATTAATAATTCTCTGTTTCGCTTCTATTGCTTCTGTTTATATATTTCTACATTCTTCTTTTATGTAGTTGATATCATGTACATCCTGATACAAACATGGAACTTGTAGTTATTTGATTTTAGGCGGCAAACTTTACACCTGCAGGGACCGCGGATGAAAATTAGCCTCTTTGCTAACTCTGGCATGTTTACAGCGGTGTTATTAATATGACAATTCAAGTTTATTTCAACTTGGATCATATATCCATTTTATATTCATTCATTCATTCATTTCTTCCGGTCTCAATGGTATTGCACTCAACTCCACCCGTTAAAACGCTGTGACATCAGAAAGCAAACGAGCAAACAGTTAAACCAGTTTACGAGCAGAAACTACTCACACGGGACGAGTTGGAGCCAGAGAATATTTAACGTTTACTCCTGTAGCTGCTGCTGCATGTCAGATGGTTATTGATCCAGCGGGGTGAGGACTGAAGGTTGCATCCCGCCCGCCTGTGTGTGTGTGTGTGTGTGTGTGTGTGTGTGTGTGTGTGTGTGTGTGTGTGTGTGTGTGTTTATTCAGTCTACAGTGAGGAGGAGAGCATGTCCTCCGAATGCCAATTAAGCCGGTGATGGTCGGATCATTGTCACGCTGCGCTGATGACTGGCAGGCCTGACAGGCTGGCTGAGCCGTGCATGTGGTTCCATTAATTAATTGCCGGCGGCTCGGGCTGCATGTGGGCGGACGGAGCGAATATGGACGTCGACGGCGAGCAGAACACGCGCCTCGTGTAACTTCTGTGAGAAACAAAGGGTGAGAGATTGGGGCCGAGTGAAGCTTCGCCGCTCTCCGACAGAATGAAGCCAAGGTTTTCTTTTTCCCCTCCATTGATCTCGGAAGCACAATTTGTTTGGTTTCTGCAGAGCAATTTGTCGAAGAGCGAGGAACAAAATGTACGGCATTTATCTGACAGGAAGCTAAAGGTTAGCGTTACTCTCCCTGGAGAAGTGTGTGTCTCTTTTACAAACACACACACACACACATTTGAACCACACAGCTCGGTGCGTCCCGTTGGGCCGCTGCCAGATTTAGGCGCCAAAAGCATCAACATTAGCATTTCCGGCGCCTATCTATTTTCATTAACTCAATCTCGTATATAAGATTTCCCCCAACTCCCCCTGGAGCCCGAAGCGCTATCAGACATTTACGGCCTCCTGGGGAGAGCTGCCATTTCAGAGCCGTGAAACATCACCAATTTAAATTCATTATCCTCCATAATTAAAGCAAATATATCAAAGACTGCTTACACTGCAGCGATACTGTCAGCAAACAACTCCAGAGGGAGCGCGGCTCGGGCCTGCAGCCCAGGTGGCTTCCAACAGATTCACACACACACACACACAGACACACACACACACACAGACACACACACACACACGCACACACTCATATAAATAAATATAGCATCTTGTTAAATGTGTCCTGCAGGGTTGTCTTTAATAATTTAACCCCACATATGAGCATTCCCGGCAAAGTCTTACAAAACCTAATTGCAGCTACTTTTAATTATACTCTGATCTCCACATTTAATTATAGTAATTCATTAATCATCACTTTCTGCTCCCAGAGTCTACGTTCATTCCTATTTACAGTCCAACGCCCAAACTCGACTCATCCATAATCTCATTGAATCTCCCTGTGTGGCCTCTGCCACGCCTCTATTCATGGGGCCCTTATATTGGCTTGGCCCTCACTTTTAAAGGTGGATGCTAAATTAAAAGCATCGCTGGTTGTGGTGAAGGTCCCATTTCTATGGAGTGCTTATTATAGATTCTGCCCTTTGGCCCCTGTAAGGGCAGGGGGCCGCACTAAGGAGTGTTTGTGTGATACAGTATTAACTTCTGAGGTCAAAGTAGAGCTGCTCTGGAGTTATGAGCAGAAGTGTGTTTGTTCCGCTGAGGGGAACCGACTGGGAGGCTTGAAATCAAGTGAAATGTTACACATGATATTGAATCAACATGATGATGAACAGAAACAGAAATCGCATGTGAGTGGAACAAAGCCATGAAACAACAAAGCAGGAACATCAGAGCTCAAACTTGAGGAGGCGGTGACACAGAGTCCAGACAGACCTGGGTTGAGACCGTCTGAGACCCGGAGGCTCGTGTGGACGTGTTTTTGTTTTTTTTACAGTGCAGTCGGATCCAGAGCAGCCAGAGGATCCAGAGCAGCGGTGACTCCTGACCGCCTGGACCGACACACCGCGCCCCGGCAGCCGGAGCCTGAGTCCCGCAGTGTGCGTGTCGTCGTTCAGTGGGAGGCTGGTGGGAGGCTGGTGGGAGGCGGTGGGAGGGCTCCGCCGTGTTTTCTGTGGAGCGGAGGCAGAAAGCAGAGCAGCCGCGCCGCCCACTCCTCCGGGGCGCAGCGCGCATCGACGATTTCGCAACCGCCGCCGCTGCCCCGTTTAAATGCGCGGAGGAGCGGCGCGGAGCAGACACCCGCACTAACCCCGCAGACACGCACCCTGAGCCCCGCAGACTGGAACTAACAGCAAGGTGAGAACCGCCGTCTCCTCCCCTCCTGAACCTCAGATCTCCATTTATCACAGCAGCGAGGAGCAGCGAGGGAAACAGCAAAGTAGTTTTTCTGCAGGAGGCTTTGTTTTGCAGGAGCAGGAGCATCAGTGCTGTTCCGCTTTGTCTGCTCACTTTGGCTCGTGCATTGTGCTCGGTCACTCGTGCACGGAGCAGATGCAGGATTGTGGCTTTTATTTTGGTGCAAAGAAACAATTTCGAATCATTTTTAATAAGGAACTGGACACATTTTATTTTGTTTGATTATTTCCCATGTTTGAACCTTTGATCTCCTGAAGCATCACTGCTCTTTTATCTTCATTGTTGTGTCACATCCTTTGTGTTGATCTTTGTCACCCATTGTCGCACTGATTGATTTAGCTAAAACCAGTTGGATCAACTTTCATCATTATAAACAATGTTTCTTTGTTGGTTAAATGTCTTTATCTATTTTTAAAAGCATCTTTGCTTTCATCCACCTCTGGAGTGGGAGGTGATGATGAAATGGAATGGCCTCGTTTCCTTTTCCCACAGTTTTAAAATGCCGAATTAGAAATTGATCAGAGCTCCAGCTGTGCCTCAGGCCGTGCACGTTCCCCCTGCCTGGGTTTTTGTGACATGCCTTTTAAAAAAGGGGTCAAATGAGGGAGGATGTCTCAGCGACAGACTGGAGATCGGTGAATGGAACTCTGAATCTAAATTTAAAGTTCGGGTGAATGCCACTTCCCTCATTTCCCATTGCCTTTTGTATTTCCTTCTCCTTCCTGTAATCCTCTCGCTGACTTACTGCAGCTGGACTCACTCCAACGTTCAGGATGTGTCAAGTCTGACTTAATTCTCTGCGAACTTTAATGGCCTGCAGGATTACTGTGTTGGAACCGGAGTCTGTGTCAGTGGGATTTCTGGTCTGCTTCCTCCTCGTCTGTAAAACCATTTCCTGCAGGTTTCTTTACGTGTCGTGCACCGATGATGACGAGCGGTCCGGTACGTGGTCGTGGTTCCCAAAGTACAGGTGATGAAACAGCGTATTTTAGCCATAACTGCTACAAGAGATGATAATATAGGAAGGAAATCAGATGGCTTATCTGACTTCCTTCCTCCTCACGTGGTCCTTGAGGTGATCATGACAGATTAGCCACAGTATCAGTTGCAGCCGGTCAACATTCATCGTCAATCATTCATCCTCAATCAATATCCTTTGTTTGCCTCGGCCCCCTCAGGGCGGTTGCACGTCCCTGGTGGTGCACTTCGGGGGGGGGGGCGTGGTGCTGAAAAGTCCGGAGATTGTTCCGGGTCCGACTCGTTCACAACAACAGGAACATGTGGGGACCATTCAGGCGAGGGGCGGAGCCTGGGACCTCATCAACACGCCCAGAATAAAAACATGTTTATACAAAATCGGAAATAAACGGAAATCTGACCTTAAAACGAGCAAATATTTCACAATAAAAGCAAAAGAACTACAGGTCAACAGTATTTGCCTCTTTCAGGAGAATGTCAGGAGTTCCGTGTCCGTCTGAAAGCAGCTTATCAGGGGGGATATTTCTTGAGTCTTGTAATCTGCTTTAAATGAAAAGAAATCCCCGTCTAAACAAAGTGAATTCACACCGAGACGTTTGTTATCTACCATCACGTCATCATGTCGGTGTTTTCAGTTTCGTGCTGAAGCAAAAACACCATTTTCTTGTTCCAGCCTCAGAAATGTGAGCTATTCATGTCTTCTCTTGGTTTCACGTCGTCGTTAACTAAATACCTCAGAGGGGCTTTGTTGTGTTGTTTGGACAGAACATGGAATTTGAAGACGTCACCGTGGGCTTTGGGACCTTGTGATCGTGGCCTGATTAACCAGCGACGAGGCCCTGAGGCACAGCTTCTCTCTCCATGGCAGCGGGTACAGTTTGTCTGTGCAGGGATACCGGCCCCACTCCAGATTTAACATGAACTTACTTAGGTCTGTGCAACAAAACGAGGAAGTGCAGGTCTTTAAAACTGAACCTAGAGACCAAAGGTAATAAAATATGACCCACTTTGAAAAGGGCACTCCACCAAATGTACACATTAAGATCAGTTCACTCCCCGGCCTGTCAGACCAGTGGGGGGGGGGGGAGTGAAGCAAAGTGAGTAAAAATAATCCTATTGATGATATTATCGTTGAATTTTTGTAGAAAAGCAGAAAGACATGAACAGACGAGGGTCTAGTGGACAATTTGAATTGATTAGATGATGAACAGAAACATGATCAATAGCTGTAGGGGGTTGATTAATCGTATCAAGTGGAAGTCGTTGAACGATGATAAATATTCTCTGATTCCATTCTTTCGTTAATCGTCCTAAGATAGATGTTCTTGGGGTTTTTGGACTTTTGGTGAAAGTGAACAAGAAATCTGAAGACGTCCTGTTTGGCTCGTTTTTGGACTTGTCCCCCAATTAAGCAATTAATGAAGCAATTAATTAGATGATGAAATCGATGATGAAAATAAGCTGTGGTTGCATTATGGGAAATGTAGGCTCTGGGTTTTTCATCGGAACTAAAAGTCTGGATGTTGTCGCATTAGCTGCGTTGTTTTTGTCCCTTTTGGTTTCTTCTTTTTCCGTCAGTGTCAAACAGGAAAAACAGTTTCTGTCCTTTTAGGTTCTTATCACACTGATGTATGTTCGTTTTAAGGTTTTGGCTTCAACAAAAGCTTCATTTTGTACAACTGGAGAAGGTGGAGTCGTGTCATCCATGTTTATTCACCGTCTATAGGTTTGATCCTTTATTTTGGACAATAATTTAATGAGGATATTGAAAATCACGACCAGCTGCAGCCTCGGAGGTTTCGGAGGTCGGCTCCCATCCCTGCATCTCTAATCCAGTAAAGTGTGCAGTGTTGTCAATAGCTGAGCGGGGATCAGTGCTGGTGACTCACGAGCAGACGATGTAGTAACAAGTACGAACAGCTCCGCATGTTACAGGAACAACAGGATGTCGGAGCGAGTGCAGGAGGACAAACAGTTCACATGGCTCCGTCAGACTCGGTGTGAAACCTCCGTCGGGGAGATTAATGAAACTACGGTTTACATTCTGTGGTATCAGGAAGGTTCGCAGCGCTGCTCTGTTAAAACACCCGCTGATTTATAGAGCATTCCTCCAAACAACAGTCACATGAATTCACAAGTTGATTATTTATTGGACGGAGCCGTGGCGACCTGTCACCCTGCCAGCTTCCAGAGTTTGGCAGCGAGGGGCGGGCAGTCAAAACAAATGTGATCGCACGCAGCACTTAAAGTGAAACGTGATGGATTTGAGTGGGCTAGAATCAGCGTCTTAAACAGAAAACCGTTGCTCCTAATTCCTCCAGGACCAGAAGTATTCAGTGCAAACAGGATCTAACTCACCTGCACAAATACAGTAAACAGAAGAGCGTGGAGTTAAACCTCTCACAGGTTTTGGGGCGATTTCAAAGCTGCTCTGGCATTTCACGAAAACATTGCCGTCTTTGTTTTCAGCGAAATTTCCCCCGAACAGAGGAGCAAAGGTCTGGAGCTGCAGGGAAATCGTTCTAAATGCATCAGTACATTTTGTATTTGCCCACATTGTTGGAACAAGATAACAACATATTTGACTTGTGTAAAAATGTAAGTATTTGAATTTGCGGACGTGGAACTCAACCTCTGCTGTGCTGAGTTTTTTCCACTCAAATTGCATTTTGGAGCATTTCTTCTTGGTTTTCGAAGACGAACAACTGTTTGTTTTCCCACACTTGCCCAATTGCATGCTGGGATATCATCAAACTCCCCTCTGAAGCGCAGCAGGAGTGAGAGAAGATACATAATATGGCCAGAAGTTTGTGGACAAGGTGGACTTTTGGTTCTCTGACAGTTTTTTTTACGGTTTGGGCCTCATAGTGTAAATTACATACTGTAAAAAAAGTTGGACGAGATGACAGCTCCCCAAAAGTGAAGCCAAATTACCTCAATCGCCCCCTGGTGGCCTCCTCCATGTTTGCAGATAGGACATGGACCGAATCAAATAAATTCTACTCAAAGATGTTTTCTTCAGGTAGTTCTTATCACACTGATGTTTGTTCATTCTGATATTTTGGCTTCACTTCTGGACAGTGGGAGGAAGAGGACTCGCGGCGTCCATCTTGACTCACAGTCCATGATTCCAAAAGTGAAGTGACATTTCAGATCATCTCTGCTTCTCACTTTAAAGATGTTAGAAACCTCTGTGCACAAACACAGAGACATAAAGAATTGTTTTTTTCCCAACGTGCACGGCTCCCTGACCTCAACCCTGCACGACTCCTCCGGGATGAAGTGAAACGCCGTCTGTGAGCCAGACCTCATCACTCATCATCAGTGCCGGACCTCACTGAGGCTCCTGTGGCTGAATGGGAGCAAATTCCCCGCAGACAGAGTCCAGCCTGCGAAAGAGAGAGTGAACCTTGAAGGGTGGAGGATGTTAGAGCAGCAGATTGATGACCATTGTCTTGGAATCACAGGTTATGTCTTAATATGAGCCTCATTATTGCCCACTTTTGTCCGAGGTATCATATCATATCATATTTTGTCTGTTCTCTGTACATGAAAGCCTCTGTTCATTTAAATTCACACCGATGTTCTGGAGGCGACGGGGCCTGTGCTCCGCTAACGAACAGGAGCTGAATCAATTAGACTTCAAATTAAAAGCACATCATTTGAAGGAACGGCGTCACGTGGAAAGAGCAGCAGATTATACAGAACCTCCAGAGTTCAGTCTCTGGGGGAATCTGTCGCCTCGTATCACCTGCAGCTTCCAATATTTGCTTGGTTTTTCTCAAACAGCAGCGTGACACCTTGTGTAAGCAGGTAGAAGGGATGAAGGTAAACAAAGGCTTTGACTTCGCTGAGGAAAGAAGCCTGAACCAAGCTTCATGTGTTTGTTCCATTGTTTCCAGGGTTCAGTTTGATCCGGACCCAGAACACCTCTTCTGCTCTGAGGAACCGTTCACACCTGATATTTAGGTTCAGACTAAACTGAAGAGTCGGTAGAAAGCGTCCTCATACGAAGTCTGTACCCGACTCCTGCTCATGCAAACCCTCTGGATAACTTTGGATGAAACAGAGAAGAGACGAGGCGCGGCTCGATCTTTTATTACACTTCAAGATGCAGTTATTTGTTTACGGGGGAACGGTGAAGACTGGATTTTGCGGAGCGTGCACCTCAAAATTGTGATTGAGCGTCGGGACGTCGTGCAGCTCCTGCAGCCTCTGGTGGAGTCAGTGCTCCAGTTAAATAAATACGACAAGCTGTTCATTAACTAGATCAATGATTTCACGTGAGCCTCAAATTGAATATGTCGAGCGGCTGCTGAGGTCGGCTGATGGAGGATTCACCGCCCGCAGGCGACAGACGAACTTCTCCATCAGCAGATTTGTTTTCGCCCTCCGCTCGTTGTTTCTGTAACCTCTGCGGAGACTTTGAATCTGGCCCCGCGCGCCCTCCATACATCATTTCCCACTTTATTCTCTCCCCGTTTTCCAAAACTGCACCTCGGCTGTCTCCTCCATTAATTTCCCCTCCTCCCAAGACGGCGGCAGGTCCGCGTCCACCTTTCCCTCTGCTTCATTTGCATCTCGCTCCACTCGGCTGCCCAAGTGTTTTCTGGGAGTCAGGTGGCTAATTGGTTCCCATCTGTTGGGAGAAAGCAGCCGTCGGCGTCAGGGGTTTTACCATATTGATTTAGTTTGGAGTTCAAAGTCTCATCCTATTGATAAAGAACTATTTATTGATGCTTTTTAAAATGATAGTGGCTTTATTAGCAGGTAATAAATCCGTCTGTGAGTCTCTGTAGATCAGTTGTTGTTTAATGATCGGAATAAAAGGGACACTTGGATTCATCAGGGACAGTGTGACCTCTGGAACATCTGGACTAAAATCAGGTTCCACCTCAGAACTGTTGTGTTAGAACCAGCTGCTGATGTGTGCACAGAATTCAAAGTAATGTAGAGAGAACAACACAGTCAATTTGTGACATTTTCATTTCCTGTTCTGTTGTTTCAATACAGACTCTGCTGCAGCAGTGTCCTCTGTCTGAATCTAATGAGGCTGATTCGATGAAAGCATCAGTGCGTCCTCGTTCTCAGTTTCTGATTTCACCACCTCTGCCCGCTGTGCGTGAGACGCTCAGGTTCAGCAGAGGAGGAAGTGGCCAGGTCTCTGAACTCAAAACAGGAAGTGACAGGAAACACTGAAGCGCTTGTTCGGAAGCAGACTTAAAAGGCGTGAAAGAGGAACGTTGGTACCTGATGTTAAGATAACAAATAGTTTCACTCGGACCAGCCTGGACACTATTAGCTCTCAACCACACGGCACCTTTACTGCACATATTCAACTTTCAGTATCAAGAAGAAAAACATAATCATCATTTTTAGGATAAAACATAAATACACATCTTTTCTGCCTGGTTTATTCTGTAAAAGAAATGTTTTCTTATCTGCAAACATAAACACAGATACATATCTTGTGCAGGATTTATCACGTCTGTATCATCTATATTCTCCTGTTATGATGCATGATGATATCAGTGCATGTTCAGCTCCTACACGCTGCCTGTGGTCGTTGAAACCTCATGATGTGCTCTTCACCGCGGCCTTCACCTCTCCTCCGTCTCCTCGCCGCTCTGCATCGCTGAGTTTTTTATTCATAATGTTTGTCACACAATCCCCCGCTGAGAGAGCGGCTGCCGATGAATCAATTTCAGGCTCTTTTTGAGAGCTTCCTGACAATTGATGGGGTGCCAGCGTTGACCTTCTGTAATGAGGTAAGGTCTCCGTATCTGCCAGTGGGGGTGGGAAGGAGATACAGCGCTGCAGTGCTTGGCTAAATTTAATTTGCCATAAAAGAGGCCGAAAAAGGGAAGAGGGAGAGATGAGAAGATGAGGTTTAAAGTGGCAATCGAGGGGAGATGACAGAAGTAACTCGCGGAGTTGGACCTTCAAGGTTATCCCACAAATTGAGACGCTTCCAGAGAACTGCACACATCAGTAGACGACTTGTTTAATGCAGTTATCAGCGTGTCTTTAGTTCCTGGATATCAAGGGTTCGATTGTCTGCTGCAGACTGTGCATCCTGCAGCCTGAATATCCATCTGTTTCCCTGCTCTGTCTGAAATGACTTGCATGCATATACATACAGGCGTATTGATAAACCCGCTGACTTCATCCATCTGTAATGACAGTACTTTATGTTTTATATCCATGAAACCTGTGGCATCCGGCTCCGTTCTCTTTCTCCGGCCTGGAGATTCCTGAAAAGGATCCAATTTGAATCTATCATCGCCTCCCCCGGCGTTCCGTTGTTTAGTGGGCGTCTCCTCGGATGATAGATGCTGTTGTTTCCGTTTGCAGGACGGATTGTAAACGGAGACGAATGGTGAAGGCTAATGCTTCCTCCGTCGTCAGAGGGAAATCATTTACCTGACTTTCACTATCCATTAAGTCCAGGAGGGGAGGACAAGTCGGGTCTGCAGAGGGGATTTCACTCTGTGCAGAATATATGCTGATGATACTGGAGTTTAAATGTGAACAAGTGCGTTCATGTACATTCATTTTGCCTTGAAATACAAACATATTTCATTCACTTTCAATTTGACATTAAAGAATCCGAAACTAAAGAATATTTGACATTTCCGTTTGAAATATTACGATGATCAAAACGATTGCAGGCTAATTATCTGTTGGACTAATCGTTTCAGCGCTGAACTCTCACTCTGCAGTGAAGCTTATCAGTACATCAAGCTGAGTTGTGGAGAACTTCAACCAGCTGTGGTTTTCCTGTTACGACATGAGAAACATCCATGAACCTGCTCTTTCAGTTGCATGATACTCACGAGAGGAGACATTGAGTAAAGGGCTCAGCATTATGGTGTCAGAGCAGAATTACGTAAAAAAGAATTACGCCTTCGGATCCGTGCGGCCTGTGGACACGCCAGCTGCGTGCGGCACATTGTCGGTGATTGCACCATTGTGTAAGCGAGGGCGGCTTCTTTCACGGCTGCTTTCGGGAAAACAGCTGCAAGAGGAAGCAACGCCACAGACGAGTGTTTCAATTCAACGCTGAACCTTTGTGTTCAGGTCAAGTTTCTTTTAACGGAGACGTGATGTCTTTCAGTTTCTTTCTTCTAGTGAATGTAAAGGTTGTGCAAAGCTATAATAAAAATAATACTTTGCATACATGCATCAGTGGCTCGATACCAGTTGGTCCACGTTTGGTTTGCACTGCTCGGTGTTGGACCTCAGCGCTCTTCTCCGGTATTCGACGGATCGAGGATGGCGCCACCTACTGGCCCGGCGTGCTTGTTGGTGTTTTTGTTCTCGTCTGGACGGAGATATAATTGTGTGAGTGTGTGTGTGTGTTTGTGTGTTTTCATGTTGAGTCTTCAGGACAAAGCTCTCTGCTCCTCTCAGTCATCGGCCGTCTGGTGTCAGACATACGCCACCGGCTGATCTGTCCCGGGAGGCGGAGCCTGTGCGAGAGGTGCCATCACACCCCAGCTCTCTGTGTCAGTCGGGCCGACGGGGTTATAAAAATCTGGCAAAAATATTTGGAGGTGAAACCTGGAAAATACTTTAGAAGACAAAAATGAAAAATTGTCTCTCACCGGCTCATGACAGTGAACATTTTCAGTCAGTTAGACAGTAATTTGCTCATGTGATGAGTTACTTCCATCTCCGGAGGCTGCCGACAGAATTACTGCATAAAAACCATAACCCCCATTCATTTAAATTACATCAATTTAATAATCAACACGTTCCAGAGAATCGTTCACACAAGAGTCTGACAGACACCTGAACGATTCCAGTCTCAGAAAATTAGATTTCGTTAGAAAGAAATTAGTCAATTTATTTATTAGTCTCATTTATTTATTAGTATTGTATTTATTGGTTTGTGTCTTTTGTCAGATTTGAAACTTCACTTCCTCTACACTGTCCTGGTTTCCCTTGTACATGGTGATAAAGGCGTTCTACTCTAATCTAGGTCACCTGAATTACATGAAAATTACTTTCAACTCAGCTTTGTGACATTAAGAGACGACACAGTTGTGTTATTCTTGTGTTATTCTGTCAAAACCTCATTTTTCCAAGCATTGAGAATTGATCTGTGTTTGCTCCATGTGATCTGATCTTAATTCAGTTCCAGCCGAACATCTGTTCTGGTAGAAATTCAGCCTAATGTATGAATCACGTTTGCAAAAACAAACTCAGTGTTTATCTCTTAATGGAAACTTGGGCCTGTTTGCTCAACAGTATGTGTAATAATGCATGAAGTTATAATCGTCGCAGTGAAAACAGCAAGCAGCTGCTGCTCTGTGCCGACGCTGGGTTCACAGTGGACGTGTCTGAGATCCATTCTGCCTCAGAGCACAAAGGACTGATCTCAAATCTGCTGCTGAACTGGGATCTGGGATATTTTTATTCCAAACCGGCTCAAGTAAACTGATCGAATATGAACGATTCAAGTAATTCTTCAGAAAGGTTGTTTTTGTGTTCAGAATATAAAAAAGTCTCTGAAATCACCTCTGTGTGAACTTTGCAGAGATTAAACCATAGTTTGTATTAATTGCTGTGCAGATTTCATTGTATTTGTGTCTGATATTCCTTTTAAACATAAAGGTCATCTTATATAAACTGGGTTTCCTGGCTCACATTTCATCTCCCCACTCGCTACTTGCAGCAACACATGATTTTCAAAGCTATTTTTCTGTCTGAACAAGGCTCAGGTGCAGTGGAATTAGCCCATGCAGGTGAATATCTTATTATAACACAAATATATAATGTGCAGTGTTGACATGTGTGGCATTTGGACGTGTGACACGAGCACATGCCTCTAACACGCTCCTTCATTTCAAACGAGCCTTAAAGGTTGCAGCTGCAGATTTCTCGCCCTATTTGTCAAAGTCAACACCTCTTATGAAACCACATTTAAATCTGCTAGATTCAGATTTGTATTTGGATCTACACCAACTTGCACACACTCGATGAATATGAGTTCAGTCAAAACGTCCATGGATCCGTTCCTTTGCCTGGATATGCATCAGAGAGTAATGGGAAACCGGAGGCCAATCAGACGGCCCCTTCCAAACCGGCATGGTTAGAACTCAGCACTAGTCCAAGAATAATTAACTTTGATTATTCATCAAACATCCAGACAACACGAATCACACAGAGCCGACACGTGACGCCACAGACCTGCAGCCTGAGTCCGTCCAATAAACCTTGTTTATGTCCATAAAACCTCACGTGTACTTTGCTTTTTACGAGCGAGCAAAGACCAGAGGAGCCGTTAACTTGGTGGTGGTGATAATTGTTGTTATTAAAATCTGACGGGGGGTGCACGGTTCGTCAAATGGTCCAGATATGATTTATGAGCTGAATTGTTTATGGTCGATTTACGACGAAGTGGGGAGGGGGGGGACGTCGTAAACACAGGGATTAACAGGACGATGGTGGAGCGCTGACTGGAGGAGCGCTCGTGTGTCGCCTCTGATCAGATGCCAATGGGACGGGCGCCTGACGGATGATGGATGTGTCGTCTTTCAGATGTTTGAGTCTGTGGAACGTCACTGAGCTGTGAAGGCCCCCCCCACCACACAGTGATGCATCGACAGAGACCCAGGGAGTCGCACCTGACCCCCTGACCTTTTAACAAAGGACTCTGAGCTCACACTCCGCTCGCCTCAGTTGGAGCTCATGTCCGCCGGCTGCAGACACATGACATCACGACAAACCATCCGTTCTTTTAACAGCCTTTTTTTTTTTACGATTGCGCTGTGAGCTCGGCGCCGTCTGCTCGCTCGCTGCAGTTACCGTCAACTAGACACCTGACCCACTTTTCTCTTACTCCAACATCTGGGCCCGTCTGCCCCGTCGGCTCACTCATGCCTTCACTTTTTGTTACGTGACACAAACACTCACGAGAGCATCTTGAGAGAAGGCGGACGAGCGCAGGCGGCATATGGAGACTCACCGATGTCCCGGAGGAAATGAGACGTACATTAACTAGTTCAGTGTTTGTTCTTAACGTGTGTGTTCGTGATGTTGTGTTCTCTTGTCCTGTGTCGACGCTGCGGAGCTACTGCAGAATTATTCCTTGTCATTAGTGAGTCGCCTTCAAACACTTCTACAATACACTGTCACTTCGTAGTTTATGGGAGGACGAAGGAGAACACAGGTTCAAGTCCGTCCACAGACTTCCTGATAAGGTTTATTAATATCGAACCTACCAAAGTCCACCCTGCACGTCCCTATTACACACATGTGTGAAGTCGATCCACAGACGTACAGGTGGAGTTAATAGATACAAACAGCTGGATCTGTTGTCCCTGCCGCCCAGGTGAGCAGATATCTCCCTGCCTCCGTCCACATGTACTCGCCACAGGCGTCTCATTTTACTTTCAGATTTGACTCCCAGACTGAATTTAAAAGCTAATTCACCTCATGAAACCCGTGCGGTGGTGTTTCGGTGGGTGTGTGTCTGTGTTTTATTTTGTCCTGTCTCAGGCACAAGCGGCCGGGAGGAGAGTTGTTAATTTGCTTGTTATCCCTGGAGGGGAAGGTCTTTGTTGAAATCTATTTTCTCTCCCACGGTGACCTCGCCGTGTGAACCTGGAGGAGCTTGTTGGAGGACGTTCGGTGGAGAAGCCCGCCTGCTGGGTTGTGTCTGGAGGGAAGAGGAGCCACAACACGCACGGGCTGGGGCTGAGATTGTCTTTTTTTGTTCTTTGTTCCTCCTCCTGTGTTTTTGTGCGGGTACACAAGGACACAGCTCCTGGATGGAACTCCGGCAATGAGCTGCACTGATGAGGAGGCAGATGAAAAAGAAGACAGCCTGAGGCTGGAAGGCAGATGAGCAGCAGGGGAGTGCGTTTGATTTCTTAACCACGCTAGAAAATGATGAATTTGCATTGGACCGCTTCGTGATTTCCACCTCTCGCTCCCCGGCCCTCGCCTGATTAGCTGAAGTATGTGTTTTAAGTGAGTAAAGTGTCGACGGCCTCCAGATGGAGTGAATACGACTGCTGAGACTCACATGCACAGTGGGACATCTTCTGCATCTGCATGGTATCAAGCCAATGAACTCAACTGTACTGGAAATGCTAATAAGGTGTTTTCAGCCAATGCACCGAACTCCAGATGATCTCCTGACAGTCTGCGGAGGAGTCAGTTCCAAGTCAGTTGCTGCGGACGTTCTCCCAGAAGTGTTGTCTGGAAACATGACGCATCATAACATCTGGTTTAAGGTTATTGATTTGAGGTTATGACATTAACTTTAATGTGTTATTTCCTGGGTCAAGCCCCACCTCTCCACAGAAAATGGGTTTAGTAGTTTTTTTATAATCTCGCTAACAAACAAAACCCTTGTCGGCTGAGGTAGTTATTATATTAATTTATTCCTCTGATGCTCGTGTGACCACAGACTCTTATTCCTGAGAAACCCCCCCCCCGCGCGCTCTTCTCTCATGTTATGTTTTATATATTTTGATTTATTCTCGCCGCCCGCCCGTGTGATTGACTGACTAACACGACAGGTGGTTGTTTGTCACCAGATGGAAAACGTGATACTTTCCCTCTCCGTCCTTTAACCTTCGTCCGACGCTTCACACATCGAATCAGCTCCATAATAAAGTCTTATATTCTGTCTTTAGATTCACCAGCGCTCACTGGACGCCAGATTTATGATGTCGGCAGCCGCACCACAGATCAATGTTGGACGTGGGCGGCGAGGACGGAGGGATAAATCATTTTCATTTCTTTTTATTTTCAACCAGTCAGAGCAGAGTCCTGAGACGAGGATTTTAAAATTAGCTGTCACATGTTTGTGATTTTGTTTGATACTGATACAGTCAGTCGCAGGTAGATGCAGGGTTTTCTTACGATGCAGTTCATATTCTGAAAATGGTTTTCTATAATATAAAGAGTGAGAATGTCACATGTGCTCCTCAGAAGATAACTTAGCCGAGCATAAAAAAAAAATGAATCTGTTCTCATATCGCTGCGGCCACCAGGGAGTCTGCAGCAGCTTCATATTTACTTCATCCAGCACAAATCTACCAGCGGTCGTCTAATGTGTCTTTACTGCCGCCGGGGAGCGCTTCACTGACTTCACCCCCCCCGCCCGCCCCCCCGCCCGCCACACCGCCACCCTCTTTCTTCTTCTTTGTGCTTCACCTGCTTCTGAGTCTGAATCCGCTCCCAAACAGAATGACTAACCGCTGCTCACCCTCCTGCTGCACCAGCGTCTGCGCCGCCCTGCGACTCGCCAGCGGGGGGGTTGATGGTCACATGTGGGGCGGGAACTGAACCCTTCTTGACCCGCACACGTAAACAAAGACTCGAGATCAGACAGAGTTCAGGTGACGGTTGTAGTCAGAGTAGTAAAGGCTTCACAATTTTCTAATTTATTTTGTATTTGACTTTATCTGTGAAAGGAAGTTTATAGATACAGTTTGAATCTGTCCGAGGTGTCATGGTTTTCATGCCTCAGCGTCAGGGACGACCAGTGGCCTGAGGTGTCGTGTTTTCAGGTTTAACATCTGTCTGTGTTCTTGTGAACAAAACATCTCGAGAACACCTTGAACGGATTTGGATTTGGTGGCTGAAAGGGCGAAAGGTCAAGGTCACTGTGACCTTACGATATACCAGTCCTTGTTCTTGTGAACGCAACATCTCGGGAACACCTGTAGGATTTTTAAATCAAAGAGGTTCGACAGCGACGGAGCAGCCGTTCTTCAAAGCAGAGACAGATCGTTAAACTGAGCTTCATCTTTGTCGTCTGGAACGTGTCTTTGCTGCAGCGATGTTTGTTGAGCTGATTCTCGAACACAAACGCAGTCACAGCTCCTCGGTGGTATTTAAATGGATGAAGATGCTGCTTCACGGTTGCTTTGATTCTGAATCATCGGTGGAGACGTGTCAAACATCTCAGTCGTTCCTCCTCTTCCTGCTCCACACCCATGTTCTCCTTTGTCTTGACGGGCAGGCCGATTGTTTTTCCTCTTTGTCGGTGTGTTTTCCGCACACTTTGACTTAATTGGATTGTAAATTGATCCTGCTTTCGAGCCCAAACCCTGGAAGCCTGACTTCTGGTGGCATACAAACAGTTTAATCTGAATACTAAATGTTATTAAAAGCCTCCCCACTCGCCTGGAGGACAGTGTGTACCTGGTAATGAGAAAAAAGCCCCAAAGGCCTATTGCATTCATTATACAGCAGCATGGTAAAATCCAGTAATTAATTGCCTTGGTGCCTGGATGGTGCTGTAATTGAATTGAATTTGTAACTGAAGATAAACAATATGACCAAGGTGTTCGTCTTTCTGTACAAACAGGTGAGCAGCAGGATGTTCGTGGAATGGATTGATAAGAAGCTTCAGGGTTTTATATATATATTCATATCTGAATACATTTGGTTGCCTGAATGTGACTTCTGAATGTTTTAGCACCGGAGGAATTGTAGAATATTAGATTAAATCATGTTTCTATCTATCTTTTTTCAACATGTGCAAACTGTGGATGAATCCATTTCAGTTTCAGCACAAAACGTCCATCTGAAACTTCTGCTTCATGGGACATAACTTCAATCGAAACCCACATTTTTCCAGCTTTCATTTCATTGTGTCTGCGTTTTGCTCTGGTGTAAAATCCCATGCAGCTGAAACCTCCTCGGTTATTGTGCTTCACTATTCCGAGTGCAGCACCTCGGCCTCTCATCTCGCCTCCTCCGCTCACGCTGCCGAGGCGCCGAGGAGCCGCAGACGCTCCTCACAATGTAGATGACAGGATAAAAAGAGAAAGAGACGGAGTGGCGGAGAACAAATGAGGGAAGGGAGCGAAAATAATGGAGGGAGTGATGGAGCGAGAAAGGAAAAGGCCAGGGAGGGAGGATAAGCCACGTCTCCCTTGTCTTGACATTTCTCTCTGTCTCTCCTGGGGATGAATACCCTGATATAAATGTCCCAAACTGGTGATGGAGTGGGACAGGAGGAGGAGGAGGAGGAGGAGGAGGAGGAGGAGGAGGAGAGTGAGGTTTGTTGCAGAATGATGTGCATTAGTTATAACGTGCAGCAGAGGCGGCCCTTTAATTTGGTTTCATGTTGATGTAATTAAAGGGTTCGAGCCTCAGCAGTTTTCTCCGGGCTAATTTGTTTAGGAAGCGCTGATTCCCGCCGGCAGCCGGTGACGACAGCGGCACGGTGACTCGGCTGCTGCCTCTGTTGCTGGTGGTCATGGCAACAGAAGGCCCCTCAGGTGTCCATATTGATATCTTTGTCGAGCTAGCTGCTCGCTCGCTGGGCCGGATTTACATTTAGCACCAGGTTGTGTTTATCCAGGCTGTGGAGGAGACGCTCACCTGCAGCTGCAGAGCTCTACACCAAGCAACGACTTAAATACCAGGTGTAAATATGATATAAATGTCTCTTTATCTAAATAAAATACAGAATAAAACATGTCATCTGTATTGGGAAAAGGAAAAACTGTTTATTATGCATAGAGGTTATATTCATTTGAGACATTAAATGGTTGTGTAGGTTGAGGACATATTGAAATATGTGCAAAAGAGACTCAGAGGCTTTTGTTGCAGGATTTAATTTGTTATGAGCGTAAAAGTAATTTTGACCCAGAGAAATATCAGAATTGTCCTTTATTACTGTATAAACACTGAGGCCTGAGATCATGATATCATCCAGATGTTCCATCCACACACAGGTTTGTGTGTTAACAGTTGATGAATTTGATGCTAATGCTAAGAAATAAAATGTGGCACGAAAACTAATTTACTTTTTTAAAGCTGCAGCAGAGTTTTTCTGTGAAAATGCCGCCAGCGTAAATCACAAACTGCTGCTGCATCAGTGTCTCGCTCGTCCGCACTAAGTCAGGCAGCATGGACGCCCTCCAGATTAAATCCTGGCGTGTGCGAGCAACACATCCTCGCTCACAGGAAGAGGACGAATTGGAATCAGAGATCTGCGAGTGTCCACAGAAACCTGGACTGTGTGTGTTGCCTCTGGGCTCCTTTGGATTAAAGACTCACAACTTGGACAGGATGCCAAACATGGACGTGCCGTGTTTGGCTTTTCCTTGATGACTCCTCGCAGGATTCTCCGGGTATTGATCTCACAAGTTACCTCTCGCTGGAACATGTAGCTGCCAGTTGGGGAACTTCAGCTTTAAAAGAGATGGCGAGATGATAACACCTTTGCAAATTTTGAATTCCACTTTATTTAAAGGTTCGGGATTATAATTATGCGATTTCCCACTTCTCAGCAGGGCAATTTCTAAGAAAAGTAGCATATTTCCAACCCATTACTTCTTGATAATTCACCCACTTTGCAGCATTAGGTCTGACAGCTCTGCAGCGGCGCTCGGGATTGGTTTTCCCCGAGAGATGTTTGATAAAAGACGAAAGCGTTATCTGAGTCCAGTGGCCTGACCTCGGTGGGACGGGGACTTATCCTGCAGCTCCGCTTCCTCCCAGAGCGCCGATGATAATCTGCCCACTCCTCGGGTGGCCTGAGTGGAAGCACCACCTGCCGCCACATCAAACAAACCAGAGTCCCGCCTCCCTCATAAAGACTGAAATCAGGTGGATGTGCAGTCGGGGTTCTCATTACGTTATTACAGAATCTGTTAAGTGGTATCGACAGGTTCTCTTTTCTTTTCTTGATCTCTGACGAGGAATCGAGAACATCTGGCTGCATGTGCACTTCCTGTCTGAAGTCCCCGAAGAGGGGTTTTGTGAGATCAGATGTACGGACAGTCTCTGAATCTCCCGTGGCTCAGGATCAAGCTTTTCATGTATAATTACGCCCATTAGATCCGATTAAATCCCAAACCGTTCTGCAGAAGGAAGCTCCGCGCTTCACTAAGTGGGACAGATTTGTAGATTTGTCCTGTTGGTTGGATTTAGGACCTGGGGCCTGTTTGGACATGTTCCCCCACAGGAAGTGGTGATAGCGAGTCAGAGCTCCGTCCAGCTGATTTCTTGGTGTTTCCTGGTTTGAAGTTGGGCTGAGCTGAAAAAAACTAACCAGACACATATAATTACAACTTCAAATTGACATTTTTAGAATCTAAAACTTTCTAAAACAATTTTCGGTGCAACATCTTCAAACTATAACCGATGCACTGTATCTGCGATGCTCTGATATCATTCATGTTTTATCCTTTTTTTTTCTGATAATCCCACGTTAATAAAATCCCATTTTTCTTCCCGCTGTGATCAGATGTGTTCAGACGCGGGGAGTAAAGGGCTTTTCGAGGCGACTGATAAGACGCAGATGAAGGTTGCGCCTGAGAGGACGTTCACGCGTGTGTCCGTGTGCGTCTGTGCTGCTCCGTGTATGTGACGCCATGTTAAAGCTGCCGTGATTATCAGCTCTGCAGATACATGAGCCACGTCCCCTCTGTGAAGGCTTGATTTGCATATGTTGTTTCTCTCCTCAGAAGTTCCTTTATCCTCTGGTCCCCTCTTTAAGTCTTGATGTATGTCTCCCTCTGCGGCGTCTCATCTCGAGCTGCTGCGAGTCCTCGGGCGCCACGCTCTTGTGTCGTCAGCCTTGTCTGTTTGTCCTGGTGATTGAAACGTGCCCGGAGTCCGACTCCGCCGCCTGACTGACGACACCCGATGCCAGGCGGCTGATTTATGACCTCTGTGGCGCTCCTCGCCTTCTCCTGCTGTGGAACTCCTCTCCCCCGGTGTCAGGACTACCACAGGGGAGTCAGTGTTTCCTTAACGTCGGCCTGTAAGCCTGGATGTTTGTGTTTCTACCCTCCGTCGCTGGAGGCTGCTTGGTTCTCACTTGCTGACTTTGCATTGTGCTCCTCATCGACTGCGCCCGCTGCCTCCCATTGACTGTGTCTTTGTGCGTTCGCTCGCTCTCTTACAACCGTCTCATCGCGTGTCACCGGCGATCGATTAACTCCCCGGGCCTCGTCAGAGCTCGTTATCCCGTCAATTATCTCACCAACTGCTCCAGTCATTAACATTTAGGTTAGCGTGCTAAACGTTCCGCCAGGTGTCGCTGCCGCTCGTCTCTCCCTCCACACTCGTCTGTGTCGCTTCATATTCATATCTGCAGACATCTTATAGCAAATCCATATCAATGTATAGACACGTAGAGTCTGACCAGCTGCTGACGTCTGTGTCAAACTTCAAACTGTCACATCCGAGAACATGTGAGGACCCAAAGACAGACGACAGATGAGGTTTTTAAAAAGTTCAACACTATGAACTTGAGGAAAACGCAGAAATGGACAAACTGACACAGACGAAGGGGAAACAGAGACTTTATCCACAAGGTCAACAAGACGCAGGTGAAATATAAATGCAGAATTAAATAAATGCTTAAATAAATGGATAAAAAATAGATAGAGTTTGTTTCTGTATTCGTGAATTCAATCATATATTATTGAGTCATTAATTTGGTCAGTTTCGGTTGCTGTTCATCGTTCGTTTCTAAACAACTGCACAGTAGACAACCTGCTTCCTGTTTCCACCACATGCTCAGTGTGGATCTGGTCTGTGAATTCATCCGACACAGTGCGTTTAATGAGGACGTGCTGGGACATCTGTTTGCATATGTACCATCAACATGAACCAGTGCAGGGACGAGGACAGTGCGTCTCGTTGTGTGCGCTCAGGTCCAGGCTGATGACACCTCAGTGTCGGGCCGCGGCTCTCGGCTCCGCAGGATTTCTGTGAAGCTCGTGAAGCTTGTGAAGCGGCATCACCTCTGAAAGGAAGCATTGTGAGGCCCCGACCAATTTCATTAGAGCTTCTTTGAAAGCAGAGAGCTGTCGGGGATGTGTGCCGGAGCACAGGTAGCCTTTCACATGTCTGGCCTCAGGAGACGCTGCTGAAGGTCACGCGTGTGTGTGTGTCCGCTGTGTATGTGCAGTGTTTGTGTTGTATGTTTGACATTTGTATGTTTTCAGCTCTCTCTGCTGCAGGACTCTTGTATAAGAGGAGGAGAGGGAGGTAATCACAGGTTCTGTGTGTGTGTGTGTGTGTGTGTGTGTGTGTGTGTGCAGATTGAATGGCATCACTCAGCTCCTGTAGATAAGGAGACAGTCGGAACAGCCTCCACGTCTGCTCTGGTCACTGTAAATTGAATATTATTGGATGTTGGACAGTTAATCCTTCACATCGGTATCAGAATATAATCAACAGATAATGAAAACTATGCAGCCTGTGTGCGTTCGGCCCGTGAGGGTCGTTGCAGGATGAAAGCCTCAGATGACCTCCGCCTGCCGGAGGATCAGCGCTGAGCTTCCCTGACAACCTCGGGATAATGAGCAGCAGCCGACACACGACGACAGACACGACAGACACAGACACCGTCCAGCTTTAATCTCGACTGTAGCGTCCGTTTCCAAAGCCCAGATTCATTCTCCAATCCATGCCCCCCCCCCCACCGGGGTCCATTATCTTAAGTGAGTGTCGATCGGATTCGGAGAGCCGCTCTCTTTCTTCTTCTCCGTCTACAAACGAGTCACTTCAGAGCTGCACTCTGAGGAAGAACTGGCCTCTGTAATGGTTCTGTGATATTTCCCTGTGTGCCGTGTGAGGTGTGCAGGCCTGTGGTGTGAGGGCCTCATGTCGTTAACCGGCATCACAGCGTTCCGCTCGGCTGTCAGACGCACCAACATCCCCTTTAAAGACGCTCTGCCAGCCAGGGGTTGAAGCACGGAGGAGTATCAAAGCCTGTTTATTTCATTTGGCAGCATCTGGGGACGTTTCCTGTGGGAAGACTGGGAGAGAAACTATTAGAGCGCCTCAAAGTGGGAATTAGCTGTTTTTATTTTCTCTGATTCAAAGTCCCCATCCGTCACTGAGGACTGGGATCTTATTTTAAAACCTCCCCTGGTGTTTTTACTTTCTCTGGAAAGAGACGAAGCTTCAGGGCTGTGCTGGTTGTGTTTTGGGATGTGTTAGCTTTAACACTGGTGATAGCATGAGGGCGAGTGAGGCTGCCTTTTCCTTTCTGAACCCGTCCGAGCCCGAGAGATCGACAGAATCCGACCCCAAGCCGGATGTTTTCCCGGGTTAAAGGCACGTGCAGCGTCATGTAGACACATTTGCATTTACTCTTGAATATGGTCAAGATCAGCGACGGCTGATCAGGTCACAATCTGTCCTCAGAGCGTCTCTCCTGTCGAGGACAACAGTCTATATCAGAAACCAAGAAATCCCTGTTCAATATTCAAATGAACCAGGACGGTGGTGGTACACAGGCTGAAGTCGCTGCTGCAGAAATGTAAATTAGCGCAGGGCTGACGGCCGGCGTCTACAGTATCAGTGTGCGGTCCGTCCTGATGGATTTGTCAGGACGACCTGACCCGTGACTCGGGAGCTACATGCCAATCAGGGTATCGACCCGTTGGTGTTTTCACCGGCCGGAGGTGTCGGCTCTGACATCAGTCAGGGTGAAATATTCCTCTCCTTGGCCGAGTGTCAGATGTGTCCTCAGCCTCGGTGCCGTCTGAGAGTGATGAGAGGGAGAGAGGAGGAGGAGGAGGAGGAGGAGGAGGACGAGGAGGAGGAAAAGCCGATGGACGGCATCACGGCTGTTTCTCAAACTCAGAGGTGTAGTAGCAGGTGGGCCGGCAGCTGGAAACCTCACCTCCTCGTCTCCGCAGGTTAAAGCAAACACAGAACTTAATGCTCCGTGGTTCACAGCCTTTTGTATCACGGAGTCCTTCAGGAAAATTGCCCTTAATTGTGTCTTCATAATGTGTATTTCAGGTCCCTTTAGTGTCTTTTACTGCACAGCATCCATCGCGTCCTCCTTCCAGGGACGCTGCAGCTGTTGCTGAATGATTTCTGCCGACTTCCTCTGCTGTTTGCTCGCTTCTCTTTGTTGTCCAGATTTCAATTTGTACTTTAAATAGAGGGATTAAAAATAAACTCCTAATTGGTTTATACTCAGAGGACGCAGGATTAGGATGGAGACGAATCTCTTGCTTGAAAGTTGGAATTATTAGAAAAAAGTAAAAAGGGAAACTGGGAGTTTGTGTAATCCCCGAAATGTCGCTTGTGCTGTCGTTCGTAGCTAAAAGCCCCGATTGATTCCTCATTGATATTTAAGGGTAAGAAAAATCAATGATGATGGATTGTGACTTTGCAATTCACAATCAATACACAGATGGAGTCCATCAATGTTTCCTGGTTATTTGCTGATCAATACTTGACCGCGTGTTGTTTTATCTTGTTTATTCTAACCAGGTTAATCAATCCATCAGAATTTAAAGCACGTCGTCCTCCTGCTGCTGCTAAAATCTTTGTTCTGACACATTTTGTATTTCGGTCACTTGGGGAAACACATCATCCCATTTTAAGTGGTTTTGATGCATTTGTTCGCAGACAGCTGCTGATTTACACGTCACAACATTAACATTCATGTGTTGTGTTTGTTTTATTTATAACACAGAGTCAAAGCCTTTCACAGAGGCAATTCAAGTTGATTGAATGTAGAAGACATGACACTAATGGATGTTCCTCTTCTTTAGGGAACAGACGAGCAGCTTCTCCTCACCCGCTGCGACAAGCAACCGCATCCCGGACCCGTCTATCACCTGGTCGCACGGAGAGAAGACCTCCATCACACTGTGGTAAGAGAAGAAGAAGAACGCCGCTGAAAGTCGCTGTGCCGTCAAAACACCCATAAAGTTTTTACTGTCCTCCCCGGCAGCCAGATCTCGTCATAGCTTCGTCTGTAGGTAATTCAAATGGACTTCGCTGGTTTAATTTCTCCGGAGGTCCAAGCCAAACGAGGCAGGTGTGAAAGCGTCCTGACACACTTCAAAGATGTGGGATTGGGTCGGGCTCACAGATTTGCGCAGTTGCCGATGCCCGACCCGATATTTTCTGCAGGTAAACCTCTCTGACAAAATTCTGAAAGTCAAAAAGTGGAGCAACATCTAATCCAATTATTAAACTCTGAAGAAATCCCCGGGCTGAGATCGAGCTGGCGCTGCAGACAGTGGCCACATGAATCATCTTTGTGTTGGTGATAAAGACGCTGGCGGATCTCAGATGGAAAACTAAGCAGGGTAATTATTTGCTCTGTGCTGATTCCTGTGTCCCCTTCGCCGTCTGTTTGCACAGCGTGGATTACGGAGCACCCAGGACTCTGCAGGTTGCCGTGGCTGCTTCACTACATTCTCAAGGACCTTGTTTGAAATGTGATTATTGTCTGGTTGTGAAACCGATCTTTTTGTTCTCCATCCTCCCATCGCCTGGCAACAGCACACATCAGCCCGCCGCCTCGTCACGGTGCTGGAGCTTCCTCCTCCACGTTAGTCAGAATTACATTTCCCCCTCGTTTAATTGGCATTTGAAGTCTTGATTGCATTAAGTGGGAAGTCGCTGTTATGGATTAGGTTTCAACACGATCGGAGCTAATGGGCAGAGCGTCGGTGCTGAAGGGAAATAATCCAGCGTTTAATACAGCAGGGAAAGTTAATGTATGAAGGTTAAACTTTATTTAATAATATTGAAGCTGTCGTGAGCCTCTTATTAAAGGGTCAGGGATATTCTACAGTGTGTAATGTCACATTCGAGAGAGTAGCGATGTGTTTTTATTAATATAAAGACGAGTTTTAAAGAAAAGTGGCCATAGCAAAAAATGCATGTTGGGATACCAGGATTAATGAACTCAGAAATGCTGATTATTCTTAAATATTCTTTTGACTTAGTTTAAAGTCTTTACTCTTCAGGTTTGGTCTTGTTCATGAGGTCGGAGCAGGATCTTCTCGGCTGTGATTTCCTGGCGTCACGGCGTCTTCTCTCAGGTGAAGCTGCCGTTGAACGGTGGCGTGCGTTTACCGCGGCGTGACCCGCCCACAGCAGCGACTCGCTCTGTAACCCGCAGCAGGAAAACAAACAAACTGTGGGTGTGTCCCGGGACGCTTCAGTAAAAACACACATGACCAAACAGCTGCTCCAGAAAAACAGGTTTAAAGACTCATTTACTGCCTCAGGCCTCGGGAGGACGAGTCTGAGTGGAGCGGCTGGACTTTGACATGTTGTCTCATGTTTTGCACATTTTTGTGTTTATTATTTTTTATGATTCAGGCGTCGGATTCTCTCTCTTCTTCTGGGTGAGTTTGTGGCGTCTGCTTGTTGTCTCCTGACGTTTATTTAACATATTTTGAACATGTAGTTTTTCTGCAGTAATTGCAGGTAAACTGTTTGTTCAGTAGCTTCCTTCAAATCCCACATTGACATGTATATAATTAGTACGTTATTAAACTGCTTGTTAGTTCAAATGGACGAGAAATAATGTGGAAAAGAAGATTTAGTTTCCAGAGGACAGATGTTTACCTCAAAGTTTTGTGGTTGAACACGTGTGTGGATGTGAATAGTTGCTCCAGAATTTAAAGTTGAAGTGAAAATAAGTTGACATAGGATGTTTAAAGACACTAAAGTCGACAGTACATCAGAGAGACATTCCCCCAGGGAGGCTTATCCGTGGTTTCCTCAGGCTCGCTGCCGATTCTCTCCGCCTGACAACTTAGTTTTCCTCCTGAAACACAGATCTGAGCGTCAGTGTGTGTGTGTGTGTGTGTCTGTGTGTATGTGTGTGTCTGCCTCGTCGTTTGGGTTCGCCCCGTGATTAACGTGTCACAGCACCGGGGACGTTGAGGGGTCGGCGGTGACAAGGTGACACGAAGCAGTTTGAGGGCGAGCCTGAAAACGTGCGGCGCCGTCACCTCGTCACTTCTCCGCCACCTGTGGTCCAAGAGCCTCAGAGCGAGGTTCTGACAGAGCAGCAGCGATTTGACGACTTGCGTCTCCTAGCAACATGCTCCGTCCCCCCGGCTGTGCTTCCGACTGACTGACAGACCTTTGAAAGCGTTAGCTCACAGCGTCGCCCAAAGTCCGAGCGCCGTGCGAGCGGAGGTGCAGGTTGAACAGCAGACGCTGCGTGCCATGAATGTGTAATCGTGCAGTTTGAAGTTTTTTATTTTTATTTCCTTTTCCCTGAATGTTGAACCTGCTGAGCTTCTCAGAAACTCAAGCTGGGTCTTTTTAAAGGCTGTGCAATGGAAATGCTAACAGACAACATGCATGCACGCCCACACACACACACAGACACACACACACTCCTGCTGTGCTGCTTGCTGATGTGTGAATGATCAGGAGCAGGGGTTGAGGTGCGTTCGCCGCCCGCTGCGTGTTCTCCTGCTGGATAGACGCACAATGTTCAACTTCTGCAGGAACGAGTCTTATTTACCACACAAAGCAAGAAGCAGACGAACAGGTAGATTCTGCAGATCACACAAACGCTGCTCTTCTTTTTTCTGGAGCCGTCTCCTCTGGAGGAACGACGCCCCGAGGCCCGTCCTTAGCAGCTTAATTCATCACCCTCTCTGTGGTGAGCTGTTATTTAATAAGTGAATCAAAGGGTTTCATTCCACAGAGAGATATACTCCATTTGAAGGAATGAGACCTGCTCCTACAAAATGATTTCTGGCACGAAATCGAAAAAGCACATTACGTCCCACACTCTGAAGACCCCTCGCTCAGGAAGGGCTTTTTTTAAAAAGGAGCCATCTTTGTTCCTGACAACCTGAATGAAGTCATTTCCACAAACAGTGACAGCATCATTGTTCCAAGGTTAACAGTTGTTAAATAATCCTCATTTGCAATCGTATCCTGGAGCAGCGTCGTCTCAGATTAGCCTAATTAAAAGTGTCAGTGCTGTTTGAAGTCCGGGCGGAGCTGCCGTGCTCCTTTATCTCAGACCTCCTGGATCTGTATTCAAATCTGCAGATGGAGATCAGGCCTCCGGCTGCTGAAATCACAGCATCCACCTCTTTCATCTGCTTTGAAAATTGCAGTTTCTCGGCGCACGGTTGCCTTTCATCAGCGAGCGGAGCGGGGCCCGTGATTTGTTTCGCCGGGGAGAGTTTTTTGGACTCTGCGTGACCTCGCTGAGGACTGATGGGAGCAGTGCAGGAGCGTCGGCCTGTCACTCACTCACTCACACAGATGTCAGCTGAGAAAATAAATAAATACACAGTCCGACTGAGCTTTATACACAAACTGGAGTAGTTATGTTGAGTGTGTTTCTGCCTCAGAGGTGGAAACACACCGGAGCGGTTTGAATCCACTTCCCCACAGAAATTAAAACAATCACAGCGAGTCCTGTTTCGCTCAAAACCCTTTTTCATTCTGTTGAAAACGGAGAAACTGCCTCCTGGTGTATGTCTGATGGATTTCTTGTTTTATGTGGGTTGAGTCTCAGCAGAGAGAGACCCCCCCCCCCCCCCGCTGTCTGAGAGACTCACTGCTGATGTTTTAGATCGATGGATCATTTTCTGCTGTGAGACTCCATCATCGCTGCGAAAGCATCACCTCAACACGACTCTGCTGACGTCTGAGCAGTTAAAACTAGAAACTTGACTCAACGTCAGCTTGAAACTCGGTTTTATACATTTTGTTTCTTCAGTTTAAGGATGTTAGACGTTTCAATGACATTTGTCTTTTCCCGATTCCGATACCAGTGGATTTAAAAGCTCTACACGTCATTTTACCTGTTGGACTAACAGACTGGAAATCACTCGGCCGCTGTTTAAGAGTAGCGAAAAAAACGTGATTTCTGGGAATACAAAATTTCAGCTAATATATATTATAATTGGATCATATCTGAGGCATTTGTGGTATCAGTATCAGATTCAGCATCTGTTCCCCTGGGAATAGGCATGGGGGGGGTCTGTCACAATAATGAGAAACATTGTAAAAAGACATTCTGACTGTCAGAGGTATTTCAACCAGTGCTGCTTCTCTTATCTTTTTTTTTTACTTGTTGCATTTTTGTAAAACTTGTCTGCATCTCAAATATTTGCTCCAGAGAATGAAGCCAAATATCTGCAGAGAGGCGCTGGATGCACGCTGTCGCACGCTGTCGCACGCGGTCGCTCGCGGTCGCACTCTGCCAGTCGTCTCTGGTCGGGCGGCGTCCCAGCGCTGCAGGAGTCAGTGTGGCGCTGCGTCTCGCTCGGGCACATCTGTGGGGGCCAGGCCCGTCCAGCCGGCTCTGCCAGCTCTGACGCTCGCTGGCTCCTCAAGCTGGAAATTGCCATAATGTGTCCTGCAGTGGTCGACTGCACAGGTTTCTATCAGGGGCTCCGTCTGCAGGCGCGCACAGACACACACACAGACACACACAATGACAATATGCTCCACATTTGGTGGAGAGAAAAAGCCCAAACGCACTATAACAAAAAGCAGTTTCATTAGGCATCACTGAACAAAGGTACTCATGTGTTAGTCCCAGACTCGTCTGGTTTCTGTCTGATGTTGCAGCTGCAGAGATTCACCTCTATCGGCCACAGGAGCATCAAACATGAGCGACTCTGATGTTGGACGAGGAGGTTCGGTTCGTTTTAGTTCATTTTAAAAGGTGTTGGATGAGGTCACAGCTCGATAAACCATGTCTGAAAGGAACCAGGCTTTAAACACATGTAGGAGTAGAGCATCCTCTTACCGGCTGTGTGTCACAGGCTGAAGCCAAAGCACAAGACGAATACATGCACCAGTATCCAGGTTGAATCACAACTAGACAAAGACACACAGACACACACACACACAGACACAGACACACACACACACACACACACACACACAGTAGACCTGCACTGTAAACCCTGTACCCTTCCTTTAAGGACAGACTGTTCGTCCTTCTCGCCTGAGCAGTTAACATTAAACGTATATGAAAAATGGGCTGCAGTTTAATTTAATTGATGACTTCTAGATTAACACACACACACACACACACACACACACACACACACACACACAGTGAAGCATAAAGCTGCTGTTACCCTTTAGCTCCTGCAGCTCCTGCGTGAACTTGCTGTTCTGGAGACGTGTTGACTTCCATCCAAAGTTTTGATGAGTGGGCGATGAAATCGACTCTGCAGCTTCGAGCGAGTCGCGGCTCAGGCGCCATGACAACACATTTAATTTGGCGTGCGTTTATACATGTTGCTGCAAAAGTCCCATGTTTGAGATTAATCGTCCACATCGGCTCTTACCCGCTGAAAAGACGGATTAAATCTATTTCATATTTCAGCTCATGAAACCAACACATGTGATCACGGCTCAGTGCGTTTATCTGTCGTTAGAATGAGTGTGTGTGTGTGTGTGTGTGTGTGTGTGTGTGTGTGTGTGTGTGTGTGTGTGTGTGTGTGTGTGTGTGAATATATGATGAAGGTTGAAGAGAAGATGATGTAATGCAAAAGATTTTAAATTCTGAAATCCTTCCAATACAGAAATAAAAATCCAGGCCCAGTTGGACGTTAATAGAACCGAGATGATGCTGTTTATTTATCATCATGACCTTAAAAACATATTTTACATTACAAGGAATCTTATTTTCACTTCATAAACAGATTAATCACACTGTACAACATCATCTTCATCATCATCTTCATCGTCTCGGGGACATTTCACCGGTTCAACTCCGGATTCATCCCAGATCCCTGTGTGTGTGTGTGTGTGTGTGTGTGTGTGTGTGTGTGTGTGTGTGTGTGTGTGTGTGTGTGTGTGTGTGTGTGTGTGTGTATACACTCCTGTGGCGGATATTTTTAACTTCTGTCTGCGAGGACGACAGCACTTTCTCCTCGGCTGATTGTGTGTGGAGGCCCTGAGGGAAAATGTGTGTGTGTATAGAAGTGTGTGTTTTTACTCAGTCACTCACTGTGTGTGTGTCTGTGTGTCTGTGTGTGTGTGTTTTCTGTTGGCTCCTCCCACTGGAGGGGGGGTGCTGGAGGCCGCTGCCTGGTCACTCTGCATCATCACCAGATCATGCGTCCTTCCCTGCTCTGCTGGTGACGCCACTTCACAGTCTGGTGGAATTATTAAGAAACTTCTACATTTATAAATAAACCTTTTATGGCTTATTTGTGTATTAATGCATTTTTTTAAATCCTAAAACTTTGCAGGAATGTTTCTTCTGATTTGTGTATCTCCTCGAACCGGACTCTTATTCTCACCAGCGTCCTTCCTCTGATGTTTCTATGTCGGTGTGAGAGAAAATGGGTCAAACTGAGCTTTCGCCGGTAAACCAGGTTGCCCTGGTTACAGCTGAGTTGAACCGATAAATCATATTGTTTAGTTTCGAGCCGTAGTTGCTTCTCGCTGTTGTTTCCGTGACCTCGGAGCCCACCCCCGAGAGCACGCGTGTTATTTTCTGTAGTGAATTGGGAGAAGAGACAGAAACAAACATCCAGTGTCATCGTTTCTGCCGTCGTGTGAGTCACCGCTGCCGTCGTGCAGAGACGCTGACGGACGTCGTACGAAAGCTGAGAAATAAAACAGAGGAGAGAAAGATACGTTTTGAAATTTGGCTCAAATGTTCACGGACTAACTGATGAGATGTGGTGGGTAGAAGTTCAAAGGTCAAGGTTACGGTCTTCACGTGTTCTCGACCTTTTGAATCGGATATATCTCAACTCTGCCTTTAGGGAATTTACTAAAACTTTGCCGTTGTCTCTTGGACTCAAAGATGCACTGATTAGCTTCCAGTGATTAAAGGATCCTTTGATTCTAAAGAGTAAAACATGAAGTTGTTTAAAAAACGTCAGAAATCCCTTTGCATGCACAGGAAACAGCTGCCGAACAACAATATCACCAACTGCAATCATCAAACCTCGTTACTTTCATTGTCGCCTGCATGTTCGTCCTTGACAAGAGTGGAAAGGAAGCTGAGGAAACGGCCGAGGGGTGAGAAGGGACGAGAAGTTACCTGGAGGAAAGTGTGAAGAATTGGTGTGAAGTGGAGGAGGAAAAGCTTTTCATTCAGAGGGGAAGAGGGGAAGAGGAGGGAGCGACTGGGTTTATGGGAATATTGAGCCACAAAGCGTTTATGTCAGATCAAAGCTAATCCTTATCTTTGGGAAAAGGATTCAGTAAAACCCACGGCTGCCTCGCCCCCTCAAGGGCAGGTCTCTTCCTCTGCCTCCCTCTGCTCGTCTTCCTCACTCCTTCTGCTAAAACTCCAGGATTTTTTTTACGCACTTTCCCTCGACTTTGTCTCGGATCGGGGGGGAGAATGGAGACGTTCATGAGGCTGAGTGATGAAGTGGATGATGCAGATTAACGAGGATTCACTGATGTTCTAATTCTGCTCAAGCATTTTAACTGCATCGTGATTCTTATGCAGTCAAACATCGGCCCCTGTAGCTCGGGCCCCGGTTTTCTGTCCTGACCCAACGGACCCCCGAGATCTGTCGGTTGTATCGGTGCCTCTCTGAAAGTAAACACAGTCAGGAATGGATTTTGAACGAGTTTGGAGCTGAAGTTCTGCTTCTTCACTCTGAAAGAGGTGTTTTCAGGAGATGTTATATTCAGGGGAACCTGGAGGAGACCTCGTAGGAGCTGGCAGGGATTATACTTCATGTATCCCATCTGGTCTGGGATCGACCTCGGGACCCCCCAGAACAAGCTGAAGGACACAGCGAAGGTCGTGTAGACCACCTTGTATTTGCTGCAAAGCTTTACGGAGATAAAATACCTAATCCTGCACCTTGCCTCTGTGCAGTTATTCACCTCCCAGGGTCACATGTGATCGTCCTCTCGTGAAATCCACATGAACCAAAAGAATTCCAGACGGAATCAACTGCTCCAAGCTTGGTGTGAACACGCCCTAATCTGTCATTGCCAAATCGGTTTCCCCAGGGGGCGCCGCGAGCGGTTTAATTGCCTGCGATCTTGTTTTTGATTAGAGACCGAGATGTACGAAGCTGCAGGGAAATCAGTGGTCACCTTTTTTTCCATTCCCATCACCGCCTCCATCTGTCTCACCTCTCACTCGAGCTGTCTGCCCACAGTCGGGCCCGGAGGGAGAGCGGCTCCGTCGAGACGGCGGCCGAGGGAACTGAAAAATCGAGTCGTCTTCCGTCCTCAGCAGTTTTCACACTTGACAATTTGGGCAAAAAAATCAAATACAAAGTCGGCAGGGCCCCTGTTTGGTATTCATTGTTTCCTCGGTGCTATTTTGACAGGGTTTAATCATCTGTAAAGGCAAACTATCACAGCTTCCGCATGGATTAACACGGTAGACGTGATTATGCAAGAAGAGGAGGAGGAATAATTTGTGTATGGAGTCTGTGGCCTGAAGGAGACGGTTTAAAGAATTATCCATACTTAACAGATACTGAGGCGCAGGGTCCCGTGACCTCGCCCCCTGCTGCAGCGAGCTGCCGGCTGATGTGCACGATGTGTGCCGTGCATGTTAATGACTCCACATCGTCCATGATGCATTGTGGTAGTTTGACCTCTGTCTCATTCGGGACTGGAAGTGAGATCGATCGTCTGTGAAGTTCCACTTGTTCCTCTTCCTGAAAGCAAAGGGCCGTTACAACTAGATTCATCTCTTTAAACACGGGTGCAAAGTAACGAAGTGCATTTACTCAACTTCCGCACAATTGTAAGGTTTTTCCATTTCCTGCTACTTTATAATCCTACTTCTGAAATTTCGGAGGGCTGGAAGAATATTCCAGTTTCAAATATATTCTAAAACAGTTTCAGTTTTTCATAATACTTAAGTACATACGATAATAGTACAGCACCTTTCCATATTCCGTCTCATTTTGAGCTTCACTCTGCTCATTAAGGCTTTTTTAAATACATTGAATACATCAGAATAATGAAATTATACCTTTATTCTCATAATAATGACTTTTCTCTTGAACATGGTTCGTAATACTTCATACAACTACCAGCAAAGGAAGCTTATTTCTTCCAAATGACTTGTTTGACTTTTTATGACTAAAACTGAACGTCTGTCAAACAGCAGAATTACGTCTGTCACAGACGAGGAGCTCGAAAAGACTCAAATCTGAAAAACGCTGTCGGAGAAAATGATTCAGTGGTGAAGACTCTTCTTCTGGGATTAATGGTATTTAACGGAGACTGTTCCAGGAGGATTAGTGTGAAACTCTCACAGATTAATTTTGGGACTTCATCTCAAGCCAGCACATAAACTTCCTGTCAAACATGGAAATAGAAATAAAATAAAACAATATACAGTTAATGTAACAAATGAAATGTCGTTGCCTTTTCTTTCATACCTCCTCAGATTGTCTCATCAGTGTCCTCTCCTCTGTTGCAGATGGACGACCCCGCTGACGCCACAGGGCTGTGAACTCGTCGACGCTGGAGTCAAACCTCAGCTGTTCTTTCCTCACTTCACGTGGAGCCGTGGGACGTTTCTACTAGATCTGTTTGTCTGTGACTCAACGTTCACTTCAATTATCTGCTGGTGAAGATCACAAGGGACCAACGTTTTCCTGAAAATGGAGACACTTTCCCAGGATTCCATTCTGGAGTGCCAGATCTGCTTCAACTACTACAGCCCCCGGCGGCGGCCCAAGCTCCTGGATTGCCGACACACGTGCTGCTCGGTGTGTCTGACCCAGATGCGCAGCACCCAGAAGGAGATTCGCTGTCCTTGGTGTCGCGGCGTCACCAAGCTGCCGCCGGGGCTGTCCGTCTCCCAGCTCCCAGACGACCCGGACATCATCACGGTCATCGCCATCCCTCACGCCTCGGAGCACACGCCCGTCTTCATCCGCCTGCCCAGCAACGGCTGCTACATGCTGCCCCTGCCCCTCGCCAAGGAGCGGGGGCTCGGCCTGCCGGGGGAGCTGGGCTGTCGCTTCCTGCCCGGCGGCCACCAGAAGGGGGTCACGGTGGTGACCATGCCCGAGCAGCAGCCTCTGGGCCTGGCTATGGGTCTCGAGGCCGTGGGGCTGGACGGCGGCGACATGGAGAGGAGAGTCACCGGCCCGGTGGGAGGAGCCGGGAAGGGCTCCACGTGGTCCGGCGTGTGCACGGTAATCCTGGTGGCCTGCGTGCTGCTCTTCCTCCTGGGCATCGTGCTGCACAACATGTCCTGCATCTCCAAACGCTTCACGGTCATCTCCTGCGGCTGAGGGCGGGGGGGGGAGGCTGCTCGGACTGACGCAGGACCCCCAAAACCCCCCCCCACCCACCCACCCACCCTGGATTCCCCCACCGGCCGTGTGCGTCTCCTCGAGGCTGGAGACCGGAATGAACTCACATCCCGGGCGTCCGAGGAAACTACAGAGCGAAGCAGAGGGATTCAGGAGAAGAGGAGAATCTCAACGGTCCTTGTTTCTCGAGACTAAATGGAAATATACATTGGAAACATTTTTGAAAGAACGCTTGAGGAAGTACTTCGAACCTGGTTCTGGTCAGCTGATTGGTTTCCCTCCCGGCTGATTGGTTGTGTCTGAGCCAGTTGGATTGCCTGTTTAGTCTGTGGTCTGTAGAAGTCCATCAGTTGTCGTCGTGTTGTGTAGATGAGTGTAGGTTCTGAGCTGGAGCTGCAGACCAGAGAGTCCGGACCTGGCCGCTCTCTGGTCTCCGCTGCTGCAGGAACGAACCCGGCAGGATCCACATTCGGCCCCAACTGAAAACTGTGAATCCCTGAAAAGAAAGAAAAAACAAATCGACACAGCTTTTTACTTTATCTCTGTTTGTTTCGTACAGAATCTGTTTCTTACTCAGAACGATTCCACGGAGTCAGAAACAGGTTCGTCAAAAAGTACAGTGGATTGTGGATTGTAATGTTGGCACGTGCCCGAGTATCATAAAGACACAGGGTTTGGGTTTGAGATATATGAATCAGATCAAGTGTGTGTTGGTAAATGATTGATAAAAGGAAAAACTGGCAATTCCAGCGGCGCAGTTAAATTAATATATTTGTCTGCTTGAAAAAAACTTCAAAAATGATGATGAACAGACGTGCAGGATGCTAACCGCCAAAAATCCACAGGCTGTCGAACAAAGAAATGTCTCAAAATACTTACAATTGGTGAACTTGCAACAATTTAAAAAAGAAACGTTCGACACAAACCACAACTTTACAATTTTACATTTTTAAAATAGTTCCGAAATGAAATGCGTGCACATTTTAGCACATTTGATATTTAATCCGTTTCCCCTTGCTTTCTGTCTTAAAGCTAAGCTAAGCTAATAGCTCAGAATTGAATGCACATGTGCTGCTGTTTTTCTTATTTGAACTTGTTGCGAGAAAAGCCAATAAACCAAAATGTCAAGAATATTCCTTAAAGGTTCAGTGTGTCAGTGTCACCACTAGATGTCACTACATTCTACACACTGAACCTTTCAAAGTAAAACGAAGCTAAATTTGACACAGACAAATTTGCTTTCACATTTGTCGTACTTTTCGTCCGTTTTTGTGATTTCCCACGATTTCGTATTTGACCTCTTTCGCACCGGTCGTCCTCTGAAGCCTCCGTCAGCCGCCCGCACACCTTCGACTCCTCATCTCAACACCCCCCTTCGTTTAGGAAACTGCAGGATACATGGGCTCAGCAGTGCGGTGGTTTGTGTCGGTGTGTGCGAGCAGCGGGTCCGCGGCGGGTCGGGAGTGGGCGGGCGCTGCGGTTAACGACGGACATATTGATTGATCTGGTTTCGAACCTCTCGTGCACAGGGGTGGACGTGTGCGTTGTGTTTTCACTCTCACGTGTCGACCAACACTTTGTTTACAGCGTGGTTGTACAGCGTTAACAAACAGGGTGAACTCTTTTGTACAGCAGCCTCGTCGTGTACAGAACGATTGTAATTTTTCTCTGATGATTTTGTCTCTTCGTGGACGTGTGTCCTCCGATGGGAGACAAGTGAGCACACTTCAGGGCGCTCGGCGTCGCCGTGACGCCAGTGACACCACGCGAGGAAAGACGGTTTTAAAAAGTGTTTAAATAAACTGCACCAAAATGTTATAAATAACTACTGACACTTGTTCATTGAAAAATAACTTTTCTTCTCTTTTTGATATTGTTCTGCTCGTTTCTTTTCATGGACTTTGATTTTCCACATGAATTTCACCTTCTTAAAAAGTTTCTCCGCTCAAAAATATTAGTCCTCGATTTTGTTAAAGTTTGGTTTAATATGATTTGACTCGACATCCCGCGACATCTTTCAAAATAAAACTATCTGCCGCCAAAGCAGATTCTGACGTTGTCACACCGGAGAGTCTGAATCAAGCTTCATGTGTTTGTCCCATAGTTTCATTCTGATCAACCTCCTGTGTTTTCACTCTGCAAACCAACAGACCCACGGTTCAGTTGGATCCAGACCCGGATCTCTTCTGGTCTGAGGAACCTTTCACACCTGAGGTTCAGGGTCTGAAGCTCGGAACCAAACAAGGTGTGAACGAGTCCTGAGAAAATCCTCTTCACACACAGAAGAGTCTGGGATCTTATTAAATTAAGAATTTATATATTAATCCATTTTTGCAGCTGGAAGTTTCCCTGCACATGGATTTTGAAAAGGCGTTTGAGCCACGACTCTGCAGCTGCAGCCGGTGGAGTTCAGCTGCTGCTGTTGCTATGAGACTCCGTCGAGAGCCCGTTTGAAGTCGGGCGCTCCGCTGCCGAAAGTTGAAATATTTTTAGCTCCTGGCGCAGCGAGCTCGAAAAACATGATTTCTCAGCAATTGAGGTTGAAGTGTTTTTTTTTCTTCCGGCTCGGTTTCCACCCAATATAACTCGCAGATAAAGGAAAATTCTTTCAAAATAAAAGATTCATGAATATTCTTTTTGGATCTCTCGTGGTGTGACATGTCAGTTTTTAATAAAACATTCTTCGTCTTAAACGACGTCTTTATTAATGCTTTGATAATGTTTTATAGTTCTATAATAAGCCATTTAAGTGATTTTAGGTTCTCAGGTTGAGGAAGGTTTTACCTGGTGGTCATCATCCTCTATCATGTCAGTTCATAATAATGATTGCACTGCCTACCTGGCAACCCGACACATCATTAATGTGACATTATTGATCTGTAAAGTTTTAATTAATGTTCATTGATAAGCCGTTAATTACTACAAACCCCTTATGAGCAATACACACATTTAATCAATGCTTTACAACACGTCACTGTATTGTAATGTATTTATTAATGCTGAGTATTTGTGCAAAACTATAATAACAATCTGCCATCAAGACATTTTATTCTGTCATCCATTATTTAAACATCAGCCTCCACTTGGAAAACTGTTGTAACACATTTAAAAATGTGTTTTCATGGGATTCAACGACAGACGTTTAGAGACACCTGCCTGATGTTGGGATTCAATCTGTGATGCTCACAACCCTGAAATATATTAAAGAAGTTGATATTGATATTACAATTTGATATTGAAACTCAACGACCAGGACAAATAAAACCAGAACCGATAAATCCAACGCTGTACGAGAAAGTTCAGAAGCAGTGAAGATGTGAACACCTTTAAAGATCGGGTTGGTAATTTCTGAAAACACTTATTTGCTGAGATCCTCTTCACGTCTCAATAAATAAAGTCGTCTGAAATAATAAGCATTTAATTAAATGTGAGAAATTGGAGCAGAACTGGATCCAAACCCACCACAGCTATTTAAACCAGTCTCAGTGTTCAATAAACCAAATTTAAGTCGTTTACCTTCATGAATAAGACACGTTATATGATGCAATAGATTATGGGGCTAATATATGGGGCTATTATCTTATATTGTTTGTATTTGTGTGATTTTACCATTGAATGAAGGCAAAAGCTGTAAAATTCTGTTATGCACCAAAGGAATTAAGGGATAAAGTTGGATTTTTCTGTGCAACATCAAACACTTCAGAGATCAGCGAAGGTTAATGTTCGACATCCTCTTCATCCTCTGAGTCACAACATCTGTAAAACCTCTGTCCTCTGTCGTAGCTGTTTTATAAATTCAGAAAACTGTCCTGTTGGAAATTTTTTTTACGGAAACTTAACGATGACTAGAAGAAGAAGAAGAAGAAAAAGGAAAGAGGAGGTAGAGCGGAGGTTTGTCGTTTCTGTGCCTGTGTGTTCGTGAAGCTGTTCCAGTTCCTGTTGTAGTTCCCTGCTCACGTCGGCTCCGGCGACTCGAGCAGCAGCTGTTTTTGATGAACCATTAAAGCAAACTGCTCTGGATCTGAAACACCACGGCTCCGTCTTTGTTTTACATTTCACTTGTTTGTCATTGATGTTTTACACCTGGAACCAAAAATGAGCTTTTTGTGGAGAAACATTTTGACATTTCCTGCTCAAGATATAAACAAACCTCTTAAACGTTCCTGTTTTTAAAATAAATGAAGATTCTGTGGCTTCATTTGCTGAAGTCCCATATTTCACAGTCTTTGTTTCCTCTTTTCTCCTCAAGTATTTATGGATATAGTGTCAAGGAGGCAATTAACGCTCCGCAGGGACCGACTGCAGAAAAACACCTCGACTCCTCACAGCAGCAGCTAATGATGACCGCACTCGTCACCGGCCGCAACACAACCAGCTCTGCTCGCTCCTAATGATCACGTCTCTACTTTAATGATCGCACAACGCGTTCTGCAAGTGTACGAGTAAATAAAACCTTTATTATGATGAAAAGCTACAAGAAAGAGGGTGAAAAGCTGAAGGAGCAGGAACAGAGGAGGGAGCAGCAGGAAACACAACGGCACTCTGCGATTTGGATTGATCGATTCTTCTGTGACTGAGAACAGGGAGAATGTTTCCTGCACATTATCTGGACGGGCTGGATTTGTAATTATATATATTTAATTGTCGATGTTCTGTGAAACCAAAACCTGTTCTCCTGCAGAATGAATACGTGGCGTCCTGCCAGCGGCTCCATCCTTCACCTGGATGAGATCTGTTGGGTCAAAGGTCAGAAAAGCTGTTCTTGTTCACGGAGGAACACGACCACAGGGCGGTTATTCTAGCTTTTAATCATCTTCGTGTAAAACTCAAACACCTGGATGTTCACCTCCTCATTTGCATTCCTCTCTTCATCAGTAAAGTGTCGGGAACTGTTTCCTGGTATCACTGCGTTATGCCGCCGCGCTCGGGGACGTCTCGTGGATTCTCTGCATCAGCTCTGGAGACTTTCATCCGTTTCAGCCCGGGAGCAGAAGAGACTCTTTCCTCATGCTGAGAAAAAAAAAAAAATAAAGCAGAGAAAGTTATGGTTCCTATTTGTCGGAGGCAGTGTTGGGTGACAGTGTGCAACGGCGTGAATAAAAGCAATATCAATTTTTCAGAGAACAGTCCCAGAGTATGTTGGGAAACTGGAAATGCGACGGGATTAGAGGAAGGTCTGTTACCCAGCATGCACGGAGAAGGGCGAGGTTCAGGCAGACAGAGCCGCGCACTGTGAACACGTTTCTGACTTTCTGATACAAAGTGCAGAAAAGCCCAGGGAGAAACTGTCATTTCAGCTTTTAGGGAGACGGATCACAGGAAATTCTGAGCTGTGCTGTAAATGGGATGTTGCTCATGTGTGAAATACACAGTTCTGTGCACGTGCCGCCTCCGGCAACACGACGTCCTGAGCTCAGCGCCGAACTGAGACGCTCGTTTGAGACTCTGCTCCGTGTTGAAGTGACGGCAACGACTTATTCCTGCAGATGTTCACGCTGCCAGTCTGCTGAGGTGTTTATTTTATTATTATTATTTGAATCTGAGCCGTGGTGCACTGAAGACGTACATGAGACGTAGAGCTGAGAAGGTTTTCACGTCCAGAGCTGAGCGATAAAACGATAATCATCACAATGTCAAATTCATCGAAAGCAACACAACAAAAGTCCAGTATACGTCGATATATTGCGTATCATTGTCCTTATGATAAATTATAGATATCCACGTTTGTTAAATTGTCATTATTGGATGGAAACTTCCAGTTATTGACACTAATAACGTAACATTAGAGAACAACCCAGTTATTCTGGCTCTAAATGACGTCACCAGAACAAGATGGCACAGAACCAATTTCTGGGATACACACGTTTGTTCATCTTATTTCCACATTCATACATTTTCATTTATTTCTTCGATCTGGTTGATTACATTAGGTCCCTTCATGTCGAGCTCTCGCTCCCGCTGTCGCTCGGTTTGACCCCACGACGATCAGACAAATTGAAACGTGACGGCCTCAGAAAAAAACGACTCGCACTTAGCGGGAGAACTCAGCGAGCAGACGAGCGGCGGAATCAATTCTGTTACTCGTGATCATTCCTCCGGAGTGCAGGTGATGACAGGTTAATTAGTGTGTGTGTGTGTGTGTGTGTGTGTGTGTGTAACTGATGGCCGCCGGGTTTTTCAGCGTAGGAAAATACCTAATTTGCATTTTGACAGCGTCCGACACGCAGCAGAACAGAACCAATCAATCCACACTCGTGAAATTCGGGAGTTGATCCTTTTCTGGGGACCAGCGTCAGTTGATTGAGGTTTTTATGACATTTTTTTAAACCTTGTGCCTGAAAAAACAAATCACGATTAATAAACCCAGAAACTCACACTCAGAATTAAACCCTACTTTAAATAGGGTCTTTGAATTTGACGATTTATAAAAGGAGATGTTGATTTTAACTCCTGCCTGTAACAGTGTGAAATCACCGAAATAGATTCTGAATTGATTATTATTTATTCAAGTATTTATTCAAAAACTCACTTTCCACTGGCAAAGTGCACAACAGGACGAGTGGAGACGTGTCGTCCATCTTCATAATCACATTTAAGAAGAAATGAATCCTTAGAATAAAATGTGCTCCACAAAATAAATACATTTTACTGATTATAGAATTTGGGTTCATGTTAATATTTCAAGTCTAACATCATACAAATCAGTTTTAGGAAATAAAATTTTCTTCACACATCAGAAATGAGAGTTATCAGCATCTGAGCGTCTTTCAACTCAAAGGGAAACACGATCCTGTGTGAAGTGATGTTCACCACGTCTGAGCTTCTGTGTGTCTGAGATACAAACCAGAGTAAAAGTATAAACTTCTTCTCAGATCGTTTTCTTAAAACCTCAAAACCAGATTAATATTAAGTATTAATGATGTTTTTTTTCAATCACGTGGTAAAAAAAGGTTCAAAACACAAGAATCCTCTTCGCACCAGATCTGTGTTTGCACGAGCTGCTTGAAGTTAAAACATCCTGATATTTATCTGGGTCCGTTCGGCCTCCGGCTCAGGAAATGACGATCATCACTTCCCTGATTGTTAATTTCTCCGGCCGGCACGTCCACACCACGGACACACGCAGCCTGATTCCAGTCACGACACTCCTCGCTCTGACGCCGTGACCTTTGCCCCCCGAGCGGCCCGGAAAAACAGATCCTGAACCAGCTCTGACATCTGCTGTGAAGGACGAGTGCTGCTAACTGCACAAAGTTGGAGAGCTCACCCGGGGACGGTACAGGAAGAGGGACGGGCCTTTTAATTGAAATGAACACACCGGCTCCCGTGTGTTTGTCTCATCTTCCTCACAGAGGACGTCCCCCGAGGTAACGATGGGATACAAACAACAGATGCTACGGTTCATCAGCGGCGAGCACTTGGCTCCTCGTGCTTTTCTTTGAACTGGAGTATTGTTCTCTTCAAGTGCCGCTTCCTTCCTCCTCGAGCTGCAGGAACCTGAAGTGCCCCCCCCCCCTCGCTCCTGGAAACCCGCCTCTGACGTTGACAATACCCTGATTCCCTCGTTGACACTCGCTGCATTTTACCTCCCGGATTGACTCGCCAGGCTCCGACTTAATTACCGATTTAACAGACACGTTTTTTTGGTTTTCCTCACTCGTCTGTCTCTCCGTGCTCGTCAGTGTCTCCTCATCTTGGAGGAGGTGGTGTCAGGGATCGCAGGGAATCCTGCCAAGAGAATTAAGAGTCGGCAGAGAGCGTAGCCTGTTGAAGCCTCTTTACTGGGAGTGGTGGAGGTGAAATGATCAGTGAAGCTTTTCCTCTGTCTTCTTACGTAACTTTTAACATCCTCGTTTAAGTTGTTTTCTGCTCAGAAGTGAAGTTGTGCAGAAAATCATTTGACGATGATTTTAATGATGCACTTTGTTCAACAAGATCAACAAGTTGCTATAAACATTTGAAAATGATTTGTCCAAAGTAGAAATCTAGCAACATGAATCTTTAAAGCATGTATTTATATAATGTTTACCGAGTAACAGCGCCCTCTGCTGCCGCACGTGGTAATTATCTCTGTTGCGCTCCGTGTCCGAGCGACGACGAGGTTTTCATGTAGAGAAAAAACAAACTGGAAAACACTGGATATTACCCATGATCCTCTGCTTCCTGAACCAGAAGAGCTGCAGCTGTAGAAAAATCCACAGAACTCTGTGTAGAATTATTCATGTTTTAACAGTTTCCTGCTGAATATTGGAGATAAACTGGGGTTTTTAATAACTTCTAAGTCTTTTTAACTGATCTGCAGTTCAGCTTGGGGCTGATTACATATTCACACCACTCAACCATCAGGTGCTAATTTCGCTCCAGATAAAAAGGAACCAATCAAACGTTTTCCACCTTCACCTCCTCTGACTCTCCCTGATTTCAGCTGCCGAGGCTCAGTTGTTTAAACCTTTACTTCCTCCCGACTCTTGTCTCCTCCTCACTCCATGAAATCTCAGGTGACCTCCGCTGACACCAGATCTCCGCCAGCGGTTCACTCCACTGAAAATGGCTCTTTTCCCACACTGCACCTGTAATTACTCAAATCCCTGCTCCTCCGTCCTGAACGACCCTCAGACGCTTCCCTCTCTTCCCCCCCGACGTCCTGCTGGGCGTCAAATATCAGACATTTTCTCCTCCAGCTCGAATTGATCATCTGTTCACAAGGAGACACAAGCTGGATAATATCCGTCCTGACACCTGCTGCTTCTTTTCCAGGTGCAATGTCAAATTTCTTCTTCTCTCCCAGATTCTTCAAACTCGTTGAAGACGATATTGATCGTCAGGTGACAGGAGAGCGATTAAGTGAAGTTTTCTAGCAGCAGAACTCTTCATCCTCAATGAGATTGTTTCTTGATTAGATTTGTGGCAGGTTATTTGCGGTCGGTGGTGACAGGGCTGTGTGAACCAGGATCGACCTTGTGGTGCATGTGGAAGGAATACATGAATCAATGTGTTTTTACCTCAGTAAAGTGGAATCTGGATTTAGTTTGCACACAAACGGTTAAAGCCGCCTCGCGTGTTGTGATATTTATTTACTGAAATGAATTCCGGTGCCGTAGCAAAGCGCTCGCTCTCCGTTTCCGACACGTTTGCCGTTCGCCGACGCTTTTCCTCGTCTGTCCCATCGGCGCTTCAATTTATTTACTCACTTATTGATTCAGATACTTCCCAGCGATGCATGGCCCTGTGCAAATGATTGGCCCGCACGCTGGAGTATTGACTGGAGAAACCTTTTATTGTGCCATCATCACGCAGGCCTGCGAGCAGCTTTCTGCAAGCGGTGCATTTTTTAAGCTCACAATCATAAAAGGCAGACAAGAAAAATGATGCACACACAAACACAAGCAACCACCTGCATCCCTCCACACACACACACACACACACACACGCACACACACACACACACTCACACACTCACACACACACACACACGCTTTCTTTCATTCCCAGTTGAAATGAACCGTGCTCTGAGGCTCGCTCAGCGTGAGGCCGCCTGCTTTTCTCCACAGCCCCGCTCCGGCTCGTCTAATCTATCAGTTGTGGAGAAAGCGCCAGGGCAGCCATTTTCACTAACCCCCCACAGTCAAAGCCATCAGCCCGCCCGCCTGTCTGTCCCCATCTCAGACTTCAACACCACACACGAACACACACACACACGAGGTTATGGTTTGGACGTGTGCCGAAGCTTCACGTGTCACTTCACATTTGGACGAAGATGTTTTCGAAAGCGTCGACTTTTTACTCGCGGCTCACGTTTAAATCGGATTCTACAAATAATCTTTAATGCTTGGTTGAGAGGCGGGGCCACAAATACAAATTCTTCGAAATATACAGAACTTGAAGAAAATAGGTTTTACACGAAGTAAGTTGATATTCAAACGTGTGAAAGGCTTGAATCTGCCACCACAATAAACAGCAGCGAGAATCAGCAACGTCGGAAACGTCCTGAAATGCATCGAGTGTCTCTGCTTTGTTTCCTCTCTTCTCCCCAACAGCAGAAACTCTTTCAGCGGCTCTTTCCACTGGAATGCAGGAAACGTGCGTTTGACGAGTTTCCTCCTTTAACACACGCATCAGAACACGAACAGTGTTTGAAGACTCGTAATTATCCTTTGATCAGACGGGCTCAACAGGAGGGAGCACAGATACAGCAAATAGCCTGCGTGCACGGCAGCAGAGATAAAAGAGGCGGAGAACCACCGAGAAGCACGAGTGTTAGTTCGGCTTCTGTTCCCAGACACTGAAGCTGAAGATGATTTAAAAGACATTAGAGTTATGATCCATCCAATGAGTCATATGAGCAGATTCGAGACTCTATTCCCTGCACATCCTGCAGAGGTCGTGACTGAAAGCGTCTTCGGGTGTTCGGGCCTTTGACCCGAAGTCAGGTCCACCTGAGGCTGATCAGAGATTTGATTCATTGTCGTATCTGTAAATCTTGTGAATTAGCAACTCAACGGTCAAGAGGAATGTCTTCATTATTAGGTATTGAAGCACATTTTGTCTCTTTGCTTCTGTGAAACAAAGAAAATCCTTGAGTTTTTTGTAGGTTTAAAAAAGTGAATTTTAAATCTCTCCACGGTCGTGTTTGTGTGGAACATCTGTTTCAAACATCTGCCGCATTAATGAAAGCTCATTTATTTCATGTATCATCTCATTTGATGTGAGAGGCTCTTAATTAAGTTATTAAGATGACTGAAGGTCTCACAAACAACCTGAGACGTTACAAGAGGCCTCGAGGGCAGCGGGAAAAAGTCACATTCAAATCTACTAATATTCTCACCTGAAAAACAGGAAAATGAGAATATTCCATGTTTATTATCGGCTGCGTGCACAAGGAGGCTCAGACCACAGACTCGTATACGACAGTGAGTTACACACCCCGTCTGTAGGGGGAGCCAGAGTTTAGCCGAGAGAGGATCTTGCTATGACCTGCTTCTCCCCTGTGTGTACGTCTGGAGTCTTGATGTTTGCGTTACGATCCAGAAATATCTGTCTGACAACCTACACAACGAAGTTCTGTTTTTCAGTCTCCCATCAACTTTCTGCTGCGTATTTATTCATGCGTCTGTAACTTCTCTGCAGTTTGTCCTCACGCTGACCCGCAGCCTCGCTGGTGTCGTAACGACACACAACGACACACACTCACGGCCTCACATTGACCTTCTGAGACCTAGTTCCTCCCGGGGAGAGGAGCGACGCATCTCTCGTCACCTCTGACTCCACAGAGTCCAGTTGAGTCACGACCTCTCGGACAAAACTCCCCGGACAGATGTGAGGACACGGGAGCCCGACCGTCGCTCCTCTGTAGTTCTGTGCTGATATTTCCACTCGAGAGGAGAGAGAGGAAGTTTGAGCTTCATGTGTCGCCTTGAAATCGACTGAACTTGTCTTCCCCCGCCATCCCGGATCTTGCTGGAGGGCAGTGCAGCAGTTTACACGCCTGAATAACCTTGACGCCGCGGTCTGAGGCATGTCTCTATCTGCCGTGTGTCAGGCTGATGCCGGGATGAAGGTGGATTTGAGAGGGCAGAAATCGTGAGAAAGCATCTTGTCAGGGCCGCAGCGTAAACACAGCAGCGTGATGCATATTCCCAGGATGAGACACATTTGTTTGGAGTATGACCTCCTTTAATCCGTCACACCGACGCAGCCTCCCCGGTGCATCTATTAGGGCCGAGAGGCAGAAACAGATCGATGGCCTCAGGACCGGTAGAAACGGAGCCTGAAACAGGTCAAACACAGTCGCTGCTGCGGCGGAGAAACTGTTTACAAAAAGAATCAAAAGAAAATATAAAGCAACTGCGGCAATAAACCTGAGCAACCAGCAGATCGTTCCCGACTCAAAGGACTGTCTCTCTGCTCTGGTTTGTCCCAATCAAAGTGAATCCTGAAGCTCAACTGTCAGGACACATCTCTGTCATTTAAACCTGCAAAACTCAAAATGAGACTTTCAGATTCACTTCATCTGCAGGAAGTCGCCTCCGCACATTCTCCATCTCCTACAAAGTAAAGTGAGCCGGTAAACAAGACGCTCCTGCCGGAGTTCAGTGGATTGGCAGCTACGTAAGAACAACAGGGACCGGAGCCGGCGCTGCAACACGTCCCTGCTCTGATTTGACAAACACTTCATATTTACTTGCTCTCAGCTCCGCTATCATTTCCCCTCCAGTCCCTCTGCTGCTTTTTTCTATTTGGAGAAAAGTGGCGTTGGCTGTGAGGGTCCTGGATTCTTAATACTCTGCGTGTCACGTCCAATTTGTCAGATCCAGTTTGTGCCATCGTCCCACACTCTATATTTCCAGTCAGAGCAGAAAAGAAGCGTTGGGGCTTCTTCTCCTGGGATGAAGGAAACAAATTGGTCAACGTGAAGAAGATGAGACGGGAGCTATCAGGGACGGGAAGCAGATCTTTTTCATTCAGCCCTCTCTTTTCTATCCGCTGCCTTATTTGACATCTGTAGTTAACACCTCGCGGATCATAGCTCACCTCAGTCCGCCTCGCTGCCTCGTTTCAAATCACCAGCGTCGGTGTCTGTCACCGCCGTTAATAATAAAATGTGCAGAGCAGGCAGGACTGAAACTGCACACAGGCGAATTCTACAGCGTCAACAAACATCTTGAAAAAAGTCGGCGTCTTGAATAATTTTGAGTCAGAACAAGAGAAAGCAGGACGTGATCGTCGCAGCGTCTCCTGAGTGTTTCTGCAGCGGGACGCACGACGATGCTTTGATGTTGCCTTTGATGCGTTTGTGGCTCCAGGTTAAAGTGACTATCAAATAAAAATGTGCCAGTTGACAAGGACCCAAATAAAAGATATTTTCACGTATTAATCAACAGTATTTTTAAACTTCCATGTCAATTTTTCCAGTTGGTACACGGCTTCAAGCATCAACATCTGGATCTGCCCTGGATGTTGGTTTTATTCCCAAAAGCAGTAACGATAACGAGGAAACTGATCCAAAATGTAGGAAAAGAGAATCTGAAGCTGACACTGTCACAGAAAGACAAAGTCCTGATGTATTTACTGTTCATACTTTGACATAAATGACGTCCTTTGAATGTAATATACCGTTCAATCTCTCAAATTCTAAGGTTATGCATTCGTCCTCTTATCTTTTAAGTGCGTGGACTCTAAATAAAGATGGACGACACGACAAAGTGAAGCCAAATGATCTTGATCTCTGATTCTACACAAACAGCCACTTGTCCTCCAGATTAAACTGATCAAAGATCCTTTAACAACGAAGGAAACAAAACGAACGAGCAGATTATTCCTCTGAAGTCGAGTTTCGAGTGTGAAGTTACTGTAAAAACCTCCGAGACTCTGACGCTGCTCCGCTCAGGAGGCGATCGGTTCTCAGAGCAAAGAGCCGACAGCAGACGCTCGTGTTTCTGCTGCAGCTTAAACAGATAAAGAGAGAAAACTACCCATCGCTGCACTGGTGAGCTGAGCGGGGGGGGGGAGGAGAAGAGGAGAAAAGAGGTGGAGGGTATTCATATGAACGAAAGTGTGGAGAAAGAGGAAGAAATGGAGACACGGATAAGAGGAGGATCAGAGGGAGAGAAAGCCCTGCAGCACTTTTCAGTTTCGCTCTCTAACTCCTGGTGTCAGACGGACCTGCTCCTCTCTCCTCGGCCTCCCCCCCCCCGTCAGTCTCCAGCAGAGTGTGTTTTTCCACTTGGCATTAGGGGATGATTCACTGGGTCTGCTGCGGTTTACCCTCGGCAGGATTAGCGCTGGAAGGCTCCTTATTATCTTCTGCCCGTTTGAGCTCCGTCGTCTGTTCCGAGGAGCAGCGGAGCTTAAGACAAATTACCCCCCCGGTGGCTCCGGGATGGCACCGCTCCGGCCTGGATACGGCCCTGCAGGGAGAGGCTGGCAACGGGGGGGGGAAATGTGGAGGAGGAGGAGGCTGCGAAGGGGCGTCTGGACGAAGAGGGGCTGTTAGAATTTAAGTTATGAGCAGGGAAGGGCACAGAGGAGGAGAGACACTTCAGGACAGGAGCTCTTTATCCTGACAAATGTTCCTCACCAGAGATTAATGGTGAGAAATGACAGGAATAAGGTCAAAGAGAGATCAGAAGCTCCTCAGCAGACTGGAGGAGAAGGAAACCCGGAGAATAATGAAAAACTAAAACATGATTCCATACGGACTCATTTTGATTTAACCATCAGGAGTCGCTGAATGTTTAACTCTTAAACTCTGCTCTGCAGGCTGAGCTGGAGAGAAGTGGACAGAGACAGTGAAGGTTTGAGTTTCCAACAAATCAAATGAAGCCCACACAGTGAAAACAGTGATTCTATATGTTTGGTCTAATTAAGAGAACATAACATTGAGTTTTTCAAAGTTTCTACACATTATAAACACAACAGAACAACACAGGTGAGGAGACAAAAGAGCCTGAGCGAGTGTGAGAGGTTTAAATTCACCGAGTCCAGCTGCAGAGAATCTGTGTGACGAGACGGCTCCTCCCACCCTGAGTCTGCAGAGCACCTGTCCACAGGGTCCACGTCATGAACTCCACTGGGAATAATCAGTAATACACCTAGAAAAGAGTTAGGATTCTTAAAATAATCAGAATTTGGAGTTAAAGTTGCAGAATGCATGTATTTGTGACTTGCAGGGGAAGCTTTTCTCAATAAGCTTCTTCCTTTTGGGTCTTAAATGAGCACAAATGTGTATTTATGTGTTTTTATGTGCACTTTCACTGTGAGTAAAAATAAAAGACTGCACCGGGAAACACTGGAAGTTCAAATATCCAAGTCATCATGCTTAGTTAGAGGTGGAAACATCATCAATAAACGCAAAGTGCAGACAAATAAATCACATTACATGAAGCATTTGACTGTGTGGATAAAGAAACTGTAACTTTCCTCAATTTAATACATGAGATAAACATAATAAACATAATAATAATCATGTTTCAGCTTTGTTTTCTATATTATTTTAACGTTGAACCTGTTGTGTAATGGTTTAATGGTTTTGCAGATTTCCTCCCAAGTTTGACAGAAGACACCGGAGCTTTAATTGAACTGAAGTAAACCCACTGAGTCTGATCGTCTCCACGTGAAGTGAATCGTGTTGACGACTCCTCACCTGCAGGGAGACGTCAACCTGAGCTGCTCAACAGCAACCGAGCCAATAAAAGAAATACGATAAATAAGAAGAATCCCAACTTGAAGCCACATGAGCAGAAACAGCAGGAAATGCATTTATCCGTGAAGTGTAGAGTGATTTAAAAATTACATCCTACCGTCGGGTATTTATTTTAAATATTTCTTTCTTGGTTTCTTTTCAAGAGATTTGTGTGTTTTTTGTTTTGTTCATTTTAGAAGAAGTGAACAAAGCAATGGACAAACTGCTGTGAATCTAAATCTGATCACAGAAATGAGAACAACTCCACCGTGTTCGACGCTCTTTTAAAACACTGATTACAAAACTCAGAATCATAAAGATTTGTAAAACCTGTCGAGACAAATGAGAGAAGAATCCCCCCCGAGTGCAGTTGAAGTGTTCGGCTCAGCGTGCCGGCGACGACGTGAAGGCGTTTCGGTGAAAATCCAAATCTGTGGAATATTATGGGCTCATCTTCTGTGCAATTTCACCGCTGAACGACGCCCAGCAGGTTCGGCTGAGCCGCAGGTTTCAGACTGACTCCTCTTCTGTTTGCTTTGACAACGGAAATGGAAATTCAAAGTGGTGGAACATTTCAAACAAGGGCAGATTATTGTTGCTCTTTTCTTTCACTGTCCACTTTTGAATGTCTCCTCATCGTAACGTCACTCCCTCTGTTCCTGCCCCTCACTGGTGTCGCTGGGATTGGCACAAGCAATTAACCAGAGCCTGATTATAAATGATTGATTCCCACATGTTCGTTTCAGCGATCAGGTGGAGGGATTCTGCAGCTTCCAGGCTCCAGGTGCAGCAGCCGAGCGTCTGATCAATGCTGAGCTTTATCTCCGCAGAACAAAATAAATCTCACAAATTAAGTAGTTTAAGGGAAAGTGTGATGAAAACTGAATCATCTGCGGCAGCACTTTGGAGGACAATTTGGCAAATGATTGCAAATTTAAATAGCGGCTTTATCTTTTGAAGGACTAGCGTTTCTGTCACGCTTCAGGGGGTTGCGTAATGTTCTTTACTGCCAAAAGAAACGCTTTATTATTCCAATGGAGTCTGAAAATGTTCCCACCGAGATGTGGAGGGAGGATCGTTCTGCTGCCGCATCACCGCTGCGAATAAAACCATCAGTTCCTCGGCCGCAGGAGCTTCACAGACACAGAGGCGACATAGTTTTGAACCTTTTTTATTAGCAAGAATACAAAAAAGTATCTACATTCACATACCACGTACTGTGGCATGACTCACCACATGGATTTCAAGTAGAGTCGATCGAATTATCAAAATGTTCCTTCAGTTTTCAAAGTCCTCGTTCGTCTTTTGGTGTTTTGTGTTTTTCTTTTCATCCCAAAAATGTCTTTTTTTTTTTACTGTTGTCCTTTTTTTTACATTTGGCACTTAATGCAGATTATCATCGTCTCTGTCGTCCACGGGTTCGGAGGATTTAGAAAAAGCGACACAGTGTCTCTGACGGGACGGATCGAGCCTCGCCGCCGTCGGACTCTCGTCGGCACGGCGGTGGATCCGAGTTCAAAGGCGACGCGGTCATGTGCTCATCCAGGTAGGCTGATGCATTTTGGGTAAAATCCGACCGTCTGCTGCAATAGAAAATATCCAGTTCCATCAAAAGAGGTGTTATTTTTTTTTTTTAAATGGCTTCCCTCTTCTCCTCCTCGTGAATGAGCTGCTTCATGAACAAAAACAAACAAGTACAATACAAAGAGCTTTAGAAATGATACAAAACCAGTAACACAATAAACAACGTGACAACCTGCATCGTCTGGAGATGCTTGGAAAAAGTTTTTTCTTAACACAGACAGAAAACAAGGGCAGTTTTTACATCTCGTATGTTACAACAAACACGTGATCTTTTTCAAGACCTCCTCACGTAGCTGCGGTTTAAGTACAGTGTCGGTTTAAAGTACCAAAATAAGTTAAAAAATATAAATACGGCACGTGAAACACATAAATTAAAACCTGCCACGAATGGAATAAAACGGCCGACTCCTCGCTTTGTGTGTCGGCGCCGTGGGTTTGAGTTGAACGACGGATTTTCAGAGTTTGTCTCCCGAGCTGCTCTGAGTCAAGGTAGTTCTCGTTCTCTTGGTTTTCATCTCTTGGCATAAATCGCTGCACACTTTGAACCAAAGGCGCTCTGCCTGTGCCCGGGTCAGGCGGGGGAGTTAACATGTGCTTTGAAGCCGTTCCTTTGTGGGGCCCCCGCGAGGCTGCCAATCCAGCCCGTCTCTGAAGCCCCGTCTCTGGGGCAGATTTAAAACCAGCTCACACTGCTGCTGCTGCTGCTGCTGCTGTGGGCATCTCAGGCCTCCGAGGCTGTGGAGAGTCGAGGCCTCGGCAGGAATTCAAGTGCCATCAGTCGTGGATGTGGACGTAAGCGCTTTGTCGTGTCGTCCTCACACATGTTCGTGAAGCTTCTCTGACGTGTTTCTGTCTGTTTGTCTCTTTTTGTCGGTGCAGTTTGTCTAAGATGTTTAAAAAAAAGGCAAAGGTTTCCGGAGTTCTACCACAGCGGGGGAGGGTTTGTCTCCAGCACGCCGTACATCTCGGCCAGTTTTTTGAAACGGGGCCCCCAGTCGTTGAGATAGTCGTACTCGTGGTCGGTGTTCGAGGCCCCTGATTGGAGGGAGCTGAGCGACTCCGCCACCGAACCTTCGCCCTCGTAGGCGTAGGTCTGCAGGGAGTCGTAAGGGGGGGCGCAGGGGTCCACGTCGGCCTCCAGGAGCTTGGCCAGCACGTATCCTTGAACGTTGCTGTCCCCGCTGCCGCCGCCGATCACGCAGGCTTGAGGGACGTAACGCGACAAGCTCTCGATCTCCGGCAGCATGTCCTGCCTCATCTTGCCCAGGTGGTTGTGCGCCTCACGTGGGTTCCACATGGCGCCGATATCGAAGGCTTCCGTGTCCTCCTCGCCACCGCCTTCGTCGTCGTAGCGCACGATGTTCTCGTGGACGTTCTCCTCCTCGTCACACAGGAAGGGCTTCTTACGATGGGTCCGCAGGGAGAGCATGAGAAGAATCATCACTGTGGTGAAGACACAATAAAAACACAGTCAGTATAATGTGGAGACGGGAGGAAGAAGAAGAACAGACTTTTTAATTTTACAAAACTTTTACTTTTACAAAACAACAGACAACAGGAAAGAAACTCTGTCTCCTTTAAAAGAACCAAACAAATAATCTAAAATAAATATTTTCTGCATCATAAGTTCTGGGGATTTGTCCGTTCACGCTTTCTAAGACCTGCAGGTTCCCTGAAGTCTGTGAGAAGTTTCATCCGACATTTAATCAGATCAAACGTCCTCTGACACGGGGCCACTGGCTCCTCCCTGCACGCCATCACAGCAGCCAATCACGACTCACCCAGCAGGACGAAGATACAGGCCAGGATGGCGATGAGGGCTCCTCTGCTGAGGCTGGCGGGCAGGCTGTAGGCCTCGGCGTTACACGACATGACGTTGCCCTCCTGGTCGCAGCTGCACACTCGGATGGTCAGCGTGCTGGTGCTGGTCTGGACCGGCTGTTCGCCGTCGGAGATGAAGATGGGTAAATAGAACAGTGTCTGGTCCTGCTGTGACCAGCCGCCACGTCGGGTCAGGATCCAGGCCGTGTTGTCTGGAGGGAGGCGAAGACGTCAGGGACAGGTTCAGAGTAACGAGCTTATCAGAGTTCACCTTCAACGACCTTCACTTTAAACTGATCCTCAGATTTGACCTCAAACTCAGCACAGTTTTAAAGTAGGAAGATAAAGATGTGAAGATTCAATAACATCTGAGATTAAGTTCCCATACCGGGAGTCGAACCCGGGCAGCCTGGGTGAAAACCAGGAATCCTAACCGCTAGACCATATGGGACATGGATAGAATTGTTGATCTACTAGAGAAACTCGACTAAACCTTCTAGAGATATTTTGCTAAAGTCAGAAGCTGCAGCTCCGACACCAGAGTTAGAACCAGGATCCGACCTGATGCACTTCAGTCTGTGACCTGCAGGAATCGTCCTGTTTACCTTGGTTGTCTCTCAGGGTGAAGTTTGGGTTGTTCGCCGCCTCTGGAGCCAAACTGTAGTAGAAGTGATGTCCACTGAGCGGCTCGTCGGGATCCAGCGCTGTCACCGTCTGGATCAGCTGGATCACACCAACACACCAACACACAGTTAGAGGACGAGCTCAGGGTTTTTTTTGTGGCCAAACGAGAATAAAGCCGCGTGAAATCAGATCTCAGGAGGTTTCTGCTGTCGTACCTGCCCGGCTTTGGCGTTCTCACACACATACGCCTCCAGGTAGTGAGTCAGCAGGGGCGGGTTATCGTTCACGTCCAGGACTTTCACCGTCACCGACACGCTGGAGATCTGCGTCGGGTTGTCTGCAGGAACACACACACACACTTACAGTAAGATGCACTGATGGACTCCACTGTGTGTGTGTCTGTGTGTGTGTGTGTGTGTGTGTGTGTGTGTGTGTGTGTGTGTGTGTGTGTGTGTGTGTGTGTTAATCTTCCCCTCATTGACTCGGGGCCTGCGGCGCGTCACGACCTCTCACGCTCACATTACAATTCTATTATTCTCCATTACCGGTGGGTCATTTGCATACTTTAACCAGCTGTGTAATGACCAATGGAAAAGCAATTAGCGGCCAGTAACTACTTTCTCTGGTTTCATCACATGATCGATCAATCAGTGGACTGACTTTGGGTCTGGAGGGCGAAGCTCAAGCGTGTGTGTGTGTGTGTGTGTGTGTGTGTGTTAGGGCCGCACTGAGGTTATTTAATATCCAGCTCGAGCAAAGGTGCCGTCACCGAGTGGAGGTTTTACCAAAGTGCAGTGAAACCACCAGTGCGAGAATCTGTTTGCCTCAATTAAAAAACGTGAATCATGATTTAGTTGCTCGAACAAACGTGAGTTTTGCTCTGAACGAGAGAGGAAGGGTTTTACAAAGACGACGTTCTGACGTGTCACAGGAGGAAAAGCACACATCGGAATAATAAAACTAATGAAGACTGAATGTTATTTAGCTGCTTCACATCTGTTTTCATTGCTTCATAAACTCTGAATTGGATAAAAAGACCATGAACAGTCTGTAAAACTCACATTTAACATTTGTCAGTTATGATTTAATGGACATAATATTTACTTTTCTCATAAAATACGAATTAACAATTAGTGTTTCCTCGTAAAAGCATTTGAGCTATTTCTTCTATAAATTATTATTATTTGTTAACTCATAATACATAATATGACTGTATATTGTGATTTGATTTATATGATATAACATTTTTGTCTTTTAAACCAGTCTTTTTAAACCTTTATTCAGAATATCATGACTTTTGTTTGTGTGCTTTATTTATCATTGTTTATTTACAAGAGAGAATCAATCAGCTTCTCTTTGCTCCAGTTAATTACATTACTCCACTTTGTTCTCTCTCTCCCTCTCTCTCTCTCTCTCTCTCTCTCTCTCTCTCTCTCTCTCCCTCTCTCTCTCTCTCTCTCTCTCTCTCCTCTCTCTCTCCCTCTCTCTCTCTCTCTCTCTCTCTCTCTCTCTCTCTCTCTCTCCTCTCTCTCTCTCTCTCCCTCTCTCCCTCTCTCCCTCTCTCTCTCTCTCTCTCCCTCTCCTCTCTCTCTCCCTCTCTCTCTCTCTCTCTCTCTCTCTCTCTCTCTCTCCCTCTCTCTCTCTCTCTCCCTCTCTCCCTCTCTCTCCCTCTCTCTCTCTCCCTCTCTCTCTCTCTCTCTCTCTCTCTCTCTTTCTCCCCTCTCTCTCTCTCTCTCTCTCTCTCTCCCTCTCCCTCTCTCTCTCTCTCTCTCTCTCTCTCTCTCCCTCTCTCTCTCCCTCTCTCTCTCTCTCTCCCTCTCTCTCTCCCTCTCCTCTCTCTCTCTCTCTCTCTCTCTCTCCTCCTCTCTCTCTCTCCCTCTCTCTCTCTCTCTCCCTCTCTCTCTCTCTCTCTCTCTCTCTCTCTCTCTCTCTCTCTCCTCTCCCTCTCTCCATCACACCTTTCATTAGCCGCCATGCGGGAAAGTATTTAATTAGTCACTCATTCAATTAGCGTCTCCTTTTAGGTGCGTCGACCAGACAACGAGACAAACAGCCCCACGGAGCGGGGGGGAGGATGAAGGTGACCTTCAGGGCCCACCAGCTGTGTGCAGATCTCCAGGGCAGAGCCTGCTCCACGTCATCACACGTCTCTGCAGGAGTCGTTCACCCATGTGCTCTGTTTGTCTGTGTAGAACCACAGCTTGAGTTCTGTCAGCGAGTTCTAAAAGTCAAACTAACACTTGACTTTATGTACATAACATAATTAATGAGGGATTTTCTGCTCCTCTCTGTTTATAGAACAGAACAAGGCATCAGAGGACGTCATGGAGGGTAAATCCACAACACTACGTGCACTTTCATCAACTCTGCCACGTTTATGCCTGACGTCTACAATACTCAAAGTTTTAGAGGCGCAAGAATGTACCAAATGTAATCAGTTCATCCTTGAGTCCAGCTGAACCTTCTGTACCACATTTGAAGCAATTCACTAAAGGCGTTCTTTAAATATCGTGTTCACAAGGATGAGACGATCGGAAACAACGCGAAAACGTAATGCCTCCAGCCACTAGGTGTCGCCACAACGGAGATATTAAACATTATGATCAGCACTGACTTGATAAGGCAGAGGTGTGTGTGTGCATGGGACCTACTCATCTCCATGGCGAGGACTGTGATGTTGTGACAGCCGATGTCCTCTCGGTCCAGCGAGCGCCCCGTCATCAGCGACCCGGACGTGATGTCCATGTAGAAGAACTTGTCGGGGTCGGTGGACCTCTCGATGGAATACCTGGTGGCACAGAGCGTCACATGAATACCGGCAGTGAGGAAGACGCTTCTTTGTGTGTTTTCGGGTGCTGGTAATCCTATCTGAGGGCGACGCACGCGCACGAGCACGGAACAGCGTGTGCAGCATGTGTGTGTCTGTGAGATAAGGCGACAGGCTGGCAGCTTCTCTGGGCACAATAAGAAGGAGAAGAAGAAGAAGAAGAGGAGGAGGAGGAGGCTCCAGATAAGGCTTAATCAGAGTATCTGCCTCCTCTGCCAGTCTGACGCCAGGGATACACAGACCTGCCACCGCGGGCCGACTTCCAAGACACTCTACTGAGAGCGACATGCAACCACACACACACACACACAGACACACACACAGGAGAGCACATCCTCTTCCAGGCTGTGGAGCAGAAACCTGTTTGTGGAACCATGAGGTTTCCTGTGTTCACACCTGTAGCTGCTTCACTCACCTGGAAGAGGGGAAGGTTTGCATGAATCAGACTAAATCAGGTCCAGGAGGAGAGAAACTCCACGAGTCGTTTTAATTCAGAGACATATTCATGAGTGTTGTGACTGTAAAATGTTCCAAACAGGCTCCAATGTTCAGAAAACACATGCGGTTCCTCGGACTGTCCAATGCTGCAGCTCCCCTCTTCAGCCTCTGTCTGAAATCTTCACGATCGTGAAACACTTAAACTCAGTATTTACCTCCCTGTGTGTTTGTGTGGTTTCCAGGCAGCTCCGTGACTCAGTGCCTTCAAATGACTGATGAGAAAACTATTAAACTGTTTATCTTCACGTCTGAGGATCAAGTGTTAAATAAAAGACTGGTGCTGTTTACACTCACTTCAGTGTGTGTGTGTGTGTGTGTGTGTGTGTGTGTGTGTGTGTGTGTGTGTGTGTGTGTGTGTGTGTGGTTTGTGTTCATGTCCGTAGGGTTGTTTGCAGTGTGTGTGTCTGTGTGTGTGTGTGTGTGTGTTTTGGACTGTGTGCCGACAGGGAACAGTCGTGACTGGCACATCCACAGCTGGCAAGGATCTCCTGAAGGATCTCTATTAATATCACTCCTGCACAGCCGTGTGTCTGTGTCTGTGTTAGTGTGTGTCTGTGTTAGTGTGTGTGGGTGTCTGTGTTAGTGTGTGTGTGTGTGTGTGTGTGTGTGTGTGTGTGTGTGGCCTCAGATACATCTGTCAGTCATGCTGCAGCCGGTTAAAGGGAGAAGGATGTGAAATGGAAATGAGACGGACTGAAGGTCGCCTCCTGCTTTTTGTCGTTATCTGTCATCTGATGTTGTCGTGGTTTCTGACCTCGGCTCGTCAGCCTCGGCAAACTCTCCAAACCCTCTTTTCCTTTTTTTTTTTTTGTTGCTGTTGTTGTGAAAAAGCAGCCAGAAGACGCCGGGCGCTCTGGGGATCTCAGTGAAACATGATATTCTGACGGAGCTGCATCAGCGGCTCCGCTCTGATTCCTGCTCGCTCCTCGGGGATCAGAGCGTTTTCTGTTAATTGTCACGAGAGGAGGTAAAAAGCATCGAAGCGCTCAGAGCTGTGGTTTCACAGCTGGAGGTCTGAAGCACCTATAGATGGATCCGACATTAAAGACTCAATGTTAGGTAACTAAACACAAACAGACATCCCTCTGTAAACAATGCATTTCTAGGTATTGAACACTAGGGGGTGGAGTACGTAGAGGACACAAAACAAAGCCGTGTGGAAACGAGGCGCCAATAATGCTTCCTCTACGTACGAAAAAAGACACGTCGGGAAAAGACAGTTTCACCTCCAACTTCCTTTAATTTCTAAAATGAATGCAGACGTCAGGGGGGGGGGTCACAAGGTCACTGTGGGTCATAAATAATCCTTTAACGACTCACGGTTTGATTTCCTCTCCTGACTGTCAACACCTACTGGAACAGACTCAGCACCAACTTCGTCTGATCAATCGTCAGCCGCAAATTATTTTAATGATCAGCTCAAATTTCCTCGAAGGTCAAAGGAGGACGAGGAGCTCGGGGAAGAAGCCGGTCGAGGTGGTTTGAGTTCAGCTGCCTCTCAGGGTTATTCCATGTGTGTTTATGGAAGGAAACTCAGATCCAGAACAAACTGGAAGGATTAACTATCTGTAGCTGGAGGACGTGTCTGAGGAGACGCCGCTCTGGGAAGGAGCTGGTTCTCAGAGTGAGACACCACCTGCAGCTGATGTGCACCTCCTCCTCCTCCTCCTCCTCCTCCCTGAGGCTCTATATCACCTCCCTGAATCAACGCTTCCTGCCATTTGGCCTCTGAGCCGTCTGCTGGTGTTGATAAAATCCGGAGCTCTTTCTCTTTCTGTTTGATTCACGGACGTTTTATCTTTATGAATCTCCTTTGTTTACTTTCCACGGTTTTGTTTAATTGACTCTCTAATTGTATTTCCCTGAAAACTTCGCACACTGAAGGGAAAAATAAAGTTCCCATGTCCCTGAAATCTAAACTTCCTGCTCACTATCGACAGTTTGTCGTGCAGCCAATCGTGAGTAACGACAATATTTCGGACGCAGCATTAAAAAAAGATGCTGAGTGAGAATTTAGCATCAAACTCGATCACCGTGTCGTCTACGTCCGTTTCCTGTGTTCGAACCCTAATGGCGGCTGTAAAACACCGACAGCGTGGACGGGGCCGCGGCTCGAGCCACGAGAAACCCTCCTCTCCTGATTCCTCCTGATGATTAACAGCCTAATTAAAGTCTTTATGTCTAATTAGTTTGTGAGCGGAGCCGTGTGGACGGTCGACCCCAGCACACGACAGCTGCTCTGCTCAAACACAAGAGATTCTCCACCATAAACCAGGACGTCTCCAGCTTCCCTGTGTTGACTAATCGTTGGATGTTGAACCTTAGTAGTGTTTGTTCTCTTCTTCATCAGCATCAGGCCACAAGCTCAGTGATGCTGCTGCACTGCAGTCATGGTGTGGGGCTGCCCCCTGCTGGTGGCAGCGTATCATCACACCAGCAAAGCCAGAAAGAAAAACATTGAACCAGTCAGCAAACTGACGGTTCAATATATATTATTCAAATCATTTACATCACCACATTTATCCTGGATTAGTTAGTGACTATGTTTTTATTATATAACGTAGGAAATTCAGCTAGTTTTTTTATAATGTATTCAAAATTATAGGTCTTATAATATAAATAAATATAAAGTATATTATACATTTCAATGCAAACATGCACCTGTCACCTTTTGTAGTAATTGCACCTTTTTTTTCCCTGTAAATATTTCTATCATACTACAACTTCTGCTATTTACTGCATCCTATGGATTTACATTACTTTACATCCCTTAAAGTATTTTTGGGAGTATTTTACTCTCATATCCACTGTCTGCCACATGACTGCATAATATATTTGACTGTGTACTATGTTTTGAGTAATTAATATGTTCTGTACTTATGTTTACACCGGAGAGAAACGTGTATGTCCTGTACATGTGGCAGAACTGACTTTAAAACAACACGTATATATTTATATATTTATATTTCTAATGGAGAAACCCACATTATTTCTTTTTCCAGGATCTTACTTCTACTGAAACTTTTGATTTGGTTTAAAATGACTTTTTAACACATTTGTATGAATTCAAAAAACTGGTTCAGATGCAATGTGCAGTGAGCCTTGTAGGACTAAATTATTAAATACATCTTTATTCCTTAAGCACACTTGCTCTTAGTACTTCTGCACTTTTCACTTCATTTAGATAACTTTTGCTTGTAATGCAGTATTTTTTCATCATTGTATTAATAGTTTCTGCTGAAATAAACTTTATGAAACTACTTCCACCGCTGCAGCGCATGCTTTGGAGAAAGACTCAATGGTCATTCTGTTATGTTCTGTTAGATATTACTGAATGAATCAGGTTATGCAATGCACATCTTATAGGGATGTGGTCGAGAGGTTGTTATTTCTACATTGATCAGCTAAATTATAATCAGCAGCTTAATGTCAATGCTTTATTTTGAAAGAGTTGTCAAATCCATAAGACCCTCTCCTGATTGACTTATTGACTTATTCCGATTGTTCATGTGAAGGCAGGGTTGTCTCATCGTGGTCCTCACCTCACAGTGTTGTTGGCAGCATCGGGATCTCTGGCAGACACCGTCTTCACCAACGTCCCAATGTCAGCGTCCTCTGGAAGCTCGACGAAGTAGGACGGCAGGTCGAACAGCGGCGGCTCGTCCGCGTCCTCCACGCTCACGTGCACGATGGTGACGTCCTTGAAGGGCCCGCGGTGCCGGAGGGCCGGGTCCAGGTTGGTGTTGGCGCCCTCCACCTTCAGGGTGTAACTGGGTTTGGTCTCAAAGTCCAGGGGCTGGAGGGAGAAGACACACAAGGCCATGAAACACACCACACTTCTCTGATGGGTCATGAACTTCAGACACAAGATCCATTACCTGTGATGTGACTAAAGGTTTGATCCATTTACCTTTTTCACCGTGATGATGCCGAACAGGTTGGTGGGGTCGGTGCTGATGTCGAACGTGTCTCTTCCGTCTCCATCGATGATGCTGTACTTCATCTCAGCGTTGACCCCGGTGTCCCTGTCCTTGGCCCAGATGCGTCCCACCACTGACCCCACAGGAGCCGACTCGGGGACGCTCATCTGGTACAACCCTGAGGAGACAAACGACCACGGTGACCATCCTGCTGCTCTATTGGTTTCCCTCATCTGTCCTCCAGAGGGAGCCAAACATCTTCCATCACCATCTCTGGTGAGGCTGCCTGAAACGAATGGCTCTATAAACACCTCACCACTGGGTTATATACACTCTCCTGGGCTGGCTTGGATTTCATCTACTGTTTAACCTCAAAGACGAGGTGACAGCTGCCCAATTTGAGTCGCTCCCTGCAGTCCACAGTGAGATGCCTGCACATTGTGCCTGACAGAGGGGGAATCCCTGAAGCTCCTCATAACCCATCAAAGTTCCTACAAAGTGATGGCGTTAATTGGGGAGAGGGGGGGGACTGGTGAGGGGAGTGGAAGGGGGCCGGTGGCTTTGTCTTTGTCTCGCAGTGAAGCCACCCGTCGACCCGGCTGAGGTGACCACGGACAGATCGACAACCCCTGACCCCGGCAGGACGGTAATGAGACGGGCTGGAGTGGGGATAATGAAAGTGACAGCGTGAGGCGCCTGGTGGTCGAGAGGAGGAGGAGGAGGAGGAGGAGGGGGAGGGGAAGAGGAGGAGGCCAGGGGGTAATGATGGAGGACTGGTGGGCAGAGGGGCTAACGGCTCCGATGCTCCAGAGAAACGAGGTGAGTAGATGTGGAGATGTGTGCGGGGACTGATTCTCACTGGAGACCCCCTCAGTTAAACTCTATTAGCGTCCACACGTGTCAAACAGCTGCTGCAGCAACATTTTATCACACACGTGTTAAAATGCACCACAAACCAACACTGAGAGCATCAAGCATCAACACTAACACAAATCAGTTTGACATCAAAGTGAACTTTGGGCTTATTGGAGGGTTTCAGAAACAATTATCTCCATAAAGTGAAGATTTATGGATCTTTTCATGCTCACAATATAAAACAAAGCAGAATAAAAGCTTTGGTTTCGTGCACAATGTAGGATTAGATGTAAACTCATGATTTTAGGTGAATACTTATAAAACTTTATCACAAAGTTGTAATCACTGGCTGTACAGAATTGTGTAAAATAAAAGAGTAAAAAAAATAAAGCGGCAACATTACCTTAAAACTGAATAATATATGATATAAGCTTTGACAGTTGCCATGGTAATCGACGTCCAAATCTATATTCGTTACCACGAAAATCCAAATAGCCCATGAAATTAGAAGGCAATTCAATATTCTTCATTATGCGTCACCATTAATTATTATTATTATTCTCAGACAAGGACGTTTTTAACGTGAGTGATCGTTTTTTTCGTCTCGACTAAAGTGCAGAGTGAGATTCAAGTGATATGATCGATTTCAGAAATGATGTAATTTGTATTATTTTGTATCCCTGCTCGGTTTCTGCTCGTTTTGTGATTGAAACTTTCCAGAACATTACATTTATCAGAAGGGATTCGAAAAAGCTGATGTGGGATCAGGTAGAATCAAGAAAACAAAGTGATCTTCTACTGATGCTTACTCTGGTCAAACATGGGCGGGTTGTCGTTGACGTCGCTCAGCGTGATGTTGACCGTGGTGGTGCCGGCGAGCCCCCCCAGCTGGCCGCCCATGTCCTTGGCCTGGATGACCACGTGGTACTGTTCTCTGGTCTCGCGGTCCATGTCTGCCAGGGACACGCGGACCACACCTGAGGAGAAAAACACCGGGAGTCAAAGGCAAGGGGAGACACGGGAGGTGAAGTAAAGGTCAGCGGCAGAGAACTGGTGACACAGATTAGGGTCATGTGTCCAGGCGATGTTTTCCTGGAATGTCGACGCTCTCCATGGGCCAAGAAGCTGCACAAGGGTTTTTATACAACCGTCGTTTCTACTCTAGTAATGATTTAGTTTCTTATTAAGAGCTTGGAAGCGGCACAAGTGAATAAAGCATTTACTGTCTGTAAGATATTGATTATATTCTATATATATTTTGGTACTTTCTCCAAACACACACACACACACTGACATATGCTCATTCCTGTTGGTCAAAGACAAGAAAGGGAATCAAACCGACGACTGCTCAGCCCACAGAGCCCAATTTCCCTTCAGGGGATTTCTGCAGCTAAAACCTTGGTCACAGTGACTTCTAAGCGAGTACCCCCTCGTGTGCATGATGAAGATTTAAGATAGGGGAGGAATCTCTGTGACAGCAGCGAGGCAGGATAAAGGGAGGGATCAATACTTGTGGCTGTGCATCCTCGCATCCAAAACAAGTAAATCCAAACTTCCACTGAAAGTAAGTAAAAGGAGTAAATATGTGAGTTTGCAGGTTTGGACGTCCGGACGTACTCGTTTGATTCAGTTTACTGTGACTGCACCGACAGAGCATTATCAACCAAGACGTCCGTACAGGCTGCAGAACCCAACCAAGGTCAAGTTAGGATTCAAGTAAGAAAACACATTCACGTAACGAGCCTGCAGACTTGGAGCTTGAGGGTTTCACACCAACACGAGCTGGACTGCTGTGCTTCTGAGTCCGGGCGTCTGATTGATGGCTGTAGAGCCGCTGGTGTTTGGGTGATGGATGAACCTCCAGCGGCAGCAGCCTGACTGGCAGCTGATGGGCCTGAGAGGGCAACAGATTCCACTGCTGACAAACAAGGAGCTGAGGCAGCTGTGGTAAACAATGGCCAGTGACTGTCTGCGTTTAGCAAACTAATGGGTTTTTTGGATGTGGAGGCTCAAGTGGACAAAGCTGTTACCATGTCCTGCAATGTGGCAGCTGGATATTAAAGCCTAAAGACTTTTAGCTGAGTATTCACGGGACTTTATGGCCCAAAGTCTGCACGGTCATTATTGTGCACCGGTTGTTGGACCAGGCTGCGGGTTTGTTCCCATTCAGCCACGAAAACATTTAATAATGAGGTGACACGGGCTGAAACAGCTGAGCTCACAGTCCGTGTCCCAGCTCATCCCGAAGACGGGGACACTGTCACGAAATGGGGACGGACAAACAGACTGATGCCACACACATGGAAGCACAAGAAAATATAATTACGGCCGTCAACATTGACAATAAATGTTATTTGACCTTTTTGGGAATCTTAATGCGAAGCTAATGTAAATTTAAAGCCACAATATCAAAACATCAAATCTAATTTAATGAGAATATCACACAAATGAGATGAGATGTTCTCACTGTGACAGATTCAACATCTCGGAAAACAAACTAATAACAGATTTTCATAAACGATAAAGTGAGTCAATGCTGCCTGAGAATAAGGAAATTATATTCAAATCACATCAGCATCGTTTGCTAAGTGATTTATAGTAAACAGACTGAAAGTAGCTTCTCTCAAAGCTCGATCACTTCAGTACGAGGGGCTGCTGGTTTGATTCTGCCCCCGACTTTGTGGAGTTGCAGTAGTTTGAGATTCTGCAAGTTGCCACAGAATGAGCGCAGTGTTTCAGACGAGTGTTTGGTCGTCTCATGGCAACAACAGGAGCCGGGCTGCGACTCCCTCATTCAGCGGCGACACAAAGGGAGTGGACGGCTAAAATCCCACCGTGGTGCAGTTAGCGGTAATTTGTCGACTTTATCACGAAGCTCATGAAATAGTTAGAGTGTCTGAAGACTGAAATCCACCAGAAATGCTGGTTTCCCTGGTTACTGTGCAGTCGTACCCGTCTTGGCGTCCACGGAGAAGTAGGGCTGCCCCTCCAGGATGCTGTAGACCACACGAGCGCTGTTGCCATACGTGGGGTCGTCTGCGTCTGTGGCCGTCAGCTGGATCACAGATGTTCCTGGGTACAAACAGAGGGACATGTTAGGGGGGGGGGGGAAGGGAAAACTGGGTTCAGAGGAGAACGGAAGCTGGCGTGATCAGCTTCGCCAATATTAACATATTAATGAAAGAAATAACTTTGAGTTTTTCCATCTGTGGCTGGAGCAGCTCCAGGAATTAACGATGCTTATTGACTTCAAAGTGAACACAACAGTGTTTATGAACGCTGGTGGTGAGGCAGACGGAGACGAGCCTGTGAGAGCGAGTGGCTGTGATTACCCTGCAGGGTTATTATGCACTTTGCTATTGTTTATCACGGTCGAGGAACTTCCAGCAGCAGCCACAAACACCACAAGCACGCACAACGGTTATTTCACCCATCTGTCTACCTATTTGGGACATCTCCGGCACGGTGGCCTGGTAGGGTCCGTCCAGGAACCTCGGCTCGTTGTCGTTGATGTCCTGGATCTTGACGATGAACTCGGACTCCGGCTCCAGAGGCCTGTCGGTCAGGCGGCTGCGGGCCTGGGCGCGGAGGGCGTACTGGGCCTTCACCTCACGGTCCAGCCTCTGGATGGCGTGGATGTCTCCTGTGCTGTCGTCGATGGTGAAGGTAGAGCCGGCACCCTCGCCCGACAGGATGTACTTAATGGAGCCGTCGCCTTTGTCCATGTCCGAGTGAAGCTGTGGAGACATTGGGAGTCAGTGAAAATGTTGAACAACACAGTACAAGTACAGATTTACTGGAGGGAAGTAGCACGGGACAAGGAGAATGTTCCCATATGGTCCAGATTGTGGCTAAATGTCAAAAACCTGGAAGAGGATCAGTCCAAGAAATCATGACAGCATTTCCCAAACACGGAGAAAACCGCATCAATAAAATGTGGTCGCAAGTTGAAGCTGAAAGGAATCCGACCGACATGTGGTGCGGTCGGGACAGTGGCTGCTTTTGAGGATGATTAATCGGGTCATGATCCCCCGGTTTGAAAATAGAGACGCAAGACAAAGACTTTATTGTCCCGGTACAAGAGAAGGCAGCGCGACGAAATGAGACGAAACTGGTTTAACATCCGACGAAAAAGACACAAACAATAAATACAAGGCTAACAACTGCTTTAGAGGAGAAGAGTAGTTGCCCATTTATTATTGCACAGAAAGAATATTGCACATAAAACTGATTGATTTCAGAACGAGGCAGCAGCAGCAGCACAGTGATCCTAAACACACGGACTAGACAATCAAAGGATCTAGTTCTCGTTCGTCCATCTCAGCCACATAATCTCACAGATACAAGAATCAGATTCCCCAGAGAACAATATCAAGGGCATTCAAATCATTCGTTAAAATGTAAAAGTTTTAACTTCTGTCTGAAGATTTGCTTTACTCTTTTTCACATCTTTATATATTCAATATCGCTAAATCAGTAAAGTAACGAACAGAAACTGAATTTCATTTAGTGTTTCAGCCCCACGTAAGTCATTGATATCAAAGGCTGTGAAACCAGTTACTAATTATGACAACAAGCGTTTATCCGTCACACACTTTCCATCCAACCTTATAGTTAAATCATAGTCACATCAAATGCATATAGATGACAATACTGTTACCAATGACCCGTCCTAATTGTGGATGAACTGTAGAGCTCAGGGGTGCGGGGGGGGGGGGTTTTGAACACACCTTTAATACTGCACTATAAGTAGGAATCTAATCACAGCTCACGGCCTGTTTGTTGCCGTGGGCCCTGCGGTGCAATCAGAAGTCTTTTGTGGCAAATGCCAGACTGTTGATGTGCAATCACGCCTCACTTTGCAGTTAGAGGGTCTCGGCTTACGAGTGCTCACACCCGCCGTCGCACTGGCAGAGCGGAATTAAATGCCCCATTGATGTCTGCTTCGTATAATCAACAGGCGAGCCCCCCAACAGCACTCCTTCCTGTTGACTCTTCTGGGGTCACTTCATGAAATCACCACGCCCGAGGTTGTCAAACCGCCAAAGGTTTGCAGCCACGGCGCTCGTTGTTATTCTGCTGATAGTTCGGCAGCAATCTTCACAATGCCTATGATTCCCCCGGCGGGCAGACAATGCAGCTTTCCCTATCTCCCCCCGGACAACGTGCCCACCTGCACTTTCTCCCGGCAAAGCCCCCGTGCAGCCCGGCTCGGCCCAGAATAGATTTTTTTAATCAACACCCCATTGTGGGCCTCAGCCCCGCGTCGCGTGGTGATATATCTCCGGGCCGGTGCCTTTCCCTCGCCTCATCCGCCTTCTCCTGCGCTGATCCCTCCTTTCCACCCAGGCCAGTGAAAGGAGGGAGTTTGACACCCAGGCTATCAATTACCTGCTCCATCTCAGCCCCGGCCTAAAGCCCAAGTACTCCGACATCCTAACGCCTCTGAATACTAAGTTACTGAACAGAGGAGAGGCGAGGTGGGTTGATGATAGAAACCCTGAGGGGGGGGGGGAGGCTGCGTTACATCTTTCTCCTGCTCTGTCATACTCCACAATGCCGTCCTGCCGTGAGTGGCTCTCTGGGTAGAAGCCCAGCCTGTCACATTCACTTATTTCCTTCAGCTTAGGAAAGATTAGGGTGTGCGACATGAAAAAGAATCAGTGAAGAAATGCTAAACGGCAGAAGGAGAACGGGACGGTGGTGAACACTGTACGCAGACCGGGAGGAATCTTTCACTCCACACGAGCAGATGCAGAACTTCTTGGCGGGTTCTCTCTCAGGACTTGTTACTCCTCCACCCGGTCGGAGCACGTGACTCCTTCAAAACCCAACATTTGCCTTGGTATTCCCGAGCGGTGGTGGTGAATTATTCCAGAACACTAATTAGGCAGGTTTGCATCATTCCCTGAGGGATATTTCAGAGGATGAGTGGTTAGTACTGCCGTGTTTTTTTTTTTAAAAAGCTGATGAGGAGTGCTGGCAAATTCAATCAAAGGTCTGGAATCTAGATTTAACGGTTTTAAGATCAGGGGAGCGTTTTTTATCTCAGGAATTTGGAAAGATAAAGCATTTTAATAGCTCTACACATGGGGTCTGAGTTCATCCTCTTATTCATCTGATTTATGAAGTTCCACTCGGTGCCAGGTAACAGGTAAAGTAAACACATGGATTTGTGTGTTTGAGCGAGGGTTTATCTAAACGGGTTCCAAGTAGGTTCATTGGTCTTTTAGTCTAAATCCTAAGGGACAAAATGAGCATTAAAACAAAAACTGCAAAGCTCAGTGCTACGGAATATTATATCAGACCTCAAATGTTAAATTGAAATACACCGAAGAAATCTGAATTAAAAACATGGATCGGCTAAACAGCTATTTATCTTTATATTCACATACGTAATTATTACAATCAGATGGATGGTAAATGCTGCTGCTCAGTTCATCTCAGTTAAGTTGATCGAAATGTTAAGTTGAATATTGTTTGATTCAGTAGCTGTTTGTTTGTTCTAAATAGAATCAGTTCATAATATCTGCTCACGGTAGTTGTTAATAAGCAGTTAGCTTGACAACCACAGCTACTCCTACTTAATTGTTTTTTTCTTTTTCCAGCGTCCTCACGTTGATTATGAAACTAAATGTCTGAATGTGTTGTTGTGACAATTAAAAGCAGGCGATACTTGTTAATCTGCTGACGGGTGCATTTCACATGTTCGGAGGATAATTTCATTCAGCGGCTCCGATTCAAACGACGTCTGTCATGAAAAGCTCGTCCAAGAAAAGAAGCGCTTAATGGCAATTTTCATTTGGGTTTGCGAGATTGTTGTCTCTCAACCGCTGATGACTGGCCTTACAACTATTGATCAAATGTTCAATTCACTTTAGCAAGTGATCGATCAAAGTGCTCCTTTGTGAGCACCCGTCGTCTGCTCTTTTCAGAGCATGTCCGCTGTGTTGCAGACGTGTGTCGAGCACTTCTGTGGAGCGGAGCCAACTGAGCGCGGCCTCGGTTCGACTCAATTAACTCAATCACGGCTGTCGGGCTGCGGCGCAAAGGGACAGAAGTACAGAAGTGAATCCCGGCATTAAATTGGGTTTCTCTTTCTCCTCTTTTTTGCCTCTGCCTGCCCGGGGATCTTCTCTTCTGCAGGAAGTCTCTGCAGCACCGAGGCAGCTCAGACGTCGGGTGTAGCTCCTGGAAAGGTCGTGCAGGAAACTGTGCACTCGGCATTTCTTCATGTGTGTGCACGTGTGCATATTCATACAGGCGTCGGCACTGACCTTTCCGATGTAGAGCGGTTCCAGTCCGGTGTACTCCTCCAGCACGAAGAACTGGTTCCACACCCAGCCTCGCTTGACCCTCTGGAGCAGTGCGGAGCTGCCTGCGTTGTCCTTTCCCAGAAGGCCGTGGGGCAGAAGGGTCAAAACGCAGAGGGCCACAGGGAGCAAAGTCCTGGCAACTGCCGGAAGAGGCAATCGGTCTCCCATTGTGAAGCACAGAGGCAGATCTGAAAGGACTTTCTCCTCTTTCTTCGAGAGGGCACTCGTTTCCTGGTTCCCTTATTTCTGGTCGCTGTCCTGGAAAAGAGAAGAAAAAGACGAGTCTTAGATTTATGTGCTTTTGGACAGAGACAGAGTCGTAGTCTGTCTTACACAGTTGGAGGGTTGACCCACATTTGCCGTCTTTTCTTCTGCGTTACTGAGTTTTTGTTGAGTCGTAATGAGGTTTGTGTGTGTGTGTGTGTGTGTGTGTGTGTGTGTGTGTGTGTGTCTGTGTGTGTGTGGCCTCTCACAGCTGAATGATGCTGGCGAAGAGGAGAGGACGTAATGTGAGAGACGAAGCCGATAGGTACAGAACATGTTCACCATCTTTCATCCGAATTTTCAGTTTCCACATTTAAAGAAAATGGTGGAAAATTGAACATTGTGAAAAAGTTTTTAGTCTCAGTTGGCATGTTTAAAAAGAGATTCTGGCAAGTGATCTCAAAACTTTGCAGATGGCTCTGTATCTAAACTGATGAACAACTTTTTCATCATACGTCTGTAAAAAGTTTCAACGTGTGACTTCTTCTACAGATATTCAACTTCAGAGTTTTTTAACCTGCTCAAAGTCACTTTGCTAAGTTAAGCATCTACAACACAAAAACCCAATGAGCTCCTTTATGTCCCCAAATGTTCATTGCTTCTTCTCACAACCCCTTGAATATATTCATATAAGGGGAGGCGATGAAAAGCCGGCTCCAATCCACGTTTCCTTTTGCTCGAATCCCAGAAACTTGGTAAAAACTTTTAATGGAAAGCTAACGTCACTTTGTCTGGAGCCTGGAGGTGAACTCAGCCTCAGCTGCTTTCACTTTGCTCCAACTCAACTAAAACCAGGTATTTTTGACATCCTGGAGGAAAAAGAAAATCGTTTCCCTTCCTTCCTCCTCTTCCTGTCATGAGGAGAGGTGAGCTCCTTCACACCTCCTGTAAAAGGCCCGGGGGTGCGATGTTCTGAGATTGTTGTGTTTCTGTTCACACACCTGCGCAGCTTTACTCACTCCATGTTCTACAAGTTCCCTTCAGCGCTGCACACTGCTCATTACGAGTGAAGTTTTTCCTCCACATCTCAGGTGTTGAAGGCCCCTTTGGTGCCGGGTATCGCCTGGATGCAGAATTCAATGCCTCTAAATACCGTCTCCCTCTGCATCGCTCTTTTTTGATACAGACATCACGGGAATCTATAAGATCAGCGAGGTCAACTCGGTGAGTTTCTTGCAGGAGATGCGTTTTAAGGTTACGCATCGACTCGGCTTAATCAATACCTTTTCAGATGCAGCTCATGGCACCGACGCTGCCTCTTCCTATCTGCATCTTGTTTTTATGTATTAGGAGGACGGACGCATTTGCCCGCTCTTCCTGCATTAACAAGGCAGATTTATGGTCAAAAGGCAGCGAGTAAAGCCGTGAGCGACGGGGAGGGCGGGGCGGGGGAGTGAAGCACAGAGGCTGTCAGCAGCGGGAGATGGAAAGTTTGAGGCCAAAGAGGAAAAGAAAACAGCGGAAGAAAGAGCGACTGTTTGACTCGTGGTTGGACTCCATTATGTTTTGTAAGAGAGAGCATTGTGCTGCTGCAGACTCCCTGAAAAACCAAACGCAGTTAATCATTGTTGAAGAGGCACAAAAGGCCGGGGAAGTGGGGGCGTGGCTGCATTGTCAGCAGGAGGCCGGGGCCGTGTGTGTGTGTGTGTGTGTGTGTGTGTGTGTGTGTGTTGTGTTTCCGCAGAGGCAAACCCTGCGAGGGCCGCTTGGCAGGACGGCTGACACTTGACCCGGCTGCTCCCGTCTTTTTGGTCTATTCACGCCGCCTGCTCGCCATTATGAAGTAAAATTAGCTCCCTGTTCTTTCGCTCACAAGCCCTCCCCCGCCCTCCCCTCTCAGCTCCGCCCCTCGAAAGGTCACAGCTTGCACCCGAGCATTTTGTTCCATTTTGTCGTGCCTAATGAGGTGACATGCCACGTAAATTGTGCTGGCAAAACATCTCACACATCTTTCTCCTGCTAATCTTATGGCATCTCACTTGTTTAAAAGGAAGAGCAGCTGGCGTTTGCCACACAGGCGAGATGGAGGGGCCCGGGAGGATGAAGGGACGAGGAGCGAGGCGGAGGGCAGACGAGCAATCATATGAAAAAAGCTTTGCCAGACTTAACGCGAGGAAGTATTTTCCCACTGGGCTGAGACATTCTTGTATTCACAGAGAAAATGACTCAATTTGAAATCGGTATTTTGTAAAAAAAGAGATATTGGAACACAAATGTTTATTTTTTGTTTGTCTCTGAAAAGCGAAACCTAAAAAGGAAATGTGTTTGCCGAGAGTGAGGGAGAAATTGAGTGACGGGGGAAAGAGACGGTGATTGTCAGGGGGAGCAGCTGCTGCTGCAAAATGATCGGCCATATTGTTATATCATGTTACTGCGAGTCCACCTGCGGCTCCATTTAACTGGGATCTGACAACAGACTTTATCAAACCGCTTCTGCATGAGAGAGACGGATGTTTCCTTCCAACGGAGGAAAACAACCGGCTGCACGACGGCTGACCGAACCGCCACTGGGCCGAGTCCGAGTACATCATCAACTACACCTGTTCAAATCCATCAGACACCCAAAGTCAATGAAAGGAAGTCGGAACATTCGGTTATAAGACTTTCTCAAACGTTAATGTTTGTAGGGTACAGAGCGAAATGTATGAAAACAGAGATAAAGTTTTGTTTAGTTCGCATAGAATAAAAAAATACTACATTTGAGAAGTTTGCCTGTTTTTGTTTTGTCCAACCAACTGATTATTGTCCAATCTTGAGCTGAAAGAACCGATCAAAAACTTGTTCAAGTTATTTTTCGAACAAAAACACTGAACATTACCTCATTTTAACTTCCTAAATATCCAGGTTGGCTGCCGATGTGATAGTAGTTTAAATCTGCTGAAGTCACCTTGGCCTGTAAAACATTTCCGTACGTTTTAAAGGCCTCGTGATTAAGGGGTTGATTGTTTAATCAGGGAAATAAGCATTAGTTCCACTTATCAGAAACTTCACCCAGACCAAACTCCCATTCTCTGCGCGAGGTCACCGGGGGCCAACTCAGTGTGTGGTGCATTAGTGCGGGTCGGCCCTGGTTAAGTGCTATGTGGAGCATTATTAAGTGTTAATTTCACAGTGGCCGTGTCGGTGCTCCGCTCACCTCAGCTCTAAAAAGAGGCCTCCCAGACTGTGGAAAAGGTCCTTTTAAAAACTGGGTGGACCCGTGAAGAAGTGAACCACCCACCCCGGCAGTGCAAAACGTCACGGCCAATTTGTTAACCACAATTGATTTTGCATGGTGGAAGGCGACGGCTGCGGCGGAGGCTCTGTATATCTCGGGCCCGGGCGATGGGGCTGTAATAGATGCACTTTTTCTTAAGATGCAGAAGCCGCCGCATGAGAAAACAGCTTTCAATAAGTCCAGCACAATAAACTGAGCGGGGGGCTCTTGCAAAATGTAGAAGGGTTTTTCCTAAATACAGAAAGTAGTTTCACTTTCTGAATGCTGAGGGTGACGAGCTGCATCCCTCAACCCAGCGTGGATTTAAAAACGTCTGAATGCTAATGTTTATTTACTTATTTACACATAATTAAATTCTGACTCTGCTGCTACACTAACTTTTAATAAACAAGCCGACCCAGCAGAATGGCTGCCGGTGTGTGTTCTATGTGTGTGTGTGTGTGTTCTATGTGTGTCTGTGTGTTCTATGTGTGTGTGTGTGTGTGTGTGTGTGTGTGTGTGTGTGTGGGCTGAATGAAATGCCTAGGTCTGCCTTCTCAAAGCAAAGGGTCTATATACTATCACCGCCTGCAGCAAGGACCCAGTTTCCTCAGCCGGTTCACAGGGAGCGATGGCAGCCTTCAAAGTCCGGGCCGGGCAAAGGGAGGTGTATATTCTGGCTGAACTCTCTCAAGATCACACAGTTGTTTGTGTTTGGGTATGAATATGAGTTCTCTGTGGATGCACAGCGCGCCCGTGTGTGTGTCGGGCTGCTACCCTCTACTCGTCCTCATTCCTCTAACCCCAGCGCCCCCAGGACAGAGGCGCTGGCATGGGGCAGGCTTTGAACCTGCCTTTGCCGTGCTCTCTAATTGTGGGAAGCTCCCCCGGCCTCGCTCGGTGCAGCTGTGCGTGCCGCCACCGCTGCGCCGTGACGAGCGACTCCCTCCCTGCGGCTCGTTTAGCCACTGGAAGGTGCTTTTAATTACTCCCCTCTCCCTCCACCCTCGACTTGCCTTCGTGTGCCGACCGAGCTTCTGAAGTTTCTGCTATTTCTGCCAGTTCTCATTTCATCCCTCCTCCACTTCTTGTCTTTCTCCACCTGCGCTACATCTGTGTTACTGTGTCATTTGAACGTAGTCTCAGTTTTCCCTCAGTCCCTTTCTCTTCTCCTCTCCGCCCCTCCCCAGTGCACATTTAGTTCATTCATTGCTTGGTGGAGCCATAAAAGGAGCCTTGTCATTTATGGAGAAATTAAATCACACAAACTGGCATTCATCCCAGGCACTGGTGCATGGAAATGATGTCACCCTGCATAAACATCACCCGGAAAAATGTGCAATCAGTGTGACTCTGTTGCAAATTAACTGGTGGCGTCTTGAGGACAGATCCTCTCAGAGTAATATTGAACTCATGATCTCTTTGGAAATTTGTGAGTTTTGTTATGCGGGGAAACTTCCGCCACGTGTCTGCAGCTGGAGAACACTCCTCTGCATCCGGCCACTTCCTGTGTCGGGGTGAGGTTAACGTACAGGATCCTTCTCCACCTCTCGTCAACACTGAGGACAAGAGGGAAAAACCTTTCTGCACCAACAAGTGCGCACACGCCAATCGAGAGTCTTACGGGTGATAGATTCATATTTTTCTCTATCAAAGCCATTAAGCTGTCTTCAACCTGAGGAACCTTGAGAGAGGAGGTCTGAATGCCAAACAGAAGTCCGTAAAAGCAGGGAGGCATTCCTCTCCTTCAGCACGACTTGTTTGAAGTAACGACAGTGCAGACGTGCAGAGAATTGGAGCCACGCTCTGAACCTATGCTCGTGTTCATAAAAGTTTTTTAATGTGCCACCAAATCCCCCCCCCACCCCTCCCTCCAGTCTGAGGCAAGGCTCTCTGAATAGTCACCGCGACCTAGTTTCTGACAGCCAGAAAAACAATATATATATTACATTGTTTAATAATTAACACACACACAGAAGAAGATGGTCGCTCAGGTGCAGGAGGATACACGGCTCCCACATCAGGTTTTTAATCTCTGAACTCTCCAGTTTGCAGCTGACAAATCCCAAGTCCTCCTTAAATCAGATGCACCACCACTCCCTGCACCTCACCACTGTGTTTCAAAACGTGACCGCAGAAAGTCAATGATTATTAGTTTTTCCACCTTACCTTATTCCTTTTCAACTCTGCTCCTCTCTCAGTGCTTCTCCTGTGAAAGAGTCTCGTCTTTCCTCTTCTTCTTGTCTCTTTGTTCTTCTTTTCCCTGCACGCTGGCTAAATTTCCCTTGTAAAAGTTGTGAGAGCTCCTGCCTGCAGTGCATCAGCTTCCCTAAAGTCACCTTGAGTCCACTGTCTCTCTCTCTCTCTCTCTTTCTGTCTCTCTGTCCTCTTTGTAAAGTTTCTCTTCTCTCCATCTATCCCAGTATAAATATATACATCTTCTCTATGTATAAATATCCTCTCTGGCTGCCTCTGTTCAGTCACCGCTGAGTTCTGCTTCTCGTAACTCGTCTGCACACTCTCATCCCTCGTGTTGCCCTTCTGGGGACCCAATCAGACTAAAGGACCAATTGTCCCTCTCTTAACAATCAGTGGGACAGCCCCCCAGCTCCAGTGTAATCCAGCAATCTACAACCTCCGGCATGGGAAGGAGCAGTGGAGGGAGAAGAGGAGGAGGAGGAGAAGGAGGAGGGAGGAAGAGTCATAGGGGAGTAGATTGACAGCAGGATGGGGTGAAATTGTAGTGGGGGCTGGGGGCAGTGAAATCAGGAATGGAAGGAATGGTGGAATGAGAAGTCGGAGACATGAGGTGGTAGAGATAGTGAGCATGGGAGCAAAATGCTCCTGCACGCACCACAAAGGCAACTCATTTCATGTCGGGGTATTTGCAATTGAATAAAGTGACCAGCAAGGGGGGGGGGGAACTCGGGAGCGTGTGCAGAGATTGCCTGGGGGGGGGGTGCAGGGTCCTTGGATCGCTGGACCAGTGAAGAAGAAAACGCAAAAGATGAGGGGGAGAAGAAGAAAATCCACCTTCCCTCTCATGCCGGCGAAGTTGCCCTAATGCATTTTAATGAGCCGGTGTTGTACACCGCTGGATCTGTGGAGGGATTTACGGGCACAGAAGATGAAGCTTGAAAGTGTATTATATTCCACTGCTTGCCCAGTCAGAGTCAAAGCAATTAGTTTTCCAAATTGGCAAAAAAGATTCTGAAAAATTAGGTGCCCGCCAATACACACAAAAAGCGCAGCGAAAGATTAGTCATGGTCACGGAGATCTGATCCCTGTTTAGCACGGAGCGAGGAAATAGCAGTGTTTCATTTAAGCAATCATGGAATTAATGCAGCAAAAAGAGGTTTTCAGAGTTGAGTCCTCAGGAGTCGAAGGACTGGGAGAAAGAAATCATATTGGAGATGTTCTCAACCATGTTTAAACAGAAATGAGAATATATTACACGGAAACAAGAAGTGTTCTAGCCTGCTGCTCGGCTACTTATTTAGTATTTTTTTCTTACATCGTCTGAGCGGTTTCCATATTACATTTAGAGTTGAAATGAAATGATGGAGCTGCAGATATGAGCTTGCAAAGTTTTGAAATTCTCCACTATTCATAGCCCAATGGGGCATATTTGCTCTTTCTCTCCCCACTCGACGGGCCTTTGACTCTCCTTAATCTTCCTGACAGAGTAATCTGGTGAGTTGTGCGGCTCTAAAAATACAGATGAAGGCTGGTGTCACCCACGGAGCCAGATGGTCAAAAGGTTGTACTTCTCTATCGGCTCAATATGTTTTTTCTTTCTGCCTCTCTGTCCCTTTCACTATGTCTTCTTTCTCATTTGGCAGGTCATTCTTCTTCACCACTGGGCCCCCCCTCCCCTCTCGCCGCTGCCCTCCCCTCCCTCTTTGTCTCTTTGAAGACCTGACTGGTTAGCGCCCCAGCCAATCTGTCAGCGGAGGCTTGACTGGACCCGCAGACAAACAAAAAGGCAGGGGCTCTCTCTTTGTTGGGGGCGGGCAGGAGAGATGGTGGCATTCAGGCCCATTGAGCAGCACCTTCCATCACTGTGGCAGGGCCCGGGACAGTAATTGGCAGAACAAATTGAACCTATAGGGCTTATGGACGCGCCTCAGTCTGTTTTAAAAGTCTGTTATAGTGGTAGACGTCTGGAAAACAAGTCCCTCCGGGCCCCCTCACAAAGGCCCAGATCCGCCGTAGAAATAGATTGGATACAGTTATGTTCTGCATGTTGCCGGACTTTGGTTCAGCGGTAACGTGCAGGATGCGATTCGGACACGGTGCTTTCACGGATCAGATCCAGAACGCCTACTCTTCAGGTTTTAGAGCTGTAGGTTTGTAAAGGCCATGATTCTAGTGTCACCTCACTGGTACCTTCAAGTCAGACGCTTAACAGACTCATCAGGTCTTTCATTAGGAAGCAGATTTCATGGCTGTTGAAGTCGCGTATCCTCTCTGGACAAGGATCATCTCCATTACCACTCCATTAACCAGTCTCCCATTGTTGTTGTGTTAACCCCCGAACATTCAGTCTGCACGTGGGCAGAGTCACAGTCTGTAGATATACAGACGATCACACTGATGTTCACACAAAGTATTATTTAGTTGATTCTACGTGTGGAGGAGCTTTTTAACTAAATGCCTCCAGCACTTTGCAACAACTGTTTTTAAATGTGCTGCACAAATAAAGTTGCCTTGAATCCACATTACAAATTAAACGACTATTTAAGGTCAAAAGACAGTTTTTATAAAATGGTATTTTTGCTCATTTGTGCAACTCAATCGATTTGAGACTGAGTAGAAAACAAGTCAGACACTCGTCTTCGCAATGGCTTGTGGGAAAAGTGAGTTCTGGGTAATGACACATTCCTGTGCTACGAGTCAGTGTCACTCTTGGTTTCGACTCTTGCTCCCTCTTTTAAAACCAGTGGAGTCGCCCTCTGCTGGTCATTGGAGAGAATGCAGGTTTCAGGCACTTCAGTGTTGGCTTCACTTTCTGGACCTGGAGTCTACGTACATTTATTTTATGCTATAGAAACGAATTCAACTTTTATCTTGTTTGCATCACAACCTGAGCGAACAGCCACTAATCAGAGTTACATGTCACATTTCAAAGACTCTGGTACCAGAGAAAACTGGTTAAATCCTCAACTAAATAAACACTGAAAGTTAAATAAGCTTTTAACAATGTGCTGCATCCGATAGGAGATGAAAAGTAATAATAACTGTTACTGTACGTGCACCAGACTTGATGAAAAGCGCGGCCCAGTGAGGATAAAACCCAACTTGTCGACTCCCTTTCTTTACGCTCACTTATCATGTTGCAGCCTTCAGATGGAATAAACCTAAACAAAATTCAGCCGGTCTCATTCCATGTATCACTTCGCCGCCACCGCCGCCAATAGGGGAAAGCATGAAAGGGGGCTAGGTTTCAGAAGGAGGAGATGAGAGCGAGCGCCAGGGAGAGGGAGCAAAGCCTCCATGTCATCTACGATAAGACGAGCGGCTCTCTTCCCTTCTGCCCAAGATTAAAAATGGCATGGAGCAGAACAAGCCCGAGTACAAAGAGCTCTTCTGTGTCTTTGGGGGTGCGGCGCAGTCAAGCCTTCTCATGTCTGATTTTGGCTACAGGTCGAAACAAAGGGAAATTAGTGGAGGAAGTCCTCACGTCTTTGTCGGGGGAGATGCACGAGCGTCCGGAGGATTTGTACACACGAGCTCACGACTGAAGCAGTAACCTTTACAGTAATTGGTGGAAAAGACAAAAAATAAGATGTTTGGCCTTAATTGTGAGACATCAGAATCGGCACAGGGGTCGAAAGTGAACCGTGACATTAACTGCCTGCCTGGCATCATCTGGCTTCCTGCTTTGTGTCTTTCAAGATCCCCCCCTTTTTTCCCGGTGACCTTTTCACCGTGTCTGAGCTGCGCTACCTCGGCAGGGTATTGACTTTCACTCCGCTGTGTTAAACTTTGCCATCCATGTGTGGCTTGCTGCCGAGCCTCCGCTGTGACAAGAGGCGGCATTCAGTTTGGGATAAAAGGCTCCCCGGGCTGTTTGATGCGTATTCCAGCGGGGAGAGGCAGGGACTTGGCCTTGATGAGCTGACAGAAGCTGAGGAGACGTGGGGCCTCGGAGCAGCGGGACCACAAACCTCAGGAACAGCGTGCCATGCTCTGATATTTACTCCTCCCTGTTCTGTCATTCCCTATAACCCCTACTCCCTGCTCCGTCCCCGCGACCCTGTCACTGCCACTGAACCTGACATGAAAGACTGGAGTAACTTCTGAAGTAGAAATTAAGGGCGCCGGTCGGTGGGGGGGGGGGGGGGGGGGGGGGGCACATACGTTGTGACTCATGTAAGAAACAAACACAAATGCACGCACAACATGAGATGCTTTAATTATGAATGTATTCTGTCTGCAATGTTATTCCTGCTAAATTATTTACGTGGAGCCAACTAAAATAAGTGGAGGGAGAAGAAAGGAAAACATGTTTCTCCAAATGAAAAATAACGTCCCTTTCCACAGTGTTTTGACTCACTGAGCTGCAGCATCTGGGAAGGTTTTCTTTTTTTTTTTTTTGTAAACTTAAGTGTAAAAGCTGAACTGAATTAACCTAAACTAAACTAACACACACTTTATCTTTGGCTGAAAAGGGCTCACGTCCTGGCAGCGAGCGCACGCGTCTCGTATCAGCAGGTTTCTGACGGAGACTATCTCCCTACCCCCACTTCCCAGAGTCAATAGAATAACAAGTGCGCACGCTCCATTACACATTTGGTATGCGGGGGGTGTATGCACAGGGAGCCACGTCGAAACCAGAAACAAACACACACAGGATAAATGTCTCTTTGATGATTTCTCTGTGTTTGTACTTCCACACTGATCCAGTGATCAGAGGAAGAAATAGTTCAGAGGGGGTTTAAACAACACCGACCGCCGCTCTGCCTCCACCTCCAAACAAACCTGGCTTATCACAGCGGAGAAAACTGCTGCTTCCTTTCAAATCAACGTGGGTGAAAAGTTTCCTTTTTCTTCCAGGTAAACATTGTAAATCTAACAACAGCAGCGGGAGGAGACCGGGATGAAAAACGTTTTCCCCTTGTAATCATCTTCTTCTAAGAACTTGAGCAGATTAAGCTGTTGCCTTGTCATGGCCGAATGCTCCTGCATGAAAAACATCCATTAGGAAAGTTATGCGGTTTTCCTTCGACCTGGAGTCGTACTCCCAAGGTCGATGACACCACTCGGTCACATTGTGCGAGGGAAGATGAGTTTTATTTTCTGTTGTCTGGCAACTAAAAGCTTTAAAAGGACCCGTTTGTCTCACAAAACCTTTGCTTTGCCACTGGTTTTATTCTTATGAACACACAATCAGTGGGGTCAGGGAGTCACAATGAACCTTTTACCACGGAACATGACTTTCTCCTGCACCCACAGTGATTATTCTGGAGATTCCCCTGTGACGAGGTGCAGGTGGATAAAAGGTGGAGCATGTGTTTGTGGCTTTGAGAACCACAGCGTCTGAAGCCTCACGTGAGAATTAACTTTACACGTCCTGTATATATCATGAGAAAGGAAGAGGTAGAGGGAAGGCTACAACAAAGTGATGGTACTGTAAACAAATGCATCATGGAGCTGAACCATGAATCTCAAAAATGTCCTTTGAATACAATTCATCCTCTGGGGACCATGAATGTCTTCAATTAGAAAGGTGTTCTGTAGAAGACTATGACAAAATGACTTCTCACTAGATTTATAATGTCAGTAAACATTTTCCAAAGGAGTTTATGTCTTAATCTCTAGTTTCACGTCTGCTTCAGTACAACATGATGGTCATTTTGTTAATTATGGTCCATTTAGATTCAAATAGACCATAATGCACCATGTGAAATGGGGCATGCACCATGATCGACAGCTAGCACCGTGAAAAGGGTGCAGTTCTCAGGCTCCACCCCCTGCTCCTCCAAATATGGTTATGGACTGATAAACAAACTTTAATTTTTACTCTCCTGGCAAAAAGTTATCTTAGTCCTAGTCAGAAATGAACTTTAAATAGTTTTTTGTCACTCTAGACACATGGATAGAAATGCAGGTTGGTTTTATTCATATGAGCACAGTGCACCCAACCCTCATAAAAGTTCAAATGGTGCAACTTTAAATCACATTCCTCACACACATTATCCCTATGAAGGAATTTTAAAAGGATTTGCTACAGTTTGTTTTCATTCCAACAAAATATCACATGTATTGATCTATAAAATCTATATCTTGAATCTTATCAAATCATGAGGTGACTGTATTATTACACTGTGATTGGAGAGTAAATGAAACTGAGGGGGGGGAAAAGAAATGATGCTTTAAGAGGCTACTTGACTCAGAGGAAAATATGTCACCTGTTTTTCAGGCTGATTTAATAACGTTCCCTTAAAGCTTTGGTTGCAGCCCAGGGGTTAGTGACAGACTGATCTGAAATCAGCTCTAATGACTGCACCGCTCACTGCGCTCAGTCCCACGGCGAAGCAGGAGTCTGGGCGGCTGAACCCGTCGTCAGTCACTTCTAAAGAGAGTCATTTGTGTGCAGGATAGACGGCCGCAGAAAGCAAAGGAGAATTATAATACCTCATTTACAGAGATGTCAAAACTATCCAGAGAATGTGGAAACATTGGGTTTTGACAAAAGTAAAAGAAAACAGTGGAATCAAGTTGGAATTAATTGCCATCATCGCCGCTGGTGCTGCGTTTGAATCGGCTTTTGAAGATGTGACACTTCTGCGACTGATCTGTCGCAGAAGTGTAGGAAAGTTAAACCAGAATTTATTCCCCGTGCACAAAATGGGATAATACGACATCTCCGCATTCACAGAATTGACATCTGAACATTTTGTTCAGATGCCGGAGCCGGAAAGTCACATGAGATGCGTTCAGCCGACAGCTGATGGGCTCGGAGGTTGATCTGGTTCACGTGATTGTGGCCCACATGTCAAAAAAACTGACAAAATCCCTTGTTCAAATAAATTTGGTCCGAGGACAATAGGAGCCGACAGACTATGAAATGTATGAAATAAAAATTTCTGTGAGCTTTTGAGATTCAAGGACTTCTGATTCTTGAAGCAGTAAAATATTGCAAAGCCGTCAAAATTATATAAGTAGTTGAACATGTGTGTCACTAAAAAATGAAGCGTCACGAATCTAAAATGTGCATAAATCCAATATGAGAACCTTAGAGACTCAGTGGAGGTGAAAACAGATGAAGCTACTTTTTAAGTGCTCTGCTGCCAACTGGATAAAAAAAGTTATATCCCTGAAAAATCCGACTTTCTTCTGTGAGTAACCTGAACACACTGTGAAACACTGTGGTTCTTCAGCTCTGCCCGCTGAGGTTTAACTTAATCAATGAGATTATTTCCACCTCCGGAGCAGCTCTGCCTCTGAGAAACGTTTGCAGCCAGAACTCAGATCTGCTCGCAGGTTCACTTCGCTCTGCAGCCGGCGTACGTCCATCAACGGCCATGTGCGCTGTCAAAGTGCCCTTGAGCGAGACGCCAAATCCCAACCTGCTCATTCATGCAATATAAATCACTATGAGCACTGAAGGATTTGATTATCTCCATCGCCGATATTATGAGGCTGAAAACAAAAGAGTGCTGGTTCCTGTCTCAGAGGTGCAGCGGGAGTTTTTAGCTGAGTGGATGTGAGGACGGCTGAACCTTAGCTAGCAGCCTTGTGTACAGAGCACGCCAGACTGAGCTTTGTGCCATAATGCCAGGCGACGCGCCAGCGGAGATGTGAGGAGAAACAATCGACAGAGCTTTTGTTACATCTTTAATTACAGGCCTTGTATTTGTCTTGTTCACATGCGGGGCCTTAGGGAGAGGCAGCGCTCTCAGGCTGATCTGCTCTTGTTCCTGTGAAATGAAAGGCCTGACCTCACATCCCATCCTCCTCTAACGTAACACATGGATGGAGAGAAGGTGTTGAATACAGGAGTGAGCGTATGTGCTGCAGCCGATGAAGATGACGATGATGATAAGCGCCTGCTTCAGTGCATTCTGCATGAAACAAACCTACCATCCATCACGTGCACAGAGAGAGAATGTCCTCCATGTCTGTGGGGAGTTAAGTGAACCTGGGAAGGGAGGATGTAAAAGGCGCTCGCTGCCCGCTGCTCAAACATACCCGCCCACCTCCCCCCCGCTCTGAGTACAGATATGCCTGGCAGGTACAGGTATGGGCTCAGCGCTGCCGCCGCCGCCAGCGAGATCGGCCGTTGTGTCAAAGGAGATGATCCACAGCTAATATGCAGCTGTCTGACCCTATTACCTTTAGTGGCAGGGCCAGGCTGCTGCATCCCAGGAGAGCTCCCCCAGTCCTTCAGAAGCAATTTAGTCAAGCTTCACATCGCTCTGCATCTCCGCAGACGCTCACCGTGTTCTGTATCTGTTTGTACGTACATGTGGCCTTGACAGGGAGAAGCTGAGAGCATGGATTTGATCTATCTGTTGAGTCAAGTCACATCAATGAGCTCATGTATGTGTTGCCCCCCCCGGTCCATCAGCCTCCATCAGAAGATGAGGCTTTCTCTCTGGTCAGGGCGGCCGGCTGCTACGTTCATTAGCTGCACTGCTCGCAGGTGAGAACAAAATGTCCCTGCAATTTAACACGGAGACGCAGGAAGGCGTGAGTGCCGGTGGACTACAGATGAAGGTGAGAAACACTAGTGGGTTAAAGGTTGGGTTGAACTAAGCTGAATCTGAGCCTCATGGTATCTGGTTATTCAAGTAGTGTTGGTTTTATTTACCTGGTTTGGAAAGATTTCTGTCAACGCCTCAATAAAACAGATCAACTTCAAAAATGACATTAAAAAACTAGCGTGTCATTTTATCAATCTGTACAAAAACGTCTCACTTTTACAATGTTACATATTTACATAGTTTTTTTATATATTTTGAAAGTAAACAAAGACGAGAGGAGAATTTTTCCACTGATCCAATCACAGCAGAGAGGTACCATTAGTCCCCGCCTCCTCCAGACAGCCAGTAGGATGAGTGAATGTGGTATTTTTACTTGACATTTGTCTATATGTACTTTTACGTAAGAACAATGTGTAAGTACTTCCTCCACCTCTGCTTTAAAATGACTCACTTCAGATGTTCTCTCGGCATCAGCTTTTCTTTTTAGAGCACAATAAACCATACGAACAACACGAACATTATAGCAGGCGGTGGGTTTTTACACGAACAACACCTTTAATATTTCATGTGGTGTTGACTCGTTGATACAAAGCTATTGGTTAGAGCAGCTTTAAAAGTGTAAACCCCCCCCAAATAAAATGTCTGTTATATACGTTCAAACTTATTTCATTTAAAAAACCACAGTAGCTAAAAAGCAATGTCCCTGTTACTGTCGATAATCCACAGAACAAGCCAGTGACCGTTTTCATTCAAACCAGACGTATAGGAAATGAAATGGGATTAGCAAACACAACCTCTTCTCACTTCTCAGTGTATTCAGTGTATCTCAGAGATATATAAAGTTTCTGCATAACTGGAGGAAAGAAAAAGTATTTTTTTTGTATTTTGGCTGAACGAGCCCTTTTAAGTGCCGTGTTCGTTAGCTCACTAGTTGAAAACAAAAAGACATCCGAACAAAATGAGGATTCAGAAAAAGCTTGAATACAGGATGTGGATTTATTTAATTACAAAAAAGAAAAACAAATACCAGTTATTTCTTTTTTTTGTTGCCACAGTGATTTGTCTCTCTCTCTCTTTCCGTCGAGTCACTGACTCCCTTGTCTCTCCTCCTGGATCTCGTTACCGCTGGATCTTGTTACGCAGCCTATTCACTGAGCCACAGTGAAAATTGGCGACACACAAAGCAGTATTGTCAGAAGTCCCACACTCGGTCCCTGTCAAGCTCTTATCCTGCCTGATGGAACACAAGGTGTCTGTGTCGAGATCTTGTTACCAGAGTTATGATCTATTCATAACAGCCTTGGCTCTGATCTGCTCCTCAGGTAGAGTTTCTGCTGCTGGTGACGGATAAGTGGGATTCTGCCTTTGAGCACAAGTAACCACATATTGAGCCGCGAGTCACTGACGTACTCAAGTGTCGCCACGCCGCAGACGTGTAGAATCAGATGTTAGGATACTTCTAAGAACAGAGAGGAGGAGGCTGTTCCTTGGTGTTATCGGTTTCTCACAGCAGCTTGCATGTGATCTGCATCAGACCCGTCTCGGCTGCAGCGTGACAGACACCTTGTTATCCACTGATATCTGCTCCTGAAGCATTTCTAACTCTATTCCACGCGTGTTTGTAACTGTACGACTGTAAATTAAAGATGTGAGCTCCGTCAAAAGGCTGCGGCAGAAATTCTGCATCCTCGACGTGATACACACGAATTATTGGACAGATGTAGAATCAATGATGTGCCCAGAAGCAGCTGATATGAGTCAATCTGGTTAAGTCTCTGCTGATGAATGGCTACAACTGAAGTCCCCTTGAGCAAGGCACTTTCCCCCCGCTGCTGCTTATAACCGGATGGTCTCTGCTGTGCCAGTAAACAGCTCGACTTTAATGATAACACTCCTGAATGCTGAGACCAACTTGACCCTGCAAGTTGAAAGCTTCCCCATCTTCCCCGGACAATGAACCTTCTCCTGGGAAACATTTGCACATTCCTTAAACTTTCCTGGCTCATGGAATGAGGATGGTTTGTGGGGCCTTTAAAGAAACGATAACATATAAGTATATATTCATGTAAGCACATGAGTATTTGTAGATTATTGTCTACTTCCACTACAGGAGAGGACTGTGTTTGCTGTTGCCAGGTGTATATGTAACTGTTCGCAGTGAAAATAGAACGACTCAAGGACTTTGAACTGAGAAGAAGTGAATTGTGCTTCACTGCGAATGGAAAGGATTTTGTTAACTCTTACTTTCAATATATAACTGGTCATCTAAAGATATTTTCAAGGTCCTATAAGCAGTGAGTCCTGTAATACAGTACATTGAGAGAAATTACAACTGGAATGAGGTTAATAGCGTTAAAATCACAAAGATGGCGCGAATACAGTGACGGTGAGCAGCACGCACCGAGCGACATCACGGAAACAAGCGATGACAATAACAACAGCAGGTTAAGAATTAAAGCTAAAGGTGATTGGATAATTTCTAATTCGTTGGCTTTAATATAATCTAATGTGGGCTCTGAGAGTAATAAGCAATTACTGTGTTTATCCCCAGAACTCAGAGAGAACTAATCTGCACTCAACAGCCAGGGCCAAAAATAATGAAATTAATTACAAGCATTAAGGCAATGCAACTGCCAGAGAAAGGTAGAAATGTAATTATCCACATTGAGACAGAAAGCCTTCTTTGTTTCCCTTCACTCTCTGTCTCATTGTGTGTGTCTGACGATTATTCGCCCTTTTCTCGCTGCGTCTTTGTTCTTTTCCTGATGAGCAACATCACCCACAGGAAAATAAAAAAACAGGAGCCGTCTCTCCGCTCCGGAAAAACGTCCGCATCATCATTTTTTATTGTTGTTTCACGGGAAATCCACATTAACTTCAAAACATCTTTAGAAACAAATAAAATATTGATATATTTTATAACATCACCCATCATGCATCATCAGTTTATCAGACTCTATATAAACTAAATGACTTGTTCATAATGGGATTATAATGTAGTCTCCTGTGTGTGAGCTATGCTACATTGCACTTTTATGTGATAATCTGTCATCAGGTGCAGAGCGAAGCCATTTAAAATCAGTTTATGTCTTATTTTAGCTACACACACACACACAAAAACAAAAAAACACACACACTTCTCCACCCAGAGTCGAGTGAGTTCTGAATGATACATGCGTTTTGATCAGTTGTGACATAAAATCAATATTTTCAAGATGCAATTAGATTTTTATGTTTTCTTATTTTTGATCTAACTGCTCTGTAATGTTGTTTTTCTTGTTAGTTCTTCTATCGAAGCTGAAGTTTGTTGCTACTGAAGCAACATAAGAATAAATCCTGTTTAAGGAGCAGCAGTAGAAAGTCTAAAGGTCCAAGGACAGTTTCATTGTTGTTCCAGGAGCTGCCATGTGCTAGCAACGAGTTTTCATCGTACATAGAGAATACGTATTGTTCCTTTGAGGTGAGTTTGTGTTTACCTGCTGAATTTGGGTCCAGTATTTAAACTGAGGAAACATTTACCTGTTTTTGCTCATGGGTTGTTCCAGCTAGTGTTAGCAGCTAGCTTACTGGTAAGAGGCTTATCACAAGTCATTTTTTGTTATAGTTAATATAAATAATAACTTTTACTATTTTTTGGTGGCAGAGAGAGTCAATTTCTTGACGGTTGTGAGCTAAATGTTGCTAACATGCTTTAACTGTGGCTCCTTTGCTGAGTGCGAGTGATCCAGGTAACGTTAGCTTACTGCTAGCTTACTGCTATCTTACTAGTTATTACTCTCCACCTCTTCAAATGTAATGTTTGTTGTTGGTAATTCAACAGACAGATGCAGTGTAGTTTCAAAGAAAAGCTATTTTTAATAAGTAGAAAAAGACCAACTGTCAACAGCTGTGAGCTAAATGTTGCTAACATGCTTTAGCCAATGTGGCAGGAAAGCTTAACATTGAAAATACCTTTTAGCTAACATGCTAACGAAAAGGTGCCTGTTTCTCTTTTCCCAGCAGACGTGGCATCGAGTCCTGAACCTGCTCAGCTACATGTGAGTCCATATTACATCTTCGTTTAACTTTGGTCTTTAACTATTCTTGTTCTTCTTCAAGCTTTTCTTCAGTTTCTCTTTTCTTTCTCTGTTTCCTGCTGCTGATGAAAACAGGTTTGATGAGAAGTGTGAAAGGAAAACATCGAGCTGAAATTAGCTAAAAAGCTCCGTCGAGATGCGAAGCCTAATTCACTCTGGGTTTATCAGCTGCGGGCAACCTCGTTACATGTACTAATTAAGATTCATTGTTAATTTAAAACATTCTAATTGCATTATTACTGATTGGTTCAGCTTTAAAAATATATAACAATATACAGAAATATCTCGGCTGCAACACTCGGCCTGTGAAACCCACATCGACTAAAATCTTATTGCAAGTGTCGTCCGACTAGTGATCGGACTCTCAGGAGTGAAACAGCTCAAATTACTGCCTCTTCTAAAAGTCACAAGTACTTACTTTGACTTGTCGTAGCTTGTTTGCCTTGTTACCAGAGGCTTGTTGTTCTCCTCCTCGGTACCATTTACCACAAAATCTCCAGCGGCAACTGTCCGCTGTGGTCAGGGAACAGCGGGGAGGATAAACCTTCTCCTGTGTTAGCGACTCGTCCCCGGAGCGCAGGGCTTGGTTGTCATGGGAGCCGGGATGTAGCGGCCTTGTGTTACAGTGGGCAGGAATTGTGCTTAAGCATGACTCTGCCTTCAACAGCTATTGTTCTCGTTCCTCACACCTTGCTCTAGTGGGAGACGAGCGCCTCGGGGCAGCGGATTCTGCTTTCACCGGTGCACCAGTTCTCAGGGATATACCGCCTGTTCGGCCTGAAACGAACATCTCCCACTCACACTCGCCGCTAACACTTTGCCTGCTTACTCTCTCCTTTCGGCTCACAAAGAAAACGCACACACAACAACGTCACAAATCACACACTCGTTTGATCTCTGCACATCTGCCTCCAGGCCGTGCGTGATCTTCACAGACAAACAACTAATTTTCCCCAGTGCATATTTCGCACCAGCCCGACAAGTAATCTGATGCTAACTCATTTTCTGAGGCTACACCCCCCTCCCTCAAAGCCTGTTACTCTGTTTTTAGAGGAGGCGTGCTGGCGTAAACACGGCCTCCTTCACCCTGACGGTGGCGTTGTTAATGGTGTCTCTGACGGTGTCAAGGTCAAGGAGCACCACAGACTCACAAGTACACATGCATATGTACATGTACACGTGTACATTTCATCTCTCACCTGCCAGTCATTTATTATTTTACTGGTCGTACAGTTTGTGATTCGAGGGAAAAGCTTTTTATCTGCGTGAGCGAGTGAATGTGTGTTTAATGGCGTGGACGGTAGTGTGAGCCACCTTCTCCAACCACACAATCAAATACAAGCTTGTCACTGAGCTCTGGATAAACGGAGAGAAAGGACAGGCTTTATTGAAAAGGAAAGTGTGAATGCAGCTTCCTATTAACTTACTCGAGTCAATGCATCCTCACAGGGGGAAAAGCTCACTGCTGGGCTTTTTAGCCTTTTCTCTCACAGGACGTGGGGAGGAAGAGAGTGAGTGGGTGATTGAATTAATTATGTTTTATCACCTTTTAGCTGATTGAAGTCTACCTTACTCCCTTTAGACAGCTTGTATCTTTGCATCTTCGCCGGCGCCAAATGGATCGGGCCTGTCACCCGGTGCAGGCGCCGCCATCTCTGCTGTCAGAGACTTGGACTCGGAGAGCTGCGCACCGCGGCTGCGTTGTCAGTTGGAGTCTCTGCTGCCTTTGTGTTGGGTTTGTTTTTTTGTCTTCCATTCTTTCTCAGTAATTCATCTCCATCAAAAAAAAAAAAAGAGTCCTGGGCCTCCAGTTCATTACAAACACAATGATGTATTGGGAGTTGGGTCTGGTATTGTTTACAGAATGAGGTTTGTCTCGCATAACTTAAACACAACAGGACTTTTAACTAGGTCTGCAGCTCATGTTTGTTATCAATTCAATGTATAAAGTATACTGTCGTTCATCCAGCAATAATATATTCTATGAATACCTGTAAATCATCAAAAAAATATCCTCACCTCTTCTCTGAACCCAAAGTGCTGCATTTTTTAATTGTATTTTCCAAAACTCAAATATTCTCACAATTGAGAAGCTAAAACAAATCATTTTCTTTGTCAAATTAAACAAGAAAATAAGCACAGACAAAGCAATGTGCCACAAAACGATTCATTCGAATATGTTTGATTTAATATAAAATGTTTTTGAGAATTGCTAATAAATAATAGTGAAATGAAAATGAGAACAACCCAACATTATGTCGACGTGTTCAGTTGCATTGTTCCGTATTCATCAGCATGAAGAACATCTATCAGTATCTCTCTGCATGTGTTCTCTCGGTGCTGCGATAAACACATGTCGAGACGAGGAAGCTTCTACACGTCAATACGATCGATCGGCTGATGTTTCAGGCCCGGGGATGAATTACACAGCGCTGCCAATTGCAGACAATTAGCTAAACAGGCAGAGGATTGATCTACGAACAGAGGGCTGTCCATGGAGGTGATGGCTGGAGAGTCCAGAGGAGACAGAGGAGTGGGAGATGTGGGTGGAGCAGTGGGGGGTGATGGGGAAGCAGGAAGCCACCCTCGTAGCTGACATCTTTAATTCAAGATGACACTTTCCAGGTCCTCAACAACAGAATTCCTCTGTGAGCTCCTCAGTTGTTCTGCATGTTAATGTTTGACATGTAGGCTCCTGCAGGATATTGTTTAGAAAAGGCTGCTGGGAGCTGGTTTCTGTATATTCTGCACAATGCAAAGCTGTTTCTCTCTTTGCATACAGCTCCTAAGATTTGCCTCTTTCTGTCATTACCAGTAGCAGAGGCTAACTCTAAGTGGAGGATGGTGTGCGTTCACCTCGGGGAAGTAAAACTGCTCGACTTTATGGGGCAAAGGAAATTTCCAGAGAAAGATTGGGGATAGTAAAACAAGATGGAACAATTGCATTGATAACAGGGTTGAAAAGTCGTGATTGAAAGCCGAGACCGACTCATGATTGGTCGAGCGCATGTAACGGTGGGACCTCGCTACCACAGCTCCACCCCCCCGATCACTACTGCACAGACTCCAAACACAAACGATGGCAGCGTTCGTATCCAGTATACTTTGGTTAGTAGGAGGACGTGAAGACGTGTCGTCCATCTTTTGTAGTTTATACCCACAACATACAAGTTCCAAGGTCATGTGACGACCACTAAGTCCATTGGAAGGATGAAACTCCACCAGAGACCGAGTGATGCAGTTGAATGCTCCAGAAAAGGTAGTGAGGGAATTCCCAAGGTCAAGAGACTAAAAACTATTTAAAAGTTATAAAACGTTGCTATGAATAGTGTGAACAAGACATTTTTACTATTAGTACGTCTCTTGCAATTAAGACACTTGAACTTCTTTTAATGGTCCTGAAAACTTTGTGTTATTATATATAAGATAACATATTTATTTTTACTTGCTCATATTTAATTTGGGGAAAGAAAAACCCTTTGGTATTATTTGTTGAGAGTGTAATGTTCAAAAGAAAGCAGCAAAGCTGCTCCATCAGGACTGTGCTAACACGAGCAAACAACCCCACAACTGTTTTATTTTGATTCAGATTTTTCCAAATCCCGGGCGGCGCACTTCAAACCGGCGAGAGAACCAAAGACAAAACAACACGAACAGAAACCGCTCAATTAAACAACCAAAGCTGTTCTAATCTGGGCCAGAAACGATCTGTCCATCCACACGCTGCACATATTAAGAAGCCAACTGTGAATATATGTTCTCAGGGATTTTTATGGAGCTGCTGTTGATATTCCTCCTGTTTGTGATGGAAGTTTTCACCCTGAACTTTTCATTAAGAAACACCCAAGCCACTAACCACTGTTTAAAAGTCATCCTCCCCCTGAGGATGTTCTTCACGCAGATTACTTGGTGCTGCCCATCTCGCCACATCAGAGTGGCACTCATAATCACAGCAAAGCGATCCCTCCAGGTATTATTATGACAATGACATTTGCCAATAGAAGGGCAGGCAGTCACAATAGATGTTTCTGTAGCAGTAAAACTGATTTATAGCAGCTCTCATAGAAATGATGATCCAGAGAGGGCATGTTAGCGAAGGTGGATAATAGCACCCGCGTGCACGGCTCCGCGCCAAGCCGGCGTGCGGCGTGATGCGACGCAGCCTTGACTGGCTCACAAACCCGGCTCCCTCGGATGACTGAGCCTGGCCTTCACAAAGTCTATTTCTCCCTCAGATAAACGCTGCCATAAATAAGAGTACAGAGCCAATCACCTCTCTGTTTAAAGAGACGAGCCACCTTCCCACACACGGGACCGTTTGTTTGTCGTAATCTCCCTGGTTTGTACTGGGGCCGCTGGTCTGCTGCTGGGGCCCGGCCCCGCCTGACTGATTGTTGGAGCCTGCTGCCTCCGTGTTTGCTGGGAGCCGCAGCCCAGGCTGTGGGTGGTATTTGCCATTTCAGAATTTTCTGCGCTGTAGACCAGATGGCCGTCAACCTTGTGTTGATCTTGGAGCGCCGTCTTGCCAAGGCCTGCTTTCCCCACAGCGTAATAAGAAGAATCAAGATGTTAAACATGCTCCCTGTCCTGAGCTCCTGGCTTCACTACACCGCAGAGGGATTATGTTTGTATCTGGCTGCGGCGGAGGAGTGTGGTGTGGGCTGTAATAAAGACCAGAGGGAACGAGGGCTGGCACAAAGCAGGGTTTCAACAAAATGACAGAACTCAAACCCCAACGGGTGACTTCTATTTTCTACTCACTATCTCTACTTACCTCTAGTCCTTCACTACTCGGCTCATGATTCTAGCTTTAATCTTATGTCACTGCTTTGAATTCCCCTTTGTTTGATATTTTCAAAAAATGTGACATCACAAGTCAAACAACTAAAAGGGACAGTTCACCGAGTCATTCAGTGTTTTGTTTCTAAAGGCTTTTGAAATGTGTTTTTCTGCCCTGGAAAACCAGTTCATAGTGTCGCCCCCTGTCTGTACTGCAGCAACAGACCACGGTGCAAATCAGTCAGATTTCCATGTCTCATGTCTGCATGAGAAAGGGACTGGACTGAGTTGAAGTATTTCCTTTCCTCAAAACGTCTTGAAACAGCTGTAAAATAAGTGTGAATCCTTTAATACAATATAGATGGTCTTAAAATCAATTACAAGACTTAAACTAAAGGTATAAATATTGACCTGACTTCACAACCAATGCAGATAACTATGAAGAGATATGGAACTCCTGCACCTTTGACCCCGTCGTGTGGAAGCTCGGCTCCATTAGCGTTACACTTAATACCCATTAAGTCGAAACTTCAAAAGAACGAATTCCCTCTGTCGCTGAGAGAAGGTTGTTAAACTAACAACCTGTAACTAAACACCTGGAAAAAATGAGAGTGAAGAGCTGTGGTGTCATCGGCCTCTTTAGCTCGTCCGCCGCTGTCCGACCACTTTCCCTCTTCATTTAATCCTCTGTCCACCTGCCTCTCCACTCACCCGCATGATAACTGCGTCCTTCATGTTGAAAAGAACAGGAAACCATCTCGCTGTTTCAATGAGCTCTGAATTAGACACGGGTACGCTGCTCTGCTTTCTGCCTGCAGTCCTTCACCTTATCCCCACATCCCATTGTCCAGCCTGCACAGAGTGCTTCTTATCCCTCGTCGGGTGTAATTCAGCATCATCTGCTACCGACGACCAGGCCCATATGCGACCGCGGCCCTGACGTTGACCCGAACCTCTCCACGGCAGGTACTTCCTATCCTGGAGAGGCTTGTTGTGCCCGTCCAATTCTGCCTCTAATCTATCAGGTAATTTGAAGCTGAATCTTCCATCTCCGGCCTCCCAGCGCGTCTCATGTTAGCCTCTGTAGAGGGTGTGCGGAGGATATTGGGTCTCAATCCCCTCTCAGCACGTCTGAAATCGAGTACAGCTGGAGGGAGAGCAAATGAATAAAAGAAAGCTGGAGACCAACATGTCACATTAAGTTCTGTGATCCTCGTCTGCGATTGTGTTCAACAACCTGCAGACGTGACTCATCTGGGATGTGACACGGTTCTCATTCAGTCGCTGAAGCTCAACCACTTGTGTCGTGTAGTAAAGATATTACAAAAATAAAATGAAAAAAACAAATGAAATAAATAGAGACATAATAGATAACAAATAAATAAGAATGAGTAAAAAAAATATAAATATGTCAGGAATACAATATAAAAGGAATAATTCAGACATACAACGTGTAATATATGTAAATTATTAAATTGCAAAAATGTCAATTCAATAAAATATATAAACAAATAAAGGGTGGAATGTGAAATATATGTCAAGAAAATTGAATAAGATGAAAATACAATAAATTACGATGAAGAAAATAAATCATAGAACAAAGTGTAAAAAAAGGAACAAATAAAATGTATAGAAAAAATTATTAAAATACACAAAATAAAAGATCAAATAGAAACCAACAACCTCACTGATGCATTTTGACCAATTTATAATATACGTGAAGCCAGAGCTGTGTGTGTGTGTGTGTGTGTGTGCTGGTGTGATGCTCTAGATTTTAGATATAATTAACATATGCATTGTGAGTGTTCCCTTCCTGCAAACTCAGCCCCAAACTTCTTCCTCCCTCTGTACATGAACTTCCCCCGTTTCGCCCCAGCGCTCTACATCCGACAGGAGCATGCATGCACACTAAGCACAATGATTCTGAGGCGTGTTTTTCTTGTTGTTGTTCTCCATAGAGGAAAAAGATGAAGAGGAGGCAGAGCAGATGTCAGGACTGATAGCGAGCTTATCTGAACATCATTGATTTTCACAGGTTCTTACTTGGGCCCAGCACGGGTTGGTTTACTCCTCGGATGCCAGAGCGCTTGACAGAATAGCCAGGAAACTTGTCAGAATGGATAAAACTGATAAGAAGACACAAACCGCCGTCTACCCACACCTTCCCAACCCGCTAACACACACTCCTGCTCCCTTCAACGCCTTTAAAAGCTTTTAACAAGAGAAGGGTACTTTTCACTTTGACGCAGGACTCATCAGTGGGTGAGAACAGGTGGAAAAGAAACGGAAAAGCAGCAGACATGGAGCAGAGGTAAAATAATTGGCCGCACTGCCCGTGCGTCCAGCTCTGAGCCCCACGTCGACCGCAGTCCTGCTTCTGTTAGTATTTGACCTATCTGCCCATTTAAGAAACTCCATCTAAGAGCATGTTCACCTGCTGGAGCATGAAAGCCGTCTGAGGCAGCGTGTTGCGCAGACAAAATAGAGAAGGGGGCACGGGGATAGGGTAACACAAGGAGAGGAGAAAAAACACCCCTCTCAACTAACTGTTCAATCAGTGCAGGCTTAAAACACCACGAGGAGATGATATTGCACTTTTACGGTTTGAGGAGAGAATAATGATGACATCTTAAATGACACAAGTTGTTTGTTAAGTAAAAGATAAAGCTTCAAGTTAGGGATCATGCATTTGATATTTTATCTCTACTGGTAAATCCAGGTAAATGTTTGAATTTCGGCTTCGTGGTGCATCATTTGTCAGACTGTCTGCATGGATGGTAAAAACTTTATGGACAATAGCCTCAGCACACGAAAGGAATCGACTGAGAAAGACACGAACTTAGAGATCTCTATTTTATTATGAGAAGTTTATTCTGGCGTGATGCTGCAGTCAAGAAAATTATCGAGAAACACTGATACCGCAGCCGGCCACCGGGGGGGTGATCGAGATGGTTTGGATTCACGTCATGTCATCCATCTTTGTATTTAAGTTTGTAACAGTCAATCTTTGCCCAAACCATGAAGCTACAGGTGCCAGATTAGACAATGATACCGTTAACAAAGAAACATGTGCTGACTATGTTTGTAATGCATTGTCGTATTTATTTAACTTAAACATCTGATCATCTCAGAGCCCTTGAGGAACAGTCTTGCTGATCAGATGGGAGTTTTTGTGAAGTTGGGCAAACCGCCCACAGAACACAAACCCATCGTCTGCTCTGATTCAGTTTGGAAGAATTGATTCTCCTCTCACCTCAAACCTTCCCGGCTGCAGACACAGCTACAGCTCTCCCTCCTCACCCATCGGCATATTTATCATTCCTCTGCTCACATGATGCATTCAGCCGTCGTTAAGTCGCTGTGCTCGTAGCGAAATGTCAAGGATTGTCTCCGCCGCCTGTTGTGTTTGCTTCCTCCTCCCTTCCTTCTGTTTCACGCTGTTCGTCCGTGTTGCCTGCAGGCGAGTGTGCGTCTCACATGCCCCCTGTGACACGTCTCATCTTTAAAGTGCAGCCGTGACAGCACATTTGTTAAAGACGACAATGAGGGTTCCTCGCCCCCAGGCACGCTCAAAGACGCTCGTACATTTGTTTGTGTTTGTGCCTGAGTACATAAATTTATGATTATATATCTCTGTGTTTCCCTTTGGCTTGGCTGCTGTTTATTTTTACTCATTCAAGAGTTTTTGTGGAGAAACATTTGAAGGAGCACAGCAGCTGCTTTATTTGACTTTCTCCAAGGTCTTGAGCATGTGATATACGGTCTGAATGGAAACGGTCACCTGCTCCTGATGCAGACCATATAGAGGTGAGCTCGCATGTTGTCCAGTATTTCCTGGTTATAACGGCTTTATACCAAGATTCAGGAACATCTTCTACCTCTAAACACGCCCTGGGCTCTGAATCCATTAGTGGTTATCACACCAGGGAAGGGGAGGCAATCTCCTGAGCGGTGAGGAGGGTGAGGTTGTGTTTGGAGGAGGAAGAGGGTGATGGCGAGTGTCCCCCCCCCATTGCAGGGTTAAGAGAGGCAAGACATGCTCCACAGAGAAAATCACTCAGCCACATTGTACGGACTAAATCAGAACCCACTGCCACCCCATCCATCTCTCTCACTGGCACTATAAGTGGTGATACTCCAGAGTCTGATTGTGCACGGGCGTGGGTGTGCGTTCGTTTGTGTGTTGTTTTTTGTTGTGTGGAAGTGGAGAGAGAGAGAGGGCGTGCAGCGGGCGGGGGGCGGGGGGGTGGGCACAAGGAGAGTCTTAAAAGCCGTAAGCTTTGCTTCCTGTCTCCTGAAGTTCACAGCTCCCATGAATCACCATCGCTACTGTTTTTAGCCCGATTACTTTTCTTTCAGTGCTCGACTGATCAAGGGATAAGGCGCGGTGGCGTGGTGGCTTGCACCGCCCCGAGTAGGTTCCCGGTTTGAATCTCTCTGTTTGCAGTTAGTTTTCCCTGTGTCTGTGTGGGTGTCCTCCAGGTACAAGCTTCCTCCCACAGTCAAAAGACTGAACGTAAGAAATGTCTGAATGAATGAGTTTCATCCATTGGACAACGTTTGCCGGTGGATCAGCAGAATCCGACTTCAGAGTCATGACCAGTGGAGTCGTGTCTTCTTTAGTAATTCTGTTTTGCGCTCACAAGAATCTGGTTCTGTTTTTCTTCTGCCACATTAAAAGATTTCCATCTTAAACTCGGCCTCTTGCAGGAAAGTGAGCGTTTAGGAAGCTGCTTTGTGTCTTTATCGTTTCCTGATTCACTAAACTCAAACATGTAATCCTCTAATAGTGCTGTCACTTTCTCAAATGGCTCTCAGTACGGTGCAGACCTCCGCCTGAAACCACATTTAAATCCGCTGGATCCAGATTTTTAGTTGGATCTACACCAAATTCCACACATTCATAAATATCAATGTCTTATGCTGAATTTCTTTCATCAAGACTCATAAATTATTCCCTGAGAAATTGGTGAAAATCTCCCAAAACATCTCACAAAGTAAAAAAAAAAAAGAAATTCCTTGATCTGCCCTTTTGCCAAAATGTAGTCAGTACTTTCTTGGCTCACGTCTAATCTTTCCACTGAGTTTCATGGAAATGTGTTCATTAGTTTCTCATCCTGCTGATAACAAACTAACCAACCAACTTGGGGCGGACGTAAGAAAGTAGATCAAACTGACTGAGTGAATGACAAACGTGTCTTTTACTGAACCAAAGAGGACACGGCTTCAGTTTGTTGAGCTTTCGTCCATTAACGGTTTTGACTATTTGTCCACATTTAAGCAAATGTTTGATTCAAGGATGAAATGACCTTATTCTCTAAATATCAGCATGTTTGCTTATGTTTTATATTGAACCCCTTTAATATTAATGATAACCCCAATATGAAAGTTCTCACAAGTCTTTGTTCGCTTTTTAGAACCACAATTTAAAAGTAAACCTCACATTAAATGATTTGGTGTGCTGCATAATTAACAGTTGAGCTTTGCTAGAGCGTAAATTACCTCTTTTTTAAAAATATACTGTATTTTATTCAGAAACATGAGTCCAGAATAAAATCCTTTAACAACTATTGGTTGGTTTTCCCCAAATAAGTTTCTAACGTTTAATCTGCAGGCAGGTCGGGTCAGAGCGGAGGGAGGCGTGGCTGACTGCCCACTGGACCCTCGTTTCCTTTTAGTGGTGGGCGATAGGAATCATTCATCAACTTAAATTGCCCAACTTTAAAAAGTTACCACGACTTACGTGGACTGTGTGAGCTTTCTACTGTTTTTGGGAGACTTTGCCCGGGTGTTGTAATTACCTCAGTAATATGCAGAGCCTTTTTTATCCCGCTCATAAAAGGCCGTCACATTAATCAAGTTGTATTGGCGGTGGTGAGCTATATGAGATATTTGGGACAACAAGTGATGCGTGTCTTTGAGGGATGCGAGCCTCTGAATGTGTCACCCAAACCAAGTTCCCCACCATTAAACGTTATGACACTATAGCTCCATTAACAGTCTGGATATTACTCATATCGGAGTCTTGGAGGAGGAAGAGAAAAGATCGTGCCAGGCGGCTCTGTGAAGTTCATTCCTTGGTGTCAGTCTCACGTCTAATTGTTGAGCAGGTCATCTATGGGAAACAGAGACGTGTGTGTGTGTGTGGGGGGGGGGGAATAGCTTCCTGACAAAACATGGCATATTTAATTTGTCAGCCGGGGATGAAATTGGCCAGTGAGGAAAACAAACGACAGCTACATGGACCGATGGTACCAATTCGTCAGGGGGAAGATGGAGGAGCTGGTCTCGAGATAGCTCACATCTCCATAAATCACTTTGACAATTGACTTGAACTGTGAGAGGAGGAGGTCTTCCACAGAGCCGGCCTGAACGGGCACTGATATAGGACGTCTCGCTCCCACTGCCCAGAAATAGAATGACAGCTTGATGCATTGAGGATGGGCCGTGATGGCTGACTGAAACACTGACTGACTCATTCGAAGCGCTAATCGGTGAAGTCTTCTTGGTTTAACTCTGGGCGCCATCTTTGGTGGCACGTTACTCAAATTTCTAACCGTAACATAAAAAAAACAAAAAAAACATTCTGTTGTTACTTTGGTGAGAAACTGTTCTTTTGACGGTTTAGTTTCTGGTGCTCTGTCTTTTCACTGCTCGGACTAATTATGCAGCTTGCCTAACAAATGGCCGTCGCTGCTGCCAAAAATGTAAATTACCTCCTGTGACCAGTCAGTCTGCGGCCGATGTGAGTGAAGAGGTAAAACAGTCGTCTACTAATCTCAAAGCTCCTGATTCCAACCTCAGCTCCTCCAGGGACTGTGTCAAAGTGTCCTTGAGCAAGACGCTGAACCCGTAACTGCTCCTGACTCTACGCCTTCACCATGTTAACTGAGGTTGAGTGTTTAGAGCTGCTGATGGGCAAGAAAGGTGCTACACATATTTATTTATCTTCCTACTGGAACAAAAGTAAGATTTATGATTTATCAAGAGGAAAATCATAAAGGATGAAGACTGTTCAAGGAAATTTAGGAAGATTTTTAAACTACCTCGTCCAAGGCCAAACAGTCCCTGAAATTCAATCAAGCTGCACCAAATTTCACACACTTATAAATACCAGTCCTCCAAATATGCAAGATTTTTCTTCTCATCAAGAACCATGAAATATTCTCTGAAAAATCTGTGAAAATCCGTCCAGTAGTTTTTGTGTAATCTTGCTCAAAAACAAACAAACTGGCGAAAACAGAACCTCCTTCTTGCAGGTAATTATTTATCTTTTTAAAAAAGAATCTGTCCATTCAGTTCCTACTTATCTTTGTCTAAGTAACGTATTTAATCTATTTATATGACCAATGATAACAGGATATAAAGCAACAAATTGATAAGTAATTATTTAATTGACTGGTATAAAAGTGAAACCGGTTGTAAATTCCCCCTTTTTCTGTATTAAAAAAGGTCTTAAAAATAAGAAAATCTAATTTGGCAAATGCCTAAAATGCCTTTTGAGCTTCACCAGAAGACAATAAGCAGCTCAATCTGCTCCTCTGTCTGTTAGACGTGTATTTCTCTTCCTCTTTCACGCCTCTCGTCTTCCTCACATCCATCCTCTACCTCTTTAACACGACAAACTAAATAAACTAAGACTTCACAGTTATTTAACTCGTCGATTGGACCTCTACATGTGATATGACGCCTGAAATTAGAGCTTCAACATCCAGCGTTACTCTATTAAAGTCATGTGATTACAGTTATAATGCATTACATCCAACAGATGATGCTATGTATTTCTCTACAGGTGCATCACGACTGTGACGCCCAGTCGAGTGCGAGCTTCACGCGCTCGCTGGCTCACGGATCTGTGTGTTCACGCTGGTAACACTCGGCAGGCTTCCTCCTCGTCTCTTTCTCCGCCTGCCTTTGTTTACATATGTCTGTCTCCGTCTCGCCTCCTCTTATGTCAGATCAACGTTCTGGCTTTGCTTATTTCTACCTCTGCTGAGTGGCTTGTCTACAACATCCCGTTGTATGAATGCTCATCGTGGACAAGCGATTACAACGGCGCTAAATTGCAGATTATGATTTCACAACTGCAAACAGTAAAAGTGCAGTGAATGTTGAGTGCGGTGCTGAGTAATTACTGGAGCAGGGGAATAGACCGACTGTGCCGGAGTGTTTTCCTCAGAGAAGTAATTTACTTCAGTTGCTCTAATAAACATTCGGCCATAAAAACAAATCTGTGCGGCAAACGCCAAACGTGTAAAGCTGTCGGTGTTGAAATGACAGATTAGAGCGTCCACTGAGCAAATGAAACACGACTCTGAAGGTTTGAACTGCTCGTTCTAATGGGAGATTTGTTGTGCTTCCAAAATCCCATCACAAAACAAAGTAATGTCAAAAAAAAGGGAGAATTATTATTATTTATTTTTCAGTTTATTTGGTTGGTTTGGTGCCTGTCACCGTTTCCCTGATTATTTGTAATCTCTGAAATAATATGTTGTCCAACAAGCCCAACACTTAAACCTCTCAATCTGTTATGGTTTGCTGTTTTTTTTTTTCTGGTATAAAACCATGTTGAGGGTAAAAATATCCCAACCACTGGGGCATCTGATGGCAACACAACGTTTCCAGCCATCTGAAGCATCAAACTGAATAAACTCCGCTGGAAGACAGAGAGCGATTCCTCAAACCCAGCGCGCCCAGTAGACCATGACGCCGTTCAGCTACAGGACAATGGGCACGCTACATGACTCCTGCTTTTTTTTTCCTGACTGCGGCTCACATCTAACCCTCAGCTCCGTGCACCACGTCAACTGACATTTTTCAAAAGGCATTTTCGGCGAAATGTCAGAAACGACAAACCGTTGTTGACACACAGGAAGCAGGAAAATGTTTTTTTCATATTATCCGTCAACCACTGCACCTACATTTGTTAGCTTTGGTTTCACATTGTAATTTTGTAATCTAGATTTTGGTCTGGACAATGGTCCGAGGAACCTTTCACACCTGATATTTGAATTCAGACTGAACCAAAAACGATTTGGACGAAACACGTGTTGTGAAAGAGCCCTGACCCTCACACCTGAGATGTGTAGAGCTTCATTAAAAGGTGTCTAAGAGATAAAACGTGTATTTGCCCTTTAAACAACCCTCAGACTGAGTCCTGCCGTTCACGTCACATGTGAGGTGAGTAAAACAAGTTCATTTCCCCGTCACTCGTCATGCTTGTTCACCTTGAAATAAATCCAGGGAGGGAACGGACATTCATTTTGAAAGCACTCCTATTCTTCCACGTGTTCAGTGCCTCTCTTCTCCTCCTCATTCATGTCTGGCTCCTCAAATATTTAAAGGTAGGACTCAGGAATTGAAGTGACTGCAAACACGGAACCCAGGGCCCACTCAACACGGCAGAGTGCGTTGTCGAACAAGGCAGGAGCTTATTCCAACATGGCCACGAGAGCTCGCCACGGAAGTTAGGAACGGAAGCCGAGCCTTTGTGTCGGTCCCTCGACTGGATGTTTATACAATACAGTTTTCAGCCTGCACTCTTAGTTATGTATCCCAGTAATAACTTATTCTTATGTCATTTACAACAAATCCCTTTCATGAAATCAGCTCAGCGTCTACACATACATCTTCATATACAGTCACTGGTTCTTCAACCCACATCTTGAATATTTAACCCACTTTACAAACCAGCAACTAGCTCATGAAGAAAGTCGGACATTCAGCAGTTGAAGTATATTTCTTTTTTTGATGATAACCAAACCTAATAATTAATGAATTAAAGCCCTAATATAGCCCTAATTCATCAGGTAGAAGGAAACACTTCCATGTTTGCTTCTCTTTATTATCTTAATAAATAGGTGATTCTTAAGTTGTTCTGGTTCCTCAAAGTCACATGTTAATCCGTTTCTGTGTCGGATGAGATTAACAATAACTGACTGTGCTGCCGATCTTATGAAATCTATAAAAACTACCATTGCTGGATTCAGCCTCAGTGTCTAGACACTCTTCGACCTGCGAGTCAATAAAACCAAGCTAACTGGGAAATGGCAGGAGATTCCGCTGCAAGTTTTCCACAAGTTTGATTTTCTTCTCGCCACGAGAGACACGCGAATCTCCTCGGGAGACATTTGTCTCCTGAATACAGTGGGAAGAGGAACCGATCCTCCCACCTGAATTCAGACGAGAGTGAACTCTTGCTGTGGTAACTTCCTCGCTCTGCTCCTCCTCTGCATCTCCCATTCTGTCTCATCTGCTTCTGTTCACTCCTCAACTTAAAAAGAGGACACAGGTAAAGTGATTTCAAAGGGGAGAATAATGATAGCGAGAGGAGGGATGGGAGGGAGGACGGGTATTGAAGTGTATGTTTCCAGGACGGTTGTGCCTGAGATCAAACGGTGTGTGTGAGTGGCTGTATGGGGGGGAGGTGGATGTCCCGCCCCACCACTCCCAACCATCACTGCAACAAGGCATCAGAGATGTCAGCACCATCAAACACCATCAATGAACACAAGGGACTCTGTCTCAGCATGAGTAAACACACAGATTCTCACTGGAGCTCCCTATCACGTATCTTTACACTGCTAGAAAATATGATCTTTTCAGAAATTGAGCCAGTTAAATTCAGATTGAATATGAGTTACGTGGAGTTATGACGATTGATATTTTCCACTGACACCTGTAATGCAGTGTGCAGCATATGCACGGCTTGGTGACCATGAAGATCAGCACAATGATAACCTGATAAAGCCGTTGTCGGACATGTATTTCATCACACACATGTTACGTAAAGGCCTCGTCTTCGTTCCTTCTCTGTAAAGGTCACTGTCACAGTTGTGCTGGTTCTGGGAGAACAGAACGGACACGTCTTGTCTTTTTAAAAAAAATGTCATAGTTCATTTGTTCTATGCAACAACAACAATAACATTTCCTCGTGATACAAGAAAAAAGGAGATATTTTTAAAATTTTCAGGATGCTAAATATTTTAACATTCCTCCATGCGGATCCAGTTAAATTTAAGATAAGCAATCTTAAATGTTTCTAATTTGAATATCTATTCATTTAGTTATGTACCCCACCCACCTCCTCCATGTTAACAGATGGGACTTGGACCAGACAAAAAAAGTCAAGGTTCACATCAAGTAGATGTTTCTCAAAGGTGGTTTCTGTCATTTCAGGTAAAGTTCTTATCAGTTATTATCTGTGGCTTAGTCACTTCATACTACACATAAGCATTTGATCCATTCTTAATGAAAAATATTGATCAGAGCAGCTCTCGCGCTTTGTTGAAAATGTCAGACTGTATAATGAAGAAGCTGAATTCTAAAGGAAAGTGAAGAAATCCTGAAACTGATGCAAAAATGATTTGGGGGATATTTACTGATATTGCTTTGATGTTTAAAAACAACATAAAGAGAATAAGAATCAATGCAAGAGAAAGAAATGTTTTTCCCTCTCAGAATACGGATGTGATGGATTGTTGTTTGCATGATCATGTTTAAATCAATGGCAAAAGAAAATGAAATATTTAGAACATTGATTCCAAGTCGTCTGTCCTCCATCACATTGTTCACACTGACAATGTGTGATATGAAGCATTTTAAGATATGTAGACACTGGATCATTTCTTTTAAAGTGTTTTGAGATCATTTAAAAACTGAATGGTGGAGAGAAGGAGAAGTAAAAGCAACATACACCAGCATGACTTTAAGTTAGATTTGAAATCATCAATAATGAGTCAGGACCGGATGTGGGACGTAGCACTATTCCAGAGCTGTGGGGGGTCGTGATCTTCTTCGATCATGGTATAGTCGAGTTTCCTTGGGCTGGATGAGTCTAAGCTATTCCACTTCCAGTCCTACACGGCAGACAGTGCAGCTAAAGATTTATTTTTCTTCGCCTCAAACAACCAGCGCTCCTCGTCTTCCTCAGCAAACAGCAGGAAAGAAACACATGTGAGACTCTAGCTTTTCTGACTCCGTCGACGCGGCTCTCACGCTATCGATCGGATGCTTCAGGACATGGAAGTGAAATGATGTTTGAGGAAAGCTCGGATAAAAAGCCTTCGAGCCAATGACAGAGCAAACCGTATCTTACAATGTGATGTGTCTTTTTCCAAACTTCAGTCACATCTCCTGCGAGTCAGGCCATGCTAGTCATCCGATGGAGGTGTTTGTTTTTTTTGGTTTCTGACGCTCTCACTTCCCTCACAGCTGCAGACGATGCAGGTGATATAGCTGCAGTACGGGGGCCCCTGTGAAATGCGTATAAGGTATGTGGGTATATGTGTGTTTGTGTGTCTGAGCGCATCCAGCGTTCTTCTCTTTCATCCCTGCATCTGTGGCCGGCTGCCACGGGCCCGTATCGTTTAACACACTGCACCTGTCGGGATGAATTTGATACCTGAAGATAATGGATTGGAGTTCAAAGGGGAGGTTGTGGACAGGAAACTTTTCCAGAGCTCGTATTTCACCAGCAATCAGCGCTGATGCAAACACACAGGCCCCCGTCCACCAAAACACACACACACACATAAAGTCATGTACACACACAGAGAAACACACATGCAGCATCTCAACAGCAGGTGTCACATCAAGAGAAACTTACTTTATTACTAAAGTTATATTTATTTAAAGGAAGAAACTGATTAGTACTAATTATCAATGCTGGACATTATCTACACTACTTGTCCTTTGGGGGTTGTTGGGGGCTGGAGCCAATCACAGCTGACATTTGGCGAGAGGCGTGGGGATGATAATATATTATTGATAATGATAATAAACTTTATTTATATTGCATCTTTAAAACAAATTGTTAACAACAGGGTTTGACAACAAAGCAAATAAGTTTTGGTAGATTTAGCAGAAGTCTGTTCCAGATTGAGTCTTGAACACTCGACCTCTATTTGACAAAGGACACGATACAGATTTCTGAACATCAACTCCACCTTCAAACCAACGTTTTAAGCAATTAATCAACCAAACAGACACACGCAGAAGCACACAACAAACTCAGTAAGTGCACATGAATCATATATTATAACATTAGTGATGTTGTTCCTTGAAGAGCAGTGGACGAGAGAGAGAGAGCAGCCTGATGCTCTGAGCTGCAGAGTAAAGAAACCTAATGGGTTTGTGGGTCAGATTTATTGCAACTCGTCCCCTCCGCTGCTTCAGGAGAGAAAAAGTTGACCGGACTACACGGGCTCCAGGGACCATAACTCATCCCCCAGTGTGCTCGCTTTTATTCATCCAGAGTATATTGGTGAGCATTGACTCCTTTTTTTTGGGGGGGGGGGGCTAATAAAACATAATCACTGTCTGCCGGGACCAAGGTCACACCGCGCTCCTTATGCAATGAGATGATTATTTTTGGCCTCCGCTGAAGGTCGAGCTGCTGTTTATTTTTCGCCTACGCCCGAGAGATGGATTGTTAAAACATGAAATAGGGGATGTTTGGTTTTGATGTAATTGGGGGGGGATCATAGTTTGCAGTAATATTTGAGGACTTTTCCCTCGTGCGCTAATGCCGAGCGCGTTAACTGGGCAGGTTGTTTGAACAGGTTGACTGTGAGCACATTTGTTGTTGCATGAAATAAGCTGGTGACATTTCAGCTCGGGGACGGACGCCTCTCGAGAGTTAAACAGTTTGACATCTTAGTTTTTCATTTTCGTAGTTTGTAATAGACAAGAGTTAATAAGAATTGCATTAAAGACGTGGGAAATTGTAGGTGGAAGTAATATATTAGGCCCAGTAACATTATCTTTCAATCTGCCAATTACCTGAATTCAGTTCAATCTAACGTGGAGGGGGCGTGGCTTATGGCCTGTAGCTCGCCACCTGTGGGCGATTAAGATGGTTTGGCTCCTCCTTCAGGAGCTGTTATCATTTTCTATTTATTTTCTATTGTGTGAATCCATGTTTATGTCCAGTCAAGATGGCGTCAAACAGTTTTAAGGGCTTTATTGTCGTCTCGGTCATTACGATAAGTCTCCAAATTGCAGTAATGATTGTTTTTGTCGGTTTTGGATGAAAACACCCACGGGCAAAAAAAAGCTGAACTCTTTTTAAATAGTAAATCCCTGATTGTTCATTGAAAATATTGATATTACCGTGCAGCAGTTAATTTAAGTTTTGTAAGTGGTCAGACTGGTCGTCCACAGCGACCAGCTTCACTTAGAAATAGATTTTTTCTAGTGGCCTTGAATGTTTGAAATTTCCTTCTCCAAACCCGGTCAGAGGGAAAAAGGGGGGCTGTGGAGAATCAATTCAAATTAATTTCAGAGATGGGCTGTTTCTGTCTATTACTTAAAGCAACTCTCATTTTAAATAGATACATTGCCTGAGAGTCGGTCAGTCGCAAAATAAAAAAAAAGGAAAAAGAAGTGAAAACATGATTGCTTTCTTCAACCCAAGAGGGGATGGAATAATTCACTGTCTGGCTTGAGAGGGAGTTGCAGGAGTAGCCTAATGAAAAGAAAACCTGCACCTTGTGCTGCGTGATCGAGCATCAGGCATCGAGGAATTAGTTCTGGCTAACACACAAACAATGGCCCCTGCACAGACATGAACATTGTACTGTACGGCTGCCTGTGTTTAAGTGTCAGAAGGCCACAGGAATTTACTCATTACTTGCTGTAGGTGTTGTTTAAGGTGGTGTGTATTCGCTGTGTTTGCACTGACAGTGTAAATTACAGCGGTATTTTTAGCTGCCTCAGTCCATTTGTCAGCCATGTGCCTCTTCTTTAACCTAAAGTGCTAAACAGATGCTTCGGGAAAAGTGCTGGTTGTGAGTCTTTATGTTAAGACTGTAAATCAATTTGAACTGCAGTGCACAGAACTGTAAACGCCTCTAATCCCTGCTGCATTGCAGGACAAAATATGCTCCCAGAGAAAAGATGGACTCTTCTTACTGGGAATTTGAGATAAAATGTGAGATAAAGAGGTTTTAATAAACGAGGGAAAAGCTGGATTATTAACCAAAATGAGACAAAGTGAAATGGATTTTAAGAAGACTTGAAAAAACTTAACGTAAACCTAAAATATGGAACTTCAGCCACTAGGGGTCTCTCAATCATGCAGTGAAGCAGCGTGGAATCATGGGAGTTCTATTACCGATGATAATCAACCTGATCATGTTCCCGGATGAGGTTACGCAGCAAATAGAAATGAAAAATCAAGTTTCCAATATAAACAGTGGAAGGAAAAACCAGCTAATTGGCTATTTGGCTCACGTTGTGTTTTTCCTTCGTCCTACATTGTTTTCCACAGAAGTTTGATCAGAGATGGACAAAGACACCAAAACGAAACGTGACCTTTAAAAAGTTTCTGGATTTCTGGATTTCAGATTGAATCTTCAAAAGAACAATAAATGGAACGATTAGTGAGCTCATAGACCCAACTCCTAATTATCTATCGTAAATGTTTCAATCTATTTTATTTTGTATTGAAATCTTAAAAACCATGTACCTGATTATATTGTTAATTTATTCTCTGAGCAGAAACAGGACTTTTACTATGAATAGAAATAAATATCTGAAGCAAATAGTTGGTAGTTGATAAAAAATGACCAAACCTTTTCTCCCCTTTCAAACTTGAACTGTGTGTAATCGTCCTTCACATTATCTCCGGGCTTTGCATCGAGGTGGACTGGTTAACCAAGCGATTCAGAAGTATGACACTGAGCAAACTGACAGAAACTATGTAGTCTCTCCCTCTGTTGAAGTGGCAACAAGAGGCCGGAGGTCAGTCGATCCATCAGCAGCCGAGACAGATGAGTTACAGCCCTGACAAAGAGTTCACTCCTCTACAAAACACCACGAGGCAGCTCGGTGCACAGAAAACACACATCTCCTCTTGACACCTAGTGTCTGTTTCCCCACAACTGTGTTTCTACCCTGAAGGTGGGTTCCATCTTCCATCACTGTCATGACATCAACGATACCTCTGCTGGTTTTAAATAACACAGAGAGAACCTGCTGCGAATTAGCCAAAAAAAGTGTTTCCAGGGAACTAAAGCAAACTGAAGGAAATATGACACCAGCATCAGCTCAAGCGTATCATAGCAGGTGTGCAAGTACGAACACACTCCAGCGCCGCCGTCGCCTGCCAGCCAGGCCCGGGCCTGATTGACATGACGTTGTTTCCCAGACCACAACAATGCCAGCAGGGTCCTTGTTATTCTGTGAGCTCTCTGAGGCTCAAAGGCGCCTTCTGGTTGCCCATAAAGCACCATCAGGCTCCGGGCCCTGCAGTCATTCAATTAGGAATTTACTGGGCTATTGATTTCACCACAAGCCAAGTGTATCACATCTTGGAAACAATAAGGAGCCCTTTACCGAGCTCTCACCTAAAGGGCTGATGACTTGGTCCGAAGGCACACAAAGACGTATGCGCTAATATGTCCAGTGAACACGTACAAAAACCATTTGAATCCAGTTTTTTCTCACTCTCCTTTCCACTATAATGGAAATACTTTACTCAATATGAACTATTAAACGACGGCTGTTTAAAAGAGAGTGAAGAATACGCGACTTAAATCATGATTCAAGACATGATTTATTAAACAAAGATTTCCTAAAGTCACTAGTACTTTCTTTGTGCTTCCCCGGATGTAGTTTGAAATATTTGCTTGAAATGAACAAATATTTTGTTCACACAGTTTTTGTCGGTGTGACATCAAGAGCAACATTTGCATTGATTTGAAGAAGTTTAATTCACAGGAGCATTAGCTACATAGCAATTGAAACATGGGATTGAATCTCATGTGGAGGCGAAAGTCTTTTATAAAACATAAATAAAAAGAATAATGGCCGCATCTTGGCCCCAAGACAAAAATGAATTTGAAAAGTCAATATTTTGAACGTTGTTGGATTTTATTCCACAAAATTTGAAGATGTTTTGTCATGGTTACACCTGTAATGACTAGTTTTCTGTCCAGTAGGGGGCACCAGAAACAAGCTTCCCTGTTAGTTGACATGTCGAACTTGTTTGCTCGCTACCGATTCAAACATTTAGCAGAAACAGAGAGTTTGCTGTAATTTGGAGTTATTATGTGTTGGATAGCTGAAATAAAGATTAATTATACGTCTATTTTCACTGAGACTGAAACTAAACTGTGAAGTTGTGGGATAAAACCAAAATAATGAGTGAAAAGGGGCTAAAAAGCTGCTTGAAGTGAAGGCAACTCAGTGGGTTTGATTCAAAATATGATTATTGTGAAGCATTGCTACAAAAAAAAAGTGATCACAGCCTCTTTAAATCAGGAACACTGAATGTTGCATTCATTTCATGTCATTGTGAAAGTCTTTTTGTTGAACCTGCAGAATAATGGCTACTAGCCATCTATTAAATCTTCCGTCACCCCCCAGCTGTATCTATAATGGCAACAACACATTCCAACAAGGCTGATAAAGTTTCCCCGCAAAAAATCTTCTTTTCAACATAACACCGTCCCTGAAGAATCCCAGTGTTTACAGTGTGTGTTTTATTATTCAGCGCAGAGCTTTGCAGAATACAAACTGTTGATGCAACACGAGTCGAGCTGATTATCGGGCCAATTGAGACCATAATGGAAGTGAGGAGGAGGGAGCAGCCGGGCAGAGCGGGACTCAGCCGGGAGTTCGAGGAGAGTAAGTGCGAACAGGGGAGAGTACATGTAGATGCTTAATGAATTCGGTCACAGCGCGGCACAATGAAATCTTTATCCGTGGGGGATGAGGCAGGGGACTTGGCAGAGCCCCGGCGTATCTCGGCAAAGGGTGAAAAATAGAAATCCCACTGTCCCCCGTTGGCTCTCCCTCATGTCAGCTGCCGTGGTTACTGAGTTGGCTGCCAGCGAGCCTCTCCGCCACTCCATCCCTCCATCCCTCCATCCCTCCTCCTCCCATCCCTCGTCTTTCTCTCTGCCCGTCCAACTCTCCTTCACGCTCCTGTTTCCTTCTCCACCACCATCACCACCCCCCCCAGGCTCATTCTCACCCAACTATCCTCCGATCACATGTCATCTCCTCCTCTATCCTCCTGATCTTTCAATAATTTATCGTTTTATCTCTCTTTCAACTTCACCTTGTTGTCACGCCATCGTCATCCCTGTGTGGCTCAGCGGAATAAAACAAGTGCTCCCCCCTGCTGCTCCCTAAAGTCAATAAACTACATTCATGACTGCACACACACACACACACACACACACACACACACACACACACACACACACACACACACGCAGCAACGAGGCTGCAGCGCTCACATGCAGCATTTGTGAAGACTTACCTTCGTTTAACAGGTTGATCAGTACGTGCAATATTTCAAAAAATATCATTGAATGTCATGTGAGTGCGCTTCAATTACAACCAGACGAGGTGATGCAGGTTTATGAGATGCACAGACATATCAAACAAATCCTACCTTATCTTCACTGAAACTTCTTTTTCCTCTGCAGCCGCTGTCGGGTCACTGCAGTTCTCTCACTTTTTGTTTTCCTCTTCTCTCCTTGATGTGCAGGTTTCTATCTCATATCTCAGAGTTTGTGCACAGAAGTCCAGTTGCTCAAGGAAAAAAAAAAGGAAACACCAGAGAGCAAGAGCTCGCGCCTCCTGATCCACTCAGCTCCTTCCTCCTTGTATGCGCTCAGGGTTGAAGTGTGAGACAAAGTAATCTTCAGGTGAAAAGAGAGACTCCCTCCCTCCCTCTCTCTCTCTCTCTCTCTCTCTCACCCTCCTCTCCCTCTCTCGCTCTACCTGCTCAGAGCGTTTGTGGACGAGCTCGCGGAGGTGCTGCTGCTGCCTCTCCAGCTCTCCCTCTCGTGTCTGAGCGCTGTGCCGCTGCTCCATCCATTCCCCCCCGTCCCTCTGCCTCTCCCTCCCTCCCTCCATCCCTCCCTCCCTCCATCCCTCCATCCCTCCACGGCTCATGAATGCTCAGACACGGCAATTGTAGCTGAAAGGCACTGAATTAACCCACAGGACTCAAAACACTCTCCTTCGCTCCATCACTTTTACCCAGTTTTTCTTTCGTTCTCTCTTTTTTGCAGCGACCCCTCTCACTGTGTATGTGACCCTCCTGAATAGTACAATCAGTTCTCTTTAGGGGGAGTGATAGTCTATTAACTCCGTGGTCCCTGCTCTCCATTGGATTTTTATCCGCGGACGGTTTGAAGGAGGAATAAAACATTACGCTCTAACATCCATGATGAATGTGCAGTCAGGGACGGCAGCCCGTTAAGTTGGAGTGCTGCACACACGGGCACACGCTGTAAGAAAATTGCCTCATAAAAGGATCATGAGCAAAACAAGAAATATGTAGGCCTGCGATGAATAAGTCAATATTTACCAGGCGCCTCCCCAGGGTAATCAACAATTAGTTGTCCTTAAAGTAGTATAATTGGAGATAATTGAAGATATCGAGTCATTGGAAAACATAGAAGTCATCAGAGAGTCGTGGTGCCCGCTGGCTGGGGAGCGTTTTTTCTACCGGCTCATCGACTGGTGTCTCATGACTCCAGATAAAATCCCACGTCAGCGAATCAAAGTCAAAGTCTCTGATGTCACGTTCAGTCAGGTCTCCGGAGGACAAAGTGCAAGTGCAGTTTGAAGTCTTAATTACCTGTCAAGTCTCTAATTGGGATTCAGACTTGAGCGCTAAGTAATTACGACCAATTACAGAAAAGTCTTCTATAGAAAGTCAATCACACTCGACTTTAGAGGCTGAATGTGTCAACACACACAAACTGATCTGTTTGTTGGTATTTCTAAATCCAAAGGACTTGTGGCCAGTGTCTGTTATTTGTATTGTTCTCAGCAGGTAATGCTCATGTTGTATACTGGAAATTTCTTTATGACTGTGAAACTGAAAATGAGATACAAGTATAAACACAGTGAGTCAGTACCGTCTTATTTTATATAGCAGCTAGACTCAGATCATGTGAACGCTCACAACCATATACAACCTGTAAACACAACATGTTCTGCTGCTGGACACTGGAGGATTATCGGCTCAGGGGCCTGAGAGATCTGTGGCTGATCTGAACAGATGATTCAGGTAAATGATCCTGTAATGTGGCGGCTTTGCAGATGTTATCTTAATGTCACCGGCTCGATTGAAGTCTCCTCGATTCATATCAATACCAAACGACTCGCGCAGCGTCTCGCGTGTTTCAGGCAACTTCACAAAGTCCAGTTCCAGTTGAAGCTCTTTCGTGGTTTCTACGAACTCCCGAGGGAAACATTCGGCTCTATCTTCAGACTGTGGACTGCTTCCTGGTTTTCCTGCCCTCCCTGTGTTTTCTGCACGTGCTCAGTGAACCATCTCACCTGTTGCTGTATAAAAAGACCAGATCGAACATCCCTGCTCTGCCAGAGCGTCGTGTTTCCCAGTGGTGCTCGCGCTTCGACCAACCTCTGCTGCTTCTCTTACGATCATCTGAGGAACTTCTCTCTTGTTCCCCGATGAACTCTCGTCCTGCTTTTGTTTTCCTTCTCTCTCAGAATCACGCACTTTCCTTCTGGCTCCTGTCACGCTCAGTCAACTCACACCCACACTTCTCCACAGATTCACCTCCTTTAACCCGGACGCCATCCCCCCCCAGTTTGGTTTGACAGAACTCCTTGAGCTCTGTGTGTTGGTAGCTGTGGTCGGCAGTTTGAGCACGATTGGCTTCACACTCGAGATACCTATTAGTTCACCAGACACCATATTTGTCTGTCTGATGATGTGAGAGCAAACATCAGCTGAAAGTTGCTGTAAAGCTCCTTGAATCCGAGAGGAGCTGCAGAGGAGTTGATAATCATGTCACAACTCATCGATACACGTTGCCTCTTCTTTTGACATCACACACACACGTCTGACAGGTGCTCGTCATGCATGATGAAGGTTATATCCACACAGCATCATTTCCTCTGAGTCATGTATGAAATCAATAATCTTGCACTTTACCTCCACAGCCGAGCTGCGTCTGAATCCAGTTTTCCTGCTGTTTCCTCTCCGCTGTATTTAAAGAACATAAATCTGAAAATGTAAAAAGAGGAAGAAGATTACCATCAAATCTAGGTGGGAATTATCTCCACAGCTATATGATTTCCTGCTGCTCTCAGGAGGACCAACATGATTATGTTAACAAGGAGGCCATCTGCATCATGGCAAATTACTGCACAGTGCGACGGCATAAACAAAGTAATTGTGGTGAGAGACGCAAAAATGGTAATTCATAAAAACAAAAAACATGTTTCCAGGTATTTCAGCAGAACATAATCCTGAGTATTTGCAGCACATGAAGTATTGAGATATCAAGTATTTGCTAGAAAAGAAAAAGGTGCAGGAGCTCGATTTGAAGAGTGATACTGCTCCTGTGATGGTCTTTGGAGAAAATAGTTTTCAGGTCTGGATTGGCCCACACACACACACACACACACACACACACACACACACACACAACCACACACAAACACGCACAGAGAACGAGAGTCTGTGCGTGATTGATTTCTTCGGGTTATCCCCAGGAGATGAGAAAGTTTGCATGTCTCGCTCCCGAAACCTATAAATCACATCGATCCAGCAGGATAATAAGGCCATGCCTGTACGGGGAGATGAGAAAACAATTAGAGCGGCGTGGTAAACCCACACAGACACAGAGATGAAACAGAAGTCAGACCTAGATAGATGGATGGGGAGGCAGATAGGCAATAAAACATGAAGGGTAAAAGGGAAAGAGGTAGAATAAGGATGATGCTATCAGCTTGTCATAGAAGCAGAAACAGGAAGCATCAGGAAAGTATAGCAGAGCATGTTGACGTCTCACGTATTTCTCTTCCTCTCTGCAGCTTCTTTCTTGACCTTCACATTCTTATTTTGACCAGTGGACAGTCGACAGCTAGATTCCGGATGGAATATATATGTATATATAAAGAAAAACATTTTTTAAAAACCCTTTATTTAATATTCGATAACAAATAGTCATTTTAAGTTGGTTTACTGAGATCAATGAAAAACAGTGTTTTGTTTTTTAAGCTAAAATATGTCATTGTTTACCCTGGACTGTACATATGACATGTCAGATCTCAAAAGTGAAGCCAAATCGTCTGGATCGCCCCCTGGTGACTGGCTGCAGTATAGGTCATAACCCTACCTCCTCCATGTTAGCAGAAAAGAAAATCTTAGAAGTTTCTGAAGATGTCATTTTAGGTAGAGGAGGGATTCAAACGTGTGACTGAGCCATGTGTACATAAAGATGGATGACACACAGCTTCTCGAAAAGGAAGTGAAAACGTTATGAGCGCCCCCTCATGGCGGGTAGAGGCAGACACAGCTGATGTCAATACGGCTAAAACAGAATATGTCAGACTCAAAATTGTATTAAAAATCTATTTGATCATGTGAAGTCTGTGGTGATGCAACGTCCTCAGACATCGGCAGTGAAATTCAGACAAAAGCAGTCAAAACACTGAATTTCCTGTAAGACGCCTTTTCAGTTTCCATCTCATTCATGTCCAAAAGCAGCCGATTAAGACACATGACCGACAAGATCATGAATCTGCTGAGCTGTGCATTCGAATCAGACCCTCTCTGTTTGATTCCACGCAGAAGCACAAACAGCAAACTGTGATTAAATCACATCCCAGCATATCCTTCTGTTTCCTCACTATGTCTCTTCTCCTGTTTTGTCCACTGTGCATGGACGGGGCAGCAGTTTCCTGGAAGTCACACAGAGGGAGAACATGGCACCGGCCAGATGCCCCTCGTGTGTGAAGTGGCTGACGGCTGAATCCTTAGTGGGAAGTGACAGGTGGGTGAAGTCACTGTGACGCATCAACGTGAGATAGCGAGAGAAAACCGTGAAGTCAAAGAAAGAGGGGGGGAGAGAAGAAAACCACTGGTTCAGTCTTCTCCTCTCTTTCTGCACCGCTGCTTCGGTTTCGCATGTAAATGACGGCGTCCTAATTGTCAGCTGTAGCTCTTCCTCGGCACAGTTGCCTGGTTTGGGACTCGCCGGCGGTTTGACAGCGGCCTGTTGGACTGAAGTCATGCAAACTGCCATTTGCCCGGTGATGGACGTGTGCAGGGGCTGCTGGTCCGGGCTGTCTGATTCATGATTCAGCTGCTTGTTACTGTAAGAGGCATCTCAGGACTGGACCTGTCAAACCAGGCTCTGCTCAGCCTCAGACGGCTTTTTGCTTCCAGACTAAAACTACACACACACGCACACACACACACACACACACACACAATTCACTGAGAGGTAAAAGTTACATACACAGGATTTTCAACATTAATGTAGCAGCCAACATCTATTTTCAATGTAAAGACATAGAGGAGTAATGGTGTCCTGAGCAGGGAACCTTGTTGAACCTTTGTTTCCGAATATGAAATAAATAAATCCTCGGGACCCGAGAAAGCTCCAACACTAAACCACCAGTGCAGCACGGCTATGCTAACAATGCTAGCCGTGCTAACTTCAATTTTACATGCCTTTTATTTAGTCTCAATATTCGCAAGTGCAAAACCAAACTTGCGAGGGCGAGTGTTTCTACCCTGCAAGCGCACAGAGCATCATCCATACTCATATACATATGATGCTTGTAAGTTGGAGCATTGGGCAAATGTTTTAATGCCCTAAACAGTGCAAAGATAATGAGTGTAACTGTGCTCAAAGGTAGAAAAGTTTGAGAAGTGGAGGGTCAGTGCTGCGGCTGTAGATAGAATGCTGTTTACATCACATATTAATAAATAAACCTCTTAAATGTCAAATTCTCACCCAAATCTAAAGGGAAATTTAAAATTAGAGACGTGAAGTGAGAGCGACGGCCTCGTAGTCGACAGAGAGAAAACCTATATATGGAAAATCAGGTTTGGGAACCTCATACTCTTCAGTATTGGATCAGTGTTGTGCTGCGAACACAACTGTCACATGAAGTTTGTCACAGTCTGAAGAACCAAACGAGGCAGCGCTGCCAGGGCCCACACGCCTGCTGTAAATTGTTGATATGGTCCGGCATGCGAAACAGCAACGGCACAAATTATTCAAATGACAAAACCAAATCTCGTGGAGCAGGTGTCCGGAATCTGTCAACAGTACATGCAAGATTGATGTGTTTTTCAGGCATCTCGAACCAGCAGAGGAGCGAAGAAGAGAACGGGCTCGACCAATTTCTTTCCCCGACACTTAGTTACCATTCTCTCAGCTCCCGTCTCTGCGGCAGATTGTCTGGTCCTGACTCGATGAATAATTTGGATGGCGAGCTGCTCACTTGGACTCAACTAGAAAACAGCGGAGGACACTTGCTGAGGAGCTCTGCGCCGTCCCCAGAGGTGACGGCTTCGGCGACTCTGAGGAGAATCGGAGAGAAAATTCCACTTGATGCAACACGAGCCGAAGTTTGCCGGGTTTGATCGCGACCCGATTGTGCAGCTTTTGTCTCGCAGAAACCTGATGTGCAACAAGCTGTCAGTCAACAAGCAAATAAGCTGGATTGCCCTTTTTTCTCTCCTCAGCCAAATTCTGTCAGTCTGCTCCCAGTGTTTCAGCATGACTGAGCGAATGTGTGTGTACGCGCTTCACTGTGTTTTGTATTTATTTATACGATGTGAGAGCGCGGACCCCTGGCAGAAGCTGCGGCGTCTCACCGCGGGGACCGTCTCTCTCTCTCCTCCGCGGCGACGAGACGTGTGAAATGTGAGATGTCACGCAGAGTGATCCATACATGCTGTGCACATGGGGATGCAAACCCAATCCAATATCTGAACTCCTATTAGGATAAACGCTGCATGTTGGATCAGGTGTAACAGCAAATGGAGAAGAAGAGATTTTCCCAAAAAACTAATCTTTTTTATCTCATCAGTGTGATTCACAGCAGAAAACACAACTACACATCTTTGCCCTGTGATTTTCCTTCAGGATAAGTGAACTTGCATTCCGGTGTTAAATAGCTACAACCGAAAGAAACGAGAAATGTGGAGTCGAGCTCAAACCTCCACCAAGGCCTTCAACTCCATCAGGCTGCACCAAACTGCTCACACTCACATAAATATCAGTCTCCTAAAGATGTCTGATTTATTTTAAATCAAGATCCATGAAATTGGGAAAATGTGCAGAAGAAATTCAGTGTTAAACTGATTAAAAAATACTTCTGGGTCCATCCCTCATGTCCAGTTCTTACTCGTGGACTCGTACAAGTTTGAAGTGGAATTCTGTTCTGTACTTGTTGTGTAATCCTCCTGAGAAACAAACCAACCAAGGAACCACAGTCATCCAGGCTCATTAATAACAAACACATCCACCTAATAAATTATTCAAATGTTTTGCATGGACTCATCATTTCAGCCAGATTAACCTTTTTAATGGAAACTTTCATAGAAAAGAACTGTGGTGACGTGTGATTCTACGATTTATCACATATGATGTGAACTTGGCATAAAAACACTACGTCAGTGAAAAACCTGTTGATCTCATTCACATCTGCAAATGTGTTAACTAGTATGTTACTGTAATTTCCAAACATACAGTAAATTAGTGTGAATGACATATTGCATCATGCACTTTACACACAATACCATGCAAATTGCAGTAAATAACTGCAAAGGTGTTTTATGGTATCTTTACTGTGTTTCTTGTGGTATTTAGCCGCACAGTAATACAGCAAAGTGTTTTCCAAAAATGCATAAATAGCCATGTTGTCACATTCTATATCTCATTTATTTTGGATTATTTTGTCTCAATTCTCATTTTGTTCCTGTCATGTTTCCTTCGTGTGCTGTTTTGAGCTGTTTTGTCAAATTTCATTTCTCCTGTGACAGATCAATAAAGGTTCAACTCATCTCGTCTTAAACGTTACAGAATTCTACTCGTCTCACTTGAAATGTACCTCGGAGGCTGGAGTTATCTTATTTTGTAGTGTGTGACTTTGTTTTTTTATCACTGAACCAGATATCTTCCAACACAGTTGCTCATTTTTTTTTTGCACTGACACTTCAATGAGCGGAATTTAATTTCCATCCAAGCCTTGGATGAGCTCCCACTGCCAATCACCTGTCGTTGTCTGTGGAGAAATGTTACTTTGACTAAATGGAAGCCTGAAATAACAGCTTCTGTGCAACTGCTCGACCTGAACCTCACTTGTTGTCGGTTGTTCCGTTTTATTTCTCTGTGCTAAAGTAAACAGGCTGCTCCTGTAACAGCAGCCAGTTCAACCGCGTTAAATAAAATACCCAGCATCGATGCCGAGAGAGGAGAAATTGATTTGAGAGCAGTAACTGAACTTGCTTGAGATATTTCTGTCGATGTTGTCTTACTTTTTCTTCCATGAAAACTAACTTTGGAAAAAATGTGCATAGTTTTTTTTGTGAAATATGACTTTAAATGCAAAACAGGACGAGATGAGGTTAAAATGACACAAAACAGGGTTTGGTGCTTGGAGCCGGCTGCTCTGAATTCATCCTGTAACACACTGACTCCAATCTACCCCCATTCACCATAGTGTTACAGAATTCATTTTCTGCATCAACGTTTCAGAAAATCCTTACGATTTTTAAGCCTGGAAGCAGGTCGACCGGATACGAGATGAATCGTGACCATAAGACAAAGACATACTGGGAATCACGGTTTCTCGTAACCAACAGAAATTTTCGCGGTTGTGATAAACATTTCGCACGGTAACAGTGATCTCCACCAATCAAAACCAATAATGTAAATAAAACACATTTTCCTCACAACACGGTCGATATCATCATCTTAATGCACAGGATTTGAACCTGAACATGCATCTTTACCACCTATAGACTCATTCATTAATTCACCAAACAGAGCAAATATAATGAGTGATATTCCCCCCCCCCCGTCATCCTCGGCCTCCCAGTGTTTTCCAAACTGCCGAGAGCAGATGCTGACCTTTGGTTGCTGTACGCAGGGGAAAAGGGAAATGAGATGTTATCAGGCCACATCATCAGTTCACAGATTAAATGTGGATATTAGGTGTAAATATTTCATGGCCGTAAATCATCTGTTTATAATGGATCCCCAGGGTTGACATGTGGATTGTTACGTTTTTAAATATCTGCGATTTGTGAATTCATTTGGAGCTGACAGCCTCCGGAACAGTCTTTGTTTTTCCATCAATATATATTTTAATTCAAAATGACCAATTACACAGTAAAACTGAACACAGCCCCCCTGAATTTATCTGTTAGGCACAGCGCTTGAGGAATGAAGACCTTTTAATTTGAAAAACAGAAAGTTTTGACTAATTAAACTACAAGGAAAGGTTCCTTATATACACCCTCCATGCCTCTTTATATTTATCTTAATATTTCGTTTGTCTGCCTTCACTTTGTCCGACAGATTTAATTCTCCTGGGCGTTTGTAACGTGACAAATCTGTGGAGAGATGTTTCTCCAAAGATGGTTTTTAACACACGGGACAAACTGTGTTGAGGATAACTTCCATCCTCTCTCGTCCAGCTTCTTCAGACCGGGAGTATATTTTTTTCTTTCCCAGAATTTAGTAAACACACTTGCACTCGTGCCACCCTGAAAATGTCATCCCCGTTTGCGCTCCCCATGTGACGACCATCTGGTGGACCGGGCTCGTCCCCTGTGGACCCACGACACAGCTGGGTGGATTCTCTTTTGCAGCTGACCAGCCACAAAACGTCAGAACTGGCTTGTTGTGTTTCTCCTTTGGGTGGTGGCCCTGTGACCGGATTTAACGATGGATGACCAGACACACACAGAGTCTGCACAGTAGTGACCGGGGAGTAGAGTTGCTCTATCGACGCCCTGACGATACTAATACAACGACAAACAGGACATTTTTACAGTACAAGTCGACCCATTCACAAACTGTTCTCATGGTTCAGTATCTCGATGGGAATCAAACTATCGGCCCTCCGCTCAGTGGGGGATTCTTTCTACTCTGTTTTCATTAAGTAACTAATTAAAACAAAACCTATTAGAATCATGAACACTGAAAAATATCAGTGTGATAAGAACTAACTGAAATGACCATACCATCATTGTAAAAAAATTTTAATAATAAATAACGCATACTCAGAGGTGTTTATGACCTATACTGCAGCCCGCCACCAGGGGGCAATCTGCATGTTTGGACTTCCTTTATGGGATCTGTCATATCGGCCATCTTGGTATACACCTGGCACAAACACATGTGATGATGATGATGATGATGATGATGATGATGGCTGTGACACAGTGAGGAGGATGATCGTCTCCCTCTGTCTCATAACTTGGCTTCAGTGTTTGTTGGGTGTGATTTTTGTCTTGTGGTGGGTCAGTCTGAGACAAAGAGCGAGGCCTGTTGTCGAACCCTGCTCATCAACACACAAAGTGGAAGAACAGACAAATGAAAAGACAGACTGACAGAGATTCCTCCATTTGAAGTTATATTGTCGTTGATGAGTACTCAAATGAAATGTTCTCTGTAAATGATTCAACAAACTGGACAAAAACATCAACACAATATGCATGTTGACCTCAGTCTTGATCTCAGTATTTTCTGATTACCCGCACCAGCGCCGGGCGTCCGGCGTGCCGCCGCCGTGCCGTGATTCACGGCGCAGCGTCTCGGCCTCGCTCCTGATTAGTTGACCTCAGTGTGTTTTTGTCAGATCAGTTTGAAATTGATTGTTGTGCTTCCAGGATGCGCCGGGTGATGAAAGAAAACGTTTCCCCGTTGATTTCGCTCCCACTTCTCTTACGTGCTGTAATCATGGCTGATGCAACTTAGCTGTTGCGTGTGTGTGTGTCTGTGGGGGTATAGAGAGCGCTAACAGCTGGCCAGTCTCAGCTGGAGCCTCGTCACGATAAAAGTCATGAAACACCCCGTGTCCGAGTCGTTCTCCCAGCCGTCCTCACTGTCTCCACAGGGACGACACTACTGCGCAGGGCTGTGAATAAAACAACCCGCCCATCCCCACTCCTCACCCCCTCATCCTCCATCCCCCCACCCCACCAAATGGTGCAGCAGCTTCGCTCTGGATTTTCGGACCCAACAGGATTTGAGGGCAGAGCCGGTGGTAGAGTTGAGCTCCCTTGGGATTACCCCAGCTTGGGTTTCTGGCTCGGCTTGAGACAGAACCCTGGAGAGCTTTTGGTTGATGTGTGTGTGTGTGTGTGTGTGTTGCATCTGTACCGGGGGGGGCAATTATGGCTCTGTGCATCTGCCACTTCCTCCCGAGGGAGACGGCCTGGAAGGTTAGCCTAGTTTCCCCCTCCATCAGGACCCTGCAGGAGTCAGCAGGGTGAGTTTATCTCCACCAAATGGGACTGGAGAGGATGCACAGTGGGAAAAGTCCCATTCACACGTGAAGTATTTCTCCAGAGGTGAATTTTTAATATTACATGTGTGTGGATCATTGAATTTTAGTCCCAGTGGAGTTCCATATGTAGGATTTGCCCCAGCGTACATTGGGTGGCCCCATCAATTCAAAGCATTTAGGAATTATAGGTTCACATAAGCAAACTCTCCATCTTTTAATGGCTTTTTACATTATTTTGCTCATACTCTGATTTATTGTATTTTAAAACATGTTGTGTAAAACATATTTGTCCTATAAAATCGTCTTTTGGGACAAAGCTCAGGACAATGTTCAGTATCAATCTCCTACTCAGGCAATCACAAGTGATGCTAGTGGCTTTGGTTTCAGGAAAAAGGAAATAATATGTATAATAACTGTAAATAGAGGTTGTGTGATTGCCTGAAATGTCCTGAAAACATCAAAAATTCTACCATTGTACTCACTGTAATTACTCCCCGAGAAAGGCATAAAGAAACCTGTTTTTCTTCCAGTAATTATTTGTAAACTCCTTCTCACTTCTCCTTTCTATTGTCGAAGATTGACAGGGAAAATAAAAAGCGCCTCTTATTGTGATGCCCCGCAACATTTCCAAGCGAAGCCTGAATCTTTAGCAATTAGAACGAATGTCAACCGGGGAGGAGGAAGAGGGGGGGAAAGAAGCAGCTAATTGAAAACATAAAAAGATTCCTCAATTATTTCTGGAAGGAAACACATGAAACAGGTTGTGCAGGGAAATCATTTTAATAATTTGCATCATTAGACGAGAGGAAACTCGTGCTGTGCTGCATTCACTGTGAGGGAGAATGGAAATGTGCGTGCCCTCCTCAGCAGGGAGCCACATGAAACACCAGCCGTGTGCACCGCGCTCACACAGGTCCAACATTGTGCTTTACTTTACCTGCAACATACAGAAAATCATCAGAAGACGTACACCTCAGTATTACCTCAATTTTGCAATTTTCCCCTCACAGATAAATGTGTCCACGACTTGAAATTGCCATGTGAGGACAAAACCCTTTTGAGGAGACGCTGGAGCGAAGCACAATGCAAATCGCCTCCACGTTTTTGCGCGGCGCTCCTCAGACAGCCGGCCGAAGAAAAGCATTGCTCCCAACTGTTGAGAAGGAAATCCATAAAAAGCAATCTTCTTGCATCTTCCATTGCTTGTATGAGTGAACAAGGCGGTCACCTGTGGAAGAAAACAAAATGACTGCAGCCGCACAATCCGCCTGATGGAGACGTCAGATTTCACGGTGCGAGCACACTCGCCGCCGCCGCCGCCGCCGACTGTGCACGCTCGCTGCCGAGGCCCAACAAAAGTCCTGAGATGAGTCGTTTATCAGATTCTATAAACAAATGAAAAATGTGCGACAGGCTTTAGTGTCTCCAGCCTGTTTTTTAGTTTTTCTCCAGCAGAGACAGACACACGTGGCCGACTCGGGCACGGCTGGGTTCACCTAATGTTGAACAAATTTATCTTCACACTCACGAGATACTGTGTCACAGATGACCTTTCACAGAAAGGAATAATCAGGTTGTTTTTTACTCTTGGATTCGGCTGACATTTCCTACTATCAGTTAGATAGCTTTTGACATAAAAGCAAAGGGAACATCTGCAGGGACCTTTTTCACAGTTGTAGAAGGGGGAAATGAATAGTAATAAGCCGAGGAAAGCGTGAGGCTTTTTAACGCACAAATACAAAGAGAGCTGTGACCTGCCTCTGGCAGACTTCTGCAATTCATGCTAGAGACATCATAATAACAATGTTTCTGTGTAACACACAAAAGAAGGAGCAGAGACAGTTTCTGTCCCGGTCGCTTGTCTTGCTGTTAACGGAAAGTGGAAAATGAGGAAAAATAACAAACACCTATTTGTTTTGGACGTTTACACAGAAAGATAAACACCTTCTCTTTGAGATTCTTCTGCTTCTGTTGTGTGAAACGATAAAAAAAAAAAATAGTTTTCCCGCTGAAGAAAACATGACTAAAATAAAACAGTGGAGTAGAAAGTAAAGGGGATTCAGTCAAAGTGTGGTTGGGCAGTTTGTTTTTTACCCAAATTTCTCAAACAGACAAAAATAACAAAACTTTTCAGCTGAAAAGAAGCAAAATGCAACAATCACAATCAGTTTTTCATGATTAATGTGCATTTATTAGAGGTTGTGTCCGTAAAGGATCCTCGCATGGGACTCGCTCCGACCTGCTCAGGGTTAAGAACAGAGGATGTTGCACGTTGTTAAACCCAAAGACACTAATTGGGATTTGTGAATATGGGCTTTACAAATAAAATTTGATTGATTGATGAAACGTCTGAGAAAAAACAGTTGATGAAGGCCCATCTGTCGTCACTTCACCCATCTGCTAGCTTCTGTGGCTTCTAGACTGTAATGTTAACGTTAGCGTTCCACGTTGCAGCCGCCTGGCAGCAATGTTCCCGTGACTCAGCCACTTCAACCTCAATCGCTCCATTTGACGTCAGCTTATTTAGTGTTTCTCTCTCTCCTGAGCGTGGTCTGATACACAGTGAGTGCAGAAGTTTAACACAATATGAAGTCGTGCTCAGTCGCTCATGGACAGGTGATTGTGTGCCTTTACGTTGCGTGTGATGCGCACAGTGTGAATGTGTTTGTGTAACAGTCGGACTGATTGACTCTCAGTGACTCGGAGGAGAATATGTTGAAGTACTTTGTATAAAACCTAAATAAGAAGACAAACCCACGAGTGTTCTGTCTCAGCTGCTGCTGAACTTTCTCTGGATCTTGCAGGAATTTCAGTTTTGTTGCCAGTGGTGAAACCTGTAAGAGAATCCGACCTGAGTCAAGTTGATATGAAACAGTCTGACAGCGAATGTGTTTTTATTAAACCCCCTCACACAGTGTAGCATGCAGCAGGTTTACAGGGTTTGTTGTTACGACCCAAAGATATTCAATTTACCGTTGCATCAGAAAATGTAAATGCAAATTAAACATTTAATTGTAGGATGACAATGCAAGAGTTGACTTTTTTTCCTGGACATCCCCAAATTTATTTATGACAATGAATGAAGGCAGCGTCTACCTGTTTCCTGCAGAATCTCCTGCTCATGCTGTTCCAGCAGATCAATGAACTCTCACTCGATTTCTAATGCAGCTGGTGCAACAACAGAGAAACGTCTGTTGTTGCACCAGCGAAGTAAATGAATCCACAATATTGTGATCATAAAAAATGGTGATTTTCCATCTGGTACTCATAAATAAACGGTTGGCTGCTCCTTGAATTACCATGTTTCTCCTGTTTTTTGGATTTGGTTTCATTCGAACGGCAGATAAAGTGACACAGTGGAAGCGGTCGTCAGCAGATCTCAGGAGTGAGGAGGTCTGAGCGTCTTCAGGGATTCAGAGGAGATACAGTATTTCACCTCGGGGGCTGAAGCTTCACTGGGATGATCCTGACTCTGATGAATCCAGCTTGGTGGGATGCACGCACAAGTCCACACAGACGTGTGAGGCGAGGTGTGTGTGTGTGTGTGTGTGGGGGTTCAGTGTGAGATGATGAGGTGTCTGGACGGAGGGGGGGCTCTGGGGGGACGTATGGCCTTTTAGTGATGATTGGCTCTGTCAGCTTTCAGGGCTACCTTGTAGTGAACATCCAGGAAGCAGCAGAGTAACACTGATTGGCTCGGTTGTTTCCAGCCTGTTATCTTTCTCCCTCTCCAGGCATCACGAGAGAATTCTCTCTGAGAGCATCTGTGAGGAGATGAGAAACTGGAGGGGATGATGGGTATCTCACAATAAGTGGAAGAAAGTGACGTGACATGTAAAGTGGAACAAGGGAAGGTGCTTTACCTCCGTGAGTCCAATCATCCCATGCAGCTGTAATGTGTAACAGTCTGTAGTTTGTTTCAATGTGACGAATACAAATACATACATTTACCAATTTGCTTATAGATGACGTTCCTCTATTGGCCAGTAGATGCTCAGTCCATAATATATATATAACAAACTGACTTGATGTTAACGTTGATTTCTTTTGGGATTTGAGACCAGCAGCACGAGATGTAAACACGAACTGACATCGACGATTTTCAAATCTTACCTGATTTCAAAACCCCAGACTTAACGATAGACGCAGGAACACACATTAAGTATTTAAACCAACATCGTCCATCTTTATTTTGAGTTTATATACGTAACACTCTAGACATTAAAAGCCTCAAATACTAAGTACTGGAGGATAATTGAGATCTGTTTGGGAATCCGGCTCCCTGAGGAAACGGTATAAACTGGTACATTATGAATCACAGAGCTGGAATTATGCTCTATCAATATTGTCATAATTCCTATAGAGTGGGAGGAAATTGTCAAACAAATGTCAAATCTCTTACACCTTCGTACCTGTGGGAGCTCACGAGCCAGTGCAGATGTTGTCCTTTGTATTTTGTCCCCTAAAGACACTGTAGTTCCTTTTGTTTGATTTGAAAATAAAAAAATAAAAACCTAATTGGAGTTCCTTTCAACTAAACTCCCGTTAAGCTGCGGCAGCGCAGACCTTGAAGGTGAGATCAAACTGCCGGGGCCGTATTCATGGGAAGACAAAGGGAATCGGGGAGGAGAGAGGAATGTGGCAGCGATGGATTCGGCAGAACTGTGTGTTTAATAAAAAATAAATAAAGCGACGGAGACAAAAAACACCTCCGTTCATCTCATAGTCAAACAGGGAGCTGGATTTTTTTTTTTGCTTGATTTCCAGTGAGAGAAAATATTCTCCTGGTTTTTTTTGTCTCTGTCATTCATCGTTCAGACTAATAATGAAAACAGGAACGTCTCCTCCGCTGAGGGAAACGTTGTTTATGAGGATATTCAAGGCTACAGAGAAGGATGCTGCTCATCACACTGGGTTAACACTAAACCAATAACAATTAGAGCGGTTCATTCAGAATGTGGAGGGTTTTCCTCCCTTTTGTTTGCTTCCGTTGAGGGTAATTGCTTCGTGGCCCGGCTGCCCTCAGAACTGCCAAGGACCCGGAAATGTCTCAAAGAGTGGGGGGATTTTTTGTAATCCCGTGAAAAGACCCCAAAAATAGTAACGTGCCTCCTCTTCCCTGGACTGTTGCAGCCTTCAGCCTGTTTATTCTTTCGATAGCTCTGAAATATAGGTTTTAGTCAACGCTTCTCAAACAGGAGGAAAGTGTGACCATTTCTTGTGGGAGCACGTGAGTTTAAATCAAGAAGAACTGGTCTAAGAGGAGCTCAAACCTCCACCAAGGACAAACAGCCCTGCACATACAGAAATGTAACAGAAGAAAGATCCGTCATTATTCCCCTTCAACCGCATCCACAACAAGAAATGTAATTCTCAGTAGTTCTCAGGCCTCAGACCTCTTCCCTCCACCGTGTTTGGTGGAAATCAGATTTGCAGTTTCTGCCAACCTGTCCCAGGATTCAATGCACTTTGGTGACGAGCTGTTTTTTTCAAAGAGATAATGTGTAAAGAAGCGATGGGGCGTCTGATGCTGACACTTTTAAAATGTATGTATCAGGCTTCAACTCAACCAAACAGCTGCAGGAGACATTTAACTGCAAGTCGGAGACGCAAACGTCTCATTCCGGGATCTTTCAGTCGATGTGGCCCTGGTGGACGTGGCCCCTGACTTAAGTTGGACTTAAGTCGCACTCTTCCCGTGGTAATGGCTCTTTCAGGGTGGTTTCAGTTTTAAGGACTTAACGTTGCGTGGGAGGAATCATGGAACAACCAACTTCCTCCTCACTCGCCTTGAAAACATTCTCACGTGGTCGATATTCACGAGTTCTGACTCTCTTCCTCATTCTGAAGCTTTTAATTGAGTGATAACGCTGTGATGACAATAGAATTAAGATATTTATCATGACATTGAACAGATGGTCTGTGGCTACACTGTTGAAAACAGCTTAACGATTCACTAAATGATATCTAACAATCATGTTTTATTGATTTTCCTCGTGTGACGGAGCAAATAAAGCTGTTTTGTTTCGTTTGTAACGTCTTCATCGAATAATGACCTCAAAGTCAGATAGAAATACTGAAATTCAATGAACATAACATGAGATATAAACATATTTTAATAGTATGATGTATAATTTAATAAAATACAATATAAAAGGTACATTTTAAAGCACTTTTTTTTTATCGTCTTCATATTTTTGAACTTTAAATCCATCCTGTAGCAGAAGTTGTTCAGAGCATGTGTGAGTTCCACCTGACTCACACATGCCCCATGATTCAAAGTCACTTTAATGTCACCTTAACTGAAAGAAAAGCCTCAATTTAAAACATTAGGTGGTCTGAGAAGTGGTTCTTTCAGCCCAGAGGCTATTTGCTCTCCCCTTTGCAGCCAGTCTACCCACAGCGGAGGCAAATTTTCATCAGCCCGCTGCTCTGCCAAAACTGTGAAGGATAATTTCCCGTAATTACACACAAAGGAAGCGTCGAATCTGACCGTTCATTTCTCCCGTCTGTCTAATGGCACCCTTCGGCGAGACTCCCCCGTCCCCTCTGGGGCGTCGGGAGGACTGTCACGAGTTCAGAGGAGCTGCCTGATAAAACATCAATTTGACAAATGTTCATGCTGCTTCCTCGCTGCGGACTAAGACTTGAGTGAGTCTGTTTTGATTTCGTCATGCTGTCAGTGCTCGGGCCCTGCAAGTCCTCGGCAAGGACTGGAAACTGGGTTACAGTGAAATTCAACAGAGACATAATCAATTTATGATGTGACAACTTTTATTTCCTTAAATCCCTATTAGTGTTTGTCTGTGCCATGGGAGAAAAAGAAAAACGCGTCCATTTCCTCCGCCTGGATCCTGTAAACTGCTCTGAGGAGAAAAAACATATTATTAAAAAACACATTTAATTTAATACAAAAATAGAGCGTGTCCAGGAAAGCAAAGAGCAGCGGCTGAGCGTACTTGTGATAGCTTTAAAAAACCCGGGAGAGAATTTACATATTGAGTGGAGTTCTATTATAACATCCAGTATTTGAAGACCTGTTTCTAATGCTTTGTACTCGCAGCACTTCCGTCCTCACACAGGCAGAATTCAAACATACCTTCTACTTCATGGCCTTGTTTTCCAGGACAAAATGAGGCCCGCGAACGTAAAGACGTCCTAAAAACCTGCAGCCGAAGCAAACAACACGCATTTAAGTGTCTGAACTTACAGAAGGAACGCTGACTGACACGTAGATCCACCGGGTAATTGATAGGTATTTAAATATATGCTTCATGCTGTCCGGCTAGAAAATGTATTTTACTTCATATTTAATATTATTTTAATGTTTCAAAAGATGATTGTCTATGAATAAAATGCATTTTCTGTCTCATCTGGAATTTAAAAATATTCTAATGACACTTTAGAACACACCTGATCCGCAGCACTTTCTCCATTTGCCTTAAAATTAGAGTCAAACTGTGTTGGAAATAATTCACAGCTAAAGGTTTTTAGGGAAATTAAGTAGAAAGTTTGCAGGAAATTAGCTGGAAAATTCAGGAGCCATTAAAACTTTTTGTATTTCCAATCATGTCCATCGCTGCAGCTCCTCCTTTCAGCCTCTGGCTCAAACCCTTGGTTTTAGCCCCTACTCTAACCCCCCATGTCTCCTTAAAAAGTTTAGAAAAAAGAAATCATCATTTTATTGAAATGATGAAGAGTTGCAGTGTTTGTCTTTCCATATCTGAGCTGTTTACTCGTTTCGAGGTTATTTAATAGTGACGGAGTGAGAGTCACGTCCGTGTTTATCTCTGTGATGAATGCGTTTTGAGTCACTGTGGAATTACACTAAATAACTTGCAGACTCAAGGACAATCTTGAATTTTAAATTGTAGTTTAGGGATTAAACCATTAATCAAAGTATTTTTTGTTTTGCTGCAGGACAATGAACTAACACTAAGGCAGACGAGCAACGTCACCGAGGGACTCAAACTCCTCTCGTGTTCCTCACTGAGCCACTGAAACTATTGTTTAAATGAGTGAAAATCCTCTGATTAATTCACTGATTAATTCACCTTTCAGCAGCTGCATTCTGGGTATTCTGCCTCACATTGCACATGACGCAGTGCAGGAAACATGGACGCTAATTGCCCGCAGAGACTAATGAGTGTTGCTGCTTCAAACTCCTGGAATTGATTCAGTTTCTTTTTTCCATCTGCTTGTTTTATCCCGATGGTCGGTCGTATCTAGAGAGCGCGGTCGGAGTGTTTTTAAATAATGAAGTTCACATCTGCATGTATCCCCGCTCATTTGAATATGTGAGGGGCTGCGGGGCTTCCTATTATCCCTTTTGTCTGTCTGTTTGTTCGCACTCACCTCATCGAGATTGTTGTTTTTTTAATGAGGCGAACGGACGCGATATTCTCCCCTTTGCTGCATCTCCTCTCGTGGATCTGTGGGGCACGCATTAAAGAAGCTAAAAGAAGTTCACTCAGTGGCACCGCCGCCGCCTGTGGAGCTCCTCCGTGTCTCCTCGCTGCCTCGCACGTCTCAAATCGCTGTTTTTGTGCATCTGAGGCCATTACGCTCACAATGGCTGCGCTCAGAACTGGAGGTGGAAGAAGGCGGGTGATGAAGATGAGGAGGAGATTATGAGTAGAATGAGGAGGGCGAGATCTGCATGGAAAAGGAAAAGGCCAGTGAAAAGACAAATCCCCTGTGACTCACTGTTTGTCCCCCTCTTCCCATGAGCATCCCAGATTTGTACCCTCGGTTTGTCTCGTTGTGGCTTCTGTGTGTTCGGGCCAGAAAAGCCACCAACAGAGACAAAGAAAACACATTTTCATGCCTCTTTAAGACTCATGATGCAACATCATCTCATCCTTTTGAAGGGAATTTGATTGAAATGATCTAATCTTTCTTTTTTTGTGGTCGCTGGATAAGCAGCTGCACCGTTTTAATGTGTCCGTAGAGAAACGCAGAGTTCTGTGCTACTGCTTTAAATTAACGAGAGCCTTTTTTAAAAAAACACATTTCCTCTAATCAGTGCCTTTCCTTGCTTGTTTCGCTGTACGCCGCGTGCCTCACAACACACAGCAGATGGTGGAGACGCAAACGCAAAGGAAGATGTTGACACTGTAATCTTGTGATTAACGGCACCAGTTATCTAATGAAAACACTGATATCTTTTCTCTTCCTTTTGCAAATATTCATTCTTTTCCTCCAGTTAGCAATAAAGGACGGTGTGAGGCTGAGAATTAAATCAAGGGGGGGAAACCCCGGAGGAGGAGAAAGGTAATAAAAGGGTGGAAATGGGCATTCGGACGGGGCTCCTGGGCTCGAGCTTTACTGATACTCTGATTTATTTGTTCTCTCAACAGGGTCAGAGAACAATAAATGATCTGCAGCCGATTGCACATTTCCGTCTGAAGTCCCTGAGCAGCAGCTACAGTAGAGTTCATCATTAGAAATATTAAAACAACAATCACAATTTAATTCATTCTATTGGTTTGGGATTTGTTTGCACAACAAAAAAAAAAAATCTGATATCCGCGATCAGACATTTCATTGCGCACACAGAAGCAGAGCGGAGCGGGAGGGAGAACGCTGAAGACGGCCCGCATGAAATCTGTCAGTGCAACGAATTAGAGTGTAAGCGCACAGATTGAGCACAAGCAGAGGAATTCTAAATTCAAGGTTTTGAGTTCAAAATCTGAACTAGAAATCAAAGTCTTGCTCTCAAACTGAAAAAACACCTTTTTGAATAAAGACATGCAGGAAAAAAACATTTTTAAATTGACAGAAAGAATCTTTGTACATTTTTTATTTAGTTGTTGTTGATTAGTTTTTATTTTGGACCATGTTTGTCATTCATCCATCTTCTTAAACAGTCCATGTTACAGACACATACACTGTTCAATCCCTTACACTTGTTCTCCTTGGTTCTGAGAAACGCCACCGACCGACTGAAACAACACAAGCACGTGCTCCTCCTCCTCCTCCTCCTCCTCCTCCTCCTCCTCCTCCTCCTCCTCCTCCTCCATCCTCATCCGCACCGATTCGGTTCAGAGTTGCAGGAGTTTGGCACGGGGGTGCATCTCTGGCAGGCTGCAGCTCTGAGCTGAGACATGGAGGTCTGGGCCGGTGATAATCCCGGTCCAAATGTCTCCCCGTTTGAGCAAACAATCCCACCGACACAGCCAAGGCAGAAGTCTCTGAAGAGCCACAGTCGGCAGATTTCTCCAAGTAAACCCTTATGTGAGGGGGAGGACTGGAAGGACATGAAAGCTCTGGCTCGAGTCCTCGCCCTCCTCCCTCCCTCCTTCTTGCGTTTTCCTAACTGCCCTCCCGTCCCTCTCCCCTTCTCCAGCCAAACCGGCCTTTTTAATTTGAGGTATTTTGTGAGCGTCTCAGTCGTGGGGAGTCCGCGCCGCTCTCCAGAATCCCACGAACAGCCATATTTACGCTCTTTCAGAGGATCCACGAGCTGCAGCACCTCCAGAGCATCGTCTGTAGAGAAAAGCTCCGAGAGGAAACGCATGAAACACAACACCACAGCACGCCGAACCAACAGGCTCGGCTTTTTGGGCGTTTGCCTGCTGACATATTTTCATAATTCATCGGTCATGATTGGTAATTGAATTAGAAATGATTCTCATTGTTTGATTTAGAAACAAATCAATTCTGTTTTGATTTTTACAACCGACCATTTGAGTCTGATTCGCTTCCACAGACGGATGAAGGAGGATATTATACCTATTATACCATAGTGTGTGTTTATCGTATATGTATCATATCTTAGGGTATTGGACAACATATATATTGATAATTCAACTTTGTACATTGAACGATTTGAAATATTTTCAATGGAAACTCTGCTCGAAAAGTCAATTCATGACATCAGGGATATTAACTTCTAAAAATGAAAATAATAAACCAAAACTTTACTTATGCTTTTCCAGAAACTGTACATAATTTGGTTGCTCACCCACTGTAAACAAAGTAAACCAATGAGAAATCTTAAACTGTGATTACAAATCAATTACAGTATGTAACCCAAACAGATTTACCACTAGACAATGTTTAGTGCCTTGCTCAAGAGCGCTTTTATTAATACGCTCTAGATATTACGAGAGCTTACCACCTTTTTCCCAGACTGTATTCCCACCTCCGAGCAGACGCCTGTGATCTGCTGCCTCCCCTGGAGCGCTGCTGTTGTTTATGTCGGGCAGCGACTTGCATTATCCGCCCGCAGTCTGCTGAGGCTGCGTCTTCAGCCGCCCGGGAGGTTTATCGCCTTTCTGTCAGCGCGCAGAGTTCTTATGTGAAGCTGCAAAACAAAGTCCTCTTGATAATTACAGTCACTGTCATTTGTTTGTTGGGCCTCTTGTGATTTATCTCCTGTGAATGCTTTTGATTCATCATTGCTCCGAAACATTAGATTAATCCCCTGCTTTGGCAAGCAGCCTGCCAATTACTTTTTAGGGTCAGCCGTAATCAGCACAACACTCTTGTGCTATTGTGCAGATTAAATGAGGAGCGTGTCATTAACCGGGACAATAGAGAGACCGGCCCAGTGACCCAATCAGGACGACTCTCCTGGAGACCGGGTTCTGAGAAACTAAAGCCGAGGTCACGCCGAAGGTTTTCTCACACCCACCTCCACCGTCTCGTCGGGTCGGCGGCACCAACGGCTTCATAACTGGAGATTGGGTTATTATAATTCCAGAGCAGCTGAAATTTGTTTGAATTGGACAATCCCAGTGTGTCTGGGCTCATGCAGAGTGGAGCGGTCCAAGGCTCAGCAAGTCCTGGGTGATGCTGGCAAATGCTGCTGGGAGATTAGGTGGAAAAGAGAGAAAAACCAACTGGGAGAGACTTTTACCATCGACTTTATGAATTCATTCCTAACTCTGTGCTTTATTTGGTGAGATGCAGTTTAAATCCCATAGTTAAAAAACCTTCTCATATCTCTGAAAGGTTAAAGAAAGTATTTAACATTTTGGGAAATGAGTTAGTTGGATTCCAGCAGCTGTTAGCTTAGCTTAGCACAAAGACTGGAAACAGGGTGAAAAAGCTAGCCTAGCTCTGTCCAAACACCAAATATCTACCTGCCATAGTTAAAATATGAGCAGTGTTTCCCATTAATTCTCTAGGCTGTGGTCGACATATTGTCCCGTCACAGTTTCCTAATGAACTAAAATAAGGTTTTACACTTCTCATAAAAACATAAGAGATCTATAAGGTTGCGTTCTGCTTGTATTTACTCACGCTCCATAAGGTTTTTAGTGTTTTTACCGTCCATGCAGACAGTCAGACGTCACAGTGGCATCGATGCAGATCTCTCTCATGTGAGAACTTATCTTTCTGAATCTGTTGAGCACATGTGTCTCCGCTGCTGCAGCAGATTAAAAATGTACTGGATTTAAATGTTGTAGTTTAAATGTGCGTTAAGCAAACACCGATAATACAACTTAAAGAGAAATACCAGTAGAAATCATCACATGAAACACTCATGTCTCACGTGTTGTGTTTCCAGCACTTTCTCTGTGCACATGTCTTCCCCTGCCACCTCATCACACTCTTCACTTATTATCTTTTCCATCAGGTGGAGCCTTTTTTCAAGCAGCAGGCGAGAAAAGGGAATAAAGCAGAACAGAAACAAATCAATGCAGAGCTCCACAGTGAAACTCTGTTAGGATTGGCCACGCATCACCTCTCATCAGTATTCCATAATCATTCGCTGAGTCTAGAACCGTGCACGGGCTTCTTTAATTGTCCCTCTGCAGGCAGGAGTTTAAGAAGAAGAAGGAAAACAACCCCGCATTCACAGAGCTGTCAAGACGAGCGCGGAGTAAATACAGCTCGTCGCACTCCACATTATTTATGGCCTTGTAGATGCTCTTGCCTGGGATTGCTTCTTCTGCAGCCCTCTCTCGATCACTGAGTAAAGTCATGATCCCGCCGTGGTTCTGCAGGAGCTGCCGGCCTCTAAACATGCTAACGCACAGGCCGAGTATTTCACGCTGACATGTCGCCCTCTGTGCTGTAATCACGGGGCTCAATGGCATCAGGCAGCTGGTGCCGGAGCCGGTCCTTCATCTCGACTCGCCGCACATTTGAATATGTGCTCGAAGCAAACGTGTATCCTGCATCATGCATGAAAACACCTGGTCTTTGGCAGTTGTCAATTATAATTCAGCCAGAGGCTCATTAGTAAAATTACCTCTCCTCGCGGGGTTGAAAGGACATTTTCATGATAAAGCCATAATCATGTGTGTATGAAACACAGGAGCTCAGTGAACACGGCGAGCACAGCACAACAGGTGGGAATGTTTGGGCGCTAATATCTAATTAACACAAAGACACAATCAGATCAGAGGGATAGAGAAAAATCTAATATTACACAGGTCAGGTTCTGCACGTGTCTTTTTCATAACTAATACGTGTAAGCAAAGAAAGTATTATCTAAGGTACTCTAGCTGCTGATGATAGCAACTCTGCATCTTATTAAAATACGTTTCTAGTAATTTTTTGGCAAGAATGTATTTTCCTTCGGATTGATACAAGTATTTTCTTTGTGTTCAGCTGACATTTGCCTCCTGCAGTTGCTGTGTTTCTCCAAATGTTCCAGTAAAGAGCTGCGAGTTTGTGTTTGCGTTGTTTTCACTGGTTCTGCATCAGATCTTCCGCGGAGTTTTTAATTAGCGGTTTATAAAAGGCAGGTGCAGCAGAAATGTCAGGCTGCACAAACGGTGGGAGAAATACATACGAGCTGGAATCTGTTGTAAACAATGATGGCTGCTGCAGGAACCATGAGAAAGGAAAAAAAAACGTTCCCCCACAACTTTCCGTCTGTACATGTGGTTCCGTCAAACTTAGACTCTGAATTATTAAATCAGACTGACGGACACAGCACATTCAAATCGTTACCTCTGCAAAGGAGGCTGAGCACTGATTGCTGGTTGTTTGTTTGAGTCTCTGCAGGATTACTGAGAAACTAATGAACCTATTTCTATGTATTGTTTTGTGGAGGTTGGGGGGGGTGTTGACGCAAGGAAGAAGCCACTACATTCTGGAGCTGATCTGGAAGTTCCCTTCTAGTTTTATTTGTAGTTTATCAAATGTAAACATTTGGTTCAGCTTCCCAGTCGATTTACTTGTGTCTGAATCTTTAACTTCAACTGCAACGAAGAATTTGAGTTTTAAGTTCATGTGTTAAAATACTTTTTTATGTAGGACTGACGCTATATAGATAACTTTATTATATAAATCCCTTGTGCTGTTTGCTGGCCTTATCCACCTCGCTGCGTATCACAGTGAAGAAACCACATAAAAGGAAACATTTTGCATTTAATGTTTAGAGTGTAAATCAGAATAGAAGCCCTGGGCATTTTCTAAATGACATTTCCTGCATAATATGTTAATGTGAAGTATTTTTATTTTACTTATTAATAACCTGGAATAGTGTCCTGCCCTTTTACAACAGGCAGTTATAGGGAGCGGGTGGACATATGAAGCAGAGGTCAGAGTGAAACGCCTGCTATATTTTATATTTCATATAGAGGAGCAATTATAAGTTCAGGCTCTGTGCTTCAGGCTTTTTTATTCTTCTTTCAAACAAGAGGAAACGTGTGTCGTGTTTTTAATATTCACAATCAGCTGAGTTCAATATGGAGCATGTGAGCAATTGTAATTTGTTCTTGCACAATGAGGTTTTCTCTTTTTGTCTTCGTGTCTTTGTGGGACAGTTACTGATTTAAAAAGTCGGTAAAACATCCTTATCTGTCAGTGATATTTACTTTTTGTATCAATTTGAAGATTAAGATAAATTCCCAAGTCTGTGTGTATTGCACTGAGTCTATATTTTGAGATTTTGCCATTAAACAGTCAAAGAGTCATTTATTCATTGTGCATCCTGACGTCTTTTACTTAGAAACCAAAACAAGATCAAAACAAACAGCTCTCGTCAGTTTAAATTCCCTCTTTTCTTCCCGAGTTGACTGCAATTGAAAGTTGAACAATGTGAGGAATAATTGAGCACTTCAAGGTGCACGCTTCCCTCTTCTCGAGCACATGGGAGCCTCCTCACGAAGGTAAAAAGGAAGACGAGGGGTAATTAACAAAGACGGTGGAGGATGTTCAACTCGTGTCTTCGGTGTGATGCTCACAAAGTGTAATTGCAGTTGAGGGGGGGGTCACACGGTGGCACCGAAGGGTTGGAAAGTGTTTATCAAGACCGGAGTTCACCATCTACTCCCTCCTGAGGAAAGATGCTCTTGAAGGTTGTGTTCGTAAGTTGTCTGTGCAGGTTTCAGATATGGAATATTCACATATTAATCCTCTAAGTTGGTTTGTTGCAGAACAAAAACCAGCTCCAGAAAGTGTTTCTAGACAACAGCCGTCCACAACTTGTGCGTCTTTAATTTCCTTTTTTTCAGTTACCTTCAAGGAAATGGACACGCTTGGTGTTTCTGATCTTAATAAGTTAAAACATTAAATTAAAATGTGCACCTGCTTTCCAAATCCAAACGCTTCACATGAATATCGTGACCTCACAGTTATGTAAAAATGAAATTTATGATAATTTCCAGCCAAACAGTGAAATAGCCGATTAAATTATTGTAAAGTACAGACGTTAAACCTTAAGTGAAGTACAAACCTTACTTCCTGTGCGTTCATTAGCTACAGTTCCATAAAAACAAATTCATTACAAAATGAATCTGTGATAAACGGGAATATTCCAGCTCTTCTGAAGTACGTGGAGAAAGTACGTGGAAAGTGCTGCCAGAAGAGAAATGACTCAACTTCAAGTATGAAAGGTTGACGCAGTTACAATCCCCATTAACCAGCCCCCCCCCCCAGTGAAAACCAAACATTAGCCCCCATGTATGATGTCATCCTGACACACACCCCCGAGCTACACTGCAGAACGTCTCCATTGAACGCGGCCCGACCGCTAACTCGGTTAAGAAGCCAGACCACTGACTGGTGAGACAACATGAACTGCATCTGAAATCATATTTGCGAGAGTGATTTAAAAAAAATCGATGCCAAACTAATCAGGACGGGAATCGCCTCAAGTGGTCGTCTGTGCTGCGAACGGCCGGGTCTCATGTCCCTGTAATTTTGAGCTGCACTTAATATCAGAGAGACGGCGATTTGGGGACAATTCAATGCAATTTCTTAGAAAGTAGAGTGACCTGGATTTTCTGACTTGTCAGTGTGAAACTCCTCCTCGATTAGAGGAGAATATGCTGCGAGCTTGTTCTCATTCTTCTGTCTCTCTGCGTTTTCCTTCCGTCTGAATCTCGTCGAAATGTCAACTGTCTCTCATTAGTTGTTTTACGTCCCTTAATTCCTGCGTGTTCACCCTCTGTCACCCAATTTCACCCTCATTTCGCTAAGTGTGAGTAATTTAATGCGACTTAAAAATAGGAATTATGTGTGTGGTCGTCCTGTCCCGTGTTATTTAAAGATTGAGTCATTGGAGAAGAATGTGGCACAATATTAGTGGCACTTATTTTACTTTAATAAAAAAAAAAAAAGTTAGTAATAATGAGAATGAATTTGAAAGTATACTGAGAATATTTGAATGATTTATAAGCTGTGCTTCTATTTTTGTCGCATTATTTATAGCATAGGTTATAGAGACACTTGGACCCGTCTCGTAGGAATATTAATTACACTCCTTATAGGCATATAAAAATATCTCAATGTCCTTAAAGTAGTCTGGGCTGCACAGTGAGAGAGTCTGGCCAAGAAGGGCACAACTAAAATAATGAGAGTTTTAACTGTACCTTCAGACTCGGGCCAAAGGGCTGTATCTCTTAAATGTTTTTATAATCACTTCCATTTAATTTTGCTGTTGCCAGAAAATGTTTTTTAATCAACTTCGCCTTTTATCAAAAGTGCCGGAGCACGTTACAAAGTTTAAAACACGAGAAAACAAGCAAATCAGCCCCGAACCTGCAGTGCCTGTACCAGCACCGTCTGTTTGATATGCACGTCTATGTGAGCGTCTCCCAGTTTAACCCATTAAAAGGTGGATTGTTGAGTCAATATCGGTCTTTGTGAGACTTTCCCTGACTTCAGGGGACATCTCCCTCTTGATGTCGATGCTGTAACAGTGAAAAGTTTCCCGTCACAGGTTCCTGGAGCCTCTTATCTGACGTTGGGATCTTAAGGACTGCTGCAAACCAGCAGCGAGCAGGAAGTCTTTGACTGTGGCGGCCCACCCGGGTGGAGCAGAGGAAACGGTTTCAGACCCACAGATGTTGCAGCGGGATCCTAAAACCTGTCAAGATAAACCCGGGGTCACATCTGTACCTCCGACCGACCAAGAGCTTCACGAATCCTTTAACTACATGTACGCATCCCACTTTAAACTATAAGGTAGAGCCCGACCATTAAGGATTTAATTAAATGTAAAATTTATGTAAAATGTAAACATAAATGCACATCTTCTCTGTGTTGTTTCTTCTGTCAAATCAATGTTTTCAACCCCAGTAAACATAAAGCAAAAACAGATCTATGCCTCATAGTCCATTCATCAGCTGAAGGATACGTTGGTCGGGGCTCGACTCTGAGGCCACAACCAACTCATACACTTTCATGCACTTTTGGGAACACAACAGTGTCACAGCAGGTTCTTAAAAGAGAAGTTTGATCTCAATCCCATCTTCGCCCCCTGAGCCGAACCTCATCACCCAACGTCAGTGCTGGACCTCACTGCTGCTCGTGTCCCTGACTGAGGGCGAATCCATTCCATTGCAAAGCATGACGCTCCTTTGGCGGCTCTTTTGTCACGAGAACCTCACGTTGTTTGTTCCACACACAAACACACAAACACACTCTGGAAGCAATTTGGGGTTCGGTGTCACGCTCCGGGATCCTTTGACCCTGTGATGAAGGGTTTAGCTCCTCCAGCACCTGAGCAGCAGCCGTCACTGACGAGTCCTGGAGCTCGAATAAAGATCGACGTGTCTCCACCGCCTCTCGTGGTGCTAAAATTAAACCAAAATATGAAATAAGAACTACCTAGAATTACAGAGAATTGATTTGACATGTACTTTAATGTTTCATAGTTTCTACCAACACTGGACTTTTCCGATTGGTTAAATCAAATCTCTTGCCAGCGTTGACTTTTCTCTTTCGACGTAAACGGGGCGTTGACACTTTCCTCCTGTTCATCTCCTCACTGATCAGATTTTGAGGAAACAAAAGGGAATGATGTCGCTCTGCAATATATTTTACCATATTCAAAATAACCATTTAAAAAAAAAAAGAAAGAAACAGATTTGCCTTGAGGAAACGACAGTAAAGAGTACAAATTAAAACAAAGTTTGAAATTCATGTGGGAACTGGAAGATAAAACGCTTTGTTATCATCACCCCCCCGTTTACAGTTCTGCACATTATAAAATAACTAACTTCCCGAGCAGCGTGCTCTGATTTTGCAATTTATCTCATATGCAACAACAACGCAAAGTAATTAAATTCAAATCAGCTCTGACGGATTCAGATGGCATCGTGAAATATGTTTCCAATTCCCAGAAGCGCTCATTTTAAGTGTTTAACATTTAATCATGTATGTAATCAATACGCTAATCCTCTCCTCTGGCCACAAATAAATTCATGCGACTTTATGCTTGAGGGCAGCTACAAAGGAATTACAATAATAAAACTTCCATCCTGTTTGGCCCATATTCCTATTATCAATTGATCAGTGTCTGAGCGACCTCCGTGCACACGTGGGGTGAAAGCAAATTGCGTTTCTCTCTGGAAGGAGAGGCGGAAAAAAAAAAACAAGTCGAACCGGTTGGTTAATTTTGTAGTTGGCTTGAATCAAGATTGCCCCGTTTGATCCATGGCGAGCTTTCAAAAGCGCTTACCTCCCGAGTCATTGTAATTTACCCAGCTTTGATTGCCGGGATTGGGAGGACGCGGGCGGCCACTAAAGCCTGATTCCGCCTCAGACTCGCTGGAGAGCGGGCGAGACCTCCAGCTGCTGAACGCTCCTTTGATTCTTCAGGCTGCTGCCGTGCACTTCTATCTGAAGGTCTCACGGTTTATTGAGGAACTTTATCAGCATTCATTTCTCCTTTTTTGATTTAGTCTCTGGTTCCTGGTTCTTATTGTTGCTGCACTGGCACAATAAATTCTTCAGTGTCTGAATAACACGGGGCCTGTATTTGTAATTTGACATGTTTTATGTGTATTTATAATTAAAAAGGCAACCTGGAATACAGTAAAATAAATAAATCACATATATTGTCTATAGAACAATGCATAGCCGATCATCTAACTGGACATGAGACTCAAAACCAAACAAATAAACCAAACAGTAGAAAACCATCACACACATTCAGTACAAAGCTGAAAACATGCAATCTATAACTAAAAAAAACATTAAATATTCATCAGCTGCTGTAAATACCAACTTAAAACTTGTTAAGTCTTTCCCAGCTCCTGTAGCGGCGACCACGCACCACTTAGCTGCTCGCTCCTGTGACTCACTAATAAATTCCACTGTGTTCTTATAAACTGTTCCCCGGCTCTGTGTTCACTCGCTGTAAATTAGATCTGTGCACGAGTTTCACATTAAAAGTAATTAATTGCGTATAAACCTTTAAATAGGGTTTCAAATTAGCAGGAGCTACTGTATGTGGGCGCCACTGGTCCCATTAGCTGACTATTACATTGTGAATTATCCTTGAAGACACGTGTGTGAGCCGGTGTATGTGCTCTAAACATATAGGATTAGAAGTTAACCAAGACTCACTGGGTGTATTTCACTAGGAAAGATCCAAACACAGCATTTAGTGAAATGTGCTGCAGACGCTAACAGCTACTAAAACTAATCTGCTTTCAAATTCTGGGTCAAATTTGGATGAGTTCAGCAAACGGTGGAATGTTTCTGACTCGACTGCAGTGACGCAACCGCTGCCGAGTTCATAACAGATCGACATAACGAGAGAGAGTCCTTTGTTGTGAAAGAGAAAACGAGTCGAGGAGAAGTTCCCGTGCGACGGCCGTCAGGAGCAAATGAGACAGAAGCCGAGTCGTAATTCCAAGCCTGAGATATTTTCGGCGTGGCTGCGAGGCCTCTGTTACAGGCAGTTACTTCTAAGTAACAGCCAAGAATAACACAATTGATTCAGCCGCACACAGTTTGGACTGTGTCTGGGTTCACTGGCAAGCAAACATTGGTAAACTTTGTTCAAATAGCAAACAAAGGGACACACACAAAAAAAACATTTCTGAGCCGCGACACAACGATGGAAGAGGCTGTTTCACTCCGATGATCCAACGACCACATTGCAACCGGACAAAGTTCACGTCTATTGAAAAATCTGCACGTACATTTGAAAACATTGAATGAACAATCCATCTGCTAGAAGCTTTTTTAATTTATCTGCATTCTTGTAGAAATGAGCCAAAATGTCGTCCGGACCTACAACACCTAGAAAAAGGGTCAGTGTTTTGTGTGTAGTAACGTTTGAATCGTACTTTAAACGATGAACAGACAAAACAAACAGAAAACACATCCCTGTTGCTACGCTGCTTTATCTGCTCCCACTTCTCCTGAAGTTTTCAGGCACCTTCCGTGTTCGAACTTACTTTTCAACTCCCCTCATCTCTTCTGTGGCATTTCTCTCCGTTTCAATTTGTGTCACGAAGTCGTATCATGTCTGAGTTTCTTGATTCCCAGCGGGCTGCGAGATTCATCTGGTTTTAACCCAGCGGCGACCTGGCTGCAGCCTCCTGCTCACCGCTCGCCCACTGGTTCTCGTCGTGTTCGCGCTCCACCGGTCGGTTTGTTTCATTCCATCCCTCCAGACCCGTTGAGACCCACACTGATATCTGCCCATAACTCAGGGTTTAATCACAGTTACGGGGGTTTCATTATATTTCCATACCTTGTCTCTGCACCGGTGCTGCAGAACAGGCGTCGCAGGTTTGGTGCGATCTCTTTTCAGGGCAGGAAATATCACAGACGTTGCCATTAAGATAACAAGCCGTCCGCTAAGTGAATTTAACGCTGCTAATTGCACTCACAGAATAGTATAGCTTAATGGGCTCTGGCACAGATGCTAACAAGGCTTTAATGCTAGTCTGCTCGTGACAGTAAGTCGAGGTGATTTATGCCCTGAGCACAGACTTCTTTCTTTATTTTAGTGCCTGTTGATTGTGGTATATCTATGACACGAAAAGGGGAAATGATAGTGTCTCTCTATGAGCTCGGTGAGGAGACGGATAATGGACTCGGTTGCTCTTGGAGACTTCGACCCATAAAATAGCCTTTAAATTTCGGAGATAATTCAGCACTGTGGAGGATTTTTATTGTTCAAACTTGGGAAAGTTTATGAAGCAGCGTTTAAGTCTAATCTCCCGCTATCGCCTCTGCTGCACACCGGCCCAGGAAGGAAAGTTTTCAACTTAAGTTTTCTAAACGTTAAAAACGTAAGATGGAAATTGTCCATTTTGTGCAGATTCAGGGGTTTAGGGAATTCTACACTTTTACTCATGTGATGGGAACCTGACGAATCAGCAAAGGCTACATCTCGACCGAAAAACAACCAATCAGCAAGCGGTTGTTAGTGTCTACGTCGTCTCTGTTCTCGTCCAAAGTAAAACGCTGTTTTGTTGTCCGAGCTTTTCATTTATTCCTTGTTGTTGGGATGTGAAGAGGATTTCTGTCGATGTAGTAGACATGTTTCATAAGTCGCTCTCCTCCCCTGCCGGCAACAGGCTGCGAATCAGTCACCACACCCTTAAATGTCAATATGACAGCTTGGGCCCCTGTCTTGATGATGCATGCTTCAGTTTGAATGGATTAAATCAACCGCTTAAGAAAACTCGACATGAATTTCTGCTGAATTAATATCCTACGTCCTCACGTGGACAGAGAGAGAGAGTGGGGGGAGCGTTGTTCCGGTTCAGCAGCGCTCCACTTTATGGACGTCACATGTAAAAGCAACATGTTCTCTGAGATCTGTCCCCGTTATCAACCCCCCCCCCCGACTGAAGCTGTGTACCTGCAGCAGCGTGATATTTACAGGTGCCTCTTGAAACCCCGGCCACGTAATGAGCGCTTACACAACACAAGCTCGGCAGCTGCACACTTTGTTCCGCACTGCAATTGTCGCGAGGGGGTTGATGCTGTTGTTGTTTGCCTGTGTTTGGAGGAACACGAGTGTAAAAACATACCCACGGTGTTTTTTAGATCCTCTCACTTCATTGACGAAATCCGGAATTTAATGAAAAACACAGCAAAAAATCAATTCAACTCAAATTAATAAGCCGAAGGCAGCGAGAGGTAGAAATCAGAGACGGACGATAAAGTCTGAATTTATGACGGAAATCTGAAAAAATGCCCCTCAGCAGTGGAACGGGAGATTTCTTTGTTGCACTGCTAAACCATAATCTGTATGAAATACACAAAGAGGCCCCATTAAGCCTTTTCAATCATATCATCTTGCAAATTCTGTCAACTATTTAGAAAATGATGTTGTTTTTTATAGGCTGCATTAAACCGCTCCCTCCCTCCCCCCCCGATCAGCTCTGAAATCTTTCACCTCACACGCAGGTTGAAAGAGGACAGGTTTCTCTTTTCTTTTCTTTTTTTTTTTTCCAGCTTCCTTTATTCAGGTAATTAATGCTTTCACTTTTCACTGATGAGCTCCCTGGACCACACGCGGGAGGCCATTGTGAGGAGAAGCTTCTCTCTGCACAAAAACAACACGCTGCCAGTTGCATTAGTCTCTCCACCATTTTCAGACGAGCGCCTTCATTTCTCTCTCCCTGCTGTCTGTTCTTTTTTAAACTTTCTTCTCTGCTCTCCTCACAGATGCTCCGAATAAATAAATATATATAAATATAAAAAAATACTGGGTTTTTTTCACACGAGCACCAGCTGAGTTCTGTGCAGCCAACGCAACACTGGAAAACACTGTCTTCAGATCAGCTAGCAAATCAGATGGTGCTTCAGAGAGTCTGAGCTAATCCTGAGAGACGACACGAGAAACGCTTCAGAAAAACAACACTGTCATTACTGCAAAAAGTTCTGAACGGTGACACTTAGCACGAAGTATAAAGCAGATTGGAGAGTGTTACCTCACTGATAGCTCGTGCAATTTTTCTCCATGTTAAAGAAAGTGGGAAAATAAAATCCTGGACCGACGTTTATTCAGATCTTTATTATTTCAAAATTTGAATGGGTTGGTGCAATACTTTTAACATAATCCTGCAGATGACACAGCAATGGAAACACAACCTCTACATTAATGGACATACCTAGAATCTCCACTGTTTGCAATCTACCCATGAACGCTTGGATAATTGTCACAGGTATATTTTGATCCTGAAAAAGATGTGACATGATGATTCTGAGGCAGCTGCATGTTTTTATGTGATTATTGAAGTGGATTGATTTGTTGGGTATCATGATAACCCCGGAATCACACCGACTCTAAAAGTCTGCGTGTGTGAAGATGAAAACAACAAATCCCACATCTTCGTTTTCTGCGTTGTTTATTAGTTTCTGTATCTGCTAACAAACACAGATGCAGATCCATCTGTCACAGGCTTACATCGGCTAATTCTTATCGTCCAAATAATATCTATCAGGCTCTTAATTTTTTATTTTTTCCAGTAGAAAATAATGAAACCATTAAAATTCTCGTAACAAGCACAAATGATTTTGAACCTGCCAACTGCTGCTCTGGGCTATGTTTAGTTTTATTGAAGCAGCAATCGAGCTAAAGAAGAACTAGCTCCTCGGCCCAAAGAGCTTCAGAGTCAGGGAGTCAACTCGAATGGATCAAATCAAGCCGAGTTACAGAGGATCCATCAGATCAAATGTGTATTTAAGCAGAGATGGAAACTGGACCCGATTCCCTTGGTTTCGAACTCTGCCTCGTCTTCAGGAATTGTCTGGGACGAAGAGGGCATAACAAGTAACGTCCACGCTTAACTCTCCAAAGCAAAGAAGATAGCAATGATGGAGGAACAGGATGTGATCAAGCAAAGGAGGATGTCTGATGTAAAACAAAGTGCCTCGCAGCAGCCGTGGCACGATAAACTCCGAATCGATTGTGACACGATTGGGCTGTTTATTTGCATTTAGATAGTTTCATCCGCTCTGCGAAGTTGATTCCGACACGTTCGGCTTGTCTTCCCAATAAGAACATTAAAGGACACGTCTGCGTCTCGTGAAAGAGCCAGATAAAGATTTTATGCAGGATTATGCAAAGATACAGCAGGTGCGGTATAGGATTACCATACGAGCGCCCCGTGCAAATTAAAACCCGACTCCGAGGCGTCGGCAGCCATTAGAAGTGAGCTTCTAACGAGACATCACGCTCTCAGATCAACGCTGCTAAGATACTGAAGGTGTCATCGCTCGCCGCTACACAGCCAACCTTCCAAAACGGCTGAACGCCGTCTCCTGCTGAGGAGAACATCAGCTGCACCATCTCCCAGAGAGACGTTCTGCTCCTCCTCACCTCTGGGTTTGTCCCCCTCTTCCCTTTCTTCCCGCCTCATTAATGATGCCAAAGTATGGATAACAGTGTGATTATTCCTGCCTGGCCAGCCGGCTCTTTGCTGCCGGGATGTGTCATATCTCAAATTACTCTTGATTGCGGGGATTTAGCCCGAAGGGAACTAAAAGCACATCGACTGTGTGGTCTTTTATTATCATGTCAGGGAAGAGGGAGAAAGAAAAGGCCCCGTGCTATTCATCAGGGGCATTCAGACAAAGTGTATTTAACCACAAAATAGGGGGAGAGAGAAGCCAGGCAAATAAGGACAGGGCAAAGAAATTCTACCGCCTTGACAGACTTAAGTAGCCTATTACATGACGATGAGGCTTTCATCTATTACTTCAAGGAGGTAGAGAAGATAATCACCACTGTTATTCCCCATCTCATGTGCTCCCAGCCACCTATTACCCAGTGGCCTGCAGCCCTGTCTGCTGAACAGAGAGGGGGAGCTCTGTTTGTGGAAAAAGCTTCGGTCCGTGAGGATCTTTGTCACGAGAGCTTCCTCCTGCACGAAATCTGATGTTAAAAACAGCAGCAGGAGAAACCCTGAATTCTCCCGAACACCTGCGGCCTCTTGCTCCTCCGTCCTCACCTGCGTGGATGTTATTTAGGTTAACGAGAGCAGGGGGCGTCCTCGTCCTCGTCCTCGTCCAGCGACGCCGCTCGTCCCCTATCTCCCTCTCCGCTCTTGTTCCAAAGACATTGAGGTATGAGAGAGGGATCATTTATTGGGTCGTTAGTTCTACTCATCAGCTCTCTAATTACAGGCCATTACAGTGGGTGTCTGATTTATCCCCTCGGACACGATGCACTCCGACACTCTGTCTCCCACAAACAAGCAGCTGCCCGGTGGCTGGACGTGGGAGGCGCTCACCTCTGGACCGGTTTTTCAGACGAATGGCTCTGAGAATGTATTCACACCAACCGTGATGAGATTCTGTTTTAGGGAACGGTTCCGTTAGGTGGGCTGAGAGCTTTCGATTCAAGTGTCATGAAGTGGAAGGTGTCAGAGAGGTGAGGCCGGAGGTGAGACCTGGCGTGAAAAGATCTCAGGGTTGCCATGGCTCCGGATCTCCCTGGGGGTTTGAAACACCAAATATCCTCCCATTAAATTTGAGATCGATTTGAAGATCAACACACCGGCTAACTGATGTGATTATTAAAGTTCATAAGTTATGTAAAGAAGTGCAGATGAGTCCATCATACTTAGCTGAAGTTACAAGGTGTGGGATTAATCGGATTCCTTCTGGAGACCCCCTGCTGACAAAATCTCTAACCTGGAGGGGGAGGCGGGGGTGACAGGTGATGAAACTTTCATAACTTCTGCTGCTTGGAGTTACATTTACAAATGTCCGCCGAGATGAAGAAGAGTTGGTGAAGCTTCTCCCACTTTGAACCAGAAGACTTTGTGAAATGCGTTTTCAGTTACTGGGAAAAATATCCAAGTTTAGAGTAATAGAGGTAGAGGCTTTATGTTTTTTGGGGGGTTTCTGTCCCTTTTCTTTTTAACAATATCTCAAAAACATCTTGAGGGAATTTCTTCAAACTGTCTGCAACCGTTCAGTTGGACTCAAGGATGAACTGGATGGATTTTGGTCAAGCTCACCGTGAACACCACATCAACACCTCGGGTTTCTTCAGATTTGGTTCAAATCCTCACTTGGACTCACGGATTCGTTGATTTAGATTCTGGTTTTCAAAAAGACACCGAACAAAAAGTACATTAATGTTAAAATGTGGTCAGACGCGGTGACTCCACCACATCGACTGACATTTCCCACCAACCACTGGATTTATTGCAAACAGAGTTTATACACACATTATCCACAGAAGGTGAGGATGGTCAACTTTATTTATTTTCCTCCACAGCACAGCACAGATTGCTTTTTTTTTTAAATTTAACACGAATACGATAATAACAATGAATATTAGAGGAAAAAATAAACCCAGGGATGAAGATATTCAGCGAGTGAAGGAGACGAATGCAGAGGTTAGACCTGCAAACCGCACAGAAATTCATTAACAAGTGTGTGATGTGATCTCGTCCGTGCTGTTTGACACAGGTCAAACAGCATCTCGTGAAACTGGGGGAGCAGTTGTCGGGGTCATCTGCAGAGGCTTCGTCTCACCGCTCACTCTGTTTCCCAGTATGGGGGCTTTACAGCAGATGGATATAGGAATAATAAGTAGGATATTGTTGTAAATAGACACATGGGTCACGGTGAGTTCGTACAAAACCGATGCTCATTCCGCAAAACAAGTGCACGGCATGAATTGCTTTTCACATAATTCAATTCCGTGTGACACTGCTGGACTCGTCTGCAGCCGCTCACACGTGGCGGCAAGAGCCCAGATGGGTTCCAGGTGAGCAGCTCTGACTCGGAGCCTGACAGACGCTCTTATCGTGCCAGCGATCCGATTACAATTAGAGGAGGACACTCAACAATGTCAATATAATTAATTCAATTATTAGAAAGCCTGAGGCGCAGTGGGGAGGATATGAAAATGACAAAGACTTGCAGGATGAAGGCTGCGCTGCGCTCGGCACCGCGAGAGCTCCGGGGTGTTTTCTTTTTAAATCCAGTGATATTTTGAAAGTCTCCCACAGGTTGATTGTTTTTTAAATGTCAAGAGAGAAGTCGTCTCGGGGGATCAGACAGCCAAGGAGGAGTTTTCACTTTGAATTCGTAATTAAACGAGCGTGCACTTTAACGGCGTGGATTTTTTGAAGCCCTGTCCCAGTATTTTTGTTATATCCTGATATTATTGGAACAAACCCTTCGTCTCTTTCACACCTCCGCATGTTCAGCTCTGTGGTACGTCTGCTCCAGTCCTACATCCCGACCTCGTTAGGGATCCCGGTCTTTCATCAGAGCTTTGTGACAGTGGGGCCTCCGTTAGGGCAATATGACCCCTGACCCCACGCTTACACTTTGAGACCTATACCCCTTCTCGAACTGTCACCTGACGACAAGAAGGTCCCCAGGTTGAATCCCTTTCTTTTGGGAATCTGCATGTTTTCCCCGTGTTGGTGTGGATCCTCTCCGGCTTCCTCCCACAAATGGACTGATAGATGTACTTTCCTTTGTGTGGAACTATGTGAAATTTTCTCTTCTAAAGATCTTACAACAATAAACATGACTCAACCTAAAGGAAATAGTTGATAAGTTGTGACAAAGAAGTTTCTCTGTGCTCAACCTTCAAGTTGCGTCTGTTTGGCTAATGGCGCTCAGGCCTTGGTGGGAGAATGACGGGTATTTCATGAATCTGCTCCAGCTACTGTAAAGAATGTGCCGGTGATGTCATGTGATGTGGGTGTTCAAATCGTATCGTTTTCTCACCCTGGAGCTCGTCTCTCTTCTAAATCCAGTCATTTACGAACACTGAGGGAGCCCGGCATCAAACGTGTCCCTCAGCAGGAGAATAAAGAGGGAATCAGCGCTGCATCGGGGGAACTCGTCCATACATATTCAACGTGTTTAGTGTGGAAATCTGCGTATTGATCAATCTGACCTCCTCAATCCCCCCCCCCGGCTCTGCTCGCAGCTTAAGCTTTGCAATGAGTCCAATCAAAACAGGGCCTCGCTCCTTGTGAAACGCTTCCTTTTCTCCCTCAAACCAGGCTCCCACCAGCTGAACAAAGGGCCCCTCCGAAGCTCGAGCATCTCCACCTTTTGTGTTCGGCGCCCTATTCCACAGGGGTGGTGCCAAATCAGGTCACAGAGGAGAGACGCTGCATTCAGAGCGAATAATGGAAACGATCGCACTTTCTACGTGCGCAGCAGCAGCAGCAGCAGCAGCCGCCGCCGAAATCCGGAAAAAATATTCCGCCCCCTCCATATTCAGATGAGAGAGGATAAGATGCTCCGGAAATCACTGTAAACCAAGATATTTACCCGTGAATTACAGTTTGCATTATGTGACAGTAAATATGCGCCCGAGCTGAAGGAAGATGACTAAGGTGGCAATCTGTGATTCACGCATAATCTGTGGCTGCGCATCGCATGCACCCCCGTCTAAAGGAGAGCACGGAGAATATTAACACGTGCATTCATACAACCTTCCCTCTTTCAACAGCCTGCTTATTATAAACAACCACCGCAGCCGGAGGGTTAAACAGTCGTGTTGCTGTTTGTACAGTTCTGTGAGGCCGGGGGGGTTTGCAGGTGCATCTGAGAGCGTTTCCACTACGGTGACTTCTCCTGAACTTTCAGCAGGTTGGTGGTATTGATCCGTTTTGGTTTATTACAGCAGAGGCTTCAGCAGGAGTTGAGTCGTGGTGGTGGTGGTACTTTTAAAATTAATAACTTTAGCAGTGTTAAAAGCAAGCACATCACAGTTTTTACTTTTAAATAAGCAAGTGCTGAATATTCACTGCTTTGCTGCATGTCCAGAACAGAAGTCTAACGATTGGATGAAGTCAGATTAACGTTCTGGTTTCAATTTCAGTTTGTGGAGACAAATGTTTTCTCTTTTCATCTCCATAAATCATAATATGCTGTCAACAACCATTTTAAAAATGCAGTTTTTGCGTAGACAGTTTGGTTTATGTACGAGCAGATTTAAGGCTCAGTTTATATAGAAGGAATATTCATATTTTTTTGAAGAAACAGCCCATAAAGCTGTATTGAAATTGAAATCCGCAGACAAAGATAGACCAGAATCGCAAAATCACATATAAGTGTGAATCTAGTCTGATAGAAAAACGCATTACGGAAACAAAACGGCCCAAATTCTTTTCTAGATTGTCAAAACGTGTTTTTGTTGTTGTTTGCCGTCGTCACTTGGAACAAATGGACGAGAGGTTGAATACGACAGAGGAGTCGGAAAAAGGTTTAGAGATTTTATGATTTTTATTAGATTTGACAATGTTAGAGTAATGAAATAAAAGCAGGAAGACATTTCACCTTCAAATATCTCCACGTACGTTATAGATGTAATGAACATTTCAGTTTTTGGGGTTCGTCTTTTATATAATAAAAAAAAAGTATAATTTCACCAAATAATGTAATATTGTGAGCTCAGGACAAAATATTAATTGTAAAACCAAAAGTCAGCAGCAGAAAGCACGTTTGTAAGTAAACGCCAAGTTCTAATGAATATCTCTCCATGTTTTGACATGTGATGCTCTAATTCAGTGACACACGTGTGGCCGGCAGATGTAAAATTATTAATTTCAGTCTGCAACTCTGAAATCCAAAATAGAGTTCAGGAGCGTGAAGTGAAACGTCCAATTAAATTTGATCTTTTGACCCTCAATTAAAAAATAATATCCCTTTTTTAAGGTTGCGTGATCTTTTTCCAGACAAAGTCCATTTAAAAGCCGTGTTGACCAGAACTCTCTGTGCACGGCCCTGTGTTGTGTGCGTTCAGTCACACACACACACACACACACACACACACACACACACACACACACACACACACACACACACACACACACACACACACACACACACACACACCACGCATACGTTCGTATGAATCCACAAATTAACTCAAGCCCGTCATCAGCAGCAGCTCTGGAGACGCCAGGATCATTTCAATCATATCATTAGCTGCTTCTGTTGAGGTCAAGGTTTCCTTCTGTCAACTTGTTTGCCCTCTGCTGCCACCCCCCCCCCCCACCCCCACAAATTCTGTTCTCAATGCCTCATTTAAAACGAAAAGAAAATGTGTTACTGCAACGCAAAGCTCAGTGAGTCCAGCTTCAGCCTCAGAGTGTCGAGTGTGAAACATTTATTTAACGTGGATTTTGACTTTCGTGTCGTTTGGTCCATATCTCAGGGGAGGAGGCAGGGTTTATGAGCTGTACTACAGCCGGCCACCAGGAGGCGATCAAGACACTTTCGCAAAGGCTTTCGTGGAGCCGTCATGTCGACCATCCTAAAATTTGAGGCCTGTGCTTGTGACGAGCGGCGGAGGGGGGTGGAGCTCGAGCTGCATATCCCTCTATCTGTGAATACAAAGGTGTAGGTGCAGTTGTGTGATGTTCAGGAACAGAGGTGAGATTTAAATCAATGACAGGAGAGGAACTTGAAGATTTCTGGATCAGTGAGACATCATCCGTATCCAGAATCAATAACTAACCTGCAGGAGACGATCTCCGTCGTGTTTATATATCGTGGTTAAGCTGCAGGAGAGAACATTGATTCTATGACTATGATTATCAACGAGAACACGACTGAAATGATAGTTTAGGTAAACGGAAGCACGCCCGCTGCTCCGTCAATTAGAACGAGTGGGATCTGAGACAGTTCATCAACCATCAAGGATGAGAGACATTCAGGGAAAGTTTGGCAAAATGTCAACAAACCTAAAAAATATAAAACGTCTTGATTGATTAAAACATTGCCGGTTAAAGTTGTTTCACCAAATCCGAGTCTGAAGTCTCGTCACATTTCTCTTCTCATTTACAAATCATCATTTGCACATTTGAAACTGAACGGTGCTTCAGATGAGTCAGCACTAAAAATAGCAGCACCCTGGGACTCTTCTGGCAAACACGACACTTTTCTAAATCTGGTGAGTGTAACTAATCGCTCCGTGTGGAGTTCAGACATTTCATGGTCTTACTCACAAATGAAGTCAGGGGATCGTGAAATTAATCACCGGTCTCTCGTGGCTCTTGTCTCCGCACTAAAGAGCCGAGCTGTAAAACCGAGCCGCTCTCCGGTAGACGCTCCTCGTCCTGACCCTCTCTCCGACGGTCACTGACTGATGGGATGGGATCGAGGACAACAATCGGCTGGAATTAGGTTTCTCCCCACGACTCCTGGAGGAGCTTGGTGATCCGAAAGGACCTCAATCTGAAGCTGCTCCTCCACGTCAGGAGGAGGAGGTTGAAGGCTGTCCTGTGACACTTTCTACTCATTTATACAACATTTAAATGTTCATAGACTGTGAATAAAGACGGACGAAGCATCTCCACTTCCTCCCGTTGTACAAAAATAAACCCAAATAAACAAATTAAAACCAAACTGATCAGAAACTTAAACTACCTGAAATGGCAGAAACCATCTTTGAGAAACCTTTAACGTCTATTTTGACTTTTAAGCTTGGTCCATGTCACCTCTGCTATAACATGGAGAGGGCGGCGTTTATGGCCCATATTGCAACCAGCCACCAGGGGGTGATGGAGATGTAATAACTTGTCGTCCATCTTTATCTATTGTTTAGTTAAACTCTCTTTAATCAATTTCTGACGGGAAACAAACAAAACCCGTTTTCTTTCATTCGCGGTAAATGACGGAGACACGAGAGTTTATCGATTTGTATTTTTGTTCAAATGTCTTTTCCTGTAAAATCCGACTTGCTGAGAAATACTTTGAATTGAGGCGAAATATGTTTTGTCCCCCCCCCCGGCCGAGGAATTCTCCTCCCAAGGTTTCATGTGACAACTCTCCGCTGCTTCGGCCTTTTGTTCACGACGATCCTCCGTCATCGTTGGCTCGGCCACAGGAGGTCACTGCTCAGGAAACTGAAAACACGCCACATTCTGACATTTCTTTGTCTTTCTCATGGTGATTGATGATGATTACTGCGGAGCTCAGTAATTCTCCGTGCACTCGCTTCATCTGTTATTCTAAACAGGCTGTCGTGTGGCCGTTTAGTACGTCTGATGATGACTAATGGGGTTTATGGTCACTAATATTTCCGTTGGTCACCGCATGGAAGGAAATTGATTAAAAATGGTTGCGATACAATTAAAAAAAAAAAAAGAGGGCATCAATATTGCTTTAAGTTTTCATTTCATTTGTTCGTTGGGCTGAACGGTTTCATCGCAGCTGCAGAAGCTTGAGATGAGTTTTTTACGAGCCACGGATCAGAAAGTGCCGCTCGCGTCCCAAAGGGCTGCGGCAGCTTTGTGTCCTCGCCAACGTTTTCACACGCCGCCCGTGTCAGACATCTTATTGTTGGCCTTCGCAGGGAAACTCATAGTTTTCCACGTCATTGACTTTGTTTGTATCCAGGTGAAAGCTCCTCTGGTGTGAGCTCCACTCGGGGATTTGCATGATGCCTTTTGCTCTAACACCCGTCCCCTGTCTCTCCTTGATAGGGCCGGTCAGGGCGATGGAGCCGTGGCTTACCTGGGTGGATTGCCTTGGACGCCAGCCTAATCATCTGGCCCCCAGTCAGACGCCGGCTGGGCCAAAGCTACGACAGCACAACAGATGGGCCCTCAAAGGACCCGACCGCATCTGCAGTCCTACAGGAAGATGAAGTGGAGGACGCGGGGTTGGGGGTAAAAGAGACAGGAACTAATTTCTCTCATCTTCCGATTTCACGCAAATGAGTGCAAGGGATGTGCATAACGAGCTGGCATCCAGCTTTGGCGAAGGTAAGCGGAGATCTGAGTCGTGAACGCACGGAGGACTGAAACAAACACGCGTCTCATGTGCAAGCTGTCAATTAACTACAAGGAACTTTAAATGATTTCAGGGAATAGATTGGACTTCAGTGTATTGTAAACGCTCCCGATGTTGTTTGCTCACCACGTCTGTAAGCACAGAGTAGCCACATGGTGGATAACGAGAAGTGTCCACAAATTAAAGGAAGTGGGTGTGAAGTGCGAGCGGCGCAGACGACTTAGTGTTCCCTGTCAAACTGCTGCTCAGACTTGGGAGAACCATTAAGAGACGTTTCCACTTACTGTCAATCACGGCCCGTGGATATTTGAAACGGCGTTTGTGGCTGCGTGCAAAACTTTGGAAATACTTTTTTTGCATCATTAGCATCATTTAAATATCTCTTCTTAAAACGTTCCTTTATCGCAAAGCATTTATGAATTCTTAAAACGTGATTTTTATCTTCCCCCTCTTGACATTATACTATTTTAACTTTGTTTCCCCTCTCACTGTTTTTATGTCGTTGATCCTTCGGTTGCTTTTATTGCTGTTTTGGTTCTTTTTCTCTGTGAAGTGCTTTTTAACCTTGTTAAGAAAAGTACCAAAAAACACCAATTTACAGCTACTGTGATGGATGGATAGAAAGATAGATACATAGACAGATAGATAGACAGATGGACAGATAGATAGATAAATAGATAGATGGACAGATAGATAGTCAGTCTCTTCTACACTCAGACACAAACATGCAGCCATTATAATGACTCCCAGTGTGTGTCTGTATTCATCAGCCCTCTGCCCGCTGACTAAGCCCGGCTCAGGACGGCCAACCTCTGCCTGTGCCCGCAGACGGATGCAGCTGCTCAGCGCCACAGGGGGAGTTTCCCCAGGAAGCCGCGTGGCGGGGCGTCCAGCCGGGTTGAGCGATTAACGCACTCTCTCTGGCACGCTGACCATCATTTGCCGCTCCTGGTGCAGCTCATGCTGATGTGGCGCCCGGTGGGAGGAAGCCCTGCGCCCGAATGTGGCGGCCTGCTGCTAAAAGACGTCTTTCTGCTGCTAAATTACACATTTGTTCTTTTGCCTCTGGGGAAAATGATGAAACATCACAGATCACACACACACGTCTAGTGGAGAAAGCTCGTAGTATATCTCCTGCAACTTTTAAATAATGAAGCGTATTGATGTGCATATTTTTGCGAAGCGCGCTCGGACATATGCTCAGAGTTAGTGATTATTTTCCTCCCATAATTTGGCAGGAACACTTGCTCTAGGCTACACGAAGCTCATATCCACACAAAGACACACATCAGGGTCTGTCTCTGCAGCCTCCACGTTTACTCTCACAGCATCCAAGCATGATTTTCATTTTTTCTTCTCCGCAGTGACATTGATGGTGTGAAGATAAAAATCCAAAGTGCAGTCAGCCCATAGGGGAGCATCCAGCAGTGTAAATGGTAATGATGATGGTTATGAGAACCTGGTATACAGCGATGGCAGAGGGCAGATGACTCACCCAGATGGTAGAGGAACTATAATCGCTCCGTCTCCGAGTCAAAGCTGCCATCTTGGTTCGCTCATTGCCTCCATTTCCTCCGCGGCGCCTCCCTCGCGGAGCAATAGCGCCGTAATGCTCGGCGCCGGACCCCCGCTGAGTTGTCCGTGATTAGGCGTGTTTGGCTCGCAAACAACGTGCTTGATTGCGATTACCTTCTGTGTTTTCTAATTTCGACTCAGCTTGTGGCGTTGCTAAGTTTGAGTGCGTGAAAAAGGCAAAAACACACTTTGAGGGGCTAAGTGCTGAAAACCAGACGAACTGTGCCGAGTTTAATTCCTCCCTGATAACAGGGCCACAAAATCAGTCATTAGCTCCCACGTGTGCGTCGCTCCGGCTCCTATTGTCTTTGTCTCATTTAATGCTTGTCACGTGTGAAATGAACTATCAGGCCACCAAGAGCACTTGTGATAAAAAATGACGGGTGAAATCCTGAAATATGGCGCTTTATGGGAGCCAGAGCCTACTTTTACAAGGTTAATGAACTCTCACTAACTTTAATAGTCTGTTTTGCGACTCATGCATCTTCATAAAGCGCCGTTCCCCAAAGTCTGCAGGCGAGCGGTGCCATTTCAAACAGCTGTGCCAGACGTACTGCCGCAAAATGAAAGGAGCCTCGTGATGAATCGCATCCACCTTCCAGTTTCCTTCACTCCTGCCGTTGTTCCCCTCACCTGGCAGAGCATCAGTGGATTACCTTCATTTCCCCTGATGCCTCGAGGTGAGGGAATGAAGAGAAAGTGCAAAGAGAACAAGGGACTTCTGTAAGTTTCCTAATGACCTGGACCAAAGGGGGGGGGGCGCCGGGGTGAGGCAGGGGAGGTGGCGTCCCAGCAGTGGCATTAAGAAGCGAGCAGAGCGAGCAGCCAAGGTGAGGGCTGGAGGCTCGCTCGCAGCTCTGCAGACACACTTCCTCTGCTAACGTGCACGAGACCGTTTGAGATTAATGAAACCATCTCTCACCTTCTGCATACTGTTGGAAGACGGGCGCCGTGTGAGCGCCGCCTCGTTACATCTCTCCGCAGCCATTTTGAGTCTCTTTGAGGTCGTTTCTCATCTCTTTGTGGTCATTCTGAAACTCGGTTTACGTCTCTGTGGTCGTTTTTACATCTGAGGTCTTTTCATGCCTCTGTAGTTATTCTTTTTAACTCCTTGAAGCCATTTCACATCTTTGTGGATGTGTTGCTTATCTTTGTTGACATGTTGTACGTCTCCTATTAGTTTCTGTGTCCCATTGTGTTCATTGTGCATCTCTTTGTAGTAATTCCTCCTGGTTGTTTGTGTGTCATGGTTGTAGGTCTCTCTGTAGTTGTTTTGTGTCTTTCTTGTCGTTTGATCGAGAGCTGTTTACAGTCCCGGGGTCAGTGTCCGATCCCGTCACGCATCCGTGCGTGAAACTCTTTGTACAAACCTTCACGAGGATCGCTCGTGAACACGCTGCTGCACACGAGCACATAAGTCACACGCTCATGCACTAAAAATAAGAGTTATATTTCAAAACAATACATCTCTGGAGACGCGAAGCAAAGATTAATCCGTTTATTTTGGGCTCCGCCGTAAAACAACATATAAGGCGAAGGACCCGGGAGTTGGCAGGTAGCTCGGCTCTTACTGCGCGTGCCTCTTCTCACCCGACACTAAGCACTGACACAGAATGACATTTAAAACACTCCTGACAGCGACAGCATTTCAAATGTTGTTGCTCTGAAAGGGAGAAAAAGGGGGATGTGGGCTCGGGGAGATGCAGGCGAGAGTGAAAACTGGTGGCTGTGTTGGTTGATCCATATTTTTTCTTATTAACAATATCTCAGGGGCTTCATGCATAAACGGAGCTGAAAGGAAATGAGACTATTTAAGATGTCACTTTGAGTGAGGGGTGTTTTATGGTGGCGTGCAGCTTTTTGCTGTGAGCCCAGCAGACCTTTTCCTTTTGAACACCTACACACAGGTAAGCTACCGACTGCGGTAACAATTAGCCGTGTCAAAAAAAGTGACACATTTAATTGTAGCCTGTTAGTTGCTCTGTACCGCAGCGTTGAAGGGAAGGGGGTGTAATGTATTCAGCCTTTTTCCAAACGTTGTTAGTGTGAGCAGAAGAGAGAATTCAGTCCCTTTTTTAAAGAGACCTTTCAACATGGCTGCTTTCGTTTTGCACCTTTAATTACAACAGAGAAGATCATGGACTGTGACACAGATACTGAACTGTATGAAACAGGAACATAACTTAAAGAAATCTCTCGCTCAGTCACATTAATCCATATATTTTTATTTATTTCCTAAAAATACTCTTCCCTCCTCAGCACGTCTCTCCCCTGTATGTCTCTAGCAGCTGTGCCACACGGAGTCTGGAGATATATTCACGACTTGTTTTAACACATCCTTTCTTCTGAGAGGCTGAGGTGACAGACAGCTGCAGGAATGTGACTGCAACACAATATGGTTCCTGCTCTGTTGTGTGAATTGATAGTTTAAGAGAAGTGAACTGTTAAAGGAGACATATGATGTTTTTTTCAGTGTTTCAGATTTTCTTCCTCCTCTGGCGTAAAATCTAAAAGTTCTGCAGAGTTTAAAAAGTCCAAAGTCTGCAAGTTCTTCTCCCGCACAGAAAGCAGTGAAGGTCCTGGAACGCAGCTTCAGCAGCTCTGACCTCACGCCCGCATCATCGTGATGTCATGATGCCCGCTAAGTGCTTGATTAAATGTAGCCTGTTGAACATCCTGTCCATTATTCTAATTTTCATATCTCTTAAAATACTCATTCCATTCTCTGGTGTGCTTGACGTCAAAGACTCCAGATGTTTAGGACGTGCTGGCCTGGTTTGTTCTGCTGAGTCAGGGCCGGGTGGGGGGGTGTTGGAGGTCTCAGACCTGTGTTGAAATAACATTGTCTGGGTGGTCTCTCGGTTTGTGCCGAGCTGCAGTGTGTGTGCATTTTAAAAAGTCATGTATCCTTGAGACCCGACAGTGGAGCCTTTGTATAAACGTTAAACCTACATGGACGTGGTGGCAGCCTGTTAATCCTGCTCTGTGCTTTTAGACAGGAAGACACGTGCACACACAATTAAACCCGACCAAAAGGAGACGCAGCTGAACCTGGGATCACATACAAACCCCAGAAGCTTTGTTTTGTTTGTTTGTTGACTTTCCTTGTCGGTCGGGGGTGCGTGAAGATTAGAGCGTTAACTGTAACATGAGGAAACCACAGGCAGCGGTGACAACAACTTCGAGGAACAACGACAGAACAAAGGAGGCAGGGAGGCAGCTGAGGGAATCTGAGGATTTAGGGAATGTGACTGAGGTGTAAACAAAGGCAACGAGCCGGGAGAGGAAACTGGGACAGGTTTACAGTCACCAGCAGGACCAGTCAGGAAACGTGACAGACCAGAGTCTGAATTCCACTGGTCCAACTGAGAAGTCCACCTCACATCTTAGTGTCAAAACAGTCAGTCAAAGGTCAAGTGTCCAATCAGACGAGGGTCCAGGAGAGTCTGTGTTGAGTTAAAGTCTTTGAGGACAAGTCCTTGTCTCAGATCATCAAGACGAGTCCAACTAGCAGGTTGAGCTCAAGTCTTTTACAAGCAGTCGTAAGTCAAGACGAGTGTGAGATTAGGTCTCAAGTCTTAAGTCAATTCTCCAATCTCATCAAAGAAAGTCTGGAATCGTAGCTGGAGTCAAATCTCAGGTTTAAAAAGGTCTCAAGTCGAGTCTTAGCAAGTCTTGGGTCAAGGTTAAAGTTCCTGAGGACAAGCAGCAAGTTATTTCTTTACTCACCAAGTTCCGAGGTCCGTCTCAAGTCTGTCACTCGTCCAATCAAAGTCTTTCACTCTGTCACAGCCGGTCCAGAGTCGAGGTTAACGTCAGCTGATCACACGTAGTTTTTTCATTCCATGCTATGTTACCAGACAAGTTTTTAATTTAATTTTTGTTGCCTTTCATTGCAGGGGCTTCTTGTGTCTGACTTAATACTTACGAATGTTTCTGCCTCCACCTCCTGTCTCAGGTTAAATGTCAGAGTCGTCAAGTCTGAGGTTTTCAGTTGCAGGTCAGTTCTGGCAGCAGTTTCCACTGAGCATGACTTTGTCAAACTAAATATTCAAACCTGCCAGAATGTGTTTTTTTTCTCCTCCTCGGAACAGGCGGCGGTCTGAAGGGTCTTTAGTTTCCAGACGTGGACGTGGAGGTGTCTCGGGTTAACTCAGCTGATCGGATCGACCACGGTGAAAGTTGAGGCTGACCTCGTTGATCATGAGCCTGACAGCGTGTTGGTGTGGGATCGCTCTTCCAGAACACCTACGCTCCCTCAAATCCTTCTCCCTCCTTGTTGCCTGGTGCGAGAATAACAAGTGTGGCGAAGGTTACGCTCACACTGAATATGATGAAGTGAGTCCCTCTATAGGTCTCCTGCTTCTCAATTTCATCTCGCCACCTGCCAGACTCTCTGATGTTACCTCTTTTAACTTCTATTTCGCACCCTGTCTCCCTGCGTCAGTCTTCGCTCCCCTCCTTTGTCTCTCTGTCCATTATTCCCTCTTCTGTCTGTGGTTTGAGATGTCATTGAGAGACCTTGAGATAGATGGGGTCTTCAGAGGGAGGCAGCCATCAGCTCGGCACTACAATACAGTTAAAAACGGTATAAATCAGAGAATATGATCGGGAATGACAGCGCTGCTCGCCTCGGAAAGCCCATAGACCCCTGATGCAATAATGTTTGCAGGAGAAATGGCAGAACGAGTCATAAAATCAAACATATGCTCAATATGGGCGCCGCGCGTGTGTGTGTGAAATTGAATAACCTGCATCATGTGACAGAGCCGTGTTTAAAAAAAAAAGAGAAAAATTTGAATCTTTTCTTTGCCTCGCTTCATGGGATCCATTTAAATGCAATCACTGGAAAGTTAGGCGTTTTCTGTTCAGTTGAAATATGTTTCTCATTAGAGATGTCAGTGGGAAAAGCCGGGATGTTGACGCTCTAATCGCCTCGCTTTCATATTCACCGTAATGGGACTGGAAACAGCTGCGTCTCCGAGGGGAGGAGACAGATCTGCGAGTGCGTCATGTGGTCAAGTATCATCGAGACCCTCTGGAAATGTTCACGTTGCGGTGAAGGGAAAAAAGTGGATTACTTTCATTCAAGTGGGTGTAGGGGGCGGCGGAGGAGGATCACTTTCCCCCTTCTGAAGATTTAAAAATAAACAACCAGCCGCCCTCTCCCCCTTCTCCCTTTTATCTTACGCCACCACAGTTCTTCCCTTTTCAAATTACAGCTGTAGGTCGGTGGCAGGTTATTCACAGCAGCAGCAGAGGTTTCAAACCACAGAGAGCTTCACCCACATGTTCGGGTCCTGCTATCACATTCAACTTCTCTCTCAGGATTTATTTATCTACAGGGATCGTTGCTTTTATTTGATCAGCACTTTAAACTCAGTTTATCAACAACTGAATATGTTTTAAATCTTGTTTTTTTTTTGTGCCTCTCATCAATTATATATTGTTTAATTCCGTATTCATCCACTAGGCAACTGTTTTACCGTTGGTGTTAGAATCATGAAAGGTTTTCTCTGTAGGCAGTGTTTAGTTTGTCTGTTCTGGGCTACTGTAGAAACACGGCGGCCCAAAATGGACTCGGTCCTGATGCAGATATGAAAGCCTCATTCAAAACAAATTCTGAATAAAAGCGTTAATATAATAGTTCTATCCAGTGTCTGCAAATAGATAATGTACTGCACCAGAAGTTTAGATTAATTTGCAGTAACTGTTTGTCCTTGTTCTATTTTTGGTAGCCGCTAAACTTCGACCTAAGCCTTTGATCTCTTATTTCAAGTTGATGCTTTTCTGCCCCCTAGTGGCCAAAGTCTGATTATTGCCAAATGTACCTTTTTTCTTTTTTGGTTCATTCCAGCTGCAGCTTCCTAATCTTCAGCTCTAAGTGTCTAACTGGACTTTTCTCGTGGCCACTATCCAGACGTCGATATCACGACCCCGGTCAGACCGAGGCTGAAGACGTCTTCCCGTAATGCACTTCCTGGTAACGTGCCAGAAGTGTTAATTCAACACACGCTGCCCCCGCTGTCTGATTCTGATTAGAATGGAGCCACTGAGCAAAGGGAGCAGTGATGGAGGCACTTTGCAGTTTGAGTAAAAAAGATTAACACTGTTCCTATTATTACCTGCATAAATATGAGCCCGCATCAATAATTCACCCTAATGGCTCGACGTGTGCGATTAGATGGCAGCGTCACGTCCTTTCAGAGATTAGCATTCACTGCTCTTTCTGCTGCTTCACGTGTAAGTGATTTGTACTGTGACGAGCATCAGATCTGTGTGTGTGTGTGTCTGTGTGTGTGTGTGTGTGTGTGTGTGTGTGTGTGTGTGTGTGTGTGTGTGCGCACATACTCCTTTGACCACATCCCATTAGCCTCCAGCTGTTTATTTATAGCAGTAAAGATACAGATACCAGGAGAAAACAGCCCAACAGGGAGGAGAAGTCGTGTGTTGTTCATTTTTATGCTGATTTCAGACGCTCGCTCGCTCTCAACTAAACTCAAACACATCTGGAGTGTTTCCCATGTTTGTTTCTTCTTCGTGCTTTTACCCACTGAGCGGTGCAGTCACGGTGTTTTTCGGAAAGTCACGGGATTCCTTCCAGAAATAATAAATGGCGCCGCAGGGGAAGACGAGTGAAATGAGATGATCTGTGAAGGATAAGGAGACTTTGTTAACTGTCTCGTGCTCTTCCTTTTAGATGTCGGAGTTAGGACCTCGTGACATGATGGACTGATGTTATCCACAACTGTGCTGCCGTTGAGACGTGCGCAGAATCTACAACAATACGCTAATTCTGAAATATAAAGTAGGAGTGAAGACGGTAGTATTTTAACCATAAATAAAAAATTATAATCATAATAATATCTTCGGCTATGGTTCAGGATCCCAACTGGGCCCTAAGATGCTGCAAGAGATATTAACCATGTTGTGCTTTGTTTTAAAAGATGACTCCACTTCCTCTGTCGGTAAAAAACATAAAGCAAATATCCACATATGAACGCTGCCATCTTGAGTGGGTGATGTCATTTGGGGAAATTATATAAGATATAAAACCATCTTCAAGAAACATTTATTTAACTTGTACTTTCACTTTTTCATTTGGTTCATGTCCCAGCTGCCAACATAGAGGAGGCCAGCTTTATGAGTCTACAAGTTTGTGTTCATAATAATTGTTTCTAAAACTCCGTTAGCCAAAGTACCAGCAACAGACTTATTTCTCTTTTTGTTCAATTTAAAGTAAAAAATATAATCTTAAATTAATTTTAATTGAGTTCAGCTCCAAATATGTGTATATTTATTCAAATGAGGCGACTCCGTTCCCTCGCTTGTTGTGTCTTCTCTGATTGTAAATACAGTTCATCATTACCTCCGCTCATCCATCTCAGCCAAAACACCATTAATGGGGCAGATTGCTGCTCTTTCACATTCTTCCTCCCGCTGGAGACTCTGTCGGAGACGTGAGGCCTCATTTCCCTCTCTTCAGAAAAAGCCATTTGCCGCCATTCATCCCTCAGCGGTATGGAAAAACCAACTTCAATAGATCAAGATAATCCATAACTGTGAATATGAACCACTGATTTGCCTCGGAAGTTTCTGTTTGATCATTATTTCATTGTGCCCCAGTTGAGTGTTTTTCATGCGACTGCACACACACGCTCCGCTCGCTGTCAATCACCTGACGCCCGCCGCGGGGAAAGGAAGTGTCTGCTGGGAAACGTTTGCTCAATTACAAGTCGCTGTACAAGCTTAACTGTCACATGTGTGACAACACGGCCTTATTTGTGCTGTTTGTGGGTCTAAGCAGCAGCAAACTTCCTACAAAACATTAAAAAAACTGTTTTTATTATTTTATTTAGTCATCATCACCAGGATCGAAGTCCAATTGATCTTGTTTTAAGAGAGTTATAGCAAATATAGTTTAATAATTAGTAATTAATTTAACTGGCACCAATAAACATATTCAAAAGGACTTAGATAAATGTGCATTTAGAGTAAAACTGAAACAGTCATACAGTTTTCAAACTAACACAAAGACATCAAGGTTTCAATCTGATGAAAACTGTCTGATGAAAACTCTGGAGTCGTGTGGACGTCACGTTCAGTGTGAAAATGATAATTCACTCTTTTTGAGGTCATGTGCAAAACCACAAATTTCTACTTCTTCACGTCCTTTACATAAAAGAAGCAAAGAACAACTGGTTGTTTCGAAAAATAAAAAAAGAGTCTGAACAACTCAGGCAACATTGTCGAGGTGTTTCAGGCGATGTTGTAATCTGCCAGGCGTCAGTGACGTGGGATTAGATGTAGAATCACAGATTCTGGTGGTTGAAACATCCCTTTTTTAAAAGTGGGAAAACTGGCAAAGGGGGAAGTTTGGCGCGCGGTGCCGGGAGCGAGGGCTCGGCTTTGGCCTTGGAGGAGCTGCTGGATGAGGGCGTGTGCAGCTGCCGGGGTCTGAGGTCACGAGCAGATGTCCTTCTCAACCTCCAGCGCCGAGCTGCTGCTCTCTTTTGTCAGAGTTTTCATTTCAAACTGCCAAATTGCTCTCAGACTCGCACATGCAACTCGGGAGCCCGCAAGGGGAAAGAAAAGGAAACATTTGAAAAAGGGAAATGCTTCTCTGACTTGATGGCTTCCCCACTCAAGCAACAAATGAACAGCTCATGTTTAGATGTGTATGACATGCGCTGGATGCTCAGAAACAAAAAAGCTGCGTGGCTCAGCCGCAGTTTTCCACTTCAGGGATTAGCTTTATATCATCCATCTTTTTTTTCCTTCTGTCCACAGACTCATGCGCGTCAAAGCACGTCGGGTTTATTTGTTTGTTCTGGAAGGAAATATTCTACCTCGTGAAAGTTTTAAAGTTCCCGCATCACGATGGAAAGACAAGGATACTGTGAAGAAGTTATTTTTAACCAACTTGGGTTTTATAAGTTTATCTTTACAACCCCACAGTTTTAATTTCATGTAAACATATATCTTAACTTCTCTGATTGTTGAAGATCTTCGGCTATTTCTGAATATTAAAGGAACATTTCAGGATTCTTTCATACCTCCCTTGTTTGGTCTGGATATTCAGACTTAGGAGTTTAGTCTGAACCAGGTTCCTCTGACCAACAGACCAAGTTTAAGAGGTTCTCTGGGTCTGGATCAAAGGATGTAATGTTAAACCATAACAACGCCAACGTCAGATGCTCGTCCGTGTACAAACAAATCAATTTCTAGTATAATTGATGCAAATGTGACTGTTTACCTTCTCATACATACAGATTCGGAAGCTAGGCTAACGGTTGAACCTCAGGAGACACGGCATCGACGCTGACCTTCTCATCTGACCCTCACCACAAAAGCAAAATCCACCCAAAACGCAGACAACTCCTTTTCAAAGAGTTTTGTCAAATGCACAGTTTCCACCGACTGAATCCGAGTCTTCTGATCCTCGCCAGTCAGTCGCCTGTCAGTCGCGTCCCTGCGGACCCGCCACGATGAAAGGAAGATGAAACAGAAAACATGTCTGAGCTGCGGATGACAGTTTTGACAAACTTACGTCCCGACTCCACGAGGACAGCGTGTGTTTATGATGCCAGTTTGATCACATCCCTGAATCCTTCATGCAGCCACGTGCACACATCTGTCATTATTTTATTAATGTGCACAATTAGGCGTTTGTTCCTGTACTTGTTCCCGAGTCTTTAACCTGCCTGTGCTGTATGTAACACACGCTGATTTATAGCACGTTGATAATGACCATTATGACCTACTCAGCTTAGCTAATAACACATAAAAGTGGCTGCACTTCTGTTCCTGAGCCCACAATCAAGCAGCGAGGCCAAGACGTCCAGCTCGGGATCTAACCCTTTTTACTTAATTGGTCTTTTCTGCGATGATGTTTGGAAATTAATTACTTTTATGAGAGCTCGCACTTCCTCGGACGCCGCAGAGCCGCTGTGCTGCAGGAACGTGAGGCAACCCGGGCAGCGCCACTGTCAACCTGATTGATTACCTCTGCAAATGTCTAAAGGTTGAGCCTCTCACCTCTCGACATTTCTCCACGGTTTCCTTCTGGTTCGACTTTGACTCCGAACTTGACAAAAAGGATAACAAAAGCGTAGAAAATCCCAAACATTGAAAGTGGTCTTAGAAAAATAAATGTCAGGGAGCGAGCGGGCAGCAGAAGGAGAGATTTAATAGGAGAGGTGAGGAAGAAACAAATGTAAACTAGAATCAGTCGAGCACAAACCTCTGCCACGGGCCAACAGTCCCCAGAAATTCATTTGAGCCTCATAGCTGCGCCACAAAACAATACAGATCATGAAACTCTAATGGAAAGATGACAGGTTGAGAAAAAGACCAAATTAAAGCCTTCCTCAATGAAATCACATGTAAATACACTAGATAATAAATGTTGTCGCACACGAAGATGGAGACAAAATGTTCATCTTGAAGGAAACACATTCTGTTCATATTTAGATTCGTCATTATTACAACTTATAGCATCACTTTCCTCAGACTGCTGCAGCTCCTCATTTCAGCCTCTGTCGCAAACACTTGGTTTTAGCTCCTGTCTCTTTAAGACCCCCTCCCCCCTCCGCCCAGTCTGCTCTGATTGGTCCACTTCCAGTGCGTGTTGGAAACATCGAACTCGTGGAAGAAATAGGTTTAAATATCTGGTTAATACTTTAAAATATCTTTACTGGAGACTAGCTGAAGTGCGATCTGGACGTTTCTGTGAACCCGAGCGTGGAAGTATGTACGATTTAAAAAAAACCCTGGGCCTCCATTCCATAATCTGCCTTCCAAGAAAATAACAGCGGAGTGTGAGAGTGCGGCGCCGATCCGTGCTCGCGCAGCCCACTCTCCGAGAACCCAGCGTTCTCCCCAGGAAATGTCACGCTCCGGTCACGAAACATTGACTTTTCACGCTGCCTACGTAGAACGCCCTGGAAACAGTCGGTGGTGGATGTGCGATTTGCCTCGTGGCTGTGTTAACCTGCGCGGTATTCTCACACGGCCTCTTCTTCTCGGGACCTTTGACACATTTCCTCCGGCGTTGAGTCGCTTCTCAAACCGAAACATATTAATAGACTTTAATTTGTTTGATCGGCCGGTTCATCGGGGGGGAAACAATACTCTCCTTTCATCGGGATCATAAAGTCTCAAGCTTTACATCAGTCACTCAAATCAGTTTGATTGTCGAACCGAGCGTTTTATGTCCTCGGGTTATCTCCTCCTCCGAGGCTCCACACACACACACTCATGAATATTAAAACCAGTTCAGATCATCTTGACACAGTGGGAACCAGGTCTAAGACTGGGAATTGGAGCCGGTCAGCTGACAAAACCTTTTTTTATAGGTTTTGGGGGCACGGAAAGAAATATGAGAGCCTTTAAAAATCTATATTTTGTATTTCATGATGTCGGGCCCCCCCGCTGTGCTGCTCTTTTCGTGGGCACCGCGGCTTTCACCGCCCAGAGGTTGAAGTATATTAGAAGAAGAAAAGGCGCAAGTCTGAATGTGACTCTGCTCCTTTCTTCAACCCAAAGATCCTGTTCCATTTCAATGAACTCATTTGTACGAAGACGTTTTTCCGTTTGTGCTCGCTGACCGGCCATTGATCTAATTAATTTATGAGGCTCAGCATTTGGAAAAATTTGCTGCTTTCTCATGCGAGATGGAGGCTTTTGAAAAGACACCATTCCTTAACCTGGCAGGTTTTCATTTCCCTTGTCAGATAGAAGTTATAGTAAATGGAAATACCTCGAGTCTGCGCCCTGGAATATTTAAAAGATTGTGACAATGAAATATTAAAAGGGAGGACATCATTTGACACCTTTTCTTTGCCTTGTTTAATCACTGAAAAAGTATATCGCCGAGAGCTGCCTCTGTTTATTATGCAGAGCGGAATGAAATAATTAAAACAAGTAACTTTCTGTCTTTTAAATATCTGCTCCGTCAGAAAGTTCCTGAATCTGAGATGTTCTTTTACAAGACACAGAATTTAACTTTTTTATTAACCCTTGAAAGAGTGACAGGCACAAAACAATCCAGTTATGAATCAGGAGAATGTCCGGATATTAAAAAAATTATATTCAGTCTCGAGTGAAATCCCTCGTTCTCAGGACTAATGTGTCGGAAGAAGAGAATCACACGCAGGACAAAGTCTGTTGAGACTCGCTCCTCGTCTGTTTGCGTCCATCGGACAATAAGATGTTGAGGTTTTAGTAGATTTATATGAGCCATACCGAACAGGCAGAACATGCAACTACCTTGATCGCCCCCTGGTGGCCGGCTGCAGTATAGACCTGAAACCCTGCCTCCTCCATGTTTCTGCTTGGAGTGAGAGACGCCAGAAAACACAACTGTAACTTTCTTTGTTTTTACAAAACCGTGGACGTCACATTTTGGGAACAGAGCGGTTCCTCTGAGAGCAACGTGTTTGTCAAACGTCTCCTGAAGTGAGAGCTCATGACCTTTACAGCAGTTTCCTGAAGTCAAAGCCCTTCATTCAGAAATCACACCACGCTTCTCTCTGTCTCTCTGGCTGCAAAGCTCAGAAAACCCAAAATATTGTTTTCACCTTTTTAAAGCTGTGATTTAGGTTCCGCAGCTCGGTTTTTCCAAAGTCTTCCCTCATCCCGTCTCCGCTTCACTCAGAGCTGACGGGAATAAATTACACGCAAAGTTTATCTGTGTCCAGAGGCCGTGTGAAGTTCTTTTGTTTTCGCTCTTTCTCTGCCGCCACGGTTTCACCCTCGGCTTCGGGAGCGGGCACCGACGAGGGGGTTGACCAAAACGATAATCTCATTAATCAAGACTCAACCACGAGAAGAGGGGCTGCGGCTTTCAACAAGAAAGCCATTACAATAAGAAGTTGTTTTTTAATTAAAGCCGCCCTTAAGCTGCGACACACAAACACGCACGTTAAAGCGCGCGAACAGGAGTGGAGCTGCGAGCGTGTTCTGGCGCCCAGGCCGACTCCATATATCACCCGTGTGCCCGCGCGTAAGCAAAGCAATTATTGCACGGAGAGCTGAAGAGAGACATAACAGAGTGAAAAACAAGCACATGATGAGCGTGTCCCCTTGAATTGATGGGTTTGAAAATGGTAAAGTATTTATGTTGAACGCAGCTCCACCGGAGGGGCCTCGGGAGCCCGCGCCGCTCCCGTTCTCCCCGCCCTCCCTGCGCCGCTCATCATCCCATTCAAATGAAATGTAAATCCCCGCTCTCCCCAGTTCCTACCATGTCAATACCTCTTTGACTCCCGCTCAGCCCCCGTCTATTCAGCGTCTCTCCTCCCCTCCCAGACGCTTTATATTCCAGCGCTCTGTCTCTCTCGCTGCCGCTCAACTCGTCCCTTCTCCTCCATCGGCTCTGCCTCCTTTCACCTGCTGTTGTTTCCCCTCATCCCTCGGAAAGTGCGGCTAATGGATACAGGCTGCCGCCGACTAACGGGAGAGTCTTATCACGCCGAGCTCGACAAATCAATCTGGTTTCATAAATGCATCTGCGGTTAACTCGTTTTTTTTGTGGGCGTGATCTCATTAACTCCGACCAAGTTTAATTGCAATTACGAAGAATGCTCTTTGGGGCCTGTGGAAGTTTGTGTGAGTGTGAAATGAGTTTGTTGTGCGACGACAATTAAGTGCGTCGCAGGGACGTCAGGAAAACACAGCATCATAACTACTTACTGGTGTTTTTTAATCATGTATGTTGTTTAGTTTTATTTTTTATTCCGAAGGTTTATCTGGAACCGACGAGGGTTCACACACCGTCTGCGGAAAAAATAATTATCTTCCCATTACATCTGTTGATTTCTCATTTATATTTCCCCATTAAGTTGATGCTGCGTGATTGACAGCCGTTCTGAGACGGAGGAGCTATTCTTAACTCGGACAGGGTGTGTTGTTGAAGGATTAAATCCTGATTTTGTTTTTCTTCCCCTGTCAGAACGAGTCTATATTCAGGGAGGTTATTTCAGGAGATTAGCGAGTCGGCTTTATGATGAGTTCGCAAGTTCGGCAACTTCCTCAAGGACGCTTTAACGAGCACGTGGCGCCGAAGCTGCCCGATCGGCGAGGCCGTAACCTTTGACCTGGCGGCCATGACGGAGCCATGACTCGGAAGCAGATGTAGATACAGTATTTCTTCAGAGTACGGTGTCCCTGAGGGATCAAATGGTAGATTCTCTTGAAGTCTATGAGAAGATGACTCTACTTCTCACTTTATAACGTCAGTAAACATTTTCCTCAGGAGTTTAGGTCAAATAGACCATAAAGCACCGTACAAGCTCACAAACCCACAGGTGACATCAAGGCCAATTAGATTTACTTTAAATATCAACATGTTAAATGCATATTATCTATTTTCAAGGATAAACTGAGTAGCAGCAGAACATATCGACCTATTTAACCATTTTCAGCTTCCATGAGGGTTTTTTGAAGACGCTCCTCTCGGATTTTCCTCATGAGCCAGAGGAAGCTGCAGTAAGAACAGTCTTCACACGTAGCGGGGAACCTTCAACCTGATGTCATCATCCAAACTAACATCCAGCGCTGAAGGAAACGAGAGAATATCCTTTAACCCAGCTCAGAGCTTCTCGCTTTGGGCAGATTGAGGTTCAGCGGAGGACTTTCTTAGGGACGTGGACAGCTGAGCTCATTCTGCCGGCCGATGAGTTTCAGATACAAGGATGAGATTGTGGAATAGGGCCGGAGTAATCCCAGGTCACCTTCACACAGCATCAATCCCCACAGGCAGCAGCTCCATCTCTTCCTCTACTTCCTCCCTTCATTAATTCCTTGTCTGTCCGTCCAGCCTCTCTCAGTTTCTTCTTTCTCTTCTTAAATCCCTCATCGTCTTCCAACCGCGCCAGACGCCCATTAGCTCGGCAGCCTGGAAGCCATTTGTGTCTTTGTTCGAGGAGAAGAGTTGTGCAGCTGGATATTCACCATGTTATCAGTTTAAATCACAACCCAGAGCTGGGATGAAGAAAAAAACAGTTCCACGAAATACAACAACAGATTTGTTGTATTTGCTTGAGAGAAACTATCATAAGGTTCAATTTCACATGAGGCAAATATCCACAGAGAAACTGTTCTTATTTCTACTTTTTAAATGACAGGAAACAGGAATAAATGTCGGTAAATTAGGTTTAACTAATGGTCGATTACCAGCTAAACTTATACGGATTTATACAGCAATGAAACAGAGGTCAAAAGGTCATAAGTATGTTATATAAGTTTATTGAGAGGGTGAGGAATCTGTCCTCAACCTCTGAACCTGAACCGCGAAGCAAAACATGTGTGCATGCTAACAGGGATGCACATGCAATATCCGTGTTGTCCTCCAGATGGCACCAGCGCAACTTTGATTGATTGACACATTAAGACCGATCAGTGTGAAGTTTTAAAAAGATGTATGTGTTGAAAACCAATAAGAGTCCATTTATTATTTTAATTGTGCTCTAAACCTGGACAATTTCAAAGTAAATTAAATTTTAAAGACATTTTTAAATAATTTGTAGCGTTTCACAAAGATTGGTTGGTTCTCGGGGGGGGGGGGTTTCCTGATCCTCGTTCTCTTTACACAAGCAAAGCAAACAGTCTGGATCTGAATCTGCTTGGATCTTTTCTACTTGTATCTGTCGTCCTCTTCTTGCAGCATCGCGGAGCAGCCCGACCTTCGTCTCAGACCAATAGAATCTCACTTCCTCCGGTTACAGCACGTGTGATTTGACGAGTGAGTGAGTTCTCCGCAGTGACTCACTCCAGTGAAGGTCCTAATGTAAAGACGGATTACACATGTGAACTCCAGGTTCACCGGGCAGACACAAAGCACATCTATGGAGGATAATGAATACTGTATTACCCTGTGGAGTTCACTGTACCCCCTGCACTAGACATGAATCACAACATGCTTTGTGTGTCTGCAGCGATCAGCACGGTCCTTTTTGAAGAGGGAAGCACAACACAAAGTTGCATAAAACATGTCGGAGCTCACTGTGCATGAAAAGTGTCTGTTTCTGTGGATTGAATTTCACTGAGTGCAGCTTCCTTTTTAATTTACATTAGAATGAGGAGTTAAATCCTCAATTTCCCCTCAGCAAAGCTTGTTTAGTGTTTTATTACTTCAAACTCGGTGGTAATTTTCTCTTTGGAATAACTGGCTGCTGGGATCAGTCCCAGACTGAGAGGAAGGAACGCATGCTACTCTGCCCTCTGGTGTTCGTCTGTGGTGAACGTATCTTCACTCCATCACTGTTTTCCCTCTCTGTGCACACTTGTCCATAATTGCTTTGCCTGATGCCGATTCTCTGATTGATGTTCGTGCATATTGTCGGTGCATCTACATGAAAAATAGATGTTGACAAGAAAGAAGACGATTCATTTCTCATGTCACCGTGCGGCATCAATCCTCCACGAGGCCGCTGATCCTGCAGGGAGACGTGCACGCCTGACTTTTAGCAGCAAGGTCGAACGGCGGTGAAAATGTGACGTCCCACTTCAGAAGTGTTTCGGCCGTGTCGGCTCTGAAAGATGAATGAAGGCAGACTCGGGATGATGTGATGATGGATTCACAGTCGGCTGCTGGAGTCTGTGAGTGGCTGGTGTTGCAGAGGAAGATCAGAGATGCATCTTTTGATCCCAGCAGGGGTTCGTCTGCCTCGTGCAGATACTGTAGATTCGTGCAGGAGATAGACACCAGACCGTCTGACTGACAGGGAAGGAGAAGCAGGCAAACTCCAGACACCAGAGATCGGATGATGAACTTGTGTCGGGCTTTTCTAAAAGAGCTGTCAGAAGGTACAGCTGAAGGCCGAGAGCTGCTGAGGTTGTAGTAAAAAATGAATGTAGACATACTGACGTGAACAGATCAGCTCAAAGCCACAGCGTCACCTGAAGATGTGAAGCTGCAGGAGTCGCCTTGTGCTATACAATAAAAACTTTATTCATATATTTACAGCCCTAAAATAGATGCATTTAAATTCCTGTAGTGCGTCAAGAGTATTATCGCTTTAATATGAAGTTAAACTTAAAGCAACACTATTTCACTTTAACTGATCAACAGCGCCCTCTGCAGCGACACATGGGTATTACCCATTTTCTGCTGAATATTGGAGATATTACAACTTCCCTTCTTCTGACCTCTGCTCGGTTCCCTCCCTGCTTGTGTGTTCTACACCTCGGATGTTTCACTGTGACACATTCACATGCATGATATTGGATTTTTCAAAAGCTGCAGAATGTGAGCGGATGAGGCGAGCGGCTGTTCCACGTCACTGCCTGTTCACTCAGCCGCTGCTCATCGGCGTTGAAACATCTGTTAACACAGACAAACCTGCTCAGGACACAGCAGCCGGACCGCAGGCTCACTTCCAGTTCATTAAACATGTGACTCAATGTTTTAATCGATTATAAACTCATGACACCAGAATCTCCGACAGAGAGACCAGAGGATCTCATGAGATCTGAAGATGAACTTGACAAAGCAAACGTTGTATTTTCATTTAAACTAAGATTTCTGATTAAATCACGACCTGAACATGTTCCCTGTACTGTTCAGTGTATGTACAGTGCTGCAATGTAATGAGACAGTTCCCAGGACGACCAGCAGATGGTGCTCTCACACAAGAGCTCACCTCCACTGGCTCACGCTCGGGCCAACATCAGGTTTCTGCAGAGGAAACTGCACAACGCATCTTAACGTTTTATAATGTTTTTAATTTGATAAACAATGGCCTGTTTTTGGGGGGGGGAGTACTGAAGAATTTTCTTCCTCAATTCCCTGAAATCTATTGAGATTTAACAATATTAAGATAAAAAGGAGAAACAAACACAGTTTAAATACTTAAATCTAATGAAGACACGTAATCTGTATAACCTGTGATGAGCAGTTCACATAGATCCGACTGAATCCTGAATTATTTTTAGTACTTTATATTCATCAGTAAAACGATCATCATGTAGTTGTTGTTATTGTTTGGGAACATTTGTCAGCAGAAGCTATTTTCTGCTCTATTGTTCAAATGTGTATTTTAACTACTTTACATCTGAAAGTGAAACGTTAACTCTACAAAAAATGAAATGAGTTCATATCAAGTTCCACAGAATTCATTTTCTGAAAAGTGCTTCTGATTATCAGCCCTAATATTTTCACCATCCAAGGTAGACGCACCACGAACTACGTGTTTATAACATTGTTAAATTCTCCTGTAGCATCAACTGCGTTTTGAGAAAAACATCTTGTGCCTGTAGTGTCAAGGATAGTGCCACACACACACACACACACACACACACACACACACACACACACACACACACACTTCTATACTCTCTTTGCTCTGAATCAAACGTCAGTGGAGAAAAATGAAGGAGAGATTTACCTCCAGAACCAGAACCAGAACCTGCGGGGGGGCAGCACATTTCGTTCAGCACCATCCTCGTGCACCTCATCTGTATTCTCACATCAGGTTGCCATGACGACGCAGCTCACAGGGTTGATGGAAACGGGGCAGAAACAGATGCTGGAGAAAGAAATGTTGATTGATTTATCTTTTTCTTTTTTTTTTAATCCACCGCAAACAGAATTATACACCTGGATTTTACCTTTTGGTATCTATTATTCACTGATTCCCCCATGTTTCCTCCTTGTGTTATTGTTGCCTTTATAAGTTTCCAGTTGGCTCATGACAGAAGTCCAATAATTGTGAACCACGACCTCCTGCCGAGCGCCGGGTCTGGAGGAAGCTGAGGATTCAAATTGGAACATTTGACCTAATTTATAAACGATGCCGATCTAACTTCTGTCTTTGTGCCTGTATTTCGATTTCCTCGACTGTGGACAGAGGTTTTTTTAGAAAAGCAGCTTTCGAATCTCCCAACCTCCCTTTTCTACGTTACATCGGAGACACCATGTTTTAGTTCAAGCAGGACGTGACGTGTGAACTCTGCTGTGGAAAGATCAGTGTTGTTGTTTACAGCTCGTCCACACCGGCGTCGGCCCTCATCACCGAAAGATCTGGAACCTCCTCGTGTTTCCGAGTTGACGTCTTCGTCTTCTACGTGTACGGCTCCTCTTCCTCATCCTGAGATATTCTTTTTCTTCCGGTGTCTCCTCCCATGTCTATTATCAAGATGGAAATGTAAGTCTATAGATCTTGTGCAAACCGAAAGTGATTCTCCCTACTTACTATCTGACAAGTCAGTGTTATAATAACAATCCACCAATATGTCCGCCACAGAGCCGCCACACCACAGGGATGAAACTAAATGGCGGCTCTGAGCCAGATTTCCAATCACCAGCAGCCACGGCTCCGAAACTCTGGTGGAAAGCCTGAAGCCAGAAGAGTGGAGCCAGCTAATTTGGGATTCAACTGTTTTCTGAGATGGACTGGCAAGGTGTCGGTGTGGACTCCGCCTCTCTCCCCTGCAGGGATTGGCTCCAGCCTCCCACGTACATTTCTCCATATACGTAGAATTTGTCCTCACACAGATTATCTCCCTGACGTCTGCTGATCCGTTGTCGTCAGCCACTTGTTGCTAAGGAACATTTTTTTTAAAGCGAAAATCTGTTTTAAGGAAGAAAATAAAACTCAGGAGCTTTTCACAGGACCTGATTAACTCGTTCACAGTAAGATTTGCGTCTCGCTGCTCCGAGCTGGTTCCGTTTTTTGCATCCAGGCCGGCCGCTCGTTAGCACCGGCGCGGTAATGTAATGTGTTGGATGAGCGACGCGTGCCCTCGGTGCTAATGAGCCCATAGCGGCCTGTGGGGCTGGAGTGATCAGAACATATGACTGAATAACACCTAGCATATGAGCCGGAGCTCCAAAATAAAGATTAAATGAGGATGACGGGTGGATCAGGGTTTTTTTCACACTCTCATTAATCCCACAGGCTGTAAACACCACTAAATGGACAATATTCAGAGAGACTCTGCCACATCGTGATGTTTTATTAACACAGAGACGGACGCCTCACTGTGTTCAGTGACGTGTCCGGTGTCTCTCCTCTTCTCTTGCCTCTCCATCGAGCAGAGCTTTGACCTTTTGTTTCCTCGCTGACGGTCCTCAGGCCCCCAGAGCTTTGCAGAGCTTGATGGATGAAGATCCCAGCACGAACCAATATCCTCCTCAGACCGATGCTGCGGGTGATAAACCAAACACCCACCTGCAGGATTCAGAGGACGAGGCCAGAGCAGAGATGGTCGAGTGCGTTTCAACACCAACGTGCATCAAGAGAAACTGTAAAAAAGGATGGAAGACGATACAGGAAAGAGGCTTTTATTAAAAACATTTAAAAGTTTAATGGAGGAAATGAAAACGAGTTAAATTGGTTAAAGGTAATTTTGTCTGAACCGAGCTTCGTGTGTTTGTTCCACAGTTTCATTAGATCTGGTTAGTTTTGGTTTCACATTGTAACTCAGGGACTGAAGACGTCTGTCTGACACACGTACGTGCTGTCGCCATCACCTACGTGGGAGGAGTCTACCTATACTCGACTCTGATTGGTTTGTAGACGGGCGTGTGTCTGACGTCGGCGAGGAGAACACGAATGAAGCGCTTTATTCGGTTGCCGTGGTAACATCATGAGGGTATATTACCACCATCATCAGCCCCTTCAGGCGCAGTACCCCCACGCCTCATCAAACCGAGTCATGGCTCAGTTTGACCTCTTCTGGTCCGAGGAACCTTTCACACCTGATGTTTAGGTTCACACTGAGCTGAGGAGGGTGAAGGTCTGAAAACAACAAGGTGTGAATGAATCCTGAGAGATGCAGCAAAAAGGGTTAGGGCAAAAATCAAAACAGAAATCCATGCGTCCGCTCGTTACTTTCCTAAATTCAATAACTTCTTTCATGGAAATCTGTTTACTAGCATGTGCGTCATCCTGCTGATCAACGAACTGACGAAACCGTCTCACCGTTGTTCTAGAGCTGGATCTTTCTACCTCAGAGCATTTTTTTTACTTCACTTCAGATTTTAATACCTTCCTCTCAAGCGTCTCCTGGGTTTCAGTGCGAGTCGACTCCCGACGCTCAGCTCGGCCTCTGATCTTCGGTTCCTGCTCTCGCTTTTAGATGTTTATTAAAACGCCGCTGTCAGAATAACCCGACCAATAGAACGAGGGAATCTAGTTTCAAGAGTCTACACTGAGAAAAGAGGTTTTAATAATGGAGGTCAGGATTTGACACAAGTACACAATGAAATAACTGTGAATCTTTTACAATAATTACTTTACTTTAACTCACCTGCTCTGTTGTACGTTACTGAATGTGACTTGTTGCTTGACAGTGAAGAAACCAGGGATCTTTGCTGTGACTCAAACAGACCTGGAGGTGTTGAAACACAAATCCCAGCAAGGATAAGAGCAAAATACCTTAAGAAACTGTGTGATTACCACTTGCTGAGTGACAGAAGTTGCTGTGTTGTTGTCTGGTGGGCGAAAGCTGTGATTTATGCGATTTGCTTCTTCCCCTTGCTTTTAGTGGTTGGGCCGTGGGCAGTCGAGGGCGGCGTGGAGCCCTCGCTTATTAAACCTCATTACTGAGCGGCAGCGGACGACCGCCGCTGCCATTTGTTGCCTTTATGAAACAGCCCTCATCAAATGCCATTAACTTCTCTGCAGCTGCTCAATAAGTAGAAAAGGTACTTGGGAACTGAATGTGCGCACAAACAACGAGGAGCTGAACCCAGTCGTGCTGCTGCCGCTGCAATCTGCTCCCGAACGGACACACAGACCTCTGTGCTTTGAAGACTTCGTCCAGGTTTCAGCTTTTCTCCTGAAAGAAGTTCAAGTCTCCTGAAACCCTCGTACTCTGTTAGTCTGAGTTAAATCCAGCTGAAAGGTGGCGGCTGCATCATTACCCCTGAAACACAGGAAATTACCAGTGGGATCGATTATCTCCGATTATTTCCTGTGACACGGTTCACTTAGGACATGTCATTGTTCCATTTGGGTCATTTTCCTCTTTGGCAGCAGACGCTCGCGCTGCCGTGTGGTTAAATATAATTATACTTAAACACTTCGGCTCATTGGTGTCGTTGTCGTGGGAACTTTAATGCAGCGAGTTGAATTTGCTGTACGTTCACTTAGTGTGTGTGTGTGTTTTTATTTTTATTTTAGCCTGATTCACTCCAGTTACAGATCTCCAAGTAAACATGTGTTGAGTGGATCCAGGGTGAGACTCACATCTGCTCAGGATGAAACCAGGTATTTTTCAGAGTTCAGGGAAGAATCAGGAGGAAACATTGTAAAAATGAGCTGAACCTGTTGATTTATTCTTTAAAACTCACTGAGTGTTGTGTTTCATCATTTAACTTATGTTGTTTGGTTTTGTTCTACTCAAACTTTAGTGTTTATTACATATTTTATCATCTTAACTTGCTTTTATTGTCTTTTCCTTTATTGATCTGCTTTTCTGGTTTGCGTTCATCTCATTTTTATTTTATATTTAACGTCCTGTTTTCTCAATAACTCAAGAATTTGTGTTTTTCAGCAGGATTACACAACATTTTCAAGTAGAACTTTGTACATATGCACATTTACACAGTTATAGAATATTTCATGAAGACAACTGAAATCTCAAAGTGTGAATGTGTATTCAGGATGATGAAATGAATCCCGAGTCGTCAGGAGACTGAATCATCATCATCATCTGTGCTCAAAGAACTAAAAACCTTTGAGATAAAGATCCGGACGCTTCCTCTTCGCTGAGTTTGAGCCGACATGTTGACGGACACGTCAGCGTCTCGTCTGAATTCACTGGAGCCGGATGAGATAAGTGAGAGTTTCTCCGAGTCAGGAAGACTCACCCGGCCGTTTGTCCTCAGCAATAACCCCGTTAGCAGGAATTAACCTGACAATGGGTCCAAATTAATCACTATCATTTTTAATTACAGATACTTTGCTGCTGTCGCTCCAAGAGCTTGTCCCAGTTTGAGCTCGTGCATTGAAAGTGAAAACATCAGATGAAGTGAAGGACGGTGGGACAACGAGACGAGCAGCGTGCAGTCGACCAAATCTCCACCAGGTGCAGAGTGTCTCTCCGTCCTCTCTGGTACGAGGGGATCTCGTCTGAGAGGAAGCTGCAGACCGGAGGCTGATCTGACCCAGCGCTCGTGGTTCTTCCTCCCCCGGTGTGTTTCAGTGTGCGCATGTGAGTTTGTGTGTGTGTTCTAAAGGTCAAACTGACCAGTGTGTACTTGGTGTGTGTCCTGCATGTCTGTGTTTGTGCGTCTCTCTTTAATGAAGCCTGATTGTTTTGCCGCTGAGGCGAAGCCAAACAGAACGATGAGGAAAAACAGGACGAAAACGTCTGGACGCCGCGTTTTAGAGTCGTCACGTTGCAACAACAGAAAAAAACAGTTTGATTAACATGCTACCAAGAAAACCTGAAAACTGTAAGGAAGGTTTAAGGCCAACGTTAGGAATGAAATGGACGGGAACATCCAAAAAATGACGATTTCAGAAGTAAAAGATATAAAAAATACAATAGAAATGATGCTTTACGAACAATTTGTTTTGCTAACATCAGGTTGATCACATCTGCATGTTTAGCTTCACCTGTGATGTTTCGTGTCTCTCTCCAAATGGCCACGAACAGTCGAATCCAGCTTCTGTGATAACGACAAACTCTTCACGTAACGAGGTTATTTTAGTGATAATGAAATAGTTCTTAGTAAAGAGCTCAGGTGCACGAATCAGTCCCGAGGACACTGTGCGTCCTTGGAACCGCAGAACAACCTCATTATGATTCCTTCTCCTCGTTGTTCTGCAGCCTCCTCGGGAACTTTCTCTCTCCAAGTAGTTTTATTTCAGCCTGTGTTGAAACGTCAGACTCAATTAGTCCCTCCTCGAACTGCAGCTCCGTGGCTTTCGAGGTCTTTAATGAATTTACCGTGTACACGTGGTTCAGAACAGTTCAGCGGGGGGACTTCATCTTCCTCGTGTGTCGTGTCGTATCTCCTCTTCATCAGCTGCTCGTCATCTGTTTACAGTTGTTTAACCCAGGATATGACGTGTTTCTGTGTCGGGTCCAATTCATGCAGAACTGTATTTGTGTTGTAGAACTTTGTGATCATTGAATCTTTTTGTTGTATTGTTGCTTCTAACTCTGTGCGGGATGGATGAACAATAAACTGACGACCAAATAGACCCTAACATCAGCAGCATATCCACGAAAACGCCGATTCCACGTTCATGTATTTGTCGTAGAACTAAGAGAACTGAAAATGTTCATCCTCATGTGTTAAAGTCGTGTTATGTGGAGTCTGTTTCGTTTCGTGAACACCGAGGGACGGACAGAAGGCTTCGTCCATTTCCCTTTCTCTATCTGAAAATGTCAAGTAACATTTGTCTGTGTCTCAAGCAGTTGTTTATTCACATAGTTTCATTACGGACGGATGATGAGGTTCCCGTCGTTGTCACACTCTTCGGTTTTACCATGGTAACAGCAGATCTGGTAGAAAGGAGAGAAACAACCTTGACTGGTTTCTTTTGTTCACAGCGTCTGATTCATCAGTGGATACGATTCACAGGATTAACAGAATCCACGTGTTTGTACCTTGGCGATATTACGATTAAGTATAAAAACACAGGTTTATGTTCTAGTACGAGAGTAGTATGAGAATCACAAACTCATTTCATGTCTAAAAACAAAGGAGAGAAATCAGCCACTCAAACGGCTGTATAACCGCTGCTTGTTTTCACAGCTTTATATGAACAGAGGATTTGTGGAGTGGATGTTTGTCGTCTGGGCTCAAACTCTGCAAAACAAAGCTCACAGTCCATTCCAAATTATTATGTGCTGTTACTTTTAAGCTCATGCATGAAGTAATTCTAGCACTTCACTCAGCACACTTAAGTACTCAGCACACTTAAGAATAGTTGTGTACCTGGTATTTGCATAGCACTTGAAAAATCCATTATGTAAATGATTATTTCAGGGTCTTCTCTGCTGCTCTCAATGGAGGAAAGCATATGAATATGAATGTGCTTAAAGCCTCAAGTTATTTGATCCGTCACTAATGAAGCAGTAAATGAAAGTACTCAAGTTTAACTTCAGTTTAATGTATGCGGTTGTGGAACATGTGGAATTAGTGAAACTTTGTATAGAAGTGTTGAGTATAAAAATAACCCATTTAAGTTGTTTTATGTGATATTAAATGTGATCTCAGAGAACCGGAGTGCTCAGCTGAACGTTTCGGTGACTAAGACGCTGTCGGGTGCTGCAGGGCGTCTCCGTTCTCTCGTCACATGCTGCTTGTGTAACTTCGAGAGGAAAAAGCAACACAACCCACAGTCAGGTGTGTTGTGTTGCCATTGTTTCTGTCTGAACTTCGTCATCGGCGTCCGCAGGGTCCATGTTTGAAAGGTGGCGTCTATGTCCAGTGTGACGCCTCCAGCACGGGCTCGTTATCTGTGGCTCCAGGCGATGAATGGACTAAGGGGAGCGTTGGGCCTCAGTGTTTCAGTTCAGAATAAAAACAGAAAATCAGATTCATTACAACACAGCGAGTGTTTCTCATGTGGAAGCTCTACTCCTCGTTCTCACGTGGATCAAGTGGAGTCCGTGCTCTTGACTCTTCACACTTGAGCCTCTGAATAGAAAAACCTCTATTGATCAAATCTTCTTCTTCCTCACGACAGATGCAAACATCGGAGCCTTGAGGCGATGAAGAGGACGCAGCGTTTCTCTGAACGTCTTCCTCCAGGAACAGAGCCGTTATGACAGAGAGGCATTGAGACTCCATAAAAAGAAAAACCTTGAAACCCCTTCACTCTGAGGACTGAAGACGTTATGGTTTATGTAACCAGCTCGGCGACATCATGTGATTCAAGTATATTTTTACTATATTATTTAAATATTAACAGTGAAACCACTATGTTCACTAAGCAGGTTCTCAAAGCTCGGAGCGCTTCATGGGTTTCTCGGTTTCAAAGCCTCCAGCTCTGTAGTTTGAATTCTTAGAAACAAACTGACGGACATTTGAGAAGCAGATTATCTTTCCTGAAATTAGGATGAATATTTAGCTCATATTTGACAAGTGGCCAGAAACACAATTGTTTTTATTTGAGGCTCATTTATGGTGACTTTACATGTGAATAAAGATTTAACCGATAAAACTGTCACTGCCCACATACTTCCAATGCGTCCTTTTACGATGGAGTGGTTGTTAAAAGTACATCCACTAGAGGGCAGCACAGAAACGGACTTGTTTTAAGAGCAGTGGAGTCGCCCTCTGCTGGTCGCTCGGAAGTAAGCAAGTAGCTGACGAACAAAGCAGAATATTTAGCAGCTAAAGAACAGCATTGAGAGAACGAGAAACAAGAACGAGCATTAGACTTTCAAACTTCGTGTTCGTGTTTGTTTGATGCGTAAATAGGAAAGAAAAATAACGTATATCAGCTTGTAAACATATATATGATTTGCCCTCGAGTGGCAAAAATAAACTTTTACTGCATTACATTGTAATTAAGTAATTCATTTTTATTCGTTCCGTATCTATCTCTCTATTCATCCATCCATCATCTATCTTTCTATCTCAAATCCTGTGATGTTCCTCAAATCCATTCATTCTTGTGCATCAAGCCAAACTGTGCTCCTCCTCCCACCTTATCAGGCAGCTGATAGGGCGAACGACTAGAGGGGAGTGTGTGTCAGAGAGAGAGAGAGAGTGTGTGTGTGTCTGTGTGAGTGTGTGTGTGCGTGTGTGTGGGGGTATAACAGAGAGAGAGAGAGGGGACCACAGTGGCTTGTAAAGTGAGGATCTGCCTGCGTTCACACAGCAGCTGCTGAGCTCTGCTCTCTCTGCCGCTCATGTTCCTGCTCATGGTTAATTAAACCCGGTTCTTCTTCCTCCTGCGGCTTCTCTGCGTTCTGCTTCACTCTCCGTTCGTCGGGACTCTTCAGAGAACGTCTCCTTCCCTAAGTTCTCACTTCGCGGTATGTGAGAGAGGAGAGGGGAGCGCTGGGATCGTCCTCGGCTCAGAGAAGCAGCAGCAGCAGCAGACGTTTGGAGGAAATAGTTTCTCTAAATGGGAAGAAGAAGAAGAAAAGCTGACCAAGACTCTCTCCTTCTCTCTTGAGGGCATCTACGTTGTCGTCCAGAGGATGATTGAAAGCCGTACTCGCTGAGACCAGATGGACAAATAAGGACAGAGAACAGGAGACATTATGAACACGACAGAATATCCTAGTCTGAGCCAAGGCTTCCACAACTGGAGCCAAACCGCGTCGCCACTGAACGAGGACTTTTCAGGCCAGGACAAGGACTCGTCGGCCGGATGCTACGAGCAGCTGCTGATCTCCACCGAGGTGTTCCTCACTCTGGGCATCGTCAGCCTGCTGGAGAACATCCTGGTGGTCGCTGCTATAATCAAGAACAAGAACCTTCACTCGCCGATGTACTTCTTCATCTGCAGCCTTGCCGTCGCTGACATGCTCGTCAGCGTCTCCAACGCCTCTGAGACCATCGTCATCGCGCTCATCAACGGAGGCAACCTGACCATCCCCGTCACGTTGATTAAAAGCATGGACAACGTGTTTGACTCTATGATCTGCAGCTCCCTGCTGGCGTCCATCTGCAGCCTGCTCGCCATCGCAGTCGACCGCTACATCACCATCTTCTACGCGTTGAGATACCACAACATCGTCACCCTGCGGCGGGCGATGCTGGTCATCACCAGCATCTGGACGTGCTGCACCGTGTCTGGCATCCTCTTCATCATCTACTCGGAGAGCACCACGGTGCTCATCTGCCTCATCACCATGTTCTTCACCATGCTGGTGCTCATGGTGTCGCTGTACGTGCACATGTTCCTGCTGGCGCGCTTGCACATGAAGCGTATCGCGGCGCTGCCGGGCAACGCGCCCATCCACCAGCGAGCCAACATGAAGGGCGCCATCACCCTCACCATCCTCCTCGGGGTGTTCGTGGTGTGCTGGGCGCCGTTCTTCCTCCACCTCATCCTCATGATCACGTGCCCGAGGAACCCGTACTGCACCTGCTTCATGTCCCACTTCAACATGTACCTCATCCTCATCATGTGCAACTCCGTCATCGACCCCATCATCTACGCCTTCCGCAGCCAGGAAATGAGGAAAACCTTCAAAGAGATTTTCTGCTGCTCTCACGCTCTGCTGTGTGTGTGAGACGCCAGCAGAGCGACGGCCTGGACGACAACACGCTGCAGATCAAAGGCCAGTTGGCCAACGAGGACTTTGATGTTTTGAGCTGTGATCGCTGCAGACTCCTCTCACAGGCGCTGTGAATGATTGATGAGAGCAGCAGCGTTCGCCTGTGGCGCCGCGAGTCGGGATTCTGAGGAGGAATGTTTACAAACACCTCGTAACGCAGGGTGTCGCTCTGTGGACGAACGCTGAAACTGTCCTGCTGTGAAGTGAATGTGACCGACACGTGTTTAAACAGACGAACAAACTGTGGCTCATTAACACATCTTTCATCCGACTGGCTCTTTCCACTTTCATGTGTTGTTTAAAGTTAAATAAATCAAATCTGTCGTTGTCATCTTGAAGAAATGAAGCAGAGATGAGAAACTACCTCCATGTTTCAGAGTCTAATCCTCCTCGTCGCAGGAACCACGAGAATATTTGCACTTTATTAGGAACACCACACTCGAATTGATCCAACGACGTGTCAGAAGCTTTCCTCTGACGCTCTGCTCCATGTTGACTCCACATTTCTGCAGATTTCATTCACGCAAACCAGTTTCCTGTTCCACCGGGTCACAAAGGATTCAGATGTGGCGACCGAAGACGTGGACGAAGGACAGCGAATCATGGACGTGGTCATGAAACCAGTTTGAGGCGTTGTCTTGCTGGAAGTTGACTGGTGTCACGTGGTCGGTAACAGTCTGACGCGGTCGTTGCTGTTGTCGAACCGTCCACGTGGCGGTTGGACGTGTTGTAGCTGGAGTCATCCCTCTTGTCTCCGTCGTCCTCCGATGTTCTGAGTGAAGATCTCACACCAACGTTTCCCTCTCGGATGTGAACATGAACTGAAGCTGCAGATTGTGAAGCTGCAGACTTCAAGCTTTGCACTGCTGCCACCTGATTGGCTGATTGGATCATTAGGGAGCATGTGTCCTGGCGTTCCTGATGTATATAAAGTGTAAATTTCCCTTTTGTTCGGCATCACGATGAATGTAAAGAAAATGTGAAACAGTTCGATTTCATGAGATGTAGTTTTATTTTGAAGTAAAAGCCATTATTTATGTCCCTCTTAGATCTCAATCATGAAACAATCTTCTCAAAGGGTATTTTAAATGGTATTTTACCAAAATACACCTTAATATATACATTTATAAATCTAATAAAGAGTATTTTGCAGAGAGAAGGTGTCAGGTGGGATTTTTAAAGCTGCTCTGAAAGGAGAAATGCACAAAGACGAGATTTAATGTTGAAGTTGTAATGTAAAAAAAACTACATTTGTGTTATTTGCCTCTTTGCTGCTATTTGCTTGTTATCGCACAGGAATTATTTATCGACAGTTTTCTCAGATGCAGGGTTGTACAACTGTAAAATCATTACGACAACGAGGGTTACGTGTTATTGTTGTTATTATAAATGTGAATGTGCAAAACAGATGATTCAGAGAATGATCTTGAAATGTGAATAACGTGGCTTTTTGTATTGATCAGGCACAAAAACATGTCACTTAATAAGTGTTTCTGGTTTGAACTCAGATTTATGTGTACCTGAAAACAAACAGGTGATGTAACAGGTCAACGATGAAACTTTTCCACCTGATCATTGATGTGTTTTCTTTTGTTCCCGCGGTTGAACAGAGTCGATTTAATGTTACGTAAGATTTCCTGTGAGCAAACGTGATGAAACTCGTCTGATTTCCAATCCACGCTCTCGTGAATTTGTGCTTCGTGTACACGTTTGTGTGAATTTTTGCACATGTGGGCTGTGTCTCACTCTCAGCATGTTGATGTGACTGTACAGAGATCTATTTTTCCTCGCGTTCACGTAACAGGACGGGTTTTACCGAGTGTATTTTCGTGTACGTGCTTGTGTGACCTGTCGCTTTTTATCCTTGCCTTAAATATGTTGCACTGTGACGTAAAGACGGCGACTCTGATCCTCTGTGACCGTGTTTCACGAACCGCTCTTCGGTCTTTCTATTTGAGTAAATGCTATTTTCAATATTGCCTTATTTATTTATGCCTTTTTAAACTTGAAGTGCTCATGAAACGCACAAGAAAAGAAACAAACGTCCACGGGGGGGTTGTCCCCGGTGTTCTGTGTTCAGAAGCTTCGCCTGGAGTTTGAGTCATATGTTGCTTGATGACTGCATCCTCTGTAAACTGTGACTTCAATAAATCTGTTTGTCAGCGTCCGCCGGGCCTCAGACTTTAACCTTTACTCACCGAGCTGTTCACCGATTCAGACGTGAAAACAGCCTCACGCTCAAAAACAAAATGAACACATAAACAAAGTGAAACACAGATACACGTGTCTTTAATGCACTCATACAATCACTGTCTGCAAATATATATATTTCATTTTACATAAACCTGAGCGACATGGTAGTAGCTCAAAATCTTTCCTGAGGCGAGAAACAGGATGAAATAAAAGCCCACAGGGGTTTTTATTCATTCGTGGTGAATAATTTAAACCGAAGTCAACAAATAGATTTATGAGTCTGGACAACGCCTCCTGGGTGGTTCAGGTTTCAGCCTCGAAAAAACACTTGTTCGATACAGCTTCGGGAGCATCACTGCAACACATGGATTGTAATTATACCAAAGTTAATGAGATCCTCGTGGACGTCTTAGGCTGTAATGGAGTCGTAGATTTTAAACTGAAGCTGAGAAACATCAGGGATGTTTTTGAGAGGCACTGGTGAGGGAGCATCGCTTTTAATCAAATCTACACAAGCTGCAGAAGAGACAGAAGTACAGAGAAGCAGAAATGTCAAGGAAAGAATTTCAATTAAGGAAAAAGTATATCGCTGCAGATGCTGCTGTACAGAGAAGCTTTCAGGAGGATAAATATCATATATTCAAAACCCTGAAAATAAAGGGCTTTAAAGATAGATAAGAAATAATGAGTTAAAGTAACAGGCTGTGCAAATTATCAGCAAATGATCAAACGAGACGAAAACCAGAATCAACACTGACAAGAGAGCTGCGGTTTGGAAGGAAAACTCAAAATAATGTTTGCAGAGATTGAAAAATAATAAAAATCACTCTATCAAAACAGCTTTGAAGGTTTGAAACCTTAGTTCCAATCAACAATCGACCTTTCAAAGCCGTTTTTCTCTCCAGTGTTCTGGACACAGACCACATTCAGCGTCTCTTTTTACCAAACAGATGATTGATTGAAGTAGTTGTTTCTGCTAACAAAGCAGGCAGATGTAATAAATAAAAATATTTCCTTTTGTAGAAATACCAGTGGAGTGAGACGCGATGTTTTCAGCAGCCTTGGTAAATAATTACAATTCTACTCTATAGCGAGTAGATGTAGGTAAGGCTGGGAAGATTCTTAGATTATGTAAAATTATATAAATTTACAAAGATGGGACACGACAAACTAAACAACTATTTCCAACACTATACGTGTATAACCGTCCAGTCACAACACGCAGGACATCAGGTACGATTTGTCCCAGTCGAGTCACTTAGCGACGCTGGAAATGTCACGAAGACACTGATTAGTGTCCTCAACGTTTTCCGTCTCAGAACAAAGTGAAAGAGGCGTTTGTCTTTTAATGCTTCATCCACTTTGTGCAGAAACGGCAGAAATCTGTGGGAAAATGGCAAAATACAAAAGTTCCATTAACTTTTAAACTAAAGCGAATAGCCTCAGTATTGATTCTTACTCAACAGTATGTCTTATTTTTACAGGATGAAAATGTGTCTAAAATAATATTGATACGAGTCGTCACCACCACCTGAGACTGATTCAGTCAGATTAATAATATTATATATTTGTGTGAAAGTAAATATGGACGACACGTCTCCAGTTCCCCGATACGAACGCTGCCATCTTGCACTGATGAGGTAATTGGACGATGTGTTAAAGAGCCGACCATTCACGTGTCAGTCTCGTTCATGTCCCGTGTGCTAACATGGAGGAAGCAGGGTTTGTGATCAATACTGCAGCCGGCCACCAGGGGGGGATTGAGACGCTTTTGGCTTCACTTTTTGGGAGCTGTCATGTCGGCCATCTTTATAAAAAGTGGATGCTTGACACTTGTATTCATCAAACTAATGACTAGTAGACATATGTCACTTTAGGTTATTTCCACTTGGACTCTTCATGTTGTTTAACTTCCTATGTTAAGTTCCATGATTTCCTTGAAGTTTCCCAACAAACCTTCTGAACTTTCTGAATCCACTTTGCTCCGTGTCAGTGAGGCGATGCTTCGTCTCTCCGCTCCTCAGACTGAGGCTCAGCATCTTTACACCCGACTCCCGGATCCTAATAAGCTTTAGGTGAAGCCGCGGTATCACCGGCTCCAGCAGCGTCTCGACTCGCCGCCTCCCATGCATCACCCACACTCTGGTTTCTCCACGCCGACGCCCGGGCGGCAGGAAATCGCTGATACCATCAGTTCTCTCCGAGCGTCGTCTCATTCTTTACACGTGATTTACAACGAGCGAACGCTGCTCTCTCTCTCTTGTGTTTCCTCCCGTGTTCTCACAGTTTCTCGTCGCACGCGGCCCTTTCAGCCACGGCGTTGACTCCGACTCGTATTGGCTCCGTCCGTCCTCCTCCGTCCGGCCTCTGGGGGGTTTGTGCACGGAGCTGCGTGCGTTGAATTAGCAAATGTTGAATCTACTCTCGTCAGCTTCAGCCACAGGAAATAATAACGGAATTCACTTCCAAGTCAGGTCCCTCTCCATTAAGTTAAATTAATACCGAATCGTAAAACATGCATGTGCACTGTTCCTTGTTCTAAAACAGAAATGTGTCACATCGAGATAATACTAGTACTGGAATCATTATATTTATTATTAGTTGTAAGATGTATTAAACCTGAGTCATTAGTTCTCTCCACAAACCTACAGAAAACATGTGAACTCATTGTGTAGCTGAAAAACATCATGTGGGGAAATTGTCGGCCTTTTCCATCCCCGGGGGGGTGTTTCTGTTTGAGTGGGTAACACGGTCTCCATAACAACGCAAAGCCCAGAGATGTCATCAAATAAATCCTGCGAGTGGCCCGGGTGCTTGTTGTTCTCCTTTGAAATAAATATAACCAAGTGCTGGAGAAGCTCGTCACCCTCACACACGTGCATCAGACAGGAAGAGACAACACGAGAGCAGAGGACACGACACACACGTGTGTTTGTGAGTCTGTTGTTACACCAGCTGCTTGTTGTGATCATAAAAAAAGCTACAGCTCATTAATCACTGCACTCAGGAGGTGTTGAGGTTTCACCAGGTCTCTGAAGAGACATGAAAACTTCTGAGAACAACTCCACCTATGTTATTTATTTATATATATATATATATATAAAACTCACTCTCACTGGACAGAGTCCTGTAGAAAACAAGCCCACAGGATCGTCTCTGCAAACCCAGTGCGACTCCAACCGTGTTTCATGAAACCTAATGGCTGCAGTGACGTGTGCATTCACACACCAGGGGAAGACACTATTGATTGGTTGACCCCATCGGCGCCTCGAGGCTCAAATAGAAGGCTCTGCATGAAAGTGTACGTGCCGACAAACCAACGAGGAAGAAGCGTATCGATTAAAGAGACCTCTTTACTTTACCTGCATCAAGGCCACTTTTTAATTTTCTCGTCTCTCTCGAAGCAAAACATAGATTTTTCTCAGGAAGAAGAAAAGTATTGATTGTAGAAAACCTAGTTGTCTCTATCATCTCTCCAGCACCGTGTTGACTGTGAGAGCTGCAGCAGCCTGGAGATTATCAGGTCTTACTCCACGTGCAGTTTCCTCCTCACAGTCACACAGAAGCTGCTTTGTTTGAGTCCTGTGTCAACTCATGATATATTTATAAATACATATACATATATATCAGTATCACCACTTGTTTTCTCTATAGATAACGATTTTCTATGTGATATGGCTGCGAGTGTTTGTTGTTTGTCTTGTTCTCTGTCCACGTTGTTATTGAATTCTGCAGAGGAAGCATCTTTAAGAGAAGATAAGATAAGATAAGATATGATATGATATGATATGATATGTTAAGATAAGATAAGATAAGATAAGATATGTTAAGGTAAGATAATCTTTAATTAGTCCCACAATTGGAAATTTGCAATATTACAACAGAAAGGTCAATTTATTCGAGTTTAAAGTTTATTTATTCTCCATTTTTAAAACATTTGTTTAACTGTTCATTTCTGAAATTCACCAGAGTTCTTATATATATACTGTTCGCTGGCAGCTGCTTATTAACACCAGAAACTGTTTGTTGTGATGAAAGAGTATTTTCAGGCAGAAAAGTAGGAGCTGGAGACTTTGATGATAACGTGAAGACATCATGAATTTCTTTATGTCGTAGTTTCACGAGCTTTCATCTCATTTTATCTCCTCTTCCTATTTATGTCCTTTTACTTGGTACTGAAATTGGCTGCAATTTACTCAGAGAGGGTAGTCACGATGTCTCATCTTCTGTCCAAGTGGACGTCTTCTCTGTTCGTCACGTGTCAGAAACCTCATCACTAGCTGGGACACGTGCCGTCTCACATGCAGCCGCTTGTGATCGTTTCAGGAACATGTTCAGTGGACGTCCGAAAGCAGCTAATGTTTGCAGCTTCTGCTTTACTCTGTGGAAACAGTAAACGCGGTGGTTTTATTCTTCAGCTGCGAACCTGCCTGAGCTTCTCATAGATGCACGGCTGCACTGCTCAGGCCGGGGGAAACCGTCCAGAGGAGAGAGAGAGACGTCCGTCCTGGAGCTCAGGAGGCTGGGGAACCTGCCTCGTCCTCCTGACAGGAGCTGCCACTCTCAGTCTCCTGACGCTCTGTGGGAAATACTGATCCCCACTGTGTGTACATCTGCTGCTCAGCATTCATGTGTTCCGGCTCCACTCTGTGTTTAGAGAGAGGCTCTAACAACCACAGGAAATTAATAGTAAATGCTCCAGGAATTGATTGATCTTTCTTTTTCTCGGCTAATTAACCAACGTCTCTAAACGTCTTCAATCAAACGTCATCGAGAAAAAAGTTAAGACAATCGAGCATTTTGATCAAACTTTGAGCAGATGACCACAGATTCTGGAACATTGAGACATTTAACATAAAATACCAGTAATTTATGTTAAATGTCGGCTGTAAAAGTCATTTATGTGGTATTTCCATGAACAATTCTGTGGTTCATGTGGGCAGGGAGACGTCGATCACTTTGCTCTGCACAAAAGACATTCGACGTTTACGTTTAGCATTTAGATTTAACACTTATATTTATAAAAGGTGTTGCTTTAACATGCCGGGTCACTGCAGGACATTAATGTTGGAAAATGCATTAAATTATTTTCCATGAGTTTGTGTCTAAGGATGGAAAAAGTGACAGTTGTAAAGTTTTTCACTCGACAAAGCTAAAGGTGTAAAACGAAACATATATGAAAGAATGGGAGAATTAAATGGATTTGAGCTTTATCTATATCTTCCTCTTATTTAGGAACCTGTGACAAGTAGGGTTGGGTATTGTTCAGGTATTTTCTGGTATGAAATCCATACTTTTAAAATGAAACCAGTTCCCAAACGCTGCCAGAACCGACATCTGCAGAACGACCATGAAAACAGCTTCTTTGACGTCCCGGTGTCCGATCCTCTCACGTGAGATTCAGCCACACTTTAGATCATTCTGTTGTCGTGTCGCAGTTTGAAGCATCTATAGCTTAAAGGTTAACGTTAACACCTGCCTGAGTCCTGCAGAGCGTGTGTTTCCACCTGAGTTAAGTGTGATCAATGTGACCTTGACACGTGTGGAGGTGTTTATGTTGCTTGTTACCAGGGAAACAGTTTCAGTAAAGAGCTCAGGCGGCGAAACGAGGCCCTGAAATCTGCGTCGTTATTCGGTCCAGTAGTTTTTGTGTAACGCTGCTGACGAACAAACAAACACAGATGAGGAGATGTGAGGTGATTGTTGCCACAGGAGCTTTCAGAATGTGAGTGAGCAGCATGATCCTGCAGCTCCGAGCGTGAAACAGAAACCGGCTCCAGGTCGGCTGCTCTGATTCCCTCACGTCTTCCTCGTGGTGTTTTCTTCTGCTGAGAAAATAATGGAGAAAACGCAACTGGAGGTAAACACAAGACTTTTCAAAACAAGGGTCCTCGAAGAGACCATTATCGGATTCCTTATTGTTACTATGACAACAGAGGTCTGGTACACCTGCCACTGCTGCGTTCCAGCAGGTCACGACCTTCGGGGACTTTTTATGGTTCCATAATTCAAATCACGACTAATTTAGCACGTTGGCCGAGAGGCCGGTTTGACCTTTTGTCCACGAGCACGACCTTTTGTGAAACTCCTTCCAGAGTCATGAAGCTCTGAAGTTTTCAGTGTTGGTTTGTGATTAAATCCTTTATTTACACGAGGCAAATAACACCATGCTGGATTCAACCATAGACCAAATAAAGATGGACGACATGACGGATCCCCAAAGTGAAGCCAAAGCGTCCGGATCCAGTAAGTTTGGTTTTAATTTGTTATTTGATGCAATAAAAACATGTGAAACGTGACCTGTGTCCGTCTGTGTTGACCGTCTGTGGCTTCGACTCTTGCATAACAGACGTGTTTACATATAAATGCAGAGTTCCACAACATTGAGGACAATCCACGTCCCTCTCCGTCCACACAGACGCTTCCTCTTCCTTCAAGCATCAGCAGCCCACTGGAGCTGGACAGAAGTATTTATTATCGCCGTCAAAGAGGTTATGTTTGTTTGTTGGTCGATTTGTCAGCAGCATTATGCAAAAAACAAATTCTGAGGGAAATTGGTGAAAAGATGAGACCAGGAAAGGGCCCGTTAAATAATGGATCCAGTAATGATAACAAGGAGACTGTGTTTTCGTGTTTTCGTGTTGACTGAGATATTTTTGTGCTCGTGTTAAGAACGAAAACACATTTTCACAAACAGGCTTCAACACGTGCTTTAGTCCACCAGTGAAACCTTTTCATGACAACCTGAATACACCTTTATTAATAGAGTGGCCGAGCACCTCATATAAAGGATCTTACTATACTAAGGAAAGTTCTATAATACGAATATAATATTTACGGTGTAGGCAGAGCTCGAGGCGTCTGAGCCCGAGCTCACGGACCAGATCTGAGGCTCGGTATGAAACTATGGAGCCTGACTGCAGGGAGAATTCAGGAGGGAGTGCTTGAGCATTCACTGCTCATCTGTTCTCTAATGTGCTGGGCAAAGTGACAGCTCCTTCTTCTCCTCAAAGGAACAAACCGGAATATATTCAGGGTATAAAATATACAGGAGGCGACTTGAAAATCCACAGTTTTTGCCTGATGGGAGAGCGTTTAGAGAATGCTAATGAGGCCGACCTTTAACAATGACATCCGTCTGCACAGAGAAGAGCCAACAATCGAACTGGAGCTGCGTTGACTGAGACGATGTTTCACCTCGTGGCAACAAGGACGGTGACGGTGACGTGGGTTCGACCGCTTTGATCCAAACATCTCACCATCAGCTGGACGTGTCGCCATGTGGACGTCCATGGTCCCTCCAGCCGTATTGATCTGTGACGCCTCCTCTTGTGGTTTTCTCTGTAACGTGTGAGTCAAACTGCTTCAGACACGGCAGCAGCTCAGGCTCCTGTCTGTTCACGTCTGGATTCAGGAGAACAGCAGGTAGATATTACAGTGCGAAGGCTTCGCCCACAGGATGAGCCCTGATACTCGTCGTCCTTCTGGAGCGTTGATGTAAGAGGCTTTCTTTAGCCCGGCTGTGCCGCGGAGCGTCCACGCTGTGGGACCCCTGCTGCTCATCAACAGTACAGGTCGATGTGTCTCTCAGAAGGGAAACAACCGGGCGACGGCTGGATGCTGAGGAGCCTCGATGGTGGAAGGAAGAAATTCCACCACTTAGTTTGGATTCTCAGGAGAAACGATCAGGAGAAACGATCAGGAGAAACTCGACTTCACTGTCGTTACGTACGGACGAGAAGAAAACCCCCCGTGTGAGAGAGTGGAAGCAAATCAGAAAACACAGAGAATCAATGCTTCACAAATGAATCCGAGTGGTTTGGAAGGAAAACTGCAATCACCAAGGAAACAGGGGACTGCAGGACATTTGTGTCCACATGTGAGAATTTGCATATAACCTGCTGTCTCCAGACATTAACTATAAAAACAACACAATACACCGAACCCCTAATGTCCCTGATAATGTGACGAGCCTTTTACCTATATATATTTATATGAGTGTCTTTTTATTAAGGACTTTATGCACAATGTAAGACAGAAATTACCAGTTGAAGAAGAGTCATTGCACTGTAACGTCTGGTTATTATAGGACTTGGTGTTGAAATGTGTCTTAACACATTTTAACGAGTTTTGCACTCTATTGAAATTCTCCATCTGCTGAGACGACTGAAACAAAGACAAACAAACAAAAGTTCTGCTGTGTTTGTGTTTAATTTAAGAAGTTAGATGTTAAAATGTTCCCTCCACAAAGTTCCCTGCACATTGCAAAACTTTTCTCCTCTTTCAGTTTGATCTTTTCACGACTCCAGATAACATTAAACTCTTCACAGCTCGCAGGCTGAGCAGGAAGCCTGATGGTAAACGTAACGCAGCCTTTTCAGAAGCTCTAATGAGCCATTTACTCCCAATGTCACATTTCACCCTTTAGACAAATTGCCGTATTTACTCATGATAAAGTGTGGTGACATTTTTATTTATTCATTGTGATATCAGGGTGCCGGTCTCTCTCCAGACCTCTGCCCCACTTCAGATCCATTATCGCGTTAGACTCGTCTCATCGAGTGTTTGTGTCGGTGACGTCCCGCTCGCAGCTCGTGGGACTCGTGCTCCACTGGAAGCTGTTAGTGAGAACCTTGTTTTCGTGTGGTTCAACCGCTCTTGAGTCGAGAGGGAAAGTTATTTATCGACTTGGAAAATTTAACTATATAGTTGTAACCTGAGGTCAGATTACAAACTACGTGTTTGTTGAGCTGAAGACTTTTATTATTCTATCCATCGATCCTGTTTCTGCCGATTGTCTGTGTCCGAATCACCTTTGTGGTTTGTTTTAGTTTGTTCTTCTTTGCAATGAGAAGTTGAGCCTGACAGAGATCGGCAGTAGACTCACAACCTTTCCTCTCAAATCCTTTACTCCTCTGCTCAACCTGTTGTTGGTCTTCAGTCCCCTCACATGTGTCTTCAGTCCCCTCACATGTGTCTTCAGTCCCCTCACATGTGTCTTCAGTCCCCTCACATGTGTCTTCAGTCCCCTCACATGTGTCTTCAGTCCCATCCACACGACTGCGTTTCTGTTTGAAACCACCCTGGAGTTTAAGAGTCGCTAAACCTGAGAAGTTTGGAAACACTGCTGGTTCTGTTTTAGTTTGAAAACTCCGGGGCTGATTTGCCTTGTGTGTCTTTGCTTGATTTACTTCCTTTACTTGTTTCCTGCTCCTGTGATTGACGTGTTTCACCTGAACCTAATATCCCGACCCCCCCCCCCCTCGTGTCTCTGTGTCTCCCTCAGTGGTTCGTCTGTTCTGCTGCCTGACGTTTCCTCCTGTTCACTTCCTGGCTCCCCGGAGATTCTTGGTGTGGTTCACTGGTTCCAGTTTTACATGCTTGTACCTTTAGTGGGTTTTTAGTTTGGATCCTCAACAGAAAGCTTGGACTGCTCTGTCCCTCTGCACGAACAGAGACAAACACATTATCTGCTCATCTACAAGAAGAACATCTGACTCTTAGTTTGCTCAACAGGAGTCATGACTTGTGTCCACAGTCCTGTTGACGGATGCCCACTGACAGCGTGACGAGAACGAGTCCTGACACTGGGCGTAGGAAGTGTCGGTTTTCAGGATTGGAATCGCGGAATGACATTTAAAAAAATTCATATTGCTCAACGTTTCGCTCGCAGAGCTCGAGCAATCAGGACGATGGCACTTGGCGAAGATTCACACTTCAAACTGCATTAGAGGTTTTTGCATAATCGGCCAGATGTGTGTATTATATTCAGGAGCCGTTATTCTTTTCCTTGCAATTTACCTGAGAGTGTTTGTCCAGCTGGGATGATCGTGTCCGGCCTGATTCACGTGACTGATTGAGGCGCCGGCGAGAGAGGCAAAGACAAGGGGAAAGTAAAACTGGATAAAAAAGCAGAAAGCTTTGACTTCTTTGGAAATGCATTTCTGAAAATATTGCAAAAGACAGTGAAAGAAAAGAGCGATTCATTAAGTCAAGGTCGGAAATTATCAGAAGCTGGAGGCAACAACAATCTGTGGAGGTTCCCAAAATGACCTTGAACCTGGAAGTGGAGGTGCAGCAGGGTCATTAATAACATTTCTCTTTTCAGACGTACGAGACCTTGTCGAGATTGTTTTTGTCAAATGTTTTGTGTAAATCAAGAAGCAGAGGCCGTGCAGCTGGAACCTGTCGCCCCCGCCAACTGGAAATATCATAAAAAATATACAAAACTGATAAATGGAGGCGTGCACTCTCTAAAATTACATCCAGCGTCCAGACCCCTGTAAACCAAGGCTGGTGCATTTCACTCCCAGTTGGATTTCATCTCCTGAAGGGGATTTCAGTGTCTGTACTGTGTTTTATTTTGATTGAGTAGTTTGAATTGTGCCCACTCAACGTTGGAGCAAACACAGAACATGAAAGAGATTTGAGTTTAAACCGGTTTCGCCTGATTCTGTTCCGCATCTGTTCTTGCAACATATGAAACTTTCGAGAGCTTGTACGTCAGGAGGCTTTCACTAAGTGAGGTTGTTATTCATGAAGCTCCGATTAGACTTTGAAATGAACACGTGACAGTTGGAGTTCGGCCTTGTTGCTCATTTCAAACGGAAGCAACATTAACTCTTGACCCATGATGAAAACCACTGTGCTTTCATCTGATGAGTAGAAAGGTGGATCTGTTCTTTTTCTACTGTACGTGAAATGTGGTCGTGACTTTCTCTAGACGGATCTTTACATTTGAGCCGTGGCTGTCTAATTGATTAACCACATGATTAGAGGGGTTATTTAGAAGCAGTTTATGGATCCGGGATCAGTAACGAGTCAGTGATGGAGCCCGTGACGGAGCCGGGTTCTGCTCTGCTCCGGCAGCCGGCCGCTGAGCTTTAAATAAACCTTATTGCTTTCATTTCCACCAACTTCACTGCTCAGCCGGCTGGAACCTCCCGCTCAGAGAGTCCAGACCCACAGGCTTCAGTGTGGATGTGAGCTGGATGTTAATTTGTTCAAACATGTGCAGCGGACGTGACGGCTCGTCAACACCGTGACTGTCATTTTCAATAACCCAACACGGCTGTGCAATAGATATTATATAAACTATTTTAATGGACGACCGGTGTCGCTCGTTCAAAGTGGTGTGTTTGTTGATTCGTGCAGCTGCCATGCACAATGTTTTCTGTAATTCTGATTATATGCGAGATGCGTTGGACATGTTCATCATCTCCATCTGCTCCGGAGTAAAGGAAACAGATGTGGTTCGGTTTGCAGCCGTCTGTACCTCCTCTAATGTTTTAAATCATATGGATACAGGATGTTGTTTTATGGTTATTTGTGAGGGGGACAACAGAGAAGAACACCTGATGAGCAGAGTGGGATTAATATTTATTCTTTCACAGTTTGACGATGTAATGAAAACCTAAATGATCTTTACATGGATTATTCTGGTCTCACGTGACTTTAACTCTGACAAACTTTAAATCCACAGACTTTACTGCTTTAGTCCCATTTTCTGTATTTGATTTTAACCTGAATATTCTGCCTGAAAGTACGAGCCAATATAAAATAATAATCTTTATTCATATATATATTCACCTGCATGGTCATCCTTGGAGCACTGAGTTGAAGTCCTTGTTTTATTTGAATGGTGATTGATTTTTATGTTCCAGTTCTAAAAAAAATAAAAATAGAACCTTATGTAAAGCTCAATTTCGAGCGAGGTTCAGGAACACAGATTTAATGAAAGTCCACAGACTCTGGTTGTTGTGCAGAGATTGAGATTCAGCTCCACGAGGATATGAGGGACGGACCTTTTAGTAAAATACCATCGATTTGTGCTCCGTGAACTTTTTGCTGCTCAGTATTTGTGTGTATTTAAACACACATTGTCCATCTGTGAAGACATATTCTTTGTCTTTATTCCTGTGAGTGTGTTTGGTGAAAATATTGTTGATTTAAAACCATATGTGGGAACCCAGTGTGATGTCATCCATGGTTTGATAATTTGTCCGACGCCATCTTGGTTTTATGAAACCAGAAGTGACCATATATGGAGGAGCGGAGGGGGGACAGCTCGAGGACAGTGCACGCCCACCTCCACCTGCCACCTGCACCTATTGGACGGAACTAGCTGTCAATCACACAGGCCCCAATGCGCACGGTGCTTTATCGTCTATTTGACTCTAAATGGACAATAATTTACACAAATGAACATCAGCTGTGTTGAAGAAGACTTGAAACTAGAGATTGAGACAGAAACTCCTGAGGAAAATGTTTCCTGATGTTATAGAGTAAGAAGTGGTGTCTATTCCTCATAGTCGCCCCCTGCGGGTCATTTTAGAGAATACAGGTTTCAGGCACATCTGCCGGAGTCTACGTCCATTATTATAAACAGTCTGTGTTCGGAACAGATACATAATCAGAGGGTCTGAATGTGCAGCATTAAACATAAACAGATAAGATATGTTTAAATCTTTAAGTCAGAAGTGAATCTGTCCTAATGAGACCCGAGGCTCAAACACAACTTTTCCTGGAGGATTAAAAAACTGATCTCAGCTGAACAATCGACGTATTGCAGAGTTTCCTCGTCACTGTGGGTCTGGAAATGATCTCTGGACGTGGAAGGAACGTATAAAATGTTTGACATGATATCAGTCGGTCCTGTATCTGCCTCTGAATGATCAACTCTCCCAGGTTCGGTGCACAAATCCGGGCTTTGATCCGCTCGGCTGCTGCTGCTGCCTCCGTGAGGACGACGGTTCTTACAACAGCAGATCTGTCAACGATTTGAAACAGCTGACTGGACACATTAAGGAAACACTTCACTAAAATCCTGAGAGCTTTACGCTGCTCATGAATTACAAAGTGCAGCTCGCCGCTGTGGCGCCAAGCTGTTCATTTAGCAGAGACTTCATTTGACAAATAAAACGTAAAATGTAATCGACAACATGATGAGGGAATAAATGGTTTCTAGCGTCAACAGTTGATCCCAATTTACATCTCAGCCCAGTTTGTTACCGACTTGATGCTCTATTCACACTTGAGGCTCTTTCACACCTTGTTTGGTTCAGACTTTTCACTTTAGTGTGAACCATCAGGTGTAGAAGAAAAGGAAGCGCTCACCTCCTGAGCTCCACGTGTGCACTTTGCTCGGTAACCTGACGAATTGCGGAGGCGTCATCACAGCACCTCCTCACTCAGCCAGCAGGGATTGGATTAAACTGGGACCCTGTCTGGATCTGCTCGGATGTGATTGGCTCAACCACTGAACAATCTCTCACAGCGCAAAAAAATGTCTTCAAGATTGACGAGGCGCAGGAAATAAGGTTCTCAACATCCGACACTCGGGTGACCTGGGTCAGGGAGCGGCGCTTTGCAGAGAATCGATCAGACGAACACGCTGATGAAAGACGTCATGATGCTAAAGTTCATTTTCATTTCATTTTCTTCAAGTGGCACTAGAATCCCTCAAAGAAAATGATGTCACATACTGTAACCGAGCTCCAGTTTATGATATATACACACCTGCATTCACACATTCAGCAAGAAAACGCATCAGTATTCATCATAAAGACACAGATAAGTAGCAATAGACTGAAACCTCACCTGTAAAAACATAATGTTTTATACATCTATTAGTATTTAAGATTATCTGAGTTTAATCACGGGGTTTTGTTTGTCACTTTTTATAACTAAAATACAGTTTTATTGTGAATTTCTCGTTCTCTATATCTCGTTCGTGTGAGTTATATCTCGTTTCTTCTCCTGTTGTCTCAGCTTCTCTTCGATGGCGCCCTGTCGAAGGTGGTCTCATGCAGAAACGGTCCTTGTTTGACGACTGATGGAGAATCATGTTCACATTTTACACTTTCAAACCAAAGCAACAACATTATCCAACAAACCCTGAAACCCTCTGATCTCCGCTCATTCTGCAGGTCGTTTGGTCGACTTAAAAAAACGTAATCACGTACAAAACACGAGCATCAGCGAGGTCGTCCGCACCTGAGCCGAGAGCAAGTCAACTCCCTGCCCCCGGGGTTTTTTCTGGGAAATGTATTTGCTCTTCCCAGCACTTCAATCTAACTGATGAAAACTGTGTTCCAGTCCCTGCATGTTACTTTTGCAATTATGTGTTTCCATGTATGCGCGGGCACTGCCCTTCACACTGTGAGCACACTGCTAAACTAATAAAGAGCATCACGTCCTTTTCGTGAGACGCAAAGTCAAACTGATATTTTCATCCTTTCATGATTTTCTTTCAGTCATCAATCTAACATTGCAATCAGTCTTCAAACATTTCCAATCATGGTTGTAGTCAGACGGCTTTTACTCACTCACTGACTCCCTGGAGTTCACTGCGTTGGCCTGAGATGATACTGAATACAAGACATCAGAAACTCCTCGGGTTCAGGTTTGGTCCTTGCACCCCCACATCTGGACTGATTCTGACCGTCAACCACATTATTCTGTGCCAGAGTCCAGATGTGGGAGCTGTGTCTTGCAGTCGTCCCTGTATGTGGGTCAGAAAGCTGTTCCTATAGAATAAATCAGATTTTATTAGCTATTTATTCGATTTTTAAACACTAACAACTATTGCCACTTAATTAATTTACTTAATTGAACAATATTAACTTAATTAGAGGTAGTGACCTTTGTTTGTTGGTTGGTTTGTTTGGATGTAAGCACGATTACATGATACTGGTTCAGGGAAGAACCCATTAGATCAGGATTTTAACATTTAAAACATTTTTGTTGAGAATAATTAATGGATCTTGATGAAACATTCACATTTAAAGGGATAATATCTGAATTCATGCAGCCACCCGACACAGAAAATAACTTTCAGCCCCTTTTAATGACCTCAATCTCAATACATGTACATATGCTGATAGAGTGCATTCTACGCTATAGATACTATATCCAGCTCTACGCAACAAAACAAATACGTTTTCCAAAATGTTCAACCACCCTTTTAGTTCCATAAATGTATGTACAGTATAAATATATATAACAGCTTTTCTGGCTAATTCTGCAAAAAGCCTCCGTTAGAGGCCAGGCAGCCGACAGTCGCTCTCCCTGGAAAACACATTAAGCTTTTCCGACCGGCTGCGTGAGGGAGACTAAGTGTTTCTCCGTGCGCTTTGACTGGAACACGGAAATCAAAGCTCGGACAAATTATCACAGACAACATGCATGTAGGTTGAAAACATCATTACTCGGGAGCGGTGAAAGCGAGGAGCCATGTTTTCTCGTGGCACTGCGAGGGTCTAACCTCGACCTGATTGGTCACAATGACGAAGCATGTTCCGTGAAGTCAGAACCCAACGCTGCAGAGAAGAGCTGCTCAGCGTTGTTTGACAGCCTTGAATTATAAAAACAAGAGGTTGAAGTAAGTAAAACTCATCATATATGAAAGACCTGAGAGAAGTTTGTGTCTCCAGTGGAAACTTGGGTCATTAGCGCCGTCTGAGGTGCTGCTGTGGTCCATGTAATTACTCTTCTTCTACACTGTTTGGTGCCTGTATCTTTCATTTGCTGGGAAATCATTTAATTCGTTTTTTATTAGTTTTTTTATTCAATTTTTAAACACTAATACCTATTGACACCTATTTAATTGACTTAGGTAACTACCTTTGCCAAGGTTAGAAACATTTTTGTTGAGAGTAATGAATGGCTCTTGATGAAAACATTCACATTTAAAGGGATAAAATCTGAATTCATGCAGTTTGGTGCGGTTCCAAATAAAAATTGAAATGTGGCTTCTCAAGGAGACTAGTTGGGCTTTAGTGGGGGTGTGAACTCTATGGTGGTAAAGAAGAATCAAAGCTGCCATATCACGCACATAAATGTCAGTCCTCTAAATATGCCTGACTTTTTTTATCAGGATCGATGATTTATTCTCTGAGAAATCAACGAAAATAGGAAAAGAAGCAGTAACTCGCTTTCTAAAGGAAGAGAAAAGAAGATTCCTGGATTCGTCCCCTGATTTGGATCTGAACCAAACATTTAATGAAGTCCTCAATTACCCATACTGCATCATTCCACCAGAGCTGGGGGGTTATCCGTCCTTTAGTTTTTGCGTAATCTTGTAGACGAAAAAATAATGTACACAAAAAGAACAACACTCGCCACCAGTTTTCATGGAAAGCGGTTGTGTAGTTTTTGTGTAATCCTGTATCCTGTCACAGTGTAAATAGGTTTTACCTATTTACACTGTGACATGTGAGGTTAATTTGAAATTGATTGTAAATGAGTTGAGGTTAATCAGATATTAACATTCAAACCCATCGATTAAATCCTCCTGGGGGTTGAGCCAAGCATGTGAATATTCAGGGGCTCAACCTTTGCACGAGGACACTTCTCTCCACTTTCCCACCGTGTCATTCGAGCAAAACAAAACCCCCATTTCCTCTCCCGGCCTTGAATCCGTCATTACGAGGGAGAGTAATGTGCGTTTCCACACTCGCTCGGCGCAGCGTGTTTGTCAGATCGAGAGCGAAACGCAGCTCAACCTTTTGTTCTTCGCTCGTTGACTCACTCTGTCGAGGTTTGGTTTCTATACCTGCCGTCACTGCGAGGTCAGCCCCGTGTTTAATGTTTTATAATCACACAAACAATGAAGTGAATTATTGAAATCATAGATAACATTTATCTGTTAAAGGACGTGAGCCAATGGTGAGATATTCATTGAATGAACCCATCTCTCTTTTTCCATTATGACACTTTTCTGTGATTTCATTCATCACCTCTGAAGTGCAGCAGAGGCTCGGTGCCGGATTTTTCTCCTGAGAAAGAGATTTTCTTTTCTGTTTGTGAGGAATCAGGTTGCACGACTGTCACAAACACCGAGAATATTAATGCAGCCTGAGGCGACCTGAAGGGAATCGTAATGGACTCGTTCTGACCAGCAGACACGTCAGAGGAAAAACAACAAGTCTGATTAAATCTATTCTTTAATAAAAACTCTGCTTATTTCAAATCTCTGACATTTACACATGTAAATATTCATGTTTTTGTTGCAGATTGATCGGCTCCGACCGGAAGAGTCTGTGGTTTTTATGACTTAGGTGGAGCAGTTTCCTAAAAGGGAAACTTATAGTTAGTTATAATTAAAACCAAACTTATCAGAAACATGAACACTTGAACATACATCAGTGTGACAGGAACTGAAATCACATAATTTGTGCTTTGACCTTTCAGTTTGGTCCCTGTCCCATCCGTTAACATGGAGGGGCGGGGTTTATGACCCATGTTGCGGCCAACCACCAGGGGGCTTTAGACGCTTTGGCTTCACTTCCCAATCTATGATATATTCCAAGGATTTAATTGGTTAATTGGAGGCAAGAAAATCAGCAGATCAACCAGCAATAAAAATAATAGTAGTAGAAGGTTCTTGTTGGTGATAGATTAGAGATGACTTCCTCCAACCGAGACAAGTAGATTGTAGAAGATCGCTGTATGTTGCAGTGTTAAGATCCTTCAGTAGGAATATTACAAAACAGAGAAAGAAGTAAAAAACAAGTCCACAGTGGTGTCCGCATACTTTCGGCCTCACAGTGCAACAAGCCCTCCAACAAGGAGACATGATTTCCCAAGTCCGTTAATTAGTGGTCAGCACACAATGTAGGCGTCTCCTCCGAGGAAACTGTGTGGGCTCGTGAACCCTGACCTTCAGCCAGCGAGAGCGCACGGTGCACATCATCACGGCAGCTCAGCCACGGTACCACAGGTTAACAAGTGGGCGCCGAGCCACGTACTCGGACCAGTATCTCCGGAGACGTGTTGGGATCAATGTGAAGATGAGGTCTGATGGACTCTGCTCTCGTGAATAAAGCAGAATATATTCATGATTACGAGCTGAAGGTTCCCCAGGTTCTTTAAAAGTTCACTAACAGAGTCCATCCTGAGGCAGAGATTGAAATGTGTTGGATTTGTTGTTCTGCTGCCTCCTCGTCCATTCAAGAGATGAATGATTATATTGTGTGTTTCCATAGTAATGTTGCACAGGTTCACTCTCACGCATCCAAAACACTCTGCCGCTCTCTAGTGTACATATGGTGGAAGTACACGGGGACAGTATTTGGTCTTTATTTTCTATTTTAAGTTATTATCTTTGTTTTATTTCAGAGAAGTTAAAACATACCAAGACGATTTTGAAGTAAACACAGGTGCCAGATTAATATTAAAAAGATATATAATAAAAACATTCTAAAAATAATCCATTAATCATGTTGAACAGGTCAATCAATATACAAGACTTCACATTGTCAGGTTAAGTTTTGAGTCTCTACAGCACAAATTTAATTTCTGATGTGGAAAGACAATGTCACATGTTTAGTGTGTTTGTGTATATTTGTTTTCTGTTTTTAAATTTGTGACTCTGTGAAAAGTGTAACATTAATAATCTTTACCTTTTATACTTTTCCAAATCCAGCTCTCAAGCGCAAGAAAAATGGATAAAATTATCCATTTTAATAAAATAATAATAATAATTAATAAAATGTGGGAAATCTCATTTAAAATTTAACAGAACAGGGACATTTCACTCTCAACTATTCTTTAAATTCTTCTCCTCGTTATATTCTATTCTATTATTCAGTAAATATTTATTATAAAATAGTTTTTATTTGATAATTATTGAATTTTATTATTTTATTTAATTTCGTTTATTTTTATTTTATTTTATTCTTTTATTTGTTTTTGTGCTACACTGAGGATCGACCCGACCGGAAACGATTCCCGGCCTCTCATTGGCCAGCAACCAAACCAACTGATTGTGATTGGTCAATTCCCGTGTCCCCCCCTCCTAAACGTTCCGGCCAGAAACACGGCCTCGCGGAGAGCGTGGTACCTAGCAGGTAAGTCATCGTTCTGCTCAGCATCACGAAATTAAAACTGAATTAAACAACAATTAAAAACATCTCGGACTCTAATAACTGTTTGTTTGTGATCGGACGATGACGACGGAGAAACGCTTGTGTGGTCTCGTCTCGTCCTCGTCGTTTCCAATGTGTTTCCATCGTAGCCTAGCATGATGTGCTAGCTAGTGCGCTACCGTGTTGCTCAAAGTAGCTTCTGTGAATAACGACTTCATTCTCTTCTAACCCGCACGTGCACGCTCCTGGATTTTAATAGATTTTATATTTATGTAATATTTGCTTTTGTGAATGACACCAGCTTTCGTCAAACGATGAATTATTGTGGCCACTTTTAGCTGCAATAAAAATGTGATAACAACAGATCTAACATGAAGCCACTTGGATCTTTAAATACACACAGACGTTTTAAGCTGATTAAATATAATAACCTTTTGTCTAGTTTATAATATATAATAATATACTCTCTCCACTGAAGTGACTCAGGTTACCAGAGGTATCCCATCAGGGGGACTGGGTCATTCCCAGTGGATGAAGTTTCCTCTCTGTCGCCCCAGTACAAGATAAGAGAAGTAAATACTTATCGTTCAGATGCAGAAATGATAATGATAATCAGACGTGTGCACATTAGACTCCTGGCTGTCCGCTGACCTCTGCTGCCCGTCTGCAGTTTGTCTTCGTTGGTCTTTACTGTGCTTTGTCTCGTATGTTGTGTTGTCACTCATTGTCAGAATATTAGTCTGTGTGTTTATTGTTTGTATGTGTTTGACTATAACGAGTAATTTTGTTTTTTTTATTAATGTTAGGTTGCCATTTTAAAAACTGGCATCTTGAGCGAACTCTCATTTACAGTCATTTTAATGTTGATTAATGAGCATCGTCCCTGTCGAATCATCAATTATATGAAATATAAGATAACGCTGTACTTATAATTCTTATTTTTAACATTAACCTGTCTATAGTAATACTGTGTAGAAACTGCAAACACAACTAGATGAGTTAGTCTCACAAAATAATCATCAAACATCACTACAACTAAAACCAGAAAATACCTGTCTGGCTTTAAATACACAGTTAACAGGTCCTTGTTTATTTAAAAGAGAGAAATAAAAGTTAAATATTTCAAAAAAGTGTAAATAGTTGAGAAACAGTTGGCGACTGAAAGGGAAGAGGAAGAAAATCCTATAATAATGAAACATGAAAACAACAGTAAAGATGTTAAATTCATCAACAGAACATACTTCTATTACTAACATTACAAAACGCTTGTGTTTCCCTTAAAATAGTAATCTCTCCTTATCTTAACCATGACCGAGTTAACACGTAACTTAAGTCCCAGACACAAGAAGCTGTGTGACAGGAAACACTGGAGAGTAAAAATGAACAGAGGAAACTGCTCCTCCATAGTTCTCAACTGGTACCGTGGCCTTTTAAAACTAATTTACTATGTGATTTAATGTCATTGGTGTCAATTTATGTGTTTTTTTTCCCCCAGTAAGTAAAAGAAACTGAACCGAACCTAAGTTAGAGTGAATTTTAACGTGATTATTATTTATTTTTTTGGCAGCCACAGTCATGTCTTTCCAGCAGGATCGTGGGGGAACCAGGGGCGGGATGCCTCCAGGCCAGCACGGCTCCCCTCAAAGCTACCGACCCGCCAACCTGAGACCCCCCCCTCCCCAGCCTCCTGTGCCCCCATACCACTACGATCAACAGGCTCCTCCCAGCTCCGGCTACCATGGGAACAGCAGCTACATGCCTCAACACTCTGACTTCATGCCATACCCTCCTCCGGCACCATCCCAGACTCCCGGTTCTCTTAACCAGTGTCCAATGCGCCCACCTTTCTCCAAGCCTCCAGTCCGGCAGGGCTTCTTAGAACCCCCACCTAACTTTCCACCTCCCACCTTGCCCAGCGCCACAGGCGGACCGACACCAGGCTCCCAGGTGTCTGCTCAGAATGCCTACCACTCTTACATGATGCCTCCTGTGGCCCCACCACCGTTACCACATTCGCCCATGCCTCACCAAATGGCTTCTCAGTCTATGAGCTACCACTCTCCGTACTCCATGAACTACCCTCACCCTCCTCACCCTCCATTCCCGCCTCCCACTTTCAGTCCTGGCTACACACAGAACCCAAGCTCATTTAAACCAGACCACAGCTTTAGGCACGGGGGTCAGTACAAGTATGATAAACCCCTGGAAAACCGGAGGTCTCCAGAAAGAGGCTATCGCCATGATGACCACAGGCAGAAGGGCTACGCCTACGGTAACCATGGCGAGAGGCACAAAATGGAATTTCCCGGAGACAGGAAGGACCGCGGGCGGAGTCCGGACAAGCGCATGAGGCCAGAGGGTGGACGGCCAGAGGGTGGACGGTACAGGTCTGAGTACGACAGAGGCCGGACTCCTCCCAGACACAGGAGCAGGGATCGCAGCAGGTACTCAGACGGCACTCTACTGAATCACATGCATTTGTGTAATGTGTATTTGTTCCTCACCACTGTGTGTGTGTGTGTGTTTGTTCACAGAGAGCGGCATCGACACAGAGAAAGTCGGAGGTCCCAGTCACCTGACAGGCACAGGAAGAGGCCTCGCAGGTACGTGTGTAATCCCGTAGTTATTATATTAAAGCCGATGTGAAAAGCACATAAGTTTCCCTGACAGGTTTTATCTCTCATCCCTGCTCACTGCCATCCTGCTTTTTGTCATTTCTAGTCGCTCCTCAAGCAGAGACAGGAAACGCGGTCGCTGGGAAGACGAGAGGGACAGGAGGTCGGAGGCCTCCACGGGTCTGAGCAGGGAGCGCAGCTACTCGTCCATCAGGAGCAAAGACTCCGAGGAGACCTTCACCGACAGAGACCGAGAGCGAGAGCGAGACCGGGAGCGGGACAGAGACAGAGAGAAGGAGAAAGAGAAGGGCGATGATGATAAGGAGGAGGAAGAGCAGCTGAAACCTGCCTGGATCCGCTGCACCCACGCTGAGAACTACTACTCCAATGACCCCATGGACCAAGTGGTACGGTGGTCTCAGTTACACGTCCTATGTTGAGCTGCTAATAGTTTGTCGTTTGTAAATCATACTTTGCCGGCAGTTTGTTAAAGGTAGTTAAAACAAGAGAAGTGCTTGTTTTGACCAAATGAAACCTCCCTAATTTGTGTCTGCCATTATAATTAGTTCTCTTTTACACTATATATTTTCAGCCTTGGACGCTCTTCACAAATCACCGCCTGACCCTTTGTATTCTCCCTGTGATCTTCGGGACTTTGGCGGCTCATTTTTCTTTTTTGAAATTCTGACCTTTTATCTCTGAACGCTATCTTTCTTCACATGAATTACACATTCCGGCCGCGAGCTTACCTGTCCTTCAGTTAACTTGAGTGTAGGTGAATGTCGAGATGGAGCCTAACTTTATGTCTTTGTCCGTCCATGAACCGATCAATGCCTGTTATGTCCGTGCTGTGACAGCTGCAATGCGACCTGTGGGAGTCGGTTACCGGAGCTTCACTAACAGGGTGTTGAATCTCAGTGTGCAGGTCACGGTGGTGGAATCTTTTGAGTTTAAAGCACAACCTCTAGATATACAGTTATTACTCATATACAGATATATCTGAAGTTTTTCTTCATATCATATTTCAAGCGTGTATTAGTGAAATCCATCTACCAGCCAAGGTCACACTCTACCAATATAACTTCCACTAATGGAGTGACTCACAAAGCGACTGTTGCTGTGAGTGTGTTAAACACTGACGGTGGAATCTCAGCATCTCCTCGCTCTTATTTGCTCTTTCACCGATTTTCACGTTGTGTTTGAATGTGTTTTCTTTTCCCAGGGAGACTCTACGGTCGTGGGGACCAGTAAACTGCGGGACCTGTACGAACGCTTCGAGGAGGAGCTGGTGAGGAGGCAGGATCGAGCCAAGGCTGCTCGACCGTCATGGGAACCGCCCAAGACCAAACTGGATGAGGGTCCAGGTGGGTCGAGTTGAGAAGCGTCTAGTCCGGCTCCTACCCTGCCTCCGATTGGCTTAACCTGATATTTTGAAACATCTAAATCCAGATGTTTTTGAGGGATGGAGCATTTTTGTACCTGTGTCTGCTCTGTCACATAGATTTGTTGAGTTATTATGTCAAATCAGTGCAGGTGAAAACCACGAGTGTGATGTAATCTGAGATATAATTTCTGTTTTAATCTTCCAGCTCTAAAGATCACCATTAGTTTTTTTTGTTTTTTTTTACCTCCAGCAGCCAGTGATTGATTACGTTCTGTCGTGTTATGTTTGTACTCGTGTAAGTTGTTGCTGGTAAGTGCAGCAGCTAAATAACATTCAACAATAAATACATTCGTCGACAACCTTTTGTTATTGATGCGCCATAAAAACCGGCTGCGTTCTCAGCCGTGCATTAGGTCGAGGCAGAGATTAACTTCAGTGTTTATGATGTTATCTGCGCGGTCGTCAGCTCGATCGTCTCCTTCAGCGCCTCAACGGTATCGGTCTCGCTCAATGAGATCTAATAAAACTAAACAAGTGAGCACAGTGTGTTTCATGCCCGATCAAAATCTGCATCAACAAAGCAGCATTCTGTGACGTCATCTCATCATCGGGGCTCAGCTGCGACTGCGTTTACATCGACAGCAAAATGAATGTGGCAAAAATGCTAATGACTAAGACATATATTTGTCTGCGTAATGTGAATAAGGTCAGAATACTCCACACGTTTTTAATTTGATTCTTATTGTTTCCATGGCAGTGACTTATTCTACTGTCGTAATCTGGTTAATATCGGAACACTGAGACGTTTCTTCACTCGCTGGCTGTGAATCCTCGGCTGTGTTCTCACATGAGCTCCCTCTGACAGAGGTTTTATTCGGGAGCTGGCAGGTAACAGTCTGGAGATTGCCTGGAGCTACTGACTCTTAACATTTGTGTTCTCACGTACAGCTCCTCGGGATAATTTCTAGAGATTACCCAGAGTTCGGTGCACGTCTGAAAGAAGCTTTAGTGTCCATGTAAACATCTGTACTGTTTCAAAATAAAAATAATACAGCCAAGTCAATCGTTTGTCCAAAAAATTGAAGTTTTAAGATTTCTGGATTTGTTACACAGATTTTTTTACTTGGTTTTATAGTAAATAACAAGTTAAATGATAAGAATAGAAGTATCTACTTATTTAAAGCCACAAACTATTCAGCTGATTAATAATAATAATAATCCTCATTAGGTTTCTTTTCAGTGACAGAAATAAAGAAAACATGAGATGTCTGCTGCTCTTTAATCTCACAGAATCATAAAAGTGTGCAGATGGTTAAGAAAGTACAATGAGCTGGAATATTTAATCAATGAATCCAACGTAGTGATTGATAAATGATGCAAACACCACTTGTTTCCCTGATGAAACACTGAAGAGAAGAACGTTTGCTGTGTCATCAGCATTGTGTGGATAATTACTCCTCTGAAACAGCTGACTGAGACGTTTTGACAGATGGCTTCCCTGTGACTTCATGTTGTATGATAGTGTGCGAGGGCACAGCTGAGCGAGGGGAGCTTAACCACTCGACCAGCTCCCGGCTCAGCGAATTATGTTTCACTTGTCTGCCCTACAACGCTCTAATGATGGAGGACCTTTTCTGAACTTTGGTTCCAGACAACAGCAGCAGCGAGTCAGAGTGTGAGTCAGACGGCGGAGGAAGCACCTGCTCCAGCAGCTCTGACTCAGAGGTTTTTGATGTCATCGCCGAGATCAAGAGGAAGAAAGCTCATCCCGACCGCCTGCACGAGGAGCTGTGGTACAACGACCCGGGACAGGTTGGTTTGTCGTGTTTTATCATGTCACAAAACCACATTTTGCCATTTCATCGTCTACATTATATTCTTCTTAAGCAACGCCACAACATTAGTATCACTCAAATCGGAGCCTGAGGACCCACACAGAAGATTTGGGCCCTAACGCCAGGGGACATTTTGACTCATAGAAAGAAAATAGACCCTGAGCTATATGGATTTTACTTTTACACCTAGGGCGATATGCACAGTACATATAGGACTTCATTCAATTCTAAAACAGACAAAAATGTGCCAAAAAGACCAAAAAATAAGATCTCCCAAATCCTGCTGAATGTTGAATAATGCAGAGAAACATGGGGGGGGAAAAAACTCACACACTTTGACTTCAGGTCAAATAATATTATTAATTTAGTCTTGGAGGATGTAGGAGGAAGAAAAGACAAACGTGGATCGGCTCCAGGTCTCATCAGGAAGGAGAGAGAAGTAATGGGAAGCTGCACCTCTGCCCCGTTAAAGAAAGAAAACGTGTTGGGATTCTGGTGCCAGTGAATCTATAATTTATATATACATCAAGATATAATACTTTATCAAACATTTAATGCATTTTCCAAACAGTGTGTGTGTCAGAGCACCGAGTTCAGGTTTCTGGGAGCTTTTGAAAACATTCTAGTAAATAATGCTTCAGTAGACGAGGCAGGAAATGGAGGTTTGATCTGTTCAGTTTCTTTCGAAATTTGAAATGTCAATGAATTGGATTTCCAACTGAAGACACACTTGTAGGCCAACAGTTTTTCATTTTGTGTCTTGATTTTTTTTTTGTCGGTTTGCCTTCACGTCACCCCGACACAGGAAAACTTTTTAAAAAACTCCAAGCTCCAGTGGAGGAGTAAAGGTCAGGAGTGTGCGTTTAGGAGATGTGAAATGTTCACCGGCTCCGGTGTTGTACACGGCAAGTGGAGCGGTTGTGTCTGATTTACGTATATTTTCTTTCTGTCCAGATGAATGATGGCCCCCTGTGTAAGTGCAGTGCCAAGGCCAGACGTACAGGGATCCGCCACAGCATCTACCCGGGGGAGGAGGTATGACACGCTGTGAATAAATCACCCTTTCCTAACCTTGAAGCTGTGCCACACGGGTGCATGGATATTATTCTAGTCAGCCCAAATATTCACTGAAACCACATCATTGGTTTTATTATAATGTGAGAGCGAAGCGTACATATGTAATTCACTTTTAAAGTTGATGAATGTTATTGAGATTGTGTGTTTTCTTTTCTTTCAGGCAGTGAAACAGTGTCGTACCATGAACAACAACGCAGGGAAACTGTTCCACTACAGGATCACCGTGTCACCGCCAACCAACTTCCTGGTAGGAATCTGTCGTTTTCCTTTTTTTTACAAGAGTAGAAAAATGTGAATATTAACACAGCGGAATTCATATCATCAGTGTCATTACTTCATAGTGGGTTCTCACAGCTTCAGGGCAGTAATCGCTGTATAAAAACATGACCTGCTGTTTCCTGTTCTCAGACCGACAGGCCGACGGTGATCGAGTACGACGACCACGAGTACCTGTTCGAAGGCTTCTCCCTCTTCTCCCACAGTCCTCTCACTAACGTAAGCCCGCTTTGTTCCACGCCGCGATACTTTCAGAGTTCTGACAGGAAGTGGGCGTCGGTGTGCAGTCATTTTCTCCTCGGTTACGTCTGTTCTTTTTGTTTTCATATTTCATGTCATCGTTATTTATTTAGTTAGCTGGAGTTTGCAGTTTCTCTCCGTGTGTTTTTCAGAGGCAGGTGTCTCAATGAGTATATTTGACTGTTTGTGTGTACGTGTGCTGTTTGAGCGTCGCCTCACAGAGATGAAACAAGAAACAAGAAACTTTTCCATGAGCTAAAATAAAACTCCACGTTTCACTAAGGGAAAGTAATTTCATATTCAAGCACGAACGTGTGTTATGCATTGAAAAAAAACAAGTATTTGTCTAATAAGAATAATAACAATAAACTTTATTTACATTGTGCTATTCTTAAACTGCAAAGAAGAAATATCACCAGAATGGCATAAGACGAAGGAAAATGCTCAGAGGAATAGAACAATAAAACAGATAAGATCATAGAAATAATATTTATCATCTTTCGGGAAGATCATATCTCAATAATTTGAACATGTTTAGTCTATTCGTGTGTTGGGTGGAGCTCTGACTGCATAGTTTCACTCACTGATCTGAAACAGAAACTCTGGATATTACCCATGATCCCCGGCTTCCTAAACCAAAAGAGCTGCCGCTGTAACAAATCCACCAATTTCTGTTTAGAATTCTTCATATTTCAAAAGTTTCCTGGCTGAATATTGGAGATAAACGCCGGTTTTTAATGACTTCTTCTCGCCACATATGAGACTGTTTTTCTTTCTATGTGTCTGTCAAGGCTGCACATATAATGTAGTCCGAATATATCCTCCCCTTTGAACTCCACTCTATTCAAAAATATCTTCATATTGGCATTTGGCTTCAGGTCGTTTGACGTCCTTGTCGCCCGGACAACGTCCTCCTCTCGGCGCGCTGACCTTGTGCAGAGTCCTCTCCGTCACTTTTGAACATCAGTGACTGTCAAACATGAGAGAGGTCGCGACTTAAAAGGGCCGCTGCTCTTTCTGCAGCCATTTGAGCCACGACGCCCGACTCTTAAGTTCAAACGAGATAAGAAATCGACGGGAGACAACAAAACCCGGTTTCTTGAAAACTCCTTCAAAGTGTGAAAATTCCACGTGTGCTTTTTGTGGGTCAGCGTCCACACGCGTGTGTGTCCTCCTGCATGTTTGAATAATAAACCACTTGGTCAATATCTGCCACGTCTGAAAAGAGCTCAGAGGATTAGGCATGATTTAAACTGGATAATTTAAGCAGCCCTTGTTAAAAGCCGGGGTAAACGCTTTGTGGCAGCGTGGGGATTAGAAAACCTCGGAGCGTGGTGATATTAGCCCCCTGCTAGTTAGCCGCCAGGATGGGCAAGAATGAATGTGACTCCCAGGTTAATCCCTTAAAATGGACCCCTGCGCTCAGACAACAAAGACCGTGTAACTAGGGAGATTAAACACAGAAGAGCAGGCTTATCTCTTTAGTGAGATTTGAGTTACTTAATTTTTAAGAGTCAGGTGCATGTGTGCGTGCAGAGGCGTGCCATCGAGTGTTTGTACATGTCCTGGTGTTTAATTTGACCGAAGGTTTTGCATGTTTATCCACACTGCAGCGCGTTAGAGTGGGGTTCCTCCTGCGTACGTACCTTTTCTGTACATGTGAGAGCTCCACTCTGGACAAGCTCTGCAAGCGGGGATGAGTTTTTAATGAGTTTCCTTGAAAAGCTGTAACCTCTACCTAACGCCATGGTAATGAGTCGGCCCGTCCTTTCTTCTCCCTGTCCTCTGTTCCTTTCATCATCACAGATTCCATTGTGCCGTGTGATCCGCTTCAACATAGATTACACCATTCACTTCATAGAGGAGATGACACCGGAGGTCAGTAAAACCCCACTTTATCTCCCGGCTCTTTTTCACCCCCTTTTGTCTCTTTTTTATTTTTCTTATTTTATTTTATCTCAAACGGCTCAGCCTGAGCACAGCTGAGCCGCACGCGTCACCCTCGCACCTCAGCGCCCGGGCGAGCGGAGGTGCTAATCCTTTCAGAGGAGGGAGAGGGGATTCTTTTTAACCTGCTGAAGTTGATTACAGCGATACAGTGGCTTATGTGATAAAGTTAGAGAACTGGATTTACTTATCTGTCATATCTACATGAACACTGAGTCGGGACTGTATGTTCTCATGCGGCTCTCACTGTCACACACCGTCTGTCTCCTGTGTCCAGAACTACTGTGTCCGAGGCCTGGAGCTGTTTGCCTCCTACTTGTTCCAGGACGTTCTCGAGCTGTATGACTGGAACCTGACAGGTAGGAATCCCACAAGATGGAACAAGTTTTCTTTACAAATTGGGATTTGCAGGCAGTGCTTCCACAGAAAGCAGAAATGATTCTCCACCACATAAACTGGTCAATATGAGAGAGGAAATCATCTCATGTTGCAGAAATGGGACAAGGGTTCCGCTGGGTAATGGTCAAATCCATATTTATTCTGTTGCTGACCTGTAAAGATTATTTGGAAAAAACAATAATATATCACTTAAAAAATGATTTTTTAAGTGATATAACTGAATAGAAATAGAGAAGAAAAACAAGGATTTGTGTTATTTAAAATAGATTGTGTTTGTCCGTTACAGTAACTTGGATAAAGGGCTGACTGTATTTATTTTAAGACAAATGTGTGCAGTTATAAATAAGATTTGAAAAGACAAAAGAACAAACTCACGCTGCGCTGATTCTGAAAACTGTCGTGAAATTGGGAGGCAGCAGAACTGCGGTTGTCATTCCAGCCATAACTTTCCACTCTAAATCTTAGATGTGTGTGAAAAGCATGTCAGACTTGTGTTGTGAAAGGAAACAAACAACCAAACAAATAGAAATTCTTCTTCCTTGTCCAGGGCCTGAGTTGGAAGACCAGACCTCTGGATGTCGGGGTTTCCATTTCATGCCGCGTTTCGTCCGATTCTTACCTGGTAAGACTCTTAACAAGCTGCACACAGCCTCCACTGCTGTTTGTCTCCCTCTGTTGGTCGGTGGCAACGCAGTTCTCCGGTTAAAACGTGCAGGGGATGAGCAAAAAGGATGCACGTCTCCAGCAGTTATACATTTCTGCATGTGATGCTGATGTCAGCGGTGCGTTCCTGAGCTTCAGTTACAGAGCCCGAGCAGCTGTGTGGCTGCGTGATATTCATCTTCGATGCACATGATGGTGCTGGTGCGCTACGATATCGCCGCTGAGTTTGTTATGACAGCCGTGCCACCTACCTCCTTTCCATCAAAAAACAATTTCTCTCCCAGCTCTTCCAATTTGGTCCGCTACAAACATGTATCTGCCTCTTTTACAAAAGCACAAAAAAAGAAAACCAAACTGTCCAATCCAATGTTTGTGATGTGTAAAGAGAGAGTGAGAGCACGGCGATGTTTGGAAGTTACTGTGTGTGTGTGTGTGTGTGTGTGTGTGTGTGTGTGTGTGTGTGTGTGTGTGTGTGTGTGTGTGTGTGTGTGTGTGTGTGTGTGCATTTGTTATTTTCTTAATGCATTTCCAGGACTGAGAGAGAGCAGTGGATTTTTCAATGTGTCCGTCCATGTGCACACACATAAATGGAGGTCAATCAATTTTGCATGAGTGTCTATTAAACCGAGTATGTTTGACTTGGGAGAGTGCATGTGTGTGTGTGTGCATGTGTGTGTGTGCTTGGTTGTATTTTCTGCACATTCATAAGTGACTCTCTGTTCCCTCCTGACTTTGTAAGTACATATTTGAATGTTATTCCTTCAGCGTGTCATTATGTGCCTTCACGTATTGTGCGGCGTCCGACCTTTCATCGGCGCCTGTGTTCACCTGTGCGTTTCCTGAACAATGCAATTGTGATGCATCGGGACATTTTCAGAGCGTGTAATATTGGCTCAAAAACTCCGAGCTGGCAGAGGTGAAGTGAGGTGAGACGCTCGTATAAGAACCGAGTATTTCTTTTTTTAACATGAATGTTGATTTTTAGGCCAAGGATTTAAACAGAAGATCAGTGAAAGACTTTCCCCCTGTGGAGCCACAGCTACTGCAGCCATGAAGCCGTGTGTGTTTCAATTAAGTTGTGTGTATTTATTTTCCGTGTGTAATTCCGTTGTTAAATATTGATGTCCTAGATGGCGGGAAGGAGGTGCTGTCCATGCACCAGGTGCTGCTCTACCTGCTCCGCAGCAGCAAGCCGCTGGTCCCCGAGGAGGAGATTGCAGACATGCTGCAGTGGGAGGAGCTGGATTGGCAGAAATACGCGGAGGAGTGCAAGGGCATGATCGTCACCAACCCGGGCATGGTGAGGCCTCAGCTTCTCTGTTGCGACAGGAGGTGGCCTTGTCCGCGGTTTCAAGGGCGTTTGTCGCCCCCGACCCCCGACACTGCAGGAATAAGGCTGTTGCCGTTAGCCCGTGACATCAGCCTCACCTATTATCCCCAAGGGCGTTTGCTGTCATCAACAAGATTCGGGCCGAAGCTTTTATGTCACAGCAGAGTTGGTTAACCTTCTTCGTCTGGCCCATATTTTAGAGAATGTACAGTAATTGTGTTTGGGTAAAGGTGAAGATGTCATTGCTAGCTAAGAGGTTGCGTATGAACAATGAATATGATTGTATAACCTTTGGCGTGGTTGAGTTATCGAGTCACCCGCTCTTCCTGACAGGACTGAATTGTTGCTGTCATGTTTTGCAGAGCGGTGGGTGTTTAATAGTCTTCTATCCCCAGACTCAAGTTAGAGATTGGGCTGCCACTCAAACAAAGTCCATTAAAAAGGTCATACACGGAGACTTACTCTGTTTGCTGAAAGTGGAACAATCTATGGCAACGGTCAACGGTGGTCATCTTCATTGTCACTCTCAGGCTCTGGTTTAGCGGGTTTGGTGGTATGTTGGTTTTTATTACCTCCGGTGTCTGGAGGGTGCTGAGAGCTCGGTTAATCAAACATGCAGCTTTTTTTCAAAGCATTGTCCAAAAGACACACAAATTACCCAGAACTTACCAAACGTATGGAGTCACTGAGCTGCTGGGGAAATAAAAGACCCATGTGAGAATGTGTAGGCTGTCGGTTTAGAAGTCTGTGTGCAGGGATTTATAGTCTGTGCCCTCAGATTTGTAACCTGTTGCCTTGGAGTCACTCAAACAACTTGGTATGTGAGTGAAGAGCAGTGTACACACAACGATACACTATGAAAGGGCTGAAACATCCTGTGCACAACATCGCATAGCATGAAATCCACCGCTTATACAACATGGTTTCCACGAGCAAAACACAGAAGATACTGCAATGTACAGTGAAATGTCAGGTGTTGTACTGCCGTGTTCCGGTGTCCACCAGTTCTCGTGTTTTTTTGTCAAATCACTGTCTTTCCCAGATTTGTCTTATCACCATCCAGAGATGAGAGAAGGACGGCAACTGAAGATGTTTAGTTTATCAATGAATCTGTCAGTAAACCCTCTGGGACTGCCCCCAAAAAGTCAATGAGTCGATGCATCAGTCGAGAAAACAGCGAGTTGACTCGTATTTTGAAAGTAAGGAGACGCTGCGTCCAGCTCAGCCCACAACATGGTCTTGTTTTGTAGTCCTGTGTTGTGTTACGTCAAGGTCAACGCGTTTGCTGCCAATCAAACACGGCGTGCACAAGCGATCGTTTCACACAGCGGCCTGCGCCACAACCTTCAATCAGCTATGGGCCATTAAAGCGCATGTAAAGAACCAGGAGACGCTAAATGGCCTCGTATGTATAAATTAGCATTTACAACACATTTGCATAGGGACTGTAAACAGTCATCACGCCGTCCAGCACGCCAATCAAACCTGATTATGTCGGCTGGTGACCTCTTGCTCCCGAATCAAAGTTAGTATGCAGGTTGTGACGAGCATGCGCGGCTAATGTCAAGGTGAACCCGAGCGCCTTGGGCCATCTGCCGTGCAGCTACTCGCTCGCGCCTTATGCTCCAGCCCCCTTCTCTGATCTCGCAGAATGCCTGACAGGCTAGCTGTGATTGGGAGTCTGCTGAGGACATGTTGCTTGTCAATCTCCCCCCCCCCCGATAAGAGCGTCAGAAGGTAGCTCGCCGTCCCTGACATCCCTTTATCATTGTTGTGCGCTCGCTACAAGCCGAATCTGGGCCTCATCTCATCACATGCCTGTGACAGACGACCCTCCTGGCGTGGATTATTTGTTATTTCACATATTGGTAGCAGATGGTTGACTGATGGCTGCCTTGTAGCCATATGAATGTGTTCATACTGTAAAGTGTGACCTCTTTTTTTTCCCCCTAGAAACCCAGCTCGGTGCGTATCGACCAACTGGACAGGGAACAGTTCAACCCGGATGTCATCACCTTCCCCATCATCGTCCACTTTGGAATCCGTCCCGCTCAGCTCAGCTACGCCGGAGACCCTCAGTAAGATCGCATACGTGCACACAGACCCACACGCTCACACAAATGCCATCCAAATAAAGATCCTTCCCCTTATAGTTCCCACCTGCTGCGTCCCGTCTCCCTTGTTCCCACGACTCCTTATTCACAACCGCTCTCGCAGGACGCTTTGACGGCAGAATCCTTCGTGTTGCACATTGAGGACAAGAATGGCGTATGTCGAGTAGGGGGTGGTGGAGTGGGAGGGCGAATAGATGGAAAGGGGAGTTGAGGGATGAGAAAACGAGTGGCATGACATTTTCACATGCGTCGTCACGGGTCCCAGGTTTCCGCTGGGTGGCTTCGTCGTGGGAGCTGCTGTGGTTTATGTCTTGTGAATAGTAATACACCACACACACACACACACACACACACCACACACCACACACACACACACACACACCACGGACAGCAGTAGGGAATACTGTACTGTGCTGCTGCATAATTAACAAAAGCAGTGTATTAGACCATCTGAGCCGCGGCCTCTCGAGGTGTTCCGAGTGATGCGACAACGCCACGCCAAGCGCCAATCAAAAGTCGGCACGCAGCCCTGTTGGTGCGCTCTCGTTCTAAATTTAACCCGGTGAATTTCTTTTTAAACTAAAATATCTGGTCTCGTTTGCGACTTTAAGAAGGAGGGGCGGGAGGAAAATGATTTTGATGAAGATGCAAACAAGAGGACGATCAGTAGGAAATCCATTTAGGCAGCGTTAGTTTGCTTCCTCCCTCCGACTAATGTCCTCTCTCCCCTGCTGCTACATTTTAGCAGTCTGTCCGCCGAGCTCTTTCATCCCCGTGCACCCTGCTGCCATGTCAAACTTCTCAAAGCTGCACACAACGACAAATTTATGGATGGACTGGGACATCATTAGCTGATGCAGACACAAGTAGTAAGAGACCAGTGGAAAGGATTTCCTACCGCTGCTAATGATGCATGTAGCGAGGGCAGGAGTCGGTGTTGATTGCGGCGGCAGTCTCTCAGAGAGGGAGCCTTGGACACAGCAGCGGTATCCAGTCTATTTATTTACTCGGGAGACTGAAGAAGCTGTGCCGTCTCCCTCCCTCCGCACACCGCCCACTGGACACATTTGTGTTCAGGGCCGCCACTCGATCTTCTGCCAGCGCCATCACGACCGCTGAGGCAAGAATGATGACATGTCAGAGGTCAGCGAATGTAAAGAAAAGGGAGCAGGAAAGGAAGGATGGAGCAGGACAGAGAGTGACAGCCGAAGAGGGATGAGAAACGTAATGGAGGGACGGAGGGAGGGAAATGTAAGACATGCAGAGATGTGAAGGGAATTTAAGAAGCCGAGAAGAGGACGAGACACATCTATTGAACACGAGTCTCTTTGCTGTCAAACGCAGATCACAGACCACACGTCTCTTTTTGACTCAGCCTTTGTGCTCTACCCGTCCCACGAAGACTGCGTTCCCCGAAGGATGCAGCCCTTGAACTGAGACACAGCTTAGGCCTTTTGTTATTCTTTTAATTGAGATATCCCCTAGTGGCCGAGGTTACATACTATACATTTAAAGCCTACCCTCTACATCACGCTTGCAATTGACCCGCCATGTTTGAACGTGGCCATCCCCGAACATTTAGTTAAATTCCTAAAGAGTCATTACTTCAGCAGGTAGATGAAACCAGTGATGTTACAGATGGTTTGTCTGGAAACAGCAAGAGACCGGAGAGAGGGGCGGAAGAGACAGGAAGAGGTAGCATATGCTAATGAAAGCATGTGCAGGCAGTGGCGAGCAGTGCTACCCAGAGAGCACACAGTGGATCTGTGGAAAGGTCATTGGAGCGGATTGGGGACGAGGGGGCCTCCCAGGCTGGATAGACTCACTCTCCCTTTCTATCTCTCTCTCTCTCTCGCTCTGTGTCTCGCTTTCTCTTTCTTCCTCTCTCTCGTCCGCTCCGGCTGCTTCAGTGCGGAGGTGGTGGTGAGCTGATAATCGGGGCGGTAAAGCCGTCTCATTCCCTCGTCTCAGTCTCTAATGAAGTCTCCACCATTAAAGCTCTATAATTCTTCTGTTCCTCAGTACACCCTCCCCGTCTTTCCATCTCCTCTCTCTCCTCTCTCTTCTCTCTCTCTCTCTCTCTATGCCTCTCTCTCGCTCTCTCTCCGTCAGTGCACCGTCATATCCCCGAAAAACCCCCACCACCTTACCCCTCCGTCCCACCAATCATAATTGAATAACTCTGGGTAAATGAGGAGAAAGTCTCCTGAATGGGAGCAGAACGGTCACACTCGGCCCTCAGTGCATCAATCAGGGGGTCTGATTGAAAAGAGAGAGAGGAGGTGGAGGGGGGGGGGCAGAGGTGGGGGGGAGAAAGGGGAGGCGGTTAGTGTGCTGGCGACATGTCACCTTGCCGATAACTCCCTGCCTCTTTTCAGATGCAAATGACTGCAAAAGACAAGAGGGGGTTCACAGAAAATGAGGATGAGGAGGTTGTGAGTTTGCTCTTGAGGGCCGATCAAATGTTTTATGACTTACTGCTTTTTCAGCAGCAAAGATAATAAGGTGAAGTGCAAGTGGTCAACGTGTGTGAACCTCGCAGCTCGCAGTTCAAACGGTGGACGTGTGCAACACAGAGAATCTTCAGCGTACACGGGCCTCACACAAAGCAGCTAATGCAATAACGGCCCCAGGCAACTGTTAAATTATGTTTAATATCAGCCGAGCCGCCGATAAAATATTGATGCGTTGCTGCAAATCAGCAGAGTGAGTGGGAGACGGACTCCTGTCAGCCCTCACATCGCCTTGTTCTCTGTCGGCAGGTACCAGAAGCTGTGGAAGAGCTACGTGAAACTACGCCATCTGCTGGCCAACAGCCCCAAGGTCAAGCAGATTGACAAGCAGAAGCTGACACAGAGAGAGGTGGGTTGAAAGCTAACAAACACGCTTTGATATTCCCCGTTGCCTTTGACACACTCGTGTTTTAACGATGCCAGTCTGTAAATCGTTTGTTTTTTTTGTTGCGTGGATGTGGTGCAACGTGCTTTCAGTTTGAATCCTTTGGGGGGAGTTCATTTCCAGCAGATGAGAGAGGTTATGCTGAGACACTCGCTCACTCGTCTGATACGAGAGAATCTCAGCCATTGATTTAAAACACCAAACTATTACCATTACTATTACTCCTGCTGTGAGCGCTGATTCAACTGCTGCTCGTCTGGAACCCGCCGGTGGTAGTCAGCTATTTCCTCACAGTAACAAGGATGCTGGCACTGAACAGAGACAGAGACAACAGCCATACTTTTACACTTAAGAGTCGTTGGACGGACAGATGACATCTTTCTTAAACCAATAAAAGGGAAGGTTCAGGTTTCAATTGTCCGGTTGTCATATGTTGGAGTGAAACAGTTTTTCCTCCTCTTCAGAGTGACCTTTAAGAAATAAAGTAAAAGTCCAAAGTCTGTCTGAAGGTAACACGAGGCTTCAGGAGTTCATTCGACAAATTATTGTTTTAAGACATCTTGAAAAATGGGAATCTGTCCTTTAACAGCATAATTTAGATGAAGCCACAGCTCAGGATAAGACGGCGGTAAATGCTCCCCCGAGTAGAGAGTGAAGGTCAAATCCCCGCCAGGGACTGAGGATGGAAAAGGTTCGGGTTTAGTGAAGTAATGACCGTGCAGCCACAGGGAATCACAGGGTACAGGTGCTGCCTGTGTGGCCCGAAGCAACCGAGCTCCAGCGCTTTGTCCCGTCATATCTCTCCTGGAGGACGGACTGCGATAACTTCTCTGCAGCAGATACAGCTCGTCCTCTCTCTGAGGGCTTTGACTGCGCCGCAGATCCCGTCTCCCTCTTTGCTCAGTTTGATACACTCTGAACCAATAATGAGCAAGAACTCTTGAGCTCAATTAGCTTGTTTCCCAGGTAGCTCGGCAAAAGCTGCCCGGCTAACGGCCCCTGACAATCCTGCTGTCAAACTGCACTGGAGCAATTAGCGAACCCAAACACATGCACACTCGCACACTGGGTCCGTCAGGCACCTCCGCGAGCATTAGCTGCGTCAGTGTCTCTTCGCTGGAGTGGCAGTGCGGCATCGCTACTTATTTAATGCCGAGGGGAACGCTGGAGCTTCCGGGTGTAAATGCTCTGTCACTGACTGAACACCTGTTCCTCTGATAGACATTTGCTTCCATTAAGAATCAGCCTGTCAGAGAAGTGGGTGCTCCCCCAGTCGGACCTGTGGTTCCTCTGTGCTTGGTTTGGCATTCGCCGAGCTTCAGGCAGATCAGCGGTGTGTAAACCACGGCGAGAACTGGACTTCACAGCAGGGAGCACGCACACGCAGCCCATCTGGAAAAATTCAGGAGAATGTAACCCATTAAAACAAGGCGAGAATCTGTCATTAAGAAAGTTTTGTAGCGGTAATAAAAATGAAATACAGACGTATGTTTCTTCATTATCTCATATCTCTAATTTGAATAAGTATTAGGTCCCGAGTTGGTACTTTGGCAGTGAATTCAGCTCGGAGTCTCCTCTATCAGCTCGGCATATGTGGATTTGGGGATTTGCTCTGATTCCTCCTTGCAGATTTGGCCGAGCTCGGTCGAGCTGTATGAGGAGATTCTTCACAAAGCTATCTTCAACTCGTTCTGCAGATTTTCTTTTGGGCTTCAGCCGGGCCACACACAAGAACCTGAGAGGGTTGTGGTTTTTTTGTTTCAGTCTATCGGTTGATACGATCGTTATCCCACTCGATGTACGTTACATACCTGGGTCTTCCCAAGAGCTTTTATTTGTTTGGTTCTGGGGCTTAATAAAGATGAAGAGTGAAAGATGAAGGTAACGAAGTAAACATAATATTAAAATCAAACTATAATTGAAACATTTTTTGAATATTTTACTTTAGACAGAATGTCCATTCTTAATTGTTATGAGATACAAAACTTGTTTATGAAAGACGAATCAGGTTTTATACTAGAAAACACAGCACATTTCATAGAAACTTACCTTTTAGCTTAAGATACATGTTTGAATATACAATGTGTTAGACATTTTGATCGGGCATTTGTGAATTAATAAAAGTGCAATTAAAATCTATAGGAAAAGCTAAATGTACTAGAAGTTGTAAAAAGTAGTAGACTTAGAGCGCAAACGGACACCATTTCCATCCGTGACATTATTATAGTATCTTACTATTACTATACTATTTTAAAAAATAAGTTCATATCAATGCATAGTGGAAAACATAAATGCTAAGACCGAAAAATGTCTGTGAAATGTTGGTCGGGCTCCAGTCAACACATCCCTCATTACAAATACAACATCTTGATCTCAGAGTAAAGGTCAGCTATGTTAAAAAAAAAACTGTATTTGTCCTCTGGAAACCTGAAGATCTACGGCAAACTTTTTCCAAGACCTTATCTGCGGACTATCTGCAAGTCCAGTAGCTTTCATCTTCTCCCTTTTCCATGTTCAGACGACGTGATGAAAATACACCGAAGCCACTAAATGAACCTGCAAAGGGAGTCAAGTGCAACAGATGCGTTCTTTGCCGTCAGCAGGCATTGAATTTCAGACGGTGTCTTTGGTGTTTGACCTCAACCTGATCCAAAAAACACAAGCACTCCTCTCAGCAGAAGGATGTGATGATATAAGTCAAATGTGCCGTGACTTGCCTGTTTGACCGGCGGAAAGTTACTCTCTCTACCTCCCCGTCCTAGTTAATTATTTACTTTTTGTGCTTCTGTCCATTCCCTGACCCCGTAGAAAGCCCTGCATAATAAAGTATTTACATATCATTCGCAGTTCTCTGTGATTACTGCTTTCCATATACAGTGGCTGGCTGTGCATGGGAAGATTTGCAGCGTGTGGTTGCACATGCATGTGTTTGCGCGTGGGCGAGCGTGTTCACTTTGATGCACAGTTCAAAGTAGGATGGCATTATTTATTCATGCCTTTGTTGTTCTTATTTTCTCTGCGAGTCAAAAAATTCCCAGCGTTCCATTTTAGGCAGATCAGGGCGAACTCAGACGGAGTCAGTGGCGTCTCAGTTGAATGAAACACATGCGCACACTTTGAGGAGGAGCAGTCTGTCAATACATCTCCCATCTTGCTTGTTATTTGTAGGACCCTCTTGTCTCAAACTCAACCACCCCCACTGAATTTGCAGTTATTTGCTGTAGGGCTGACATGAGGCTGTGTGTGTGTGTTTCTGTTCTGAGTCCTGCTGTTGCTGATGGAGCATCCTCCAGGCTCTCGTGTGGTTCTCTTAATGGGCAGGCAGGTGCCTCTGCACTAGGTGGCTGGGACCGAAGCTTCAGCATCAGCCCTCCTACACCCTGTCCCACCACCACCACCACTGCCCACAACCACGCTGACCCGTGGCAGCGCCTCAATTAGCCAGGACCAACAGAGCTGTCACTTCTCCTGCAGCTCCTGTCCACTGCTGTACCGTGTGCTTGTCGTGCCATGCAGGTTTCAGTGTATTGCATGTGCCAGCGTATCTGTTGGGAGAGAAAGGAAGGGGTGAGGGCGGGGTGGAGTTTCGAGGATGCGAGCTGTCCCTGTGGGCTGTGCTCCAGCGGATCAATAATTGACTGGCTGGTTGTTTGGCAGGAAGCTCTTCAGAAGATCCGCCAGAAGAACACTATGCGCCGTGAGGTGACAGTGGAGCTCAGCAGTCAGGGCTTCTGGAAGACTGGCATCCGCTCCGACGTCTGTCAGGTAACACCCGTCAACTGTATGCATGCACACACACTGGCACATGTACATGCTGTAACACTCGTGGATGTAACACGTGGGCACATTCAGATGCTCATAAATGTGTAGATATGTACAGAGGCTGACATGGACTCACTCGCACAGACACACAAAACGGTGTTTACATAAAATCTCAAATGAAAAGCATTAAAAATACAAAGCTTTTAAACAAGAAGATTCATTAGATCATTAAAAAGAAATAAAGTACAGAGGCACAACAGAGGCACACAAACAATAATATTAATATCAAGTAAGAAACTTAAAATGGTTTACGATCAAGAGAATTACTAACGATTAGGGTAATAAAAAAATATATTTAAAAAAAAATAAAAACTGATTTTCAATTCAATGTGCAAATGGATTAGTTTCATTATCAAATGTTTTGTTTGACCAACAGCTCAAAACCCCCTAAATATTTATTTTTCAATGATATGAAGCGTAGAAAAGAGCAAATCCTCACATTTAAGATGCGTATTGTAACATTTTTGTTGATAATTGACTCAACTCACTGAGTCCATTGTTAAATAAGCTCCTTAGTTAAACTGTTAAAGAGACGAGGGGCCTTGTGTTTGAAAATACCTGAGCAGCTACTGACACCGGCCTGCTCTTGAGAACAATACAGAAGAAACAGAGGATTTCAGATCCTGCGGGGGGTCAGAGTCCCAGCAAACAGGAACCAGACAACCAACAGCCTCAGAAGTTTTCAATTAATTATTAAAATCATTTCTAAAAGTGACTGAGAGCCAATGCAGTGCAGCTAAGTGCTATGGTCATATTTAATGGTTAATTCGGCCTTATTGCAGCTTATCGTTAGAGTTTTTACCATATTTCCTGTCTGTAATAATTGGGAAGTATAGTCGCCAGGTAATGTGCTAACAGTAAAGTTATGAGCAGATTGTCTGTTGATAACACATTACAATTTCCCGGTTCAACTTTAAACTACTGTTCTGCAAGAAGAAAATTAAGCCACGGTAACAACGTCCCACTGATACACAAGCTCGACCAATCACGAGTCAGTCTCAGCTGTCAACGATGATATTTTACCCATTTTAAATGCATCAAATAACTAACATCAGCGTGATAAGAGCTACCTAAAAGGGCTGAAAACAACTTTGAGAAAAATGTATATTACGTGGCTTTTTAGTGAAGTTCATGTCCCATCTGCTAACATGGAGAAGAGTTCATCCCTGATGATGCAGCCAACCACCAGGGGGCAATCAAGACTCTCTGGCTTCTTGTTTGGCGGAGCTGTCATTTCAACCATCTTTGTTTACAGTCTATTATTGTGACACAGCTACATGCCACACATGACATCCTGTCAGTGGGTCTGAATATAATAAAGTATGTAGAAAAGATGTCCCGAGCTGCAAGCATCTCCAGTGCTCTGCAATTATCCTTTAAGCGTGCACATGCATGCACACAGACGCTCTCCCACTCAGACAGACACAGACCAGTGCTCGCTGCGCAACCACGGCCAGAAACTTGGCGTCTGATCTTTCCACGTGTTGCGTCACTTTACCGTTCAAGTGTCAAAATCCGTGTAAGGAAAGTGGACTCCCACAGAGCCTCAGCAGCCATACCCTTCATTAAGTAATGTCTCAGACCTGACAGTTTATTTATATACAACTGGAGCACCGCTGGCTATGGCAGGAGCACATGTGCCGTTAGCTCCTTCAAGCACTGGTGAGAGGCAAAATAAACCAGGACTTCTTTTTTTTATCGCCACATACTTCACACTGAACGTAATCTGGATCTCAGGGCAGTGGCTGCGAGCATATGAAGCGCACTTTCCCATGCGTGCATTCAGTTTTAGCATGAGCGCTCCTAATGAGACTTGAACCACAGCTCTGAACGTGTTCCCCACTGAAACATACGGAGCTACACTTGTTCGCAGACTCGTGAAAGTGATTAAAATGCACTAGTGTGGTTTATTTCCTAATTCTCTTATTTATTGTCTGTTGCTGTATTTTCTGCCTGTTACTCAGAAAATAATTGGCATCAGCGTTGAGCATCTCTCTCTCTCTCTCTCTCTCTCCCCCCCTGAACACATTCCCTCTCCCTGTGTGCAGTGAGGATAGCCTACAGCTGATACTCGTGCTCACACTCGGAGACGAATGACAGGAAAGTTCTAGCCTCGCAAACCAGACCTCTCTTGCAGCAAGGTCTAGCAAAGAAGGAACCAATCCATAATTGCTGCCCAATTATATTTGCTTCAAGCTGTACTGCTACGACTAATTGGTTCATGAATAATTTCACTTCGAACTCGGCACAACATGTGACACAGACAAGAGATAATGGCAAAACTGACCTATAGTTTCTTGATTCTAAAAGCAGCCGCTCCATTTGGAACAAAATCAGCCCCCTTGTTCCTGACAACGTTCGGCTGCACCAAGGTTATTTCACTTGAAAGGCTCTGTCAAGGACCGGGCTGCACTTTACAGGCAGGGGATGGGATTTATATATTCATCAGTGTTTCATTTCTAATTTTCATGTTTGCACGTGTATGTTGCGTGCGTTTGTTTTCCTGCCTCTTTCTGTCCAAAACATCACGAGGGAAACGCGGCTTGTTTTCTGTGATGTCACAGAGAAATTCAAGTGTGGGTGGGTCTTTACTCACAGCAGCAATGAGGTGCATTTATTTATTTGTCAAATAAATATAAATATATATATGAGAGAGAGAGACAGAGAAAAATATATTAAATCTATGTTGCTCAAGATCTAGTTTAAATTAGAATAAATTAGTTAATTTTATCATTCATCAATTAACAAAAAAAATATTTGACTAAACTCTGAAAAAGTTGTTTTATGGCTTAAAATAATTATATATTGAGTTAAAGTGTAGTTGGAAATTCATGCTTGTAATATTTCATCCAGGGGAATAGAAAGCTCGGCAGCCACTGGTCCGGTTGGACGGCGTCCAAACTGTCCAAACATCATCCGTGACAGTAAATTAGAAATGTCCCACCTTTTAATTACCGGAGTATCAACTCTTTCAAGCCCCCGCCCCACCTTTACACACACACACACACACACACACACACACACACACACACACAGTCTCTCAGGCAGTCATCACAACAGGTCAGGAACAGTGGACACGACCTGGCTCTCAAAGACGCTAACAATGCAATAGGAAGAGCTGGACAAGCCGGAGACACAAATAGGACAATCCTCCGTAGAGCAGAACGTCTCACTTTGGCTCAGACTTCGTGGACCGAGTCCTCTGGAGGATGTGGCGTCATTTTGAGTCTGTGCAGTGGTGATCAGGGGATGAAGCCGTGGTAGCGAGGTCCCACCGAGCTGTCAATCATTAGGGTGTCGCTCCGTTTTTATTGCAAACGATAACTAATTAAAAACCAAACCTGAACATACTTGTAATATTTCAGCCGGGGGAAAAGAAAACTCGGGGCCACTGGTCTGGTTGGACAGTGTCCAAGCTTCCCAAGCGTCATCCGTGACAGTAATTTAGAAATTTCCCACCTTTTAATTACCAGAGTATCAACTCTAACAAGCCCCTGCCCTGCCTCTCCACACAGACACACACACAGACACCACACACAGACACACACAGACACACACAGACACACACTCTCTCTCAGTGATCAGAACAGGTCAGGAGCTGTGGACACGACCAGGCCCTGGCTTTGTTAATTGGCTGCTTAACAAGGCCTGGGGAGTGTGTCACCACGGCCCCTGTGATGGCCCCAGGGCTACGTGGCAGCGCTGCTTGGAGCTCCCGGGCCCCGAGTTCTCCCTCCCCAGCAGCGCTAATTAAAACATGCATGGCTCCCTCCTCTCTCATGTGGTGGCACGGGGTTAATGTGTGTACACCAGCCTTTGCTACAGTTCCTCAGCCGCTCTGACTGGCCGCCTTGATAAGCCTCCACTAATGATTCTGTAGATTGGCTCTCTGACTGTCGGACTCATTTGCTGACCACTGGCGGTTTTCTCTCCCGGCTTCATTCTCGCTTTCCGTGTCGCATTCCCTCGCCGACACCCACGTCCCCCCCTCTCCTTTCCACTTTCCCCTCACTTTGTTGCACTCAAACTTTTTTCTTTTAATATAATATACGAGGGTCACAGGGGGCTGTCAGTGTGTTTGTCCGAATGTAAGTGTGTCAACATGTGGAGATGGGCTTTGATTTGACTGTCCAGACCACGTGTGGATTTCCCTCCTCGCTGTCATTCCCTCTCACAGGGCAGCGATTGGGTTTTTGATTATTTCATCTCTCTGTTGCAGAGCACCACTTAATAAATAATGACTGGCTGATTGATTTCTCCCTCCCTGTTCCCTCCATCAACCGTCTCCCTTTCTTTCTCTCAATCTCTTCATCATGCTTTCTCTCAAAACATGCTCCCCTCTCTCCTCTTTCATATATGTCACAATCCTGATTCTCTGTCTCTTTCTTCCCCTCCCGCCCCTTGTTGCCAAATATTCTCTGTCCTCCACAGCACGCCATGATGCTGCCGGTTCTCACGCATCATATCCGGTACCACCGGTGTCTCATGCACCTGGATAGGCTCATCGGTTACGTCTTCAAGGAACGCTGCCTCCTTCAGGTAAGGCACAGTCATGGCTACCTCTTACTCCCAAAGCGTTGAGCATCTCATAGCCTAAACCAAGCTGCATTATTTAAAGCCCTGAACTTACAGGGTGGATAATGGTAGGCACATCCCCTCGGTTCTTTTTAGGAAGGGTGCAGTCTACAACTGGGTAGATAGTCAGATTTAAAAAAAAAAAGAAAAGCATTTTGTGCCGGGGCTTCTTGTGTGCAGAGATCCAGGGAGGCAGCATTTGCCTCATTACTGTTTCCCGTTCCAGCTCTGCAGGGATAGTTCAGGTAGAAGCAGGGCCTCAGAAGTCAGCTGAGGTAACCCACACAGCGGCCTGAGTCACATCTCTGCAGCGAGCAGCCCGGGTCTGCTGTGAGTTGCGGTGACAGTAGTCAGGACAACAACAGCCTCCACCGTAATGCCAGCTCTCCCTTGTCAGGTCTGCAGCCTCAAGCTGTGTGCTCTTGGAGTAAGCCCCACGGCTGCCTCCAGCAATATTGAAGAGCTGTCATAACCTGATACATTAGAAATCAATGTGTTGTAGCCTATACAGAGTTAAAAAGGGAAAGGATGCATTAAGATCTGCTCAAGGCCCTTTGTGTGAGTGTGTGTGCGTGTGCGTGTGTGTGTGCATGACTGCGCAGCGCTCTGGGTGTGTTTATGTGCGCACATTTTCAGGTATTGATCAATGATTGGCCTTTTGCTTGTCCGTATAATGACGACCTGTCATTATGGGCACTGAAAGGGAAACACTGACCCGCTGCCAGCGGCCGACTTGCTGTGGCCCTCTCACTGAGGAGACGCCCATTTGAGTTTGACATCTCTGTCTCTTGGGGACAAGTTAATGGATTTATCCCCTCCCCTCCTCTTTCTCATTCGGTTCCTTCATCTTCCCCCCCCCCAAAAAAAAGACAGACAAACAAACAAAAGAAAAACGCAATCAGTTTGATCATGACAGCTCACACACACTCACACACACACACGACTCTGCAGTGTGTGTTGCCTGTCTGTCTGCGTCGCAATTCTATCCACTGAGGTGTTAATGCCATGACATTGCTCTTTGTGTGTTGTGTGTTGTGTGTGTGTGTGTGTGTGTGTGTGTGTCTGGGCTGTCAGCAGTTCACCACTACTGGGACTGAAATGGCCGAAGTCGGGAGCCATCATCGCTGGGCTTATAGCCCCCTCCGCATCGACTGCACACACACATCGGTGGCTAATGTCCCACGGTACACACACTTCCTGCCCAGATAGGTTTGGACAGAACGGCTGCGGCGGTGAAATGGTGCCTGTTCAAACAGCCTTCTTCGAGTCAGAGCTCATTTCAGATCCGCCATCACTTCCCATTTGCCTCCTCTCTGATGGGATGATCACATTTAATGAGTTGAATGTTTTCCAGTGGCAGTCTATTCATTGCAAACACGACACATGGCACCACTCTTTGATTGCATTACTATGGATTGAACTCCGATACAAGCTGCGCGTGCTTTGAATTTATTATATTTATGTAGTTGTGTGTATGTGATTTATGAGTTTTAAACTTTTTTCAAGCTAGAAAAGTGGTTGTAAGAACAAAATAGTAATAAAAGTAAATACACAGTAAGTGAATCGTAATGTGCATAAATACAGTTTGACAAAAGGTAATTGAAGACTCAGTGATCATAAAGAGTGGAGGATTATATATGTGGGTTCATATCGGGTGAGTGGAGGGAGGCCTGGTGTTTGAAAGTTGTGAGGAAAAGTTTGCATTAACTTTCAAAGCTTAACTTACTCTACTGCTACAGAAAATGTTTAGGTTGACCAATTTCTTTATTAAATATGGGTGTTTTCTAGTTTTTCATGACCTCCTGTATGTTTTTGCTTTCCCTCTGTACCGTCTAAAGATATTCACCGGACTTCGGTTGCTTAAATTTCACAAAAAAACTGCAAACATTAGGATGTGTGATTGACGGGGGCCAACTCTGGGAACAGTCTTCTGAACCGTTACTGGGTTTAAGTCTCCTTTTTGAGTTCTTTTCCAGGATGATTGACATCGGCCAAGCGTGGAAATATTAATGAGCGTTGGTCGAGCACGGCCATGCAGGAGTTTCCCCTGGAGAATGAGATGATTGCCTCTATGCAACTGCGTGCTGCGAACAGTAAAGGCACTGACAGCATAATATATACCAGTGTTAAGTGTTTTGACATTATCAATTCCAACTGGCACTCCGTCCTGGTGAGCTCGAGCTGTGGTTACTCTTAAAGAAGTATTTTTTCCGCGGAGGAACGGGACTCGGGTGGTCGTCCTCGGTTCGGGACCGTCGAATTGGTTTTTCCGAATGGGGAATCTTTGTTCTCGCCATGAAGAGTAATGAGCTGTGCTCCCGTTGAAGGAAACGATAATTTATTTCCCTTGTTTCATATTTTCCTCAGAAGAGATGAAAGCGGCTGATCATCTGGGAAACCGCAGAGTTTGTACAGAAGCAGTGCTTGTTTCCAGCTCGTTCCCTCTAATGTTTTAATGAAAGAATATATCTGTGAATCAATACTGCAAGAACATATGTCGTAAATTCATAATCACTGTGCCAAACTGCGTCAGTGCGAGCATCATTTGATCCTGAGTGCAGCAACACACCTGTTACTGCATTACCGTGCAGCGATCTGACCGTGGCATGAGGCAACCGACAAACACACAGCCTCTGCCCCCCCCCACCCGGTACCGGTCGAGCAGAGGCCCTTTGAAGCTCCTCTTCTAAGAGCCTCCCCCTTTAAACATTTAACATTTAAAACTTAGGGGGTGGGGTGGGTTTGGAGAGACATGTGTTCATGGTCGCCACATGCTCCCGCATACCCCCACATCCACCAGACCCTCATAATCCCTCCCACCCCCCATCGTTCCATCCCCATTCCTCACTTTTGCCCCATGCTGGCAGAATGAGAGGCATCACAGAGGATCTCAATAATTTAAGTGTACAAGTCCTCGGCCCCGGCTCTGATATCGCATGCTTTTGTTTGTGTGCCTTCATGAATGCGGCTGTGACTCCGTATACAGAGCACCTGGGTATTTTTTATCAGTTTTTTTTATTCATGGCGATGCACGCCCAACCCGGTGATTGAGGTGTCCACCTTTTTTCCACCAGGGCTGGCTTGGATAACATTTCGCAGGCTTTGAATTTATCCAGTGTTTCCTCTAGGAGTTGTTTTAGCAGCCGGGGCAATGCGGCCGTTATGGAGCCTAAGTCTTAAATGCTGCGTATCAGATTTTATATGTCAAGTATATGGCACATATTAATCACACTGGCCATACAGTTGTGATGCCCATAAACTAAATCAACTCAAATTACACATCAGGGGAAATTATTGATGCCAGCACTGACCAATCAGTGATCTGGAACACGACCCAGCACCTGAGGTCGCATCTTGACTGTGATTTATACTTTATGCAGCGGGTTAACAACAGTCCCCCCCCCCCCCAGTGCAGATTTTGATTTATAGTTCAGCTTCGAGTTTCACCAGATGATAGCTCCACGGCCACGGTGAATGGACGTATCGTATGATCAGGCTGTATAATTATATTTCCCACAATAACCGTGTTCTGTGATTTACTGTGATGGATGGCGGTTACTTTCCCGCGGCGTCCACAGGGTTCGTCCATCGCCGCCTTAACCTCCAACGAGTAGTAACATATTTTGGGGGGGGGGGGAGTTCCACGCCAGCTGTAGTGTGGCTACTCCTGTCACTCTCTTAGGCTTGGAAGTTAACACACAGCTGTAAATCCAGCGTCATGTCAACATGCCTGTCGTTATGATTGACCAGTGGACCAAGATAGAAAAGAAAATGTTAACCATGAAATAACTTTCTTTTTGGTGAACGGAGGCCAAAGGAAATGAGTGAATCTTTGGAATCGAGTTCTCCAAAACCCTGCAATTTTGTTTGATGATTATCTTACATTTGCTTCTCACATAAAAAAATCAATTATAGCTGCTTTTAAGAAAACTAATAACATTGGAGATCTCTCGGAGGAAGTTATCCTCACTCCCACAGAGACAAAATCTTTAAACCATTACCTCAAGTGCTCTGTGAATCCAACATAATGACACCTGCAACAAAACTGAGTCAAGAATGAAAGTGACAAAATACTCAGATAACAGTTTGGACTTTTGAATTCTTTCTTTTTGGACCAAAATGACAATGTGCTGACAATAAGAAAAGGTTGTTTTCACATGTTTTATCAGAAATGAACACAGAGGACGATAAGGAAATATTTGGCCTCAGTCCATTCAATCTGTTGTGTGTACCCCTGACCCCTGACTTACTTTACTACACACACTACAAACGTTATATATACATAAACCATCGTGGATGATGCAGTACACAGCGATGACATCGTTGTCTTCAGGGTAGTTTGCTCATCAGTTCCATGAGTGGCTTTCAGTCAAGCCTCTCGCTCTCCACTGAGCGATGATGTTTATTCCTGTTTAGCCAAAAGGAAATTGAGCAGCAGCAGCAGCCGTGTGATCACTGAATCCAAATCCCTGCGATACTTTTAACGGAGTCATTATGTTGACAGGAACAGTTGCAGTTGTCAATCCCCTCCGCAGACCGGGCGCTGAAAGCCAGTGCTGCTGTTGGATGTTTTCCTCAGCTGCGAAGGACCTGCGGTGTTTACAGAACAACTGATGTATTTCGCTTGATACGTCTCCTTTAGACTCCACACTCTGTAGTGCAGGCTGTGTAGTAGGCAGTCATTGACTTGTGTCTGACACAGCACAATGGGGGAGCAGAAATTGGAAACTGACGTGGTGGTGGTGGTTGTTGTTGTTGTTGTTGTTTTCATTTATATTTTGTATCGAACTGTCAACGCGGCGCTGAGAGTTGCTAGATTTGTGCTTGTGTCATGTCAAATTACTAGCTCTTTTCCTCACTCAAACAAACATAAATAAAAAGGCTGTTCCTCTTAACCACAGGAAAGAAATACAGCTGCTGTTGAATTTGTCGTGTCTGTGTTCAAGGCTACAAAGCTGAAGGCCTCTTGAGCAACCATAAATATTGAAACCTCTCTGTTAACGTTTTACATATATATCTCATTGGAGCTTGAAATTGATTTGAAGTTGGCTGAAAGGAGACAAGCATTTTGAAAAGAAAGCCCAAGGGGGAGAGTAGATGGATTTCTTTTTATTTTTTTGGGGGGCTGAGATTAACATTCTCATAATGTAAGATTGATAAAGGCTTGACATATCCTACTGAGCCCTATCTTTCTCCTTTTTTCTTTCCTCAGCGAGTTTTGAGTTCAGCCGCAGCCGTCTTTCCAGGCACAGCAGTTTTTGTCCTCTCTTCAAACAAAGCAGAGTGTTGACTAATGCGCTTCGGTTCCTTCAGGGTTATTTTACCTTAAATTCCCACTTCGGGAAGGTTTGAAAGTTTGAGTCATTAATTTTCATACAAACAACTTTCACCGTGACGAAGAGGCAGCGGGGACATTCGCTGTCTTTCTGTCGTAGCGTCTCCACCTTTCGTTTTGGTTTTTCGAGCCAGTGCCGATCCAAAATCTGTTGGTTTATTAGCTCTGATCAGTGTTACTGTTGAAAATATACTGTCTATTGGCCCTTTTGTGACCAGTAACTTAAGGCTCTGTCGCACCAACCTTCTTTGGTTCAGACCTTCAGACTTTTCAGTTTAGTCCGAACCAAAAATATCAGGTGTGAAAGGTTCCTCGGACCAAGGTCAAGACCGACAGACCAGAATTCAGTCCGACCACAAGAGACGATGTCAATGTGAAGTATAGAGACGACCGGACGTGCGTATGTCAGACAACCTTCAATCAACAATGGAGCAGAGACGTGAGGCTCTGACCTGAACTCAGCAACTGCGGTGTATGTCTGAAAGCCTCTTTTGTGAGTTCCTGTTCCTAACCTGACCACATCTGAATAACCGTGAAGGTGAAGTTATTTAGACCGAGAAATAAATTGCTTCTTTTTTTTTTGTTGCTCTAGATAAGACGACACAATCTCTCCCTGCGTGTTTTTATGTAATTTTCTGCTCAGATTTTTAAATGGAAGCTGCGAAGCGGATGTGCAGAGGTGGGATAACAGACAAGATGCCAAAATAAAGTACTTGTTTTTTGTTTTGAAGAGAGAATTAGTCTCAAATTCAGTCCCTGGCTTCTGTCTCACCTCTTACGCAGCCGGGCCTGTCATGGCGTGAAGTAGCTGTGAATGTTGGATTATCGGATTCAGAAAGTCACAGATGCGGTCGGACACAAGCCTCCCTTATCCCGATGTCAGAAAGGTGCGAGGGGGATTTAGTTGCCGAAGCTAATGGACCGTCCAACGAGCAGTTCAGAGGCCACTTCAGATTTGTTGTCTAGAGTGCGTGTGTTTTACAGAATTGGCCAACAGCCCAAATTTGTATCCATTGTTTTCGCCGCCTGTGTTGCAGAATCGCACTCGCTCGCTTTTTTTCCATGGTGCTCCTCTGTTGCTGTGTCGCTCGTAGCACAGTTCACTGGTTTCTTCAATTGCTCTGGTTTCTTCAATTTCTCAAAACAAAAGAGGAGAGACAACGGCCCAGAAAACTCACAGGGCAACAGGACGTCGCCCTGCATCTCGTGAATGCCTTCTGGGCTGCACTTATACACCCTGTGAATGTTGGATTGCAACAGATCGTTACTGATGACATATTGTCCGATATGAAAATGATATGAATTTTGAATAAAAAGCGACTGCACCTGCTCCAGAAAGTAACTCGCTCTCATTCATCCAGTGTTTAGCGAACGTGAGGCTATTGTTCGCTGTAGGACTTCATAGTGAGATTATTTTACTGAATACGAAACACAGCAAAGGAAGTAAAGTATATTTAGACTCTATTTTCTCCGCTGTAGACACGGGTGAGGTTTGTTGGTCCATAAAAATGGTCCTGTATTGAGAAGTGATAAATTACAGCTGTTTGCTTACCCGCTTCCTCTCTCTCCTCCAGCTGGCCATGACTCACCCCAGTCACCACCTCAACTTCGGCATGAATCCAGACCACGCCCGCAACTCGCTCTCCAACTGTGGCATCCGCCAGCCCAAGTACGGCGACAGGAAGGTCCATCACATGTACATGAGGAAGAAGGGTGGGTGTTTGTGTTTCATTTGTCTCTCTGTCAAATGACCAGTCCAGTCTCTAAGTGTCCCCGACCCTTCAAACCTGCGGATCTCTCTTCTATTTTGTCAGGAATCAACACATTGATTAACATCATGTCTCGTCTGGGGCAGGATGACCCCTCCCCGTCCAGGTAGGCCGCCCGCCGGCACATATCTGTTCATGCCATCACTGACCACGGGAGCAATCAAAGGGACGATTCTTGTGATTAATATACCCGGCAGGCCTGCTGACAAGAAAATTAACTTTAACTGTGCAAGGAAGGGATATCTCGGGGGAAATGAAATGAGCTAATTTTAAGGGCAGTGACTTACTTATTATTGAATGTGAGCTGCTGTTCTTCTCAGAGCACTGATGAGGTGAGCAGCAGCATGTGTGCGCCTCTCTGTGTGTGTGTCTGTGTGTGTGTGTGTGTCTGTTGGCATAAAGTCCGTCTTTCTTGCAACTTCTTCAACTGCCTTCACATCTCCACCTTCCCACCTTCCCTCCCGCCCCAGGATCAATCACAACGAGAGACTGGAGTTCCTGGGCGATGCTGTTGTCGAGTTCCTCACCAGGTGAGAAAGTGCTGGCGCATCTTTGATAGACGCAACCGCTAATTGAAGCCGACTACAACACTCAGCCTTTCTTATCCCCCTCCGCTCCCTCCTCACCCCTCTCTCACTCCGGTTCTCCCCCTCTCATCGTCTACATCTATCTGTGTCTGTCACAACCACGCTCCTCTCCATATTTTGGACTTATTCATAGACAGTGATTTACTGGTAATTGGAAAGGGGATGTAATTTTTTCTTCCCTTCCTACCCCCTCCCTCTAACGGCCTGAAATTTTCCATGACAACTTGCAATTAGCTGTCCAGAGCTGCTGTCTCGAATGCTGACTGTGTTATTGACTCCCAGGTGAGTGCGAGCGTTGCTGCCCGGCACTTATCTGAGCACAGCGCTAATTATATGTAGCCATTATTAATCGCATAGACTACCTGCTAGTGTGTGAGCGAGCTGCCCACCAACCAACTGTACCTCCTCGTTTTCGTTTGAGTGGATGTTATTAGTGGAATATATAAGGGGAAAAAAAGCTGCTTCCTGTGTTTCCACACGGCTTAGCACACTCGCATGTACACACACCGGTTTGCGAAAAAAAAGGGGGAACAGATTTTTATCTGACTTTCATTTGCCCAACAGCATAACTCCTGCGACCAAAATGCAATTTGTAACCATCGATGCTAACACTTCCACAACAGTGAACATTCAGGAGCGGGATTAAACCTTAATAGGAACTGACACAGTGGTACACAGGACACTGCTTCTGCTCCTTATGCGGCGAGAGCAGCCTCACTAAGAAGGTGGTTAGCCTCCGTTTCTCTGGATATCTCCGGGCATGTTTTGCCACGTTCCCTCCTTCTTCCCCCTCTTCCTCGGCCTCCCTCCTTTGATTGTTAGCGTCCGACGAGACATGCTTGGCCTACGCTCTGGCCCTCTGAATTATTTATCAGCCTCTTGTCCAGTTAAATGGGTACAGCAGATCCAGCCAACTGCCTCGTGCAACGCCACTGCACACTGCCCTTGGAGGCTATCTGTGCTTCTGCTGTCTGCTCCTAACACAGGGAGTTAGTGTTGAACATGGGGGGGGGGCACAGGATGATTTTTCTCTTTTATCAGCGTCAGCAAACGATGAGGAAAAACTGCACTTGCAATATTTGTCGTGTATCGTCTGAGAGCGATTAAATATTTCATCCGGGGGTTGGGAAAGATCAGGTAAGTTTTTAAATGAGCAATAATTATTAAAGGCTTGAGAAGGAAAACTAGAAATCCTCCCTGTAGTTGCTACAGGAGCGGATCACATCTGTTTTTGGGTCCGTGAGACATAAAGTTTAAGAATCGCTGCTGCTGCTGCCGAAGATGTAAGGAAAAGCACAATAAATAATGGATGACAGATGAGACTCCGAGCGGCTGCCTGCCACAGCCTCTGTGTTCACTTAACGACCCTCAGATGTAGAGTGTGGTCAGTGAGGGCAATAGTTCACTGCATCTTAAAGAACTACGAACGAGGACACACATCCTGCTCACGTTCAGGTTCATCACTGTTATTGGTGTTATTATTTGAAAAGAAAAACGCATCACTCTCTTTATACTGTCCGTTACTGCAGCTCCTTTTTTCAGCCTCTGTCTGAAACATTTCTGTGAATGCAAAAGTTCTGCAAAGTTGCAAAGTTTGTGGGAAAGTGAACTCCTCCACTCCACAGAAAATACTGGAGCTCCTAAAACTCCTCGTGGAAATCATGAGGTCGTGACATGACATCACGTCTAACTTCATTATAAACTCAAAATGAAGCACAATCAGCAATTTCTTACTTTCTTACGTCACATTTGAACGTTTACGATAACTAGAGTCCTGAATCGGTTCAGGTACCTGCGGGTGGTCAAGGAGGCCATAACCCAGTTGATGTGTGTGTGTGTGTGTGTGTGTGTGTGTGTGTGTGTGTAGCATGTGGGTCTAGTCAGGGGTGATGGTTCAGATGATTTGACTTGGAGATAATAGCGGGTAATGTTGTCTGGTACGGAGCTATGCGGGGTTGGGTTTGCAAAAACGGACCCGTGCAGGACTCGGTGGCACACTCCCTTACAAAGCCACGTTCTGAAAACAGTTGACCAATCATACGAGAGTGGGTCAGCTGACAAACAACAGTACACTGGGCTTCATTGGGAGAAGAGAAAGGAGCTAATAACTCTATAACTCACTAGAGGAAAGAAACACTGAAAACACGTCATCTGTCTCATTTAAGCTTACGGCAAATAAATAAGGTCCCAATCTGCTTCTGAGGAATATGTACAAACTTGTTCTTTGTACCTGGAGGACGGCGTGCGGCCCAGTCAGCCAGTTAGTGTGACTGACACGTTCACCAGCAAAAAAAAAGAGGGACTCTGCTGGAATTATTTCCCATTACTCTCAAGTGTTTTTTATTAATTCCAAGTGCTCTGTTTCCACAGTAAGATCACAATACTCTTGACAAATAGACCTCTCGTGAATTTGGAAAACAGGACGCCACCTGCTCGTCTCTCTTTGCATTGATTAGAAATGACTGAATTAAATGGCCTGTTTTAATTCAAATGAAATCAAATGACACGCAGCGGTTAGGGAGATGCTGGACCGTAATGAAAATGGAACCTGCTCTCTCGGAACCCAGCTGTGGAACCAGCGAAGCGACTGCTTTGGGGGGGGTTCCAGCACAGACCTGGAGAGGCTGGAAATCTCTGGAAAATGGATTAAGTGGTCTTGATAAATTGGGTAAATGCCGGACGAGGGAGAATGACAGAAACGTCTCTTTACATTAAGGTCACATTACTGCTGCTTTTTGAAAAACAATCCTCAGAGAAGAAACTAAGCGATTTATATCGAAAAATAACCATGAAATCTGAGATCCAGTGAGTCTAACCTGTTTTTCATTTCTCTTCCCACAGTGTCCACCTGTACTACCTCTTCCCCAGTTTAGAGGAGGGCGGCCTGGCCACGTACAGAACAGCCATCGTGCAGAACCAGCACCTAGCCATGCTAGCAAAGGTAAACGCCGCTCCTGCACCTCCTAACAACTCCTCCCTCCGCAGGTCAGGACGATGAAAGGTCCGCGAACCGACAGGAGAACCTGTTTGAGACGGTGTTATTGTTTTTGAGGCTCGCTGTTATGACTTCGCTTCCATCTAAGGGGGCGCTGGGGAAAAGTGTAATTTTGTCTTGCTGCCATTCCCACCCCTTTTTCGCCCCTTCAGGTTTGTAATTGGAGATAAAAGGTTGTTGTTTTGGAGGACTAGACCAGTGCAGCTGGGGTCCCAGTGGGCCCCTAGAGGTCTTCCTGAAACACTCTCCAGTTCCTGTTATCCCCTTGCTTCTCTCCCTCCCGCTCGCTGGCAGCACGGTAGAGCCAAGCCGCACTCACTGGCACGTTTGTAAAGAACACAACAATAATCGTCCCGTGATGTGAAGAAAGCAATTAAAAACTTCAATCTTTCATGTTGCTCCCCGCTGAATACAAAGATGCAGCCGCCCGAATCTGCATTAGTGCTGTGTAGCAGTTTGGCTTGTTTCAATTTGCCGCTCGCGGTAAAGTGAGTGTGATACAGTGTTGGACGTTGCCAAGTTGTTTACCAGGCTCCTCTAAAGCCGTCTGCTCAAGAACACTCGCAATTATCTTTCAAAAAAATTATCTTCTGCGAGCAACAGCACAATCCACCACTTCACTCGGAAAGGCTTAAAAGTCAGAACGGGTTCCCTCTGAGTTGGAGTATTTATGAATTGTGATTTAATTTGTGTGTGTGCAATCACGGGAGGTGGGATACCACCAACAGTTAGCAGCCGTAATTAAATAGCACCCTGACTGTTTTTTGGTGGGTAATCATCTGTGGTGCACTGCCAGGGAAGTCAAGTTGGGCTACTTCTGACTTGGCTCAGAGAAACAGTTGGAGAAAGTTTGACTGACCCACACATTAGAGACTTGCAGACTTATTTACATGAAATCCAGACATAGTCACTATTTTTATTGCAGTCGGATTGTGTACATCTTTATTCTCAAGTAGTTTCATCAAACAGATCCACTGAAAGTTCAGTGTAAGAACATCGTAGAAAGAAATGAAACATTTATGAGTGTGTTGAATTTGGTGCAGATCCAAATACAAATCTGTATCTTGTGAATTTAAACGTTTCATAAGGAGACTGTTGGGCCCGGGTGGAGTTATGAGCTCTCTGTTCTATTTGTACATCTGAAAACATTCACAGGTAGACGACAGTATTACAGAGATAAATAGGACATTGGATGTTGTGATAATATTACAAAAGATAATGGAGGTGGACGCTCTGTGGTTTTTTTAGAAAGCGTTTCACCAGTGTAAGAACTGACTTACTTTTCATCGAGAATGAAGGTCAGCCACTCTACCATTTCACAATTTGTCCAGGGATTATCCAGCTCCTGTGTGTGTGTGTGCCTGTGTGATTTTGTGCATGCATGTATGCACATGTGTGAACATTTTCCTTGTGTGCCGGCTTAGTGCATCATGCCACAGCTGGACAACACATGGGCACATCTGTCAGTGCCATGAAATAGAACCTTTTGCAGCAAGGTCGGGCAATCTTTCTTATTTCCCTCGAGTTTTTTCTGCCCTTTTTATCCCCCCTTCTTCTTTTCCGTGGAGAGCCAACGAAAATGTGCAATACCAAAAAATGCTATTACTTTTTAAAGAGGCTATTACCGAGGTGTCGGTGGTGGCACGCTGATATGAATGTGTTTGTCTTTTCACAGAAACTGGAGTTGGATCGCTTCATGCTCTACGCTCACGGACCGGATCTGTGCCGGGAGTCGGACCTGCGACACGCCATGGCCAACTGCTTCGAGGCTCTTATCGGTGAGATTCCCCCACGAGACAAAGATAGAAACCCACGGGGTGATGGTTTGTGCAGGAGACCACGAAGAACAAGAGGAATAAATCTTTGAGTGAACTTGATATGTAAATCCATTTCTGAAAGGACTGATTTACATTCACTGAAAACAAATACTGTCTCTCTGCTCTTATTAGCACAACACAAAAGTGAGTCGGGGCACAACACTCTTTAATGCTACTAGTTTTAGTGAAGTGCTGCTTTGCCGGACTTTGATTTATCTGAAATGCTTTTATGCGTTAAGTGTACCCGCTAACTTCATGAAGCTCGGATATAAAGCGGAATCGTTTAATCGTTTAATTCAGGTTTTTGTGTTAAAGTGTGTAAATAGCTGCAGCGGATTTCCCATTAGGCCGTGGAAACATTACGCAGCTGTATCGATCTCAGGAGATGTGGTTTGACCTCTGGCTGGACAGGCAATCCCCAGAGTGCCGCTCTCCTTTGCCCACACCAAACACATACACAGGCTCGCTATTCATCTTGATAGCGGTTTCAGTGATAGAGTTTGTGCAGTGATTAGGACCCTGTGCTGGAAACCACACACTCACAGCAAAAGTCTCTCTCACACACACACACACACACACACACACACACACACACACACACACACACACACACACACAATCTCTCGGTGGTGACGATCTCCTTCTCTCCATCCAACCCCATGGGCAGCGCTGAGCTAAGCCTCACTCCTGGAGAACTGCAGAGTCGGCAGCTTTCCTCGTCTTATCACCATCTTGATTGAACCAGTTCAGCCATCTCCGCGCTCCCCTGATGATAGATACAGAAAGTGGGTGGCTTTAAAGAGATCTTCCTCGCCTCCCTCTTCCCTGCGCCGAAAACAGCAGCGTGCGACGAGCAGCGGGGGAAAAGTGCTGACTGGCACCACGGCCCCCTGTCGGCCCCGGGGCCCCCGCACTTGTTACGGGTTCATTATCGACAGAGACGGAGTCATAATCTATTCTGTCCCCGTGGCTGTCCCCGCCTCAGTGCTGCTACACATCCAGCGAAGGTAGCGGGGGCCATGACACTGGATGCCTCGCTTCATTCCTTCCTTCCTCCTCACGGTCTCATTTTCTGTCTGAGATTTCAACTTAATAAATGTGATGAATAAACAAGGTTGTCGGATATAAAGGAACCTGTGAGAGAACCGCTGTCAGAGAGTACCCTGTGGTGATGAGTTTTAGATTGCTAACTCAAAGATATCAGCAGCACCCCCCCCCACTCACCAGAGACACACATGCTGAGGGGCAGAGCGCGCACACGTGCACGCACAGTCGAGACATTCAAAGTCACTTGCATTGAGAATGCCGTCTGATGTCGCGTCTCTTCTTTCACAGAGACTTTTGTCATCTTCATTTCAGTTTTTCAGCTCAAACGCCTCCTTTAAGACCTCGCTGTCGAACAGGCTGTCTCCACCCTCCTCCCTCCCCGACTTACCCTTTATGTTCCTTTGCATTCCTCCGTCTCTCTCCCCACCCCCCCCTGTGATCTAGAGTTTGGGTGTTATTAGGTGAACGACGTGCCACGCGGATGATGAGTCATCCTGTCACTCTGTCATCTCCTCCTCCTCGCCCTCCAGCCCCTGTGACAATTCTCTCACTGAACTGAGCATTTTCCACTTGCACGGCAAACGACCGAGCGCTCGCACGTGCCTTCCGATTGGTGCAGGGGGCACACAAACGCTGTCATTTCACCCTCACACGTGCCTCTCTGTCTGACATCAGACGTCAAACCAACACTTTCCCAAAAGCAGCGGGCTCCACATCATCATGCTCTTGCAGATGTGTCGCTGGCTTGTTGTCTAAAGGTACCATCTTCTTTTTTCCTTTTTAACAAGTCGTTCTTTTTTTTTTACCTTCAGCTCGCACATGCGTTGAATTCAAATCTTCCTCTTTTCTAAGACTCCTGTTTTGAAAGCCGCGATTGGAATATGACCCGCTCATAATATTTCCAAGGCCCTGGCAGATAGCTTTAACGGCTTACTATGCATGTTTTCTGACCTTTGTTTTATTTGTTTCTCAGCCACAGTGACCGTTGAACCTGGGCTGTGTTGGAAATGGCAGATAATCTCCTGCTTTGCATGGGCAAAGCTTTCTGTGCACGGAGCCGAGAATGTGTCTATCTGCTAACCCTGAGGCAGGGCCATTCTGCTGCTCGAGACAGAGAGAAAGAAAGGGAGAGAGCCAGAGAGAGAGGAAGAACGGAGGGAGTGAAATAGAGGAATGGAAAGCAAAGGCATCTGCAATGCAAATGGGTGCCCTGCAACCCTGAATAATTCAAAGTGTTGAATGGAAATCTTGCTTTTCTGATCCCCCGTCATTAACTTCTGCCGGAGTGGGCCATTCTCATTTAGGCTCTTTTGGCCTGTGCGCCTTCCATTCTGTACCCCCCCCCCCCTCTCTCTCTCTCTCATCCTCTCCCTCTGTACTTTTGCTCTTGCACACTTTACCTCTTTCGTCTTTAGAAACCACTTCTCCTTCTGCTTATTCATAGAAACTCGGCGCGCCTGTTGCCCTCCCGTTTCCCTCTCAGGTCCTCTCCGCTGATAAGCCACGTCGCTTCCCTCCTACCGAACTGTTTGAAAAGAATTGTGAGAGAATAAGAAAAGAGGCCCCACTCTGTTTTTATGGCCCTAATTTCTCCGTACAGTTGATCGGTGGATTATACGCTGCCAGCAGCCATGGGGGATACAGATGGTGAACCTTTGTGAGGGCCCTCTCTAAGCTCTCCCTATTAAAAGAACGGAGAGAAAGGATTATCTCTCACTTGCTGAATATCAGATTCATACACAATACCGCCGCTGTATTCACTGAACAAGTGCTGCTCCCTTTGTTAATTGCCGTGATGGTAGCAGCAGAAGTGGAGTTGGTTTCTTTGCACGCCCTCTTTTTTTTTTTTTTGTTTCTCCTCCTCAGCCTCTGCTCCGAGCCTCATATTTGGAAAGTAAGATGTTTGATGTGACAATGCACTCAGCCTGTCTTTGTTGCCGCTGCTGTGGTGAAAATTCTATTTTCATGTTTTGGTTTCGTTTATTTTATTTTATTTATTTATTTTGCCTTTTAATATGTTGCTTTCTGTGTCCGTCTGCTGCTTCAGCCCCCATTGAGCCGAGAGGGAGCGGCTTAATATATTATTTGATGGATTAGAGCCTGAGCGTTTTTGAATAATTCATTCTAGGTTATTAATGTGACTGTCAGCCGCTGGTGTTTCATATGCCCCTGACTCTGGGGTTTTATTGGTCACTGAAAGCCCACAGACATTGGAATTCCATTCCTAAACATAACACTGTACAGCCGGCGTGGCCGTCTGAATTAGACTGGTGACAGATGTGGAGATTCATTAGTCGCTGGCCTTCTCTGGCCATGACTGATATTCTCTGCACAGCACTGGATCAAAACTTGGGTTAAAGTTTGTTCTCTGTATTTTCTCTATGTGCTGTGAAGTTTTTTAATTCATCGGTTTAGAGGTTGAACTCGATCTGGTTCAAGTTCACTTTTTATGTCCGGTTCAAATTTAGGAAAACTAAACTGTCTCTCCACTAACTAACTCCCAATTTATTGAGTTATATAGAACACTTAGGTTTAGTTGACTTATCATAAGTTCCCTTGACACAGAAGTCGAAATTAGTTTGAATCTAGAGAAAGACCATATGAAAGATTTAAGAAAACTAGGGTAAGCACAATCATAAAAATTTAATCTGTAATTGTTAAAGGGGTAAATGTAAAACACAAACATGTAGCTCACTTTGCTAATGATTTTATTATATTTTAAATAATAGAAAATATTGTCTGGTTTGTTCTATTTAAATTTTTACATTGTGAGGAAATTATTCTGACATGAGTCTCATTCAGTTTAATTCATTGAGGTCATTTCTTGTTCTGAATGGTGAGAAAAACGTTTAAAAGCTAACACATAACAGTATAATTTAATATATATTTCTATAAATACTAGATTCAGATTCAATAAACTGCAGCTGAACTCGTGTCCCGTGTGTCCTCACGTGTCACAAGGACGACCGGGGAACCCTCAAATCCACCACGATTCTTCATCTACATATCAGGCAGGTCTGTCTCAGCTGTAGGCGTCAGTGGATTGAATTGATCTCTGAGACTGCAGAGTGATTTAGCCTGGGCATGATGCTACTGCAAGATGAGCTGCAGAGAGATGATAGCACAGAACTTTGTGTGGAGCCGGCTGGGCGTCTCTTTGTGGGCCGTGTGTATTCAGGGCGTCAGCTGCAACTTTGCAAGCTGATGGGCTGGACGGTGAAGCTCAGATCTCTGTTTCATGATTGCGGCAAGTTGTGCGATTGATTGAATCGCTTTGGGGCACACTTTTTGCCCGGACAGCCTCCTTGTCAAGAGTGTTCTCACTAGAATTAACTGCATATCTTGGTTTCTTCATCCGTGGGCCCTTTGATTGACACCAAAGGTGTTGCTTTCAGATTTTTAATACCGTTTTAAATCCCTCGAGGCTCTCCTGGTTCCCCCACCCGTCTCCCTGTGCGCTCCCCACCTTCTCCTTCCTCCTGGAAAAAGTTTTGAAAATGTAATAAGAAGCTAAAAGTTTGGGTTTCAACAACTTTGAGGCCTCTGTTCGTGGAACTTTCTGAATTTGCTGTGTCATCAAAACACAAGGAAAACTGCCTCCCGGCCCCACCCACTCCCATGTTAGCCTCAGTGTTCACACGCATGAATGCTTTATGAGTGGGGGGGGGGGGGTTGAAAGACATTGAAAACGTGGTCCTGCGAGGGAGCTCTTATCCTCCCACAGCTGCTCTCCAGAGGAAACATCTGTTACGTAGTAGCGTTTGGAACTGAGGTCCACATTATGGTAAAACCACAAATCTCCGCGCCGGGTCTTAGTGGAAAACATCCTGTGATGAACCACTCCCCCTCCGGAGCCTGCTGCGGTCGGGCCTCAGTGAGACGCCCGCCCCATCACGCCACGATTACAGAGGCCTCGCTCACTGATACACATCTGTGGCGGCGGCGGTGCTGCGTCTGTGGACCCGGAGAGGAGAGTTTAGATTTATGGGTATTGATTTATGGGCTTTTTGTGTTTGGATTTTGAGCGGTCATAAGCAGCGCAGGAAATTACTTTTTTTTGTTTTTGTTTGGTCTAAAAACCTCAGTGGCTGGGACCTTCCAGAATACACAAGCCACTTCCATCCTTTTACCTCTCAACCACATTTTTACATTAGCGATGAGCCTCCAAATGAACGAGCGCCAAAGTTGCTTCTGGGTGAGACGGAGTTGTCAGGCTTAATCAAATTTTAGGAACATTTGGGCAACGGCTGGTTGTAATTTCCCACTCTGTTCAGAAGTAAAGGGCATGCGAGGAAGAAAGGGGGGGGGGGTGCGTGTTTGTGTTTGTCTTTGTGCTACATGGTTTGTTTGGATTTCTTTATGGGTTTTGGCTGTGTAGGCTGCATCTTCATTGTGTGTGTGTATTTGTGTGTGTGCAAATGGCCTGTTAGCCATCTGAAAACAGTTTCCCGCCCCAGATGATGAATCCCTCATATGTTTTTGATGTCATCCATGAAAGCAGTTTGTGCGTTTTCGACTTGCAGCCGCACCGCGCCCCATTTCCACTGGCTCATTTATGCACATAATAAAAACTGCTGCACGATTGTATACCCAATTTGCCAGGTGGTTATTGCTTTCTAAATTGAATGAGCCACCCTAAGTGTGATGGTTCGAACTTGTATGCAGCTTAAAGGGACCATGATAGTTCCACTGATTTGAGTAGAAACAGTAGAAGAGCAAAACAACAAAAACACACAAAGGGAGACTCGACTCGTGCAAATGAGCTGCCGATCGCTGCAGAACGAGCTGGAGATGTTGCATATCAGTCACATCGATGGACACATTTGGGAAACTTGTCTTGGTCTCTGCTTGCTGTGGCAGCAGCAGCAGCAGCTCTCTGCAATCTGGGACCAATTTTCTATTGAATTTCTTTCTTTGTCCCTTGTCTTTTGTGGATGTGTGTGTTTGTGTGCACAACTTGTTTTTCTGTCAGAGTTCAAGTTGAATTCGACACATTCTGTGTTGTGTGTCTGCGCAGATAAGTTATACCCGAGTGTGAACGCGAGTCACAAAGAGGACACTGCACTTTTGTTCACGCTGTGCATGAATGGGTTCGAGCACAAAGTACACAAGTCTGCAAGTGAACCTCTGTGTGTTTGTCAGTATGGAATGCATGTGACACACACTCAAATTTGATGTTTATGTGACCTTGGCTACTTCCATCTCAGTGTGGTGGCTCCATCCCCCCCTCGTCCTCCTCGTCCTCCTCCTCGTCCTCCTCCTCCTCGTCCTCCTGCGCTGTGACAAGGGGGAGGTGGATCTGCACGGGAACCCCGAGGACATTTCACCGTCAAAAAGCAATAAAAATGCACTCCTACTTTTAATAAAGCAATTATAACTCATTGCCGAGTTCAATTAATTTTAAGTTTTCCATTAGGAGGAAAGTCTGGAATTGCCTCAGAATTGCTAGAATTTTTTTACACCAGCAATGCACTGGTGGAGAGTCGTGTTTTTTTTATTATATCCTGAACAATTTCAAGGAATTACTCAACACAGTGTACATACGCTCACTTTATTGTATTGATTTGGTTTCTTCTGCCCCCAGGTGCTGTGTATCTGGAAGGAGGCCTGGACGAAGCCCGGCAGCTTTTTGGTCGACTACTTTTCAACAGCGAGGTAAGTGATAAAAATCATGAACTTTGATTTAATTTCCGCCTTTTGCCGCTTCAGTTTTATCTAGAGAAGTAATATTAACACCAAAGACTAAAGATGGACAACATGACGGCTCCCAAAAACCATCTCGCTCGCCATTAAACCCTGCCTCCTCCATGTTAGCAGATGGAGCACGGACCAAATGGTTTCTGGGTAGTTTTGATCAAACTGATGGATGACCATGTGCTCGTTTCCCTCCAAGTTTGGCTGTAATTAGTTATTTAATTATATAAAACTGGTTTAAACGTCATGATTGACAGATGAGGCTGAGTCTCGAGTGGGACCTGGATACCGCAGCTCTATCACCTCATGATTTCAGAATATAAATGTAGACGCGTCTTCTGCTTTATATAAAGTCTTTGGTCGACACTGATGTGAAGAACACATCAGTCACAGAGTTGAGCCGCAGACACACTCGATGATATATTCCTGTTTTGATCTGTGGATATTTTTTTGCCTGTGTTGTTTCACCAATCTTGTCTCTATTATTCGTGCAGACTGTGTTTAGGCGAAGGGCCACATCTTCCACGATATTGAGGCCTTTCTATCCTTCGAACCTGAGATCTCACATAATCTCACTTTATCCTGCAATACTATTCACGCGCTGTGTGTTGTGTGAACACTCAAATGCACAGTGATGACAAAAAAACAACATTTGGATAAAGCCCCTAGCAGCAGAAACAGGTTGATTTTAGCTTGCTAAATGAACTGGAGGTGCATGTGTGTGTGTCTGTGTGTGTGTGTGTGTGTGTGTTGCGTGCTGCGTGCTTGAATAATTGATGAATGGATCAGTATTTGCATTTATCTTGGCGAGAAATGTTATGAATCAAATAAATGATTGCAGCAGGTCTAGTATGTAGCAGCATAATCGTTTATAATTGGCTATCGAGGGCGTTTGTCAAATATTCGGGCGGCGCCTCCCACACAGCGCCGCACACACACACAGGGAGTTGTATCAAACGTGTCTGATCGGAGTCGGTCGTCTTTGAGAGACCACATCAGAAGCCTCGGGACTTAATCTTTAAAAAACTTCTCGTCTCAAAACAACTGAGGGAAATTATCACTAATTAGGAATCGCCCACCTGAAAGAAATTGCTGAAAGAATTTTAAAAATAAATCGGTAGTCACAAATTAATTCTTTTTAAGGTTGCAGATCAATAATTCAACCTTCTTTTTTTAATTTTTACCTTTTTAATTTGGAGTTTTTCTTTTCCCTTCTCACTGAAAAGGTTTTGTTTGTGTGCAGGTACGAGTCCCTTGTCCTGTGTGGCCAGCGATTGTGTTTTAGTGCTGAGTGTGGAGTATTTGTTTCTGTGTGGAAAGACCGAAACGTCCTTGGGTCTGTTTTATTGTCGTCCTCTGGCCATGACAGCGGTTATCAAATTATAGAGCTGCCCTGATGTGGAGGTCTTCATTTGTGTGTTGAGAGATTTATTTTGATCAGGACCGACTCTCGAGCTGCTGAACAGATGTAGATTTTTTTGGTTTGAATGATGCAGTTTAAATTTCTTACCATAAAGAAAGCGGTGCAGCATCTATCGGAGCAGACGGAGCACAGAGTACATTGTGATTTAAAAAAAAACAAATGGAGTCAACATATGGACGACCAGAAACACGCAAATTTTGTCTTGTGATGCAAAAGAAATCAACAGCATCGATATCCCATGGCTACAAGAGAAACCTGCTGTTCCACGTCGTCTTGATAGTCTCGCTGGTGATGGGACACGGAGCGCAGGTGTACGTTTCATCACTCAGGGAGACAACAGATGAGAGGGAAATTAGCTTCGCTTACGATAGAGTTTCCAGACGGAGCAAAAAAAAAACACAGACAGGTTGTATCAGCTGTAAATTCTATGGAAAACTTAGACAAAGAATAAGATACAAGGCGCAAAAAACCCTCGTTCTTCAATAAAATCATGGTACAATTTATAATAATAACACAAGCTGAATGCCCGAACAAGGACATTCAAGCTCGCAGATGCAGACTAGACAGGAGATAAAGCGTTCAACACTTAAGTAATCACTGAGATCTTAAAATCAATTCTAAATGGAGGCCTGTGAAGCGGATGCCCAAATGGGGGATATGTGATCTATATTCTTTGTTCTACTTAAAAGGGCCTCTTCTTTTAGAGCGTGCGAGCTTTGCAGTGTATGCAAAAAAAAGAAATAAGAGCTAGAACCTTTAGCAAAAAGGAAAGTCAGGATCATCAGATAGGATCTAAATGATAAATGTTGATGTCTTCCGTCTTCCTTGGTACTTTTCCTGTTTCATATCGTGGATGTATTTTAAATGGAAACACATAAAAAAAGCCTTCATATGGAGTGGAAGTCTAAACTCCTCAGGGGGCCTTGGTGGGGGAAACAAGAAAAGAAGGCTCCGCTGCTTCTTACCAAACCGAAGAAGGTCACTCTCCTCCTGCTTTACAAAGAATCCTTTACAGTGAGTAACGGATATTTAAATACAGTGAAGTTAAACCACAGGTTGGGTTGTATAGAATATAGCCCTGGGTGCTGAAGGAGCATTGGCTATGTTGCATGTGACTCAGATGCACAAGAGAAGTGGTTCAAACCAAAGTTGGGTTCCCGTGGTTTGCAAGTTTTCAGAGACGCAGGCCGAGGACTGAAATAGTTTCTCTTCTCACACCCACCCCCCCCATGCTGAATCCTCCTGATGGCTGTTCTGTCACACAAACTGAGAGGAGACAGATGGACACAGACCAGAAAGCCAAACACCAGCCAGGTGGTACGATGGGGGGTGGGGAGCTGCGGGGCAGAGCAGAGACGGTCAGACAGTGTGAGATGCATTTCTATGGTCTGCAGGGTCCGCGTGCATCCGTCTATATTTCTACCTTAACATGTCGGAATGGCTCTTCACACAGCACATTACCAAACTAATGAGATGCTGTGCAAAACTGAAGGACAATGCATTTGTTCTCCGGTATGATATTCCATTCACACACATGGCTGATCAGTCCCGTACCCTCCTCGTCTGTCTGCGGCCTGGTTTCTCTTTCTCGACCTCTTTCCTTTCCTCCCCCCCCCGACACTCCAGGACGTCATTACCCTCACAGATGTTTTTTCGCGCCAGTCCTCTTATGACAAGTCAACGTAAAGGCTCCACAGCTCCGGAGGTAAAATCCAGAATTGACCACCTAAGGCAAAGCATGTGATTTCCACCTCAAGACCCAGCCAGACAAACAGTGGCCCCTTTTTTGTCTTCCCTCCCCCTCTCTCTGTTATTCCCTAATTGGTATGGCATTCATGACTGGAGCGCAACAGTTTTTTTTGTTTTTTTCATCCCCTTGTTTTTCTCTCAACACATCACCTTTGCTGGCACCAGTTCCCAAACAATAGAGCCCTTTGCGATGATGGAATCCAGCTTCATTGCGCACAGAAGCCCGGAGGAGACGATAGATTCTAATTTGCTAATGACATTACTGTGGAGGGTATTAAAGCATCAGCAGAGAGGTAGGAAGCATCTCCTTCAGGGGGAGCTGCTCAATTGCTCCCAACCTGGACTCAACAGCAGTTCAATATTGCCGGGAAAAAGATGTTGATGCCACTGCGACGTCCTGAGGGAAGAGCCTCTTACGAGGAGCAATCACGATAATGATGATCTCACCAGTCGCCCATGGGCTAATCTGCTGGCTTTTATTAACACCACCTCACAAGCCTACGCACTCGAACACCAAATCTAACAAAGGTTGCCTTGACAACTGAGACGGGTCACCATGGCCCTGCGCTGGTCGGCGGTGTGGCATCGCAGCCTCTCAACCAGAACCTTTCAAACGTTTAATTTCAAACCAACAGTGAAATTGCCTCTAAATCATACGTATGATAACCGTGACTTTTTATTTCCATCTCTGGGTACACCAGTAGAGTGTGCTAGGCTTGCATGATCACACAGGTTAAAGGCTGGGTGACAGCTCCCTGCGTATGAAGGCCACCTCTCTCGTGTGAGGTGGACACAGTGACACACTCTTTGAAAAAGAACATCCACTGGACAATAATCTGTCTGATAATGTGTTTCTATTTTCTGTTGCATGAACCATGACTGCACTTTGCCACCTTTCATCCCTCCAACGACCCAATGTCCCAGTCTCTGTTGAGATCTTTGCAATATGTGCACTTTGTCCTGTGACAGCTATGGCTAATATTTACAATGTTTGAATGAGGGTGCGTACGCGCTCTCTGCTCTGTCCTTGGTTTAGTAATAGCCTGGAGAACGAGAGCATGTGCACATTCACAAGCCATTTTTTCCATTCACACGCACTCCTGCCCACACACAAGAAGAGAAAAGGGTTTGCTCTTTACCTCCACCATAAATCGCATGATGGACTTCGCCAAAATGTCCACATTAGTTTTCCCATATTTGGAAGATCACCTTCACCATTCACCGATAGAAGCCTGCGTTGCGGAGGTAGAGCTGCTTTTATGTTGGTATCGATCAGCAGCGCTTTCTCTTAATCGATTTCTCTGCTGCACTACTACATTTGATGGATTGATTGGCAGCCTGTAGCTAGAGACCAATTTGTCAGGGAGCACTGGACCTTGTCAGAGAAGAGCACCAGAGAAGAGCACCATTATGTCCCAATCATGGACGGCCAACAATCCCAGGGGTGAGTGGGGCTAGAGAGAGTATGTGTGTGGGTAGAGGGAATAAAGGTGTTGGCTATTCACGGATGACTTGTGAGCCCTGAGTTTGTGCAAGACTAAGCCTGTGTCTGGATTCCCTGGGGGGGGTTAGAGCAGCTCTGATCGAAGGGCACCTTTAAATGGAGATCATATAGGTGGTTTCGACAAGTTGCTTTTCATTTCAACTCTTATTATGAGTAGGTTGTTGACACTCGAACAAACGTGGCTGAATATGATGTTTTTCTTTCTGCTCGTACCACAAGAGCTCCGTCCTCCAAATGGCTGTGATTCAACTGCTGCACATGTTGATTTGTGCCCCCAGTAATTATACCTTCCTCGTGCTGGGAGAGCGAGAGAGAGAGAGAGAGAGTGGGGAGAACAAAAATCTGTTGTTATTCTTAAATCCCCACTCGATGCTGGCTTAATCATTGTCTGCCTTGTCTTTGGAATGGCTGTAATTGAAACATTAGCTGTTCGACTCTATATACAGCATGTGGGCGGAACACGTGCGCCCTGTGGATGGATTTTAATCATAAGCCGCAGCAAGTTGTGTGTACTTCACGTCCTCTCTCTTTGGTTTAGTCTTTGTTGTGTTTCCTTGTTCCCTGTCCTTTTCTTACTCGCTCTCTCCGTATGTGCCTGGATGTGCGACGTATGTTTCAGATGCATCACTTTCACGTGTTTTATGGCAATTTGTGCGGCTGTCGAAAAAAAAAATCCCCGTCGAAAGCGAGCGATCCATTAGTCAGTGATATTGACTTTTACTTTAAGCGATGCCATCCTCGACAGCCCGAGGAGCCGTGTTGTGTTCGCAAGCAGCCTCCGTGTTGACTTGATACCTGCTATGAACTTGGAGCTTTTCAACTCCGGTCCCAGGCTGAGACAAGCAACCAAAAGGAAGCATTTGCTCAAATGTATTGACCACTTTCATGAATTTTTCATTGGCTGCTCAAGGCAATGGGTTGCCAGCCGGGTGGGTTGTGAAGCTGAGGCGCCCATTTGATGCCGTTGACCACACACACAACTCCCCCAATAGAGGAGTGCCGCATTTGAAAGGTTTTAGTTCTTGAACCTTTTAAACACTTGAGTGATACTGTACTGTCGAGGCCCTCGCTGTGTCTATATCACTGCAGCGTCTCCACTAACAGAGACACCGGGACCAACACTACCTCTGATTGTTGTCGTCCCTGGCAACAACTTGGGAGCAAGCTCTTTCCTCTCTCTCTCTCTCTCTCTCTCTCTCTCTCTCTCTCTCTCTCTCTCTCTCTCTCCCTCTCTCTCTCCCTCTCTCTCTCTCTCTCTCTCTCTCTCTCTCTCTCTCTCTCTCTCTCTCTCTCTCTCTCTCTCTCTCTCTCTGTTGTGTTTTCTTTACAGCCCATTGTCATTCTACCATTCAGTCTCGTAGGGTTGCTCCAGAGCAGGGTTGAGGAAACGTGTTGATCTTGCACATATCTCTCTCCACGGTCCAGGAGGAGGCAAAAAGGATTCCGACACCGTCGATGTGTGTCTCCAGAGACGGCACACATCTCTCAAGCCAGACCCCCACCCCCACCTTCAAATCAAATCCACGTCCCCAACCCCGCATCACTCCCCAGTGGGGGGTCGAGACACAGACCTCTGGGTCTGAAAATGAGATGCTGACTCATTTGCTCTTATTCCGCTGCCTCCCACTGGGGCTGCTGATGGCACCTTAAAGCTCTCGGAGTGAGGAACTGAGGTTCCCCCCCACACAGAGCCATCAATGGCCCATCATCACAGGCTATTTTACTCTTATTTTGTCGACCGCATGATAAAAGAAATAAAACTTTATTTATTGAGGGTTAAATTGATTTTTAATGTTGAGAAACAGAAGCGCTGTCTCTGCTGGTCCCGTTCTCACGTAGTTCAGAAACTCCAGGGCTGCGTTGGTGGTGGTCAGACGGAAATAGGTTTGTTTGAAAACCCACATGAGCTTCCTGATTTGTTCTCATCCGTCACTGCTCTTACTTTTCACCAGCGCTGTTCCACATTCAGAGTATTTTCTGCCACTATACAATCAAGTATAATTAGACAATCTACTCTCTGGTGTGTTGGTAAGGAACGGCGATGGTTACTGAAATCGTATGAGTTTTAAAAAGCTGTTGTAAAGCTGCTCTGATCAATATTTTGACATTGCCAATTACTGTGTAATGTGAACGGTTTCTGCCACAGAATTACGCACAGATTCCTCCGTTCTCCTCGTCTCTGTGCGGTGCTTTAGTGTCTTTCAGCTCATTGCTTCAGACTTACGACGGCAGAGAGATTCACTCTCACCGCTTTCATTAAGCAGCAGCAGCAGGTGGCAAAAAAAACACACAGATAAATCCACTACTCACTCCCAACCCAGCACCAAATTGCAGACTGACAAAGTTAGCAACAAGCTGGAGGAGTATTTAACTGCTAAGGAGCCAGATATTTCCTCGAGGACTTGTTAGAAAGCAGAACGGTGCGATATTGAACGTAGAAACATGACTCAAAATGAACGCTGACGTTAATCCATATCTGCTGGGTGTTCAGTTAAACAGGAAGCTGTTTCCTGATTATTCCCATCTAGGATGTGATTATGTGTTATGGTTGTGTTTACATGTTGCTCTGCCGCCTTAATTACCATGTTTGCTTTCATGTTAATGATTTATAGAATGATATTTACCAACATAGACGATCCTAATACTCTGCAAAACGCTATAATCTCGTCCCTCTGACTCCTCATCTCTCTCTCTCTCTTCCCCACCTTCTGTCTTCACAGGATCTACGGGAGGTCTGGCTCAACTACCCACCACACCCCCTGCAGGTCAGTCGAGATATGTTTTATTATTGATGTTTACTTTGGCTAGGTGCCTTCTGTCAAAACTCACCTCACCCTCAAGACACATCTTGAACATCTCTGTTCGCCCATCTTTGAAGATTTTCCTGTGTGTGTGTGTGTGTGTGTGTGTGTGTGTGTGTGTGTGTGTGTGTGTGTGTGTGTGTGTGTGTGTGTGTGTGTGTGTGTGTGTGTGTGTGTGTGTGTGTGTGTGTTGCAAACAGAGGTGAGCATGCTGTTAGTTATTCTGCCTGAGGCTGACTGAGGGTTTTATAGCTGTCACAAGGCCCCAGTAGCCTTCCACTAGTCTCTATTGTTACGCTCCTATGTCTCGCTGCTCTCCATTTTCGACGAGACCCTAATCCGCTTTTTCGTTTTCTCCGTCGCTCTTCCTCCTCGCCGTCGCTCTTTTTCTCTTCTTCTGCAACATCATGGTTCTGCACTCGCCCTCGCTGCCTCTTCACTCGCTCTCTCTCTCTCTCTCTCTCTCTCTCTGTTCTCTCCGTTCTTTGCTCTACATGATCTGCCCAGAAACATTGAACATGTCAACAGTGTTTGTTTGAAATTAGGATTTGGAAGAAGAGATCAAAGATGCCGTAACAGGATTACAGTCCCGAATCACATGGGGCCTCCAGGGGCCGTCAGGCATCCTTCTCTCTGATGTTTTTGTGGGGAGAAAGTGTTTCTTTGTGTGTACGCAGAGACTCGTCTTTAGGCTGTTAATTCTCTTCATCTTCCTGCGTGTGTCGCTGCGTTTGTCTATGTGTATTTTTGCATATCACTGCCTGGCCCAATAAAAGGAAAACATTGTGCTTCTGCTTGGGTAAATCTCTATGTATATATATATTTGGCTTTTTCCACATCTTTGCCTCCTCACGCCTTTATTTTTTTATCCCCCGAACGCTGGAGATCAACAGAGCATCTGGATGTTTTCATCGAGCTCGTCGTCGCTCAGAATAAACTCGTGTTATCCTGCAGGCTGTTTTCTCGGCGAGTTGGACGGCGAACGCTCAAGCGGCCGGCACCGTGGTCAGGGTGGTGCCCCGGGGTCAACCCTACAACCGCTCTGTGGTGCGACGAGAAACCTCCACAGTGTGCTGCATGAGTAGTGATTAGCCACTTCAGAGCGGCGGCCTCATTACCACTCACCGCGCGTGGCTGAGGTTTCCTCTGGGTGGTCCTCTGCCTGGGGGAATGCCTGTTAAATTGTGCCAACCTCCGAGTAGCTTGATAGCATCTTGACCTTTTGCCTTGAGATGATATAAGCAGATTCACACAATGGAAAAAAACAAAAAACATCTTTCATTTATTATTTATTTATTTGTTACATAATTGATGAACACTCCTCCGAGTTTCAGGCGAGAGTCTGATGCCCACAACTGTTGCTGCGAGGTAACAAGGTGTTAGCTGCCGCTCTGCTCGCCAAGATGAGGACAACAAATCAGAGGTGAAAGAGGAGCTGCCTTAATGAGATTTGAGAGGATGGCAATGGCAGCTCGCCATGGCGTGGGTAATTATGCATGCAGCCATCTTTGGCATACACGCATACATTAGCTGTGCCACCGACGTGCCCTACAGAGCGCAGTGGTACGCTTAGTGGTCGACAGGCACGTCTTCATGTCTTTCGTGTTCGCTGGATTCGCACCAGCGCATCATCACCCGCAGCTCTCCACAATAATTTATCAGAACGTCATTTACGTTGAGTCTGGATTTCAAAATTTCTCCTTTGGTTTATCAGGGAGCTACACGAGTGTCAGGCTTTCTGGGGGCCTCAGAAGACCTCGGCTCTGATTCTGCTTTCTATCTGGACTGAGCTGAAACTGATGCTTTGAAGCCATTTCAAAAGTGTTTTTTATTTTTTTATTTCTCATAACCGCTGTTGATTTTTTTATATATTTTTTTTCCTCACTTCGTTTGAAGCCTTGCTGCCGGCCATTCCCCCCCCGAAGGATAGCCTGCGCCTGAGAGGGCCGAACTCGTCAGATGTCGTTAGTTTTGATGCATGACATTTAAACGCCTTTCGTTAATTAACAGAAGGAAAGAACGGGAGAAAGGGGAATCTCTCTTTGGACGCATTGGAAGATGGAACCATGACATTACCGGCAGCACTCCAATTAAAGCACTGAGTTTGAAAATAGATCTCTCTGCTTTGCTTACTGGCTTGACATGGGGGACTCTGAGGAAGCTGTTTACTTGTCATTTCTCAATGAACAACAAAGACGCTGGAAAAATGAAGAAAGAGCCCATCGTTTCTCAGAGAGCCTTGCCAGTAGCTTTTCTTTATTCTTGTGTGTGTGGGATACCTTTATAGTGTACAGCTAAATGGATCAAGCTAGGTCAACTGAATGTGCTGCCTTTAAAGGCCCACGTGAAGTTGTGTTTCTTTTCCTCTTTCGTTGGAGAAGACGTCTTGGTCAAGCTCACAGTTGTACCACGCAGAGACCAATTAGATGTTTCTAGCTGCCTAATTAATGCACCCATAAGGATATCTCTTGATTCAACAAACACTCAGGCCCATATTTCCTCAGCATATAATTTCTCTTTCTAATGAGCATAGGCATGAGCAAATACTGTAGTTATAGAGAGCAGCGTGTTCTCGCTGAAGCAGCCTACCTCTGAACTCACCAAGCCCTGCAGCTAATGTTTAAAGCATAATCTGCAGCCGTTTTCACAACTCAAAGAGCCATTCTTTTAAAGACTCATCAAAGTCAACGGGGTCTCAGATGTGGCAGCATGCCGCGGAAAAACCTGCGGTGCCACGGAGTCACCAGAGATAATAAGTGGCCGATTGAATCACCAGATTCAGGGAGAGGGAGGAAAAACGCGAGCTGTTCGACTTAAAACTTAATGACGAAGATGTTCCATCTGCTGCAGATCATCCGAGTTTGTTTTGAGGCGGAGTAAAAACACACACACACTCGAAACAGGCCCTCGAGCAGCACATACTGTAGAGATCCATTTCAGTTAAGGAATATATCTGTGCAGAGTGACTTCATGGAGTCTGGTTCGAGGATCCGTGAAGTGGTTGTTACTGCTCTGCAGAGAAGGGGGTAGCACACACGCAAAGACCAAAGGAATTAATAAATCACACAAAGAAATGAGATGTTTACGCCAAATTACACAAAGACAAATCAATTCCATCATTTAAATCTCTACGGCAAAGAATTATCAGACCATTTATTCATCTTGTTTATTCTCTCCATGCTTTTATAAACTATAATCGATTCCAAGTGTCCTCATCTGGGAAGCTGTTTCAAATCTTGACCCATTTATCACATTCTATGGCCAAAAGTATATGGACACCAGCGTATTGCACAATCTCATCCTACCCAATAATCCCAGTCGTTAGTGGAACCTGGTCCCATGTTGCTGATGTTTGACGTCTTCATTGTTTTCCGTCTTGTCCAGGTCCAGGAGCCTCAGACGGACAGGCAGCTAATCGAGACGTCTCCCGTCCTGCAGAAACTGACCAGCTTCGAGGACGCCATCGGAGTGCTGTTCACACACGTGCGTCTGCTGGCCAGGGCTTTCACCTTGAGGACCGTGGGCTTCAACCACCTCACCCTGTAAGTACAGTCGCAGCTTGTTTGTTTGCTAATAGAGTTGCAGCCAATAAAAATGCAAAGTGAGGCGCTAGTTGGCCAGATGCAATTTGCAGGGATGCTGCAGGAGTAGCCAGACGTTGTCCGTAGCTCCCTGAAGAGGTGATAAGGAAACGGTGCCTTATAGTTAATAATGTGATCTGAGATGCTGGGAGTTTTATCATGAGGCATTTTAAATTGTTGTTTCTGCCGCCGCCTCCTCCCACATCATCACATTTACCCCCTGCAGCCTACAGCTCCTCTTACAGTCACTTCCTGTATGAGAAGCCATGTCTTCACTGTCATGTTTAAATTACCTTGGTGGAAAAAAAGCCTCTCTCACTGTTTCTTCTGCCGTGTGTTTAATCCAAGGGCCTCACAGCTGACAGAGAGGGGGGGGCCCGGGGGACTCTGAAGTCACCGTATCTGTAGTCTGTCTGTAGCTGTGAGGCCATAACCCCACTGCCCCCTGGGAGATGGGGTTTTGATTCACTGGGTTGTCCAGGGCTGGATGTTTATATTTTCTCTTTTTTTTTCTTCCATTCATTGCAGCCACATCTCTTATTTGACAGTTTACTTTCTCCCGTTGTCAAGCTTCACCCCTTCCTGTGAAATCCTGGATTCTCACTTGTTTAGTCCCGATTTAATGGAGACGGCAGCCGTGTCCCACCGAGGATGCATCTGAAGACTGATCGCTGTCACTATTTTCCAAAAATCCAACGAATTTAATATGACGTGCATCTGCGGTCCCTCCTCCGCTGCCTCCCTTGGGTGGATGGCTAACCGCTGGGCCACCGCAGATCTGTAGTCGTTGAAGAGTAATGCAGTTGTTACTTTGCCATATTTCCACACGCCGTCTGTGCTCAGGGCGGCTTCGAGTGCTCGTGTATATTCCATTTTTTTGTGGGCGAAACGATGTAATTCTTGCGTCACGGCGGAGCAACTGCGCTGTCCGATTTTACAGGCTCTTCAAAATGTGCCCGACGAGTCATCGCACGCCGGCGACGGGGCTAATCAGCGAGCTACGCAAGGTGCTCGAGCTGCAGCAAGTACAACCGATCAAAGTAGCTAATGATGCAACAGCACAAGCGGCACAACCTGGTGACGTTAACAGGAAATCCTCCGTATACCACCAGTCGAATTGGGTCTCGCCCTCAGCCGACTACTTGTGAGTCCTTTTGAAGGATGCAGCCCCTGAATTGGGACACACTTTGCTATGTACTGTTCATAAACTGCCCCAATACACTCTGCAGGGGGAGATTTAGATTTAGTTTTGTTGCTCTGTTCCCTGCAGCATGTCACAGTGTTGCTGTGGAGCTTTAGCACTGATCCTGGAAAATGTTTCTGCTATGACATTTGTTCGATAGCCTGTAAAGTTGCAAAACTTCTGCCGAGACGACTTAGAATTGATCAGAGAGCGCTCGGCAACCTTGCTCGACGATGGCGAGTTTTATAAAAGAAGACGGCTATTTTTTATATGAACATGTTTTCACTAATGAGACTGTTCACTCCAATTTGAGGTGTTTCTGATTCTGAGAATGAGAGGATTATCTGCAATGGAAGCTTAACTCACTTCTGAGCTTTACAACACAACACAATAGTGAGTTTGACAGCTGAAGCAAATTAGTCTTGGCAGCGCACCTCTGATATCCTATTGGCAGCCTGCAGTCCGTAATTGCTTGCTTAGTTTTGCCACAAGGACATTGCCTTGTGTGTGTGTGTGTGTCTGCGGTTGTGTGTGTCTTGCACATACACACATACAGTACAGTGCTGTGTTTGCTCTAATCCATCACTTAAATGTCAAACCTCTCCTCACTCATGGTCAGTGGAATCGACCAGAGGTCCAGAGGTTCGTCTGCCACGGAGCTTTACTTTGAGGTGTTTCTTCTCAAGGTTGATGCCGATGATATTTTCTAACATGGTGGCATCACGTCCAATAGCTTAACTTCGTACTTCGAAGTTTAACCTAATTAGTTTTTTATGTATCCACATTTGTTTTGTTAATTTTCCTGAAGCAAAAACAAAGAGATCATTTTCACATTTCCAGGGTAATTGATGTTCATTAGCTCATTAGTGGCCAAAGGCAGGTTGACCCAAATAGAGCCGACTGACTTGAAGATGGAGCTTGGCAACGGTTGCCCGCGAGGACCAAAGGTGAAATAAAAGTAGGTCGCTCTGTCGTGACGGAAAGAAGAACGAGGTGGGATAACGAAAAGCAAGGTCGGACAATAAGGCGGGCAGCAAATGAGGAGACAGGAACCGGGTTGACCTTTAGCCCAACACTTTGTGCCGGAGTAGAGGACAAAGTGACCGAGAGGAGGACGGCACAAGAAGCAAGGACGGGAGTTGACCCTGCGAGAGGTGGAGAACGTCGGCCTCCTTCCGACAGCACAAACGGAGAGCTGTGGCCCCCAGGCACCGGGCTGCTGCTGCTGCTTCTCCTCTCACAGAGGAAACGCTGGGTGTTGCAAGAATTTCACCATTTGTGTAAAAGTGTCCACTTCGCTTCATGCTCAGTGTTGTTTGTGGAATCAAAGTGTGTTTCGTTATGCGGCCTTGAAAGTGGTCATTTGAAAAATATACATGCAATTAAATTCCATTAGCTGGATTTTTAGGGGGCACCGAAATGAAAATACGTAAAAAAACAACATTTCTGTGCAAATAGGAAGTTTCCCATTTTCTTTTGGTGTTGCCGCTCAGAGTTTGTTGTGGTTTCCTGTAGAAAAAGTGGATTTTAAAATTGGTAACGTGCCACTTGTAGAAATAGACGCTATCCATTATCGGGTCTATACGGGTATATCGGGTCGATCTGGTGATTCCGAGTAACTGTGGTGAAATATCTCAACTAATTTGCTGTTGGAAGAAAAGTCTGACTTTTGAGTTCCGGCGGTGGATTAAATATCGTGTCTGTAAAGATTTCATGTCATTCGCACTAAAACTTTAAATCCGAGGGAATATTTTTCCTCTTGCAGGAAAAAACTCATTTTCTGTTTTGTGCATTATTTATAAAAGAGACCCTGAGATTCCATTATAACAAAAGTACCTTTTTTGAATTCATGTTGATCTTTTGTTGTTGGCAACATTTATTCCCGGAACATCCGTTTGCGGTGGAGTTTTGCTCCTGAAATGAGACAATCACGGAGTCCGGGGTCACGGCTCCACTTGTCCTCCGCAGTTACAATTTTGTCCACAGTAGCTGCGGTTTACACTTTTGAACCTTGCACAAGCGCGCACATTTGAAACAAGGACATAATTTCCCTAAGAAGGCGAGAGGGAGAAATTGCCTCACAAAATGGAGAGCTCCCCACTTTTGGAGCGGGCGGCCCGTCGCTGCCTCTTCACAGAGGCTGTTAAAGGTATTTTAGATCAAAGTCAAAGGAGAATAAAGACCTCGGCTCCACACTTTACTTCAATTTCCCCCACCTTGCTGGAGCATTGTGCCGCTGCTGTTGAAGTGAATAAGGGATGGCTCTTTGTGCTGCTTCACACAGCGACGCATTCCTCTTTGACCCGCTCTATCTCTCCTCTTCCCCCCCTCTATCTCCTCTATTTTTTCCTTTCGTCTCTCACTGTCACTCGACTGTTCCATCTCCCGCTCTGCCTCCTATTGGACGTGAAATTAGCTCTCCCCACACCTTCTCAATCTGTTTCTACGCAGCACGAGCTCCCTGGCAAACCCCCTTCCCCCGGCTCCCGTACGGCGTATCTGCTAGATTCTGATCAAATCCGCAGCAAACCCGTTGACGTCCAGCCTGCACCTCTCTCCTCTGTCCCTCTTCTCTTGCCTTCTCTTCCTCAGCTCCTCTTCCTCAGCTCTTCACGCTCTCATGTGTTGTGGCAGATTCTTTCCATTAAGAAGCTCTGTGATTATTTTTAATGTGGGACTGTGCATCAGGCAGCGTTCCTTGACGTCCCCTTCCTCCTAATGAAGCTCAATCCTGGGTCTTTCAGCCCAGCCGTGAAGTATAAAGTAGTTATTTAAATTCGTACTTATTCTCTGTCCCTGCAAACACCTGCAGTCGCTAAATTGATTTGTCCATTTGCAGAATAGGAATTAAAAGTGTTGAAAATTGGTTATTTACGCAGCAAAAACAGCTGCTGTGCTGTGTTTTTCTTAAATGTTTTGTATTAAATATAAAATCTTTGGAATCCAAAGTGTTGGTCATGAGCAAAATATGAAATTTTGAAAATGTCACCTTGAGTGTATAATTGGTGGATATTTAAAAAAAAAAACTAAATAATAGAAAATAATCTTTTAGGCAAAGCTATTGACCAATATCTTGAGTTGGAGATTTTTTTTTTTTTTCGGCGAAAAGCTTTTGTACAAAAGTGATGATTTGGTTTAAGGGATGAGGATTAATTCGTTTTTAGTTCCGCTCTTGTTGTCTCCATCAAACTGACTGAATTGAATTGATGATGGACTGACAGCTCAGCCCCGTTGAAGACGCTCAATCTGCTCTTTCACTGAGTCTTTAACTCGAATCTCTTTGGCTCAGATCCGCCGCAGCTCATAAAAAGGTAGCGGCGCCGCGAATCGGACAATAAACTTTGACCTTTCTCTCTCTTTGATGTCGGCCGCCTCTCTCGTCTTCTGCCTCTGCATCCTTCTCCCTCTCATCTTCAAACTTTTCCTCCCCTGTGAAGAGCTGCTTTCTATAGATGGATGTGTGCTCAGCTGCTGTCTATACCTCGCTGCTTGTATGGCACTTACTTACGCCCCCCCACACTTCCTGCCTGGCACGGCACCAGCCCCCTTCTGCAATGCTAATCTATAATTCTGTTTAATTAATGACCATTACAGCAGCAGCAGTAGCGCACCACCCCCCCCTCCGCTCCTGCAGCCCTGTCTAGCTCTGTGCATGGAGCCACAGTATGCTCGCTGCCTTTCAGCGATGGCGAGAGAGGCAGGAAGCTGACGTACAGTATCACAGTCCTGCTATTAGCTTCTCTAGGAATTGTTAGAAGGTTGGAAGTTGTTCTCTAAACCCGGGTGCACGCCTCCTGCTTGTCACGGGCTTAGGAGCTCGACAGGCACTCCTGCAGGTGCACCCGAGGTTTCTTTTAAAGCGTGTATTTTTCCCATTTATATTTGAATTTGCAATCAAAGCTCGACGTTTTCTTCAAAAGGGGGCCGGTACTTGAGGCGGCCCCCGAGTTGTCACGCAGCCTGTCAGTGCAGCCGTGTCCCAGAGGCCGCCCATGAAATGTACATCAGCCGGCTTCACTGTTTCTCTTAAAAGACTAAAAGCCCGGTAGATTTGTCAGGAGAGCGCGGGTCCTTTCATGACCCACTGATGTGTGGTTGCGTAAGTGAAACCCTGCCTGTCCCCGGCTTCTACACCCATTTCCCCCTGCCCTCCTACTTCACCCCTTCTGTTTCAAGTCCTTCTGTAACCTGTGTTTTTCTTACTCATCCTTTTACCTCTTTAACTTTATCCATCCCTCCATCTTTTCCAGGGGTCACAACCAGAGGATGGAGTTCCTGGGAGACTCCATCATGCAGCTGGTGGCCACAGAGTACCTTTTCATCCACTTCCCTGATCACCATGAAGGACATTTAACGGTAAGATCCATACTTTTAAAACAATATTTGTGCCTAAACGTTGCCAAATTGGACATTAACTTTTAACAGTTCTATATATATATATATATATAACAATGTGCAAACAATGTGTCTAACAAAATCACATAATTAATAAAACCTTACCCACATCAGCGTTTCCCATCAAATTCATTCTGTCTACAACTGCAGCTACAACTATGACGTCTGACTGTATGCGTGGATGGTAACAACTTTATGGATGATAACAACAGACAAATTAGAATATTGTTTATAGTATATAATATACAAAATTCAAATTGTTTTCAATCATCTGTTAGCCACACTTTCACCGTTGAGCTTTAGGGATTTTGTTGTGGCGTCGACTGGAGTGTGGCGTAGCTGCTCGCTAACTGTGGGCTAATGTCAGGAGCTGTCAGAGCCGTGTAGCGTTTCCTCCGGAGTTAAATGTAATGTTAACAAGGCTCCTGCGGTGATGCTTATATTCGCTGTGAGGAAGGAAACTATTTCAGATTTTGATTAACAACCCTACTCCTCACAGGCTTCTTTCCCTCCCACATACGTGGACTTTTGCACAGTTTGCATCCACGCATGTGCGTTTCGTATTTCCTCTGTTTCCGTGCCTCGGCTCACTGCTTCTTAGGTTTACATGAAATTAAGTCTGGATTGTGTGCGTGGAAGCTTTTTATTTTTTTTTTATCCTTCCTCCCATCAATCTTTGAATCTCCAAGTGGCAGCCATGTACTCACCCGCGCCCCCTTTCCTCTTTTGCTCGTTTCCACAAAACAACTCCTCACTCCACACTGCGCCTCTGTGTTTACTGTACTTCCTTGTGATGGGCATTGTCATGAGACGAAATTGTTCAGTGGTTTTCAATCACACATCTTTGTCGGCAGATCTTTGCTGGAGCTGTCAAGTGTGTGAAAAATAATGTTGTGTGTGTGCGCGTGTGTGTGCGCGCGTGGCTTTTAACACAGGTACAAAGCAAATGATCACACTGTGAACATGTAAGCGTATTTTCTGACGGCGTCAAACGGCGTTACAGCTCCCTCTTTTCATTCGACCATCAGCACTTCTCCTTAGAGGAGCGCCTACTCAAGGCTGGAGGGATTGAACGGGTCTCAAACTGAATAAGAACCTCTGCAGTCAGATGCTTATTCCTGGATGTTCCTTATAGAGGGAAGCCTTGATGTTAGTTGTATAAAAGCTTCCATCAAGCGTTCGTTGAGAGCCTGAAAGCTTCAGCGCTGCCTATGCCCAAGAGCCAAGATGGAGGTACATCTGAAATGGATTTCAAATCGGGGAAAAAGTGCTCATTCAACTAGTGTGAGTGTGTGTGTGTGTGCGCTTGTGTGTGCGCTCTGATTGCGATGGCGTGTGCACTGTTAAGGAGGGCACATCACAGCAAGCCAGAGCCAGTCAGTCAGTCATCCTGCTTCCATTTGCTCTTTTACTCATCTCGCAGCTATATTTAACATGTTTGTGTTTTTCCCTTTTAGAGACGTAAATGTACCTCACCCAGTCTAACATGTTGTCATCCGCTCAGCCTCCAGTCACAATGCAATATTTAACAGAGCAACGTGCAATCTCCCTGAAACATTTACTCTGCATTACCATTCTGTCTTTGATGAATTATTCCACGTGGGGCCGTATTCCGATGTTTTTGTGTACCTCTGTGTCTTTCCGTGTAAGCGTGCATCTGTTTGAAGTGCTTCTGCGGCTACGTGTTCGCACCTTGAGTACGATTCTGACGTGTGCCGTCCTCTTTGGTCCGTAGCTGCTCCGCAGTTCGCTGGTGAACAACCGCACGCAGGCCAAAGTGGCGGAGGAGCTGGGCATGCAGGAGTTCGCCATCACCAACGACAAGACCAAGCGACCCGTGGCACTGAGGACCAAGACGCTGGCTGACTTGTTGGAATGTATGTGCACAGTTCTTTTGATTCGTTTGCAGAAATTATAAAGCGAAGAAGAAAGAGAAAAAATGATCCTTATAGACATTTATAGACTCCCTCCTCCACATTTTTCATATCTCACTCCTGAATGTGCAGTTTACAGAAGTCAACGTTAAGTGCCGTCATTGATTTCTTTGCTCTCTTTGTGTTAAATGTCAAACACTGTCACGTCGCTGCTGAAGACACGGGATGATGCTCCCTGTGTGCTCAGTGTCACAGGAGCTACTTCTTCTCTTCTTTTTATTCCATCGGCTGCAGTTGCCACGTCTAATAATCTACTGGTGGTGTCCTGCTTGCTTCTTTGGATCAGTATAAGACACTGAAAATAGGTTCAGTTAGAGCTGAGCGATGACAATATCAATAATTATCCCAGTAGGATTTTCACCAATAGCAATGGTTTTAATGTTCTTCCTCAGGTTTGTAAAACGGTTGCTGTGTTTATTCTTTACCTGTAAAGAAGAGTTTAAAACCACAACCACTCACTCAGGAGAGAAAATCTGCTTTTAATAATAATAATAATAATGAATTTGATTTGTAAAGCACTTTTCAAAACACAGTTACAAAGTGCTTTACAAGTTAAAAATAAATAATTTAATGCAAACAATAGGAAACAATTAAAAGCAGTGTGAAGATCGCACATTAGCCAAACATAAGAATAAAAAAGGCAAAGGGTAAAATAAAACATTTTAAAATTATTAAAATGTTATGTCAAATTAGAGCCAGGAATTCAAATTGTTTAGTTTTTTTCTTTTTCAGTTCTCTAAACTTGAAATAATTAATTTTTCAAATTCTAATTTATCGTAATAATTGTCGATATCAACTGTGAAAATTAAGAAATATATTTGTAAAGAAACAATCATCTGCATTGTCCTAACCCCCAAAGATATGATACAAATAAGTGTGGACAGAAACTGTGAGAAAAAGAAAATAAATAACATTTAGCAAGAAATAATATGTATTTCAATTTAGAAAAAGAAGAAGTACGTTCTAAGGACGCAGCCAAATATTAAGTCTTGTTTAATTTTCTATATTACAAACATATTGAACATGATGTATGTAATATTGGAATGAAAATAATGTGCCGCGGCAGGTGTGAAGTTTGCAGAGACACGTTCACTGTGAAGCGACTTCAGTCACTGCCTGTGCCGCCTCCAGTCTTGTTGTCAGACCCATTTGTCAGTGTCTCTGGGTGGGACGCCTGTCGGGGATTATCTGGTGGCTCTCCTGACTCCAGCTGGAGCGTCAGGTGGTGGATCTCTCTCCTCTGACGCGTGGAAAAAGAAATCCACGGCCCGGTCCCAGATACCTGCCGACTCCTTCTTTACCCTGTATGAAGTCACGCTCGTCCTGTTCTGGGTAAACGGTGACACCGAGGACATTCTTACCACGTTCCACCGTAACAAGGGAATTCATCGGTTTACGAATCAGTCAGCCCGGTCTTTGCTTTCCTGGCAAATGTGCAGATATGAGTAATAATAATTTACAAAAGAGGAACATTTAAAATATTTTACCTCATTAAGAAAAAGCTTTTCCGTTATGTACAGTATTTCTGACGATGAGAGACAATTGACAAGTTTATATATTTAAATGTCGATCTCTGTATATAAACTGGTCACAGGTCCATTACTCATATGTTACAGTGACAGAGACAAACGAGTGATATATTTCCCATTAGTAACTGGTTTCATAAACGCATATTATTCCTCTTTTACACAATGAAAACTTAGTCTCAGTAAAATCCAGGATTAGTTCGGCTTTAAAAGAAACTAAGGACAACTCTCCAATTCTCCATTTCGAATAAATAATGTCTCCTAATCCCCAAAGTGAAATAGATATAAATTAAATATATAAGTTTAGACACAATTCTTCTTTGTAGTTTATCTTTACTGCACATTACCTTTATTTAAATAAAAGGCAATCTAAGGAAAACTAAGCAGAGATTTCTAGTATCTGCTCGTCTCGGGTGATGTTAGTAGAGGAACATGAACAGAGGAGCACACATGAGCCTTACTGGGACTGAGGTCATGCATTAGAGGAGATTCATTACTGTCCACACTAGGTCAATAGAGGGCGCTAGCAGTGACAAAGATGGTAATATGAGGGAATAGTGCATACTGACAGAGAAAGTGGGAAAAGCATTAATATGTTCCAGGTCTGCATCGACAGTCAGAGTCATGCATGAATCTCTCTCTCACACACACACACTGAAGGTTAAAGGACAACACAGAGCTTCATATCATTTGCCTTTCAAATTATCCCTCAGAGTTCAGGCCAGAGCAGAGTTGGCGACACGGGGAAGGGGGACGAGGGTCAGCGCTGGAAATGAGAGCGGCGCTTCCGCATATGAGCAGCCGTGCCCCGCGGCTGCAGCAGGCCCTCGCCGGCCCCCTGAAATATTACCTATTATCCCTCTCTCGTGTCCCGCTGTCTTAGTCACGGGGATGAGTGAATGCAGCGGGCAGCTAATGGAGGAGCAAAACAAAGGGAAAGCCACGAGATGAAAATGACACCGAGCACCTACCGCTCACATTTCCAATCTTTTTTCACTTCAGTCAGATCGCCAGTTACGCTCAGTTCAGCTTCCCGTACAGTTTTATCTTGTGCTGGATGTTTCTGTGAACTCTGCGTGGCCCCATGCCGTACCAATTTCCTGTTTGATGGAAACAGACGGACGTGGACAGAGCCGTCCCTTCCCGTTGTTTACATTAACATCACATTTGGGTTTGTCCCCTGGTCTTGGTTAATGTTTTATTTGTTTCAGCAGGGGGGCAGGCAAATGTTTAGCAGAGTAGAAAAAGACGGTGCACGTCGTCAGCCATTTTTTTTATCGCTTTTCTCTCTTCTCTTTTCCTCTCTGCAGCTTTCATCGCCGCGCTCTACATAGATAAAGATCTGGAGTTCGTGCACACCTTCATGAACGTCTGCTTCTTCCCCCGACTGAAGGTGAGTCCCTATTGATAGCTATTCACCACTCGCACCTGATCAATGAGCCACTGAGCTGGACGCCTCCGAGAGAAAGAACCGGGGAGATGATGATGATGATGATGAGGAGGAGGGAGCTAATGGCTGGACCCTAATGGTGCCACCATCGACGCAGGGCCTGAAGTGGTGCTCGGCCCTTGAACGCCTCTCACACTGACGGCTCAAATAGCTATTTTAGTCATCTTTAATGGGAATCACAACAGTGTCGGGTTGTTGACGTTAGTCGTCAGGGTTTTTCCATTGATCCAAGTAGTGCTTGGGCTGTTGATGGCGTCCACTTCCAGGAGTTGGATAGATTTACTCCATGGCCAGATGTGAGCGAGGAAGGACGAGTCTTTTACTCTCGAGCGCCATTGACTCGTTCAAGTTTAAAGAGAAGAGCCTTAAATGCGTATTCCCATTAATATCGCTGCTTTGGTAAAAGACACAAACTATTACATACACTCTTATACCTAAACGTGCACGTGTTCTCGCACACACACACACACACACACACACAGGCTCATGCACGAGTATCCACATAGCGTGGACCTCTCCTTGTGAAGCTGCTGCAGTGGTCTGATATGCCATGCTAATTGCTGTCTTGGTGTGCCTCTCCAGGGAGAATCCCCAGCTCTAGAGGAGCTGAGCTTTGCGTCATGGTCGCTGCAAGAGAGCACCTAATTTCCACTTCCAAGAGAAAAGTTGTGAAACAGCCAGCATGTCTCCTTACATAGCCTTCTGGAAACCACAGCGTTGCACACTGTGCTGCTTCATCCAATTTGGATGGAAATAGAGAGGGAAAAACCAGGGACATAAACGCTCCTTTCCTTATGTTCGCAGTTTTTTCCCCGCTGCACTGTGTGATTACGCATATAGAGGGTTTGTGTCAGTGTCAATGCATCCATGCACTCGAAATTGCTTGTACTAGCGCCGGGGCTATATGCTGCGCTCCTTTTCAAAAACACCCACATTTCTCCGCCTAAGGCAAAAGGAGTGAAGATGCCCCCCAGAGTGAGGAAAAGTGGGAAGGAGAAAAAGGGAAGTAAAGCACGGAAGCAAGAGATAGAGGGGTTGTGGGGGAGGGGAGGGGGTCGGTAAAGCTGGAGTGTAGAAGAGCGCGAGCAACAGAAGCAGGAGCACTCTTTGTAGAAAATTAATAGGAGCAGACAGTTCTGGATTCAAAGTCTGCCTTTTTATGACAAGGCTGCTTCCCTGTTAATGGAAGGGCTTTTAGAAGTCCCTCTTGGATAAGAGAAATGTATCAGGGCTGCACACCTGGGAGACTCCCAGACGCTCTTTATTTCTGGCCCGGGATTGGCTTTTGTCTTAAGTAGCCTGTGATTTGTACTCAGCGTGAAGACACAGATGGAGAGCCAGTCAGAGCGAGAGCAAATAAGTGAGAGCAGAAAAAGTGGTGGGGCGGAGAGGGTCAAGGCAGGAATGAAATAAAAGCATGAGCGACCGGGGGAGATAGAGATTGTAACTGCAGCTGTTTTTTTTAATTTATTTCTGGTGTCTCTGATTCTTTGAATGAAGTCCGAGGAGTGGGGAGTGTGATTAAGTGTGTGGTGTGTTTGTGTGTGTGTGTGTGTGTGTTGCAGGAGTTCATTCTGAACCAGGACTGGAACGACCCGAAGTCTCAGCTGCAGCAGTGCTGTTTGACCCTGAGAACCGAGGGCAAGGAGCCCGACATCCCGCTGTACAAGTAAGACTCCACAAAAACCCTCCGAGCCTCCCTGACGCTCGCTGCTCTGAGCCGACCCGGCTGCTACGTCTGTGGAAGTCAAAAAACCAAAACGTTATCTGTCAGCGGTGAATCTTTCTGTGCCCTAAATTGAGGTTGAAGTACGTCTGTGCCACCGTTTGAAAGTAAAGGTGGCAAGGTGACGCCCCTTTTTTACATAATGAAATTGTGTTTTTCGTATTAATAACTGTGATATCGTAAAGTAAAAAAGAAATGACAGTTTTGGATAATCCAGTAAATTAAATACCTAACAGGCACCTTGTCACATCAATGCAAGAATAATGTAAAAATACAAAACACCTGATTATTAATTTGCATTACTCCCAAACAATGATGCTCTACAGTGGTTCCCAACTTGGTTTATCTGTGAAGTATCTTTTCATTTACTTCACCAGTGTTTAAAAAACATTTATCCACCACATTTAGCTATATTCAATTAAACTCCATTATTTACACTCAGCTATTTGAGCCATTTATTAATTAGCTAAATGTTTATACACCATTTATATCACTCTTGCATGTGTAAACTGTGAGTGTACTTGTCCCCGTCGTCGGTATATGACCCAGAACTCCACGTTGGCGATGGGTTCAGTTAAATGTCACATGTGCTCCAGTCCACGTTCAGAGAAAGGAAATGGAACAAACATTATTTACTGGACTTTTATCCTTGTTATTGGTCCCTGGACATTTTGAATAGCCGTGTAAAGGTCTCTGTTGTTGTGATAAATAAACACGGCCAAAGAGACCTATTTGACAAAAGGTCAAGGAGCAAGTGTTATTTGACAGAATGCTTTTCAGAGCTGCCAGGAGGCGCTGCGTTTGTCACCATGGAAACTGACAAACAGTATTTTCACTGATACAAAAAGAAAGGGCGGAGGGCAGGGGGGGGTGAGATCGGCTCCACGTGCAGGGGCGGCTGTAGACGGAGCAGTTTTATGTACAATGAACATTTAATCAGTCGCCTGTCTCTCGTCCACGTATTCATCTGAATGTCAGCTCCCCCTCCTCTGTTTATTATTTTGTCCATCAGCCTGACGGAGGGAGAGTTTTGACTCAGCACAAATCTGACACCACAATCAACACTTCCCTCAAACTCTGTTTCACACAAGGACGTGATCGAGGAACCAGCGGAGCTCTCAGATCACTTGAATTTCAACATTTTGGCACACGTGCAAAAACAATATAGATCCACGCTTGCACAACTATAGCCACAGATGAATTTGATGGCACACCCTTGAGTGTCGTTATTTGCTTTGTCCCCGTTCGTTGAAAATACAGAGTAGCCACCGATCTCCCCATGAGATGACCCGACCCCTGCTGGTCGATAAGCCAGAATCCTGCAGCTTTTATAGAATTTCACGCGGCAGCTGCTGGTGTCAGGTCCGTCAGGCCGTCTTAAGGGTCCGTCTGAATTTGTTTACAACACCGGGTGAGACGAGAGTGTGAGTCACACACAGAGAGAGAGAGAGAGAGTGAATGACCGAGGCAGGGAAGGACGGAGGGAGGAGGGAGTTAAAGGAGCTAATGCCCCACGTCCCCCTGCTAAAGGTTCCCTGGTGGACGCGTCTGCCCGATGACAGATCCACACCTCAACCCCAGCACCATCACTCAGCTGTACATATGGTCTGTGTATAGGACCCACCAGGGAGCCGACACATATACGCACTTTAACATTGTGCAGAGAACGGCCTGAGTCAGTGAGTAGCTGCTTTTTAGCGCGAGCTCCAGCCCCTACAGACCCTATACGCCCTCGCACACTTCCATCTGTGTGTGCAGCCTTCGACTTGATAACCCGAGAGACTCACAGATTTCTTTCTCCTACTCCTCCTGTCTCGTTTTGTGTTATCGTAGCAGCACAATAATTCTAAGTGACACGTCCTCCCTGTTGAGATTTGGCTAGAGCGTGGCACACAGGAGTCTTGTTTGCTCCGAACATGCGACGTGCCACTTCATTTGTAAGTGAGAATGGGAGCTGAATTATTGATAAAGTGTCATAAGTGACCACAATGCATTAAAAATTGACTGCGCTCCTGAAATAAGTAAATTGTCCGTGAATAATTTAGGTGACTCGCAGCTTGGGTCTGAGATGTTTATGCTAATGTTAACATTTCAAACATCTCCCAAGTTTTGTCATCTGTCTTGTACGTGTGTCCCAGCAGAAAACCGACGGTTACATCCCCCACATCTCTTTAAATGAGCTACATCTATAAGTTAAACGAGTCTTATTCTCTCATCGTCCCTCTCTTAGATTTTCCTGGTCCCCCTCAGCTCTTTTCAGTGTTTACCCTTCTAGCGCACCAAAAGCTCGCGGGTCCCTCAAAGACGAGTCATTCTTTTTTATTTCTATTCCTCCCCCAACATGTCTTTTTTTTTTGTAAACCACACACAGATCTTTGTATCTGACGGTGATGGGTGTGGGGAGTAGGGGAGGCTTTAAAAGTTGTTTATACGGCGTGTCCCTCAGATTGCTTCGTGCGCTCTGAAAGCACACTAGTGAATCAAAGCGCTATTCCCCTCGCCTCAACCTGCTGCTTGAGATGAATTATATTTGTTCTGATTGAAAACCTTTTTTCTCTTGCGCCCCCCTTTTTTAATGTTATTTCTCTGAAGAACAATGTCCCTGAGTGTCCTTGCGCCCTTTCTCTGGGGTATTATTGCTGTTTTTTTCTCTCAGCTCCGCCCTCCTCCTCCGTCTCATGCCATGTTTCTGTCTTTTTGAATTTGCAGGACCCTGCAGACAGTGGGGCCCTCGCACGCCCGCACCTACACCGTTGCCGTGTATTTCAAAGGGGAACGAATCGGCTGTGGCAAAGGCCCAAGGTGAGTAAGACAGTGCAATATAACAAGACACAACAGGACAAGGCGCTCTCCCTCTCAGTGCACCGCTAATGGGCTCGAGAATAATGGCTGCGCTTTATTGATGGTGTTTATTATAGCAATTAAGCTCTTGTTGGCCTATTCTATCGGGAGAGACATTATGCAGAATGAAAATGAATCGATTCATTATTGATCTGACGTAAATTGTGTTATGGAAATATCACTCTGTGCAGAAGAAAGAGTCTGTGATGAGGCGACACTGCACCTAGGGCTGCATTAGGGTCTACCTGGGATTGTGTGCTCAAGGCAGGACAGGTGTGTGTGTGTGTGTCTGTGTGTTAAACCTTTGGTTGTGCACACACACACACACACACATTCTCGCTTTGTTGAGCGAAGAAAGTGAATCTCCGCACGAAGGCCTTTTCAGGGCTGGGGGGTTGACGATAAAGCTGCAGCTGAGCCTGCGAGAAAGGAAACCTAAATCCATCAAACATCTCCCCCCCCCCCCTCTCTCTCTCTCTCTCCACATGTGGAAATCCCTCCGCAGCCCCCCTACTTGAAAGCGTTCTCTCCTGCTCTAAGCTAGCGATAAGTTTGTCCCTTCCATAGGATCTTTGACAGCTTACTGTTTTTGTATTTACATGACTTAAGCTCCCATCCACCTCCAGTGTGGGGCTATGATCACATAATGTATACGCAGGGACTGTGAATCCCGGGCGTAAACAGTGCCCGGCACACAGCCGCCAATAGGCTTACCTTTTTGAAATGTGTGCACGGCGTTACCTGTTATTGTTAAGCAGAGGGGCTCTTTCAACACAAATAAAAAGCACTTTTGATAATCCGCTCAATATTAGGCCTGTTTTTTTTCTGACAGAATTTCAGAAAAGGGACATTTTGAATATGCTAAAGACCTTTTCTCTCTCTCTCTCTCTCTCTCTCCCCCACTCTCTCTCTCTCTCCTTTTTAAAAATATTTCTAATCTAGCATCCAACAGGCGGAAATGGGAGCTGCGATGGATGCACTCGAGAAATGTGAGTTGTTTGGCAACACGAGCTCCTCCTCTCCAACACACACACACACACTTCCACATTTTAAGCCTTTCACACTCTTTGCCTCAGTGTTGAATATTAGCCTTGGCTGTACAGTAGGCAAGATGGCTGGCGGAGAGCTGTGGCCTGACCAGGCGGTTGGCGGCAGCATACAGGACATTAGGCTGTTTGAAGTGCGAGCCCAGAGCACAGGCATGGGGCCGAGCCAGGGCCGGAGAACCAGTAAAAACCAGGATGAGGCTAGCGAAAGCATCCTCGAACGAGTCGATCAATCCCAGAGGGAGCGCGGGAAGTTTATGTCGAGGGCCCGTGCAAAGTTTGTGTTATTTTGGTTCTTGTTGTGTTTTCAAGCCCCTTTTTGACGACCACGAGAACGAGGCTTCCCACTCCGAGCGACTCTCTCGCCGCGCTCTTCAGATTTGAAGGAGAGCGGCTGATGCGTCCCCTTTGTGCCGCTTCTTTCCTTGGCTGTTTTTCATCTTGTCATCAACCACCACTTAAGGAAAATAGATAGTGATTTTTTCGGCATTTACTTGGCATTCACTGCCAAGTAAAAATACAATTACAGAGCTCTCAGAAACACATCCGCCATGAGCCATTTCCATCATCTCCCGCTCGCCTCTTTCACCCGATGCATATGTATGTGGACGCATAATATCATACATCACATGGAGTGCGTTAAGAGTGCGCTACGTATTCCAGGGTTGTGTTTGAACCCGCCGTCCCTGTGTCCACCACATTAATCAGATGTAAGGTTTTTTCATTACTCAGCTAATTAGTCTGAAGCGAACACAAATGGCTTTGTTGGAACAGACCCGTGGAACGCTGCGAGGGCGGGAAGGTCAACCTCTGATTCCATTTGGCTCGTAAATGAGGCCTCCAGCCGCACGTGATTGATTCTGTTTGTGCACCGGAGCTTTACTTTTTATGAAACATTAGTGTTGGGGGTTGTTACTATTTAAAACTGTTTGATCTCCTTCTCCTCCTGCTCCCGACTCCCCCGTCTCCCTCACCTCCCTCCCTCCCTCGCTCCTTATCAGGGGGCGTAGTTCAGTGCACACTCTCCCTCTCCTGCACTTTCCTCCCTCCCTTAATTCCTCCCACTTCCTCTCCCCGGTGTACGCCTCTGTCACCATGATTGATAGATGCTCATTGCTAGTAAATGAACATTTCCCCCCTCATAAATTGCGGTTTCATGTGACTAGATTAGCAATTCCTTTCCAAAAGGTCAGTTAATTTAAAAATCATCTCCTAAAGTCTTCCTCCCTTTGATGCAACACACTTCCAGTTCGAGGGCTTTGTTTGACTTTGTGTTGTCACTTAATTTAAACGCCCTCAGCGCGATGTACTCTTTTCTTTCACCCTCTGCTCCAGAGTACCTGAGGTGAGTCCATTATATTAATCAAATTAATTAACTGGCTGAAAACACAAGAGAGGGCACTCGGTGCGGAAAAGATTAAAAATACTTGCGATAGAATAAGGACAAAATGTTGATTAAATGATCGACAACAATTTGATAACGATTAAATCATAGAAGTCATTTATTAGTGGTGGGGTGGGGGGGGAGTGTCACTGTTCTGTATAATTTGGAAGTTGAAGTTCATTTTGTTTTGGACGTTTACACAAAAACAATTTACAAACCTTGGCTTGAGGAACTATCTCAAGGTTGATGGTAAATAAGGAAACAGATTTAACCTTCTGTCCGTACTCTGCGTTCATTTAGTTCACGTCTTCTGAAAGCTTGAGGACAAGTTGACGTGTTGCTTGACAACGTAAAAGACGCTCGTAGATTTTTGGACAGTGACAGTAAAGTAGCATCACAGCAGCATAAATGATCCTGGAGACTCATCAGTTAATAACCTTTATTAATAAAGACTAATCAATATTTCAAATTCATGTGTTGTTGCCTTAATGTGGCTGAAAAATCCCGACCATTTAAATTTCTGATGGCGGTCGATCCGATCTCGTCCACATTCTCACTCGTTATTCAGAGGTCATGTTCTGAATGAAGTGCAGCCATTTTCAGAATTCACTTGTCAAGCCTGGATTAATGATTTCTGTGCGGGAAGTCTCCCCAGAACATTTGAAATTCTGTTCCTCGCTGTTGCAACATCGTCTCGTTCGAGATAAATAAGGGAAGGTCAGTCGACGGGGTTCAAGCGCGTCTTTGAAGTACGAGTGTCTCTCCCGACCGCGCGCTTATATAATGAGACTCGGCTCCTCCGCCGCCTGACGCATCAACGGCGGTTGGCGCTGCATTGTCTCTCCTGTGATTGTCAAGGGCCTCGCTTCATTTGTTCACATAGCAAGACTAATCAAGGACATTAGCCCCGGTGTCATGTAATTCGTCATTGATTGTCTTGTTGGCCCTCACTGCAGCGCCGGCTGCACCGCTACTCGTCTCGTACGACAGCCCCTAACTTGTGCTACTCTTGAATCGAAAAACACCTCCGCGCAACGTGTCAGGATTCATTTCCATGTTTTATTTAAGGCCTCCTGGAGCATCAGAAGCACTTTGAGCTGGACGGACCTTTTTTGTTTCTGCCGCAGAGCTTTTCCTGGCCGACAGAACCGGCGGTTCCAGCCGTGCCGGGGAGGTGAGAGACATGGCTGTGTTCAGTCAGACAGCTCAGAGCTCATTAAAGAGGCCGGGGCCCGGTATTTGGTGTGTGCTGTCTGTAGCCGATCCGCCGGTGGCTCGGCTGATTCACGTTTCATTATTTGATGGCCCACGTTTTTTGACAGTCTCCTGCCTGTATCTGTCGAGGCAGAATTAAATGTTAACCAAGGCCCAGACTGGGAGAAACATGAGTGCAAACAAATCGAGCTGAGAGCAGCCAGGTAGGGGAACGGCATCGACGGAAGGAAGGAGTCGGCGGTGCAGAGTTTCTCGGGCCCTCGGGCTCCGAGCACCACGCGCCGTTAGGTCTAAGGCGACATCAAATATACATGGAAACGGCTTAACCATTTATCATTCATCCTTGCAGATAGTACAGTCTCTGTTCAAAGTCGGCAGTCGCTCTCTGAGACTCAGCTCCCTCCCCTTCCTATTTTTTTTTACTCCAGCTTCCTCACAGCTGCTTGTTTCTCAAACAATGAAATATCTGTTGAATAAGAGAAGGAGTCTCGATCGGGCTAGTAGCTGGAAGGGAGCGGCATTCTTTCCTCCGCTTCCTCTAAACCCCTTAATCTCAGGATAAAAGCATTGGATGGATAGAGGCAGAGTAAAGTACAGTATGCAGGATCTCTATTCACTGGCCTGAGTCTTTTGTTTGCCCTTTGGCACGGCGGGGAAATCCCTTCATCAGCACCGCTATACAGGCGCACTATTGGCTTGTTGACTGATGTGGTGCGCGTGAGCTCTGGCTGATAGACTCAGCCGCTCTTTTGTGGAGTCGTCTCCCAGCCTGAGCTCGGGCTTGAGTGGTGACTGCGTAAGTGAGCTAACCGTGCATGTTCTCGTGCGCCTTCCCCATCAACTTTCTCTTGGTGGCGGACAACAGAGGCCTCAACGACCAAAACGCCAAACCTGCTAATGTCCGTCCGTCCTCGAGAGAAACGTCTTGCGCTGTCGATAGAAGACCCGAGTCGAGCTACGTGCGTTAACGCCTCCGACAAAGATCAGCGTGCAGAGTGCGATCTTCTCCAGGGAGATGATTCTCGCTGCGTCTCTGCGATGCCCAACACAGACTGAAACGAAACGCCTCGTGTGTTCTTTACCAACCCCATTCTCTGACGCCTGCTTTTGTGCCGCAATGCTAAACAATGTAAACGGCCAAAGCGTTTTGTTTTTTTTTCTCTTGAGTGGGTTATTCTCAAGTCATATCCCAGGGAAAAATGCCGGTGATTTCCATATTTTAACTGCAATATGTAGTTTTCTCTCCGAGGCTCACCAAGTGTTGCTTACTCACTGAAAGCATATTGAAATTGATTGTGTTTTCCTCTGTGTGTCCATACTTGTGTGTGTGAGTCTCATATTTCCCCTCTAAAGGATTTTTCTTTTTAACCATTTGATCGGTCTCCTTTTTTAATAGGATATTGTCGTTATCTTGCACTTTTTCCTCTCAGTTGCCATAATGACGAATTATTGCGTCGCAAGAGGAAGAAAACGCTCTCTTCTTCTTTTCACGAGTCAAACCCACATGTGAATTGACAGGTTTTTGCCAGTGTTTCATTCTTGAGTTCTGATTACAAGAGGCGGTCGCAGATAAACAAACCACTTTGCAGCCTTTAGATATTTACGAAACAATTCCGCCCGACAACCAGTTGAGAAATACGGTTGACTTGATTTACAAGAAGCAGAAAAACGTTTTAAAGTATGCATCTGTCGGTTGCGTTTGTCCGATCGTGGGACAGCAGCAGGTTCCAGAAAAACCCAGTGTCTTCACCAGGTAGTTGAATCGTTGCCTCAAACCTGAGGCGTCACGTTATCAGTGTCTGGACGATAGTAATAATTAAATTTCCCCATCTAATCGGAGGATAAGATCCAGTATCTGCCCACGGTACAGCAGCAGGCCCTGAGTATTTAGACGGGGGTTTTCCTTTTCTTCTTCTGTTGTTTACTGTTGTTTTAGCTCCGCACTGCAGCACATTTGATTTGGAAGTAAACGGCGTGTGAGGTTTAAAGTGCCGAAGCTCAGCGGTGTGAGAAGTTGACAACCTTTGTGCACACAGTTGGGACGATGTTTTTATAACCCAGTAGTTGTGGGGATGTTTCACGCCAGGAGGAGAAGTCTGTGAAGTGTCTGCTGATCTCTGTGGGGGGGTTTTCTGCAAACATTTACAATCAAATATTACATATTTTGATCCTTTTTAATTTTTAGGGAATATTTATAAAAACAGCTACAATCCCTCCACTGACCAAATCAAGCTGAAACTCAGTGTTCTCCTCTTATTTCAAACTCAACATGCTGAAGCGCAGAGTCGCAATAATAGTGACTCCTCCGAAGTGTAAACCTTTATCAGAGGAGAACTGATTCATTCAGATCCTGGAGGATTCTGCACCGGACTTTGAAACTTGTGCTGCAGAAGGTGCTGAAAGCCCCAAGTTTGTCGAGAGATTGCATGATCGTGGTCAGCGACCGGGAAAAACTGCACAGTCAAATTTGTGTCTCGGTGAGTTGACACAAACCACTGGGCAGCCGTCATGCGTGCTGTTTTAAATTGAAGTGTGCGGCGGTTGGACCCGGTAACGTAAACACTTGATGGAAAATTACCAAAGCTATGAATATCAAGAAAATTACAGTGTGTGTTTTCCCGACGAGTCGCTCGGCTGGAAACCGGAGCCAGGATTCAGGGGCTCCCCGGTGATTTCAGCTTTCCGGTTTGTAGAAGTGAAAGGATCAGTCGATTAAGAAAAATAATCAGCAGCTGTTCTCACCATCGCTGAATTGTTCTGGTGCCAAAAATGCAAAAAAAACTAGTTTGGGAAATTGGTCTTTTCATCTTTTTTTCTGTTTAATATGATTTATGATGTCTTGTGGTTTGGGAATATTTGGATGAAACAAAAAAGATGTTTGGACAAAAAACCTTTGATGGACAAGTTTAAAATTTGTTTACACTTTACTGAATAAATGATTATTAGAGCAACTTTAACAATAAATTGATAATGGGAAATAAATGATAGGTTGATTGTGATTATGAACTCGATATCTTTTTATTTTGTATAAATACAGATGATAATTTACAGACAAATTAATCTCCACAAACCTGAAAACCTGTTTAAAATGATCAGCAGCGTTTAAAAAAAAAAACATGGAATTGAGTCTGCCTGCAGTACCACCAGTGACCACTAAGTATGAGCATCAGGAATTCTTACTGGGTTCCATTGAGAAATATCTTCTTTCTCCATTGCTTTACTCAAAAAGCACCATAAGTTCCTCTGTATCCATATCTGGTCCAAAATGAAATGGTTTCATTTTTGGGTCCCGTCCCACCCCTCCACAGAATCTCATGGAAATGGCTTCAGACGGACAGATTTCTTTTTTTTCAGTCTCGAGTTGTCTTCTAAACTTTTCCTCCTTCGTTGACTGAATTCGTAACTTTTTTTTCTCGATACAGTTACTATGGTTTCCACTCCCCGTATCCACTCAGGCTGCCTCCGTCATTTGCCAGAAATCTGAGTTGTGTCTCAGTAGCCAGGATGGCAGCGAGTGAAGAAGCCAAACTGGAGCTTTAAAACTTCTATTCAGAAACAAACAGCTCATGTAGCCAATGGTACGGTCGTGTTTCCCCCAGTTCACTGAGCCAAGCTGTAGCATTTGTCTGCTATAAAAGAGACGTGGTTATTCAGCAGGTTTATAACACGAGACAATTAAACACGTTGTAAAGATCGTCTGTTCTTCAGCTGCGGCAAAAAAAACAACAAGTTCTTCTGTTGTTTTGTCTCATTCGCTCGCGTCCTATTAACTTGGATCTGCTGGTTTTTCTTTCCTCCGCTGTCACCATCTTATTAGAGATCTCATTTAGAAATGTTCTCCCGTTATCAGATCTCACAGCCGTCGTGCTGAAACCAAACAAGGCCCGTCTAATTTCTCGTTGCTCCATCGTGATTAATGAAATAGCAGCATGGGGGCAATTTAACCGCAGGCGTGGCTGCAGCATTTTCGCTCATTTTGACCAAAGTGACAGCGTGACACACTTGATATGAAAACTATAGTCGGGAGCAATTTGAGCCCTAAATTGTTGTCCTGGCCCGGTTGGAAACTGACCTTGTCTCTTCACACCCCTGCCTCTGTGTCCCCTCTCTCTTTATCTGTTCTCCTTGGTCGACTTCTCTCTGTTTCCCGCTCTGCCTCTTTCCCCCCGAACAGATAACTTCCCACAGATGGCTCATCAGAAGCGCTTCATCGAGCGGAAATACAGGCAGGAGCTGAAGGAGATGAGACGCGAGCGCGAGCGGCAGGAGATGGAGACTGACGAGGTGGAGGAATGTAGGAAGTGACAGCACCTTTTCTTTTACGGGGGAGGGAGGGTGGGGTTGGGTGCCATCAGTACCTGCGTCCAGAATAAAGAACCCTGTCGGCGCGTGTGGCGGCCGTCCAGGAGCGAGCTGGCAAAGTGGACGAGCCACGAGTTTAATGTTGGAGCCCGTTGAGGAGAAAGAACATTGTCGGACCAGCTTAGAAAAATCCCTTCAGCTGGTAAACACCTTCACACTAAAGTGATAAATTGTGTTAGTATAACTTGTTAACTGGATTTATTTGTGTTACCAGTTCAAGAAGTGGTGCAACCGCTTTCTTCTTTTTTTCAACCGTACTTATAAAACGGTGACTCGCTGATCGCACCCGAGCCTCAGTGAGACACGGGAGCGTTGATACTTCAGTCAGAAATTTGAATGTTGTTCTTTTTTCCCCCTTATGGTCAAAGTTAAACTTATAATGGAGCATTAGGGCCACTCGAGAATAAAGCTGTAGTTTTTATGAGAATAAAATCGTAATTTTAAGATTTAATTTTATTGCCCAATCAGGACCTTATTCTCGTGCTGTTACTTCTTTTCTTATTAAATTACATAATGTCGTGACTCATTTATTCTATTCTTATTAAGTGCAGAGTTCTCAAAACGCCACGGATGCTTTTCTTCAACGTGCCCCCCCCCCCGACACTGTGGAGTAAAGCGAGTGGAAGACAAATGATTAGGACGAAAGCAGCTGTCATGTTTTATACTGTTTAGTACTGTAGCACTGTCAGACGTGGCCTTTATGTGTTTGTTGCCGAAAACTTAAAAGCTCACGAGAGAAACTTTCAGATCCAGAAACCCGCAGCAGGAGCTCGCACTGTTACTGACACATGCCAGAAATCTAACAACCCAGAAAGAGGACATGTTTTTAAATGGAAAATGAAATGTGAAACGAATATCAAAGTAATAATATTGTAAATAAAGTTCCAGATTCAGTTCTGATCAGTGGAAAAGATCTGATTCGCCGCCTTGTTATTGAAATCCTCACTCGTCTAATCCAGAAAGAAGAGGGTTGAGTCAATTACACTCAATCACTCCCGTGTCACCATCTGTCTCACATCTGCCACTCATCCTCTAATAATCAAAATGGGATTTCTCTTTTTTTTTTTTTTTAAACCTTTCCCTGAATCCGATTGGCTGACGGAACAGATCTTAATTATAGATTGTCTAATTAACAATTTCCTCAGCTCGGTAGCCTCTGGATCCAGCTATTTAACAACAGCCAGCGCATTAATAACTATCTGACACGTCGCGTCGAGTCTTTTATTCTGGGATTTATGGGAGATAATAGAAACGCACCTGTGAGGCTGGTGGATGTCTCGCCTGCTGGGCTGCGGCTGCCGTCACATCCTGCTGATAAAAGTTCAATCTTCCTGGGTAAAGTCCCCGGGAGCCGCCGCACGAGCTCGTAAACCTCGTCGCGCACGTGATTTTTAGGAAGAAGAACAACGAGAGAGGCAGATTTTTAAAGATATTTAATTGTGTCATATAAATATTCAGTACAAAATATCACGGTTTACAAAGCAGATTGATGAATGGGCCCCTTACGCTACCACGACCGCTCAGACTGTTTCTACACTGACAAAACTCGACTGCTCAATCACATTGTCACCAACAGAGTATATCGTAGTAGAGGTTGAGCCCCGGGGGCCGACCGCGTCTACACATCAACAACCACAGATCTACCGTATCCGGGGTAAGGAGGACATCAGCGGAGGCGGCGTCTAGTCGCCTCAATGTAGAAAGAGAAAAACACGAGTGAAACCCAGGAACGTGGCGTGTTGTGGCGGCGCGGTGCGACGTGCACGTTTCTTTTATCTTTAGCCGAGCGCGGTGCCAACGCTCGGAGGCAATTACACCCTCGATAATAAAACACCAGTCTTCGTAACGCCGATGTGCTGACATCCCGTATGAGGAGAGAAAATAGTGACGGCTGAAGGATAAAAATGCGTTTGGCGAGCGCCGCTGTCGTGTCGATTTCCAATCGAGGCCTCACGTCGTACCTGGAGGCAGAGAAGCAGGGTGAAGGTTTTTTTAAACCCATTAAATGCTTATCAGAGCAGCGTTGCCACAGTCTGAGATTGGCTAATGAACAAACACAAAAAACAAAAACATGTGTATACAATAACCGAGCAGAAAGAATTTTCCAAACCACTGTGTTGTAAATTGGATTGTTTAATGTGCGGCGCCGTCGTTGGCGTCGGTGCGTAATTCAGAGGACGGAGAGAGAAAAAAGTCGCTCTGTGGCAATTACGCCGTCGTGTTTTGTTATTACTGCTTCAAACGTCTGATAAATGTCAGCCTCTTCACAGGTTGGCCTTTCGCTAAAGTGAGGGCAGAGCTGGTTTTTTTAGCTCGGCCCCGTTTCTTTTTTGTTGTAGTTGATATCGTTCCGTCCTCCCACTTCATCCGGCCGTCTCCATTTCACAGCCCCGGAGATCTCGGTCATTTGAGAACATTACCGCTTACGCATCGTTTTCACTGTTTTCCAAAGCGTGTTTGTGAGTTTTCTCGCCCGCCGTGATAATGCTGTGACCTTCTCTCCGAGCCGAGGACGCAACCGCCGGGTTCGGGGGAACTTATTCCACTCGGCCCAAAGGTCAGGTGCCCCTTGATGAGCATCTTTATGGAGAAGGCTCGTCGTCCCACAGGAAATCAGCTGAGTGAAGCCTGGACACTCCACTGGCTCCACCACAGACGGGACCTTTAACGAAGGACGGTTTCTAGGAGGGATTTTTTAAAAAGGAAAATACTGGTGTTCTCTGGTTTTTGGCACATTTCTGTTATTTTACATTATCATACATTCGTTTTATGTTTTAATGCTGTAAGTCGCGGCTCATTTAGATGAATTTATTTTACTTTCTGATTCATATCATGTTTGATGCTTTACACACCAGGTTTCAACACAGTTTTCTCGCTCGGGTACATTGATTGATTCAAATGCTCAAATTCCGTTGTTCTTAATCACTTGGGGAAATTAAATAAAACCGTTTACGGGCAGAAAATGAAATTGCACGATGAATTTTAATGTCGACCGTCCACGAGACGTTTCACCTAATCTAATTTGACGCTGTAGTTTTGAAGCTCGGCAGCGTCGTCTCCTCGCTGAACCTCGAGACGAGCGGGAAAAAAGTTCAACATGACCAGTATTTTCCTTTTAAAGCAACACTACGCAACGTTTTCCACCTTAAACCAGCAGCTTGATTAACATGAGATCAGTAGAGTCTTGTTCTCTGTGACTCTGGTGAGTGGGTTCCATCTCCTGTGAGAGGAACTGACTGAGTCACAGCTTCAACCGTCACAATCAGCTGCAGTTGAAGAGTGAAGCTGAACTGAGATCAGTTCAAAAGACTCAGAAGTGATTAAAAACCAGAGTTTATCTCCAAGATTCAGAAGGAAACTGTTAAAACCGAGTTTGGTGGATTTGATACAGCAGCAGCTCTTCTGGGTCAGGAAGCTGGGGATTGTGGGTAATATCCATCGTTCGGTTGGGTCATCGCTCGGACACGAAGCCCGACAGCGAGTGAATCCCCCACATGTGGCTGCAGGGGGCGCTGTGGCTCAGTAAAACTTACATAGTGTTGCTTTAACTGAGTCTGGCACATGTTAGTGATTTTCCAATTTTTTTTTTCTATCAGCTTTGAAAATAACACCGTTGGCTTCACGCAGAGAAAAACTGCGTCCGACGACATTCAGCTCAGTGAGTATTTGGTCTTTCAGCCTCACAGCAAACGCTAACAGCTGTGTGGAGGTGAAAAGCAGATACTTGACAAAAAATGACAAACCGATGAGTCCTCTGCCGCGGCTTCGTTTCAGCTGCCACTCGTCGACAGCGGTGCACCACGACCAGCACAGAGCCCGTCCGGATTTCAACCTGTACAAACCAAAACTGTCACCGGCACTTGTGGCTAAAAGCGACCGCTGTGGAGAAGTGGCTAACGCGGGGGCGGCCGTCGCTGAAAGGGAGGCGGGGGTCGCGTCGGACGATAGAAATCCTTTTTAGAAAAAGAAAAACAACTGTACAGCGCATCGTATCATCTCACCGCACGTACACAAGCTAAGATAGAACGCACAATATGCAGCATGGTTTTGTCCCGGAAACACTGAAAAGTACACAGGCATATCTGTTGGTTTACAAAACTGCTTGTTGAGCGTGTCCATCACAGGCAGCTTTGGAAAAACAAACCCCACCCCCACCCCCCCACTCCCAAAAAAAGAAAATGTCGGTATAGATATATTTGGGCCTCATGTACACCCCCATATACACACAGAAGAAAAAGTCTCGACACAAAGTCTCTTCACTGTTCCCTCGCAAAAACGCAACTAACACTGACTGGACACACAAAGCCTACGTTAGGTCACCGGAGGGACGACTGAAAGGTGATCGATGGCGGCGGCGGCGGCGGCGAAGGAGCTCTCGGACAGACAGGGTTCGTTTCTCCGTCCCCGCGCCGCTCTTCTCGCCACACGTGCACCAGAACTGGGAAAGTTTTCCAACGTGTGTTCTGCTCCTCGTCTGTGCTCCGGGCTCTCGTTAGGAATCCCTGTCGCTGTCGTCGCCCCCGTACATGTCCGCCAGTTTCTTAAAGCGCGGCCCCCACTCGCTCAGGTAGTTGTAGTCCTGGTCGCCCTCGGTGGTCACCGACTCCAGTGAGCTGAGGGACTCGGCTACGGAGCCGTTCCCCTCGTAGGCGTAGGTGGCCAGGGAGTCGTAAGGCGGCGCCGTCGGGTCGCTGTCGTTGTCCTGGAGCCTCTGGTTGATGAAGTCCCTCACGTCCCCGTTATTGTCCCGGGCCGGGGGCAGCACAGGCCGTCGGACCGGAGGGTAGAAGGTCTCGGGCACGATGTCCCTCCGCTGCTTGCTCTCCTCGATGGCCTCCGGGTTGCGCAGTGTTCCGATATCAAACGCCTGAGTGTCCTCCTCTCCGCCCCCTTCATCATTGTAGCTGACAACGTTGTCTCTGACATCCTCCTTGGAGATGATCAGAGGCTCCTTCTTCCTCTGTCTCCTCAGGGCAGCGAACAGCACCACGATCACTGCAGGGACAAACACAGAGAACAAACAAGAGAATTTGGTGACTTTTGCTGTTGTGCCTCCGCTGCCTCTCCTCGCTCTGAAGGCCAGCGACTGTCCAGGGGGAATCGCTGATGTTGCACGAGTGTTCACTGATATTCAGGGACTTTGTCTGACTTTGTAGAACAGGCTCAGCGAGCACGAGGATGCATTATGTATTCCCCCCCCACCTCCTCCTCCTCCTCAGGGCCACGGCTGCTTAAGATCACAAAGGGATGTGGTTTAAGAACACAGCAAATTACCTTGTGTGCTAGAAACACAACTTACTGTGTATTAGGACATGGGAGGGACGCAGCTGACCCAGAGTCAGTTAGCTCTGAGGAGCTGGATCACTGTCCTTCAGTCCTAAAGCACAGAGTGCGTTTGCAGTGAAACATAAAGTTTGATTCCTGCAGCTGAGATTCTGTTCAAATTAAAAGATCATGTCGGCCGTGGTCACCGTCGGAACGATCCGCCCACAGGATCCGCCCCCTCAACACCTGTGAGCGACGCTGTGAGGCGGCGTGAAGCTCAACACAAACTCCAGCCACGTGACGTTCTCCGCAGCTCGACTTGAAGTGGAGGTGCATGCTGGGAAGTTTACTCACTGAGCAGAATGATGACACACAGCAGGATGGCCACCAGGGCCCCGGTGCTGAGTCCCGCCCTCGCCGTGAGCGCCTCGGCGTTGCACAGCTTCATGTTGCCCTCGCGGTCGCACGTGCACACCCTGATGGTCAGCGTGTTGGTGCTGCTCTGCATCGGGAACTCGCTGTCAGAAATGACCACGGGCACGTGGTAGATGCTCATCTGGAGACTGTTGTAGCTGTTCCTGCGCGTGAGGATCCAGGCCGTGTTGTCTGAGGACGACAGGATATCCTGTTAGTGTGCAGCAATAAATCACCTGAACTAGAGCTTAAACCTCCACGAGGCCCAACAGGCCCTTCAATTCAATAAAGCTGCATTTCACACACTCATAGATGTCGGCCCTGTAAATGTGCCGGGTTTCTTTCATCGACATCCATGAAAATCACACAGACTGTTAATGAAAGTGAAGGAAAGAAAATCCTAGATCTGCACCACATTGTATTGGGTTCTTTCCCCGACGCATCCTTCCAGCAGGTTTAATGGAGACTCTTGAAGCCTCTTGACGACATGCGGAGCGTTTATTACCTTTGTTGTCACGCACGGAGAAGTTAGCCTTCCCAGCAGCATCCGGTGCGAGAGTGAAGAGGAAGCGGTGACCTCCGAGGGGCTCGTCCGGGTCTGTGGCGCTCACGGTCTGAATCCTCTGAAACAAGAAGCAGACGGGTGAGTAAACACAAACCTCGACTTTCTGCACTCGAACCGTGTAAATGAAACGACGTCATGTTGGACTTTGAAGCCACGTCTTTCTGGGATGATGCTTCAGGAGCTTTTCACGAGTCCAGTGCATCAGTACGTGACAAACTCTGCTTCCTCCCCCCTCAGTTATTTTTATTATTGGTTTCATTATTCAGCCCCTATTTCTTCTTCTTCTCCTCCTCCTCCTCCTCCTCTCCTCCTCTTCTCTGGAGGCAGACGTCCACCCGCCCTGACCTGGGTTCTGTTCAACCTTTCTACATATTAAAGGACAGCGTTTCCTCGGGGGAAATGTTGGGTCTCTGTACATATTCTGATATGAAGTGTGAGATCCAGACGAGCTCTGAATTGACCCCTGAGATGTTTTAATAAAACTGACGTGACTTTCAGGAAAAAAAACGTGAAAGATTCTCCGAGAAGATCAGATTTTTATATTTTTGGTTTCTTCGTTTATTCAGTTCACATAAATCCTTCTGCTTGGACTCACCTGATTAGCTTTTGCGTTCTCGCACACAAACGTCTCGTAGTTGGTGGCGAACGTCGGAGGGTTGTCGTTGACGTCCAGCACTCGGATGTAGACGGGCACACGGCTGATCTGCCGCGGGTTGTCTGAGAAACAAAAAGAGAGGGAGTGAGTTACACTGATACTGTTTGGTAACGTGTTTGGTGTTTGTCGCTGTTTCCAGTAAATAACTCATAAAAAAAGACATTTCTCAAGTCATCGTCGCTCGTACATTAATTTTCTTCAGCCGACACATGTAAATGATTAAGAAAATTGCATTCTGGGGATAAATTAAGATAAATAAATTAATAAAACATTATTCAAACAAAGCAGCATGAATAAAAACAGAAACCATTGATGCTACATTTAATATTTTGTCTTAAGGGACTCAAGCCTCTGAAGGTTTTTCAGGCTAAATCCATGTTTTACTTTAAAAGCACAGTTTCTAAAATAAAACTCTTCTGTCCTCACAAGCGTTCTGGCTTCGTTTCAGTTTTAATAAACACAAACACGCCTAAAAAAAGCATTTGTCTCCGAAGGTTTGAGTTTCACTGAGAGGAACAAATGTGAAATTAGTCAAAATTATAAGAAAATTAATGAATTAACAGGCAGAAAAGAAGTTTGCTGCCATATCATATAATTCACTTCTACAGATTTAGGACAAAATGCAATTTTCAAACATAAAGCTTCCTAAAAACAGACTGTCTGGTTTTTTCTTGTCCTCCCACTTCCTGAGAACAAACACCAGCCATCGGTCAAAACTGGGTGAACTGGATTAGTTTTGGTTCTTTGCAGACTCGTCCCAGACGTTCGTATCCGAACCATTAAGATCGTATCAGCCCCAAAAACCCAATTTGTCTGAGAGGAAGCGGACGGAGAGAAACTCGCTGCACTCACTGAACTCTGTGGCGATGACGGAGATGTTGTGCCAGGCGTTGTCCTCCCGGTCGAGCTCCCTGAGGATGAACACTGACCCGTTGCCCGCGTGGATGTTGAACACTCGGTCCATGTCCGTGCGCCGATCGATCGAGTACCTGCAGGAAACACACACACGCGGAGAAACTCCCCTGAGTGTGTGTGGAGGGGTGACGTGTTCCCAAGTGGAGGGAAGAGTTTCTCAGGTGTGAACGTCGTCACGTTTACTCTGAGACTCAAACTTTTGATTTGGATCTGAAACCAAACTGCACACACATGCCTGACTTGTTTCATGAAGATCCATCTGGGCACATGAACCTCAAACTATCAGCAGGACCTGATACAAGACGTAAGTTAAACAATACACACGTGTGTTACTGGTGAATTGACCCTTTAACAAACTACACTCACACAGACACACACACAGCGACAGGTTCTCCGGTCGTGTTGTTTTCTCAGCTTCCCAGACGACTGGGATACATCAGTGTGATTAATGGAGTAGCAGCATCAGGAGGCCGGGTGTGAGAGGGAAGAGACCCCGAGGGGCGACGGTGAACCGGGGCTCTGACTGCACCGCTGCACCTCCTCCTCCCTCCCTCCCTCCCTCCCTCCCTCCCTCCCTCCTCCCGGCCGCTCCCCCCTCCCAGCTCCTCCCCGCTGCTTCTCCTGCATCAACCACTTTAGTGTCTCTATCCAAACACTCCCTCCACCTCCCACCTCCCTCCACGCCGACAGTAACTCTAACCTTGTTAAAGCTGCGTCGTGCTAATTGCTTTTCTAATATTCCCAATAATTCAGCTGGCTGGGCTCTAACCCCTCCGCTGATTAATGACAGGGAGATAACGGCGCCTCGTCCCGCCCGGGCGTCCGAAGTGCTGCTCTCAGCAGGCAGCTGCAGGGCGGCCGAGCAGAAGGACACGCAGGGCGAGAGGAATGCTGGGTCGGGACATGTCTCCTCTTTCCTCTGTGCGGAAGGTGCACGACCGGCCACCGCACCACAGTGTGTTCACGAGTCACTATCTGTATCTATCTGAGTGTGGAGGTCAAAGGGTTTCTGGTTTGATAAATACTCTGAGGAAATATTGAAGTTCCTCAAGACGATATACATATAAGAGAATAAATGATTATATACCTCGTGTCACCAACTTTCTGCCAAAAGCTTCATAATTTTAGTTTCTGTAGAAGATGAGGAATTTATCGCTTTGCTTTTATCAACAGGGTCGACTTTGTTTTTTAGTTCTGATGGTGAAAAGACTGGAAGGATGTGGTTCTGTGTCATGTGCTTCCATGACTGAATCTCTGGTTTCCAAGGTTAATAATAACCCAGATTTATTTACCCTCTAGTCTCTAAAAAACATGAACAGAGTGTGATGATGTTTAAACTGAATATTCAGCCTATAACTTGTTCATTTCCATGTGAACTACTATTGTGTTTATCTCCGAAGTTCTGCTTTTTAATGTGAGGAGTGAAAACAGCAGCGAGAACATTGGCAGCATTAAAACGACGCTTCATTGAAACAGGACAAATAAAAGATTAATAAAAGAGTCGGAGCGACCGTTACGCCTCGAGGAGGAAGTGGGGGGGGGTCGACTCGTGACCTGAGAACAACATGAGAACGGATGTGCGAGAGGAAAACAACTATTTGGGCCAAATAACTTCAAATAACTTTGTAAACTCCGTTGCAGCAACAAAACGAACGTTGTGCTTTTACTCTGAAGACAAACTGCCGAACAGGAAGCGTCTCGGACTTATCAGAATGATCTTGATTTGAGGTTTGACCCGACTTCAGTTTGTCTGAGGACGTAGAAGACGACAGGTTCAAGCCCGTGTCCTCTACACACGTGCACGTCCGTCCAACAGGGGAACTTGTGTGTGTGTGTGTGCGCGCACCGAGGCCTAAATGTGCACGTGTCAGCGTGTGCGGCGGCCGTGCCAGCTAATAAAGATAACCATCTCATGCCAGGCGGCCCTCAGGTTTCCCGGCGCTCCTCCTCCTCCTCCTCCTCCTCCTCCTCCTCCACGCGGCTCTAAATGCCACCGGGTAGCTACCTCCTTGATGATGGGCGATAAAAGAGAATGATATCATATTTGACACCTGCAGTAAAGTGGTGGAACTTCAACCTTGAGAGCCAACTCCCTTAGTGCGTCATAAAAATGAAAAAGTCTTTGAGACGGAGACGAAGGCGCAGCCTCACAACCCGGCGCTGCCATCACTCCCCCCCCCCCCCTTTAACAGGAGACGAGTTGTGCGACTGAACTTTTGTCCCATTTCGGTGCTAAGCAGCATTTTGTGAGTCTAATAGACAGATTGTGTTGTCGTGATGTGTCTGTTTGTGTTCGTGCTGAAGGACAAAGATCCTCCTTCGCAGCTTTTAGCCTCATTTCCCACTTTACATCTTCGTGATGGCTCCTTCGTATAGAACGTCAGAGGAGGGAGGATATGAAACTCATTTTAAACTCAAGGTTCACTTACTGGATTTATCTGTCAGCATTCTTTACTGAAAGTGACTGAAAGCTCAGGAGAGAGTGAACCACGAGTTAATCTTAATTCATTAGTTTTATGATATCACACAATTATTATAATGGAGTCGATTTAAAGGTTAAAGCATCAAAATTACTGATCCAACATTTCTTTACTGACTCTAGTTTGTACGGCTGTTGTTTGTCTTTTTTGCAGAATCACAATAAAACTTCTGAACCAATTGTCTTGAAATTCTTTTACATGAATTACATTTCAACATATTTTTATTATCCAGATTTGTATCTATATCTATATTGTCTGTAAAGCACTTTGAGCTGCATTTCCTGTACGAAAGGTGCCGTACAAATAAAGTTTATTCTTATTATTAAAGTTAAATTCATGTGACTTTAAATAATGTAATGCTTTTGTGGTTTATAAACTTATAAACTTCAGGTCCGGTTTGTTGCCAAGCCCAGAATTAATCCGTTTGTTGTTATTTGTCTTTACTTGAGTATTTCTAACACTTCCAGCTCTGTTTTGTTGGTTTGATTTGACGAAACAAAGCCTGTAAGTTTTTGAAATGACCCCCGAGTCCCCGGAAATACCTGACGAGGCTGTTCTTGTCGTCGGGGTCGGACGCGCTGACGGAGCCGATGATGGTGTTCCTGGCCGCGTCCTCTTTGGCCTCCATCACGTAGCTGGCCCGCTCGAACACCGGCGGCTCGTCCACGTCCTCCACCACGATCTTGATGGTGGCCTCGTCCCTGAACGGGCCCATGGAGAAGAAGCGGGGGTTGATGTGCACGTTCTCCACCTGCACGCGGAGGCTGTACTGACGCTTCCTCTCGAAGTCCAGCGGCTGCAAAGCAAGAGCGAGAGGAAAACGCGTCAGGAAGACGTTCGACTTCACGTGTTTCTCTGTTTTCTTGCAATAAAAAGGAAAATCTCCCGGTGATGTTTTGTGTTTCGCTTTAATCGAAGCCTTTGTCCCTTCACATTTACTTTTAAACATTCATCTGTATGCAGCAGCATGTTCAGCCGTGGATTTTCAGAAAACTAATCTACATTCAGAGCATCCGGCCACGTTTAACTTCAGGTCAGATTCTGATTCTATTCATTAAACTGACAAACTTTTCCAGAGCGTCGTCTAATGAGCGTCAGCGACGGGTCCCGCTGCAGAACAACCTACACACTCAAACACATTCAGATACTTTCACTCATTTGATGTTTGTGTTTTTTCAACTAATTGATTTTCTGATTCTTTGAAACGATCAATCAAAGTCGTCTCTTGATGTTTTTGCTGTTTGACATCTGCTCCTTTCTCCGTTGCTCTTTTTGTCACAACTACGAGATGATTGAGGAAGATTAGGTCTCAGAGAAAGACGCTGCGTCGGACTTTGTTGTGTTTCATTCAACTTCACGAGGGAAAACAAAGATAAACTATAAAAAAATATGTTTTTTAAAGGTTTTACACGTTTCATTTTGTTCACAGAAAAGAGATGATTGTGATAAAATGACGAGAGATGTTTCCACTTCCTGATACATCCCCAGAAACGACTGTGACATAGACACATAGATATAATGAAGGCGTCGTGTTGTGATCGCTGCCTGTGCATTATGTTTATTCTGGACTTTTCATTTCACCCATTTCTTTGCTTACAAGGAATCAGATTTATTAGGATCCTGTATAATCCTGCACGTGCACCTTCATCCTGTGATGAGCACGGTGATTAGCGGCGTGCGCGGCTGCCGGACCTTTCTGTTGTTGTGCATGTTGGCAGTATGTTATGTCTTTTATGTTCCCTCTCTGAACTTTGTTCTGAAGTCGCAGCCACTGAAGGTATCTCCCCCCTCCTCCCCCCCTATTGATGGAAATAATTGGCGAGCGTAGCGTCTTAACGACTGCGCGCCCAGTGGCGGGCGGGAGCCGCTGGATCAGAGCGGGCGCTCCTCGCCGGCTGCCTACTGTACATATGAAAGGACGGCAGCTCCCTGATCACTGGAAACGACCCATGAAAGCTCGAGGAATCCGGATGGAACAAACCGCTTTCTGAAGCCATGAATAATAACATATTGTGAGTCGGTGATTTCTGCTGCTTTGTGTTAAGGCGGGGGGGGGCTGCGTGTTGCTTTGAAGGAAGCGGTGGAGGTGCGGATGGGACGCACTCCCACTCCACAAGCCCATTTAATTAGCAGGTTCAGATTTAGGGCATGCCCACTCCCCACAAACACACACTCTACCGCACGCCGCAGCACCGCCGCGGCTACAAAAGGCAATTATGTCATCTTCCACTTAATGATGGCATGATGGAAGCGATCGATCGCAGGCTGCAGGGAGGCCGCTTGATAAGGCAGCTGCCAGATGCTGTTGAATACATCAGAAACACACCGCAGCACACCGCCCCAACGCCGCGATCCATACCGAGCATCAATACTCCTGCTTTGGTCTCGGCTGAGGGGAAGAATGAATCTCACTCAAAACACGTGTAAGGGAAGTGTGGGCAAGTGTAAGTTCAAATCTAATAACTCCAGCGTCCGTCTCCTGGCTGGAGACGGAACGTTTCTATGATTTTGTTTCTTTATCGAATGCAGTTTCACCCCCTTTTTTTTTTTTAGAAATGTTTCCTGCTTATATACGAAGAGCAGGTTCGGCGTGAGGCCGAGGAAAGGAGTCGAGGAAAGGAAGCGAAAACCAAGTGCACGACACTTTGTGAGCTGCAGCAAACTGTGCACATGAAGCTTTATGATGCTTTAAATTCATCATCCTGAAGAATTTTCATGAAGTTTAACTTTAAATACGAGTCTTTGCATGAACGTGAAGTTCTATTGTTGGCGGCTGCAGCTTCTCGAGGGAATCAAAGTTCATATCAACGTTTAGTTCGACTTTTAAAACAAAAACCTGCAGGAAAACGCAGCGCAAAGAAAATAATAAAACATAGAAACCGTTGTGGATCCTTTTATCTCCTGAAGTCTTTCACTTCACCCCCCCACCACCACCACCACCACCACCACCACCACCCCACCACCACCCAGACTGACCTTCCTCAGCACGATCATGCCGTCCTGCGTGCTCCTGTTGGTGGCGATGTCGAACATGCCGGGGCCGTCGCTCCCGATGACCCTGTAGTCCATCTCCGCGTTCTCGCCGATGTCTCCGTCCATGGCTCGGAGCAGTCCCACCGTGGAGCCCAGCTCGATGGACTCGGGCACCCGGAACTCGTACACGGCTGCGGAGAGAGAGAGAGAGAGAGAGAATTTTAAGAGTTAGGTTTCTGGCGGCGAGATTTTGGTCGATCAGGGAAACGAGCTGCAGGAAGAAAAACGACCAAGATCACTTCCTTGGTTTTATTTAAAAGGTGAATCAATGCTTCTATTTAGATTTTTGTGAACATTTTAATAATTCAAAGCTTAATTAAGAAGCTTTAAGGACCTTAAATTGGACCCAGACATTAATCCACAAAACGCACAGAGGAGTCAAACGACCGAGCGCCTCTCGTGAGTGAGTCAGAACCAATCAGAGAGCGGCGATGTCGGGATGGAGAAGGTGTGAGAAGAGGAAGAAGAGTTTCAGTGCGTTTGCAGATCAGCTGTGGAGCCGGTTTCATATTTCATCACACATTTGGCCTTTTAACATAAGTTTTCACAGTATCGACTCACGACTCCGAGGTTCGGGACGTAACATAAATCCCGGGCCAATTTGCTCCACATAAATTAATTGCTTCTCCTTTTTTTCGTTGTTGTTATTGTGCGAGATGATTTCCTGGTTGGAGGCGGGTGAATTGATGGCGGCCTGTCAGCCGCCGCGGCCCCGCTTGCATCTCGTGTGCTTAAATAAATAGCTGGACTGCAGGAGGGAGCGGGCGTGATATACACACAGCCTGCGGAGACAAACAGCACTGACACACTAATAAAACATGCTGACAGTGTTTTGGCAACGCCTGAGTCGGCAGGTCGCCGTGACGCTGACACTTGCCTCCGCAAACACACACACACACACACACACACATAAACACACACACACACACACACACACGCTGGAAGTGACGCACCACGAGAAGGTTCCCTAGGCTAACCGGTATTTAGCATTGGGTGGAGAAGAAGAGGCATCACTCCTGCAGACAACAATCATATCGCTTCCTGACACTCTACCTCCTCTGGGTTTCCCATTACAATATTTCTTTCTCTTTCTCCCTCTTTCAATCTTCCCCTCTGTCCGCCGCCCCCAGCTCCCTCCATCACGGCCTGTCTTTTTGTCGTCTGCCTCACTCTTCGTCTTTCTTCCTCTATCTTCCCCTCCTGTCATCTCCTCATCCCCTTCGTATCCATCTCTCTCCCTCTCTCTCTCTCTCTCTCTCTCGCTCTCCGTCCCTCCTCTTGCGGTTCATTCATTGGCGGCGAGGCTGAAATGACAGCATCTGCACCCCCCCTACTCCTCTTCCCCCTCCTCCTGCCTAAACACTGATGGGAGGAGGAGGAGGAGGAGGGTGATAAATGGAAGGACAGCAGGAGTTCTGTGGTCGCGTGTTTTTTCCTCTGCGTCGGCCGCTGTGCGCACGCGTCTCCACCCGTACAGTTAGCTCTTAGCGAGGGTAACACAACGACACCGGTAATCTGTCAATCTGATCTGGCTGCTGTCGGCAAACGCAGGAGAGGAGGCGAGGAAGAGGAGGAGGAGGAGGAGGGGGTGAGAGACAAAGGGAGACAATGTGCGAGACTGAAAGAGAGAGAGAGAGTGAAGAGGGAGGGATTGATGTATCATGAGTGTAACAAAAAAAGAGGGAGGACAAAAAAAAAAAAAAGCAACGCACCAAGGACAGTTTGAAGCACTAAATTGAGAACATTGGTTTTATGGAGTAAAAGGCAGCAGGAGAAAGACTTAATAACGGCACAGAGACAAAGAGAGAGGAAGAGGAGAGGAGATAAAACCCAGTGAATGTACTCTCTCCATTTAATAGGGATTACAGGGATGATCTGATGCACTTTGCGGGACCTTTCCCTCCGTCATATGGCTCTATATTTAATTATTCCCTTTAAGAGCCCGGCCTCGGTGGCACAGAACCCAGAGCACCCTGCAATAATCCAAATTCGTTTTGAAACTGACACCAGATGGGGGCTGCTCACTCAGACGAGAGGTTTTTCATGGGTCGGTCACTGTGTGTGTGTGTGTCTGTGTGTGTGTGTGTGTACTCACTCTTGGTGAAGCGCGGCGGGTTGTCGTTCACGTCGGAGAGCGTGATGCTGACCGTGGTGGTTCCTGAGAGGCCGCCCATCTGACCGGCCATGTCTTTGGCCTGGATCACCACCTGGTAGTTCTCTTTGACCTCCCGGTCCATGTCGGGCAGAGCCGTCTTGATCAGGCCTGAGCAGAAATACACAGATTTACACAGAGAACATCCTTCTCCATTGAAATCAATTAAATATCTGTAGATTTTATTTGACGTTTCTTTGCACAAAAAAAATAATTTGACATTTGCTTTTGTTACTGTACTAAAAACATGTTTTCATGTATCTCAAGTAGATTTATTTCAAGGTACTTTTCACTTTAACTCCGCTTCAAACATCTGCGAGTTTCTGTTTATTTTAATAACTATTTCAATAAATCTTATTCTATTATATTAAAAATTGAAAATCATGAAAACAAGCCGAACAGAAGATCCAGAGAGAAAAGTCCCATCTGTAATTTAAGCGTTTCAGACTCGTCTGTTTAATCGTCGCCTCATTTTCTCTCTTCGCTTCCCAGAACTGAAAATATCTGACGAGTGCTCAACACAAGAGGAGCTCGTGACCTCGTGACCTCGCCGACCTTTCACCTTCGGTCGTTTTGCAGCTGCTCATGTAACGTTAGAATGTGTGGGAACATAAAACCTGAACAACCTTCATCAAATCCGCTATAAAACCCAGAATTAGCCCAGGTAGACTGCATCTGAAAAATCACTGTCCTCGGCTGAGAGAAAAGAAAAAACTCTGCCTGCATCGTCTGTATTGAATTAAAGATATTTCATTTTTTTGGATTAATGCATCTACAGGCCACATAATTAAAGCACTGAGAACATTTTATTACCGAAAGGTCAGTGCCCTCGCTCTGTATGCGCAGGAGCACATTGTGGTGGATCGTGTTCTCGGGATTCAGCCGATAAGCCGAAACCAAAGACGGGAAAAAACCCCACAGACTTCTCCTTTAATTCTCCGCGCCTCCAAAACGCAGCGTCATTTATCTTCCCTTTGGAATTAAGAGTCTGTTAATGTTCGGCCTTTCAAGCGCCGTGCCGTGGCGCACTCCTCGGCGCCGGCGTGTCAGATCTGCAGTTTGGAGTCAGGACAGGGAGCGACTGAAGCCGTAATTGGCAGCACATTCAAAAGGTGCGTCTCCGTCTCCCATCAGAGCCGCACTTACATCCTGTCTGCTATCGCACGCCGTACAAGCCGAGCAGGTGGAGGCGGCGGCGGCGGCGGCGGAGACGAAATGAAGTGTGGGAAATAAAGATGAAGGAAAAAAAGAAATCAACCCTAAATAAACTGCTTTGACAAACTTCAGCTCTTTCGGTCTGAATAGATGATTCATTGCGTATCAAACAAGGAGGAAGAGGAGGCGCCTGACGTGGCACATCACTCAGGCTCAGATCACGCCGGCCCCTCCGACTTCTTCCTTTCTTCCTTCCGCACAAACGGCGGCGAGAAGCGCGTGCACGATGCAACTTCCTCTTGCGACCCGTCTCTCGGACGACGCGCGGCTAAGAGAAGAGCGACGGCGGCAGGGGGAAGGTGCGGCAGCTTAAGAAAACAGCATCAGCCTCCGTCTACCTTTTGTCGTTGCTTAATGACGACAATACACGCACACAGAGGAGGAGAGCAGAAACAAATCCTGCTTATAATGTGATGTCCAGGCATGTCTTTGTGTACGGGGGGGATGTCAGCTTACATTCCACATGTGGGATAAACCATATTACTGTTAATCCCTCCGCTAATCTGCAAATGGCTTCTTTTTTTTTTTTTGCGTCGTTTCCCCTTTTGTTTAAGCAAAAAAAAAAGGACACGAGCGGGACGCGTTCCAAAGCGCACATTAATGATTAAAACTAGCATTTTGGGGGGGGTTGGTGATGTGCCACGCTGTCCGACTCCAAATCCCCGTCGCTCGAGAGGGAGGCCGACATGTTGTGATTTCTGGATTCGCTTTAAAGGGAAAGTTTCCTGAGTTCGTTTTACTGATGAATTGTTTTAATTTGCTCAGGTCCGGTGAAGCCCAGCGTGATTCTGACTGGTTTCCTGACTGGGTTCAGGATTCGTCACGTTTCCCAGGAAGACCTCCTCCAGACGAGGGGGGGGGGAACGTGTGGCGTTGAGCTGCAGGTGACGTGGAGGCGGAGGCGGCGGCGGAGATTTGAACGTTAGTCATGAAATCTCACTCGTGATCTGCTCTACAGACTCAAACCATTAGACTCAAGTTGCTTTCACAAATATTCCTTTAAGAAAATAGGATTTTAGGGTAAAAATTATTTAAAATATATATTTTTTTTCTTGTTCATTTAGAGAAACAGGTTGAAATGTTCCTTCTGCTTCATTTTAACATCAGTTGTGACAGAGATGATTTTAGAAAAAAGGAAAAACAACCGACTGCTGCATATATAAATAACTCATTTAGATCTGATGTAACATACGTGTGTATATTCCTTTGAGACGGGATATGACATATTCAGTGATTTACAATGAGTCACGTGTTTCAGCCTTCAAATGCTTTTCATTTTCATGTCTCTCCTGTTCCCAGCAGCTGAGAAATTAAAGGTTCCTCTGGTCCCAGTGGGTTGAGAGAACCTCCGGGTGGATTCGAACTCGTCACTTACCGGTCTCCGGGTCCACGGAGAAGTACGGCTGGCCCTCCAGGATGCTGTACACCACCCTGGCGCTGTTCCCGTAGGTGGCGTCGTCCGCGTCGATGGCCGTCACCTGAATCACCGAGGTGCCTGCGGGGCGGGGGAGGAGGAGGAAGATTCACAATGCTGATTCAGATCAACTCTTCAATACACGCTGAACATGGCCTGCTGGATAACAGGTGAAGCTGATGCACCTTCTGATGAGGTGTCGGATCCCTTTGCGTCACCACGACCAATCTTTACCCCTCGGCCACTTGTGCCCTTACACGTGATTGATTCACGCGGCTAATCGATAAGTCCTAATGTATTTTTTTCTAAAGTGTATCTCTGCGAGCGCACGGGCGGGTCCCCGGTACCGGCTCTTTGCAAACCCCCGGCAGCCTATTAGCGTACCCACGTATCTGCGGAGTGTAAGAAGCCAAACATCTGATAGCAGGAGAAACGACTCTGATCCATTTTCTCTTCCAGAAAGGCTGAAGCCCTATTTCAGCAGAACAAAGGGAAGCGGTTAGCCAAGTGTTACCTCCCAAATGGCGCCTTGCAGGGCCAAGTGTTGCCTCATTACATGCAGGGGGGAAATTAATTGAGTAGAAATATTTAATGGCAAAGTGGTATAAATATAGAATTGTGCAATACAATGAGATAACGACCTCGTGAAACTTCTCTTAATTTGACGTCAGCTGAGATGTGAGAGTAGTTTCCTACTTTTTAAAAATCAATGTGATGTGTGAGGACGAAGGCTGAAGGGAGCCCAGGCACCACGGATGTCTGACTCGGTGTCGGTGACAGTTCGGCAGGAAGTTCACCGAACCCTGGTCACTAATACCTTTAACTAGGGAATTAGACTCAAAGAGGCTTTTCTGACACGGAGGCTTTTAGAGAAATATCACTGATCCACGTCGGCCATCTCATCGCCGACTTTTAGGGGAAAGACTTTTCAGTCGGGGGGCGACCGCGGCTCTGGTGCAGGTGGAGTAAATTACCGTGACTGTAATCACTCAGTTGTCAAAAGGAGGACGCTCGTCGTCAAAGCCGTCCCTGACCGAGAGTCGGGGGGGAATGTCAGGGCTGCGAGACCATAATAAAACTCCAAGTGTGTGTCACGTTTAAAGGGGCAGCGTCTCCACGCAGTCACTCGTGAACACATGCTCTGCCAAGCGGTGACATCACACCTCAGTTGTTGCCATGGGCACCCGTGCTGCCCTTAGATAAGTGCTGGCCTCTCTCCTGGGGGGGGCTGAACCAAGTGACAACTCTGTCACATGTCTGGGCTGCAGGACCCACGTCCCTCCGTCCCCGAAGCAGCAGCAGCAGCAGCAGCAGCAGCAGCACAACACAGAGTTCACTCCATGTTTTTCATGCAAGTATTGATTAGGAGGCTTTTTATATTGTTTATCTATATTCATGAGGCCGGTGTGTACTTTTAGACCGGCAGCCGGAGCAAAGTGCACGGTGAATTAAAGTTTAATTTGGTGCCCGGACGGAGGGAACAAATGAAAACAGCAAATGGTGCTGTCTGAGGAGCTGGCGGCCCAGAAATAGAACCGGCGGTTACTCGCTGTGATGACTGAGCCGAGCGACGTCGGTAATTAAATTAAAATACTGTTTTAATAAGACACAATACTGTATTCGGGAGATTATCTGCGCCGGTGCTGTGACGCGCTACCTTGTTTATTCTCTGGTCATAAAACAACGTCTCCCTGCTTTAATTAGCGGGGCCGTCGCTGTCGAGTCATTATTATGATTGATAAAGTCCCATTGATCCAGTAAGACTGGCATCTCGATGATAAACCTGTTAATCCAGCTCCTGGCACACAAACACCTTCACTTGGGTTATTATTGTCTGTTTGATGATGTGAAATATGGTTCAGCACACTGAACAGGATTTTGTTTTGCAGCTGCAAAAACTATTTCTTTCTTTCTTTATCATTTAAATCCTTAATTTCTAATTCATTCATTTCCAGCAGTGGGGGAGAGAAATCTCATCTTTATGTTTTCTGAGCTTATATTTTTGACAAAACAATAAAATGTAAAATAGAGAGTTATACGTGTACGTCAGGAACTCACCGATGTCGGACATCTCAGGGACTCGAGCCATGTACGGGTCCTTGGTGAACCGCGGCTCGTTGTCGTTGATGTCGTGGATCTTGATGATGAACTCGGACTCGCCCTCCAGCGCCTCGTTGGTGAAGCGGTTGACGGCCTTGGCGTGGAGGATGTAGTAGGCCTTCTCCTCCCGGTCCAGCCTCTTGGTGGCGTGGATGTCCCCCGACTTCTCGTCGATCCTGAAGAGGGAGCCCGCCCCGTCCCCGTTGAGGACGTACCGCACGCTTCCGTCTCCTCGGTCGGAATCCGAATGAAGCTGAGGTGGGAGAAGAGAAGGAGGACGATCAGAACACGGATCCCTGCAGGACCTTCGCAGCAGTTTAACGCAGCTGTTAGTGGTGTTTTCGTTTTAATAAATTCCCACTTTGCCGCTCTCTGTTACTGATTGTTATGGCACAACAGTGACTCAAACTCCACTTCATGAAAGCTTCCACATTTGCTTAATTTGCCGGAGTGTCAGCTCGTTCTTTCAGGGGAAAAAAATCTATAGTAGTTAGCCTGAGCCGACATAACCACGTCCAACGGAAAATTAATTTTTTTTAAAAAATGAGTGCTGGCTGCTCTGTTTGATTGACGGCTGATCTTTGAGAGGTGCGGAGCAGAAACACATCCCAGAAACGAGCACTTTGTGCCAAAGACGTTAACAAAATCAACTTTCAGAGCAGAAAGCACTTAAACATTTCTGACACACTGTGCACATATCAATAATCGGGCCAATCTGGGCCTTGGCAGAGAAACTCTGACAGCTTTGATAAACAGTTTTTTTTTCTCTAACAGATTCACATCATCTTCAGTAAACTGTCGCTGACGCTGACACGTTCACCTCGTGTCTGCGTCGAAACCGCAAACTTTCCGACCTCGCGTGTTCTGGTTCTGTTACACGCAGGTCGTCATCGGGGGGGGGGGTTTTGAACGAGGGAGGCATTTTCACCGCGCTGTTAAAAAACAAAGAACGCTGTTGGGTCGAAGTCTGTGAAGTAACAGACTTCACAGACGCGTGCGCACGCCCGCCCGCCCGCCGCCTGCCAACCCCGATGGATCGGCAGCGCGGCCGGCGTGCCAGAGGACCACGAGAGTCCGCTGGTCTGCGCTGCTCCTCATATCCCCCTCTCGCTATCTCCTCTTTTAAGTTTTTTTTCTGCATGAGCAGCAGCTTAGCATGCTCTGACATTTTAATTCCTCCACCAAATCCCCCTCCCCCAACATATTTATCTCAGAGAACTCATCAAAAGCTTGTCCAGTCAGCCCCCCCCACCCACCCACTTCCCCCGTCCCTGCTTTAATAACCAAGGACATGCTAATAACTGCTGGGGGAGGTAAAGGGCGGAAACAGGAGGCCACATGTCAAGCACCAAATGAGCCAAACGCCGGTTTTAATGTTTTCCCCGATGAGTGGAAAACATTCGCTATAGGACGTAGTTCTGACTTGTGTTATTGACACCTCATTAACTGGAGTGAGCCGTGTGATTCTGCTGGGTTTTTTTCCGAACGCGTATTTTCCCTTTCAGCGGGCGAGATGTTGTTGTTGCCGCGTTGTTGCCGTGCCAAGCCTTCTTGGCTCGGCCGGTGGACAGACTGCGGGGGGATATTGTACGTTGCAGCTGGGTCACGTGGGAGCGGCGCTGCAAAAATCTCCGCGCTCATCATATATTCAAAAGCTTTTCATCCCAGGTGCTCGGGAGCTTTACTAATTCATGCTGTTCTATCGGGGCAGAGCTGGCACATGCGAGAGCAGCAGCTTTGTGGATTAGCATCTTTAACACTATTTTGTTCTCGTGCTTGAATGCTGGTTAAAAAATGACTGTTTTCATTCCTTCCCGTGTCTGACAGAGCCACTCGAGTGTGTTGCAGAATTTTAGCATCGTCGGATTAGGATCTCGAGTGGAGCACTGTTTCATTCACCCACTTGTGTGTGTCTGCGTGTGTGCCAACCGCCAGGAGAATATCTTGCAGCATTTTATTTGTTTTCTGTTCCGCTTTACAGTTCATGCTTCCAAACAGAGACTCAGTTGGCTGAAAACAATCCACTTCAAAATTATTATCTTTCTCCTGCTGTTATAGCTGCAATGTTCTTTTCTATGATTGTCTATCAAGCGGCCTATCTCTGCCGGCACGACAATTCAGTTAATAACTGTTGAGTCCTCTCCTTTCGGGCTGAGATGTGAGATAGACGGTGTGACATACGCGGCGTCGACTGTCATTTCTATGGAAACAGAGAGACCTTGCGGCTCTGAAGAGTTCCCCCTCGCTCCCCGAAGGATATTACAAGGCAAGCGCGGAGCATCGAACCCCGGCGTCTGCTGCGGTGACCCTGGTCCCTCCCAGTTGCCCACCGTGCCTGGCGAGGAGAAATTTACTGCCGCCTCTCTGCTCAAATTAAGAGGAGGGGGGAAAAAAAACCTCTCCCGGAAATCAATGTGGCAGCCCAACGTGCATTCACAATGGCCCCTCTGATCAATTTATATCGAAAATACAATTAAACTGTCACGGGGTGAGAAAAGAAAGCCACATGTGCAGTCAGTATGGTCACCAAGTAGCCCGGACACATCAATAGCTGGCCTTTTCTCCTCTGCCCTCCTACGGCACCGGCTCGTAAAGAAGCCAGAGAGCATGACGCCATTAACACTGGGACTTCGGCTCTTTGCAAGAAGGAGGACGCTGTGAAGAATCTCCGTGTCATCAACTCGCTCTACAACAGAGATATTCAGGGAACAGAATAAGTCAAATATAGATGTTTTAGTTTTATTCAACAAAAGAAGCTCTCAGCGGTTAAGGTGCAAACACATGAGCAGCTTTGCAAAAAAAAACTCAAATAAATATGTAAAACGATATTAAACAAATATTTTGATTTGATATCCTGATTCAACTGGAGTTGTTTTCGGACATTCTGTGGAGTTTCTACTTGGGGATTGACCGGAGAAGCTCCAGACGCACGCGTTCAGCCCCTCTGGACAATGTCAGGAGATTCCCCCCCGAGTTCAGTGTCTGTCTGAAAGCAGCTTTATTTTTATTTCTCGCTGAGCGTCAGATGAGACGATTGATTCTTCTCTCATGTCTGTCTGGAAAATATGGGCCTGCGGGCAGCGGCTTGTTAGCCTAGCTTAGCTGTTTGTACTTTGCTTTCTGTAGCGCGATCGAATCAGTTAATTAGAGTCTTCTTATCTAACTCTTTCCCAAAGTGTCAAACTATTTCAACCTGTTTTGTAACAGAGGAAAAAAAACCAAAAAAAAACACGTGTCTGTATCTTGAGAGAAAAGCAGATGAAGGAAAGTTGCTGAGCCTCAAATCAAGACAAACTTAATTGCAGAGAAAACTTGAAACGTGTTGATTTGCATTGGAAACAGGTTGAAACACTCTCGCACGCTTTGAGGGAATCACACGTTAAGAACTCAATTACAGACACAGACGACTCGCTGGGAATCAGCTGAGAGGCATTTACCTAAAAAACACCGTCGTACCTTCAATGAAATGATATATATTTCAAACCCTTCCACTCAATTAGCCTTTTCTGCTACAGTGACACCATAACATTTTCCAATGCCTCGGCGGGAAGATATTTATTTGCCGTCGCGCGAGCTCCGTCTTGCAGTTTGAAGAGGGCTGAGAAGTGAAGTGGTACTCGTCAGACATCTGTGCGTGAGAACTTACGAGCGAGCCGTCTTTGTTTGTGGAATTAATCAGCTTCGAGTGCAGCAAATGTTAGTGCCGAGACTCGATCTGGCCGCCATTTGTGCCGCACTCGAGTTAGGCCAAAAAGGATGGCACGGGAAAATGGGCTGCTCGGGGCAATTAGCCAGTTAGCCTTTAAGGCCTTGTGTCCTGGCCTGTCGAGGAACTGGCGGCCGGCTCGGCGGCCAGATGGTAGCCGCAGACTGTGCACAGAAATAGCCGATCGAATGCCCGTTGATGTGTAAACTTGAGATACGTGGTCGGGAGCTGCAGACACTTAAAGGTGAAATGTCAGTTAACATTTGTTTTCCTCTCTCGTGGATCAGACGTTGGTTTGTTTTCTGCATAATTTCACCACCACGCTTTCTTTTTAGCCGAGGGACGATTCCCAAAGGTTTCGTATTGGCCGCGAATCTGGACACGGACATCATGTCCTCGGTGTCGCTCCAGAGAATTAGTCTCCACACTCACCAGATACATGCAAGTTACAGTTCTCGTCTTATTAAGGGTTTATTTCATAAGCTTTTAGACTTCAGCTGTAAGTTTTACATTGCAAACTACAATAACATCTATAGAGGGCAGTTAATAGATAAGCCTGATTGTTTTCAGTGAGATGAACATGAATTATTCCCTATTTAAAGTTTGCATTTTTATAAAACAGATGATAAATAAAGTGTGAAAAATGCTTGAAAAGAGTTTATTCATTTGGACTGAATACAGGATGAGAATATTCATGGATTTGTGCATTTTTTTTGCAAAAATTTAAGATCTTAATTTAGGAAATAATTACTTCATGACATTCAGAATTTTTTTTTTTTTCAGTGCAAAACAAATAAATTAAGATTCAGAAAAAGCTCTGAAACACGATTATACTCTAACGTGGGCTGATGAGCACAGAAAATACGATTAAATCACAATTAAATTAGTTTCAAAAAGCCAGAATTAAAAGTTTAGTAAAAAGTTCAACTGTTTTTATTTCATCTTTGGTGAAACGTTGGTGAGTCTGCTCGGGGGGATTTGAACTCCTGACCTCAAGAATCCTGGCTACGGCCCTGTGTTACTAACCCTAACCCCCCCCTCCCGCCTATTTCCTAAATGAGTAAATACTGTAAATGCCTGATTGTTTGATGATAGAAAATCTATTAATCTCACCATCGGGCGTCTGAAAGAGTCGTGATCAGGCGACAGCAGTGAGACAAAGGCGCGGTGCCGCGGTGACGTCGGCGTATCTCGCTCAGACACGGTTTCGCCCCTGCGACGATGTCAGACAGATGTTTGTGGGTTCTCACCGCCGCATGACCTCATCGCACCCTTCCCTCCGCCGCTCACGCTGAGGGGGAGACGAGCGTAATTGAAGTTGCCCCCTCCAGGCGCACAAGAGGGAACTTATCGCCTAATCAACAAACACCGCCAATGTGTGCTCCAGGTCGCCGCTGGAGACCGCAGGGGTTGCCATGGCGCGGTTACAGCCAGGCCTGTGCCATATTGCAAACTCCTCTGCCAAGGTGAGCAGCTGGTAATGGGGGAGCATGAGCACAGAGCAACATAAAAAAAAAAAAAAACAGCCCACCCCCCTACAAACAAACACACAAAACCCTGCACCTTTCCACTCCGCTGCTGTCGCTCAAGTCTTTCCCCCAGGACGCCTCAACCACTGAGTCATGCAGGAGTGGGAAGCGAATTACGTCTGTGTTCATCTGCCTTCTTCTTCACCCGCTTCCTCTGATTTCCAGCCCATTACTGGATGCTGGAGTTCGCGGGGCGTGCGTGCTCGCGTGCACGCCGGCGTGTTTGTTCACATGCAGAGAACACTCCTCGCTTGCAAGGGACTATGTTGAGGAGTCTACCCACCAGGCCCAGAACCACTGGGGCCTATCAGGGGCTGTAAATACTTTATGAGATATGATAGTGCAGCACAAACACTCCTCAACCACAGGCCATTAACCATTTTCAGAGGATACGTGCCCTTTGGTAAAGTAAGAAATAATAAAATAAACAAACATCCTCTTCCCCCCAGTGACAGACCAGGCCCTCGGAGGCCTGTATGCAGCTCGCCTGCTAATGAGAGGCAGTGTACGATTCCCCCTCCTGCAGGAAAAACACAGAATCGCTGGCCAACACAGCGAGATTAGCAAGATTAGCAGCCAACCAGCTCCCGGACGAGACGCTGCCAGAGTCTCCTTCTCCGTCTCATCTCCATCACTTCTCCTAATTCCTTCCTGTTCCGACTTCCTTTTGTTGTGCTCGTTCAGGAAAGATGGCAAATTTCATTTGTTAACTCGATAAAGCCTTTGTTTAAAAAAGAAAAAAGAGCAGAGGAAGAAAAAAGCAACAGCGGGGAGATCGGGTTTTAACAAATAGCTGGAGACAGGATGCTGTAATTCAGGAGCAGTTTCCTCATCTTCAACGTGTGTCGAGAGCTGCTCCCTTGTTTGTAATAACATGCCATTGTGTTATTTCCCTTTTTTTTTTGCAGCACAAACAAAAGTGGTTTTGTTCCATCTGTGGTTGCCATGAAGTCACTCACAACGACGAAAACCCTCTTTTTAGCGCCGCTTTGTGCTCTTTGCTTTGTGTTTTCTCTCCTTCCGACCTCTGCATTGTGAGCGCGCGGCCTCCACCTGAGGATACAGATGCAGGCGGTTGTTCTCCCGCGTCGAGCGATGATGCTCAACTCAAAAAAACGCCATTCATTCCCCTTCAGGGCCTCATTCATCATTTGTACTTTATCTCGCAATTAACAAACAGTAATTGCAATCAGATAAGACGCACGTTCTGCAATCCTGCGTGACGACCGGCTCGCGAGCCGCCGAGGAGGAGAAGCGCCCAGCTGCATGTGCTTTGGGGGGAAACAACAAGCGCTCAGAGTCATGATTAAGTACGGCACTCGATGGTTGATGCCTTAATGGCGTCTTCAGGAGACAGGCTCTCAGGATGCGGCCTCTGGCTCTCTAAGTGTAGACCACACTCAGATAATCCATTCTTCTTTTGCTATTAGTCCTTTTACAAGCTAAAAGGACGAGTGGCACATCAATCACCACTCTCTAAAGACAAAGTGGTTTGATCATGCTTGGTACTTACTTTTGATCTTCATTCACTACGGTTTTTCTTTCCTTTCCAGCTCTCTCTCTTTTTTTTTTTTGTTCTTTCTCGTATTTGCTCGCCTCGCACCGCAGCGGGCTCTGTAATCCTTTTAGACCGGGGCTGAAAGTCAACGCTCACTCAGGGAGGACGTATGTTGCAGAATCTCATTTGGTCGGATGACTCTATCCTCCGCGGACACACGATCGGAATGCAAAGCACCGGGCCCCCATTCAGCTCCTCGCACAAAACAGCCTTTCTTCCTCCTCAGTCGTCCCGACCTTGCCACGACGCTTCACAATCTCCTCAATTACAGTAGCTCGGAAGAGGAGACTGATATCTCGACTTCCGCTCCGCCGCATGTAAAGCAAGCATTATTTGGTCTTCTTGTACGTCCCCCCCCCCAATGTTATCTGGGTCGACACAGTGTTTTCATTTTGTCGAAATAATAATACCTTCGGAGGGAAGTCATATTTCACTGTGGGTCGAGACGGCTGCGTTGGAATCACTTGATGTGAGTGGAATGGACTTTGTGCGACAGCCGACAGCCGACAGCAAACACAGCCTGAGGACGGACGGACAGGAGTCAGAGTATCGTGTCACGTCCGGCTCGTCATTCAGAGCAGATCTCTTCCTTACGGCGTCAGGTAATCCATGATTCTTCTCACAGAAGGAAGTTAAGGCTCCTCCCGCTATTACAGAAACTTAATTTCCCCCAAAATAAGAAATTGATGTCAGAAATTTCAGATATTTTTGTAAAATGTAAATGAAAGCAACAAAAATCTGGTGGAAATCGTCTTTGCTCTGGTTTGATGGACGGGACGGACTCGGAGCTGCGTCTTCAGAAATATGTATCAACAAGGCAGGAACATAATGATAAAATAGCGACGTGTAGAAAGTTCACGCTGTGTTGTGTTGACAGGGACTTTGTGCGAAGTTTAAAACACTTTAAATCCCAGAAGAATAAAAAACAAACGGGTAGAAAAACAGCAAATATAAAAAAATAAAACTGCAGATTCGACGCACCAGAGTTTGTTTGTGTGCGTTTGTGTGTTTTGTTGCCTCGTCTTTTGTTGCTAAAGCGATCACCTCCGTGGTGTCTACACTTGTTAGAGACCACTTATCAGTTTAACGGTGCAGCCCGTCACCCCCGAGCCGTCTAATGATGAAGTTTAGAGTGTGTTGCTCTCTTCTGTCTCGGCTCAGCGTTAGTGGGTGGTGATGGCAGCTCGCAGCGACTACAGAGCACTTCCCTCTTTCATTCTCAACAAACTGCTGTCGAAAACCGAAAAAAAAAAAAGGGAGAGAGTTTAAATTCGGAGGGAGCTGAGCTAAGCTCCTTCAGGAGACCTAAGCTCCCTCTGAAAAAACTGCAAGTGTGAGCGGCTGAGGGGAAAGTGACAGTTTGCCGCCCGGGATGTAAACACAAACACTTCTGCAGGCGTGATGTCCGTCGGAGGAGAAACACATTGAAACGTAGAACAACTCTTCAGAGCAACAGGTCTGAACCGGTTAATGAGGTGGATGATTCTTTTGCAACTACTTCTTCTAAATATGGACAAAAGTTAATGCACAATAATCTTCTCATTCATTTTAGTTTTGAATAAAAAAAGGTGACGCACTGGAGGACAGACGGTAAAAATAAGAAACTCTTGTCTGTATGTTTTTATATATGTAATTTGTAGTATTATTCAACAAGTTCTCACATGTTGAGGTGTAAACACATAAGCAGCTTTGCATGAACTCAAATAACTCAATAAAACAATATAACACAGACATTATTAAGATATTAACATATTGAATTAAAATCTGCGAGTCTATAAATTACTTTTTGTGGCTTATACAGAGGGAAAGACTTATATTCAACACCATGGTTTTAATTAGTGTTAAATGTTTTCATGCTCTGATGTTCAGAAAACATCACTTTCCTCAGACTGTCCTTTGCTGCAGCTCCTCATTTCAGCCTCTGTCTCAAACCCTCGGTTTTAGCTCCTGTCTCTTTAAGACTTGGTCTAACGTGGACGAGCAGATCTAGATGTTATTAATCCGTTGGACTCGTCCCGTGAAGCTGCTGTGGTGCAGATGTGTGAAAACCCCCCCGACTGTGCCATTACCTTTCCGACATACTGCATGTCCGTCCCCATGTACTCCTCCAACAAAAAGAACTGGTTCCACATCCACCCTCGCTTGGAGCGTCTGAGCGGCACTCCGTTGGCGTCCTGTCCCGTCAGTCCCGCGGACCCCCTCCGCCCCCCTGTAGTCCTCCGCAGGGCCCTGAGCCCGTACCCCGGAGAGCTGAGGTGTGCCGCGGCCCACAGCACCATCAGCACGCACACTTTCCCTCTATCCATGACCACACCGCCGCGACCTTCTCTCGTCTCCGCCGCTCAGGGGTCTGCGTCCGGCGTTCTTCGGTCAGAGCGTCGGATCAGTCCTCATGCTGTAACCTACTGAAGCAGGGACGGCTCCTCGCACTCGCACGGGGAGGCAACCAGCACCTGCAACATTTACACAGAGAAACAGAGAGTCAATACTGGGAGGGGAGGAAGCAATTTGTTACAGCTCTCGACTTTTCTCACAACGTGGACTCAACACCGACGAGATGGAGATTAGGGATTTCTGGAGAAGGGGTGGAAACTCAGTCAAGACCAAAACAGACGTTTCTCTAAAATCCACGAAGTTAAAGATGTATGAAGTAAATAAACTTAACAACACTGTAAATAAGACGTAGATAATAAACCAAATTGCGACACTATTTCAGGTGGAACAAGGCGTTTCACTCCCTGTGCTTTCTGTAACATGTACGTTAGAAAATAAAGCTGAATCTAAAACCTAATTTCACAATATTAAAGAGAGAGTGATGCACCACGAGGAAACAAACGATGGAAGTATAATATTCAAATGAAAGTTCAGATTCTTCAGATTTTTAATGTGCCTTCAATGATCCCTCAAAAAAACTGCGAACATGAGATGAGTTTAATTTCAAACCCAAAAAGATAAAAAAACAGACAACAGGCTGGTTTTTCCTGCATCTGTAAAGTTGTGTTTGTGTATAATCGCTTCATAAAATCTGCCGCAGAAATCAAAGTGCGAATGCAAAGATTTTAAAGAAAACCTTTATTTACAGACCTCTTGTTTGATCGTATATCATTTACTTCCTAATTAGCTTCATGTCCAGTGTCTGAGTTTCACTTTCCTTGTCTTACTTTGGCCCAAAGAGAAATATTCAGTCAACCAAGTCACTTATCGAGCAAATATTCCAAGGTTCTACTGAGACTCAGCGTCTTGAGTGTGAAGGTTTTTCCACTTTTTCAATTCAATTTTTAATAGGGTAATAGAATTCAGGCCTTTTTTTCAGCACACCACCTTGAGATGCTTTTGATAAACCAAACAGTTAATCAGACAGAAAAACCTGGATTTTGAATGATCGGGTTGAGGTCGAACACAGACTCGAGATCCAAAAGATTAGAAGCGGGAAAAAAAAGCGGACGGCCGCTTGGAAACCTGCAAAACACGGCTCCTCCTCCGCGTGGGATTGATTCCTCCGCTCCCACACACACATCCACACGAGCCCCCGATAAACATGCATGTGCACACACCTACTGTATGTTGAATGTCAGCCATCCGAATGATAAGCAGGCTGAGTGCTGCCTAACCAGATAAATATCAGATTAGACATTTTACACATCAATGTATGGGGCTTACATCTTGTCCAGCACGTGTCGAGCTGTTTTATCTCCATTAAGCCCCCGAATCAACATCTAATAGAGTGCGCGGCTCTATGCGGAGCGGCCCCCGCTCTATCTTTTTAAACAATCTGGTTCGGCACACTTTGTTATCACGCCAAGCAGAATGCCAACGGGGACCCGGGGCAATGTCAACCCCGGTTTATTACCTTAAGATCAGTGTAAAGATACTGAGCAAAATGACTGTTTGCAAAACCACGGAGAAAAGGCCCCGGTGTGGGCAGCGGAATATCTCCGTCCCTCTCCTGCGAAGGCCGGCGCAGGGAGGCGCTGGCGAATGTGAGAAGGAAACGGAGGTGGAGGAGGAGGAGGAGGAAGAGAAAGAAGGCCATGTATTCTGCTTTTGTTCTCATTATTCCGCACAGGCCCGGGCGATATCCAGGCTGCCGGTGGTGTTGCTCGGCTGTGGTTTGGTAGGAGGAGGGTTATCAGCGAGTCCACTGGGGAGCGTGTGCAGCGTTCCTCCGTATCGCTTGCTCTCAGAAGGCATGTGGAAGGGGCGGGGGCGAGGGTGCGAGGCGAGGGGGTGCAGTCTCGCCCCGATGTATGGCAGGTCTGCTCCACTGCCCTCACACAGTGTGTTAGTGAATGAAGAAACGTGTCTGTGGACATGAATTAAGTACGCTGACCTGCATGCAGAAGTGGAGTCGGCCCGACTGAAGGGAGCGAGGGAAATGGAGCGAGAGAAGAGGAGTGAGAGGAAAGGTGCCGGGGGTGGGGGAGCTGTCACAATACCACAGCTTTGTCTTGGAGCGCTAAGTTTAGTATCTGAAAATCTGCTCCAACACGAATGAAGAAAAGCCATCAAGCAATTTCACAGAACAACCGCTGAGCTCCATACAAACAGACGTCTCACCACATCGACTGGGACGGCCTTTGTAGCAACTTTTTGTTTTTTCTTTCCTGCGCGGGCGTTTTGATGTCGACCGGGCGTCTTTGTCGACTCGATGAAACGAAAATACAGGAGCTGCACATTTCACTCCGGTGCCCGTCTGTCAAGACGTTCGAAGGGGTAGAAGGAGTCGGCTCCAAACATAATGGAGAGTTTGATAGTTTGAGTGAGGGACTGTCTGTTCCTCGGGTTCGTAAATACAGTTTGACTATCTTGTTTACTTTCACTCGTGCAACCACGTCCCAGAATGCATCGGGGCACAGAGGTTTTACTTATTTCACCAACGTCCTTAGAAACTCTGAAAATCGAATCAATTCATCAAATGAACATTATTTCTTTGAGCAAGGTGCAGGTCAGGTAATCTTGACCTTCCAGTAGGAGAAGCCACCTCCTCGTTTTCCTTAACTTCAGCTGTTCAGGTTGCTTGTATTTGTCTGTCTGGCTTCAAACTAACGTTCTGAAATGATTCTCAGGTTCAGGTCGGGTTCGGTCACCTTGACCGGGCTGTCAACTTGATTTTTTGAGGCTGTAATCAGGGAAAGTGTTGGGGGGGTCAGAATGCCCGACGCGCTCGGGGTCGGGGCTCGGTTAGTTTCCTCTCAGGCTCGGTCAAAAAATAGCAGCCGGAGCCGCACACTCTCAGAGAGATGTCAGGTGCGCACTGAAGGACGACCTCCGAGCGAACACGGTGACGTCACATCGCCCCTCGCTCAACTTCTCGAAAAACAAATTCCTGACCTCGAGCAGCGATTGCTAATGCAGAAGCACCTGCTAAAAAAGTTCTTGGGGGTTGGAAATCGGATGTAGTTACCGTGACAACACTCGAGGGGGAGTGAAGGAGAGGTAGAAACGTCCTGTCAGAGCAGTGTCAGCAGTCCGGCTGGGAGACTGGCCCATCCATTACGCTACCTGTCTTCCACGAGGCAGCCAAGGCATGCCCTGCTTTCCCCTTATGAGGCAAATTGCGAGCGTTTGAAGCAGCGGGGTTAGGTCCCCTCTTTCTCTTTTCCCTCATGCCATGCAGTTTATAGCACTCACCCCCCACCCCACATCCCCTCACCCATCCCCCCTTGTCCCTGCCTACTTTGCTTGCATGGGCCCGAGCTGATATGCATTATCGCTTTTCGGGCTGAAAGCCAGTCACTTTGCATGTGTCCTCTGCCTGGCTCAGCACGGGGAGGGGATGGGGGGGGAGTGGGGGGGGCAGGTCAGCAGTGCGTGTGCTGATGGAGGCAGGTGAAAGTGAGATGGACTGTCAGGCTTCTTAATAACACCCGTGGAGAAATAGTCTCTCAGACCAGCGGCTCTCTACTTTCTCTGAGCTGTTTTCTATCTCAATGTGCGAGATGACTGGATGATTCTTGTTCCTTCTCTCCCCCCCTTCCTCTAGTATTTCCCCTTTTTTTTTATTTCCCCCCCATCTCTAACTCCCTGCACACTCGACTTTATGAATTTACTTAATTGACGCTGGTGAGGAGCATGTGGGACTTTGAGCTATTGATTTGCTCCAGGCTTCGGCGTGGTTGGAAATACCAGTCGGTCTCTCGGGTGGACTCATGAAGCTTTCTACCTCGAGTCCCCCAGCGCTGGGAAGCCGGCCTTTTCAATGGATTTCTTCATAATGTCACTGTGGAAAGCTAATGCTTGCACTGTATGGAGGGCTCCGCCGTCCCCGAGGAGCGTTCACCCCTTGACCACATTTGTCATAGCCTGGAAGCCATATTGTACAGCTCCATGCCCTGATAATTCTCCTGACAAGGGACCGGGAGTAAGTCAGCTAAAGCTTTATTTTGCTACGTCAAAAAAAAAAGGAATGTCACTCCGAGTTAAGAAGGCTATGGTGCCACATGTAGCCCAGTGGCTACGACAAAATGCCTGCCTCTTTGCATTTGCACTGGATGAGAGTGAGGTCAGAGGAAAAGATGGACGGAGACTTAGAGGGAATTTGAGTCCGTGGCTTCTCTCGACTTGAGTCTAATTCGTAATATCAGCCTTCTTCTTTTCTGTTGGCACCGAGTTAATTAACCGGATTAATGACAACATTTCTTATTGTTAAGAATAAGTCTGAGAGGTCACGGAGCACGAGCGCCCAAACAATCATTTGAAGGGGGGAAAAGCACTGGGGAGAAGTTAATTATTATTGCATAAATTGTCCCTTCCAAGCATCCATCCAAGTCCAACTTTGACCTTTTGTGCTTTCTGTTTTTTTATGGGAAGTTTTATCGCTGATTATTATCAACATGTCAGGTTTTGCAACTGTCTCCATTTTGCTTCCAAATGCAGCTGCTCTCACCGTCTGACCGTGTTGAGGAGAGGTCACGGTGACATAAACAGTCTCACTGTCACAACACAAATGGAGACAATGAACCCAAGTTGTAATTGGACACAGACAAAAGCACCAAAGTAGGACTGAGTGTGTCCTGGTTCCCCGGCGTCTTCCTCCAACACCCGCCCGCTGTGGGTGATTTCTGAAAAGGAGCCACAGGTCTCTCAGTCTTTCCCTTTTCGCTTTCCCAGGGAGCACCATCGTCATAATGAAGGTGTGTAATAGAACATGACACCGTAATTATATTCTCCCAGTTAAGAGGCAGTGTTTACAACAAGCACAAGGCTGCCTTTATTTTCTCACACTCCCTCGCTCTCTGTCTCGCTCCCTCGCCTGCCCCGTCTACGCTTCACATCATGTGCCATTTAATTGCATTAAAAAAAAAAATGCTTGATGAAAAAATGAAAAAAGTAAATTGCTTTAAATTGCCTGTCACAGATTGTGTGGAGTCGGCGTGGAGCAATAAGACTCGTGCATTGTTTTGGGTGCTGGGTAAGCAAGATTAATGCGTCGGCTGCCAATTCTTCGAATGCCCCGCGATTCCACGCTCAAAGAATTGCCTGGGATAACGTTTTGAATCACCACAATTAGCTATTAAACGTATCTATTGGTTTTATCGAACACACGGGGGCCGCGAGGATAGAGACAGCGACGCAGAGAGACCCACAAATGTATCTGTCAATACATATTGGATCTGGCCGGCTAATGGCCTTTCCAGTGCACATGTGTTATTACACACAACAGGCCTGGGTGGCATTTTAGGCTGATGCCGACTTGAGGGTGACCTCTTAGTGTACAGGCCTCCTCCTCCTCGTCTCTCTGTCTCACCTCCTCCTGCCTCTCCCACCTCCTCCTTCTGTTTTTTTTGTTGTTTTTTTTACCCTAACGAGGGATATGAGCGACAAGGCAAAGCACCCTATCGCGCCTGTTGAGCTGAAGACTTCCACAGCAACCCAGAAAGAGCCCCGGGGGTGCAATTAAAAGTGAGAGAGAAGAATGTCAGCCAGGGGGGCGAGCAAGGGGAAAGAAAAGGGGGGGGTTGGGCACTGGTGCCACAGGTAACGTGGTCATGTCACAATCCACAGAGGAGGCCCTTAAAGGCTGCTAATGTGCGGAGGTGTCTGCAGTAAGTCGTTCCAGCGGCTCCGCTCTCTCTGGCCTCCTCGCCTTCTCCTCCTGACCCTCCTCCTCTTCCCCCTCTTCCTCCTCCTCTTCCTCGCCTCATCTCACAGCGACTTTGTGAAGAAGCCTCGGACTCTGTGTCATTCACGATTCATGTTACTCTGCTCGCGGGACAAATTTACGGCTAAGTCCCAGGTGTGGATTGGGGAGCCGGTGCGCTCGACCCAAATCCACGGCTTCCCATTTGTCTCACTGCCCATGTGGGTTAGTGGTTCACAACCAGGTTTACCGATGGCAAAATACCAAAAAGCGGAATGAAAACAAGCCCTTGTGTGTTCCTCGTCTTTACAGCAAAACGGGTACAGATGCGACCACACAGGAAAAAAGAATCCCTCACAGCCCTGTCAATACATATTGATCTTTTATTTAGCTGAGAAACACAGTCTAGACACACTGCCGCATTGTCTTGGAAATAAGTTCCCCCCCCACACACACTCCAATGCGACGCACACGCCTCACAGATTAAGGCGAGGAAATTGATCACTAAAAAAAGGGAGATTTCAGACAGATGGGGGATATTACCACAAAGGAAAAATAAAAGATGTGTTCGGATTGCGGGAGGGCGGAATCATCAACACGGAAAAAAAAAACGCCGGCGAATAAACAGCTGAAAAATCCCCCCAGTCAAATTGGAATGCAAAGCTGAAACGAAAATTCCCGACAGGATGTCAGCACCTGAGTGCGAAGCACCCGGCGCCCTCGAGTCGAAAATTAGGATTCAGCGTACAACACTTGAACGGCACCGAGATTTAGTTAACGGTTCTCTAAGCCCTCTTTCTGCTTCTAAATAGCACATTAAGTTTCACCTCAAGACGCGTTAACAACACTTCAACGTACTCTTACCAATATCATTCGACGTAAAGGATCTTTTACACACAAAACTTTTATCACGACTGAGGAAATGTTGAGAAATAAACTTCTCTTCCCTCACGAAACAAACACGCGCGTGTATTAAAAGAGAAGCTCTTGGACGACCGGAGTAATGTGGTTCATCGATATCTCGATCGTACGTGACGGAGGTGACACTGCAGCCGTTGACTGGATGACGGTAACCCAAACAAATTAGCTCATAGCGTCCCTGTCAAAGGCAGCGCTGTGCCCACAGCATTCATCCCGGTGCACCGCTCCAGAGCTCAGTGCAAACACATTACCTTGCCTGGCTGCCCAAATGCATACCAAATAACCCATATAAATCATACAATCTGGGCCAAGTCAATGAGAGCCCCCTATTTTCCCTGTTTTCTAGTTATTTCCACGGTGCCATCATTCAGCAGAGCTCGCATCACTCAGGCCTCGGCTCTCACAGCCATCGTCGGAGTGGCCCAGTTTAGAACTCACAGAGGGGTCCTGAAGTAACCCTTCCTCCGGTGCACATGATTTCACGTCTCCACAGTCTGGACGAAATTGCGGGTTGCCAGCTCTCCGCACACTCCGCTCTCTCTCCTGCAGCTCACTCCCTCTTTCTTTTGTCGCTTTGACAAAAACAAGGTCGGGGCTTCGATGAACTTGCACCGGTGTTTATGGCAGTGTTTACCACCGAGTGAAACCGCAGTTGAAGAGGCCCCTTCAGCACATTATTTTAAAGGCCCCCTCCACTCCAGTCACTCCTCCTCTCGGCGTATTAGGGTAGCATCATTTTGTGCCGACTCTAGTGCCGAATAATGACTTTCAGCCCTGAAATATGGTTTTGAACTGTGTCATCGTAAACAACACGGACTCTCACTTTTTAGCGAGCCGTTTCCGATTCCACTTCCCCGAATTAATTGACTAAATGGGAGCTTAAAGTCATTATCTCCCCTCGCCAGTTCTCCAGTCCCGCGCTAGGGGCTAATAAATGGAGGTCTGATTTCGCTAAATGTCCTCTCGCGAAGATTAATAGCGCCTGGTACCCGGGTGGAGAACAGATGTGGTCGCCCTCGCTCCGCGGCAGAACAAATGGGCACGAGACGTCCTCGTATGTAAAGAGAAGAGAGATAATGGCTTGACGGCATTCATCCTGTGACGTGCGAGCAGATGAGACATCCTCGGTTGTTTGCCTTTCCTGCACATGTTTTGTCACCGGTGCGGCCGTGTGGTCTGACACAGTTTTCTTCAGAGAGACTGACAATGAGAGGAGAGAGGGGGGGAGGGATGGGAGGATGGAGAGGCTCAATGGTGGGGTCTGCTGGCTTCCTGCTTTCCCCGCTGTGGCCTTTGTGGTAATACACTGGTGGTTATGGGAGCCTCCGTCTCTATGCAAATCTGTGTTTGCCTCCCAAGTGCTTGTGTGTGGCGTGTGCAGTCGAGCGCAGGAGTCTGTATTTCTGAGCATTTAGCCCCTGCACTGTCTGGAGCAAAGGGCCAGAGCTGCATCGATATACAAAGAATACTCTCAATAAGTCCGTTAATTAAAATCTGTTATATCTATATCAATAGCGTTGTATACCTGTTATTAATACCGCCCTGGCAGCGTATTAGATCCGGCTGCAGCCTCTGCTTTTAAATGAATAGTGCGTCTGTGGAAGCAGATACATTGATTGGACGACTCAAAGGTCAGACTTAGCCCAGTGAATTGAAAATCAGTGAGGGAGTTGTGTTGCCACGTTTGTCTCAGCCTCCCCGTTGTGACAATTACATGAGAGGGAAGGACGTGGAGGCACATTTCCATCCCGGGCGTATATCGACTCTATCAGCGGGTCAGCGGCAAGACAGCTACAAACACAATTGTCACACAACACTAAATAATACATGGAGCTAAAACAAAGACATCACACACCTAAAATATGGCCCTAATAAAAAAAGCTGCGAGGAGAAAATGTGTTTCCCCCCTCGACGAAGAGTAATGACCTTTCCTCGAAGCCCACCATAAAATAACACAGCGACAGTTAGGAGCACCTGTTTTTACATTATTAATAGAGGAGGCTTCACACACACTCCAACGCCAAGAGACGAGCGACGGCACTCCGGCTTTTGACTGTTTTTAAATTGGACCAAAAAAAACTCTGAAACTGCACCCAACTAAAACCACTGAGGCATTCAAGTGGTAAGAAAGCCATTTGTCACAGGCAGGACTTCTGCCAGGGTATCAGCCCCGGCGCTGGGATGAGAAATAAAAACACAAATGAAAAATAATACAAATTGTATGAATGCCCGTTCAAGAATAAGCCGCACGATTTGTAATGGCATCTGAATTCAAATGCCTCGTATAAAAACACATTTCGTTAGCGATGCCTCCTGCAGAAATGAAAGAGGGATATTTTCTGTTGTTTCTTTTTCTTGCGCTTCACTGTGAATAGACGCTGCAGAGCTGCTGCTGGAATAAGGGTCTTTCTGCACAGTTTTCAATCCAATCACGTCAAAAGGGATTCAGGCGTCCTCGGAGATGAACAACAGACGGCCATGATCTCCTCTGACCTTAACTGTGACTCATGTTTATTTACCTCAGCTAGTTATCCCTGAGGGACAGATGCCTTCATCACTGAAATGAGCGCTGTGATGGGTAGCTTTTCTTTCTTTCTTTTTTTTTATTGCCACTCCTGGGAGCGGACGACTCTAATGAACAACGAAGCCCGATTGATCCCGGTTAGCATTTGATTCCACAGCGGTGCGGAGACACACGATTCAATACGCTGGCATGCCGCTGGAGCACCCCTTGAACTTTGCTGTACACACATCTTTAATCACGCTCACCTTTTCCTCATGGCTGCTGTGACTTCCAGCTTATTTGTAATTACCAAGCTCCTCGGGAGGGTTGGCTCAACAACAGGCCCCGGCCATAGGTCACGGAGAGACACTGTCGCCGGCCATATGGGCTCAAGGCCCAGGGGCAGGAGAGTGGGTGAACGCCGGCACTGGCATCGGGGAAGTTTTCCAGAATGGTCCGAGCGGTAGATTGAATTATTCGGCGACAGGAGACACAGCCTTATCGAGCAGCGGCCACATTGCACTGACGTTCTCACCCCAGTTTCTATTTCCCATTTCACACCTGGACTACTGCCAGATAGGATATGTTCAGCCACCTCGTTTTACCCCCAGATTCCCAATCGCCAGCCACCAGTCAAAAGAGGGTATAGTGTGTTATCTATCAGCACCTTGCACCCGCGCTGCACAACCTCCCCTCTATCCCCGAACCCGCTCCGGTTTCCCCCATCCCTCCCATCTTGTCACCAGCGTGGCAACAGCACGGTGTTATTACAGATAAACAATCAATACTGCATTAACGTGTCCACGGAGGCTACCTGCAGTTAAACAGGCAGACGGGGAAATAATTCAACCCAATGTCACGGGCGGACGTCAAGCCACTAATCTTGCTCAGGAACTGGAACACTGACATGTTATATCTCTATATTTATATATATATATACAAACATACGTGTTGTATATATCTTGAATTCAGGCCACCTTCCTTCATTCTCCTCAGCCATCATTTCTTTGTGTTTGAGGTCAGCACATACGATTCCTTTCCTTCCTCTCCTCACTGGTCACAGAATGAAACCCTACTGCATTATAGAAGTAATACCCCACTTTATAGCAAAGGTGACCATGGATATTGGAGAGCAGGGACCCATACGATCGATTTGGAGCGAGGAATGGAAATTTTAACATGATTCCCGGCCAGGCATTTTAACTCAGGAGTACTGGACCCTCTCTTTTGATGGCTGCTTCCAGTGCCAGTTACTATTTCAAGATTCTGACGGCGTCTTTATTTGAGGAAAAGGGGGCGGCGAGGGGTGAGGCGAGCCCCGGTGCCCGCTGACGGCTGTGTGGTCCTATTCCTCTTTGCGGAGCTTGTTCGCAGCCAATTTGCATCTACATTCCCAACGCCGCCATTGAGAAGAGGGGGAGACGGGTTTTTGTTTAGAACCTCTGTGAAAAAAAAAATGAAAACAAAGGCGTTCTTATGAGGAGGCTCAACAAATAGTCTCGGCCGCTCCCTCTTCCAGACTGGAATTAAATACTCCTCATTCCATTCCTCATGCAGTCGCCCCCCCCACAACCCTAACACCGTACAGGGGTATGAAATCCACACACACACACACACACACACACACACACACACACACACACACACACACACAAAATAAAGGAGATGGACTTGGCTGAATGATTGCGGAGACTGTTTACTAATACTGCTGCTCACTCTGCTTTATTACAGAGTGCCAGGCTTTCCATTACTGCAAAGGGAGAGAGGGGCTGGGGGGGGAGGAGGAGGAGGAGGAGGGGACAGAGCAGAAAGGAGAAGAGAGAGAGAGAGAGAGAGAGTGCCAACGTCAGATTAAAGAAGAAGAAGAAGAAGAAAAAGAAGAAGGGGAAAAAGAATGGCTCAGTTGATTTACACCTTCATTACTCTCCCCTAACTCTGCTTATTGCAAATCATGATGCTGCTTTATGAGCTGAATCCTCTATTACGACAAGGCCGGGAAGACAGTGCTTTAGTCCATAAAGCAACCGTACAGTAACCGCCACCCGGCAGCACCCGGCCCACTCATCCTGCCACCCAGCTGCCACAGGGGAAGGGAAGCAAGGCGGAGACGCAGGTTGCCGCCGCCGCCGCCGCCGCCGCCGCCGCCGAGGACCTGTTCCAGTGCACGAGCTCTGAGCTCGCTCGCCGTCCCCTTCCTGGCCTCGTGCCCGCGGACAACACACCCAGAGTTCCCTGAGCCAGATGCCGAGGAAGTATGACTTAGTGAGTGCAAAGCTGTGTGGCTACACCGGGAAGGAACACACAGCGAGTGTTTAATGTTAAGTGAGCTGTGCCACGTTTAAGTCAACAAACATGTGGAGGAGTGTGTTTACCACGTCCCCGCCACCGAGCGAGGGCGAGCTGCTGGAGCGTTTACTCAAAGAGCTTTTGGGGGAATATATGTGTGTATTTAAATAGAGAACAGACTGTATCTTTTAACTTTTATTTGTTGAACCAAAGGGAGGTCGGCGGAGCACTGCTTGCTCTTTTACCCGCGATGATTGAATTTGTTTTTTCGTGTGCGTATACGCGCGGCGAGCGGGTGCAAGACGAAGGAGTTGCAGGAAGGCGGGTGCAGGACCTAATAAATCAGCTGATAAGTCGAGGCGTGTAGGTGAGCGGCGGTGTCAGCGTGCCGATGTAAACAGGGCGCGGGGGGCAGGAGACACACTGGATGGAGGTTTGTTATGTGTATGTAGCACGCTGCTCCGGCCTGGCCTGTCTGACTCCCATCTGGAACAGGGTTGACAGAAAAGTTGACAGATGCTTCGCCAACGTCCATTATTTATGAGACTGAGGAGATCCACACTGCATTTCACAAGTGTTTGCTTCTGCTAGGTCGAGTTCCGACATTGTATTCTCTGAGAGCACACACACACACACGTGGTTGTTTCCCGGTGTTTGTGTAGGAGGCTGATGAGTGGCGAGCTGAATGTAAAGGTCCTCGTCTGCACGAGTGTGTGCTTACATATACCTGCGTTCACTCCACCTGCCTCTGCGAGTCTAACCCTTGACCTCTGGAGTGTCACTAACTCCCCGGCAGACAGACGGCCCTTCAGCTCCCGCTCGGAGGACCAGGGCCGACTCCAGCTCTCTTAAAACCCACTTAGAGGCTTACAGCTGGGAGGCCCGGCCATCGGATTGAATTAAGGCTATGATTAATTGAATCTAGTGGTGAGTAACTTGAGTGACTGATGTCTCGTAGGACCAAAGGTCTAGACACTATGCTTGAGAATAAAGCTTTATTCATCCATTCAGTGACATCACAGGCTGTTTCAATGCGCCTCAGGCATTGGTTGCCTTTAATATTAGCGCTCGGAGTGCCGCTTTAAGCCTAATACCACCAGCAGCACGGCTGCAGCTGCTAAGAGCACCGATGATAATGAGAGGCACAATATAATTAATACAAATGGAATGTTTAATGCAATTTTTCCATTTCAAAGAAATTCCCCTGGCATTTTCCCCAATTCAACTCTCCTGCATTGTCCTCGGGCAAACAATAACCCAAGTTTGGCATCGCCTTCATTAGATCAAACTCAATTATTGCAAAGCACTTGCAGCCCCCCTGCAGCAGAGGGCTGCCTGTTACAGCAACCTGAAGGTCCTGTGGCAGGTCCTGCCCCATTTGTCTTTGACGGACACCGACGTCAAACAGTAATTGGACAGGTACACACCCGATGTCAGTTAGTCATGTCAAGCAGCCCAGTGTTCAGCTGCTGGGGGTCTCAGGGAATGACCTCGGGAAGAGGACAGGGTTCCCTCACTGTCTGAGAGACACCCTGGGTTTTTTATTCTCTATACAGAAGCAGGCTGCGGTGACTGTAGGTCGCATGTTGAGGCCGAAAGCTCACATTGTGACCATCCCTCAGGAATATACCGTCTCTGAACGGTGCACACGCTTTGATTCGGCAGGTAGTTTGTGCCGAGGTCTTTCTATTCCTCCCGCTCACAATGAACCATCCTAATGTTTTGAGAGGTTGCAGAACAATGGCAGAAACCTCTCTTTTCTCACTCTGGGGATAGAAAGTAAATAGGACCTTTGCTGATGTGTGTGCCCGTTCATTTACAGCACCTCAGAAGACAGCGGGCACATTGTACCTCCACCGGAGGAAAAATGAAAGGAGAGAACTCACAAAGGCATTCTGCAGGACAATGGTGCAGCGCAGGAAATGGGCACACAATGGAGTCCAGATATCATTCACAATATAGACAGGAGCCCATTATCCACAGGAGGAGGGGCCCATCCGAAGGTGACAGGTTTGTGAGACGGAGGAATTGTGCGCACGACGCTGCCACCAGGACAACAGAGTCCCTAAAGCCTAACCTATGAGGACAGGTTTTCGCGGTGCCGCTGCCCGCTGGGTCGAGGTGTTACACGTCATCTGCAATAACCTGGATCATTACTCCTGGAGGCTGTTAGAGGGGAAAATCACATCACTCCGCTTTCACCGCTGCCAAGAAAAATTGACACGCTAAAAGTCACACAAAGACACACCTCAGGTTTTTTTCGCACACACACACACACACGAGCCCACAGACGGCGTCACTGTCACCGTCTCTGCTACTTGCAAACAAACACACACACAAACACACACACACGGGCGCGTAATTACACACCCGCAATCTATCACACACTGTCAGTGGTGTCTGGGGGGTTAACATGCCAAGTGGCATCCCAACAGCGTCCCACCAGCCAGTGTTGCCTGAAGCTGACAGCTCTCACTGTGGCTGCCTTGCAGGAGTAAAGTAAGCATCATTATCGCCTCCTCTCCCCCCCCCACACCTCCGCTACTTGGAACAAGCACAACGCTCTTTCAAAGTCTCCCCTTCTTCCATGCAGCGCCCGACCCTTTTCCTCCACTGCCTTCTGTCTTCATTGTTGCTCCAGTCAGGCACTAACGCTCCTCGTCCTGTGGCTGGAGCCTCTGATCTCCTATTACCCTCTCGTCATCTCACAGTCAATATTACCCCCCCTCCCCTCCTCCGTCCGTCCTGAGCAGCCCTCCTCTCTCCTTCCCTTTGCTTTCACAAAAGTCTCAAAAGTCAGACAGACAATGTTGCCCCCCCCCACCACTCCTCAACTCCTTCATGCACTTGCTCGTCTTCCATACACTTATTAACTGGCTGTCATGTTCAGCAGCCTTCCCCTAGACAGTGTTTAGCGTTCCTCAGTCCACTTACTGCAGCCAGACTTAAGCCTCTGGGCTTTGCACAGACAGGAATCCAACTAGAGGGGAAAGTTAGGACCTGTGGACATGATCCGTCTGCTGCACTCACTCACTCACACTCGTCCTCCTGCAGCAGCGGCGTCAAACATGCATGTTGTACAAGACCTTTAGTGCTTTGTAATAATAATCTCAACTGTATCTGGGTTGGAGGAGATTTCCCCCACTTTGACAGTCACTTTAAATTTAAAAAAAAACTATATTTTTCCTGTAATTATAATTAAATTAGGTTTTAGTTGCATCCTCAAGTTTTGACACTGCCCCCGCGCTGGAGTAGAAAGTGTGCGAGCAACTCTCAGGATGTGACTCTGGCAAATCTATCTCACTTTTAATGACTGGAGTGTTTTCATTTTGAAAAGTTAATCGCTGGGTTTTTATTTAACTATTCCCAGAAAATTATATCGTCACCTCCTGTCAGCAGGGCGTCGGAGTCACTTATGACATGTCCATGAAATTTGGCGGCGAGCTCAGCCCGGAGCCACGGAGCAGTTGATTAGATTTTGATAGTGATCTGGATCTGTGATTTCCACTATTAGACGATTATTGTTTTTTATTTTTTTCCCTCACCCGCACATATTGGATATAGAGATTAAATTCCAAATCCAATCCGGAGCCTAACGGTTCGCTGGCAGGGTCAAGAAATCGATTTCACCTCACATTTGAGAAAGAAGGAACGTGTCCTTGAAGGTGGCTTCCTTCCTTCCTCCTTTCCTTCCTTCCTACTTACTTTCCTTCCTTCCTTCCTTCCTTCCTTCCTTCCTTCCTTCCTTCCTTCCTTCCTTCCTTCCTTCCTTCCTTCCTTCCTTCCTTCCTTCCTTCCTCTCGTACTTTTGATGACACCCAGGCAGGATTCAACTCCCGCGGCTCAACTCGGCATAGTGAGGTAGCTACAACACTGGATTTGTCGTCTGCCCCCTCCCTCCTCGCCGTCCCCCCTTCCGAGGGCAAATGGTGTAAGAAATGAGACGTGGCTGGTGGATAGACTTTCATGCCCCTGCTTTACCAGTGTCATTTCCGCAACTCTGAAATTGTGCCATGGTCTACAGGGCTTTGTTGTAAATCACTATCTCCCACTGTCAGACTGCAGTCTGCTGCACACTGTGGATGCCTGGCTTTCTGCTGCCTCCTGGGTGACTAATATATCTTGTTAAATTGTGCTGAGGAGCGTGCGGAGAACTGTACACCTTCCGTCTTTGTACTATGTTTGCTTGCATTTCTTTTTGCCCGTGTGCGCTTTTACTGTGCTTGTACTTCACATTGTGTGTTCGTGGGTCTGAGTCCGCGTGTCATGACTGAATAGGTAGGTGGGCGACGTTACGTTTGCAAAAATATGTTCGCTAAACTCCACAAGTCTGTCAGGCTTTGTTGGTAATTCAGTTAGATTGCTATTCGGCCAGCTCCCGCTCGCCGCCACTACAGTATCGGGAGTTGTGAAGCTATCTCTCAGCCACTTCATAATTAGAAAAGCTGTGGAGCCAAGCCACAGTTTGAGGGGGAAGAGGGAGGGAGGAAGAAAAAAAGCTGCTGGCAGACTGCATTATTCAACATTGGCAGCAATTTACTCTGTTTCCCACCCCAAAGACATGAATCTAAGTGATTTCATAGTCACATCCGTCCTAGTGTGCCACACTGTATAAAGCTGGACTCTTCTCTTATCACCGGCTTTTAAGCCTCGCACTGTACACAATCCTCTGCACATACGGCACCGCACATATCTGTCCCAGCACTTTGAAAACAGATTTATGAGTGTATTTCTGTGTAATTGGTGTTCTCCTGCACAAAGCCGGCAGAGATAATTACCCATTGTTAAGTGAGGTGTAAACGGTCTGATCCATGTGTATTTATCTTCTCGGCACACGGAGAGCAGAATGGGCCTTTTTTTGGGATTCAGGCAGACTCCACGGTGACGTTCTACTCTCTTGGCCACCGACCAGCTTTTAAATCCCTTTTTCTGAAACCTGTCGAGAAACAGCCTCTCTGTGGCTTAACTCTTTATCGTCTAATTCCTGACGTCTTATTTAACCGTAGAAAATTCAATCTGGGGCTCAGGTTGACCTTCAGAGAGAAGGTGACGACGACCCCTTCCTGTGGCAGGTTTAAGTAGAAAGAGACGATGTGTGTGTGGCGGTGGATGCTTTGTTTTGGTCTCTGTGCAGCTACGGTTCTGGCTGCTCCGTAAATAGGCATCTCTGAAGGGAATCTGTCTCATTAGCGAGGAGCAGATAGAAAGTTGTGCATTGTGCCGGCATGAAATTTGCTCCACTGGTCACATGAAGCCTCGAGAAATAAAAAGATAACGTCACGGCAGGGGGGGAGAAGTCAAATCTGCCATTCTGAGTGAAGTGGCTAAAGAAGTCGGCCCTGTGCAGCGAGGGGGCGCAGCCTTAGAAAACAAAATAATAGAAAAGAACCTGTTGGCTGGAAGAACCATCTCCAAATGAATATTTGGCACGAGAAACTCCGAGGAGGAATCCCGGAGCAGCACAAACGTCATGATTTATTATCACATCACACAGACCGTGACTAATGCACTCAAACAATCAAGGTGCATCTAGTGAGCTACGAGGCCCAGGGGTGCTCTCTGCCACCGACTTCAGACATTTGTAAGCAAAGCACACACGCGCTCGAGCCACTCGCTGCAAATCTGAGCCCAACAAATGTCCGCAAGTATCCACACAGACTGGAGGAGAGGAGCCGAGGCCGGAGTCGTCCCCCACAGAGACTCGCAGCGAGCAGCAGCCACTGGGCTGTGGTTTTATTAGCTCCAGATGCCGCCGTGCAGAGGACTCGAAACATTCACTATTATGAGCGGGACACATCAAAATGATGCAGCCCATCTGGAGCACAAATAATGTAATCAACTCGGGTCACCGGTCATCGTCGTCTGGCCGTCGGGTAAACCCGCCATCCCGTGACGTCACGGCTGACGGGGACGGGCTGGAGCCGGCAGATTGAGACTTTTTTGGAATATCCCCTAAGCTGCAGCGCACGACCCGCGGAGTGGAGGTATTCGGGAGAAGGGGAAGATGAGAAAGATGAAATGTGAGGGACTGTCGACTGTAATCTGAGCTCGGGGTTTTAAAAAAACGCACGTCTCTGATGTGTCTATTCCCCTGCCTGTCAAATCAGCTCTGCAATCTCACTTTTAACGTCTTCATGCGAGGCAGTCATACACTCCAGACCATAAACACTTGCATGCTCCCTACACACACACACACACACACACACACACACACACACACACACATAGAGGAATTCTATTTGCAGAGCCGTTAAATATTCAGTACCTGCCGTGTTTTCTGTATGACTTTGATCAGTCACAGATTCTACTCTGTCCCTTTCATCTCTGAACTTCAAACCATCGTGTGAAAAACCTGGACCACAAAACCTGCTCTGGCTCAGTCGATCTCCTTTCTCTCCGAGCTGCTCTCCGCCTCATGCAAACAAGCTGGAAGTGGATCCAGTGACGAAAAGCACAATGAAAGAAGCAGGGAATCGTCTCTAGGCCTCGTTTTTACTCACACCCTGCATTGTTGCCCAATCTCCCCTCGTGAGCACGAGTCCTTGTTTATAATTTAAAAAGTGTGTGTGCACAGAAATGCTCATTGTGGGTTAGCTATCCCCCCCCGGGGGGTTTGACAACTCCCCCAAAACAACTTCTCGGCCGCCTTCCGGCACATTACCTCAGGCTGGTGCAATAACTAACATGGAGCAATCTGCAGGCGACAGGAAGGACAGCGGAACTTTCCCGAGCTATGGATTCAATTTTCAGGATTGCACAGCGGCAACAGGCCTGGAAGATTCATATCAGCAGGTCCTGCCCCCCCCACCCCCCCATCACTTTGTCAATACCTGCAACTTCTGAGCAAAGAGGCCAAGTTAATTATTTGATAGCCCGGCCTGCATTATTCAGCGGGCTCATCAAATATTCACAGCCACATCACTGATATCATGTTGTTGTCAATAACGCTGGAGGACATGTTGTTTTAGAAAACTTGAGTCAACTCCACGAGTTCTGATCCCACCACCACCACCACCTCCATCATCTGCACCACCACCATCATCTGCACCACCACCCAACCCAGAGCAGAAAACAGACAGGCAGCTGATCTCCAACTGAAAGGACAGAAGAAGGGCAGCAGAGCATCAATGTGGGACTGCAGGAGAGACAAGTCATCCGCCTTTATCACAGCGCGCTGTCCCACCTGCATCGACCCGCATCCCGTGGATCCGCCACCGGCTGCAGGAGGATCATCGGTGTGGATGGATGCAGCGGATCCACGGACACACACAAGCGTGAAGGGGGGGGGGGAGGTGGATAAAGCTCAGGAGCGGTGGATCAGGAGCTCAGGCCCCGCATGGCCGCGTCACTTTCAGCGCTAACGTGCAAAGGGCACGTCTTCGCTCCGTGTCCGCACCATGAATGAGCGTGACGCACGGAAGACGCGCAACCAAACGCAAAAGTTGCCGAAAGCAGCTGACCCGCACTGTGGCCACGCAACGAACACGGGGAAACCAAACAACTTCCCAACGCAAACTCAGTTCCAGTTCAAACGCCTCGACTTATCCCACTAATTAGTCTGCGACGCACACGGACTTCAGCGCACGCACACGCCCTGATATACGCGACACAGCAGTTTTCACATCATTGAATAGAGAGAGAGGAGCTCGGGATGAAACACAGAATAAAACCCGACTCGTCACGAGGCTGCAGCCGCGGCACCGTGCACCGGTTTGCGTCCGAGCGCGTAATGTGGCACAAAACGACGCCAAGAGTTAAAGAAGCAGCGCTCACCTGATAATGAAGTTTATTCTCGGAGTAAAAAAAAATGTTCCGGGGGCTTGGTGGTGTCGGGAGGAGAAGAGGAGTGTATCCGTTCGCTGCAGATTTTCTTTTTGTGTGTGCGTGTCTGTGTGAGAGAGTGTGTGTGTGTGAGTGTGAGTGTGTGTGTGCGCGTTTTGTTCCACCTCAACTGCGCGTCTCAGTCGCGCTGCATCACTTCTCGCTGTGTGGATGTCAGGGAGGCTGAGAGGAGGCTGAGGGGACTCAACCCTCCCATTGGCTGCCATTCAGCAGTCCCCAGCACCGCACACACACACACACACACACACACACACGCACACACACACAAAGAAAGGAGAGAAGAGGAGGGGAGGTATATATATATACACCAAAAAAAAAGAAAAACGCACGACGGACAAAAACAAAAGGAAGATGGACGGACGGGAGATTGGAGCTGTGGCGCGTGGTGGTCATTTGATAACAGGAAGCGTTTGTGCACGCGCCTCGTTCCCGTGTTTTCGTTATTCTCCGTCGTGCACACGCTTCCTGATTGATAGTTGCAGAGTCAGAGGTTGAGTGTGGCTTTGCCATCAGTCAATACTCGGTTACTTTGGTAAGGAAAAGCCCGTGAGCCGCAGATCACGTGTGATCACAACAGATAATTGAATTTGCTCTGCGTGAGGTAAATGGGTAAATGCACCAGCAGCTATATCAGGACTAATTAACACGTTGAACACAGCCTATAGTGTTGTCAACTGTGCTCCTCCTGTTTTCATCCTCCTGTACAAACTTAGTTCAGCTCCAACAACAACACAATCAACTCCGTGAACCACATAACGTGAACGATGCGTGGCTCTGCTGCCTCTGTGTTAATACCCCCTGCTGTGTCTGCTGCTAACAGCTCATCACAAGTTCAACTCCTGGTTTTATTACTTGCACAACAACTGGTGGTTGTTATTATTAGCGGTAAATACATGCGCCTCGTTATCACCTCGTTTATTAGGTACATGTGCACCAATGCAAACCCACAACCTAGAAGACACACACACGGCAATGAAGACATAACTTATAACCTACTGTAGAGTATTTATGTCTGTTTGTGTCATTTTGTTTTTATATTTTAGTCTGAAACGTGTCAATTGCTTAATTGTATTCATTGGGGTTTAATCATTTTTAACGAGAGTGGCACTGAGAGCATATCTCCGCCCGACAGTCTCCTCATGAAACCACAATTTAAATTCACTAGATCCATTTTTCTATCCATTTTTTATCAGGATCCACAAATTATTCTCTGAGAAATCAATGGAAATGTGAAAAAAAAAGGGTTTTGTGCTAATTGGTCCACTTTGCATAATCTTAAAAAGCTTAAAAAACAAACCAACAAACAAAAGGACAGTGGTGATGACATCACGTCCTCAGTGGAGCTCACACCTCGACCTCAGCCCCCGAAGTTCCATCGAGCTGATCCACATCTCACACACTCATCGATACTAATCTGCTGAATTCATTAATTATTTTTACAAGAATTTGGTGCAAAATATCAAAAGAATATCAATCCTGCCCAGGTCCCTGTTCAAATTTAAGTAGAAAATAATAAATTAATAATAATTCATAGCCTGCTACAGTTTTTTTTCAGCCTCCTATGGTTCGACTCTACGAACCAATTATTCTGTTATTTAAAGTTGGTTGAAAGACGAAACTTTCTGCAGGTGCTGAGGTGGTGAGAGTGTAGAAGTCATGTGATCTTTATGGTCCATCGACGCTCACGGCCCCGTGATGGCAGAGTCTCTGCCTTTTTTTTTTATTTGGAGAGGGCTGGATGGAAATCTGATTACTGAGCGAGCCTGTAAACTGCAGGATTTTAAAGTAATCAAACTAATGCAGCTCATAAATGCTTCATCCAGCGGCCATGCCCAGACCAGATTACTCACTGTAATCTCTTATATTTGTGTGTTTGTAATAAACTCTGTCAAAGCGTCACCATGACTGTGTCTGGGTTTGACTAATTACGGAGGAAAGAATCGTCGTGTTCTCTCATGGTCACGATTAAACGATGGAGAAAAATGTTTTTGTCAAATTTTACGGTTTTAAGATCGAGGAGGAAGCTCACGTTAGAATTCAATAAGGCAAATGTGCCATAAAAGTCAAATTGACATGTTGTTACATAGGGAAGCAAAGCAGGCGACTGTCTGGAGCCCCAAGCTGAGTTTGTCCACAGCAATGACAATATTGTGAGAAACCCCTTTAAATTGTAGGATTGGCTACAAGAGACATTCGATTTTGGTCAAAAAAAACCAAAACCAGGTCGCGTGCATCTAACTTTCTGCCAAAAGCTTCATATTTTTAAAGATCTGGTTGACGTCTGACGCCGTGTCCACACGGAAAAACCTCTCGTCCACGTAAACGCTGTTTAAGTCACTAAAACAGAGATTCTTACAAAACAGAGGGGGAAGTGTATCTGTTAAAAAATATCTGCGATTGTGTAGACGAGGCAAACGTGTGTGTGTGTGCGACGGTTTGGGAGGTTTGCACTGAAACTTTATGACGTAACTATAATTCAGGTGTTTGCAGAGTCTGCAGTTTGACAGATTGGAATCATGTGGTTTTGGTTTCATGTCTCTGACTTCACGTCCACGCGCCAACTTCATCGCACCTCCCATCCTGAGACGAGGGGGGGGAAATCCCAGACGCACTTTCACAGTTGTTTCTCTCGGTTCAACTTAAAGCTGGACTCGCTGCTCTTCCATGTGTTTGCTGGTCCAACGCCTGAGTCAAGTTCTCCGGCTGCAGACGCTGAGAGGAAGTTGTCTCTGGCTGCTGAAGTTACATCATCATCTTTTATCTGGAGAAAAATCAGCTGAATGTGTTGTTTGTGTTGTTGATACGACAGAAGAAACACAATATCAATGTTATTATGTTTAACTCAAGGATCCCGACAATGCACAAACATGTGTTTACTATTTAAATGTATGTAATAATGTCAGTGATACCCAGTTAGTCGTGTGTGTTTGTGTGAGTCTCCCGCGCTGACCTTTAACACACTGTTGTTGAATAGAGATGTGACATTTTGTCCGAGCGTGAGATGTTTTATTGTCGCGGAGGTAACGAGCAACCACACTCACATAATTAAGTTCTGATGTCACGAAGGCAGTTCGCTGTTATCTCCCCACGATTAGATAATTACATTCTACACACAAGTAAACAAAGTATGATTTCTAAAGATAGCGGGATAATTAAGTTGTGATCTTAACACAACAGGAGTGAAATTTAAAAAATGAGCCGCTCCTCCACTTCGTTAACCCCTTTGGAACCTGATTTCATATTTTATAAAAACAGTGGGAATCATAATTTATCAACTCACAGGTTTTAAACGCTGGAATACAGAACTCGATCCTTTATCGTTTAATCTGTCATCATTTTTCAAAACACGGCTTCAGCGCGAGACGCGAGCCACAAAACATATGTCACGTCTAATAAAAATGTAGTGCACGTAAAATGTGCACTATGAAGATGGAAGGGGAAAGTCTGCGGGCGTTTTATGGTTTCAGTTCTCCCTCTCTCTTTTCCTTTTTCCGAGCCAAAGCCCCCACGCTGTGCACGCGTTACCACCCATGCAGTGTTTGTGTCATGATGACCACTGGCTGCTGTTAGATTCATGAGTTTAATCCCTGGAAGCGCTCCAAGCATCCACTTTGCTGCTGTCCTGTCCTCTCAACCAAACATCAAACTCTTGCCTATAGCGCAGAATGCAGCGAGCCAAGGGGATGTCTGCATTTGGCATCACGTTCTATCAGGAGATCAGCCCGGGATGAATAACCGCTGCCCTTGACTGCATCATTGCCACTGAATGAGCTTACACTGCCTCAGTATTTTGTGCAGTTTATTTAACAGCCTGCCTCCGTAAACATATCACAACAGTTGGGGAAGCAGCGTCTGCACACACCGATTCTGTCCCGGTGACAAATCTGCTGTTTGTTAAAAAAAACAGAAAAAGTGCTCGTCCTCACGTTGTAATCGGTGCTGCCGTTAAAAATTAACACAGATGAATTATATCACAGGATCAGCGTTTTTTCCACAGATTCAAATTATGAAGGTCGTGGCACGTTCAGTGAGACAGGTTCACAGACTGAAGAGTGAAATACAAGTTCCCACGTGACAGAGAACTGCATTGTGGGTACGCACGTGACTGCAGCAGAAGCCGTGAGGTCAGACTCTCTGCGTGGACGGTAACAACTTTATGGACGACAGCGTCGCACACAGCTGTGCAGAGCAGCAACAGAGCAAAACACCGAGTTAGAAATCTGTTGTGTTGTTGTGTTTTTTCACAGAACTGTGGCAGCACAGATTAGATTACTGTGGGTTTACGCAGTCTAAATAATTATGCTTGGATTATTAAATTACGAGCAATTGTTGTGTAAATCCTAAAGTATCTGCAGGATTGGTTTTGTATAAGACTTCCTCACGGTGCAGCAGGAGACCCAGATATTCATCCTCATGCACCATGTGTTACTTTAGAGGAAAATGACATTTATGGGGCACGGAGGTAGACAGGAGATGCAGAGGGCAACCTCAGTACAAATTCATGCTCCTATTATCCCTGACAGCTGCGATACTCCCGGATTTGTCAGAGAAAGGAGCTGTTCAAAAGCAGCAGATCTGAAGATCCGACCTTATTTGTTACCGACGCTCGGCGCCTCTCTGTTTACAGACGTCCATATTTCATTCATCTGTGACTCGACTTGTCAGTCTGCGTGAGGAGGACAATAAAAGTGGAAGATAAGGTGCGTTCGCGCCGCCTGGAAACAGTGAATCCGTCCGACCCGATCAGAGCCAGTTGTCTTTGCATCCGTCATTACCTTCCGCAGAGAAGGTCACGTTTTCACCCCCGGTCCCTTTGTTTGTTTTTGAGCAGGATTACGCAAAAAGTATTAAACGGATTTGCACAAAAATTGGTGGAAGGACAAAGAAGCCATAAAATTTGGCCTGGATCCAGGACGTTATATCATATTTTCACTGATTTCTCAGAGAATAATTGACGAAGCGTGATTCTTTTCCATAAGTGAGAAGGAAATCCTCTTCACTTCTTGACTCTGGGTTGAGAAGGTTCCAGGGTTTCTGTGCGTGATGATTAAAAAAACTGGTGTGCAAGATCTTTTAAACTATTTTCTTAGGGCCTATTTTCAGTTGTGGGTTCACACACATATGCTGCCGTACATGGAACATCATCATAAATACATATTCATGGTGATGAAAGAACATGTCACCCAGTGCAACACCGAGGCCCAATGCTGTGTTTTTATAGTTTCTAGACACAGAGGAATAAAATCACACTATATGAAGCTTTGGGTTTTAAGTGTTGCTTTTGGTTGTTTGCATGCAATTCGTTTAAAATTAAGAAAATATAAAATATCCTCAGCGTTACCCTTCAAACTAGGTCAGTTTTAAAATTAGCATCACATATTTATACCTCTAAGTACAAGATACAGTGGATTTCTATTTTCTCTCTCTTACAGTAGTTGTCCCGGTGTTTGTTTGTTTGTTTGGATTAAAAGACGTAGAATGTGCAGCGATCAGCCGACGTCTCTAAACAAAAGAAAAACGTCACCCGGTTCGTTTTTCATTTGTAGAAAAATCACTGCAGAAACACCAAATATGTCCTGTAACAAAAATACGACTACGAATGTGTTTTTCTTCCACTTAGGAGACTTATTATGTGCGATTAACTTGACTTATTTTATCACGCGTTTAATTTTACAGGTGAGACTTAGAGCCCCTCTGTGGCAAAACCCCAAAATAGTGAAATCAATAGGTCCCCTTTTAGACACAGAGTCCTATAAACAATCCCGGGAAAAGATCAATACGCTACAGGAAAGTGAACAAGGGAGCACAGAGGAGTCAGGCGCCCGAGAACCCATATCACAGATATCACCGTCTTTTTTTTTTCTTCAGACAGAATTTCAGACGCGCCGTTGTTCTGTGAGGCAAAGTTTAAAGTTTTTCCATCAACATACTTTCCCCAACTCCCAAGAGAAATAAAAGCACGACAAAATGTTTTGGATCCTGCGACTCGGAGGAAAGCCGTCGCATAAATATTCACAGAGTCACAAATAATGCGTCTGCTGCGTAACCTGGAACTCTGCCTGAAGTCGAGCGGGTTCCTTCTGTCGCTGTGCGCCTGGGACGAGGCGGCGCTCAGCACGAGGAAGCCATTCAGCCTCAGACGTATTTATTGCACATATACAGTACGTGGTGTAATTATCTTCAGAGGCCTTCTCCTGAATCGTTGCACTGTTTGTTAAAACAGCTGATGGTCACAAGTTCTCCCCTCTATGGCAGATTGTCTTCTCCCATGCTCAAGGGTTCGACACGGCTATGTGATGCACATTTCCTTTGACTGCTGACCAAGCTGACTTTCTGAGAAAAGCAGGATAAAGAGCAGACACTGTCCTTCTGAATGGAAACACAGTACTTCTGCAAACACTGGGCAGGTGGAAGACGCAGCAGATTGGTGGATTACAGTAAGTTGTGAAATCTTCCTCTCTTTCCGAACACGACTGAGAGAGAGTTTAAAACACAGACTCAACCCTTCTCCATCCGACGTGAAGCTGAACATGAGTCCTGAGATAACTCTCCTCTTAATGACTGCAGAACATGTGACACTACTTCTGGTACATGTGAGGGAATAAGAGAGCCACTGTGAGGAGAACTCTCTGCAGAGTGCAATTAAAGCCTCGTATATACACACACACACACTCTTTCACTTATAATTCTGCTCTGGATGTGATCTGGCAGAGGACAATTTGCACGGGGAGTAAAAACTCTGCAGATAGTGTTTGGTTAAAGGGAAGAAGTCGGTGTTAAAGGTTTCTCTGTCCGGCATCGCAGTGATAAATCTACCTTAGGGCCCTTGGAGTCGCTGGATATAGCTTAAAGCGAGAAAGACGAAGCGGGCACATGATCGACTGTGCAAATAAAAAGTTTAATTCATTAGCAATAAAGTGCAGCGTTGTTCTCTTCAGTCTGTTAAGGGATTTTATCACAGCCTCACTTGTTCTGCTTCCACCAGTAGCTTATAGGTGCTAATTTTAGCAAATAACAAAACATTATGTTTGCTGTTAGTTAACTTTGTGCTCCCGTTACATTTTTATCCTTCATTTGCCGCTAACAGCAAAAACAAGTGAGCCGAACATTCACACGGAAACTAAAATCTTCTAAACTGTAAATAAAGATGGGACCACAGATTTACACCTGCTTCTAAAAAAGGAAACATTTTATTTTAATATAGTAATTGATTACACGTGAGAATTAAAAACATACTAATGTCCAAGGAGGGAGATTTCTGCTAATATCACGCCAGCATTCACACTTGATGTTGGACAAAGTTGAACGTCCACCTAAAGGAGGACCAGGAGCGATTTTATTCCACGTTCACGCAAAAACATTCTCTGCACATCACAAAATAAAATAAAATGTAAGATAAACATTATATTTTGGGTACTACACCTCCACGAGGTGGAACCGCCTCGTGAGCGCCCCCTACACCACCTGGACGTTGTGAGAGTGGACGTTCAAAGTGGAAACAGAAGGACATTTTAGTTTACTGGTAAATCCCCCAGTGCCTCCCTGTAAATAAAGTGTTAACATATTTTAATGGGCCAAACCTACAATGAAGCCAATTAAACAGTGAGACGGACCTAGTTCTGTTTCTTCCCTGCACGTTTTACTAAATTGTAAAAGTGATAAGGTCTTTGCACTCGTGTTTGGCCTCCGCGTGCACACACAGAACATCAGCACATGGCCTCCTCTGGTAATTCCCAATAATGAGATGACCTTTTTACCAAAATACCCTTTTCAGCCTCGGCAGGAAGTTGTCAGCGAATAGTGTTGCACATACTTTCCTATTTAAAGGAAACACACACACACACACACACACACACACACACACACACACACACACACACACACAAAGCCGGGATTATGACCTGTCTCTTACCATCTCTGCTCAGTTCCCCTACACAGAAACATATTCTGATTGCTCTCCACTGGGTGGGGGGTTCTGTTCTGCAGAGGACAGCAGAGCAATAACTGTTTCTGGAGCAGCTTTTCTCACATTGTGCAATAATCAACATAATTCTCTGCTGACAGAACGGCAGCCACACCTCACGCCGATCAGCAGATTAGTCAATACGAGTGTTTCAAAGCCAACGCACTAATTCATCCCAGACCGTGAACACTTTACATCCAAACACTCGTACTCCCGACAAAGAAAGGTCACAGAGACGTGACCTTTCTCTTTCACATGAGTGTGAGGAAACATCATCTGGTCCCAATTGTTATGTTTATTGAGAAACGAATGGAATAGTGTGAAAAATGCCTCGACTCGGCTGCTCCGAAGTTCTCACAGAGTCAGAGTTTTAAAGGGGGGCTGGGGGGAGGGGGGGCTGGCACTTTGGAGACAGTTCAGTTATGCCATTCAATAAATCACAGTGAGGCATTTGAAAAGGATTTTAAATGCCACTTAGACCCGGATTTGGGGACCTCACGCTCCAGAGAAACTAAAAAAGAGAGCGTGGAAGCCGTACTGCAGGCCACCTCCACAACAGTGAGGCGGAGCGGCACGCAGGGAGTGTATCAAACACGCAGGGAAATTGCCAGGGGGAGTTTATATTTGCATGACACTGTGACACCCTGTGTTTATTAGCATGCAACCTCAGCTTTTGCCCTGTGCATCTGCAAAAAAAAAATAAAAATCCTCCCTCTACCCTCCACCCCTTTACCCCACCCCTCCCTCCCCGCAGGAGCCGAATCCATTCCACCTCTTTAGCGGCAGGGCCTGGGCGTCCGGGCGCGCTCAGCGAGCGTAGCTAATCGGCCAAGCTGAGCCGTGTCCTTTGACGGAAGAGAAATCCCCCGTTTGGAGGGAGCTGCTGCAGATGAACTGGTGGTGCTGCGGCTCCGGGCGGGGGTGGGAGGTGTGGATGAGCGTGTAGACAGGAAGTGGGGGGTGAATGCATTCGCCATACATCTAAACACTTTCTGCGTGTTGCATTCAGAATCTGGCAGGAGACGCACAAAAACAAAAGTGTCCCGTTTAACCGACGATCATTCCACTCGTTCCGGAATCTTTCCCCGGGTGTGTGGGAGTTTTCTCCAGCGCGTCTTCAGAGGTCTGAAAAGCACAGCCTCATGCATATGTAGAGGCGTGAATTCAGCGCTTCGCCATTTAAGGTGATATTCAAAGTCATATATTCCCTTATATGTAGATGTGCAGCCCTGCAGGTTTCTGTCGTAATTGGTGCCAACATCTGAAGACTACGTGGCCGTATAGCGTCTGAGTCTCTGCTCCTTCCCATCAACAAAGGGCGGTGAATGGCCTCCATTACAGCATCAAGCAACCAGGAAGCATATTGAAAATGCGGCGATTTGCATTTTAACATTATATTCAGGGGGCCGGCAGATAAATGGACACCGACTACCAGAGATTAGTTGTTCTATTTTAGATGTGAGAGCGTCGGGGAGATAGAGGCATCTAAGACAACACGGTGACCCCTCGGTGAAGCACGAGAAAAAACAGTGTACATTTTGACGGCATCATAAATCACGGGGCTCGTGGCAGGCAGCCCAATTGTGCTGCGAGGGCAGGTTGAAGCTACCATCATCCCTCCTCCCGTGTCCCCTGGCTGTGTCTGGAGAAAGAAGTGGAACGGCAAAAACATGTCTGCTCCCTCCGTCTCTTTCTCCAGGAGCATTGATCCCTCGGCGGGCAGGGGGGGAGGGGGGTGGGGGGGGGAGTCGCCGAGCCCTCTGTGGCGTTTTGATGCACAATCTGACAAAGTACGGACACAGACAGCACATGATCCCCGCGTGCACGCGGTTGAGATGGACTGGAATGCACTCCGGGAGGAGGGACGTCTCCGCGGGGCTCTTAACTCGCACAGAGACACAGATAGAACATGAAAGTGGCGTAAGAGTGAAGGAGAAGAGGAAGGCAGGCGGCGAGAGTTGGCTAAAAAAAGACAGAATCTAAGTCCGACTTGGTGTGTGGGTTTGGAGGAGGGCCGGTGGAGATCATCTTTATCCTGAGAGTGGAAGTCTCCGGGCTTAGTGATCACAACAAACATGGTCAGCCTGGGTTTGGGCTTTGGTTAAGATGACTCCAGGGAGTGTGGACAGTGGGAGGAGGCCTTGGATGCTTTCCTCTCTCTCTCTCTTCCCTGCGCTTCTCATCCTCTCCACCCACTCAGGCAGCTGTTGACGTGGGCCATCATGGGGAATTTGTACAGTCTCATTCAGTCGGAGGGAAGGATTAGGCCTGAGCTCGACCGCAGATGGACTGAGACTGGCCCCCCCCTATTAATAAATCCTCCTGCGATGCTGTATATATATTCATCTGCACTCTTTTTTAATTTCCTCTTGACTGGTTCCGAGCAGCGAGTGGACATCGACGCAGCGGCGCGCTAATCTGCCCCGTTCTAAAAGTTACAGGGAGAGAAAGTGACGTGACGAATCGAGAGAGTGTGGAAGGAGCGCGGCGGGCGGGGGGGAGAAACGGCCCTCTTCTTCTTCTTCTTCTTCTTCTTCTTCTTCTTTTGCATAATTTTGTTCCTATTAGCGACATCATTCAGTGGGTTTTTTCAGATGATAATTTGGAAATCTGGGGTTGCGGCGCTAATCCAGCGGCATTACACTTTACCGAGGGATTACTGAGTGACAACTTCAAGTGAAACGAAAGATGTAAGGGCCTCTTAAGCCATGTTCCTATTAAAAGCCACAGTGCGGCGTGACACTGTGGCAGGCTTCGTTGCACACTTGCCAACTAGTTGGGGAAATATATCCCCTGATAAATGCTCCAACGCTCATAGGGATTTCTTCGTTTTTTTTCATATTTTATTTCTTATTTTTTTCTCTCGCTCCCCATTCAGCCATTTCTTTATTTATTTCTTCCGGGGCTGGCTTCTATTTTCTTGCAGGTTTCCGGTTGTCGGAGGTGCGAGTGTTTAACACCTGGAGTTGTTAAGAGGAAACGCTGAAAGTCTCTCCGATGCTACACTTTGCTATCTGAGGAAGCAGTGAAGTCGTTTTCCTTCTCCATCCAGGAGACTCCCGGACAAAGTTTTATGAGTTTTTCTTTCCCTAAAGCATCTTAAATCCTCTCCGGGGTTGAGAATGTATAAAAAAAAAAGATGAATCTGTTTTATTACAATTTGGGGTTTTATTTCTCTGTCTCAAGCAGGTTTCACCGAATCACTGCAACATTAGAATCTGCGACACGAGAAAATTAACCATAATCTTCTCCATCAAAACATTTCTGAATAGACCATTTCCCTTCCATTGTCTTCTCCCATATGCAGACTCCACTCAACTGGAGGGTCAGTAGAGTGCACCCCCCCCATCGAGCCCCATCACCAGATCCAAATCTGCACCAGACTATTAGATATCAATGCCTGAATCTTTTTTTATCAAGATCCACAAATTATTCTGAGAAACGTGTTTTTTTTTTGCATAATCCTGCTAAATAACTTTCTCGGGGGAAGTAAAAAAATGCAATAATTAGCAAAGAGGTGTTTCTGCACTGATTCTACTTGGTTAGTGTCATATTACTTCAACCTTTTCTATCATTAAACCATATTAAATGTATAATGACGTGTTGTTGATGGAGTGTGAACAGTACAGAGCAACAACTCATGCTCCATTGTGGATGTTTGTGCTTCAGCAACAGAGAAAAATGATTGTAGAGCTAGTGTTTGACACGGTGACCCCAGCGACCTGTCAGCCAATAAGACACAAGCATTTCCTCATATGCTGTAGAACCCTCCCTGATTGGTCTCCGTTCGTTAAGGATACAAACAATCACCGTACTTTTTTAAAAACTCAGTTACGTATTGATAAACCGCTCAAAGTGAATAACTATCTGGGGCTAAAGGAAAAACAACTTTTGGGGTTCAGGACTCAATTGTGGGTAAACCTGAAAGTGAGGATCCCTGAATATATCAGCACTAATAATGAATTGCATACAAAATCTGTGCATGGTATTAAATTTCACCTTTTTTTTTTACAACCTTTTATGTTCATCAGTAACTCGCGGAGCTGCTGACTCCTCTCCTGCGTCGAGCTATCTTTAGCCTCAGTATAACGTTAAATAAGACAGGACTGAGGAAACTCTGGGCTGTTATTTATGGATTTAATTACAAATATGAACCACTATATGCTGGTTTTTCCTTGTAAAGTAATTAATTTGGGAATAGCTCGCTCATGTTTTCCTCTGCTTCGCACGGTAAACAAAGAAAGAAAGAAGCCATTAGCTTCCCAGTATCACCTCGAGGGGAGATACTGGTGTCCTATGGCTCGGGCGAGATGAGTCTGGCTCTGAAGCCGCATGTGGAGATCACAGAGACACACAGGAGGGTTAACGCAGGAGAGGAAGAGACGTATTGTTTTCTCCCTCCGCGCTGACCTGGATATATGCGGCCGGTTCAAGACGCATCGCTTTCCCTTCCTGTCTGCTGACTGGATCCCCGGAGAGGGACAAAGTAACTGTTCAATCCCAGGTAATTAACTTCACCACGACCCGGGGAACACTCGCACCAGACACCACAATCCTTTAAGCACAACACTCCATTAGTCACGTCCCACAAGGCCTTGCAAATGGCAGGACCAAAACAGGGGCATGCTGGGGGCTCATCCTGCCCATATAATCACCAACACACAGAGGAGAAATATGTCCATTAGCCCGGATCATAATGAGAGGGCGTGTGCGATGGATACAGAGCGAGTTGGGATAATTCTGCTTTATCAGTATCTGTCCACGTGGCAGTTTATGTTTTCTCCCCTCTCTGTCTTTCTGGTTCCCCTCCCCAGTGAGGGGTTTCAGGAGGCCGACGCACGAACAGGGAAAACACAGAGAGTTTAATCAGTGTACAGCGTGAGAACAGAATGCAGATGCAGGGAGAAAACAGACGGGAGGCAGCGCTGATTCAGGTCCTCGGTGTAAAGACGGACAGGTGCTGTTTGGATGGAGGGAACACGGAAGACCAGAGCAGGAGAAAAGTCCCTCAGTGCTCATAGGAGCGGAGGTAGAGCTGGTGCTACTCATAAAAACAACAAATAGATAGATAGATAGATAGATAGATAGATAGATGGATAGATGGATAGATAGATAGATAGATAGATAGAACATTTACTCAAGTTCTTAATACTACACTACATTTCATAAGAAAGTAATAACAACTTTTTTTCTTATTTTGTTTTATCATAAATGTTTTTATTGCCTCTATGCAAATCGCATCTTATGCATGAGTTGTGCTGTATTAATCAAGTTTTTCTATTATTATCATTATCATTTTCCCCTTCGACAGCAGGTTAAAACTCCATATTAAATGCTTTTAAATTAGAAAAAGATTAAAAGTATATTGGCTCCAGCCCCCGTGCGACCCTTAAAAGAATAGAGGTATACAGATGATGGATGCACACAATTAAAGTGTTGCTTACGTGTTAACATCAGTAAAACAAAGTATTATCTAATACATTTCACTTTATCTATTGTTACATCAGGTGTTATTCTGTTGGTTTTAAAATCTGGCAGTAGAATATTCCTCTGTAATGTTTAAATTGCTGCTCGATATTCAAAACTGTGGACGTAAAGATGGACGACATGACAGGTCCCTACGAGTGAAGCTAAATCATCTTGGTCGCCCCCTGGTGGTTTACTACAGCATAAGTCAAACCTCAAGATGGTTACGGTCATTTTAGGTTGTTCTTATCACACGGAATTCAAGTGTTTGTGATTAGTTTGGTTTTAATTAGTTATTCGATTATTATAAAAACAGGGTGAAACCTCATGATTGATATTTACGACTAATTCACGTTCACACGCTCAACCAACCAATCCTGAATGGACAAAAACACAAGATGGAGGCACCCGTCTCTCAGATATAATGTCACGTTTGCTAACGTAAATCCTGTGAACACTTCCTCATCCTCCGCCTCAGAGACGCTGTTGTAGTCGGAAACGTCCAAACATCACAGCGACGCAGCGTTTCACCGCCACATCGTCCTCGTGTGAGAAGCCTCGTCACTTTGTGCGTTAACGTGCAAACAAACGGTAAAGTGCAGAGAAAGTGAAGCCTCCTTTCCACGAAGAAAGGAGTGTAAAAACAGGGCGTAGGTTGATAAAAGAGTTTAGTTCAATACGGCAAAAACAAGCGTCTGTATAATGTTCAGATCAAACTCTATAGCAACGGAACATTTCCAACGTGCTTTGCGTTTCTTTCCTTGCAGTCGGTCGTACGAGCGCGCGGGCAAATCAAATACGATCCACGTCCCCGGGTGGGAAAGAGAATTCAGTCAATAGAATATCTGCAAATGTCAAAGTGGCCTGAATCAAAAAGCTTATTGAAATTTCAATGCGGCTGTACGGGTGTCTCTAATGAGGTAAGAAAAGAACAGCGCTTCTCTGACTGTGCAGCAGTCCGACCAATTATCAGACTTCCCTGCTGCTGAACCATGGGAGAAAGTCCATAGGTGATGGTGGAGGGGGAGGCCACGTTGTTTCAGTGAGAGGGAACAGATAATGGACTTGGAGCTTCTCTCCCTCACTTCCTCCCCGACTCTCCTCTCAACAAAGACGGGGCCGGCGTTTCTAGCCGAGAGCCATCAGAGAGGCAGGCGCGTGATTTGGCCGCATGTGTCAAAGAGAGTTTGATTGTCTTTGGAAATGTTTTATTCATCAGATGGAGGGGGGGGTGGGGGGGGGGGTCTGGATGCTGCTTACCTCTGTTTCTGATTTAGCAAAACAAGTCTGTCAGGCAACATAATACAGAATGTGCAGCAACTGTTACGCTTGCGTAAGTGCTCATTTCCACTCTGGTCCCATCATCTCGGCTTTAAAATGAAAGAAAGGAAAGTGGTTGAATTTGCTGCGAAAACCCGTCTTTGCACAAACATTTGCTCGATCACCAGAGTCAATTCTGCTGCGTCTGGGAGTGAAATGTTTTAAATCAGCTAATCCGATTCTGAATCACGTCCGCGCTGCTGCTGCGGATCGCGGTTTTCATGAAAGGCTGCAAATGTACAGTGCAGTATAATGTGACGTGTTTAATCTGACAAGCCATCGATACTGTAAGTAGCGCGGTTTTTTTTTCTGCCTTCTGTCAACCACGGCTGAAGTTTGCCGTGGGGAATTTTTTAGCATTTGGCTCATTTAGGTTGGCACTGTCCAATTATAAGCCGAGCGGGGCCGGTAAACAACAAGTCACATGTAGCTTGTTAATTTGACAAAGTTTTGGTAACCTGTCATCCTGCCAGGTTGGAGATTTGGCTGGGGCTGCGGGGGGTAGAGGCGGGTGGTCGGGCAGATAACTTGGATTTGACTCCCTGTCACTAATCATCATTGAATCCAGGCTCCTCCGCTCGGCTGTTAATACAGGTCGGGAGCACACAGAGAGAAGAAGAAGCTGAATATGAAGTTTTGCCCGTTAATTTTCCTTTTTCTTTGCTTTCTGGGTCTAACGAGCTGCTGGTCGCGAGACGCCAATATCTGCCTCTTCAAACTCTTGTGTTTACACAGCCCAGGTTCATTTTATTCCTTCAAAACAAACTACGCTGCAGCTCTCTTGAAAAACCTGGATTTTCCACGTGCAGGTATTTCACACCACCTGAGTTTAAAGGCTACGCATTGGTTTGAAAACACATGAAACCGTTGCTGGGTTTCCGGCGCAGTACGGCACAACGCTCAGTCCTAGAAAAAGACTTCCTCATCTTACTTTTCACCCAACACACTAATATGTGTCTGAAACGTGAACGTCAAGTGACTCCTCCGTCCACACGTGAAAAATGGAAACATGACAACTGCATGAAAGTGTTAATTTGGTACGACGGCGAGGTGAGAGAGCGCCGCGGTCTTTGATGCGCTCATGACGTCTAACCTGACGCACCGGAAACGAGTCAATCGCCTTTTTTAGCAGGTTAAAAGTTATCGAAACTTTCATATTTCTGTTGTTTCAGTTATCAAAACTACTTCCTGTTCACACCGACACACACTCGTCCAGTGTTAATGGTCACGTGATGTGTATTTGCAGGCGTGCAAGCATGGAACAAACCCCCCCAATCATTTTCTTTTTAAAAATGGAATCGTATTAGTATGGATGTGGCCTGAGCGCCGTTGTCCTAACCTCTCCGAGTAAACCCAAGCAACAATGCACCTGAGAAGTGCGCACGTCGCCTGGTCAGACCCGGTGGCGACACTGCCGGGCAGGGAAGCCGACCTGCAGCTCCGGGTCACACAGGAGGAATCAAAGATCCTGCGGAGAGGAGGGGAGCCGAGCTGTGGCAGGCCGGGCCCGCTGCTTTTGTCAGTCAGGCAACGAACGGCGGTGAGTGGAGGTCGCGGGAGAGCAGGAGATGACTGATTCATGGGCTGGCTGGCGGACTGTGTGTGGACTTGTGTGTCTCTGTGTGTGTGTGTCTCTGTGTGTGTGTGTGTGTGTGTGTGCCCTGCAGTGGATGACAGATTGGCAAGGCCACGGATGGGCCAGGCTCCATCAGCACCGCAGGCGGCTGTGATGTGTCCATTCTCCCTTCACTCACCACAGCCGGCCAGGACAGAGCTGTCTGTGTGATTGCCCGTACGTGCGCCCCGGATGTGCCCTGTTGTCTGTTTCCCAGTTACGGACGCGTTGTGTCAAAATCAGAGCCACAATCGCTTTATTTGCCAGGTTCGATAAAGGTAAAAGTTTGTCCTGGCGGCGGCGTCGCAGAGCCGCGTCGACAGTGAACGATGTAAACGAGAACATGGGGAAACAGCTGCTGCTTATGAGAGTGCTTCCCACTGAGAAGTTGTACTGGGGGGTCAGCCCACATTTGTCTGTGTGTGTGTGTGTGTGTGTGTGTGTGTGTGTGTGTGTGTGTGTGTGTTCTTTCTGTTTACTAACACTTTCACACTCACATTCAGGGGCTGGACGGAAACAGAGCTGCTGGATTGTGGCACCGATTTCTCAGAATTAGTTGCATCCGTTATGTTTTCATCGGTTTGATTCTCACGTGAAATCAGAGAGAATCGCTGCACGCTGGGAAATCACAATTAGTTTAACATCTGTTTTGAAAGTTAACGTGTGTTGTATGAACCCATCGGAATCAATAGAAATGATCCTCCAGTGTCCGGAGTGGGATGTTCGCTTGTTGTGATGTGTTTTCTTGGAGAATCTTCAAATGCTTCACATTTTCTAAAATGTGTACAACCTAAGCTACAAGGTCACGTAAGTTAATAAACCATAATAAACGATAAAAGTACTCAAGTTGTTTTATAAATTCAAAGAAATACAAAAATCTGACATGTTTTTTTTGCAATATTTCATCATATATTCTCTGCTTCCTCCACGTTTTGCAGCATATGCATGTAACCATGAGTGTGTAACATGATGAGGAAGCCCCTGATTTCTAATGAACGTCTAACTGTTATGGTTTTTATCATATCAGCAGCTGTAGCTTGCTGGTACAAAAATTATAATGTTTCTAGCCATTATAGTTTTTATTTTAGATAAGATCTAAACGGAACGGAACAACAATCTCCCACGGGACGTTTTCAGAGGGATAAACTAAATCAGTGGACATTATCATAAATAAAAACAACAGATCTTGGTTATTTATCTTTTAAAGCCCCTGTAATGTATTCATCTAATACCCTGTATCACTACTTTGTAAACTTTATCCTGTTTGATTCCTGTCACTATAACTTCAGCTCACGTGCTCCAGTGGGAACACGTGACTTCTCCTCGTGTTTTAAGTGTTTACTGCGTTTGTTTGTCCTCTAACTCTGTAAAAAAAATGGCTCCAGAGAAGCTTTAAAAAGTACGAGAATAACTTCGACGAGCGTGGACGTTCAGTCAGAATTAGCGCCGGCTGTTTTCGAGGTACGAGATATTTCCACATCGCAGATTCGTTTTGAAACGAGCGTCCAGTCGGATCTGAGCCGAACATTTTAACCTCCCGCTCATCGCGCTCTGACAGATGATGACTGATGAAGCGAAGGCGGTAACGAGCCTGGCACCTCCCTGACAGCGCCCTCCATCCCCCGCTTGTCAGTGTCAGGTAACCATTTCCCAAATGCCACCTTCAATTACTTGGGATATTGCTAATGATTATACATTGTGTGCGAATGCAAATGTGCGGCGGGGGAAGTTTCACGATATGACGCCCGGGCCAGTTGTAGCATGACTAATGAAGTTCCAAATGAAGGGTGGACTTCAATGAGTGTCTTAAAGAGCAGAGGAGATTTTAATTACTCGTCTGTCTGGCTGCTCAACGTGACCTTCAGTCAAGACCTGGACAGGAGTCAATTACGGCGATGATGTGGCGTCTCCATATCTGACCGTGCACCCTGCCACTGGGTCGGCCTCGGAAATGGCAGATTGTCAGAGGTCGTTATAATATTAATCTGAAGGTCAGAGGGGAGGGGTGGGGGGGAGAAAAGTTTGCAATCAGATGTGCAAGAGTAGATTTCAGCGCTGATATCGTCAGATTCCAGAGTACGGCTCTCTGAAGGTGTTTGATTTATTACCCTCACTTACGCTGTGAGCAATTTGCGCTCAGTAAAAATAAAGAAAGCCGGTCCTGCAACACAGTAAAGTGGATAATTATTCCCTCAGCGATTCCATTTTTAATCAGGCACCTTTTGGCGATTAACTCCAGTGTTTTGAGTGGTTAGCAGCACCAATAAACACACCGGCTCTTGGCGGGCACCACCGCCCACCGCTGCACCGGGAGCGGGCTGCTTTCCTCAGGAAGTCAGTTGCTTGCAGTCTATTTGTCTTTTGTAATTACCGTTCAATAGAGGAAGACCCTCGGTAATTATCCCCGGCGCTCGGTGAAACCAACCATTGAGAGTTAACGTAAACACAGAGACGGGTCTGATTTCCGGAGCCGCTCTGACTCCGAGATCAAACTCGGCGACGAAGGCTGGAGCGGCCGGGCCCCATCTGTGGCCGTGGCCCCCTTAGAGAGCGGGTTGCGACCTCATCTGAGAGTTCAGAGTGAAGAGGGAAGCTCGCCAGGGCCGCGGCCCCCACTGAGGACCGCATCATGTGCATCATTGGTTAAAGGATTGTCTGGGTCAAGTGAGACAGGAAGACAGGGGGGAGCGTCCTGGCCTCGGCGCTGATGATGCTGCGGCGGCGGCGGCGGCGGCGGCACGTGGCTTTAATTTGATTGAGCGGGAGGGAAGACGCTCGTTTTCACTTCGCAAAGCAAGTTTGTTCAGTCTCATTTTGAGTTTGTATTTGTTTTGATGGCGCGGGGCAGTGGCCTAGATACTGCGACTGTACCGCAGCACTCGAAGGAAAGAGTCTGGAAATTAATTTGCTTCGTGAGTTTTTTTGCCTCCAGTAAATAAAAGATGCTTACGGAAAATTGGAATGAATCAGGGTGTCACTCGCTGCAGGAGCCTCATCAAAAGTCACCGACTCATCTCGAAAGTAAAGGAAAGACGAAACTAGGGGAGATAAGATTTCGATTGGGGGAGAGGTGCGATCTCACGCAGGAGACTATAGCGCTCAGTGTGCAGCATCTGTCAATACCCTGCACTGACACTTATACAATCTCCTGCTCTCTACATCTACCCCTGCATTGTTGAACGTGCCTTGACGGCGGTCTGCTATCTGAGCTTTTATCTCGCTGACACGCCTTCGCCACTGACATTTACATGAAAGCCATAAGGCCGAGCTGGGAATAATCTGCACTGATAGGAAACGTCTTGCAGCTGCAGGAGAAAGACGAGTCGGAGTGCAGGCGTCTCCTTCTCCGACTCTGTAGTCTGCTGCGTCACAGCTCTCGGAGGCAGTGCACTCGGTGTATAGAGAAACGCCTGCATACAGCACAGAGATACAATCACAGATACGGCGACTGGGATGTACACAGCGCAGGGAGAGATGCACAAGATACAGTGAAGCTATGTGCAAAAGAGTTTGTGTACAGAAGATACACGGAACTTATGCTTGTTACTCTTATCATTTAATTTATATCATTTTCATATCCGCTCCTGCTTTTTAACACCCCGTGTTTTGCCGTTTCGAGTTGAACCTGAAGAAGTGTGTAAACACTCTCGGTGAACATTAAAACTGGTGAAATGTGACGTTCAAAGATCCATTAGGATCTGAGGGGTTGTCAATTATTAGGTTCTTAAATACGACGATTGACGCCGCTGCCAGAAAACTCGGAGGCACTCAGCAGTCATCACGGGAGCAGAAGTGACAGCTCACAACAGGAGAGGCGAGCTGTTATTACTCAGAGGAATGAAAGACTGACTTGAAGAGAAATAGGCCCCAAAAAAAGAAATATATCGGTGAGTGCTTTCGCTATCAAAAGGCGTCGGGAAACTGAGGAGTGTGATCCAGAAAAAAGAAAAAGATCCACGGCAGCATCAGCGAGTTGCTCTCCGGCTGCATGGCGTTAACACGGGGCCGACATGAAGGCCCGGCTCACACCGCCTCACACGAGGAGAGCCAACAGCAGAAACTCTACTGTGCAGAGAAGACTTCAGGAAGTCGGGCTCATGGGTCGTGTCGAGGGTCGGAAACCTTTATTAAAACCATCACAACAGGGTTAAGAGGTTCGTCGGAGCTGAGGAGCGTTTACATGCACCGGGCCGCTCCAGGGCAGGAATGTGTATTGTGATCTGACGAATCCAACGTCTGACATTTGCAGTTCATTAGACAGTTTCCATTTTAAAAACCCCTCAAACATTTCCTACGTCAGATGCAATTATTCCTCGTGTGTACGTTGTAATTTATGTCTTTTAAAAGCTGCACGGAGCTCGAGATCTTCTCCAAAACCAAAAAAAAAATGCTAAAATATTGGTTGCTCGGAAACTTTTGACTGGCAGTGTACCAATGCATAAAAACATGAGGAGAACAGCGAGGGGAAAACGAGACACTTTGCTAATTAGCTTGGTGGTTAACACAAGAGTTGGCATGGCAACCGGCGAAGCTGCAGAAGCCACGCTTAATGGGCGATATCAGCGAGGATGGAGCGCTCCGCCGACAAATTAGACGGTGTGGTTGTCGTGCGGCCTCCTGTGTGTGACCGTGTGTGTTATTGAATGTGTACACGGCATAAAGAGAGACGAGGCGTCGCACTCTTCCTGACGGAGGAGCACATCCGGGGGCATTAGCACCAGCACGCATCATCTGGATGCATCTTAAATAACCTTAAAGAGTCCTGCGGGAGGGAAGCGGCTCCCCGATCTTACAACGGACACATTTCCCCGTGTGAAAACAAGCCTTGGGGCGTGAAGAAGCAAAGCCTGAAAAAAACAAAACACAACAGCTCCACAAAACAAATGTTTATGAATGATGAATGAGAGCGCTCTTAGAATTAGAAGTGCGGCTTAATAAGGGAGCTGTGTCTGTGTGTTCATCTGCGCCGAGGCCAACAAGACTTTTTCCGTCACCTCATTTATCTCGAATAAAATCCCCCCCCCCCAAATAATGATAATTGTTGAAAATTGGTGGAAAATTAATCTGGCAACACGTCTGTATGAATAAACTGTGCGGTTATTGCACAGTGAGGGAAGCGAATGAGGAAATTTACGCGGCAGCATAATCCAATCAGCTCGTTAATTCTCACAAATGTCTTTTATTCTGCTGTTGCGGGGGGGAACACGTGTGACCGAATCGATATCACACCCTTGTCTCCTTTGTGGGGTTTTATTCACATCAAATTAAGAAGCGCGTTTAATGAACGGAACATTTCAAAGAACAAAAGAATAAAATATTTAAAGAGTAAAATTATTTATAAAATGTTTCGGTACATCTTTGGGAAATAGTTCGTAAGATATCCTCGAAACTTTGTGGAATATATCAACAAAAAATTCCCAAAATGTTAAAAATACAAAAAATTGTAGTATGAATAAAATCCTGATGATTAAAAATAGTTAGTAAAGGATTTGGTGAAATAACTAAAAACTAAAAACATTCTTTCGAAAAAGTTAAATATAGGTTTTGAACTAATTTGAACTCGTATTTATTCATAGATCATTTGTTTATATTGTTGTTGGCTTGCATTATAATGCACGTTCTTTCCTAACATTCAATCTTAGCATTATAATGAAATAAAACGTAATGATTTGCAGATATCGCAGCTACATTCAGTACAAGTATTAAATTTCTTATATCAAATGTCGAGCTGCTAATTCATTGTCCCGTAAACACAATTTTCCAGAGGCAGGTTCGGTTGGAAGCGTCTCCGCTGACTCCCGTCGACTTTCAGTGCAAATAAAACCTGTAAGTGAACAATTCAGCAGAAAGGAAAAGAGGTTTTTTTCGTCGCCACGCTTCCAGAAAATCCCTCAAACGAGCTAAATTGCACTAAAACAAGTGCGGCTACGTTAAGTGATTCGAAGACATCTTGATTTATTTGTGGGAAAAGCTTTTTGGAATGTGGTGGCGGTAAAAAAAACCCCCGGAGATGTGTCACACAAAGGAGCCTCCTTTTCTCATTTGGTGATAAAGCAGGAGAAAGAAACGAGGACAGAATCTGTCATTTTCAGGTGGAGGGGTGTTGAAGCAGAACCTATTCATTGTGACCTACATAGGACGGGTCGTCCAGAGCGAGGTTAACGCTCCAGCAGCCCTTTCCAAGCGTCTTGGGATCATTAGTATCCTCTGCCGTAGCGGCGCCGAGGCTCTTCTGACGCCCCCGTCTCCAGTGAAACCGCACTGGGGGGGCAGCCCATTTTCTTGGGCCTCTTTCAAGTGGCCATTTTCCTTCTTCTCCGCCTCCTCCTCGCTCTCCTTCCTCCCTCTCTCCCGCCGGTTGAGTGCGGCTGCGGGGGAAATGTGACGAGGAGGAAATTGGAGCGGGGTCAGCGCTGAGTGGCGTCGGCGGCGCCGTCGTCTTCACCTGGGAACGCTCACCTTGACAATAAGTGAGCGGCGTCGCGGCCAGATTAGAAGATACTTTAACAATGCGGGGACTTTGTTGGCAGACAAGATAATGGAGGAAATGAAAGGAAATTGGTTTGGTTCGGTTATGAATCAGTGACGGCCGGAGGGAAAGCGGTGATATGTCACTTGCTCCACATTATCCAGCCTAAAACGAAGCGTTTATATGGATCTATTCCACTTTGCATGCTGCCTGTCAACACACTGTGTTCACAGATATTCCCGTTTAACGTGTAGCTGCTGCACAATGACAAACATCGGATATTGATTCATAGACGATCATAACTCACTGGACACCCTCCTGCTCCCTATTTAAGAGAAAACACACCTGGGAGTTCAAATCTATTCCGTTACAAGTTTGAATTTTCTCTCCGTCTTTAGATGGACTGCGACATTTTGAGAATTTAGGGTAAAACAAGGCCTTGGAATTTAATAAGCTGCGGCAGTTTTCATTTGCATGAATGCCGGTGGAGGCGACCCGGCTGGCCTGTCCCTGCAGCATTGTGAGGGCTCTCTTTGAAAAGCAGGGGGTGCCTCGCTCCGTCCATTTCTAAACCTATTATCCGTTTTTTTATTTCATCGGTTGTTAATTTGATTACGCATAATCTCACAATAACGTTTTTCTAATTTGTCGCCGTGCTCTCTTTGCCCTCTACATGTTCTGTTCCTCCTCCGCCGGCAGAGATCAATGCTCCTCTTCCACTCTCTGCCTTTCTCTCTCTCCTCGGCCATTTCTGCGGCTGATTCCGGGCTCTATGCAGTGATTCTGTGTTCCCCTCAGTCAGGCATCAGGAAGTGGGTTGAAAAAAGGCAGCGTCCCCCCCCCGCACCACATGCTCCAGTTGCTTGAACAGAACAATCAGACCACTCTGCCTCTTTTGTCTCCTGCTCCTGCATCAGATAACGGTTCACGCTCAACACGACACAAAGAGCTGAAGATTTAAATAAATAACACGTTTTTCTTTTTCCTCACTCCGGCTTGATGATGTCAACAGTGAAACAAGGAGAAGTGAAGGATCAGGTCCCAAGTCTGTGATTCTGCAGGAGGTTCGAATCCGGTGCAGGAGGTGGTGACCTTCAGGCAACATGCAACTTGTCCCATTAGCAGAACCAACTTTGAAAGCCGGAATACAGAGGATTTAAAAGTTAGATATTTTGACCTAAACTATCAGAAGTGGGGGAAACATTCATTTCAGTCCACACGGAGAAAAGAGACGTTGTGTCCATGTTGGTTTAGGATGGAAAAGTCCAGAAAGTGAAGCCAATGCAGAACCGCCTGAAACCTAAATTGTGGTCAATTTAGAGTCAAATAGACACTAAAGTCATTGACGGGTTATAAGAACATCAATGGCACCAATATTAAGTGAAATTACGTAATTGAGTTTTCACTTCCCCTGTGAGTAGAAACCATTTTGCACAAACTAAGTAGAAGTAATCGATGTTGATGCTTTAAGCTTCATTTTTAGTCGGAAACACGTTCATTTATTAGTTGTAATTCTCCTCTAGCTGATTGGAAGCTAACATTGATTTTTTAAAAGAGACTCACAAACACAATGTTCTGCCTTAAAGTTAAAAGTTTAACAGGTATAAAAAGTGCAGAGCGTCGCAGCAGCAGCAGCTGGTGTGTGTGGCCGTCAGGTGACCTGAGCAAAGTGCAGCAGCTCCACAGCCATGAGCACTCAGCACCTATGAGATAAAAATAACAGCATAGACCACCGCTCGCATCCAGACTCATAAATAATAAGAGAAAACTGTCCTGCTCCAAAAGTAAATAAATGCATTTTTAAATAATTCCGTTCCCGATGTTTTCATGGGTGATCAGTCACTAATAGAGGTTTTTATAACCCTACCTAACGTGGTCAGTGACGTTCCACTGGAAACTGGAAACTGACACGACGGTGGAAAATAAAAACCAGACATTTATTTCTGTCCTGATCCCAAACAGCTCATAAAGACTCCTCCTCACGCTCCCTCACACCTCAGCCCCGTGGCCCAGGCCCACTGCCGTCTCCTCCTCACATCCCAGTCTCCTCCTCACATCCCAGTCTCCTCCTCACATCCCAGTCTCCTCCTCACATCCCAGTCTCCTCTTCACATCCCAGTCTCCTCCTCACATCTCGTCTCCTCCTCACATCCCCGTCTCCTCCTCACATCCCAGTCTCCTCATCACATCCCAGTCTCCTCCTCATGCTCCCTCACACCTCAGCCCCGTGGCCCAGGCCCACTGCCGTCTCCTCCTCACATCCCTGTTCCTCCTCCTCACATCCTCGTCTCCTCCTCACATCCCAGTCTCCTCCTCCTCACATCCCAGTCTCCTCCTCACATCCCCGTCTCCTCCTCACATCCCAGTCTCCTCCTCACATCCCAGTCTCCTCCTCACATCCCAGTCTCCTCTTCACATCCCAGTCTCCTCCTCACATCCCCGTCTCCTCCTCACATCCCTGTCTCCTCCTCACATCCCAGTCTCCTCCTCACATCCCAGTCTCCTCCTCACATCCCCGTCCTGCCATTGTTGTTGTGACACTCGCCTTCTATTACACCCCATCACACACAGCCTCTGTTCCCTGACTCACTGAGGAGGAGGAAGAGGAGGAGGAGGAGGAGGAGGAGGAGGAGGAGGAGGAGGAGGAGGAGGAGAGGAGGAAGAAGATATTACTGCCCTGTTCACCCCTGTCCACTACCTGCCACCCGTCAACCGTCAGATAGATAGATAGATAGATAGATAGACAGATAGATAGATAATAGATAGATAGATAGATAGATAGTTAGACTTTCTTTAACTATAAATTATTAAATCCGGGTTAAACTCAGGTTTTGGAGCAGAACACTTCATGTTTGTGCGGCCGTGTGGATATAATGAAACAATGTTATCCAAAGGGGTGTGTCTCTCTCTGAGGTGTGTGTGTGTGTGTGTGTGTGTGTGTGTGTGTGTGTGTGTGTGTGTGTGTTTCCGGCAGGGAGCCATGGGTCCTCTCTTAACATTGTTTCAGTCGTACATTCTAACATTGCTGATTTTTTACCAGACTCCACAGAGACCCGGTGGCTGGAAAAACTTGGATTGCCTTCTATTTTTGGAGCCCCGCAAAAATGACCTCTAATTTCACTGTTTTATCAGAGAGCCAGAAAACACTGTCTGCGGGAGGAGCGAGCGAGGAGAAGGGAGACGGAGAGAGAGAGAGGCCGCGGGAGGAAATTGGGGTGGCAAAAAAGAAAAAGAAAGGGGTTTAGCTGGATTACTGTACTGCTTTAAAAAATATAAATCTATCACCACCGCCATAAGTAATGCAACACCAGCGGCTTCCACAACAGATGTCGGACGGCGTTCCCGTGGCTGCACGCAGACGCAGTTAGAACACGCTTGTCAATTATCGCCGCGATGATGAAAGTCTTTGTGCAGCCCTCAGAAGTGAGCGGTGGACCACAGAGAGGCGCCGGTGGAAACTTTTTTCCACATGGAGCCCATGTGCACGTGGGTTACACAGTCAGAATCATGACAAACAGTTTAATTATACAGAGCGATTGTTTTGCACGTGCAATTAAGCCACACGTGTGCACGGGATTGTTAAGAATGAACGACACAATGCTTTTTTTTGTCAATAGACAATAGTTTGTTGGGAAATGGAGATAATGCCTTTGCCACTGAATGGCAGATGAGTTATTATTGGCCAATATGGAAAAGAGTCCTTCTGCTCCAGCTGCAGCAAACTGCACAAGGCCCCTTGTCATTGTCCAGGCGTCAGGTGCAAGGGGAAAGAAAAATAGAGAAATTAAACATGAATCAAATTCCGTTCACTGGGCCTGGAGAGCTCAGCTGCTCCGCAGGAAGTTTCAGAAATATTTCTTTCACTGTGCATCAGGGTGCCCATAATTCAGTGCTCCTCCACGAGTCTCTCCATGGCAGGAATTCACAAACACCGCTCGCTCCTTTATTATTTCTGAAGAGGAGTTTGCAGAGGAACTGAGCCGTGTGGAGGAGGGAGGGAGCTGATGAATTTATCCCAATGCCAAAGCCTGACGTTTCCATATTTTACTGTTCCACCTTTACTTCCCAATGTATTCCTGCTCCTCCTGCCGCCGTGCACCGACGGGCACCGTGCAGATGTCTGAGACCAACCCCCCCACCACCACCACACACACACACATGAAAACCCACACATGCACAGATCTCTGCACGCCTGCTTCTCCTTCTCAGTCAGAACTCGTTGGATGCTGTTAATTATACGCCGTGGGTGGTTAGATCAAAATCTTTATTGGCAAGTCGTTCCACCCGGCAGCCATCTTGGCAACGCCCCCGGGCAGTTATTTCGGGCTAACAAGACCAGGCCTCCGGGCCCCCCCGTCTAAATGGACGGTGAGGGAGGCATAACGGCACTTTCAGTGGGCAAGAGGAAATTAAAACCTTATGTATAGAATCGGGGCGGCACGGTGGTGCAGCGGTTAGCGGTGTCGCCTCACAGCGAGAAGGTGACGGCCGCCCAGGACTGGAGTTTGTGAGTTTCCCTGCGTCTGCGTGGGCGTTTTCTGGAACCCCCAGTCTAAATATCTTAGGTTTAATGCTTTGATTGTTTGGAAACTCTCATCTGCACCTTTACGTTTCAGTTTTAAATCACTGTTGCTACGTTTATACCCACAAACCACACCACTGGACGAGCAGAGACAGAGGTGATCAGCCAGAGTTTAAGCGTGAGAGGAGGACAGAAAGGTGAAGACACGCAGCAGAGGGACGGGTCAGAATTAAACCTTTTGAAACCGGAGCATGTGCAGGAACACGACCGGCTTCATATGTTCTATAGTCTTTTTAAAAGCGAGTAGCAGGATGTGTGTCATCCAGACTTTTCTATTCAGGATTCTGTCAGTGGCTTGTCTCTCTCTTATCACGTCTCTGGTTCGATGAAGTTAATGTAATTATCCTCATTTGTATTCAGAAATCAAATCCAAATGGGGCTTTTTGCAGAAGTTAATCAAAGGGACCTATTTAAACAGTCACATTTGTTTTTTTTAAATAGCGGTGGGGCCTGTTGGGTCTGCTGCTGGCGGCCTTTATCGGATTTTCCTTTTTGGCTGTGCATGTACAGCAGTAGTTTTAGGGGAATATTGTCTATGGATTTTTAAATGTGGGGCTCAGCTGTTTTTGAAAGTTATTGAGGGATGGCAATTAACTAGCGGAGCAGCATGGGAATCTATTGTGAGTCTGTATTGTGTGTCCGTGCCGCAGCGTTTTGTCGGAATGTACATTTCCTGATTTATCTGCCGAAGGAACGAGCTCCGACAAGCGATGCTTCCATGTCACTTTCAGCCTTTCCACAGGAATCCGCTGCCCGTGATGGAAAAAAGGTTCAAAACGCCCCAAAATCTCACCTCGCGGTTCATCTGCCCCCCCCCGTTATCTCATACGATCTAATCTCCAGGTTTCTCTCCTGTGGCAGGGGACACATGGGCAGGCAGCTAAACATGTCAGGGGTATTGGATGTGTTATGGTGCTGTTTGCTGGAGGTGTCTTCCTCAACTTGGCCTCGGACTCTGATGAGCTGAGGGACCGTGATTCCCCAGGTGATCCTGCCCCGAGATTAACGCTGCTGATTCCCACACAGTCATTTCCTTTGCGTGTGTGTGTTTAGCACCAGCACCAGTAATCTCACACGAGCATTGGTGAGGGGCTTCTTTTTTTTTTTTATATCGCCGTGATCTTAGGATATTAGGACACATTTAACGATTCTGTATTTTTCCTCCTCTTAAAGAGAGAGATGAGGTTTCACTGGCTGTTGAACTAAAACAAGGAGGCGACAGTTTGATATTCCAACAGAAGAGCGGAGATAGAAACGCTGCCTTGAATCTCTGGTCTCAATTATCGGACACTTTCATGTTTGTCTTGTGGAGGGACGCCTGCAGATTGTGGAGGATGCTATCAGCTCATTCTACACTGTGGGCAACAGGAGCTCTTTTATCAAATTTGCTGCTTCAACTAAAGTGTTTTTTTAAATCAAACAATGAAAAGCATATCAAGGGGGAAATTCTGGGCATTTTTTAAAGCTTTTGATGATTCAATTCAAATAATCATAATTTAAATCCAAACGTAATGGAGCTTGACCTTTGCGATAGAAACACAACAGAGGCTGAGTCGTGTTGTTTTTTTCTTCGGCCTGTTTGTGTTCATCATGTCCAATTACAAGGAAACGCAACTTCCGAACAAAAGCAGCTTATCATCAGACTCAGGTGTCCACGACTGACGGACCTGTTTAAGCTCTACGCCAGTGGTCGCCAACCCGTCGATCGCCATCTACCGGTCGATCCCCCAACTCTCTGGACTCACTGGCTGTCATCGCGCCGCAGATCAGCTGTGTGTCAGTTGTCTGTTGTTCACACGCACTGTGTGTCCGCTACTGGCGGCGGAGTTGCAGGTTTATCTCCTGCATTTCCTTCACGAACAAGTTGGTTCATGTACTAAAGTAAATGTCAGGACTCCACGGTATGAAGATGCGCATCTTTCAGTCTTTCGATAACAATAAAAGCCCCGTTGGAACAAATGAGTGGATTCAGAATGTGAAACGCTGGAGTGCTTTTACTTTGAAACGGGCTCGGAAAGTGTTGGAAATACATTTGTGTGATAGACAGATACACATTTTGGTTCACAGCAGTATAAACAGAGAAGATGATCTTTCAACTGAGTTTTAATGTTTATCTGATGAATTTATGTCACAAACAAATGGTTGCAACACTTTCTGTATGCCTTTTCAAAATAAAAGCACTCCAGCGTTTCTGTTGATGGAATCCATTCCCTTGTTTAAAAAGGTTTTTTTTATTGTGAAATATTTGCAAGAGCGGAAGATGCACGGCTTCATACTCTGTAGTACTGGTATTTATTTAAGTACAAGGGACTTCTTTCATACAAGGAAATAATCCTATTTGTGGCCATATTCAAATCAAAGCCTACATGTAAAACATTGTGCTGCAGTCGCAGCTCCTCTGCAGAACACGATGCGGAACTGAGAAGCTACGTATTTTGCATTGTATATATGAATTGATATTAATTTGTATATTGTGCATTGAATAGAAAAAGTTGCACAACTGCCTCTCTTTGTGTATATTTATTTCTTGTACATTCAGCCTTTAACAGAAATTGCTAAAAATTATAAATATGACCCTCCTAAGTGTTTTTTTTTGGAAGATATCAGGGTGTTAGATCGTTATGTTTGGAATTAAAAAGTGATCTTGGGCTTGAAAAGGTTGGTGACCACTGCTCTACGCTGTATTTTACTTCATCTTCAAGTTAAGTTAGAGTTCCCAGTTAACGGAACCTAACCCCAGTCGGCCTGTCTTCAGACTGTGGGAGGAAATGTGAGGAAAACATGCAAACTTCACACCAAACTCAGATTTGAACCAGGAACCCACTTTCAGGCAACATTGCTAACCGCTGTACCACCGTGTCATCCATCCATCAAATAACTACAACCAAAGTTTTACTTTTTAGCTTGGTCCATGTCCCATCCACTAACATGGAGGAGGCCTGGTTTATGACCTATACTGCAGTGAGCCACACACACACACACACACACACACACACACACACACACACACACACACACACACACACACACACACACACACACACACACACACACACACACACACACAGCATTTCGCTACGAGCCTCTGATGGATGAGCAGCATTACTTTTTATCACCGTAACACAATCAGCCTGTTTGGCCCCTGTCCGCGTTAACACAACTAAAAATACAACCAAGTAATATTTCATGCTGCGCACGTGAAGCCCGGTGAAAGTTCACTTACAGTATTAAATATGCATGATGACGTATTTACTGCACACAGGCATCAATCACGTAACACGAGCAGGAGTGCAGTTGAAATGCAGAAACTATCATCACATCATTATTAACACTGTTGTTATGACACTGTTAGTGAGGAAGATGAAAGGGCCATATTGAGTTTCCCGAACTTTTCTCAGATTTGTGTCTTGTGGACTTTTTTGTCTCACAAAGTGTTTTTGTTCTTTCTTTAAAGCTCAGTGTGGATAAGCCGCTCAAGATGCACGGCAGAAACACATGTGGGTCATAACACTCAGAATTAGGCTAATTTCAGACGTTCTCCCGCTGCCTCCAAAGCTTAGAAGGTATAACTAGAGGGCTCCGGCAAATAAATTATAAAATGTCTGCAGTTTCTCTCTCTTTTTTTTTTTTTTTTGATAGAGATAAAGCAGATATAATATTAAATCCTTCCCAAATTAGTGGCGGATGTATTATTCAGGAGCTGGTGAACATCAGCTGGGCTGAAAGCAGCGACTAATGAGATGTGGGCAAACTGCGTCTGAGGTAACTGCCCTCCTCCGTCTCTCTCTCTCCCTCTCTCCGTCTTTGTGTCTCTCTCTAATGTCTTTCTCTCTCTCTCTCTGTGTTTTATTTTGGCTCACTCAACACCCACACCACCACCACCACCACCACCACACCCATAAACACAAATTTGCTGGAGGCCCTTGTGCGCCGAACAGAATGCGATGGCGAACACATGGCACAGCACAACACAGACAGGCGGTTTCATCAGAAACTCAGCCAAGCTCACTGCAGCTCACTTTGGGTTTTCAGCCAGTTCCTAACTTGTTGCTATATGAACAGGTTTACCACCGGAGAAGGACTGTGGTGTGTTCGCTGGACGCACAAAGAGACACAACATCTTAATCGATTTGACAACACCTGCATGGCAAATAGAAAACGAGCTGCACAACTAAACACTCACTACACAAAGGACGTGTTTCCAAGACACACTAAAAAGTTAAGCTTAAACACGCTAGTAGTTGCCATAGTTACTAGTCGTGAAGCTACTAGTTAAAGTTGACTATCCCTGTGTTGTTGGAAAATGAGGTGAAATGTTTTTATGTTTGTTTTAACACAGTTTTTGAGTATTAGGTTGATTTGTGAGCATTTGGTTGTGTTGTAATCGGTTGTGTTGTGAGTATTAACTGCGTGTGTGTGTGTTTTATTTGCCGTGCAGGTGTTATGACATTGACGAAGAGGTTTTTTTCCCATTTGCATGTGTCGTGCCTTTATTTGCATGTGTGTTGAGCCCTCAGAGCCACCGTAGGTTCAACACACATCAGTCCTCACTCTCCTGTGCGACTTTCCTCTCCACTGAACGGAGCTTGCTCTAATTATTTCTGTCTCCTAATGGATCTGGGGTCGTGCAAGAGGCTGCGTCCTGAACTCCAGCTTCACACTTTGCGTCTGAAACTTCTGGAGATGCTGATTGATGCTTGTGCTGAAGATGATGTTAACGATGGCGTGTTGTGTTCTGATTCGACACGTCCGACCTTGGTGGTTTTTCTGTGGAGCTGTCGTCACCATCCGAGTGTCGCTCACAGCAGACACCTTGGTTGAATGGGTTCCTGGTGTCCTGATGGATTTCGGGTGGTTCAGTAGGTTTTGTGACCTGCAGCTGCAAAAGTTTTGAGCCGCTTCACTTTTTGCCCTTTGCATCGTTTCATCAGTTTGCCGAGTTACAGCTACGTGGCCAAAAGTATGAGGACATGAAACTACTGCCACATGTGACTGGTGAGCGTCTTGTCCCCAAACCACATGAATCATACTGCTGCTGTCACAGCCTCATCTCCTCTGGTTTCATGATACGCACAATTTGATCTGCACTCATATGAGCTGACGTGACATTTATCTTTGAGCTTTGAATACCAACATCTGAAATACCAGCAACTGATCAATATCTACAGAAATTCCCTAAAGGCAGACTTGAGATACATATCATTTTCAAGATGCCGAAAAAAGGTTTGTCATATGTTTTTTGAGGAAACGTAAAATCTAATCAGTTAATCTGTGAGTCTACGTGAACATTTGTGCCAAAATTTGAAAGGATCATCTCAAGGTTTTCTTAAAATAACACGTTCACAAGGACGTCACTTCTAACACTTATGAAGCCGCAAAAAAATCTGTTGAGATCCTGGAACACAGACTCCAAACGTTTTCCTGAAATATTCCAGAGAATTCAAATGTCCGAGTCGGTTGCTCCGGACATTTCCTGGAACTTCTCCCTGGTAAAATATCAGGAAAAACTTGAACAGAAATTTGTCTGGAGAATTCACAGCCGGCCAGTGGATGTGTAGATGACATTTGAATTCAAATATCTCAGGATGAACAAAAAGTAATTTTACAGAGTTTGTTTAAATAAAAGTAAAAAGTAAAGCTGTTATCAACTCATCATCCACTTTCCTCTTTCCTCTCTCCGAGCTTTGTTCACGGAATAAAAAAAACCCCTCCTCTCCACAGAAAGGGAATCAGACAGTTTGCCGGTTGTTGACGTTTGCTGAGTGAGAAAAGTTCAGCCGTGGCCAACTCCTCTCGGCCAGCCGGCTTGTTGACTGTCCACATGTCAGCCCAGGTCCCCGGTCTCTGGGCTCTACAGGACATGTTGACTTGTTGTTCACGGGGCTCTGTGAGCCACAGCCACTGTGCTGGAGAAAGAAGTGCCACTTCAGGGCTGGATATTGTCAAGAATTCAATTAAAACCACAATCCACATCAATCATTTCCTCAGTGGCTGAGAGACTGTGACACCGGTGAGTGCGCTTCAGCCTTAAAATAAGGCTTCGTGCACATTGTAAGCATATCACAGGTTCACAGGTGATTTATTTTTTGCTATTACGTTGTCATTTTATACTTCAAGTCGGTGCCTGGTGGAATTATTTCTTACAGGCACATAATCTGTAAAAATAGCCCCTGAAAGAAAGTGTAGAAATGCCCACTAATAGAAGCTGCAGGGATGCATATTAACAATTAACTTTAGCAGCCGCTGCAGAAATGATCACCTTAGGGGACATATGGGTCTACACGGCCCAGGCAGCTGCACAGCTCACATTTACTCAAGTACTGTACTTAGATTAATATTTAAGTACCTCTACTTTGCTCAAGTATTTCCATATTCAGCAACTTTGGAATTTCACTCGGGAAGTTAAACTGCAGTTTGATGCAAATGTTCTCGTTTTTATCTCAACTTGTGTGTCTGTCACCTGGAGCTGTTATCACTTACAGAGACAATAGATCTTTGTGTTATTACCTCGTTGTGCGTTTGTCGGTCTGTTTGTTTTCAAGCAGGATTACACAAAAAACTACTGATTGGATGTTCCCACGTAACACAGAGGAGGAAACATCGGCCAAGAGAGGAGTCGATACACTTTGGGGCGGATTGTTTTGTTCATCATATAAATATAAAAATATAAATACATCTTGTACTTTTGACGTAATTTGGACTCACAATCTGCAGATCGCAGTCAAATAACTAATTGAAACTCTTGAACTACCTACCATTATTTAACATGTACTTTGACTGTGTAGTTTGCTCCATGTCCCATCTGCTAACGTGGAGGGCTCGTGACCTACACTGCAGTCAGCCACCAGGGGGCGATTGAGACGTTTTGGCTTTACGTTTGGGGAAGCTGTCACGTCGTCCATCTGTATTTACAGCGGATCAGAGTGGAGTCTATATCTACACGCACAGCAAAGTGCTCTGAGTGGTCATCAACACTGGACAAATAAATACAAACCATTAACATGTCAACCAGCCGTCATGTAGCAACAGTTAGAGGACGTTTCAATTTACGGCCTCTGCTGTTATTTGCTTTTAAATACAGTGAACAGCGTCTTCAACAACTCTTTAAGCTGATTACTACCAGACAGTCATTCTTAGGTTTAATTAGGAGCTTCCAGGAAATGATCTGTCTCCATCTTTGTCCTATTATGAACGAGACGGTAAAAGTTTACACTAAATGGACAATCGCAGCTCGACTGCTGAATTAGCTGTAAAAGTCCTGTCAGGCCGAACGGACGTGTGGTCGTGAGGAGAACAGTTTGCTGCAGAGACTCACGAGGGAGTTTCAGTCGGATGCAGCAGACGTTCGCTGCTCATTTCTCTGCTGAAACGTGATCCATTACCTGTCGTCGTGAATGGGTGAAATACAGATGACACACAGCCTTCAGATTTGTGTATTTAAAAAGTACATCTTTCTATAGTCCACGTTGTCGTCGTGAAGTTTGAAGGGAGAAGCACACGGCCACATGACAGCGTTTAGCAGCTTTAACATTTACACTTTCATATACAGCTTTTCAGAGATCAGTATGTGAAGTAAGAGCAGTGGTGTTAAGAGCTGATGTGTTTCAAGAGTATGGAGTCAAAGTGCCTGTAAAGGAATAGGAGGAAAAATAAATAAATAAATCTTTAAATATCAGTTTATTCGGTAAAGGAAAATAGTAAAAGGAATCGGGGAAAGGAATATAAAATAACAAACGATAAATAAAAGGATTAACAATGACGTTTTTTTGAAATAAATAGAATTATACAGGTAATAAATGCAATAAATAACACTTCACAAAAACAGTTTTAAGATTTTGCTGCTAATTCACGACTTTGACTTTGAATTGTCACCATAAAACTTTTATATTGTTATGCTAAAACCTTAAAGCATGCACTCCTAATTGCAATTATGAAATAAAACACATGCAGTATAAATATCTTATAAATAATGTGTTTACAGTCCTGGGTAATTCAATTAAATACATTGGGGACTTAACGATTACATGAATAAACATGTTTAAAGTTGGAGGGTCCTCGTCTCACGAGACACGACCCGACAATTACCGATGAAAATCCGTCTTCACCTTCTGGCAAACTTAAAAAATTGAACAGACACTTTGTTAATAGTGTCAATGTTAAATCTGCAATTCAGCTACAACGATGCTTTGTAAATTTAATATTTTCATGTATAAAGAAATGACCGTTTGCAGTAAGTGGCTGCTGTGACAGAGCGAAAGGACAAAGAAAAGTAAACTTATCGTCCCTGTTGTTCATCGTTCATCATAACTTTTACAGCTCAGAATCTGAAACCGTCGTGGAGGTGGAAGGTCACGGGTTTTTAATCATCGCAGCAGATACTGCGCTCAGCAAACCGCCGTGTGTTCTGCCTCGGTGTCCTTGAGCGGGACGGCGAACCCCCCTGCCTGCTCGCTCACCGCAAGCTGCCCTGAATGTGAGTGTCAGCTAAACGCCTTAAATGCAAATGCAAACCATTTTTCCACTCCAATCAGATTCAGCAGAAAATGACGAAACTGCACCGAGCTCCGGCGATATTTTGGGAGGCCGTTGTTGTTTGTGTGAGACCTGAACGAATGAGACACTAACTCAGAAACACTGGATTTTCCATTTTCTCTAAAAAAACAACAACTGGGTTTGGTTAAATTCTAAGATCTTGATTATCTCCACCCCTAAAAAATGTAATTCTATTTTATTTCTCAACCCCGCAGATGTTTTACAATTAAACACACTAATTGCTCGGTGTTGTGATTTGAAAATGAGTCGGATACGTCACAAATGTGAGCTCCTGGTTGAGCGGTGCAGCTTATCACACGACTGCCTGCTTGGTTTATTGCAACGCGTTCCCTCGCCATCCATCACCTTTTAGCACCGCTGATTATCCCGGCAAAAGATAATTACACGGCAGAGCGCCGCACTGCCGAGAGGAGCGCTAACGGGTTATCTGACCACCTGAACAACAACTCTGGGAGGAGAGGGTGCGGGTCTGACCTCAGCATTACCACTGGGTGCAAATTCACATGTGTGTGTGTGTGTGTGTGTGTTTGTGTGTTTGTGTGTACGTGCTGCAAATATTGTGTATCGGACTTTGTATTCAGGCGAGCAGCTCACCTTCATTTTTTATTGCACACGCTGCTCTGTCGGATCGGTGTATTGTTTAGTTGTATTGTCAAATAGTAGATATAAAAACACTCACTGAGTATTTTTACATCGGCTTTAAAAATATTTCAAATTGAAGCTGCAGTGTTTTGATTTGTTTGGCCACTTGGGGACGGAGAGATTTATCCCTCCACACATCCTGCAGACACTTATCTGTGTTTCTGTTAATTCAATAGTCATTCTTATTTTATTTGTTCTGTTTCGTTCTCCACTAGCTCTGGAGAACAATATCCGGCTCATTAGCTCGTAGATGCTCACACTTCTTAATGATGAATAGTTGGACGTGTCTGGTGAACGCTTTTCTTTCCTTCCCTCTCATTTCTGTCCGTTACAAAGCAACAAACAGCAGCCAATCAGCTCAGGGACGGATCTGTCCCCGGGTACGAGAATCCACCTTTGAGCTTCTCGATGGGTCGTTAATTAAAATATAATATCTTGCTTGTTTAATCTGTTTGAAAAATCACAGTGTGGAACAAAAGAATGTGTTTTTTTACTGAAACATCCTGGACTACTTCTTGGCCGGGAGCGGTCACTTCCCCCGGTTTGACGGATTAAAAAAGAAAGCGGTATAACACGTTGATTAGTGGGTCTAAAAGGTGCTGGTAGGAGGATTATGAACGGAGAGTGGTTTGGATCTTCTCATCTCACTCAAGGCAAGAGAGCGCAGTGTGTTTCCCTGAATGATGACCCAACCCCTTGAGCAGTGTAGCGCTTGGCAGACAGAACGAGTTTATCGGAGCCTTTTCACTGCTAACGGCCGCTCGCTGCTGCAGGACGCAGGCGGACGTTAGTGGAATTAACAAACCACCAAAAAACAACAAACCAAAAACAGGCTAAGAAACCCAGAGTCGGCTGATAATTACAGTCATTAGGTCCGATTGTGTTGTGGAGAATAAGTGGAGCCTCTAGTTTGACCTGTGATTCCAGAGGTGTCTTGGAAACGTTGTGCAGGAAAACAGATGAAGAGGTTTCGTCACCGTGAAAACAAAAGAACCTTCACCGCCTGCAAAACTATATTCTGTCCTCTGCCTCCTGAAGATTGGTCCTGAAAATGAAATGTGAATAACAAATACAAAACGTCACCTTTGCACAGCGACGAGCGGCGTTTGACTTTTTGGTGGGAGGCTGTTTTGTGTGTTTGTGCGCGTGCGGGTTCACGCAGCGTGTGTGTGCAATTATCGCCTCTGTCTCAGTGGCGGTGGTCTTGTCTCATTACCGTCGTGGCGGGGTGTCCGAGCTTTCAGGGCACAGCATGGTGTCCCCTGCCTTCCAGCCCCTTGAGCCGAGGACATGGACACAGAGGTGGCCAGTCCCCCTCCCCCTCCCTGCAGCTCCTGCCACAACTGTACCTGAAAAACCTGCTGCTAACCTGCTGCTAATGGGCAGCTCCCGTCTGCAAATAAGCCCCCATCGGACCTTGGATCCGGGGAGATGATGCATTCACTTGGCCAGACCTATTATTCCCATCGTCTATAATTCTCTCTCTCGCCGAGTACAGTTTTCAGCCCCTCTCGCCTCTTCCCTCGCTGTCTGTGACGTGCTCCTCCTCTCCTCATACGCAGGGAGTCGTTATCTCTGCTAGATAATAATACCACCAATCTGAAGGAGATTTTTTTTTGGGGCCTGTCGGCCACAGCTTGGGTCGCACGGCGCTACGAGTCAGAGCTCTTTGGGAAGATGTGCTTTGGACCACTGATGCTGCGTCAGGGATCTGGAAGTGCGCCCTCGGGTGTGTTTCAGGGGCCCCGCTCTCACCTCCGGATCACATCTGGCACCTCCGGCCTCAGCTACAGATGTGTCTTCACTTGCTCCGTGGTAATTGCTAATGGTAATTACCGACCCTCTCTGTGATTCAAGAGGCTATTATAAATAAATGACTGGTGGGGTGGGCATGGCAATTTCCCAGCAGCGTCCCGTATCTCTAACGCCGTCCTTCACCCTAATTCCACCGCCGGGACCTTGACTGGATCTCAGGTTCTCTGGCCCACAGGCCGCACCCATTATCCTCAACGACTGAAGCTGTTAACCAATGGCCTCATGTGCTGGCTGTCATATAAGTTTGTCCTGGTGAGTTGGTTCTCCTCCGCTCCAAAGCCGCTCTCCCCGTCATTTACTCCAAAGCCTCATGCGGGCTGATAGCTCCTGACCCCTTTTTGGAAATCTTGCAGAAACCCTGCTTCTCGACTTGTTTCTCTGAGCCTCAATGCCAGCACTCCCACCACTGATAGTCCATCTGCTGAGATTGAGGACTCCTCTCTGCATGACCACGCTTCCCCCCGCCGGCACTCTCACCGAGGCCACCTGCATTGCACGGACAGAAAATGGCTGAAATGGCTGCAGAGAGATTTGCCTCCTGTGCAATCCCCTCGACATCCAAGTTGGAGGCGAGTTGACTTCTTAAGACTGGAGGGATTCAGCCCTGCCTCCCACTGCGGAGGAGCTGCTGTGAGAGCAGTGCAGAGAAAGAGACGGAGGGAGGGGGGGGGATGGAAGGTGGCTGGAAACAGCACTCGAGAGTGAGCGAATTGAAGTCTTCCCTAATTAGGCACTGGGCCTTCAATCTGCACATTATGGTCTAATAAAGCATGGGGGGGTATGTGGTGCACTGTGATTAAACAGACGTTTGCTTTAATACATGGTGGCTGGAACAGCACGTGGGGGCTGGTTCTGGATGTGCGCCACAGACTCGAGCGGCCCCCGCTCATCTTCTGGACTAATTATCCCAATGTTCTCGTCTTGGTGATTTCAGCGCGCGGCAGCCGGCAGGACGGGGCCCGAGCGAAGCCGAGGCAGCCGCAGAAATTGTCAAAATCACTTAATCCATCTCTCGAGCATGCTAATGTAATTGCTTTTTGATTAATTGCGCCGGTGGAAAAAAAAAAAAAAAGAAGAAGAAGAAGAAGAAGAAGAGGGGAGCTTGTTGTTGTTGTTGTCAGATTATAGTTCAATGAGATTTCTCAAAGTGAACGGTTGTAAACATATCCCTTCATTCCAGCTCTTAATGAAAGACTGGAAATCCTTGTGAAATGTCATTTTTAATAATGATGTTCTGAAGTTCATCCGAACGTTGCTCCGAGGGTTCTGACCCCGTTCGACAGTGGAAACTCAACTTTCACTCGTCGTGTGAAACCATTTCCAGTGTTTTCGTGTATTTAGGACAGAAAAGAAGAAACAACATGACAGAACAACATTTCTGCTGAAAGAACCGGGACCTTGTTGAAATGTTGAAAAGGCCCAGGTGGGAATTATGAATTCAATGTTGGCTTAACTCCATGTAGCAGCTTGAGTTTGGAGGCCCTGTTGCCGTGCGTGCTGGCTCACTGTCACACTGTCACGACTTACCGGGACACTTGAATAGAACCGAGCCTTTGGTCACGTTATTACCAACACCTGTGTTTTTCCGGCCGTGACAAGCTGCCTGCTGTGAAATTGGCCTTTTGCTTTGCACATTTGAATCCATTCGCTGAAAATCACACTCACTTAGCAACACAGCAAAACAATGATTCCACCTTAAAAGTGTGGATGCATGTTTTATGTGTCGTCTTTTAAAGTCTGGTTCACAGATTTTCTCTATCGCTCACTTTAACATTACATGATAGAGCGTTGTTTTTGATATTTCACAGGTTCCCCAGGGAATGATCATTGGGCCTCGGTGCAGGTTTGAGTTCTACTGAGGATTAGACTCTTGAAACTTGACTGTTATGGATACATTTTGCACATATTGTGATGAGGTTATGTGTCTTTATTCAAAAATAATAACATGTGGTTGTGTCTTCTGTGTTTGAAATAGAAATGAACAATGCATTCTGTCTCGAAACCTTTCTTCAAAGTCGTGGAGTGATTGGAGTGTTTTAGGTCCATTATCTCAACTGCTTGTCTGATTGCAATAGACAGACGTGATGAACAAAACAACTATTATAAATATTCTTATCTGAGTAAAACTGCTCTGAGAACGTGCATCTTTCTCCCGACAGAATCCCAGACTGATCTGCTCTGTGAACACTTTCCGTGGTGCAGCGAACAGGCTCTGCAGTGGCCTGCAGGTTCTTTCACATTCAAACTCACCGACAGCTCTGCGCTCTTCTGAGAGTTAGAAGTGGAGATGTCGGCAGTATCTGCGAGCGTTTATGCAAGCACAAGGAAGCGGGAGAGGCAGGAGGGAGGGACTGCACATGGAAGAGGAGCTGTGACTCTGACAGTCTGAGCTGAGGCTGGTCTCCGGTTCTCAAAGGGAGAACTGAATATCTTTTTGTGGAGACGGCGGCTGCAGGCTACCGCAGGCAGATGCAGAGCTCGGCTACTAAAGCAGAGGTAATGGCTCGGCCTCCCTGAGTTAAACAGCAGAGAGGAAAAGAGCAGAGGCAAAGACGGAGGGGGGGGGGGGATGCGATGTGGCAGAGGTCCATTAGCATTCCGGCTCCCAACCTGACACTGACAGCTGACACTGACCCAGTGTCCAAGGTGAGCAGCAGACATGGCACAGGAAGCACAAACCCCCCCAGAGGCAAACCGCAGTATGTTTTTATGCTGTTCTCTGTTTCCTTTGCGGTCGCAGTTGAGTGGATTCTAAATGTCACAGTTCCGTGACACATGTAGATGACTTTGACCCTGTTCCACCCGAGCCGCACCTTTTCCCTCTCCACACACAGAGGCGGATAAAAGCAGGAAGTTAAATAAAAAGAATCCGCTCGCTCTCATCAGTTCACCTCACAAAGAGCGTCTCGTCCAACCTGATTGATTCCCTGCAGATTGGGGCCAATGAAGTTCGAGTGTCGGGGGTCGCGACCTTCCCGCCCACAGATAAACTGGAGAACTGTCTCGGGGACAGGAAACAGAGCGGTTGATGAAAGGCGACTCTGGAAACACAAACCGCCGCAGCTTCAAAGCAACGCTGCGTAACGAACTGAGCAGCAGCACCCTCTGCCCTGATTGAGTTGGGTTCAATGTCCGAGCTGTTGTGTGATTTTCGTGTACAGATGAAAGGCCGTGACTGCAGCTGTGCCTGCGTCGGCCCACTCACTGAACTTAAACACAACAGTGGACATATTACCCATGATCCCCGGCTTCCAGCACCAGAGGAGCTGCCACGGTAACAAAGATACCAAACTCCTGCTGAATGCTGGAGATAAACGCAGGTTTTTAATGAAGGATTCACCTTTATCGAGTGGATGTGTTGATGTGAGACTGAAACACAAATGAATGAAAATCTCTCAGCATGAAAATATCGATACACACGTGGAAGCCGAACTTATGCATTATGTCACGTATGCCGTGCAACCCCTCGCTTGAACCCTCTGCAGATTTTTTACTGTTGCAGTTCCACACTTCTTCCAGGAGATCTTACCTTCTCACCAAAGTTACGTAGACCAAGAACGAGGGTGAAGCGAGGAGATGAGAGAGGAACCATTCTCCATATTCCAAGTTAGTGAACCATCAAACTCATTTTAATGAAGCCGCTTGTTTTAGGGGTAAACACATAAAAAAAAAGTATAGTTGTTTTAAGGAGCATAAAGGTGAGACGTTACAAATCAGAAAATGAAATTGGTTCGGTGTGCTGTGCGTCTGGCATTTATGTTGGACCATGCTACAGGCAACATGTCCACTTTTGCAGTTTTTCCAATCAAGACGAGATTGGCTGTGCTGCAAGACTTTGGCAGCGGATGGCGGACATCTGGACGAGAACAGCAGGCAACCTCCACCTAAACAAAAAGCACGCAAATAATTATGTTAGCACGCAGATTCATATGCTTCCCACCGCACACATATTGTCATTATCGCACCCTCTCCCCGTGCAGCGCTCAGATCTGATTTGAATTAGTGACTCCACCGGTCACACAGCAGGATGTGTGAAAAACAGAGAGAGTGGGAAACGAGGCACGTTTTAATTGGCGTGCGCCGCTGAGCTGAGGTGGCTTCAGGACTGAAATCCAGGGGGGGGGGGGACGAAAACATCCACAAATGTTGAGGTCGGACGCTGAAGCCGCCGATGACCCTTTCCTGCTCCTTCTTTGAATCTCTGCAAGAAACGCTTTGCTAAATTTAAATGTCCCCGTTTTGGTTTTTGATGGTTGTTCCCTTTCTCATGACATCACATCACGAGAGCCGCGAGGAGAAACTGGCTCAACCTGTTAATTAGGTGATTAATGTGTCGGACGGTGTAACAAACCATGTGAGGAGTCATGAAGCCGCCACTGTTCATAACTCTGAGCCTTTTTTTACCCGTCGACTTTATTCACAGACTTTTTACTGCTTTTCCCTTAAAGAGGACGGATGAAGGTCCGAACTAAGTTTGACAGATGCGGCTGATGAGATATTTCAGCCGTGACGATATAGAGCAGCTAAAAACTTCAGGTAATAAAGTCAGATAAGCTAGAATATCACCCAGTAGAGATCAGACCCCGGCCCAGGCCCAGCAGATCTGCCAGATCCAGATGTTTATTTGGATTTGAGAAAATTGCACACACTCGTAGACAGTCCCCTACATTTTGTTTTAACAAGACCCTTTATTTATTCCCTGGGGAATTAATGACAATGTGGGAATGTTAAAGAGAGTTATACCAAAAACCCTGGATTCGCCCTCAAATGTAATGACTTCTGTCTTGGTCCACGTTTTCCTAACCCCCCCCCGGAACAAGGTGAAAACATAAACTCCTTGTTGAAGGTAATAATAAATAGGATCAGAGTGAAAAATATATAATATACAGATGCAAAGCAAACATTAAATACATTTACTTGTTATTAACGTCACTGAAGAAAAGGTTTTTGGATTAACTTCAACCACGACCATTATTTCCTGTGCTGGAACCCGCTGCTTGAATAATTCAACAAACTACAGCGCTGATTATTTGACATCATAATAATACGTGTGGATTCGGTGTATCGCCACGTCATGGAAGCCCTCACAGTCGTGTAGGCACCGGACTGAGGGAGTGCGTTGACACGCAGCCAGGAGACACAGTCATCGAAGAGACGAGTGGCGCCTACACACACTCAAATGTCAAACAGCGGAAAGTTGCAACTTCCCACACTGTTTGATTGCAATAGATGCATTCATTATGTGCACTTAATGTGAAACATATAAATACAAGCAGGGGACACAACACTACATTTAGCCTTTAGCGTTGCCAAGTGATCAGCTGCTCAAACACACGCCGAGAGCTAAATCTTTTGTCATTTTTTACACACTGCTTACAAAATACCAGTCTCTTAGCTGTGACAAACACAGCACTGATGGAGGTTGTGTGTGTGTGTGTGTGTGTGTGTGTGTGTGTGTGTGTGTGTGTGTGTGTGTGTGTGCATGGGAGGGCGGGTGAGCGAGCGTTTCATATTTATAAAGTTGAACTCTCTCCGTCTACTGTGTTGCAAGAAAAGCGGTTGGCAGATGTTTTGAGGTCGAGTCTCAGAGAGCGCTCCCCTCGGTGATTTCCCAACACTCCCGAGGAGTCGGCCGCGCTGAAGTCAAGGTTCTTTCTGCAATTCTGAGCAGCAATCAATCGCGTTTTGAAATGCCACATGTGTCAGAGATATACGCAATTAAAGTGTGTGTGTGTGTGTGTGTGTGTGTTAGGAGTGACGGTAATTGTTGGTATCACCAGACGACTTCCACATGTTTCTCTTAAGCTCGGCGTTGTCAAGGCCAGAGCTCTCGTTTTTCCTGCCGAAGGTCATGAGGGTATGTTTTGGTATTTTTTACCTGCAGAGGTGCTGCAGAGGTTCAACAGTGCAAAGCACACCATGAAGTTTCAAAGAGAAATCTATTTGCCATGGATCCATATGTGAAATTGCTTCGGTTTGAAATTAGGCCTGTAGATAAGAATGGACGCAGAGTCCAGGTCTGGAAAGTCAGTGCCTGAAACCTGTATTCTCTCAAACGACCTGCAGAGGGCGACTCTAGTGGTTGCAGAAGGAAGTCTTGATTCATAATATTGTTTATCGTGGGGGGGACGTGGACACCATGTGATTGACAGCTAGGGCCGTCCAATGGGTGTAGGTGGGCGTGCAGTATCCTCAGGCTCTCGGTCAGGCTCCACCCCCCGACGCTCCTCCAAAAAAACAAGATGGCGCTGGACAACAAAGCCCAACCGGAGTCCTCGAAGGTTCAGAAATCCTTCAGAGCGGATGACGTCTAATGGAAAGTAACACTCTCCCTCGAGGTTCTGTTGTGGTGCTCACGTTCCAAACTGGACAAACTGTCTTGTGCTTTTATCTTCGCCGTTATCCTCTTCCCGTGTCCTCCACTGCCTTCCAGTAATTGCCGTTGCCACGTCCAGTATGTGCAGGAGAGTGGAGAGCAGCCACGGGGAGCCGTGTGATGAGGTTATAAATGAGGAGTGCACTTTGACGAGGGGGCGACTGTAACCTCTCCACCGAGCGTCTCCGAGACTCCATCATCACCCATATCTCACCTTTGAAAAAACTACGAGCCTGGTTCTTCACCTTATTATCAGAGAACATCCAGGCAGCACGTACCGTAGGTCATTTGTCCCGACACTCTGAAATGACCCATAGGGGCGTCTCTGGTAATATAGCTCCCATGGCGACAGATGTACCAGACCTGTGTTGTCATGGTTACAATAATAAACATACAGTTAGTACAGGTGGTGGTTAAATGAAAAAAAAAAAAACGATGGACGCCACCCAACCTTCCTCCATGTGACGTCCTCCTTCGTCTCCCTCGTAATGACTGAGGCTGCTAGAGGTCACCTGACAATAAAACGTGACCGTGGGTTGTAATCAGCCGCTGGCGGATACGACCTATGGGGGTTTACAAGAGTCTCGTTTCAGGTGGTCCAATAATGTCAAACATGCACCGACAAGGACCAGAGTAGAGTGGTTGGACGGAGGAATGTGCAGAGCTCCTCATTACAGCACCTCATCATCTTTCATTCCTCCTGATGAATGAAATTCCTGCGTACAGTACGAGTCCGACCCTGACCCCCCCCGACTCCCGCGTGCATCTACCCGTCCAGCATTTCAAAGAAAACCATATCGCTGCGTTTCTAAATTAGCACAATATTCCTCCAGATGTACGGCGCAGAGGATTATCTGATAGGACATGCGCGGTATATGATGTCTTGTCCGTCCACATCAAATCACACATTACTCCGGTATACCCCCGCAGCCCCGAAACATTACAGTCTTCCATGTGTGTTTTTCTCTTTTGATCAAATGCTGTTGTCAGAGGACTGGACAGGTGACCCCCCCGGGCAGCGTGAGTGGAAATCTCTTTTGGGGGTTTGCATGATTCTAACTGGTGAGGTAGGTGTTGTCTCTCTTCATTAGCCTCGCAACCAGTCTCCGGTAATTCAAACGTATTACTGCGAGGGTCTGTGCATTTTCAACCCTAAGAGCTTCTGTGATAGACATGACTGCGAACCCCCGTTGATAACCTTAAGTTACAATAAAAATAATGCATCTCCACTCAAAACATTACGTTGGATCCGGAGTGTGCACGTAACGGCTGAGTGCTCGGATCAAGGAGGCGAGGGCAGGTTTGATTTAAAAAAAAAAAAAGCAACATACATTAACCAGAGAGGATTTTTATTTTTCAAAAGGAAATTTGTTTTTTTATTGAAGAGCGAGTGCAATTTTTTAATTTGACAGGATGTTGGTGTGAAGTTGCCACTCTTAACCCGCGCCTCTGCTGAATTTAAACACGCAGGCGGAGCTGTTTTTAATTAATCTGCCGAGTTTTTTTGGCTCCATCTGTTTGTTCTGTCGGCGCGTGTGAGTCTTCTCTCAGTTTATTTATCTTTTTCGCCGAGTGTGACCTCCCTCTGTTCACCTGTTCCCCTTCATTTCCCTCACCCCGCATAGACGCTTACCCGCCTTGTGATAGCTCATTGCACATTGTCTCATATTTAAAAATTGACAACGGCGAGGTGCTGCTCCATCAGATTACTTTGCCGAGTGCGACTCCGGAGTGTTTTGTGAGTTGGTAAACAACACAGATCTCGTTGCCGGGGGTTAGCTGCTCATTATAACAAAGCGACCCTCTATTTAAACTGACAACTTCTGTGTTTGTTGCTTTTGTCTTTTACAATCACTCTTTTATTTATCTACTCTTTCAGTGTAAACGCCCTGAGTGGGACACGCTCGCCGACGTCCAGTACATAAATGTAGGAGTTAGAGTACGAGGATGATTACTGTGTGTGTTTATGAACTCCTATATGAACTCACAGGCAGAAAACTAAATTGGCCAACGACAACAGCTCCTCTAATCTCATTCGAATGCTGCAAATGTGCCTGATTGGCAGGATTTCTGTAATTGTTTGGTGACTTCAGCAAATCAACACTGAAAGCAGTTGTGACTGTTGACTGGAGTTAATCTAAAACTGCCTGTAAACAAGCACATAATTCATGATAAACTGCGACCGGTCTGGTGTTAAAACGACTCACTCAGGATTAAAACTGCAGTTCTCTGGCTGCCGCAAACTTCCTCTCTGCCAGCTGAGCTAATGCAAAGAAATGCGAGAAGTAGACTCATAAAATCATTATAGCTGCATCCCGGAGCAGCACATGCATACTAATGCCTTTTCAAAGTTATGGGACAAAGACTGAGAGAATAAAAGTTGGTGATCACAACAAAGAAGCTGAAGTTTTGACCCCTTTGTTAACCTTCATTTCAAAACGTTGTTTTTATACCTTAAAATAACACCTTTGAAATCATTTTGATGGCAACTCAAACTTATTATAGGGAGAACGCCGCGATTCTCCATCTGTCACTGCCACAGCGCCCCCTGGAGGCCTGAGAACTGCAGGATGTAACTCTGTTGTACCTCGCTGGAACTTTACGACCTGCTTGAGGGCAAATGTCACGCATCAACAACCGGAACCGGAGCTGGAGCTACCAGATGGATATAAGAGAGAACTAGCTCGCCATTGTCAGTGTGGACATCCTGACAGAGCCAAAGAAAAGAAACCGAAGAGGACGTTGTCGGAGGAAACGAAGAAGAAGAGAAAGTGACCGAGTAAGAAACAGAACAAGAGTGAATATTAGAGCACGTCTCAGTTGCTGGCGAGAGCCAAACTCGGCCAAATGATTTAGGACAGATGCTGATGCAGAGAGTGAATCTAGCTTTGAGGTGGTTCAGGCCCCAAAATCATACTTTGCTATAGTCCCACATTTTTAAAGTATGATATCACTACTACCTTTGTAAAAGCACATTTCTGCTTCCAAGAAGTGGAGCGTGATTCTGCTGTAAATTGAATAATTCCACCAAAGGTAAGACAAGGCTGAGAGTAAAGCACCTGACAGACCTGTCACAACTTTACGAATCCGTTTTTTCGACTAATTCACTTCAGCTCTGTTTCCAAAAAACAAGTTATTCCCGAGCTCCTTTCGTGCCCATTAGCATGTCCAAATTGTTTCATCAGAATGTCAGCCGCAGCGTCGGTTAAGACGATTAGCGAAACAACAGGAACATCGTGCATTTGCACATCACTGATTAAGTTCTGAGGAGCAAGTTGAGCAAAATTAAATATGAGACAAAGCTGCGCCACCTCGGAACACTGGCTCATAATAACCCGCTGAGGATTTTTTAAACCTGCAACCTCCAAAAACCAAGGTCAGAAACCTTTGGATTGAACAGATGGCTCCTGCCACATACACCCGACATGATCCAGTCTAATTGGCAATAACACCTTATTTATTGACCATATCTGGAATTGGTCAATTAGGCTAATAGGTAACTTCACTGTTTACTCAGCTCATGAGTACCTGTTTAATTCCAGGTGATAACGACCCGCCATCATACGGATGGTTAAAGAGAAAATAAACAAAAACACCAGCGACTCAGGCGTGGCAGGAACGAGAGTGGAGGGTTTCAGGTTTCCTCTCCTGCTGCACCTCGGACTCAGGGTCCGTGACTGTTTGAACAAACTCTCGTGTTTCGTTTAAAGGGCTAACTGGTCTTAATATGACAGATGTCACATTAGGCTTAAGAATCCGTCAAAGGAACTGAGCCGCGACTCATTTGGACCGATTTTTTCGATGTCAAGGTACAACTGACCCCGTAGTGAGAGCTTTGGCAACCCTGACAGCTCCAGGCTAGTTATCTTTGAACCTGGATCCGTTTGCCACCTCACTTTCCCTCGACAGGAGCTCTGCCCGTCTTGGCGCTGAGCTCTGGATCTTCCGGCACAACAGGTAGACAGAAAGCCACGAGTTTCCAGGAAGGGGAAATCTGGAGCAGGGGTCCCCGGCGGCGGCCCCGAAACCCTGGCTGCCACCCCGGTGTCGTACGCAGCACGACACCCCGGCACCTCGTCCTAATGAACACCCTGAGCTGTCACTATGCTCCTCACGTCCCAGGATCCACCTCACTTTGTTTATTTATTCATTATCTCTCATGTTCCTCTAATAAGGTGGGGCATTCGCAAGACACACGGAGGGGTGAGGCGTCTGCGGAGGATCTGAATGGAGGCGCCGTCTCAGGCAACAAAAGTGCCAGCGTTGAAGGGTAATGGGCCCACCCACGGGCTGACAGATCTAAAAGGGTGATTAACGAACACCCCAGGGAGAAAGGCGACGGGGGGTGAGGGTGCATATGCCTGCTCCTGGATGCCTTCAGATATGTTCTTTGTTTCTGCCTCCATTTCCCTCTCACTCTCTGCTGTTCACCTTCGAGAGTCTCTGCTCGTTCCTGCTCCAGATGTGAATTAAAGAAATAAACACACATCTGTGTTCTTTCCTTGGCTTCACACTGGTTTTTTTCCCGAGGTAATCTGGATTATTTTGCTCACAAACACGCGCGTGTTAAGACGCTGGCGGGCTGAGCAGCTCCTATCAATCTAAATAAGGTTCAGTGACGTTTGCCCATACATTTTTTTCCCCTGCCTGACTGTCCCCCCCCTGAGAGCGAGCGTTAACAAAAGCAGCGAGTCCTTCCGTTACGCGGAGCTCACTCGCGAAACACGAAACACGGAGGCCTATTTTATCGAGCTATATAAAGGCCAGGTTGATGGGGTTCTAAAAATATGGTGGTCTTAAATTTCTAGACATTCTTGGCTCTAATAAAACGATGCACCGGCTCATCGTTCTACTTTTTTCTTTTTCTTTCCACTGATGTGTTCTGTATGCCTGTCCTGAATTCCAATGGGGGGGGGAACATCCTCCATCACGTTCCCTCTTCCCCATCTCTTAACCTCCCCGTTTTTTATTGCGGCGTTTCCACCAAAGTCTTCGAAGCTGCGACTCCTCCCGCGTGTCACATCTTGCTCTGCTATTCCCGGCAGGCAGAGCGCCGCCGCAGACCTCTGGCTTCCCCCAATTACAAACACAATCTGAGCACAATTTATCTTGCGTGTGATCAAAACCGCACCTGGGCCATAACTTTCCTCTGGCAGAATGTTTATGTGTTTAACACCAGATTGGCAACTGGGTGTGTACACGCCAGATGTGCGGGACTATAAAGGATGGCGATGATGATGATGGATGATAATGACGGTGTCAAGGATGGCAGAGAAATTTCATACCAACAAGGATATTGGGGTTAAAGCCCAGATGGAAGGGGTTAACTGACTGCGATCCACCTCCCTCTTCCTGCCCACTTTGGAATATGATAAACAAGCATACGCAAGATGAACGCGCACCCCCCGCCGTGATACCACCAGTGGCTGGTTTCATTTATACTCCTCGTCTTCCCTCTTTCCGTAAATCATCCTCATCCTGTCATATCCATCTGCCGGCCATTAGCCGTATTCTGTCGTTTGCAGGATTAGGGGAAAGTGAGGAGCTCGAGTGGCTCCAGCCGCCGCCACAGCAGCAACAACAGCAACAAGCCGAGGTGCCTTGTTTTCAAATCACTGACCTTCATCAGACATATGCTCGTATGTGTGTGTGTGGTGCTACGAGCGCCGCCGGAAAAAGCATATGCAGAAACGTGACACTTAATGCTCTGCGTCCCAGGCATCTGTCACGGCCACTGGCTCGTGTATTCGCCGGGGAGTTGCCAGCCACGCGGACGCTTTGCACACAAGCGTCTTTGCATCGCTATTCTGCTAATGGTTGCGCCCGCGTGACGCTGGCTCCTCCCTTTCTCATTTTACATGTTTATCAGTGGGCTGTCACGCCGTTCGATCACTTCCCGTGTGGCGAGAAGGAGCGGGATTGTTGCGTTCTGATGGGGCGGAGAGACAGGCCCATTACCGAGGCCAGAGACGGAGAGCGGGTGAGACAGACACCCAGCTTAGGCCTCTATTCAGTTAGCATGGGGGGGAATGAAATGCAATTTGTACACTGAAAATTGGCCATTGTCTACCGGGAAGATTGTTCTGCTCAAATTGTGACATTGAAACAACACTGGGCCCCGAGTCTGCCGACAGCGCAAGGACACGGCGGCGGCGGCGGCAAAGAAACAGAAGACGATACTGTAGCTCGCATGAATAGAGACTTTTTTTTTTTTCTGATTATGGCGTAATCTGGCAATGAGCATGAGCGTGAAATGGAAAATGAATTGAATGTGGGCTGAATGAATGGCGCTCACTTTGTTTTTCATCTTTTTAAAAAAAAATTTTTTTTAAACAAGACGTATCTCTGATCAACTCAAGTCTTGTTTTCATGCTGATAAACAACAGTCCTTGTGTGGCGCTCGCCGGGGGGGGGGGGGCCCTCGCCGGCCTCCATGTTCCGACGGCTGCCTTAACGCTCTGCTCCTACACTGTGTGTTTCTTTTTTTTGTTCTAATATTTGCACATTTCCAATATGTGCTCATTGACATTTGGATTTCCCAGAGAGTGTCGAGGCAGGATGCCAGTGTCCCCCCCCCATGCTTTTTTTTTTTTCGCTTCCCTCTGAGCATGAATTTATAAATTGAAAAACCAGGCAAAAAAATGACCTTAATCCTCTCTCCGTCATTCTGCAGGAAATGTTCGTGCTCTGCAGGGACCCGGGTTTACAGCCACCATCTGTTGCATTTTTCATTAACAAAATCTATTTCTTCATTTAACCATGCATGCTCAGACAATGCCACGGCTCCCATAACACCCCTAAATCCTGGAATCGGAGAAGAATGAAAACACCAAGTTGCCACAGAGAACATGTTTTCAGATTAGTGCTGTAATTGCAAAGTAGAACGCAAAAGTATATTCATCAAGGATTATGGCTCGGGACGTTTTTCTATATATTCAGGTAACGGGGGGGGGGACGGCGAGTTTATCTAATAGAGCTGAGTCAGAACCTGAGAATAACTTTACGTAATGACTTTGTGTTTTCTGCCCCTGCACATTGGAGCGTTCGCTGCATATTGCTCAAGGACACTTGGAAGAGACACACGGCCGTTGTTGGGGCTGGAACATGATTCTTTCTTCTTCTCCAGCCACAAAAAAAAAAGACAGTTTACGACTCGGGTTTAAAGGCCCCGACGAGAAGGAATGTGGCTCTTTGTGAAAAATGACAGGCGTAGACAACTACCGATAAACTTTTGTTTTTACTGTGCACAGTTTATGATATTTTAAGTTGTGTATATTCATCTTTTTCGCGGCTGTGCCAAGTCTTCCTGCCCTTGCCGAGCGGCTGCACCGGGGCCAGCGTATATATCATGTCACCATTCTCTGATAGCTTTATTGATTTTGCCCTCCCCCTCAGCACCATCTCTCAAACTTTTCAACACCAGAACTAACTGAGACAGATATTTTCCAACCGCTCAAAATAGATCATTAGCCGATTGGAAGAGATGGAGTTTAAGCCCCGCAGATCCATGGCCAAAGATTAGGAGAGATGGAAAAGAGCAGGGATCCCGACGACCCGTGTGGAAAAGGGAGTTTTCCTGTTGCTTCGTGCTCTGGTGATGAAGTAGGAAGCACAACAGCTGGGCGAGGAAATGTTTACAGTGAATATATGTGAATGATATCTTGTCTGGGGTGATTATAATATAGCAGCTGCGCCCCCCCATCTTCCCTCCCAGCGTCATACCTGCAGGACCACAGACGCAGACATGATGGACATCGGATTTAAAGCATCACATTGCTTTAAACCCTGTCCTTACTGATATGACTGTAGGTCCCTATCGCTGTGTCAGAGAAACACCGGTATCACGGGGGACAATCTACCCTCTGTGCCGGGCTGTTTGTCTGAATGGTGTCTGCCAGCTTCCTCCGTCTTAGGACAAAGACGGTAATAATTCCATCAAGCAGAGAGGATGAGGCAATAAAACAAGGGAGAAAGGGAGGGGATTTTTTGAATGTGCTCCGTTGTCTCGGATGCAATTACAGTGCTCATCATGTGACGCTTTATCTTTCAGTCTCCGTGGATCCTACCCTCCCTCTCTCCCTCTCTCCCTCCCTCCCTCTCTCTCTCTCTCTCTCAGCGAGGCGTGCAGCACATGTGGCAACAAAAAAAAAGCAAGCAGAAGCCAAAGTGTCATGTTCAGTTTTAATTTGTTTGCTGTTTATTGTACAAACCTGTTCAGCAATGTTCTGTAAGTTTAACATTTTTTTGGCTCAAGGTGTTAAATAACACCTTGAGCCAAATAAATGACGATGGCACGTTCCCAGATCACTTCCCCGAGTGTAATCTTTGAGGATTTAAAATTAGGCTGCTCTCCGTGCATACTAATTGCAGACAGCTTGGGATAAACATATGAATCCAGAATTTTTAATGCAGTTAGTCATTTCCACGACGTTCTTTCTGACTCCGCTCCGACTGCAGGCAAGGTCTTTTCTGATCACGTTAATTACTTTGAGGGGAGCAGACAGTGAGGCTAATTAAGAAATATGTCCAACTGAACTATGGTCAATGACAGGCCCACTCCTACCACTGGGTTCTGACCTAGATCACTAATGCCTCCTATTTAGGAATTACCACATGACAAATATCCAATCAAAGCTCCCGAAACCGTCCTCCATCATGGCAGGCTTAGCCGCCGTCGCAGGCGGGTTTTCCGGGGTGGCTTATGGAGTCGCCAGTAATCAGAGGGGTTCACGCCAAGTTGTTGATTACCTCAAATTAAGTGTCTAGAGGCCACTGGGCGCCCGGCGGTGTCACCCCTGGCCCAAGAGACACACACAGTAAAGACACCCAATCAGACACAATAAGTAGAAAATCATAATCAGGGATATTTGTGGACAGCACGACCTCTGCGAGCTGCTAATCAGTGTCGTAGAACTGCAGAAAGGATGTTTCAGAAGCTGCATTTATTCGTTTTTACTTCCCAGGACACACACTTACCAGATTTGACTTAAGGAATTTAATATAGTAATTAATTTACTATATTTTCTTGCTGTGAAAGCTTTAGGACATGATTAACCTTGGCTGTTATTTTTTTATTATTCCTATTTATTATGTTTATTTATGTAATTTCATGTTGTTTTATTTCTTCCTTGTAAAGGACTTTGTAAGGTTAAGAAAAGTGCTATATAAGGTTTATTATTTTATACTCTGTCCCTATTATAAAAACAATACTTTAGAAATAGGACGTTACTTTGATAAACAGTCTGACATCTTAACATTTCAAAGTTATATTCTGATATTTGAGTAAGAGTAACCAGATTCATCTTCTTCGACCCATCAGGTCCGTTTATCAGATTCTGCTTCACCCAACACATCTGTTCCATCCAACTAGTTCCACTAATGCAACACTTCAGGACTGATTATCTGACGCTGCTTTCAGGAAACATCGGATCCATCTAAAAGCTTCTGACTCCGGAAAACACATCCACCTTGTTTAATTGGTGATGAAAAATGGGTCCGGTACCACGTGGTGAGGAAAGACCACACGAGGGCCGGTCCAGCACTAAGTGGAAAAAAAAAAACAGACAGAGAGAAATCCAGTCTCTCTGTGTGGAGGAGGAGGGGGGGAGGGATCTAATACAGAGGTGGGGTTACTTCTGTGGCCATAAACAGTCATTTTCATGAAAATATCCCATATAGTCAGAGGCGCCCGTGGCCATAAAGGCGACTGAATTATTTATGAGCAACATTTTGGAGACAGCAGTGAGAATTTGTGCAGAGGGTGATGCATGTCCGGTGGCCTTATTCTGTGGCAGTCCTCTAATGCTTTGATAAATGGCTGTTATCTACACCCTTTGGTGTATGACGGCCATCTGCTATGGACTCCTTAAGGGCCAATTGGAGACGTTCCGAAATCTGGGTCAGCCCAGGTGGCTGCGTGAGAGGAAAAGGTTGCTGACCGTGAGAAGTCCGGGAAATCTCGGTCTGTGTCACACGGCCACGCTGACCTCCTTATCGGCGCGCACAGAACTCCGCTCTCCGTTTGTACTTGGAGGCTCGCCTCGGAGGGATTGGCTCTGAATCAGGATACTTTCACCCACTGCGCTGCCATTTTCTGCACACTCATGTCTGCCTGAGCTGCACAGCCTCCGAAAAGGTCAGGCTCACTTTCACGAGCATGCATTGAAAGTTATTGCTCGCAGGGAAGAGACTTAGTCAGCTGCTACTGTTTTCTGCATTTTCATACACACACAGAGAAGAAGAAGACGAAGAAGTTGAAGTCAATAAAGCTAACAATAAAAAAAACAAACCCAGCCGGTAAATCTTTACATTTTTATGCAATCACCTGGAGAAGATTGCACTCTGGAGCTTGAACCCAGCAAATGCAGGGTAACCTCCGTGTGTCTGCACAAAGCTGCAGAATGATTAAGAGTGCAGTGTTGTAAGATTTATGCTTCCCTGGTGTCCGTGGCTGTCGGAGTGTATCCAGGTGGGTGGATTGAGTGGTAACCGGAGGAAGAGGAAACACTAAATGGTTAAGTAGGTTTGTTTGTTCCTCGGGGGTTCAGAGTCTTTTCTGGACTGGAAGAGATGAGACCATCCGAGCAATTAATCATGCTGGTATTGGCACGGTGGATACTGTATCCACTCAAGGACAGCTTTGAGATGCATTAGGCCGAGTGCTGCCAATCCCAGGGCACGGCCAGCCCGAGGGGGATGCACACATCTCTTGCTAAACCATGCATTTCACCGACCTTACACTCACCTACTGCTATTCGGGCACCCCCGGCAACCGGTGAGCCCCGGTAACGATTTGTTACTCTGGGCTGCTGCAGTTGTTTGGCTCCGTCAACGTCTTCTGTCAGAGAACAGGAAGCTGATGTGTGTTCACAGCTTCACTCTTCCTCGTATCGCCACGCTGCCGCCGCCGCGCCGCCACCGCCACCGCCCGCCGCCGCCGCGCTGCCACTGCTTTAATCATCCTTTACAATAAATCTCAATCAATTCAGCACTGAGGATGCGGGACGCGTGCAGATGGCATGGGTTGATAGTCCTGACACATTGCAACTCAATCAAACAGTGGCACAATAAAGCAACAACCCCCATCCCCTCCACCCCTCCCTTTCTCATAGGACAGGGATCTGTGAAGCGGCACTTGCTAATCTACGCCATCACTGTGCCATGTAATCAGAGCGGGTATCATCCTCCTCTGTTTTCCAATGTCAGGCCCCGACAACGATATGAGGACTTATTAGTTTAATAGGCAACATAAACAAATCACAACCACTTAGCGGAGCGATCACTTCCGCGGCACTCTGTGGACATCTTCTGCAAGATTCAAAAATTGAGACTGTGGTCGGGGGTATTGGTTTATGGCGTGATGGTGGTAAACAGGTGGCTCCATCGGCGGTTTGCCAATACACGCCGCACCAAATGGAATAAAATGGCGAAACAGATGTTCTGCTGTGCTGCGCCTTGATTCGAGTAGCGCTCAGACTTTTAAAGCCTACTGAAGTATATACACTGTGCCTGGCATGGCTGACGGGCCTGCTGGAGGACTTGACAGCAGCTGTGAACCCAGTAAGTACCGACTCTGGCTCCTCGCTGGGCATGGTCTGACAAGGGTGTCAAGCAAATGAGAGGAGCCTGTGGAGGGTGAGTGAGAGGGGGAGGGAGGGGGGAGCAGGCATCCGGTTGTGTAAGCAATGCAACTGATCCGAAACACGCGGTGAACGAGGGGGGGGGTCCCAGGTGTTGCAGAGCCGCCGATGTCAGTAGCCGCGGCGTCTCGTTCGGGTCTCCGGGGGCCGTTCAAATGTTTAGGTGCCTTTTGCGGGAAAAAAAAATCCCTGACCTCCTCCCTCCGAGGCAATCAGGCAGCATTTAATGGCAGTTAGAGAAGAAGTAAATCTGCATGACAGTGAGTCAGTAATAGCATTTACAGCCACAGACGAGCCACTCTCTCCGTCTCGAAGGTTATTGCACCGCACTCCTCCCCGCAGCGGGCGACAGTTGCAGGAGAGAGATTGGATGATCAGCTAATAATTGCCATTTTGGTTTTGATATGCTTTTAAGAAAGGAGGCGGAAGTTCACGACGAGAAAGAGGGTCTGAAAGCCTGTAATGACGGCGGCCCGCACACGGAGCGACGGGCGCGGGGGTGGATAGTGTGGATAGCTGTGAAATTGATGCGACCTTGAAAAGATCTGGAGACAGGGAGAGTCTGCCTGGTAATTACGGTGAAAACGTGTGTAACTAACTACCATGTTCAGCCCGCCAATGAGCACAGGCTCCCTGACCACGCACCACACTCAATTACAGGGGAGAGAGACCAGGAGAGAGCCGGCAGGAGAGAGGAGCGGGAGGAACCAGGGTCATTTTCCCCTTCGATGACCTTCAGACTAATGCGGCCCAGGAGAGACGGCTATTTTCTGAATCTCACTGGAAGATGTCCCCACGCTCCAAGAGATGTTTTTCTCTCCCAGCCCACATCTTAGACGCAGGTGGGGACGTGAGGGAGGACGTGGGAGACGGTAAACACGGAAAAGAAAACACGTCTGCTCGTGTTAAACAAAGAAGAGAAACTTAATCGGATGGAAACTTGTTCATTATTAAATCTGGAACTCCCTCCTTGTGTTTGCTTCATTTACGTCTGATTCCGTTACACACACATTAGGCAGAAGTCGATCGTGTTCCTGTACAGTTTCATTTACAGTCTCCTGTCACTCTCGAGTGCGGCATCATTTATTCCCGTGACACACTTTCCAGGCTGCACCGGCGTTTTCCTGACGGCTGCTAATGTGAATTCCCACCAAGAAAGAGACACATTTATTCTACGCAGCAAATGAAACGACTCTGACGTCCACGCGCTCTCGCTCGCTGAGGCTGTTATTTGTGTTTTTTTCCCGTCGCCGTGATTGGCACGGCGAGAGAGAAACTTTGGGAATGTTCTGAATATAATTAGGCGGATGATGAAATTATTTTTCTAATCGCGGGGCTCAAAGCTCGCGGCGTGTTAATGAACTTTGCCTCCTAACTTTGAAGCCCCGAACAGATTGTCCATCTGCACGACGCCATATGCGACGAGATGGCGGCCGCTGCCGAATGAATGAGGCCCTGTGCGATCACACAGCCTGTTTGTGAGGAGACCGTGTTTGTGGACGAGCGGCTTTGTTCCAAAATTAGCTTCTGAATAAAGTGGGCGATTCACATTAACTGAGTTACTGCACAAAGTAAAGAATATGAGGAATATGATTAGCCTAAAAATAAAATGTGTCAGTCTGGCAGCCTAGTTCCTCTGAGTTGTGGAGCTCTCTTAATGATATGTAGTGTTTTTCTTTGTTTGTCTACACAGTCACACTCTGTAATTTGTGTTTTTAAGTATCTGTCGCTCCGTCCCCTTCTTCCTCTCCTAGCATTCAGCTAATTCCATGTTTTGCATGTCAAGCAGAAAGTATAATAACCGTCGCCTGCAGCGTGTTCAGATTTATTGTATTTCAGGGTGAGAGAGAGAAAAAATGTGTCACCTCCAAACCCTGAAATTATTTTTATTACATCATTTCAAAATATTTTCAGCGAAACAACCGAAGCGGCGTCCGAGCGTCGTGTGTAATTATCTGTTGCAGGAAGCAATCACTCATCTGAGGAGCTGCAGGAGCAGAGTGTGACTCATTTACCTTGTTTCATCGAATGACTGCCGCGCTCTTAACTCTGCGTCATATCACTTCGATGGGTTTGGAGAATTTAGTTCAGCCTCGACTGATGTACTTAGTGCTCATTGATTAGCTGTCACTGTCCACCATGGGTAGTAATGGTGTTTTCTCTCCTGGTCACCATCAGGACCATCAACCACCAACCGGTCCTCCACTGCCATGACAACACAAATACACAAATCTGTCTTTTTTCTTTGTCTGTTTGACCAAACTCTTATTTCCCATTTAGAAATAAAACTCATTGCAAAAAGCAAATCGATGCATTTTTGACTTCATGAGATTGTCTGACTCTCTGGAAGTCTTTTTGTCGTTGCCCAGATAATCACGACCAAAACCTGGGATAGAAACAAACATGTGTGAGGTTGTTTCTGGGTCCAGATCAGAAGTTCGGCTCAAATCCCTTCTTTCTTTTCCACGTTGTAAACAGGTCTGATGCTCAGTGAGGATGTGGCCCCGGTGATAACGACAACCCGAATTCAAGCTCTGCACAGAGGAGCGAGTAGAGGAGCGTTGTCTTCCTGTGCCAAACCCAGAGAAATGACCCAAACTAGAAGCTAGAACCTCTCCCAATTTTACAAGGTTAAAGAAAATTAAATAAACCTACAACTGCTCCAAATATAACTTTCTACACGTAGCTAATAATGGTTGTAAATCGTAGACTGTAAATAAAGATGGATGACGTGTCTCAAGCTCCTCCCACTAGCGATCCAGTATAATATCTAATATTCAACATGTATTTTGACTTTTAGTTTGGGGACTGTTATGTTGTCCGTCTTTATTTACTGTCTATGTGGTAAATGTGGAATAAACACAACCACCGGAACAAGTAAATCAATTTGGACCAAATACATAATTGTTATTGGGATATAATTTATATATAATGCTTAACTGCATCTCACGGCTTCTGTGTCGACTGGAGCTGAACATGTTCTGTGAATCCAATAACTGGCTCTAACCTGAAACCCTGAATTCCATCGTTGTATTTGGGCTTTTCTCCGCTCCCCCCCGACACCGTCCATTCACAAACACACACACACACACACACCGGCACGAACACAGTCAGTGGGTTCTGCTATGTGAAAGTCGTTTTGAGGAGAGGTTAGTCCGACAGACTTGATAACTCAGAGCCCTGACCCAGTTGACTTGTGTTACTTTTTCCAGCTGAGGACATTGAGGAGGAGGGAGGAAGAGGAGGGAGGAAGAGGAGGAGGGGGGGGAGAAAATAACAAAATCAAGGCCTTGATGCTGGAAGCTTTCCGCTGCTTTCAAGGTGCTCTGAAGCTCCTGAAGTTTTCTTTCCAGTCGACTTTCTGTGGAGACATAAAACAAAGATGTACAGCCTCGCTCCGTGTGAAGTTACGACCGTCGTCACGGCGCTCTACAGCCGGCGCACGGGACTCGGCTCGACTACAAAGACGCCACGCGCTGGACTTCCTCCCGTGGATGAGCATCAATAACACGTTTTATATCTAGAGAAGGAATAAAAGGAGTTTTTTTTTATCATTTAAAGTGAAACTGCACATTTTAACTGTGTTTTTTTGGAGCTGTGTAACTAAATTACACGACTGTTCTTTGATGAAACACATTAACGCTGGTTGTAACATTATATTAATTACTACATTTATTAAAAATATACATGTACGGGTCGCCATTTGCCATTTGGGCCGGGACTCGCTCTTAAAATGAGATTTCTATCTCGAGAGAAGCAGTTGGATGAAATTAAGGTCGAGGGGACGAATATAATACAAGATTTATCCTTTGTTTGGATGTTTTAATAATCTGGAGACAATTGAACAAATGACAGGCCTTGTGTTTCCTTTTGAAATTCTAAGCATCGGTGTTACAATGATGTGTGTGTACACGTGTGTCGTTGTGTAAGATCTTTACTACAACACAAAAACAACGAGTCCTCTTGGCCACGGGGGAAGAATTTAATTAAAAGCTTAAGTTCTTCCTCCCGTCACCAGATAGAGACGAAGCCACGTGAAACAAATAAACTTAAAAAAGAGTGAGTCCGGTTTCCATTCACGCTCTGAAAACAGAACAAGGACTAAGAAAACATAATAATTTAAAGCAGACAGCTCGAGTGTCTCCACAAAGTACAGCCCCCTCGAGCTGGGGACTCTTCATTTAGTCCCTGTCCCCATCTGTTTTCTGTCTCATCTCGAAATTGTCAGTTTCATTTATTGTGCAGCTTCCTTTCAAAAAATTATATTCCAATTGAAATCATGCTCATAATGATAACATTCACAGACTCCCCCCCCCCTTGTAGATTCACATCAAAAGCTCTTTTTTTAATTTAATTTTTCTTTTTTTTTTTGAAATTGCAGATAAAAACGATCGGGGAAGAAATTACATTACAGTGCCACTGAGATCGACCCGTCCAAGAAACGCTCCTCAGGCTCCTACTTGCAGCTGCACATCACAGGAAGTCATTAAAGACAGAGTCCAAGTTAAGTTCCACAGATTCTCAAACCATTTGTTTTTTCCCCTAAACTCAGTAAATGTCTCTAAATACACAAGCGTCTTGAAAAAGAAGATAATTGTCAGTACAGATCATAAGAAGTTGTGCTGAACCTTTCACTGGTTTAATTACTAACTACTACTACTACTACTACTACTACTACTACTACTACTACTACTTACAACATACTACATAAAAACGGCCAAGTGGATTTCCATGAAACTTGGTGGAAGGACGGGAGATGAGCGTTCAGGGTCCCGAACTTTATTTCACATTACAAAATTACATTTTCACCAATTCTCCAGGGAATAATACATGAACATATGAGTTTAGATGTGGTTTCATAGAGGGACTGAGCTTTCCTCTACTTTCTTTGCTCTGATTGGTTGGTGGTCTATAATTTTTGGTCTACAATCATCGATGATGCTCCTTGGAAATATTCCTAAATAACCAGAGAGGTTCAAGACCCATAAGTCCAGTTTTTTAATAAAAAAGGTTTTAATCCATCTATAACTTTCCCAGAGCTGAGAAAATGATTCTCATCACAATTGGTCACGTGGGAACACGTGGGCCACAAATATTACATTAATTTAACACTATTTTTGCAACAGTCCAGAGCTTTTTTAAAGAACTGTGATTGTTGTATTACCTTATCTGGGAATTCATTATTTGACTGTTAATTTCTATAGGAGACATGGTTGAATGTTGATAGCTAATAAAACAAAATTCACAGATTCCAGCTCAGAGGAACCTGGACAGAACTCCACGCCCACGTTTAACGCCGTTTCACAGGAAGCAGGTAACTCAGCAGCCATTTCCTCCGTCAGCTCTCGACAGTTACCTTGTCGTGTTTCATTTGCGGCACTTCATTTAAAAAGTGAGAATCAGACGAGGAGAAAGGCTTCCCGACGCCCTGATGGAGACGAACAGGTATTCTGCGATGATGCAGCTGTAATTGCTGCTCTCCAGACAGGTAATTTTCAATTGATTACCAATTCAAGCTATGAAATGGTAATCAATTGATTGCCCGTGATTTGGCCTGAATGAAAGCAGCATAATAGAGTAATAATCCCGCTGAAAGCCTCGGAGACTCGTTTTTTCTTTTTTGTCATCAAGGATACAAATCTCTGCAGCTTCTCTGGGACAAGGTTTATAAAAAAAAAGAAAGAATAATGAACTCGGTGCAGCCGACGGCCTTTTTATTGTAATCCAGCTACTGTCTCTCACAGCACATTTCATCAAGCTTCAATGGAAGGAGACATGAAAAGTGACACATTATTACTGAAGGCAATCTGAGGCGCTCGGAGACAAAACAATCAAAGAAAGCAATCTGAGAAATCACAGACAACAATCTCGACAAGTGCTGGGTGGAATTAGAAAAAGATTTAATTTTTTTAGCGGCACGGTGACAATCAGGGAGGGCTCCGGGCTTTCGGTAACATTAGAGGGCTAACTTCCCGTGATGCGGGCGGACACGGTTTGTTTGATTGCAAATGAAAAACGTCATGTCAGAGGTGTAGTTTTGTGTTCAAACAAAGAACACAATCCCATTAGAGGGTAAAGCGCCCATTGTTGCTCTCCGGGCTCACAATCAATAAAGACTCGGTCTACTCGCGGCTTCTAAGATTAGATCCAGCGTTTCGGTGGCTGGACGCTTAAGTGTGCAGCTGCAGCGCTGCGTCGGTGTAACGAGGTTACATTAGGCGGGAAAAGCTTCGGGAACCGGTGAGATTAATTTAGGTTTGAGGGGCAGATAACAACTCAGGTGTCAAACGACGTCTTGTTTCAGATAATTGTGCTGCAGGGTGAGTTATCAAAGCAATTATTACAAAACAATATCAAATGGATTCTCTGGCGGATGTTCAACGGGTTTGAAACTGTGAAGATACAAGATTTTAAAAGAACTCAGTCAGTTTGGAAATAAAGACTCAGAGTCATACGGACTTTAAAGGGTTAAACAGGTTGGAAAGGTGAGTTATAGAATTTAAACGACTGTACATCAGAGTAAAAAGAGGTATTTAAATATTTCAACAGCAGTTAAATGAAACCTCTGAGTCTTTAAAAGGAAGGTACATGTTTTCATTTGATCCTCATGAGCAAATACTGAAACAAATGTTTAGCGGTATTGGTTATTAATTTGGGTTAATTCTGTCAAACGCCTCATCACGTCGAAAAGTTTGAAGTACTCGATAAATGATTTATTTGATCCAGTACTGATTGTCATATTTAATTAATTAAAACCAAACTTATCAGAAACACTTGAACAAACATTGAATATGATGTTACAATAACAAACCTCGTCTCAGGGAAACATAAAGATGAGCGATCTCTGAATCAAAACTCCAAACAGGTAAAACCAAACGACTTCACCGCTCGGCTGCTCCAATCATCGCCGCTGCCGCCGCCGCCGCTCGCTCTACTTCACCGGCTCCACGTCCAGCTGTGCACTGTAATCCTCACTCCTCCTCTGGATGTGACTCACACATCTGGATGTGACTCACACGTCTGTCGGGTTCTGAAGCAGGCAACGCTTCCCTTTGGCCCGTCGCCCGTCGTTCTGCAGCGCTCGTCCTCGTAGCCCGGAGTCGTTCCTCGTGCCACTTTGTGAGTCAACACAAAAAGTCTCTGATCCAAAGACGTCGACTCACAGATACATTCACTGTGAGAGCCTTCGTTCTGCAGGATAGAGAGAAGCTGTAGGAGGAACAGGAAGTTGACCCGGACTCAACTTTTGCAGCAGTGCAAACATCCAGAAAGTCTCCAGGTAAACTCACCTCAATCTAACAGATTACAAAAGAGCATGCAAACCAATTTCTGAACATTCGAAAGCCTCCAGTCTTCAGTGCGGCTGCAGAGCTCGATGTCGACCTTCTGAGTTTCGGGGGAGTTCAGGTGATCAGGTCAGGTCGGATTGTGGAAAAAAACATGTTCACGAAATTTGCTGTATTTATGTGTTTGAATAACACCTTTACAATATTTGTACAATAATGTAGAGAATCGAAAAAAGGATCAGATGTGAGAGATTAAATAGAATAATTTAATCTTTAAAAAGTTTTATTGTATGAAAAGTCTGGTGTCAAGCGCTTGTGAGAAAGAAATGAAACCTTTGACAAGTTCACATTCAAAAGCTTCTTCTGACCGACTGAGTTGTTTCTCCGACTTGAGGTGGACTTCACATGAACTTCCCCGGTCCGGAACTAATGTTTCCAAATATACCGACACCACATGAATGTAATATAAGACAAATATTAAAAACTGCAACGGTAACATCATAGTTTTAAACTTTTAGCTATTCTTGAAATCTTTGAAATTGTACTTAAAGGCTCGTAACACAGTTTCTTTCCAGCTTTAGTTCCATGTATTTGAAACTCTGTGACACTTGAAACCTCTCGAGTCACGTAGTGGTTGTGTTGTACGTTGTAGTGTCGTGTTTCTGTCCTAAAAACGGAGGAGTAACAAATATTCATACTTCAAAATGCAGATTCGAAACTTCAAAAGCGGAATGTGTGTTTTCTGAGATTCAAATCGAGGACAGAGAAGTCAAACGGTGTCAGTTTGTTCTTATTTTAATGTTTAAACATTTAGTTAAATCCACACGAGTCTACAAGATCATGTTTGATGTTACACACATTTAAAACCAAAAGAAAAAAATCCACAATGACCTTTCTAATCTACACACACATGATTTTTAGGCACAAGGGGCGTAAACTGGCTCCGCTCCTGCAGCCACTGTTCATGGCCAAATACCAAAACAAGCATTTGTTACCGAGTAGAATATCTTGGTTGGATTCCAGCGGAGTGTGCTGCAGGAGCTAGCATGTTGTCGGCCTGTGGGACGGCGACACTCCCCCGCCACTTTGCATGGGGAGACGGGGCAGACTACTGGCAGGTACGAGGTAGAGTTGGTTTGTCAGAGGAGACGGGGAAATGTGCCAGGTGGTAACAAATCACCAGAACGCCCCGGGCCAGCAGGCAGACGTCCCCGAGACAAGGTGGGTGTAAATACATCCACTCAACGGGAGGCTGGAGAAGTTCTGCAGTGCAGGGAGGCTCCAGAAATGTGTGTGTCTGTGGGATAATGTGTGTGTCTGTGTGTGTGTGTGTGTGTGTACAGTGCGTCTTGAACGATACCCCCATTCAGAGCGCGTGAGGATTCACTCTGTTGAAATTAAAAGGGATTCTTTCAAATGAACAATAGCAGGACAAGCGACGCTCCTCGAGCACCAAGAGAGGAGAAGCACCTTTTCAGTTCTCGTGCACTGAGAATGAACATCATCCTCGAGAGTATCTTATCCTTGAAACATATGCGACACACATTTTCAACACGGGCAATCGAGGGAAAAGCAAAGATCCAAGGACAGCTGCTGCAGTTTAATGACTTTATCTTTTTTTTTTAATGCGTACCTCTCTGAAAGGAATCATTCCACATCAACGCTTGAAATCCATTCAGGCAACACGACGGCCACCCGAGAGGTGCGTCGACTCGGATTCTATGGCTGTGAGTTGGTTTTTCAGAAACATAATACCTTCCTCTCGGCAGAGTTATCTGCTCGGAGATAAGTTGGGGGCGCTGCACCTCGGTCCCTTCCGCCTGATGTGTGACACTTACCTGAGGCAGGGGGTGAAAGATGGAGCTCCCTGCAGTGAGCGCATCGCCACCAGGAAACTTAATCAAACCGTGTTTACCACAGAAGACTGCCGGAACTAATTGTGCAGTATATCTCAAAGCCCCGGACCCGCCGTCGTCTGGCGTCGTCTTTAAAGAGGAAAGTGTTCGCGACGCTGCTTCCGCTAACTGCGTGTTGTTGCAAAACAGCAGAAGATAATTACAGGCGCCTGAACACAGCTGGGTTCTTACTGCGGAGGAGCTCAATTGTGCATTTTATGTGCACTTAAAAGCTTCTTATCTATAAATGTATATTAAAATCAAATAACAGCCCTATACCTCTGAAGTGAAGGGTCCATGAGGTGATGGAGCAGCAGAGACTGTTCGAGCTCCTTGTTTCTGTTTTAGAGAGAAATGGCTCCTCTCCAGCAGCTGGATGCAGATGTTCTCAGTGCAACTAGAAAATGAATTGTACACGACTGATTCAGAACCAAACGTAACAAAGTTAACACATAACTTTGTCAGCTGTGGCTCAGGGGCTGGAGCGGGTCGTCCTCTAACCAGGAGGCCGGTGGTTCAATCCCCAGTCTGCCCCATTACGAAGTGTCCTGTGTGTGTAGTAAGTGTTTAACTGGGGATATTAGCAGATATACGCAGGCTGTTTACTATAAATTCCCCAAAACATAAAAGTTATGAATAATAGATGGGAAACATCAGTGCATGCAGCTGCAGCTTTGCTTGTAAATAATTTGTTACTAATAATAATATTTCTGTAAAAATGTTGAACGTTATATTGTAAATCTGGCTTGTTACAAAGATATACAGAAATAGAAAAAATATATAAAATAGAGCAATATAGAATATACAGGTAATATAGAAACAGGAGCCTGTGACTTACAAATAAAATAAATGCTATGTACGTATTTCAGAATTGAATATTTGTACTATGAAATACATGTTTTCAGGTTAGTGTATTTACACTGTGTATTACAGTATCTGCACAAAGACAGTACATCGTGTATCTAACGTAATTCTCCTCAACATGTCAGGGAGTGAAAATCCTCCTACAATTAGAAGTGGATAATGTCAAACCAAATGTTCCCGACCATCACCAACTGAGCCCCTGAAATCAGATCAGGGCCCACCTGAGTTTCTGTGCAATAACCCGTGGCCCTCATGGGCGAGAGCTGGAGCCGCGCTCGCCCTCCACGTGCTCTAATGACTTCAACTAAGCAGGTCCTCAACAGATGGTGACATTCAACACCCCAAAGCTCGTCCCTGAGCTTCGGCCCAGGCTCGGAGATATATTGTTTTTCGAGCACGGGGCCAACACCTGTCAGGAATGGCCAACGGGGCCGGCAGGAGTGGATCAACGAGAATCAGAAGCGGTTCCAGTTCCTCCGCCGCGCAGACGAACGCTGCCACGCGAGTGACTCTGCCAGATGGGGGGGGAGACGATTTAACTTATATCCTGCGATTCCACCAGTCTGGTTTTATGATGTGTTTTTCATTGCAGCCCATTTTTCATTCTTGTGTAGTGATGTGAAAGTGCTGGGAAAAAAAAGAAAATATGGTTTGTGTTTTATTTTAAAGTAAATTACAAACAGAAAAACGATCTGCAGAAACCAAAGTTTCCCCATTTCAGGAAATGGGAAAACAACCCGGTGTGACAGAGAGTTCTGTACAGAGACATTTGCTATAAGCGGCTGCACAGACTTTATCGTGGAAGACCCTCGGCTGTCTTGTCGGTCGGTGTTCACCTCCCAGGCATGGAGCCGCCACCATCTGGCCTCTGTCACTTCAGCCACCTCTGGGCCTGGAGGAATAAAAGTGATCCTCACGGCTTCCTCGCCTGACGCAGGCGCTGCCTCTGCCCCTTAAAACTTTACTTTCTGATGTTGCAGAACACTCGTTCGGAAGGGGAGGATTTTTATTTGCACTAATTAAAGGCGTAGGGGCAGAAAGATGTGAGACAATTGGTTTGTCGGGGACTCGTGTTTCCTCCAGGATGCTGTGCAACATCCATTTTTCCAGGGTGGATTTTTTTCTACTTGTCTTCATATTTGTGTCTTGAAGTAGGTGAAAATCATGCGGGCTGACACCGAGCTGAGGTAAACAACGTGGACTCTCTGAACCGAGCAACTCGCAAACACAAAACCCCCCCCGACTTTCAAGTCTGATGAAATCCTTGCAACACGGATGCCCCTGGGGGTTCTCGCGGTGTCGAACCACCGGGCATGTGACACTTCTGAGCGCGTTAGGAGCAAGTCCTCTTTGTGTTGGATTCATATTTCATGACAGCACCAACCAAGAGCTGCCATATGGTAATCCAGACTGGACCTGCCTTAAAACCTCCCCCCCCTAGCCGGGGCCGGTGGTGGAGTGACCTAATGAAGCAGCAGACGTCGCGCTGCCTGGGGTCAGGATGGGAAAGCGGTTCAGATGGCTGTGGTCAGTGGCAGCAGCTAAGCCCGGCGCCTCGAGCCCTGCAGGAGACGCAGCGCTCTGGCCAGCCAACCACACAGGACAAGGCCTGATGGTCCCAATAGCAGCGCGGTGCCAACACGGGCGGGGATCTAGCAGGCTTAGTAATGGCTCTGTGGGGTGGGTGTGCGTGTGCAGGTGTGCGAGTGGGTTTGTTATTTTCCTCTGTGGTTGAAACCCACTTAGCTCAGATTAAAAGTCAATGCGTCCTCCAACCGCATGCATAACCTCACACACATGTCTGATTCTAACCCTGAACCCTAAACCTTTAATCTTAACGGGGTTCCACGGCAATTTAGCACCGCACTCCCATACGAGTCGGGTTATTAAAGAGAAATGTCCAAATCAAAGAAGCAGAGGCTAAAACTAAAAATATATCTAATTGCTGGCTGCTGCTATATTTACCGTAATGTGTTTCTTTCACATTTGATCTATATCTGTGCATGGCATGGACGGGTCTATTTTTAAATTACACTCACGGGTCGACATGTTCATTAAAAGGGCAAAGAGATCTCTTCCTGAAGTGGTTTAATGTAAGTGATTGGGGACGAAATCCAAAGTCCTGGTTCAGAGGTTGAAGGTTCAGCTCCAGCTCGAGTCTCAGTGAGCAGAACGTTTTTATTTTGGACAGAACAACGACAGAATTTCAAACTGGAAACAACTAAAACTTGCTTGATTTGAAAACCTCAGCACCTTCAACTGCGAAACACAAGAAATGAAACGTGTGGGTTTTGTCTTACACTTGCATTGGAATTGCGTCAGATGAGGATTTCTAGAGGCTATGTCAATGTACGCAGGATTTAAAAAAAAGTGTGAACCTGTACTTTCAGGGCATAATCTGCAAAGTCAACCCTGATTATTGCCTCCTCCGTGTTAGCAGATGGGACAAGGACCAAACTAAAGGGTCAAACAATGGTTTCTGTCGTTTTAGGCAGTTCTCATCACACTGACGCACGTTCAAGTGTTCATGTTTCTCCTGGGTTTGGTTTTAAGTAGTGACTCTATGATATCGCCTGTATTCAGGATATTTGAAGCTTTCTTTAGCATCTTTTATTTTGACACGTTATGATGGATGATGAGGAAAACAATGTGCAAAAAGGAAACTACGCGTGAGAACATGTTTTTAGCTGTGTCTAAAAGGAACGAGTGCTCTTCTGTTCCTTGTGCATCCTTCCAATACCGGAGAGCAAAGGGTAATCACACCCCCCGACTGAACTCGGCACAGTGCAGATGTAGTTAGTGACAAAATGGACTCGGGCGAAGCTGCAAATGCAGAGGTACTGTCAGGTTTTCATTCTGCTGTGTGGCAGAAGTTCCAATTAAGGAAGAGAGCAGAAACAAAACAAGTGCCAACACAGGGGCCGCCTCGCTTGTAGGTAACAAAGGCAACATGCTGCACTGTGTAGCACCGCATCAGAATGAAAAGCTCAGACTTTGCCGTGTGATTAAATACAAAGTTTTAGTCCTAAACACTGCGGCAGAACTTAGAAATATGCTTCTACACACACAAACCTCTGCAGGCGTATAAGAAAATTGATTTATCAAAATTTGGCTTACAAAATAAAGCAGCAGTCCAGGCACCGAGCTGCAAGGTGAACCCAAGGTTATTGTTTTAATTCCTGATTTCATCCCAAAAATCCTGGACTTCACCAAAATATTGTGGAGAAACGACCTCGCTGTGAAATATATTTCAGATTTTTTCCGTCCTCTGGAACATGAAATGAATAATTAATCAGGAATCATTATCTGACACACATAGTAAATGTATTTTAAGGCCATAGTAGAATAATAAATATGTTCGGGCAGACGTCCAGTGACTGGAGACCCCCTTTTGATTTTTCTGTCCTCTGGCCCACCCTCCCCCCCATCATCCTCCTGGTCCACATCCTACTGGTGGACGCCAGCGGAGGAGGGCAGCGAGGAGGGGCTGGCGAGACGAGGAAGTAGCCTTGGGCGATGTGCAGACTCAAGTTGGCATCCTAAAGTAACCTTTTAAAATGCAAGCATGGTACTGAGAAGCCAGACCTCACAGGGACAGGTTTCAGGATGAGCGCTTATCTATTCAGCAACAACACCTCAGTCGGCCAAAATACTGCACTAAGCAGCGCAGCGGACCAGGGAAAGGTCATACGCAGCCATATGCAAAAACCCAGCTGTCCCCCCTCCCCCTATATACGCGCAGCAGGCACCCTCGTGAGACGCCTTCAATATTAAACAACTCGCGAGTGAGAGAAATGCAATTTCAAGAGACACATTTGATCGATTTCCGGCGAAATAATCCGGATCTTGTGAAGTGTTATTGCTTTTCGTATCATTTTGTGGATATATTCATAAACATCCCACGAGCAGATAGTCGTGTGCTCAGCAGAAAGCGTGTGACAGATAAATGCATCACGCCGCCGGCCGGCAGAGGACACGGTCCCTAAGTTCACCCTCAAGACGGCTGCGGGCGCGAGGTGCTGAGTAAGGAGTCCCCCCCCGTGCAGGCCGTAATATTCTTGATCATTTATCAGGTCGATAAACAAACAAACGGGAAATAACAGAATGTTTTATGCATTTTGTTGCTATTGGCAACATTGTTTTTGCTGTAGCCTTTACTGATAAATATTCCATTAGAGAGATAAGGCTGCAGTATTGAGAGCTACGGCACAGAAATAAATCTATTTGCAATTTATTTTTGTTTTCCTTGGATCTCTAGACCTCTGAGCCGCGGCATTATTGCACTTAGACTCAGTTTGACCATAAAACCTCGGATGTTCTCACAGCTCGCAACGCACTAAAAACAACTTTGTGTATTATCTTGGTCCGGGGCTCGTAAGGAAAAAATAAATAAATAAAAGCAACACGACGGGGAGTTGAACACAAGTCGAAGCACTTCACTTTCCAGAGTTGTGTTCAGATTTCATGAAATATGCATTTTGATCTTGATGTGAGGAAACTGATCTTGAAAAGAGGGGAAGGACGAGAGCGATAACGTTTATCTGGCAGAGCGGGGGCAATACCCAATACTCAGACGGATGTACCACTATCTGTACAAAGTATTATTGTTAGAAGAGGGAGGACTCTGATGTTCGGGCTCCGGGCTTTGCACCTTGCAGTGTAATAGAATAAATGCCCATATCTGTAAAAAATGAGATTGGAACTGTGCAACTGTAATCCAAAGTGGAGGGAGGCTTTCAGTGTAATCAATCTCCAAAAAGGCTTTTAATGGAATCAATGGAGAGGAGGGATTGATTTCTGCACAGTATACTGCCATTTTTAGATATTCACTCCGTCAAAACTCTCCGTGGTGGACTGAAAACTTCCATCCGGCGATATAGGTTAATTGCATATTGAGTAAAGCAGCCCATTTGTTAAGTGGCACAGTTTTTCTCGGTGACCATTAAGTTAGAGGAAGCTACAGCGGCAGCGTGGAAATAAAACACAGAGCCGGGATCTCAATCCGCACAGATTATGGAGATGTAGAAGTTCGTCTTTGTTTTTCTTTCAAAATACTGATTGAAAACTTGAGGTTACAGAGGGAACGCTGGCAAATGTTGGTCAGGGAAATAAAGAAGGGAATCAACAACAGGTTTACGGACACTACAGTATTCCATGGTTTGAAGAAAACCCTTATATACTTTATCACATTATTATGTTTTACAGTCAATTGTGTGCTTTCAACCTTTACAGCCGGAAAACACAGGATGTGAATCTGGTTACTGACATGTGATTTACAGGCCTTGCATTTCTCATTATCTTGATTCTGCCCAGGCTCAACATGCGGAGCTGCGTGGACGAGACATGTGTCACATCCCACGTCGAGGGAACAGGCTCTTCCTCTCGGGTCGAGAGGGTTAATGTAGAAACAACTTGCTACATGAAACTTTTGTCATCCTGCTTAAATTAGCAAGAGCCAGAGTTAAATGACCTTTCAAAGTGCTCAGTGAAATGTTCTCGTGCGCTGTACATCCAACACCTAGGAGGGGGTTGAGGGAGAAGGAACATCGAGTTCATTACAGGTCTCATCTCCGAGAGTCAGCGGTGGACGCCACCAACGCTCTCGTGGTTGAACGCCTGTGAACATCTTCCAAAAGAAATAAAACAATAATATATATGTCTTTTCCTGGCTGCAGCCACTCTTTGCTCACAACTTTATAACACATCTACATTTGTGATTGTTGATTCGTACCTTGATTTAGTTTTTCTTATTGTTGTTCGCTAAGTAAGTCAGTTGTTTCCTCTCCTAACTTCTTACTGCACATTTCTTTGTATTCAACGTAGTTTGAAATAATGAAGATGTCACTGCGAGGTGTAAAGTAAAATAAGTAATACACACATTTATTTTTCCTCTCTACTTTTAGCAATGTTTAACACTACGTGAATATGTTTGCTCTGCATTATAACCATTTTGCAAACTATGAAATTACACCCCGGCGGCGTCCCGGTGCTCAATGATCTCAAACAGGTTGTGACATTCGGATGTCCAGGTTCTTTCTGAGATACTGAACTGTACTGAGGTAACTTTCTTTTCCAACGTCTGCAGCAAAGAGGAAATTGCTGGACTGAGCACACACACACACACACACACACACACACACACACACACACACACACACACACACACACACACACACACACACACACACACACACACACACACACACACACAGCCCAGCGAGAGCAAAAAGACTTGTTTCTTTGATGCTGGCAAAGAAACAGGAAATGGACAGTTAAGGTTAAAGAGTAAAACCATTCAATCTGTAGAAAGACAGTCATTCCCGTGCTCTCTAGACGCCGCTGTCGTCCATCGGCACAGACGACGTGCCCGCGACCCGGGATTCTAACTCATCCGTCCACTGACCCATGTGCACGTTCGACAAATAACGACGTACGTGACACATTTGTCACCTTTACAGTCTGACTTCTATCCAAGCTTTGATGAATTTGTGGATATAAGGTCTCGATGGATGGCGGAGGATATACGTTACATCACGTCACGTTGGTCGTACGTGTTTCTCCCTCAGTCCGACTCTGTTAGCTCAAGGTTGCTACCGCCGCCGTCCAAATTGGGGAATCAGTAAATCCGGCTATAAATAGAATCCTAATTGTATTTCATGTTGCTTTTTTCTTCGGCAGCGGCGGTGATGACTCATGATTATGATTTTTTTTTTCTTGCATCTCAATTTATCATGTAGTGATCAGAGATGAGTTCAGGATTAAGGAGACATGACAAAGTGAGGGAGTAAAGAGAACAGCTATTTTGGAAGCTCATCAAAATAATTAGAGGCCCGCAGTTAGGTGCACCGGGTCGACTTTCCAGCAATTTGGCGTCAGCGGGGGAAAAAATGCGGAGCTCATAATGCTTCGCAAATCATGTGACACGATGTCGGTAAACTGCCGACAGCAGGCGAATGTTTACCGACGCAGCCGGGCCGAGATCCCTTCATGCCGGCGGATAGCGAAGCGACCACAGAGGCGGATTATCCAACACTGCTGAGTCCGTCTTTCAGACACGGGTTCATGTTTCACCTCTGAGTGGAGAAGTGACCGAACCCGATACCTGAATTTCATTTGGAGGGAACGCGGTGAATCCAGAGGGTGACGGTGAAACCCAGCAGAGTTTGAACTGTGAGTTTAAAATAGACGACGTGCGTGTGTGTGTGTGTGTGTGTGTGATGTTGTGACACTTTCACGCCGGATCCCTACGCCCCGCCTCCCCCCCCCCTCCTCCTTTGTTCCCCGTCACATAACCGCGGAGGTGTTTGGCAGGAGGCCCTCGACGAGTGGAGCGTCAAACAGGGTTGACAGATTGTTGACATCTTCACTCGCTGTGTGCCCGGATTAAATGCTCTTGACGTGGGACAGCTGTTTCACGTCTCGGGGTCAGATCCGATGAATTATGAAACGGTCATATAGTTGCACGTCAGCTCCTCGTGCACGGCGTGACACACGGCGGCCATGTCGGCCCCTGTCCTCTGTTAGATGTAACCTATTCTCTCGTGTCGGCCATTGTGCTTCCCCATGTCCACTGTCATGATGCAACATCACAAGGGGGGGAGGGAGGGGGGTCTGGGGACCAAAGACTTTGAGTAGATACCCTGAAACAATATTTCTTATTCATGCACGCGGGACAATGTTTGCTCATATATATATATATAAGACAGAGAAACACAAAAAGAAATATGGCTCTGGTGCCTCGCGGTGGTTTGCTTTGGCTTCGTTCTCTTGCATTTTATCTGCGTGTTTTTGTTTTCCCTCGCAGTGACGACCATATGGTGGGATGATATTGTAAATTTTCAGGGTTTGTATATGCTCTTCCTTCAAGCTCACCAAACACACTCCCTACCTGCTGAGCACAGGCTTCTCAAAGCTTTGATCATCACCCCCCCCCCGCGCTGCAGCAACTCGTACACAAACATGCACACGCTCTTAAACACACAGAGTCGACGGGCTGCTGCTGCTGCTGCTGGTGTTGGTGTTGGTGGTAGCTAGCTGGAAAAAAATATCCCACTAGCTTTTATTTTGTTGAACCATTACACCTTGAGCAACTGGACTTAAGGCCGGCAACACGCAGGATGCTTCTCTTTTAACTCAGCGGCACCTTCCCTCCGTGCATTATTAATGCTCTGGACATGACGAGCACATTTCCACCGAGCTGCAGCGAGCGGCTCGTGTTTATAACGAAGCTTTTTTGTTTTCAAACGCAGCCTCGCCGCAGTGAGATGAGCGCTATCGCTGCAGATCCTCTCGGCTGAGATGATGAAACCTCCTGCGCTCAACCCCCCCGACGTCACGGTGCTACGACCTCACGTTGGAGAAAAAAGGAAACTTCTGAGACTTTTCTGCAAAAGCAAGCAGAGGGGAACTCTCGCTAACTTTCACTTGCGTCTTTATAATTAATTAATGATATCTCCTGTACTACTCCCGAGTAAAAATCAGTAATCCTAAATTAAATATTTGTCGGGTTTGTCATTGCTTCAGGTCATATTTCCATCAAGTGCCCCCGACTCGGAAATCAGTCTTAACAAAAATCACAGACTGAAGCATTTTTTCTCGCTGCTATTTCTGGGCTCAGGGGGTAAAAGCACTTTATCAACTTTCTTAACCTCGGAAATGAGTCATATTCCTGCTAATATTTAAGAGATCTCCAGAGGTGTCCGAACCTGTTAGGAGTTGTACGGGAGAGAGCTGTCAGGCGGAGGAACGTGGGCCCATTCCACTGGGGGGGGTTTGGGATTTCTGGATGAAAACCAGCTTATTAAACAGAAAAGGGAAAAAGTCATTTTGACAAAATATCGAGTAATTTGGAGCGTCTGACCTCGAGGAGGAAGCAGTCGTTCCGTGAATGATCAGAAAACACAGCGATTCTGCAGCGAAACCTTGGATGCCACGGTTTTTTGGCAACAGGGGAAAAAGGGAAGCTTTGTGTCCGTGTTGACTTTGTTCTGCCGGAACAACACTGTTGTGGCAAATCAAAGTTTAATCAACACGTTTCTGATTATGTGGATTCAGTCGTTTTTTTTTTTCCACCAATCAGTGGGAAGTCAGAGAAAAACAACGCTCATTATTGGAGCAAAAAACAAACGTTGTGATTGGATTCGGACGACGAGGATCATTTCGCAGGAAGTCATACAAGTCAATTCGGTGTTTGTTGTTGGTTGGTTAGTGAGTTTGTTTGTAGGAGAGATCAAGTAAACACCACTCGGCGGATTACCACCACGTAACTTCAATCAGGGCGAGAATAATCAGGCATATTTAGGCGACTGATATCTACGAGTGTGTGTCACTTAGTCCTCGTTGGAGCAGTGCTCTCTACCGAGCTCCACCATTAGTTCACTTTGTGTGTACACCTGTATTTTTTATTTATACACACATATCAAGTTTTGAATCCCAGTTCGTCCAGGGCCTTCCTGCGCAGCTTTTCTCCAGGTGCTCATTCCATGAACATCACAGAGAACGGGTTGTGAGTTAATTAGAGCTAGGGTTGGCTCCAGCTCCCCCCTGTGACCCTGAAAGGGGAATTCCAGTACTATTCAACCTATAAACTGTGTTTACAAATGCAGGTGTGTTAATTAACTTTTAAAAATAGTAGCATTTTGAAACCGGTCCAGTAGATCGACTCTGCCGGCAGCACAGCGGCTGTGGCTTCGACGTAATCCTATGGTGCAACTGCGACATCCGACAAAATGTTCACTAAAAAGGGCTTCTCACTAATGACATCACACAACGAGGAGTCTCAGTTTCACCTCCGCAGCAGATAATTGTCCCTAATTAACAACTGAAGCCTTTTATAGTGAAAAAAAAAAACACTTTAATTGGACGGCAGAAAGGATAATTGATGGATCTCAGACATTTATCACCTCCCATATCTGAGGCTGAAATGAGATATCTAGAGTATTTGTACACATGAAGAATGCTTACATATTGCTGTATATTATCATGTTAAAAATACAATATCTCGTCATTTTACTCAACAGAATCTGAGATGCTTTCTAAACAGGTCCCTGTGGCTGGTGACGCTTACAGCTGGACGATAATAGCCTCGTGTCTGGGCGCTGCCTCGGGTGTCTCAGCCGAGGGTCCCTCCATGTCAGTGATACAGAACTGTGTCCACTGCTCTGTGTCAAGCACAGTCAGACATTGATATCATCTGATTTCACGTGGCGAGCTGTTGTTCCACCACCGCCTTTCCCCCCCCCTCGCCGGGGTTTCTCAGCACTAATGTGTGTTCTTGGGGGTTTGGTTTACACAAACATGGCGTCCTGACCGTGTCCTTTCTCCCCCTCTAATCTCCCAAACACGCTATCTGATCCTCGCTGAAAGCCACTTAGACAGATTTAGAGATGGTCCGCTCTGGTTGACGCACATCAGGCGGACGAGTGTTTCTCGCCATTAACCGAGAAAAGAATAAGACGTGAGTCATTTCAAGGGCTGCGCCGCGGTGGTCAAAGAAAATGGTCTGTAATTATACAGCCTGACAGTATCAGTGATAATGCGAACATGAATTAGAAAGTCGGGCTTGCTCATCTAATGTCTTCCCAATACACCGAAAGAGAAAAGAGGTTTCTTGTATTCATTAAAGTTATTAAAAGCCGCGACAATTCTGGAGTAATTGGCCGAGATGATTCATCCGCCTTGTGGAAATTAGTTTATTGTTCAGGCACAAAGTCGGCAACAACAACGCAGAGACATATTCTTGGCTTCTTTCTGTAAAAGAGGTCACCAGGTTACAGACGCTGGATAAACCTCACTGACAAACGAGAAGCTGCTGCCTGTTTTCTGTATCTATACGACACAAAAGCTATAAGGAGACAAAAGAGGCAGAGGGGGCGGAGGGGCGGGGTGGGCGACGGCACAGGATGGCGAGGTGGAGCCGAGTGAACGGAGCGTGGGCGGATCCCGCCTGTGTGTCCGCGGTAACACCCCGGCTGCTCGTGGCAGAGCAGGGAAGCAGATGGGTCACGGGGAGAAACATATCAGTGTGTGGAGTGACATCCGGAGATCATTACGTCCAATCAGAGCAGCGCAGGAAGTGCAGGCCGATTGAGATTGATGGCTCCAGACTGCTGCCTTACAGCTTTGAATTAATGAGGAGGAGAAAACAGGGACACAGAACAACAAAACCACAGTGTCCTCTCCATTTCTCACCCATAAAGAGAAAAATGCCCACTCTGTTCTCCTTTCAGTGTGCGGCGTTGTGTTGCTGTGTGTGTGTGTGTTGCTGTGTGTGTGTGTGTGTGTGTGCCCGCGGTACAGTTTGTGTATGTGGAGACGTTAGAGGGCAGGAAAGTGAAAGGAGGAGAGTTTTTTAATCAATGCTCCCTTGTTTTCTCTGTGTTGTGGAGTTTATGGTGCAGATACAGTGTGTTAACAATGCAGTGCAGGGCGGAGATAAACAAACGACTGTTTAAAGAGGCAGCAGTGATTATTATTAGACTTCATTCTACAAGGAAGAAACGACGACGCGTGTAGAAGAGTCCGATTTCAGGGAAAACGTCCGTGAAAAGAGAAATCAACACTGTAAATTAAGTTGTGAACTCTTCTACCGCTACAGAAATACAATTCTGCATTTACTTCTCCTCCGCTTGTGATGAAATAAAAGCACATATTCACTTCATTACGGCAGATTTTTGTCAAATTGTCTTTAATGAACTCAGTTTTCCTGCTTATAGATTTAAAGAAAAGCTGTATCCGCACTCTGGGAGAGTTCAGTTCCGTGATTTCAGTTTTGCAAACAGTAAATTAAATGTGTTTAAGTGTTTTGTGATGCGGTTGTGTCAGCTCTTCATTGCAGATACTCAGTATTACACATATATAACATAACATAAATTAATATTACTCTCCTTTCACAGTATCACTCGTGATACTCGTAAAACTTACAGCTGTAAGTTTATTTAATGTCACCTCTCGAAGTAAAAAACGAGTACAGTCGTATGCACCTTTAAAATTGTTTGCGATTCTGGTGCAGGAGCAACAACTACTACAGAACCTGTGATAGTTTGTGTACCCTGCAATCTCCCAGAATGCAAAGCAAACATGTCTACATCTACGTCTGGTAGTTTGGTCAAATCGAGGTCGGATCACGTTTCCACCGAAAACAAACCAGCTCAGAGTTTGTTTTACGGTCAGAACGTCACGACCTCCTCTGAAGGGTCTCGCTGCTCCGCAAAGCGAGTGTGTTTACCGTGTTCACACCTGACCAGAGGAATCCCTCAGCAGACAAAAACCCCAGAGTCAAATTGAACTGGACTAAAAATGTGCAGGTGTGAAAACACCCTGAGCTGCAGCCAGACATTACAATAACAGATCTGATGCACGCGCACGTCCAAACCTATCAGGCCTTCTCCTGCGCTTCAGAGCGGACCCGCAGCTTGTGTTGGAGAGTAGATGTCTATCTATAATCAATACACCACAATCTGGCCTTATCTCCCTCTCTGATATGCTGCACAGCCTCTTTTCCACACCCTCCGATGTCCTCCGGCGTCGCATCTGAGAATGCCGACAGCAGTTATGGATCGCCACCTTTTTCCAATAAGCCACAGTCAGCATAGCGCCGGCCACACTCAGAGACTCCAAATCTGGTAAAATAACTTTTTTAAAAAGAATAAAATGGGGGGGGACTATAAATAAAGTCGAGAGGCCATTATTCTCCCAAATATCACGGAGTACAGCGGTGTCAGCCTTCGCCGGCTGTATTCAACCTCCATGCGCCATTAGTTTAACTAAGAGTGATTCCCACATCATGTTGTCACTCCCCTGTTCTCCTGCTGCGGTTTGGTCCCCGTTGAATCCCCCATCAGGCTGGTGACCTCGGAGTCAGCGCTGCCCAAGGCTTCCCGAGAGAAAGATGCCTCCACCCCCCCTACCTCCAGTCCACTTTGGGGATGTCACTGCCCCCTCCTCAGCGCTCTGCAGCCTGCAGGGGCCGGTGATTTACGGATCCCATCTCCATATGGCCGGGGCTTTAAGGAGCATCTGACAGATAGGATGTTTTTTCCTCCCGTGTCGTTTCACCCTTCCTATGCAGGAACTGTATTATATTCATACAGCGCTGACCTCACGACACTCCGCATATGGCACCTGAGGCGTAATCTGTCAGCGTCTGACACGGCAAAGCTATTTTACTTATGCAAAATATTTGTTTACATGCCCTTTTGTTTCTGATGCTGTTTGGTTTCTTTATCCCCGGGATTCCGGTTGTGCTGCGCGGCCGGCGCGGCGACAAGCTCTGACAGAGGACGGTGGCACAATGGAGTGATGGCATGGCTCTGAGATAGGAAGAAAGGAAAGAAAGGCAGGGGACAGGGGAGATAGAGTGGTGCAGAGTGGAGGAGAGAAGCCGCCCTGCTGGAGGCTCGCCACAGGCTACGTCTGACATCCCCCTCTCTGACGGACTGATGAGATTACCCTGACATTTTTTTTCCCCTTCTAACTTAAATTGCATTACCACGAGGATCTTATGTTTGGCAGATCTCCATATTATTCTCAAGGGATTTAGGTTCCATTTTGCTCTCCGCTTCATTCTGCTCCCTCCTTATTCACTCGCGCTCCGAGGGAGGAAAATCTTCTTTGCAGCCTTGCATGTATTATCCTACTACACGGATCCCATTTCAGAGGCCGTGCAGAATATCCTCCGCCATATATCACGGTGATGTAGTGCCCCCCCCCTCCCTCTCCCCTCTGTCCAGTCCCCTCCCACAGTAAACGAGAATGATGCAGGTCACTCTGGTCGCGAGTGAACTGTGACATTTGATTAGTCAACTATCCTTGCACAGTGGACTATTAACAGAATGAACTAACCAAGCAGCTCGGCCTTCGGGTCACCGATAATTAAAGATAAACACATTTAAAAAAGCAAATCCAAAACATGGGCCGTGAACTGCACCGATTGGGGTCACGGGAGGAATGTTTTTTTTATGCCACTCATTTACATTCAACCTTTTGCATTTCACCAGCAGCTTCACCTTGACATTTAAGGTTAACTGGCAAAGTGGGGCGCAGTTTTTTTGGGGGGGGGTGGGTGGTGGGGGGTGGGCGTTTTGTGTTCATCACCAGAGTCGTCGGAGTCTTTGCTGTGCTGCATGGCGTAATGGTCTCAATTAGTCTAAAAGTCAGCGTGGGTAATAATTCACCTCTCTCAGGCTTCGTTTCCTCAGATTCAAGTCAAGCATGGCACAGGAAATGACACTTCAGGAGCTTTTAAAAAATGATGAGGACAAGCGGAGCGATCACGGCGGTAAATCAGCTGAGCGACTCGCGGACGGCGACAGCATGAGGCGGCGGCGGAGCCTGTCAGTCGCCGCGGTGACATGTTCATCAAGGTGCAGGTGACATCACTCAATCACCGGATCCCTCAGTGGAAGGAGCGGTCAGTGGCGTCCGACACGGATCTTATTATCGGAGCGGCTCTCGCTGAAATCAATCTCTGACAGATTGGTTCATTTGAAAAATGAAGGGAATCTGTTGAGGGAGAAGGGTTTAATCCTACACTGCACATTAAGAAACGTCCAATACAGAAACCTGATAGTGATGAGATGACGGCCAATATTCATTCAGGGTGTTCAATCAGCAGAACGACAGAACCAGAGGATTCCCTGTTGGTGTCGGGACTAAAAAAAGGATTTAGATTATCCTGAGATACTTGGAGTGATAGGTGTCATGATCGTAGGTAGGTTAGCGGCTGTTGAAGGTAGAGCCGTCGCCTCCACCTGGGACACATCACAGACGCTTCCTCAACCTCGTCTGACCCCGTTTTCAGGTCCCAAAATTCTCATGACCCCAATTAGACTCGTCAACTTGTCATGTGGATTTGGGCCTGGCACACTTCTGCATTCTATTTTCAAGAGTTTGGAAAGAGCCGCGGATTAATCATTCATTCAAATGTAGGTTTAATTAATTTCCTAATTGTTTTTTTTTTACTCTCACTTAATTGATTTTGTTCTTCAGTGGGTTTTTTAAATTGTCGTCTAATAAACCGGATACATCTGATGTTATTTTGTCTTGTTTTATTCTCGCTCTTTTATTGCGTGACCTCGACCTGCAGATGCAAATGTTTCTGTCTTTGATATCCAACATCTTTAACATCATATCAGTGTCAATTAAAGTGTTTCTTCTCTGATATACAATGAATAAAGGAGATGAAAATAGAATTCCTGTGTCCTCATTTTGAACTCCCCCTGTGCTAAATAAATAAATAATGCCTGCGTATATATTTGTGTCTTGAAATATGGCCCCATACGCCGGTTCACCGACCCGACACTGTGTCCTAACCCCGGGGTTCAGAAACTCTGCAGCGCTGCACCGGCTCTACTCAACGTCAGTAAGTGTGGAAGTGAACAGTGACTGCATCACAAGCTGAATCCCGGTGTCCTTTCCTTTTCGTTTATCGTTAATTACACCTGAGGAAAAAAAACGATGATAAACGACACGGCTTGCGTCTCATTCCACCACGCCGGCTGTGCGACGCGGCGCCGGGGCGGCAGGTATCGTTCGCTCCTCGTAAAAAAGTTGCTGGTAAGCACCCCGGGGACGGGAGATCAGTGGTGACCTTGAGTCGGCCGGCGGATAAAGATCTTTTCCATATTCATTCCAATCCGGAAACCATGACTTACCAATCATTAGAAAGCTTATAGATTCGGCGTCCCCGGGCCATCTCCATTCATCATGCAGCTAGTAATAACGGCTGCTCCGCTTACATGCGACTCTCCCTCACTTTCCCAGACTCAGAGCAGAGGAAATAAAATTACAAAGTGCAACTTACAATTACCACCTTTCATTACTGTGCTAATTGTTCCCGGTGTTTTCCCTGTTCTACCACCGGGGCTCTTGTGCCGACTGCTCTCGCAATTAATGGAAATTATCTGAAGTGAATGAAACATGACTCAGAACGTTTTAACTTCCACTAATGACATGTGAACAGTGGTTTGTGCCGTCTGGGTTTTAAAGGTCATCGATTGAATGTAAACAGTGTTTTTTAAACCCGACACTGTTATTATACCTTTTCCAGACATGCAGCAGCAGGAGATCAATCGAGTCAGACTCGGTCACGACAACAGGAAAACACGGGGGAACTTTCAAGCTTCCGGAAATCTATACGTCTTTTCCAAGTTGACGTCTTTGTCTGTGTCTACGTCCATGATGGCTCCTCTTGTTAATCTTCAGATATTTGGATTCTTCCGGTTTCTCGTCCGTCACGTGTTAGAAACCTCGTCAACGTGCTCTCATTTTCCAGACACTTTCCTCGGGGGCCGGACAAATGTCCAGAGCAACTGACTTGTTCATTTGCGTCGTCACGTCGAGCCCATCCAGAAACCGTTCAGCAGCTTTACCGTAATGAGATGTCTCACACTTCTATATCTTACATTACACTCAGAACAAATAACAATCTGAAACGAAACGAAACCAGAATCGTGTTTTTCTTTTTTCCTTTCACCACCCTCAATCTCCCAAAGACAGAAAAAAAAAAATGATTAACCTCCCCTCCCTTTCCAGGAACCCAGAAATCCTTTGAACAAGTTCAATACAGTCAAGTTGTCAGTTTTTCCAGACGAGAGCAGATTGAGGGTAAAGAGCCTCGGGGGTAATGGGATGAAGTCTGTTGCCACATTGTTGCAACATGCGTGGGACTCCCGTGGGAGGGCTGGAAATGGAGTCCGGACGCCGCTCCTTCCTGACATCTCGGGCCCACGTGCCACCGCCCTTCACAGCTCCCCCCCCCTCTGTGTTTGATGTCCAAATTGCGCTCGGCTCCATCGCCCCTCGTAGCGGCCTCCCCTCTGTGCTCCTCCTCTCATTGCCTCTCCCACAGAGGAAATGTTGAAACTACTGTTAAACTGGTAAATTGGCTCGCGGACACACACACACACACACACACACACACACACACACACACACACACACACACACACACACACACACACACACACACACACACACACACACGAGGCCGCAGCCGGAATGATTCAACACCGACAACATGGACACAGTCTTTTTGCAAAACGGAAGGAGACTTGAAATGTTTATTTTATATTTTATTTATAGCCGCGGCTAAATTCTTAATTTCACTGATATCGAGGGGAATATGTTTTTCTCACAAATTAATAAGTGGAGATGTTCACTTAACTTTAACGAGCTGCTCGTCGCCGGAAAAAAGTTTTACTGTTCGATTATAAAAGCGCCTGAAACCGTATTTAGATCGTCATCTGAAAGCGGGAAAATAATAGTTTTAATGATGTCAGAATCCGTTGTAAGCTGGTGAAGTGGAAGAAGAAGAAGAAGAAGAAGAAGAAGAAGGTGAAATCCCTTGAAATTCAAATGAACACAGGGAGTGACATGCCTCTCACCCCTGCCGGCCTCCTGCTGGCTAAGTAGTCGCACTTTTTTGCCTCAAATTTGTCTTTCAGTGGTTTTGATGAGTTTCCACAGTTCCACAGTTTTCTCTTTGAAAGTGAGACCGGCAGAGAGAGTATAAACTCATCCTGCTCATCTGTGGCCATTATTTTATTACTTCTAAGCAAATACATATGCATAAATATGTTTCACATCTACTGAGCGATAATTAACAGCATCCCCGTCCTTTAAAAAACACTAATTGCTCCGACTGGAACCAGGCGGGACTAGTTCTCTCTCTCCGGGCTCACTTAACCCCTCCTCCTGACCCTCTTTGCGGTCGCCGGTGCCGCGGTGTGTTTTGGCGCCGGCTGTCGCTCCACCGTGGATCACACCGGGCAGCAGGCGGAAGGAGCTGCGAGGATCAGGGGCGGTGCTGGTGTGACTCTTGGGGCAACGGGGGTGGTTGGAACAGATTGGTTGATATCACACTCTCACCTCCGGAGGATAAAGGACCGGGAGGCGTGGTGGGCTTCGGCGTCTGCGTGTGTGTGTTTGTGACAGAGGCCCGGGTGAGTAAGGAATTGTGGCGAATACAAAATCCTCAGATTGCTGAATTTGGACGCCATGACCCCACACCGACCCCCATTTCCTGTCTCAATTGCCTCAGCGTGAGCCGTGCTCCATTTCACAGCACAGCACCGCTGTTTCTTCTCCTGTCCACAATCATGTGGACTCATGAGGGAGTCCACAGCGCGGACGTCTCTACCATCACGGGTAAATAACGACAAGGGGTCACGGTGCGATCGCACGTTACGACGCCTGGCGCTGCTCTCGTGATTTCTAATGGGAGCGACTCCCATTGTAATGACTTACTGTTAACAATCAGGCCTCCGAGAAGACTCAGCAGGCGTCTGGCCAACCATGACTCCGTCGTAAGTTTGAGGCCAATTAAAAAACAAACATTTAATTTAGATTAGAAATTAAAATACTGTTACGGAGTAATTGTGCGTCGCTTTGTCTCCAGGTTTATTGATCTACATGTTGAACATATGGAGGATATCTCAGGGTAATGAATGGACCACTTACTGCGAGTGTCTTTGTGGATCTATCTGTGCTTGCGTGGGTCTTTGTGTGTGTGTTTGTGTGTCACACTTAAATATCTGCAGTGTCTCTTCCTTTGATGCGTGTTTCTTTGTGTGCGCGCGAGTGGAGTCGAGTGTGGTGTGTGAATGGAGTCGTTTCAAATCAGCCGTGAGGGAGTGAAGTGGGATTTCTGACCTAAAGGCAACGGCTGCTTTGCATGTTCTTTGTTTTTATTTTCTTTTCTCTTCAGCAACTGACACAAGCGAGTGTCACATTTAGATTTTAACTGTTTCAATCTTTCTTCTAATAGTTCAAGATACAGATCTGCAATCCAGCCTGGACCGAACGTTTAGTAGCTAAACTAAAACGTCAGTTGCATTTTTCTTGGCAATGAAACCAAAGATGTGACTTCCTGTCGTGGAACGTAGCGCCGCAATCTCACGCCGAGCACTTTGAATCCAGGTAGAGCAGCAGCCGAGGGATTGAGGGGCGTCAGACTGAGGAGCCGCTCCACATGACTAAGTAATCCTCTACTCATTAGTACTGACCAACAATGCAATCAACGCTCCTCAGGTATATTACGGTTCATTTGTGCTATGAGGCAGTAAAATCTATTAGTGGCGCGCGTTGGAGGAAGGATTCAGCACAGAGAACAACACCAGACTCCGGTGGATGATGTATGCACGTGCTGTTGTAACTGTGAAACATCTCATGTGAGACTAATGAAAGCACCGAGTGCCCCTCGCTGCACGACCATTAGTGATAGTGAATAAGGTCCAATCCCAGCAAATTACCCCCCCGGCCTTGATCATGTACGGTTCCTTCAGACGACCATTTCTTCACCCCGGCCATTTTACCATTTCGCTCCAGCCCTGGTTTGTCAGCGACGCAAGCCGCGTCCTGACCCCCTCGCCACTCGCCCGGCCCGCCCCGGAACACAATTAAGCAGCCGCACTGAGAATAGCACATCGCCAATTTGCGCCACCCATTACGTCGCGGCCGTTACCTGCGCAATCACGCCATTCCTAAATTCCATTATGAGCAACGGCCGAGATCTTATGATGGTGGAAAACATGGCCATTTTCTTGTGCGCGCTCTCTCAATCTGTCACAGGCTAGGTTGGAATCAGAAATGTAGAGAAAGGAGCCTCTTTTCCATTCCAGTTGCACTCCACAGTCCCTCTAAATCACCCCTAATGGGCTGGTGGAGGGAGCACACTCTGTATCACTGTATCAATCATTCACTCTGTTTTCCTCCTCATGGAACCATCCACAGGATCACTTTGGTGCTTTAATGAGCCATTACAATTCCTATCAGACAATCTCTGCGCCGTGCGCGTGCATGTGTGCAGAGGGAGAGCGCGCGTGCTCCGACTGTTGTGGACTTACGCTCATGCTGATATTAGATTGTCTCAGCGGAGTTTTCTGAGATAGCCGGCGATCTCTGTTGTCTGTCTGCTCCTCACCCACTCTCTCTCTCTGCTGGACTCTCGCTCGCCGGTGCGGCGGTGGACAGTGGGCACGGGGTTATAATTGCATTGCGCTGCCATCCCACTCGGTCTCCACACCCATCTGTCTCTTTAATATCCAGCTAAGCACTCTTGACCTTGAAGCATCCATGACAGCACAGAGCCACATCCGCAACCGACACATCCACGGGCCGACTTCTCTGGCAGACCGCCGCAATGATAGAGAGGGCGAGAGAGAGACGGACGAAAAATAAATGTAAGGGGTGGGGGGGGGGAGAAAAACAAGGTGCGAAACGTTGTCTCTGAGACAAAGGTGAACGAGAGAACATGATGGATAGATCCAGCCGGCGCCAGAAGAATCATACAGAGGAAGGGAGAGTGAATTGGACAAAGAAATAACTCCAAGGTCACCGGTGAATTCATTCAATTTGGAGCCGACTTGATTTTTTTTTTTTTTACAGAGGTCGCTCGGGTGAACTCCGCAGGAAAATGTTTTTTTTATTTCAACGGCAAACATGCGAGATTAGCTACAAGTGGAGGAGAGAGATGTGTTCTTTGCCTCCTGGCATTCGCTTTGTGCCGCTCAGGAGCAGGGCTCCTTCTGGAAGCGGTGCCTTTGGGCTGTCATGATGAATTTCTGAGCTCACCCTCCTCACTGTATAATACCGGAGCGCATGCCTCAGAGGCACAGCTTGCAATTAGATCTTCAATCTAACCTAAACTTATTTGATTAGACGTTTGAATACATTTAGCCGTGTTCTTACCTCCATCCAGGGGAAGTTCGCAGTGCAGCGAGGTGGCAGGATGCAGATTTCATCCGATCACGAAGGGAGTGTCAGAACCAGAAGCAGAAGCTCAACACTTTGCTCAGGACGAATTAAAGTGTTTGACCTTGACACAGGACACGACAGGTACACGCCCCATCTTTAGTTTGCTTCCTTTAACCATGACGACATCCTTTTCCTTCACTTTACAACTACGGTATCATGATTCCAATAGAATGAGGTGACTTCTCCTCACCAGCCTTACCGCTCTTCACCATATTAGCGTGTTAACACCCTTAAACTAACATGACATGGTAACTTTTTAAAGAACATGCTTTAGCCTTGCTAGCATCGCTCCAGATGTAGTTCGGTCTGTACTTTTCAAATTACACAGTTATCTGAAAGCTCCTGATTCTGTTTGCAGAGCATCTCAGGATCCTCATATCACTGCAGCAGCTGCTCACACAGATGGCTCCAAAGTGTTTCCCACACACACACACAAAAAAAAAAAGTACTAGGCCTTATAATCCCTTTTTTATGACCAAGAATAAAAGGTGTGCCAAAAAAAACAAAACTTACATTTCCATTAAGTTTCTTTCTCTGCAACTTTGGTTCAGTTGCTTTTATTCTCTTCTCTAACTTCTGGGGTTTTGGAAGAATAGTTTTTATTTTCTTTATTTCGGGAACGTTCATGTTGTTGCTCGTCCCAAAAAAATAACCATTTGGACCATTTTGCCTGCTGACATTCGCTGATGCTACGAAGAATATAATAGTTATTTTTTAATAAAGACTTAACCCTTAACAAGTACAAGTGTTAGAGGCCTAAATCGTGATAGTCAAAGAACCTACCCTTCATGTAATTAATTCAAATAAACACGAAAGTGGAGGCGCATTTCTGCGGCATACAGCATAACCAGAAAATATCCATATAAATAACTTTTTCAACAACTAAAGTACTCACACATCATTGTAGGAGGCGTTGACTTCCTACTCTCAGGTTCTAACCCGCCCGTGAACTCTTTGCCCGACTCTTGAATCCCTCAGCGACCTCTGCTAACTCCACTTTTATCAAAACAACAGGAAGGAACACACTCGTCTCGCTCCTCTTATCAACTCAATGTCATACATAGAGGATAAGGATAATTCTGGGCCAATCTGGCATTTCAGGTGAACTATAGTGGGATGACTTATTAAGAAAATGTTAACTCCCTGAAGCACGGTTATCTTTATTGAGAAACAAAGGGATTAGTAACATGATTGATGGGCCTTGTCTCCCAGGGATTATGCTGTGGAGCACCACTAATTGCTCTCTCTTGCTCCCTCCTCCTCTATTTATCTCCCTCTTTCTGTCTCATTCCGTCCACATCCTGTGCCCGTGGCCAATGCAATACACTTTTAGCCATCACCTTTGCCATCGGAGCTGGCGGTGCACCGGGGCTCCGGGTGTCACTGACAGGCTCCGGGCTCCTGGCTAAGCACTAAAAAGAGTGAACTGTCCTTAAAGTTATAGCCGAGGGACTTCATTTTGCATTCAGGCTCAAGTGGTTTGTTGAACACGTGCCAGGCCCGGAGCCGGGAGCACATGGGGGGAGGAGGTGGGGGAGGAGGTGGGGTGTCCAAACCCAGGACGGGTACGGTAACGCAGCGTGTAATGGACTACTGTACAACTGGAAATAATGTGCTGAGTCATTTAGGAAAGCTATTAAGCCGCCTGGGTGACTTTGAAATTCACTAAGCCTGTTCACTCTGTGCATTTATTCAGGAATAGGGCAGCACCCCCTCCCTCTGTTCTCCGCTTTGACGTCTTCCTAACGAAATGCTGAGAAGAAACTTAATTACAAATAACTGGGGGAGAGAAGGGTTATCATTAGGTGGCAAGGAAAATAGCATGGCTTCTCTGTGAAATACAGTACGGCTGTGTATCCCCCCACAAACACACACTTAATTGAGCATGTGTTGTATTAACCTTGAAAGCATTGTGGTGATTCTATTTTCAATTAATCTTCTAAAGGGGGAAGACGTACAAATTAAAATGGGATGCGAACACAATGTTGCCGTCACAGGATATTTCTTCAGCAACAATAAGGCGACGAGGTTTATTTCTTTCTTTAACTAGGCGTCCTAATGGGTTCCTGACCGCTCAGATCCCTGCAGGCCACTTAAGACTGCAAACTACTGTGTGGCAGTTCCACCAGGCCACTGGAGCACTTATGAAAATGATTGAAATGACACCACACCTTCCTCCGAGCCATGTGTGTCCTTGTCATTTGTCATTAAACCTCCCCCCCCCCCTATTGAAGACTTGATGCAGAGGGAGACACGGGGGGAGCGGGTACAGTGCAGTGTGCACGGTGGACTGACATGCAGCGTTCTACCTCGTGCAGCTGAAACAGTGCAAAAGTAAAAATTGGAATCAAATAGCATTTTTCATGACCTGCCTGAACCTGGGGTGTAAATGACATGTAACCCCAGGCGAGGCTCTAGGGGAGGTTCGAGACGGCCTATTAAAAATCTAAATTTTCCTGTTTTGTTCTTTAAAGAAGTAGAAACGCAGAACGTCTATTTACATAACAACCCACACTTGTCAGTTTGAGCCGTCCACAAGCTTTGGGTCCGACTGATGAAATGTAAATGTCACACAGATGTTGTGATGTTGGATGCTGCGCTTTACTTTTTCCTTTTTTGGGGGAATCGGTTCAGATGGAAAAAGGGTTTGTGTCAAACTGTCGAGAGGTTCAGAGGAGAAATATTTACAAAACAAAGCACGCGGAGGTGAGATCGAAAAACGACCCCAAAAAAAGGAAAATCAGAAATCAGAAGTGATTCAACACAAAATCATCCAAAGAGGAATGTGTGTGCACAGTTTTGGTGAATTGAAAGCCAAGGTTTGAGAAAAGCCTCCAAAAAATATCGCCGGTGACTTGAAATTTCTCTCTTTGCTTTCTGCCACTTATTCGTCATCCTCCTCTCCCGAATCCATTTTCTTTTTTTTTTATTATTTACGTGGATATTTGACTTTGAAAAAGTTGAAAAACAAGTTGATTCCAGCCGCGGAATCGAGAACGAGGCAGAAATCGTTGTGAGGATTGTGACATGATGACTGATGGCTTCTTGAAAAATACAATTCCAACATAAATTTATTATCAACTGTTAAACCTTTCTGATGGATGTCCTGTTCGCGTCGTATAATGAATACCTGCAGCCTCTAGGGATCCGTTCAGTAATTAGTCAGATGAAGTCATGTCTCCAAAGGGAAAATAAAAATCATCATTTAGCGTCAAAGGCAACAGAGATTTTTGGGTTTGCGTCCTTTTCGCTTTTTTTTTGGTGGTCATGAGCCTAAAAATGGTCGACACCCGCTGACCGTGACCACCATCATTCATACGTGTGCGAGCATCCGTCACGGCTTCCATCCATCAGTGCTCTCGTCCGGTGAATCACGATGGGCAGCGAATGATTCAAAGAGTTACCTGCAGCGAGAGCTAATTTCAGGGTCAGACACAGATTTAATATTTCATTCTTAATAAGCTCATTGAGGAACACATGCTTTTACTTTTTCTCATACTTTGTACTTTTCTTTATATCTCTCAATTTTCAGTTTTCTGCTGGAGATCTCTGCCTGATACACATAGAGACAAATTAAAGGAGAAACTTGTATGTATAGCTTCAGCTGTACCCACCATAGTGAAAAAAAATTAAATATTACTGGCACATAACAAGTAAAGCCTCAAATGTCATAATCTATGAGAACACAACCTAATATATGTCTCAGAGCCTCCGTGGAAACTCCTGTCATCTGACGCCAACACACTCCAGGAACAAAAGTACAGTTCAGTCTTATCTACGAAAGCAAAGGTAGAACCTTGTAGTGTATAATTTGTTAAAGTGAAGTGTTTTCCTGAAGCTCCTCCACTTTACCACATGGACACTTTACCTACTTATCAAAGTAAGTAATGGCAGCACCCACTGTTTTGTGGTTTTCTTAAAAGGAAAGTTCTCCCTGTTACACTTCTCACTCTGTACCCACATTAGTTCTATATATACACACAGCTTTGCCCCCCTTTCAGTCAAAATATAACAATCTAATTGAAAATATAATGAGTAGAGCCACTACTTTCTGAGTTATGACCACTGAGACAAAGGGAATAAACTCTCAGTCTCCAGACGTCTGAAATTCTTTGTTCAGCACAATTTGGTCAGAAAACATCATTCAATCTGCTGTAAGACGGGGATGCGAACACACAACATGCAGGTTCAGTCAGGACATCAAGTCTTCTGAAGGGCGAACCCACGTTCCACCCCCTGAATACATTAGTAGCTTCACCACTCTGTACAGCACAGTGAGGGAAGTTAGCTACCGGTCAATCTTTGTTCCGTCACTGTCGTCCTGAGATCTGTCAGGTAGTGACTGAAAGAGCGAAATTGCAAATTCCAGCAGCTGAAAGGAGTTCTCTCTCCACCGTGTGGCCGGCCTCAGCCTCAGAGGGCGGGGGAGGTGAGACATCCAGGTGGAGCTCAGAGTAGAGACACTGCTTCTTCACGTCGAAAGAGGTCAGTTGAGATCTGATCAGGATGCTTCCTGGGCACCTACGTTCGGAGGTTTACCGGGTACGCTTCCAGGGGTAGACCCAGAACCCGCTGGTGGGACTACGTATCCCATCTGACCCCCCCCCCAGGAGGAGCTGGGCAGCATGGCTGGGGAGAGGGGTAGCTTCTGAAATCCAGATACACTGTTGAGAAAACAGAAAGAGTGGAAACCAAATAGTCAACGCTCAAAGTTGAACAAATAGTTGTGAGTGAAACTCAGCAGCTCGCGTTGAGACTCGGTGATGAAGTTGTCGGGGAGTGACACCAGCGGGGCAAACACAACTTAACCCCGGTATAATCATTCAATCGTCTGATATGCACCAGGTAAGCCCTCCCTGCTCTTTATTATTTCCCCAGAGGGGTCATGGCTTAGTCTTTCAAGGATGGACAAGCTAAATGGTACTTTACTGTACCATAACCCCATCCCTGGAGACCAAGGACGCCGTCTCTCTGAGACTTTCCCCACATCGATGGGTTCTATATTTTATCTCTCAATTACCCGTGACTTCAATGCGAAGCACAAGGCACCCCTCTGTGACATATGACACCCCCCCCCCTCCTCCTGTCCCCCATCACTGAACGCAACAGGGCCACCGCGCAACCCTGTGATGGGTTTCAGAGCAGGAATAAAAGCTCACCGCGAGCGGCCCTCGTCTAACGGGTGTGGGAGACAGCTGGATTAGAAGCAGCAGCGCCCCTAGAACATCCCAATTAAAATCAAAGCAATCACCATCGCAGAGAAGTCATTAGATTGAGAGGCTGTTTGAGGCTAAACGCTATAATAATGCGGGAGCTGCAGGATTTCAAAAGCCTGTCAAGACAGTGATTTCATACATTGGAAAGTTTGATGAATAGAGCCTTGTGAGAGGCAACTCTTGAGCGCTGCACTATTACTGAAAGCTTTGCTGGGGATTAGAGAGAAGACAGAAGCTTTCATTCCTTCAGTAAGTCAATGTATGAATAATTTACTCAGTGGGTATCTCTGCGAGCTCCCCCTGTAAGCCCTGGTAATGTTTTATTTGTATGTTTTCTGTCAAAAGTAATCTAGCATCCGGAGTGAAAATAGCCGGCTGCGATGCGCCGAGCGCGGCAGGCCTCGTGCCGCGCTCGCATAATACCTGTTTGATGTGACGTTTGTTGTCAGTGATAATTAGCTCTTCACTGGACCACGTCTATTCCCTGTCCCACAATTAGGGGAGCCCTGATAAGAGGAGCTCTGAAAGAATACACAAGGAGGTTTTCCCTCCGCTTCATCTCCGTTCTTTTGCAGATTAGAGTTTTAGTTCAACGATTATTCACTCCGTGCAAGTCGGATCGTATTTTTTTGTAGGTTTTGCTATCCTTTCTATTGGTTATGTTAAATACCTGCACACCCAAATTAACCGCAAAGGGTCCGGGAACATTGTAGACGACCAGAAAGTTCAGCTACCAACACCTGAAAGGTAGGGAGCACGTTGCAAAAAGGAAAACTGTTTCCAAATTGAAGCAGAGGGTCGTAAACAGTGATCACAGCAGACAGGTTGTAATATTTTCCCTGTTCGCTGTTGCGTCCCCTCTCTGATTTTCAAGCTGTATATTTAAACACTCTCGTCTCTTTAGCGACGTCCCTGCTGTCTCAGCAGATCTCAATTACTTCTGTTAGTCACGTTATCACAGCCGAAAGGAAATGATGTTCAGACCTTAAAATAATAAGACTCAAGTTAAAGTAAACAATATTTAATTATCCATTAAATTAACATTTCTCACGGCCGACGCACGGCGCTGTTTTTTTCTTTTACTGGCGAATGCTGCATTCCACTCAAAAGTCATAAATCGGGAAATTCCCAGCTGGTAGATTGCAATTATAACCTCTCTGTGCTCCAGTGGTCCAGCACAGGGAGAGAGAGAGAGAGAGAGAGAGAGAGAGAGAGAGAGAGAGAGAGAGAGAGAGAGAGAGAGAGAGAAAGTCTGGATCATGAGGGGAATGAAAAAACATGCTCCTGCCATGACATTTTTATATTTCTGTTTGGGCTCCGGCTCCTTTTCTGCCGTTTGTGTTTAGTTAACTTGCCCTCTAAAAAATAAAAAAAAAAAGCTCCGGATCATGAGCTCTGCCCATTGAGGTTTAATTCCACCACTCAAATGATTTCCAGCCTCCCTTGCATCTCTGCCTCTACATAATACTAAAACGCCAATCAGCCTTTCCCCGTGCTCTCTGAATCTCTTTCTGTTCCACTCTCTCCCACACACACACACGCGTGCACACTGTACGCTGCTTTTATCTGCTTCACACGGGCATTTCAACACCAATTACACCCATGGTATAGACACACACACACACACACACACACACACACACACAGACACACACACACACCGAGTGAGAGAGAGGGAGAGAAAGACCCCAAACACCAAAACAGTATTAATCCCCAGAGGAGGTCTCTAAAAGGGTTTTCTCAAAGCTGATTTCCACCACACAAGCTTTCCCAGGTCAGCACTGTTTGTGGTGGCAGCGGTGCCGAAGCATTCAAGCTTCACGCCCCTCACCTTTCCACTCTGCTACTTCCTGTTTCTTCTCCTCTCTCGCACACAGTCTCTCTTCCTCCCTCGCTCTTATTTTCTATTCTCTGCATCTCCGAGGCCGAGTCCACACCGAACAGGCACAATCTGAAAAGGCTGTTTATGTGTGAAAATGACTTGCAATGCGGACTCCGCTCTGTGTGAATACAGGTTATTGAAAACAGCTGTTCTCCGTGTTCACATCTGTTTGTATTGGGGGGGGTTAAAGGGGACGCTTGTTTTGACTTTTCTGCTTCACAGCCCTTGACCAGGTCGACGTTGTGGTTCACTGACGCCTTTGTTGTCCCTTTTCTACACTTTCACTTCGACCGCGATTGGTTCAAACCAAAAATAACAAAGTCCAGACCAACGGACCAAAATTTAATCTGACCAAAAATGTGGTTTCAGTCAAACACGGTTTGGTTCATTTGTTTGTTTTTTAATCGTCTGGGTTTTCAGACTAAGGTCAGAAGCTTGAGACAGAATCAAAGAATAAAAAGGAGAAATAGTAACTGAGCAGGCGATGGTGACGTACGTAGGTTATAGAAAAGTCTTTAGTCTGCTCCCTAAATTAAAACAGTTTCATTTAAAACCACGAGTTGACCAAAAGAAAAGTCAGTTACAAGCACAAATCGAACTGAATGTGTTTATGTCCATCTAGTCAATAATAACTTTGACCTGCTGGTGGCGCTCAGTGAAGTCGGGTTGATCCCCCAAAGGGGTTTCTTCCTCCACCCCCTCGTCTAGACTCTTCATTAACATACATTTCACCTTGAAGGAGGCACTACGGAGAAAATCGATTTCATGGAGACCAGGGACGTCTGTGCATTGAGTCACTGCATCGGGGGAACGTTCTGTACATTGGGAGTCTGTACGTTGAGAAAAGAAGCTGAAGGGTTTTGAGGTGAAGCCGCTGGGTCCTGATCAACTGTCCTCATGTGATGACGTGGGACTGAGACCTGAAGTCCTGAATCCAGTGCTCACACCCGATCGTTGTGTGAGAAATGTCTTCTAATCCTTCGGCCACCTGAAGAAACCTTTGTCCTATTTTCCCCCTGAAACACCGAAGGAGATCGGACGAGAGCAGAAAGAAGAAAGATGTGTTTTCAAATCTCCTCGTTGTGGACGTGGCCTCCTCCGTGAAACACTTTCTCTCCGTTCGCTGTCGCTCGCTCGCTGTCACAGCCAATATGTTTTGCATTTGAATCACACTGTTACTTAACATAAATCGAAACAACTTTAATCAACAGCAAAATAAATGCATGATGCCGCTCCGTGTGTAATTAGTTGGAGGTCTTTAGCTTATCTGTTTTTATAAGACCTCCAGGCTCAGTAATGGGATAATTAAAATCAATACAGTGGCATCATTGCATGTGCCTTCCCCTTGGATCTGATTTCCTCGGGTCTGATGGAACGAGCAGCACAACCGGAGGCGAGCTGAGGAGAAGAGGGTTTTTGTGTTTCTGTTCACAACAATAAACCTTTTCCCCCGATTCTCTATCATAGTTTTTCACTGTAATTGAAAAGTTTTTATTGTTTTAAACCAAATAAATCAGTGTAAACTTGTCAAAATGTTGATATCTGATACCAGAAGAGACGATGCAGAGTCTGTGAGGAGTACGAAGGAGAACAAGCCCTGTTATCAGATTGGCTATCGTGCATTTTGGGGTCCATCCAATAGATTTTCAATGGGTGTCTGACAACGAAAACATGTTTTTTATTTTATCTCGGTCTGCAGAGAAGCATGATAATTGTTTTAAATATACAAAGTTTTTGCCTGACAACAGAAAAGTGCTGTACAGGACGGAGGAGCGTCTCCACCAGTGTGTGGAACTACTTGTACTGTAATGGGTGAATCTGGAAGTGGGTACGACTCCATTTCCTTCACCTGTGATCCATGAAAACGATGTGTTCCCTCTCCGTCCCACTCCATGCTCCCCTCATCGTGTGTTTTTACATCATCATCTCCATCGCCTACCTTCCTCCTGCTCCCTCTGATTCATGGAGTGGGCCGGCCGTCTGACACCAGCCCTGAGATGCGCTCTGCACCATCTCCTCCCCTCTCAAAGCCCCATTCCCAGGGAGCCACCACAAACGCTGTGGGACTCATCGTTTTTTTTTTAATAACTCGCACATTCTAATGCAATTGGGCGGTGGAGGTGTTTCTCGGGGTGAGAGATCGAGGTCGTGATGCTGTGCGTCTGCCTCCTGCCCTGGATGACGCCATGAACCTGGCAGGATGAGAACACCAATAAAACCAGCTCAATCCCCAGTGATATACGTTTTCTACCTCCATCCCAGAGTGTATCAGAAATAATCTCCGTCCACACTAACACACCTGAAAACACAATAAGCAAGAGCAGGGATTTCTTAGTTTGGACCAACGATGAGGGGAAACTCTTTGTCCTGAAGTTTTCAAACTAAAACAAGGCCGGTAGTTTGGCTTTAGGGGTTTTATGGTCTGTGGTGTGGACGCCAGGTGGGAATTTAACTGAAATGATGCACTTTTAAACTAAAATGTATTAAAGTGGATGTGTGTTTTAGGGGCCTGATGTATATTTCTGTTTATTTTGAGGAAGCAGAGACACGTCAACCATCTTTACGTCTATTTGCTCGGTTAACATTGGATATTCTTATTCCTAAAAGCATAAATATACTGTCATTTGCCCTGAGAGGCGCCAAAAAAAAGGACAGAGATATAGAAAAAGAGTCAGATAGCAAAAAAAGTGATGATGAGCAGAAGAGCAGTTTGAAAAATAAAAAACTAACCTTTGTTTAGTCAGCAGAGCGAAATGCTCGCTAGGTGGTAACCTCGGTGAGAGTAGCTCTACATCTCGAATGTGTAGGTAAACCTGACCTGAGGCGTCTGTCTGACCTGTCAGCCGACTCCTACTGAGCGCATTTCAAAAACGGCTACGACAATATTACAATGTAAAAGAATAGTCGTACAAAAGTGCCGGGGAACCTGAGTCCACCGAAGCAGAAACTCCTCATATAGATGATATATTTTATTTTATCTTTTGCGTTTAGGAGCTCTTGTGTGTATTTTATATGCAGACGTGTGTGGGTGTAGCGTACGGAGACACGTGGGGTCCAGATCCTGTCTGTCCCCGGCTGCGGGACACAAAGTGTTACTGATTAACACGATGTCTTATGAAGAGTGGCAGCGAGGTGATTCTTTCATTTTAATCAAGACGTGATTGTCTACAAATTGCCGTTTCTAGGTTGAGTTATGATTCCCCCCTGAAATCTTAGGAATCGTATATCTGATAGAATATGGAGGAACTGGAAACCACATCAGCTCACTCAATAAAACCCTGAAGTCTCCGGGTGTATCCCTGGTGTCACTGGTAAGTAATACCCCTCGGGAAAAGACAAAATGCTTTGTTATACTCACACGGATGTGGGCCAGTGGAGGCAAAACCCATTTAGTTTCTGCGCTCACACACACACACATGCAGTGGATCCCACACACACACACAGTGTACAGTAGACACACTCACACACAGCCTCAGGGCGTCTGGTTCATTAGGGTGCTTGAGCGTTGTGTGTCCGCGTTGACACAAACCGTGCACCAGTGTGTGGGTGTGTTCTCCGTTTGACTCGAAGACCTTTAGACGCCACACATTTCGCTCCCTAATAAATCTTTTCTATTTTGCGGTTTCGCACATAACAAATCCTGTGCATCGTTATATCTTCTCCTCCTTGGTCTTCTTATGTTGGGGGACTTGAGTGCAACATGACTCACGCCGTCCACACACACACACACGCACACACACGCACGCACACACACACACACACACAAAAGGAAAAGATGGCAGACTGCTATAATATTCGCCAGAGAGACAGCGAGCGGTTGGGTTGGAATATTTATTCGGAAACGTTGCTTCAATTCAGACAAAACCTGAAGTGACTGAACTGGTGCATGTTAGTGAGTATTTCTTAAAGGGCTGGCTGAATGGGGCCACGGAGGAGAACACACTGTATGTACACGTACAGACAGATGTCAGCACAATGGAAACAAGCACTGAATAAAAAGCTGAATGATGCGTCTATTTCACAAGGAACCACCCGTCTGAGGATGATCTTAATCATAACCTCTGATTTATTTAAATAGTTTTGCGCACTGGCCACAATCTGCCACACGTGTACTTGTCTTTCTCTCACGTGGGAAACTACAGAGGGTCTTCGAAAGTTTATTATTTCAGGAAAAAGGGCGTTTAAAAGTTAAATATTCTCTCCTAGCTGCTTATTGTAGGGTTATTGTAAACCTATAAAGATTTTTGTAAACCTATGAACTAAAGGTGTCACTGTTCAATGCTATTTTATGCAGTTTCCATTTTTAAGACCGACATTATGGTAAAAACTTAAACTAATTAATATCTGTAAATGGTTGATCTATCTGATCCACTTTCTATTAACTTTTGTATACAGAAAAATTGTGATTAAATTAAATAATATGTGATAAATCTCAGGTATTTTTAATATTTGTCACAAATCAGGCTTTGCGGTTCAGCCAGTGTCCCATTCAGGTTTTAAATCTGCAGCTTGATAATGGTTAACAACTCTTTGTATAACTATAACAACTTTTTAATTATTAATCATCGTTAAACTTTGAAGTTTTTTAATCAAAGCTATAATAATAGGCCGAGCAGCTATTCAGACTGAATGCTATGTTTGACTGTGAAGATGTTTAAAGGTGAGAGGAAGCAACACCAAGTGTAATCACCACACAGTTGACACGAAGGGCAAGCAGCAGTTGAGAGGCAACAGTTGGAGTGGCTCCTTATAATTGTGTTTTAAGTATTTATATTGTTAATCTGCTGCTACGCTGTCATCACAATCAGAGTGGGAGTTCATTCCATCTAATTGGGGCTATTTTCTAAAGTGGACGAGGCAATCAGGAGCGAAAACACCACGTTCCTGACGAGGTGCCCCCCCCCCCCACCACCCGACACCACCTCTAACGATCACAGCACCTTTTATACTCACGACAAAACGGATCTAAACCGGGATTGAATCCATGAAAACAGGTTTTTCTGGGCAGAGAGAAGTTTCTATCGGTGTTTACCGGGGCCTCTGATGTGACATCACATGCGCTGGCAGATGCCGGAGCAGACTGCGAAGCCGGCAGCGTCAGTTCAGTGACTCAACCTTATGATAGGAGGACGTGCATCTTAAATATTTATCAATTATATAACCTTTTAGGAAAAAAATTGGTCAAGGTACATTACAGTTCCCCTGCAGTCTGCTGAGTGATGATGCATTATTAATGCGTCCCTGAGAAAACCTGTCTCTGCGGTTGTTTATATGGGTAAAACGATGACATTGAGAAGGATATGAAAGGAAATAAAAACCTGCACATGTACTGGTAAGTATACAACATGCAGATATTTCATGCTGTAAATATCAAAGGTGGGAAAACAGAGTGGAAACGTGCAGTTGAATCAAAGTGCGTCACTCCACCCACAGCGTCTGACGCTACACGAGCAGAGGATTTAAACGCTGCTTTAAACGACGCACGCCGGTGTTAAGTGGATGTTCGCTGGCAGAATAATACGTTTTGCACACGGGGGGGGGAAACAATGAATGAGACCTTATTCACCATCAATAATGGAGATGTGTTATTGTTACGTTTTTTTGAAATGCAACAACAATATTTGGGTTTGAAAAGATGAGAATGTTCCTCCGCCATGGAAACGTGTCACGGGTGCGATAACCTTTAATCTCCCTGTGAGTGGAAAAATAATCACAACTCAAGCAGATACCATTATTGCTCAGAGCAACGGTTTCACAGAAAAATAGATGTGATGTTTTTTTTCCGGGGAACATTGTGTTTCCAAAGGCAATTGTTGGGGGGGAAGCGAAGTTTTACTTTTTTTACAAGCACAGGACACAATAAAAGCACCTCCAGAAAAAAGCCAAACTCTAAAACCACTCGTGAAAAGATGTCCCATCTGGCACATCCCTGACAATTACAGCGTGTGTCAAGGCCATCGCCGTATCAAAAAAGCATGGGTAATATTCAAAATAAAAAATTTGGCAGACCTTGGGAGGAATAGCGTATTCTCATTCAACGTCCAAGGTTGTCAGTTTATCAGAAAGTAATGTGTGAGGACCACGGGGTTTAACGCCGGCCTCAATCAGTTTGAGTGCGTCCGTGACTCAGAAGGAAATTGGAACAATACTGGAGAAAGATAGGCATCGATCTTCCAATAAATATCTTCCCCGAGTCATGTTCGAGAGCCACAGATATTCATTGCTAATCCACTGGACATAAAAACAAGGGAATACACCAATCAGGTGCAGAGGGACTTTGGAATGGAAGATTCCGGATATATATATAAATATATATCTGGCGTCAAACATTCTGGGTCGAACAGATTTCTCCCATCCAGGTAGGTCAGAGATTAGCACTGACCAGAGAGCTGTTTTTGTCCCGGCGGGCGGTGAAAAACTCCCAGTAACAGACCATCACACAGCTGCAGGCGCCTGAGGCAAACCTTTCCTCCTCACCCCCGGACCTCCTCACTTCAAAACTAGGGCAAAACTTTCTGCACAGCCACTGATCCATCAGATATGACAGAGTGAGGACAACGCCGAGCTTCCTTATCTCTCCTCTTTACAGCGCTTCAAAGAATCCCGGTGAAACTCCAACGACAGACATTATCTGGCTTTTTTCATTTTTCTGCAAGATTTTTGGAATGCAAAATAAAGATATTAAAAAAAACGATAACGCTGTTTGTTTGTATGTATTTTGAAACTTTTTGATATTTCCAAGGGGAGCGGAAACACAGACAGACTAATGCATTGATGTTTCCGGTGATTTCATTGGTTTCACTTCACAATAATAAAACTATAACAACACCAACTTTGACCGTCCAGCTGATTCTCGGGGAAAGAAAAACCCCTCTGCATCGCCTCCAGCTCGCGGTGAAGCTAGAAAGCACGGCTAACACTGCGGAGACAAACGGTGCAGAGACACACAAGCAATATGTCAATTCCCTCCGCAAAATAAAATGGAAGTCTTCATGAACCAATAGCGCTCGTGGCTGTGAATGTGGGAGGCAGCGAGGAGGCAAAGAGCCTCGTGTCAGGGAGCATCCAGAGGTCCAGAGCGAGATGGATGGAGCGTGTGAGAGGGGGCAGCGGAGAGAGAGGAGTTCTGAGGTCGACTCCAGACCGGAGGCACCGGGGCCTCGCAGGTGAGGGCCAGGACTTTGTTGTGAGAGTCCGCGAGATGCCGGGAGCCGGTGGAGGTCTGTGAAGCCGTGGAGCTGCACTGTGCTGCATCACTGAGGAAGAAATGTGGCTTAAATAAACACATTCGATAAAATGCAGCCCCATGAACGTGAAGGCGCTCACTTATTACAATAGGCCCCAGAAGACCCTGCTGTTGTTTTAATGTAAAACTCTGAAATCTACAGTTTGATATCAAACACAAACTGCTCATGTGGTGAGGTTTAGAAGATCATCTCTGCTTTTTCTCATTTTAAAAAGACGTCACAATCCCATAATTCCTCTTCTGAAAATCCCCTAACATTCTTCATTTTCTATTCCCTTACATCTAAAGTATATGATGGTTTAATTCTCATATTTTATAGGATGTAATATCCTAAATTAAATTAAAATGTAAATGAAGAAGTAGTTTCCTACTTATTTTAGAACACCGACTTTCACTTCTGGGCTCGTACTTATCACCTGTTGAGTGATTTGTATTTTAACGAGGAATCCAAAAATCTCTACATCAATAAAACGTGGAATTCAGACGATTCTTCCGTGAGTAGAACGGATGAAAACACCTCATGCACGAGGATTCATTCAGAACCACGAAGCGCAGCGGACTCTTCAACGAGCTGCGGTGGTTTCCAAATAATAACGTGGGTAATGATTAGGAACTTTTCAGGTCTGACGGTTTATTTCTTGAATAAACTGTACAAATCAAAGCTGCATGGCCTGGGGTGGTGAGATTCACAGAGGCCTCCAGGCCATGTAATGCCCCCTCTGGTAGACATGCTGGAGCTCTGCAGTGCTTGAGCAGCTTTGCCTTCGGGAGCGTTAAGTGATTTTTTTCTATAGGATTCTCACTAAACATTCATTTCTCGCTCTAAGAAACTACCGCAGTGACTGGAGCTCCACCATTAAGACCAGTAACCAGTATCTCTGGCTGCATCGGGGAACACAGCGAGCTTGACCCAACGAGTCACTCACAGCTTTAACTTCCACCCGGCACAGATTAACATCCACTAGTGGCAAACATCTGTTAATTTTGAATTGAATTGTGAATTTGCACCATTGACTAATACTAACCTGTCACTCATTAGCTGCCGTTGCTCCACTTTACACTTTGTTGTGTCGTCTCTGGAGAAGTGAGATTAGAGGAGAGACATCACCGGACTCGCGGAGACAGACTGGTACGAGACGTGTGCCTGGTGCAGTGGAACAGTCGCTGTTTGCCAACTGGCCCTGCACGTCGGCCCGACATCACTGATCCCAGCGCTGCCTATTCGGTGAAGGAACCGATTCTATTTCAGCCAATCGGCAACAAATCTTCTCCTTCTGTGGCAAGACAGCTTGTCTGCTGCTTTTTACTGTGTCATTTACAAAAAAAACACATTTAGAAGTTAAACATGTTTATGATTATTACATAGAAACAACAAATATAAAATGCAGAGAATACAACAATTCTCTGCATTTATTAATTAAGAAGTATGAAAACCTTATAAGTAAACAACTGACAATAGAAAATACATATTCCTCATCTGGTAGAAATGTATTTTATTATTAAGCTCCCTTTTCGAATAACATTGTTTGACACTTGGGCGCTGACTGAAATGTGGAACTCTTTACGTGACTACCTTCCCTGAAATATACAGTATTTATGATTGATTAGATGATACTTTGCCACCTACACATAATTTAAAACATGTTGCTAAGATGCGATATGATAATAATAACCCAACAACACTTTACATGTGTCACTCAACTGGTTTCATTTGGACTAATGACAGAAAACACATATTGAAGAGTTGCACGTGTTGAAGCTTTTGAACCCTGGGATCGTTCTTCAGTATTTAACACATCTGCACCTCCACATCTCTTCCCCTGACACATTTACTCGCTGGTTGTTTTTACCTTTCAACATCAGTGCTGCAGATGCCTCCTCCTCTCCAGATGTGGTGATTAAGGGATATGACGCAGCTTCCAGCCATTGTTGGGTCTGGCATCACAATGGTTAATGACTCTGCAAATGGCAGACAGGTGCACGGGAGAAAACGGTACCTGGCATTAGAGCAGATCTAAAGGTGGCGGGGAGCTTGTTCCGCCGCGACTCGGCAATCAGGGCTGATTTGTGTGATGGAGAGCCGTAAATGTTGATGGCTCATTTGCTCGTTGATGGATAATTGCCGCCATTAACAACATGACACTGGTCTCACCTTTATTATAAGATTCTTCTTCACAGTGTTAATGGTTTCCTCTTGTTTCGTGTCCCCGCATTCATTAGCAGAAAACCCAATCCCGTTCCTTAACGACTACACATGGGTGCAGCGCTCTGCTGGAACACCATACATCTTCCTGAGCCGTTGTAGCATCACCGGGGTTTTTTTTACACAGCTCAGGTAGACGTCAGAAGAGGAACACGTGCATTCCACCTGCAACTGAGGGAACGTTTTTAACGGCAGCACCTTAAAAAAAAATTCAAAATGGAAATTACCGGGGACAGAATCTGTGGCAGATACAGAGCAAATATAAGCACATAATGCCCGTGCGCTTCCTTCAGTCCCTGCAGGCGGCAGAATGAATTAATACAATATACCTTTTTTTTCTGCTTTGAAGCTTAAACTATGTATTTTCCACCTTCCAATCTTCCAGCTCCTCCCAGGGGACACATGGTCACACAACCCTCACAGCGTTACATAAATATGTTCCATAATGAATATTCTAATGTTCTGGGCTTTGTTTTATATTCAACGGGGGGTCAGCGGTACCCATTTTTCAAAGAGAAGGAATTTAGTTAATTAGCTCTGGCTCTTTTGTTACGCACTCATTAAAATTAATTCAAACTTTATTTTATTTGCATAACTCGTTAGGATTATACAAACAGATACACAAAGAATCAAACTCATATGGAGGCTGATTAATAAGCGTCTCTGGACAGGGAACTAATGAAAGGCTTTTTCCTCTTTATTTGAAGATGTTGCGGCGGGGGGGGGGGAAATGATTTTTCCGTCTTTGGGCGCGGATCCAAGTCTTTGTGCGTCACATGGGAGATGAAGGTGCTTAGTCGCTTTGCTTGTTGACAAAGACGGGTTGTGTCAGAATCGTGTTTGATGTGCGACAGCGACAGAACTCCACAGTTAATCTGGGGCATCCGGGCATAATTGGTGAAATATGCCGAGTCAGAGCAAAGGTGCGTTCACCTGTTAAATATAAAACTCTTGAGGGGGTCTTCTTACGGAAAGAGCAGAAAAAACCCTCAGGCTGCGCTTTTCTTCAAAAGAACATCCACAATGAGGTTGTTAAAGAATCTATTTAGAGTAAAAAATGATTATATTGTATTGTCTTAAAAAAGGCAGATGTACTTACTGCAGCCTTCTGGCCTTTGACTACACTTTAGTAATCGTACAACCTGTTGCAGGGTTTTGGATGAGCAGCGTGTGAGAGCCTCCAGGAGCTTAGAGGTGAGGTAGAGTGGAATTTCATTTCAAAGCTCCCGATAAGGTTCAGGTTAAGTCTGCGGCTTTAAGCTGTACCAGATAGAAACTTGATGGGGCTGAGAAAACATAATTATGAGCTGAGAATGAACTAGATGAACTTACAGAGTGGTACGTTTAATATAAAGCCCAAAAATTGTCCATATGTGACAAACTGGATGAACCGCATCAGTGTTCAACATGTTGTTTGAAGTCATATTGGAGGATATGTTTAAAGCTTTAAAAACATAAATGACATGCCCTGGGTTTATTCACATCATATCAACAGAAAACTTTATTTCATTTAGCTCTTACTGTCTTTTTAAATAATATACGAAGTGCAAAACACAACAGCATCTGCAACATCCGTGGTTTTCTTATTCGCTGTTGTCTTTTGTGATATGCACTTAGGAGCTTCTGTAAAAAGCAACTTCACAGATTGTGTTTCTCTTGTCGTTGTTGGATGTAAAGCATAATTTGTTTAGGTTGCTCCTGATATTGTTTCGGGATGGACTCCACGCAGAAAGGTGAACTACAACCGTATATGTATCATTAAGTTTAGGAAAATAACTGGCGTTGCTCTTCCGAGGTCAGATATCCTCTGTTTACCGTACGCGTCCTCCGTCGCTCTGTCCCTGAATGAGAAACACTCCTCAGTATTGTGAGCTGATGTCTTCTCAGACTGGTCGGAGACATCTGTCGGCCGGCTGCCTGCAGACTGAGCGTCCATGTAGGACATGTAGGACTTGTCACAGAGGGCTGACGATCCCTCCTCTGTTCTCTGATGAAATTTTAAGTCACACCGAAAGCTAAGAAAAACTACTCCTTCATTCTATTTCATAAGATGTTCCCTTGCAGGTACAACCCGTCCTTCTTCTTAACTCTCAGAATCGATCAATGCCGAGATATCTGACATTGAGATGGAAATCAAGCTTAATGAAATGCATTTCCAGACACTGATGATGCAATATTACTTTTTTTTTTTTTCCCAGGGACAATTGTTCAGATTCAGATCAATGATCGGAATCAAAGAGGCAATTACATTTGCGAAAAAACAGCCGTTCCAATCAATGTCTGTGGCTGATTCAATACAAATTGAAACTGTGTTGTTTATCTACTTGTCTGTGGTGACATGTGGAATATAATTGCGAGCCACTTCATGGGCGCTCTCCAAAATCTTGCCAGACAGATGACATATTTGTTGCTTCTGTCGGTCTGTGCCAATTTCTTTCATTCTCCGTTAAAGCCGGAGTTTTTTTTCTCTCTCCTCCTTTCGTCGCTTGACAGTTTATTGATGTTTCGCAACAGCTGTTATGACACGTATTAATTCTGTGCTTGAAGAAATATCCAAGCTTAACCAGGGAAACGTCTCGCTCTGGAAACGAGGACAAGATGAGGTGCAACAGGTGCAGAATCCCTTATTTCACCTGAGCACCAAGGACGAACAAAGGGCGCCGGTGTGTGCTGCAGATTCCAGGTTCAGACCGGAGCTTTGCAAAAGTGCTAGATTGCTCTGTGTGGTGAATACGTGCAAAAGAGGGAAAACAGCGTCATAAATCCTGTGCTGTTGTTTAATTTTCCTTTCAGGGGAGATGACACAAATATTCTTTGTACTTCTGAGGCCAGCAGACGAGTCACTGGAGTTAATTCACCTCGACTGTGGTGATTCAACGTCACCATCCTGCACGTTAGCCCCAGAAAGAGACTGGGAAATAAAAATAATGGGAGAATGTTGATCGCTGCCTGAAAACATATTTATTTTTCTGCTTGAAATTTTCTAAATGCCAAGTGTTGGCAAAGAGATCTTTCCAAGGATGCGAGTGTTGGGCCGAGAACATATCAACGAAGTTTAGAAGTTTGATTTCTGATTAAAACAGAAAGTCTAAACGTTTATATCCGACTGTTGTTAACCTTTAATCCTGTGTTAGAAGCTCTACTTCTAAAGTCTTGTGTTTTTACTTTAATTCTGTGCACGTTACTTCTTGTGTCATGTTCAAACTTTGAGTTTTGGGTATTAAAGGTCAACGTATGATTGAACCATTGACACTGATGTGAACATCTGTGAACATCTGCATCACTAAAAGTATCTGGAATCTCATTTTGTACACAGATGACTACAATGCTCCTAAATCATCATGAATAATACCATTTAAATTCATAAAAATCATTGTAAGGAAATTCAATATTAAAATATGGAGAGTAGAGTGACACACACACACATTTCAGTTTTGTTAGTCCTTGTGTGTCCTTCATGTGTTTGTCCTTGTGTGTAACCGCACCTGTGTCAGGCACCACAGTAATAATCCAATATAATAAAATAAATCACAAATAAATGTTACTTTTCCTCCCAACCAGCATGAAACGGTGTGTGTGTGTGTGTGTGTGTGTGTGTGTGTGTGTGTGTGTGTGTGTGTGTGTGTGTGTGTGTGGGGGCACTTCTCTCAGCATGACCCCGAGCCACAGCGACCGGGGGTGGGATTCAAATGATTGACTTTCAGGTGAACTCGCTCTTCGAGTGGTTTGGGTCCCCACAACATGAGGAACATCACACATGCAGAGACACCATGTTCTTTAGACTCAATGTGGGAGGTGTTGTTATTGTCCTTTTTTCATTTAACACAGCAGATGTAACAATCATGTTCTCATTTTAACATATAAAAAAAACCAAGTTATTTTTAGTCTTTTGTTGAAGCCTGTATTTATGATCATCGTGCGTCATAAATTTGTTTTTTTACCAATTTTCAAACCAGAACAATAGAATTCAAAAGTGGTGTAAAATACATGAAAAGACAAAGTAAACATATATATGATGGTTACGGATGAATAATAAGTTACTTAGCAGATATTTTAAAATATAAATATAGATATAAAGGGAATCGAACACAGTAAAACACACGAGATGAGTGTATCGTCTGTTTCAAGCCAAACTTCTCGACTATCGATATCACACCCTGCAGCAGAGAGCCTGTTAATATACGACTTTTATATTGTGTAAAGTTAAAAAACATGACGTGAGCTTCCTTTAGGGAAACTATGGGTATGAGTTTTATATCTCAAATCAAGTGTCAACTATGCAGCAAAGGAGAAAAAAGCAGGATGTTCTTATTCTCCGTGCTTGTAAGTGAACCTGTCCCCTCCGTGCGGGTCCGTCTCTCACGGGTCATTTGTCTCACACAAGCCCGACAGTGTCTCTGCTTTAAATTAGCCCAGTTGGACTAATGGAAACTGAAACGTCCTGCTTATACCGGGAGAGGAGAAATGTATGTAGTGATCCTGAAATTCTCTTTTCTCAGAGAACACTAACATCTTCAATAACCCCCATCCTGCTCAAAGTTCATTTAGAAAACTTTATGCAGGTTTTTGTGCCACGAAAACGTCTCGTCAAATGGGAGTCGACTTTTTATGCGATGAAGGGAAATGGCCATTTGGAGCGAGGACCCGTTACTGGAGGTGATATTAAAAGCGATCCATTCTAATCTGTGTGATAAGAGGTCTACGGGATATCTGAAAAGCTGCTGCATGAACACCAATAAAAACGGAAGCACTGGGATATACTGCAGGATCAATATCATATTTAAAGTGCTCGTACAAATTGTGTGTCTGGTATTGTTTTATATTAACAGCCAGGAGCCCGGCAGATAAAGTTATGTCACCCACGGCTTATATGATTATTTCAAACAGCAAATGAAAACGTGACAGTGTTTAGCTTATTCCGAACGGAAATATCTTAAATGTAAACATAATAAAAAAAGGCAATGCACATTGTTCTTAGTCGTAATTGTTAATTCCAGGTGCGTGCAGGGATGTAGTGTAATAACAGCACGGCTGCGATTCAATTACTGCGGAAGTAAGTGTTCATTAACGACCAAAGATGACAAGAGATGTGCGGCGGCGTGGAGGAAACAAGGCCACAGACCGGGAGGGGAACGCAGGGCAGCCTCCATCTTGGCAAACGCGAGGACATCTGGAGCGGAGCAGCTGACCGGCGCCCGAGTCTCACCTGACACCACATGCTGAGGTCTGGATGGATTCAGAGCCGTTTAATCCGTTTATTTCATTTCTCCTGTGAAATGAGATCAAACCAGCTCGGTTTTAAAAGATTGAACATGCAACGGTTCTTCATTAATATTTAAAAAAAATGACTTATGTTGTGTATTGTGTCCAAAATGTTTCCAACAATGATCAAACCGAGAGAAATCCACAGTTTTATTCAAGGTAACAGGAACGTTTTATTTGAATTGCATCATTTCTGCTTCACCTGTGGATTTGTACTGTGGCTGAGACATCTTACAAAAGTACGTGAAGGAGAAACACGAAAGCAAAGAACCATGACACAAATGCAAAAGACACATAACACATAAATCTGTTTGTTTCATTGTCAACATCTGTTATCACTGATTTCCATTGTGTAGCTTGTGTCTCTTACATCTCGGCCGCCGTCTCTGCTATAAGTTACCCACTGCTAACTGGTCAGCCAGTTAACAAGACAGCATCTCCCATGATCCCACGCTCCTTCACGACGTCATCAACTACGTCTTCTTGTTATCGTCTCGATTAAAAGCCCCCTAGTGGCCAATTGTACATTTAAATAGTATATTTATCCCCTTATAGAAATATATATGTCTGGATTTGCGAGCGGAGGAGAAACCCCTGTCAGTTTCCTTCTCTCACTTCCCAGTAAACATATTTAACCTTCGTCCTGTTTGATCATGTTCTCCTCACAGGAGGAGGCCTCGCCGGCTCCTCGGACCGCGCCGCACAGCCGACTAATGATTAGAACTTCTTTAAATAACGTCAGAAAATCCCCTTGCTTATTATTTCTGCCTCTCTGTTCTCACATTCCATAATGACAAATCTTAGTCCTTCAGAGTGTACACAATTATTATTCCTTCTTTTCTTCCCCTGCCCATGGAGACATTTCCTGGGTTGTTTGATGAGTGAATCCTCTGTGGTCTTTTTTCCATTGTACCCTCTAAAATAAAAAACGCAATTTAAATTAGCTTCTGCTCAGTCTCTCATGTCTTCGCACAGCGTTCTCCCCCCCCCCCACTCCCATTTAGAGGAGGTACAGTCTTCTAGTTCAGAGACGGCACTCTGCCACTACCTCCTGTTTGTTTTTCTCCGTCTAATCTTCTTCTGCGTAACTCGAATCTCGGCCCTTTGAACTCGTTGTGCTCCGCTAACTTTTCTCCGTTGGCTAGTTTTTAAGTTTTATTCCCGGCACTTACTCACCGGCGGTGTTGACAGGCATGCACAGGGGTTGGTTTTAAAGGGCTTGGGTTTTTGTTCCCCACGAAAAATATGTGCATTTATATTTTTTTTCCAGGATATATGTATATTTAAAAAAAAGACAGGGGCTCATTAAACACTGCGCTGCTTATTGGTGGATGTTTTATGGCGGTGCTCAGGGTAGTTAGAAAAGAAATACGTCAAAAACCAGACATCAAAAGTTTCAGCAATCCACAAAATTTCAAAGAGAAACAACTTTTAAAAACTTCTCCTGATAAATGTTTTTGATGGTAGCTGCATATCACTTTTATTTGAGTACAAGGCATTTGCAAAAAAAAAAAGGGGATGTTCAGTTTAGCATGTGACGCAGGAAGCTATTTCTCTCGACTCCCCGAGCACACATTTGCAACTTCTTGCAGTTCACTCCATCAAGATCCTCTCCCCCGCCCCTTCCGCTCTGTGAAGTTTTTCGGGGTCTTCTAACAAGTAAGGGAGTTGTATTTGGGGTTTTTATTGTGTGTGAGTGTGCGTGCGCGTGCGCGTGCGTGTGCCCTGTTTTGTCCATGGATCTATAAGCATGTCCCTTCCATATCTTCTTCTCACAGACAAGGTCTCTGTGGAAGACGGATCTCCTCTTTCCCTCTGTGCCTCCCCAAACTGTCATCCAGTCTTTCCAATTTTCCTCCCCAAAGGCCGACAGGAACACATTTCCTGCATCTGTGGGAGACCCGACTCGCACTGTATTTTCATCGCCTCTCCTTCCCCTACGCTTAATATTCACTGCCCATCTCCCTGCAACGTCTCCCTTTCATTTGTTTATCTGTCAAAAGCAGAATAATCCTGCATGTGTGCACGTGGCCCATGTTACACGAAGCATTTCCCTGTTTCCTTATCACTCCTGCAGGTTTTTGTTAGAGGAGTCACCTGGTTAGCTTCTGCATGATTCTGTATTTTTCCGCTGCCACACTTGAAAGTATGAGAGCACATCAGTGTGCTCAGAAAGTAATGGTGTCAGAAAGGTTTTCTCCTGTGGGCTCAATTGCAAATAGAGCAAATCCTTACACTTGTAAGTCTCGCCAGCAGTTTTGGAGGAGATTTTTTTAAAAATTCTGTTACATGTTAAAAAAGAAAAAGACCAACACGGGTTGCACACTCTGCCAGATGCGAGTGCAGCAGGCAAAATAAAAAAATACAACCTGTGAGGTTAAATCTGCGAGTTTACCATACGCCCGATGAGTCGGGGGTGCGTGTGCTGTGACTGCCCAAGCAGGCCCAGTCACAACGGAAGAGGAACACGTCGCGGGTCACTGGGCAGGGGTCCGTTAATCGTACGTGTCGGCCCAGGTAGCATGATGGGAAACAAATTGAGTGTCATTTCTCACCAGAGGACTTGGCGTCGCGAGACAAGCGGCTGCTCTCCGGCCTTCCAGCCTGAGTCCTCGCCACGACCGACTGTATACAGAGAAGAGGACGTTGATGAATGGCAGGGGAAATGTTCCCTTTGCAAAAAAAATGCAGAGGACAATCGTTATCTGGGAGCTGGCGACGCTGCAGCAGATACTGGGGGGGGGAGACGATCAAACACGGAGTCAAAACACAAATTAATTTCCTGTTAATTACTGGAACTGTACGCAGACTAAAATACCCACATCAACGTCAATATCAGCAACAAATATCTCAACCGAACGCTGCTGCAAGTTCAATTTATACTGTATCGCTCGAGAACAGTGGAAGATGAATCTAATATAAACACAAGCCTCTAAAACATCACAGAATAATATAACAACAGGAGTGTTATGTACTCATATTCATGTTTTTAATACTTTAAGTCGACAGGTAATTACATGTAGTTCAAAGTGTGTAGAATGGAGCTTTAACATCTGATATGTAGATGAACTCCCTGGATTAATGTGGAGATTCTGATCCAAACATTTCTCAAACCTTTAGTTGAGGAGGAAAAATTAACTCTGACCTCCTCCATTTAAATGTGTACAAGTCAGGCAGGATGTGCAGCTTCAAGTCATATTGTTTGATTGATGAAGAAAAGAAGTCGTTACCTGTTCGATGTCGTTAATATTTTGTCCCGTGTCCGACAGCTTTGACCTTCAAAGTGAAATCGTGAGTATTTCTGCCACCGGAGGAAAAACCTTCAGCCGTTTGTCCTGAATCTTCAAATTTGCGCATCAGTGGTCGAAGATAAAAAAGTCACATCGCTCGTCCTGATCTTTCAGTTGTTGTGAGGTCCTCGCAAGCTGCTGCAGGGGAAATGACATCGTGCAGTTAGGATGTAAAACACGGAGTCACTTTCATGGCTCGCTATGTGGAACAAGTGAACACTTTGCCTCCTCAGCACAAAAAGTTTCAGCTGGTTGGAGTTTGTTGCCGAGTCAGTGTGTGTGACTGTAAACGGTGCAATATACACGTGGAAGGTAACACGAGGTGAAGGATGGGAAGAGATACGGGCCTTAAAGCTGCAGTGCTGAACGTTTTGTCTCCCCCTTCAGGCAGCGAAAGCAATTACACAAACGCTCTCGACACACGCTGGTGATGCATCTCCGTCTCTCTTCGGCTGCAGCAAACCAATCTTTGTTTGTCGCTTAAATGTTATCAATAACACAAATGTAATTTCGGACTCGAGAAACAAACTTATCAATGTTTTACGACGCTGCGAAAGATTTGTTGAGAAAGTTGTAAACGCGGCTGTGACTTAACAAAGCAAGCTCCTAAACAATAAAAGCCTGAAGCACTGAAGCAGTGACAAAAGCACATTGAAAATACAAAAGTGTATATTTGCATCAGAGTGAACAACTAAATAATAAATGTAAACATATGTAAATAGACGTTTCTTCTTGTTTAGTGATTTATCGCAGAGGAAACAGTGAATTTCTTCTTCTTGTTATTCCACCGACTCTCAAAGGTCTCCTAACCGTTCACTGAGGAACATTACACCAAACCAAATTGTCCTTTAAAAGAAAATAAAGATTTCAACATCATACAGTGTAGATGTTGATGGCTATTGATTTGTCTCGGAGGAGATTTCTGTCTTGTTTTTTTTTTGTCCCCGTGCAGCTGTGGCCTTTTCCAAGTCAATTCTGGAAAAACTTTTGTTTTTTTTCTAAATTCCATTAAGTGTATCTCACAGCTAAAGGACTCGACGATCGATAGTCAACCAGACCGTGAAAGTGACCAGACTAAATATGATCTTACTGGCGATACTTTTAATTCCCTCCCTGGAAGGCTTCCTTTGTTTTCCAAAGCCCACCGCGTGTTGGCCAGTGGTGGCTGCCTGTCAATGTCGGCGTATGCCGGCACATTCTGACTCGGAGGCATCGTAGCGTGATCCATAGCGTGACTGGGGTCAACCTGAGGGAGACAGGTGTCAGGGGGACCAACAGGTCCCATGTGGGTAGAGGTTCACCACTAACGCCCCGAGGGCTCTTTTGTGAAAAGCGACAGGAGGGGAGGAGGCGGGCTGCATACTGATGATGTCAGCTCCGTGTGCGGAGACTGTGTGGAAAGCAGCAGGTGGTCGAGGAAAGAAGGAGGGCAGGCATCCATGTAATATCTTATATATTTATTTTCTCGCTGGAAGAATGGGGAGGCCTGTCGCCAGATTCCGTGAGCCCCTTGCATCATTTTAAACAAAGATTAAATACATCAATTGGTGACTTGCTGAAACCTGAGAGACTCTTTTTAATTAGTGCGGGCATAGAGAGAATATAATTTTGGTGCTTATCAGCTCAATGCAGCTGGATACAGCACATTTATCACAGTTGCTCACATCTCGGTGATAAGGCGTTCCTCCTCAGCCTGGTGTACATTCAAACAAGACACAGAGAATCCCAGGAAGCGGGTTTGAAAGAGTGTTGTTGCCAAAACGGTGCCAGAGAAGCAACTTGTGAGTCGCTCTCCACAAACCTCCGCACTCGCACGCTCCCAAGAACACGTCTTTATTCTCCACTGCCCGGTGTCGAGGAACGCGTTTCATCCCCGTACTGGAAAATACTGGATTAGGGCTGAGGTGATTTCTGATGATTCGTGATGGTGACGCCGAGTAAGTGCTCGGCAGGGTGGCGCAGCAGAGAGAGAGAGAGAGAGAGAGAGAGAGAGAGAGAGAGAGGTCGAACTGAAGGTCATGGCTTGGATCTGTGTAACCGCCCAATGTGTCATCTGGTGCAAAACTGTCTTTCGGTAAGTTCTTCACTCAGTACTGCCACCGAGTGTTAATCAGCAGAATAGTGGAAACCCGACAGGGAACTAGAGTATAACCAATTATGTTTGATTTTTCTTTTTGAATCAGATCAGTTAAATACGCAGAACTAATAAAGCACACCTATCTGAGATTACTGCCGTGTACAATCAGCTTTGGGGTCAGGCCACTGTGGAAGTAAAACGAACGCTGGAGTTGAATTATCCGTTTAAAGCAAATGCAAACTCGCTAATGTGTTTTATTCTGTCGGCCTTGAGGTCGGGTGTTTCTGCTTACTCCTGCATTTCAAGCTCTCAGGCACAAACATATGCATTTTTCTATACTGCACCAAAGACAAAAAAAATGTGGCAGGCCAGTTAAAATATGACTTGCAAAAAAAAAAAACCGCTGGGTATTTGAAAGTGTTCACGTTCACTACGATGTTATCACTGCTTTTTCATATTCCATTACAATTTCACATTATATGCTCGCTTGGAATTTATTAACTGGCGGGTGCAGCGGTGTCAATGGTAGTTGCAGCTTGTTATCCCCTCAGGCGGGTGTGAAATAACTCTGAAATATCCACTCAAGAGGGGAAAGTGAGGGAAATGAAAGAGATGGCACCTGCAAGCCTTTTTACAATCCTTCTGCATTGAGCTGGATGTTGACTTCAAGACGTACGATGTGGAGAAAGAGAGTTGATTTTGCATTCTGCTGTGTGTAATCGCATTAAGAACATGTTGCGCCGAGCTTTTACACACTTGATGAAATGTGCCACAACCAAAGTTACACAATAAAACAGGTCCCACGGAATAACGGTGGTAGATACTGAAGGAGGTGTTGGTCAGAACCTCACAACTTTTTACAGAATACGTCCAAACACACGGCTCCTATTGGATTTATTTCTAACTGAAGATTTATTTCTGACTTAAGAGAAAAATCCTGGTCAGCAGCGGTGGACGTCTGAGCCGTCAACGTGACGTCTTCCTCCTTAAGTCCTGGTGCGTTGGTATAAATCTGTCACGCTCCCTTTGTGTTTGTGACTGAAAGATTACAGTCATTACTGCACTGAAACTCAACGAGCCACTCGTCAGCCAAACACGTCGGAGAAACAGTCAAACAGATTTTTTACACGTCTATTATTGATTGTTTTTTGGGTTTTTCTCATATATTATTGCAGGAGATTTTCTAACCTTGGTTCAAACTGCGATGTAAACTGTGATGTAAAGGAGGAATCGAGGTAAAGCTGATTCTGTCAGAAGCAGCTCGCGGTGATGTGTCTTCTGTGGAGCCTTTGTGTCTCTGGCTGCGCTGTGAGGAACGTGGGACACATTTCCACAGGCAGGTCCCAGGGTCACTGCGATAACCCTGTGAATAACTTTCGCCGTCCACTTTGATGGGCGTGTGACCTTCCCGGTTAATGTCGCAGCCATCTGCAGAGGACCAGCACTGAGATAGAAAGATTGCCGCTGCCCAAAACCCAAAGTACTGATGTGAGAGTCTCTACAGGACAGGTGAGCGCTGGTCAAGATGGTTCTTGTTTTGACAACACAGCAGTGCTGACTTTGCGAGTGAATTATCATGACCTCCGGCGCGGAGATGTCAGCCGCACCAGCAGCGAGAGTCAAATCCTTTTCGCTCTCGGCTCCGCAGAGTTTGAAAAAGTCCCTGAAACACAAAAAAACACACAGAAAGAAAAATCCCCGAGACGAGAAACCGACGACTCGCTGGTGATCGTCCAACAGTTTAATCCGACGTGTGTGAGAGGTCTTGTTTGTGATTAGATCTTCGCCATCTGTGTGTGTGTGTGGGTGGGTGGGGGGGTGGGTGGGTATTTACTATCTGTACTCTGACACATTACTGAGTCAGTAAATATTCTAAAAGGCTGAAAAAAACCCTCGGACACGAGTCCTATGTTTATTATGAGTATTAGTTTGACATGGATTGCAGAGACCTGTTGCAGACTCGGAGCCCGAGGGGGCTGCAACATCTTCTGTTGTGATTTTACACTTCACTTGGCCGCGCCGCTAACAGCAAGATAAAACAACACATCTATCTGAGGCCTGGGAGTCTGTTTCGTACCGATCATTTCTCCCTCAAAGGACAACACACCCATGAGGGAACGCCTCGATAATTACGATATAAATCGCTTTGGCTAGACACTACAGGAGAAGAGCAGGGTGTGGGGGATATAAGGTGTGTGTGTGTTTTGGGGCGGATATCAGTAAATCATGTGGGAGCACATAGAAATGAAGATTAATGGATGATTAATGGCTGTCCACAGTGAGGGATCTGAGTGTTTGGTGGGGCATGTAGGAGAGGTGAAAGGATGAAGGAGAGGACCAGGTGGCACCGAGGCACCGGGGCCCCCGAACAGCCTCCGCGCTCTGACCGCACCGCTGCCGCAGCTTAATATCTATTTGGATTACGACTCAACCTGTGATGAAGAAAAATTAAATTTTGTCTCTTTTTCCTCCTCAGCTGCAGGGAGACGAGAGGAGAACAGTGGTCGATGAGCAACAGGAGAGGAGCCGCGGTGAAGTAAACTTTTCTGCTAAAAAAAAAAAAACAAAAAAGGAAAAACAATGACCAGTGATAACCCTCAAGCTCTTAGACAGAACGTGGAAATAAAATATAAATGTCATATTGATTGTTTTCTTCTACTCCATACTCGGAAAATTTCCACGGAGTTAATGTTTCTACTATAGAATGACGAGTGTGTGGGTTTTATCTCTCGCGCGCCGAAGTCAAGCCGAGCGGGAGAATAATAAAGAAAAAAGCCAAAAGACAGTTCATCACATATCGGTCGCTGCGAATCGCAGTTTCCCAAAGCACACCTACAGAACCGCAGCGCTGAAATGTGGACATCTCTTCACAGGCAATAAATATCTCTGCAAAGCACTCGCTATCTGCCTCTCATCGAACATATCCTTCTTTCTTTTGCCAAAAAAAGCTCTCACACTGTAACTCTGCAGGCAATTTCTTCTCCCACTTAGTATTTTGCACTGACTATGCCAGCAGTGAATAACACTTTGGCCAACACAGTGTCAGCGCCATTACGGCTGAAGTAGCAGCACAGCCCGTGGTGGATGTGCTCACATTTGTTTGACCGTAATCATGACTTAAATGAAGGTAGATTGGGGTTTCATTCGGATAAATGCTTCTTGGACGCGCGGCGCCGCTCTGGTAGGAATCACGGCTCCGAACCACTGATCCGCATTACATCAGGTAATTTGGCTGAGTGACAGAATAACCAAAACGACGAGGATGCACATTTAGCCGTCGTCGGTGTCCCTCAATTCCCATTTGCAAATGTGTCCGGAACCTCTCGGTTAATCCTCCAACAGTAGACGAACCCAAACGCCTTTTTAGACACAATCGGCAACAACAACCAATCAGAGCAACGACAGCATATCAACAAACGCTCGACGGGCCCGGTTACTTCCTGCAGGTTTGATCTGGATGGTTTTTAGTTTTTACGATGTACAGTGTGGAGTTTGTAGACGAGCGTGAGTCTGACGTCGACGTCTTTCATGAAAACACGTCAGTTGCCTCCTTCTTGTCGATCACTGAGATGCTGCCTGCACATTTCAGATGAACAACTGCGATTGGATTGAAATCTAGTTGTTCTTTTATATCAGTTTAGATTGTGTTTAAGTTATTATCTTAGAAAACTAAATAAAGTAGTGAAGTGATAACATCTGCTCAACGTATCACAGAAGACCTTCACTGCAGTTTCTTATCGGAAGCGTGAGCAAACAAACACAGAGTCTGAAAAGGTTCAAAAGGACGTTTCACTCATTCAGTTTTATTCCTGCTTCTCTTCCTCTTATATAAGAGATATTGTATTTTATATCAATATGCGGCGCCAGCTCTGAAGAAGGTGATTAATCTGTTATTGACCCACCAAACACACAAAAGGGGCTCAGATGTTTTTCATTTCAGATTTATTTAGCGTGATTCTCACAATAACAGGTTTTCCTCTGCAGTAAAGCTCCGGCTGAATTGATGGTTAGAGCCCGAGGGGCCACGGGGGAAAGTAAGTGCAACTTCCTGTTTGTAAGATTATACACTGGTCACTCAGGCGCACGTGAGAAGAAGCTGCGACGCACAACTTCCCTTTCATTCAAATTGGAAAAGATGTTTGACAGTAAATGCACCAATGTCACTTCTTTCTCTACCTGGTGGAAACCTGGTATTTCCTGGGTGGAAAGCTAACAAACAAAAGAACATCTTTATATTCCTCATCCTTACATTGATCGGGAGAAAAAGAAATGGAACGAGGAAATTGTCCAATAACAGAACATCAGAATCGCACCAGTAACCTGCTGCACTGTTTCCAAATCACAACCTGAGACTCGATCAACGGCAGAAATCTGAGGACACATTGAGGAAGATAGTCGCTGAATAAGAAAAACAAATACAGCAAATCTGTCGATAATAAGCTGAAAACACATTAACTTTTCTATTCTATGATTCTCCACGTTACACAATTCTCAGCTCTGGCTCTAATTTAGATTTTGGAAACTTCGGGACAAGGACAAAATGCATTTGGATTGTCTGTGCGTGTCTGTGCGCGTCTGTGTGTGTCTGTGCGTGTCTGTGTGTGTCTGTGCGTGTCTGTGTGTGTCTGTGTGTCTGATAGTAAGATACATTTGTTTCATGACAGATATGCTTCTTCATCTTTATATTACTTTGTCATGACTCAAATACAAGATACAGCCACACAGGACCATGATCAGTCATACTGCAGCTTATCAGGATCCAGTAAAACATCCGATCGGCTCTGGCCAACGGAATCTTGCGGAATCGCCTCGGCAGCCATTTATAAAAACGTCCCGTCGTGCAGCTGAAGTCATTTTACGATTCAGCTGAGGCAGCAGCTTGGCCGCCGCGCCACTGTTAGCAGGAAGGACGTGGAGACACGTCAGCTGACGGACTGCCAACTGCCTGACTAATGTCTCAAATCAACTGAAAGTCAAAGGGATGTGGACAGAGAACACGTGGAAATAAAAACTATCCGCCAGGTTTTATCAGCACGGAAAAGAACAAACTTTAATGTGATCTAATCCGTGTATTTTGAATTGCAAACATGTTAACAGCATGTGTTCCGTGTCCCATTTCACACATCCAGGTAAATCCACACTCAGGCCGTGGGACCAGATAATTCAGAGTGTCGCCCAATAGAGGAGAGTAGAACGGTCGGGGGGGTGCTATCAATTAATGAGATGTCAACAATTGTTTGCTGCTGCATTATTCATGTCACAGCAGTAATAAATAATGAGCTAAGTAAATTGAGAAAACTCACAGCTCAGGAGTCCCCGAACGCTTCCCGGGGCTTTTAACCTCTAGACGGTGTCATTTCTTTTCCGACCGGTGACAGTGTGTCGCTGGCTGCGGGAACAAGGTCCCCGAACGAAGGGACATTAGGGACTTGAGAGACAGGGCGGGACAGATGAGGGGCGCGGTGGCAGGATTGTGTTTGCGGAAGATTAAGGCCCTTCAGGACGGACGGGTGATGGATGGACGGGAGTGCTCCATCCATCAGGGCCTGTTTACATCACCTCACAAAACAGGGCCGGGCCGAGCCACGCCGAACCCGCCTCTCCCTGCACTCCCCCGGTTTGGCCCCCCCGGCTCCATACTGGGGCCAGTCACCGCCATGATGGATCCCACGTGGAGGCCATATATGTAAGTGACAGGGGGAGACTTATGGAGCCATTTACCGAAGCCTTTATCCACTTGTCACGGTTTCTGTTTCCTGCTGAATCTGCGTGTTCCCCTCTACGTTTACAGTGCTGCGGTTGTAACCCGTCATTTTGCCGTGAAATGTCGCACCGCACACACGGCGCATCATTCACAAATGACAAAGTTGTAAACATGTCACGATTTAATGGCCCGTTGTCTATTTGGTTTGAATGAGGCCCAAATGAGACGGAGCCCGGCTGCTTGCTGCCGTCTTGGCTCTCTAACCATTATCAACACTGGGACTCTTTTTTTAAAATCCGATGCTTACTCTTTCATTTCGTGGGCCGCCCGTTTGAAACATGAAGCACATTTTCAAAGACAATGCTCCACTGCAGGGTTTCAAAGTGGGACCGCTGAGCAGCTCCCACCAGCTCACAGAGAGCACCCCTTATTTTTTGAATCTCTCAAACTGATTTTTTATTGCACATCCCAGACTCATAAAAATTCCTTTTGAGGATTGGTTTATAGAATTCTCCCCCTCCCCTCCCCCCTCATATTTATAATGAGCATTTTCTCCCTGTTTTAAACTCATATTTCAAATGCAGTTTGAAGAGGTCGGTTTCCTGTGGAGATTCGGCGTCTCACGGTTCTATATATACGTGCCGTCCTGGCGTCTTCAACTTTGGGCTCGTCGAATCAAATCCGGAGAGAGAAGATATCTCAGCTAATGTTTCCCGAGTGCTAACAATGAGCCGACACGCACAACAGTTTAGCACATTTATCTTCAGAGTGTTTTTTCGCTGCTTTCATTTACTTTAAAATATTTTCCTTGAAGCCGGGATGTTTCTTTGAACAGCCGCGCGTGGACACGGACAGAAACCGAGCCTGCGTCTAATATTCTCTTGGTTCGGCCCGAGAAGCTGGAAGAGGGTCATTAAGGGAACTCTCTCATCTTCATCTATCCAAGCAAATAAGATTTTCCACCACGTCTTAAAGAATTGTTGGAGGAAAGATATCAATAGTTCTGTCAGATATGCTGTGTGTAATTGAAAGAGCTCTTGAGGACAAAAATAAATAAAAAAACCAGCCGTTCTACTGATTACTCAAGAACGATATTATTAAACTTTACCTTCTCCCTTCCTGAAATATCGTCAGACGGCAAAAACAAAACAGCAAATCATCCTTTATCTCCGTCTCGCAGTTCCACTCTCACGAAACCCCCATAACGAGTCTTCTCCTGGCCAGAGAGCAGCTTCACTGGAGACGCTGCATTATTCAGCCCTTCTCTCGGGGGTCTTTCCACATAGTTTGAACTTAATAACCTTTGTGCAGGCGGAGCCGCTGAAGTCAGGACGAGCGCTCTACCCCGGCACCGCATTGCCCCCGATTACAATGCATGGTTTTTAAACTCTTTAACGGCTGTAACATGCCAGTAAACACACTGCAGGGTGTAGAACGTGATTGCTTCACATGGTTGCTAATTCAGATCATATCATCTTTATCATTTCATGGCAACGTATGAAATGTTAGCAGATGGGTTTTTTTGTTTTAAGCTGTGATTTGCCGCATCATGTGCAAACAGTAAATGAAAATGTAGCTGCCATTCAGCTGTAGCTCTCTATTGATCCCTGAGGGGAATTCAATCTGTGGACGTGGGGGAAATATATTGGATTGAGAATTATTCAGTGCTCTTTCTTGAAATGTTGCATCTTAACCAGATAATAACATGTTCTCAGTGACTGGCCCTTCGCTGGTGCTTTGGGAAGGTGTAGATTACAGGCCCCTCTGCTTTGGCTTCACCTGCCGGCCCCAGAGTCTCGGTCGTTGTCGTCGGTGAAGACGGCCTTGCAGCTTCGGTTTGTCGCACCACATTCAACGTCGACCTCCGTGCCGTGCGGATATTAGAGGTTCATGTAGGTTCGAGGACGGCTTCTTGCATTTCAACCTCCAGATAAAGAGGGCAGGAGACGGGGGGCTGGACTGTCCTTCATTTGTGCGTTTAGACATTAAGAGCTGTGAGGTGATGCACTGAGCCCATTCATGTGGCGTAGAGATGATGTTACACCCCCTGAACGCCGGCTGGCAGGGAAGCGCCCACAGTTATTCACTTTTATCTTACACCTGCGACTGTTACATCACTGTCGAGGAGATTTGTGCAGCATTTTCTTTGTCAGAACCCTTCCTGTTTATTGTGCTTGCCCCCTGATGGATGAGTCCGGGTGTCTCCAGGTCTCTGCACTCAACACTCAGTAATAGAGGCTGTGAGAGAGAGAGTTGAATTGCAGAAGTCTTGCAGCACCGGCAGAGTTCGGACAAGCAGAGAGCGGCTTCGGCCAACAAGACCTTCTGCCTGGCACAGAATCTCCAGAGCAGGAGATCAGAGGTTCATGGGAGGTCGTCTAATCCAGGAATTCAAAATCCAAGTCACCAGAACCAGGATTAAACTCAACAGGTTTCTACAAGTGAAAGAACCATGAGTAACTATTGATTTACCAGAATGACTGTTGACTGTAGGGTTCCATGGATGAGGCTCTTTTTTGAATTGACAATATTGTCGTTTCGGGTATAAACAACAATGCATAAATTTAAATTATATTTATTCCCACCAGATCTCCTCTGCAACCCTTATTTTACACGTACGGAGCGAAATATAAAAATGTCCTCCTGCTATAATTCTGTTCCTAATTGCTCCACAAGTGTGTAAATCACTCTGTGATTGTTGTTTTGGTTCCGGTTAGCGAGCCTCCGATGACGTGTTAAAGCAAATCTGATCGCTAAATCAAAAACCATCAAGGAAGCAGCTGGACGTGTACGGCGAGAAACCCAAGTGCAATTATGAGGAAGGGAACCTGATGCTGCTAATGAAAAGACAATCTCACGTCCAACGAGCGCCGGCGACATCACGTTCGTCTGCGAGACGCTTTCGTCCGCAGCAATTTAGAGTAAGTGAGCGACTCCAGATGTGAGCTTTGATGGATCGAGTGGAAACTCTCAAAAAGAGGAGTAAACAAATAAGCAGTGTGTTCACGTCTTAAATACTTAGAACAATACAATCAATGCTTCAAAGCTGCAAACTTGTCTTTTTGCACTTTGATATCAGAAGCTGTCACTCCACACGTATCTGAGGTGGATTTATGGCTTATCATTGTTTGCTCTCACTGTCCAGGACGGATCCAGAAGAGAAGCAAGTCACATCTCTGTGGCGTTGAGAGCGGTGATATGGATCTGTGGTATCACGCTCGCCGCTGGGAAGGATTATGAAGCATCATACTTGCACTAATGACCTAATTATGAAGCGGTGGCACTGGAGGATTCTCACCATCATTTAAAAGTTAATCTTACTTTTTTTTTTATTCATTTGCCGGAGTAATAGGGATATTTAAATCCAATTCGCACAGGAGGTCCCATATTTAATTTCATAGTTTACTGGAATCTATGAGGCGCAGTCTCTGGGATTTAAGACACCCCCAAATTCCACTGAACTGTAACACTCGCTGCTCTTCAGGAAAATTAAGAGGCCACGTAAATACAGAGGGGAGCTGTGCAACGCGGGAAGAAAGGAAATGAGAAGAAACGGGTTAGGGTATAACTCCACAACAATAGCATGGTAATTCCTTTCGTGAGGACAGTAATAGTATTTTAGATGTGCAGATTAAAGTCTCACGGTCCCTATGGACCGATTATACCTCCTATTGTGTAAATCAGGAGAATGCAGCTCGGACGGACAGGAAGTCAGCGCTGAGGCTTTGAGATAATAATAATCATCCCACTCGATAACAGTCATTAACGGGACGATGTAGCCGACCGGCCTCCGCGTCACAGCCGAGCGGAGGCGTGCACCCAGACAGGATTCCTCCCCCCCCCCCCTGCGCCATCAAACTTGAATCAAGGACGGAGAGAGGGCGGAGAAATTCCTCCACCTGCTGACAAAGGGGAAAAGATGATCACTCTAAATGCCCGGCACTAAATCTTTCACACTTTGTCAAGTCCGCTTTGTTCCTGCTGCCAGCGTTGACCCCTCTCTCTCCATCAGCAGGGACCTGGCCTTGGTCGCCAGGGGAATGGCGAGGAGGAGGAAGGCCAAGACACGGGCTAAATTTATAACGCACGTTTACGCCTCTCAAACATATTGCAGCGTTAAGTTAAGGACACACATTACACACCTGCGTTCACAGTCTACATAATACAAAACAATAAAGGCCTCCTAACTCTTATATATGGGGGGGATTTAACAAGGATATATAAAGATTTATAAAATAAACGCACAGGCATAAATACTAAAATAAGGTTGTGAAACTATAGGATTGTTTTCTTTGACGTTTCCTACTCGTGTATGTCACCGCGCTGACTCAATGTATTGATTGTTGACGTGAAAATGACGGTGAGATATAACTTCCATTTTTCTGAAATGATATCCCAACAACTGTTCCACACACGAGCGCACGCGTGATTGTCACGAGGTCGGACAGCTCAGACAAATGAAAAATAAAGTCTCTGAAGCATGTTGGACGCCCGTTCTCCGGCAGCCGGCAGCGGACAGGACAATTTCAATTCAAATTTATGCCGAGACGATACAGTAGATGGAAGAACAAGCGCTCCGAGCAGGCGAGATGTAAAATGGTAAGTAGGTCGTGACAAGAGGTGTCCGGCCCCCTCGTACCTCTGCAAAGGGCAATGATCTTTTTAAACTAAATAAATCTATCGAGGACAAATGTGTTTTGCATAACCTGAAAAAAAAGGATTCGGGTAATGAAGGAGATACATTATACGCACACCAGCGTAGCCACCACTTGGACGGTTAATTAATTACAAACAGACCCCAGGTAAGTATTGTCTCATTTGGAGGGGGCTGCCTCTAAAGGCTCTCTATGGAGCTTGTTCACGTTTAATATTTCACGGCAGAGAGCCTCCTCCACCCTTCAACACTTCATGAAATATTTCCAGAGCCCTTTTTAAAGGTTTGAAAAGACGACCTGTGCAGGTGCAGCTGTGGGTTTTCTCTGTCCTGACACACTGGGTTGTTTTTTGCTGGACAGCGAATGAGACATTTCCAGTTTTGTATTAAAATATGGAAGTAATTGATATTAATCACCAACGTTAATTGAGTTGTTCTCTCCTTTCACCAAGTGTGAAATCTGTCTTGCAGTTTTTGCGTATTGCTGCTGACACCTCAACCAAAGAACAGGGGCGTGGGGAAAGATACAAAGGAATATGGATCAAGCTATTAAGCTACGTTCATGTATATATGTGAGGATTACGTGTGAGATTACATACATACATTATACATACATCTCCGTATGACCTTCCTGTGTGAAGTGCCTTGAGGTATGCATGTTCTGATGGGACCAGATGCAAATAGCATTAAACTGAATGGAATCAATGCCAATCAAACTTGTAGGAAAAAAGCTGTTTTAATCAAGGTGCTGCACTTTCGCTTTAACCTCAGAAAAGAATCTTCTGGAAGTTGTCAATGTTCTTTCACTCGACATTTCCTCCCCCACCCCGTTCCCCTCGCCATTAAGATGTCAACCACAAAAAATGGCAACTACTCACTTTGGCAACTTTAATTGCCGGGGGAGACTTAAAGCGAGCTTACTTCCGAGGTGAGAATTTTTTTAAAGAACCCAGGCCTATCTGCAGCAGTCACTTCGGCAGACGGGCAGATTCATCTTCCTCCTGCTGTATTTGCTGTGACCACATCACGGCACAGTAAGTGATAAGCAGCATGGTGAAAGAGTAAGAGGGATTTATCTGCAGCTCTGCTGAGTGGGCCGCCGATAGAGGGGTGAACACGGGATGACTTGTTATGACAGTAAACCAGCAAGGCAGGTGGAAATATGCAAAAGAGGGAGATGTGTTTTAATCTGGAATTGACAACGATGACCCGCAGAATTGACTACGTAGAGAAAGTAGCGTAAAGTAAAATGGAGGGAGATTAACAATGTGTGTGTGAAGTTATACATATTTTTAAATACGTGTACATAGAGACTGCAGTAGATTCATTTGAGTCCCATCATGATAAAAAACTCTACAGATACAGTCAAACATGTTTTTGCACAACAAAAGTGAAGCCAAAGGGTCTTGATCGCCCCCTGGTGGCTGTCAGTAAAACCTCCTCCATGTTAGTGGATGGGACAGAGAGCAAACTAATGTATACATTTTTCTCAGAGATGATTTCTGTCATTCATGTGCAGGACGTCCAAGGTAGTTTGGTTTGCATTAAGTTTATTTGATGCTATAAAAATAGGGGGGGAAATGCCTTGATTGACAGCCGAGACTTCGCTACTCTAGCCCCCCCCCCCCTCTTGGTCGCTACTGTACAGACTGTGGCTGCAAATGCTCAAGATGGAAGTGTTTGTATTCGGGAGGTGGAGACACATCGTCCATCTTTGTTTAGTTAGGACAGTATACAGATTCACGTGTTGGGTGGTAACTCAAAATGTCTTTAGCTCGTCCTTTGTAATGTTCAAATGTTTGTGATCCATTAATAAAATCTCAGGGATCTCCCACAATAATAAGCCACCGACTCTGCGGCCGTTAAGAAGGGAGTGTTTACAATAATCCATCCAGTCTGCAGCTCAAACCCTGGTGATGAATGGATTCTGGCCCCGAGGAGCTCCACCTCTCTCATTAGGTAAAGACCCTGACGGTTCACTGGAGGTTTATTCCTCTAAGTTATGGAGCTGAAAAGATGAATTGTCATTCCTAGGGAATAAACACCAGCAGTAAATGGAGATGCAAATATGCAGGTTGTCTAAAGTGAGCAGTAAATTGTTAATTAATGATTTGAACCTGTTACAATGTGTCCTATTAGATCTATACGTGTTTGTGTGTTTGCCAACTGGTGAATGGTTTCGTTTAGAGTCCAAGGCTCAGTGAAAATAAAAGTATATACAACTTTCTTAATGACCTGGTGTAAATCGGAGGCTTTTATGTGTGAAAGCAGTTTAGCAGGTTTGTTGCTGCACGTAAAGCACATATGTGACACTCACACAACGGCCTAGATGCTCGATTAATGTTTTACAAGAAATTGATTTAATGACTCGCCAGGGCTCGCGAGAAAAACGCTAATTAGGTTGTAAAGAAAAAAAAGACGAAACCAGCTGAAACTCTCGGTTCATCGTCACCACTTGTGACGAATGACTCCATCTGTCAGGGAAAGTTTCGGAGACACTTTCAAGATAAGTTAATGCGGGTGAACTGGGAAATGCTGAGGTGCAGCGATCGGCTTCGCTCCTTCACCTAATTCTCCCCCGGTGAAGCTGTTCATTAAAATCCAAATCACTTTGGAAGTAAAAAATATCACAGAGCTATCAGTCCTATAAAGTGCTGAAGAGATATGCAAAGACATAACCTTGGACACGCTTCATTACTCCTCCCGAGAACGGCGATTGAAAAAAAAAAAAGAAACGTCCATGTCATATCGCTGCGGCACATTTTCTGTCCACCGCCGTAAAGTAGGTGCTAAACAAAACATCTTTCTCTGCATTACGCCAAATAAACAAGTGGTTTTTTTTTTTTTCAGCTGTTATCATAGGTTTGCTTTCTAACATAATTATACTGCTCCTTTACACAACACACTCAGCGTGAGTGGACTCGGAGAGAATCTCTTCACAGAGTCCTCGTACCCCACAGAGCATGAATGAAACACAACAGCAGTCTTGGGGAAAAACACACAAGAAAAAACACAAATATTAAGCCTTCCGCTCTGAGAACACTCGATTGTTGACCAAGCGGCAAACTAAACGTAGATGCTATTTATGTTTCACTTTATTTTCCATTGTTTTGCTGCTAATCTAACGGAGGCGCTCGCTCTGTCTCGTGCCGATTGAAATTCACGTTGTGTTCTCGTTGCCTGCGGAGCCGGATTCTTGGATCTCGCAGGCCACCCGTTCACAATGAAAGGTGTAGAGACATCTGTTTCCACAGGCGGCAATTAAGGTACAGTGCGAGATAAACAAAACAACTTATAATGAGAAACCACATAAATTCACGGGGAAGCAGACAAAAACTCATATACCTTTGATCACTGCAAATCAAGGCAAGATTACAGCTTCTGCATCTGCAAAATCCCAGGTCTGGATTGATCCGTTGTGCAGCTAATTATCTCAGGAAGTGTCTGCTTCAATCACGATATCTCAACAGAATATAGAAACTATATGTGTGTCCCCAGATCATAGGAGGCAGTCCAGGCTGGTCTGCACACTGAGAGTTCAAGAGGGCATCAATCCAGTGGCAGTAGCCCCCAACCTCTTTGTTGTGTTTCACCCTTATGACCCTGAAATGACCTTTCTTGGTTTTTCTCTGCTCAGAGCGAGGCCCACGACTCCCCACGAGTTGAGGAGGGAGACGTCAGGGCCGGAGCCGAGCCGAGAGCAAAGAGGAGAAAGTACAAACTTTTCTCCCTGCTGTCGTTAAGGGAAATGTGAGGTCCCTGGCGAATAAAACGGATGAGCTCTGTGCACTGACTGAGACCCAGCGGGAATATCCAAGATGTAGCATTATGTGCTTTATTGAGACGTGGCTGCAACGACTTACTTCCAGACTCCCAACTTGACCTTCATCAGCTTTCAAAGTGTACGGGCCAACAGAGACTGCAGGCAGAGCAACGGGAAGAAATGAGGACATGTTCCCGAGCATCTCCGTCGCCCACACACACTGAACTACACTTATTCACACACACACTGCACCGAGTTAAAGTCTGAAAACTTGCACCTTTGAATGTAGAAAGTCTCCGTTTTGTATTGTATATGACTTTCTTTTTTTACTTTGCTTTAATTTAAACGTAACTTTTGCACTGTTGAGCCGAGCGGTTTCTTCTTCTCCGACACCTTCCTCTGTGGTGTTAAACCCTGTGTTAACTGCAAATGAAAAATAAAACTTATGCGACCAACATATCTGTGGAGGGAGCTCACATGTTCTGCCACTGTTGTGAAATATATGTATATCACCCAGTTTGATACGTGCACATGGCTCAGTGTTTCCTGTGATGTTGTCAATTAATGCGCCGCAAATGACGCCGTCGCCAATTTGTCACAATCACCTCATGTGGGTACAAAGAGCTGAAGACATATTTTATTTTAAATTCAATTTTATTCATCTCACGGCCCCCACCTTTGTGTTTCACGCCCCCACCCCGGGGGTCCTCAGCCCTCGAACTGGGAGCCACCGGTTTGAACTAGTTCTGCTCAGGCCTCTCGGTCCGAGACTCTGTGACAAGGAACACTACAGGAAGTCGCTGCCGCCAGCTGCCGTCATGTCCACTGGTTCTGCTGCGGGTCAGTGGAGGTGATCGATCCATCTGTCCGTCTCGTCCCCTCTGACGCTGTGTGAGAGCTGCTTCTGTTATCATCACTACGAGATAGTATTTTTCTTTTTTTACAAACCACCCTTTTTCCTTTTTAATACAATAAAAAATAGTAACCTTGATTCAACTCTTTGCAATGAATGGATGTGTTGAATCACACTCGCTGTCGAATGGATTCAACATAACTCTCCATTAGAATGAAACAAGATGTTCGAGGTCAAGGCAAAGGAATCACAAACACTGAGAGTCAGTGCAGCTCTGGATTTTCACATCTCTCTGTGTGTGTGTTTTCGAGCTCCGGGAGATTTGAGGTCCAGTTTTCTGACTGAGGACGATCAATCAATCAATCAGCTCCTGGACTCGTGCTTCCACTTCAGGGAGCACGAGTCCCAGGGTCCAACTGAATCTGCTCCTGACACCATGTTTAGACATGTTGGTAAATGTGCCCGACAGCTGGCAGGACAAAAAGGAAAAGAGAAATGATTAAACTAGCGTTTCCTTCGATTCCTACAACTAACTGTGCAACAACAACGGTAAATACAAACAGTGGAATCATGGTGACAGCTCAGGTTTGATGCCCAGGTGTCTGCTGGGAGATTTCCTTCATTTATACCTTAAAATCAACATTACAACAAGACTGAAGGACATTTGGACAGAGGACACCGGCGGAGACGGCCACGTTGGCGGCTGCTGGCACTGAACCCCGTGACCTTTTTGTTTTTATATCGTCTCCAGAAAACCACTGGGCCAACCTGACAGCCTTGAACGTTCCTTGGCCGGGAGACGGCTCGCCTGGTGACATTCACCCGGCTCCCCCGAGACGCTTGCTTGGCTCTCAGCTCTGCGTTTTACAAGGTCCCTCAGTCTCAGGCAGTGCACGAGCAGGTGGGGATAATAATTAAGTGTGATTACTAGACATTAATCCATCCATAAGGTGACAGCCACAGCTGCCACAACTTCACAGCTGCCACAGTGGTATAGAGGGCTTTCAGGTGACTTAGCACAGACCCTGCAGCCATAATGGACGTCCTCATTCGGTTATCGTCTCTGCACCTATATGATACATCGTAATTCAGCTCGTCTCCTTGTTCCTCACTCCCTCGCACCTCCAGACGAATATTCATATATAGCATCAGAGCATTTAGCTGTAGTGCTGTACATGTCCGAATATTCTTTCACAATTTACTTCATCAGAAATGTCCCCTCGTGGTTTAAATTTTACATTTATTCGGGTCAATTCAGCCTCTCGTTGCCAAATGGCAGCTGGGATTGGCTCCAGCAACCCTCAAAGATAGGGAGAATAGATGACAGATGCATGGATCATACGAACTTTCACACTTTATGAGCCTGACCTTGTTTGGACATTTCTTTAAAGGTTTGTTTGTGTCACATGTGTAAATGGCGACGTTCCACTTGTCGTCCACTTGTGTTCCCACGTGTTAACGCCAAGTGTAAACAGGGTCAATGATTCCAGAGTGTATTTTTTTTTCTTCCTTTGTTGGAAAGCAACAAAAAACCCAGACCCCCCACGAGTGTCATGCCGCCTGCTGCCATCGGGGGCCACAGCAGCGACCGTCTGCCAGTGCTTCACCATCACAGGTCCGTGAGGGAACAGGCCCAGAACGTGGCCGTCACCCAGCAGCATCATGTGTTGTAGTAAACAGAAGCCAAGTGGCAGCTGTGGATTCTTCACTGTCTGTCTCTGCCTTGGCGTTTGCACCACAGCAGGTGGTAAGCAAAGAAGCAGTGGGAGAATAAAAGGGACGAGGTTGTCCTTGACGTGATTGAACGAGACTAAATTTGTCAGACAAAACGAGAGCACCCACTGAAATGATGGTTTGTACTCCTAATTATTAATTATGGGTTGTGATCTTATACATGAAGGTGACAATTGGAAACTGTACATGTCCATGACATTGTTATAGAGTATGTATTTATTTTGTATATGGTATAAAAACCCTAAAGTAGTAGTTTCGACCTCATGATAATACAAGTTTCGGGTCCTTTTAGGAAGTTCTTCTCACACTGATGTTCGTTCAAGTGATCATGATTCTCACGATTATTATTTGTTACTATAGAAACGGGGAGGAAATGTCATGATTGACAGCTGAGACTTACTTGGGATTGTCCATCTTTATTTAACGCCTGTGATTCTTTCCATAAACTGATCTTTCCTCAATCCGACCATAACGTTGTCTCATCACATAATCTTTGTTTATTAACAGGGACGTCACAACAGAATGTTTTTCTATGGATTGTAAAAGTGCGAGGACGAAGAATGTGCAATGTCCTATTTGTAGGACTTGTCGTCCTAAAAGTGGTTAAAAGTGTTAAAGTTTATTGCTGCCGTGTAAACAGCAAACACAGAAACGAGCCCATCAACTTTAAGAGATTAATAATACACAGGGTTTTTAATGAAGTGCCAACATGTCGTGAACTTTTATTGTGTCAAACCGTTGCCTGATAGCAACAAGGGATCTTCTTGTAACTTTTAATAATCTCCAACAGGAATGTAATCGCACATCGTGACGTCCAGTGTGCGCGCAGCTGAACGCACAATTCCAATTACAGTAAAACGACACAGTGACACAAGTCGTTACTTTGCATTATCATGCATTACATAGAACATAACTTAGAACTCACTCCCAGGCTTTATGACTCCGTGCGCCTGTTTCCCCTCTGGAGCAGAAACAAGAATCCAGAGCTCAGCCGAATGAAGATCTCCTCTGAGGAGCGACTCCGCGTCATGGATCAAAGTCACTCAAATGTATTTCCACGGCGCAGTCGGACTTCACAGGAACCCAAAGTGCGTCTGCTCAGTAAAGCTGATTAAAGGTTGAGCTCGGAGACACGTCAGTGATAAAACAGCACAAACACAAATGGAAAGAAAATGTCTTTTTTATTTATATTCGAACGTAGAGAGACGGGTGCTGAACATAAAGAAGCTTTCATGTTTGTGTTTCAATGCTGCGGCTGTGACAGATGAAATGTGCAGTGGTTGAAGAAGTGAAGACTTTCAACTTCTTAATTGGACAAATTCAACGTTGAGTGTCTACGTGTCACGTGTTGTCGCCCATAGGTGTGAATGTATATGTTTATTATATGTGTTGGCTCTGTGATAGACATTTGACCTGACCCCCCAAAAATATCAAGAAATACACTGATTGTGTATATTTCATGTATATCTTAACATTTGTGTTTAATACTGTTCACTGCTTATTTTTATTGAAGAATACTTGTAATGACGTTCCTATATAATGATGCAATGTAGGTATTCGACTCCATGTACCCTCATTGTTCCCATTTTATGTATTTTAATTTAAAGTGCTTAAAAGCACATGAATCTAAATTCCCTTAACGAGCATAAAGTCCAAACGATGTTGTTTTGGAGCAGAGCTGGTGGACGCTGAACTCGCATGTGGTCTGCACAGCTTGATCAAACCAAATTAATCTCCAAGACGTGATCATCAATCCCAAATGGTTCAAACGGCTTCTGAGGATATGGATACAAATATATTTTTTTAACACAGCTTGAGTGGCTGCTCGGTATTAGAGCATCATCTCTTAAGGGTCATTTCGCAACTTATTTAGTTCATGTACTTATTTATTACGTTCTCCATATGGCTCCTGGGAATATTAGAAAAAAAAGAAGAGAAGAAGCTGGATCTTTATTGAAGGTTCAACTTGTATTATTGCTACGGCAGAAAAAAGGCAAATTTACTTTGGGGGTAATTAGCCGAATAAGGTCCATCCATATCCATTGGCAGTGGCTGACAGTTGGAGGCTGTTAGGCGTGTGAAAATGAATTTCCTCTCACTACCAAACTAATTATAGACATAAGAGCTGAGTGGGGGAGCCGCGGTTCGCCTGGACTCCTGCTGAGCAACGTGTACATAACGGATACACACGTCAGCCATGGGTCATCACAGTTCATGGTTCAGAGTTGGGACTAGATTTGTAACTTTATTCACTAGAATCAGACAACTGAAGTAGTTTTATTATACAGTAAGAATAGGGCGGGGGCGGGGGGGTATTTAAGGTTGGTGTAAAAAAGGTATGATGTGGAAAAACAACCTATTAAGATGTGAAATGTAAATATAGTCACAGAGGTTATAATTTCCCCTCCTTGGTTTGTTTGTCAGCAGGATGATAATAAAAATACCAACATGATTTCTACAAAACTTGTTAGAAATATGGGCCAAGAAAGAATTCAGAAATGTATTAATATATTTTTTTACATCATTTTCCAAGTGAAATAGAATCTCACCCAGTAGACAGCTCACTAACAGTCCCTTCAAAATTCAATCAAGCTTCACCAAATTGCACATACAAATAAATATCTGTCCCCTAAATGTGTTTATTTTTTAAATATCTAGATTCATGGGAAATCAGGGAAAATGCCACAAAAGCCTTAGGTCACATTTTTTAAGAGATTAGAAAATTCCTGGGTTTGCACCTTGATCTGGATCTGCACCAGAGTTTCATGTTTTTTGACCCCACACCACATCTTCCCCCCCGAGTTTCATGCTCATCCTTCCAGTAGTTTTTGTTAAATATTACAAACCAACAAACCAACACATAAACGGACAGGGGTGAAACACATCAACCTTTCCAGCAAAGGTAATAATTCAGGGCTCTAGATGAAAAGAAATCAGGAATATTTAGGGGAACTGATATGTGTGTTTAATGTTACTGTTGTTGTTGTGGATCCAAATACAAATTCCGATTCTAAATAGAATAAAAATGTTGTTTCATCAGGGGACGGTTCGGCCTTGGCAGAGGTTCGTGTTCTACTTGTTGAAAAAAAAAAAACATATCAAGGGCATGAACGCACACATTTAACAAACTGCTAAACGTGGTCAAATCAACGGGTTTCAAGATAAAAGCCGGTGTTTCACTGCTCTTCAGAGGTTTAACTGGTGAACTGTTACGTTCGTGCCACCGATAACAAGGCGTCTTTACAATCCTGGCTTTAGTGACACAATCAGCCTTTTTTCAGACCTGTGATCAAACCACCAAGTTAATCCTTCTCTAAAGTGGATTCATCCCATTAAAACCAGCTCGGAGTGAATGTTTTTTTAACGACATCGACTCCTCTCGCTGCTTCACTGGCGTCAACTTGTTATTGTGTCCACGCGTCGCGTGTCACGCTCGGCGATGGAGGTCCTGACGCTAAGACAAAAGGTTGGAGCTTCTCTTTCCGTCTTTAAATATAATTAATAGGGATGAAGCCAGACGAACAAAAGGTTGCCCACACTTCTCATTAACGCGGCTCAGATTGGCTGACTTCAAAAACTGGACAAATCTCCGGCAGTGAAATATTAGCTGACGCTGACGTCTCAATGGGAAGTGAGTTTTCTTGAGGAACTGGACAGAAGAGGAGGAATGCAGTATTCAGCTCTGTCCTTCACGGCCTGAAACTGCTGCCCCCCCTTTATTTATTCAAGGATGTGAGTTTTGGAGAGTACACCTGGGCCCGACTCGCCGAGTCTCCACCCCGACAACCCGCTCCTTGTTCCCACTCGCTCTCGCTCTAATGCAGCCCAGATGCGGTGCTGGAATGGCCTTGTGTTGAAAGGATTCTATTCAATTGTAAACCCACCACTTTTATAAGAATATGCCATTGTTATTAATGAACCCCTACAAGGGGAATGAAATACCAGGAAGAGGAAAAAAAAAATCATAATTTCACGGTGGTCCAGAAAATAATGGAACTTAACAAAAGTAAGTATAATTGCAATTTTCCAATCTCTGATTAATTCAGTGGTGCTAATTACCTCTTCTTCTTCTTTTTTCCACACTCCAGAGCTGTGATAATTATTTTTTCTGTATTTAGGAGGCATGTACAAAAAAAAAACAATAAAAAATGGGAGAAAGAGAACAAGAAATACCACAGGGGCCGTCTGCCCCAGACATAAGGGAATTAAACGCTCATGAGGAAATATTATGTTCATAGAATTGGACATTTTCCCTTTTTTATAGCACTTGTAGTATTTATTCAGAGGTTATTACTTTATTTCTACTATAAATTATCATTCCTGTGTCTAATATTGGCCAGAACAGCTCATATAAAGAGCCAGAGGCCACAAAAAGAAAGTAAAGACATGACTTTGGACAGCCCACCCCGATGATACGAGGGCGAATGCATTTTTAATAAATCCAGTAATAGCAAAAGTGCAATCAGTTTGCAACCAGGTTCTTCATAACCATGAAATCACCCTAATTACTCTCACACCTCCGACAGTGACAGATCCGTTAGATTTTCCCCCCAAAAAGAGCTGAGGGCAAATAGTATTTTGTCAAAAAGAACCATCCACATTTTCCACGTGTTAATAAATGTGGATCAGAAATATGCCACAAGTGCTTCCTAATTTTCAGATATGGCCACGGGACTAAAAAAAGTGTGAAATCCACGTTCTCGCCATCGGCTCATTTACGAAACAGAAAAAGAAAAGACAAAGTAATGATTAACGACGTCCAATGGCAGAGGTGGAATGAGTTATTCTGAATTCACCTGTCGTCACCTTCTCGCTCCACGTTTCCCTCCAAGTTACTTCTTAGCCTCATCTTAGTAATCACGGCGAACAAAATGTCACAGAGTGGGTTTTAAATTACTGCAAAGTGGCGAATACAAGCCGTCGGGTGGGAAAACTGGTCCAAGCTGATTGTGTTTTTCTCGTCCTAATAATGAATAAAAATGAATAAAATAAGAGCATAAACAAGACAAAGCAAAAACATCAATTTACAGCATATGTATGTTGCACTTCTGCTGTAATGTATTAGCAGGAACTTCCCTAATTGCATTATTCCGGCTGCACTACAACATAATTACAAACCTCTGTCTCCCGTGTTTAGCACAAGCATCTGTTTGGCTCTGAGCTATCCTACTAGTTAGCTATGCTACCAAACTAGCTGGCAAATAATAATTAGGCTAAAATATGATATTCAATTGAAGCAGACAGTGGTAACAATGTTCCATGTTTTTTTTTTAAATCCAGACCTTTAGAGAGTGCAGTTCTAATTCATTAATGCGATTCTATAGAAAGGTATATAGAGGTGAAATGAATGAATAATGAATGACAAATCATATTTCGCTGTAGCGAGAGTGCATCAGTGAATGTTCTCACGGAGGGTGGACCGTGCTCCATCCAATAATAAACAGACCGCCACTCTAATCAAGCAAATACCCCGCTGCACACTCCTCATAATGCCCCGTTGCATCAGGATATTTCATTTAATTAGGCCAGATCCCTTTCAACTCCGCCGCAGCGACACTCTGCAGAAATGTCCGTGGGACCGGCATGGACTCGAGGTTTTGGTCATTAAGAGAATCAGGTCAGCCTTTGCATCGAGAGGAAATCCAAGGCAAAATATGTAATTACACACACGCATACCAGCATTGTTTTTAATGAGCGGTTACAAGACAACAGGCCTCAGAGATCCTCACCTCGGAGCATATGCATAGTTTGACGGCGGAAATATTCGCGGAAGAATAGTTTGGGAAGTGTCGTTCGTTGTTGTCGAGGGGAAAAGGATGAAAAAATAAACACATGTCCCAGAGTAAATAAGTAAATTATCAACGTGACTTATTTAGCTGAGTCCAGAGACAGAAGGTCTGGTGGTGCATTCGTTTCATAAAACAAGAGGGAAGGAATCAAACTCTCGTCCGGAGACTGAAGCTCACAACTCCAGTATCATTCAACAGCTGCAGGAGGTGTGATGTGACCCCTGCTGTGACCTCGGCTACGTGTTGACAGGGGGAAAGCATCTCTGAAGTCCGTCTCCTTTAAGTTCTCACGTCACGCCGTGTTCGGGAAACTCCCACGTGCATTAATGGCAGCGTTTGCTGTGCATCAAAACAACATTAACACGTCCTGTCTGCCCGGACTTTAATGATGCAATCACACCGATGATACCTGCTTTTACGAGCGCGATAACGTTTTTCTGTGCAGTGGTTAAATCCCTGATTAATTGTTCAGGTTGTATAATTACAAAGCGACTGGGCGACTGCACAAAAGACACATGGAGTCACAGGGAGCTCAGTTTACAGTTGTTGCCATTACAAGAAGGCAGAGAATTCAGCAGCAGGGGGCAAGAAATCACAAGTTAAGATAATAGATCAATAATTTCAACATGTTGCCGTTGATTCTAATCCTGAGAATCCTAAAGACCTGTCTGGCCATAGGGTTGAAAAGCAATCTGAGCAGATCTGAGCAGATCCCCAGGTGTTTAACGTGGTTGTTTAATGTCATCACAGCTGTTTTGTGTTGCCGACCCAAAAGCTACAGCAGTGAACACTCCACGGTTTTTCGTCTGCAACACTTTGTGGAATATTGCAGCACTTCAAAACCAAGGTTTATCCATCAATCCATTATCTATACCGCTCATCCAGAGGGTCTCAGGGGGCCGGAGCCAATCAGCCGACTCAGCTGACACTGAGCGAGGGGCCGGGTTCTTCCACTCCTGAACCCGATGCAACATTTATTTAGACTGGAAACCATCGTTCATGGAATCTCACATGTTATTTCGTCACACAGAACTTGTTTGAGGATATAATTACATGAGTGATTCTCCGAAGAACAACACAAACGTCTCTGTGGGTTCACGCAAAGAAAGAAGTTAAGTGCAACACGAAGGTCATGGGGCCTTCGTGTAGAGCCAGCGGACAGGGTTATACTTCTTTTAAAAATAATAGAAATATAGGAACTTGACATTAAACTGAATATTCATACTAATAACAAAACCTCAGCCACATGGATTCCTCTCCATTCATACTTGCTCACGAAGGACGTTCCAGCAATTACAGGAGAATGATGCTCATCCAGGGAATGCCGGTGATATTATACACTCGACTATACAGTAAGTGGTTCAAACCATGTGTCCTTGACTGACAGGACGAAAAAATTGTTTGCGTGTTCCACTTAGAAAACTTAGACAGACTCATTATCTTAATTGCAATCTCAGTCTTTAATTAGCGACTCACATACCGAGTCATTCAGGTGTGATCAGTGGCCTCTTAATCTGCAGCCATAAAATGAAAAGAAAATGAAATCAGTGTTTTGCTATCTTTAATTGGAACGTAATGTCAAAATTAATAACAATCAAAGGCAATTAGCATTCGTAGCTGGTTGATGTGCACTGATTCCAGTCTTTAATATTCCTGTGATTCCAGGTTAATTGTCATCGTTACACGAGGATTCACAGGAGCGTCCCGGGAATTAATGGCGTGAGCTGAGCCGACAGAATGGACTGTGAAACTAGACAGAACAAAAGAGATTCAGCCGACGCATCTCACCTCAGCAGGATCTCTGATTCAAATATGTCTCTTTCCCAGGAAAATAAAACCCACGTCTTTTTGGAGAGCCCATCCCTTCCTCCTCCCTATTGAGAGGAGGAAGTATTATTTCAACGTCTGTCAGACCCCCCACCCAACTCACTCTACACATTTCACCACAGCCTAATCCACACACCCTTTGTTTAACCCTGAGAGACAAAGGCCCTTAATATACAGTGTTCCCTCCTTTCTTCAGCTGTAATCTCAGCCTCTGAGACGATGTTCCACTTTGCGGAGGAATGGACTGAGACAAGGTCATTCAAAAGATCCTCAGAGAGGAAACACGCTGCCGTCCTGCAGCCGCTTGTTAGGAACAGAGATCTCACAGCGTGGAGAATGTTCCAGGCAAAAAAAACACGACGCGAGGTTGCTGGTTTGAGTCGGAGAAATACTGTAGCCGGGGCTGGAATCGCAGGATCATCAATTAATGATTTACCGGGCTGTGGTTTCCAGCCCCCCCAGAGCCTAGTTGTGTAATCTGCAGCGAATAAATTTGTATAGGAAGGCTGATAATGAGGCTTGATGCAGACGCTGGCCGTGGGCTGCAGTGGACGGACTGGTGTCCTAGTTAAGAGTCACCGGAGCGGCCCTCTGGGAGGAGATGACCTACGTGGAGTCTGCAGAGTGTTTACCTTAAACATCCCTTTTGTAAATAATAGATCCTGATGTTAATTCATCTGTTAACAACTTTTTATCTTTTCCACGGAGCTGAACGCAGTCGAACAAAAGCCGACGGCTAACTAGAAACGTCCAAGGTGAGGCATTACATCGAAGGGAGTGCGCGGCCATACTGTTAAACCGCATTACGTCTGACCCGGGGAGAGAAGGTGAGATTATCTCCGTGCTATTGTCTTACGTTTTTTTTTTTTTGGAGTACAGCCGAGAGTTTAATCAAATCTCCGAGCAAATCAATGCAGCGGCTCCGATGGACACTTTCCATGCCCTTGGAACCGAAGGAGCGTTCCCGAAACGATACCGCTGGCAGAAAAAAAGTCACTTCAGATACATCATTGTGCAGAATGAGATTAACCTCCCATCCTCCAGCCACCGGGATATCTAATGTCACCGAGCTTATCTCCCAAGCATTCAATCAACCTGCGAGAACCGAACACTACAAACACCTCGCGGGCCTTTGTTTCCATCTCAGCTTCACCAGTTTTTCTTTACACTGAAACTTTTCCTTGTTTCACGTCTGGGGGTTTTTCTTTCTCGTCTCAGAAATGATTCAGTTAACGTGCTGTGTTGTTGTTGTTTTTGTTTTGTGGTGCATGTAAAGAAAAGCCGACAGATGGAGGCTGAATCAGGAACTGGTGACGAGCCTTTGCAGCACGTGCATGTGCAGCACTTTGTTGTTGGAATATTAGGACACGAACCCCCGGCCGGACTGGACACTGTCCCAAATAGACTCATCTATTATTAAGAGTTTTTTTTCCCTATTTTTCTGTGTTCGTCTCGCTACACAAATAAAAATAGGGACATTATGGCCGATCTCACTAAATACTCTATCAAGAGGAACAGATTTGATTTGGGATTAATAAAAAAAAAAAAAGACGAAACACACGATACAATCTCTCATCTTCACAAACACAAATACACAAACTCTTGACCTCATGCGGTGGAAAGAACAACCCCGCTGGCCTTTCTGTCGAGAAGATTAAAAATACATTATTTAAAGACATTTAGTTCCTGAAATGGATCGAAGTGGAAACACAGTCCCTACTTCTTTTTTTTTTTCAATTACATCTTTTGCTATTCTCAATAATCCATCATATCCCGTCTTGTTCCCTCGGTGCCGCGCCGTGCACTAGACTTTTTTTCAATATCCTGAAAACAAGTGATTAAAACCAGTAACCAGTGCGATGCATGTTGTCCTGGGCTGTACTGGAGGTAAAAAAAAAAATCCGCTGGAACAAGTGGATCAAATTGCTTATTGTGGTGGGAGGTGTGTGCGTTCGCTGAAGAGCCCTTCAAGCCCCGGCGTTACACACAAAGACCTCAACGTCATAATACAAAATTCCCGACACGCAATTTCAGACAAATGTGCAGAATCTGACGAGTGGGACCTTATCTGTCCGCTCCAGTCTCCTTCCTGATTTTCTTATTCAGCATTTGCATTTTACAAGCAGGTTTTTGCTGATCTGTGTAACCTTTCGGCGTGGGGCTAGATCACTGGCACTTGAAAATGCACGCCACGAATGGCTCGAAGCTGAAGTAACCGGGTGTGATAACTTTTGCCTGGCAGATAAACACAGGCAGAATCACTCCTGCTTCCTGTTTAGCATTACAATGAACTACGCTCTTGGGTGCCAATGTTCTTTTATGTGCCCTTACTCTCCGTGTGGCCCTGTCCTTTTTTTATTTCACCCCCCACAACACAACAGTAGTTCGCTGTTTACCACTCTGTTGTTCTGCACTTGCTCATGAAGCCCATGAGTCAAAAACACTGAAGTATAGAACGAATACAGGAAATAATGCACACTTGATATTAAGTATTATGTATTTTTCGACTTTATACGAGTGTAAAGTGATTTTATTTCCTCAAACTCAGGAGGAAATAAAGGTGCTGCTTTTCTGTCTCCTGAAAAACCCTTTTGTGGCGAGTCGTAGAAGTGCAGCCTCATTACAGGAGCAATATTTCAAACAGCTTAATGCAGAACTGGTCCCGTGAAACAGCCAGAGGTGTTTGTTTTGTTAACCTGTGCCCTTGAGCAAACACACTGGACCTGCCTCCCCTCCTACTGGGTGAAAACGTCAACTGAATATACAAAACCGGTGCATTTACATGATCGTGACCCCATTTTTTGGGGGATTTAACGAGAAAATTAAAGCGAGACCCACCATCCGACTTCCACTGTACATATGAACGCCTCAATAATCCGAGGAAGCAATTTCCACGTCGGCTCTCGGTCGGGTCAGCAGTCATCAGTTTTTCTGCCCTTTCCTGTTGTAAGCATTGTTTCCCTAATCTAAAGGGATGAGGATTAAGGGTATTTTGTCAGGCCGGCTATCCATGTCTGACAGTCCCGCGGCTGCGAACTGCCATCGCAGACAAGTTCATTCTGTTTACCCTTGTCATCCACGGGAATATTAATCATTCCGTACACAGTCCGGCCGAACAGCCATCGCTCTGAATTTGTAGACAAATCCTACAACGGCCCCGTGTCAGGGATTAAACTGACAGTCTCCTCGCTGACAGTTTGATGATCTTTTTTTTTTGGGGCTCTCGACTTGGAAACTCCGAGGAAATATAGTTTTATGACAACTGGATAAATGGACAATTTGACCTGCGATCAGTCAGCCTAACACCCACGGATACACATCCGGCTGCAAAGTTTACACAGCAATTTGTGTCCGTTATAATTCTAATATTAGGACGATTTGAGTACATATGCAAGATTATATTCATGAAATATTTAAACCACTTTAAAACTGTCCATGGAAACAATCTGAACTCCTGGGAAAAGTACATTTTGCTTGTTTAACAGCGGGAGAAAAAGGTTTCTGCTCCAGGTGCACGATTCAGAAGGGGTTGTTCTTCCTCTATTTATTAATCACGGCTGTGTTTTGGACATAACGTGTAATAAATCAATCAGGGTGTCATCTCCCACTTCCTGTAGAAGCCAGGTGCGCTCACACCTTGGTGGTTTTGCCAGGTCGTCACTTTGTGCACAGGCAGAACATCTGTGTGCGTAATAAGCAGTGTATGCAAACAACAGCGTGCGATACACTAACAGGCGGACGTTTGGTATTTGTCATGTTTACCATGACGACTTCCTTTAACCAGCAGGAACACACGGTTCAGCTGAGGCTCGTTGGAATGTCTTGTTTCTTCGGATTTAAAATTACAATTCTGATCCGGCGCCAGTGGAGAATCCATGGAGATCACCGGAGATACTGCAGTTCATCCAGAGGGAAACAGGAACGTCTAGACCGAGTTTCATGGTCGTCCGTCCGACAGCCGGCTGCACATCTCCACGTCGAGTCGGGGGATCTGGAAACAATTGAATTTTCTGTACAAAATCTAGATGTTTCGCCGGATAAGCGAGAACTGGTGACTGTCCCCAACCTCACCCGGGTGTTGTGTTGCATAAACAGATTTACTGTTCAGGGGGATTTGTTACAGTTTCAAAGGCAAAGATTAACGAGTCTCTGACAAAGCTGCTGTGTGTCAATCTAATGTTGTTAAAAGTGGACGTCTTTGACCTATTGGTGGCGCTAGATGACAAATGAGGTGGTCACCAAAATCAGGAGGCTTCATCGCAATTAATCCAATTAGTGTTGAGATATCTTTCAAAGTCTTGAAGTGATCTTTGCCACTAATAGAGTCATGTTGCATTTTGTGGATAAAACCAGTAACAGAACCAGTTAAATAAATATATATGGACGACAGACATAGATACAAAATGGTCAATTTAACTGAAAGGTCACCTTTAGTTGTTATTTAATATCGCGGGGGGACAGATGCTGGTCAGTGGACCTGAGACTTGTGGGCAGATACATCATCAATAAGTCTGTGACGCCGTATGAAACCAGACCTGTTAGTGTTTTCCAGTGGACTCCTGGTCCTTATTTTGGTTCAGCGAGCTCATCTATCACATCAGTGTGGAGAACAAGCCGGTATCCGTCATCGTGACAGATTTCATTCTACAAGTGGTCCCTCCCTGCAACGGTGGCTCCGACACCAGCACCGATGCCTGTTGAGTCGCATGTGAACGCTGCCAGTTTGTGCACATTGTGTGAATTTAACCAGTGGCCCACACACCATCATCTTAATAATTCACTGGGTAGTAATGATTTACTCGCGTACTTGTACGTGCAGCCATCCAGGAGTATTGTGCTCGGTGCTCAATCGGCAGATTCATCTTGATTTATCTTCCGTAGGAATTAAAGTGATGAAAACTTCTACCGCTGTGCAGAATTAATAAAGTTTTCAATCTCCATGAAAGGCATTTTTATTTTATTTTACTGGATTCCTGCAGGGATCTGGAGAACCTGACCCGATGAAGCGGTAATGAGGAGAATCTTAAATTTGATTTTCTGTTTAATTGGGAGCCAATGGGAGTAATGTGTGCTCTGTGACTGGTTCCTGTCAGAGCTCGGCTGCACGCTGAACTGACATAAAGTGTGATAAGGCACAGAAATGGCTAAAGTCGAGACGAGGGAACGGACACTTTGCTCAGGAACATCTATTGGCAGAGAGAAATTGATGTTGGAAAATGTCTCTGAGAGGAAATGAGAAGGACAGGTTGTGGTCGCGTGGAAACAAAGACAAAAGCATGGACTTTAATGTTTAAATTTAATGTTTAAATAAATATATTTTGCAGGTAAAGCAAAACATTTTGTGTTTTGTGCAAACTAACCATTGAAATGCCCGTGTTTATTTCTACATCTTTAGTTTTAGCTTTGCCATATTTTGCTTTTACCTCCAAACATCTAATTGGCGAGTCTGTGATCACACAAAGTACGATGTGATTTTCAGAAGCATTTTCCTTGTAATTTACAAAACTGCAAAACCCCAGCGCACAATTTTCTCTGGATGCTTTTCCCCTGCATCAGAGCCATTAGCGATAAACCCCCTCTGTGGTTGTGGGAATCGGTAACAGGAGTAGAAGTAGATGCGACTGACAGATAGGAAGGTGGAACACCAGAAAGGTAAATTACAACACTTTATCCTGTAATACGCTCGACGCCACAGATTGACTGATGGCCTTCCCCCCGTGCACAGGAGACCGAGGTGGGTTTCTTCTCCTCACAGAACAACACAGTGCTTCCTGCTGTGCTGCTGCCCGCCATGCAGCTCAACCTCTAATGAACTGTAGTAAAACGCTGACTCTGTATGGCCGTGCATGAGCGAGGTTATATCTAGATGGTTAGAGAAGCTGCGTTTTTTCCCCTCTGTGGAATATCTCAGCTAAATTTCTGACCCTTAAACTGATCCGAACATTTCGGGGGCGATAAAATATATGTGTTGGTTTAGAGGAAAAAGCATTTTGTTTGGACTTTGTCTGAACTGAATAAACGTGCGTTGAGATAATTTGTTTTTCAGTGTCCACTGATCTGGAGTAAAAAGATACAGCCGTTAAAGCAGCAAAGATTAACAAGGCTGCTTCATGGGCAGTTAACCTGAAAAAATAAACCACTCGAGCAGCATCACACGCCACGGTCCAGTGCTCGCAGCCTCGCACAGGAAGTCGTCGCCGCCGCCGCGTCGGAGTACTCAAAGTTCAGGTTGTACTCGTGTGCGGTGACGAGGATGCAGGTGGGATGCGGCTGTTGATTTATTAGGCTGCGTGTTGATTTATGAAGTCTGTCAGAGAGCTGCCAGAACCAGAAAACACATTCATGAAAAGCTTGAAAACTTTATTCATTATAAATTACAACATTATCCATCCGTTGGCTCTCTGTGACATGGGAGGGGGGGGGGAGTAACAACAGCTGACTGATGAAATTAGAGTGATGGAAAGGTCTGGGAATTGAAAAAGTGCGAAATTCATTGGAAGGTGATTTAATGAAAGAAAGAAACAAGCAAAGCAAAACAGGTCTTTACGTGGGAATAACAAAAATAGCTTCAGTGATACAAGAGCCATAAATAAATGAAAGCAAACTTCAACTGTGAACTCATCAAACTACAATTCATTACTGTTTTTCAGTCTGTGTTGTAATTGACGCACCAATACTTCATCCAAACAGTCTTAACCTCACTCCATCAAACTTTAAAATGTTCATTTACATTTACAACACATTACATAAGCAAACTGTATTTAGATTGTATTGAATTCCATCGTTAAACGTCACCATTGTGTGTTTTCTCTTCTAAACTAATCTACACGGGTCTGATGAACATATTTCTCCTGAGCTCTGATGAACGACATGGAAACTTTCACCCCCCCCCTCCCCTTCACGTGTTTACTTAACTGATGAGAACAAATGCAGCTCAAGAGAAGTTTTAACCTTTGCTGTAATTGACTTTGCGTCCGAGCGGTGACAAGATCTCCTCCATAATGCACTGGGGCAGGAAGTGGAGTCGGCGCGGTTTGACCCCAACAACGTGTTGGCTCGTGCCCTCGGGGGAATCTGAGTGTGATGGATTGCACCTGGGAACAATTAAAACCAATAAGGTTAACTGTGGCTGACCCGTTACCTTCTCAGCTCGGGTCAATGATGTCCAGGGATCTGTGGAGTCACTTTCAGCACTGGTGTCATTTGTTTACATTCACTTTAAAGAAAGTTAGTGCAAAAACCTAACTTCTACTCCTTTAAATAACTTCATAAATGCAATTATTGGTAATTACCATATCAACTGCAATAAATGTCCTGATATCTGATGTTTACTCTTCAGTTTCTGGACTTCATTACATTTTTAATTTGCCAAATCTCGTCTCGGCCCAAACTGGCGTCTGCTGGGATTTCTAAATAGTCCCAGCAACCTTCTGCAATAAGGTGGAGTAGCCTGGGTGTCGCCTGAGAGGCAACAGAAAAGGGCAATAACAGTTTGCAATGCTCTCCTCGCTCCACACACTGATGCCCATTAAGCTTATTGCTTTGAGTGCACCGTCATAATTGAGGCGGCTCGGTCACATCTTGCCTCATGTGGATTATGGTGAGCGGACACAGAGGGAGAGAAACCACGTTTAGTCTCCAGCAAGAAAATCAACCTGAAACCATAAAAGACTTGTACATATAAAAAGTATTCAGACCCTTGGTTCGGTACAGAAGACATTTATTTTCTGATTCTTCCTTGGAGCATCTGTGAAACCACCATCTTGAGGTTTCTCTACGGGGTTTAAGTCTGAACTTTGGCTAATGCCCCAAATACTTCAACCTTTTTCTCATGAGACCAGCGGAGCTCTGCCGTTTGGTGACTTCCTGGTCGACTCTCATGTCTTTCCCTCCGAGTGGTTTCCTTTGGGTCATTCCACCATCAGCACCTGATTGATGGAGAACTCCTTCAAGGTTCTCTCACATCTTTTGCCCGGTAACTCAGTGTGCCCACATGGCCCAGTATGACACATTTCTTTCATTGCACCATTATTAGGACCACTGGGAACACTCAACGCTTTAGAACTAGTTTTTAAACACTAGAGATACACAGAGTTTATTGGACTCGATCGTTTGTGTTGGCTGTGATGAGCGGTGTGAATTGTGGGACTGTATATACCCTGGTGTGTGCCTTTCTAAAATATGTGCAGTCAATTAAATCTGCCACAGGAGGACTCCAATCAAGTTGTAGACACATCTCAGCGACAATTAAAAGGAAACAGGATGCACATGATCACAGTTTGGAGGACGATTAATTTTCATATACTTGCAAAGATTCGTGTTTTGTTCGTTGATTCTATTCATTTCTAATTAATTGTACGACACAATAAAATCTGGGAAATGTGCAGGGGCCTAAAAACCAAAACTACTGTATTATACCTTTTTAGAATGCATCTTCTTTCCAGTGTTTAACTGCAGTGTAATACCGATCCCCCTCATTACGGCTGCACTGTATGCTGTACTGTATTTGTTACCTCTCTTTATTGTCTGTTTATTCTCTGGTGCGTCGTGCAGAGGGGTCACCAGAGACTCTGCTGTCAGTCTCCAAGCATCAGATCTCTCTCGCAACGCGTCTCTGGCATTCGACGAAGCAGCAGAATTCACAGATGAAACGTTCCTTTGATCAGCGAGTCCTTTGAGTGCGCTCTTTAAACCTCCGCTGCCACTGTGGGCTTTCAGGGGGCATCAGCGGCGATGCCACAACACTGCCATTGTGCAACAACCTCTTCGCCCTATAAAACTCTCGGCGAGCGTACAAAAAAACACGATGCCAAGTGATCAAACTGCATTCCTTTTAATGCCTCGCCGTGCTTAAATCATCTTAAATAATGTTGGACATGTGCAGAATACTTGCTGTAGTTTGGCACTTGTAATGCATTTCCAGCCTCTTCCTAGCACTTGCATTTTTCATAGACAGCTCCCCCCCCCCCAAAGGACATAATGTAGCTTTCAATATCCATCAACATATTCTCTGTCAGTAGATGCTGATCTGGCTGCATCAGCGCTAAAAGAAAAACCTGGTACCTGTAAATACAGAGCCACAGTGAAGTTCCTCCTCGAGTTCCACAGTTTCCATATGTTTTAAAACGTGAATTTTTGATAATTGCAATCTGTCATGAAAAAAAAAGTGCTTCTTTGGTTTGTGTTTGAAGTCTGCGCGAGCAAAAAACTAAGATGACAACATTTATGCCTGATGCGTGTGGAGGAAGCTGCTTCTGACCACTCAAGGGCGGCGGGCTGGAGAGTTATGAATATCTTAATCCTTTATGTCACCTTTATCAAATGGATATGGCAAAGTTTTTAGCAAATAGTTGCTGAGCCAGAGACGCAGGGACATTAACACTCAGTTAGAATCGGAGTATCCAGTATCTAATCTCCTTTTAGCTCCGTTTTGGTCTTAACCTACTCCTGAAATCCTTCACTGTGCTCACCAGCTAGTTTCTATTAGCATATTCATTTAATAACTCATCACAGAACTTATAATGATTGTAAATTTGAATGTACAGGTTTGAAACGTTTGAAAATGATGTCTGTGCAGAGCTGCTGACAGAACAGGACACAGGTTAATGGAAGATTCATAATATCCATTACAGATAGGGGAAGTGAAAATCACTGTCAACTCATGGCAAACATAACCTGCATAGCAAATATTATTAAAAGTCTAATTATGCATATCAAACAGCACAGACGGGACAATTAGAAGAGGGAGGCTTCAGGCTGCCGGGAACAGATGGTTTGCTCATTTAAGGAAACTTCAGACATATGTATTATTAACCATGAGCTCAGCATTTCCTCTGATTTCTGTATTTTACTTTTGTTCTCGCTCCTTTTTAAAAAAATTGTTGTTTCCCCGGAAATGTGTTGCAGCATTAAAATGCTTTATGGATAAATGACACAGCAAATAGTCCCCTGCTTCATTGATGTTTTGTGTTTTCTGAGGCATTAAACATTTGCTCAGGGCTTGAGTAAAAAACAAACCAAAAAAAAGACAAGACAATAAAAGTTAGGGTGCATAAAACATTACTTCGATTTTCTTTTCTTTTTCAAGGATCAGTTCACTTAAATTACAATAACATCCGCATGTCAGCAGCGTGTCCTTCCAGCCCACGTTGCTCTGGATCATCCACGGAGAACAGGTCTTTGAGAAAGAACGACTGCAGTTGTTGACGAGTTCAAATACGTTTATTTAATGTAAAAAGTGACAAACAAGCGAAGGCTGGCAGTTACCATGCCGATGTGGTTGTAACGCTATTCGTGTGGACTAGTTCTCTTCATGTGTTTGTGTCGTGTTTCGCGCACAGTGGGATACGTGAAGCCTCATTACAGACAAATTAAAAAAGTGGGCGGATGCCAGAATAAGAGATGGATTCACGTACACAGACCTATAAGTTCAGTGAGAAGTCACATGACCGACGCCGACGCCTCCACCGATTCACCTTGTTGCCTCATGTAAACTCTCACAGGAGACGTTTCACATTCAGGAGCCGTGCCCTGGTCCGTCGTGGCGCCGGCACAAGGCCGCGGCACAAGGACCACTTTCACATTCAGCCGTTTGCTTCTCCTGTGGCTACTTAGCTCCACGTATTCTCGACACAGCAGCGGTGATGACAGCGAGCTGAAATGACAGCTGTGTTTACATTAGCACACACACACACACAGTCGTGACCCTGTGACTTCAGGGGACGTTTCATTGACTTACATTGCTTTGCTGCAGACTCTGACCTTAGCTACAACATGTCCAAGGCTAATTTATACCCTACCCTTAAAATACATCCTTAAAATATAATATCCTACATTAAGGGGACTTGAGTTTTGTCCCCATGAGAAAGACGAGTCCCTATAATGTGTGTGTAAAAAAGATTTAGGTCCCCACAACATGAGTAATACCTAGAACACACACACTAGCTCTCGCTCTCTTTCTATCTCTCTCACAAGACACACATACAAGACAAACACAGACACACACACACACACATATATATATATATATACACGACACACACATATACACAAGACACACACACACACACAGCCACATGCACACACACGTATATACAAGACACACACCTACATATATATACAAGAGACACACACACACACACAGACAGTGAGATACAGAGATGCACAGAAATGAGGTGAAGCGGAGGGAAAGAGGGAGGGAGGGAGGGAGGGGGTGGGGGGGTGGGGGTGGGGGGTTTAACCATAAAGACTTGGACTCATTGATCTTCTCAGGAGTCAGTTCGCTGAGATCAATCTCCCTGCACAACAGTGACCCCTGGTGGAACATCAAAGTTCCCCTAACAGCAAAAGATAACAGTCCCTAACAGTTCTTTCCACAGATTTCAATTTCTATTCAGAAAAGAAAAACACAACTGAAGACAACTGCACATCCCCCAAAAAGTGTGACTTCTGTCCCCTGCCGAGCTTTGTGCGACGCAGGGTGTTAAAGAGACGTCTCAGGAATCCAAAGGTGAGCCTCTGATTCTCCAGCACTTCTATACAACAGCACAGAAAAACCGCTGTGGTCTGAACGACTGGACGTACGTGACCTTGCAGCTCCCACACCATCTTCCCATGAAGCACATTACAACAAAGATGCTCATTCACTCGTCACAGAAAGCCGCAGGAAATAAAGCGATGTGCTGCTCGGCTTCTTCAACCAGAGACGACAAAGAGTTAAATAATCAGATACAGAGGCAGAGAGAATCATCAACCTGTTCGACCTCTCCGGATAAAATATTCATGTGGACTCAAATAAATCCACAGTATCTTTTTTTTATGTATGAGATCCGTGCACTTAATTCAACAATGAACATTATACGGAAATAAATATGCTACGCTTCATATTTTGATTTGTCACTTGTATTAACCAGATCCCGGTGACGACGGCTGCACCGACCTGTTCCCAGGCCTGTTTTCCTTTCATCACATTGCTCTCCGCTGTCGTGTAAAGATTTATATGGACCTTAAGACCACATGTATAATGCATGCGCCTGAACTTATAAAATACATCAAACAATATCAATAAATAAAGTGTAAGCCGGCATCCCTCTGTAATGTGTGAATTTAACTGCTGACTGTGACTTCTTGGTCAGCGTGAGGAGAAAAAAAAAAATATTTGATCAGAACGCGCCGCAGGGCAGGAAGTGACACTTGACTGAAAAATGGTCGGAGAAAAATGAGGTATATCTGCTCCGAGTGTGTTTCTACTGCTAAAACAGAGCTGTCACTCCGCGTTTCCTTTAAGGCAGTTTTCATGAATTGTGCATCGGGAATGTAAAAAACACAGATGTGGCCTCCATGCAGTTATTTAAAACCTCCACAGGCTGACTTGTCAAAGGGGTAATTCTGTTTTCCTTCACCTTCGACCTTGCTGTGATGTCATTCTACTGTTTATTCTCTAGAATGAAGACTGACACCAAACATGTTGTGGCTTCTAAGTTAATTTTGGAGTTTCTAGAAAGTTGTATTTCTCTTCACCATCGTGCAGCGGATGCTTCAACATACAGGAGCTACAGTTAATGTTCATTGATTATGCTTTGGTTGCTACGTGCAAAAGACACGTGAGTCAACGCTTGCAGATATTATAATAAATATAATCTGGACATTATGTTTTCATCAAGGTGTAGTTGGTTTTGTAAATTAGTGCATGACCAGTCACACTCGTGGTTAATAATAATCCACACTCACCGGTCACAAGGCCGCGACATTGTTGCAGTGATGTTGCTGCGTTTGAATATCTCAGCAGCCGAGTACGTCGGTGTTTTGTTGCCCAAAGCTGCACAATTCTGACCAATAATTCTCCTTGAGGTCACGATAAGCATCTGCAACGTGGGGACAATACGAGGGCTTCAACCACACTGATATCTCCACCCATCGCAGCAGCTCCACACTCGGTGCTTTACATTTTCAGTGCTCGCAGCGTTTTTCACACTCTGAGATGCTTGATATCTACTGGCCCATGTATATGGTCTATTTTAGCCTGCCAGCGGTACAGTATCCATCTCCATTACATGGTCACAGATGGATAACAAGGCCAGGCCTGGCACCGCTCACAGAGTGGTGCTGCTCCTCTGAGAATACACCCCTGCCATCATATTCAAATGGCCTTTCTGTTGGCTCTCCCCCCGCTCGCCGCTGCACACAAGAGAAGATAGGGAGAGATGTGGGAGGACCGGGGGGGGATAGGTGCTGAGGTGAGGTGGGCTGATGAGAAGGAGAGAGAGTTGGCATTGTCTCCAGGGGAAACAGGGATGTCAACAGTGAGATGCTCTGCAGACGCAGGAATTAGATCATTTAGAAATCCAACCCTCGCCCTCGCACACCGATTGCTCCTCTCCTCCTGCCACCCCCCCCCACCCCTCGTTTTATGCCCTTATTGAGGCAGGAAGCTCCGAGACGAGCTGACACGGACACACACACTACCTCTAAAGTCCTTAAAAGGTAATTGAGCCTTCCAGCCCACACCGCTAATTTGTGACTCTGCCCACTAGCCAGCACTGTGACAAAAACAGAGGGAGGGAATCTGAGGAGTGTTGGAAAGAATGACTCCCTCGGACACAATATGTTAATTGGTTTTCTACAACTGACAGCCACAAGAAAGGTTGAGGCTATATGGAGGAGAATTATCAGAAAGGGCATGGTCAGGAAAATGATAATGGTTTGTCCCTGCAGTAAAAACTCTGCTGTGAGAACTGCTCTTTCATCTCCATCTGCAAAATGATAATCTTCTGGTGATTTTTTTATTCTTCTTCCTTTGCAACAATAGCAACCGTCACAATGAAATGTGCCGCAGTGATTGGTAGAAGAAGAAGAAAGAGAAATGTACGTGTAGAAAAGGCGGCTGCTTACAGTGGATTAGGGATGGTGGGTGTTTGTGTGCGGAGGAGGAAGTATATTGTGGAGGTAATTGAAAGATAACTGCGGGACCTCACAGGAGTCTGCAGGTATGCACAAGGTACACATCCGCCTCTGGCCCTGCTTTAAATTCACCTCAAGGATTTGATTTCTTCAAATGCCAACACTGTAGGAAATGAACTATTTGTCCAAGGGGTCTGAATTATGAGGAAGACCCTCCCATGAATCACCTTCAGTACCTTTAGCGGCCTTCAGCCCGGTAATATCCATATCTCTTCACTTTCCTTCCGATCAATAATGAGATGACGCCCTTGGAAATGCAGGATAGATGACTCAAGTGGGATATTATATTTGTTGAGACCACACAGAACAGAGTCTGTCTGAATGAGATGAACACTTTTCTAACCTACACTTTATCAAATGAATGCAAAGATGTAAACAGGTCTCTGCGAGTGATCGCATTGTGCCTGGTTTCCGATATCGATGAGCTCTGCTCAAAGTTTACAAATGAAACATTTGATTTCCACCGAATGTTTTATTTATCCAAAATTTATGAAGACAATCTTACAATCTTTTTCTCTGGTTTACAAAAGGGCCATTGCAAATATGATTTGTCTTGACTTTTCTTTAAAACATGAGTAGGTGAGGTTAATAAAACCACCTGAGGTTAAAAGTAGCCGTGCTTGAACTTGGATGGTGGGAAACCTTAGCGAGCTTGAAAAGAAAGTTAAGTGGATGTTGAGTTAAAATGTTATTCATTCCGCTGGAGACAGATCTCTTTCATTCAAATCAATACCAACCTTGTAAAGTTAAAGATGACAAGAAGCTAGAAGTTATCCCGGTTTTGGGCGAAGTCTCTCGATGTGGAGTTTGCACGTTCCAGCTGTGTTTGTGTGTGTTTTTCCCCTGGATGGATGACGACACTTCATTTTCAACAGTGCCTTTTCGTTTCTGAGCAGATTTGATTGAAACGTGCGAGCGTGAGGAGATATCCACAGAGGAGCGCGATACTCGGCTCACGGTCCTGGATCAGAAGTGGAGAGAAACAACCTCTGACAGATAGCGGGCGCCTCTGAATGCAAAGCAGTGTCTCAAATGTCGTAATCAGATGCTTTAGATGGTCGACCAGTGTTGTTTTGTCTCCCCGTGCAACACAACTAATTATCTCATTCTTATTCAGACTTAATCATGCAGCTTATCACGGCATCGACTGGTTCACCTGCGTCAGCGCCGGCACCCGGCCTCATCCATTGATAACGAAAACAAAACAAAAATAATGCTGCCAGAAGACGCCGGCGCAGATGTAGGTCAGACTTTCTTTACAAGCCGGAGCCCAGGGCCCGAACTCCACATAATAATGGAATGGAATGTAGCCAGAGTAAGGAGCTGGTAAAAAAGAGCCTCCTCCAGGCCCATAGTTAATAGAGAGGACTTTGACTCCCCCACCCTCACCCCCTCTCCTCCCTCCGAGCTCCCACTCCTGCACGACCTTCTCTGTCTATCCTCTCCTCGCCATCAATTCATCTCCCTACGTGCCATCTGCAAGCAGGGCTCTGTTATATCAGCCGGTAGGCGTCAAGGATTCCCGCTTTATATTTTATTTATTTTAAATTCAGTGTAACGTCTCCACCTTGCTTTGTTTCCCTCTCCCATCGATTGGCGTTTCACCAAATCATGAGCTTTACAGCGGTGATCACAATCGATTACGCGGGCCTACACTGGGCTAACTGGAAACCAGGTCGTATACACAGAACCTAATTACACTGATGCATGAATACACACATGTATATATGGTGTAAAACCAGGATTTATGATTGTCCTTGGAGTATTTTTGCCATGCAGGTAAATTTAAATGAGATGGAACGTTGCCTCTCAGCAAACCATCATCTCAATCACGGTTTCATAAATCATGATTTCCATCTCCTGCTAATAAGTGTCATTAAGTTAGAGAAATAATACGAGACATTTCACTTTGTAGAATCCATCTCTCCCTCCGTCCAACGTCTCAACACACACGGCTGCAGCCTCGGCCGTAATATCCACTGCGCCATAAAAACTGCATTCAATCCCATTACCTAATTACTCATGGAAATATACGGCAGCATTACCATCTGAACACAAGTGTTTTTGTGTACACTTTGCCCCCGCGCTGTCATTCATTACACACTTTTTGTCACCCAGTGTGACAAAAGATACAACGGGCATCCGGGGCTGTGCTTCCTGCGTCTCCGCCTGCCATCGATGATTCACACCCGACCAGGGGGAAAACAGAGGGTTACTAACTAGGTCCTCCAAGGCACCAGATGTCAGTGATTAATCTTGATGAAGTTGGGACTCTGTGTCTCCCTGGCTGTCTCTCTCTGTCTCCCAACCTGGTGCTTAATGACCCTTTCCCTCTGTTTTATCAGCCCATTTTTTACCCTTTAGATCATGTTCGATATGGCTGCTTCTTTATGCAGATGAGTGGGTGTAACGGGGGCGAAGCTGTGAAGAAATGGATTGTCTGCTGCCACATACGGTGGGAAATGCGGCTAATGCATAAGAAGAAGTGAGGAAAACAAGGGGACGTTGTTTTATGGACGCATTTTGCAACCTTTTTCTCTTTCTTCCTCGCATGTGGCACAGATTTGATTTTTCATAACCCCTATGATCAGCAAAAGGCAGCGAGAGCTACCATTAGTTAACATGGTAGAAAAAAAAAGCCCCTTCAGTAAATGCAACGTCACCATCCATCCCTGAAAACCTGACTGATGTGGAGGACGACGCAACACAGGGAGTTTAAAAATAAGAAAACACACCTAATGCTCCGATAGAAATCCACCGAGGTTAAGATGACTGATATCGATAAGTGCTGGAGTTCAGTCGTAACCTGAGGGCAAACACGTCGTAGAAAAGTTTGGGGTAAAGGGTCAGACAAAGAGAAAGAAGAGAACTGAACGTGACGTAGGTTGTTAGAGCAGCTCTGCACCCGGCGAGTGCTCGGACGTCTCTGTCAGGGTTTGGTCAGACATCAGTGTCAAGTAGGAGGAACATCCTCGTGGAAATGCATAAGGTTTTCTTTTTCATTTTGCATTCTGATTATAAAGTCAGAGTGTCGAGAATAAAGTTGAAATGGTATCCGGAGCATCAAGTCAACTCCTGTGGTCCATCAAATCCGGTTAGACGGGCGACTGACGGCTGTGCGAGCTGCCAGAGTCTCGGCGTAACCATCCATATCCTGGAATTTGTCCATTACCAACTATCTCACTTTGTATGAATGTGGCCAGCTCTTCGAAACCTGGGGGGCAGGTTCTGGTTCAGTCCTAATACTGATCACTGTGAAACAGACTTCACCGTTACTACAGAACAACTTCACCAATTAATCTACACAAAGCGTTTTGTGGAGGCGTACGTGCGCTGACATTCGTAGTTCGAAGTTCACAGTTGATCTTTAAATTTCCCCATGTTTTCTCAACATTATTCTTGAAATGCGAAAAACAAAAATAAATCTTCCTCTTCCAATTATTATTGCCTGACCCGAATGCAAGAGGTGAAAGGGAAGTAAACAAAAAGCTACAGAGCAATTATCAACTTTTTAAAGTGGTTTCATTATATTATATTCAGTTTCATGTGTTAACTTCGTACAAGACGCAAACACAGCAGTTGTATATTCACACATCCAGCAAATCTGAAGCTGCATTATCAGTCTCTTAATGAATATCCATGTCTATCTTAACAGTGAATTGTTGAATATATTAGTATCGTGGAAACATCACTGAGAGAATAGACGACAACGAAGTCGCGGGTTGACGCAAAGATTCTGAAATGCTCCAGAGAGCGATAACTCTTGATGCTGTCATCGATTCCAAATGGTCATTTAATCTCTAGTTTAATTATTGATTTGTGCAATGATTGTAACTGATAATAAATAAACAATGTGCTGGTTTTTGCATTTAAGGAGGAAAAACTACGCACAATGCACAAGGTCATAAAACAAAAAGTTAAATTAAACTTTAAATCTGTCCTTTCTGGGCTAATACCTGTTGGTTGAAATGTTTACAGTTGATTGGTTAATTGGTCGATTAGTCCTTGAATGATTGGATGATGACACAACATGTTGTCGTTCTGCACCTGTTTTCCAACAGAATGTGAGATTTCACAACGTCAGTGGCGGCGTGGGGACCCGACGAACCTACGTATTGGTGCATATGTAAACCTCACACTATTCTTGGCTCGCTAAACTGACATTCATAATTCATGAAAACACTGCATTTTTCCGACACTCAGCAAAACTGTGAATCTCAATGCGAGTCAGAGGTTGAACTGTGAAACAAAGTGTGAACCTCGCGGCAGCAAACACTCACAAGACGCTTGTTAGCTTCCGACCACGGAGCGATTGGGGGTGAGGGCTTCTCCAACTGATTTTAAAACATTTGCTGCATTTATGACTTTACTCATCGAACACGTGGCGGCGGCGAGTCACTGCAGATGGAAGTTTCCCCGTTAGAGACGAGGCAAAAAAGCCCGTTTGAGTAAGAGGTGGACAGAAAGCTGGGGAATATCAGGGAGACGAGATCAAAATGTGAGCAGCTGGCGGTGGGCAACAGGAAACACTGACGGATAAGTCAGCAAACAGCGAGCTGAACAAGTCTCCACAAAGTGCCCGTGTGTGCGAGGAGGAGGAGCCGACAGGAAAACACGTTCAACTTCCTACAGCCGAGTGCGATGTGTGATTTCTACTGTGTTTTTTTTGTGTTCAGTTTGTGTAACAGTCCTATAATTACATCTGAAAACCAAGGTTTCAAAAGTCAAACCCTGGATCTTAATAACATCCTTCAGAAATCAATTTCAATTTCTCGGTTTTCGACATGACGGCGACGTGCGGATCAATCATGCATGAGATCCTGAGCAGAGCATGTTCCATCGCTATCAGCGACCCGGCGCTCCCTGAGATCAACTGCACTTCTGAAACACCGGCCTGCTGAACATGACATTAACGGGGGAATAGGCAAAGAACCTGTCATCGTGTTTTTTTTGTTGTTTTGTTTTCCCAGAGCATCCGTGACACGTTCTGTTATGACAGGATAATATTCTGTTGCTCGCACGGATCTGGAGTCGGTGACGGCGCCTCGGCTCACACACGTGTCGCTCTGCGTCCTATAGCCTCTGACTTGGCGAGCGAGCGGAGGGCAATTAGCAGACAGATTATGATTCATCGTTGACTCAAGGTAATCGCGGCGTGTTGATTCGCTGGTAATCAGGGACGGCGGAGGCTCGAGCGATCCGCTAACTTCCCTCGATCTACACAATTACACTCACGCAGGGCAAGATTGTGCCAAACGAGAAAATAACCATACATCAGGTAATTTCAAACACTATAAATATTGTAGATTACTTTCAAGACGCCGACACAGACGATACTTTGATTAAAGTCAGTAATAAATGTGACTTCGCAGCTGCTGAGGCAGACTGAGCCGGTTTTGAGGTTGAATTTATGGACGTAAATCATCTGTTATGATGTTGACCAGTCACACACCAAATTTGTAATGAGTCTCTAAATTTAAAAAACATGAAGAAGATGAGACAGGATTCACCGAAGCCACGTCGGGGGAAATTCACTTGTTACAGCAGCAAATAGTCGGAATGAAATAAACAAGAGAGCATAGGACGTGTATACAATAGAATAATATAAGTAATAAAAGAAGCATAACATTAAATCAAAATACAGACGGAAATATTGTTTCTGGGAAATGTACTTGACATAATGGATTACATATAACAGAGATAAATGAAGGAGATTGAACTAAATACATACTCTTATAAGTCTATAGTGTGGTGTACAATATGAATATGAATACAAATGTTAATCGTATACATGCATATATAGATTTTCACGTAAATAGTATTATAACTATATGAAGACATAGGTATAGGTGAATTTCACTTTATGGAATACATACTTTATAGTGTTATTAGTGTATGTTAAACGAGTAAAGAATTCAAAAGTACATATTTATCAAATACTGATGCGTAGCTGTGATGTTGAAAATATTACACATTTTGTTTTTAAAGTTACTTTTCTGGGGTCTGAATATGAAAACTCAACTTTCTTTAACAGAATCAATGGAATTAACTTTTAAACTAATCTATACACTTGCATAAATTGGGAGCCTCCAAACGAATAAAATATCACTGAGCAGATTCACAAAGGACCAAAGTTCTCCTCGACTAATTCTACCGGAGGTCACATATTCTACCCACAGCAGATATACGCTTTGAAGGAAAGTCGATGCAGCCTGGATTATGTTTCTTTAATCAACATTAGGAGGAATTGTAACGTATCTGCCAAGTTGCAAAGATGTTGATACTGGACAGATGCTAAATGTTTACGGGCGACGCAATTCAATTTCATTCCTATCTTTCCTTATCGTGAATTTAAGTGTCTCTTCATATCCCCGAAGGAAGTAAAGGTCACGACTCCCACCTCCTCCATGTTGGTGGATGAGTCACGGACCAAGGCTTTAACGTGCAATATCTTTTTTAAAAGTTTGAATCTAGACAATGATTACCCACAAGCTGCAGCCGCCTCTGTAATGACCACACTACGCTCATCCCCCCCCCCCCGTGCCGAAGAGGACTTTGGAGACATTATTCTTCAAAAGAACCCCCCTTCTCTACGCTTTGCATTGATTTGCCCAACATTGGAATTACTGGTGTCCTTTTTCCACCAGCATCTGTTCCAATTTTACTACGCTTCGCTCAAACTTAAAATAATCATTTACCTATCTCCTCCAGCAAGGATCCAGTCAAATTATGGCTGGAGGCATACCGCGGGGACTTTCACACGGAGGTGCCAATGTTTCGGTTTGATGAGACTGTTGCTGCTGTGGGGACTTGAAGTAGTCAGGTAGTGTGTGTGTGTGTGTGTGTGTGTATGTGTGCCCAGAATTCACAGTTTCCCCCACGACAGACATTTTTTTTTTGTGCGAGTTTTGATTGAAGTTTCGTATAAGTTTTAAAAAATTGTGAAAACCCCTCCCAGTGCCGCGAAGCTTTGTCAGACACTTTATTGAAGAAAAAGACTGTTTCCATTCAGACTACAGCCTCAAAAACCTCTGATGATTTAAGAAGCTCCCTCTCTATGATGCAATTTGCGGTGGAATCTAATAACCCTTCGCTGCTCCCTCCCCCCTCTCTCAGGTTATCCTGCTCTTTCTCACGGAGAGAGTCGAGGCTCGGATGCCACTTACCTTGGAATCCACTCAGTCGTCTGCAGAGCAACTGTCTGATTCTGAATTCTGACGTGTGATCACCTCGGAGTCACCACACTGTCACTTCGCTGTCCGCGGCACTGAGACGCCGTCCCGGGGATTATCTTAATAGTGGCTATAATGAATCTCTCTGATCACCGGGTATGAAATCCTCTCTCTGTCCTGCTATTATTCAGTCGTTCTCCTCCATTTTATCCGTGTCTCTCTGTACAACATCACATTTTTACATTGGAATACGTATGTAATGCCGGATGAGACATCGTGGCACAGGAGTCTGCAGGAGCCCAGACAGCTGCTCGCTCCTCGCAAGCTATAATTGGTCGACCACTGCAGCAGCAGCGTTTGACAGATTGTAGCAGAAGCTTTTCTGGAGACATTTCTGTTGAGATGTACAACTCGGTCCTGGCTGGATGTGACGTGAACACATTTTACATCACCAAATATAACATCTCCAAAAAGTCTGCAGGTGGCAGTTCCCTCTTACCAGGGGCTTGGATTGTTCATAACAAAGCAGAAAGCTGGGAACCCGAGGAACAGGTGCTGTTTCTCTTTCCTGCAGTAGGTAAAGGCAGAGAACTCGCTTCCTCCGTGTAGACTTTACAGATTTTGGCCCAGCGGCGCTGAACCCGACCACGTAACCGTCACTGAGGCCATAACACTTTTTCTTATTCAGCTCCCATTTAACAGCTTGTTGCAGGAGCTCTTAGCCGAGCTTTCATAAAGAACACCACCTCTGAATAAAAGAGGGTCCTGCCATCTGCCCATATTCTGAGGTGTTATATTTGGAAATGTAAAATCTGTTTTCACACTTTGCTCTTCGTGGCCCGGGGGAGGGGGGGGGTAAGAGCTACTTAAGATTCTTCCCCCGGTCACGTGCTGCACATTCTTCAAACGGCACCAAAATAATAATAAACACCGGTGATAATGGATATAACGATTTTCTGTCCATTCTTAACGAGGTTGTCGTTCAGACGGGTTATAACAGACTAATTTCCTCCAATTGCTGCAGTTGCACTCGGGTTGAAAGGTTTTTCTCTGACAGTGAATCACATTCTCCTACAGATAACTGGCCCCTGTTGGTATCTGAGATATTTAGACTCAAAATACTCATCATTTAGTTATGAAAGAGGAAAAAATACAACATTCAAATACTACTTTCAGTCGCCACATCAATCCACGCCATCATTCAGCATCCCGGTTGTCATTTGACACTTAGACGTCTATTTAAACTAAACCAAAATAGATTATAACCTTTATTTCAGTGGCATTGTGATGAAATACGTTCAACTTTTCTACATTTCTGTCACAGACTTTTGCCAAAATCGGTTAAAAGGTGAAATACTTGGTTTGCGAGACGCAGGCGGCGTCTTGGCCTGTAGTCATTTAAGAAAATGACCAACTGGGATTTATCTAACTGTCAAAGTTGAGCAAAACATTTCAATTTAAACTTTATTACATGAACGCATGTTTTACTATTATCATCAAGAATTCACATTGTTTTTCACCGACTGAAATCGGTGGTAAATTAACTACACTCGCACTCACTCGAGCTGTTGATTGACATCGATGAACATCCCAGATGTTTTCCTTGCCAACAAAGAATGCATCACACAGTCGCGCAGCCAACAAATGGGATGACCAGTTCAATGCATAAACAATGAATCACGTTCCAAACCCGAAACAACAGCCGGTAATAAGCATCTGGTGAGAGAAACACCTGTGGACCTCGTTTGATTGCGGCGCGTCAAAATCCTCGGGGCTCATCTCAAACTGTACGTCCGTGTTTGACGAGGTAACATTGCTCATTCATCACATCGCTGCCGAGCAGGACGCGCTGACTGACTGACTTCTAATTCGATCGCGTTTGGCCGTCGCTGAGTGCTTGATGTTCGAGAAAAAGAAAAAGAAACCTGCCAGCTTCCATCATCTCCCCTCTGCTGGTTTGTCCAAGCTGGACCAGCAAAGACACAGGGTTTGTAATTATGATCAAGCAGCTGGCGTGGCGCCGCTACAGGGGGCCGACAACAACCCAGGTATGTTTTTATTCATTCATTCAGCATTACGATGTCGTAAAGGGTTAGAAAGCAGCTGATGAATTTAGTAATGAGGCTGAAAATGCCAATGTTTGCACTGCTCATGTTCACAACGCAACATTTGAAACGCCGAAGCAATTATGTGAGAAAACCCCCGATCGAGCCGACATGCTAGTGTTTTAATGGAGGTCACATTCAGGGTGTTAATGCAGTACGGCACTGTGGTGGCTGCCTCGTTATGAAAAGGCTGGTTTGGTCGTGTAAACACCAGATTTTATGGAAAGAAACCTGTACAACAGGATTTATTTCCCCCCCCCCCGGCTTCTGTCTCTTTGTATGCACCGTTCAATCCATTCAGGTCTGTGGAAATCGTATTAGCTCCACGACGCAGGAGAAAAAAGGACCGACGCAAAAACACGGCGGACAGACGGGGGGGGAAATGTCAGACACGGAGCAACAACACAGCAACCTGGAAATTATCCTCACAAGGACGATGATAATTATTACCCGTTATGCACCGTGGTCGTAGTTTTATAGCCCTGCACTGGAGTGACCATCGCAGAAGTCCCAACTCGTGCATTAATTATGGAATCTATTTTATCACAGCCAATTAGTTTACAATGCCAAAATTAAAAGGAGGATGTTTCGCATATGACAGTTAACGTCTCGCAGGGCCCGGTGCGAAAAATGTGACGTGGAGTATAATTGCATTTGCGTTAACGTTGATGTGGCTGTTACAGCGTCGTGTTTCCATCCCGGCGACAGAGAAACAGATTAAATCAGATGAAGTTTCAGCAGGTTTTTTGTGAACAATGTTGTAAAAATGGAAAACAAAAACATTTCAGAAAACTTTTTCCGACTCGACTGAATGGATATACTGGTTCTGTATCTTCAGCCTGTATCTGAGGATACTGCTGCTGCTAATTCATGACATTAGGAGCTACCTGCCTGTAAATTAATAACAGTCTAGATGTGTGTATATTCATATCTGTGAAATGTTTATAAATACACCGTGTAATCATCCTTTGCTGTTGCACTTTGCTCCTCTATTTTCTTTACCCATAATATTCTGTCTGTAATGAAAGGTGTATATATAATGATCATATCTGTGTATTTGTTTTATATACTGTGTCTCACTACCTGCTACTGTAAAAAGTAAATCTCCCCGATGTTGGATGAATAGAATTGATCTTATCTTATAACTGATTATACCAATATTTCTGCATCTTATGAATTTTACATCGACAACACTGGTATTTTACATCTGTGGTGAAGAATGGTATTACAACAGGGTAATCTCAAGCATAATACATTTGGAAATTCTCCACCTTTCTATGAATTCCATACGTCCCTAAAACTCAAAGTTGGAAATTGCGAAACAAACATTGAATTTACTGCAACGCACTGAATCCAGCATTTAACTTTTCCCTCCGCTCGCTCTCGTCTCTCCACCGTCACGGACCTGCTCTGAATCAACAGACTCTGTAAGTGACTTGACTTCTGAAGAGAGAGTGAAGGATGAGCCGAGAGTCGACCGCTCACACCACCAGACAATAAGATTATCCAAAGGCAATTAAACTTGGGGGCCTTGTCTTGAGAAAGTCTCCATCCCCTTTCATCCTTACCTTTCCCCTCCCCCTCCTCCGCACCCCATTGTTGTGTGATTAACTCCCGAGCACCAGTGGGGGGTGGGTGGGTGGGGGGGCTACATTCCCATTACCCAGATCTGTGGCGGGGACAAAACATTCGCTAATCACCAATCACTCCTTCGAGCAAGGCACTGGAGTCTCTGCCAGCGCTGCAATGTGAGTGATGTGCCGCCCAGTTCCTTCAAAGACTCGTTCTCTTTCTGTTAGAGTCGCACTCGACGCTTCACAGAGACGTGTTCCAATAAGTGTTGGCCTCTGTTGCCATGGCGCTCTAACCTACAAACGACAGGTGTACGCCATTGAACAGGGAACGTTCACTTTATTTCTAAAATACAGGATTTAGCCTGAGAGCTCGGGGGGGTGTTAGCTACTGAGGGATATTGTCGTTTGAGCACTTTCACGTTGTCACCACGTCAACAATTTTTGCAGCGGTTCTACGGTGGCTTTGGTTTGTTGTTCTGAAATCGGCTTCTGTTTTATTGTGGCCTTCATCAGTCGGTTGTTGTTCTGCAAGTTTCCAACACAATGTTGTGTTTAACCTTGGGTCATGCGTCAAACTCCAGAATATAGAGAGAGTTACTGTAGATGTAGTGATTTACTCTGCGTGTCCCATCTAGTAACATGGAGAAGGTAGGTTTTATGACCTATACCGCAGCCAGCCAACAGGGGGAGATCAAGATGATTCCACTTCACTTTTTCGCTGTCGTCCATCTTTATTAACAGCGATGAGCTCGACCCATAAATTACATCGGCTGTAAAAAGTGCAACTATTGGACAGTTTTTAGCTCATTGGTGCGATTTTGTGATAAAAGTGTAACAAGTTTGTTTTTTAAATAAATATCCTGATTATAATGTATGGTCAAAAGGGGAAACTGACATTTATATACACCAACACTGTCGCCCAGCAGCAACACTAGTGATCGATGTCGCTCTTTGCCTCAGAGATCCATCCTCTCGTACCTGAACCCGTCGAGCGTGCTGCTGCTCTGTTTGTGGTTGTTTTCCTCTCGGCTTCCTGCCCCGGCAGTTCACACCCAGATAAATCTGTACTTCTATGATCAATGCGCGTCTAAATTCCAATAAACCGACGCGCTGGAAAAAAAATCCCCTTAACTGGTGCTCCGCTGATCCGTAATTATCTTGTGATTTCGCTGTGACTTGGCTGATACCGTTCTCCATTCAGCGTGCGTCAAAACGTTTCAGAGTGTATTTGTTAATCCAAATAACAGGGTAATGAGAGTTTTACACCACACCAATTCAGCTGGAGCATTCTTAATTATGATATGTAATGAAAAATCATAATTGATGAACTGACTAGTAGCTCGGTAATGAATCACTTTCCATGCACATTTTATGCCAATTTCGTTTTGACTTTGAATAAACCCTAATTATCTACATTAGTGGAAGTCAATGCCTTAATATTTAATAAATCCTGGATAATCCCATAGCAATCAATTTAGATCAAAATCGTCTTCCACCAAAGGTAGAACTGCTCAGCAAACTCATCCGCTGTGGCCTGTAATGATGCCTATTTATATGCAGGAGCTTTGTCAGACTGCATGATGGGTAATTACTTTATTTACTTCTAATCATGTCAATGAACCATTGTGCAAGGGTTAGATTGGCTCAACTCATTATATTTATCATTCTTTTCTCTTCAGTATCACATGAAGATCTTCAGTCAGTTTTGAGAGCAGTGACGACGGCTCGGTGTCACCGCTCTGCTCTCGATGCTGCGTCTCACTGTGACGTCGTGAACTAAAAGGAATTCTCCTAAAGGGTTTTGAATGGATTGGTCAAGTCACATCAGCATTTGTTGCAATCCCCTGATTAAGATGCAAGGTCAATTTCTCTAGTTCCTTGTCATTCAAAGCTTTTGTTTTTTCCGTCAGTATTCATGCAGTTAATGTTTGGTTCAATAAGTATTTAAATAATCACATGCATTCTCCATTGATTTGTAATTGATTGAAACGTCTTGCCTTTAATAAATAAAAACAGACGACATCCGAATATCTGTTTTCGTATTTTTGGACTGATGCACAGTGAGTTGTTTTAATCCCCTTACAAACAAAGTGTGTCTTCCCTTCACCTTTCACAGTCTGGCCCATGTCGAATATTATTACAAATCAATTTCTATTTCAGAAAGAAAAAACAAGGTTGTATCAGATCTATAAACCAACTCAACAGTATTCACATTTGATATTTGTCAGGAGAGAACCTGTTTTTGGTTTTGGTATTCAGAGCAAAAGGCAGATCAAGGAATTTGTTTATACTTAAAATGAACATCGTGAGACAGGTCAATGAAGGACGATGAAAAGTTGTTGCAGATCCAAAATAAAAATCTGGATATAGTGAATATAGAATGGTTTCATGAGGGGGAGTGGTGGGCTGGAGGTATGAGTGACATTCTGCTTGATACTAAACCTGAAGCTGAATCCTGAAGTCGTCTGGAGCAGACGCTGCAGCACTTACCTGCTCCTCCTCCTCCACTCCTCAGCCGAGTGGAACTCAGAACCCACTGCATATGTTCCTACTTTTTACATTTTTTTTTTTTTTAAAACTTACTGCTTGTCATTCAATGAAGCCTGAAAAGAGGGAGCATTGCTTTAAGGTAGCGCACCCATTCAAATGGTAATGGGAAATGTCAAATCCTGCTTTTGAAATGCAAGCAGCGACACACGAGAGGGCTTTCAGGTGACACGCACTTTGCAGCGTCGCCACATTGCAGGAGTGGAAGCAGCCATTGCTGTCATGTCGGTGATGGATGACGGCTCTGTGCACCACAGCTAACTAACACTGAGTAGACGTGGTTAATTTAAGTGCCGCTAATTGATTTGGTTGAGAGTGTATTGATGATTGGATGCATTGACTGATGGTTAGTGAGCAAACAGAGCTCAAAGACGTTCAGGCTAACGAGGGCAACAACGCTGGACACTTAGGGATTCGATTATTTCAGAGAAAAACCCAAGTTGAGCTGAAATGAATAATTGATCCACTTAAAAATGATCTTGCTGCTATTTTGATCATTGATTAATTATTGAAATGCATGTAGAAGGAAAATGCCCAAGATTTCTAGTTACAGTTAATTAATCAATTAGATGATGCCTTCTAATATACAATCTATCCAATCAATATGCCTATTAATCAACACACGTCAGATTAATCAATAATGAAAAGAATTGCTGCCTTTAAAACAATTCACTGCTCTTATTTTGAAAGGATACAGTGTGTTCTTGCTTTACAGTGAGATAACCTCTTCACCCCTCCTCTCCTCTCAGGACCTCCATGTTTGCACCTCCTGCACACGCAAGCCTCCACTTAGTGCTACGGAAAAATATGTAAAATATATGCAGAGGTAGAAAGAAAGCGTCAGAGTGCTGATTAATTCCAGATTATGCTTAAGGAGAGGCAGCAGATTGGCATATATCTGGTGCATTGGCACTCTAACGAATGCAATACCAACCTGAAACCAATTAAGCTTCTCTGTCTTCCCTCTGGGGGTCTTTGTGCAGCAATAAGTTCCTAATTGCTTGGGCCCCAGTCTTTTTATCTCCCGTTTTATCTCTATATTGCAATGTTAATGTTAATTCGCGGGAAGTGCAGTTGATTAATGAGTGACTTTAATCAGGTTTTGAAATCACGGGATGCTCTCCCGATCCTTAGTGATCAGGGGAAAAAAAAACGTTTTTGATTTAAGTAAGTAAAAGAGAAATCCTTCTCGTTTCCCAGAGTGGATTTTTCTGTGAGGAATAAAGTCTTTTCTTCTAAGGGTTAGTCAATGAAAATGTTTCCTTTGTAAAATCTGAGTATAAAAGACACCGAGTTGACGTATGGCAACTGATATTAAAACCCAGTGGTGTCATTATTGGAGAGTATCTAGATAACCAGCGTCTGTGATTCCTGAGCAAGTGGAATCCTCGGCTATCAGATACAATAAAAAAAGACAGTAGGAAGAGGCAGTTAAGCTCCAGTCTTCGCCTCGTGTCATAATCCTTCCGATCTCAAAATCCAAAGTGTGATTTCTCCGCACACTCCGAGAATTTCCTCTCAGAAAATTACCATTTACCAATTACACAGTGTCAGGACTGATTCATATCACTTTAATGAGAAATGACAGCAGATAGAGGACAGCCACCTCGGGTTGGATTTCACTCTCAGTGGGCCGGGGGTTGATCTGTTGACAGAACTACCCAGCAGACACTGGGGGGGGGAGGCCGTCAGCAAGTCGTGTCCTCGCCGCTACAACGAGGAGCAGGAGGCCAGAGGAGGTGGAGAAAAGCTCTCAATCAATTAGGACTGACTTCGCCTGTATGGAGCTTCACTCACTTAATGTTGTTACCAACAGTTATTGTTTATCCGGGCTTAGCTTACGCTGTCATTCTGAAGGGATCGGTTTATTTTAGGACCGTTTACTGACTTGATATCATCGACTGTATATAAAGATGGACGACATGTCTCCACTTGCACAGAGCAGAAGTGAAGCCAAGGAGGTGGAACTGTAACATCGAGGTCCCGCATCATCACGCATCTCCGTGTTTTTATGGCATCAAATAACTAAGTAAAACCAAAAGTTACTGGAAAATGTTTTCCTCTCTTTATTCAAGAGCGTTGTCTTTCAGTTTGAGAGCAACACTTATTGATTTCATGTTCAGATTTAGTAAAGCTTTCACTTAAAACCCTGCGCTCGCACCAAAACTACGATATTTAGTTTTGGCTGCTTTAGATTTACTTCTGAGGGGAAGCCGGAGTTATAATAAAGCCGAGGAAAGCTGCAGTGCACTAACACGGAGGAGGTGGGGCTTGTGCGCTATACTGCAGACAGCCACTAGGGGTGCGATCAAGACGCTTTGACTTTTAGGGGGACCGTCACGTCATCGACCATTTTCTAAAGTCTATGCTCTGATATTTTCCAGGTTAACTTCCATCCAGACACAAAAACTATAAATAGGTTAATTGAGCTATTTTCCATAAAGCTCCCTGTGGTCAGGAAGTTAGAAATCACCACATGCGAATGAGGCGTTAAGGGTGTTGGTTGTTTTAAGGACCGTGTGGGTGTGAAAAGTTCATCGGCAAGTTGTGCTTGTGTGTGTTTGTGTTTGTGTGAGTAGATTTAAACCGATTCCTCCGAACCTGACTCCTGCCATGTGGTCTAACCCTGACTCTTGATTGCCACAATCAGTTTTTTCCCGGGGGCTCGGCGGACGCACAGCTTGCACTCTCACATTAGCTGCACTTTGCTGTAGCTCCGCGGTGTGAAGGATACGCAGGCAAACGCCAGAGATGCTTCCAGACTGGAGGTGATTATCAGCCCGGGATGGAAAAAAACGCAGCAAATGTCCATATGGTAGAATTATATACTATATATAAACATAAAGGTTGAAGCAGCCTTTCGCCCCCACTAAACAAACCTGAGAACTTCCTGTTCCTACAGATTGAAACGTCAAGAACTTAACTACATATAAAGTGAAACCAGTAACTGTATCATCCCGTCTTTACAGTAAGGCTGAAGTAATATTTAATTTGTTTTGCTAATTTAGTTTATTTTCTGCTTCTTCCTTCTTCTTAATGCGTTGTATTAAATGTCATGAAAACAGCTGGAATGTCTGTTTTGATTTCCAAACAGTTAAAAAAAAACCAAAGACGTGTTTGCAACATGACACAAAGAAGAGCAATGAATCCTCACATTTCAGAAACTGGAGCCACTGGATTCAAATTCGAGTTTTTGCTTCAGAAAAAAACTGAAATCTGACAAAAACGATTCATCACTCATCATAATGGTTGTTAATTAACGAATCCATTAATCAGCCACTTGATTCATTTGTACTTGGCAGCGTGAAATTAAAAAAAAACTCTCTTCAACGTGGTGATTCTGATATGAGAAGTTTAACTTTTTGTTTATACACGTTGATGTGGTTTGGTTCAGCTGCCTTCACGCACCGGTGAGACATGTCTCTCCTCCATGAAGCTCTATGTACAGGAGAGGGAAAGAATGGGGGAGAAGATGGAGAACGGGGGGAGTGTGACGGCGTGGAGGACGACAGATTTTCTGGGGATCAGGGTGTATTTACTGGTGGACAACAGTTTGTGCTGCTGGCCCACGGTGTGTATCAGCATGGCGTCGCTGATTTCTGTCCTGGTGCTGTGAATTCGAGCCGTGGCACAGACTCTCCCAGGCATGTTCTCAAATACATCAGTGGCATCCGTCACCATGACAACCCCTAACCGCCGCCATGCAACGGAATGGAGCACTATGCGTTGAGCAGCGCCAGCGCCGGTCCAGCGTGGAAAGTGCATCGTGCTCCTGTTCCAGGAAATTTCACTGATTGGCCTGATTTGTATGAATTTTAATTAAGGGGCCAAAATCTCTCAAAAACAGACTGTATTGTTTTTAATGGCACACGTTTCTACCACATATGAGACGGACGCACTTCCTGTTCCTACAAAGAAACGCTGAGAAATTGCTCCGATAATCACAGGGTCTTAACTACAGGGAAGCAATTAGTGGTCAAAACGACCATCAGCAAGTGTGATGTCTCTGTATCAAGGGAAACTCGTGATAAGCTGTAAAGCAAACATGTGGACTCATCGTCACTTTGCTTTTCTGAGCTGCGGCACTCGGCTAAAAGGAAGAAATAATAATAGTTTGTTTCTCTGGTTTGCAACATCCCTTCCCCCGGCATCACATTTTTCAGCCCGTAATTTCATTTCAATTCTTTTCAAATTAGCTCACAAAGAAAAAATGCAACAACAACAAAGTACAACACTGTTAAAAAGGACCTCATCCAGCTTGTGCCTCGGGCCCCGTTCTGACTGGTCAGGGTGTGAAATGTGAAGATTTAAATTAAAGAAATAATAAACGACTCAACTGAATCTACGCTTCTGCAGGATTTCAGTCCATTGATCTATTTGCAAAACGATTGCGGATCAAGTGTTTCTCCTTAATTCATTACCTCGTGACCTTAACTGACTCGCGGTGCAGCGATCGATAAATCACAGTTGGCCTCCGTTTGACACAAACAACACGTGGCCACTTATGCTAATCGTTATTGACGATGACAGAAAGAAACAGAAGAAAATATTAAAATGCACCATCACATCAAGGCCGTCCTTCTGGCTAGGAACGAAATAAAGATTTGAAACTTGGGTCTCTTGCTCCAGAAAATGTCCGTACCCAATTTTCTGGCCATTTTCTAAAGTCCATGTCTGAAAGCCGCTAAACAAACATCTTGGTATTTATGTTAAAAAATTCCACAAAGATGAACTGCGACCTCTACCGAATTTATTCCTGCTCATCCCGACACTTGTCATGCGGACTCTCGGTCGGAGGCAGAACTCCACTGTAACCACTGTAAGCTTTTGTCGTGGCCTCGCTCAGAGAACTCGGGATTTGAGTTCGCAGCGACGACAGCTCAGGCGTTCCTTTCTCTTCTAAACATTATGTATCCAGTGGCTTTTGTATTTTCCAAGGCCACTGTCAAACAAGTGTCGCCCTTTACTCCACTTACATTTCAGTTTTGTGCTTGAAGCCTCTACAGTGTAGAGCTGTCAGTGAAGAACGGCGAAAAATTCCCTCTTTTCATCCTCCAAAAAAACAACAAAACAACAACCCACGTTTAGAATTTCTTTTGTAGTAACATTTATGGGCCAACCCGTGTCTTCTAATACATTGCTTCTGCTGATCCCCGTTGTATTTCATTTCTAAGCAACTGAAATTGCTCGCAGACGAGCTGCTACCCAGCAGAAGATTAATTAATTTCAGGTTCTCTGGATTCCTGAGTGTTTGATTTGGGCTTACCTCCTGTTTTGTTTGACTTTTTTTGGCGACAAATTGGGCTTAAAGGAAAAAATCCTCCCTCAGATTCTCCCGAAGCATCAGATATCTTCGCTCAGCGCTGTGATGCCGCGGCTCCCGTCTTTGTCGCCTCCACCTGCCTCGTCTACTTCAATTAGTGACTTTCTTCATCTCCCAGGAGGACTTTTGACAACCCCCCATTGAAGGGGGTGTGAACCTGTTGCTTTCAATGACAGAGGCACATAAATAGCTTGAAATTGCAATCATTCAACTGGGAGTTATGTGTTTAGTTGGAGGGAGTAGAAGCGATAGAGGAATGTAATGGCAAGGTATCCTCCACCAGCTTTTTGAGAGCGAGCCAGCGCCAATTATTACCGGGTGTCTTTCCAGCGTGACGCCGGCGTTCTGGCCTCAAACCAATCTGTGCACAAAACATCATAAAAATCTATATCGTTTGCACAATCTCTCTCTCTCTCTCTCACACACACACACACACGGACCAGAAAAAACCTTTTGCTTCTTATTACCACACTCACATTTTACATAACGTCCACATTATAACGTTACATAAATGTATTTCTAGAAAACCTAAACTTTCTGTTCATGAATAAAACCCACAGTGTTTAATATTAATTTAATCGTGGGAGTGGGATCTCTCCGTCAGCACATTATTTAAGTGAGAATAGTTATGACCGAGCGGAATGTGTGTGTTCTTAAATTTCAGTCGCTGCAGCAAATGGAGCTCGGAGAGCAAACCGGGGATTTTCAGTCACATCAGGAAAAAAAAAGGGTCACAGGAGGCGGGGGCTTTACCCAGCATGCACTGGGCAGAAGTCAGGCAAACACTGACAGACAAAAACATCTCAGGTATTCAGTGCACTGCGCCTTTGCTCTGTTACTGAATCCTTCGCACACCGGGTATAACAGGCAGGATTTATATATATATAAATATATGTATGTACTGTAGGCATCACTCTCTCAGGATGTTCCCTCCTTCCTGTCTTCAAGTCCACATGTTCACACTCCAGTCAACATCTGGAGGCGACAGCTGTATGTGATTGTTCAGCATACGACGGAACATAAGAGAATCTATGTTCCGTCACTTTTCCCTCTTGAAGTATTTTTTTTGGTGTCTTAATGAAAGTTTAATTCTGGTTTTTCTTAAGTTCTTCAATAAGAGCCAGTTATTAGTAAATAAATAAAAAAAATGTGAAAATAAAGTTTCATCTCCTCTTATATTTCAAACAAAGAGAAATAAATGGCCGCGCTGTTGATCAACCCCAACTGTTCCTTCATTATTTCTCGCTGTGGTTTCATCCAACCCGCTCTGGTGAAGCTCGGGAATCTCGCACATGGAGTTTGTTTTGGCGGTAAGTAATGTTTCAACACATGGTATCGCAACCTGACATTTGTCATTTCATTATTACACCCAATCTGTTTGTGCTGTGCGAGGAGAAAAGGCCGTTGCTCCGCAGCACGTTCCCGCCTCACGGCTTTGATTTCCCCCCCCCCAAAAAAAATATTCCTCATTATTAATCATTTTTGAAATGAAATGAAATGCACCACGTTTGTATTGATCGCGGTTCTAAAGATATCCTATCCACCGTTAGCTTTGCGGCTAAATGAATAATTGTCTCGCCGGACAACGTCTCAGACCATGTGCATCAATGTCACTGGGAAATGACAGCGAGTGAAAGAAAAGAAAAAAGTGCTCGAAGGCTCGAAATAAACCAGGAGGGAAATGTATAAAAAAATAAATATGCTCATACGACATAATAACCAATATGCCCTTAAAGTCCTCTGCTGTCAGCGAGTGCACCAAACTAGTCAGAAACCCATCGGCAGGTTGTTTTTCTTTCAATGAACATCTCAGGTACTGTAATGGAGGAGACCACCCAGGATGAATTGAAGCTGACAGCTTGTCTGTCAAATTTATTTCCATGACAGGCATTTATTTCAAATACATCATGTGCTGTTATACCTGGGGGAGAGGGAAAAATATCCCAGTGACAGTGTATTGATATAAACAGGGTTTCCTGGCACTGGATATTAATCATACTTTGGATAATCAGCCACCATTTGTACTGCGGCTGCACGGAGACATGTAATCTGCCTGCAGCCTTCAGTCATCACAGACTTATGGAAGATGCAGACTTTAGTGAATGCGGAATCATCAGAGCCGTGATTAAGCATTGTGTGGTTTACCTTTAATTATCCGTGGGCTAATTTAAAGCATTGCCTCTGATGACAGCTTTAATGGCGACGCAGACGTCAAACTCAAAGCAATTTGGATTGATCGAGAATTGTCTGAGCAGTAAAGTTTTACAAGCCGGAGACGCTCAGCTCGTCTTGCGCCGACCACATGAAATATTGGAATGAATTGGCTTCAAATTATAGATCAATGAGAGTCATTTGCATTGCTTTGATTCCGGGACGATACAGAAAGTATCAATGCAGTTCCGAGACTTAAAAGCCTTTGGAGAGTCCCTATATAGACTCGTACTCTATTCACATTTGGATTAATTCATGTTCTGATATGAATTTGTCAAGAGCAATGCATCTTTAAAAGAAGTGCCCGCATTAGAACCAAATTAAAAAACCTGAACATTTGCTTTGCACTGCTGCTGCGGAGAAGCCGAAGCCCAGAGCTCCCACTGACATTATGAGCTGGACAAATCGGTGTCACATCTTCCACCTGGCAGGACGTCTTCACGCCTGGACATAGGTGGCCTTTTTTGACACTAATACGCGTCCGAGGGGGGAAGGAGGCGGTGAAATCCAGCTGAAAACCGGCCAGTGGCACAGAGCTGAGGCCTGTTTGGCTCCGATCTCGTCGCCGACTCCCTCCCAAGTTCACAGATGCTCCTCGCAGATGAGACACGAGGTGCAAAAAAATAACAAAGTGCCGCCGCCGCCGCCGCGCATGTTGTTAATCTGGACCCAGCGGATTACAGTGGAGACGCCTGTCAGGGACAGTGAGTGACGTGGAATGAACGAGGCTGTGTGATCGCAGGGGCACGAGGGGGGGACATCCATCCGGTGCCGCGGTGGCAGCGGGGGAAACGGGTCACATCTTCCTGTAGTTTACACTTTAATGAACTGTCCTGATTCCTGTCATTATTTCTGCTAATTGAATTCGCTGTTCCTCTCTGTGCGGGCTGGGATTGCCATTTTTTTTTATCTGCCACCCTGTGTATAGGGGGCAGGAATGCAGAGCTTATTAAAATGCAACATTTCCATCCCACCATTTGCATCTAATTTTGTCTAACATTTTCGCAAAATATTCATACAGTGCAGCATCCTATGGCTCCATGTCTCATTGATATTCCAGCGCTGTACGGTGCTAAATAGCCATGGTTTGATAGACTGATTCACAATATAATGTCAATCAAACATTCTGGACACCACCACCAACAGGAACCAAAGGTATCGGGCATGTTTTATTCATACTAGCTCTAAATTTTTCATTTTATTCGGACTTTCTGCAAAAATAACAGTTCAGGCCCCCGTTAGAAAAATAAACACAAGACTAAAAGGTGGCCACAACAAGCCAGTTGTAAGCGGAACGTGTTTATTCAGTTGTTATCGGTATAATTAGGTTCATTAGAATAATTAAGCAATCTGTCTACTGAGCATAATGACTTGAATAGCAAAAGGCTGAAGCTCCTCTAAGTGTTCGGATGATTGACTGTTGTCTCGGGGCAGTTTCTGGGGGTGAATGTTTGTGTATTTGCTTTGTCATCGCGATGTCTTCGTGATTTATGGACTGGAGTGAATCCACAGAACATGTAATCACACAAGTAATGAGCCAAAAAAACGGAGAATACAAACTTCCCAGGAGCCGAGACGCAGAATCAGGTGAAGGTCTCGCCGCCACCTTCTTCTTCTTCTGTAAATGGGGACACACTAAATGGGCCACCGTGCACGCTTTGCGGAACAACAATTCCAATAATTACAGTGCGAGCCGAGGCCAAGGACAGGCAGAGGTAGAGTTGGCTCACTTGAACTCGCAGTTGTTTATATGTGTCAGTGAAATATGAATTTCCATCACTTGTTTTGGAAGAATATAAAACAAAAACGATGATACCTGTTTCTTATTTGTCAAATTATAATGAAAGAGATTCAGTGAGAAGAGCTTCGGGCCTGATTGCTCAGACGCTCAGTGACGAGTCGGCCTGTGACTTCCACACTTTACCTGGTGAGTCAAGTAAAGTGGAACAAAGGAAAAGGTTTTACTGGAGGTTTGACGCCCATCCACACAAATATACGCTTTTAAATTCTGAAAAAGACAATGCATTCATCTCTCATATGCAACTACATTCATTTATTAAGTATTAAAAACGACCAATAACAATAAAACATAACCTCCTTGGCCTTTACGCTGCAGAATGTGAACCATCACATCCACAGACTGTAAATAAAGATGGAAGAGGTTTCTTCACGTCTTCCCACCGTCCAGAAAAGAAGCCAAAACCTCCTGCACAAGAGCGCCGCCATCTTGTGCCAATGAGTAGTGATCGTGGTGTGAAGCTGAAGCAAGATTTGTCGTGATAAGACTTTTTAATTTGGCTTGTGTCCCACCTGCTAACACGGAGGAGGCACGGTTTATGACCTACACTGTAACCTTTGGGCGCCATCATGGTTTCTATCTTTTAAATACAGACTGTGGTCACACCAGTATGTGTTTAGGGTCGTGCAACAGAAGTTAAGGTTTGTAAAAGATTTTTGTCTTTGAATTTGAATTTGTCGTTCCCTCACCTCAACCGTGTAAGTGACGGGGACGACGGATCTATTTTGCCAGAAAACAAACAAGTCGTGTGTGAATATTTTACTAATATCTACACAAATACTCAATTTAACAAAACGCTGTCATCGTGATAGCAGAAGGTGTAAACCTGTCGCAATCACATTCCCGGTAAAATGTTTTGCTTCGTGCAAATTATTGGTGTATGAGTGTAATTTGTCGGAGACACGATTGAAGAGTGTCACACTACTGCCGCTTTGCCACTTGATTATTTGAGGCAATTTACACAAACAACCGATGCTTTTCTTTTTTCTGTTTTCTGCTGAAGTGCCACTCAAAAGCAAAATGATGTGAGATGAGTAATGATATTCAAGCCGGAGTCCAGCGCCGGCAGCGGTGTCCTAACCCTAACCCTAACCCTAACACACAGACCGCACGGCGGAAGCTTCCAGACGCCGAGGCTTGAACCGACTTTTAGTTTTTAGTTATTATTTCAGTTGAAGGGCAACATTTCTGCTCCCAGCACACCACGAGGCCTCCGACACTGTTCACTCACATCCTCCAGAAAGCCAATAAACTATATCTTATTCATGACCGGAGATACAAAGGTTAGTATTTCTTTCTTACTTAATTTCCCATAAGTAAATATTTCAGAAAAAGACAGTAGCTCCTGACAAGTGGATACGACTGCAGCCCAAAATAACACATGTCAACAAAAGGATGATTTCTTTCTTATAAATGTTATTCTTGATTATAATTCAGGAATATTGTGCTTCTACAAAAAGCTTCTTCTTGTTTGTTCGGTGTTGTTCCTGTTGTCGTCTTGCATGAATATTCATGTGTAGAAGTTTCTGTAAGTAATTGCATTTGCGGTGTTCTTTCACTGCGGACACTAAATTGAACTGAAATTAAATGGAGCGTCATAATTGCATCAGAGAAAGATAAATATTCCATACGTACGTCGCCCCGTGACACCACCATGAGCTCCAGGCAATGAGCCACAGAGTCTCACTTCACAGGCGACGACGACCTTCACGTTCTGGGTCAAAACATTTAGCAGCAAAAAAGACAAAAACAGACACTAAGGTTTCAGATCATTTGATTATTTTGCGACAGCCTGAACGTTATTATAGTTTAGATCATTTTCATGGAGTTAGCATGATGACGTCATAGGACAGAAGGGCGAGCTTCAAGAGGCTAATTAACGGATTCGATGGTAACATAGATAATTACATGTTTTGGGAAAATGTGCTTCAATGCTAATGTGGCATTTAAACAGATTCTTACTTTAATTAAAATGGTTACTGGGGAAAATCCCTCACCTGATCATCACCTATTTAATATATAAGATATAAGAAGTATTCAAAATTCTGTACAGAACCAGACTTCTGATGGAAGATTTGATCAATTTATTTTGTCCTTGGTTTGAAGCCAAATTAGATCAAATGTCATGTGCATATTAAGAATAAGAAATAAAAGTTGTTTCGTTTCTGCAGATTTAATTTATATAATCAATCTGAATTTTCTGCTGGAGCTGGAAGTAAAGGTCAGTTCCTGGTGGGGGTGGGTGGAGGTGGAGCACCGGAGAGGACACCCCCCCACCTGAGAACCATTTCCCCACAGTGATCATATTACATTCAGTCACAGTCTGGGTGGGGGGGAGAGGATGGACAGATCAGGAGAGAAACGATGAGATGTTTGACCACAGGACTCCAGAACCTCCTCAGTGCTTCTTATCACAAGTTCTTCAGGTGAATAGAATCCTAATGTTATTTGCTGTGGATCCAGAAAAGGATTCGGACCTGAAGACAATATGAAATGTCCAATCAGCCATTCACTTTCAAAATGTCCAAAATTGTTTTCTTGCTCATCTTAAGGAACGATGCCAAACACATCGCAGCAAAATCTCTTAAGGGTTATTTCACCACCTAGAGAACCAGTGAAATCTCCTGAAAGCTCCCACTAGAACCCCGCTGAAGGACGACTGGGCCCTCGTTAAGTACCAGTATCCATCAAACCGCTGGAGGAGCACTTGAAGGTCAGTGGTTACTCCTTCCTTTTCTTTTTCAGAAGCCAAACACTGGGCTACCTGCAGATTATTGAGCCACAAACACAATACTGTGAATGACAAGCAGAACGTTTCCCCGGCATCTGCCTTAAGTCAAGTGTCCTACATATTTAAAAGACTATTAAAGCTTTAATGAAGTGTTCAGTGATGGGTGATTGAACGCGCACAGTCAAATGGAGTGATTATTATTCTGCCACATTTACACAATACCCTTCGTAAGCACCTGATGCCGCGCGGTTATTTATTTATTTGTTTAAATTAAACGTCTCCCAAAAGGAATTAAATGAGCAGAGATGCAGACCGCTCATTTCCATAATCTAATGCTGTGTTTATGAGCTGCCGTGGTGCAATTTGAATAAGAATGAATTGTGATAGAGATCCGGGGTCCGGCGGTGTGGACGAGTGCCTCCCCGAGGTTCCTGAGTGCCACACAGTCGAAGCTCCTGAATCCAAAGGCTGCTCCTGCGCCAACCGACGGGCGCCGTGCGAACACAACAAGTAAATAAACAATCAGGGAGGCTGAGTCTGGTCAGGTTTATTAATCCCTGCAGGGTGGAATAATTGCTGAGGCTTTCGTTTACGTGTTGGAGAAGAAAAACACACCTGCACACCTGGAGACACTGAAATGTCCCTGTTCACCTTTGGCATCGAGCACGTTACCGTTTTCTGTTCGATTCCGACGGTTATTGTTAATCCAGGTCTCCATGTAAAGCAGAGATCTAGGAACCCTAAGAACCTTGTGGTTGTTCCCGGAACCCGACTGGTGAATAAAGGCTCGTCCTCTGATCAATTTGTACCACGACATCCCTCATTTACCTTTTTGGCCTCTACGATAACGTAGAAATGTTTCTTTCTGATTTATGAAACTATTGACAGGACAGTGTCATCCGTCCCTTTCTTTCTAAAACCATTACAGATTGCTATTAACATTATAAAAGAGAAAGTTAAGATTCCGTTGTTTAGGCAGTACAAGTATTTGGTGGAGAAAGATGATGGACTGAGTTAAGAGGAGTGTTATTTTTTGGGGTTTGGGTACATTTGTTGTCATGGTTGCAACAATGAACACGTTCATGCTTTGAGAAAGGAAACAACAAAACAAAGCTCCACTGTTTTGTTTGAATATTGTAATGTCTCCGGATGAGTGTGAATATTTCATTTCATGTTTTCACTGAGAGCTGATTCTCCTCAAGGTGAAAGCAGCGCTCCAAACAGGCGTTTGAATAAGAATAATAACATGTTTTCACTGTCATACGCACGTCAGGACGATTTGATTCTGCATATTCAAGTGTTTCCGGGAGAAAATCCTAAAGCTATACGGGGGATTGTTGCGGATATTGATCGGTGTTTACAGTAGACAATAGTGCTGACTGTGCATCACACCCCCTGACGGCTGCTCCAGGTCGTCTCGCCACCGTCTTCGTCTTTGTCTTCGTCTCCGTCTGGGGATTTGAACAATGAGTCCGACAGCGTAGGTCCCATGTGGAGTTAAATATGTATTGTTTAAAATGTGAGAGAGCATTCTTCTTAACCACAAAGAGAAATAACAGGTATTTTGGTACAAAAATACTATGATATGTTGGGTTTTTTTTGGACACAGATAAATAAACAATTTAAACACAGGGACACAGGATTTAAAACTGGATTAATCCATTATTCATTTCGTGGGGCCTTTAAATCAGAAGTGGGCCAAACCGAGTAGTTAGTGCGGCTGCACACTGGGTCGATATATCAGACTAATTTTAACACACATGCCCCAAACTGGCTCTTCTCCCAATTCAGCAGCCACTGGGCACACTGGTAAAATAATGTGTTTGCTCTGTGAGATGCAAAAAGGCAAAGAAAGGAAAACAGGTGGACAAAGACAACCCTCAGGAGAAAGAGGACGTCCCTGCCGTGGTCTCTGTGGTTTGGACACCAAGACGTGTCCCTACAATAAAATATTCATCTTGAGGTTTAAGCCTCTCATTCTATTGTGTGTTTTCTTCTCACCTTCCTTTATTTGGGACCGAGCGGCTCTGTGTCCCACTTACAGGAGTTGAGACAGTGCTGCATGTGTCTCTGGGGCCGCGCTGAATAGGGAACCGAGGGGCCTTCGGAGACGGGAGGGAACATGCACAGCACGCGAGATAACGCGGAGGAACAATGGAAACCAAACCCCAACAGGACTGCTCGCACTGAGCCTACCTCCTGCAAACAACACGGAGCAACACGGGAAAGATGTTCGTCCAAATTCTCATAATGCATTACAGCCGCGAGACTATTTATATCTCGTCTCCTCCGATTCGCCGACGGTTCTGCGTCGTCTGCCATTGTCGCAGCGTTTCCCCTTCTCCTCTCCGTGTACATGTGGTTATGAATCACAGGAGACACTTTCAGTTCTGACGTCTGTCCACACGACCACCTGGACTGATCTGTGGGTTATTTATGAATATCAAAGTAGAGATGAAAGTACAAACATCCCGTATCACGTTATAACGTAAACTTTCTACATTATAACGTGATACGATACAAGTTTATAACGTGACCCGTATCACGTTATATGGTTTTAAGTGAAGACCATGCTTTGGCCGAGTGAGTAAATGCCGAAAAACTTGTGCGATGGGCAAATGTTGAAGATAAACGCAAACAGCAGGACAACATGCAGTGTTCTTACGAGAGTTGTGTGTCACTGAAAGTAAGTTAGACAAACCAATTACACCTGTGTGGCTTTCAAAGTGATTTTCACACAGATTGACCATGTTTGATTCAATTCTTTTTCCATTCAGTTTGATTTGTGAGGCTTCAAATCACAACACACATCATCTCAAAGTTGAGAACTTACAATATCAAAGAGAAACGAGCGAGAACCAGCGACTGCGGAAAATAAAAAACCAAACTTCCTGATCGACAGAAATACGACGACAAACACTTCAGACTTCTCAGGAATCTGCCGTGTTTTTCATTGAGGTGAATCAAACCCCTGTTGCTGCACCTGCGTCTGGGAAACTTGACAATATTGACTATGACTTATTTTAGAAGTGATGATATGTGATAGGATTTGAGTGATAACTTGATAGATTCCCCAAATCCATGAATTAATCCCTTAGGAAATCAGTGGAAATGATGAAAAACATCATATCTGGCAATGTTAAAGAAAGAAAAACTTGGATCAGCCCCACGAGCTGGATCATCACTAAAACTCAGGTAATTAAATTGTTAAATGGTAAAACTAATAATCCAAACAAACTTCTCATCCCAACCTCACAACACATCCTGCCTCACAACACAGAGGTCGACGCTCAAAGTTTCTCTATAATTACATAAAATATTGAAATAACATTTTGAAACCTTCTTGTTTTTCCAGTGTCAGGGTTGATGCCTCACCTTCATCAAAAGCTTTTTAAAAAAAGATCCTAATGAGTCTCCATTTTATGATGATTCATTTCATTCATATGAATTTTTCGGCCTTTATTCCCTGTTATTGAGAAGGTTATTATAAGTGGACACGACCTCCTGCTGGATGGCCCTTCTCTTATGAAACATCATTAATATAAGGAGTGTGGAGTGGGAGAGCGATCGAGGGAGGTGAGTGCCGCCACGTTAAAAAAGAAGCCGCTCCTCGGGTCAGCGTGTCAGGATGTTCTGTATATTCCAAAGCAGCGGCTGAAACTAATATTTCATTTGCGGATGAAGTGGTTATTTTTTGAGTCTCGAAAAATGTCAGAAAATTGTGAAAACTGTCCGTCACATTTTGTTGTGAAGTCTTTAAATGCCACGTTTTGTCTGAAAATATGAAAATGTTTAGTTTTACAGTCGCACGGGACAAGAAAAACAACAAAAATCAACTAATTCTACTTTAAAAACACATTTTTTCTCTCGGTACAGTTTCAGCTCTGGGGTGTATGATTTTTTTTTAACACCTACATTTCTCGCGCTACAAATTCACACGAGCGGTTTTCTCCAAACGAGCAAACTGCGGAGAAAAACACGACAATCGAGTGGCCAGAAAAAATCTGACGCTCCTTCAATTGGCGAGTGGCTGGAGGTCAAGTGAGGAATTACAAGCGTTTGCATTGCAGGTGTTGGGGAAGGTGGGGGGGGGGAAGCAGGCAGCGGCAGCAGGTGGTCTCATCAGGTTGTTGTGCTCTACTGTTGCTTGTAGCAAGTCATGTGGAAAAGTGGAGAGGAGCACTTAGGGTTGTCTGTGCTTGATTAATAAGGACACAGAGAGGCAAATATGTGCACACAGTCACTGGGTAATGAGCCGCAAATGTGATTAGGTCTTTACGCTGCACCTGCTTCCAATTGAGCATACAGCTTAGCCTCGGCGTGCAAAAAAAACCGCACACTGCCGGTGATAAACAACATCCCGGTGTTTGTTCGCTCTGTGTGTGTGTGTGTGTGTGTGTTGCGATACCTTTGAAGGTGTTGACAAGTGAATTCTTGATTGCGTCGCTGTATTCTCTTTAGAATTAAAACACAGACGTTACTTTCCCTTTTTCCAATAGGTGCCTTGATTGTATGACGCCGCTCCGGCAGAGCGCTGTCACCTCACGTTCAGTTTCATGGAGGGGTGTTTTGTGATCGGTGGGAAGTAAGAGTTCAAAAATTGGACACGAGGGTGAAGGTGGAGATCATCTCGGTGGGGTTTCCTCCCGCAGATGTTGATCACACCAGCTGTCATGTGAGCTTTGAAATTAAAAAAAAAAACTCCTGCACCTGATTTTGTACATTAAGGTTTAAAGCTAACTGGGCTCAAGGTTTTTCAATTTATCATTTCTGCGATGATACGCTTCCTCTCATTAAAGTTCAAACCCGGCGGTTTTGAACTTTATGTTTTTATGTTATGATCCATCGATTGGTTTCCAATCCAAACGTATGTTAGAAATATTTGTTTTCAAATATTATTAATAACACAATGACTCTGCCATTTGAAAATCCAAGATAATGACGTCAAATAACATTTTCAGCGTCATGAGACGTTTGCAAAGTTTCCTGTTTTCCATTTTGCTTTTATGGATACACCGACGTGATTAAGCATAAAATCGTTTTTGCTAATATTTCAAGACCAAAATCACTTCTTTAAAGTTTGAAAAAAAATTACTTTTCTTCTTTTTGACATTAAGGATAAACTCGTGTGTTGTCTCAGGATGTATCATTAAAAAAAATACAACTCACAATGAACTGACTTCCAAGCCTGAACTGCAGTGACACTAAAAACTCATTTAGAGAGAAATACCATCTTCTCTCCTCCACACACACACACACACACACACACACACACACACACACACACACACACACACACACACACGCAACACAATCCCAATTCATAGAGTGGAGAAGGAATAAGGATGAAATGTGTGTGTTTTCTTTAACACACTAAGTTATTAAAAGAGCTGGAAAGTTTTTGCTCCTCTCTTAGTTTCATTTGCATATTGTGGTATTAATAAAAATAATGTAACATCAGACGCCCTCTCTCTCTCTGGTGAATAGCCTGAATCTCTGCTGCTCTGCCCTTTCTCAAATGTCTCGGAGGTAGCGAAGGCCGCTCTGTCGAGGGCAATGAGGACACTTCTCTGCTTTTTAACATCTGCAGAAATTAAAATCACGCCTTTTCATTCTGTATTTCTGTTTGCACGAGTATTCACTGTCTTTTATATCATGTATTTGTCTATTACTACTTTTGTCGGGTTGCAAAAATCAAGCACTTTGCTCCGGGAAAGAATATCTAATAAAGTTTACTCACTTTCCTCTACTTGAAGATATCAATTGACCACTTGAAATGCAAATGAGTTTATATATTTTTTACTTGACATTTACATTTAAAGACTGTGAACCTCCGTCAGCAGTTAGTTTGATGTTTACAAACTTTCTCTTTCTATCCAATGTTCAAGTACGTCATCACTTGTATCACCCTCGGAATTGGAGTTGATATCAGTGACGACTTGATTTTAAGTTAAAGGAAAACAGAACAAAAATCCAAAGTGAAAGAACAACCCAAAGTAAAGTTGAACTCTGTGCAAAAAGTTTCCAGTTCTTCCCAGAGACGTGTGATCGACTGATCCTGGATCTGACCGGCGGATCCTCTGCTGCAGCTCCACACAGACTAATATCCACCTGTTGCTTTTCCCACACACACGAGCAGAGACACTGGGACGTTTTCCACCGGTGCAATCAACTCCTCGTGAATTTCACTTGCCAGGTAAAAAAAAAGAAAGATGCAGCACACGTAATCACATCGGCTGGAAAACAAAGAGGTATGGACGTTTGATTAGCTGTTTACACCCAGTGATCATGAAAGATTCAGCTGTGGCCAACTCCCCCCCCTCAGCCAACGAGCCTGTTGACCGTCCACCGGTTGTTTGCAGAGCTGGCTGCCGGCCGCTGGACAAACAGCCGCCTGCTCATGAAGTCCAGCCGGCTACTTTATTACCTCGTCGCCTCAAACAGCGACCTGGGCCTGTGTGGAGCCGAGCGGCAGAAGGTAACCGGTCTTTATTTGAGGCAGAGGCAGGACTTTATTTCTGATTCTGCGTGTTTGAGAATCTGTCTCGTTTTAATACAAAGAGCTGCTGGCCTTCTGCTCTCAGACACACACACACAGACACACACACACACACACACACACCATATTTTGCATTGACTTCCATTCATTGTGGACAGCTGATCAAAACCTTAACCGTAACCAAATCTACATCACACTTCTATATCACCCTTTTCTGTCACACTGACACAACTTAAATCTAGGTATATTGCTCCCCCTTGTTTATTCTCACTAATTGTCTCGAACAGATTATTTCTAACCGTGCTGGTCGCGCTGCTCGTCGTTCAGATTGCATTGTTTATCAAAGTAAAGAGCAAAAATACAGATGCATGGCTGTGAAGTGATTTGCGAGGCCTTGACGTCTTCCTCTCAGCAGAGCTGGCTCATGCAAACCCAATAAACCTGTCCTCATCGAGTTACGGTCGTGTTAACACCCACGCAGAGTAAAGCAGGGCAGCTGAACCCGGGAGTTGCAATCTCGTGACATCTGACTAAACTATGGCAAAAAGGGAAATTTAATTTCCACTCCGCCATTGATCAGTTCGGAGCGACGAGGACGGCCGGCGCTGGAGAGGTGGAGGAAATGTGATCAGGTGACCGGGCTCACTGTCAGGAAATCTATTTTTACCGAGAGCTCTTTGTTTTGTTATTTCCACTGTTTATCGGATCTGAACCTCAAACCTGAAGGAAGGTTTGTGACACATGTTACACTGGTTTAATAATTTCTGAAAACAGTTTCCAGCTGTTATTCAGGAGGTAACAGAAAATTAAAAACCAGATTACGTCTAACATTAAGGATTTCATTATTAGCCTGGCGTGTAAAAGCAATATCTTGTACATGCCTTTTTTCCAATGGGGCCATAGATTATCAAATTAATTAATTGTTAGGCGAATTCTAGATTATTAAATGAACTTTATAGTTGTTCTTCTTCAAAATGGAGGATCTAAGAATAGACTGAACACATTATAAAGGCCCGAGAGGTAATTCTGTAATTCTGAGCCAAACAAATGAAACCGACTTCACCAGAAAAAGCACTGATCTCGCAGTTTGATTCACGTCCGATGAAAGTGTCGACTAATCGCTCTGGATTTAAAATGTGTGTCCCTGAAATAACTGGTGAGAAGTCGCAGATCTGTTGGATGATTTTTGTTCAATTTGACTTTTCGAGCCACACGAACAGAAGCTCAGTTATTGCAGCAGGACGGACGGACCCAGCGTGAGGACGGACGGACTCAGCGTGAGGACGGACGGACTCAGCGTGAGGACGTCACGTGTCCTGTGATGTCTGCGGAGTTTCCTCCTCACCTCCGGCCACAGCTCCGGTCGAGGGGGATTCACAACAATACTCGTGACTCGTGCACATTCGTGAATCCTCTGCACTATTTACACGTGCAGATTTTATCCAGAGACAATTATTGTGTGTTGACAGGTGTTGATTGGATCGTGTCCGTCCTCTCATGGAGCGGATGTGTTGCTCCAAACTGTCAGAAACATTAGATGTGACGGGTGTGGAGTTTACATTTTTTACACCCTGAGGGAGATTAACGCTGATGATTTTATTTATTTATGTGAAGAGGCTGTTTTAAAATACGATATTCCGCATTAGCATGTCATGATAAAATCAGGAGTATTAAAAAAACATGTTTAACAGACGTACGGACATTAGCAAGTCATAGTATATTCGATCCAATATACACATATGCAGTATAAGGAAACTGATGAAACAACACCAGGGGTAGGAACTGTCATTATCAATATATTATCATCATCTTAAATAAAACAAGACCCCCCGTTTTGGCTGTGCAGTAATGCAAATGCACACGACTGAAGAGGTCAGGTCTCATGTTTTAAGCATCTCGTACAATATCTGAATGCAAATATATACGTACAGAGATATTTCTTTGTTGTATAATATAGTATGTATATATATATATATATATATATATAGCATATATCATTATGAGACAAATTGTGATTGGTGAATATGGGCTTCGATGTCAATGTTAGCAACCTCTGCAAAACTGATGCTATATTTTATGTTTGTGAGGTCACGGCTGTTCCTTCATAATTTATAAGATAATGTGTGTATTCCCAATTGGGTGTGTAAATAATTAATGTATCATACTTGCACACAGCGCTTTATTTAGAATACAAAATATGCTGACATGGTAAATTAGCAGCAACGAGTCAACTCTGTAAGTTCGGTTCAAATAGCAACGATAAGTAAAATCGTACTTTATTGCGATTGGAACATGTAGTAAATTAAGCTTTATCAATAACTGTTGGTGGCGCTAGAGGAAACATCAGGGAACCTGAGGAAACTAGAGGAAACATCAGGGAACCGCCTGGGTCGTCAGGATTTATCCTCTGGGAGCCACGAATGGTTCAAACCTCTCGTGGAAATAAAGACAAACTAAATGTCCGCCTCACGGTGGCGCTACAGGAAAAAGTTCACCCTCCTGTCTGCAGCGTTTCCTCCCGAGCTGCAGTTTGACATCCTGCAAACAGACGTGAATTATAACCTCTCATTAACAAGTAGCATATCTAATATTCAAAGCACGATGAAGTGATAACACTGCATGTTTTGTTGAATCATCAGTAAATTCACAGGTCGTCAGAAAATCCAAGCGAGCGTCTCTCAGCTGGAGACACTGGAGACACTGGAGACACCCGAGTGAGTCACCAGGTGACGCTCTGCATGAGAAGCACACTCCTGCGTAATCACCAGCCCTGTTCATAATTGACTGACTGAACTTGATTGACTACCGCTGCAGATGTTCATGTAGCAGGCGAGTTCCACACAAGGCCCCATATGCTCACAGGCAGCGGCTGCATGAAAGACGGCGGCCGCGATTGGTTTTCTCCTCACGGCCGCCGCGTCTCGTAATGTCAGTTTTTATAGGCTTCAGTGAAAGAGTCACTAATATCCCGTACATGATGAGTGGAGGCTTTACATGAGCGTAAAACCCACAAATCAGAATGTAAATCAGAGTGTTTACCAGTGTCGGTGGTGTATTAGGAACAGAAGATGGTGGAGTTAGTGATTCTGGGAGTTTAATGATGAAGCCTGGCACCACGGGGACCGTACGTGTGCACGCTGCATGTGCAGAGGCAGGAGGAGATGGAGGCTTTAAAGATGACGTGAAATTAAAATGTATTAAAGGAGACGTGAGCAACGCGCGGCCCCGGACGGTGGATGTGTTTCAAGTGATTAATTGGGCAGAGCTGTCGGAGTGCTCAGCCTCTCTGGTCACACAAGTAGATTCCTTATTTTTTCAAAATATAAATTCTCCCATAATATCGTCCTCCTTAGATCAAGATCAGTCGGGGGTTATTTCTACAAATGATCATTACTCTTGACTGTGTACCTGTCGCTTCCTTCCACAGATCAAATCACAGTTATTACCACTGGAATACCACATGTTGCTCGGTAATGTTTTTCACGGGTTACACATTACTGGGATGGATCCGGCTTTGATTTCACTAATGCAATGATTAAAACGGAGTCGCAAACAGAATGATCTTAAAAATGTACTTTAGACGTTGATCGGTTTTAAAAGGGAAAGATCTCCAAACCAAAACAAGCCTACAGGGAAGACTAGCTCCACAAATCAGCGTCTAGCGTCCGGATCTGTAATGTTTTGGCTTCATTTCAACGTAAGGAACTAGAGATGTTTGTCCATGTTTATAAAAGGTCTATGGTCCGGCACTACTGGTACTAAAAAGCCAGTGAATATTGTATCGTATAGTTAACGAGGGAAATCATATGAGATGTCTTCTATCTGACCGATTCTATCATTAATATAAACCTATATCATGACGGTAAAAAACACAATTCCCGGCATCTGCGTCCCCTGATGTGGACAACATGTGGAATTCCAGGAGGCGCAGCACCATGTGGCAAAAGAAGAAAAGAAAAAGTGGATGTTTTCAGGAGCCTCACATCTAAACGGTGAGCCCCGCAGCAGTGACCTCCTTCTGCATCAGTTTACCCTTCTGCCGGAGCCTGCAGTCACTCCCCCGAGGGTTGGAGAGGTTCTCAGGCGAACCGGCTCGCAGGCTGGGTTATCGTACCTTTGGATCACGGATAAAGGCAACAATTGATTCATTATCTCTGTGCATCAGCTCCCTGCGGCTGATATGGATACTTGTCAAAGTGTTGGTTGGTTTAATGGGCAAACATTCAAGGTCGGAGCGAACTAAATAAGACAAGGAGCGGAGATAAAAGGGGCGGCCGTGTAATTTGCTGCTGCTTCGAAGTAGCAACACGATGACGGGAAACAGTTTTTTAAAAAAGCGACAGAAAATGCTTTTCAGAGATAATCCTTGAGGCTGTTTAGCTGACTTTGCGTAAAGAGCCCTCTCTTCATCCCCTCGACCTTATTGTGATCCGCTTGTTTTCCAGCCATATTTCGCTGAATCGATCCCACGTTCATGTTTAATTTTCTCTTATCACAACCTTGTGCAACTCGAACGAGCAACAGCGAACCCGTGACATCGTGGCTGACACCAGTTCAACCTCCAGCAGTTTCCCGTATCCCAGTAATTTTCAAGTGGAGCCGAATATATTCTCGTGTGTTATTAATCTGAGTTTCTCTCCAAAAGCACTTCTCGAATCCGCTTCTCCTCCTCAATAGACAAAGGGGGATCCATTTTCTAGTTCAAGGGAATTCAAATAAGGGGGGGAAGAGCGAGGCTTATCTGATCAGAAGTGAGGCCTTTGAACAGAAACGCTGACACGATCATTAAACTGCGGCACGGAGACAGTAATATAGTACAGTACTGATACTTTTGTTCACCTATTGGCAGCATAATAGATTACAGGGCCCCTTTCGACTCGACATGCTCGGCTTGCAATTTTTGTTATGTAAAAAGCTTGTGATCAGTATGTACAGTTTTGATAGAATATTCATGCGATGAATAGTTAACATGCGTCTCAGCCTCTTAAACCCTCATGCGGGCAAACGTCTTTGACCAAGCTGAGAGGGGGCTTCATGCAATCTGGTCTCTTGGCACTTTCACCTACTGCGTTATGTCCGCTTTCTAATTATCAATCAGGAGAATGTATTTCTGCTCAGTGATGAATGGGTTACTGTAGATTTAAGGGGGTGGGGGGGAGGGGGGAGCAAGGCATTGAAATCGATGTACTACAGACCTCGATCTCAGGGAGGTCTGCAGAAATGTGTTTAGACTCGTGCACTTAATCAAAGGTTATTCGCTAATCCCTCAGCGTCTCACTAACAACTTCCTGGAGTGTCTTGCAATGTCAGTGTGCACACATCATAGGTCACACCCCCTGTCCCCGTCCGTCCCCCGTCCCCGTCCCCCACTACCCTCCAACCCTGCTGCGTCTCTAGTCCAAGTGTCACATCCAGTTAAGTGAGTGAAGCTGCCACTCTGCTGCACCAGCCACTGGCATTGTTTGTGTCAGTCAAAGCCAAATCGGAAATCAGTGGCTTGCAAAAAAGAACCCGAGTTATTCAGAGTCACAATCCAAAGCCGGGAGGTGTTGACAGAAAGAGAACGAGTAATCTGAATGAGGACAGAAACAAAAACAAGCAGGTGAACCCAGCAGGTTTTTCTGATGCAGGTAAACTCAAACAAGCCGGTTCTTGCAAATGTGGGGAACGTTCAGGCGAAGGGGGCGGAGCCTGTAGAGCAGCAGGAGGCAGAATATGACGTATAAATACCGCTATGGAAATTAGGTGTTTTTGTTTAAAGCACATCAACACCAGCGTCGGCCCTTATCGCCAAAAGCACTCAGATCTCGTCGTCTTTCCAAGTTGACGTCTTCGTCCTTAATCTTTTTAATTCTGAAGTATTTCTTTTCATTTTTCATCAATCATATGTTACAATCGTCATAAAAACACCCAGTTGCTCGACATTATCTGGATGTATTCTCATATGGCCTGAAAGGATAGTTTCCCAACATTTAAGTTCTGAAGAAAAGACGAGAGAGCAACCGACTCGAACATTTGCTTTCTCCGGCTCCTCTTCAGCAAAATGTCTGGACTTCGGGTTCAAGGCCGACATCAGCTTTAGTTTCACCACAACTAAAAAATTTTAATTAACAAAAATCAGTTGAAGTAAATAGAAAAGTAACACATTTTATGAAATAGACCGAAGTTCAGGTGGCAGAAACCTCGTGTCTCCACGGTCTGGCCGTCTCCCCGAGCCGACCCGAAACACAAAGGCAGGAGATGATCGAGTCTTAGTGTCAATACATCAGCCCAGAAAATTACCTCTTCTCTGCTTGGCCTACTTTAATCTCTCGCCCTCTATTGAGGGAGTGAACACTCGCTCCTCTGTCCTATTGACAACGTAAAATAGGTTTGCCAGCTTGATTGACAACTTTGTCCACCTGACAAAATGTAATGCAGTCGAGGACAAAAAACAGATCAGGAATTCTGTGGACCCAATCTGCTGCTGCCGATTACATTTTCTCTGCCGTCTTCTTCTTTATTGTATCACATGGGTCTTTTGAAGTATTGAGGCAGAGTGTTTCATTGTGAGTTCTCTGCTCCCGAGAAAGTGTGTGTGTGTGTGTGTGAGAGTGTGCGTGTGTGTGTCTGTGAGTGTGAGTGCGCACAGGGTTGCATAAATATTTGGAAAATATTCCACAAAGCTCGACATAAAAGTCATTAGCATTACATTACACTGACATTTTGAGTCGGAAATAACAAAGTACAAAAACCTGAATTCTTCAGTCGCCAAAATAACACAACACACAATCAGCAGCCGGAGTGCGAGAGCCAGAAACCCAGTGCTCTATTTTTGTTTTAGCAATTGGAGCTAAACAACTCGCTGCAATTGCAGATATCAAACCACACATCCTACTAAAGGCAAATGTCTTAAAAAACCAATCAAGTCCTGACCAGAGGGTGGAAACGAAACTACTATCACTTAAAAAGGTATCCACGGGCTAATTTGAGTTTGTTATAAAAAAAAATGTTTCCCAGAAACTGTGCTGCTGCTGCTGCTGCCGTGGAAACCTGGATATTCAGCACCGCGTTATGATTTCAGCATCGGAGAAATCTCTATATAATGAAAATGAACATTTGCAGAGGGACCGAAAGTCATTTCAACCCATGAAGGTGTCAAAGCAATTCACCTTCGGGTTAACTAACAGCCACGTGAAGGGGGGGCTGCACGTTCCAAGGCCTTTAGTGGCTGATAGCGGGGAGAGAAAAAAACCCCATAATTAATTAACAAATATTCATCGTTAAATAAAAATAACGCTCTTTTTTTAAAAAAATGTTTAATAAGTCGGCTCATGGTGTCAGTGATGTTGAGGAGATCAATCGTTTAGAGTGCACTTGTTACCGCGTGCTGATGGATCATGAGGCAAATGTGCCGCATTTTTTTTTTTTACAGTTTACTTAACAGCGTTGACAGATTTCAAACTAAAATATCCATGAGAGATACAAGACATGACGTGTCACTTCGCCATCCACCGACAAAAAAAGAGAGAAAGCGGTGGTGTGTTATTAAAAAAAAGATGCTGAGTGTGTGTGTGTGTGTGTGTGTGTGTGTGTGTGTGTGCGAGCAATCAGCAGCATTTAAAGCAACACTGACGATCCTCCGCGAGTCGGCTCGTGTTACAATCAAATGAAACAGCTTTGAATTCGCAATCGTCAAATATTTGATTTCTATTCCGGAGTGACCTTTTCATTGTGTGCCGTGTCAACGCAATTACAGCTTCCAACGAGCGTTAAAATCACCGTCTCCTTGGAAAAGTCTCGCAAGCAACGACCACAGTGTCGCCCGAACGTGTCAACATAATTGAATTAGCCGAGGATAATGACGGCCACGAGCTTGGACTGTGCCAATAAAGATGTTCAGATGTGGTTCCCAGATACTGGAGACGTTCTGCGGCTCGCCAACCCGACCTTGTGTTTTGCATACGAGATGATTAGATTTTTTATTTTTTATTTAATTCTGCTCAGGAAAGAAAAAAGGAGAGTTAACTTTGACGTGTAGCTCATTGTGCTTGAAAATGTCACAGGTTAATAATTAAGTGACGGGAGCGCTGGTGAATGGTTCCCTTCTTGAGGCGGGTGGTGACCTCCCTTGGTTTTGACCAGCGCTCACAGTCAGGGACCGGTGGAGAAACGTCGCTTCGCTCTCCCCAGGTACGACTGCACAAAACACTGCAAAGAAAATGCTCTATACATATTTTTACCATAATATTACAGATTTTAAAAGGAAAGGAAATGAAATCGACAGCCTGATCAGAGGCTACAACATCTCTCCGGGTGCTAAGGGATTCTGTACGAGGAGGCAGAGCCAGGGTTTAATGACGCCGTCCTCACACCTTGCCAACAGGATCCTCGCAGTCATTTCCATTAAGTCGGGGGGGTTGAACCTCTTTCATTATTTTATCTGACCTTTACAGAAAAGGTCAGCAGTAGCGCAGCTCGGCGGTTATCACTGTTCTCCCAACCGAAACAACCAAAGCATCAGTCATGGTTAAACTAATATATCATAAGTAAAGCACCAAAGGGCAAGTGGAGTCACGAGTCGAGTGGAGAAGGGGCCGTGTCCGATGTTCATTGTTGTGGAAATTTAAAAAAGCTCAGTGTGTTGGAAGGTAAAAGCCGAGTTATACATCGTCGCACCATGTAACGTCCTTTAAAAATAATCAGAAGGAGGAGTCGGTTGGATTCAACGTATCGAAACCACGAGGAGCTCCTCCAATGTGTCCTCACGCGATGCTCGGGACCAAAATTAGTGGATCCAATCCTTTAGGGAACGGAGACCTTTTACTTTTCCAGCGGGGGGGATTAAGGTAAGGGGATACTCACTTTAAGGGATAGAATTAGGTTTGGGTGGTGAGAGCTTGGGAAGGCTCTGCCAGGGCCGGGATTATTCTGCGCAGTAGAAAAGGAGATGAGCGGCTGCTGTGTGTCTGTTGCTGTGGATGCCAGTTGTGGTGACACATTTTATATTGCAGAGGCTGCAGTGTTGGGGACATAGGGGCTGTGGTAAGAGACAATACCACACTTACATGTGTGGTTAAAGACACAACTATCATCAAGAGGTAAACGTTGTAAAGTATTACACGGGGCAGGGTTTCTTATTTCTATATATCATCATATCGAGAATAATGCATCTTCATTTTAAGGCAACTATATCCTTAGTGTGTAATCCCGAGAGCTCTCACTTAAATGTGGTTTTATGAAACTGAAATATTTACCTCTGAGCCCATTTTGTTAAAACGTAACCAACTTGTTGGGTCATGGTCGAGATATTTCCCACACCGAGTACCTTTCCACTTTCCCTTTGAATGCAGCAGAGTAGAAATATGAAGTACTATCAACTACTACATCAAATTGTTTCCTAGTATTTGAGTACACGTCTACTGGACATGTTATGCCATCCCTCTCTCATCATTTGAACAATCCATTAGTTTACAAATGTGTCCGGTAATGGAGACCATCAGGCTTGACCACGTCCTTCACCCGCTGCTCTGAAATATATTCACACCACGCCGCCGGAGATCCGGCTCTTCTCCCTCAGAACTGACAATTTCAACTTGGGGGACAATGTGCTGGTCAAGGTTGCCGTCTAATAAATGACTTCTTGTCATGTTTGCAGATGCTCAAGGTCCCTGACGTCCACCAGCTGGGATGAGACGCGTTCCCCCGGAGCTGATGTCACTGTGATCAAGAGCACATGACGGGCAGACGCCTCTGAACCGGCCCACAGAATGTGTTCAGATGTGAGACTGCTCCATTGTTCCCTCCCTTCATCTCGCCCTGCCCCCCAACCATCATCCTCCTCTTCTTCCTCTCCTCCTACTGTTAAAAACCAGGAAGGCATATTCATGAGGGAAGCGTAATTAACCAGTCAGGGTTTGGATGACTTCCAGATGGATGAGTTATTATTGCCATTATTGATACTGGCTGGCATGAGCCCTGCTATCTGGGATTAATGCTGTTAGAATTTAGAAGCCTGACACCATCTTACCACTTAGTCCCATGATGAATAGTGTTAGGCAAAGTCGTTTGCACTGACACTCACTTACTTCCCCTCATTTTATGTACTTTGCTTGCCTTATTAAGGCTCTTACCACTGGCTTAATTGCCTATTTAGAATTCTCCTCTTTGTGACCTAGATGTGTTTTATTTGGTGAATGTAATTAAGTTACCTGTAAATATCTTTGCTAGAGCCCCATCCATCTCTGTTATGTGCGTACTCTATTTTTGTTTTAATTAATTTAATGGCTGCTGTGTCTGGACGCTATTAACCTCGGTGGAACCGGGAGGAGGAATCGGTGGAGCCGGAGCGTCGCTGTTGAACCGCGGCTCAGATTCCTGTTGATGTGCCGAACCAAAGTATCAGTAAAATGTTAGAGAGGAAGAGAAAACAAAGTGTCCTGTTGAAACGACCCGTTTCAGTACGAGCTGCAGCCGCCTGGTCGCTCATTTCATAGAGTGTTTGTTTCTAAACATTGTTTGTCCTCTTTCCCTCTTTCCAACTTGTTCTGCTCTCCCACATTTTTTACTGTTGCTCCCATCACGTTTATATTCGTGCACATGTTCCTCCAATAAACACCACTGCAGGAAACAAAAGGCTTGGCACCGGTTGAGATGAGTGGAGGGAACCTGCACAGCGGAGTAGAAGTCAGCTGAGGCCTGAAGGAGGTGAAGCCTCTGATGTGGTTGTAAAATCACGTGACACGTGCTGGTCGGTTGCAGAACTTTGGCCGAGACTTAAAACACATCAACTTCCACTCGAGAGCTTCGTGTAAAATGGTGACAAACGCACGTTTCCAGGCTGAAGTGTCCTCATGATTTTGAAAAACCTCCACATGTTTCCTCTGGTTCTGTGTAAGTATTTGCAGAACTAATGGTTTTCTCAATGGGCTGGTTTCCTGCTGCAATGTAGGACTGAGACTTTCTTTAATACAAAACACTAACGGCTCACAAAGCAGAATCAACTTAATCCTTCATGCATTAATACAATTCATACATAAATTTTACGTTACACAAGGATTCATATATTTCCCATACCATTAGCCTCAGGTACACTCTGGGTGTAGTGCTGCTTAGCAAATATCAGAACTCTAACACACTATGCGGCAAATCACGACTTGAATAAGAGCTATAGGATTAAAATGTGATTGATTGATTAATTAATGAAAGATGATTTTGGTCCCTCACAAAGCTGCTGGGTGGCTGTAGACATTCATCTTTAGTCGTTAATTCTCGTATCCACAAAACAAGACACCACTTAGGACCGTGAACATCCTCGACATCGACATCAGCCTATAAGGACGCAGCTTTTGCCGCCTATTAAATGTTTATTTCATTTCTCAAGGAAGCGGCAAACTGTGTACGACATCAGCCGAGGGGGGAAAAAACCCACGTATACAGACCTTCCAGGGAATCCTGTTGTGTGGAGTATCCATTAAGAAATGGGACACATCCCATCACCGTCCCTACCTCCAACCCCTAAGAGCGTGGAGGACATGGCAGATGCCCTCCAGAAACACTTAAACGACATGAAGGAACAAGCTCTTCCCTTATTAATGTGCTCTTTTACAAAGCAACACACCACGCACAGTTCCCCCGGGGACAAGCAAGTGCAATGAGTGTAGCAAGTGGGTCTGTTCATTTTTTAAAGTTGGGTAACCTGTCCTTAAAGGTACTGTAGTAAATCAAGCTGCTACTTAACTGCTCTGGTAGGTTTTACTCACTTAGCACATAATGTTTATAATGATTCATGAACCGCTGAGCTCTGACAGAAGCTGCTACAGGAACCGGGCCGTTCGCCCGTTTATTATCTTGTAAACACACTTACATCCCCAAGATAACGAGACTCAACACATACATGTTTGGATTTAAATTGAGAAAACAGAAAAAAAAACGTCTTCTTCTGCAGTTCTGGAGAGAATTATGGCTTTCGGCGGAGATTGGCACTTTTGGCCATGATATGTGTTCACAGTCCACAGGACAGGGCTGAATGCTTGGGTGGCGCTGTACCTATTAAAGGTGGTGCTTTAGAATGAGGGGAAATGCTTACTTTGATTTCCCTCAGGCCTTTTGCTTTTCTGAGCAGAATGAAAATGCTCCTTCTTTGGCAGCATAAAAGGTACAAGCCAGCGCACAAAAAAACCCCACGTGCACACATCATGCTGATGCACTATCGAGTGTGAGCCCACACTTACCAGCACGTTTTATTGGCCCGTGCTCACACAGTTCAGCACTTATTTATTTTTTATTTTTTTATACCAGTTAAAAGATTCCTTCATCACTGAATGACCTTGTGTGCATTATGGAATATGATGGATGCAGGGACATAGTGCAGCGTGACAAGAGGATGGATTGTGTTGCACGAGCAAGTTTGTGCATGATACAGTGGTACTCACATCTCAGTGCAGGGATGAAGAATTATACAAGGGAGCAGCGCCGCAAACACACATTTGTTGTGCGGCGAATTTGCAACAACAAAAAAAGCGAGATTTGCTCTTTTTTTTTTACGCAAGACGCCCACCCGCCCACCCGCATCTTTCACTCCCTGTGTCTCCGCTGATCAAAACACATGGGGATATATATATTGATGTGGGATCCTGATCTGAGATCTCTGATCCCTAATTGCACACGAGCGATAGATGATTCTCAGGAATAGCACGAGCAGATGTGCTGCGTGGCCAGAAGCGCTTTGAGTTTGCTTTGCAAAGGTGGGTGGGGGGGGGAGGGTCTGGCTTGGCCCATTGGCATCTAATGCGAGATCACACACTGCAGGTGGTGGAAGTTGTGGGAGGCCAGAGGTCTTTGTTTATTCGTGTGTGGCTTTAAATGCATGTGGGTGAGGGGGGAAAGAGACAGGAGAGATATTGCCAATAACCATTTCCCCTTGGTCTCATCACACATAAAGCTACCGGCTATTATTAATCATTTAGCAGGTTTGGTAGTTTGGTTCACTGCTCATGCACAGCACTTGTCAGAGCGCGTCGTGGCAGGGAGGGTTCCATTTGATTAAGTCTCTTTAGCCTTCACATCCTCCCATCAAAAGGTCACCGTGCATCCTCGTCTGATCGCTGCTCTTATACTTGTTTTCCATTTACATTTTGTCACACCACCATTAAATCTCACCCAACAATGTAATGCACGGTCCGTGCACCGGGTTTCTTTTCAGCGTCGACTTTGTTGTGCAGAGATCATCATTAGGAACAGATTTATTCTATCTTTTCGTGCTGTGTGGTGTTTAAGTACTTTCTACTGCTGGGGTTTTTTTTTATTTTTTATGTTTAACATAAATAACCACCCACACACGGCTTCTCGTTCGTTAGGACGTTTTCTAGGAACCATCTACCCACCACCCACCGTTTATAAAAGTAAATGTGAATAAGTTCATGAGCCGGCTTTGCACGGAGGCTCTTTTATTGTAAAGAAATGAGCCATAGAAAAACACAACAAAAAGAACAAAACAATGAAACAATACCCATTCAAATGGAAAGGATTATTTATTTTATTGTACTTGATGTCAAAGAAGCAGTGAGATAGAAAAAGAAAAGAAAATGGGAAGAACAACAGCACAATATCTGCATTTGTTGTATTTAAACGGGTTGTTGATCGATGTCCCGAACAATGTTAGTTAACAAGGTTTTTTCAGAAGCTTCCGCAAAGTATGAAATGAGTAATCAAACTTTAAAAGACGAGAAATTTACTGAAATTGACAGTATGATAATTGTATTTGCGTGGCAGCATTATTGCTGTGGTGCCTCTGTATTCATCTAATCTCACCATGAAACGTTTAATTTAAAAATTACAAAATCACTAAAGCGGGCAATTATGAGAAATCATGGACTTCTCAGGCCCGGCAGAAACACACATTGACAAAACTAATTTTTTGGAAAAGACTTAACGACTGAGGCACCTGTGTTTTAACAGGGACTTCGATCCGTGTGCTCAAAAAGGACGAGGCCTTTGTATTCCCTCTGAAGTGGGATCAGAGAAACTACTACATAAATTAATGAATAAACACCACCACACAGCGCAGCGCCTGCATCATACTGATGCAACAACAAAGCAATCTAACACTTGCCTGGCTTCTGGTTATTGTGGCTGTGTGAAATTTCATGCACTGATTAACATGTAAGAAAGTGACGAGGGTGTCATCTCTCAGCTCCGGGGGCTGGAGCTGCCTGGCTGACATTTTGATCCCCGGAGCTGCGCTGAGTTCTCCCTGCACGTTATCGATTGTTTATGTATTTCTGTCGGGAGGCGGGGGGGCGGGGGGGCACTCAGTCTGACAAACGGGACTTGAGATGTTTGCTCGTCCTTGTTTGCTGATTGAAACGATTCAGAGTTAAACACTTATTAAAAAACCTTTTTAAAAGCCTTTTTAGTAAATCCAGCACAAAGTTTAATTTATATCACCTATGTGTTGCCTGTCTGTATTTTAATGTTTTATTTCTATTCCCTCATCGTGGAATGTTTTAATCCTGTTAATCACTTTGAACTCTGGTTTTTTTTTAAAAGTGCTGTGTTAACGGTTATTCTGATTCAATTCTACTTCAGTGGAGCAAATCTCTCTGTTGAATTTGAGAATAATTCAATTAATTTGCACATCTGGATGAGTTTGAGTTATCGTGGGGATTTTGGGAGTTTATCTCAGATTTGTGTAATTTGCAATGAACTTGTGGGATTGATCGCTAATTCACTGGAACCTTCATGTGATCTTGAAGACAAAGTTGGCCCTGGAGAAGAAGAAGAAGAAGCGCTGCTTAAAACCACAAAACACAATGTCGGCTGCAGCTCTTGGCAAGCGACCATCACCACCTGCGGCAAAAAACCTGCTCGGTGGAAAACCAACATGTAGCACCATTACATTTTTTATTGTGTTGGAACGGCAGCTCAGCAGACGCTCACTCAATCTAACGTCGCTTTAATTTGAAACGACACGTGATAAATCGAGGCCTGATGCTTTGATGGATGCGGTGACAGCCACTGTGGGGATTCATCAACTTTCCCCCCCGCAGCTCGAGTCAACGAGCACATCTGAGCCCGACGGCACCGGGACCCTGGTGACATAACAACCGGCCGCCATGTTATACGTGTAGATATGTGTTTTAAAGACCGGCGTTTACCAGAAGTTTAAACTCTCTGAATGGAACGCAGGTAAAAAGCGACTGAGTTCCATCCGTCGTTCACTGCAGCAGAGGAAACAATGAGACTCTGCAGATCCCGTGGACAAACACCCTGTGTCCCCCTACAGCTGCACACACTGACAAACTGTGCCTATTTTGTTTTACAGAATTGTCTCTGACATTTTAGCAATTTCTAGACACTGTGTGCTGACAATGAAAACGCAGCTGAATGCCGGAGCAACACATCTCCTTCCATCACAGTTCAACCAGAGCAGTCGGAACAGAGCTTTGCTTTTTACTCTGTGTCCGTCCCCCCAAAAAGAAATGTCTCTCCCAAGGAATCTCAGATGCTGAAAATTCGTTCCTTTGTGCTCAGTCCTTTATCTTCTCAAGTCACAAAATAGAATTCCACTCAGGGAAATAAGCAGCGCAGTGTGTTTTAAATGTAAAACCAATAAATTCCTGACACGGGGTTTTGAGATTCAGATTTCCAGCAAAAAACGCAACGCAAATCCGATGTGGAAATACCAGAGAGTAATGAATATTTCATTGTAAAGCAATGATCAAGCCACGTTTGGAGGAAAGAGAAGGAGCCCGAGCAGGCAGAGCATTGTGAGCGAGAAGAAAGCTGATGCTGTTAAGGCCTTTTATTTATTTCATTAGCACAGCACTCTATGGAAATCCTTGTTTATCTGCCTGGAGGGAATTCCGGATTCAGGAATGAATTTTGTTGGATGGCTGTCAATATCGAGCTCTTCCATTATACAGTAGTTTACCTCCAGTGATCTCTGTAGAATTCATCAACAGTCAATCAAAGGGAGTTTATGCACAGCCCTGATTTGGTTTCCTCTTCCCTGCAAACACGATTTGAATACCCAAGGCAACAGAACAGTGAAAAAAGGCATTACACATTCATGTTGCCCTTACTTTCACAACCAGAAAGGGGTTGTTCTTCCTTCCGTCACGTCAGTCAAGGACGATCAGGGCTGTTTGTACACGCCAGCTCCAGAAACACGGGGGGGGGGGGAACTAGGCTGATGTGGAACGTATAGGAAACGGGACGAGGTCGGTCCCATCAGATGTTAGAGATGTTTAAGATCAATTACCCCTTTGAAAGACGCCGTCATCACAGTCGCACCACAAAGCTCCTCTAATGTTCTGCATTTCCAACGACCGTCGGAAACCGGAGCCGCTCATTCAACGGTGTCTCCGAGCTGCTTTCACACTCGAGTGACACGCGGCGGCAATTTATGTTTAATGGCAACATTTAACTCCAAAGCAGGAAGTGGCTTCGGATTCTTGTCGCGTAGCAAACAAGTCAAAAAAGAAGACGTCAGGAAGGATGTAAGGGCACAAGCACCCAATTTAGCATCGGCTGATTATTCTATTCAAACTTTCACAGAAAAGTACATTTAGTCTCCAAGGAATCGTTATAATCAGATATAAAACAGAAAAGAAATAGCGGATGGTTTGAAATGGACATTTTTCTTGGATATGTGGATTCAGGAATGCGACCTGGAAAGTTTCAGGTCAGAAAGAAAAAAGCCTCTCCTTAGAAAAACAGAAAGTACAAACTGAATATATATGTGTTGTTCCTCCGGAGAGGAGTTCAGGTGCCTCTTAAACCCAGTGGGCTCATCTTTACAGCTCCTCTGTCGGCTCCTTGGAATACGGTTTCATCACTGAGCAAGACCCTGAACCCTTCAGCAAAGGTCATCCCATGCAAAACACACACATAAGTTTCAACTGAAAGTTACTGGATGTGAATATGTATTTGGCATCACTAGAATAAGTAAGTAAACTGTAATTTTAATTTTTCTCCAAAAAACATTTGAGGGGTAGAATTGCTTTTTCTTGAGGACCTCCCAAGTATTTTTCAACCTTCAAGGTTCAAGGTCAACAGACAAAACATTCCAATCCATTCCAATCTCCCAGTCCCGAATGCTTCAATAAAGTAGCGAGAGAAGAATGTTTCCCATTATATTTCTGAGATTTGAGCCTCGAAGGCTACGGAGACAATATACAAGGTTTCTCCCTGAGAAGCAAGCCATCAAGTTTCTACGGCTGATCCAAGGTCTTAGCTGGATAAAATTTGAGATGTGCTGACACGGAGCACATGAGCTTTATTGACAAGAGAAAGAAACCGACATGAAAATAATATATATATATATCTATTATCTCTTGCATCAGGGAGGAGTGTTAGAGTTAAGGTGGCTGGAGTCCAGTCCGGACAAAAGAAATGTTTCACCTCCACCACATCAGGAGTTGTTTGCAACTGAATTCATTTTTATTGATAGAAAATGGCTTTTGCCGAATGCAACATTATCGCCGTGTAGGATTTGTCTGCATATAAACATAATTGATATGTACAAAAAGCCCTAAATGGGGCTTGAAAATGTCTTCGCATAAAACCTAATGGCACTATAAGCCTAAGTGAATCTGCAATAGATTCCTCTATGACAAGGCTGACTATTTGGCCAGAGTGTCATAAAACAAAGGCTCCAAGTAATTACAACTACACTTAATGGTTTACAGCTCACTTCCTGTGATATTGAATGAGCGGAGCGCCGAGCGAACACAATGAAATCCGCTGAAGGACACGGGAGGAAAATACTATTTTTTAAATCCAACGGAGAGAAAAGGTTGAGGGGTTTTTTAAAAAAAAAAGAAGAAGAAGAGAGGGGAACATCCTTTATTTATTGGGTCCCCGTGCCCTTAATTTGATCTGACCCGAGTTCATCTCTCAACACTTCAAACAAACATGGCTACTTTGGGCCGACGCTCAATGTTAATGGTGTGATTAGCGCTGTATCTTTCCCTTGGTGTGGCAATTTATTTTGCCCCATTAAGCCTTCCCGAGCTATGCCCTGCTGACTCAGATGCTCTCAGTAACAAACAGTAATATTAAAATGGCTATTACCACCAGAATCTATCATCTGGAATGGCCAGTAAGGTCATAACAAAGTGTAGCCCCGGTGAAATGCCTGAAAAGGAAAAAGCCATAAATCTGCACGCGTGTTCTCAGGGAAGAGGAATGTCCTGCATTTTTATTAGCGATAACTGCAAACTGTGACTCGCGAGTGGTCAAACGTACAGTGGAGAGGGTCGAGCGAAATAAGTTACAAAAGATACACATTTGCTGCGCTGCATCAAGGGTATTAACTCATCCCGGTGGAACCCACGGGCGCCTCAGCCCTCTGTTCTGATCCGTTGCCTATAGGGCTGGTTAATAGGTTCACGGTGGGAGAGACTGTTCTTCTCCTGCCTGCGTGTCGGGGGTGCACGGAGTTTGACAGGCAGGCAGGTTCCGCTCAGGAGAGTCGGGAGAGTCGGGAGATAGCCTCCGAGGTTCGTGTCCTCAAATAAGGAGCAAAAACCTAGAAACAACAAAACCCCATCTGTGTAACTGTGCCTGACTGAGGTGTGCTTCAAATCCACGAGGCGCCGGTTTGGATTCTTCTCGTCTCGATTAATCACCTAGTGAAGATGGTATATAGGTGATTAATCTGTGATCGAACTATAACCAGCAAGTGGAAAAAAGACCCAACAGCTGCTTTCAATTCAATCAAGACTTATAGCTGAAGCAAGGCAACAACACAGAACAGGAAGTTATAATCATTCACTTGAAAATGGTTGATCATCAATGATAAGGATTCATTACATATGAAGGGTCAGCGATGAATAAAGGGAACTTCTACTTATATTGAAACGCACAGTATAAATCCACATGCTAAGTTATTTCAAAGCCAAAATCACACAAAAACCTTGATTCAGTTCTATTTGTGTTTCCACATTAAACCGTCTGCGTAAGACATCAGCTGCTGCCTGAGTTCTGCTTTAAACAGCTTTCAGAAAACTTCCATCACAGGGACAATATCATACACGTCATATTTCACTGGGTGAGAGTGATTTAACTTGGCTCTTTGTCTAGATTCACACCAAAAAAGTGGTCCGAGGAGAAACTCACTAAAAGAAACAGGCAACCAACATTCATAAAGTAACTGTCCAGATTGGTGTTTGGTTGTGGTCTCGTTGGAAGTAGATGGCTTTTCAGACTTTTAAAACTCCACCTGACTTCCTCTCTTTGGCTTCTTGTGAACCAGAGTCACAGTTTTCTGTTGCCTGCTTCTCTGGAGGCCGGACGTTCGACTTCCTCGGCCCCGTGTACAGACGACCATTGTACAAACTGTGACAAGCTGTCAGAGATCAGACCCATTATCCACGACGAGTCTCGGCATCATTCACCAACTTGTCCCATTCGATTCCCTCATACGTGGAAACGTTCGGCAGCGCACGGTGAAGAATGAAAAGCCCTTTTGTGTGAGTCTGTTTTTCTGACCCTGTGTCCAGTGGCGTTTTTTTTCATATTTCAGTTTTCCATTCAGTATCGGCCCTGTGGATTTTTGGATCAGTGTAATCTATGTGTGCGTAGACTATGCACATCACTGGAAACATCTGCAGCGCTGCAGACTGGAACCACAGTTGCCCTTTGCATTTTCCGAGGCTTAATGTGATTAGTAAAGACTTTGCGCTCCTGCTCACTGGTCTGTCCAATCAGATGGTGAATTTAGAGGCCGTGATCGCATTTGATTTGACATCAACACAGCGCTCTCTGGCTCGAGCGCAAACGCCGACTGAAGGGACGAGACGCACAGCAGCAGTAGACGAGCAGATTTAAAGTAAGAACAAACATCCGTCGATTCGCGATGTCGTTCCGCTGGTTTTGTGACTTGGTTCTCAAACAGCCGAACGGGTTGCTCCCGGGTTTCAGCCGCACTGCAGAGTTTACAGACCACGGAAGCGTGCAGACGGCGGATGTGTTCTTTCTGACTATGATGAATTGCCTGCAGCTTATCGACATGACTTGGCATATGGTGCGAGGACATGGCTTGATGGGGTGTCAATCAATCTGTCTGTGATTTGAATGTGCTCGTGTGATTCTCTCTTTGCCCGTGGTGAGGCGTAATCCCGAGACGCGACTTAAGTCAGCATTAATTCAGCGTCGGGATGCTCTGACGTAGATTTGCCGGATGTTGCGCTGAGCTCTCCTCCGAGGTTTGACACGTTCAGATTTGCACCATTTGGAAGCAGAGAGACTTCTAGCAATCAAAAAACATTATTGGGAACCATGAAGTTATTTTTAACGGTCTCTGATTCCATGACCTTTGTCAGGTAATATAAAACCAGAGCGTTAATTAAGTACATGATGTGATTTACATTATTTAGAATACATTAAATAGATTTTTAATTTCATTTTAAAGTATAAAAAAATATGCACAGACTTGGTTTAGGTAATGATCTGAGTTGTAGAATTATACAGAATATAATTCCATGAGAGTTTACACTTTCATTCACTACATTTGCAGGGGAATTGCATAATTACAGATTCCTCAAGGATTGATTACAGCATATATTTTTAATCTGGAGTGTATCTATCATTTATGCACAAAGTTAACTTCTAGTTTTAGGAATATTTCTGAATGTTCTCGTCTTAAAACTTGTGTTTTCACTTGAGAAGCAAAAAATATCTGCTGCTGTTTTGCTGCCTCCTTTAAAAAATAATGAAATGTTTCCTTACAGATGTTCCTCTCATTCTAAACATCAGCGTCACGTCACGTGGTTTTTCACCGTACACTCCTTCTGTCGGTGTTGTTTAACGTGAGGAGCCCACGGGACCTTGTTTCTTTCTCTGAGAGGATTCCAGAAACACCTGTGAATCCAAATGTTTCAATAAGTAGAAGTGATGGCAGCCAAGTGTTTAAGCAGTAATCCCTCTGTCTGAATAAATGGTTTAATGAGCCCTTCTCCAGTATCACATATGGGGAGTCAGAGAACGGGAAGAGAAACCTTTGAGTTTTGGAAATCCTCTGTTATTTGTGCCACTGTTTGTGATTATAATCTCATTTCTGTCTGTTTTTATGGTTGTTGAACACAATCAAACTTTCCTAATTGATAGAACTAAACATAGAGATAGAAAAAAAGTTGGTGTTTACCAGGCGTTTATGATCAGGTGACAGATGGATGAATTAAATATGCACAGCGTGAAGTCAGAGGGAAACCAGGCACATATAACCTCGGTGTTTGTTCTCGTGAGCCTCCTGACGTGATGTTGACAGAGTATTTCTACCTTTAACATGTCAGGTTGTTTACCAGCTGTCAACATGTGACTCGCTGCATGACAGCTGGATCAAGTGCAAACTTTTATCTGTTTGTTTCTCTGTACAATGTGTCGATGATTTCCTGTTGGAGTTCCCACTCTCACGAAGGGTGGAGCCGGTTTCTCATTATTCGTCATTGGAGCGGAAACATTGTTCTTTTCCGACACTGGGCCAGGAGGCGGGTTGCACCCTGGACGGGTCTCCAGCCAATCACAGCGCTGACGCTCAGAGACAAACGATCAGTCACTCTCACTCTCACACTGGAAGTCGATAATTAACCCGAGATGCATGGATTCTTCTGTTTGTGGATTATAGGAGGAAACCAGATATCGAGAGGAAGACAAGAGCAGACAAACACGACATAGAAGGACCCTCACGACCTTACACAACACACTCATATACAATATATGATACACAAAAGATTGACGACGTGAATTATGCATTTCTGACTGGGAAATGGGCTCATTTAGACGAACTGAAAATGCAGATTTCCCAGCCAGACATGCAGATGAGGACTGGAATGAGAACAGGCAGCGCTAAGAGTTCAAATTGATCTCCTGTAGGTCGAGAGCCAACACACCGTTCATTTGACGAAAACCTGTCAACAGATGCATTTCACGAGAGGCGAACAAGAACACATCACCGCCCCGGTAAGTAAGAATCACTCCGGTGGAACAGCGCCGTACATTGTCAGGTGATGGCGTCTGGAATTCCATTGGGAGCATTTTGCCGTCAGGTTAGCAATTTGTGATTTGCTACAGCTGCATGTTCAATATAATCAGTCAGCATTTACGAGGTAATATGGCACGCCTGTCATGTAATATATATTTTTATCCGGATGGCATTTTATTTTTATTCTAAAGGCAAATGCAGGGTGAATACCAATGTCTGTTTCCATTAAATAATAACGTTGACGTGTGTCAGGTCTGCAGAGAATCTGGCTTCCTCAGCGTTAAATTTTTGGGCTTTCCAAAAACATTTTTTTGTCTTACTGAGACAGTATTGTGGTTTATGATCAGCAGACAAAACATGAATTAGACTTCACGTGCCAATGACGGCTTCTCGGCTTAATCCTCCGTATTTTGTACATATGTATGCATCTAAATATGCATGTGAGGGCAAGGGGTCGTCCAAAAAATATACTTCCCATAGAAAGGTCTGAGATAAACAGAGCAGAGAAACTGATGTTCGAACACATCTGGCAAAAGAACGTTTTTTTTGAAGGAGCTCTGAGGGTCTGAAGTTCTGCGTCGAGTTGCCCCGGGATTCCAATCGAAATACATTGATGTTAAAAAAATAAAGCCAACATGAAAATATCTGGACTATGAAACCATTGATCTGCTTCCATCCTCTATACTTTATGTTAAAAAATGAAATATCAGGGCTCTGTCCTGTGTGATGAATTCACCGTGGCCTCTCGTCCGGTTCCCTCCTGGACACTCGCTCTGCTGTTGTTGCTGCATTTGGAAACACCGACACTAAAAAGCATTTTCAGCCTGAAATCAATGAGGCTGATAAACTCGAATATGGTCTCAGGCAGAGCACCGGGGTTTGGAAATTTATATACATGCTAAACAGGTAATAAAATATATTTAACGAGTCGACACCAACCTTTTTATTGTGTCTAATCTTTATGTAAATATAGATTATTTCAGTTTTTGTAGTAATATAAATCACTTTAATGGCAGTGACGGTGATGCTGTGAGTCTTTTGTTTAATTGAGTTCAGAAATGGGAGAAGAGATAATGAAGGGTCTAAGGGATAATGAAGGTTATGTATTATTTTCAGGTGTGAGGAGACGCTCACGTCGTTCACTTCATTAATAAAGTAATTTTCAGAATCACCTGCTAAAGACGTGGCGAGTGAAAGAAGCTTCCGGAGTCGATGGGATCTGAGGCGACAATATCAGCGGTTGATGGGTGTTCAAATTAACTTAATTAATTTTAATGCTTTTTTTTAATTTTAAGCTTTATCGCAGATTTACAGTCCAGGTTACTCAGGTGTCGTCAGACATGAGGTGAGCTTCAACCCAACAGGAAAACTGCTAGTTTCATTTCTCTACTTTATAATGTTTTATTGAAATCTGCTGTATCTGTTTGTTTGTATTATGTTTCATTATTGTAATAATGTTCCGCTGCCTCTTTGCCAGCTCAGTTATGTAAAAAGACATTTTAATCTCAATGGGCTTTTACCTGGTTTGCTGGCAACTGTAAATTCACTTTTTTTTCTTTCTCGGAATAAATATAGAGCAAATAAATAAATAACTAATAATCAATCTCGAGGGTCGGACATTGGGGACTAGGGACCTCGAGAGCATTTACATTTATTTCAAATCATTTCACAAAACAACTGAGCAGTGACAGTTTACGGTAATGGTTCGGTTCTCTGGCAGCCATATTGGAAGGACTTCAGAATAAAACACATATTGGCAACTTGGGTTTTAAAGTTAATGTGTCCGATGCAAGTTTTAGTCTCCCCCGCTCTTCTTCAATCAGCACAGGGTTGACCCACAACAACACCTCAATTATCGTTTTGGAGTTTTCCTTTCTCTTTGCCAGGTTGTGGTATATTTAGCCGTAAGCGTCTGTGTGTAAGAACAAATGGTTGCTAAGGAAAATGGGCGTTTTAAGCTTAAAGAAAAAACGCTGAGAGAAAAGGTTTGATTAGCGAGGAAATAACAGAGTTTTAATAATAGCAGGCGCCTGCTAACACGCTCGCAGGAAGTCGTCTTCAACGTTTGATTTCGGGGGGTGAGGAGCAGCGGCTTACTGTTGAGGGATCCACAGCCGACGAAGGAGGAGGCGAGTGTGACGACGGTTTGAGGAAAAGAGATACGACCAATCTGTCTGATAAGAGAATCCAAGGTGCAGACGATTGGGGTTCGTGACACGGAGGCTGGTATTAAACCCAGGCCCGAGGTTACACGTTTATTGAACCCTCTCCCTGTTTGTACTCCGCAGTCTGACACAAATGCAGAGTTAGTAACGTGGATGGAGAGGACAGATACTTATTGGATTAGAGGCCTGAGCCTGTGTGGTCAAACAAACAGATAACAGTCGTGATTCACGAGCTGAAAGAAACACACATCTATTCATTATTATTCGTTTAATAAGATTATTCAACTAGTTTGTTAAGCATGTCCTTGTATTTTCTCCTCACGGACATATTAAAAAAAAAATCCTACTTTAAAAGAATAATTTAATAAAGATGTTACTTTGATGAACAAAATGGAATAATAATAATTTAAAAAAGAAATGTAATGCCTTCTCTGTTTTATAGCTGAAATTTGGTTGTGTTGTGATGTTTGTGTTGGTATTTTATGACTTAAATATGGTTGTGTTGTTGTGTTAAGTATAAAACATGGTTGTGTTGTTATGTTAGAGCTAAAATATGTTTGACTGGATATTTTATAGTTAAAACATGTTTGTGTTGTTGTGTTACAGCTAAAATATGGTTGTGTTGTTATGTTAAAGCTAAACTATGGTTGTGTTGTTATTTTACAGTTGAAATATGGTTGTGTTGTTATGTTTGTGTTGTTATGTTTGTGCTGGTATGTTATCACTTAAACATGCTTGTGTTGTTATGTCAAAGCTAAACTATGCTTGTGTTGTTATGTTGCAGTTGAAACATGCTTGTGTTGTTATGTTTGTGTTGGTATGTCATCACTTAAACGTGCTTGTGTTGTTATGTCAAAGCTAAACAATGGTTGTGTTGCTAAAGGATGAATTGTTGTCTTTGTGCAACAGGCGCAGGATGAATTCCAGGCGTGACTAATCACAGCAGACACACACACACAGTGCATCAGATAAAAGGCGTTGCGTTGCTCGACCTGTGCATTGTGTTGATTCTTTGACTGTAACGTGTGCATGCAGTAGCAGTGTGTGTCTCCTCTGATCAGTCAGCTCGATGCACAGGGCTGCAGCAGGAACACAGGATGCAGGGGGGGGGAGAACACACACTATCTGCACTGCACCCTGAGAACACACTCTGCTCTGCTGCAGCCACAAAGAAGAAGAAGCACTTCCTCCACTTGTTCCCTGTTGTTGCGGTGTCTTTCATACAGAAGCTGGATGAGCGTATATATATATATATATATATATACGGCGACAATAATATCACAGCTGAATGAAAACCATTACACGTGTTCACTGTATTTGCCCTCGTCTGCTTCTGTTTTATAGCCGTAATCTTTTTTTTCCTGTATTCGCCGTGTTCACTTTGGTTCGGAGCCAGGCAGCCATTGCTCTGATATCTTTTTTGCGTTGAGTGTTTCACGGATCACTTAACTGTGCTGTGATTCAATTCTCCTCCTTATTTTCTGTTTACAGGTTTTTTTCGGGTTCCTCCACTAAAAACTCCCAGTTCCCGCTCCCTGCCTGACACTGTGGTTTCCTTTCCACTCCGAACTGGTTACAAGTGGAATCCCCCCCCCATTGTTTTGCTAATTAATGTTGTCGGTTAGTTGGTGCGTATTGGAAACTTGTACAAGAGGCAAAATAATTGAATGACAGAAAATTAATCTCCTTCAATTTTGACTGAGTGTCTGTTCTGTTCACTTTGTTTGCAAAATACTGAATAGAGCATCGGATATAAAGAGTCAGATGAAACGAGGATTTGTTCAATTATTGTGTTGCTCTCCCTAAAAGAACACACATCAAGTACTTTCACTTGATTAATCTTGTGTTTTCTCTGCAGTATATTTATTCAAGATATATTTGAAAAAGTCATAAGTGTAAAACATTTAGCAATATAAATATAATAATGAAGTAATTGTGCCTGGATCTTGTTTTGCCAATAATCCACATCTAATTAATTAGTGATTTCCAGTTTAATGTATTAATTACGATATAATGAACCACGTTGTTGCCATATTATCTATGTAAATATTTGTTTCTTAACACAAAGATTTATAAAGATTTGGGCTTTATCTCACACCCAGTTATTTGTTTGTGTACCAAATGCACTTAAACCCATCTGAGAACCAATCAACCTCGACAACCACATTGTTAAATCATTGGATTGTGCTTTCGACCAACAAACAAAACTTTAAATGTTTCTCACAAGCATCTCCGGTCTTGCCGGCACCACGAGGAACCCTCAGTTTCCCAGTGCTGGGGAGCGTCTATAGCTGGATGGATGATTAGCCCGTATTGTGTTACTTGTCCAGCAGGGGGGATTAAAAGTGTATAGACTCCGCAGGGATTAGCCAGAGCCAAGGAGCACAGACTCGGAGTGGACCATTAAAATGGCAGGGAGGGAGGACAAGGTTATCCATCTTATTCGTATAATAAAGGTGCAATTGATCCGCTCCAATTACAATGAGAGCCACGGAACATGAGGTATTCAGGTTTGTTTTGGTTAAGAGGAAGGTCTGAGAGGAAGGGGATTTAACGCCGGACGGCTGCCGTGCTCAAACCCCTTCTCCTCTCCTGGTGCATTGTATTTACAGACAATCCTCATCCGATGTATGTTTATTTTCTTGTTTTCATGCAGCATATTAAAGTGTATGTAGGGTTATTATCGTATTATAGTACAATTATTGTATGTAGGGAAGCATTAGCAGGGCAGGATTCTGAGTCTTTCCATAAAGAGAAGCAGGAGACGTCAGAAGGATCCAACGTCAACATTCATGTTCCGTCAGATACGGGAACGTTTACTCTTGTGATTAGATGAATTAGGGCCAAACAACGTACAGCTCCAATGTTTCTCATGCTGTCAGACGATCAGCGGGATTAACAAAAGATTTAAATAGTGTATATCCAAGCTGCTGTTAATCGGCTGGTAATCTCCCATTAAAGCCAAAATCTTCCCCCCTGTGTGCAACGTGTTTTTTGTAGTTTGGAGCAGAAATATCGTCACAACTCATTTTCTGTATCACTCTATTCTTATTACTGGTTTATCTGATGATTATTTTCTCATCTCATGTATAGTCTGGTTCATGAAATGTCAGAAAATCATCCTAAATATATAAATTGCAGTTTCTTTCAATTGACAGCCACTAAAAAACATGTTTCTGTTCAATATCGTACGAATATGAGAAAGCCAGCAAATATGAATCCAGGTTTCCTTTGGACACGAGGCAGTATATATACGTTTCCCAATGCACAGTTTAGTTGTATATAAAAGTAATTTCTGGGAGACAGGGTTGGATCGATACCAGTTCCCTCCAGAACAAAGCACATGCCCTTTGGTGAATGCAGTTACACAAAGCTTTTTACAGCACATTCAATTGATTCAACATTAATGTGGAATTCAGCATGTAGCCCCACAGCCGCAGCCGAGGCAGCGCTGCACTCGAGGCACAGCCCGAATGAAAACACAACACGCTAAAGCTACATGTGGAAAGTACAACCTTTTTATATTGTTAATATTATCGATTTTGATGCCACAACTTGTCTCGGGCCTCATGTTGGATATTTCCTTCATGTTTACATGCAACACAAAGCAGCATCACACTATTATAGATTCAAAGCAGTGCCCTTTTCCTGGCTGCACAATCTCTGCCTGAATCAAAGGAGACTGTAGGAGGAAGGCGGCTTTGAATATTTACTTGGTCAGAAAACACAGGTTTCTTTTTTTAAAGCTGTTTGAGGGAGAACAATAAGATATTCTTTATATAACGCTCGCAAGCCTACACAGGATCCCTGCTGACACGAGCCTCGCAGTCTGCACACTACTCCCACCTGGGACTTCCAGTCGCGGCCCTGCACCCCCCAACCTCGGCTGCACCGGGTCACAGACTAAGTGGTGGAGCTGCGGAGATGAATTTTCAACGCGTTCGCACATTATTTAAGTTAAATACAACAAATTATCTCCTGGTTTGTTTCTTCTTCAGCTGCGGTTAGTCAGGCACACGATTACATAACTTTCCCCACCTGCGCCGATTTCTCTTTAAATTCTTTTATAGACCGAAAACACGTTTTTCTCAAAAACTCAGGTTTCCAAAATATAAGTAATCAATACTCAGTTGGAAGCTGTGATTATAAAACAAGTGTGTGTCGGCTCCGTGCTGCAGTGCAGAGTCGTTTTACTACCTGATGAGAGGAGAGTTGACCAATAAGATGGAGGATTTGGTGTCGAAGCCCAAAAGCCAAAGTCCCGATATGGGATTTAACCTTGAAGCCAAGAGGAAACGTCGATGAGTGAGGATCCTGGAAACTTCTGGAGATCTGATGCTGCCGACAGTGAACGTTAACAATCTTTGATCTGATGTAATCGATGACACCCGTGTTGTTACGACTGTACTACCCAGTGGGAGCGTTTCCACTCGGCTGCATCCCGACTGACACGTGAACACATTTGGTCCAAACAGGCCCCAAAAAAATAATAATCAAAAAGCCATGAAATGACACAACAGGAAGTTAATTCGAAGTGAAAATTGTGATTTGTATTTCCAGGAGGATGAGAATGGATCGTGGGCAGAAGCGTCCGCGTTCACGCTGGGACGATTTCTCGGTTAAATAAAAAAAGTGACAAGTATTAATAAATAACATTGAATGACTTGTATGGTACATAATTGGATTTCCTTGTGTCCATTTAACTAAACAAAATCCTGTAGAGTGCAGGCGGAAGTTTAATGAGTAGAAACTAATCTTGTAAAGTAGAAGTACACATGTAGAAGTGTATTATTTGGAGAGATTTGGAATATCCTGCCTCATCCATAACTGCATCACCTCTGAGTGAAGGGCCAGGCCTGTGACCCTCATATATATATACTATAAAAGAAAGAAATGTAGGAAACATAAAGTAAATCAATACGTTTTTATGATGGTAACGTTTGAAAGTGAAATACAACTTCAGTATGAAGCCAAGGTAAAGTATGTGTTACTTTTGTTTTGGTTTTGAGTAAAAAAAAATGTGACCATAGATTTAAGTTAGTGACATTTCTCTTCACTGTGGCTCTGACAAAGTTTTATCCGTGGTAACTTGAACTCTCTGAACTCTTACGAGACAATAATGTGTTTTTTTCAGTAGTTTTTAATGCAACATGTTAAGTGTTCTCACGTTTTATCCATGTGGCCTATGTCAGGTTTTTAAAAATCTGTTTAAACAGTAAAATCTTCTTTTATTTAACTGCTGCAGTTCACAGCTCTTCTATCCCTAAAGGGACCACACGGGTACGCTGTGCAAAATTGGATCCTGCGACATGTGACCTATAAGCGACTTGTATTTGAACGCTCAAATCAGAAATGGTCTTTGTTGCCGTGGCGATAGGTAAATGTCACGGCGTTCACCTGAGACGCCTGAGACGTTCGCACGTGGCAGCGGCGGATCACAGGGACAGAGTCGCTGCCGGTGACAGTGATGAATGATTCACTCGGTCGGAATCTGAGGGGAAACCTCAGTTTCTTCAAAAGATCTCGTGTTGAAAACCAAAAGGTGAGAAGACGAATCTGTGTCGCTGTAAAGAAACAAGGTGAGAATCATCTTGATTACGGGTCATAAACACTGCCTCCTCCATGTTAGCGGATGGGATACAGATGTTTTTGCCTCTGTTTTTCAAAGTGGGAGGAAGTGGAGATGCATCGTCCATCTTTATATCTGTTTATGGTTAAAACTGATCACAGTGGGACAGAGAACAGTAAACACATCCATGTACTGAAATGAATTAGAGAAGAAACCGAATAACTTTTTTCATTGTTATGTGAAACTTTTCCTCTGCTTCTCTTTTAGATCAACACCGTGGAGCGAGTGGCGCGGCAGCCATCCTGTCTCTCTTTTTACATCTTCCTACATTCCCTTTCATTGTCATTCTTTGTGATTAAACTTTTATAATTAATACAAACATGACGGGGAAAAGGAACTGAAAGTTTAATGCCCGTAACAGTCGACACAGTCAAACTGTGTGGACAGATGCATGGCTCCGTGCTGAAGAACACACTCCACGTGGAAACCTCTCACAGAGACAGTTAGCTCTCGTGTGGGTGACTCTGTGAAGTCACCACTCTTACACCCACTCCACAATAGATTGACTAGATTAACCAGTTGTTCGTGTGTACCAGTTACAGACGTGCTCTACAATAAAAAGAATAACTGATACAAAATTATTGATCATCTTTAGTTACGAGTTCCTTCGAAGACGAAGATTTCGAAGTACGACACAGTGTTTTCCGCCGTGATCCAGTTTTATGTTTGTGCCCTGATCGTCCCCGTGAGCTACAGCTAATATTTGCCCCTAAAACAAGACACACAACAATAATAAAGGTGACTCTCTGCAACTTGAAATATGAAGGTGACACCACTTTCCCTGTGATACGGCAGCGTCGGTGCACAGAGAGGGAATAAGCTGTCACAAGTGCCACTTTAAACTCCCATAAGAATAACGCTCAAGTCAGTCCAAGGTGGCCACGCTATTTACATATTTTTTTATGCTCACCCAACCGTTTAATCACTTAACGCCCAGGGGATGGTGGCAAGCGGTGGTAACTCTGGAGGAGACCGGCCCCATAAAAGGTAGAATCACGTCACTGTAAAGAAATAAACTGGTCATTGTTAATAGGTTTATTGAATATTCCGGATATGTCTTCACTATTATCGTCCAGGGGTTAAGTAGATCTAGCATGTTCGCTTTCTCATAGCTCGATCTGCGACGTTTCCAGGTTCAGTGCATGAAGCAATAAAGATTACGCACCGGTGTCGTCAAGCTTGTGTCAGGGATCGGAAGTCAAAACGCCCGAGTCTGCAGTTTTATTCCAACAGGTATTTCTGATGAAGTGAAAAGAAAATCAAAATCAAAATGAATAAAGAAATTATTTGGCGCAAGGTGCAAAATAACACGGAGCACGTACAGCACTTAACCCCACGTCACACCTTCATATATGTGTTTGTCTCGGTGCGAACACAAGACGAGAGGGGGCAAACAAATTACTAGTCTCTGTGGGTGGAAAGGCATATTTGTTATGATAATAATTCACAGCACATCACATATCCACTAGAGCCGCGTGTAGCACTCCCATGGCGATAGTCTTTCCTCCATCTGGTGAATTATTCCTTTGACAAATTTTGTTGGTTTTCATACGTCAACATCTGGTTGATACGCCCCGACATCGTTCTCGACCCGTTTATATTCCAATCGTTGTATTTTGTAAGATTCAATAAATGTGACCCGACCCTCAAACCTTCATTTTGAAGGGGCCTCGTACTTCAGGTGGAACTGATGTGTTTAATATTGAGGAGATGTTTGTGTTGTGTCACTTTAAACCTGCTGAACGTTTCACAAATGAGATATACTTATACGTACTTCAAACACACGATGTTCTGCAGCACGGAAAACTTCCAAAAGCAACCAAAAAAAAAAACGAGTTCCCACATTAAAACAACGATGATAAACCGATGAATAATACTTTTACAACTGTTTTATGCCGGTTAACACAGTGAAACGAAGATTCATTGATGAGATTACAAAATTAGCAAACAATACATAATTGAATGGGGCTTTTTTGCTAAACTCACTCTATTTACTTCCATTAAAACAGTTAAAATCTTGGGGTTCTTTGCTCAGAAAGGCACTTAAGGACGGCTGTAATTGAGTCAGTGCATCTTCTTAATCACATATAACAGCAGTGCGGCGCAAACCGCTCCAATTGAGATTGCTCTGCCTTGTCTTTGCACTCATTGGCTTCATTAGTTGATGTCAAAAACCGGAGGCCTTGCCCAAATTGCTTATCGACTGGGCTTTTAACTAAATGTTACATGACTGTGCATGGCATGGACGTCCTCCAAATATCTTTAACAGCCATCTGCGGTAATAGGACTTTGCTCGTTCACTAAATCACACGCGGGCATTCCTCAAATGATTATTATTACACTGACAATGGAAGTGATGGTATTGCCTTTAAGATTATTATTCCTATCGGCTCACTCTCTCTCTCCCCCCTCTCTTCTCTTGCCCGGGCTTTAATTGTCGTATCAATTAGAGATGACAATTTTCAATTAGAATTTTATGAGAGCAAGGACACTGAATAGAAACGAGGTTGTTCATCCGGAGTGAGCTGGAAAGCCAAGATCCACAAAGTGCGTCATTTCATTCTGGTCGTCTTCTTCTCCTTCCTTCATATGTCAAAAATATGTTGTATAATGTGTATAGTCGTAAATAAAGAATATTAAATCATGATTGGATTTGTTGACGTATCAGTGAAATGAGCATTACCTCAAAAACGTGTGTACAAGTACTTTTAAAGTATATACATGTATGTGGATTTCTGAAAGTACATTGGACAAGAAGGGAGCCTGGGTTGTATTTTTCCAGGAGATAGAAACGTGTCGTCATGTCTAAAGGACACAGACGAATGAAGCTGTAATCAGAGACACACACAGACTGACAACAATGGAAACGCAGGCAAAGATGAATAACATGGATTAATCAGCTCATTGTGTTTTACTGAGGAAAGAAAATGAAGATGATTTGTGTCAAAACTGATGTTTGACCTTAACTTGACGCTTTGCGGGGGTGTAATTGGTAAAAATTAGGGAAATATCCCTGTCTTTTGTAAATGAGATGCAGCCTTTGGCATTTTGGAAGAAATAAATACTTAATTTTCCTCGAAAAAAACTGGGGGGGGAAATGCACAAGTGTGTGTAATTTCATGTAAATGGATCATCATACTGGCTCCAAATGTTGTCGTCCATTAACTGATACTAATACTGATATTGGATTAAATCACACACACAAAGTAAAAGATCACGGAAACAGCCACACTCTCACACAAATTAGCACATTACCAGAATTGATGCGGCGATATTTAAGTCAGTATTTTGTTGCAGGATCTGTTCGCAGGTTGTGTTTGGTCGAAATTATGCCAAGAAAACAAAGAGAGACCCGATTCAGAAAGAAATGTCAACTTTGGTAACAAGGCAGCAAAGCCACAGAAGTCAAAACGCAGAGTGACGACGGCTCAGATCTTTATTTTTCTTACTCGACCTTAATGAACGCTTCAATCCGAGTCCCACTGCCTGGCCTCGGGTCAGATCATGTTTCCAGGCGATCGGGTCAATAACGAAACCATCTAACAACAAACTGACTCCCAGCCAGCGTGACTCCCCAGCTGCAGCAGCCCCCAGTTTGAGATCCGCTCTGTTGGTGAATGTTCCACTAACAGCTGGATTCTCCCTGAGATCACTTTGCTCCACGACTCAGGAAGGTGCAGGTGAGTGTTTTAGTTAACACAACACTGAATTTGTTGATAGTGCGATGATAATTAATTAACAGTGTTGTCCTCTCTGTGACAATACGCTGGTAGAATGGAGTGTGTGTGTGTTTTCCTACGGAAGCAGCAGATCCAGCCCCGGTGACAGCTGATGCTGCACACCTTGCTGGGCACCGTGGGACTGTAAAGCATCTGGACATGTCTTTGTATTTATTTGCCTTTGAAAAAGTACGACATGGAGTTTTTATTTATTTATTTTTATCCCAGCTGACAACCCTCCTGCACATTTCACGGGAAAATGAAATCTGCCATATTAAATAATCACAAAGAGCATAATGTAATTTGCCTATTTGTTCTGTTCGTGGCTCTTTTCACTGTAATACGACGACATGTTCGATGTTCGTTCCACTTTCAGTATTAAATCCTGCACAAATTAGGAAACTCAGCTAATGTATATTGTAATCACACGTTTGAGAAAAGCCTACTTTTAAGCATCTTTAAAAAATGCAGTCGGAGAGAATTAAACTTCCCGATAAGGATCCAATTTGCCAAATTGCAAACCAATGTGGGAATTACAGTTGATTATGTCTTTCTAAGAAGAATATCTGGTTTCAATCTGCCGCCGCTATCATCAAACTTATTAAAAGGTTGCTTCTATTTAAGCTAATCCTGTTAGTGGCTGATCAAACAGACTCACTTCGCTTCATTCACCCTGTTGAAATAACGTGACTCGATGGCAGATGGGCTGGAAAAAACTGAGATAATTGCAAAAAGTTACGTTTCACAAACAAATTTACGCAGGAAACAGAAGCTTTATAAAAAGAGAAAATGAAAGAAATAGCATAATATTCTGGTAGCAACAACAATCAATAACTTACATTGTTGATTGTTTTGGGACTTTAGGTGCTTTGGTTTATGCAGTTGTGTCGGGTCGGTCAATTTTTTGTTATCTGAACGGACTGACAGGAGACAGACGCAGGTTTGAGACGTCGCGCATTTGAGGTTACTGGACGACACCGAGTCATTTCTACAAAGGCCGAGCGTCTCGTGGACTTGGAAGGTTTCTGCACTGCTGTAAAACGACACGCTACTTCAAGGAGAAACTTCTGATCAGACACCGTCGGTGCCAGATTAGTTGAGGAATTGCATCCGTTCTTTTCTCTCTTCATTTCCAACTAAGACAAAAAGAGGCGATTTTTAGCCGCGCGTCATATCAGCGTTTGGGTATAAGCTCCACCACCGCAGACTAAATTAAATTGTCACTCCAACATAAGCCATTCAAATGATTGTTTTTTTCATTTATGAAGAGAAAACTATTTTTTCCCGTCCTCTGAGGTGATAGGTGGCTCTGTGTGTCATCAGCTGAAAGACTGTCTCCGGATGAAGAAGGGGAGACAAGTGAGGCCTCGGGCACATGTTTCTGAACAGTGAAAATAATTGAATTGTGTAAAAGGAGAATGTAATTGTTTCTGGAGAAAATAAAAAAAAAAGGAGCGGCGGACGGGCAGAGGCACTGACGTATGCGTCATAGCTCGGTGTGAGACGAGAAACAAACTGCCTGCAGTCCTCAGGAAATAAAAATGAATAGTGGGAGCAAACTGCCCTGAAAGCAGCTTGATAAAGATTCAGTGGGATTCGGGGGTGGGGTATTGCTCGTGTTGTAAACATCTTCCTCCGAGCAGATCGAGTCTAAATGTAGGAAAAAAGACAAAAACCGTGTCCAGCTGCAAAATATACACACACCAACAGAGATGTTCAACTTTAAACAGTCGCTGCAGGATTTCAGCGACTGCAGCTCAGTCCTGAGACGACGTCTGCATTCAGCTCAACAAAGCATATTTCCACAAATCCATCCAAGGCTAGAGTGCATGTTTTTTTTGAAAACCTGCAGGGGGAAGATGGAACTACAAGTCATGATATTGGATTTTTTTTTTTTTTCAAACTCACTAAAACAAGTGAGCGCCGCCTGAAAGCCAGTTCAATATTGTAGTTTAATTGAAGATGTGGAACAGATTTGTCTGATATTAGATTAGAAAGTACTGCCCTCAGGTGGAAGGATCAATTACTACAAAAGATTGAATTGTCTCATGGTCTCTTTGCTCTGTGCATAATTAGATGCTGTGTGAGGAGCAGTGCAGTGAACTAACACACACAAACACACACACACAAACACACACAGACACAAACACACATGCACAATACACAGAAGGCTCAGCACATTAACATACACTCTCATACGTTCCTGCATTTGTAAATGTCTGCATATGAAGCCCCCAGTGTGCACGTGCACATTTTATATATTTATATATAGTAATGCATGAATAATATCACGTATGAATGTAAAACAACAACAAAAGCTCCAAATCGAGATCAAACAAACGCTCCAGTATCAGAGGACTGAACTCTTAAATCACGTTGTTTCACCCCCCCATTCATTTCAAACAAATGCACTTTCGGTTAAACTGACTTTGTTTCTGGAAGAAATAATCTACTGGTCGAAAATGCTGCTAATTTAAAATTTAATTTACATCCCTGTACAGTTAAAGAAAAGTATGGGTGTACTACGCAAACACATCGGAGTAGTACACAGAAGTATTGCAGTTGCGTGTCCTCTCGTGACGATATATAAAAACCTCACAATCCTCAACTGTGACGTGATTGAACGAAGGCGATGAACCCGCTCACCTCTCGTTACAGCCGGCGATAGGTTCTATACTCTTCTGATATTTATAATGAATTCACAGCAGCATTCCACGCGCTGTGGATCGAAGAGGAGCATGTGCAGTCCACGCCGCCTCGCGCCTGTTTCCCTGTCAGACACACAGACACACACACACGACAACAACTGTGCACGCTACACAATTCCGATTCATACAGCCGACGCTTAATGATGGATATTGAAAGGCGGCCAGAACAGCTGTGGCTGGGAAACAATATACCACCTTTACAATGTGCTAATGAGTCGAAGTGATGCTGGCAGTCTTTCAAAGGGGTTGCCATAGTGATGGTGGTGCAGTGTTGGGAGTCATGACCACGCAAGCCTGAGCCTAAACCCCACGCCTGGGCTGCGAGGTGGTGTGTCACGACCGGTCTCCAGTCCAGCATGCAAGTAGCGTTACAGTCAAAGAGCGCAGCACCCCCCCCCCCCCCGGTCATTAGACGGATCAGCGTATGGTCGGCGGAGGGAGATCTGTGTAAGGAGACTGTGATCTATAACGTTGAGCAAGGTAAAAATAAACAGGAGCAGGGAAGCGCACCGTCAGCGTAGCAGTGATTACGTGTGATAATTCTGGAGGAAGCCCTGTAACAGTGTTTTATGGGTTTAACCTCTCATCCTTTGCTGACTGACGCTGCATCGCTACGGATCTGAAATATAGATGCTCAGCCGGCTGGTCCAGAGAGACCCACACGTTGATAAAGAGGGAATGTGCACTAACCAGCACGGGCCCTGGTGAGGCATCGACTTTCAACACATTGGGGGAGCGAGCATGTTATTCTGAGGCTCAGCTTCCAATGAGCGGCAGAGGGTTCTGTGGTTTAAGGTCTGGTTGATTGTAGATTGACAGAAACTAACAAAAGAGCTCTTACCTCTAACGTTTTTAAGGACAAAGTGAGTAAAGGACGAGGAGAAACATTGAATAGTCCTCGAAGGTTGTTCTGAAATTAGTCTGGTCTATGCAGGATTTTCTATTTGCATCACCAGCTCGTCCCGCTCTTACCATTGCTGCTTATGCTGCTCAGTCACCCGTACAAATGACTCGTTAGCTTTTTCACTAGCGCGCAATGATTCCTGGAATAGGTCAACCTCGAAAAAGGATCCACTCATTGGATCCTCAGCTGCCCAGGAGAGGAATGATGCATTTGCTGGCTGCATTTGACGGAGTTTCTCCAAAGAGAAGCAGCCCAGTTGTGTCCGCTGTGACACAACCAGTCTTCAAATGCAGCCTCACAACAACAACTTGAGTCTGCTGAACCATCTCTGAACAGGCCTCGTGCACATGAATCCTACTGGATCTAATTCCCTGTTTCCTGAGACTTGGATCGTCCATCAGCACGTTCAACATATTCTACTGCTTAACCCTGAAAGACCTTGATACTGTTTACTCTTCTGTGCACAGGAAACTTTCACCCTAAGTACAGCCTCTGTTAGCTGGAAGTTGACGAACTTGTGTTTTAATTGAAACATAATGTACATGTGCTAGCTTCCATTAGCCGGGCTAGTTCGTCCAGATCAATATCCTGCTTCTCTTCTCACACTCACACTGTTGTCTAAGTGATTTTCGGGGGTGTGTCTGCAGGCTCTGACCAAGTGTAGGCTGCCGGTGATTAGCCGAACAGTTGTGGTTGCATCTGAAAGCTAATCACTGGAAGGCGAGGCGGCGTTCAACGGGCCATTTAACAGGCGAGGAGCCAGAATGGCTGAGGACAGGGGACCGTCTATGCCATCAGTGAGCTGCGGGTGGTCGGATCTTTCCGAATTCAGCAGCCTATAAATGTGTTTGAGCAAAATATGGCAGCACTCTACAACTACACCACTCGTTTGTCCACGTTTGAGAGCATGGCAGAGATGGTGCATTACTCAGAGGCCTGTGGGTATGCCTCGCACTCTTCCTGCGATCACACTCTCATCTCGTTCTTGGAACATTTTTGTTAGAACAAGCAAATATGTCTCTACCCATCGTGGTATATTTTGGATGTTGACACTGCGAGGTTGCATGGCCACAGCTTTTTTCCCGTGGATGGTGGAGCAAACTGCTCTAAGATATTAAGAAGCGAGAAGGCAGAGAAAGCTTTCAATAGACTTCTTTTGGAGACCCCATAGGACAAAACAAAGGGGAGGCCCTTCAGTCTTTCTCAATATGTAGACAAATGTGTAGGCAAAACACTCGGTGCTTTCAACACTGTCTTCCACAATGAAATGGTGCACAAAATGAAACACGTCGTGTTCCCTCGAGGTTAGTGTGGGTATCACCGAGGCTCGTCGGCGTCCCGAGACAATCCTAATGTTATTTTTCACAAGTTTACACCGTATACCAGTGCAAACCATTACGGGTTTCACAAAAAAAATCTCTCCGGGTATTTGTGGCGGTGGCACGTTTCATGATTCCTCTCATCCTGGTTTCACTTCGTGCAGGTGCAGGGACACTGTACACATTACTGAGGCGGATGCCAAGGGACCGGGTAGTTTAGTGCGATTTTTCTGTGTGGTTTGCCAAACTAAGGGATTTCATGAACCTGGGGAGCAGGTAAAAGTGAAGCAGCGGGCTACTGGGAAACGAGCAGCATTGCATATTATGAGTGAGAACCACCCAGCAGACATACTTTTAGAAGACTACAGTTCCAGCTCTTTATTAGATTTATATTGGAGGCCCGCTGAGAGTAGTTGAAAGAGAAATGAAATGGTGCCAAAGCCTGAGTTAGCTCCCTATTGAGAGAGTAATTTTCAGTTGAAAGTGCAAGAAAAAGGTCAATTTTAGATGGCTCAAAATTGATTGGAGTGGGAAGCGTGAATGACAGACAGCATTGGAGCTAATAATTGCCCTGTAAGGAATCATTTTACTCATCCTGGCGTAACCAAATAACAATCTAACATATTTATGAAACAGGAAGCAACAACTGCATCACGGTCGATTGATTATTCCCGTACTTCAAAAATGGATCAAACTGCAGAGTTGAGCGATGCCAACGCTGGAGATCCCACTCGGACAGAGTCTCTCTCTCTCAGCGGCCTCGATGCCGAAAACCAATATGTTTGGTCAATGAATATTTCATTACAATCCAAAGTCCAGACAATACGATTCTCCAGATGCAGCCACATAAATTCTACCTGGATTCTGCCCTGTCGCCACTGAGACCTAGTAAGTGCTCAATTTCACAGCTGATCGGTTATTGCACTTGTTTAAATCCGATGTCGCTGAGTGCGAAAGCCTAAAAAAAAAATGTCCTCTTTTTTTTGCAAAGACTGCAAATGTTAATGAGGCCTAAAGTCTGTCTGTTGAAAAGGTTAATGGCAGCGTGAACTCATCTGTGGAGGCTTTCTGGTGAAATGGATTGTATCACTGGGAAGAATTATTTGTGGACGTGTCCGTCATTAAGATCTTATTTAAAATCACAGATTATTAAATTTTAATTTTTCTATTAAAGAAGAGATTTACAACGGGGGAAATGTTTGAGTCGCCAATCGAGCTTTTCATTAAAAGAGAAAGTGAGTTTGAACCTGAAGGTTGAAACTCACACTGGAAAATAAACTCACCTAAGAACCTAAATGGGAGAATTTGAAATGCGGCTCTTTTAAGAATAAAATGAGTTTGGCAGGTTTAGTAAAAAATAAATAAATAATATCTATTTTGTGCTCGGCTAAGGTGGAAACTGTTACTAACGTAGTCATGTGATGTAAATGTCCATTAAATCTTTTAGAACTCGACAGGAGAGTAAGTGTCACCAACTCCTACTCTTTGTATATTCTGTATGGATGGAAATGTGTTAATCACATTTGTTGCCTGTTCTTTGGAAACTCAGTATTTCATTTTTGGGTGTTAACAAGAATAACACACACACACACACACACACACACACACACACACACGCTGTAAACTGATTGTAATTATACCAGGAATTGTTTCCAGATCTCGGCCGTTCTAATTTCCTGTGCCCACCACTAACCGAGGCGGCCGTATCACGACCATTATGTCCCTACGTGTCACTTGTCAGTGGACAGTGAGGACAGTGGCTGTGCATTAATAAGACCCAAACTACTTCCGTCCTACACAAGCACCTTAATCAACCGAATACAGCGGCAGCACTTGTCCGTCCAGTTAATTAACTTCGTAATAAATTGACCAACACAGATCGTTCCTCCGTCAGGATCTCGGTGTAGGTGTTCATTAAGAAACATAACCTTCCCGTTTCTCTTGGCTTCAGAGAAACCCTCCATTCTGTGGGAACTGTTACTAAAGCTCGGTGAATACGCCTAAAGAGGAAACCTTTAGCTTTTAGAGTCATTTACGAGAACTCCACGAGCTTTTTAAATATGAAAAGAGTTTGAGTGCTTGGAGCGGGCGAGATAAAAGATTTCATAAAAACGTTACACCTCATAAAACGGCAGTGTTTCAGCACTCGAGGACCGAGATAAGAAAAATAATAAAACGTGAATGAAACTGCCGCAAAGTCGAGCCTGCTCAAATCTATCAACAAATATTATGAAAGGACTTCAAATTGTGAGATACTTGGTGGGGAGCACATCTCTGCACTTGGTCCCACAAAGAAATGTGATAAAAATAAAAAAAAATAAAAACGGTTTCACAGCCCAGTATTTTGTCTGCTTTCAGAACTTTAAGGGGCAGCTGTGTGAAATATCAGCTGCAGATGAGGTCGAAACACCAGCACCAATAGACAGAGGTTTCCAATTATCTAACAGTGGAGGCAGAGGGAATGGAGAAACAGGTGGCGACTTTAATTGCTTTTTTGGAAACCCAGGAGCATAGCGTGAGAGGGATCAGAGCTGTGGGAGGTCCTCTGGGAGACGACACATTCACCATTGTCTTTGTAATTGGTTTCGGTGAAATATAATTCTCCAGGCAGGAATTAGTAAAATGGATAATATCACACACGTATAGAGAACTTGAATATGTCGATGTCAAAATGCACAGAGACTGGATGATACATATCGGAGGGGGGGGGGGTGCCAGGTTTGCAAGTAACCACTGGATTGTGTTCATCCATTCGTTGTGTACAAATGACTCCAGAAGCAGTTGTTTAGTTATTTGTAAGTGTTATCATTGCACAAACAAACGCCTATAGTGTCGACCTGCTGGAGATCAAACTACACACGATAGCAGAGAGTCTGTATCTTTTATTTCTTCGCTCTAATCAGTGTTACACCCTTTGTTACTCTTGTCAGCTCTGTTCGCAGGCGAGATAACCCCCCCCCCCAACTGCTCGCAAGTTAATGCCAAACTTTGTCTTTCGGAAGGATGATGCAACGCTCTCGCCTCCATGCAGGTTATGCTCTCTCTCTGTTTCCACTGACGCTTACAACTGTGCTTCGCTTTGTAGAACGAAAGGAGGGGAAATGCAATCTGATCCTGGCCTAACATTATCTCTTTTACCAAAGGGATAAGATTACGCAAATGTCAGCTCTCTACACCACCACAGTTAAAAGCTCTAACCGGAGAATGTGCTTACAGCGCGGTGAGTGTAAGTTGTGAGGAGAGCTCGTGTTTTTTGGAATCATGTATTTTAAAGTGTTTCATCTTCAAGGCTGCGCGGGACGTGTGGGGATCCCTCAGCCGTGTTCAATATCAAGGAGGCTTGATTTGTGGAGATATGCTGATTTCCAAGGTTGGAAGAGGATGCATATTCATATGCTGAGTTCACAAAAACAATGTGACAAAACAGGAGTTTATATAACCTTTAGAATTCCTAATCAACAGTGGCAGAGGCGTTATTTGCATTACAATAAAAATGTGTATTATTGCATTTTCTTTGCATGTGTATATGCACAGGCCGGTGTGTGTTTATGTTGGTGTGTGCATGGACACACACACAGACATGCGAGTGTGTGTTTGTCCATATTTCTCAGATGTGAGACTGCTGGCAGCGATTGCCCTGTTTTCCCATTTCCCCTCTGGCTAATCACTAGAGTCCCCGTAAATCCTTGGTATCACCACAGGATCAAGAGAAGGCCTCCAAGCCCTGGGGAGCCTATTTCCTCTGAGAGCAGAACACAAACTGGAAAGCTCCTTGATATATTTGCTGGCCCAGGGACGGTCAAGACTTCGGGGCTGAAAGATGCTCCATGACATCACCCCGCTGTCGGTAGTTTACCATTTCGCATGTGACGCAGGCACACACACACGCCCCGAGTCTGCACACAGAGAAACTCAATCAGATACACAAACTCTGGTTGGTGCTTCAGAGGAAGGTTATTGCGACAAAAGGGAGAGAGAAATATTGGACGTAATCCCCGTCGGTTGGAATAGGAAGAAGAGGGTCAGAGACAGGGATCACTTTATGTTTTCGGTCCAAACCTGTATTTTCCAGATGCTGTGGCTGTTTTCCAGCTGGTATGGATACACAGAATAATTAGTTTGGTTGGAACGGCACCTCGAGGGGAGAGCTGGATTAGCTCTTGGAGGGCAGTGTCTCTGGCAGCCCAGTGTTCTGATGAGGGCTGAGATATACTGTCCCGCACCCGGCACTGAGAAGCTTTTGATGGTTTTAAAAGCCTTGAGCGAGCGACAATTACAGGCTGAATGGCAAAGAGGGTCAGAGGGAATGAGATGCCGCGGACTCCATAGCTGAAGGTCACTGGGGAGGCGCTGAGTGTTGTGAAACTATGCGTTGCAAGGTTCTAATAACCAACAGCGCCCAGAGAGAAGTGAGCGGAGAGAGAAACACGGAGCGGCTCCTGTTTTTAAATGAGAAGCAAATGTAGTCACGCAGGAAAGCAACAGAATTCAAACGTACACATGATTGTGATGACGGATCCACAGTGATTCTGCAAAACTGCATTTACAATAGCATCCGTCTGTTTTGTTTAGAATCGTCTGCTATCCGCATGGATGCACTTTACAGTAAAAGCGGCTTCACAAATGCTGCAGTGTGTGGAGAGATGGGGTGTTCGCAGGAAGAGGAAGAGCTGCACAGAGACGCCTGTGGTTTGAAACAAAAGCAGAATCTACCAATGAAAATGTCATGTCATGATTATAGAGACCGGAATGTCTCAGTATGATCTGTGCGTTGTTAAAATGTGCTGAAAATGTCCAAAAAGCACTGATGCACCCAATAATCATTATTATTGTGGTTATTATTCTCTCTCACACACACACACAGACACACACACACACACACACACACACACACACACAGACACACACACACTGTCCTCTGTGTTGCATGTACAATGTCCCCATGCACAACTTGATCGGTGCCAGGATCTTCCGTGTTCCCCCAACAAGGTGGCCATCTTCCACCAAATCCCCCTCATTCTTAAACTCTTATAAAACCAACAGAACGCCACGGTTCAGACTCGGCCCCCTCAGGTTTATGGTTAAGTTCAACCAAACCTCTACAATTATGCAGCTCTTGGCAGAGGGCTAGTGGCTTGGGGCTTCATTAGGGGGTTTCCAACTATGGTGTTGTTGCATTTTTCCTGTGCGTAGCCGATGGTGCTGTGGGCCTCCTCTCCACTCGGGGGCCCCGGGGCAAACGCCTGCCTCGCCCACCACGTTGTGATGCCGCTGCTTGGAAGGCTGATAAATCAGGGGAGTGCTGACGTTGTGCCTGCCCGCAAATTTAATTGATGCTGTAAAGTATTTACTTTTAGGTTTTCAAAGCATTGTGGTCCAACGAGGATTTAAGGATGAATACAATTGATACAAACTGGTATTTCCAAATTGTCATCTTATTGTAATTTGACAATACAGCCATGCTATAGTTGCCATGTGCAGATATTGCCTAAAAGGAGAAGTTTGAGGATCTGACGTTTTAACTTAATTGTAATATCAAGGAATACATGAAAAATGCACTCAGAAAAAACCCTTGAGTACGAAAGATGAAAGACTAAACAGAAACCAATATCGTCATTTCCACTCCCACTTCTCCGTTTCCTCGGAATTCTCGAGTGCACCGCCGAGATTGAACTTGGTCCTCTTTTATGTTTCGTACAATTCCCTAATTTCAGATAAGTTCCTCCCCAAAGTCGTCTTTAAATGAGGTATTTCGGCGTGTGAGATTCCTCCCGTGTGCCATTTTTTTACAACAAACACTCATCAGAGGAAAAAACAATATCGAGGGAAACCAAGAGGGAATCGTACCCTGAGTTCTTCATCTCTCTGCAGCAACACATGTATGTTTGCTTCCACGCAGGAAGTGTCGGGATCGATGTTGACCAACGCAGGAAGCTACGAGAGAACTTAACCATCTCCCACTGTTCTTAGATGCTCCTGAAGTGACAATTAAGTCTATTGCACCGTTACAGATAACACACAGAGGCAACAGAATCACAGTGAACAACATGAAAGAGAAAAATCTATTTTTGAACTAAAATTGAGGTTTTTTTTAATCTTCAGTATCTACACAGAGTCGCACAATCGAGGATGTGCCTTTAAGTTGCGTAACAGCCAGCGTGTGGCCCAAGAGGAACGAAGAGAGACTTGAAATAAAATCACCACAGCTCATCGTTTCTTCTAATTTTCCAGAACATGTTGATACGATATCTGAGCTGCAGCTATCCGGGAATCTTTTCTTCAGATCTGCACAATCACAAAAAGGCAAAAAAATATTGATGAACCCCGATTTATTAAGAAAAAACGTCCCACGTCAGCGACCTTAAAAACACCATTGCCTGGAAGTGTGTTATCAGTTTTCCTCAGCCCCGGAGCGAGCGTGGGTTTGACAAATACTCCTCCCTAAATAGTTTTCCCTGTGACAGATCCGTCTTCTGGCACCAGGAATACAACATCACTCATTCCCGAGGTTTTCCTGCATGGAAATTACAGTTAAACGACTGTTTTGTCTCAACACAGAGACGCTAGGGATCATTTAAAATAAAGAACTTGATGATGATGGGACACATCACGTGGGAGTAGATTAGTGTTTGGAAGTGTCTGAAATATGAAGACGTGGACAAGAGACGTCAACTGGTGGAGTAAGACAGAGTTTACTTCTGGATGTTTTCACCAGATTTGCTTACCTTGACAGTCTCACCTCCTCACCTCCATCGAGGAGGGTATATTTACACCAGTGACCTTTTGTTTGATGGTTTATTTGTTTGACTGTCAGCCGGATGGCACAGAAATACCGAACTGATTTTCCACACAACTTGGTGGAAGGATGGGATGTTGGCCAAGAAAGAACGATCTGGACAAAGGTGCAGATCCACCGAGGTTTCAGAGGAATAGGATTCACTTTTTATCCTTTGCCAAACTGCGTATGAGTGATTTTGTTGAACAGCACATCTGGACCCGTGTTGAGGGACAGCTTCAGTAATGTAGATCGCCTCACTTCGGTCAGAACTGACGTACGAGAGCGAACAACTAACACTTAAAAATGATGTGGGATGCAGAACCTCAATGGGACCAACAAACTGAACGTTGCAACTGACAGCTGCTCGTCAAAAAAACATCTTCCTGCTGTTTCCACTCAAGTTTTACACTCGTCTTATTCAGAAAATCCGCATTTGCTTCAAACGTCCTTATTGTTTGTATTTCATAACACAAAAAAAAGTGTCATTGAAATCAGATGCGATTACAGTGTCTTCATATTATGTGGTCATCGTAATTACCACAGCCACAGCACCATCATGTCCCAGCCAAACCTTTTCCACTCTCCCTCATGTTCCTCCTACATCAGATCACACAAATTCGTGTTTACATGGCTTTAACCGCAGCGAGGGAGCAGGACGGACGATTGTGTTCTTCTATCGCACTGAGCAGAATGTACAGGCGTATGTTTTGCAAAGCTTTGTCAGAGGGAAGCAACCGCAGTGCTTCCGTCTCCAGTGGATTTACTTGGCTCCAATTAAATCAGGGAGAAGAGCACTTATGGTATCCCAGTCGTGTGGATGTATACACACACACAGTTTTCTTTGGCAAACAGGGATAAACTCTGGCATGTGTTGTACATCGTAATCTACACTTTATCTTAGGTTCAGAGGAGGAAAGAAAGGAGCAGGCCCGGCTTCATTATATCTTCTGTGCCACATTTAATTGGCATTAATGTAATATGAATAATTAGATAAACTGACTAGTTAGAGGAGCAGCTTCCAGTCGACTATTAGGCCTTTTCACGGCCTAGATGTGAGAGTGTTTCTGATCAGATGAACTTTGTTCTATTCAACAGTCCCAGTCACTCATTTCATTATTCACACCTGTGCTGTTCCTACTGTGACATGACAACATTTGTCAATCATGCAAATCAGTCGTGCACATTTCTAACCAAGCGACAGAAAAGCAACTCAAAAACAGGAAAGACGAGCCGGTGGCGTTGACATAATTCGCCGTCGGCCTCTCTTCAGAGGTCGTGGTCCACGTGGACCCTGATTGAGATCTGGTCGATGGATCATTTCCCCGGTTGACGTCACCAGCTCTTCCCGTCCTCACTGCTGCCCCCCTAACAACAGACTTGTAGTTGGACAAGAAAGTTTCAACATGTCTCCCATTAGCTGTTCGGTCGAGTTAAAGGTCAACACTCAACCTTCGGATGTCTCGTTGCTCGCCAGCGTCATTATCTCTTTGAAAAAGGGGTTTGTCGCCTAAGCACAATGAATCCTGGGATAGGTTGGCCTAAGAGGGAGCCTCCCATTGGAGCCTTCGGATTGAAGGACACATTTGTCTGCTGCATTTGAAGGAGCCTTTCGAAAACGGGACAGTCGAGTTGCTGCTGTAATGCAAAGGTCTTCAAATGGAAGGATGGGGCCCCTGAATTGAGACACAGTTTGTCTGATTGACTAATACGACCCAGGTGACTGAGAATTGAGGAAGTAAATGGAGACATGGAAGGTGAGTCATTTCAAAATAAAACAGGAAATGACGCCAGAGTCAAAAGCAGGAAGTCACACATTCAGCACTGGTGTCAATGGGATTTCGTTGCTGGACTGACCTCAGGGCTCTGGCCCCGTCTTCACACTACACACGTAACATGCAGTGCAGGTTATCATCTGAATAAACTCCACGAAGAAACGTGTTTGATTTATAGTCACTCATCTGGGACACAGATAAGTAAAATGCATTCTGAATTATGACTGAGAAAAGATGCACTTCCAGACAACATCCACTCTATTTCTTTAAGAAAAAAAAAACAATCAGCAGACTTGTGACAAAATAAGTGAAGATGAAAAATGGCTTCAAGCTGCAGAATATACATCTTCCCTTCATGGTTTATTCATGTGTTCCACAGATGCCACACTCTTATCAACATGACATACATCTAACATGAAAAAAAATCACCTCCCTCCGCGCGAAAAGGAAATGATCAATGTGCCACCCACGCTGGGAATCGTCCAACAATCACAACGCCGGACGAACGTATTTCAATCAGCAGCTCAGAATGACAACAACCAACAATACGAGGAGTTCATTGCATACAAATATTCAGCATTTACGTGAAAATAGCAGCGGTCGCTTTCCTTCGAAGAGACGAAGAGAAGGAAGCAGCACTTTCTCCCATAACCTCCCACACGTTTGGTGGAGGAACCGGCGCGGAGCAGGAGTGCTGATCTTATCCAAAAATGTGTGCAGGTAAGCAAAGCCTTGTGGGTAAGCCATACATTAAGTCATGTCATGTGGGTTTTCTTGCTCAGTCACTGCATTCCTCTTTGTTATCAGCCCCAAACTCTCCTCTTGCACAAGCCCTACGCCGCAGCATGTACGGTTCATACAACAAAACTACTTCAAACCACTTAAAGAAAACCACTTAACAGCAACGTAGAAGAACAGCATCCACGCACATTGGACTGATGAGTCAGTATTTAAAGACAGACATGCTCCAGTCTTCGCGCATCAGTTGAAACACGGGAATAACCAGTGTGGGTCTGTTCAGGTAAAGCCAGCAAAGAACTGGTAGTTCTGGAGTGATTCTGTCAGTAACGTTCATAACAGCAAATGGGTGACGATTATAATGGCCTTCTATGAAACTGCAACACTGTGCAATTATTTTAAAGTGTTCCTACCGTGAAACTAAAAGGGGAACGAGGTTAGCATGTTCGAAAACTTGCCTTTTATATGATTTAAGACATATTTTGAGACTGAACATTTCATCATGAAGCAGTTAATCAATGCCCGTCTGAAAGAAACGAAACACAAAAGAACAGCCAGGGTTTGTTTTGCGATGTCACAAACCAAAAAAAACCCTCAGAGCAGAGCGGGGGGGTCATTTCAACAGGTTTATAAATCCATCATGAAATCATGAAGGAAGCCGCGGGGTTACATAAAAGCCCATTTTAGGGCCACTGGAGGAATCTTTTGTAATTTTGAGCAACTTAGAAGTGTTGTTGTTGGTGTGATACGCAGATGGAGCCTGACTTTAAATATCTTACACTGAAAAAAAGCCTTTGTTTGTTTGTTATTTAGCAAGATTACACAGAAACTACTGATCTAATTTCCATTGGATTGTTTGAGAGGGGGCACATGACCTAAATACAGACACTCTCTGAGCTTTGTCAGTGTTTATCCTGGGGTATACGCCATTTTAATTTGGCTTTTGTACTGAATGTAAAGTCCTTCTGTTCATTTAGTCAGTGAAGCTTTTAAGACTGAGATGTGCTGCGTGTATATATTTTAATTAAACTAGCATTGGTCCCGTGCATCTGTCTGGATGCTCATTACCCAGCAGCAGGTGTGTTGGTCTGTGGTTTCCTGGGACGGCCCCGTAAACCAGATGGTCACAGGTTCAATCCAAGAGCCAACGTCCAATGTCAGGGAGTCCTTCAGGAATCAACCTGTCCCCACTGGCACGGCGGCGTTCGGTCGAGCCGGGTAAATATGCTGAAAAGAGTAAAGTACAGTAAAGGTGGGATCGGGGGGGGGCCTGGCCTTTGTTGGCGCTGAGCAGCCTCCCCTCAACGTGGCTCCCGTCCATGTCGCCGGCATTAGTGTCAGAGGGGCCATGTTTTATCCTGCATCATTACGTGTGACAGCCCATTTGTTAGCACTGAGCAAAACAATTTGAATCAATGCCCCTGCATCTCATAGAACTACATAATGGCTGCTGTTAGTGCCGTGGCAGCTAAAAGTTATTCCCTTGCTTATTCTGTTATGGGGGGGGGGGTGTTTGCCTGTCAGTGACTGTCGACGCTGCACTCTCGCTGCATTTTACAGCTCAATATCCAACCCTGGTTAATTAAATGTGTTTATCATATCATTACCAGTACGTTACAAAGACGAAATATGACTTTTAACGAACAATTAAATGCAAAACATACTGAATATTATTCAACACGTTGGACAGAAAGCCTCTATATGGCTACATTTACTAAAGATTATGCTGATTGCTTTAAAGTAGACTCTGATGTGTTAGATGTTCACCTCAGTAACACACTGCGCTCACTGCATTCGTCTCCAAACTCCCTTCCACCTATAGACGCAGGGAAAGGAAAGATCTCGTACACTATAGAATAAGAGATGTTCCCACAAACATCCTCTGAGACATATAACAGCACTGCGAGGGCAAAGTGAAAATAAACTACTGACGCAAAGAACGATACAAACAGCTAATGCATTTTTATCATCGTACATTAGTAGGCATCTGCTGAGTCATGGAGAGTGAGTCCTACGTTACTCATTCCCCTTGTTATTCCAGCTCATATTCTCTGTCTGCTCTGCACATGAAGCTGCCTCCTCACACAGGTAAAGCATTTTAAAACCAGATCCTTCACTCTCCCAAATTAGAAATGAATCAATCCGCTCGGAGCTCAGTGGCATCGAGCGCCGTTGTTTACATTTTTTTCACCCGTTGCCTCTAACTGCCGAACACATTTACTGCGAAATACACGGCGGAGTTTGTTTTATTATGTTGTGGGTGTGAGCCGCATGAGTTAAAGGTTATAAGTTGTGTCTTTATGTCTCAGCAGACATGAGCATCTGTACATCATCAGTATCATCATGCATATTTTACTATACCAGTGCAGAGCCTGATTTAAACATGCCCACTTCGGAATGAGCCGTCTGCTCGGCCTGTTGTGGTTACAACTTTGTTCAACACAATCCGATTTGTTGAGTACAAGTACACATACATACTGTTTGACAGTAGTCTCAGTGTACTGATAGATAGATAGATAGATAGATAGATAGATAGATAGATAGATAGATAGATAGATAGATAGATAGATAGATAGATAGATCTATTCTCCACCAACAGGTAAACATTAGCGCCATGATTTTAAACGAAAGTAGCAAAGGTTATAATCACAAAACATGAGAGCAGACAAACAAGAAGAAAATGTGTGCGTTGAATAGTTTATATGATATATTAATGAAGACTAAAATGGCCCTTTGTTGTTTCCCATCCCCGATCCACGGAGCGAACCCCTCAGCCGGTCGTACACATCCTCACAAAGCATTTCACGGCGTTTAGAAATCTAGAGCAGATCACTCTCTATTCCTTTTGAAGCCCTGACATCACATGATACCTACTTATTCTAAGTCTGGGGTTTTTGTTTTTATTTCATTTTTCTATTTACTAAGTTGCTGCAGGCATCAAGGTGCCACGGCGCCCGGATAGAAGCTATTAACACTGATCAGCAAACTACTTCAAAGCGAAGCAGGGACTCAGCCGTCTCTTTCATCTGCACTAAAACCATCTCTGACATCTAAACATCATATCGCTGAGAGCCACACAAACTACGATATGATATTTTCATCATGTGTGGAGCACGGGGGTATTGTCTTTCCCAGCCAAGTGTGTGGCTTGGTTGCTTTGCAGATATGACGGCTTTGTGTTGGGATTTGGGAGGGATTGAGTGGTAATGGGTGGGCAGTGTTGGGGAGCGCTCGGCTATCCCGGAGGATTCATCTGATGAGCCGGGATTGGATTCATCTGCTCTGTCTATCGATTTGTTTTTGCCACACACACACACACACACACACACACACACACACACACACACACCTCACTCCAGTTTTGAGCTTGACTTTTCTCATTTTTAACTAGTTCTGAAAAACGTAATTCCATTGAACACAATCTCATCCCATCTGCGCCGGCTTTGGACACCTCTCGTTCTTGTTTTGACCAGAGTTGTGAGATAGAATTGTGCCTGTGTCCAGCGAAGAAGAAGAAAAAGAAGTTTTTATGGCTGAGATGAGATATTTTTTGGGAACAGAAACTTATCTTTAATATTTCTGTGATGGGATTTAGATGTCCATCATCGTAATGAAGAAACTGATTGAAGAGACTAACTTTTTAAACAATTTTGAGTTTGTTTTATGGGATTAATCCAAGTGGACATTGTGTTCATGTTAGGAAATTAAATTAAGAAAAATGTGGTTAGAATATTCCCTATTTCCTGATATTTTATTGACCAGAGAGTTAGTTCACTAACCAGTTTGTTGATGAAATATCCTGCAGATTAATCGATAATGAAGATAATCATTAACTGCAACCTTTGGGACACACTTTCCACATTTTGTTCATGTCACATCTTCAAAACATGTATATTTGTGACTGTATTGTTGTCACAACCGAAGAAACAAAAGTGTTGTGGACTCACATGACGATGCAGCTTGTTTTAAAGGAGAAAGGCCCCAAACAGAGATCTAAACTTCGTCAGTAGACACCTCGTGTTTTTTAAGATTCTAAGTTGAGCTGAGATTCCGTCTCTCATGTGGAGGGAATTGTTGGAGTTCTAACTTTCTGACATGTTGGACAACTGCTCATCAGTGTATTGCACATCCATCCCGCTCCGTCTCTGCAGGGAGGCATCACGCTGCAGCAGTGGAGCGGTGTGCTGGACTGTGCTCAGCGAAGACAGATCTCCCTCATCTTAACCAGGACTGGAGATTTGAGGGGGCAGACTAATGACAGGGAGCCTGTTCCCTGAGCGGAGCAGTGAGGAATTTAGTAAAGCCTGTGCCGCATTAGGAATCTCGGCACATAATGAAATTTGCAATCACGGGTGCTTCCTGAAAACAAGAATCCCCTCTTAGGTGAGATTCTCACTCCCGGGTAAACTATAATTATGCGAGGTTTCAATTTGGAACTGGACAGAAAACAAGTGTCTGGGCTGAGATATGTTAATGCAACGTCTAGATCAATTGGAACTGCATAAGGTACCAATTTGTTTTCTGATAGACGGACCAATTTCCCTCTCATTAGGGCCGCGCATCGAGCACCGTTTTCACCCCCACTAAACAACAGAGACAAAACAAGTGTTGCTTTCTACACAGATTATGGGATATGTAGGAAAATTCTCGGCGGAGGGCGAATAAACGCCGTCCTATTGAGCCTCCTGCGCTCGTGAGGGAATAATAAATCAATTAATGAACTGGCCGGGTCCAGCGCTGGCTTGAGTATGCAGAGCCATGCCTGCCGGAGCAAGGTAACTGACAGCTGGAAAGCCCAGTGGGCGATTTGAGTGATGAGTGTGTTGAATTAGTCGGTCTGCTTTTCACATTAGCCCAGTAACAACACACACATTATGAATTAACACAAACACATATTTCACACTTGCAAAAAACAAACAGGGGGGGGGGGGGCTGTGAATGTGGCCCTCTTACCTGACCCATGAGCCAGGAAAAACTTTCTTTTAACTACATAATGACGGACGGGGAGGGTGCTCTTCTAGTTCATTTATAAAATGCTGCTGCTGCTCGGATTACTACTGGTTTGAAATAACGATCCTGGACTCGGTGGGTTGGATTCATGTTCATTTTTGCATTGATTACTTAAGATTTCATGTGATTACTTTTAAGCCCCTACATGTACACCCCCCCGATGAGCCTGGGTGCCATCTTAGATCAGCTAATAGCCTTTTTCAGGAAGCTCCCAGAGCCTGATTGGTGACTTCAAGATATCGTGATTTAGAAGTACGGGCCCCAAAGCTCTGGAAAGACTGGGACAAGACCAGTTACACGTGTTACTCACATTATCTTTAATTTCATTTTTATTTGATTGTTTTGTGAAACCCAGTTGAAAGAGTGCTACACAGATAAATATTAGAGTTACTTATAGGTGACCGTGGCCTGACTGAATACTTTATTTATTCAATTAGAGGTATTAGTATGCTAAGCTAATCAAAATTTTAAATCCAACATCTAATTAACAAGCCAATGCTTTCCATCCTGCATTAGTCCAGAGACTATACGCTGCTATTGCTGTTAAACTATGAGGAGAACCATCAGGCTCATATATTGTCTGGACCCGTCCCCTCAGAGGTTGATGCTGCCGCTGCCGCTGCCGCTGCTGCGACGCAGTTATCTTTTCCGAGCTGCAGTTTTTAAACCGTTTCCGTTTATCAAACGTAATAAATAGCTGTATTTCACTGTGTGTCAGGCACAAAGTCACAGAGCGCAGCCCTGGAAGTGGCTGACGAGCACAATGCAGACAAACCGAGGGACCGACAGTCATTTGAAAAAAACTCTAAACACACAAACGACCGGCTCCAGATTCAAAACGGGGACTATTATCAAAATACGACAACTTTGCTGGTATGATACTTTAAAGATTTACTGAAGGAGAGGAGCTTGAATGTGTTTTCCATAAATCCTGCAGGAATCATATTAGATTTCATATGAAAGACCTGATGCGCTGTATCTACATCATCAACAACAATACCCCTGAGCAGACGACAGGGACAGCGACCGATTCTCTACGAGTTCTGCTGGAATCTACTTTATTCAGTTATGAGAGCCCTGAAGTTTTCATGTCAACAAAAATAATGCCCCCTATGTACAGGTTATAAATATTTTCTGTAATAAAGACTTTGTGCTGAGGAGGAAAATCTTTCCAGCTTGAAGCTGCAGACGTCATTTAAACAAGTATAGAGACCAAAGCAAGCAGCGTCATTTAGACCAGCAGAGACGAAAGATTTTTCATTTCTGACCATTTCCCAAAGATGAAAACGGGACAAAAAATGAATGAAATGCAGCCTTGGATAACAAAATAATACGCAGACAGAATATATTACAATTTTAGTCGTTGCAAAAAAATAAAGGATGAATGAAAGTTGGACAAAAAGACAGAAATCTCACATTGTAATATCGTCCAGTTGTCAGAGCTACAGTATTTATATATCACAACTAGATTTGGCTGCATGACTGTTGCACTAATGCAGCATCTTAAATATATAAGTTATATAAGTTATAGGAAAAGATTCATCATTTATATCTTGTTGAAAATCTTCAAAATCTACCATCTCCTGTCATCCTGAACCTTCCGTACTATAATTGTCCTATTTTGGTCCATTTTGTACAAATGCCATCTACTGCACGACTGATTTATTTTGAGAGAGACTTTGTCTGACGGAAAATCTGAAGGACAAAAATGGTTTTGCAAATTTCCACTTGACTCTAGTCTAGTTACCTTGTTTGGTCGCACATGAATATGGTATTTAATTCAGGCGTTATATAAGTTTTGCATTAGCATTGTCGAGGGACATGTCGAGGGAGTTTCATTGGAATATATATATACATCAGACCAGAGAGAAGTAAAAGACAGACAGTGGAGACGAGCAGGATAATTCTATTGTTATCCCCAGTCTGCTGTAACATGACAATATCCCCCATGGGATCAATAAGGCCTGTCTGTCTATCTGTCTAATGATTTAGCACCGGGCTGCTGACTGAGTACAGTGTGATGAAGGACTTCTGAGCGTCCTGATTATATATTTTGAGGAGAAAGCGACTCAGTAATTGGATCCTGGAAAACATTAGGGCATTCATTATTTTTCTTAAAGGGCCCGACTCTCTCTCTCTCTGTATCACAGGAAAAAAATTAGCTGGAAATGCTAATGACGCAAAATATCAGAATTTGAATAAATAAAATACTTTTTGCTTTAAGATGACTTTGGCTCACATTTGCATGGGTATCTGATTTGATTTGCATCCCTGTGATCCATAGCATGTACTATCTCTGTGCAATTCAGCATCCGCTCTTATCTGGAACACACGCAATCAATAGAGAGCAGCTCTGAATATGGATTAAGGACGGATATCTAAAGGAGCAAAGCTCGCACGAACTCGGAGACAGTTAAGAAATCTACTGCGTTATCCGTAGTTTGGATTCATCAGACGTCCCGTACCCTGAAAATAAGTCTCCTTATCAGGAAATCAAGCAATCAGCCTTCCTATTAATACCCAAAGTTAAGTTAAAAAAAAGAAAGGAGGAAGTCATGGCTGGTGATTAGCATATAAAAGCACATGTGATGACCTTATTCGACCCCGTTTGAATGGGAGACGCTGCCTTTACGAGCGGCAGCGGCAAAACTATGAGTCATCGCCGGAAATCTGTAGATGCACTCGTCAACACCACGTGCCGTACTGTACACAGTGTGGTCTGCACATGCACCGACCATAGGGCTTCTGAGGGAAAAAGGCACACATCTCGAGAAACAGCTGAGCGTCTCCCTGGCTCACGCTCTCGGAGCAGAACTCACAGCTTGATGAACGAGCCACAAGTCAGAAGCATCTAAAGCCAGATAGCTTCCATTCTGCAGCCGACCAAAGAGAGGAGTGTCAGCTTTTTCATCCCCTGACTGATTCAAACTGCCATCGGAGAAAAACTGATGAGTGCTGCACAGATTTATGATGCCTTTTCCCTGCACATTAAATATAGACTTTGTAACGTGCAGTCAGGGCGGCATCGGAAAACCTAATCACACACTAAAGATGTGCACGGAGAGGCTGGAGAGAAGAAAGCAATCTTTTGACACACAAATTGTGAATTGTGACATTTCATTACAACACACGGCAACATGTGTTTTATGCTTCTAATTCAAGATGCAGTTCACAGTCAGAGGCACTATTCCCCTTGCCTCGGTTTCTCAATACAGAAATTCAGATGAACATTAATTTAATCAGGTTCAACAATGAAAGGGCCGCGGCCGTGCATCAGAGTATCCAGGTGCAATTTGAAGTAATAGGGCAGATAAGTGTGGCCGTGACGCGGGCATTCATTTCACGGAGGCTCTGTGGCGAGGTGACGGGTGGAAATGGGGAAGGGTCCTAAATCTTGCCATTTCCACTTCGCATGAGAAAAGCTCATATGAGCCTTTTGTCAAATGTATTCATATCATACATTAACAATGGCATTCAATATATCTACATTATTTAAATGGAGCTATTGCTGTACGGAGCGTAAAGTGACTGGAATGGATCCGACCTGCATTCAAACCGCAATATTAAAGGCGGAAATCCACCGTAAAACGGAATTTACATAACATTATGACTGTGACCTTGAAGAATTCAGATCACAGTGGGTAACACGGACGACTCCCTGCTGCTCTTTCTGCTCGGAATGAGTCCGACTCAGGGAAACTGAATCCACAGGAAACAGCAGATTTTCACATTTTAAATACAAACCCGTTTCAATTTTGGTTAATGTGATTTTAAAGACTAGAACGCCAGAGAGAATAGATTCTTATCGTGCAATGGTTTCCATCAGATCATAAACTAAACGCACTGCACTTTGACTTTCTTCCTTCTCTCTCAGATCTATTTTTAATCTCCTCACCTCATTGCCTGCAGAAATATTGTCATCACCATCCACGACTTGTGGCCGGGGCCTAAAATGTAAATCAATACATTCATTACCATGTGCAGAATACAAAACAACTGCACAAGGGTAAATGGCCACCGCTGACAATGACAGACCAGTAGAGAAGTAGGTTATTTAAAAAACTCTAAAAGACAGGAAACTGGAACGGATGGTTTTTGGTAACTTTCCCATTAAAGCCTCATATTTCATGTGTCTGCAGCATCATCACTTTCACTGCCTGAAACATGAAGTCGATAAAAACTATTTCAAGTGATTTCCTCGACGGGAACAAACAACCTTGTTGATAATGTAAATATGTGAGCGGTTACAGTTTTTCAGTCGCTCCGTGCTACGTCACTCATCTCGTTCTGATTGGTTATAATTGCGTCCATTAACATCTAGAAGCTTTGTTTTCTGGTTTGAGACCATTGATAACGTTTCCTTGGAAATCAAAACTCAACTCAATCACAAGTATGAAGAGGTCTGATGTTGTCAGGCTTGTGATGAGCGGAGCGTAAACAGTTCACGGCGTGCGGCTCGTAATGTGTGACAACACGTGAACTTTCACAAAGAAGGAATCTACAGCTCTGACCCAATTACTACACAACTCTGGTTATGAGATGAAAAATCACGATGAAAACGTCAAACAATAAAGAAATACTCTCGGAAGAGGTCAAAACATATTATATCTCCTGCAGGTAGCCTTTCTACCGACTTGTCTTTTTGAGCTCATCACCGTCCGTGACAGCGCTAATTCTCTGCTGCCTGACAGACGATTCGCTCGCTGGCGGCTTTTTTTTTTTGCAGTGAAGACGTTCGGAGACGCCTTCGACTCCCTTTCACCCTTCATTAATTTGTTTCCTCGGGGGGGCAGCAACACACGCTATACGCCAGCGAGGAGGAGGAGGAGGAGGAGGAGGCAAACAAAACGTTTTTAGGGCTGGAAAAGTCTAAAACAAGGCTTTCTATAGTAAACAAAGCTTAAGACACTCATTAGCCTGACAACATTGAGGCGACAAACTACCCAGAATGCAACGCTCCCTGTTGGAGACGCGTCATTCAAAAAAGTGACAGGAGCGTCACGTCACAATATAAAACTCCTACCAGCGTTTTAAGATGAGCGAGGTGCCCTCAGTGTTACCTTGAGCGTGAAGACAGTGTTTAACTTAGCAGGAGCTTCCTATAATGATGCAACAATAAATTATTGAATTGATGAATGAAATCAATTGTATGAATAGAACTCAGAATTAATTTGTGGCTGTTTGGTGATTTACCCAGAGTTGTTGTCTATTAATTACTTTTTAGCTGGAAATCAGGAGCTGGGGGACACATTCAAATCACTGCAGGGAATCTGCTGAGGGTTTGAATGAGGAGAGTCGATTTTAATCACATTTAGATTTTAATACTGTTGCCTTTGTCAACATTATATTTAAAAACTGCAAGAAAGAGACTCTAAAATGAAGATTTAGGTTTTTATTCTGTATTTACTTACGATCCAGACAGTAATTCAAGGATCTTGAAGGAAAAAAGGGATCCAGAATATTTAGGGGACTGGTATTTATGTGTTTGTGCAACTTGAAGTGGCTTAATTTTAAAATATAAATAAATCCAATGTTTAATATTGGACTAAATCACAACTATACATGTTAATTCATAACACGTTTCACCTTTTTGCTCCCATAAGAAGCACAGGCAACATCAAAAGGCTCAGTTACAGTATCGGCATGTGAACATGTTCCAAACAGTGAGAACATGGATTTAAAATGAACTGAAGTTACAACAGCGAAGTGATTACAACGCCAGCTTTGATGTGTGATTGTTTTCAACAAGCAGTTGGATTAGACACGGAGACACTCAGACAATAATTCATGTGTATTATTATGAACAATCAGACGATAATTCGTTTTTTCCCTCCTCAGAAAATACCGAGGAGGAGCTGGACAGAGATTAGTGGACAACAAGACCGGACACTGCAGATGCTGCGACAATTTGATGACAAATTATACGAGTGCATTCCTCACAGTGCTTTATTCACTGCTTAGTGCACGCAGAACATTTTTGAGTTGAAAAAAGTTCTTTGAGTTCTTTAAATCTTCTAAAAAAATACTGAGATTCCTGAAAACCACCGACTCACAGACACGAGCAGATTGACAGGATTCACCTCGCTGGCGTTTTCCTCGAGCTGCACCCGCTTCGACTTGGGGAAATAAAAGAGACACCTCACACCGCCGGTGGTGATGAACAGAAAGTTTCCATTAACTTTTATTAAACCCAGATATTCAGCCGCGTATGGCTTTAATTAATTTTATTCTCAGGTTATGAAGTAATTTGATTATATGGGCAAGGATGGAGAGCAGGGATTGGTATCTGTTCTCCATCTTAGGTTAAGCACCGAGGTTCCACCGAAGTAATTCATTACACCAAAAGCTCGGCTACATTAAAGATAATTCTGTTAATAATTGTGCGATTAAATAATCTCATGTGACTTTGATTTAATGGACAAAAAAAGGAAGAATTGCTGTGACATCAAAGTGGAGCCACGCTGAATTGGCTCTGGGCTAAATTGTAAATAGGCAAAGTTTTCGGTTCCACAAGTGGATTCATGCAGCCGGACGCTCGTGCACTTGCTCGGAGGCATCCGGTAATGTAATCAGAATCTGCTGTGTGACTGGCAAATGCCAATATGGCGTTCAAATCTCCATCAATACCACCGAGGAGAGGAAAGTCAGCAGCCGGGGGAAGGAGCGGGAGCCGGCTTGCTCGGCATTAGAGAGGAGTAGACAAATAGGGCCCTTGGTGTGGTGACGTCAGGCTAATGTACACCTTCTGAGCTCAGTGCAGTTATGGCGGCTGTGGAAATAGCTCGCCATCTGTAAGAAATAATATTTGCTCTTGGGCATGTCAGCAAGTCTCAGTGGGGAAGCGGGGCGGTGTACGGTGCGACCGCGCGGCGGCACAGTGCCGCGGATAGCAAGAGGCACGGTGGAAAAATTGCTTCTGTTCCCTTCATCTTTATTATGGTTATTGAATTTGGTTCAAAAGGAGCTGACATCAAAGGGCTGCTCAGAGATTCATAATTCCAGAGGTTCAGTGTATTTCATTGTGAACCCGGAGAAAGAGAACGTCAGAAACAACTTTTAAATTGAAAGGAATTTTCCGCGTGTGGAAAAAGCAGGTGTCTCCTGTTGCAGATCCAGAGTCACTCTGCAGATAAAGAAATATGTGACAAGATTTATACCTCGTGCACTATTCAGTCCGCAATATGAACAATGCAGAAGTTGCTTATGACATTGTTGAGGATACATTCTGTAGGGAGGGCCTGAGAAGTTTACTTGTTCAAGGAGGCAGTGCCTAACCTATTCCCACGTCTGGTTAACCTACAGATTACGAGACAAAATGGACACTTCAAGGTGGTAATTGTATCCTTACATCCCCCTGAAAGCCTCTTATGTCTATACTGTACCTCTGTCGATCTCCCGTATGGTCTGACTGGGTGCTTGACTTTGATCTTCAAAGTTGACCTCCCCCTCTCCCCCTGATTGATGGATCGGCCCGACCGTTGATGCCTGCATATCCATCAAGTAAAGCCACCCGTGATGAATGAACGTGTCCTTTATCAACCGTGCATCACCTCATGAAGTATTGTCCTTTCTCACCCAACGTATTCATCCTTCAGCCAAAGATTGATTAACCACGGACGTGATTCAGTCAGCAATTATGACCTCATCGCTAATCAATCTACCTCTCGCCAAGGGAGCGCACGGCTTTACAGTTTGGCCCGCACACATGAGCACGCACACACACACACACACACACGTGTCAGTTATCAGCAGGCACTTTATCTCTCAGTCTCCGGGATCATGGGAAAGTTTTCAGCCACTGCGACGGTGTCACTCCTGGGATCGTCAGTATTGGTCGGCCAGTCGGCTTTTGGATGGATTCATTCGGTGCAGACATTCATGGTTTAGGGAGGATTATGGAAGGGGGGTGGGGGGGTGCACGTGTTGTCTAAAATGCATCGTATTCTCACATCAGCCACCGAGCTCAGAAGATGCGATCGCTCTTCCTCTCGCAGCCATTAGCTCAGGTACAGCTCATCTTTAAGTTACGTGCCTCTGTGTGACATGTATCACTGGCGAGACTCTATTTCTCACTGCATTGTAATCCAACAAGTGACAGTATTTTACATCAGCTGAAATTACATCTCATTTTCCAAGTCTGTCGTCTTTGTGCGAGAGATAAAAGACCATTTCAAAATGCATACAAATGACTTCATGAGATGGATTCTTTCCCCTTCCCCCCCCCCCACCTCCTTTTTTTTTGTCTTAGCACTTCAACGACATCCTCTGCTTCTGTTCCTGAAAGGCAGCAGACATATTCATCTGGAGATGGAGTGCCCCCTCTAAATGACCCTTTAGAGTCATACTGTAATATGCTCGCTTCCTACTCAGTGACCAGGGGTCTGTCTCCGATAGACGACGCCCCCACGGATCCCAAGAAGCATCCCCTGGGTGGGGGGTGTGGGGGGGAGGTAGTGTGTGTGTGTGTGGAGAAAGACACAATATTACAACCTGCAAATCAGAGTGGAGCAAGTCAGAAGTGAAAATTGTTTCCGACTGCGCCACAGCACATACGTGTTAATCTGCTGAGGAACCTCTCGAAAGACCGCGTGAAAGACACAGCTGGTTTATTATGTGTATTTTTGTATCAAAATGATATGAAATCTACTTTTTTTTTTTTTTTTAAACGCATGCTGTTTTGCTTGGAGATTAAACAGACAAATCTCCTAGCAACAACAATCGATGCTACCGCCGCGGTCCAGCTGTGCACAATGAGCACATGAAAGGCGGCGAACAGATTAATAAAAAACATCATTATGGGTAAAAAACCACATCACTTCATGGCAGGAGAAGGAACATTGTTCTCATTGGGTTTGCACAGGAACAAGCCTTCTCTTAATATCGTGCAGGAGTGTGGATGTGATTATATACTGTGTTATGGTAATGTCCCTCATAAAGGATGTAAACACAACATCGGGTGATTGTATCTAATATTAAATGTGCGGTTGCTGCTCAAAAACACACTGAATGCATACGAATGTGTGTTCAGCTGATAATTAGTTTGTCTGACACCAGCCGAGGAAACAGCCACACACACGGAACGATATTATTCCAGAGCAGAGAGAAGGAGGTTTAATGGTTTGTGAAATAAGTTACAGAGAAAGCAGAGATATCGAAAAACTAAATACTTAAAATTCTGTGTTATCATCGTGGCTCCTTAAAAGTTGAGCCAAATCATCATGACCCCCCTTGGTGGGTGGCTGCAGGACAGGTCATAAACCCTGCCTCCTCTGTGTTAGTGAAGGGACTCGGACCAAGGACGACTGCTCAAGGGCACGTGTCAGCAGGGCCTTGATATCGAGGCAACACACCACGAGCACGACGTCCACAATACGTCAAAAGTGCAAGATGGCGCCACCTATTAACGGGAAGTCGATCATTTTTAAATCAACTTGTATAATCAACAGCGTCATAAACAGTGGAGTGAAAGCAGGAACAGGAGCGGTGGAGCTAATGAAGGTGTACCTGAGTTCATCAGAGCTGCGGGGACCCGTCGAACCAGGAGAGATTGGGAACCGCTGACACATCAAGGTGCAGAACCTTTGGTTCCCTGAAGGATTAAGATGCACAACGGGCCCAGGTCCGGTCTGTGTGAACATCTGACAGGTAACCTGCATCGTTCTCAACACCGCAGCTCGGTGACCTTTTGCAAACTCGAGGCCGCTCCCTCCCCGGCACATCCCCTGCTATTAACAACACATGCTCTTCCCTGATGCAATAGATCCCAGAGTAAACTCGTAACAATTTCACAGAATCTTTTTTAGCAGAAAAATACTGTTGGAACAATAACACTGCTTTGCCGAGGGAATTGAAAGATAATTGTAGGAGCCTGTGGCATCGCTGTTTCGTAAGCGTCATGCTCCATTTCTGATTCCCACCAGAAAGCTGTTTCTGTTTCCCCCTTTGCACATATTTATTTCTGGCAGTTAATATAAGTCTCTATTTATGTATATATTAAATCACATGGCTTCTCCCTGTCCTTGCAAAAAATGGAAATAGGCATAGTTGTTATCTTTGGAACAGAAATAAAAAACAATGTGCATCTTGGCTATTAAGCGCATAACAACATCTTCAAAAAGGGCAGTTTGAAAAGAGAGGGCACACCGCAGCTCGAACATGGTGCTGAATAAATACATTAATTAAGGGGGAATTACGTGCTTGGGACTTGGGTTGGCTTGCTTTCAAGTGCCAGGGGTCCTCATAAATATACATTTAAGAGACATATGGCAAGATCAAGAAGTAACCTCTTAACAATGAACTTTTGTATCATCATCTCTGTGATAAACACCTAGCGCACACTGCCAGCCTTGATAAGAAACCAACAGTTTTACTTAATGTTAATACATGCTAATTAATGCTTTGTTTATTCCAGTTGAAGAACTCCTCCAAGTTGTGGGACGCTGCCTGTTTGGTTTCAACTCTCCAAATGCAGACGGAAATATCAAATGCCAGCGGTCTCATGACAGCACAGACCTATCCCACTTTCCTTCCCACTGGGATTCGCACCGCCACTGATTTTCCATTCTGCAAATGCCGCTGTTGGAATAATTGCCTCTGTAAGAAGTGTAAGTGCAAGTAATGTGTTATATCCTGATTTTTAAAAAGAGAGAAAATCGGAGCATGAGTGAAAGAGGAGAGAAGATGTTGAGGCAGATTGACAGTGAAGATGGAGAACTGACCGGATGATGTTATCACGCCGCGGGGACAGTTTGAATATGAAGCACTTTGTACAGTAAATAAAAAACTGTACTTATTCAGCTTTTTATGATGAATCACTGCGCTCCAAAAAGTGACAGTTTCTTTTTTATCTGGGTTTGCATTTTGGAATACGGGTTCTTTTAATAAATTGCTCCAGTAATGCCTGACATTATTGATGGATGGCACAGAAGTGGGTGTAACTGCGTGGATCTGCTATTTTACACATTCAGGTTTATACATTCATGTGCAGGAGGTTTTTACAAGGCAGCGTTAATGGTGGTGGTGGGTTTCTCAATGGAATGACTGTTGAGATTCATTGACACCAGCTCGGGGCTGTTGAAGTTAAGTTCACTTGAACATTGGATAGAATACAGTGATATATAGATATTTGGTGTTTATATGAATGTATCATTTAACAGCGTAGAGGCAGCGACACATGTGATTTAAATGCAAACACAGAATCGCAAAAATCGTGACTGAAAAGGAGCAGCAAGAAGAATAATCCGATAAGATAAGAATTACTTCCCTGCGAACACTGAGCCTCATCTCGTGACCACTCCCTTTTTTAAATCCACTTGTTGTCGTCCTGTATCTGTGCCACAGTCTGGCTCCGCACATGGTGGCTTTACAACGTGTAACCCTCCGCCCAGGTGCTCCCGCAGCCCCCATCTGCTCCTCCTGGGCCCGAGAGTCTCACCGCGACGTCACTGCTGCTGCTGCTGCACATCGTGAAGTAGTGCGGCGACTCGGTGTCATTGTTGTTAAACCAGAAAGAAAAAATAACAATTAGATCTAGATTCACGAAATGTGAAATATCTATGAGGCTGGAATTAATGAGGAAGGAAAAAAAAAAAACTCAAATCAGTTGCTGTGGCTCTTCAATCAAAATTCTGTCAATTTTTACATTAAAAAAATTATAATTAAGTGGTTAAACCGCTTACGGTGATTGTAAGACACAAAAGTCAAAGTTTGTAATAAATTTAGTGGATGTTAACTTTCTTACACCCAGTGCAAAGTGGGGACACGCCCAACACAGGTGTCTCTGCAGGTTGTCAGACCGACGCAGATCTCATTCTCCATCCAGCACCCACATTGTTCTGATACCAACCATCGCTGAGTCTTAACATGAGGTGTGTTGTTGACGGGTTGAAATCTCCCGGCAGCACAAAGTGATCGCACCTTTGAAGCTTTTTACTTTGAGCACAAAGTCTGCTTCCTCTGCAGAGAAGCGTTCTTTATTACAACAATTCACCCTTGGGTGTGCAAGTGGACTTGAGTTTTAAAGGAAACGTCTGATTGGTTTATCGCCTGTTATGGTTCATTAAGAGAGAACGTACAACCCCCTCGAAACGAGCGACCCCGCTTACCGCCGGTTAAACTGGTGAAAGAGGATGTGGACACGTGCTAGGTCGTAAAAAACAGAGCCTTATGTTTGCCTCCATAATCATCAGCCTAAAAATGTCAAGGTCAAAACTGAGCAGTAGTGACATTACTAATTGAGAATAGAACTGGCAATTCAATTTGGACACATTTACCAACTGATCTGTGGGCTGCTGGTGGGCTGCTGGTGGGCTGGTGGGCTGGTGGGGGGGGAGGAGGAGGCTCATTTCATTGGCTCTCTGCTGCACATTATTTCTGTCTTCTCCCTTCACAGATCAAGGGTACAGATGACTCCTGTCAGCCATCAGATGCTGTGTGGCAGATGTCACAGCATTTATTGTCACCGTGATTTATTGGTTTAGAATGACCACAGCCACAGGGAAGAGCACATCAGAGAAAAAAAACCGCCGGGCGCTGGTGAAGGGGATCCACCCGGTGCCAGCTCCTCCGACAACTTTCATGCCGTCCCTCTCAGGACGGCACATTTATGGTTATTGTTTGGCCATCTGCTGTATTTTGAGCCTCTTTGACGGCAGCGCTAAGCGAGCGCGGAGTCGCTGCCAAATGCTGTCACCTTCCTTTTGCTGCTCTAATTCGACCCCACTGTGTCACTTCAGTCAGATCAAGCACCGATTCATCAGAGAAACTCTTATGGCAAAAGGGCGATTTCAACAGGAAACACATGTTTCTAATTTACGAGGGATCATTTTCCCCTTCATTTCTTTGTCGCCTCAAATGAGTAGAATTGAGCCGCCTTTGGTCCTCGTGTGATTTATTTCTGTTTCATTGTTTTAATCTTGTAAATCAAAGTCTCCTTTTGGCGTCAGAAATTAATTAGACATAATATTTTTTTGGGGGGTGTTCAGTTCACATAAATATTGAATTAATCCGATTCCACTTATGATTCTTCAGGACAAATTTAAATCAATGTTACCATGATGCATTTTTACTTTTGTACACGAAAACACTTTTACATTAATCTTAAATGTCTTAGTTTGATAAACACAGTATGTGAATAATATCTTAACTATGCTTCAGTTGCAGTTCGCACAAATAATGATTATTAAAATGGTTAATTTAAATTTCTCAGCTTTTTACATGAATCTTATCCTTGACATACATATTTACTGTATCATACAAATCTATCATTAATGTCCATATAGTTAAATTAAATTAAATTTTAATTGATTAATTTAGATTCTATGATAGAAACTGTCAAGTAGCTGTCAAGTTTAACTTTCACTTCAACCCAGTTTACTTATATTTATAACCAACCAATGTGTTTATTGGACAAACAATACAAACATGATTACATGTTTAATTAACAAGATGAGGAATGAAGTTAATTGACACATGTGGCATGTTGCTTATATTATTGATAGTGGGCGTCGGTAAGATTTTCACTAAATAACATATTTGTTTTCCACTAGATGTTGAGAGGACTTTGTGTTTCCACAGTATTTATCTGTATTATGGTAAAGTTTAGGTGTTTGTTAAAGGTTAGGGATCGATCATTGTGTGGATCGATATCTTCTTTTACACTTAACCAAACATTTCCCTCATCTTAACCACAGACCTATAAACCTACATCCACCACCACCACCACCTCCATGGCAACTCAACGCTGTGTTTAATAACTCTGCTGCTTCACTGATTCAAAACGATGTTGCCTATTTACAAAAATGCAGCCATTAAATACGGTTGTCATCACAACGTAAACTGGGAAAGCACTTAGGTGCTATAGAGCTTTAAATCCAAGGAGACGGGATGTGGCGTCATGCTTGAGACGGTGTTTCAGCCGCTGTCGTTAGAATCAAATAAAGATGTCATCATCTAACAAATGTATGACATATATGAGGTGATGTATAAAATCATGCTGCGACCTTTGAAAGCCCGAGGATCCTTTGACTAGGAAGATCATGTCTGACATAAAACATCATATATATGAACTACAGAGGAATATAATAAATATATGATAAAAGGAAGAAGGAAAAAAAAACATTCGAACTTGAAACTGGTTCCAAAAAATTGCATTTATTTTCAAGACAGCACTTCAACCTCTAAGAGAAGCACCTTGGGACGTGGGGCAGATCGGTGAAGCCACGCAGGCCGAACAGAAACAGAAATATCCTTCTCCTCCCTTCTCTGATGTCACCCACATCTACATGAGGTCAAACAAAACAAAACCCACTAATTTCCTCTAACTCTGGAATCAATATTGGGAAAAAAATGAAGATTTCTCCTGCATCACCCAAACAGTCGCAGCCTCATTTAGCAGAAAAAAAACCTGGACAAAGCTTTCAAATACCTCTGGGTAAATTTTATTAACAGCAAAATTCAGTTTAACAAATTCTACAAATGCATTCCTGCCACTCGCCGGACGTCCACTAAATGAATTATAATAGCAAAGCGTCCCACTGATGCTTCACCTTCAAGGCTGACCTTGCGATGGCTATTCTCTGCTGATGCTTGCCAGAGATAAAAGCTATGGGCCCCCTCTCGACCCCCCCCCCATGCCAAGGACACACACATCATCGCTTTACTGGCCTATCTGCCCAGGTGATGCATGGCTCCTATAGCCAGTCAGTCTGAGAGGCAGTATTTATAACAAACTACGTGAGGCAGCAACCAACTCATCTCCGTCGAGACCTCACAATCCTTGGTCTCAGGGTGCACTCACATTGCTTTGGCAATTTGCCGTGAACATAATGTGCATTTAACGCATTAAGCTAAGGAAATGCAAATGAGATGGCGGGAAGGGGTTTGATCGAAGATAATTCAAGATATAATTAATTCTGCTAAAACCGAGCCGTGTGATTTAATAGCCGAAATGTTGACTTAACTCTGCTACGTCTGCATTAAATCCTGTATTAAGACACAGGCTTCCCTAAACTGACGGAAGTTAAGAGACGGGATTTAAAGGAGTCGGGGGTGTATCAGCTGCGTTGGGAGTGGAAACGAAGACACGGCAAACACTGGAGAACAAATAGAATCAAACGAGCAGGAGGATTCGAGCCCTCGGACCCGCCGAGCGCAATCTTTTTTGAAGAAAGTGAGACAAAATCTGCACTCCAGCGTCGGCAAAGGGCATCGTGTGGCTGGCGGGGAAGTGAACAGCCGAGAACAGTCAATGCTTGAAATTCATTAGGTATCAGTGGGAGACAAAGCACTGACAGGTGTTTATGCAAATCATCGGCAAATGGATTCATCCCTGTAATGGGGAAAACAGCGGTCTCGGAATAATGTGGAGCATGTGGAAGAAAGCGATATTCCACTTGTGAAGTCGTGAGCATATTGTGAAGCCTTACAGTGCGTCGAGGAAACACAGTTGGAATTAATAATCGTTTGTGGCGATTCTGCAGACGTCTTGTGTTTGGACACGTAATTGCAGTTTATTGCAGTTTATGCACAAATGCTCATTTATTTCAGTTATTTCCAGAGAAATAAAAGCGATCGTCAACTTGTCCTCTCTCACTTGCTCCCGTCAGGGGTCGACTCGGCGGCTCACCATCCGCATGTTTGATTTGGGACTTTATTTATTTATCTATTTATTTTTTGAATGCTGCCTTGCCCTCCCCGGTGCAACCCTCCCATCTGGCTTCCCCGGTGACTGGGTTTGAGGAGCCGCGGGATCGAACTGCAAACCGAGGGATCAGCGGACAACCTGTTCCATCTCCGAGGCAGCTGCACAAACTTAGTACAAAAGGGGGCGAGTCTGATGTTGCCAAGGGGGTCATGCAGTGTGTGTGTGTGTGGATGTGATGGGATCAGTGTTTTCATAAGAATAATGCATCGGAAGTCAAAGATAATCAACTAATTTGAATATGGGAGCTGAGACAGAGAATTATCACCCAAGTCTGAAGACGCCTGGAATCTCATTGAGCACTGGAGTCGGTTTCAGCTGAAAACGTAGGCGTCCATCCTGCAGGTTTATTGTTTTGGTTCACTCTCACTGCTCCGATATTATAGGTTTAATCGGATTTAGCAGCTTCACAGATGGTTGAGACCAAATAGCTGGGTGAGGTGGTCACAGATGATAATACGACGGTGTATTAAACGTGATGGTGGTGCTACAGTTCACTACGAGGGAAGGAATCAAGTTTCAATCCATCCAGGGGGCGTCGATATCTCTGCAACGATTCTCTTCCGTCCAGTAATTGTCAAGACATTTCATTCAAAACCACAAAATGAATCCTGATGATGGAGCTGAAGCAAAAATAACCACGACAGCAGCAGCAGGGCTACACAGATGAGAAGTACACAAAGTTTAAATGTTTGTAATAATTTCCCTGACTCACTTCCCTAACGAACAACAAAAATAAGAGCTTATACGTGTCAGCGTGACATTGAGAGGATGTCCTACTTTACACAGCCCTTAAGCCCTCGGAGGCAAAGTTGTGATTTTTGGCTTCGGGCTACAGAAATAAAAAAACTGACTCGACATGACTGGCAACACGTCTTGAAAGAGGCAGCGACGACACGTACTTGCTGTTTAAGAAGTTTCTCACTTTCAACTGGTATCATCCCCCCCCCCACCACCTCCCGTTTTTCCCTCAAAGTGACATGAATTAACACAACGTCTGATAAATGTTCAAAGTTCTCTTCATGCCCTGTCACGGGAGAGAACGAAATGGAGACGGAGCACAAAGCTTACGTACAATCAACGATCATTTACTTTCATCGCAAGCTGTCATTACACTGTTTGCTTTTTTTTGTCTCCCTCCCTTCGCCATCCAACATCTGCCAAGAGACTGTAAAAAAAAAAAGAAATCCCTCCAAGAAAGAATCAAAGTTGTGAAGTGTTTTGGGGGGGGGTTTGAACGCTGCCTGATGCACACGCGCCAACAAAATGACTGGAATGTGCAAGTGATGAATGAAATGCTTAATTACATGTTTTAAATTCATGCTACTGTATCTGCAGCATCCCCATCTGTTCCCAAAACATCCAAACAATGAATACTTCTGGCTTGTTTATGCAACTTGTCTATAGGGGGCGAGTATGTTAATGCTGAGCTCTTGATATTCTGGTGAGGCCCCTCTGTTTGTTAGTGTGCACAACATAGCCTCGCACCACCTCACTTTAATGAATACTTTCTCTGTTTCATATATTGCAACCTGAGCTGCTCGGCCTTAACTATATTGACATGTTGTTAAACAACAATATGATGGATTTTCATGCCTCACAACTGCAATCTATGAAAAAAAGTAAAAGTAAAATCTGGAAGAGCTGCAGCCAGGCTCCAGATTATTTTTCAATACTTTATTGTTTCGTCAGACTTTAAAGGGATTTCTACCTCAGTTATTGCTTTTAAAAAACATGTTTTGGGAAATATGCTTGTTTGCTTCTTGTATTATTTGGTGTATAGATTTGAGGATATAACTGATTTTCTCTAACTCTCAGCGAGACATCATTGAAATACTCCAATAAAAGATGTGCTAGCTCATCATAACAAACTCCTGTAGAATAATCTTCTGAGCTTAATGTTTGTTTTGGGCAATTAAAGATAGAAAATATTCATCTTTATTATGAGTCAGTCAAATCCAGGGAGAAGTCATGAGACTGAGGAACGTGCTTCCTGTGACGGACGCAGTCAGTCAGACGCGCTGGGAAATGTGTTTTTGCCTCAGAGTCACTTTGCAAATCAAATCAGAATCAGTGATTTCAGGGTGGAGGACAGTCGGTGCTTACCAAATCATTATGGTCAATAAACAGAGGGTATATTTAGCCTGCATCTACATATCCCCCGGTTTGCTCTCACTCCCTATGATCTCGTTCATCTCTCGGTGCTCAGCTGATTTCTGCACTTGGTTGTAACTTTGGCTCACGGGAGAAGGCGTCTCTCTTTTGCATAATCTGGTTTCGAAGGGGCTACAGTTGTGATACAGCTGCAGCGGGGGACGCCACTCGGAGTCAAACCCCCGAGGGATTCAGTGCAAACGAAGTGTCCACCGATTCAGTCGTTCAAATGCAGCCTTGCTCTTTCAGCAGACCTCCGTACATGAAAGGGAACATCGAGCGCAATCCCCCTGCAAAGTGAATGAAAGTGAACAGCTGATATGACAAATGCAAATTGGCAGTTATTCCAGGGTTGGGGGTAAATATGCAAAGCCATAATAGGAACAGACTGTGCCGCGCCGTTTATTTACCACTCAGCCAAACTGAAAAGACCAAGTCAACACCTTGAGCAGCAGAACTGCACCGGGTATAGATTTTAGAAGTGCACGGTGTACAGTAGCGCTGGCAAAAGCCTTTGAGTCAAATGGGTTAAAGCAGAAATCAGTAAGTTAAGGAGGAGCACAGAGCTGTCAGTTGACCTCTATACCTGCTCGCTGCCTTCGCCTTGACCCCCCCCGATCGATCCGGTGTTGGCCAGTTAACTCCACGGCCTCTCATCCTCAAGCCACTCTGCTCACGGGGCCGAGGTGAAGAGAAGTGGAGCGCTTCCGTCAGCCCCTCGAAACACAGACTCTGATCTCAGGGGGGCTCTCCGTTTAAATAAAGGTTCAATTAAAATCAAAAAGGAAAAGGAAGCGAGTCCCGACCTTTTAAGAGTCTGTTTTTGTGAAGAGAAAACGTGTTTGCAAACGGCACTACACGAAAAATAAATAAAGAATCATATCTAGCCGCTTTCCAGAATACACAAATTACACATTTCTGACATTGGGAATTCAAAAAATATCTGCACCTGTTGCCCGGCAACCTCACGGTAACGCCAAAACTCAAGGACGTCACTGTGCACATGACCAGAGTCCAATTCAGATGAATTCTAGTGCTGTACTTTACAATTGGTTATTTCTCTTTCCCTCCTTTCGTCCTCCACAACGCTGTCGATATTCTTCATCTGGATCCTGAACTCAAACCTCTCCTGGCTTTTCTGAGGACGGACCATTCACTGGAGTTGATTCCTATTCTCGCCACCTCTTTAAAAGACATTGAGCTGCGCCCGGGGACAGTCAAGGTTTTACAAGTGTTATCAAGTCACTCACTCTTGTTGCTTTTACCTCAGATATTTGAAACGGTTTTTCGATCTCATGCACCTTTTTGGTCATGAAAAAGTTCATAGAAAGTATTGTTTAAGCAAAGACGTAGTATTTGTATCATGCTGAATATTGCGTAGCTGTGATATTCTCGTTAAATCCCTCGCGTCAGAAGGATTTCAGTTTAATCACGAAATCGTTACTACTACACGACACAAGAGTGTAACAAATAATTGTCATCTTAACACATATAAACGGTGGGTGTGACATCACACACTTATTTATGTCTAACAACAGACTGTGTGCTAAAATGAGACGTACCATCTGCATCGTGCTGACGGAAAAAAGAGAAAAGCTGTCACTTCTTCGGTGATAAAAGGAATGACTAGATAATGTACTGACAGAGGAGACAGCGAGGAAATAGCCGCGCTGCAGAAATAAATAAATGAATGAATAAATATAGATATACTTTTCAAACACGGAGTCTGTGGGGTCATGGTATAAGGCGCGATGGAAGGAGTTGTTCTGCTGAAAGACAGTAAAGTGAGCGATCAATCATTCATTTCTCGTGGCCTCCTGTGGAGATAGGAAACACAAACAACATCCTGAGTCTAATGCTGCCGTTTCACTGATGGTTCCACTGTGTGTCTGAGTCCTTTAGTGTGGCTGATACAGAGCGGCGTTCACAACAGGCAGTTTACCAGCGAGCGTTCAAAGGCAAACCCCCCATCGGTTTATGTGTTTTATTACATTAATAACACCTCTGTCCCCTGGGTAGCAGAAGCTTGACAGCAGGCTGGTCCCAGGTTGTCCGCCCCAAGCTGCTCTTGTTTTGGGCTGAAAGTCTCAGCAGGAGGAAGGCAGACAGCAGGAGTTATGACTATCACCACGAGCCACACTAAGTCTGCTGTTTAACTAACTTTTCAAAGTTCATCCTGTTGGTTACGCACATGCACGCTGCCAATCTTGAAAAAGCCAATTGGCGAGTTCTGGGGGGAAAGAAACCCACAAATGTCAGCCTCATGGCGGCGGCGAAGGTGAAGTCAGGGTCGTTAGGATTCACTGTCACACTGGGTTTTAATGAATGGGAGGTTTTTCTTTAATCAGACAGTTTGTGTGTTGGAGTACACGTTAGTAAACCTGAGTCATATGATGGACATCACGTCTCCACGTCTTTACATTGTGGGAAAATTATGCCAAAATATCCGGGATAGAGGAGAACTGCAGCCATCTTGTACTTCTGACATCATTTGGAGCCAGAGGTCCATGTGCTCGACCAATCACGAGTCAGTCTAATCAGCCAATTGTGACCTTTCACCTTACATCAAATAACTCATTAAAAGAAAAGAGACCAGAAATTAAATTAGTGTCATAAGAACGACAATTCAAATTACAGAAAGCATCTTTACTTATGTGTATTTTGACTTGTTGGTTTTGCCCATGCTTCACATAAATGACCTGTACCACAGTCTGCCTTCAGGGGAGCTGTCACGTCATCCATCTTTACTCACAGTCTCTGATCTGCACGAACACCAGACGATCAGGACACTAACGTGGCTCTTTTTCCTGCCTCGGAATTATTCAACGGAGACAGAAACTGCTTCTTCACCTGCAGCTACGAAGTCTGTTGACTGGAAGTTAAGTAAATCGCCTGAATCCAGAGAGTTTTATGAAACAAATATTTCAGGAACACCAGGTACACACACTCATTCATCTGATTTGTGCCCAAAGCCCTGAAAGCCAGACGCTCCCATCAAGGAGGACTCGCTCTATACTGTATATTTCCGACACTACACAAAGTCTGTGTTGATTACACTGTAAGTTCATCCTATTGCCAGCACACACAAACCCCCCCCCCTCTCTTTCAGAGATAAGCCCATGTTGGTGGTAATTACACACATTAATCTTGTGTTACCCGTCTGCTCAATAATCAGTTTGTCAAAGTCATCCAGGATTTTTTTTCATTCCAGATACGGCAGTGCCTGGAGTACACCACTTTCTGTGTTTATTATTAATCTTGGCTCGCAGGATCTTACCAGAGGCAACCCAGAGGGAGAGGCTGCCAACGGGAGAGGGGATTGGCAGCGTGTGACACTATCCATAGGCGCGGGAGTCATAGATGTTGAGACGCTGCTTAATTTTAGCTCTTCTGGCACTCCCCCTGTGTAACCAAGCCAAAAGGTAGCATGATGAAATACAAACTTACAGCACTTCATCAATATCCAATTGATTAGTCTACAGTCGGGTCAGGATTTAGTTCAGGCTCTGGGCACTCGGCCCATTTATTATGGCTTCTGTTAATTTTCAAAAAAAAAAAAAAAGTTGCTTTTGTCACAGAAGCACACACAGGCCGCGATTATGGGCTGGTTCTGACATCCCGCGGTGTGATCACACCCACAGTTTGCTCTGTGCGAGCCAAGCCACAGCGTGACACTTACATTTGTTATATTTTCAACATTTCGGTTTGTGTTCGGGGGCCCACGTGTTTCAGTTGAATAATTTAGCAGCGCTGACGCAATCATCGGACAGATTTAGAAAAGCTTAACGCGGCTGATACCCTCTTCTATCAATTTTTGGATCACATACTCGACCTGTAGCTGTGAACTGTTCCGACCTTCAGCTCGTATTAATTGATTTCTTTGGCAGCTTCGGGAGCAACAGAAAACAAGCTGTAAACACAACATTGACACATTGTCGACTTTGATGTTGATATGTCCAACTTGCTAGCAAACAGCATGTGCAGGTGGTGAGCGCTGGGTTTCTACCGCAGGGTTTCTGCAGGTTGGCTAAAACCTTCGCCGAGGCCAGAGTGAATCCAACACAAGAAAGATTTCACATCAGCAACTGGCTCTAAAAGTACCGACTTGAGGCCATTTTGTGAATATTCAGGTGAATATCGTTGCTGTTTCTTATGGAGGCTTGATTCAAATGCATTATCGTCATCACCTTTAACCAAGAAGTTAAAAACTTCTGTCACTGAACATGCAATGAATCCCCATAACCCATTTAAACCCCTTTTAAAAAGACATACAATCCAGATTACAGGGTTTCAGATGCAGAAGAGCTGCAGCTTTTTAATTTTCGAAGGGGAGCTGCAGAGTCATGTGATAATTCTCCACGGGTTCGACACCTTTTACATTACACACAGTAATTTGACCCGCTGTTATTGTGAAAATACCGAGAACAGGCGCTTTGAATAAAAACTACTCCAAGCTGCTTGGTGTGATCGCACCTTTGTTGTAAACATACTGCCGAGGTTAAAGCCCAGCGTCACGGCGAATATTAATTAACACATCTGTGCACAGAGAACGAGCTCAACGGGGTCCAGTTCATGAAAACACTCTGCCGTCCTCTGATCAGAACAAAAAGCAGAAGAAAAGTTAATTAAATCAGCATCATGTTAGAACACGGGTGTCATCGCCGCCGTGGTCCGAGGTTTTAATCCCAAATCCCCACAAAGGAACATTTAGATCCTGATCATGCCGTTGGTTACGTTATAGGATATAACATTTCAATTAAAATACATCATATAAAGTTAAGAACCCTTCAATTGTCATCACTTAAATACTTCCCAAAGTGAGAGTTCATACTGGGACGATAAATAATAATACAACAGCAATATGCTGCAGGCAGAACAAGACATGCAAATATGAATCTAAAGAGAACATCATGCAAGAGTGAAGACAATTAGTCCAAGCAGTTTTTGAACAGGGTCACATAAGTTACAAAAAAGGGGGCGTTATATAGAAAACTGGTGAAATAATGAGGCGCAGCACGATTTGGTTTAGGTTTCAAAAAGCCCGACATCTTCAGTGGCGTAATAAAACTGTAATATCTGAAAATCAAATAAGCGTCAATGGCTACGACGCTGAAACGATTGAGCTGCTGCCTTGTGTTTTAATTTGGGATGTTATTGCCTTCATGTTTCAAACCGTGTCAATTACTTCAGCAAATAATGATTAGTGATAATTAAAAAGGCAGAGACGAGTGTCCTCCGGCGAAAAAACCCCCGTCCGGTGGGTTCTTCCTCGTCTTTCGTCGGCACGGCAGCCGCGGATCAGAGTTCACACCGTGAGGCACTGAAGCCATTCATTCTCCATGAAGTCAGGGATGATTAAGTCATGTTTAGGGCTGAGAGACGGATGTGTTATTGATTCCTCAGCCCTAACTTCCAGGTTTAAAGGGTCGGCTCCTCTAAAGGGGGTTGGAGTTTCTCACCCAAGGCGTAATAAATTTCTCACCCCTTAGCACTTTGAATGTGTGGAGGTTAAGTCTGGATCGGTGTTTCCTATTTGAACCGCAGACTGTCACTGCAGGTTAGACGTTTGCTTGTGGAATAACACGACTGTGGTCATGTGCTTGGATGCTCCCGCTTATTTCTTGCACTTTAAGTTTCCCCTCCTGTAGAATCTCCTATTTATTTGTATGACGGGAATAGCCGCCATCATCATTTCCCAGATTATATATTTTCACGATCCCTCGATAATGTCAGATATGTGTGTGTTGTGCGTGTGTGTGGGTGGTGGAACGTTTTTTTGGGGGGTTTTATTATTCCATGAAAAACAACAGCATCTGTCGTATCAGCGAATGGCAAACAATGAAATATGTTCGTTTGCACGTAACAAGGTGGAAGCAGCGAGTGACTAGAAAGACTGATGTCTGTCGAAAGAGACGGAAAGAGGAACACATGATGGACTTTATTAAAATTAACTGTTTGTCTCACATTTCTAATTAAAACTTTTGTATAAAATGTTTATAATTTAGTTATTATTGTGACCATCAGGTCTGCTGATTGTTGTCAAAACCACAAGTTTCTCCATCTAAAGAATGTTGTTGTTTTAACTTTGGTGATTGTTCATTGGTTGTTTGTTGGAAATTCAACAAAACACAAAATTGCTCCAAGACATTTTTAAACGTATCATCATCTGTTGTGATTGTTTTACTGGTTCTTAATAAACTAACTTTTGGTTCACGTTCAAATGACACATTCATGTTCTTAATTAGTGTTGTGTATAAAACCTGGAAGTAGCTTCATTGTCAGACGGGAGAGGTTTGGATAATTATGTACTTTGTTATGACAAGTGCAGAGAAAACTTGGTTAATGAAGAATAAATGAGATGAAGGAGGAAATACAACGATTCTGTCATTTAGCTTCCTGTGTTGGGAGTGATTCTTCACTGGCAACGTTCACAAATAGGCCTAAGTGTTTAATTCCCCTTGAATGCTGTTTATCTGTGTCGCTTGACAGTTTAAAATCTCTAATCCTCACTCGTTTCTCACCTATAAACTGGAAACTAATGAAAGAACCTGAAAGAAAAAGAGGTAAAACGGAGTCAAAGGTGGTTTCTGTGTGATGTTCATAAGCAGCTAATCGCCGAGTTACAGCAACAGGGTATCTAGGCAACTAATGCAAAAGACAAAAGCAATGGCAGTGGTGTTATTATGGTTTAGACTCAGAGAATATAGTAATAAATTCCAGGTTAATTAGTCCACTCGGGTTCCTTAAGGTTTTTCTTACAACTTACGGTTACTTTGAAAAGCATTGTGTTTATTATGTGGTTGGAGTTTATTTTAAAAAAAGATGTATATTTACAACTTGCAAACGACAAATTTGTTTTCAAACTTATAAAAATGTTAAATGACGTAAAAACATTTGTTTAACCTACAAAGTTCGCAATAACCGATTGAATTATGGATAATGAACTTAATTCAAATGAAAGCTTGTGATGGTAAACTCGCTCTAATGAAAAGCAACGAGCTGTGACAGTAATTGTTCTAAAGATACTAAACTCAGATATCTTCCTTTGTGCTCGGTCCGGCCTGAATCCTCCGTTAAGTCAGAAATAAACCTCCTGGTAGACTGGAAATATACGCCGGCTCCTAAAAAGAGGCAGGTGAGGTAGTGAAATATGCAAAAGACAATCAGGTTGTAAAACACAGAGCGGAATATACTTAGAAAATCCCATTTCATAATGAAATAAAAACACCACGGTGGTAACTTGAAACAACTCCCGTCGCAGCTTCCCAAGTAGCGCTGTTACGTGTGGAGGATTTGAATTGAGCGGTCATCAAAGAGCAGCACGCGCCTCACACACGTCTTCGGCACTGAAGATATTCCCAGTAATCTATCTTTCATGTTCCCATAACAGACATGAACCGCTGACGTGTTCCAGAGCCGAGATCCTGAGTCGAATCGGACAAATGACGGTTATGAAAAAGTTTATCTCACGCTATGGGATCATTGACAGAGGACGTCTGGTGTCAGTGACTTCATGGAATATGCTGTTCATGACAAAAGGGAAAATGTATATTCACAAGAACAAGATGCGGAATAGAAGATATGCTTCAGGTGAATGTTGCCAAAGAAGCACAGCCTGGGAAACTGAGGTTTCGATAAACACATTTTGTCAAATGAAACAAAAGGATATGAAGTGGACCAGCTTGTTGTGATCATGTTTGTCTGGATCACATTTATCACAATAAGTGGAGGATTATTACAAAGTATATTTTGTTTTCCCCACTGAGCCGTGGCAGTGTGAGCGGAGGAAGACATCACATGGACGCTCACACATTAACACGCGTTACACACGGTTGAACAAACTGTCCAAATAAAACTACGGAACCACATGACAGATAATGTGATACGAGAGCTATTTGTTCATAGTTTTTTTATTTTATATTAAAAGAATAAAAATGAAAAATGCAACTTGATTACTGAGGCTATTTGCTTTTGTACTGGAAAGATTCTACAGGGACGTGAACAATCACTGGAACTGGGATAAGATAAGATAAATGGTTTCCACTGTAAATGTGAAACGTTATTTTTTGGGGTTTAATGATCAGTTCCTTCTTGATTTTGGAAGCTGAACCAATCAGAAGAAGGAAGAAGCCATTAAACAGCCACTTAGATGTTGACGCTACGTACTGTTACTGCCGTTTTCGGCCATTTGATAATACGAGCACATGGCTCCATTGCTCCAAAAGTCATTTTGTGCCATTAGTCAGTTTCATGGTTTTATTAATGTCAGCAAGTTGTAATTTTTCTACAATCAACAATTCTGCAAACCAAAGTGTCCCTGTTGTTTGTTTTTCACATTTCACTGGCAGTGGGTATTGGTGTAAAACAAGTTGTACAATATTACCATAAAGTAAATGCACATATTTAGTTTGATTTCCAATTATTTCATACAAAAACAACAGAATACATCTAAATGTTTATTGACCAATAAGTATTTTTAAGCCAAAGGAACATTGAGTTCACACCCCGGCTTCATTTTGATATTAAAACAAATATGACGGCCGTAGGTTTACTTCAAAAATACTGAGCATCTTCAAAAATTTAACCGAGAATAACTCAACACAAAGAAGCAGCGCTCCATCTGACCCTCTCGCCCGCCTACTCCCCCGTCTCGCAATTCCTGAAAAGTTCTTGCTCGACCACTGAGGTCATGCGCGGCGCTGACAGGTCTGTGAGCGATCTGGCAGCTGTCAGTCCGGACGCAGACACTTGCCGGAGCCGCAGCTGGTCGCCTCTGCCTTATTTATGGGATGAAATTGAACTGCCCACCACTCACCTGTTCCCTCGCAGCCCCTTGTTATTGGCTAATGTGATTGGATAGATTCAATAATGGAATATGATGTATTATTTATTAGACAGACTTAAGCATGACCTACCGAGCTTTCCCTCCCATTCGAACTCAACCATTGATTTTTACATATTCACATTAAATATGATTCTGTTCTAATCACTCGGTTTCGCTGCCAGGAAACAGTCGAGTGAAACAAAAAAAAACAAACAAAGGAAAGAGCTGCGAGGTCATCCGGTAACTTTATCTCGGACATTTCTTCGGAAACCCCCACATTGTTAGTTTATGCGATATTGGCAGTGACTTGTGAGTGAAATGTCTGGAGGCCTGAACAATTAACACACAGCTTCATCAAGCCCCTGGCCTGAGAATAAGTGGGAGGCAATTATAGAAACCACAGCCTGGTGAGAGCCTCAATGAGACTGAACCGGGAAAAAACACTGAAGACATTTCAATGAAATTATGGAAAAAAACGGGCGTCTCACAGGAAACTGAACCCAATTTCCTGATAATTGTGTCCAGGAGTATTAAAACGGAACAAAAGGCAATTTTATATTGTACTATTAATGATAATATTTAGAATATATTGGTATTTAGATCGAATATAGTGACATGTTGTCAAAACTCCATTTAAACTCCAAAACGTGTTTATTATAAATGTAAATCAAATCATGTTTAAAGGTTCATTTAGGATCCTTATGGTTTTAATTGGTATAAAATAATAAATATAAATAGTATTATGTTTCTAGTAAGTAGTGAGTGAATCTGTAATATTATTGTATTAATTACTCGGCTGGTGACTCTTCAACATAAAGGTTGACTGTCAATATGGTTAATTAAAGGTATAATAATATATTTCACTCTGTTTGGATCCACATGGTGTGTTTGGGAAAAACAAGACAAAAGACACATTTCCTATTTCTTTTAAAGCCTGGATACATTTCTCTTTATCAAATAGAGAAACTGGGAAACAAATTTACTTTGTTAATTTTCTACAATCAGCCGTTGACTCCGATGAAAAGTTTCCACGTGATGATCTAAGTGATAAAAGTGTGCAGTGTGATGCTGAGGGCATCCGCAGACCTCAGCCATCTATTTTCAGACATCATACAAATTGGCGTCTTGCTTTAGACAAACCAGCCGCCGTGCCACAGACACATGTCAAGTTGTGTGTCATCTAACGAGACACGGGGGGAGACGAAAGGCCACTTTACAACTATAACTGAGAACAGATGCAGGAGGTTTTCAAGTTGCTGTGTTTTCACTGAGGACTTTCTTTTCAAGTGTGTGTGTGTGTGTGTGACATTGGCTCCAGATGTTCCCACGCGCCCACCAACAGTTTAAATGTGGAAAACATTCAGGCAGAGTAACGGAGCCTGAAACGTTTAATTGAGGCAGAAAGTGGAGGTGGGAAACACAAAAAGGATATTTTGTTGTTTGTTTACCAGTGAAAATGTTTAACGAAGTAAAGTTAAAGAAGATCTAGAGTCTGAAAGTGACTTCAACACGTTAGCAGGCTCACAGTGGGATACTAGCAGGTTAACATGTTTACTTGTTCGTCTTAAATCAAAATGAATTGTAGTCAAGGATCACCAAGGTCCTTACGATTCACAGTTGAGGAGACATATCGCTGTAAACCTGTACATGATTCATCCTCTGAGGATCATGAGTATTAACATATCTTGGTTTTCAGCGTCACCGCCCCGACAGCAATGCAAACGGTTTCTACGAGGTGAGACAACAACACCATCTTGATGATCCCTGTGCTGTTGCATGTCGTTGGACTCGTGCACACGCGTCTCAACTCTGCTTTCAGACAAACATTAACGTGATGAACTATGACAGCAGCTGGGAACGAGTCCAGTCCGGGGGCCAGTGGCGGTGCTGGTACACTGCCCTGCAGGAGCCAACTGATGTAGTAGCTCCGCGGCAGCAGAGTCCTGACCTGCAAACCAAACAAATCCCCGGTTTGATTCCCCACGAGGCTCCAAACAGTCAGTCTGCACCACAAGCTGTTTATTTACAACCCTAAAGATTTGTTGGGTGACTGCTTCCCCCTGACTGATCTGCATTTTTCCCGTTCAATACCCTTCGTGGTGCCACAGAACAGGAGGAGAGCGATTGGTGGATCGGGATCTGCGAACATGTCAGAGTGAGTTCACTCGTTTCCAGCGGCAGTTGACTCGCTGCTCGCCGAGTCACCGTGGGAGCGAGCTCGCCGGAGAACGCAGTTCCTGTGCCAAACTGATAGCGCTGTGAGCTTTAAGGAACGAAGCCAGCGTGTGAGCAGAAGGTTGCCAACAAATATTCAAAGACAATGTGGCTGATTTCCTGGGGAAGAGACGCCAGAATTATTTGACGTCTTATTAGGTCTTAAGACGTCTCGTTAAAAGGACGTTGTGAGAGGCAACTAATTAAGTTGGCTTTCAAGCAGCGTGCGCATTGTGCATTGATGTGTCTGGGAATGAGCTGACAAATATTCAATGCTTGAATGTCTCAATAATGACAGTTTTAAAGCGGCGGCGGAGCATTTTGACTCACAATAATGAAATGAACAACAACAGTGTGACACAACGTACAGACAGATGCATGCACGGTATTCTCACGCACACACACGCACACACACAGTAACTCTTCCATCTCTTCATTCCCATGACAAATGACGGCTATAAAGGTCACGCTGCAGATTAATTTGAGAGGCAGGCGCTGGTAGACAGACGAACATTTATGAAGTTGGAGCCGAGTCTCGTCTCAACTTCAAGAAATAAACAACTGTGTTTAAAAGGAATTCTGTGAACATCAAAGTTGATGAACCGCGGCTTATTTATCTTTTTTTTTTTCAGTTTCTTTTAACGCTCATTACCATAAATTCACAGTTTCCTTACACTTCCACGGTGGAATGAATCACGGTGCACTCCCATTGGAAGTTTAGAAGAGAGTTGGACGCATCTTGATAACGCGAGCACGAGGAACCGCTCACGGTAGAGGCTAAGGAAAGGTCACCTTGACAGGAAGGAATTAGAAAATGACAGAAATGTCAGGAGGCATTTTTATTAAAATGGCAATATTTTGTTACATCAGTCTAAGCAGGTCATCAAGATAAGACCTTTATACTGTTTTGCCTTTCTGTCAAAGTCTGGCATTTTCCACGAGTGGGGGATCATATATGATTGTTTCATTTAAAAAAAAGGGAAACTTAGCCTTTCACACACCTTTATATTTACATCTCTGCATGGAGTGCACATCAGCTGCTGGGTTTATTGTGAAAAGGTCCACTGCATATGTCCTGCAGAGACGCTAATTGGCAGTTACTTTCCAACTTTGCCGAAAAGGAGTGGGCACAACGCAGGGAGCAAATATGCAAAATTGGATATTCGGTCATAACGAGTATTTCCTCCCAAATTCCAACTGTCCAAATGATAGAGCCGATCAAAATTACTCCTACACACACACACTGAATGATTTAGCTTCTAGTTTAATGCAATTTTGTGGTTCTATATGAGCGGCTCTGTTTACGGAATGAGTTATTCATACATTTTATTTCCTCGCAGGTACACGGGCGAAAAAATTGATGGAATATGTGTCAAATCACTGGCTGACATCTGCTCATATTCATCAGCCTCTAAGTCCTCGCATTGGTTCCTTCATTAGGGAGGTGACACAAAACTCCATCAGGACTTGATATCCCTCTAGCACCTGGGCTAAATTGGATTTTAAATAAATGTCAGAGTGAGTTTTTACATTAACTCTGGAGAGCACAAATGTAAGTTTGGCAACCGGTCTTTCAAAACACGTATTTTGTGTAGAAGGTAAAAAGTCATTTGCCGAGTCTGAAAGTGGCAGAAATTGTGAACGTCGTCGTGTGAGTCTGAATTTATTGTGTTATTATGCTTTTGTCGAGATATTGAGGAAAATACTGCCAGACCCCCAAACAAATCACCCAGAAATCAGAACCTCATCACTGACTGTTTATGTATAATGTCCAAAAAGTTTTATTGATGCTGCGAATACAGACCGGTGAAGACATTACCTCCTCGGTGGTGGTAATTAGAAATAATTAAAGAACAGCAAAGAATGAAAGAGGGAAAATTACATGTAGAACACAGTAATTGCTTTTTCTAACAGAGCTTTTAAAAAAAGTTAAAAAAAAAGATTGGAGGCTGAAACAAAAGTGCGATATTAATAACTCTATTCGTTATTTTTATCAACCAAGAGAAGTAACCTTTCTCATCAGAGCCAGCAGCAGAGAAAACAGTGTCTGAGGAAAGTGACTTGATCAATTTCTCTCTGCTCTGCTGCTTAACTGCGTTATTGTCCGAGTAAGAACCCATGACCTGATAGATTGGACCCGTGACCGGCCACCTGCTCTTTTCAAACATAGAGATCACACTTTCCGAGGAGAGCAGCGCAGAACGAGTCCATTTAAACACAATAAACTGTCCACATTAACCCGAGCCCCCGATATTTATACTGAATGATCCTTCAAATGTGGAGAATGAGACACACATATTAATACTTGTGTGTATTTTAGTCACCTACATTGTAATTATCGGATATTTGTGTCTTTACTTCACCATCAACCCCTGATTAAATACATTTCTCCTGCTTTGCATAACGCTGTAAATACGTTTTCACCTCCTCCGTCGGTTTACCGTCATCTGTGTTAACCCCCGTTATCAGCTCCCCACTCAGCAGGGCTGCAGATAAATCCCTCCGACTCTTTCACCAGGCAGCTTATCGCCGGCTGTGCCGTGCTGTGGTCGCAGCACACACAAGCTAAAGAAGAATATGAATCTTGTCAAGTTGAGGTCATTGCTCCAAATATGCCTGGATTTTTAAATGCGCGTCCTAGATCTGATTTATATATTAATTTATTCTATTGAAAACATATAAATCAGGTGTCTGACTAACCCGAGTCAAGAGAGCAGATAAATATCGTCTTATATAATTGTCATCGTTGTGATCAATCAGTGGTGGAAGTACACATCGTGCAGAAGTGAGGCGATTAGCCGGGTTATCGATTAGCGGACGCAGGAATTAATCACGTCAATTGTTTTTCAAGGACAGAAATAACATGCTCAACATTTGCAGGTTCCAGCTGCTCAAATAAAACCTCCTGCTTGAGCTCTGATTTATGAAATGTCATAAAATTGTGTGACTAAAGCCAAGTGATGAAATCCAGGCTATTGTCTCACAATTGCTTATTTTGGCTGAGTACAGATTGGGTTGATAAAAGCCAACATGCATGCAGAAGGATTTCATGAGCACATAGTTGGCCGGTAGGACTGTGACAGACAAGGCCACGTGAAAAGGGAAAGAGAGTGATAGCGGGGTAAAGATGAAGCAACAATACAAAACGCTGAGTGGAGAGAAGTGTTGTGTTATTATTAGAAGAGTAAAACCTTTTTGGATCGTTGCGAAAACTGTGGTGGAGCCGCCACAGTCGAGATAATTACAGGGAAACGCTGCACCCTGACCACCGTGTTGTGTCTTGGACTTATTCCCAGCGGGTGATTAAGTTTGCCACCAACGTACCTGGGGAGAGAAATGAAGAAAAACTGTATGTGAATATAAGTTTCAGGAGATAAAACAAAACTGCTGCTGGATGTAATGATGGAGTTATCATGATTAGCGAGTAACAAATTCCGAACCCTCAAAACCACCTCATTCTCTACATTAGGCTAACACACGTGTGAGTGTTTTACAAAAAGAATATAAATACTCCCTACATATAATTGCACAAGCCTCATTATTGCAAAACACACACTATCAACGATTCAGCATGCACAGTACAAACAGGATAAATAAATCCTGCATGGTGTTTTCTATCCATGTACCTTTTGTAATGAAGACCAATTAAAGAGTACACACTGGAAACCAGTTTGGCAGCGGCGGGATGAAAACATCCTGACATGCTTCATAGCACCGGGATAATTAGGTGAGCTGGATGCAAGTAAAAAGGGCTGTGCACACATGCTTCGTCTGCGAGGGAGGAATTGGCACCGACCTTTTGGAGGCAGGTAGGAGATTGGCAACAGTCACCAGAGAAAATGTTCCCCACGGGGCAAAATAGCTCCGGGCACATAGGGCCACTGGCGAGACACTTCTGAAAAGGAATGGTAATACAGGGGAGTAAAAAGTTCAGTGGGCCTGCTGGCAGAGGCTCCTCCAGTAAATGGGATTGTCGCTGCAGGTTAAGTTTAACTTCTCCATATTCATCGATGGCTGACAAATGTACAATTTTCGGAGGGTTGAGTGGTTAATGCAGAGGAGATTTTTTATGGTTTCGATCCGGAGTTTTATTTCCTTTCACTTAAAATGCATTTTTACAGTTTTTTAGGCCTCTGTCTTACTCAGGATGACACGGCACATAGATGTACGGTCAGAGAAAGATTATCCCAATTCTCTGCATAGCTGCATTTAGTCAGTTAGTTCCCTGACAAATAGAAAGAAGCTTGAGGACAGTAAAAAGTATCTCTGACGTTGTTGCTGGAGACAAATAAAGAAGACACGACAATGGTTTTGACACAGTTTTCCAAAAAGAGAAAGTTCACGTGTAATCTCAGGATATGTGACCTTGACTTTGAAGGTTTTGCTCTTATATGTATATATAAATATCAAAGACAAACATGAGCAAGCTGTAATACAGATATAGATGCTCTGTACACCAGCAGTATGCATTATTGATTGTCTATCAAGTATTTAAATACCATCCAATAAACTTTCCACTTAACGCAAATTAGTCCTGCAATTAGGAAGGACTGGTAATGAAATCACCAAAACCAGGTTAAACCATTAGCTTCATTATTACCGTGAGATGGGGAAATGGTGAAAAATGCCCTTTTAGGAAATATGGTTATCGATAAATCAATTCCCAGCCTTGTCGCCAAATCCTAACAATGGCGGCAGTTCCTAAAAGAATCATCAATCAGTTGCAAGAAAAGGACACGATTCATTGATTTTAAACAGTTTACCATATCCAGAGGGAGTGGTGGGGGGGTCAGAGCAGGAGCTGCCTTTCTATTGAACACATTTACAAATACAGGAAACCAATGACTGATTGAACTCCGATATCTGGAGTCACTGAATCCACATTATCGGGATGATGCTCATCTCGGGGGAATTATAGTAAATCTTTAATTAACCGTAAAATCAGTCATGTAAATGGTTCATGTCACCACAGAACCACGTCTTAAAGTAGATGTGGCCACTTTTAATAAAAAGTTACAGATAAATACAATAAAAAGTGTATTTTTAGATCAGGTTGGGCTATACGTGGATATAGCAAGAACAACTGTAGTGGAAATTGAATAATGTGGCGTGAATAATAAGAAAATCCAACTACGTAATTAGAAATGGATATAATATAAAAGTAAGTACAAATACAGTAGAGACCGGGCTACATAACTTCAGTTCACAGTCCACTTGACATCGTATGATTGGACCACAGGCCACGGCCCCGTAAGATGGATTACACAGCATTTCATCACACACCGAATGTGACCCTTTATTATATGCCTTTTCCATATTAAATTTCAAATTACATCCTTTCTAATTTGTGGATGGAGCATATTAAATGAAACCTTGAAACCATGAAGTATAGAGGTTGAGACCAAGAGATATGACTGTATTTAAATTGGCCAGTCAGTGGCCTGTCGCTGGAATGAATTAGGGGTTTAAGTCAGCAGTAAGTGTGTAATTGTGTTTCCTTGATACATTATAATTCAGTAAACTGAAGCAAAGGATCAGCCGATGAGGTATTTTACTCGACATTATGTTCCTGGGATCGCAGCTGCTACTGAACACACAACAGTGTTCCTACTAAAGGTGGATTCACGGGTGTCACGGTACGAGCTGGTGTTTATATAATCATCTGAAATCACACTATTTAAGAGCCTGGTGATATTTAAGCATTTCTAACTTTGCTTAACAGTGATTTCAATATTCAAACACCTGAAATAATGAGCAGTGCTTCCTCTGAAGAATATATATACGACTGCATGCATAAAGGTCCTTGGGCATTGAAATGACTTTGCAATTTTTCGAATATTTTTCCACGACATGGAATTTGTTATCGCCGTGACACTGTTGGTAAATGAAGCCCAGCTGGCCGACCACGCTGTTTGGATGTGGAAGGTTTTTTTAATTAATGACGACCTGTTGTCCATTAAATATCACTGTGGGTTATTGTATTATGTTTTTTTATATGTTTAGTCCAGCTATGGAATTACTCATCCGAGAAACACCGCCGGAGAGTGACAGCCACTTTGTCAACTGTCCCCCTCCCCCCGCGGTCAGGGTTGTCTTTTTGCATTGCAGACTTGGCACAGACGGTAAATGGCAGAGCGACTTGAAGCCGGGCGAAGAGGGAGAAGGACGGTACAGTAAATGTGAGAATCAGGACGGGACAGGCACTGCTACTGTCAGATAAGCCGAGAGCTGAAATCGTGGCATGCTAGCAATCCACTGGGAATCGCCTGCATGTCAGTAAGGTGAAGGAAAAAAAAACGAAATAGGAACGAGGACGAGGGGAAAGCAGACCCGGAATAAGCCTCAAATAAATATTCATATAAGCACTAAATGACAGCTTGATGACAACAAGCTTCTCAAAGACTGTATTTGATTAAATATAAATATTTTAAAACACTGAAATACATTGAGATTTCATGTGACGCGACAGCACATCGAAACGTTTCTGCTCCCGTCGCCTTCGCCAGCTGCCTCCGGAGGATCTGATCGTTCTGTGGCCGTGCACTGACCAGTTCCCCGAGCGAGTCTGCAGAAGTGTGAAGTCTTTCGGGCGCCCGAGCAGATGCCCCATTCTTGAGTAGTGGCGGTAAACATCGGCAGCATTATCAAAGGCCTCAGCTTGTCCTGCTCTCCATCAAGTCTCCACTCAGCTAATGCCTGCATCTGTAATGTCCCAGAGGCTGCCTTATCTCCCCCGGCCACTTGGATTCAGTGCCAACCTCCAGTTCATGGCAAAGCTCTGATCTGAAGACAAGCTCGCCGCGTGCCAAGGTGGGCAGCGGGAAAAAAAGTGACCTCCCGCCACCAGTGCTCATCGCTCCCACTCACACGGAGCAGCAGCTCGCCAGCAGCTCGCCGGCAGCTCGCCGGCCCGACTGTGGCAACAAATGCAAGACGCTTCAGTGGATGAGAGTCGATTTAAAGTCCGGTAACGAGTGTGTCTGGGTGAGAGTTTATTACCGCCCCAGCAGCACGGATCAGCCTGATGGAGATTACACACTGGGTCCAATATAAATGTAGTTATTCTTAAATACAATTCCACGATAAATGCTCTTATGGGTTTATTTAGTATTTTGAATTTATCTAACAGGGGCCGTCCAGAACCGTGTAGTTTGCCACATAGCTTAAGATATTAAAAAATGGTAGGAAACATATATGTATGTCTGTAAAATGGAATTTAATTGAGCATGTGAGTGTAAGAAAATGATTCCAAAGCTCAATGATCACATGCATGTCCTCAGGTTTCTATTAAATTACTTATATTTCTTCTCAGGGAATAATTTGTGGCATTTTTACAACAACAATCTGAATCTAGTGAATTCCAAAGTGGTTTCACGAGAGGACTGTTGGGCCTTGGCAGCAGCTTCGGACTCTCACTCTCTCTGAGTGGATTCTACTTGTATTTGTTATATGATGCATTTAACTAGCAGCTCATATTTATGTTTACCAGTTAATCTAAAATCTAACTCTACTCTGATTCTCCAAATCTGATTATTTGACATATATATATATAAAATCTTTACTGTTTTCTGAGTCAGCCTGCAGCATCAGGGCTGAAACACTGCAGCCAGCTCCGGGGTTTTGTTTATCACACCACTGTGCTCTGCTTGTAAACGCTGTCAAAGGGAGAAAGTCGTGCTATGTTTAAATGCTGAAACTATTTCCTCATGCAGCACATAAAAGCCAATCAGCTGCAGAGCAACAAATCACAGACAGCCAGTAAAACCACAGACAGAAGCCGGCTTCTTAACAAACCACAGGCAGCTGCACTGGTGCTGCTGCTGGCTGCATTGAAAAAATAAATATTGGGTCCATGCGAGCAATGAAGAGAGGCTGATGTCCAAATCCAGCCAGAAACCTCCCTGCCCTCACAGTTCCACAACAGACAATAAAGTTTAAGTTAGCTAACCTCGTAGAGTGTCTTCCCGACTGCGAGGTTGCCAGGCAACTAGCGAGTAATGTGATGTAGCGTGTTAATTAATGAGGTTTGGAAGGTGCTGGTCTGGCAGATATTTTCTCTTTGTACCTCCTGACAGACACAGGCTTTGTGAATCCCCCTGTTTCCCGTCTCAATGCTACGCTAAGCTAACCGTGTCCTGGCTGCAGCTTCATATTGAATGGACGATAATAGAGGGAAGCATCTGCTCTCAGCGAGCCACACATCTGTAATTGTGCACTGTAGTGTGTGATGTAGTACATGTTTTTAATCCTGGTTTACTAGTGTTTTTTTGTGTTTTCACATAAGGCTTATTATCGGCAACGATTCAAGGGATTCAGTCAGGCTCGATCTGAATTTTAAACTCCAGCTTGGCTGCTTCAGATAAATAAAAGATGATTAATGTCATTTCCAATATGTTAATCACTTTATCGTCCTTTTGTGTACTCGCTGCACACACACACACACACACACACACACACTTCTCCCATACCCACAGGGACACCGTTTAATATTACAACTTCAGTCGCGCACAACAGCATACATCTTAATCACGCTGGGAAAAGAAAGCCAGTGATGTTTGGTGCAGTTGAGCCACAGGGTTCCTCCGGGAGAGAAGCACAGGTCAAGTGAGCTGCTCCCCGACGATCAGCCTTGGTTTTTTCATCAGGACGAATCCAAACCGACATTAAGACCGGATTATACGACGCATTACGAGTCGGCATTAATTTGAGTCATACCTGCATTGTATTTCTAATATATCGTGCATTGATTATGCAAACACTGGGGGATGAATTAAATAAATAAAAAGACAGAGGAGGCTGTCAGGGTGAATGCTAAAAATCATTTACTTTAAATTGCCCTTCTCAAATATTAAATCGATGTGCAATTATTGACTAGCATATGAAATGAATGTCATTCAGCATCCACTCTGGTGGTCTTTTGATAGCTACGGGGTTCCATTACTTATTCATGCACTTGCATGAATACAGTCATCTGTTCTGCTTTATGAGTATGTGGCAGGATGTGAGTAGATTTTATTCACAGCGCCGGAGTCGTTAGATATAATATTACACAAGGTAAAAACAGAGATTAGGAGAAACATAAATATGACTTGGACGCCGAACCTGGTGAAATACCGTACCATCAATTCTTTATCAGTGTTATGTAGAAGACCCTAATGTCAGAGACGGCAGGTAAGAGTATTTCAAAGTGTGTGAATCAGTGTCAAACCGGTTTAATTAACGTTACAGCTTCTTGGTCTCCGAGCGTCGGGTTCATCTCACTTCACGTGTTACAGTCATGTGGATTCACACTCGTGTCAATGAAGCTGCAGATGCTGCCAAATGTTTAGTGTCTTCAGAAGCTGATTAAAAAGCTGTTTGATGATTCTTTCTCTTTTTAAATCAAACCTGTGGATCAATTAACAGTTCAGATGTTAAAAGCCTTGGAGTCGACATATGGTGTGAGACTGACACTGTTTCTGAGCTTGGTCTAGGAAATGGAAAAGAATTACAAAGATTTAGCATTTTTAGAGAAAAGTTTGGAAAACCGGAGGAGTCACTGACACTGAATTCACATGAGACGGCTCAAAATGTCACAATACAAAATCTCAAAATGTTAAAACCCACATGAGCCATTTTCTTCTTCCTCCTTGTCCTTTCACTTCCTTTCATTCTCCTTCCTCCTTCCTTATTTCCCTCCTCCCCCTCCCTCATGTTCTTCCTCTGTTCCTTCTTTACCATCGCTGTTCTTGTTCACTTCCTCCTTCCTGCTCTTTGTCCTTCTCCTCTTCGTTCTCCTCCGCCTTCTTCATCACGATCACGATCATCACATCAGTGAACGGTCGTAAAGAACGCTGCTTCATATAAACCATGAAGGCTGAGAGATCACTTTACTGGAGACGATCTATTCTATAGAAACAACGTGGGTTGATGCAGGTTTAACATTTATTCAAGGATTTGTCTTTTGTCCACCACAGTGACGGAGCGCAGGCGACGATAAATGGAAAAAAGATATGAATTATGTGGAATTATATTATATTACTCGCTTATTATGTATTATATAGGTAAAGATATCAGATAATGGTAAACTTGTGTTGCAAATAAATAAATAAAATATAAATAAATAAAGATATCCACTGATCCCCTATTGGCTGAATGGATAATATAAATATTTTAAAATACAAGCCTATGCAAGTAAAACCCATTAAATAGTCAGAGACACCAGAAAACTTTATGAATTAATTAATGAATGAATTAACATTAATAATTAAGTTTCTGACTTGAATTAATAAATGCACTTTAATAAAAACAAGTCAGTGGGTTTGATCAGAGATGCTTTTGATTCCAGTTCAATGTTTAACACGTGTTAACCAGACGCGTCACATCCTGTATTTGCTCTGATGGGATGTTTTGTGTGTTTGGATGTTTCCCGCACATCTGGGCAGCTCCTCTACTGTGAATGAGTGTGTTATCACTAAATGATAAAGAATACAAACTTCAAAATGACTGAGTTTCCAGTTCACCACATTCAACGATCTCATGATTATCCCACAATATTAATCCCACGGTCGACACCGCTGCGGCTGACACTTGATATTCCACATTACCGTCCGCATCTAGTAAATACATCATCCTTACTCATACCAAGTCATAAAATATATCAATAACACATCAGTCTGAATTTGAGCTGCTTGATGAAGCAGAAATTCATCAACGTCAGCAAACAGGAGAGGACACAGACTGTTTTTCAGATTGCCAAGGATCTGCTCAATGAGCCATACTCACAAGTGATTTATTCTCTCGTTTCTCAAGCAACTGTACGGATTGTGAATCGCCCGACGTATATCTGGTCAAACAGTCGGATTTAGAGAGCTAATTCGGTAAATAAAGAAAACGTCAGGGTGGTGGAGATGAATAAATCAGATGCAACAAACTGTCTTTAAATCACTTTCCTATAGACGTCGACATCATGGGCGCTTGTTAAACTGTGAGCACATGAATCTGCCGTGTGCTTTTAAAGATTTAACAGAAATACTCCTGCGCCTGACCCATAATAAAAATGTATTTTCTCAAACGTAATACAGAAACCATCAGGAGCAGATCACAGACTGTAAATAAAGATGGATGGAAAAAGTGAAGCCAACTTATTTTGAGCCCTCTGGTTGCCTCCTCTATGTTAATGGATGGGACATAGACAACACTAACAAGTCAAAGTAAATGTTAAATTGTTAAATTCCACTCATTTCAGGTTCATTTTCCAGTAAGTCTGGTTTGAATCTGTTAGAAAATGTCTTGATTGAAACTCCAGACCGACGTGTGATCGGTCCAGCTTGTGTGTCGGTGTGATCTCTGAGATCTTTATCTGTTCTGAGATGTTTTACCATAATCTCTGCACGTCAGGAGGAAACTGAGATGTGTCATTGTAATTTACAGTCTGTGGCGCGGATGCGAAGGTCAAGTCACTTATGTGTAAGCTGCGAGCTCACTTAAGTGTTCGTATGAGCGTCCAAATGGCCGCGCTTCAAAGATATTAATGAACTTAAAGTACGGAGTATAATACAGCGAAGAAACATCCAGAGAGACACGGGCACAATAAACAAGCTGAGTTTTCTGAATAACTCTCCATTAAGTATAAGAAACCAGGCCTTGAATGTGAAGCTAAGTATCTCCCTCGACGGTCTACTCTCTAATGGTTTTTGCTTTGTGAAGCTTTCTGAATTAAAATAAAGATGTCAGCAGCGCACAACAGACACGTTTGCTGTTCTTTTGTGTCTGACTCGCTCTCTGTCGCTCTCTGTGTGTGTGTGTGTGCGTTCAGAGCTGTGCTTTTAATCAGTGTTATGGATAGTTTTAATTTGGCAATGCTTAATATCCCTGTTCCCATTACACTCAGATAGTGTTTAAGCTGCAAAATTGAATTTTTAAAATGAATCATTGCAGCGGCAGCAGCACGGACCAGTAGCACAGATAATTCAAGTTGAAAAATAACATTTTTTTTTTTTTTGCCCCTGCACAAGGAGGATGGATAAGCTGCTTGAGAAAAGAGTTCAGTCATCACATGGACCACTGTGATTGCTGAGAACCGTCCACCTCGCGTCCTATAAAAAGAACCACGACGCTCTACATACAGGATTAATACTCGGTTTCTGGGAAGAGTTACAAAGCAAACAACAGAGATCTGCTCTTGTGTTCTTGTGTTTGTTAACATTAATTTTGACGGAATAATGAAGAGAGTAGTGCGGAGGAAACTGAACTGAGCCTGAGTCTCTTGTTACTTGAGAAGCAGATTCGAACGGGATTCTTTTGAATGTCTCATCACTTTTAAAATTGGCCTCTGCAGATCAGTGAACTGTCAAATATATGCTAATCTCACGTACACTACGACAAGGAGAGCTATTAAATTAGCTTTTTTAATGTTTTACACACATTTCTTTAAAAAAAAATGAAGTGTGTTGCTGGGTGACGCAACGACGAGACTTCTTCCTTCTTCTCAGTCTTTAATCCTGGAATCAAACCAGAAGCAAACGTCCAACGCTGATCAAGAACTGGTATCGACACTGAACATCAAAAACAACACAAACCTCAAAGAGCAGATACTGATCCATCTCATCAAGCCCAGCTCCTCCATGTTAGTGGATGGGACTCTTTTTTCCCTTTAAGGACGGTTCCTGTCATTTTAAGTAGCTCAAAAGTTGTAAGTTTAGTTTTAAGTCGTTATTTGATGGTATAAAAATTGGGGTTAAACATCATGATTGACAGCTGAGACTGAGTTTGGGCGAGCACGAGACATGTTGTCCGTCTTTATAAACAGACTGGAGGGAGACAGAGATGTTGCACATCTTTCATGTGTAGTGTTGAATTCTGCCTTTAGCTTGTTTACTTAATGTAAATGTTTGCTGCTGAGAAGCTACGTCACGTGGCGTGAATCACCTAGTTAAATAAGACGTACATGATGTGTATTTGATTTTCATTATATACAATTTAAGTAAGAGGGATACTGTACACGCTAGAGTTCTTGTTGGGTTGATTTATCTGGTGATCAATCCACAGTGTCAATCAATAAATCAATCAAAGGAGAAGAAGGAGGAAGAAATGAAGCCTGTGAATTACTCACATGAATCATTGGATTTCAAACGGGCACACGATGGTATCTACAACATATAGAGAGAAAGGACAGGAAGAGTTTATATGATTAAAAAAATCCAAACGAACTGAACTGCACCGGCTGCACGGCACCAAATGGCAGAGGACGATGTTTGGTAGCGTTCAGGCTGGAGAAGGAGAAACGTCCAAAAGCTGCAGATGGATTTTATTTCACTCAACCTTTCATGGAACAGAGCTGAGAGGAGTCTCTTGTGAAGCACTTAATGGATCATTTAAAAGTAGATCGTAAGTAGTCAGTCAGCGTTTAGTTAATGGGCAGGACGACAATTCGTGAGAGTTTTGGGATATTTGTCATTTTTCTAAGCAAAAAATGTGGTTTTCAACTATATCCAGGCCGAATATTCGCTGAAATGCTCAATAACTCGTCTTCTTCACAACTGTGATGCTTTTAATAACCATTCGTTGAAACTCTATTTGGACCGAATGGAGAGAAGCTGAAATATCCACCGTGAGAAAAAAGCCCTTTAATGGAAAATACAACACGCAACACGCTGTAGCTCACGAGCGAGTAGCAGCCGGAACATGATTACTGTTAATATGAGCACAACCTGCGACAATTGAATTAAAGTTTTCACCGGGAAAAACAAACTGTTCCTCCAACTTTCAACCTTTGCACGTTATTGCAGCATCTTGGCTGAGACACCGAACACACACTGTAATTGTGACTTCCTCGGTTCAGCTCGTTCTCTACGCCCGGTAATAGTTCGTTTTTTTACTTAAATTGATATTGTGCTGAGTAATACATCAACAGTTTTAATCAGTAATCACACAATCCAGTTTGCAGATTGCAGCATTCACACACACAAACTTTATTTTTAACTCCAGCCCTCTTGCCATTTTTGACAGGTTATGGTGATCATGAACTTGCAGTCTTAAAAAAAAAAAAAATACCCTGACACTGTGGAGGGTGGAATGTGTGTTGTGTCTGGGTAATTGAACAAATAATTGGAAGGGCCAGTCCACTGTGTACTGACAAGCAATGAAGGTAAACATCAGTGGTGGCGACAACAGAGGCCGCGTGTGAATGCTTTGACATGTTTGGCCAGATGATCTGACGGCAGACGGAGACGACGCCGCGGAGCTCGAACCCCTTCATTGGAAAACCTGTCGCCGGGCGCCTCTCCCCCTGTTATGTATGTTGATAGCTGGCACATAATGTTCCCGGTCGCATGTCACCTTTTGAAAAATTAAAGCATTTCTCTCGAACGGCACGCTCGCCATCATTTAATTAGCGGAGATGCGGCGCCCTAACCCATTACTCTCTCGTGCCTTCATCCAAACTAGCCATCATTTGTAACAACGGCAAAATATTATTGCTGTGCACAGAGTATGAGCCAAATATATCTGTGCAGGAGCAGAGACAATGGCCACAGACCGGGTCCCGTGGGTATTTCGGCTTGGAGGCTATTTTTTATCCACCACGGGCACAGTTTACATTCTAGCACCTCTGTTCCACTGGTGTATTCTGCCTCTAATATTTGCCTTACATATATCCGACTGCCTTAAAATGATCTGGAGCCGAGTTCATCTCAAATTTGATTCCCAACATGTCCGAGCATCCATCAGCAGAGTCGTGGGAATGAGGATGTGACATCAGGTTTGCGTGACAAGTGAGGGTAAATCCCTTAAAACATCTCCAGAGGTTGACTGAAAGAGAGTTTGGTGACAATACAGCTCCACTTCGGGGGGGGGGGGAGATCAGGTGCTCTGTTTTCTCTAATAATCTAAACTGATTCTGTGAAAGGCTAATGGATGGCATCCGATTTGCATATAAATTATTGTGAAGTCTCCGGTGATCTTTGACTCTCAATCTGATTCCGTGGCGATTGGGACGTCAAGAGGAGGAGCTGAGAATATAGAGGTGGTGGGGGGGGGGGTTGAGAAAATATGGAGTTTCTTTAATATACATTTGGAAACTAGATGTTTTAATCGTGTATTAGATTTATTGGCCTCTCTACCTGCACACATGGAGCAAAAACATAAATCTGTATCACTAAATAAACATATACAAGTAATCATATTTAGTATGTAAACATTCTGGAGTAAATCTATTTTCCTCCGTCTAATTAGCTAATTGTCCTCCTCCATTGCCGCCGAGTCCAACATCTTTAAAGTGACGAATGACTGATGTGAAGTTTCCGTCGATAACACAATAAAAAACTGGATTTAAAAACCTCTTCATTGTGTCATCAGTGGCTCGAGCAACTGCTAATATTGGCACCGTCCATATCTTTGTGCAATTATTTGCTGTTGTTGCTGTCGAGGCTAAAAACACAATTTTCCCCACGCCAGACGCCTTGCTTCCTCGTGTCAATGTGAGATTCGGGGATATTCAAAGAAGGCGACGCCATTTAACCTTTTTGTTTTTCCGCACGGCTCATTTACGGAGTCGCGTCGCTGCCTGTGTGATAACGGGTATAATGGAGGCAACCTTGTGAAAATGATGAGTAAGATTGCGCGAGTCATTGTGTCAGGCAGCCTTGTTTCAATCAGCGAGGAGACCCCTGGTTGTTTACTGTAGAAGTGGAGGAACGGGGGCGTTGAAAGTGCTAATGAAAAAGAGCTTAGTTTGCATATAAGTCCATAAAAGTAAGACAACACATGGCTTCTGGAAGATTTGGCAAATTTGATAAAAACACTGGCAGTTCCACCGGCAGCTCTTCCACCTTCAGGGCTGTCGGGATATCAGATTTTCACAAAACAATTATCAAAGCCAAAAGAAGCCAAGATAATGAGTTTGATAAATATAGCAATCACAGTTTTTTTTTTTAGTTTTTTTAATTACACTTTTTAAAAGGTTTGCAAGTGAATAGATAGCTACTGGAAAGGAAAGGAGCACAAAGGATTAGAGAGGCGTTCAAATACAGGAGATTTCATTTTTAAAAATATCCTGGTTATCGTCTGTTGCTGGTGTAATGTGACACCCCCGACTTATCTTCTACTGTTTCTTCTGATGTGGTGTAAAAAGGTGATTATTATAACGGCTGCAGTTTGTGTGTACATGCTAAGTATTTCCATTGTGTGTCTGTAAATTTCATGGGAACCTTTTAACCGTCGTACAGTTTAAATTACTTCGATTCACTGCCTCTTGAACTAACTGTTCTTCTCGACAGCATTAAAACGTGTGTCGTACGAGTGCGTCTGCGCTGTTATGGTTATTAAAACTAAACCTTGTGTTCATATTTAGGCTTCATTGTACCCTAATGCGTTATGGATTCCGAGCGAGCGGCGCGACACATATCCAAATGAGAATGAATGCGCGCGAGGCCATCTATCTCCTGCAGGAATGGCGGTTACATCTCTAAAAGTGCTGATCAGCTTATTTCCAAATGATGCACTGCTAATGGCCGACGTGTAATGGCTTTCTTCAGTGCATCCATTCATTCCAGCGAGTAGTTTAATACATCATCGTATTTTAAGATGCGTGCCGTCGATTTCCTGTTAGCGGAGCCTCATTTATGTTTATTTAAATATTGAGGATCTTTCAACCGAGGGTTAGGGAAGTGGAGGAAGCCGAGACGCTGGGAGCACGTCGCCCGGTTATTGTGCCGGCGCTCATCGACAGCGGCTCTGCAATAAAACCACCGGCTTCCATCTAAATCATACATGTCTTGCTACAGGCGCCACTGCAGCGACAGGGTGATCCATAATCTGTGTCGTGGCGAGTGAAATGAAGTTTGAATTGAGAGAAAAATGGACATCTTATTAATGGCGACCTGTACATACGATTTACAGCAATGCTTTATGGAGAAAAGAAAAAGGGAAGACGAGAGCAGGGGCGAGATTTACGCATTCTTTACAAGACGTTGTCATTGAGAAACATCTTGATTTGACAGAATCCTACACCAGGAAACGCTCAGTGCACGATGGAGAATGTTTTCTTTTTGTTCTTTGGTATTTGTCTTCGCCCTTAAAAAAGATAGTTTGAGACAGTCGAAGTTCAGACGACGGCTGACGACCTGAGCGAAGGGAGCCACGATGGAGCAGAGTACAGCTGTTACTCGGATAAAAATAACAACGACTTAGAAGAGTCAGACTTCGGCGTGTCTGCTGATGTGCCGACCGGGGGGGTCAAGGTGAGAGACGTGTCTGAGGAGCGGAGGGAGGAGGAGAGGATTTCAGGAGGTAAGAGCCGGTGTCGTGACCAGACGGACGGCGAAGAGCGACCTGATGCAATGACGCTGCAGGGTCGCCGAAACTTTTATTTGTCTAAATCCAAAGCAGATAGAAATGTAACTTTTGGCTTTCATTGCACTTCTCTACTTTTGACCTAAAGTCCATTACCATTAAACAAATCTTAAAACAAGAGCGTGCTTGTCGTTTCCAGCAATATCCAGTGAAGCCACTGGTTTAAAGCCCCCCCATTGGTTTTAATGTCATGTTTCTACTGGCTTCAGCGGCTGAGATATTAAGTTTTTAGTGAATGTCAAGTTTTTCAGGTTTAAGATGTCGTTTTGAGACAATGCTTCGGTTTTAAAAAGCTTTTTTTTAGTGCGTCTCAGGTCTTGACAGGTTAATCACGTTATTAGCTGCACATTTATCCCGTTTTGGAGACGTAATTCGTCCCGTGTTGAACAAAAAGCTCCTCTCCTCCCTCAAAGCCACGAGCAACATTAGGAAATCTTTTATTTTTGTCCGTGCACTCTCCAGACCATTAATTTATGCAATTTATTTTTTAACGAGTCAATTAAATTTAGATTACAAAAGGGCTGGCAAGTTTAATTAATGCATAATGGATAATTGCCTCACATGATTCGAAACTTTCCCCACTGTAGTGGATGTATTCAGAAATCAAGACACTGATACAGACATCTCGCTTTAAATATTTTATTATGTGGAAAAAAAAAACTGCACAGAGGAAAAAAATATTAAAGCGAGAGTAAAAAAAAAGACCATGTGAATTTGGTCCTGCTTATTAAAATTAACTAATGAAGTAAATCTTAAATTTAATACTTTGTCTAAATGCTGTTATATTTTAGGATTGCACTGCAGGGAACATGTTTGTCTGGACGTATTGAAACTGTAAGTCAGATATTGAAAATGTGCCATGACTCTATATAATATGGATTAGATGCATTCAGCTAGTAAAGGAAAATACCTGTAAAAAAACAGGCTGATGAAAGTTTTACTGTTTAGTATTTCTATAGTTTTATACTTTTTCACAACTTTGCTGCAGAGTTTATTGGGTTTTTTACACAGTTTACAAGGTAAAAAACTTTTTACAGCAACTCTAACCATAAATGGAGCAGCAGCAGCCTGATTGGCTGAAATACAAGTTTTATTTTGTTATTTATTGTTTAGTTTTGATGACTTTTAAAGTTTCTTTTGTTGTTTTTCAAGTTCAAAGTAGGTTGTACAGGCCAGCTTCCAGAAATCAGCATCCATACGCCTCTTCTATGAAAGTATTCACATATATTTGGCCATTAACTTTTATATTAGACAGTGAAGGAGAAAGTAAATCCAGTAAATAGTCCAACTGGTGCGACCAGGTGCTTCTAACCTAATTAAATCCTGGGAGACTGGAAGGTAGAAGCAATCAGCACAAATACGTTTTGTGGATTTTTAAAGAATTTCATTTTGTAAACTGTTAAAACAGATAATTTTGTCCACACACACATTACTACACGATACGTTTATAACCATTTTTAACGTGACACAAACCGACCGCACTGGTCACATGCAAATATTTCCCAATCACCGCGGCCGACGTGACCCGCAGCATCACTTAAAGATTCATAAATTCAAAACAAGCGGGAGTCGTCCTATCTGCTTCCTGCCAGCGCTCAGATAGACGCATTACGTCGATCACAAATGGAAATGGACAGCTGCTGCTGACTGCATGATTTTTTTGACAGATGCTCTTTAGATTATTGAAGTTCTCTATGACAGGAAACATACGGGGGGGGGGGTCAGCAATCACTAACTCGTTCTTGGGCCAATTTCCCATCTGAATATAATTCAAAAGACGTGCACAACGAGACGGATGGTCCGGTGAGGCCGCGCTTATCCATTATTACCACATCGATAACCAGGTTCTTTTTGTTAAAACAATTAAGTAAATGAAGGAAAAATCCAATATGTGGTTCATATTATTAAATAACATACAAAAATCAATCTGCCACAAACCTACACAATCTTTTATCTTTCATGTGTCTCGTTTTCTCGTCCGTCAGTACTGCGTCTGCTGGTTGGCGCTCGGTTGAGTATTAGCGGGGACGAGGCTGAGAGACAAGACGAATCCCTGTGACACAGAAACTCAATAATGGAAACAAATGTGGACGACAATGCAGAGACATTTATTTTTAACACTTGTTTCCCTGGTGGTGTTATTAGCATTTCCAAACAAGTGAAGTGGGAAATTGTTTGGAGAAGTATTAGAGTAAATTCTCCACGGGGTCTTCGCGGCATCAGCAGGTGTAGCAGGTTTGTGTTCTGCAACCGTAGCACCTGCACAAACATTTAAAAAAAAAAAAAAACATATCTTGTTTTTCTGCCTGGCTTGACACCAACTTTATTCTGTAGATATTCTCTCTGAGAGAGACGTCAGCGTTGATCAACAACTGGTAAGTGAATCAGACGAATGAAAAAGGGAAAAAGCCATTTCTCGGATGGATAATTTGTTTCTACAGCAACTGGATGAATATTCCCAGGACGCCAGGGTTTTCATGGCATTGATCAAAAACACGCCGACGTGTCAGATGCAGACGATTGGCTGAACCCAACGTTTCCGCGCGGACACGAGATGATTGGCAAGGGCAACGGGAAAGAGAACTCCCACTCCTTATGTAAAATGACCGAGCATTAATTATGTATGAACTCTGATAAGATATTGTATTTTTAGAGATGCTCAAAATCTCCAAATTGCAGGAAAACACTGACACTGCCTTGATATTTGTTACACTCGTATCTGACGGGGACGTGACCACGAAGTCTATAAACACGTCAGCATTAATTCCTCAGTGTTGATTTAATGTGGATGTACATTTTAACCGCATTGTATGCCCACTGTAAAATATGTCTTAAATCTAATTATCTCTTGAAGGTATATCTTATCCATAATTGGTCTTTTCTTCTTAATTTGTTGTCAGAGCTAATCAAACACTTATAATACAAAAAGGTGACACTTCCATGTAGCTCTGAACAAACAGTGCGTTTATGCACCTGAAGATAAAAGGCTGCTCTCACATCTTTGCAGAGTGAATAAAAACCAGCGCTGCCTCGTGTCTGACAGTGTTTTAAAGCGTAAGTAGCGACTGTCTGGGGAGATTACTGTGCATGAGAAAACCTAAAGAACAGAGGTTTTAAAACACGTTCTTTTCCGACTGTGACTTTTTAAATCATCCATCTCCTCAGAGGTCTTGAACCCCGTCTTTGCCGATAATAAATGGAAATCCATTGTAAATCTGAATCTCTCCGTGTTCACTTAAATTCTCCACGAGTTTGGTTTGGTTGCACGTTCAGTCTGGTAACGGTCAGTTGGGTTGTACTGGTACGTGCGTTGTTATATCTGCTCCGACTCCACTCTGTAAAGTTGTTGGTCACATCCAACTAAACTGTGCCGCATCTCTTTCTGGTTTAAATTGGCCCCCCCGGCCCCCCCAATGCGTCCATCTCATGGCCCCTGGGGGCCGGAGAACAGAGGAGTCCAGGAGAAGAGCTGTAGTTTCCATTAGAGTGAAATCCCCACTGATGATATCTGCTGGCAGCTGGGTTCAGGAACTTTTCACAGCCCCACCTCTGTGACAAAGTCAGAGGAATAGTTCTGAGTGAAGACTGATACGTGGAGATTACACCCAGACAAAACTAATTAAATACAAAACACTTAATGACTTCGCTGCTGAGCCTTATTGACAGTTGGAAAAAAAAAATGTCAAGTTTAACCCATAAGTGGCTTAATAGCAGAGGAAATAGAATAATCACCTGTAAATGCATTAGGGCCCAAATGTAATCCTGCACACTAATGGGTGCAGACAGCTCGGATGAGGATAGATACGCCAATCAGCCCGGACTCAATCACAATGATTGATGACTGTCGTCGTTCTGTACTCGGGGAAACTCTACCTGAGGGTCAAACCCCTGGAGCTTCACTGTGGAAAGGGAAATCTTGATTTGTTGATTTACTGAGGCAATACATATTGGGCACAAATTCAATCTGTCCATCTTAACAACAAATTTGAATTTAGATTTTACCGTTCCCCTTTTTTAAGCAGTGCCCTGAAATGCAAAATTATTATTGAGGTGAGAGCCCTGAGCCACCGGCGCTAACCTGGACCTCACGTGTTCCTGCACAGTTTGATGGAGCAGCAGTTGTTTTCATGCATTAGTGACACTTCAGATACAGGAAAAAGCTTGATGTCAGCAAAATGACGAGATTTACATATGATTTAAGAGGCTTCATGTTCGAGTGGCCTCTGTTCTGCAGCTTCCTCTCATTGCATAGAGACAATTAATGATGGAGCACTCGGATCTGGTTCATTTGATCAACGTGCTTTCTTCTCTGCGCAGGTGGAAATGCATCAGGTTCCAGTGACTCAATGCAAAGAAAGGTTCTTGATGAGCACACAATGACAGCTTCCGGTTGTACGACGGTCGTTTGCATGGACAACTAGGCCGTCCAAGGATTTTTTCCGTCCAAGGTTACATGTGATGAGCCTTGTATGATGGATTAGAGGAACTAGTTAGGAGAACAAGTCCTTTTGCTCTTCCTCCCATCAGCGGGCCTGTTCGGAGTCTGAATGCCGTGAGGCTGAGCTTATGGGATTACAGTCAGGGTTCAGTGGCAGCTAATCAGAAACAACCAACAGATACTTTTAATATCCCACTGCGCTTGTTAAAAACATTGTTGGGAACTGCCACTGCAGATGTGGATTAAGTAGTGAGTCGGTTTTAAGTTTCCGAGAAAATGCCTTCAAATATTTTCTCCCCCCCACTAATCTTTCTTTCCACTCAGATGTTTTGACTGTTTTACACTTGATCAAACTGACAGAAGGTCTGAAACTCTCCTCTCGCGTTCATGCAAAAGAGCAAACGGGGAATAAATATTTCATTTAATGTCACAATATCCAAAACGTTGACTTCCTGTGACCCGCGAGCAGAATTTGCACTGACAGGCAAACAAACTGCCGCGCTGCTTGAAACAATACGGGCTACAGTCACTTTGTGCCCCATAACAAAGCCGGGGTTTGTTTAGTGTGTTGCAAAATTATAAGGAAAAAAAATACTTATTGTGTGCAGTGGCAGCTTCTGACAGGCTGATAATTGCGGGTTGTTGCCCGGCGAGGACAGACACAGGCTGTGGAAATGGATGCACAGTGTAATATTCTGAGCAAACTGAGCAGTTGCAGTAATTTGGGTTGGTTTTATGATGCAGCGTGTTCAAAAATACTCACGTTGGATTTTGCACAAAACAGTAAATTAAGTCAGGAGAAGCTCACTGTGTGAAAAACACTAACACCGTGTGAAAGTGCGTTTTGAAAGCGACGGCCGTGTTATTAGTGAATTTTCCGCCCCTCAAGTTTGCAGCAAATAATATTCACTGAACACAAAGTTTAATTTAAAAGGAAAATCAGAGAAAAATCAGAGAAACACAAGAAAAACTCTTATGCTCATTTTGAAAAAAAATAGTTTGACTAATTATGTGATTATTACTGAACCGAGCTGGACGGTTCGGTGTCAGTTGAATCACCAAGCCACCAAAGATCCCCCCACATATTCTGATTAATGGAGCCATTAAGACTGAGTTAAAATAAATTGTCAATTAACCGAAAGGAAATAGATTGAAAAGCACTTTGATCAAGGTTTTAAGTTGTTTAGTTTTTTTTATTCTGGGGAACCGTGATGTTTACTTTCTAATTTCATCTTCTGAATGAGAAATGGACAGCGTTGCATGTAAGATGTCGTGTTTGAGGAAACTTGATCTAAACTAGTTCGGGATTGAACCAATGAACCAACGATTAGTGGTCACCCCGTTTTACCAGCTGTGCCACATGCACCTCTCAGTTATAACTTGATATATAACTTGATAATGACCCTCTTGAAACACATTTTACACGTGAAGATTATCACAGAAAACGTTGTGCTCTGTAAGTTTATCATTTATCCTGAAATCTCTCTTTTCTCTCCACCCTGTTCTTGCAGCAGCTCACGGCTGATTAGTCAAACCCCTCAGACTAAAATGTTGGAATCACCTGGTGTTTGGCTTTGATTAAAGTCTGTGTATTCACAGGCCTCTGTGGAGTTTACTCCAACTTAGGACACACTTCAGATTCACTGCATCTGATTAAATAACATAAGCTACAGCCCCTTAAGGGTTGATTAGCTCGTGTGGTCCACTTGTTGATTGATTAATTGGTATATTCATGTATACTTATGGGATAACTGGTATATACTCTCCCGTATTATTCTGTGCATTTGAATATCAAAAGAAACGGTGAAATTGCCATCGACAGTCACAGGAATTGTCTTTGCTCCCCGTCCCAGAGGTCCACGTTAAATTATTCAAGTCTTCCCTTGTACTTTTCCGTCTGTGTGGAGCTCATTGCAATATAATTTGAGCTGAAAGAGAGATTTGCTGCACCCGGAGGAGCTGTCAATGACTTGTATTCAGTATGGAAGCAGGGCTGTCCCCTGATCCTGCTGTCCAAGTCCTGTTAATTAATTTTGCACTAATAATTCCCTAATTCTGCTATAGGATTAATTAGTCAGTTACTGGGTGATTATTTGGTATTACAGCGCATTTCTTAGCAAAGTTTACATTAAAAAATAGGCAGTTTAAATAAAGGCTTATTTGTAATTATTATAACCACCCTACATCGTCGATGTTACAGAGCAAATTGGGTCTATTGAGCTTCTCAGTTTCGTGGTATGGACGTGCGTGTGGTTGAATCGTGAAACATCGTAGAAGACTAACGAAAGTCCAACCAAGTAAAGGAGGGACTCGTGCACCTGTGGAGCGACACAAGCTGCGTGGGATGTGTTTGTTCTGTGCTCTGCATTCAGTTCTACCCTGTGGTAAATATAGGGACGTTCGAGTTTCCACTCAGCTCAACAGATGTTAAGCAGCAGCCATCACCGACATGCTGCTGCTTCAGTTGTGCTCAATATGGTGAGAGGCTCCAACAACAATGTATTTTTTTAGTTTTTTTCCTCTACTGGATTGATCTGTAACCCTTTATGTAAATAGTTCGACTTTTAAAATAGTGAAATTAGAATCGATCCAGCTGAACTTATCGCAAACTCCAGACAAACTCTCGCTCTACAGGATGTGAAGATGAGACGGAGAAAGTGTTTATACATGTGGGAAGAGAAACAGAGCAGAGAGGTCAAATTAATCATCACATTAAATGTTGCTATCAGTAATGAGCAAATGTGGTAAAAGTTACTTTTACAAATTTCATGCTGCTCCTTAGCATTATGGTTAATTCCCACAACATAATCTGCACGATTCAGACATCTGGCCGACACAAACACACACTCACATAAAAAAAACACACACACTGGAATTACTCCCTCGCGATCGTCAAGTTGTAGAAAATGTGGTCACAGCCTCCTTCTGTTCCTCAGTTTCTTAGTTATCATCACTTCATCATTTTATCCAATTAGACTCTTGTCTGAACATTTGTCATCAGCTTCCTCGAGTTATGGCCAAATAAACGTCAGAGATGTTAAAAACACAGAATTCTAATCCGCTTGTTTTAGAGCCTCAGTAAATTCTCCAGAGGCGTTCCTGAGATATTGTGTTTAAGAGAAGGGGAACGTACAGGAACTACATGTAAATACAAAAGAAAGAAAAATACATTTACTGACACCTTAAAGCTTTTAAAATCCATATTTTCCACTTCAAACTGCACTTGTACTGTACACATCGCTTCAAACTACACAGAGCGCTCAGCGTGCTGTCAGGAGAAAAGTAAAACCATCCCATACTTGTGCCGACCATGTCAGCGCAGCAACGTGGGAGAAGCAGGCGAGTTCTCCTGGTGATTGGGTTTGACAGGCCTAAGATGTCTGAGGACCGGACGTCTCATTCTCTGTCTCAGAGTGGACGCAATTTAACGTGAGAAAAAAATATATCCTAAGTGCAGTGACATAGGAAGAGATACGCTGCCAGGAAGCCTCCATATTTTAAGACTTAAAATGTGTTACCACCATTGTTTGTTCCCTCTTTCAGTAAACACGTGCAGTCGTTGGGCTTTAACAGATTCTGTGATAATTGAATTCAAAGGGAAAAACAGGGGAATCGGCCCACACACTGGATTTAAGGCCCAGAAAAACCAGAAATGAAATTCACACGTAAAGAAACAGGTGCTTGCTGGAGTCTCGGTGATAAAGGGAGTTCTCACAGGGAATAACTGGGGAGCTCCTGTCGCTGCCGAGGTAACGGCTAACACGCTAACACGCTAACTCCTGATACAATTTCTACCAAACGTGTTGAGGCTTCGAAATAACTCGTTTAGTTAATATTTCTACTCTAAGAACTAGTTAATCATGTGTACTATTGTTTTTCCATGTATTATCTGTGTACTACCCCGAACATGTTGCCGTACCCTCAGCAATTCTACATCATTTTATTAAAAAGAAAAGAAACTGGTTCTCAGAGTCAGCTGGCTAACAGGTGAGCAGATCCACTGTCAGTCAGCAAGCTTGTTAACTTGCTGGGTTTTTACACACGTTTTCATCCAAAATACATATTTCACTGTTGCCTTCCGTCTCCATCCTGCCAGCAAACAATTTGTGGAGCTGTTTACACTCTTATTAAATTCCTGCAGAGGAAATCCAAAGCCCCGGCCTGGTAATACGCCCAATGCAGCGTTCCGCGGAGACAGATCCTTATTGCTGCAAAGGGTTTTAAAGCTGGTCGGACACAAACTAAAACACTGGTTCATTGATGCATTACCCTACATTGGGTCTTCATCAGGGAAATGGCCGACACAATGCCGCCGCCTCATCCTTTGTCACAGCTCGGCGAAATGTGCAATTAGGTGAATTAGCCGTGGTCCGTCCACGCACCCAAACTCATCTATTTACCCTTTGTCGGAGTGCATATTTTTGGTGCCTTATAATATGGAGTAATACGGAGTAAGTGGTGCCTCCTCCGGAATGTGGTTATCGCAGCTTTAACAACATTTTCCACAGCGATTCCCGTTTAGCAGCTGCTGAACCACCATCAGCCTGCTAATGGTGTGGATGATGATTCTAATTAACATTGCCCTGAGCTACTGCTCTGGTCCATGTCACGGTTTTCTATGCATTTCAATCAATGCTACACCTGTTGGAGGAAGGTGTCCTCAGTCTACGCCGCTACACTACTCAACTTTAATTTGTTAGACAACTAAGGATTAATACAGATTTGTCCATTTCAGTGTTTTTTTTGTTTTTTTCAAATATCACAAAAACCTTAATTTATTAGTGGTTCATTCTGCCAGGCAACGGGTTTTTCATACCGAGCCATTGTCCTGCCTCAACATCTGAATAAATAAAAAGAGGTGACACAGATCTCATTCTGCTGCTCTCCTGATTGCTTTGACCTCTTCGTCCACCGCAGCATAATTTCCCTTCCACCCACACGTGTCACTCAGCGGCGGCCGCGTCCCAAGACCAATGCTCAAATAATGAATAATTGGAAATGACGGTAAAAAACCAGCTCCCTTTATGCAAACTGGGTCATTGGCACTGGACACCATTTATTATGTGTCCCTGTGTTGTACTAAAAAAAAAAAACAGGAACCAGAAGAACAAGTTCCACAAAAACCAGTTTGGTACAATACTTCATCTCCACCTTCGTGAGTTGATCAATCCATGAAATACCATGTTGTGTATATATATAGTCAACTTAATAAGCAAAGTACTTAAGAGTAAGACGACAGCTCACCTGCTCCATCAGGTCAGTGTCGGCGGTTTCATCAGATTTGATTGACAGTCGCTTGGGATCTTGATCAAAATAGACCCAACAACAATCAGCATGATTTTCAATAAGTCTCCAGAAACAAGCCGACGACCTGAGGTCATTTTATTTATGGACGGTCGTGTTTATTAAACTGATCGTAATGGGGGCGAGGCTTCATTGAACAGACCCAGAGCAGAGACTCTCTAGTTTGACTTTGCCTCACTTTTATAATTCATCGTTATAGTTTCTGAACATATCGAATTCCTGCATCGTTTGAATTTCTGAAGTTCACGGTTCCTCTCGTATTGTTTTTCCTCCAAACACAGATTCCTCACATGTTAAAGAACAAGGTGCAGTGTGACTGAGGCACCTGTGATTACATCTATAGCACATCCTGCCCCCGGTTGATTATCACTTTACTGTTATTGTCTGTGTGACCTGCGTCACTGATCCGTGACACGAGGAACAACCTCAACCTGAAAAGCTGAATATCTGCTTGTCATTTTAATTACTCCTCAGTCTGACCTGTCAAATTATCTTTTCTATTCCCGTCTGTTTTTTATTTTGCGAATCTTTTTTGTCATTTTCACACCAGCTGTAAATAACAGCCCCCTCTATTCTTTTATGATGTCTGTTATATTTCTTCCCTTTTTTAATCACAGAGTTCTTGAGGGGTTTTTCTTTTTTAACGCCACATTATAATGACATGAATAAATTTTTTCGGAAATAACTTCCCCAGACGCTGCATCATTATGACGAACTGCGCGAACACACCAGGCACAACATCAACGGCAAATTGCCCTCGAGAATTAGCTTTTCTTGCAATATATCCTAAAATGACACACACACACACAAAAGAAATGAAGTGACTGGTGTAACACAAAGCTTATACCCCCCCCCGCCTCGCCTCCAGACTATGAACCCGAGGAAAACCCCTGAGCCAAGGAAGCATCTGCTGGAGGAGTTGAATCCATCCAGCAGCCACTGACAGGTCAGGTCCCGCTGATAGACATCGACGACTCTAAAGAACCTGGGTGCTTTCTGTCGTTAATCACAAAATTCACCACAATCAGCGATTCTTCTTACATTTGGGGGATTACTGAACAGACGAACCACTGAGCTCGGGGAAAGTTTTAAAGAATAAAGACTAATGTTTTGTGGTTCTAACTCATCTGGAAATATATCAGTACCAGCAGAGATGTATTTAAATTGCAAAAAAGATGTAAATTCACATTTTTAAGTTATAACAGAATATGTTGAGTCTATTGTTTAGTTTTTTTTCCTTTTCATGTCTTTTAGTTATAATGTCATATTCACTTAATTCAAATTCTTCCTTCCTAGTTAAGATTCAGATTTTATAAAACACAAACTCAGCCATGAAACCACATCTTCCCTGAGTCATCGTCGGCGTCGTCCATTTTCAAAGCCGAACAATGCTGCCTCGTCTTTCTCTTTAAATACTGAAACATAAAACAGATGGATTCCTCTTCTCGTTTTCTTGTGCTTTTGTTTAAAACTTTATAAGTGATGGCCATGAATCTAGCGGAATATATTTTTACACCTGAGCCAGTCGGCAGAATAATCCTTCCTCTTCTTTTTTTTTGTGTTGGGTGGATAACAGCCTGCTACCACGAGTAACAATACGCCCGAGCAGACATCCAGAGTTGTCTCCAGCCTTGTCAGAGAAGCCACCGTTTGAGAACAGCGCTGTTCGATACGTCACGATTTGATTTCTCTGAGTGTGGCAAGTTTCAAAGAGGAAAAAAAAAAACACTAAGACAGAAACGAATGCTGGCAGGCCCGGAGCAGAGAAATGTGAAACCTCCTCCTTAATGGAGGGGGGAGGAAAAGATCGACAGTTACTGTGTCACCACTTGTCAGAAAGAGGAGTGGAGGTATAGTGGGGGAGCTTGAGTTGTTCTGAAAGTAGTTTTACATGGTACCTCCTGCTAGCTGTCGGAAGACTGCTCGGGGAAAGAGTGGGTTCAATAAAGGATATAGACTGTTGGCCACAGCGACGGATAAAATAAGAAAAACCGAGCCGGGACGAGACCAGTGTCAGACCGAAATTAATTATTTCTCAGCAGCACCTTTTTTTTTTTTTTTTGTTCTTTGAGTATATAGAAGGGACCGAGCTTTTTACATACTTTCTCCTTTTCTTTTTGAGGGGCTCAGAAGTTTCTTTAAAAATTATACACGATCCAAAATTTGTGCAAGGTACCTGGAGGTGCCGGATCTGTCGGGTTAACTGAGCCGACTCTTGTCAGGGTTGTAATGTTTCGGAGTAGAGACAGAACGGATAAAGACAAACCAGATAACTGTCACAGCGTCCTGAAGAAGAGGAGGAAGAGGAAGAGGAAGAGGAAAGCCTCCATATTCATAACCTGACACGATAATGGATCATTTAGTCAAATCAAAAGGACTCTAATTAACCAATTTAAATTCCCAACAACTGTTTCAGTCGTTGTTCAAGCAAAAGAAACAAACATTTTCTGTTTTTAGAATCTCAAAGCTTCCAAAACTCACTGGTTTATGGTTTTATGGTTTCTTAGAGAATAAATGATTAATCAATTAAGTTAATCAATCATGGAAATAATAGTTAGTTTGGCCCCTAAATGGTAGAATATCTGAAAACAATGTGTATCAGGGTGATGGCTTCAATCAGAAGTTACACACATTACGTAATCAAAGAACAAATAACCAGTAACAACAACACAAACACTTGTATGTGAGGATGACGATGTTGCACGTAGTGATGAAGCCGTCACCCCGGAGCTTTACATCCCCAACTCACTGTATCGGTTTTAACATCCCACCTCTTAACCGCTGTTCGGGTTTGATCTCACTGCTCTCGAGACGGAAGGTGGGGAAAGCTGTAAAGACCTGATGCTACCTGACCGGCATCAAATGGGAAACACACAAAGCTAACAGCTAGCTGGGGAATGAAGTGGCACATTCGGCAGCTACAGATTCAAGGCAGAGCGAAGAGGAAAGTAAACAGTGTCACCGAGCCAGAAACATGACACCGACATAATGTTTATTTAATGACGTCTCCACGGGGATTTTGTATGAAGGCAACTATTCGTTAATCAGTTCAGCATATCGACTTACTGTTAATTTGATTGTACAGTTCCTGCTCAAAGTAAGCTTCTGTGTGGATTTTCTCCCTTTTTCAAACATCCTGTGATATTTTTGTTTATCCAGCATCCATCAATCCTTTCATTCACTGGATGTGCATGTTATTCCCCTATTCTACAATATATTTTGACTTTGACAACATTTGCATATAACCAGTTCTCTACTGGTCCTTTATGACGGCAGGAAAGAAATAGGGGAATGCCGGGGCTGTGTGTGATTGCATATAAAATTGCGAACAAACAATTTCACAGCATGCGAATGTGTTTAAAATTCCAGCATCACCCGTTGTATCCGTGCCTTGTCTTCCTCTCACATTTCCTTTTTTGTTGCATTACGTGGAGATGCCGCACTTACCGTGTACAATACTCTATGCATTCATGCAGAGCGGTGCTGCTGTTCCTCTTTTGGGCCAAATCCCCATGAGAGATTGTTTAACAAATGCGAGGCTGTGCTTTGAGCTTCTGCAAGTTTACAAGTGAGGAAATGTCCTCGTTTTTTGACACAACATATTTCCTGATCTGCAGCTCCAATGTGGAAGTGGTGACTTCCACAAGGATCAATGGGTTTTTTTTACTTGAGGGTTGTAACTGGGTGCTTATGATGTGTCCCTCGTATCCAACAATAACACCGCCTTGCTTTTAAGAGAGCGAGAAACTCCCATTACCGTCTCATACAGTCGTCATTAATCAGCAAACGTGGCCTTTAGACTTATCTGATTCCGTATCGCTATCGTCCTGACAGAGGGTTGGGGGGGGGAGGGGGAGGGGGTGCCACGAAATGGAGATCATTTCTGAAATATCCAGAGCTATTATTCTCGTGCCCTTGAGTTATCAAGCTCTATTTCTGCCTGTGTCCTTCAGGCGGAAACCTGTTTGTGTTTGTGCGTCTGTGGCGTAAAAAAGGTTTATTCGGTAAATAATTGCTTGTAAATTAAGACTGACAGATGTGAATGACACCCGATATGCAATCGACAATTCTCCGACCGCATTCTAAATAGGTTTTACGCTCCTGTATGTCACGAATGGCTCAAAGACACGAAAACTAATTTGCATGTCAGCGTTTCAGCAGCAAACATGTCTCTTGATTTGTCTTTAAAAGTCAGGTGGCGATTATAGGAAATTCTATTGCTTTCTTTGTTTTCCACACGTCACATGAAAGAGGCCTTAGAAACCATAATAGTTTAATTCAATGTACGGCCACCTCTCTAAATTGGGCCATAGCAACAGTTTCCATGTCATCCTCCACAGTAAAAAATACAGCGTGAGAAATAATTGGAAGTGGTTAGTATTGGCTTCAATGTCAGATGGGTGGTTCTTTTCATTAACGCCATTTTGGCTGCGTATTAACTGAACGTATTAGCCCCTCATATCGCCGTGTGCGTGAGATGATTGTTGGTTAATCAGCGCGGCGGTTGTGGAGAATAACAGAATTAATTAGAAAATTAATAAGCTGGAGAGGGAAGAGTGTCTGTCGCATGTAAGTGTCAAAGTCTGAGTCTCTCATTTACCTTTTTAGTCTCTAACAAAACCCGGGAACAAGGGCAAAATGAAAGGAAACATCCAAATGGAACATGTCAAACCCACAGAGAGACTCAAAGCAACTGGGCAAGACAGAGAAGCCAATGAATGGTTTTATTTTTAATAGCCTCCTACCACATAAACCGCATGCACCTTGTCCATGGTTACAGTTGAGTTTTTACACAAAAACAAGTTGTTATGCAACTCAAAAGTCCACAGGATGAATAATAACAAAAAAATGATATGTGGGTCACCCGATACAGAAGGAAAGGAGAGAGAAGGGGAGCTCTCCAGTGTCCTCCACTTTTCTTATATATACATGGTTGACGATGAGCGTTGAGTTCACCTCGTGAGTCGAGCTTTGCCGATGGAAACTGAAGTTTTCTTACCGACGCGGTGCATATGTTAACATTTAACATTGTTTGGCCTGGAGACAAACAATAGTGTTTTTTTAAATCATGGAGGATCTGCAGTAAAAAACAGAAAAACTCACTGATCGTCGCTTCAGATTAAGGGAATTTCTCTCGGGGGCTATGAATCCCTGCATTTGGCCTCAGCAGTTGTTTAATAACATATATCGATCATATATCCAGATCTAATATGATTCAGCCAAATCTCATTCAGGACAAAGCAACGAGAGTATCTCAGCTTGGAGCTTCCACTTCCTCCCTGCGACACGTACACCTACGGAGATGTTGGTGATTTAAAGGTTTTGGGAAAATAAACTACGGTTAATGTACAATTAGGGTAAAGCAATTAGAAGTGTTCAGGCTTGGGGGAAGATTACAAACCTTAATTGCAGCTCCGTGACAAACTCCAATCTCTCACAGGTCTGATTTGTTCCCCTCGTGTTGGTCGGCCGTAATTCCCTTCTTGCCACATAATTGATGCCACTGTCTGCGCTGGAAATTCATCTTGGTATCGGTTGTACAAAGGTGAGGTGTGGAATTGTCTTATATAAATGTAATTTCCATACAACACTGGCTCTATACAAATACCATGATGTGCTAATTTGAAGCGTATGATGCTGGATTTTGGATGAAGAATGTCATGAGATCTATTGATCTTCCTGTTTTCCAGCTGTTATCCTGGACCGTGCTGTGTCGTCTCCCCAGCTGCTCCTCCAGCTCTTCTTTCGGATCCTGCTGTATTAGCAGGCTATGAGGGATCTGCAGTGAAAATCCATCCAGTGTGTTCTGGGCTCTTTCTGTTCGGACGCTCTCAGAAAACCTCCGCGGGGAAGCTGACAACCACCTATGGCTCCTTTTAAATGAGCTGTTGGACTCACACAGCTCGTTTCACTGTACATAAAAACCAGCAAGATGTAAAATTAATCACCTGGTGCTTTATCGGCTCATATTCATAAATTCCTGCTTTGTATAAAAGGTAAATACCTTGATTGTGTACTCGATATAAAGAAAAAATGTTTATATATTAAGAGTACAGGCTTTATTTTGTGTAGTACTACAAATATATTGTAATGTTTTTCTCTTGTGTTAGACCTACTTTGCAAAACTGCAAAATAAGGGTTAACTGAAAGAAAATAATAATAAAATGTCTCATAACATAGTACAGACAGTTAAGTGTAGTGCATTTTAAATAATTTGGTTAAATTGAGGAAGGAGCCGTGGTTAAACTAAACTTATTAAACAATTCAAAGATAAAATAGAAATGTTTTCAACCAGCTGAACCACAAACTACAACCTCAAAGCAGACACGGTATTAACACTCCTCCGCTGCACCGCATGTGCTGTTAAACTAACACTATGCATAATGCATGTCCCACTATCTGTACATCACGCTGAAGTTTACTGTAAGTGTTGCGGCACTTGGCGTGGGAACTCGTGATGGAGGTGGAGGAGGGAGGAAGTCGTGGCGGGAACATAAAGGTGTCAGTCTGTGACCGTGACACAGAAGTGCTCCATGTTCAGACGCTCAGATAACACGCGGCAGCCTCTTCGCCAGCGACCGATTGGTGTTAAGGAGCTTTAGGGGCACTTGGGGCTCTCTGCTGGGACGGCTCAGGTAGTACCTCTTCCTGATTTCACCCCCCGTAGGCCCGACATCTTCAATTGCAATTTGGACGTGTTGCTTTCCTGGAACTGAGAACAATAATGACAGTGATTCAAATATCATCTTTATGCTTCCTACCTTCTGTATCCTAATGGAGACCGACTTCCTTTTTAGGCGTTCAGCTCACGACTCGGAGTGCGGTCGAGGGGTGTGTGATGTAACAGCAGCGCAGCAGGAAAACGGCGAGAAGGGGAAACATGCTCAGTGGGTATTGTAGAATCTGGTATGAGTCAGGTCCAATCAAATCACCTTTTTCATTTTGCCTTTAAAAGCTCCACTAAGGGCTCCGACAGTCCGAGTGGATTTGCCACAGATTGGTCTTCCAAGACAAAAAAACCCCGACCGTAGTGGGAGGTGATTACAGAGCAGGCTGCATTAAATTATGTTGGGTGGGGGGGGGAGACCATTTGTTTACCGCTGGTCCCCAGGAGGTCCAGTGTCCAACGAACAGAGTAAGTTCAATAATGAAATCAGGCAAAGAGCCGATAGAGGAGCGACTCCACGGACAGTTGGGCGGAAGGTGGGCTCCCACCAGCACCGCTCACCAGCGTCTCTATCGGAGGAGACTGCCCACGTAGTCCGGTATGAACCGTGACGCACACTACAACTGCAACGCCACAATTAAACCTACGCACACACACTAAAGATGTACCTCGCTCATTAATATTTCTCAAAGGTCGGAGGATCAAACTACATCTTCAAGGCAACAATCGCCTACTTTCAAGGTTTTGGTTCGCTAATGAAATGTTAAGAGTATAAAAAAGGACCTGGAGCAGTGATGCTGGTGAAAAAAAAACATGTAATGAGGAGGATGTAAATATTGGGGAATAGAATTATGTTTGTGTTCAGTTTATTTTCAAGGGAAACACTTTTATTCATAAGATTTTTTTGTTTACTGCGACCGGCTGTGAAAACACTTCAGTTCTGTCCTCTGGCTTCGGAGGGAGTTCTCTACATCGTCCTGTGTCTCAGTCGTGAGACTCCGAGTCTTTTGAAAGAGAAGTTGAAGATGCTTCACAAGCTGAAGATGTGGGGTTTGGACGAAGTGGACACTTAGGAGACAGAGGGGGCCTAATGGAAGACATCGGCGAGGTTGCATTGAGGAAAATGAAGGATTCAGATGATTTTTTAAAACATCCCCCCCCGCCGAGTTCTCCGCACTTCACTTCGGTGCAGTTTAAAACAAAATGCAGAAATAGAAAAAAAAAATGTTTGCATGGATGTTAAAGAGAGAGACGCTTTGAGAGAACACCCCCCCCCCCCACATATTGTCAAACAAACACGAGCTTTACTCTCCACTGATTCTCAGCCTGTTTCTTTTCGCTGCCGCATGTTCACACAGCCTGTTTGTCTTCAAATATTAACTTTAAAACGCTGACCTTGCAAAGTGTTGACGTGACAGGACCAGATTTGTGCATTTTGACAGGGAGACATTTTCTCTCTCTTCGTGACGGAAGGTTCACTCAAAAATAAGTTTGTGTTGAGCAGAGAGTTTTACCGAATCGAGTGTCACACTTTCAAATCTTACATGTTACTCTGCAGCTTCCTATTCTCCTTCATCTGTTCGCCCTCGTGGGTACGAATGTGTTGTACATGCAAAGAAACAACGCAGACTCGTTACCCCACTGCTGCAATTTAATAGCTTCAATATAACATTATGTGTTCTTTAACCACTTATTTTTTCAGAAATACATGTGCAGGGGAAGAAAATGCATTAAAACAAAGATTCATTACTCCAACAGAGACTCAGCATAATTATTTCTGTAGTAATAAATTAGTTATTTCCCCGGCTGAGTGCTGCGCCGCAAAATCTGGTAAATGCCTATGAGTGGGGAGTGGACTGTGAAATTTTTATGATAGTGGCAATTTAGTCAATAAAAGCAGATATATCGCCCGCTGAGCACTTCCACGAGCGAGTGTTCGCAGCCTGAGTGAAGTGTCATCACTTTGGTTCGGGACAGGAGCGTCCTCAGGGCCGTTCTTGTAAACCACCATCCAGCACTTCTTTTTTTTTTTTTAACACACCACCTTACTCCACACAAATGTCACTGGACATTAGGAGGATTTGTGCCCAACAGAGACGGACGCTTTCTCCCAACACACACTTCTTTTTGGAGGAAGTGAACTCAGTCGTCAGGTTGTAGCAACGGGATATTTGTTCGCTTCACTCGCATAAAAAGTCAGAGAAAAAATCGATTGCTGTGAATCACGCTCGTGGCTAAAAGGTGAACATGATAGAAATATTAATTGTCTGCTATTTATTCCCTGTTCAGCACTTTTTTCTTGTAGCTGCAAAAACAAGAATGCAAGAGAACTATCTGCTGATTTAAAAAATGGATCTATGTTGCATCAACCCTGAGGAGGAGGCACAGAAATGCAATAATAAACATGTAGAGAAATATGTTCCAAACACATAAAAATGGGGGGAAAAACACATGTGCTGCAAGATGAGCAGATCTCTGGGACGCTCGATGGATTGAGAAGCAGCAATATCACATCAAATCAGACTTTATGTAGGTGACACCACCCTCACCATTTATTACTTCATTTTTTTTTTATAATAGAAATCAAAATATATGGTTTATCCTGATAGCACTTGTCCGTGGACGCGGATGTTTCCGGGACATGCGAGGACCCCTCTTCCAGTTATACGGTTATCTGAGCAGCTCGCAGCCCGAATCCTGAGATGACCTGCCCGCCGTCCGGCCAGAGAACAGTCTTATCTCGGAAAGCCCTTTGCCAATTCACCGCTGGCTCTGTTGCCTGCAGCACTTTCGAAATATAATTCCTTTTGAAAGATCAAATTTGACCTCAGAGTTAAAAAATATATGTTGCTGCCAGTTTGTCTGAAGGTAAAGATACATAATAAAAAATGTGTTTTATTGGACGGGTCAACAGCGGAGCTGCCTCTGAGACTATTATACACTTTCATACAAAAACACATGTAGTAGTTTTAATATATATATATTGTGAACGACAGGTTTATCATTTACTTCACTGGATGTTTCTTCCTGGTTAGAGTCTTTTGCAATGAGTAGATAATGTTGCTGCTCATGTAAATTAATGCCAGTATTGTTCTGGATCATTATTCTTTATGCTTTATGTGTTTTCCCTGTGTGTGTGTGTGTGTTTTCTCTTGTGTATGTGCTTTGTCCTCAGGGGCCACCGTACTATGCTAATGCTGCCTGTTCATTATCAGTACTGAAGACACCCTGAGAAAATGCTTTTGTTAAAAAAGCCTGCGAATGAAGAAGAACTGCAGTTTATAGAATTCAGCTCAAATTAAAGCTGAGTTTTTAATCAAAGCACAAAGCACCCATCCCGAGCTGACTTCTGAGTAACCTCCACTAGAAAGAGAAGCATTTTGAAAGCACGACGGTTACAGGTTCACTCCCTGCAATAGCCAGCGTGTCCATTAACATCCATGTGAACTGCCAAAGAGTCCTTGAGCAAGGACCTGAACTTTTAGTGTCCCCTCCCCTCCAGGGTGAGTCGGCCTCTGTGAGAGCTTCTGCTGCGGTAAATGTGTGAAATGTATGTAAATGAAGCTCAGTCATCGCGGGTCAGGCTCCAGCGTCCAGCTCTGCAAACCTTGTGAGTGTAATTATGGAATAATTTGGCTAAACCTCATAAGGAGACAGGTTCTGGTGGATGACTCACACCTTTTAATGTTGACTGGCACGGACGCTGAATGGCTTCTTATAATTCCGGCTCCAGATTTCACCTGCTAGATTCTTGTGCTTGAATCGAATGACAAGTACAAGGCATCGAGTTCAAATGCTCCACGATGTGTAGTCCACTGTAAGCCGGTGAAACTGAGACGCCCACTGCACTCAACAAGAATCAGAATCGAAGGAGTAAATGTCCGTGATGCTATAGCACTTTATTGAATTTGTTATACCACCTGCATTTTTGAAAAAAAGGGAAATTATTTGCCCACTCAGTTCTGGCCTTGACGAAGCCATTTCTCTGCCCACTGTCTATCTGGGTATTTGATTTTCGTCAGCCTGTGCAACAACACGGTCTTTACTGCAGAGATGAAACAGCCACAGCTGGAGCACAACTGCACAGTTCAGGTCACTTCGACACGACGAAGTTAGCCTGCAGAAGCTCGGTTCAGTCAGACGGGAGCTCGAACCCACAACTGGAGCCATTCCCCAATAGACCCAAAGCCACAGCTCCCACTCGAGTGTGAAAAGGTTTTCTATCAAGTATCTAAACCTTCAATTGAGTCTATTTAATTCTATCAATTTGTGATTTTGGAAGCTTAGTTGCAAAGATAGTTGGTTTAATTTGGACAAACTGTCCCTGAATTTATGCGAAAATAAATTCATCATCTCTGGTATTTACAAGATTCATTGGTAAACAAACTCACCAAATGCACTTTTGATGAATGAAGAGGAAATTGAAAGGACGCCTGAAATAAAACCTTCTGGGAGTGACGGTGGATTATAATCACGCAGGCTGGAAAACAGAAAAATGACAAAAATCCGGATCTCGCCTCGCTGAAGGTTTAAACTCATCCGAACGTCATTATAATTACACAGCGTCAAAGACTTCTTTACTCCATTGATCAACTTTTACCTCAGCAGAGAGCTTCAGGGTCGTTTTTCAAACTAAAATATCTCAATTTGTTGGTCAGACGAGAAGATCTCCTCCTCGTCTTTGTTCAATTTGATCATCAATTAAAAACAATCATTCGTGGGTCTGTTGGTCAGACGAAAAAATAACAGATTTGACTTTGAAACCTTTTAGATTTTCCACAGACTAAATAATGAATCAGACAATTATCCACGATATATAAATAAATGAACAATAAATAAAATGGCCTTTACTTGTTGCCTTAATGACTTGTCGACAACCAAATAACACAGTTTATTGATTTAAAGGCTCTAAAATGTAAAGATTTGTATTTGTTTTTTTGGAGCCAAACAATCAGACCAGAAAGTCGTTAGAGAGGAACTGCACATTTAATGAGCAATTTTTTCAAATGAAAAATGAAACAAGTATGAAAATGAGTCATCAGGATGGAATCAGGGGAGTTGGTATTGATGGGCAAAGTGTTTGAGTGTGCGGTCGCCGCTAAAAGCAGCAGCGGGAGGCTGCATGTGAGTTTCCAGTGATCAGCTAATGTGGTCCTGTCATGGCCATACCAGGAGGTATATCAATAACCTATCAGCAGCTGCAGTTGTTATGGTAGCACGGCAAACAGTGGTTAGACATCCGCAGCTTCCTCTGGGAAGGCGAAGGGAAATCAGAGAACTAATCAGCAGCAGCCAGGACTGTGGAGGAGAATACAAGTGCAACAAGCGAGTGACGCTGATGGGAGCCGACGCCGAGAATTGGGAGAGGATCAAGAGACACCCTTATTTAAGGAAGCTCTTCCCTCAAGCCTGGAAAACTTTGATTGGATGTAATGGAGTCCTCATCGGGAGGAGGACGAAAAAATAAAATGAAAACAATGGGAATTTGGAGATTGTTTGCTTTGAAGGAGAAGGAATTAAGATGTTCAGTGTGTGTGTGTGTGTGTGAGTCTGCGGGAACTTTGCAAACACGTTTTTTTCTGTATTTCCTGAAACAGTTGGGTACAACGTGTGTGCTTGTTCTCTGATGTTTGCACGGAGTTGTTTGGGCTGCGTAACAACAGCGTAATTAACGTCCCAGGGGTGTAAATAGCAAGTAAATTAATCCTAATTCTATGCAGAGATGTACAAAATAGCCTCCTTTTTTCTTTTTTTCTAGCGGCTTGTTAGTGAGGAACATCGCACACAAACACACACACACACACACACTCACCCATCCAATACACACATGGGTATAAGCAAACATGACACACCTCTCCTCCCCCAGTCATACATACAAACACAGTACACATGCCAACACACATGAACAAACACAGACACACACCTACTTCTGGGTATCTGACGAGGACCTGACGAGGTACCAGACGGAGGCCACTTCTCTGCAGTGTTGTTACCGATGGTAATTAGTTTGGCCTGTTTGCATTTTTATTTATCTGGTGCAGAGAGTTGATAATCTATTCATGCTGATATCGGGAGATAAAAAAAAAAACTTGAGCTCAAACGAGGTTGGCCAGTGAAACCGCTGCTTCCCCTTCAATTATTCATCGGCGCCGCGGCCCTGAGTGGCGTCCCGTGCATTTCAAAGTCACTTCCACCGGTGCCACCATTTATCCGCTCGAGGAAAGCGTCAGGGAGGAATATCGACATCCGGTGACGTATGGCTGTCGGGCCCCGCTCTCTCTCCGTCTCGGCATCAAACGCCTCGGTGACATATATGAACGCCCGCACCCCCCGCCGCCCCCCCGTTCCCCTTCAGTTGAATTAAAACGTTATATCGCCCTCGATGGCGCACAGTGTGTGGAGACGTGCTGATATGCATCCAACATGAAACATGTAATGAGAAGAGATGACAGAGTGCCTGGGCCGCGTGTGCACCTGTCACATGCTGCCAGCCAAGTCAGTGGGACGAGATGAAGATGAACAGAGCAAGAAAGCACGTGCACACACACACACACACACACACACACACACACACACACACACACAGAGAGCCCTCGCTGCGTGGCTGATTTACAAGTTATGGCCTTTTTCTCCTTCATTCGACTGTCATTGAAGGAAGATTAGATGGGGCCGATTGCTTTAGACATCAAACATCACACAGTGGATCCGTCAGAGCGGTGGCTTTCAGCACAGCCTCTTCTGGAGAGGGAGCTTTGTGGATGCATTCACATTATGAGGAGGGAGGAAGGCAAACACACGCCGAGCTCCTTCCCGGCGTCCACCCTCCTCTTCCTCAGCCCCCTAACCTCCACGGCTCCTCCATTCCACAGTCAACTGATGCTCACTGGGATGTAAGGACACTGTTTTCTCACTTAGCAACACACACACACTACACACACACACACACAAACACACACACATGCACACACACACTTCCCCCTACTCCTCCTCCACCCTCTGCTTTTCTTCTCGCTCTCCCTTTTCTTTATCGCTAACTTGTGAATGGCAGCCAATCAGGGGCAGAGTCGCCTCAGCTTCAGCCTGGGTGACATCCACCGCCAGAAGTGATGCACTGCGAGAGAGGGGGGAGAGAGAGAGAGAGAGAGAGAGAGGGAGGGGGAGGATGAGAGAGGAAGGGAGGGAGAGACACAGAAAGAGAGAGAGAGAGAGAGAGATGATAGAAAGTGTAGAGGAGGAAAGGGGAGAGGAGCCAGAAAGAGTGGGGAGGAGAAACGGAGCGAGGGAGGGCAGAGAGAAATAGAGAAGCATAGAGCGAGGGAGGCAGGAGACTCTCTCTCTCTCTTCCCCATCTCTCTCCCATGCATACACACACACACACACACACTCCCATACACATTCGCACCAGCTGTGCTGTTGTCAGTCTTGGAATGTAAGCTCTGCCGTGAGGAGTCAGATTCTCCAGCGCTAAGCACTGCTCAGGAGTAGGAACACAGTACCGAGCACTCAGTGACACAGATGGATGCTAAGCTGTGAACATCACAAAAAGGTAAGGGCTTCCTCCGACTAACGTTGAGGGACATATTTATATTTCGTCTGCCTCCAGACTCCAGAGGGGCTGCTCTGCTCTTTGCTCTGTGACCGAGCCAGACGACTGCTGCAGCGGCAGCGTCACATGAAAAGAAGTGTTGCAACTTCAAAGCGCTTGATAACGGCATCGCAGCCACTGGAGTGGGAAGCTGCAGGATTTATCTCCTCAATTCTCTGATTGGAATTTGTTTTGTGTTTTAATTTGTGTTTGAAATGAGATGAACTGCATGTTGTCAGAGGAGAGGAGATTTCCTGATTCATCCTCCTGACATTTGAACTTAAGGCTGATTAATGATGGGTGATGACTCAGTGTTTTACAGGATCTGTTCCTTTCCTTTACAATGTGTGTGTGTTGCTCGGCGCCGTGCACCTGTCACACAGTTGGTAACGCTGCATGCGTAACTTTGAGGTGGGCGTCATGACTCGGGGCTATGCTGTGATTTCATAAAGACTGAAGAGAATTAACTTTGTCTCAAGATGAGAAGTGTTACATCCAAGAGGCAGCTTCCCTGACTCCACACTGGGAACCAGCAGGCACCCCACAGAGCACACGTCCAAATCCATGTATGTGTCACATGCAACATACATGTGCATCCCAAAGTGTGTGTGCACCTGTTAAAGTGTCCATGCCAGGCTGTGTGTGTGTGTGTGTGTGTGTGTGTGTTGATATCTGTCCGTGTGCAGAGAGGCGGTGCAGGCGGATCTCACTTGTGATGTGCTGTGGGCAGCGTTGATGGAGAAGCACGCGACCATTCATATCTCTGTAAAAAAAAAAACGCATTGGAGGTGTTTATCGTGGCGTTGAAGCGGTGCAGCCATCGGCGCTGCTGAGTACGTAGGCTGCATGTGCACATCCTCCAAGGCACAAACTTAATCCAGCCCCTGAGTCTCCCTATTCTTGTATTTGTCACTCTTTTCCAGGCGCACGGTCCTCTTGCATGCTGCCTCACATGCAGACAGCTTCACAGTCACCAAAGTGATATACATCAGGGTGCAGCGCTGTGCACCAGGTCACCCATGTAATGCCATTATTGTTTAGTGCAAATTAGCCACTAACATGCTGCTTGAATTATTGTCGGATACGGAGTGACCTTTCAGTGTTTCAGTGGGAAGGAGGTGGGAGATGCACGCAGGCACTGGGGCTCCCAGGAGCACTCACACAGCTGGATTTAGAGGATTACACATGAATATTTATTTCGAGAGCACTATGTCAATCAAAAAGCTGGTGGATGGGGCTCAACAGAATGATATATACCCATTTTTATCTGTTTTAATTAGTAGCCGGTCATTCTATACCACAGCATCTTGTATTTTTCTTAGATTGGCTAAGCTAACATGGACAGACGTCCCTTTAATCAGCAGGTGTTTGTATATAAACTCATTATCATTTAAAATGCTTATATACCAACCTTCAATCATCCCAACATGATGACGAGTGCACTCCTTATATTTCTAAATAAATAAGAGCGTTTTATTTGACACCGTCCCCGTCTCTGGAGCCTTTTTTCTAGAAAACCCACCCCTCTTTCTGGAATATCTTTTCAACGATGAAGTGTGCACTGTATCACAAAATTGCTTAGAGGATTTGAAAACATGAGTGAAGCTTGCTGAGGTTTGCCACTGACTGCAGCCAGCAGACCACACCAGGCTTGGGAAGGTCTAGGGCTCCACCAAGTGGAGGATTTTGTACAGGTGCTGCATCGTGGTGCATCAACGCCCCTCATGCTAGATTTACACTCTGTCTGTGCCGGGCTGCCAATACCGGCAAGCAATCACTGGAGCTCCTCAAACTGACAATCACGCAGCACTGGTTTCTTGCACCCAACTCACACGTGTGGTAAATGTCCGTCGCTGCGAAGAAATATGACATTTACAGCTTGTGAATCATGTTGCAGATTTTTTTTTTTTTATATAAACAGCGCAGGTAATAATCACAGAGACTCATCATGACACCGGTTTGATGACCTCACAACCTTCACCTGCCCTCTCTGCATCTTCGGTTCTTCCTCCTCCGATCACTGTTCATTTCAGGTTCCATACAACGATGTCACTTGTTGAATTCTCTAATATTATACATGGATATCAAAAGGCTGCAATTTAAATGGTGTCTGACTTCCAGCTTGATTTAGATTTGGTTCATATTTGTGTGGAGGGTCGGAGGTTTCAGATGATAGATGATAAATCATGTTAAAGATATTCTGCTCGGTGCTGCAGGTGCGTGCTCGTATGATGATGAGCATTAAAACAAGAATTTAGAAATGTGTTCCAGCTCATGCAACGTGGCTCTGAATTGTACTTTACTCCGATGGAAGCTGGGATTGATTGAAGCCCAGTAAATTATCTCTTTTATTTGTATTTGATTACATTTATTCAAACACGTCACTGGCACCTTCCTTTCTACTTTATTTATTTCTTTGGTCTCGTGATAAAAACCCAATATTATCCTACTGAGGAGCAGCACCGTGTTAATTTAAAAAACACAGAGTGCAATGTTGACATTAATCCCGGTGCCAAAGGCTGCAGCAACACAGAGACCAGATGGTCAATTTGGGTGCTTATATCCTCCCATGTATAGAGAGGAGTATCAATTTATTATGCATGCAAGACCTCTTTAAAAAGGTTTACCAGCCAGACCTCTGCTGTGCGCTGCATCCGTGATTACTGTCCAACTGAAGTCAGAGAAGCCACAAAACTGCTTAGTTGCAGGGATCAGTTTAACGTCTGCGGGGAAGACTGCGTGCTCACTTTTTTTGGGACGCATGTGCATACAGATTTATACAGACTAATGTGCAAGGCTGCGCTTTCCTTCTTTTTTCGAGGGAAGCTCGTCCCGATGAGCAGCTAGTTTATATATATATCTGATCAAAGATGTTCTTATTCAGCAAAACAAGAATGTATAATTTTGCAGATTACAGAAATGGGGCAGAGAAGAACTCTTTGCCAGAACGTGTCGTATAGCAAAGATTAGGAATAACAACCCTAGACTACTCTTTAAAAGCATATTTAACAATTTTGTCCCTTTACATCTCTGGTTTTAATGCCAATGCAATATAAGCTGCTACAACTTAATCTACTCATAAACAATATTTTCTTTTGGTCTTTTTTTAAACCCCATCTATTTAATAGGCTGAATAAGTTGAGATAATTCAGCTTGAGCCTATAGGCTCTGGCATGGATTCAGCGTGCTCACTCATCCTTTAATGGAGTGTTTGGAAGAATTCTGAAAAAGACACACTGGCCTAATGCTTAATAGGCACACCACATCAAAGATTAATATCCAGAATGCTATTAAAACTCAAGGACAGGCTGGAATGATAATTAGAAAATGTAATCACAAGCATCAGACTAGATTAATTGCGAGGCGACGTTTCCTGATTTGGGGAATGCATGTGTCACACCCGAGCCACACACTGTGCATGCATGAGGAAATAACATGAGAAAACCTATCAGCAAATTACAACACAATCTCCTCTTGATGTTATCTCCCCTGGTACGGATGAACTTTTAGAAAGTTTTTTTTTTGCTCTGGAGTCAGAATAAGACAAAGTTGTTTGTCATATTTATTCCCTCTGTGTGTCTCTGTAGCTGCTCACAACACATATCACACGGTTCTCATGGAGGAGGTTGTGTGTTTGTTGGTTTGTTTGTTTGTCTGTCAGCAGGATCACAGGGAATAAAACACAACTGAATGGTTTTCCATGGCACCGGGTTGAAGGATGGGGCCAACGAGGAACTCATTACATTTTGGGGGGGTGGATCGAGGGACATTCATTCTCCCACTGTCGTCAATAATTCATGGATTTTGATGAAAAACAATAAAACAAATGAAGGGGATATCCAGGATCTATGAGTATGCACACTTTGTGTTTGTGGCCTCGGTGCAGGTGAGCACTTTAATTCCTAATGGTGACGTCCAGCCACAAAAACATTGAGCAAAGACCAAAGCTCACACTGGAAACTGGTGTTATTCGAAAGTTGATTGAATTAATTCAACTGACTAAAAGCATCAAGAGCATTTTTATTTTTTTTCAACATCAATATCTCATTAGCTCGGTTATTTGATTTTCTATTCAATCCATTCCAAGCATTTACATTCTTTTAATGCCGATAATGTCATCAATAGAACCATAGCACTAATTTATTCATGGACGGTAACGTGCCTTTTTGTTCGTGTTAATACATCCACTGACATTACAGACCTTGTTTAAGAGCTCGGAACAAAAGCAGAGGAATTGCCAAACTAGCGTGCGTCTTTCCCGCAGCCGTCCCTGAAGTACCCACTGAACACTTGTCAGAATAACTCCGGTCCTCCAGCCTTCATGCGTGAGCCTCACTAAATGTGCTCTTTTGGAAAGAGAGGCAGGATTTATTAGGATCAACTTCCAAAAGAGCATAAATTATGCATGCAAACCCAAATTACCTATCAGGACCCGTCCTGGTGGGGACATTGTCTCAGTGAAGTATCGGAAGACGACTCCAAATAACAAAAAAAAAATATCTTGAACAGATACCTGGGGATAGTTTCAGTTGTTTGGCATTTTAACACATATCTTTGTAGATGTTCCTCCCTTTAGGATGAATCTAAACATTGAATAAAAACCTAAGGAAATGTTCTGCAACTAAGGGATGCAAAGAGAAAGTGAAGTTCAAGGCTGGGGAAATAATGGTAAAGTCAAGAGGACAATTCATCTTGAACCATGTTAGTGGAGTTTGCCCTTTAAACTGAAAGAGTGCGAGGCCAGGAACATAAAAATCTCAACAGTTTATAGCGGAGCGTTTTACAGTGGTCGGGCTTCTGCTTGTGTCAGAAGCTTTACGTTGTATTAACCTTTTTCAAACAGCAGCTTTGAAGTCGTGTTTGCATTATCAACACTGATGCAATTTATAATTAGAGGAAGTTTGTCTCTCTCTCTCAAGTTGGGCATAGAAAGTCTCCCGCCTGTAACAAAAAGGGGCAAGGCTGCATTGAAAGATCACAGACTATCTGTACTGTTAATGGACATTAGCGTCAGTGAAATAAAAGGAGAAAGGGCACCAGAGAGAAAGTGTTGCAGGGCAGCTGCACTAAATTTAAGGACAACAAATGCAGTAACTAAATAAAAGCTTCTGGCAGCAAACACGAATACGTTAAACTTTGACCATTTGTAATAGAAAACAAAGAGCGGACAACATCGTGCAGTTTCTGTGATTAGATTTAATTTGAATGTGGCATTCACTGAGCTGCTAATGCACCAGGATGAGTCTTTTTGGCGAAGTCAGTCCATTGAATTTTCCTTATGAGCAATGTTTCCTTTTAGTGTCTCTTTTTATTTTCTTCAGCCATTTCCTAGTTCGACTAATGACTCCTGCTGCATTTGTTGTTTTCTACGCACTTGCCATTGAATTATTTACATTGCATGAAAGAAATATATACCAAAGACGTTTCCAATTTGGGTTTGAAGAGTTGTAAATAGTTGTTACCTTGTCGGTACAGCACGAATAGAAAGACACACGCACAGCGTACACTCAATGAATCAGAGAGTAGTACAGCCTTTAAAGTAATACGATATACAAGTGTCATTAAAGTGCGTTTTCTTTTCACAGGAATCTGACGGACATCCCGGAGAGGAATACAATGTCTGTTCTGGTGACACGGCCTTCCAGTGCTCGTCCCATCACAACCCTGTTACCATAATTCAGAAGTCACCCAGGACGTCCCCCCAGCTGAGTGGATACCATGGTAACCAATCAGGTTCTGCTCCTCCTGATGCTCTCTATCCTGTGGCCCAGTAGCGCCCTGCCCTTCACACCCGGGAATATTGGGAAACTGTTTGGGATGGCAGAGAGCGATGGGCGGATTCTCCAGCGCTCCAAACGTGGATGGATGTGGAATCAATTCTTTCTGCTCGAGGAATACGCAGGAAATGACCATCAATATGTCGGCAAGGTAACGTGTCCAAACACATTGTCTGCGGACTAATTATAGAAGGTTTAGCTTGTTGAAGCGCTGCTTGATGTAATTGGCTGAAGACGAATGGGCTGCCAGGAAGCTGGCTGTTAAACGGAGCTATCAGATACACGGCAAGTGCAAGACCTGTTCTCTTTACCTCCAGCCTGTGAGTTTAATTCATTATTTAATTAGCAGGACGTCGTCCTCATCCGCCGAGCGTCTTAAAACATCACTCAATGATTTCAAAGGTCCGTGAGTCATGAGCTAAAACCTCCTGTTGACAACCCCCCTGTTCAAATCCAGGGCCGTCAAAGGAATAGACTTAGTCTCCTTTAATACAACATGAAGTGAGTGGACGGTGACACTTACTGCTCAGTAATTTAAAAACTGACACTAACTGTAAGAATGAATATATAAAACTTTTACCGAACTTCAGGACTCGCTGTTCGCTCTCATTTCAGAAATACAGTAAAAGTAAACTTAGCGATTCAGTCCATCACGTCAAGGCCCAGATAAGTTGGCTTCAGACTGAGGACGGACGATGTGTCTCGTTTTTTAAGAAATGACAGAAACAACTTTGACTTTTTAGTTTGGTCCATGCCCCCGTGTGTATGACCTGTACTGCAGCCAGCCACCAGGAGGCGAGCACGATGATTTGGCTTCACTGTTGGGCAGCTGTCATGTCGTCCATCTTTATTTCCAGTCTGTAGTCTGACAAAAAAAAAGGCGTCTGACTTTAAACAGTGTGCGATTGTCCCACGAGTGGCTCAGACGGCGAATTAAAAAAATAAACTACAGCTCTTGAAAGACACTTTCCTCCAAATAATTACAGAAAAAGCAGAGCTGTGGGACAATGCTCCACCTCCTCACCCACCCAGATCAGAGGGGCTCTTGTCAGCGCGCCCGTACCACAGCACTATGAAGACAGGTGTGATGGGGAACGCTGCAGTTATCAACTCGAGGGAGGGAAATGAGGTGGCTGGCGACAGCCAATTTTCTCCGAGGAAGCTGGCTTTCATCACACACCTCATTCTCCGGAGTAAACAAGTGTCTTGTGCAAGGTTGAGTAGGAGGATATGACAACTTCTTTTTGCAGAAACCATCATCCTGATGTGGTGAACAGGTAGGAACAGTGGAAATAAAAATGGAACGGGGGAGGGGGGGAGCGGAGGAAGAGGAGGAAGGAAAACATATCAATCAAGGGGGGGGCCAATGAAATTCACCTTGTTGTGTTATATGATGAAGCAGCAAAGCAAATGCTAACTAAGAGCGGGGCCGTCCGTTGATGTGTCAGCGGCTGGCGTCGTGTGGCTTTCTTCTCCGGCCTTTGATGCTTTCTGGCACCGAACTTCTGTGGCTTGACAGCAATCGCATTCACCAGTTCTCCACTTTTGCCTGTGTCCAATATCGTCCTCTATTAAAGTGTCAGAAAAGAAAAAAAAACATGAGGCTGTGATAAATTATCGAGGGGGGGAGGGGGGGGAATAAGGGGCAGCCATTATGCTTTAGAAAAGAAGCTGAGGATAATCTGTGTCTCTAATTCCCCTCAGTTTAACTTTGGGGGTTTTGGGAAATCGAGGCAGATTCAGGTGGGTTATGTCGATATAAAGAAAGTAAGACATTGCAGATATTAATAAATTAATCAACCAGTTGAAACTCAATTGGCGACTATTTCGATGAGAAATTTATTTTTCCCCGCAAGCAATAATTCCAAATGGTCCGGCTTGTTGTTTTTCTTTGTGACAAATGACAGTAAAATGAACATCTCAGGGTTTTGTGCTGTTAGTCAGACTCACACAGGCGAACGGAAGCCATTGTTGTGGCTTCTGAGAAATTATGAATACAATTGACTAAATTAGCCAATTGTTGGAGAAGATAATTGGCACATTCATCGCTGATGATAAAAAAAATGATTCTGCCCCAATCAGATGGATGGTGAACAGTGTCGGGAGTTGGATGAAGAGTTATTCTACAGACTGATGAATCAACAGAACAGTAGGACGTGGAAAAGACAAGCGTAAAAACCAAAGACAAATCTTTTAGGCAAACTATATTTGGAAAAAAATGTCAAATTCCTCTTTTTAATAAACACCAGGATGTGCATCTTCGTGCTCGTTCACATTCGACGATCTCCTGGTGAATCCAGAAACATTATATTGGCTCTGGGATTATTCACTTACTATTCTGTGACATGTTCCTCAAAGAATAATTTATCGATTTGTCGCCGACGTAACTGGAAAATCGATCAATAATGAAAATAACTACGCTGCAAACCTAATGAACGTAATGATAGATAAACGGCGGGCAGATGGAATGAGATGGATTTGACGGGACGACGAGCGATTGAACGGCACAATCACGACGGACAGTTAGAGAGAGAGAGGCAGAGAAAAGCAAATAGATTGGGGCGAGAGAGGTAGAACGGGAGAGAGAGAGAGAGAGAGAAATGGAGACCAAATGCAAAAAAGCACTTAAATGCCCCAGCACAAAGCCATCACGGCCCCGCTGGTCGCCTTTATAAGGATTATTTAATGGTCTTTGCCCGAGCACTGTGGGAGCACCTTGTTTATTTCACATTCAATCAAACCTCTCCAATCAGCCCACACACACTCGCTAACTGTCACTTGAGGTTGATTTCTTGATTACTGCAATCAAATGTGATGTAAAGAACAGTCGCACTCGGCTGCGGCTCGCCTCTCGACTGGAAAGGAAGCGGCGCGCTGCATGCGGCTCCGCTGCATAATGCATGCAGCTCACACTTGCTTATCAAAGGTGCTCGAAAGACACGCTGCTCTGAGGCTTACACACTGCTGACTGATACCCCACACAATGATTAACTGCATTTGTAAAAAGTAAGGTTTGCGGCATTTGCTCTGGCTCAGCAGCGATTGTCAACACTGGAATGAGAAGAAAAAAAATTTGTTTTAAATGGTATATTTTATAATTGTAAAGATACTACGGAGTGGCTGAGCGCGTGTGAAGCGTAAAAACCCTCAAATCTCATTTTAACTGACTTTCACGGAGCCATTAATGAGTGTGAGCGCTCACTGTGTGCAGCTGTGGTGCCCTACTTCTTAAGCAGGGCTGTGAAGTGTGAACACTCGCAATGCTGAGCAATACGAGCACAAACTTTATATTCCGGAGCGTTTGACTGCTGTGTTTCAAGTGAACAAAATCCTATTAAATTCTCGGTGCACTGCATTGTCTTGTGCCTTGTAAACAAAATGCGCTGCACCAAATTTGAATATTCAAGGTAGCTCATGTTGTCGGGTGAATATTGTTTTTGCCAACGAGGATCCTGGAGGTGTTGCGTGGCCTTGTCCCGTAGTTCGAGGCTTTAGTTCGGAGCTGTGACAAAGTAAAAAGAGCCTGTGAGCTGTAGGTTTAACCTGCATCTCGTACATTATACTACAACGCTGCAGTGGTAAAGAATTCCTGTCTGTCTTAAGAGACAGAGGGACACAGGGAGGAAGAGTAATTATTCTGTATCCGTTCTGCACTCTATTTTGCTATCTCCTCTTCGCAGCACCGAGCAATGCTTACCAGAGACCTGACAAGAATTGCCAATGATTTCCCTGCTTTGCTGACAATTCCTCAGTGTTTGTGCAAGGCGATTTAACTCATCAAGGCTCTCTTCTGTGCTTCTGTTGTAAGGCCTTGAAAAGGCTGTGTTTGTGCTGCGAGGCCTTGAAAGGAGAGCCTCTAAATCTCGGCAAATATAGCGAGGTAGTGCTAACATTTGATTTTGTTAAGGCTGTGTGAAGACACTTTGTGCCTCACTCTGAGCACACACAGGAGTATCAGTGCCATTTTCCGTTCTGGCTGTTCTAGCTGCACGAGATGTGCTGTGTTTACGCATGTTGGATGTAGAGTTGCTCCTCGGCAGTATGTTCAGCTTTGTTTTTTACATTTTGAAACATCACATTGAATGATGTACTGTTGAAACTGTGTTTTATGGGACAAGCCTGCAGAACATCCATGTTGATGGCACGGTGCCTCGTCCAGGTACAGGGGACATTATTATGTGTAGATGAAATGTTATCTTATAATAACTCAGTGCAAGCAATGCTTACTTGTGCAAAAACCCCTTCCACTCAGTAAAAAATCTATATGGCCACAGGGAGATCTGTGTATACACATGATCGGGGAAGCTGACGTTAGACATCCGATAATTAACAAAAGTGCACGAGCTAAGGGTTTGCTTTCTCCTGCAGAGAAAACTGTAAAATACATAAAGCAAGGTTCTGCAAAGACTGTAAAACTCCTATTATCCCGCAGACAGCTGGCTGCAAAGGGTGCGAGCTGCTCTGACGGCTCACTGTTTGTTGTTTCTCTTGCTTCCTCAGGTTCCTTTTTTCACAGGATTAACAATCAGGTCTGAGAAATATGGTAATAATCAGATGAAAACTCTCCCGAAGAATATAATCAAAAGGATGGAGAAAAAACCTCCAGTGGCTGTTGTGTGACGAGGTCTGAGATCGCATGGCCTAATTATTACAGCCTGAGCACCGCAGTGTGTTTGAATTGTCGCAGTAATGAAATATGTTGGTCTCGTGTTGCAGGGGAGTTGTGCATTGCTTAGCGAGCGTGTCCTAATGCATCCTACAGCCAATACACCACCGCGCAGACAACGCATTTCAAAGGAGAGAATAGGTGACCGAGGCAGTGAATAGCTTTCTCTTTTTTTCCCTCTTTGCTTCAGGGGAATAATTGCACGCCACAGATATAAAGGTCATTTCAATGCAGCAGAAAACATACAAACACTCCCCAGCTTGCCAAAATTAGCCCGTCATTCACAGGCAACAGCAGTTTCGGCCTTCGCATCCGCAGCACGTCATAAATCCTCGGTTCGCCGGTCTCCAGCTCAGGGGAGAATTCATATTCACAAACAATGAATAGACTGTCCCGGAGCACAAATCTATGTGAAAATCCAAGCTGACTGATATTCCTACGTAATAGACTTTGGATAATGGAGTTCATCTGCATGAAAGTACTTTCAAACAACTCCACATACTGTGCATATTACTCATTTGAACTTGACAGCATCTTGTTTTCACACGCGTCCCCATTTTTTATTTTTTTTTCCAATTCAGAATAGCGAACACTGAGGCAATGCATTTCTGATTTCCAATCCAAAGTTGTACTGTTGACATCACTCTTGCGACTGCAGGAAGAAAATAATTAGTTTCCTCACAGCGTGCGGACATTAATATTAATAAGTTACCGACGTACATTCTGTGTCCCTAACTACTTGTCATTTAAAAAACGTGAACCCATGAGATAGAGCTCTAAATATATCTGCTGACAGATCCACTACAGTAATGAGCTTGAATCAAGTGTCTGTCACAGCGTGCCGCCATTACTCCTGCGTGACGCCGGGAGCCGCTTCAAGGTGATGGATAGGTCAGAGGTGACTAATTTTAGCTATAGTTGCTGTAGGTCAGGTTTTCATCATTCTTCAATGGTGCAATTTGGAAGAGAAATGTAAGACTAATTTGATCTGGAGTAATGGAAAACGTCACACTTGACACTGCGGGTGCCAGGTCGCAGAAAACACAAGACAAAGCAGGAAGAAAGGCCAAGTCGATTATGTTTTCAGAGCTTCGGAGGCCGTTTCCGTGGAGCGTCCGACATCCTCGAACCGATCTGATAGGGAGCAGGAAAAAAAAGAGAGAGAGAGAGCTCAACAGGCCAACTCAAGAGATGAGAGCAGATAGTCGATAGAGTTAAACGTTCACAAATGTTCCCACTGATTCCGGCCTGTGATCGTTTATTTACATATTCATAATTTATCCGAAAGAAAGTATAAAAAAAGAAGCTGTTTGGCAACCGGGGTGTAAACGTGGAGGAGTATTTTACTCCTCCACAAGAGAAAAGACCCGTGCAAATGTATATTAGTCTTTGTCATGCCACGGTCAGAGCAGCGCCGAGAACTGGAAGCAAACGTGTTGGCAGCAGGAGAAGGAATGATTTGTTATTCAGTGGAGTGCAGCTCCAGGGAAATGTAAAGATTATGGATACCTTATTTTTCTTTTTCTTTCAGGAGGATTTAACTGGAAGCAGCTACGTAGTGTTGCCAGTGGTTACACAAAATTAATGTATGCTTTGTTTTTCTATTTGACCTCCGTTCTTCTTCAAAAGGCGCAGCAGTTTGATTAACCCTTCGTTGTTTAAAATGTGCTTTATTAACATATTTGAGTTGATGTGAAAAGATGCAATAACCCTTAAACGTCTGTGTCTCATCTTCAGCTGCACTCCAACATGGACAAAGGGGAGGGCAACGTGAAGTACGTCCTGACGGGAGAAGGGGCGGGCACCCTGTTCCTGATCGACGAGAAGTCCGGGGACATTCACGCCACCAAGAGGCTGGACAGGGAAGAGAAAGCTATGTACACGCTCGTCGCCAAAGTCCTGGACAGGAACACCAACTCAGAGCTGGAGCCCGACACCGAGTTCAACATCAAAATTCACGACATCAACGACAACGAGCCAAAGTTTGCGAAAGACATCTACTTCGCCAGCGTCCCTGAAATGTCAGAAGTTGGTGAGTTGTGGTTTGATTTTCTTTTTTTCACTCGAGAGCTGAATAGATTTGGGGATTAATCAAGTCGTCAACAAAGCCCAAAAAGTTAATTGGTGGATATTTTGGTAAAGGATTAATCATTTTAGTGGTTTCACAAGCAAAAAAAAAGCCAAATATTTGCTGGTTTCAGTCGGGAAATTGTGAGGATTTGCTGCTTTTCTTTGTTCAGCATCACTTTAAACTATTATGTTGGCTGCGAGTTATTGGACATAATTTTGAATCCTAATGCTCTGGAGAAGTATATTTGACAGTTTTTTTATTTTTCCATGGATTAAATCATTCAACAATCGACTGAGGAAAAATAATCAGTGTATTATTTGTGAGGGGAATCATTAGTCCTTGTTTACTTAATTAAGAATTGATGTAATTGCATTTTGCAAGAAACGCTTTTCAGAGGATATTTAAACCCCAAACCTTGAAGAGTCTTGCTCATAAGTCACGGGGCTGGTCGGATGTCACTCTGCGTTCACTTCTTCAAAGTCATCCGTGTTTAGTTTTTTGTTGTGTTTGTTATTTGCGGAGTCAGGCTCATTGGGCATTCATGACGAGTAATGTCATTTGCCATTTTTAATAGGCAGTAGAAATATTGAAAGTTTAGATTGTCACAGTCTTTCCAATTAAAGATTTGCTTCATCGCGCCCCACTTCAATCCATTCAAGTTATACAAATAAACCAGTTGGCATGAATATAAACAAAGCTCACGAAAAATAATGCATGCGACTTGAAATCAATCCGCAATTATGCAACCACAAATTAATACACGGGAGCAATCAAGAGTAAATCAAAAGCCAATTGTCTGTATGACAAATAGCAGTGTGCCGTGTGGAATTCACGATGCGCTGCTCTTAGATTTTCTCAGCCTGCGTGAACGCCGGCGAAAAAAAGGTGGGTCAGGGTCACCACTGCTCATCTCAGCACTAATAAACCGCCTTATATGTTCTGACTGAACACACTGGTTAATCAAGCCAGCCAGCCATGAAGAATCAGCAGCTCCCTTTCATGCTACCATCGCTGGGACTAAGTGGGACAGATGTTCAAGGGTTCATTAGTATGCAGGGAGACAGTCAGACCCAAACAGGACACGGCAGAGGTCCCCTGAATGCCAAGGACAGTATTTGCAGTGTGGCGTTACTGAAACGCTCGGGTTGATTTTTTGCAGGACACATGGAAGTGACTCCAGTGACTGAGTCTCACTTGTTTTGCATATAAATAACAGAGAATCACACCTCGAAGACCGGACCTGACTTGTGGAAGGTTTATTTAGCGTTTGGCACATTTCCTGTAATGTTGTTAGGATCCCTGTTGATTGATAACACTTAAAGAACCAACAAGCAGAGTCGTAGACTTTATATAAAGACAACTGGCTGTAGGATAGATCTTAAACTCCACCTTCTCCATGTAAGTAGACAGGACATGGGCCAAACTAAGGAAATCAAAGCACGCGTAAAAAAATCTATTTCTCTCCGTTTTAAACATCGTTTTCATCGCACTGATTAAAGTCCAAGTGGTAATTTTCCAGTAAGTTTGGCTTTAATTAGTAATTTGATGATTATTGACGGCTGAGACTGACTCACACTTGGTCGAGCGTGTGCAACATTCATATCCACAATGTTGTGGCTTCATTTCCGGGCAGCAGGAGGAAGTGGAGATCTGTCGTCCATCTTTATATAAAGGCTGCAGGAAGGTTCATGCACCTGCTGCACAGTACAAACAAATACAACATGATAAGCACAGTAATTCTGTCTCTTCAGTATTCACAGTATTTATGATGCATCAGACTCTGCGGTCACCCGGTGATATGTCGCTTAAGAGGAAACATCTCGACAATGCAGAGGCTCTTCAGTCTCGGTGACATTTAAAATAGAGCCGACACTGTGGTTAATCAAATTGTCAGGTTGGAGAGGAGTTGAGCCGCAGTCTGCGAGCGAATCACTTTAGTTTCACAGGTTAGACGGAGGCTGCAGGTACCTTGTTGTTTCTGTAACGAGAATCATTGTCAGGAGGTGAGATGCAGCTCCCGGGAAAACCCCCAAATATCAAAAGAAACCACTTCACCGCCATTTAATGATAAGAAATCTGACATGTTTTTTTGAGTTCTTCTCCAGATATGAAACGATCAAACACAGACGGACAGATGCAGAAACGCACGATGCATTTTACGCCAGGAGGGTAAAAAAGGAAAGAAATAACTAATATCTATGTTCCTGGTGTTTGTAACGAGACATCACAACCTTCCTGGAGCCAACTCATTTGACTTTCTCCATAACCATGTTGTTTGATTTGAAAATCAGTCACTGGTAACCAGTACAAGACAAGTGGTGTTCAAGCTGTCGGTCTGTTTTCAGGGTTTACAGAAAATTCTCCTCGTAGGAAAGAAGGGGGAGTTTCTTGATCATGTCTTGACTCAATATGTGCAGTGTCAATACTTTGGCTTTAAAAATTGATTTCCCGTGTTCTGTTTGCAGGTACATCTGTTGTCACCATCACTGCCAACGATGCCGACGATCAAACGTATGGGAACAGTGCCAAGCTAGTATATAGCATTCTGCAGGGACAACCATATTTCTCTGTGGATTCTGAAAATGGTGAGCCAAACGCAGCGGGAACCGTTTGGAGGCAGTTTCTAAAGTTAGTCCATGAGCAGCTCTTGTGCTGCTCTGCAAAGTGAGAATGAAACAAGGACTAATTCTGGAGGAACTTATCAACTAATTCCTGCTTTACACTTAATATTTTGTCGTGATCACTGAGCTAAACAGTTTATTTCTCATGGAATATGAAGCTGAATCTTTTTATGACTCCGGTAGTGTAAATTGCAAAATTATATTGACACTTAAATCAATAATTTGGGACGTAACTTAGTAATAAGCCAATCGTTTATCTGTGACTAATAAAAGCTTTAAAAGGGTAAAGCATTTAAAAGCCATTTAAACATTTCTGAAATGTTAATACTATCTGGCATTTCGGTGCGTTAACAATATTCGCTCTTCTACCGAGAGATAAAGGAGATAATTTATGTCAAATTTAATCTTGTAGAAGCCTTTATGTGAAGTTAGGTGGAAGTACAGAAAACCAGGTCTTTAAAACAGAAAACTGTCTTATTGACACATTGGACGTAGTTATTTAGCATGAAGAGGAATTAATGCAAACAGTTAGAAATCCAGGGAGAAATTGCATTTCACCTCAAAACATAACTGGCAAAATTGTACATAAAAGCAAATTTCTAAGACAATTGTTTGAGACCACATCTGGAATTGACGTCTGTCTTATCAAGTTTTTCTGTTTGTCTTCAGGCACCATTAAGACAGCCCTGCCCGGCATGGACCGAGAGGTCAAGGAACACTACCAGGTGGTGATCCAGGCCAAAGACATGGCCGGACAGATGGGTGGACTTTCAGGAACCACCACCGTCAGCATCACTCTCTCTGACGTGAACGACAGCCCGCCGCGCTTCGCCAACCGTAAGAGGCCGATCCCCCATATTCCGTATTGATTCCTAATGGGCACAAATCGCTTGTACATGCTTGTGACACGACCGCACACACACACACAAATGGGACGACGATTAACGTGTCCCCCCCCCCCCTCACTGTCGTGTATAGATTCCTTTCGTATGACTGCCGTGGAGTCGACGGAGATCGGAGGAGCGATCGGCCGCATCAAGGCCGACGATCCGGATGTTGGGCGTAACGCGGAGATGGAGTACAGCATCGTGGGAGGTCACGACATGTTCAACATCATCACCGACCAGACGACACAGGAGGGAATCATCATCATCAAAAAGGTAAACTCCTGTTTCCTGTTGCTTTTAAACACTAAACCGACTTTAGAGACACTTGTTAATCTTAAAGAATCAGTAAAGTGTTTCAAAGAAATATAATTCTAGCACATGATTAAAAATTGAACTCCTGGAAGGTTGAAGAATTAACATTGAGGAGTTTTTCCGACTGTTCATATTGTAATGTTCGTTTTACTTTAAATTAAAGCGGAGTTCTCTTTTGATCTTCGTATTAATATGTATGTTTCATTTCAGCGTGGTGACAGAATAGTGCAGCGTCAGATTAGACACAGACGCTAATAACGTTTATTAATGCACGACAGAGGACAGGATTTATCAGATACCCTGAGTCAGTGAAATGTAATCATAATGTAAAAGAGCCCTTCGCTGGAACCTCTTTGTAGTTTTCCCAGATCAGTATTCCTCACTCGGGTTTGTAACTAAGACTTTTCAGTGTGAGGAAGATAAAGGCAGACAAACGAAGTGCAGTACAATCACAATCCTGGAGGGCTGCTGTTCTTATGACAAAAAAATCGCTCTTTCATTTCCAGGCCCTGGATTATGAAAGTAAGAGGGACTACGAGTTCAGAGTGGAGGTGAAAAACACCTACTTGGACGCCAGGTTCATCCACGGCCTGCAGTTCAAAGACTACGCCACGGTCAAGATAACCGTGGAGGATGTGGACGAGTCCCCCGTCTTCACCCGGAACCCTTACGTCATCGAGGTGCACGAGGACACGGCGGCCGGCAGCTTCGTCGGCGTGGTGTCGGCCAGGGACCCCGATGCCGACAACAAGCCAGTCAAGTACGCTGCACGAGACAATGAGAAATGTTTAGGGGCCTAAACTGTGCCAGACTGCCGGAGCCAAAATGCCAAATCCCCTTTGTACCTGTTCACAACAAACTCATTCTCCTTGAGAATTGAGTGCTCACAACTTGGCAAACTTAGACATTAATCAATGACCTGCTAAGCAAAGATTTCCTCACCTACCGAAATGGGTGTAGCGCTGCATTGTGGTAATTTGATTGTTTCAAAACTCATTGTTCCGGCTTTAATTAAACTAGTTCAAAATCAATAAGAAAAACAAGCCGCACAAGATAGGAATACAAAGTCTGCTCCGGTCCTTTTTAGAGTGAGGACGAAAACGTGCCCACTTGGCTTAATCTAATCCATCAGTCGAGCCATGTGTCAGTACGAGCGGGGGGGGAACGGATATTATTCATGGGGGCCCCCCTGGTGATTTCCCAGTGGAAGATGGCGGCGGCCCTGTGAAGTGAATACCGACAGTGTTTATTTCCCCGAATTATGTAAGCCCTCTGTGGCACAACACAAAGTCAAAGTGAAAGAGCTTAATTTGCTGTGTCGCCTCACACAGCTCGGTGCCGCCATTCCACACATATGGCGCCCGCCTGTCTCCGACACGGAGAGACGCCACTCGCGACCCCGTGCCACAAGGCGCGTTGTGTTGCATATTCAAATTTCATTGGATTATGAAAGTTGACGATGACAAATGAGCCGGCGCACGGGGAAAGATGAAGGTTGAGACAACACAGGGAATAATTTAGTTTTGGAAATGAGTGAAAAGCTGTGTGAAAGATATTTTTGAGGTTCAGAAGAATAACTTAAAGCAGAAAGGATCAAAACTGCATTCAAGTAAAAAGGTCGACAGATTTTACAAGACAGTGACAAGATGAAACCCAACGAGCTGCTGCACGAGTTTGTGTCAGGGTAACGTTTGTGTGTTGTTCCTTCAGATACTCAATCGATCGTCACACGGATCTGGAGAGGTTGTTCAACATCGACTCGGTGAACGGCACCATCACCACCATGAAGGCACTGGACCGAGAGATGTCCAAATGGCACAACATCTCTGTGGTGGCAACGGAAATAAGTAATCGTCATTTCAGATTCCTCCCAGTTTTCTGCTGCCCCTTCATTCTCCCCCTGATCCAAACTATCTAAACCGTCTCTGTCTCTCAGATAATCCCCGTCAGACAACGCGAGTGCCCGTGTTCATCAAGGTGTTGGACGTCAACGACAACGCTCCCGAGTTCGCGATGTCCTACGACACGTTTGTCTGTGAGAACGTCAAAGCAGGACAGGTGCTTCAAGTTCACGAGCTCGCGCTTGAAATATCTCAGTCACGATTTATCAAATTGATTAATATTAACTTTTGTATTTATTGCGATGACACCAAGTCATTAGCTGTGCTACAGTAACACAAATTTGTCATCATATCTACAGACCGTTACTTATTATGTTGCTTAATGATGTCGGTCAGAGTCGGGTTTTATAGTCCCCCCCGCTTTATACAGTAACTACATGAGTCATAATGTTATTTATATTGCAATGACAGTAATAATCTATCGAGTATAATCCATCCACGTGATGGTGAATCAATGCAAATGATGTACAGCTAAGTTAAGAGCGTACACGATGAGATAAAACCACATCAGTGTCCCCAAGGCCAGACAAACACTGTACATTCATACATTTTTTATCCCTGAATAGTTAATAGAGTGGGTATTATTTAAATAATCGTATAAACAACAGAACTGCACAGAAGAAAATGTCTCAAGACAAGTTTACAGATGTCAACGTGTGAAGGGGATTTAACAGTGAGTGAAAAACGATTTGACAGTTTAGAGGCGGAACAGAAAATATTCAACCACCTTGAATTTAAGTAGAGAGCATGAAATGGAGAGCGAGAGAACATGAAGGGTCTGTGTGTTTTAGATCAGTTGCCTACGAGGAAAAAAAGAAACAGCTCCAGTGTTTAATTTCTCTCCCTTACCTGGTTTTGTCCTTCACAGCTGATTCAGACAATCAGCGCTGTGGACACGGACGAACCCCTCGTCGGACACAAGTTCGTCTTCAGTATGAGCGCCACCAACCCCAACTTCACCATCGACGACAGACAAGGTGAGATAAAGATATGTCATGATGCTCAAACTAATGTAAAGTGGATTCAAGGTTGTTTCAGCAAATTTGGGAAATGTCGTTTGACTTTGATGCAAAAGATTAAGGATTAAAGTGGATGTTTCGTCTTAATTGACTTATGAAAATTGTGGCTATGCTCTTTTTTTTCCATTTGGAGAAAGACAGTGATAGTTGAGGAAACTTGCAGGCGCTGTTTTCCTATGTTCTCCTTTTAATACAGAAATGACTGTGATGAATTGCAGGAGACAAAGTGAGAAAACTGCAGCACAGATGAAAACTGGAGTTTTACCAGAAAGTGCTGCAATCCATTTTTTTTTTTTTTAGAATAAATAATTAAGTGGTGTTTGAATCTAGTTATTGAATGATTTTTTTTTAAGACTCAAGGTTCTTTTTCTCAAATCAAATAACAAAAGTTGTTTTTTATATGCTCGGGACTTACAGACACCGTAGGGACGCAAATTAAGAGCCTGTCACCGAACAGAGAGAAAAGGAGACACAGATTGAAATCCCTTTTCCTGTACGATCATCCCGCTAACTGAAACATCTCATCAATGACCAGCTTGGCCCGTCATGTGCATCTCTCCGCAGATAACACCGCCAATATCCTGACGCGGAGGGGAGGCTTCAGTCGACGCGAGATGAGCGTGTACTTCCTGCCCGTGGTGATCTCCGACAACGACTACCCCATCCAGAGCAGCACCAGCACGCTAATCGTGCGCGTGTGCGCGTGCGACAGCCGCGGGAACATGCAGTCGTGCAACTCGGAGGTCCTGCCCTTCTCAGACGGCCTCACCACGGGAGCGCTGGTGGCCATACTGCTCTGTGTCATCATCCTCCTCAGTAAGTCCTCCTCCCGTGTGAGCGTGTGCACGTGCAGGTGTGAGGACCACGTGGATTTGAACCCTCGTGTCGGTCCTGGGATGTTTGTTCACGCAGCCGTTGCTGACGCTGGAGTCAAATCTATTTCCCTTCATAAGGCCAAGAATGAAAAATCACAAATTGGCCTTTAGAGAGATTTAGAGTCTACACAACATACGGCTGCCTCGGTCTAAGACTCTATAATGACCCTTCACGATGTCTCGCCCCTCTTAGTTACCGTTGTTATGCCAAGCGCTCCATTACAACACAACAGATATGCAGTTTACAGTGATGAATGCTGCAGATTAAGGCATGTGTAGCTGCTTAGGAAACAATGGGCCAGTAAGTTTACACAATGTCACCTCGTGCATTCATCTCATTTCTAGCAAAACAGAGATTTTAAGAAATGATTCTCCCTCATTCATCTTAATGTGGGGAAAGTTGCAGGATTACAGCTGCCAAGGAAGATGTTTTGCTGCTGTGGTCACTTTATTGGCTTTGCCCCAGTGGCCAAATAAAGGCAGCTCCTTGAATCAGCTTGTTTTCCAGCCATCTCTATTTAGAACAATGCTGTTAAAAGGTTCTGTGGCGTCTGTGTTAGGGCTGAAGTTTGAGGCTAAAGCTACATACCTCAGGTCAGTTTCAGCCTTAGTCCCTCTATTGTATAACATTGTGACGCTTCAGTATGAACTCCTATGGATCACTGCTACATAGATGTTAATATGGATTAGATTTATCCTCTATTTCTCAAAATGTATGTGTCACTTAGAAAACAAAGACCTTCAGGAATTGGCACTGAACACAGAGTTTGCACAACATAACCTTATACGGCTAAAATATCCTTTTCATATAATAGCTTCAACAATATGAAATGCATCAGTCCTTAACAGCCTGTAACCCCAACATATTAATTCAGTTTGTCTGTGGAGGTCACGCTGAGCTTCTCATGTAGGTGGTAAATTACTGGTATTTGCAGCCTATGTTAAAAGAGACACAAACACTGTGTCACTCATTTCCTACTAAATGTTGCTATTGTGTTTTTGGTTTTGAGAAAGCAAGACAAAAAATATATAGACACCAAATATTAGCATCTCTTCAGCTTGACGAGATTGATTTTGATCTTTTTTCAGTTCTCGTGAAGGTAAATATCAACATATTATATATGTCATCATATATATAATTCCAAAAAGACTTGAAACATTACAATCATCAGTGAAAGAAGACTGCACTGATTCTTAGTAGAATATGCAAACCTTAGACACTCAGCACTCATCCTTCCATCCTTCCATCCTTCCATCCTTCCATCCTTCCATCCTCCATCCTTCCATCCCGACGTCCTCCCCAGACACCAGAAGCACATCATGCTGGAGAGGCCAGTAATTATTCATTTGACCACAAGACGTTGCTTATCGAGGAAACATTTTTTAAAAAGCCATTTTAGGCTAAATAACTCATGTGGAAATCTCTACTTGTGTTTGTCTTGAATAATACAGACGGTTAGCAAACAGCTAGTGTGGACTTAGGTGCATTTTCTTTTTTAACATTAGCTATCATCTCTCAAATATCAGCAGGTTTATTACGATAGGTTAGTTTCCCGTACGTGGTTATGAAAGGCAGCTCTCCCTCAGAAAAAAATAGCGCCGTGGTTCAAAGCTGCACTCGTCGCAGATAAATCCACTTAACAGAAACGCTCAGAGTGGGTTTGACATTCTGAAGCACCTCGCCGTTCCTGTAACAGAATACGGGGCACAGCGGCGACAGCTCCTATCGTTTTACCCAGCGAAAAGCAGAAATGTGTCGTGCTTATGGTCAAGGGCATATCAATAAGAAATGAGTGGCCAAACCCAACCTCCATCGGCCAAGCAGGGTGTTTGATAGGAACATTTCTGACTTACTAGCTGCCGGGGATGTAGCTGTCGAAAGCCCCCGTGCATGTTGCTGAAGGCAATGCAGTTAAAGATTTACATCTGTGTGTGTGTGTGTGTGTGTGTGTGTGTGTGTGCATTTCCATGTTTTGAGTTTAGATCCCCTTCCTCCCGCCGTGATTTCTTTTTGTGGACCCTGACAAAACTACCGACACAAGCATTCCGGTCCTGACCAGCTTCCCTTTCTATTTGCCTGCTGTAATTTCAAAGTTTTAAATTCAGTTTCTGGCAGTGGGCATATCTTCTCTCGCACATCAAGCGCAGTGAAGGTTAAATGCCAAGCACTCCTCTCGAGCAAAAATATCATGACATCTGCTCATTATCCGATGCTTTTCTCTAGCGCACGGAGTCGCGAACCCCCCTGACAGACTTTCTCATTCACCTCAGCTTGACTCCGACAGGCAGACGCTGAGCCGGGATGACTCCCGCTATCTGGTTCTCCTCTGCGCCGTCACAAAACGTGTCAGTGGTCAGTCACAAATGTTTGCAAGGCTTCTTCTGAAGAGCCACCCCCGCCCCGACTCGTGTTGAAGGTGTTGTAATTAACACCCAGGTGGGAGGCAAGCAGACAACTACACTACCTGCTGGTTCGGCACAAAAAAAAGGGAAAATGAAGGAGAAGGAGAGGAGCACAGGTGGAGTACGAATCGTAGCTCGTCCTAAATAAGTGATTGCTTCCCCTTTTTTCAGAAGAATTATGAGTTTATTTAAAAACTTGCAACCACACAGTGGAAACATGCTCACTCTGCAATCTCAGATTGTCTTTTACAGCTGAAAAACAATGAAGGAGATGAAATATGAGGTTGTGCGCTGGAGAGCATAAAAAGAAAAAAAATAGGATAGGATCCTCCAACCGCCGTGCATTTTATACAGTGAATGTGCCGTTCAAGGGGAAAAAGAAAGAAAAAGCTTTTCCACTGAATCTTTAATAATAGGAGGTGAATGCCTGAGGCAGTGGTGGGGATTTATCACGGGTAGCAAATGTGTCTCCCCTCTGCGCTTTAGCTCCCCTGTGCTTTTTAATGCATGACACATGTTAGGGAGGCACACATCTTGTGCTGAGCTTTCTCTCTCTCTGTGTTTCCCACTGTTTTTTGTGCAGTGATCGTGGTGCTGTTCGCTGCCCTGAGGAGACAGAGGAAGAAGGAGCCTCTGATCATCTCAAAGGAGGATGTCAGAGACAACGTTGTCAGTTACAACGATGAAGGGGGCGGAGAGGAGGACACTCAGGCCTTTGATATCGGCACACTGCGCAACCCAGAGGTGATGGATGCTAACAAGCTGCGCAGGGACATCATACCCGAAATGCTGTTTCCCTTTCGGAGGACATCACCTATAAAGGATAACGCGGATGTCAGAGACTTCATTAACGGGAGGCTTCAGGAGAACGATACGGACCCCACGGCGCCCCCTTACGACTCCCTGGCCACGTACGCGTACGAGGGCAGCGGGTCGCTGGCAGAGTCCCTCAGTTCACTGGAGTCCGGGGCCACTGAGGGGGACCAGGATTACGATTACCTCAGCAACTGGGGGCCACAATTCAAAAAGTTGGCAGAGATGTACATAGGGAAGAGCCCTGACAGAGAGACCTAGAAGAAGCCAGGGGCGTCTCTCTTTTATTCAGCCCATTTATTTCTCGTCTGTTCATCTAGCTCTCTGGCCGGACAGCGATTTTTGTCTCGTTAGTTAGCTACTCAGCTAGTTGACTGTCCGTCTACCTATCTATCAAGCTATCTATCTGTTTATCTGTCTGGTTTGCTAGCTAGTCCGCTGGTTAACTAGTTGTCTATTTGATTCTCATTCACATGCATCGCCTCGTGTGGATGCTGAAAACGGAAATCAAGACTTGAACTGAGTTAAAGTTTTTTCTCATAAACGCGGATACAGTATAATTCTCCACTGTTTTTTGGTCATATTCAGTAAAGATGCCTTTCGACTTTTAGGATTTTTTGTGAACAATGGTGTGGACATTGTGTTTTGTAAGTGACCTGAGGGATAGTAGTATTGTATACTATCGATGTTAAATGGCACCGGACTGGGTTTGGGGCGTGGGGCGTGGGGGGGGGGGAAGGAGTCGAGCAGGGTTTTCCGGCCAACTCCATTAAATGCTGTAAATCTACCAAGTGTTTTTAACGATGGACATCCTATATTCTATTTGCTATCCTTGTTTGACGAGCAATGTTCATGTGAATGGTTGGTGCAGTTTATTTGTCAAACTGTGAATTCATTTTCATCATATAGGTGTAATATGTAATGGCAAAAGTGTATGTTGTAGGAAAACTGTCATACACTGAATTCATGCTGTTTGAATGCTGAGTCATATTGTTTTATATTTATATTTTTATACTTATTTTCCTAATAAAACAATGTACAAAAGAAGCAGCGACATTTCCACTGCATTGCTTTGGTCGTCACTGAGAGGAGCGTCGCTGGTTGTGTTCTGTGTGTGTTTTAAAAAAAATATCAATATGAACTTCTCTCCTCTCGCTGGTTCAATCCCAGAGAAATATCAGTTTTTCTAGCAGCAGGCATCTTGGGAATTCTGTTCCACCCACTATGAAGACTAATGAAGATGTGGTTCATTAAAACTTTCAAACTTCTGTGTAAGCAAAGTGATAGAGTTCATTTTAACAACACTTTCCTATAGTTAACAATATAGGAGTATTGGTATTATGTTCTTTTCTATGTCCTTGTCCTTGAGTATTAGTATAGAGAAACAAAAGAAAATGATAAACATCAAGAAGGGAGATGAAGAGATGCATTGAGTATTTTATGTGATAATACAGTTCTATGTATACTTGTGGGTGGATGTACTATTAATGCGGATTCAGAGAAATCTAATTTGTGTTTCTAGCAACATCTACGATCCAGGACCCGGAGCATATTGTTCTCTACATCTCATCGACTTTTAATGACGTTAAGAAAAAGAAATAGCCGTGTTATCCATGGGGGTTTGATTTATTCCACTTGTTTCTCTTTTACTTTGGGTTTGCACAGGATCTCCTGCTTCTTCCTCACTTCAGGAGGAAGGTTTTGCATCAACAGACTTCTCTTTGGAGCACATCACAGATCTGAATGAATCTTGATTTTTGGTACCTCGCACATTATTCTCCGTCCTGAACAAACCCGAGGCTCGACGAAGCCGCTTGCTGGATGTTTTCTAACGTATAGTGTCCTAAACACCATGTGGTAAATTACACGCTCATCTGAAAATGTTCTGTTATCCTACACAGTACCTGCTGATTAGTGGGCAGCTGTGGAGATAACAACACCTCAGATCAACGGCCTGCTCACGTCGCTTCGCTCGGTTTGAAATCTCAACAGCTGCCTGCTCCCCGTTGTGAAGCTACACACGTAGATGCCGTCTTATTTTTTTATTTTTTGGGGAATGTATGATTGAATGAAGCACGGTGTTGAATTGTTGTTCTCTTGTTAAATGTATGTCTGGCTTCTCCGTCTGTCTATTTGTTCTGCTGATTCCTTTTTTTGCAGTTCTTTGCTCCGTTCATTTCATTTTCAGGGGACATTTGCGTAAAAAAAACAAAAAAACAATCCCTTTGTGCTTCAGGTTTTGCAGAGGACGGCAAAACAGGAGTGGACATAGTGAAATGACTAACTTCACAACGAGAAAAATCAAAGGGAGGCTTTGTAGAAGGAACAGCACTTGGTATTGCTGAGTAAAGAGGACCTAGAAAAACACTGGAGCCACAGAATGTAAAACAATGTTTGAAATATTGCAACAAGAAACACATCAGTTGTAAAGTTTTGTGTCTAAAGCCGTCTGTGAACATAATCCATCAGATTTAAAGAACGTGCTTTGCGCAGTTGAGTCAGAGCTATAAGTTAAGTGGTGATTAGCTGCAGCAGCACTGTCTAATGCAAAGCCAATAACACGGCCGAGCCATAAATCCACGTCCCTGTGAAGCTTTTAATATCCGAGCATCACGCCGAGCTGCGGACTGAAGGCTGCTGTAAATTCTACTGCTTCAGGAAGTGTTTGTGTTGCTGTGGAGAGCGAAGCATCGGAAGGTGGAGGGATTTGATGGTGGGGGGGGGAACACAAAACCCTGGAGTCACGCAGGTTGAAGAGGCTTCAACAAACAACATCAGAGAAAAGTAAAAACATAAGTCGTGTTTAGGTTGTAGAATCTGAAGCTACACAGTATAAACGGAGTCCAACACAAGAACCACATTGATTTTCTTGCCACAAAATATTTCATTAGGTTGTACATGTTTCATAGGTATATAACTTTAGTGTGTTTAAATGTGCATTTCAATACGAGAGCCAATCGCACGCGAGCCCCGGCGCTGCCCCTCTCCTCGGCCTCGAGGTTCTTCTGGAGGTAAAAAGATCAGATGGAGACACTGGACCTTGTTTCTGCTGAACCCCCTCGAGACCTGCGAGTTCAAGCCCCGTCCGTGCTGCAGCATCTTTCCCTGTCACATAACTATTACTCCTTCACTTTCCTGTAGGTTCCTGCTGAACCCTATTATTATGGTCTGTCTCCCACATTGCAATGCGAGACAACGGTTCAGCCAACGCTTCTATCCAAGCGCGATGATTAGCAGCTGATCTCAATGACTCTAAACAGAGTTTCTAACTGAATAGACGTATTGGATTATATAACATTGTAAAGGTTAGCCTCATTAGCAGAGTACTGCAGAATTGTGTTAGTATTTTGTTGTATTTTTAAAGAAAACATAAAAACATAAATGATCTGATAAGTAATAACAAGGAAGGATTCGATTTTAATTAAGTTCGACCCCCACAAAAGACATTTGTACATGCGCGTGATGATTTGTTCTTAAACTGGAAATTAATATTCCAACATTATATTACATAAGTCGGCCGACAATCCAATAATGAGAATAGTGTAAGAAGGTTTTTACTTGTCATAAAATAATTCTGTTTTCTGTCCAGTGGGAGGAATCAAAGGAAATGCTGTGCTATGCACAGATACACGTGCCCCAGCGAGACGTGATTATTCCTCCATCATTTCATTAATGGCGTATCCACATTATGTTTCATGTCTTGCCACTAATTTGACCACAGCGACCTGCGCTGAGCCTGGGACGTGGGGAGAGGGCTTCTGTTCTCCTCCGGGTCTCCATTGGCTTTCCAGGCAGAAAGAGAGAAATGTTCTGGGCTCGGCCAACTCACTGGTGACCGCATGATTAGAGCTTAAGTCGAAACATATCTCGTTTGATGTGAGGAAGGCATTTGCATGTCAGATGGAATAATACATGACAGATAACTCCTGATGGTAAACCAAGTGTGGGGCTAGGGCGGCTTTATTAGTTCAAGCGAGGTCCATTAAAGGAGACAAGGAGCGCTGACGCCTCGCTCTGACGGACAACGAGCAGGACTCGCAGCTGCTTCTGTGTCGTGGAGTTCTCATTAAATTCAAAAATGTACTTGTTGCGATTGCTGATTTTATTTTAGTTTTAATCAGAAAAGGTCAAGGTAGGAATTTAACGCCTATCAGAAGAGGAGGAGGCTCCACTTCCTCAGGCTGTGGGATACACGGTGCAGACGCTCGATGCCGTAACTTCAACGCTCTAGTTTTCTCGGATGTTTTCGTGCCCCCCTGCACGGCTCATAAGAAACAGGCCTCGTGTCACCGTTCATAATTCATGATGTTTCTTCGTGGGCTCTATTGTGGCCGCAAAAAAGACTAAAAGTTGGAAAGTGCCGCGATCAATAATGCAGGTGAAATATCGGTATGCAGACGAGATGTGACAGCGCCGGTGGGGGGCTTTCTTCTCCTGTCCTGTGCCTGGACCATTTAAAATAGACCTTTCTAGTACAACCAGAACGAGTAACAGCCAATTTCTCATGTCAGCGTAACGTAACGTAGCTGAAAGGAATTTATTTTTAACACGTTATCGATTACGTAAGTTGTCCGTTTGGCTACTCGCGAGGCCTCGTCCACCCGACTTGACTCCATCGATTTCTCCATTGACTGACCTTTAGCGAACTGAGACTCCAATGTGCCGATATAGAACTTCAGAAATATACCATGAAGGAGAATAAAAGATAAATCACAAAGAGCGAGTGTTATTTGAAGCCGCTGACAGAAACCTGCAGGTGTAGCCGTAGATAACAGACGTCTGTATATTACGAGCATAGAATAGAAAGTCCTTTGTTCTCTTGTTTGAGGAATTTATAAATTCCCTCGTTTCGCCGTTGTATATTTGTTATTTTTAATCCCCGCACCTCTTTATCTGGGGTCCAACTGTGCCACGTCTGCGTTGGCCACAGTGTGGTCGGTTTGTGCACCTCCAGGACAGACTGTGGCGTGTTCGTGAGGCAGACGAGTCCCAGCAGGGCCCAGTGTGGGTTAGTGAGAAGAGCAGATTACTGGGGAGCTTGGTTAAATCCTGGCGTCCTGACATGTGACGACACCTGCTCTGACTCACACTCCAAATCTCGTTTGATTCGCACAGCATGGACGTGCATTCATCAGACGCATATACGCTGGTTATAATAATGCAACTGCTGCTGTAACAAATGGCAACTCGCCCCTCGCACCCCTCCCCCCCCTGTGGGATTAATAAAGTTCATCTTATCTTATCTTACAAACACAGACTGTAATTTATGATAACAGTGGCTGCCTGGGAGCGAAATGAGAACCTGAACTTGCATTTTAATGGAACCAGATACACTCCAGATTGGAATCCAGGCAGAGACGGTCTGTGGTGGAGTTTTTGGACGAGCTGACTAAAGTGATTAATGTCATTCGTCATGACAAAACAAACAAGAGACGGCCGGTCAGTTCCCGAACACTCACAACAGCTGATTACAACAAATGACAGATTTCCAATAACCTACTTAGAGGAAGCAAAGAAACTGCAGAAAACTCCAGAATGTAACCGAAACTTTGAACGGCACATTAATCGGAATTCAAATCAAATTTAGTTAAATAGCTTATTACATGCGGTCATGTTTAAAATGTTTATTACTTGTCTCATGACTTACACTGCTGCAGCGCCTCTCTTCATCCTCTGTCTGAAGATAAAACCAATAAATCCTGACACCATTTAATTTTAAATGATAAATAAATGTTTTAATATGTTAGAAAATCACAGGATTATAATGTGTAGAACAATTTAACTTGTGCTGGCAGGGCATCAACTGTGTGTACGCTCCTAAAAAGACATAATGACTGAGGTCTCAACATAACAAGTCGATTTCCACGTATTACATCAAGGAAAATTAGAGGCCTCATTAGTTTTTCGGTGAAATTCCTCACGATTAAGAAAATAATCATCATCACGCACTGTTTTCTGTGACTTTCTGTATCTTCTCGTGAATTTCATCACAAAGGGAAACTTCTGTTCTGACATTTCTTTGTTGCCGTTTCAATCTTGGAGCCACTCTTCCAGGTTTAGAGCAATTGCAGTGCTTTACTGGCTAGTGGTTACGGACGTGGGTTGAACATTACAAAAAAAAATAAAAAGCAGCTTTTTTCCCCTTAGGAAAAGGAAATTACTTCTGAGCACAAAGGGAATGCATCAGTGGCGTGGCATGCTGCCTAGTTTGTTATAATTACAAGCAAAAGCAGCTCTGAATAGGCATCTTAATGACCAAACAAATTATTGCATATTTCAAACCCATCTGGATAATTTTCTTAGGGGAAATGTAATTGCTGTTCAGAAAATGGCGTACGTTATCTTTGCTGTGGAACGAGTGTATGCACTCACACACCTGAGCTGAGGCATAATGCTGATTTATGTTGGAACCAAGATTATTCTGTTTTGTGCGACGCAGGTGTGACGGACCTGGTAAAGTCTGGTTTAACGCGTAGTGATATTATACTTTTACAGTGATTGCATTATTGAAACATGAAAGTTTAAGATGATCAAAATGTGTAAGTTCAACATGCGTTGCCTCCCTCCATCATGGTGTGGTACCCAGACGTTTTCTTTCATCAGTGTTTGGCTCCATCTCCTGGACGATCAAAAACACAACACGTAGATGCAGAACTACTTACATCCATCATTAGTCCTCACGTGTTTTCTTTAAAATAAATAAATGCAAGTTTATGGATTAAGGATATAGCAATTTCAAAGTGTAGAAATAAAGAAATATGACAGATGGGCTCTGTCTTGGATTTAGTTTGTCTTTAAAAAGACAAAGTTTTGATATTTAGCCTTTTAATCCACTGGAGCTCCTGTTATATAGTAAGGAAACTACATGGTATTAATTTAATAGACAAACCAAGTTCAGTAGCATGTGAAATATAAAGTATTGATGCCTCAGTTTTACACCAGCAGTTCAGAACACACACACTGTATGTAGGTTTAATATCCTTGATTCAGCAGAGGGCAGCAGAGATCTGTGAACAAGCAGCAGGTGAAGCTCGATCAAATGTCTCACAGAGAGAAACTACAGCACATATGAAGTAAATCAAACCTTTCAATCTAATTACATCAAAACGAACTATGAGCTGAATTAAATCATTTCAAAAACAAAACTTGCTGTCACTAAAAGAAGCTGAAAATCGTCCATATACAAGATACACAAATACATAACATGCATAATGAATTTGCATGAATTTCCATCAGTAAGGATGTAAGTATAACGGTAAATACATTCATATAGACTCATTTATTTAATGTCCATATGTTATGAAGTGGAAAAAGTATTAGTTTTACTTGAGCAACATCATAAAGAAATGCTTTACACTTATTTTCTTTAAAAGATTATTAAGAAGAGAGAGAATTCACCTTAAGTCATATTTCTTTAGCATCTGAAAAAGCCAGAGAAGCTGTTTTCTGACCTTTCCCCAGTGTCCATGGTGAGCGGAGCTCACGGTCTCCAGGAGGAAGCTTCACAAAGTATTTGCAGAGCGACATTGATCTGCTGCAACTCTCAGCAAGAAACTATCTTATTATTGCTTTAGTGTCCTAAACTAACTCCTGTAATGGATGGAAAGCTTTGGGACTTGAATGCTGTGTCTTTGTTGTTTTCTGTTTCACGTTATTTATTTTAATTACTACTTTCATTATCCTCACATCATTATCACTTACCACTAATTAGCTATTCTCAGTCATTGGGACGGTTGCATGTGACCACGTTGTTTCTTAAATCTGTGAAAATGACCTTAAGAAGTTGAGAAACCAGATCTACTAAACAAAACGTGAGTATCGCAACTGGACAAGTTTGACAGATCACCTGAAAACTGCCCTTCTCACCCCCCCGCCCCGCAGAAGCCTGGGATAATCGCTGGTAATTCTCACTCAAGCTTTTATGGGTATTTGGGGACGGCCCTACATGTGACCTTTACGTCCATTAATTGTCACTCCATCGGGGGAACGCTCCGTTTATCAAGTAATGACAAAGAGCCGGCCCGCACAACGCGAACTGAGGAATGACTGCAGCGGCTCGGGATGCCTTTTCATTAGGTGACTTATACGCATGGCCCCATTGAGCGGTTATGATCATGGGCATTTTATTTTCATGTTCCGCAGATGAAATGGTGGCGAAACGGCTGATTACTTTCCCTGACTCGCCCTTGCTTTCACCCTGTTTCATAATGAACACACGCACAAGAGACAAACTTCCACTGGAGAACGAGCGCAGGCGATCGCTCTAAATCTGCCCGAAAAACTAATCTCCCCCCATATTTAACCCCTTTATGATCTAATCTCTAATCAATTGAAGGGACATTAGCGATTCTCCCATCCTTTCAGAAACCACATTCCCTGACACTCGAACATATTAAACACAGAATATTACCAACTGTCGCCGAGTTGTCTACGTGTATGTTGCAATGCCAGCGTTTAACAGATTACAAAATGTTCATACCACCCCCCTTTTAAATAATCCCTGTGACTGCCGCCTCTGGCTTTTGTGTACGGGGGGGTGTGTTCCAGAGGTCAGCCCAGATCCCATCTCTTATTTCCCACGTTTGTCGAGCTCCATTCTGCTAAGCGTGTCCAAATAGGGTAATTCCGTGTTCAATTAAGCAGGGCAGACACAGGACATTCAACACAATGTCAATGAGATGCCACTAAGAGTGAGCTATCAATTTGATAGACAGTCAGAGAGGTGGATAATAAGCGGGTGTATGTCCCCTGATTCTGCACCACCCAAGGCCGTCCCCACAATTGAATTACACCGGGCGACTTGGTGAGTCACAGCCGACGGGGTCTCGTGCATTGCAAAGAGCCACCTTGCGCCGACTGACTGACTGAAATGTGTTTGTATAATTGTGCGGTTGTCTGTGGCTGTCGGTGGCTATCATCGCACTGTCTTCTCGCAGCCGCGGCCGTGAAGCCGGTATAAAGAGACCCGCTAGGCCACACAAAGCACTGCAGTTGTCCTTAGGCAAGTGGCCAGAGAGAGAGAGAGAGAGAGAGAGAGAGAGAGAGAGAGAGAGAGAGAGAGAGAGGGGGACAAGTAAAGCAGGGAATTAGGGGGATGGGGGTGATGCTGCTATGCACAGCGAGCCAAATATCCCTGGGCTACGAGCCAAGTGGCCAGTCACAAGGACGGCATGCCAAGAGAATGCCATCCGGCCAGGTTGCACAGCCAGATAAAAAGCTCTGTGGGTTGCCTGTAGCACAGACATCCCATAATACAGCGAGCTCCTCTCCACTCGCTAACAAGCATCTCTCCAGACCCGACTTCACAGCGATAGCATAACCGTGTCCTGCGATCTCTGAAGCCGAATAAAAAAAAGAAAAAGGAAAATACTCCTGCGGAGTCGTGGTAACTCTGCCCAGGTGTGAAAATGCAAGATTTGACGATCGAGTGAGATGCTTCAAAGCTTTTGATTTTTTTGATTTTTCTTCTAAATGCAGAAAGCCCAGAGCCGACACGTTGACATCTTGTGTTTCTGGGCTTCCGGTGGTTGAGCGTCTGAACAACAGGTCGTCAGGGTGTGTTTCTACTCACTGTTCTCCCTGAGATACGTCGGGCAGACACCGAGAGACGGATGGAAAAGTTTGGAGAAACTTTCAGAAACGCTCAAGGTCGAATGAGTCCAGACGATTGTGATGGGGGGAAGTTTCTTTTATCATCCGTCATCCAGCCAAGTTGAAAACTTATATTGTAGTCATGTGATCATTTCCCGAAAGATGCCTTTGTCCATTTAAACGTAAAAAACCAAAGAGTTTCTCTAATTATGTTAAATGTCCATTACAGACTAAGGAACTGGAGAGTAAGCAAAACTCAGAAATTATCAATTATATGAAAACTGAACGTTTAGAAGATGAAAGAAACACAATGTTAATGATAGTAGTTATATAATAAATGGGATTTGGTTGAACAGAATGCAAGTCAATGCAATTCAACAATATATACTGCGATGTAAATCAATATCAAACCGGTAGTAAATAAAACATGCTATTTATAATTCACAACTCAAATACTTGCTTCTCCTCAATTTATTTATGCTTTTTGTTTTTGACTTCACAAACAAACCAGAGAGAAAGTGTCTGATGAAGGATTTTTCGAAAAATAAAGACACTAAGGAATTAGCGATCGGTATTAAAACTAAATTATTGAAGACTGTTGTATTGTGAAGATTCAATGTTATCAGAAGACGAGAAATTAGGAAAATAGAATATCTCACCTGCTGTGTTTTAAATATTACACACACACACACACACACACACACACACACACACACACACACACACACACACACACACACACACACACACACACACACACACACGCACACAATAAAGTATTTGCAGTTCAGGGCAGAAACACAGTCCATCACTCACAGGTTGATATAGAAGTAGTTTCATATCCCGATAAGGATCTTTACTAATACCTGTTTTTGACCGTGTTCCTTTGCTCCGTGTCTGTGCAGCTCTGAGCAGCTGTTGCCTTCCTCCATCTTCACGAGTCTTTGCCATATGGTTTCGCCTCCAGCAACATCACATGCAACATCTGAGTGTCGGGTTTGTTCCGAGCACTCACTTCTACCTTTCTGGCTCTTATCTCGTTGGACTCTCTTTACTCTTTGACATTTAACACGAGAGACTGCTGCTCTCTTTCTCTCTTTCCAATCCATCAACTTCCTTAACCTTCATGAAGTTGTAATCTTCCAAAAACCAAAAGAAGGGTATTTTTCAACCACGGTTTTTCTTTTTCCCCCGAAACCTAACCAGACTTTTAAACAGGAGTCGTTACATCTGAAATGTCAGCGAAATAAAGGTTAGAGCCAAAAGCACGAGAACTTACTCGGTTCAAGTCAAGAGACTAAAAAACTTGTTTCACCACTGGAGAATATTCCAGACACGTCTGCATGTAATGGTTGATGTTGAGCTCCTATATCCACAAATGCCAAATCCACACCAATTATTGTTTAAATGCTTTTTTCCTTTGGAATTCTGTGAAATTCCCAAGATCATAGGTTCAGATTTCTATCTGTAATTTATGCTCTTAACAGTGTTTGTTTGACTGGCAGTGATTTTAACTCGGGGGGGTTAACGGCACCAACCTCAGGAGCTAAAGTCGGTTTGTGGGTGATTCATCTTCACATGTAAATGAGTAAATAAACACTGGTCACAAATCATCTGGGAGGAGACACGTCATCAATCATGGACGGATTTCTTTTCCCCACATGTTTCCAAGTTGAGCTAAAACAAAACTAGTTGACTGCTTTACACCGACGCTGCTGTTTACTATATTAAAACACACACATGTTAATATCTGTATCTGTTATTATGGAGGAATCATATGTACATGTTGTTTTTATAAAACTCCAACCCTCTTATACTAATTACAGTGAGCAGTATTTGGCAAGAGGCCGACCTGAGTGGATTTCACCTTCACAACACATGTGAGCAAAGAGGAGCTCCAGAGGTCCAACGAAGGGCGGAGATGATAGAGGACATGCGTCTGTTGTTTCACTGGAAGCTCTGCTGCCGATGACAGGTGCCAGCTTGGCTAGGCCTTGTCAATACAACTCATATGTTTCATATTTATAACCTCCTCTTCTTCTTCTTTCTTTTTTTTTACCCTAAGAGCCCGCGATGCATTATTTATGCTGCCAGGACGATATATTGAATTTTTGCTCCGACACTTCACTGGCATATTGTCCGGCCAACTTCAAGAAGGGCAACGGCAGATCCCAGCGTTTGTTTGGGAACATCAAACTATCGATTTCAAGCTGGTGCTTGTGTTTATGTGTAATTATTTGTTTAAAATATCGTTCCTTACAATGACAGGTCGTGGCGTTAGATGTCCTCACACTTGTTTCCCAACCCCTGTATTTCCTCACGATCCTTTTGTCGTGTTCAACATTAAAGCCCCATGAATATTTAATCATCAACATGGAAGCAGTTGGGGCGTCTGTATTGGCCAGAGAGCTATCTTTAGCACTTGGCTCGGTGAGAGACGCAGGAAGGTTGGAGGGAAGTAATATGACCTTAATGTGTCAGACCCGAAGACCTCGCCTGGCTCAGCGCCGCCTGTCAATATTACATCAGGATCAGCACTTTCTGAAACGGCACAGAGGCTGAGTCTCGGCAGTGGGGGGGGATGCAGAGCCGCCCCTTGTTTACTGTTTACAAGCAGCGGGGCTGTAGTCGCCCTGTTTCAAGTGTCTCTTTCAGGAATCATATGCGTGTTTGGGGCTTGGACATGATAAGGCCTTGTCAATACAAGATTTATTGTCAACAGGATATAAAAAGGCGGCCGCGGCAAACAAGTCAGACGATGCAACTTGGCACGTGTTATACATCATGTCGCAGTTATCTCTGATCACATTGAGCCGCTTGTTAGATATTAAACCCGCAGGTCTGAGTTAAGGACGCGTGCTTAGCGATGTATTCAAGGTTCGACCTTGGTTATGTTTCAGGTATGTTCCTTTAATGCATATGTTATCTCCTGAGGTAATCAAACCAACGCTCAATCCGGTCACCTTTATATTCATAGAGACCCAGGCTGGGGCCGTGTATTCATTTCAGGACCAGGTGACACACGTGGACAGATTATGAATGCTAATGGACTTCTGGCCAAGGTCTCAGTAATGCACAGTGTTTTCTGGTGCTCCTATCAATCTAACAATATCTTGTTTTTTTAGCAAGCACCAAATGTCCTAGATGAGAATCTAGCAATATTTATGTGAGCACAAAAAAACGCTAGAAGATTTATGCAGTTCCCTCCACAATATTGTTTTTGATCAAGCTAAAAGATACGACTGAGCTCTATTCTCAGCTTTAATATCCCTCGGCCACCTGAAAAGGCAAATGCTGATTTCCAACATCCGATGGAAAAAAACAAAGTTTGCCTTCGGATAGATTTAAACTTGAAATCCCACATAAATGATCAAATACGTGCGAACTAAACAAACAAATGAGAAATATAGAGATGATACCGACTGCCTTCAGTCACAGACCAATCACAGACAAAGCTTCAGAGTTGATATCATATCACAAATCTCCATAAAGTCCTGAGTCGATAGTGTTACGACAGCTGCCTGAGTGCAGGTAATTGTATAAATATGTTAACTTAATTATTATCATCACAATGTGAAAACACATGAAGACAGAACACAACATCTAAAAGACCTCAGATAATGTAAATGAGGACGAGTACTGCAGCTCAGAAACACGTATGTTCCCCATGAAGCTTTATTGATAGAAATATAAAGGCGACGGTGGAATAAACCGACGAGTCTGGGGTACAGATGCCTGCGGCAGCAACACCCCCCCCACTAAGTATTAAAACAAATAACAGCTGTTTCTGTGAACACCACCTTCGCTGCAGCTGTGTTGATTCCTCATAATCCCCGAAGAATAGAAAGCGGCAGCGGTGAAGCTTCCACAACTGTCACAACTGTTCCATCAGCACAAACAGCATTTGTTTGTCTTTGTTGTTCCTTTATTATCATTATTGCAAACCCTGCAATGTGGCAACAGGTGACAAGTTTAAAAGCAAGTTGAAATTTCCTTTTTAAAATGAAAATACAAGATTAGCAAGTTTCATGGCTGCTGTATTCATGTGATGGCCTTGATACTGAAAACATGAGGTACAGGACACTGTGTAAATTCCTCTTATCTCCCTTATCTGCAAATTATTTCCACGTCTGTCTACAGGAAAATACAACATTAACTAGTTTTGCTCAGTTCTTCCTCTATATAAAAAAAAAGGCTCCACTTCAAAAAAGGCTTCCCCACAAGATAAATACATCAATTTGCTGAACAGTATAATTACATTTACAATCTGTTCAAGCATTGGTGAGTTAAAATCCCACCTGATGCGTGACCGTGTACATTCCAGTGAGCTGCTGGGAGTAGATTACACACGGGGATGATAACAGACTGCATCAGGAAGCTCTCACATGGTCCCGGGCTCAATCTGCGGTTCACTTACCTGAGCCACCAAGGTTACGTGACTCTGACCTCCATTTTTTACAATCTCTAAAGCATGTGGATATTGCTCCTGCCACCATCTGCTCACAATAGTTATTTCTGTGTTCAACACTGAAATTATTTAGTGTGTGTGTGTGTGGATGCCGGTAAAACTAATCTCTGATAAGCCCACCTTTTCCCATACCGCCCTGTTAAGTGTGAAATACTGTGGGCATCAGATGATGATAACCTGCGCCGACCTCGGTAAAAACCACGGGATCGCATTTAAAAGGTAAAGTGTAAAAAATACCCCCCGTGTGCCGCGGCCGTCCGCACCTCGCCGAGCACCCACCTCGTGTTTGTGATGCTCTCCTGTGCCTCGACAAGCGGCCGGATCCCAGAGCACTCTGTAAATTGGACAATCAGTAATGGTATTTGATGGCATTAGGAGTGGAGATGAAAGGAAGGACACTTGAGTTATCAACAGGATAATGGGGCTGCTGCCTTGCACTTTGTCTCCAATGAAATGGGACTCGGTTAATTATCCTTGCCATTAATTAGGCCATCCCATCAAGGAGAAAGGGGGGGCAACTCTGCATTGACAATAAACCGTATTATATCGAATTGTTGGCCTTGAGGATCTGGAGGGGGTGTGTGTTGGTTTTTAGCATTTGAATACAACTGAGGAAAAAGAAATGCTGCGTTGGGCCAGCGATGGATTAAATGGAGGCTTAGTGGATCACTGGTTAACATACAGATGTGTACGTTAACATTATAGTTATTAAATGTATTTGTATGGATATTAAATGTATGTGCAATTGCTGGAAGCCACAGTGTATTCTTAGAGTACTTGTTATATGCTACTGATCATCCACATAGAAACACACAAGCTAGTTGTCTCCGGTTGCATCTCGAACAGAGAAGCCGGAGCAGTGTGGGGGGGGGGGTTGTTCGTGATTACAAACATGAATCATTCACCACCGGTAACCGAAGGTGTCACCAGATCAATAAAGACCGAAGTATTAAGCATTATTACTGAAATTACTTCAAGGTGCTAATGTGTTCTGGTGTCTGTCTTCACACTGTGACGCCGAGGTGGGACGAGCCATTAATAAGTTGCATGTTTCCTCTGTTGCACTTTTTTCTTTTCTTTATCATTTCCATCAGCTTTGACTTTCCCGTGATGAGATTCCATCCTGACGGCAAAAATCTCAACAGACACTAAAACCACCACAGCACCATCAAAAACTTTTCCCAAAATATTTCCAGGACAGCAGGTTGATAAGGAATAAGCTGTAAAAACATAGGGCACTGCTTTCAGATTTTAGCTTGCGGGCAACCATCTGGATATCCACTTGAGTACCTCCAGCCAGATATCAGAAGGGACTTACAACTACACTCCTATGAAAGACATATGGACACACTACTTCATCAAAAACATGAGCAGAGCTGAGAACACAACTCTTCTGCATGAAAGATGGAGTCGTGTGAGAGGCTGCAGGAGCGAATGTCCGATAATGTGATCTGAAGTTATTTCATTAAGGGTCGAGTGATAATCTGACTGTGTTAGTATATAAACTGAAGGGGGGGGGGACCTTTAATGCAAATGATTCACTTTCTTGTCAGTTGAACCAACGCGGGCTCCACCGAAGCGGAATGTTAAATTTGCGCTAAGTGAATTTTCCAGCATAACGTGACTCATGCCTCAAATTGAAATGTGCATATTTCCCATGTTAAGTCTGGTAGTTGTACAGTGTGAGATAAGGTCCTGTTGGGAGTGCCCGTGTGATGGACAGACACGGCAATTATAATAATGAAAGGCACATAGAGGACTTGGGCTCCCTCATTCTGAATCCACTGACGTGGAGATAATGTAGTCCCGAGTGGGCCGCCGAACATGCGAGAATAATTCGATTTTATTATCAGCTTCCAAAAGGGGGTAGTAAAGGTGTGTGCTACAAAGACTCCCTTTATGTCTCTATTTTATGAGATAGCACCACAGGCACGCCGGTACACAGCCTAATGAAGAAAAATGCAAATGAAACGAAAACTAAATCGCAAAGTTGCTTTAGTTTCGGCCGTTTGCAAAAAATGATGCAATTCATTACGAGTTAGCCGACGAGTTTCGTTTTCAGGGGGTTGTATCGAGTTAACATCACGGTCGCTTGCAACGTGTGTGTAAAATTCAAAAACTACTAGGTGTGCTCATTTCAACTTTAAAAATCTGCCCCCGAGAAACATCTCAGATCTTTATTTTTTTTTTTTTAATTGTTCTTTTCTTTTCTAATCTCTTCTCCGACGAGCTCTTCTGCCGAACCCCAGGTCACATCATATCTTAATTTGACTGCATGACCGAGTCACATTATTACGGTTGCGATGAGAGCAGCCGCGGGCAAGAAAAGAAAAAAAAAATTATTCACCATATGTCAACTTTATTCTCTCCTCTGCTGGATAAAAAGACGGTCCGACGGCCACAGTCATTTTCATCCATGATTGCATTTGCGTGTGTGTAAACAAATTATGCAGACTTTAGTAATCTACTGTTAAAAGATGAAGAATACTGTGTTTGTACCCATTTACAATCACCTCCAATTATGTGCGTATATGTATAAGGAAACTTTGAAAGACTTTGAGCAAACATGATGGATACCGTAAATCACAGACTGGGGGTGGGGGGGGGGGGTGGATACAGGATGTGAGTGTTCATATTGAGCTGCTGACGCTCGCAAATACACAATACACAAGTGTTTTGTGTTGATGATTAAGAGTCGACAAGTAATTATTAAAGTATCTATGTCAGAGTACTGCAACCTCGATGAATATACTGCGTTTAGAAAAAAGGGAGAACTTCAATAAAAGTAGAGAAAATGGTGATTTAGTGATTCTGACCTTTCGGTATTTATTAAAAAAAAGAGGATTATTTGTATTGTCTCTCAAAGGATTTGTATGACACTGAAGTTTAAACAGATGCAAATGCCTGTGTTAACAGGAATAACACAGATGTAAATGAGGTGCAAAAAAACAACAACTAGCTGCCAACGTAAGAGCAGAAGCAAACAGAGCGTTGAGAATTCCTCAATAACGGAGAGATAAAAGCATTTATTGTCTGAAATACAGTAATAACCATTACTTTATATAATAATGGTGGTTTTAGCAATTTATTTGAAGTTAATGTCGGTTCGCTGGCTCCCCATTTGATTAGCTGCCTTAATTTGTTCCAGAGCAAATTCAGTAATATAGGGCTACGAGATTAGCTCATATTATCCAATTGTCCGCCATCATCTTAGAAAAGCCTTAAAAAAACAAAGTGCTGTCATATCACAGGTATTAGGGGCAGTTGAGGCACAAGGTCATTCAAGGTCAGTTCATTCCCCAGCTCCTCCAGTCCACAGGAAGTGTCATTGGGTGAAAACACTGAACCTTAAACGTCTTCCCAAAGTCGGTCCTGTACTCCAGCGCCCTGCCACCGGTGTGTGTGTGTGTGCGTGAACAGGTGAAAAATAGTACGGCACTTGGGATGAAAGTGCTTTATAATTGCGGCCATTTGCTATTTGACATTTCGCAGGCGCACCGCACGTCCAGAGAGCTGCTGTTTCTTCAAAACTCGCTTCATGCTGGAGATGAAGAGAGGCAGTTCGAATTTAGTCCAAGACTTCCTTCAACAGCTGATTCGTGCCGACACTTCCCGCTCCACGGGTGTTACAGAGACGACTACGAGAAGCTACACTGAAAAGAAACAGGAAACCATCAAAAGAAAAACGGCTGGAGCTTCATATTCCTTGATATCTAAAGTTGGGAGGGTTGGACATTTGATATTCAAGCATGTGTTTTCATTTTCATTTGTATTTTTGTATTGATTTTGAAGATCTAAACCCGGCGCTGTTTCTTCTTAAACGTCTGGGTTGGACATTTCTCAGAATGCAACAATAATGATGAAGGTCATAACTTTGCAGATTCCCTGAAATGTTTGAACAGACATGAGGATTCAGATCATGTGAAATCACAGAGTGTAAACACAGATGTGTGACGTGTGGAGGATCATTGTAATGATCGCTCACATGGTTTCACATTGCTTCCTGAGTCTGAATACTTCCTCAGGGCAAGATACCATTTATTCATATGTATATTTATTTATTTGACTGGCAGTGGTCAGCCGTCACTGTGGCCATGTTACTACTGCTCTTGTGAAAAGCACTGATATGTAGAATACATTATACAACTGCTGACCCCTCAGTTAGTTCAGCTGCTACATGTACTCCACAAAATGGTTGTGAATGAATTCACCATAACACCCTGTACTATGTTAGTAGTTTTCTTTTTGCAAGAAGTGTGTACCAGCGGGGTGAAACGGTTGAAAGTGTCCCACTTGTTCTGTACACGGTGCAGCTGCACACCCACTCGTTGTGTGTACCCGAGCAACATCTGCTGCCGTGCAAAAAAAAAAAAGAATATGACACCTAAAATGCTCCACCATTGTTTTACAGAGTAGGAATCATCTGCTCTCTCACAGGGACGGGGGTGTAACCTTTGGATTTGATATCTACCACAGCCCGATACCAGATTTCCTAAAGTGGTTCAAAATGAATGATGAATTACTTTGAGGAAGACATGGAATTAGAAAACTGGGAATAGTTCACAGTTTAATCCGACTGCAGCCCTGAAGCCTTACGAGTGGATGTGTGCATGCAATGAATTTTCACCTCAAACAAACAACCCGGCTGGTTCAGACTGTGGAAGCAAAACAACACAGCTTCATTCAAACTGCAACCTGCTGTAGTTTGTGGTTAAACTGCAGAAACTATCTAACTAACTAACATTATGCAAGAACATGTTTCTATTTGTCATATGTAAAACTATACCATAGTAGAGGTATTGCTGTAATTTCTAGGGTTGGACATATTTTTTGAATTTCTTGACATTAAAAAAAGACAGTGAGTGAGTAATGTGTTGCTTCTGACAGAGGGGGGCAGTAATGCATCTCAAAGCTGTTTCTCCACTGTCATTCAACAAGAGCAGAAGAAGAACGTCTTGCTATGTTAAAACGTGTCGCTGTGCGTCGATGATCCTGCACCAAAACAAACCAAACTCTGACAGGTGAAGATAGTAAAACACAAGGTGTGTGTGTGTGTGTGTGTGTGTGTGTGTGTGTGTGTGTGTGTGTGTGTGGTGGTGTGACAAGTTTGTTGAAGAAACATGTCACTTATTCACATTAGAAGCAAGTGAACATGCAGCTTTGTGTTTCTAAGACAGAGCTCAGGGTGAAAGAAACTTCCTCCAGTCGTTCACGTCACTTCACTTTTCTGCAGGTGACACTGACATTTCATGTTTGCTGGTTATTTATAAGAAAGGTCGTGTTCTGTGCATGTTTGTTTCTAGAAGGCAATGGGCGTAGAACCCACACCTTCACACATCTAACTCTGATGGACGGCCGCCTGATGCTGCTTCCTATTCTGTTTCCTCTCTTGCCTCAGTGTAGTTTTTACTTTTTCCACAATGTGAGAATACAAATTGACTTGACACTCCAACATCTGGACCTGCCTCAGTGTGCAGGGATACAGAAGTCAGAGTACCACGGAGCAAAGGCTGGATTCCAAGACTCCAAAAGGCCTCGGAAGGTCACTAGATCCATCCCGAACTTCCGCCTCCTCTTCCCAGTGGTCTCCATGCGTTGTCTCAACTTCGTCTCGCTTGTCCACCGCTGCCATTGATCGATGAGGACATGTGGAGGGAAGGGCATCTTTAATTGTACACAAAATAAAGCTTGCAGGACTGTCCCCCCAGTCTGCTGCTGGATGGGAAGGGATTAATTAAGTACATCTTCAACAGGCAGAGTTGACTGTGTAAGCAGTCAGTGATTATCTGTGATGGGTCTTCACACCCAGGAGGGGAAGCGGCTGGGTGGCTGTGTAGCTGACAAAAATGTTGGCAAGTGTGAAGAATCACTGTGTGTTGGTTTAATGGTAAATATGTCCCGTCGTCTTTTCCTTGGCAAACAGAGTGAAATACTAAATTTAATTTGACTCTCTTGAAATAGCTCTCTGCTATCGGTTTGTTAACGCATGCATGAAATAATGGTCAGGTACAATGGACCTATCTGGGATCTGTGTAATGTCTAATCAGCTTAATGCCTCGAGACCTAATTTAAAGTTTGAGAAAAGTCCTAATCAGGGACAATTGACACTATGTTGGACGCCCGATATTTATGCTACATTACCTTTTACATTAAAGAAACAAACTTCCTTTCTTTTTAATTGTGTTGTTGATGCTGAACAACACAGATATATTTTTGGCTTCATCGACAACCAGAGGTTTACATTTCTTTAATTTAAACAGACGTTTTATCTACAGATCGGACTGATTACACCTCGTACAGGATGTCGAATAGACCTTTGACTGTTTGAACAAGCTCTAACTATTTTTATCTATTGTTTGCAGGGAGCATATATATATAAAAAAAAGCCTTGTAGTTTGCAATGCACAGTAATTTCAATTAAAGTATATGTCAAGTTCTAGATGTGTTTTATCTCCCATTAGTTTACAGGTTGTAAAATCCTGTGTCCTTTGATTTGATGTTAATGTCAGATCACGACAGCTGGTCCTAATAAAACAGACAGAAAGCAGACATCACTGCCGAGTGCCGGTGTTAACGTCTGCCCTGCATGATTCATAACAAACCATTGTACTCCAACAGCCCAGATTCTCGAGGTGCCTGCCAATCTGCATTTGCTAAAAAATATTTCATTCCTCGCGTGGTGCCAGAAAGATACGGCCTTGGAAGTGTGAGACTGAATTCCAAACGCCTGCAGTCATTCAAATCTCTACACAAACTAATGCTGTTTGACAACCTAAATGATAAGATTTACTTTATTTCAGCTCCCTACTTTCTTTCCGTTTTTTAATCTCACAACATTATGCCTGTGGCAATATCACATTATTTCACCTTGAGAGAGGCATTCTGAAAAAGGCAAAAATTTAATTTCACAAGATGGACGATTTTGGCCCCGCACACCACCTCAAAGTCACGTACCCTAACGTGAAAGAATGAGGATGGTACCCTATCAGTGAAGGATGACTTATTGCTGCGAGGCAGCCTATAGACAATCTGTCCCGTGGTATAATATGTGTGTAAATGATAATGTTAAAGGTTATTGTCACGCTTCGCTGCTGACTCAAAATACATTGCCTCTGTGGAAGCTGGCTGATCATTAACTCAAGGTGTCAGGAGACACGCGTTTGCTCAGTGGCATTCTCCAAAGCCAAAACGGTGTGCGACGCTTTCCCTCTAGAGGACAGCACCTGAAAAAGATGCTCTACTTATTGCATGTGACTGAAGAATATCTCAGAGCAAATCACTTTAATATCTTTGGTTTATTTTGCTTTGACCTTGAGGAGGACTGTGATTTCTCGTCGTTGCTTTAAGTAATTCTGACTCTCAATGGCAGTCATTCATCAAGCTGGGTCCGATGGGGCATTTCTCAGCGTGCGTCCCACCATTGATCTCGTAGCAACTAAATCTCGTATAGAAACATTATCGCATTTTAAAACAAAGAGTATCGTTGTTGAATTTATGGATCTGCGCAAACATTGATTCAACTCCGAACAGGGAGACTAATCGACACCCGAACATTGGACTCAGACGAGGATGTATTTGTCAAAATCAAAAAGGCAATAACTGAACACAGCAGACAGAAGCAGGGACTTGTAATTACAGAACATAATGTAGCTTTGAGCATTGACCTTACAGGGGGGTGATAAATGGTGCAAGTCCTATCCATGACATACAAGCAGAGAGTCATCAATGTTTGTGGCTAACTGCAAGGTAAGAGGTAATTAATCATGCAACATGGGGCCAGGCCCGGTTTTAATTAACAGTAAAACACATGTTCTTGCCTCGTCTGTAGGGGAAGAAGGAAAGAGCCGGCGTGAGCCAAACTCCCGGCTTTTGCAATATTAATGATCTGACCATTGCGGCTTTTTGACTACAATCTGTTCTACTTGAGTAAGCGCCGTGTACAGCCGTGACATCGGCGTCCCTGGGCTGTTTCCATGGAGAATGATCAGTAAATGTTCGCTGTAATCAATAACTGCAAGTCAACGTCTTACATAGCTTCTGACAAATATACCCACGCAGAAAAGCAACATCAGCCGTTTCTGCCTTTACAATAATTACTGAAAACCAAATATATAAACGTTGCGAAAACGCCACTTTGTGCATTGTTTTTACAAGTATGGTGTGAATTCCCATGTGAGCTACTTAACATAATACATTATATTTTGGTCCGTTATCACGTTTTAGTTTTAAATTAAATGTCATTAAAGTGGGAGCAGCTGCATCACAGCTAAATATGGTAATAAATCATAAAAAATGTTTTTAACAAGACAAGTTTCCTCCAACAGCCTGCAGATCTTTGGCAAAACTAAAGGGTTACGGGGTTTTTTGGCACAACTTGAAAAAATGTACTACACATTTTTGTCATGATGGACTTTAATTAAATAAAGTTGAAAGGTGTTGATAATTAGAACCGGAATATTTTGGATTTGGCCGGCGCAGCTGCTCCGACGGTACATGATCTTTCCTCCAGCAAAACCCTCTGAGCAAAAAAAAAGATAGCGGCCAGTTTCACACATTGATTTATCACGGTGGAGCCGGAGTCGACGGTGCACTTTTCAAAGAGGACTACATTACAGCGGGTCAACTCATCACATCTATATAATCATTCATGTCATAGTATTCCGGCAGAGACAGTGAGTATTCCTGGAAGCACTGGGATGCCTCCCAGCCATGTTGTAGGTTAAGTTACAGAGCCAGAGGGATAATTGTATCAAGAATGAAGGTGTTTCACACAGCTTCTCTGACACCTGTCTCAAAAACAGGCAGATCAGCAGCTGGAGGAACAGAAGGCCTTTATATGAAGAGAGAGTAGATGATGCTCGGTTGGATGACCCCGAAGCTTGAGCCAAATTATTTACAATCAAAGCTCCATGTCATATCTGCTTAACATTCAGGATAGGAGTTATACGCCGCGATGGTGTTGAATGTCAATGGGAAACGACATTCTGTTCTGAGGCCGTCGAGTCAAATGCTGGCAAAGTTGTTTTGCGGAGAGAGAAGTGAGATAAGGCAGCAGATGTAGTTCTTCCACAGGGCACCGGGCTGCCAACATGACATGTCTTGACTTTTGTTGTCAAGATGCAACAAATGTTATTTCCTAAAATCATCTGGCAATGAGATCGCAAGTGAGCTAATCAACCTTGAAGGTTTTTTTTCTTTATCAGCCATTACGAATAATCGGGCACACGAGCAAAAAAGCACGATCGTGATGAGAGAGATGATCGTGAGAGAGATTGATTATGTTCTATTGAGCCAAACAAGGAAAACGGCACAGGAGAGAGTCCCAGGATGTGACTGAGTGACAACCTGAGGACAGTCTGACCCAACATTTCATTGGCTGAAACATTGAAATTAGCCTATCCCGTCATTTGATGCCATTCACGTTCACATACGTGTGAATGCACAATTCTTATGCATCTGTGAACGATTTTTAATATTTCCCAAAAGTACTTAAACCATAAAACAGTGTTAATATCTTTAAAACATGGAAATCTATGCAGAGAGCTTGGTTTGATAGTTTCACACGGAGCGCACGTATTTCACGGAGATCCATTAAGATTTTATAACTTTTTATTTCCCTCTTCCAAATTTGAAAATTCGCCACTACAGTTATAATAGCCCAGTGAGTCGATGATGGTTTTTCCTGCAGGTGGCTATTAAGCCTGAGCTAAACCAGCGTCCCTGCCTTTGATTCACAGGACTCAAAGCTATCGCTCATTCAGGAAGTCTTCATTTGATCTGACAACAATTTAGGCAGCAGGCGAATGCTTCTTAGGATTACTCCGCAGCTTTAAAGTACCCTGTGAGGTTTTATCCACTAATTGCTCTGTAGAACAATGTTTTTTCTCGGTGGGCCCCGTTTAGAATCGTATTTCATGAGCTATCAGCATGTATGAAAATGCGTTTGAATGCCAACAGCAGATTCCTGCCAACAGCAGAGACTTTACCTTTTAGTTACGTTGCTGCACCCGTGAGACTTCAGGCACGAGATCAGTATCCTCATCAGTGGCTGAGGACGGCACCGCGCAGGGACCTGTGCCAGCAACAGGAAAGTGTGGCAGATTCATTTCCATTTTACGGTATGGAGTTGTTGGGTCGTCCTTGTGCTGCCGTGGACCTCAGGGCGGCAGGTGGTGGATGGAAGAGGGAAGTAACAGCATTAACAGAATAACAGCTGAAAATGCAATCACACAGTGAAGCTCTTTCTTGGCGAACAACGCCTACGGTGCACAGAGGATTTTCTTCAGAGGTGTTTTCACTCTACGGGAAAGTCGATGGAAATAAATGGCTTGTAGCGCATCTAAAACACAAGCACAAATGAAGACACTAAACTATGTAATATGCTGTGTGTAAACTGCATGTGGGAAAATAGTTAACGATACAAATAAGTAACTCAACATTTGCAGATAACACAGCTTTAACGAGCAGCAATAAGATCCAGGATTCAACAAACACATCGATTTGCAGACCTGGAATCAGAATCGACGAATCCACACCTCAGCCACGTGCTCTGCGGTAAAGAGGACCACACGATTTGCATACAGCTGATTTTGAAAATTATTACCTATGATAAAAAAGCTAATGAGTGCATTGAACCGTTTAATGCATTGTCACGGTGGCAAGATGCTGAAATAAATCCTTGCGTCAGCACTTTAAACAAATTGTGAGTTCTTGTGAACTTGCCGTTTGATCCATGGAGACGCTTTGCTGCAGGGGCATAATTGTTTTGGATTTAGCCATTAACCATATGCAAAAATTAGCCATCAGCGCTAGCCACAATTGATTCTGTGGAGCATATGAAAGGGGCTGTTGCAATCCATTAGCATAATATGGACACTCATCATGCATCAATCTGTGGCCATTAACGCCCCGAGCCGAGCCACGTACCCCTCCCACCTCCCACCCAACAACAAAGTGACCAACTATGAGGACAGATACGACCGCTCTGCTCGTCCAGTCTGAACCCGGGATGTTGTGGCAGATGGTGGAGAGCGAGAGAGGTGCGTGACCCAGCATACTGATGAAACTAAACAGGATATAAGGGCGAGGGAGGTACTGGCACGGAGAGAGACGGTGTTAAAGGTGAGAGCAACATTAGAAAAGGGAGGCGCTGTCCAGCAACAATCCAACACCAGGGCATACGGCTCAACAGCACCGGCTTTATTTGTACATCATTTGATTATCTAGATTAAATTTGTTAATCTCTGTCTGCAGTCTCATCCCATATCGGTTACATCCCAATCACATCTGGCCCAACAATGGCATCAGGGCCTTGTGGAGAGACACCACTGCACAGATGAAATTCAATAATGCAGTTTTAGGGCTTGAGTGGGATCTAATTTCATGCTAGGCCACTCATAAAATTGTTGTATAAGCCGTTGTAATTTTAAAAAGCAGCTTGCAGAAACAATCTCTGGGAGCACCCCAAGATCTGCTAACCTGATTATATCCTGTTTTTAAAACAATTTCAACACTGTTATTTTTTAAATTTTATTCATTGTGAACCCAATTCTACGAGCAGGGCAGGAGCCGTCTAACAAGGCTTTCTAACCTGTTGTGCAGCGGACGTGAAACACCGCAGCCTGTCAGCAGCAGCTCTCTGTCAGCGTCGACACCGGATCAGCTCACAGTGGATGAGTTCAGCCACAATACTGATGTGCACTCTGAGGCGTTCTGACAGAGCTCACAGCCCACTACACAATCACCGAGTGAACTCCAGTCTCACTCTTTTTCATTTACAGAGCCCGGGCCTCGTCCTAAATCAAAAGAGACCTCACCCTCTGCAGGTCCCCGCTCGAACTGAGGCAGAGGTTCGGAGCCACATCATTATTTTTTACGATATCTCGCTCAAGTCTGGCAACTTCTCTCGGCTGGTTTTGCACGTACTCACCTTACATGAGAAGCAGGGATCCCGAGAACTCCTCAACATTTTCCTAATGTGACATTCACAACTATTCTTATTGTATTAAATATGAAATCCTCAAATTCTGTACATGTAGCCTCTAGTGTACGCTCTGGATTTCTGTATGTGTACAGAAAAATGAAAACTTGCTTTAATAACAAAACAAAAACATGACAAAAGTATTTAAAAAAAATGGTTTTATGTTGTCCAATATGAAAAGTCTTTTTTGTTTTAATTTTTAAAGAGCGTAGAAAAGGATGTCGAAGCTAATACAAAAAAAACATTAACAGGAAAAGTACCAGCTCCAATGTGAATTAAAGAAAAGGAAAGATTCATCACCAATAACTTTTTTTATAGTTAAGTTTACAGATGCAGGTCTATGACATTTTTCAAAATGCCATGTCGACTATAAAATTTAAAACTCAATCATTGAAATTGGCGAAGAACGTCGACTTTAATAAAACTCGCAAATTGGATCTTTTGCTTATTTTCACACAGTTATGATGATGATGCTTTTAACAGTTTCTTTCCCTGATCACTCGTGTTAGACAGTCTCGACAGGGACGTCAGCCTAATGCCTGGAAATGCAAATGACCCAGATTTACACAAACAGAAGAACACTCCTTCAAACACACAGTCTAAACACTGAGTGAACTCAGAGAGCTTACGTTGCACATATTGCAAACAAAGTTATACAACACGAGACACTAATTTAAGATGGAACATCAAGGAGGAAACAACATCTTCTCAATATGCGTGTGCACTTGCTTGCTGCGTGTTTTCTCAGTGCTGCCAGTCTGTGCACTCAACGAGATCAAAGTGAATCCAGGACCCACCTCCACTCTCACTTCACATGAGTTCCTGAGGAAAATGGCTCGACTCAGCACTTCCTCTATCTCCCGAAAATGTTTCGGAAACTTCAGCAACTTCGGAAACTACTGTAAGACAACAAAACATCCCTACAAAACATGACTGTGTTTGTGAGTAAAGTTTGTTTTCTCTTTTCCAACTGACGGACTCTTAAAGCTGAAGGATTTTAAACACTAGAGGCCAGAAGAGGCTGCATCCTCCACAGAGCGAAATCCCCGCCCACGAGATTCAGGGTCGGCTGTGTGATAATAGCGGTAACCCCAATTAGGAAATTGAATCTCGTGATAAGTTGACTACTAAGTGGAGGGACCGACGAACTGTGAGTCACTAAGAGGTTCGTTAGCGTGACCTTCGGTGGGCGCAATAATGAGGAGCCTAAAAATAACTAGGAAATTCCTAGAAGATTAATTATCAAAACAATACCTAGCGTTTTGGACACATCTCCGCACCATGGTCCATCCAGCCAATTAATCTACTGTAAGCTGGAGTATCATCTCCGAGGACAGCGACCTGCGAACAATAATGCAATAACAGTGTTTTGTTTGGAGGCATAATTGCTCTATAGATAGCCCAGAACAGAGCAGAATGTAATTACACCCTAAAGAGCTGTATCCACTCTGTGCTCCCTACGCCTCAAATAAGGAGATCTGACCGTATTTACAGAACAGAGATTACTGCTCCCGCGATGGCTCTGCAAGGCCAGCAGTTACGAGGTGGCCGGGGTTGAGCCCCTTTCGAGCTGTGATGCGTGCAGTCGGGGGGATATCTGTATCTCAGATCTGTCCTATCAGCACATTGCAAGAGACGACAGCAACACCAGCGTGTGACAATCACAGCTGGAAAATGAAAAGTGCTGTGAGGCAAACAAACTCCATTAATACATATAGCAGCTCGGAGCACTCGATGGACACAGATGTCAGAAAACATTGATTTAGATGGCTCCTCTCTTCTTTTCACTCGTATTGCTATCGACTACTGACCACAGTGATCACAATGACATTTTGTACCCCCCGTGGCTGCTTTGGTCTCTCAATGAAGATCCAAGACAAACATCCCTTTTAATGCCATTCCATTTGAGTATAATTCAATGTAATCTCAATGTAGCAGTGGATCAGAGATGTATTTTGACCCTGCCAGACCCCCCCTCAGGTCATCTGGGTCAACCTTCTGTCGCTAGTGTCTAAACTAACCGTGGAGAAGCAGCGTTTGGTTTGGTATATCTGGAGGAAGCTCCTCAGAGAACTGTGGGGGTGCTGCAGCTCGTACGTCTGTGCCACACTGGCTGCGGAACGGCCAGCTTTTCATTTCGGCGCACGTGTTAGCAGATTAGAGCAGGTACACCGGCTGCGCTTCAGCCGTGGAAGTCGCGCTGCCGTTCTAGAGATTCCAGGTCCGAGTTCAGAATATACAGAGGAAAATTATCTTTCAGCACAGGTTCAATGTTTATCTTTCCAATATTTCACATAAACATAAATATTTGCAAATCTTCCCTATAGGCTACTCGTTTCGAAATAGAACCACTCCAGCGTTTCTGTTGATTGAATCCATTCATATATTCACATGTCATAGGTTTTTATTTTGAAATATTTGCAGGAGCAGAAAGATGCACGGCTTCATACTGTATAGTACTGGTATTTATTGGAGTACACAGGACTACTTGTATACAGGGAAATACCAGAAACTTCAGAAAGCCTATACTTGTAGTAGCAGTAAAGTTAATGTGAAGAACCCGCTTTCTTGCTTCTGTCGATGTAAATCTATGGTCATTTATCCATAAAGATATTAACTGGAATATGACGCCATGTCCTGCACGTCGATACATGAACAAAGTAGAGGAGCATGTGTTGAATTAACCTCTTCGACGTGATCTAATTACATTCCAGCTTCCACTCGTTTACTTGCTCACTGTTGGGTTCTTGATAAATGCGAACGCAGATGTGTTATCTTGAATTATTACAAAAATCCTCTTAAAATAACCTCGTCCTGTTCATGCAGACTGTGTGAATCTGTACCAGAGGAACACATCTGGAGATCGAATCACAATAAACTGGAGAAGATAAAAAATTAACACGTTTCTCTTCGGGAGGGGTAGTTTTTGCTGTTATTGCTGCGGTTTTTTGTTGCCCGGGAATAAACTTGACACAGCGTCCTTCTGCTCCAGCTGGCTGGCCGCCCAGAGGGCCACTGTGTCTTCCGTGATTAGAGAAAAGTGAGAAATGCAATTAAAATGGCAGGTAGCTGCTTCTTCTCGTTACGACAACCGAAAAGAGATGTGCGGCGTCACGGGCTCTGGCGTATCCACCGCTGCAGAGTTTCTGTCTCCGGGGAGGATGAGCCGTACTTCTGGAGGACTTAACTGTGTTTATCCCCAAATGGGGTTGTGGTTTTCCTTGTTATTCAATCTGCAAGTCAACTGAGAAGTTTAAACTGAGGGGAGGAAAAAAAAAAAGAAGGAGGTTTTCTAGAGTTCACAAAATGTAAATGGGAGATGGCACAGTTAGAGCCTGGTGCCTGATGTCGTCAAAACTCGTCAGAACTCCTCAATCTAAGCTGAACGGTTTTATATCTGAGTCTAGATTTCAAAAGTTAGAGCCAGATTCTGACTGTACTGTTTCTCCAGTAGTGGACGTAGCACAGGTCCCATTTGATTCTTCCAGGACCGATGACGGAGGCGTTATAACCCCGACGCGTCTAATGTCAAACCTGAAAAGGAGAAGCCACAGGAAACAGCTCGGTCCGTTGGATGATCGGTGGATGGAGATATTTGTTTGACAATTGCAACTTCACGACACGCGACATTCAACGTGAGCTAGATCATTAGCTCGGAACATTAGTAGTCACCTCTCATTACTGTTCAGTCCGTCAACATGTGCCTCTGACTTTGTAAATTAATGTTTTCACCACGTTAGTCAACTGAAACTAACGCTTGTTTTGCATTGATTATATGAAGGAGTGTTTACGTGTGAGCAGCAGTGGTATTTTGCAATTTCGTTGGTAGCTGATATTGAATTTCTGGTATCATGACAATCCTGAATTTGAATTTAGCTCGACTTAGACCCAGCTTACAGACTCGAAGCTCGAGGAAACAACTGGATCGCTGAAGCTTTCTACATTCATCTTCAGGGTCACGTGCTCAAACATCTCTTCAGATGAAGTGTTGATTTCAATCTCAACGCCAAGAAATAGTTTAAAAGCCTTTAACATCTGTATCCGTAGAAAAACCACACACACAAACTCATCAACATCAGCCGCCGCGCTCACACGAGGCAGACGAACTCGTCATGTTAATTAGACGAGACGGCGGCGTCAGTCATCATAACCTCCCGTCAAATTCCCACTGACAAGGTAGAAAGCCGCACCACGTTGGTGAATGCGTCGTCGATGGCGAGCTGAATGGATGCAGACAGTCTTTAGTCGAGGTGAATTATGTTCTAGTTGACAGAGCTTCACTGGGGAGTCTAACGTTCACACGCAGGCGACGCTGTCATTTCTTATCAGGACGCTATTGTCAACAAATAAATCTCTCAAGCTTTTCCCCGATGTACGAATTAAGAAAGTGTGTGTTAGTGAGGAAAAACATCTCCGTAGCTTTCTCTCTGCTTCAGTCACCGCCTCACGCCCACGTGCCGTCTGAGTCTTTTGAATCCTCGCCGTTTCTCTTGAACCTCCGTCAACCATTTGTTGAGCCGGCTTCCAGAGTTCCGTCTATTTGCTTTCACAGCAGTTATGACAATGCGGAGAGGACTTGACCACTGGATCCTGTCAGCCCTGTTGAACGCCCTGTTCACCGCGGTTCGAATGCTTGTCAGCAAACAGTGACACACTTCACTGTGGCCGTGCTCGTTTTCCTGACCTGTACACAGGCCTGCTGAATAGTGGATGTTCACAGTAGATTTCACTTCTCTTTATCGTGTCATTTCTTTGTAAACATCTCAGTGATATTTTATGAAAGCTACAAAATGTTCAATCTTCCACTTACATCGACCTTTATTACTTTTTCATAAGGATGCATTTGCAAAAGGATCAACAGTTCATCTTTCCCCTTCCAAGTATAATTTCAAACTATGGCAAAAATAAATTGACTGACCCTGCTCTTAAATACAATATATGTCCATGATACTTTTCATTTTCAAAGCAAATACCGAACGCAAATAAAAAGTACACAAATAGCTTCGGAGCTCATTTCAGAAAGCAGTTTCATACTGTGATTTGAAATGCTTTCCACCGGTAATTGCAATTTAAAACAATATTTGAACGAGGAAATGAAACAGAGAAGATAAAAACAACGAGGAAAAACAGAAGTTATGAAGTATTTCACATTAAAGTGATGCAAATGAATGCATGTTCAGATGGTCCAAACTGAATCTGTCTCAAGTTGTGAATTATCCTGCTCAAACTTTTTTGACTTGTCACATTTACACCCCTATAAGACCATATACAAATCTGCTAGATCTGTATTTCCATCTGAATCCACGACAAATTCAAGAATGCACACTCAGATACCAGATAATGCAAATTAAATATTTCTATATATTTTTCCATCTAGATCTAAAACGTTACTTCCTTGGTAAATCAGTGAAAAAGTCACACAGAAATCCTGGATCTGCCGATTTGTCTGCAACCACAACAACAATTAAAAAGCTTCTTTCCTTTACACCAAGTTTTCTAAAACAGTTTTCTGTATTTTTTCATAATCCTGCTTTTTCAACAAACGCCTCCTTGATGGAGGTAAAAAATACGCTGCTCCATTAGTTGCCCGTCTTTAATTTTGCCTTTGCTCGCGTCTCCATGCATCGCAGTTGAGTCTTCACTCTACTATCTTGGAATTGCCATGTGACCCATCTGTAATTTCCACTGCTAAATTTAATTAGCATTTCAAACGCATAACAATTCCCTCTGCCAATCCATATCTCATTAGTGGTCTCTATTGAAGGAAAAAACTGAGGTTGCTTCATTAACATAGGTGCGTTCCTTTGAGTTCCCTTGGTTCTTGTTGGTGCTGTTTCCTCTTCTGCTGTTCAACAGAATTAGAATAACATTAGTCGCTGGATAAGGTTGAAAGATGAAATGCTGTGTTTTTATCACAGTGCTCCCCCGGGGGGGGGGGAAACTACATCAGTGGGAGCAATAGTTGCCTGCGACTGCTTAAATACTCTGCTTGAGATATCTGTTGATGTTTCAGCAAAGGGCTCACTGTCGTATTTGAGAAGTAATCTGATATTTGAAAGTGGAGTCATTTCTTTGTAGTGTCCATCAGTGTTTAATTGATCATTTAAAAAAAAACAAACAGGGAAAAAAACGGTTTAATTTTTCTTCCACAGCGCAGACCAAGAAGAAAAACAATTTCTGTAATAAATAGGGTGTCAAAGACTTTCAGAGCAGCGTCTCACCAGAGGAACGATGCTGAATGACTCACATGGACGCTTTTTTAAGTGCTCACAGTTTGATGAAGTTCATCGAGGGATGAGTGAGCATATGTGCATCAATTCTGTTTATTTATCTCATTTGATTCAAGGTTGTTTATTTGAGAAAATTGAGATTGTGTAGAGTGGGCAGATCCAGACCCAGAAAACCACTGGGGTCAAATAAAGAAAGGTCTACCGGAATAAACAGAATATTCAATATACATTATTTTATTTTAAAGTCCACTTGTCGAATAACAGTCTGCCTGGATATTAAACACAATATGTTCCGAGTTTAATCCCAAAAATAAGTATTCAAATGATGTACCTCGGGGAGACACTGCACTGTGTAGCTGTCATTTCTTGTTTAAAACCTCCGTTAGTTTAACTGAGGAGAAGTGTGATAAATTGCTAATGTTCCATTTAAATGTCTTTCTGCTTCCGTGCTTGTATCTACTTCCGAGAGTCAGAGAAGTTCTGACATAAAAGAGAGGAGGATTTAAGAAGTTGTATCCCTGGAGTTCGCCGGCTTCTTCCAGTCGTCACTCCCGCACTGTCTGGGCTCATTGCTCTTAAACCTAAGCTCATTATCCCAAAGACTTAAACTGAAATGTAATATTACCACTGGACCTCTTCTTCTGCAGACTGATTTATAATTCACTCATCGCGTTTACTCCAGAGAAACCAGTGCCGTGCAGGACTTGTAGCAGAAGGTAAATCAATTAAAACCAGTTCACTTAATGGTAAGGGTGCCCTTGATGAAAGTTGTGCAGCTAATTACACGAGAATCAGCTTAAGGACGAGCCAGTGGTACGTAAAAAACGATCAGCAACAACTTCAGAATGTGTACGAATGAAGGTAAATCTAACAAATCTACAGGCATGGCCAAAATAAAAACATGGTAAACTGTAAAGTTGGTTCTTGTTGTAGCCTTTATCTATTTTTTAAACTTTATCTGCTAACATTGTTGTCACTGTGGACTTTTCAGAGATGCTATGTGATTACAAAAAATGTCTGTCAAAAAAAAAGAAGAGGAGGAGTACAGGAAAATAACCAGAGATAAGCGGCAGGAAAAAAAATTAAAAATATATCTTGACTGAGACATTTATTAAATAAAGGACGAGTCAAGGCAAATGGAAGCCCCACTTACTGCAATCAGTAGTTATTTATTGACTTTTCTATCCCTGCTGAATTAGAGACAAAGCAAATAAATGCATTATTGATTTTTGCCTTTGCCCGCGCTGTGCCGAGACATGCGGTGGAAAATCATCGGCACTTTGTGAAGTGTATTACCGACGTGGAGCAGCACAGATGAGACCCTCGGTTTAACTGTCACTGCTAACACAAGCTGAGGTTCGGAAATATATCCACCTCACTCTTTGTTTTTTCCACCTGAAATAACAGATTTAAAGCAGATACATAAACAAAAGCTCTGTGGGTGCAAATTCCTTTTGAAAAATATGTCACTGCAATAAATAGTATTGCAATAAAAGTCGTCTTGTTATTTGGCGTGGGAATCACATTATGCTCATGTTGTCGCTGTGCGTTGAAATAATTATTTCCCCCCCGTGCCTGTGTCTCAAAAGGCTGAGCTGCCCTTTTTTTTTTTTTTTAATTCTCCTCGTCGTAGTTTCAGCTGGAGTCAGGTTCACTGATTTGGTTGGAAAAAGACACACGTTCGTGTTAAACCGGGAGAGAAGATGGATAATTCCGCCTCCCAGGCAGAGTGGCGTGCCAGGCCCGTTAGCGCTCTGACAGTTTTGTGTTATTAGACCACATGCTCCTTCTTGCCAACATTTGTCCGCGGCCTGTGACAGCGGGGCTGCCTCAGATTGAGAGCGAGTCACGAGCCACAACCAACAGCCCCGTGTTCCCTGCTGGCTGCTAATACATTACAGCGCAAGTAGCTTTGGACTTTGGCATCTTGTCAGCGGCAGTTGCAAATGACTCGGTGTCGTACGGTGCGGGGGGGGGGGGATGTGTTATCACGTTTGGTCAGTGCTTGTACCGTCCTGCACACAGCATGCAAATGAAAAAAAACAAGATATTACAAAGAGAAGTGCGTCATCATACGGAGATGAGAGGAAATTATACGCGAGAAGATCTGGATCTGTCTGTACTCGCGTTGTAATTATTCACAACAACGTTAATTAAGCCGTCCTGCTGCAGTGAGTGGTGACAACACAGAGTGTGCACTTGGATATAACAACAGCTTAAAACCGCTCGTATTAATTGTCACTTTCCGTACTTTTTGTTGTGATTTCAATTGTAGAAAAATGCTTTTGAAAATCCCCTTTAAGGGTCGTCTTTGTTTCCTGTGTTTGTCTGATTTACGAGTCTCGAGCTTTACCGGCTTGTTTGTAACAAAAAAAAACCTGCTGCTTCAAATATCAAAATGCATAATGTGGGCTTAACGCTAAACCTGCAGTGTTGGATTTGATTGGAATTCAAACTAATCTGTCATGTTTATCAGTTATTTCATGTTTTTTTTTTTTAAAAAGCCTGTAGCGTGAAATCCTACATTATGCACTGGCTCGTGATTTCACCGGGTTTCCAGGCGATAGCCTCGGGTGCTGGTATTTTCCACCTTTTGCTTGTAATCCTGTCGAGTTTATTCCTCATGTGCGCATTGTGTTTTTCCGTCTTAACTCTCCGCTCTCCCAACACAGGAGGCGGTTTCCCTAATTGGATAGAGAAAAATAATGCAGGCCAACAAGTGAGTGATAGCTTTTGGGGGTATTCGCACTTTTAGCATTCACTCATTAACAGACTGCTGTGAAATTAGCTGTAATTACGCATTCTAATGCCGTGACTGTGACTCGCTGTGATAAGCCGTCCTGCTTTTATTTGGTTCAGGTTTCGTTGTTTGACTGTCTGAACGAGTATCGTCTTTCAAACCTGAGCATGAAGCATTAATCACATTATTTCTCTATCGTACCGAGCTCAGATTCCAGTGGAATTTGTAATCGTTGCACCGATTTGGATTAAAACTTGTCTGGAATAACTAATTTACATTGACATGGTCATTATGTTCTGTTCTGGTCCAATTACAGAGTCGAACCTTCCTTTCAGTGTCTCACATACTTTGTGACACGCACTGGTCCTGATGTCAGAGGAGGTTTAATGAAGGTTTCTGTATTTTTATCACAACCCTGAAGCTGATTGTGGCGTAACATTAAATCACTTTCCATTTAAAATCACCTCTCTCCTCGTGCTGTTTCTAAAACATAACTGACTTCACAATTGTTATTTTATATGTTGCATTGGTTTTATTTCTAAGTGAAATATGCTCTGTATATTCAATTTGTTTTACACTTGGGTTTACGAGTTGTGTTAATTATTAATTTGGATGGTTTTTTTAGCTCTATATTCTTTGTTTATGTGAATCTCCAAAAACTTTTCACAGCAACTGGTACTTGCTTTTGGTCACACAAAATACTCAATGTCAATATAATACACAATAACAGAATATAATATATAAAACAAACATCTTTGTCGTTAGATTAGATTGAATCATGACATTCTTCGACATGGTTTATATACTTGCACCAAATGCTGTCAAGAAATAAGTTATATTCTGTGAAATGCCGCTTAAGAAGGTATTTTAGATATAATCCATAATCCATCAGTGATTAAATCTAGTTAGTTGAATAATGGAATAGTTAAAACAAATCTTTTGGTAATTGTTACAGGTTCAAACTTCATAATTGTGAGAATTTACTTTCTTTGATTTATATGATAGGAATGAAATAAAAAAAAATCTGTTTTGACTTTTTCCCTACCTAACTTTGTTGGGAGTAATAGGAAGTATGTGATCAAATCGTCGGACCTGCTGCTTAGGCCATATATTACCATAAATCATTCAGCTCTCAATTTATTGATGAAACAATTAATCGAGAATATAAATTCATGAGTCAATAATGAAATTACTTTGCCCTAATGACATTAATAATGACATATCTTAGTAGTTAAGAGTTAGTTCCCAGCTCCTGCAGCGTCCCCGGTTGAATTCCCTGTACCTCCAGCTCGACCAGGTGCCCGAACCAACTCAACTTGAAGCGGCCGCAGGGGGAAAGAGAGTGAACACGTTCTCGTTGCTGAACTCCTGCTGGTCAGATCAGCGGCGGCGCTGTGAACCCTTGCTGGTGTTAAGCCCTCTCGGTGAGGCTCCTGACAGGCAGGTGAGAACAAGCAGCTGATGAATCTCTGTGTATTGGAAACATATGGCAGCGTGTACACACCCGAGGTCAACAGATGGTGTCATTTGTGACAAGGACTGTGGCACATGGGAGACTGGCCGTGACTCCCGCCAAGGTAAATGTCAAAAAGAGGACATTTGCACCCTTATTTGTTAAAAAACACACACTGACCCTCTTCAAGGGTTAACGGCTCCAGCCGCTCCAACAAAAGGAGAGAAATAATAGAATAGCCTGCTGACAAATGTCAAGTCGCACAACCCTCCACTTTGGGCGATATGTCATTGAATGACGTGCTCCACTCCCCTTAAATATTGCTGGGCACTTCATATTTAAAAGGCCTCTCTCAACAAATCATTTCTGTGACAGGTTTAGTCTGTATGCCCCGAGAGAAACGTCTGAAAACCATGACATGTCTATGGCAACGCAAAGACTTGAGTGACAGAATAATTCTCTATTAATAGAGCAGGTCACTCAAAGACCCGTTTCTTCCTCGAGGCTTCAAACGACAATCAGCGGAGACGTTAAATACAAAACAGAACAATAAATGATGAAGGAGACGATCTGAGGTCGGAGGAAACCGGGCTCATCTTGTAGGTTATCAATTTGGGGCCTTTTGCATGACTTTGTAGAAGCAGCAAAAAGTCTTGATTCAGCTTTCACATCATTTCTAAAACAAAACTAATCTGCCTTTTCTGTTATTGTGGGAAGTGTGGGAAGACTCCTGAATAACTGCAATTCCAATTCAGACTATCGAGCATCGAGAACTGAGTTTGCAACACACTCTCTGGGTCAAAGGTCTCAGCAACGGTTCACAGGTTCACAGAGTTTCATGCTTCACCTGCAGACCAGGATTTACTATCCACACTGTACAGTACAAGCTGATTCCTTAGGTTGAAACAGGGTTTATCATGTATGTACCATGAAAAAGACCTCGGTCCCCTAAATACGCCAGATTTTTGTCATCAAGATCCTTAATGATTCCCTGTTAAGTTTGTAAAATGGAAAAAAAATGACCATACAAATTGGCAGAGATTGGTTTTCCCTGGTTTTTCTGTCCAGCACGACTGTGAGTAAGTATCTGTTTGACCGGCAGTTTGGTCCGGGACAAAGGATTTCGAACAAAATGGCTTAATTCCCAATAAATACGTTGAAATTCTAAGTGGTCCAAAACAAATCCCAGTGTTGGTGGTGATCCCTGCTCTACCACTTCTATTGAAAACCCTTAATTTGCTAGTTATTCCATCTGCAACTTCAGAGGCAGACGACCATGAACCAACTCAAGCTTACAAAAGCTAAAAGGTGCTCTGGTTTTCAATGATCCAAACACCTGAGCTCGGTCGTTCGGCTGCCAAAAAATAACCTCTTCTGAATACAGGTAAACCTTTGTATTTGTGACATGGTTGCTTTTGTGTTATAAATGTGTTGAAATAAGCGTTTTTGTTGTATTCGGGTCTTCAGCTCCACGTTTCTGAGATCTGCTGAGGGAGTCTTGCCAAAGTGTGTCACAGCCAGAGAACCACTGGGTTAGGGGGGGGAGGGAAAATATGGAAATCTCTCGGATGCTAGCTGTCAACCGCTGTATATTGTGGAGACTCGGTAAAAAGGTAAACAAAAGGGGGGAAATTGCATGGGACTCTGAATTCTAATTGAGAAATATTCCCTTTTGAAGTAACTTGGGAGATGTGAGAAGTGTTTTTGAGCTAATTACAGAGTCATGGCAGAGATCTAATTAGAGTGATGCTAATGAGCCTTGTTTATCCTTATCTGATGTCAAGATGGAATTGGTTGAAATCCAAATAAAGGTGCCGGCATTAGCATCTTGCCAAGTGGGTTAAGACATGTCGGCGATTCCATTGTTTTCAAGTGATGGAACTATGTTTTTACTGTGTCTCACTTGATAAAAATCTGATTTCACACGCAGCACCTTTTGCAACGGACAATAACATTTAAAATCTTATTTTTCCCTCCTCAGCTCCTGGCTTATTTTTAGATTATTTATCTCGCTTCAATAACAGACTGGCAATACAATGAATTCAGGGCATCTCATTTGCATGCTTGCATTGGACTATTTAAAAAAATAGAGAAGCACGTCCTGTTTGTTTGTCTCTTTTCTATTTCTCTGTGTGTGTGTGTGTGTGAATGTATGTGACTGTGGCGTAGTTTTAGAGGCTTTAAATTAAAATGCCTTCAGCAATCTGGATGATGTCTGCGATGGATTCTCAAGGGGGGTCCACAGATCAGGCAGAGCAACTCCAAACCCAAAAAAAGAAAGTTGATTATTCTCGGTGACCTTGAGCAAACGCGTGCAGACGTCCTGTTTAATAACGGGCTCATCTTTTCATTAAGAAAAACGAGAAACTGGAGATATTTAACTTTTCATCATTTAATATTTGATTCAGAAAAGTGTTCTGAGCTAAAAAAAGGGAAGCAAAGTAAATATGCCCATTGCGTGAGCTCCTTTGAGAACTGTACGAGAACAAAAACACTCCTGATCCTGATGAAAATCTTGCAAGTATTTGACAGATTTCTTACGGATATGACAACAGACGATAGGTGCGTTTGATCTCTGAGATTATGTCGCTAATCCTCTACAACCACAAGTAGAATTACACAGAGAGCAACAGTCCCTTATCTTCAAACTGCACCAAATTGCCCGCACAGAAATCGTTCTGCTGAATATGCTCTGATTTGGAATTGAATTTGAAATCCATTCATTATTATCCCTGGGAAATAAAGTGAAAATGTTTAACAATGTTAAAAGGAAGATAAAGGAAGGATTAAAAAATAATACTACATCCGGCCCATTGTCCAGATCTGGGCAAATATGTAAAAGCCTTTTAATTATGCATCTGTCACATCTCTCGTTGTTACCATGATTACATTGGTTTTCTTTTTTTTTTACTGATCGCTGTTGAAAGATCAGGCTTCAGCTCAAACTGTTATCGCACTAGTCCAGCTAAGAAATCCATAAATGTCCGTTTGACAGACTGACTAAGTGACTGACGTGGGTGTATTGCTTGGGACCCCAGGGTTAGTGCAGTGTCAACCAAAGTGCTTTGGATTAGAGGTTCTCCACAAACCCAAACCCTCACCAATTTATTTTAAACGGCACATGCTGTGCACAACTGTGACAACTTCAGTCGCACCGCAGATTGTTGCTTTGTGAGTTTGTAAATAGAACCCATTACCTTCATCGGGGCTGTTTTTACGCATGCAATGCGACGGGACACACTTTGAATCGGGTGGGGGACATAGTTGCTCTCGCTTTGACGGTGCAGCTCTCAAATCACAGAAAGTTGTTTTGTGACTTCGTCAATGGAACACGTTTTGCCCCCATCTGGTTATTTTCTGTCAGGCACCGACAGGCCCACTTTGAACGGGCGAAACACATACAGGACTCACTAGTATGTGAGAAAAAAGTTTAGACACATAATGGAAAGTTAACACAAATAGTGAAGCACAGATGTTGATCAAAATGAAGGTAAATCCAAAAACATGTTGCTCACCTCCGCCGATGAGTCACTGAACAGAAATGATCCTCAGCAGAACGTCTTGCACTCAGAAGCTTCACCGTGATCATCGCCGCACACTAACAGGTGTCGTCATAGTAACACCGAGCCCAAATTGAGTCGTGATTTTATTACAGGGGCATCGAGGGAAAAAGCCTTGAAAATAATCACAACACACCGTGTACACTGGCAAAGAGCAACTCAACGCGGCAGTTTGCTAAACACACCATCGCCTCGATAACAGTTGCAGCATTTAGATAACACCTGTTTCACGGCCTTGATAAGAGAAAATGTATGATTTCTATCTTCCAAACGCTGGCAGTAATTGCAGTATTGCAGATTGAGTGTAACACACAGAGACACGTGTCACAGAAGCCCTGGAAGGTTTGTTTAACTCGAGCTGCAGACACAAGATGCGCGTCAGCATCCTGACAATATGTCCAAGACAATATGTCTTTGAGCGACTGAATCTTCCCTGAAAAATTAAATTTGAGTGTTCTGGGTTTGGAGAGAAGACTTCATTGATTTCCCCTCCTTGGTAAATGAATAATTTCTTGTGGTTAGATGATTTAAAGACACATTGCAGGAAAGCGTCAACGGAAATGTGTGCATGATATACTAGAAATCGCTATTTTAGTTTTCTTTCAAATCAAATCCAGCTGCCTGTTTGTTTGTTAGTCTCCTAGCCAAGGTTTCCTTAAAAACATGATGAATACGTCAATGAATTCACCTTGTTAGGTGAAGGATGGAGACAAAAAACATGATGTGATTAAAAAGTCCCACATATTGTGTCAGCCCAAACAAATAGAGATGTGCTGCAAATGAGTCACCCTTTAGAGGAGCGGTAAATGGATCAGATCATCGACTGGGTCCTTATTGACTCGCTCAGCAGAGGATGTTATTCTTGAAGAAGTTCAATGTGCAGCAGCCATTAAGGGTGTGACAGTGAGTCCATCGTGTACTCATCCAGAAAAAAAAGAAGCTCCCAGGCAGCTTCCTGCTCAAGGTGAAGAAAACCGCATGGTGATAAAACCGAGAAACAAAAAAAGAACGGGGCAGTCGGGGCTCCTTCTTATCCAAATCCAAATTGAAATACTGCTTGTTTAAAGATTTCTTCAAAGTTAATATTTTACATAGCTATCTTAAATAGCCGTCGGAGTTCCTCTGTGAAGATAACCTTCCAACCCGGGCTGGGTATAAAGCAGCAGAATGATTTATGGTTTACACTGAGCCAGGGAGTTGAGAATTCCACGCTATCTCTATGTTGGAGTAAGATGTGAACTGCTAGTGATTTATACAACATTTCTTCTCGGGGGCCTCAATAAATCAAGACATCTAATTTGTACAGGAGTGAAATACGTACAGTACACTCAGCCATTCTCCGTAACACAGCCATGTGGCTCCTATGGCTATAAAGAGATTACAATGACATCCTTTACTCTTTGGTGACAGCTAACCCGGACACAGCCTTGATGCTCCTTTAAGAAGGTGTCAATGTCCCCATATGAAATACTTTATGAAGGTGAAAACATTATTTGACAGCGACTGGAGGATAAAAAAAAAAGAAGATTCATTTCGATAGGACAGTGTGATCCAACCAGCGCCCCCGGAATATCGGTTTGCATACAAGGTTCTTTGGAGGGAAATGAAGGCAGCAATCATATATCACAGTCAGGGATTAGTGGCAATAAACATTCATCTTCTCGCCCTGTTCAAGCGATATTCTAAAGTCAATGGATTAGGGCAGAGCATGCTTGTAATCACTAGTAGGAGATAAAGAGTCACATCTTCAAATGCCTCCAATTAGAGGAGATATACTACCTGTCAGGCTTTGGGTTGTGCTTATCATATCATTAATATTCAAGACTTCGGGAACATTTTTACTGAGATACACGGTGTGTTTTTGATAAAAAGCCGCCCCCCCCCCCCTTGTCTGGGCGGTTTTAAGCCGAGCTGAGTTCTGAACATGTTGACATGTAAACGTAAAGACTGAACCGAGAATCCTCCGGTGATCGATCAGTGTGTAATCCCCCCCAAAACAACCCGACTTTATTCAACGCCAGCTCAACAAAGAAAAACAAGAGCCGCCGTTGCATAATAAATACACGCGGTTTATCATGTCTGAAAAGTTGATGAATATCACACTCGGAGATAAAAAAATCCCCCCCTCGTTATCAAGAAAAAAACCACCGCGGTGCCGCGCTTCTTCTTATTCCTTTACAGTGTTGACACAAAGGCTTTAGAAGATAACCAGCAAGGTCTAATGCACATGTTCTCATTTTGCTCCGATGGGATTTAAGTACACAGTTTGACAAATGACACACAGGCTCAGGTGATAATTCACAACACTGTGGATTATCAGACAATTACAGTTGCTGCACAAACAACGCTGCGCAGGAAGCTTCGAAATTACAGAGTATAATGTGATGGACGTCTTTATTCCATTACTTTTACTCTTTGAATCAGTGAAGTTGTTTTATTATATTCTTTTTTATTAGTCTCTTTATTCGCATTATTTCAAAAAACTAAATGTTCACATAGCACATTGGGAAACATGCTAATTACATTTTTACGTGCGTGTTCCACTTTCACAAATAGAACTCGTATCTGAAGGGAGAACTTTCCCAAATATAAATTCGTGGAACAGGTGGAATAGCAGTCCAGCAGTAATGGCTGCATCTGGCGTCTCTATGTTGAGCAAACTGCCGGAGTTTTGGTGCAGATGGAAGCAATGAGGTGTGAGAAGTATTTCTGCTGACAGCACAATTGTCTTCAGGCACGAAGGTGGCAGCGGAGTAATGCTGCATGCAATTCATAAAATAAACAGGTAGACGTCTTCTGTGCTTCCACGGAAAATAGCAACAAAACTAACTTTATAGGACTTTTTTATGATGTTTGGATTTTGATTATCTTTTTATTTAGCAGCAGGATTGGAAATGTTTTACAGCCAAAAGCTAACAGCTCATGAGGACAGTTGACGAGCCATTAACAATAATGTACATTCTTCTGTTTGAGTCTCTAAAGACATATTTGTTTAAACGGGAACTGCTGCATCAAATATTAACTTTCATTTTGATTATTCTTGAAAAGTTTAGTCAGTTTTGTTTGGCCAACTGTTCCAAAACCCAAAGATAAGCAGCAAATTCTAACAGTTGAGACCGATGCAACTAAAAATGATTTTTCTCCTTTTTTGAAATCGTGACTGTCCGAATAGTTGACGGGTGATTTTCTTGCCAATCAACAAATGCATTAGTATGGTAATCCGACCGGCTTTACATTTTGTTGTGAAAGGTTTGGGGATATTTATGTATTTGGATTTTTTTCCCCTGGCTTCACCCCTTTTCCTCTATCACACAACACCACATGTCTACATTGATGAATAGCTCCTATTAGATACATTATCCTTGTGCGGTCCTGCAGTTGGAGGTATCGATTGTTTTGACTAGTGTTTCGTGTAATGCATTCAAGTGCAGGCTGGAAGGTCTTAAATCAGCAGCGATGTGCGGGTGTGTCCACTCCACATCCTGGATGTTAGACATCCCCACCAGCACATTACTATAATTGCAGGACCAAGTATGAAAGTTGCAACTTTGCTCAAAAAAATAAAGTTTTAAATTTAAATCAAATTAAGTCATGGCAGTTTTACCCTCAAGCTGATGAATGGAAAAAAACTAAAAACACCCCATGCTGGAGGCGAAAAAACACAGTAGTTATAAAGTGGAGAGTGTTCGAGTTGAGATTGACTCAGCCCGCAAATGCAACATGGCATTAAAATCTATTCAATGACCATTCATTAGTCAGTCAAGACAAACGCAAATCCTCAGGCAGCTCTCACCATCTTAATGTGCTCACTTATGAACAAAGACATTAGTGCACCATTCATATTTGATGTCGCTGGCTTTCTCCCCTTTTTTTGGGGTGATTATTTATACACATTTGTGTGTCCTCTTACCGAGGCCACCTCTCCCCCGAGAGATTGTTTTACAGGCTGTGACGGCGAGGCGGCCGACGGGGCCATTAGAGGAGCAGCGAGGGGTCTGGAGGTTGGCCACCAGCTGCCTTGCCCACGCTCTCAGCCCTTCCTGCAGGCCCCCGTCACAGCAGGGGGGGCTCTCAAGTGTCGCTAATAAAATTGAAGCAAACCTCTATCGCTAATGGACTTGAGATATCACTGCAATTGTTAGGGCAACTCCGTAAAGGTGAACACTTTGGAGGTTACGCAGCTGCATCGGAAAATGCTGCTGAGCCTTTTTGGAAAATGGACTTTGCACCATAATATTAAATATCTGTGGAAATGAAAAGAGAGAGAACTGAATGTTAAAAAGATTATTATGTGGGTGTGTTAACAGGTCAAAGTAAAGATGCAGTGGGTGAATTTTCAAGCAGCAATATATCCTAGAATGGCTTTTAGTATTTTCATTAAATAAATTCCTAAATTATGTTTGTGTGTATCCAGACTTAATTAAATCCATGTGTTTCTAACTCAATCTGACGCCATCCATTCAGCCATCAGAGGTCAGTTTTTAAGAGTTTGGTTTCAATCCAATTTAACAATCTAATCTAAGTATCTGCTAACAGGATATTAAGTTTTACATGGAGCAGGTTTTTCTTCCAGTCCAGACGTGAGCGTTTTGGACTTTCGAAGCCCAGAGGGAAGGTTTATTTAGATCCCGGCTATAGTTGAATCCGACAGGGCGATACACAAGGGGGGGTTCTCATTCATCACCGAAATGTCCATCGGCACTTTCCTATTAGAACCTGTCAGGTGGGCTGGACTCATTATTACATCATCATAATGGTGTCATTCCTTGAACTTCATCAGGGTAATTTCTGCCATTTGTCACACGGAGAGGGGACGTGCCTGTGGACAACGTCTGCATCCATACGAGGCTCAAACAGGAAGCACCATGTCCTCAATAGTAGAAGACGAACCAATGTATAAATGAAGTTATTTTGTATTGTTTTCAAATTGTGACAACTGCTTCATAATTGTGCTCTTTTATCTTGTCTCTAAGAAGATAAATAAATCCGTAATATAGGTCTGAACAACAGTGAACTAACCTTCAAGTATTAATACTAAGGCTCTAGATTTGTATTCGTACACAGAAGGTTTTTAAAACTTGTTTTTGCAACAAACATCCACCGGCTGCTGGTTGCAGGTAATTTTCAATCATATTACTACGTGTAAAGAATTTGAAAAATATTTCTGGTTTGTATAAGACTTCTGGCACAAATTCATTCGAGTGTAAATCAAATTCTTGTTGTAAATAACTCTCTCTCTCTCAAAAAGATTGATATTCACCCAATTCATTCTATGTGTTAGTTCTTTACCACAGTTTGGCTTATGGGCAGCTTCTTCTTCCACAAACCTTATTGTGATACTTTCCTAACAAAATAAATATTTGTCGGACTGAACACAACCCTTGAATTTTCCATTTCCAATACAAACTCATATTTTACCTGTGTTTTATGGAGGAATCGTGTGTAGCAGCCTGAGTTGAATCTCAAATTCATTATCCCACACAAATAATACAAGATCTGCACATCATTTACATTTTTTCCGTAAATTTTGAACAAACATGTCTTGACTCACCGGATCCAGGGGGAGCACAGCTGTGGAATAACTATGATCCTATTACAACACAACGCTCCTGTCAAACCAACTTTCAATTCAGGCTTAGAGGTAATGTGCTGTGCCACACAAGGTGGAGTTTATATACTGTTGCCTCATTGAAGCAATTTTTGTGTTTTTTAATACCTGTTTTTTAAGTATTATGTCTTGTTCTAATACTGAAAGTAAATTACCTTTACTAAAACTAATTAGCTGATAGATTCTACTACGCACCCTTGAAATAAGGAGGATTTGGGTGATATTCTATGCAATGTGTAGAACATCCTTCACATTAGACAACGGCATCAGATCTATTGTTAATTTAGAAATAATCATTGCAAATATCTGTGTTTGGTTGGTTATAGTATGTACCTTGTGTGTAGATTAATGTAAAATGCACTGTATGTAATAAATCAGTGAAATGAAAACAATATGGTTGTTCCTCACATTGAAACTGTCAATATGTAATTCAGGAATTGAAGGAATATGAGGGGAACTGTTAAGGTTGGATTAGTAATGTGGTCCATGATCCCTAATAGCCTAACAAAGAGTAAATGGAGAAAGCGTAACTGTCACAAAGGGACCGATATGCCTCTTTGAGCAAATCTACTGTGACAGGAGGCCCTGAAGTGTGCGAGGGGAGAAACCGGGGTTAGATGCACTCAGAGAACCCATTTAGATACTGGCCCCTGTCACCAAAAACACTTTTGTGCTCTCAAAGAAGAATTAATAATAAATGCCCGTGGACACAGATGGTAAGTTTCCCCGCTTAAAAGGCTGCATGTATTTAAACGCACACACGCCTAATACAGCTAATGCATTTCATCCTTCTCACTCCAAAAACATGCCGCTGACGTGTTTTTAAAAAAAAGAAACGTGTAAAGCTGGTGCATTAAGCTGGAGATGTTGACAATGCATCAACTAGGGGGAAATAAAAAAAAGAGCTATTACAATGTTAATGTGTTTTTAACTTGCGGATTCTGTTTTTTTGTCCATTAACACTGAATATGTTTGAATATGTAGGAAAAGTAAACATATTATAATGCAAGGCAATTTTATTCATAAAGCAACTTTTCACACACAGATTCAAGAAGCTGCACAGGGACATTCAAAACTTCACAGAGACAAGATTAGAAGAAATCAATTTAAAATCTGAGAGCACGATTTGAAACTATTGCAAAATGAAAGACTAATAAAGGCAAAATAACTAAAAAGGATGAATCTGTATTAAAATTTTAAAATAAATTGAGAGGGAAACATAAGAATCAGGAAAATTTGAGTCAAACTAATGGCAGATTCTCTAATTTGTGTTGATTTTCAGTTACTGTTATGAATTTGGCTCTTTACATGTATTCTCACCTCTGAGAGACCAGTTCAGGACAGTGGCTGAAACATTTTCCAGATGGGAAAGTTTCCCCGTGCTTGAACACTTTGATGTGAGTGAATCCGACAGCAGGGACACGGCGAACTGGAGGCTCGTGTTTAAACTTGCCATTGTGACACTGAGAGGATCATTTGAAGGGTGTTAGGTGGTCCATTGTGGATTGCCCGTGGCCACAGCTGTAACCACTGGTCTCATTTGGAACAGGAAAGACAAACATCCAGGATACGGAATATCTTTTTAATCGGTCCAAAACGCAGCTGGTACTCGTGAAATCAAAACTAAATAATCTACTTATACACAATATGTATATTATCTATGTTGTTTATGCCCCTTGATACCTTCCTGTGCAAATAGCTCGCACTTGCATCCCAGTATCCTGCTATGACATTTAAGTATAAATGAAAAACCATGTCGGACAATCGTTTAAATTGCTTCTGCCGATGCATTTTTGAGACGTGCAGGTGAGGAGACAGGCAGCACAGCTCCCCCCCGACTTGGCTCGCTCATGCAGCCACTATTGTAAGCACACCAGCACATTTACAGCATTAGTCACATCGCTGCTCGTGTGTCTGTCTGACAGAGAACCTGCAGAGATGAATGCAGCCGACCCATTTCTTTTCTCTACCCCCTCCGTCTCTCTCGCTCGCCACGACTCTCACCCTTTATAATAAGGTCAGTGGGGATGCAATCATACCAACATCCATTCAGAGCTAAAAAAAAAAAAAAAAAAAAAAGCAAGTACGTGTTTGACTCTCAGGTAAATGAAAATTCCCTCGGATCCCTCAAGTCGCACGTATTGCAGAGTTGAGCAGGGAGAGGAGCAGTCGATAATGAGGAGGATCCAGGGAGTCTGTGGGTGGTGAGTAAGGGCCGGGGTTGAAAGGTGGGAGGATTTTTGATAGCTGTGTGTTTTCAGAGCACTCGTAAAAGTCTGTTGTTTGCGTAGCTACTGTAAGTGTGAGAGTCACCGTCATCCATTATAGGTGTTGATAAAACCTTGATTCATGGGAATGATCTTTTATTATTGGCTCAGCGTGTGTCGCAGAATCAAGTGCGTTCTCTTCAGTTCATCCTTGAGTCCAACAGACAGTTTGAGAGACATGACCTCAAGGGGGACGTGGTGTCCACTGGCCTTCACTGTCATGTATGCACATTACTAAATGGTATTCTTAATTACTCAGGAAATTGTCATCATGTTATTTGTGCTGTCACTGTTTCGTGTAAAGCAGCAATTCAAGCTTCACACTCTGCAAAGTCAAGCACCTGCAATCCTGGAGGAAGAAATCCCTCAATAAACACGGATGACATCCATCAAACAATGGTTCGACAGTGCCTGTTCAAGTAGATTTAAATAAATGGTTCAAGCACATCGGGTTAGTTCCCTGATTTGCTCTACGCTGATGAACACAAGATCCGGAAAATACGCCGAGCACACTTAATTGAATCTCTGCTCTCTGGGAATTATCCCGTGGAAACATTTGCGTTGAAGCGGGTTTGATTTTCAAACGTCAAGAAGTTGGCAGAGAGAAAAGCTGCTCGTTCAGCAAATGCCTTCGGGCAAAAGAAGAGAACGCGGCAAACAATAGAGGAGGAAGAGGACGAACCCGGCAGAGTGGGTACATGATTTACAGCTCATCCTCAGCTGCTTTCACGCCGCAGCTCCAGGTTTTCCAGAGGGGTCCTTAGATCCAAAAAGGTCCTGAGCTCATCTGATGGGGAAGCATCGGGGACTCCAAGCTATGTTTTATGGCATAAACCAGAGACAGTACATAAAGATGGACGACATGATAGCTCCCTAAAAGTGAAGACAAATCATATTGATTGTCCCCTGGTGTTTGTCTGCAGCACAGGTCATAAACCCTGCCTCTTCCATGTTGGTGGATGGGACATGGACCAAATGAAAATAGTATTTGATTGTCATTTTAGCTAGTTCTTATCCCACTGATGTATTTTCAAGAGTTCATTGCTCCAGAAAGTCTGGTTTTAATTTGTTATTATAAAACAACAAACAAGAGGGACAATAAGATACTCCGACATGAAGGATGTTTAACATCTGGTGAGATTTTAAAATGTCCCCCAAAACCTGTGGGATTATACAACGCTTCCTTCAACCAACAAAAAAAAAAAATATATATATATATCAAAACATATAATCGGATATTAGCAATACACAAAGGCCTTCTGCACAAGAAACCATTAAGGCAAGAATAGAGAAACACCTTTTCTTGTCTGTCTTTAGTCCCCTCGGTGATGTGCAAGAGCACTTAACCTGCCAGCAGGGCGCTCGGCGGGGTTTCCACCTGAACACAGGGCCTGTCACGAAAGGGAGGTCCACAGGGACAGAAAACAAAAGGGCACGGGCACGCAAGGCCAGACACAATCTGTCCACCTCTGCACTTACACAAGTAGACACCAGTGACAGGCAAAGAGGGGTTCATGTTCTATAAGAGTGCTGAGCTCCACAAGAGATCTGCCAGCGGCACATATAAACATCTGACCACAGCAGTGACTGCTCTATACTTGTTTGAATATCTTCCTGCACACACACACACACACACATACACACACGCTACAGTTATTGTGTGGGTGAATGATTGATGAAAAAAGGGTAGAAGCCAGAGAGTCTTGACAGTAGATATAAGGATTTTTTATTGAGTCCCTTGTACGTATGCCAGACGAATATTCAGTGAGGAAATCAGAGCAAAAGACAAAATGAAGAAAGTCTTTTTGGAGATTAAAACACAAAGGCAAAGCCTGAATGCCTGAGGTGATGAAACTAGCAGCGAGACTGTCCTAGAAAGACTTTAATCTCAATATAAAAGACTAATCTAATGGAAAGAAGATATTTGTCTTCTTTATATTTCAGCTTTGTTAAAGATTCTGCAGGGGGGGGGGACACACGCTGACACTTATTCCACATAACAATTGCACCTTATTTCAGTAGCATGCACCAAAGCAAAGGGCGGAGAGACACGGACAACACTCCACATCAAACTTTAACAAAACATCGCTTCATCTTCCAAGGACATGACAGGGACGTCGATGTTGCAACAATGACTTAACCGTCCTGAACCTAGTAAGTGCTCCAACAAATCAAACCATGTATTGGGAAATCTGTCGTAATACCAGATGGCTGCAGCGACAGTATTTCTGAGAGAAAAAGGCAGAGACGGGCAACCTCGGCTGTCCCTCTCTTGCCAAGACTGCTGCAGAGAAGGGGACTCTGGGGAGGCCTGATGAGGCCATTCAATCGCTGAGGCCGACGACAGACAATGAGGATCATGTCTAGAGGACAGAAATAGAAGAAGAAAAAAAAAACTGAAGAAACAAAAGAAACGAAGGCGGCCCACAGCGGGCCATCTGTGGTTGCCCATAAGCCACGACTGTAAAGATGGCATACTGCGTCAGATATTAAAACAGTGTTGTGATTCAGAGAACAGAGAAGGTTACTGGAAGAGCTCCGGTTCCAAGAACCTGTGACAATATCAAGTAGGTGTTCCTCCTCTCACGCTCTGTCTGGTGCGGTTGTAAATATCACCTTCGTAAAGTATATTTATCAGTATTGCGTTTGTCTTTGTTTTCACGTGTCAAACATTGAGTCTCTGTGTATGTACTTCTGTGTTTTTATGTGTATCTGTGTGTTATTTGTATGTTTCTAACCACCAACCTTGTTTTACACTCACACACACACACATTCATCTATGTGCAGCGCTTTTTTTCTATCAGCACAGCCGCCCGGAGCAATTTGGGGTTCAGTGTCCTGGCGTTCACAGCATGTTGGCAGAGAGGTCTCCTCGTTTCAGTATCAGGGATTGAACCACAGACCTTAATGGACGATCTGCTCCAACCCCTGATGGTTGAATCTGGCACGTCTCATGCTTGTTTTAGCATTGTTTTAAATCTGCACAGGGCGACTCAAATTCACATTTCAAGCATGTGTAAAGAAAAGATGAACAGACTCTTAACGTGATGTTTCTGGCCGTTGCTGGTGGAGGGGGATGGGGATGGGGAGGGGCGGTTCATCATTGCACACACATGCAATTTCTGCTGGCAGTAAAGGGGGAGTGGGTGGAGGAGCAGACACAAACAACCAGGCCACTTTCAAACTGTCAGAGATGCGTTTTAAATTGAAATGATAGACTCAAAAGGCCGGATGGAATCACAGTGAAATGAGTATAAAATGAAACAAAAGGGTGCATCCAAACCTTTTTTTGAAATAATAAATAGGTGGCATAACTTTATGCTACCTGACATTTCTGGGGCTTTGAAGCTTATTGGAAAGTTTCAGGTGAGAGGTGTGAAGAGCTCGTGCAATATCCGTGAAACTAATAATTGCACTAATTGCAACAACATCAGCAAAATGTGTCTCCTCCAACACGTCTCCCTGCTGCAGCCGCCTCCTTCTCCCATCCCGTCCCCCTGAGGTATGGCAGCCTGTAGTTGACACAAAAACACATTTTTTTCCCCCCCATGAATGGTTAAGAAAACCTAATTAGACACAAGATACAAGGAAAACGTGGAAGGACATCGCATGGTATCATGATGCAAAGTGCTGTAATAACAATTCGGCTTTGTGAAGTCGCTGTCTCGGCCGAGGGAAACATTGCTGTATCAGCCTTTTGTGTGCGCTCGCTTGTTGTGCTGTTCTCCCTTTCAAATGACAAGCCAGCACAGTGACAGGAAGGCAGTACAGTACGGAAAAACTAATATGTTTAGTTATATATTTATACAATGGTTAATAATATTAGGATGTTGTTTTATTCAGCCCGTGTAGACCAGGCGCACAACAATAACCGGGCTGGAAAAGAGCCACGGTCTTAAATAAGCTCACAGACATTGTGGGGCTGGACAGGCGTCGTGTTGTCAAAGGCCCACAAAGTTGTGTCAGTTGTGTCCAATGGTTTCTTTTTTATGCAATTCTGAAAGCAACTTTATTGAATTTGGTGTCTCTGCTCTCCTAAATTTCAATGTTAATGTTACAGCTTTTGAGGAGCGCAGTATTTCTTCTTTGTGGATACTTTGCTCGGCTCCTCATTCAATGTGGAGGAGGTGAACGATAAGATAGAACTGCACGGTACTGGGAAGTACTACCACAATGACGACTTCCCAAATGTTTAGAGCTGTTTTCACACAGGAACTCTGGAAAATGGGGTCCAGACCTTTTCGGGACTTTGCCTTTCACATATGAAGAAGAAGCAGGAGATTTTCCGCATCAGACTCATTCACAACAACAGGGAAACGTAACATTCACACAAGGGGTGGAGCCTGGGTAGAGCAGAGGGAGTGTGGACAACTCACGTCGGCCCTTATCACCAAAAGCTATTAAATCTTGTTGTGTTTCTCAGTTGACATCTTTGTTGCCATCCTGAGACAGTTGAATTCATATTTAAGGTGTTTTATTGTATATCTCGTCTGTCGCATGTTGAAAAACCTCATCAACAGTGAATTTCTCTGCTGCAGTTTCACATAAGCTCACTCTCAATTTCTGGACAGTTTACCAGGGGGCCAGGCAGTAAACGAAGTTTCCGAAACTTCAGTGCATGTCTGAAAGCAGCTCAACTTCCACTAACAAGGTGATAAAAGTAAAAAAATGAAAAGCATTCTCATAGGAGAAAGTGTTAAATTGATTGAAAATGGATTAATATAACAATTGTTTAGTCGATCAACAGTAAATCAGACTTACTTGACCGTCCAAGTACATTTAGTGACCCATTTTAGTTTGTTTTTATGCCAAAATGGCTCATTGATTGACTGGACTGGACCGAACTCTGCCCCTCCCACTGCTGTTGTTGTGCTTCTGTCAGACGGGCCAAGATTAACTGCTCAGATGATTGAAAAATAATTGGTGATAAAGTGATATTGAAAGTAAAAACTAATTCACTAATCCATGTTGGGGGCAAACTGCAACAAAAGCACAAGCGCGCGGCGTTAACATTAGCTTACACGTGCACATTTCAGCCATTCGGGACAAATATTAGGCGAATAAAGGCACTATGCAAACACAATGCAATTTCCATTCTTCGTGATTCAAATGGTTAGAATTGATCCCCCTATGCGGATTTTTGCAGGGCAGCATATTGGAGGGCACGGTGCCCTAACAGGAGGGACGAGGCACGCAGATCTTGGCCGGGCTTCAGACAAAAGGAGACAAAGCTGGAGGGGTTGTAATTGTGCAGCCAACTCTGATTCATCAACTTTTTACAGTTCAAATAAAAGTGTGTGCGGCTTGCCAGCTTGATTATCAGATGGCTCCCGCTGCATTAGAGAAGATGACATGCTATATTTTCTCTGATGTCTGCGCACTGCCTGGGAACCACTGGTCTTTTGAAGATGGGATTAAAGTGCACTCTGTGTCACGGCCTGCAAATATATATTTACTATTAACTAGGAGCCGAGGCACACTTTTCCATAGGCTCCTGATTGGAGCTGAAGTGCTTTTGGTCTTTCAGTTCAAGCGCGTTCCAGTGTCTGACAGTCTGTCGTGAATCTTTCTTTTATGTGTAACTCTGGAGATTTAAGAGCAATTTAATACCCAAATAACTATCAACCCTTTTGCTAGGTGCTCAAACTGTCGTGTTCAACACATAATGTAATTATTCAAAGTAAATTATGTTATGTTATATGTAAAAATGGGCATTACTGAATTGCTGCAAAATGCTGTATCTGCACGCACTTTAATTAATTTTGTCACTGTATTGAAATAGTTTTCTGCCACTTCACGTTTTTGATTAACAGACACATTATTTCACGTCTTGTTTAATTGTTACGTGGTGATGATGGTGTTCAAACACACGTGAAGAAGGAGCAGCACAGGTACGAGTTTCTGTTTTTCTTTGTTCTGTTCTGTTTTAACCGACTACACACTGTTCTAAATCTTTATAAGCTTTTACCTACTTAAAAATAATGTATTCCAAACACAAGAGTGAGATGAATGTGGCTTTACGGATACGACGTAAAACATGAGCCTCTTTCTGTTGTTTTTTTTAAAATCCCATCTTGTGACAGTTTTGCTGCGGCAGCATCCTGGAAGCAATACAAGGTCCTTAAGCACATCTCTTGGTGGGGAACACGGCCATGTATTGGCTTTTGTGACTGAACATTAACTGGGAATATTGACTTGGTTAACGACTGTTTATAAGTGAGTAAAAAGGCCCGAGAGGCATTTAGTGTAATAAACTGGACGAAAGATAAATAATGCACTTGCACACGTTCATACAATGATGGTGGTATTTTCTTTTACTTAAGTGCTCTCAATGTTTGAGCCTTCACTTTTACAACGGATACCTTCGCTTACGACAAATCGCCACTCGAAGGTAGCTGAAGTGCCTCTAAAGGGCTGAAGGTTGAATAGAAGAGGATTCTTAGCGCCTGCTCAGAGTATCATATTAAAAACTCTGCACTATGGGTTGTATATTCGTTTCTCCACAGGCACCCACACCGAACACAGTGGGGACCAGGAAATCACAGGCCTGAAACCCATGCTTGTCCAGAGAAGGTCATGGAGCGGAGAGTGCATGTGCTTCCAAAGGCAGGCTAACTTGAATAGATGAATGCCAAGTACAGGGTCGGGTTTTATTGCCGTCTTTTTGCAAAAAAGGACAAAGAAATAAAAGTTCTAAGTGATGTTTTCAGTTATCCTCCATAACAAGGTTGATAAACAATGTGGACATAGCATGCTATAGCTAAAGAAACAGACCTAATGGTCGTATCATGTTGCTTTCTGTCCACCGCTTCAAGATATGTATCTGTTTGCACATCAGCTCAAACGGACATAAGTCTGATTTTGTACGAGGGAGCTGGCAGGGTGAACTCTGTTTAATGTCCAGTTTGATTGATTTAATTGATTCGGACATTTGTGTCTCGCGTACGGCTCCTCTGGGTAATGTCTGGAGAAGTTCAGGGCTGCAGTAGATATCTGAAAGCTGTCTGTCTGTCACAAGGAGGACAGCCTCCGCCTGGTTTGTAACAAACTACTGCTCGGCCTCCCTGCCACTCGCCGGACGGAGTAGATGCAGAGAGAGGCGTGTCTCCCACCAGCAGGGGAGGATTGGTGACTAGCTCCTACGGAAGGTCGCTCAAAGAAAATTACCTACATTTGTCACCAGGTTGTTTATACAATAATATAAACTATTTCCCTTCAATTCATTCTCAAAGAGCGATGGGGAAACAATTTTTCTCATCTGGCCGAGCAATGATGCCACTTCAGTCAATGACAAAGCTCTCAGCAGAAGAACGGCCTCGCTTGACAATGAACTTACTCAATCGCTGACGTTTGTGGATGTAGCGCTGGACCTTGACTGGTGCAACCAACAAGTACTTCAACTGTGTGGGAGAAACCTTTTTATACCTACGTGGATGAGCTATGCTTCAGTGGAAGTGGAGGCTAATGCTCATTCTCTTTTAAAACAGTAAAATTGAAATTGTAAACTCTTATGAGCCACAGTTTGTAATAATTTTTAGTATAGATTTGCGTGTACATCCATTAAAATGTAAATTAGACACTGCACTTAGCAGTTTACCACACGCTTAGTCAAGCTTGTAAACACCACGTAAAGAACTCCCATTATGTTTTATTTGTGTAGGGAAGATAATCCCATTATACTGGTGTTAGTGCACTCCCTGTGAACCAAAATCATTTGACAATTGAGTGAATGAGCATCGCACTATGCTTCACTAATTGAAGTCCAACCAACTCCACTTGTGGCAAACCAATCACAAGAAAACAACAGGAACAACAGCGAGGCCATCCTAACTCCGGCAGCACAGGAGAGCAGGCGCCACTATCCTGTCATCTTAATAATTGCAGGACAAGCACGACTGGTACCAACACACCAATGGTCCCCGGTCTCAGCAGCTCATTAGAACGAAGCCCAGTGGAGCTCGTTAGAGGATGAGGGGAGACGCAGTAAATAAGGTTAATTGGCCGATCTGTCAGACCCAGGAAGATGCTCGCGCTGACACGAAACCACCGGAACATGATTTCACCCTTTGCGCCCGCACCCGTCCCCTCTTGTTTGCGTTCATTACAATTTTTTTGGAGCGTGACACAGTACGTAGCGGTGGAGACTTGGACCCAAGTGTGCAATGGTAAAAGCACAGGTGATGGAGGGGAATCAACCTGAGAGTTTCCATTCTGTACGATAGCACTGTGTCACATCCACTTAAACACAGACTGTTGTTTTGGAACATACAGCAGAGAGCTGTGTGCTTTTGAACTGGTTAGTGTTGAGAAGTAGGGCGGTAGATATATATATTTGCATATGTTACCAGTATGAAAGTTTGCATTTTTCAGCTTTACCACCGATTTCGCAAAAAAACAATTTGTAAATGTGTTAATTTTTTGTTTTTAGTGAAATACTATAGATGCCATGAGGAATTGATAATATTATGAATTAAGCCCTCTCACCTGCTTCGGAGGAGACCTCGAACACAAGTCACTGAGCGAAAGCACTTGAGAGAAATAGCCTCGGTGTTAATGAGACTGATACGACAATTACTTCCAAGGGTAACTCATTAGTTCTGAGTGAAAAGAGAGGACAGGATAGCACAGGGCTGGATGGTTTAATATGCATTACATTAGGATGCTCTGCATTCGCTCTTCTTCGCGCTCCCATTTGTTTTTACACTCTCCATTGCATGAGTAAGGCATTGTAACGGCTAATGGAGGCTATAGTTTGGGTTTTCCTTGCAAGATTTTTGGCTTCTCCGGTAAATGACAAAAGACGGTTAATTAAAGGTCCTGTCATGTGGGAAATGTATCTATCCTCACGTTCACTGAGCCAATCACAGCCCTGCGAGGGGAAAGTAAAAATCTAAAAAGGAAGCTGCAGCTCGTGTGGCTTGATTTCAGAGGAATACTGAGGGAATTCACCATTATGGATTGATCTATTAAAGCAAAAGAGGAAAGAAAAATCATTTGAGATTACTATCCCCGATGTTGAACATAAAAAAACTCCCATAAAATGTACCTGTGTGTATTTTCTCGAAGACCTGGCACCCAAAATAAATTTAAATTTAATAAATCTGTCCAGTGCCACACTCACGGCATGGAATCAGCTCGTAGCTTTAATTGGATAAAGAAAGAAAAGCAAACACATTAAGCTCAGAGAAGTATTATATGGTTAGAATCCCCCCCCGAAGAGTTTTCCGAATCCTTCTGCAACACTTCTCCGACTTTGCCAACGAGCTCACACTCAAAAATAGAGGAGGAAAAAAAACCTTAATGGTTTGGTTTCACATTTTAACCATTTCCCCCAAAAAGTGTTGAACAGTGACTGAAAAGGAGAAACTTTTACTATAGCTTCAACTACATTATCTCTACCCTCCTGTATCCACACTAACTTAAGTGTGTTATTTTTTTTTACCCACACTGGGTCATTTTCATTGTTGAGATATAATTCTGTTAAGGCGCTGCTATAAACAAACAATAAAATGAGCTATGTTAATGGTATGGTAATGATGTCATATTTACATTTCCCTGAAAACTAACATCTTGGTTATTACAGGGAACCCTGAAAGGTTTCATTAAATGAGGACCATACAGTAAAGTAGCCATGTCCTACTTATGATAATCAAACTGTAATATATTCTCAAATACATGCTCGCAAATTATATACTGCAGCTTGAAAGACAAATAAAGATTCCTCATTTTTAATTCATTTTCTGATGCTGCATTGGCACCAAGTGTACATTTAAGTCCCTGGCTGGTCTTCATGCTACACGTTCAAAAGGAAAGTCAAAGCATGTGCTCGATTTCCTGTTAAAAAATAATTAAAAATCAAGACAGAAACTTAATTATTGAAAAGAATGGAAAAAAACTACATTTTCTGAATTTTAACGCGAGCTTTAAGGCATGCTCCTGATTCTCGTGGAATAATTAGAACAGGTAGATACCGATGCAGTAATTTTACTTTCCATGAGTTGGGAGCCAGGACTATGGATTTTCCCCATTAGCTGATATGGCTTTGATGTTAATTTATACAGCTGGAAATCTGCTCGTCTCCTCCGAGTAGAAATAGATTTTGAACCAATGATCAAAGCGCCCTGAAGAGTTCTCTCTCTCTCACCTTCTAGTGTCTAATCCGTCTGCATTTAAGGAGTCTGTGTAGAACAAAACAGCCGGTCGCATTATAAACTTTAGTTTCGACCTGCAGTTACTTTAAACTTGGGAGAGATATTCTTGTATCAAGTGTCAGACCCCTGAGAGAAAAGCTTCATGTTGATTTAATGTAAAAAATAAAACATAGCATGTGCTGTAGTTAGGATGCACAATGCAGAAAATATAAGACGACGTGAGCATATTGAATAAAAAACCCTCTTTCCACTTCAGTGCACATCAATATACCGGCCGTCTTATTGTGATATGAAATATGCATCCACAAGCAGATCGTATACTTTGACCCGTCGTGTCCTAAAGATTCTGCCCCTTGGAAATGATGAGTCCCGCCTCCAATTAAAATGAGTGATTCACGAGTCAAAATGAAGGGTTTGAGCCATGTAGTTAATTTATGTCACCGCAGAAACGTACAGCCATTCATAACAAATCCGTTCACCTCCTATAGGACCTTAATGTTTTAACGCCTCCCATTATGTTGTATAGAAATAATGAACCTGGCTAAATGTGCCTGGTCCCAGATCCCAAACTAAATCATTTTTTTAATCAAGTGAGTGCGCTCTCTAATAAACACTTGTGCTGAGAAGTGCGAGACTGTGTGTGACCCTTGGGTGCTGATGTGTCCGCCAATGCTTTTATTTATGCAGCCATCTTGTGATCACGCCCCAATAAATCCTAGGTTAAACTTTAGAGGCATTCATGTTGAAAACTTAACTGTCACCTGACAGCGGGCAGGGAAGACTTTATGAGCTTGAGGAACAAAACCATATAAAATACCCCATCGTTTAATGACTAGTGGATTAAGAGGGATGCATCAATAGGGCTATTAAGACTCCCCCGAGGCAGACACTGCAGGACTGATAATAAATCAATAGTTTGCCATAAATTGGCTATACTAAATACTTGGGCATCAGGACTGTGCAATGACACTTTGAATGTTTGGCCTAAAGTGCTTAAAAAGGAAAAACAAGATAAGCTGGCATTACTTCGGCAAATGTCACGAGTGGAGACAACTTGCAGCTAATGTCAGGACACGTTTTTTTTTTTTTTTAGGAGCACAAACCTGAATATTTCCTAAGGCAGTATTCACAAGCTTGAATTTATTACAACAAATTATGCTTGATTTATGGTGATAATTCAAAAGTCATGAAGAAGTTCTACTCCAAAAATACCACGTATGAATAATCAGAGTACTTGCTAAAATTCACAGCTCGCTGCTAAAACACGAGTGACACGGTAAACTTTGTATTTCCAGAATGAGGAATTTACATATTAGACGATGAAGTAGGTCAATGATCTCACCCCTGTGGTGGAATCACAGAAATAACACTTCCCTGATAACCCGTCACCATCCCCCTGCTTCCCTTTGGCACCATTTCCTTTTCAAAAGGGTCAAATCCAAAAGGTGTAAAAATACGTCTAAGCTCAGTTAAACGACAGGAAGGCAGTCAGGGTCAGATGTGTCAGGTTCAGGGACACACTGTAAAAAGAGGCTTTTTGTCAGTTTTACACCCACATTTAATATTGCCAGCATTCCTGCGTGGAGTGCCTCGCCACCCACCCAGCTGATGACACAACACGGAATCTAAATCAAGTATTAGCTTCTATTCGGGAGCAAATCGTCCGTGAGAAGGTTCAAAGTGTTGAGTGGCAGCAAAGCAACGAGAGAGCAGATAAAAGGTTTGAAATATGCAGAGAGCAGTTTCACACAAACTGGATTCCAAATAAAGTGCTGACAATCAATGAAGCGACCGACTTGTCGTTCCCAGCAGAACGCGGTGGGCGGATTATAAGAGGAATTCAACAAAAGGACCGTTAATATAAAACGTTTTTACACTACAAAGTCCCAAACTTTAAAAAAAATGTCAACTCCTCCACGTTTTTAATCGTCAATAAAGATTTAAATATATTTCAGGATAATCTTGGGTAAGAGTTTATTGAATATAAAGCAATCATGTGATTCAATTTTTACGCTATTTTATCCAAATATAACTGCTCACACACAGAAATAACCACAGAAGAGGCGTAAGAAGTGATTCCCGTGACTGTGTGACACTGATGTGCACGAAGTGAAAGTGTCATGTTACTGTAAATTTCTTTCTCATGCACCGGCTGCTGCAGATTGTCTCCGGTATTGAGATGCATGGGGCTCGATAGCTGGAAGAAAGCAGAAAGCTCTCGCCACTGTTTTCCATTCAGCCTCAAATGGAACACCCTCGTGCTATTCATCATGCGCTACTCAATTATGAATGTCTGAAAACTTGAACGTGCTGCAGTAATATATTTGCAGGGGGATAAGGGGGAAAGGAAGGAGCTGGGCTCACAAAGCCGGAGCAAGTCATCCCGCTATTGGAAAAACGCAGAATGGATTCTTTGGGAAGTCGACTTTGAAATGAAACACTTTCTCATCTCTGAAATATGGTCCCATTCACAGCAAATACAAATCACACTCCTCCACGTTATCTCCTGTTATTCATTTAACGCTCCTCAAGGATGTATGCAAGAATACCATGAAGTGCTGCTCAGCCAGAGGGGGCGACTGATAATGCCTTTAAAAGCAGATGCATTATGGTATGCACTGCCCCTCTGGTTAATTTTCCTTTTGATGCCTTAATATATGGCTAAATAATCAGGGCAGACTTATCATTCCAGTCATTGTCCTCTTGCAGGCCTAACTAATAACAGTGAATCAGCCAAAGCCACTGGGGTTCCCAGACTTAATTACTCAGGCTCTCTTTGTCTAAAGCAGCTCAATAGAAGATCTAAAGCAGCCTTAGATGTGTCTGATCTGATCTTCTAACTGTGATGAGATTTCACTTCCTTTATGGCTCTAATTACTGAAATTAGATCTCCAGCAGAGAAGTCTACTGTATGGAGCTGCAGCAGGAAGGCGCTTTATCTCTGGAGCCGGAGCCAAGTCTCTTTTTTGTTCCTCGCCTCTTTTGGAATGTGCCCATTTCCTCAGACACACGGATGGTTTCTAAGATGGATCCTCGGTCGTAAAACAATACGTCAAAAGATGCGTCTTTTTCCCTTTTTAAATTCTATCATTGCTCTCTCTCTGCAGCGTCCCTTTTGCTCCTCACTGGCCCTAATTTGCCCTACTTCTAAATATGAATGATAAAGGGAAGGGTCTGATACTTGGAAGTGAATGGCTGTAGTAGTCCTTGACCCGGGGTAGCAGAACCTTGCCATAAGCTTAATCATGGGCTCTCGTTATCAAGTACATACATAATTAAAATCTAAAAAACTCCTGCTTCAGAACAGGTTTGTCCTTGGAGGTTTAACATTTTAATAAGATACTCAGAGGGCCAATCAGGGTCTTGCTCCCTTGCTGGTTTATTTTTAAGACTTTCATCCCAGCGTTTTATTACCTCTGCCAAAGAGGTAATGTTTTTGCTCCTGTCTGTTTGTTGGTTGGTTTGTGAGCATTATTTTTGCACAAACTCCTGCATGGACTTCCTCATAATTTGAGAAAGAACTCGTTAAATCTCAGAGCAGGAGCGGCTCGATCCAGGAAATGTATTTTTCACCGTCTTTAACATTTTGTGACATTTTCATTGACCTTTTCTTGGTAATGATTCGGTGATTTTGATGAATCTTACATATTTAGGGGACTGATATATAGATGAGCATTGTGATGCAGCTTGACTGAGTTTAAGGGGACTGTTGGGCCTTGGTGAACACTGTACTGACTGATCTCCTCCATTACAGTTAGATTTAACATTTCAGCAGTTTATTAGCCACTATTTTGGTTTGATAATATTCCGAGGTTGAGATGAGAAACCACAGTTTTAAAAGTAAAACAAATCCCAGCCACACACACATCATCACAGTGCTAGGATGTCGTATTCATAAATTATAATTGAGTCCAGAGTTTCACTTTTTCAGTTTTGAAAAAAGTCCACAAAGTGAGCCTGCTCATTTTGCTCAAGCTGATTCAAGGGTTATTTGTTCCTTTATTGGAATTTCAAATGTAAAGCACCGCAGGCATTTGAGAAAACAGCTACAAGCTTCGCCGTCAGCACAACACTTTAATTTATCAAAGACTTTCTTATGCACAAGCACACCGACACTTCTCCACTCAGTGTTAGACGCAGCCGCACCGACATCAGATGCTGCAAATCTGCGGGTTTATGTTTTCTGTGTGAAAATTGAAGAAAGTCCAACATCCAGAAAGGCTGGGAACTCCAGGTGGTTGATGATGCAGATGTGGGGGGTGGGGGTGTGGGGGTGGCATCCTCTGACTCAGTACACATCCTGTTGTTGTGTAATCGAGTCCTCGGGCTCACAGTTCAACATCTGGACCAACAAGTCACCTGAGCTCCCCACAAATGTCCCCTCTTTCTTATCCTTTGCCTGAGCCTGTTCAATCTCTATTTACCAAAACTCCTCTGTGTCCTCACTCACTCATTCATTAAGACTTCCTTTGGTCCCCCTGGCCTTTACTTCAAATAATCCGAACTCTCCCTTTAAATGCATATCGATTCTGAGTTCATCCTGAATGCTGATACATTTTTTAAAAAACTTTCTTCCAAAAAACCCAGGCCGAAAAAACTATTTCATTACGTGATAATTGATTAAAGGCTGCTTTCTACAGTCCACAGATTTCTCCAAGCTGCTATACAGAGTCATTATTCACAGACACACTTGATTCAGCTGTGGCGACGCTCGAATGGGACTCAGTAAAATAGACTCAACATAGATTTAATTCTATAATTTAAAGGCATGTTGGGACCCGGCGTGTTCTGAGAAGTTTGTTTCAACTATAGATGGTTTTCTTTATTGCTTTGGTTTCTTCTGGCAGGTAAACAATGGGAGTGAGACGTCGGCGGCAGCACATAAACCCACTGAGACACCTGTAAAGGATTCTTGGTCGTCCTCCAAAAGGACGTGATTAAACACTTTATGAGGGGCCAAGGAAGCAGGTGGCGTAAATTAACCTAAGGAGTAATGACAGTTAATAACGGCTGTAAAATTAAGTAAATCAACATTTAGGTTTTTATTGGGGTTGTATACATAACGACATTAAAAATACCATCACAGAATCTGGAGGAGCTGACGTGAGCAGCGAGGAGATATACATGTGTGCATTGAGAATATTCAAATCAAATCGCGTGGCTTCTCAACAGCAGCCTTCGGGGGACAATTTGTCTTCTTGTTCTGCTTTGTTAAGAGAGAAAATAACAACCGAATACAAGATTTATTTATTTATCTATTCACAGCTATGCTGTAGCATATTTGCAATAAAAATGTGTCATTGATGTATATTTACCACAGCTGACTTACTATTCTGGAAAGCAATAATGTCTTCCACAGTGAAACAATTCGGAAAATTGATGGTATCAATATTAGACTACTTTTTTCCCTTCCCTCCGGGACCGAGTCGATTCTATTCTCTCCTGAACAAACAATGTAGGTATGAAATAATAAGTGTTCCTGCTGAAGAGGTATCACAGGTAACAACACGGCTCTTGGTCCAAATGGAGCTTAAACATGCCTCGGTGCCGGGACTTCGCTTCAGCTCTATTTGCCAACATGATCAAACATCTGGGACCCCCCCCGTGACACCACTGTGTCCCAGATGTTTTGGTGAAAGCTGTTGGTTGACACAGGGCAGAGAGTGTTGCTGTTGACTTGTTGAAAAGGACTAATGCCCTTAGTTATCCACCGTGGTTCTGTGCCTGCGCTACATCACACTCAGATACTTAATTATACATTTATTGAGAATAATATTCAGGAAGTCTGTTTATATCACCAACTCGAGAAATGCCTGTGAATCTTGGTAGAGTCAAACTGTTGGGTTTCAATCCTTTAGGCAAAAACAGAAGAACCAAATGTAAAGTCTTGTGATTATTTGCTGAAACCAAGAGACCAGAGTGATCGATCTGTTAGAACGAGTTGAGGGAGTGGAGGCAGCAAGAAGACAAGAATAAGTAAACCTTTCAACGGAGTGACGAAGAAAGAACAGCGAGTCAGAGAAGGAAAGTTGAAGCGCTTACTACTTTTTCTGTAGTAAGTGCTTCAAGTCAATGTAACTGGTCCCTACTAGTCCCAAAGCAAAAGGTGTAGTAAAAGAATAATCTCTAAAAGAAGTAACAAGTAAGTAAAATGCAATTAAAAGAGCAGAAATCACAAATATGACAATTATAAACCTTGTATATATATATGAAATATATAAGAATATGAAAATCATTCTCTAATAGCAGCAGCTTTTGGTGCTTGTTTTAGCTTTGCCATTAAAAGACAAGTGTTTCATGAACTGGCTCTTTCGAATGCAAGTTAATTATTTTTGAAAGTATGTTGTCAAATACTAAATATAATTAACTCTGTACAACAGAACCACATCTGGCAAAGGTTGGCGTTCAAGCGGTTAATCAGTATTTATTAAGTTTTGTGCTCTCAGAATTAATTGACAGGAGACAATAAACACTGTTGCTCTCTTCTGTCTCTGCAGCTTTCAACGGCTTGGAGCACGAGTTTGATTCTTTTCCGTTTTGTTGGAAATAAACCAACCAATCAAGGATATTTGGTTCACTCTGAGTCAGTCAGTCAGTAGGAACCAACAGAGAACTGCATCGCCACCATTTGACTTGTGCCCGGCCAAGAAAGAAGCAATCACAGGGACCATGTGGGGCAGCGAGCTTTCTACGTAACGAGCATGATTGTCTCAAACCCCCGACAGCAAATAGGCTGCGAGAGGAAAAAACCAGCAGGCAAAGTGACAGTTTGATGAAAACCCGGAGTTTAGCCCCAAAAAAACAGTGTTGCTATGTATTTATTGCCCATGTGACTGAGTGATATGAACTTTTTCAGACCGAAGCACTCGTTATTTTTTGTTGTGTTGCAGAGAAAGTGTGAGTGCTGCTGACACAGGGTGTCCAGCAGAATACAGGAGGTAAAACCCAGTCGACAGAAACACCTTTTTTTCGGGTTGTTTTTTTTAATCTGTTATTCTGCAGCAAACCGAAATAAAAGTACTATTAGACAACTGTAGATTTTACTTTCTTTATGTGCAGCCGTTTACTTATAATCCTAACAACCCAAATCCTCACATGCAAAAGAAGACGAAATATTTACAAAAGCAAACATACAACAGTTGTATTTTGGAAGTATTTTCATCTCACAGCAGACACATCTCTTTTTTGACATTTTAACCCAAAATGACAGGTTTTTAGTCCTTCAGCTAATGAACCACTGGCACTGGTTCATTGTGATCACAGTGTACTTTTGAAACTTTCTCTCCGTGACACTCCGTGACTTCCGAGTGTCACTAACACGACAGGGCCACAGATAATGCCCCTGTCTTCTTAAACACTCCCCGTCCAATATAACTCCACTTTGAAGTCCAGTCGGGGGATCAAGCAGAACATTTTAAGTAGTTAATCCCTCGTTTTTTAGTCAAATGCACAGTATCCACTTGATATTTACCGCTGAGAGCTTTCTAATTGTCCCGCTTACTACTTCAAACCTGAAGCACCATATTGATTCTTTACGTAAGGACATCATTGAATTCCAGAAGCGAGTGGGGTTGAAAAAAATGCTTTCAAATGATATAATTAGCATACCTGTGAACGCAGGAAAAACAGCAATCTCGTTTTTTTATGTTAAGTTACCGCCAGGTCATGGTGCGTAAGTCGGGTGGTTTAATTAAATTTGCTGTCCGTAAAGTTTTTGAGGAACATTATGCAAATAAGATTTTAATTATTGCCCATTTCAAGTGTCATCCAAGCGCTTGTCACAGAATGCCCTCGCCAATCCTCTGTGATTTCCCGCGGACGCATTTCCTCCCATAAAACAGCAGAACTTAAAAAAAATAAGGAAATTAATTAGTTCCAGTTCATCACTACTGCAGAAACGTCCCCTCACTTATTACTGTCACGTCGACTGAAAATAGCTTCAAGTCACTTTAACACCCACTGGCTCAGTGAACCTCCGAGACACGCATTCCATTTTGCCTCGTTCATTGTTTATTTATTCACTTTTATTTTCTCGTTCGTATATTTCACTCTCTGTATTCGTATATATCGTGTCATGAAATATTTTCCTTTTTACAAACACAATAAAAACATAAAATACGACACGTGTGCAAAACATTTAGCTTGTGCAAAAACATCAAATTGCTTGGTTTTCCCTGCGAGCTGCAGAATTCAGCTGCTACCACCGCGTTTCCGTCATATTCCCGTTGACGAGTTTAACTCACTCACATTTGTGTTTGCCTGATGCTTACAAGGATCTTTCTGTGTCTTGTTGCAGTTTTGCATTAATCGATTTGACACACAGCCACAATGAGATTTCAAGCATCGCCTGTGCTGAATGTTCTTTCCCCCCCGTAATATGGCAGATGTGTGGGCAGATGCCTTGAATGCATTCATAGACCACAATCTCTGGTCAATTCGAGGTACATGGAAGCCACTCACGCCTGAAATTATACAGTTCAAGGGGGCACCGACTGTGGCTGCACACCTAGAAAGTCAAATATTGACAAAAGCTGCCATCCCAGTTTAAGGGAATTACACATCTGAGGGGGGGATTTGAAGTTAAAACAGGGGATGCGTAGGCTCTCATGACTGGGACCTTGATCAAATATTGATTGTGTGGCACAGTAGGGAAGGTGAAAGTGCTGAGAAATCCTAAATCCATACTGTGGAGTTTGCCAGACGTGGGCCTCCATTATTTAATTATCATTTTCTTGAGTGAAATCAACTCTGCGGTCCGGGCCCCTGACAGCTCCCCCCCCTTGAAAAGAACCAACCGGAGGAAGCACGGACTTTAATTTGCAACATTTTCTCGCCTTTTTCTTTCATTTACGCATTACTGGTTCACCCTGGAAGCACAGTCGATTGAATCCCTTTTACGGTGAAGAACACAGACCCATCCCGGCGTGAGTAATAGGTGTCGGTATTGGGATTCATCACCGGAGACGCAGTGTAAAGTGTAAGTTAATGCCTACTTTTGAAATGCTAAAGCAACAGCTGAAGGGAATTCAAATCACAGCACGTTATTGTTAGTGAAGGTCGACACACCTCATTATATCAGTGGAATCCCAAGGGTTGTGTGTCTAAGTGGAAATATTCTTACATTTTGAAGCTACTAAGAATTGATTCCCTTTCATGTGAGACCCCTTGATGTCAGTGAAGTGTAACTTTATTTACAAAAGGTGTTTGTGTTCATTATGTTCATGATTTGTTTGACCCACTAACTCGCAGCTGGGTCTCGCACACATTTTTTTTAAATCTGCGCTTTTGGGAGGGAGCCTCAAACTTAGATTTGCAAAAATTGTCACAGCTTAGCCCAAGTAGGACTATTATGAAACATTACTGTCATGCTTTTTTTTTTTGGGCCACGCCTACAAACTCAGAGACTTATTTAGGGTAAACCGGCGATTACACTGCCACTGCATGTTTTCACTCGACAACAGATGGACAGCAAATGGGTCTGTTTTCCCTTTGATGACACTCGAGCAAAACAGGATTTATGTCTCATCAGATCAGGGGAAATATGTGGAAGAGGAAAACCAACTGAGCTCCAGCTAACAAGGCTGAAGAGCGGCAGCAGCTCTCTCTGATGGAACATACTCTAAACCAACTGTTTGTCTTGAAACCTCCAGAAATACATCTCTCGTCGTCTGCTTCTTCTTTTTTTGAAGGTTGGCATGAATGAGACGCAGATTCCCACAGTTAACGTGTTTTGTATTCTCAACGTGTGTGTGTGGATGCGTAAGTGTGCCAGATAAATATATCAACAGAAGTGAGCCTTAAGCCCGGCTCTCAAGGGGCCTTCATTATGTGGGCACCTCAGGTAATTAATGAACTATCAACAACCTCTGTGGTTTGTGAATCACACAATTGCATAATAAAATACCAAAAAAAACAACCCTGGATAAAAGAAAGTTTTATCTTTTTTATGATTCAACATGATAAAAATGTCTCATTTGTCCTGCAAACATATTCCGTATATGGCCACATTGTTTTATGTAGAACAAACACAATGTGCAGGAGAAGCAACGTGTTTAACGTCGCATTAAATCAGATTGAAGGCTTTTATCATTATTCATTAAAAACTTTACTAAACAATTTCTTACGTGAAGAAATGTCAGATTCATATCACCCCATATTTCTGCAATAGAATACAATTAACAACCAAGGTGACTGGAAAATAAATAAATTAAGCTGTAGTGTAACATGACCTGATGCAATTAAGTTTAATATCAACTGTTTAATAAGGGAAAGAGCTTAGTGACCAGTATCATGCAGGAAAACATCAGCTACTACTTCACTTATTTGTGGTGGATGAAGGTTTAGAGGTCAAATCTCTTCAATCAAAACAAAGGTCAAGGGAAGAAACCCAATAAAACCATGATAATGTCTCAAGGCAACTTTGGAGAATCTCTATACTCATACTTAGAATCAAATATCAACTTCTGTGTGGAGCTTTGTCACTTGAGTCAATACTTGAAATCAGCTGCCAGTCCAGGTCCAGTAGAAAAAAGTAATACCCACCTCCTTCAGGAATTCTGGATTGTCTTCAAAGAGGAAGACGTTTCCGCTGGCACACAACACTTACTGCAGTTTATGAAATATCTTTCCCCAAAAGGCTCAGATGTCCATCCTGCACTTCCCGTGAACTGAGCCCTGAAAGACTAAATGCATGAAGCGGATAAATAAGTAAACACACACTCAGCTTTATATTCTCGGCCTGTGCACGCCCACCTCCTTTCATATTGTTGGGACTAGCTTCAAACAAGGTGAAAAAAGATATACCCTTCCAGACTTCAAAAGTGCATCTGATATCTCAAAGCTGGACATTTGGCGCATAAATAATAGATTGTGTGATTTTATTATTTAAAAAATGAATGGATGTCTTTTTCTTCGAGGACCTCTTCCTCTTCGTTGGCTTCATGTGCAAGCGGGCGGAAACCAAACAGGCAGCACGGGGGTGTGAAAAGGGGGAGAATTGTCATAACGGCACAAATTGGTCTTCTTTATTCCATATTTTTATTTTAATTTTAAGCCCTCCTCTGTTTTATGCTATGGGAAATGCAATGCGTTTTGTTTCCACCACCATGAAAGGGGAAGGTGATCAAAGGGCAGTAATGGGGAACGTCTCACGAGAACCCCCCCCGCTCACTAGGCACATATAGAACTGGGTGGTCCACCGTTGAGCTGCATTAAAAACAAAGCCCACAGCTACTGTGAGCTACTACTTCTTTGCATGTTACTATTACAACTCTGTGTCCATCTTCAGAGAAGCAATCACACACAACAGGCCGTGTTCCACTGAGCGGGGGAGTTATTCCCTGTTGTTTGCAGGTAACTGATGAGCGGCCATCAGCGGAGCCAAGTGCGAGGCGCCGGACCGCCCGAGGAGCGAATCGCTGCAACATTATGCAAAACAGCGCACGCCTTCAAAAAAGAACATACATAATACCAAAACGTGTGCGGAGACAACGCGGGCTTTTTTGTAAGATTTAAAAGACTTATGATTTTAATACATCGTGGAGGTGCTGCCTTTCTGGTTGTTGTGCAGGGATTTACACAGCAGCCAGCCGGAGAGGAAAATCAGGCAGCTTGGGGGGGGGTCGAGGGGTATTACGCCAGGAGAAAAATGTTGACCATAAAAGCCCAAATTTGGTGGCGTTTGGTGTCATATATACTTAATATTTGCATATTTTAATGGGCTTGTGTACCTGGTCGTAAAGATGGAGTGGAATCTTGTTAAGGAGAACGAGGGCTCTCGTGTGTTTTAGCCCACACGGTCTGTAAACAGCTATGAATATTTAAAACCACGGAAGTCCGGGAGAAATATCACATCTTTATATATTTATTATTCTATTGTTACCTTCACTATCACGAAACTATCGATCGTCAAACTATTAACTGTGCAAAAAATAGTGAATCACAACTTATTAAGGATTCAGTGCAAGTCGATTCTGGGTTCAAACCCCAGTTTGTTCTGTAGTCTTCTGTGAGTCACCCGTTGTCGGCTGGGATTGGCTCCAGTCCCCCTGTGACCCTGAAAGAAAGCGCGGTGCAGCTGATGGATTGAAGTTCTGTTTGGCCTATAGCCCCCTTTTTAAAAGAAATACAGAGAAGGAGAACATTTACATTCCGGTGCATGAATGTTCACCAAAGGCAAATTCTCAATTTTCCGTTCCCCTTTTCCCTTGGACTCTTGCATTATTGATTTATGTTTATCTGATTATTTACTCCCTTCCATGTGCCTGAGGAAAGTGTTGATTGCCCGCTTTGCAGCTTCCACAGGAAAAACACCGCAGATATTAGCCAGGTGCGTTTGTTCTCGCTCTCTCGCGCTGATCTCAACAACACAATCAGCAAAGAAAAATAGTAGCACATAAGTCATGATCAGAAGTCGGCGTATAAACTCATTCTTAACTACGGGCTCCAGCGTTAGTGGAGCGAGGCGAGTTCCAGAAGAAGTGAAGTGCTCTGAAGTGCAGTCAAAGGGTCTGGGAACATCGTTAGAGGAAAAACATACTACACATCAAGAGTGAGAGTGAGAGAGTGTGTGTGTGTGTGTGTGTGTGTGTGTTGTGCTTGAACACGTTAGAAGTTTGATAGTTAAGGGCATTATTACAGTAAACGCAATCAATTGGTGCTGATTGGCATTTCCGTTGTTTTTTTGGGGGTGAACTTCTACTTTTGTGTTATTTTTGTCAACCTAAAACTTTAATCTCAGACTTAAGTTGAGGAAAACTTTATACTTACTTTCTGTACGAGGACATTCGAGGTGGCTTTTGAGGTAAATAGAAAAAGTGTAATTCCCGACAAACAGATTTATCAACTGAAGCTTTTTTTTTCAAATCTGATCATTGGAGCAGAAACTGTTGTTCAGCGACTAACATAGAAAATTAAACAATCAATTCATCATTTAACATAACCTTTTAAGCAAAACCTTAAAAAAAAGTCAGGTTTTACAGATAAATTAATTATTTGCTTGGGCGAGGAAATGTAGATGAATTGATGATAGCATCCCTCGTTGCAGTGGCAATTCTTCCTGGTAAATTATCAAGTAAATATGGTTTGTTGTTGCCACAGTGGCGTGACCCATCGGTCTGGGAGCTGCCAAATTTGTCCAGCGCCATCTTGGCCTCTTGCAACCAGAAGAAACGAGTTGCAAGAGAATTGTAATTTACAATATGAACATTAAACTGTATCGGAAAAGACTTGAAACTACAGATTGAGATTTAAAACTTCTTAGGAAAATGTTTACTGATCTGCTGGTCGTCCCAGAGAACACAGGTTTTGGGGCACTCCCCTATTGGCTTCACTTTGCGGACACGGAGTCTATTTTTTACATAAACAACCTTCGCTGCCACATACAGACGTCATTAATATTCCGTATCGCATTTATTCACTCGTGACATTGCTTCTTTTCTCTCCTCCTCATGCAAATCCCCTCACTTCCCCTTCTTAACGTTGTCCCATTACCCGAGCTCCTCCCTGAGCCTCCAACACTAACTGACACATTCTGGCCTTCCTGACAGAGAGCAATTAGTGAGCGTAAGGTTGAACAGCTTGAGGCCCCGGGCTGCCAGCACTACTTTTTTTAGTGCCTGTTGGAAGAAACCTTTTGATAATGATTCCACACTCAAAATCACCATAAGCCAAGTCCAATAATGACGGGACCTCTCACCGAGCCGGCTGGACCTTTTATGACGGGTCATAGAAAAGTGTGTGTTGAGATGCTGTAAAATGACAATCATTCTTCAAAACCCCCGGTTTTAGGTGTTGTGCAGTGCGGCGCATAATCAGCCCTCCGGCAGAGGCAGCGAGGCTTCACGGCACAACCAATTTGTGTGGTCTACCTTGGATGAAGTGCGTTTGTATGTCGTGTGTTCTTCAGATTTGTCTAAACGGTGAAAACAAGTTCAGATCAAAATCTTTAAGTCGCTTTGAGCGCTCAGGCGGGAGCAGCATTGTCTGTCGTGCGAAAGCCGGCTGATGTTAATGAAGCACGTCTGTGATTTCTCTCGTGCCAGCCACACACAAAAAACACACAGGACATCTAAAAAAACTCGATTTCCTTTTGGGCAAAACGAGAAAATTGAAAATGCCCTTGCATGCAAGAAGATCACAGACTGTAAGAGCCAGATTCTCAATATCCAAAGCTTGTTTCCTTCCTGCTATGATGCACAAATATGCGAAGGGGGAGAGAAAAAAAAAAAAAAAAGTCCTATGAATTATGTCCACAGCCAAGGACCATGTCGAATGATATTCCACTATTAGCTTACACATTCAGAGGCAACAGCAGGTCCCAGTAGACCATGGGTGGAGATTACAGAAAGAAAGCGGGTGGTATTTTTAGCAGGAATTCACCCCCTTTTGTGGCAGTTCAATTCTAGATTTCCCTGAAGAAATTATCCGATGGTGTAATATCACTTTATTTAATTTACTACACATGTTGACCACTGATAAACCATGTACGCCTAAATGGATTTGGATTCAGTGAATCTCCTAAATGACACATATGGTGTGAAAGGAGCAGCGCACGCTTTTTGGATGAATATGTGGGGAAAGTGTGTTCTGGGATGTGACAACCTCACGGTTTTAAGATGTTGCTCTAAATAAAACACAAACAGCTGGCAGATCCAGCCAGTGCGCTCGCTCTGATGTGTTTATGAGTTGCACTAATGAATTACAGCAGGTGATACAAGTTTATGAAGCTCAGTGTGTATTCCCAATACTTCAAAGTCCCTTTTTATTCACGCTGAAGTTTCCTGAAGGTGAAGACAGTAATTTGCTTGTATTGGTACCATAAGTCTTTACATAATTTGTGTCCCACACTCAATTTTTTTCTTTTGTGTGTGCATATGTGCACGCACTCATGCAAACCAATTCAGCTGAATATTAATTTAAGCCGCGCTTGCCAAGGATGGCGAACGCAGCAGCACTACAACGGCATCATTCTGGCTTTAATGACACACTGCCAAATTAATTAGACTGACTGCGATTTATTGACCCAGTTTTCTTTTTTAACTGAATTGCTGGAATCATCTTTAGCAGGAAAATTAGGCTTCGGTCGGGAAACGCTGCGGAGCTATCTTAAATGTTTGTAATATCCGAGATGCTCCTGAAGATTATGAAATCACAGGCGGAGGCCCCACAGTGTGTGTGGGAACTTCCCCTCCCAGTGTTGTGTATGATCAAAAAGTAAAAACATTTCAGAGAAATTGAAATGTTAAAGGACGTCTCTGAGGTGACTGTGACTCATTTGTGTTTTACGTCTGTTCCCAGAGAACTGCAGTTCTGCTGAAACACTTTTTATATCATATCTTTTTTTATAATTACCCCTCCTTACAAAGCACGTTCCCTCTTTTATTTCTTATTTTATTTGTTAAATGCTTGTTTATTCAATTATTTTTTTTATATCTAAACCCTTTTTTGTTCAGTCTTATGTTGCTGTTTTACATTTTCACGTAATGCCTTTTGTGTCTCATGTAAAGCACTTTGAATTGGCTTCTTTTGAAATGTGCTAAACAAATCAAAAGGTGCGTCTGTGTTTACCAGCAGAGAAATAAACTCAATTTAAAAAGTACACAATAGTGTTGTGTTGCTACTTCAAATCACACAAACTTTTGGGACATAAAAACCGAGCATGGAGCTCGCTGCAAAAGGGACATTTTGGTAAAAATTGGTAACAACCAGAATCAATAATCCCCGGTCAGATGGAATCTCACAGCTGTTTCCAGTGGTGATGGACCTGCTCTAATATTCAACCCACAAACATTGTGTTCATGTTGTTGCTCTCTGTGACATTGAGGATATTGTTTCTCCCTGAAACAACAACTCTATTGCTGCATGAAGAATTTTGCAGCAGCTCCAGAGCCGAGTGAGACAGAAAAAATACTGTTAGGTTTGTCGACTCAAATCTCAAACTTGACTTCCTGATTTTTAATGGTCTGTCCTGTTACATATTATGTTTTAGTCACAATGCAACTTAAAATGTAAAACAGAATGTGACTGTCCAACCTATGTGCAAACCTCCACATAGAAAACCAACCTCCCCCACAAAATACACACTGATGAATTATTTACCCTTTTAAATGCTTTCTACTTCTTTCCAGGACCATGTAGGAACTCTGTGTTGACATTTTAAAATCATTATTCTGTTTAAACTGTGCAGACACTGCCACCATGATGACGGTACCTGCAAGGTGGGGGCGTTCGATTGTAATTACAATCCCAGCTTTAGCCAACATGAAGAGAAAGGTGTCGGTTTGATATTTGAGGACAAAGCCTCTGCTCAGTTTCGGGTCCCATGAAAACCTCACCTGCAAACAATACCTTGGCAATCGCGACGGATTTGCCATGTTCGGTTACACGTGAGAATATCCCCGGTTTATGGGGAGGAGGCTTGTCGGGGAGGGGAGATAAATTCAGTTTAAATACATCTGTTGATTGGCCACACCATGGGAATTCAGAGAATAATAACCCCGTGAAGGCAGTGGGAGAGAGATGGGATGAAGGGATCTAAATCTGTGCTGTGGACACAGAGGAAAGCCGTTTCCCTGGCACCGTTCTTCCCTCAGAGATTACATGTCTCTCGTTTTCATCACAACATCCAACTTGGCTTGCCACCATTAATAGGACAGACCTCAGTACTTACCCCATCACATCGCAACGGCCAGAAAAAAAACACCACAGCGGGGCAACTGTGTCACCTCCACACCACTGGGTCTTTGCAAATGCACAACATGCAACCCTGCAGTGTGAGCACGCAGCCAGATGTATAGGTTTATTACTTCTTTACAAATAAGCAAAACAACACAAAAGCCTTTTTGCACAATACACTGCTGCAGGTAAAGTGATGCAGCCTGAGTGATCTACAAAAATACACCCGTGGCTTCGAGTGTAAAGCTGTGGGCTGCATTCAGGTCGACAGCAGGAAAAGGTAATATACTGTAGCTGCAGAGCACAATTCAGAGCCTGCGGTGAGTTCGGGCAGTTGCTGCACCACGGCCCTGCTGGCTCTTCAGCCCATCCTCGTTCACTCATTCAATATACCTCCACCTCTGCAGGCTGGAGCCCATATACTGGCCGCTTCATATCTCCACACTATTTAATGTGTTTCTTCCGTCCCGTTCCCACTCCCACTCCAAACCTTTGCCAAAATTCTAGCCTGACAACACATCCCTCATCCTTTTTTTTTGCGGCGGACAAGTAATAAGGGCTCATTTTGCAGCCGCCTGTGGCCCTGACAGGAGTGGGCTTGTGTCTGCCAGAACTGATTACTTGCAAAGATTGCTGATCAAATTGTCAAACCGTCCAAACTTTGAGACGGTTTTCATTCCTACCAACAAAAAAAAATATGTGACCCCATTTTACTTGTGTGACAAGGACCTGATGCAACTCAGAATCCAACTACCTGTGGGTTTCTCTCTTGTACGTGCAATATTGATGAAAAAGGAATCCACGTTCAATATTTTAAATCGTAGTTCGGGAATAATCCCTCTCGCATTATTAGCGTGTTTTTGTCTCAGATGGAGGAGAGAGAAATATCATCAGGAAAACATGCACCGGCCTCTCTCAAATAAACGTTTTTAATCTCTTTCATTAGGCCGGCATTACAGCTTCGAGAAACTGATTAGATGTCTCACTCCTGGTGCCTGCACTGATTGTTGTTAATGGCAACCTGTATTGCAGGGGCATTGTCAGACTGAGTGTTTGGCTCACTCCGTTCATGCAACTCTCTGGAACACATGGCTGTTGTAATTACCACTCCATTCAGATCGATGCTGCATCGGCCCTGTGATCAGTATTCCAGGATTTGAGTTTTCCGTGAAAGATGCTCTTCACGTTGCGACTCAGATTCTTGATTTTTTGAAAAGCATGTGTTTATCTAAGCAGGCTTCTTCTGCTCCGAGTTAACACCTAAACCTAATACAGGTGTATCAACCAGGAAGAGCAGAGCTGTGGAAATCTAAATGTGGACAACAGTTAGCTTGATTTAATCCTCTGATTGTGGATTTACAATTTGTGGACCCCAACAGTCTTTCTTATATCATTTATTATGATTTAATTTCTTAAATATCCTTTAAGTTTAGGTTGCACAGAGTTAAGAGATATGAGGCATTTGAAGATTCTCCAAGAAATGCAGCGTTAATACCAATGCAGGCACGAGCGGCCATTTTCTATTGCAGCTTCCAATGGGTTAACTGTATAATATAATGTAGATGCAATGTGTTCTGTTGAACTTTGCACCAACGAGGAGGAGCACTCTTATACTCTACCTTGGTTTAATAAAATGACAATAAAGGCTTTCTCTTCTATTTCTAGAGAGAAAATACATATGTGTGTGAGGATGTTAATATAAACAATTTAATATCTTGGGAATAAGTGATGAATACATGCAAGTGCACATGAACATTTATTTAAGTCACTAAATATGGCCATGTGAGGTAAAGTGCACTGGATATTTGCAAGACTGAATCAACGGATTCTCACCATTGTGTCACAGCTACTCTCGACCCAAATGGAACCACAGATCTGGTGTATTTGTTACAGGATAATGCCTGTCTCTCTCCCGCTGGTAATTGCAGTGAGTCAGACAGGAGGCGGCAGACCGGAGCTCCAGATGCCCTCTTCTGGGCCAGACCTCCCCCAGGACAGCCTGGTCCTGTCTTGAGCCGCCGCATGATCCAGAGAGAGAGAGAGTGATTGCATTAGCTTAGCTGCTAACAAGAGCTACACCTGGGTCCTTGTTGTCCAGCAGCTCATATGCAGCCCCCCCCCTTCATGCCAGTCAGGCTCCAGGAAGATGAAAAATAAATAATTGGATCTTTCATCATTATATTGAATCTGCATTGCCCTGTATATTATGACCTGTATCTTTATATACGGCACTGGAGATCAATATCGACTCAGGATGGGAATCCTTTGCTCCCTTCTCCGTTCATATTTGATTTAACTTGGAAATTAAGTTTGTATTCCAGCAGCTACTGTAGTCACTCAATAAAATTTTAAAACAAAAGAAGAATGAGCCATCACACTCCTCTGGTGGCCAATTAAAGTTAACAGATAAACCAGATGCAATTAATTCAGAATTATTACTGTGCATTAGTTTGACAGTGTAAAAGCTCCCTAAGCTTATTAACAATTCACAGGCATAATTCACCGCACAGTGTGTTTTGATTAAAATACTGAAATATTGCTTACGAATAACAAATCAAATGAGTGGGGAATGGCTTTGTCCTGTGGATGTATTGAGGAAATCAAGCCAGTCTAGAGCCTGTAAATCAGTTACACGCTTCCTGATCTAATATGCAGCAATATTATTTATTTAAACCAGTAGGCCTACGTCGTCTTTAACCCATTCTAGGAAGTAGGTATTTTCATAGCCTTTTTCTTTTATTACAACTTTATTGAAACCCATATATTTCCCAGATTTCATGTCCCCAAAGTATGTAATTTTCTCCCAAATCTAAGTTTTTCGAACTCACTATGTCAGAATGATGATTTTCCACGTTGAATACTTGGACTATATAAATGCTACTTGGTAACTTTTCAATTCAATTGAACCACTGACTGGTTTGGTGCATGTCCCATCTGTGAACATGGAGGAGGCGGAGACCGCAACCAGCCACCAGGGGGCAATTAAGATGCCGTGGCTTCACTTTTAGGGAGCTACCATGTCGTCCATCTTCGCGTTAAAGTCCGTGCTCTGAACTCGCGAAGCGTACACGTGTGGCGTGCTGTGGATCCACGCTACACTGCATCTGACCATTTATTAGAATAGAGATTCGCTGCACCAGCATGTGTGGCCAGCATGTGTCATGACCTTCATTTAAATGTCAGCCAGTCTTTTTGTATGGACAACGGCCAAAAGCATCTCTCCCTTCCCCTTTCTCTTTTCTCTCTCTCTCTCTCTCTTGTGTTTAGACTTGCGCGGGACATGTTTGTGTCCCGTGCAGCAGCGGGCCGCTCTGAAATGGCCTGATTGACGCCTGACTCCGAGCATCCGTTCCACCTCTTGCTTAGCGGAGCCTGTGCCAAGAGGATTAAAAATGGAGTCCTCTAGGGCCGTGGCATGCCATCTGGACAGGGTTGATCTGGGAGCAGGGTTGTCAGCCAGGACTGCTGAGTGTATAAAATGCTGCATAACTACATTCAAATGCAGCTTTAGAGAATTACATGTTTTTTTTTTTCCACGCACAAAAAAAAAGAAAAAAAGCATAATTTTCATACGATTTAGTGCTCGGCTTTCACACGTTGCTTTCTCTTCATATGTCTTCCTCTGAGGAGCGAAAAGAGATGATTTGTTTTCATTTGATTAATTTTCTGTGGACTGTTTCTTCAGTCTGCTGCCATATGAGAAGAAAAATGGGGCAGTGGGTGTGAAGGGGGAAGTCTCCGTGATTTCAAATTTGTACTTTTTTGTTATCGTTGTCAAGCGCTCTAAATATGCATTTAGATTTTTTGTAGTAAATGAAAAGGAGAAAAAGGAAAATGTGTGAATCTGTCCTGAAAAGGAACAAAGGGGGAATCTGTGTTTTTCCTCCGAGCCATGTCCAACTTCAAAATGGTCAAAATGAAATATAGAGATGACTAAAATGGTAATGCCGCAATAACCTTTTCCAAAGAGTGATGTGTGCCACCTTTGATTCCCCCCCACCATATCAAGGTCCAATTTTAAAGGTTAAAGCTGGTGGTTGAACCTCAATATGCCAGGGAGAGACGAGATGACATCTGTGTTCTGCATGACCAAGTGAGGAGAGGAGCCGAGCATTAAATCATGCAAGACATGAAAATAAGAGAATTTGGGTCACAGTCAGCAACAACTGCCAGACTTCAGAGAAACCCGTGAAGTTTTGATGTTTAGATGATGTAATTCTTTTCTCTGTGATAATATCTGTTGGGAATAGACGGGGGGGGCTGAGGGCTGATGGGATTCTTTATTAGCTCTCTCGCTTTGAGAGGTTATGGTATTAGCAGGAACCAGCTGAGGCCTCCTCATCCACCTGGATTCCCCCAATACCCCCCAGACAGCCCCCCAGGCCTGTGTGCTTTATCACGTCTTTCACAGCCGGCACACATGAAAAGTCACATCTCACCACCTCAATATATATAATGTACACGCACACATTAACACTAAGTGCACTCGGGGGTACCATTACTTCTCTCTAACGTTAACCATCTACTAACGTTAACCGTGTTCCGAATCTAATTCTATTCCCGATACTTAGTTTAAACCATAACCGCGTCTCCATTTAAAGTCCACATTCTGTCAGCGAGAGCCCAGCTGATACAGATGTTTGGGGGCTGATGCTGTTGAAGATATTTTCTGATGACGATATTTAAATTGTCAATGATTCTTGAGATTCGTGGGAACTTTACTAAACATAACTATACCTCCTCGCCACTAATGTTTTTCCTGGAGAGCCTCTCACATTAACAAAGAAATGCATCGATACATCATGAGGAATATCCCACCACTTTAACTCTACCTTTTAAGTTGAGTTATAATTGTTTCTTTGTTTGGTTTCTAAATGCTGCGTTAATGACAAGGTCTCGACGCTTCGCTTTAGGGACCAAACATGAAATAAAACTGCTTCTCAACAGCAATAAATTATTAAATAACCTCAAATTAAAATTTTTGTTCCACGAAAAAAGGGGAACCCCCGGTGTGGGTCTTCCAGGAGGTTTGCCACTGGGTCTCTCCCTTCTTATACTGGAGAACCAATTTGCATAACCACACCACCAGACCCCTTCACTCTGACGCACAGCCGTCCCCGGGAACTTTTCTGGATGAAGTCCAAAAATAAGCATATTTCTCTTCCCTTCATCCTTTCCAAGAAAAGATTAATTAACTCCTTTTCAACTGCACAGGGGGGAGAAGTTCTCTAATTTCAGTTGGACCTTGAAAGGATCCACATGCACACGAGCTCTGGACAAAAGAAACCTTTCCAAGCGTCCGTCCCATTAGAATATCCCCGGTGACCACAGCATGCACCACTGGTTCTGTGTGTGTGTGTGTGTGTGTGTGTGTGTGTGTGTGTGTGTGTGTGTGTGTGTGATTTGGGGGTTGGGGTGCTCGCTAGTTGGACGAGCCCCCAGTGCTCAGGGGACCTGATGAGCTGGAGGTGGGAGGGCGGGGGGGGATTTGCGGCTACTGCCTTACGCTAATGCAATCACGACTGTCGTTCGCCACTGTTGCCACTGAGCCTGCAGCTCCTCTTCCCCACTCTCCCTCCCTCGCTCTCTCCCTCTCACACACTTGCTCTCTCACTTACTCGCTCACTCTCTAATACATGCAGCTTCCCTTCCCTCACTTCACTGCTCACTCGCTCGCTCTCTCTCGCCCTCTCTCTCTATCTCTCTCTCTCTCTCTCTCTCAGTCGTCATTCTGTTGCCGCACGGACACACTCCACACTTTGGTGTGTATTCTCCGGCTATTCCCGAAGCTGTTGTCTCTGTACCTCGCGCGGGGCTTGCACCACCGACCGGCGTCTGTTCCGTTTCAGCGTGGGCTCAAACTGTACACAGAGAGCGGGATAATGAAAGAGAGGCATCAAGGAGGAAAGCAGGGTGAGAGAGGGAATTAAAAGAGGAGTAAAAGCAGCCAAGGAAGAGAGTCTCCTTCTCCTCTCGCGTAAAAGGTGGGAGGACAGTTTGATTCAGTGAATATTTGGATTAAACTGGCTGCGTCTCTGCTCTCTTGTGTCCCACTGAAGGTAAGCCCGTGTATCCTTCTCTAACCTGTTCTTACTCAGCCTGCAGGCGTTTCACATGCACCCTGCTCTTCACCTTCAGAGACATTCAACTGATCTCCAGCAACTGAGCGTCACAGCACAGAAGGGAGCTCTATTCACTTTGTGTGACTGGTGTGTGTGATTCTCTTTGCAAAACACAGTTGAGACACTTGCTTCTAACAGCTGGTTAGAGTGATGAAACGGGGGGGGCTGTGTCCTTGAACGTGTTTCAGCTAAAGGAGTTGGGAGAAACAAGATGCTCGAGCGGTGGTGTTTCTCTCTCTCTCTCTCTCTCTCGTGTGCTTTCTTGTCCTGGCTTGTCGACTCAAGTGAGAATTCACTAAGTGTCAATTAAAGCAGATTGGTTCACATGTCAAGCAACACTCTCCGAACGTGCTGACCCCATTTGTGGAGTTATGTTAGTTCATCTGCATATGAAAAGGCGATGTGGCTTCTCAACTCTGGTGTTGGAGAGTGTTCGCCGCTGATTATCCCACCGATGCACGTCAAGTGGTTTTGGCTTGTTGAGCTAAGCTGTGCGTGGATGAGATGCTACAAACATTTTTCATTTCTCTCTTTAAACATTGATAATGAAAACGGGGACACTATTCATTAACAGTCTGGTCCACATGGAAATAGCAGCTTCAAGGACGGCAGGACGTGTTCCCTCTGAATGTATCACATAGAGCAGAGTCTGTTTACACAGGGCAGGAATAAAACCGTGTGTTCAGTGGAGAGTTAGGGCACAGAGGGTCTGACGGCTCAATCACAGCCTGGAGATTATTCCCCTTGTTTGCATACACTGTACAAGAGCAATTGTATTAGTGGGAGAGGCCATTCTTGTGGTTTGGAAAGGGATTAGAGGGAGGATATCAGAGCGGGCTGACAGAAATCTGATTTGCTGAGAAACGTGGGATCACAGATGCAACCTTGCCCCCGATCCGCAGCAGCAGATGCTTATTCAGATGAGCCAGAGAGGAACTGTGAGGGCACAGAATATAGACATGTACCCCTGAGCGGTGCTGAGCTACATCTGCTATTAACTTATACACCTGATTGTTACATCAGCAGAACCCACTGCAAGTTATTACAACATCACATTTGCATCTCTTCAAATGTTCCGAGGCGACGTTGTACATCAAGTGCCGTGATGCATCAAATGCTCATCTCACATCTGAGCAACTGGCAGTGGGGACAAACACAGGCAGATGACTGCTGCCTTGGAAGACTTTTAAACCAGCGTGCATTACTATTCTTATACCTGGCAGGCTGCAGATTACTCACTTCCCATTCTCAGTAACGTGATTGTGTGGGACATTATTTCCCTCTGACTGAAGAGATACCTTGTGAATGCTAGCACCGCTTTTCAAAGTCAATCCCGTCCTCACTTTACAGATTAGATAAAAAAAAAAAGCTCTTGCCTTCCACTGCTTTAAGCACATCTAATGTAACTCACTTCAGTGTCAGAGACAGCGAGTCCTCTTATCAGCACGCCGCTGAAAACACCTGCTTTGGGAATAATCAAATTACGCTGCAAGGAGTCCACTTCCAGAGGAAAAGAGGAGCTGGACGCTCCCAGAGTACACAGAGGCTACTGTGCAGAAAAATGAGCATTCAGAGAAGGCAGCCACCGACCAGCCAGGTATTATAACTGCATTAGACGGGGATAAATGAAGAGACATGCATGTGCTCTACTCCATGACGGCAGTGCTGGAGCCCGGTTCAGGGAATTCAATTCATCTGAGGACAGAAAGGAAGCGGGAGAAAACATCTTTGTTAGTTTCACTTGTTGACTAACTTTTTTTTTCTGTAGTGTGTCTCTGGTTTCTGTAATGTGTCGACTGGTGTGGTCAGTCAGCATCGCTCTTAGCAGGGGGAAGCTTCTCTACAAGGACAGGAAGCAGCTGCCTATTGTACTGCATTATGAGCAGTGTCACACCACACTGCCTTTCACACTGTACCACACTGCACTCAAGTTAAATCAAGAAGCATGGAAGGATTTGAGCACGTGCAGATTTTTTAACAGCCAATATTTAATTATCCAACTGCGCAATCAGGTTTGATTAGTTTTTAGGATTAATTTAACATTGTGTCAAAAAAAATAAGCTGGATTCTTGTTTACGAGCTCATAAATGACTTTTTATTAAGCCAATGTTTACGATTCAGTCTGTGACGAATGAGATTCAACTCATATTTGGTCCAAACCTGGGGACAAAGTAAAACATGATGTTACACCTCATCGTCTGACATCTGTAAATCTTGAACACTTGTCATGCGGTTGTAAAGTCGACCCACAAACTGTGTGCATGCATTTTGAATGACAGGACCGGCAGCTTTGCGTCTGAATTAAAGCTCACGTCCGCTCGGCTGTCAACGCATCCCTGCGTCTCTTTGATTAGGGTGAGCTGTTATTTATGGACGGTCCGTCGCCTTTATCGTAAGCAGAACTACGGCGATCAGTCATAGAGATGTGCCACCTATCATCGCATTTCGAAGCAAGTGTCCATCAAGAGCCTCGGGCTTAAATAGAATCAATACCTGAGATTATTTGGAGTCTCCAGACTCTCTTTACCGTGGGCTCTTCAATCTCCTCCCCCACTCGATGGACTTGACATCATTCCGCTCTCAATGAGGTGTGTCCTACAGTGTGTCTGTGTGCATGAAAAGTGTGTGTGTAATTCCGCAGCACCACCATCAATTTTGAAATGCAAATCAGACAGTGGATTTGGTTTTCTTCCGTGTGGTTTCGAGGCCAATCTCAGCTGGAACTATTGCACTTGTGTGAACGTGCTTTGTGTCAGGATTCTCCCACATGCAGCAGAGACCCCCGCAGACCTCTAAGACAAGGCTCTCCGCTGCTCTCAGACAATCATCAGCAAGTCCTAAACATCCCAAATTAAAGTCCTACAGTGATGGATGACTCTCAATCTCCAGGAGATATTGCACACGCTTCTCCTCTGAATGATGGGCAACTCCTCCTCACTCCACTCAGCAATTATTTATATAGATTTGTCTCTGTTCGTTTGTCAGCTTTTTTGGACACAGTGTTTCTTCCTCCCAGTTGCAGAAATACCCCGTAGAGATTAAACCTCGGTTTCCGCAGCCTACTGATGCTGAAGCTTCTCTGGAAAGCAAACAAATATCACCTTCCCTGTGGTAAATGTCTGTTGTTTGAAGTAGTAGTGGAAAGAAGGAAGAATACAGTTACCTGAAGAGCCGTGTGAATAAGAGAAAGAGACTTGACTTTGAATTTTTTTTACACATATATATCAAACGTGTCTTTCTTTATTTTTATAAATCACATTCGCAGCTATATTTACAGAAAACTCCAAAGTGAGGTCAGCTCATTGTTGCTTCTCTTCTAAGAGGACTTTATTAATGAATTTCCCACCGTAACTGTTTTCAATACTGCAGAGCAAAGTCTTAAAATACCCCAAAGAGACCTTGGGGCCTTTGTGCCTTTGAATTCATTTGTGCCAGCTCTGTGAGAAATCCAGCACACGTTCTTAAGCCAACAGTGGGCAGGAATGGCTGTGGTCATAAAAAACAGAAATCACTGGAGGCCATGTACAGGCACTAGTACAAGAGGATGATGGAGGGTGTTTCCTTGCCAATGTGTTTACTCTACTATTTATTAAGTTACTCTTTGTTGTGTCGCCATATTTGGCCGGCGCTGAGTAGCAGGTCTCCGCAGCTCGCCAGTTTGAGAAAGACGGGCAATTAGCAGGGTTATCTACTTAATCCCCCGATCCTTTGCATTTGTGATGAAACGCTTTCCACGTGACACACGTTCAATCATCGGGACTCATCCAAACAATAAACCGTCATCTCTGGCTGGACTCTATAACCTTAAACACAACCTCGCCGGTGCCCAATGGCAACTTGGGAAAGATTTCCTGTCACACAGGTGAATGACTATTAGTTTACTGACCCTAGAGGTAGAGGGAGATTGTAATGATTTCTTGAGAGGGTGCTGGGGGGCCTTTCATTATAGGGGCTGAGCAGCGGTGGAGCTCTCTGGCAGGAAAGTGCGAGTTAGAAATAGATATGGAATACTCCATTTTGGTGAATTGATTAAATCTTGCAGGAGACTCCAGGACCATTAACATGACTTTTTTTTTATGAGGGATAATTGCTTCGAGGGATCGATAAAAATTCATAGATGTTTATACGAGGTGGGGTTTAATATGAGATGACCACGGTGATACAGAACTAATTATGGGGGTTGGTATTAGGGATGCAATTAATTATTTCTGATTAGACGTTGTGATTATTATTTGAATAAACGATTACGTGGTGAGTCTCTAGATAGTGACAGAAAATTCAGAAAGATGACGCAAGCTTTATGACAAACAGTCCAAAAGTCAAGTTCACCAGTTGACAACGACATTGTTAGTGAAATTAAATTGCATTTTTGTTTCATAAACGACTTAAACGATAGTTAAATAGTTAATTAAAATAAACATTTCATTAGCTTTTTTCACAAACTCATCAATCTCATGTATGAAATGTGTTAAAAGTCTTTGGAACAGTATATTTCTTATTATCGCTCTAATTAGTCCAAGAATTGTCAGTGGGGAAGAATTTATAATCATGAACGTCCATTAGAGGTGAAAACATAAATACCAGGTGTGATTATTACGTAATGTGTGTTTTTAACAGCAAAAGTAACTTCTGCTAAGAATAAACTTCTATAGACAAACGCCTCAAGTAAATAAAAACAATTTCAGTTTGCTCACCTTTCTATTGTAGTGACAGTTTCCCTTTTCCACTTCTCCAAGACGCCTTTGCAATTAATTCCGTCCTCCACTGTATGCCACATGAAATTTCCACTTTTATTCATCCACGTCAAAACCCATCTTCATTTCATTAAAGGAAAATGTGCTCCTTAAATCACATCATTTCCCAGTGCGGCAGACACCAGCGTCCTGTGAAGCACCTCTCACCAAATGTAACATTTCATATTTTGCTTAACACACTCGAGCAAGTTGCCCTCCCTGGCATATAGAGTAGTTTAAATGCAGCCAGTGCGGCATGAATGTTTGTATATTATATAGTCTATAGCCCATGTGTTCAGTAATGCCATCAGCGTGTTAAATCTATGCATCATTTCAGTCGTGATGGTGTATTTTGTAGACGCAAATCCATTCTATTATTTAAGTAGAAGGAAAGAAAACCCTGCAAAATCACAGTTGTTACTACAACTGACAAAAAGGAGGATATACACATTAGAGAAGTGCTCCGTTTGATTTACAATATGTGAGGTGTAATTCCGAGTGTGTGCAGAGAACGGTGCGTGGAGGTGCCGAAGTTTAATTTGAAATATTTACCAAAGGAAGTCGCTCCTTCCTGGTATCTCCTCCTCTTATCGTTATCATGGCACAGAGGAAAATTACATCATAACTTACTGGAGGAGAACAGAGGCTGAGCTAGCACAACAGCAGGCAATCGTTTGATATGGGAGGACGGCACCACAGAACTCTGTTGCTCTTACCCGTGAAATATCAGTTTCATTTTTATTATCGTCATCAGGGCTGTGAGTCTGCGCCGGGGTCAGGCTGCCAGTCATGTCACCCACTGCTGATATGAGCCAGAGTTACATTAACGTCACTGGCTTTGCTCTCTTTGTACTGACTCATTTAATAACACTGGACTGTTTTTTGTTTTTTTTGTTTGCAATGCAATTTATTTTACTGCTTATTTGAGAAATAAAAAGTGGCACAAACCCGATTGTGCGAGTGAGACTTACTTCGAGTAGACTTTTAAGTACCAGTGGTGCTGTTATGACACCAATTGTTGCTTCAATGCATTGGCTTGTGTTTATTGATTTGGGATTATATATAAGAATATTAAGACTTCACACAACTCATATAAAATATATGATATCTTCCTATAAGCCTGGGTGCCATCTTGGCTCAGCTGATAGTGGTTTTCTCTAAGTGTCTAAAGGCCATTATGCTTTTGTGTTTACTTTTTATTTGAAATAATTGTATAACTGGATTTGTATTTTAAGTGATGAACGTTACGCAAAGTTACGCAACTCCTGTAAGGTAGAAAAACAAACGACGACTCCAGTCAAAAAGTTTAGTTGGAGGAAGAGAATCAAACTGTGAAACTGTGGTGTTTGATGAAAGCATAAGGACAAAGAAACACTTCCCTCTGTATTCATTCATGCTTATCTTCCAACAAATGCCTTAGTGGAAAATGTCATTGGGGAGATAGGGGGACGTTGTCATCTATTTCTTAGTTTACTATTCAGAAGAGTGCCCATTTAACATAAAATCACCCATTCACTCCCCCCCACACCTAAATCACACTGACTCTTAAGGACATCTGTTTTGTGTACAGGGTTTTTGACTTAACAGCTTACCATTTCAAAACAGGCCCCGGCCCTTACGCCTTATATAAACCATGAACCTGGGGAGTGATAAAGCATAGCACTTCTTCGATTAAATAGAATAAGAAATCATCTTGACAGACCCTAGATCTTGGCCTGGGTGAGTCTTCTCATGAGCGAGACTTCCTCAAGGTCAGCATGATCGCACTTTGCTCAGTGTGTGCAGTGCCTGTGATGAATAGGACAAGGTGTAACTGGCGGAGATGGGGAGGGGGGGGGTTGAAGATCCAGCGGGGGTTAATGTATTGTGTTTACCTGTAAATAGAGGCCACACAGAGTGTTTCTCAGTTGTTACTAAGATTAAAGAGGCAACAAGAGCCGAGTGGCTTTTCAATTGTTAATGTCACATGATTTAGAGCGCGCCCCGCTTCCTATTTGTTTGCTGTGGTTCTTCCGACTTTTGATGTTTGTCCCGAACCGAAATAACAGATGACTCGGACCTTTGATTTAGTCCGAACCAAAAGAGGTGGTGTCGGTCTGCAACAGTAGAAGAAGAACAAGTGGAAGGGGTCTCTCCAGAATCTAAGTTGGTCAGGCTTGCACAATTGTTTGTAGTCTTCGCCTCCGACAATATAATGATTGAACGACAAGGACGGTCATTTGGTGCATTTGAATTAATGTCAACTGCTGCATATGAGGTTGTAGATGCTGGTAGAAATAACTTCAATATTGCAGTGGCGAAGAAATGAACGTAACGTCTGTCAACAAACCAATCAATGCTAAGTTCACTTAGATACAAAGATCTTTAGTTCGCTCCTTACATTTCAATGTGAAACCAAAGCTTACCTCATCAAATGAAAAGGAACAAAGACATACAACTTTGAGTTAACCACAGAAATCAAACAAGTCACAGGACCTGTTAGAAACTCTTTGTGGCCTTGAATAGATTTTAATTACTTTAAAGTTTGAGGACTCTGCAAAACAAGTCAATTAAAATATGAACCTGACAACAGTTGACAAAAGTAAACGTGAATCAATTAATTGCTGTTGCTGTAGATGAGGTTGATGCTTCATAGAATTAAAGAAAAAAATATTACATTTAAAGATAATCTTCAAAAGTGCAGACTGCAGTATTTAATATCAAGGTAAACCCAACTGGGAGAGTTAATTTCTGAAAATCACCATGAGGTGCCAACAGAGGCTCTGAGTTTGTGTTCTGAGGTTGGTGAGATATGAGCGTGTGAAAAGGAATCAGACACCACAGCGAAATGAGCAGGGACATGTCATAGGGTCTGTTTACACCCTGGCTCTGGGTATATCTGTGTTCAAGTCTTCCAGTTTCCATGGGAGCATTTTTCCTCACCTTAAAGCCATCGAGGTACCAACACTGGTCAATTTTCGAATATCACCAAAGAGTTCCAGGGCACAGGAAGCCAGGGCTCGAGATGAAGGGCTAGAAAAACCATTTCTAGTGTGCTTCAAAAATATGATGTGAATTTGAAGACTGAAAACAACCAAACTGGTGAGTATCACCGGTGCCATGGCAGCCGGCAGGGAACTGAATCAAAAAGTGGACAGAACTAAAAGGTCTGCTTATTCCAGACGCATTTTTCGTTGGCCGAGTACAGAGAGTAAGATGTAAGGCTTGTGGTTTAGGGGTGAAACTAGATGACTCTGTTGGTTTGTGTGCTTTTGTGTCTGCATACTCGGGGCGCCAGCCTGAATGCATTAGCTCATGCAGATGGTGCTGCTTACACAGGTGCTGCACAGCACTTTGTATCCTGCATCTAATATTAACAACCGCGGTGTAGCATCATCAGCCCGCATGGCTTGGGTCAAAGTTTACTTTGTGAAGGGGCACTGCAGTCGGAAAGCAGTGGCAGTGCATGTACCACTACACGGAGCAGCCCAGGGTTCAAACCCTCACCTGCATGTTCTGTCACTCTACCGTCTCTATCAAATAAAGCAGAAGTAATTAGAGGAAAAAACAAGTTTAATTGGTTAGAACTCGTGTAGGAAACATCGAGTCCTAAATCCAGCAGCACCTGGGAATATAACCTCTGCTATATGACGGATGGCTGCTGATGTGCTTTGGCACAAAGTGCAGGATGCTGCTGCATTTACCCGAGTAAACATCTGCGTCTGTAAGTGTCCATGCACATGCTAAGAAGCCCGGGTGCTGCTGCAGAGCGCCAGGAGAGCTCATTGTTCTTACTTAACCTCCACAGGCTGTTTTAGTTTTCTTCATCAGAGCAGAACAATGAGTCAGAGGAAGCAAAATTCAAGACAAACCCCCAAAGGGTTCGGGGCTCTTAATTTGACAGCTGTGACTTAGTCTGCTGAGTTCCTCTGATGAGTAAGGGTCCCTTCGACTTCACGGTGCGGAGCATAAACAACAACGTGGCCAGTCGTTCCTGTGCGAACGCGACTGACAGATCTATCATCTCTCTTATATGGAGCCATTAATCACTCAGGTTATGTTCAGGAAACTCCTCAACTGGAAATGGATTAGTTTCGATTCAGTTTAATTTAAGGAATTTAGACGTAATGTGTTACATTGTCAATTTTGGACGATTCGGAAAACAGATTGGATGTGTATATAAAACTGAGTGTGCATGTTTTACAGCGATTCAAAAACAGTCAATTTAGCATTTTTAAGTAAAGTCTTTTCAATTTCAATCTATTAAGAGCACATTAGCTCTTAATCCATCATGCATTCACTGGACATTCACAGAAAACCCATTCAAAACTTAGAGAAAACTGAATAAATGAGATTCAAAAAAGACGTCACTACATATGTATGTATATAAAATGTACTTCCAACAGGCATTTCACATTCGTTATAATGATTTACACTGTTTAATTCACTCCTGCATAAAACCATTAACATTTTACCAAAAGAAAGGTAGTTAAAAAGCCACTACAGATGGTAATGCATGAGAAATCAAAACATCACAGCGATATCATGCTTGATATCTGCGTAAAAAGGACAAATAACTCAGACATGTGACTCGTTGGAGAAACACCTGGACGATCTGGCATCTCAACATATGAGCGTGAATTACATAATTAACAGTTGCTTTGGGGAAATCATGATTTGAGGCTTTAAAGCAGTGGAGGTTCGTCACGTCACACAGACGATGTCTCACAGAAGCTGCTCATCAGGCCTTAATCAATTTTTCTTTTCCTTGTGCATAAAGAAATCTGCATATAGATTCATTTTTATCCACTTATACAGCAGACTGTCACTGATCCAAGACAGCCGGTTATACATGCCGTATTTTTCCGGTATTTATAAACACCTTTTCTAGGAATTTATAAATTTGTACACGTTGGGTTCACTTTATTTATGCCCCTCTCCACAGGAATTTTAAAAGAAATTTGATTAAAATCCTGGAAGATTAATTATAAATAAATATGTAAAGATTGGGAAGGGAAGTCAGGGATATTACTTCAAACAAAAGGTGAAAAATAAAGATGGTTTACCCCATTGCCTCCTAGTTTGTGAATACCTGAGCAGATTTTTATATTCACTTCAGCTCACACAATTATGGATAAACAACTTCAATTTTCTGGGGAAGATTTCTGCATTTTTTTTTTTTTTTTAAACCTGCTCCAGTTTAAATACATAGCGATAGCTTCTCAGAGTTTTACTTGCTAACTGGAACTGAATAATGTAGACGAGAAAAAATGCAGTATGTGAAGTTATTCATAAGCCTTTTATAGGCATTGTCAGCATTAGACTCCATCTATTCAATATTTCAATACAGCTTGCAGAGAATAAAGTACAAATGGAAAGAGACTGAGTGAGAAAGTTCCTCCCAGTGGGACTTTTAGGACCAGTATTGTTGCCACACAGACCAAAGATATCACACACTATCTGAAATACAGAATAATCCTCTCTAAAACTCAACCAGAGAGGTGCTTCCATTTCAAAACTGTAATAAAGACTTATTTCCTTCGCCGAATACGCTGCTTCAAATTCAGCAGCCAATATTTTGACTGTTAAATATAGAGTTGCAATAGTCGTACTTCTCACCGGTAGTTTTAAAAGAGTGGCTCTCACTTCCTCACGCGTGCAGACAGAAGCGATATGAAATAAGGGCTTTTAGCACATGGAAAAAACAAAGTGGCACAGACACGACATCAGACAGGAAAGATGCAGCTGCAATTATGAGCCGGCAAAACATTAACTCCTCACTTCTCCACTTGGTGCACGGGACAAATAAATAGTGAGTCACGGCCTCAAATCTTATTTACCCCCTCAAATTTGTATGCTGTGCCATTATGCACCATTGACCCGGTGAGACAGAGCCATTACTGAAAAGACTAATTCTTAATCTAGGATATTGCTTTCTCATTATTCTCTCCCCCTCTGGCCTATTGCGTGATAACTGTTTGATTAAGGCAGTTATGTCACTTGAGAGCCTGGAAGAGCCCACCTTTTAATATTACCTGGCTGACTGATTATGCCAGCACTGCTTGAGGCTAATAATGTTGAACTGCGATGCTCGATTCCGAATGCTGATGAGCCCTCTGTGACAGAATAGCCCTCAGAATTCTCAAATATTGAATCAATAAACAAAGCAAATTAATATTTCCCAAACACTACAAGCTGGATCTCATTGCCAATTCATTTTTAATAGCAAGCACTGAGACTGACTCTGCCCATTTGTTTGCTTAATTCCAAAGTCGGCTGTGTAGGTTTGCAAGGTTGCCTTTCAGAACGGCACGTTTCATGTTGTATCGTTCGTCTGCACTGAAAACTAGACTGTGCAGCACGGGGAAGTGGTGCACTTCAGTGAAATGAAGAGACTGTCATACCTTCAAGAATGCTTTGATTAAACACTGTGGGAATACAGCGAGTGCCACATTAATTAAGTGCTGAAAAACACGAGTGCTGGAGTGGCTGTCTGAATGCTTTTGAGGTCACAGCGAGGCTCAGTCGAGGGTCCATTAGATCAGTTGTGATTTGAGACGAGGGGCAGGACTTCCTGAGAAAGAGGACGGCCACGGCTCTGCTCAGAGACGAAATGCTCTCGGAGGGGTTGAGGTATCAGATGATGAATAAAGACGACTTGTGGCTTCTTACTTACTTACGAAATCCGCTTTCACTTGGAGACAAACATCAGACCTATGGGCCGTGCAGTTCCACCGAGCGAGGAGCGTGCTAAATATAAAAATACTTCCTTCCTAATTGAAAGCACATCACCCTTGCTTCTCCTAATGCTCTGTGCCACATATTGTTTCCAGTAATCAGAGGCAGATGACAGCAGGCAGTGGAAGTGGCAAATAAATGAGATCACAACCGTTTCAAAGCGTTAATCCGGTAGAACATCCACCTCAAAGTCTGGCTCTCAAAGAGACTCCTCTCCCATTTGCACAAAAGGTATCCCAGTTTAAAGTGGACCTTTCTTGCTGGCAGTGAGAGTAATACCGCCAGGCAGCACAGAGTGCATCGCTGCAAACATCAATAGCTCGCAGCGCTGATTGCTAAAGGGGAGGAAGATGAGATTCCATGAGGCGTATCCTTTATATCAAATGCTGTGGTCACCGAGGGCTGCCTCAGGCCGAATCCTAAACACAAGTCTCTCCAGCTCGCAATTGTTTAATCTGCATTAATTAATAAGATTACTGTTATAATTTCCAGTGTGTGCGATGTGCATAATGGCCCATTAGTTTGAGGTGAGGAGATCGGGCCACTCCAGTTTTTTAAACAACCTGCAAAGTCCGCGAAAGGCTTTGAGGAAAATGTTTGTCATTCGGCACGGTGATACTGCAGAAGCTCTCCAACTCTTAGGGACTATATTCATGTGCACGTACTTACTCCGATGCTCACGCTGATGAACACGGCCATTAGGGCAGCACATACACATGGAAAAACACCAACAGCCATTAGCATAACCAATGTGATGATCATAGCTATACATCAGTGAACCCTAATGCTTTTTGAGTTTATCTTTGCTGTGATAATGAGGCTCAGCTTAATGTGACTGTGTGCCTAATAACCCGGAACAAAAACATATTTTTTGGTCTCTCCCCTATAGTTTTATTTTGCAGCACAGCTGAGCGGAAAATGGACAACATGTAGGAGAAAAAGGAAGCAGCCATTTAAACACAAGGTTACAAAAGAGCAGGTTCAGGAGGAGTTGAGGTTGACTGGAGGCCGCGGCGTCGTAACCTTTCTGAGGTTGATTCACTCCCACCACCCCCCTGACAGAGAGTTCAACTGCATCATTTTAGGTTCACTGACTTGGCAAAATCGTTTAATGAAATTAGGTCCAGAGTGCTTCGTCTGGAGGTTTGTTTCAAGGACATAACTCCAATAAAAGGAGAAATAAACCTGGTTGTGCTACTGATATAATATTCAGGCAACCACTTCAAATTTTTTTGCATTAACTTTCTCATTATTAAAAGATAAAATATGCTGCATCTGTCAAAGGGATTTCTACATCCAGAAGAAATACGTTAAACTCCCTGCAGGAGGATTTTACACATCAGTGCACAGAACTGTAAGTTCACGGGCAAATCAATATAATATCAAATGTGTTCAACACGTTAAAATGATCACGGCCCGAGGAAGAGTATTTTAAAAAAGCACATAAACGCCACAGCTGCTTTCACTGTGCGTTTTATCTGTTGATGTCTCAGAGAAGGACGAGCGTGGGGCTGACAGACAGGAGCAAACACAGCTGAAACAAAAAGGTAAAACAAAGAGCATTAGAGCAGATGCACAAGCGACGCCGCACTCGAGAAGAAAGAGAACAAATCAGGCTCCTGGCAGTTTTTTAAAATGTGATCACGCATGCAAGAGGGATTTATTTTTCCTTAGGTTACCTGCCTTTGAATAGAGCAGCTGCCTTGCAAATACACAGTCTTTATGTAGTGTGTTAGTTAACGTGTCAGCTGTCTTCTGTAGTACAACCTTTGTAGAAACCTTTGACTGCAGCAGCCGAACGCCGATGACCAATGGTCGACCGGTCAAACGCTGTCAGCAGATTGTTTACTGGCTTTGGGCAGCGTGTGTCAATAGTGGAGCATAAAAGTGAGATAATTAGCGATGATCACTGGAGTTATTTTACTTTTTCTACATTCTTTCCTCCAAAAAACCTCATAGAAACAAATCCAGCTATTTTTCCCGACAAACTTCTGCTACTTTTACGAGTACTTTACTTTTGTAGCCTTCCCCAGACCTGTGCTTGGACACAATCCTGTCTCTGAGCTCTGCAGGCAGTTCCTTCAACCTGAACTTGTGTTGTTATTGCCGTTGTCTAATTCATTCTGCCATAGTTTGATTGCAGCCCTCTTTGTCCAGCTGTCTCTCTCTCTTTCAAACACATCAACCCCCACTGGCCATCAGCCGCACTGGGAGAAATCCCGCTGCGTTGTGGGGCAGATCTCTGCATATCGTTGGTATGAGGAGCTTTAGCCGAGTGCGTTCCCATGATGGGCAGTTCCCAGCAGGCGGGCAGACCTCAGCATTACACCTGCCCTCTCAGTGCACCTGTCAGGAGTTCATGAGAGCGTACCGCCTGTTCACTGGGCAATCTCAATAATCAACACTCCCAGCTGCCACCACATATTGAACCGAATCCTGTTGGAAACACCGATGTGTGATGCATGAGCTTTTTGTAAATCGTGTCCAACCTGTTGAATTTACCAAAGACGGACTCAAGTTGAGGTGTAAAAACATCTCAAAGATGAGTGTAAGATGCAGATGATCCGAATATTAAGTCAATATCAGGTTTTACTTTACAAAAGCAAAGGTTTCTCAAGTTTGTTTTTTTAATTTGTCATTGTGGGGTATCTTTTATTTCAGCACAAGGCTGCAACATAAAAATGTGAAGAGATCTGAATAATTCCTGAACGCACTGTAGACTTGGCTTTCACAATTTAAAATGTGTTTTTATTGCTTTTATATCAGTTGCACAAACATTTAAAATTGAAAAAACGTAATTGCTCAGTTGGTTTCTGGACAGAATGACACTTGTAGGAACAGTTTCCTTGATATCCGACCGAGATCTATATGACGTAAAAAATAAATAAATAAGCTAAATGTGTTTTGACCCCCAGAGTTTAAGTGGAGAAATATGTTCAATAATGAAGGATGCTGAGATTTGACCGTGAAAAAGTGTCATTCCAGTGTTTGAGCCTTTTATACCGAAGTTACAAAAATAAACTCAATAGCACTTTTACAAGGGGTGGATGTTAAAGCATTCGTGAAATTTCCTACAAAAGACTTCATCGAATAACAAGATTGACAGAACACACAGGTCCTCGTGATTTCATTTGATTCTTCTAAGACACAAATTTGCCGTGCTGACATTCTGACACTTTGTGCTGGGAGGAATATCGATTCGCAGACTCAGTGGGCATTGGTTTAACTATCCACCCTCCGCACACACAAATCTATCAAACTTTAGAGTGCAGAAAAACCTGCTTGATTCTCAATCACGTAATTAGAGCGAAAACCCAGGGAAGCAGCATATTTCTGGGTTACACTGGCGTTCTATCATTCATCAGCCAGGCGTGTCATCTACCACTGATTGAACCTGCACACTCCTTCGATGTATACACTTTTCTGTGTATTTCTCTTCTCGATACGCTGCAGGTGCCAGGGTTTTCTCGGTTGTCCTGTGGTAAAAGGTTGACAACTTTAACAACTACAAAAGATTTGATCCATACAACATGTAATACTTTGGCCTCCTGTCACACGGAGTAATTAAGAAACACATTGAACCTACATGCACGCTGATTAATGAACGTGTAAACTGAATTAACATGGTAATGTGCTGCTCCCCCTGTCAGGATTAGACTCCCTGCAGTTACTATGCGTCTTCGTGACTATTTACCGCAGCAGATGTGGTCCAACAGCAACGATACCTGTGGAGCTGGCTCATTTAAAGTTATTTACAGTTCATCTAGTACATGGCCCCATAAATCAAATCATTTGCGGTGACCTAATATCAAGATTGAATGCCAGACATTGCCAAACGCGACTGGCTATTAGGAGCAGCAGAGGAGAATTGGGTTGGTGGGCCGTCATGAAAGCATTAACATATTTATTGTCGTGGCAATTATCTTTACCAGCCCTCGCCGTGTGCTTGACATTCAGGGTGCACATGAGATCATGCTACATTCATGTCCTGGGACCTTAATATGTAATTAACCTCATCCTGAATCAGTGAAGCTTCTCAAGGCACAACACATATCTGCAGCAGAGTAAAGCAACACAGGAAAGTGCCCAAACACGCATTTAAACTACCATTTGTTTATAATTCCAGGAATGTGCAGTTGTTCATATGTTGATAAACAGAAAAAAGATATGGAATTCTGGAAATTACTTCCATGTGAGACGACTAAAGGGTTTCTACCCCCCCCCCAAAAAAATAAGAAAATCAGCAGATTCAGCTGTTTCCTTCACAGTGGATGAAAACTTCTGCAGCGCAAAAAATGTTCAACTCCTTATCGTCTGTTTGATGTTCGTCCATTTGATGTAGTCGACTGAATCCATTTGAGGCATTAAATAATTAAGCAGACCTTTCTGAGTTAAGATTTATCCTAAATGCTTAATGGACTACAGCAGATATGCTCTCAAACATAATTATCATGAGCAATTATTAACTAATGTTTGAATACACTAATTATTTTTCTTTCGGGAAAGGGAAGCTCAACATGGTTATGCCAATAAAGATTATTGCAATGTTGTCAAAAACACGCTTTTACAGAAACTAACATGTTTCAGTTCAATGTTTCTAAATGTTGACTTGAAATGTACCATTAAATACAAAGGGTAATAGCATAGTACATTAGTTATAGGACTTTCAAATTATTAGCATTGTTCATATTAGAGAGCAAAGAAATACGTTTCCTGGTAGTTTGTGTGAGTTAGTGTTTGAGTGAAGATTCAAAAACAATGAAAACAAACAAACAAACTAAATATTGCCAGTTCTGCTAGAAAGACAAATCAGCACCATGGACAGTGACCGATGAGGAAAATAATGGAAGTGATGTTTTCAGTTATTCATTTTATTCAAAAAAAAGTAGGAATAACTAAAAAACACATTTCATCAGGATACTGCCAGACCAATAACGTATTTGATTTTTGATTATTTTGATTTAGAAAGTCCATCATCACGTTACATTTATGTGCATATTCAATAACACAGACCAGCCACAGTCCAGCCACTTCCTCCTCAGCCTCTGAAAAGTCTTGACTTCATTAAGCTTCTGCTTCATGTAATTGCCAGTTCACCTTTTAAGCATGTCAGGCTATTGCTGTGGTGCAGGAATATTCAATTTACAGTTTTCCTGCGACTATATTAAGTCCACATCCAAGTCAGCAGAGCTCAGTCCTGCGTCCTCACTGTTCTCACAGCTCTGCTCGCGTCAGTATTCAGTGCATGATGTAGAAGTGTGTTTGCTCTTGGAACCGCACATCTTCTCTGATCAGTGTTTACTCTGCGTTAGTATATTCCTCAGCAATTCCGGTTTGCAACTACATTTCAAAATGTTGAAATATTAAATCCATATTTACGTTTCAACAACATATACAGGCAACACAGTTTGTTTGACTGTAAAATGTGTAATTAGACCTCTTTGCTATTCTTTTATCATCAGGTACCAACAATAATAAAGCCTGTAGAGGTGGATTTAATCAGGTCTTTCAACCTATTGGTGGCTGGCTACATAAAAAGCTTTTGAAAAAGCTCTGTGAGTTTAGTAAAGGAGTAAAATGAATGGACAGAGTTGTGTTGTGCAAAATTCAGTTTGAACGTCTCCATTAGCGAGAAAGACTTTACGGGAGATAGAACGTGTCCTTGAAAGGGGGATTTGTTATAAGTAATTTCCTTACCCAAAAAATATGAAGCTTGTATTCACCTGATATCTTCATTGCTGTGTGTTCAGCCTTTATGTGAGAGCTTGCTTTTCTCTGGTTCAGGTGATGACTGAGCAGTTTGTTCTGAACACTTTCTGTACTTCCAGGTGCATTTCGTGACACATTCAATTTATCTGAGCAAACATAAAAAGGCATGATGTAATTATTTGTAGGGGTTTTAAACTACAAATATCGCTGACTCTCATGAGGCGGTTACCTTTTACTTTGAATAAATGTTGGCTTCTTCTGAGAGACACTGCAGAAATTAATGATGTGGGCGCAGATATCCCAGAGCCTTCACTCCTGTAATGAACAGGAGAGGGTGACAGGGGCCACAGCGAGCGTCCCTGACCACGATGAAAGACCACAATCGAGTGGCAATGACAAAGACGCAATGTGCAGCGGAGGATTATTGGTATCAGACCCACCGACACGTGGGTTTAAAGTTACACAAGGACGGACACGTTTCGGCTTTGTGGATGAATTTACTGTCCTGAGGAGGGGGCGCAGATAGGAGAAAGCAACTCGCCAGGTGTCACTCAGGACTAGAGCCATGCAGAGAAAATTGATGGCAGGTGCAAGAAGGAGGCAGGAATGATGAAGCCTTTCACTGCCACCAATCCATATCAGTGCATCCAGGACGGCTGTGGCATCACACCGTGTGTAGACTGTGTGTATGATGCATTTTCTTCCTCCTCCCTGAGCAACGAAATAACTGGACTGATGCTCCAGATGCTAAACGCAGCAGATCCCACGAGGATTGAATTTACAACAATTTTATGTAAGAAAATAAAGCAATTTGATTGGATTCCAAATTAAGATCGGGATCAATCGTAGAGTTCCACCATGAATCCATAACTCAACTCACAGTTTTACCCCAGATGACTGTCTCGTCCCGTAGAGGCAGCGTTAGAATCTGAGGCTTTATTTCTGTTCAGTCAGGAACATCCTTTCTTTTACAATATGTCAACATGATAAGGAGTCTCCATCCCAGATCAAATTTCCCTGCAACAGAGGTGGAATAGGGAGAGGAGGCAAAAAACACATCTCAATTCTAGTGCACATGCTGTGCCAGAAGCATCATCCTGGTGGAAAACGGGACAGTTAAAATTTGCATTTAGATTACTGTGGTAATAGAAAAACCATGGTGATGAATCTTGTTTCTGAAAAAGAGACTAATGTGGTTGTATTTTGAATACTATGGTAAAGTTAAACGCTCCGGGGGCGAATCTGTATGAAGAGATGTGTGATAAAACAATCATAATCAACCCGTCTTTATTAGCAACAACAGCTAACATGTAGAAGACGTCATGTAAAGTAGTTTGATGAGGGCGTCATACTTAGAAGTAATCTCTTGCTCACCTCAAGTTTGAGGTTTGAAATTACTTCTGGAGATGCTCTGATAAAATACGAGCATCAGAAATACTGTGGTGAGTAAAATATAAGTACTCATCCAATATCCTGTCTATTAGGTAACCCAGATACAACAGCAATTTCCCTTTACTGGAAATGACTTCTTCACTACTTCACTGCTCCATAACATGTGAAGAAGAAGTTTCTGATTAGCCAGAGCTAGCTAAACTCCAATGTTTTACGTCACAGTGGAAATCCCACAAGTAAAATGTGTTCCCAAAGAAGTTCTATGTCATTCGTATTTGGTTTTCAAATAGTTTAACCTGAGTCAGGCCAAACAACAATGATAACAAACATCACTTCCATAAAGGGCAAAGTAGCATACGACTGTAAAAATACAGCTATATAGGTTGTTGTTGTTTTTTTAAATGCATTAGCTGATATGTCCATGTATCGTATCAGGGACTGTCAATGACAATGCCAAGTTGTGTTCTTTAGAATATCTGAATCTTTATATCTACTGACAAAAAAAAAAAAAGGTATTATACAGTATAACCGAAAAAACAGCAGATTTACCACTTCCTATATCTCTAAGTCCAGAAAAGTATTTGCCGCTCACCCTGCCAAGTGGTGATTTTCATATTCATGAGCAGCATGCTGTCAATGGTGCGTACCAAAGGGGCTTCATTTGTTTTCAGCTCTCCCCGTCTTCCAATCGCACAAGTGACGGCTCCGCAGCATCAGAGCCACTTAATTAAGCATCGGCAGGCCTCTACACGCACAGACACTTTTTTAGAGCTGTCTGAAATAATCAAATGAAAAGGCGTTCATCAGGTGAGAGTTCCCCCATCAACTACACTCATTACTGTGGAAGCAAAAAATGCAAACAAAAGGAGAAAAAGCAAAGACACACAATGGAGCTGAAGAAAATTTATTCCGTATTAACTTATCCTGTAGTTACTTTTCAAGCTGTGAGAGAGAGAGCTGTATGTTGCAGCGCTGCATAACAACAAGCTGGCTGTGACTCGGCACCGTTTGTATTGCCAACCGATGCTGACACACATGGCGGTTTCAGGGCTTTTTTAATTTCTCCGACAAAGACAAACTTGTCTCGTGAATGGCAAACACCGAAGTGTCAGCTGCGGTTAGGATTCAGCTGAACGCCGAGGTGAAGACGTCCGCCCGATTAAGCTTCAGTGAATAACCGTCTTTTTATCTATATATCTTGATGTGTTCACTATTCATTTATTTGTGAGAACTCAAAATGAACAGAGGAGCAATTCCACTCAGTCCGTGATTGCAGAGTTTTTTTTTCTTTCTTTCTTTACTTCACTAACCTCAGGAGATAGTTTTATCACTTTGTGGGAAATTGGGACTTATCTGTTCGCTGCATCAACATGATAAGTAACAGAGGCTGCGGCTGATGTGAAGACCGTTACCGGGCGAGAACCTTTTGATCTGAATGTTGAATATAAGACACAATATCAAAGCTGCCACGTACAATAGCTTCGCTTTATCGGCAGACAATTGAAGAAGAGAATAATACAATTTAAAAAATACAATTAAATAAACCCCCCTCGGGATGAGAGGAAGTTCCCACACTTGTTGATTAGAATACGGACTGGCACTTTCAAAAATGCAGCAGAAGTGAACGTGGCAAGTTCTTTTTTTCTACCATTAAACTGGAATGGAACGCTGCCCGTTTGTTCTCGCTCTCTCTCTATCTCTCTTTCTCTCTTTCTCTCCCTCACTCGGTCTCATATCTAATTTAGTGCCATCTGCTCAGCCTGGGTGTAAATCCGAACGCGGGCTGACTTGCTCGCCCAAGCTTTATCTGTTAACATTTAGCACTGTCTAATTAAGCAAAAATGTGAAACGCGTTTGTCTGAAAAAATACTGCGGCCGAATAATGACAGTCATAACAGTTTGGGATATATGTCTGTCACAGCCAGGGAATGCACATATTAGATCAGGGGTAATTAGAAGAACACAACAGCTGTAATAGGCAAAAGCTGTTCATCCGTGATTAAAGAGGCCAACTTGCGGCACATCAGTTGTTTTCTCGTAAAATTCCAGTTGTGCAGATGATTGATGAAGGTTACGAATGCAAAATACCTATAAAAATGTTCCCCATTCACCAAATCCACTGAGGGCTCGATAAAACCCCCCAAAAATACTCTTTTGGATAATCTGATAAAAACAATACTAATTAGCTGCGCTGGATCAGATCCACGAGAGTTAATCAACGCTAAGTTGGCTCAATGCAGGGTTGGTAAGTAAACATTACACCCCCCCAGCAACCAGAAGTGAGCAACAGCAGCTGAACACCAGATTACCTTTCTACAGTGCATGGTGGTTAAATAGCCAAGGAGCATTTACTGTATGTTCGATGACTGAATATGTTTGTAATCACGTTTGTGCGGCAAGTAAAGCAACTTTATCTGGAGCAGCTTTCACTGTTCTGCTGCCTGTAACTGAAGAGATGTGTCAAATTTGAAGTTGTGTATAATTAACGTCACAATTTACCAAAAGAAGTCAAACCTTTTAAAGACAGTTGGGGCCAAAATGATGTCATTGTCTCTAGATTATTAGAGATTATGTATATGTTGCACACTCAATAATACAATATACTTTACAGTAAAGAAAAGTAATTAAAAGTTAACCCCTCAATGATACTTTAGCTCCTCAATTTATCCCTTCGTTAAGGGGTTTAACCAATGACTTCATTTAATGTACCACATTTAAGGGGACGTTAAATCCCCCCCCCCCTCTCCCTCACAAAGTGTGGGGATAACCGATGCATTAAATGCAGTAATTTAAAGGCCTCTCAGTTAATAGTGCATTAGGGAAAATAAAGACATTTGAAACTGGCTTTTTTCGAAAAAGAGCGTTACTCCCTTGTCAACTTTGGTATCTCCCGAATTTGGGGACTCACACCATTAAATAAGCCGCACGACGATAGCGCGACGATTTGTGGTTTAATTGACTGAGTGAATCATTTGTTTTTCGTGGGACTGTGGGACATCAATGCACGTCTGCACCACTTGTTGCAGAAAATAAAAATTATAACGTGATTTGGCAGATTGTCAGAAAACACCAATCAACACTCACATTCACTGATGGTTAATCAATGGGTTTTTTTTCTCCTGGAAATGAGGTGTAATCACTCTGCTGCAGATCCTCTGTGTGACATTAAAACAAACTATTAAACGAGGATATTTCAGATTATTTTTGACTTTATTTTCCCATTGAGGACCTAAAACCCTTTTATCCATTTAACCCTTTCAGTTTTTCGCGAGGGGTATTCGAAGCACTGGAGAATTATTAATGTTACGTGATAAAAAATTTAAAGACATTTCTTTCCTTTCTACCTTGAAAAGACATATCGGCGTTTGACCTTCTGCCCAATGCTACTGGTCTTGTAATAATCTGACTCGCCATCTTTTTTACCTCCTCTGAAAAGAGATGACATTGCCTTCAGGAAAATTTAATGACACACACACTGTACAATGCCAACAGGGCTCAGAACTCAGCGTTATATTCTGTCTTTTCTTAGTTCAAACCGAAGCAGCAGGGGCCAAAGCACTCTCTGAGTTTGCACTGCAACACCCCGCAGTTGCAGGTAAAGCAAGATTTCCCCCCACCGCCAGTTTGGCTTGTGGGATCGTAGGCAAGCTGTGCGGTGACAGGCCTCGGCGTTCACACCTTTTAGTTTAATGTACACTCACACGGCTCAGATCAGAAGAGCAGTGGCAGCTCCGACTCCAGGAACCAGGCTTCGGGTTTTCAGCAGTTCCAATTTAGGGATATAAACGTGTGAGTGTGCAACGTGTCACCGATTATTTATAGCATCCAAAATAAGAGGAAGAAAATCTCTAATTCAGATCCCGAGCACCTAGCTGAAGGTTCACATATCCTTCTTAATCATAACCTTTCAACGGAGCCATATCTGTTGCATCACAGACTCTGTTGGCAGGGGATTTAGATGTGTTCACGCTGGTGAGAGCTGAGTCAGTGTGGTGCTTCTTTATTGCCTCGGGCTGGTTTTGTCTCCCGAGCTAAGCCTTCCCATATCTTCAGGGGGAAAAGTTCATTTCTATAACAGTGAGCCCTCCTTTGTTCGGTAGAATACACGGCTGATTTATTTATCACCATCGCTGGATTAGACTCAAGGTGATTCACCATCTCAGGGTGTGTACACTCACTGATATGAGATGTTCCTAGTTGGAGGAAATTGAACTTAAGAAGCCGTATCTTGTCAGAATAGGATCTGGGATGTTTTTTTTTCTCCAATAGAATAGAGTACAATATAATATAGATAATCTGCAGATGCAACAGCAGCTCCTCTGTCCTGCAGGAATACATTTTACAAGAGAGTAGGAACATGGCAGACATTTAGTGATTGTGGCTGAATAAGAATCTCTGGAGAGTTTCTTGAGTGGTAAATTAAGTCGTGGCCTTAAAAAATTCTGGTTCAGTAATAATCTGTCTTGTTTCCTAAAACCCCACGTCCATCAGCGGCAGACCTCCCGACCTTGAAGAGTCTTAAAAGTAAAAAAATAAATATATAAACGAATAAATACTTCTCTGTGGTATTGTTGTTACTTTCTTATTCCTATTATCTCTCCTTCAGAACATCTGACAGCATAAGCAGAATTTCATCCCGTTAAGTCTTGCCGGTACAAAAAAAAAAGAATCGCTGTATACGTCTGAGTTTCCCGTGGGAATCGAGACATGTCCATTTACCTTTGCAAGGGACTTCAAAGAATAGTCCTTGTTTGATGAACCGTCCAGCAAGAGCGAGGAGGGAGAATGTGAAATGCAAAATCAAGGTCAAATGTGTTCCCGTCTATTTATGGATTCTAGCTTACATCTCTTGAAATCACGTTACAAACTCTTCAATCCTTCCTGACTACGAATATTTGTTTCGATAGGTCTCGGACACTTGAACAAACAGCAGTATGATGCCTACTTATCTAAAACGACAAAAATGTATTTAGGTTTCCTCCATGTTTCATCTGCTAACATGGAGGAGGCAGAGTTTATGACCTATACTGCAGCCAGCAACCAGCGGGAGTCAAGATGATTTGCTTTCCCTTTTAGATCGATGTCATGTCGTCCATCTTTATTTACAGTATATAGGCATTTGATTAAAGATCAAATCATACCATTGTACATTGGTGTTAAAAATATGTTCCTGCTACACAAAGTGTGAATAGACGGGCAGGTCTACACTGATTCTTTTTAGTCTTTTTGTTTAGTCATTTATCGTCACAGAATATAGTTTCACTTCCAGCTACAATCTTTAATTCCATCTATTTGCTTCCGACTTGCACACAGAGCATCTACAATAATTATGTATTGTGTTCCTCCTCGAACACACAGGAACACTGTGAGTGAAAGCATCCAGTGTAGACAAAGAGAACTGACCCTGCCGCAGGTCTGACGTGCTTTGAATAAGCTGCATTGGGTTTAAAAACGAGCTGTAACAGACTGGTGAATACCCGCTCTCCTCGTGGACTGTGTGACGCTGGAGCTATGTAAAACAAAAAAGGGACCAAATGCCACAGGAAGGAACTGAAGAGTCCCTCATTGTGAGAGGAGCCACCTCAAAACTCTTCAAGCAGCAGAAGTCACCGGGTCAGGAACGATCTGTAGCCGTACGTGCTCGAGAACCGTCTATGTGGATGAGAACAGTTGCCTGTGCACCAATGGTGCTCGACGCCTCGGGGGGAGCAGTGCTGCTTCATTTCGTCCTTCATCCCAGAAGCTGCCCATCTTTCACCGCTGCAGAAGAAGATCATGTCTCCTGACTGAATATTTGTCTCTGTCAAGACGTCAGATGTCATGATAAGATATGATAAGATGTGATACAAAAGACGGCCGAGCACGGGATTATCAGTGTAAAGCAAAAAGGATGGGAAGAAAGATTTGTAGTGTTGATTCTTTAATGAGCTGTAATCTCTGGTTTAACTGAGTAAACATGATAAGGCCTGAGTAAACGAGTCATAAGAGTTGACGTGATGTTTGAATATTATTAATATCACGTTAAGATGGAAGTAAAGTCAGTTTCTCTCCCGTCCTCCGTGATTCCTGTTGATGCAAATAAGCATCACATTGTCTTGGGTTTAGTCTGGAACTATTGTCTCTGGCAGGAAGGTGTCACAGGGAAACCGTAGGAGTGACGGGAGCGACAGACGTTTCATATATAGAGGAAAAACAAAAAAGACATCTGTTGTATTCTTCGCTGCAACAAACCTAACCTTGTCTCGTTTGCTTTTATTACCAGACTGTGTCTCTGGCAGTCACTTGTCAAAGCCTTTTGCATGTTGAACACTGTGCATGTTGCCCAAACTCGGGATGTCGGGATGAACTTATTATGGCCCAGATGTAAGTCCTCTGACTTTATACAGCTGCTGATTCCTAGGCTGGAAGGATGTTTATATTTACCATATAAATATGAATCCGACACTGAAATGTCAAATGTAAAAGTTTGTGTGTTGGTGAAGGCACAGACCAGACTGGAGCTTCCTCTGGAAAAGATATTTGACTAATTACTGACTCCAGCTCACTTTTATCTGGTCAACAAACAGGTTTCACTTTGGCCTGCTACCAATTTACCAACAGAATTAGCATTAATCAGCGTTCTACTGATATGGTGGCGTTGGACGGATCCTTTCATATATCCCCCCTGTGATGTCCATGCTTGGAGTGAAATACTATTTTACATCGCAATTTCTAACGACCTATTAAAAAGCAGCGATTAAATGTTTCAGTGATATATTTCAAATGACCAATTTTTGACTTTAACTACAATTTTTTTAATACAAAAATTGATTTTCTTGAGGGTAACGTTTAGTCTAACATTTCCTTTGATACATTATTGGCACGCTGTAAAAAAGTTACACTTCAGAAGCAGCTTCTCCCCCAACACAACCCCAAACCCTCTGCAAAGTCCCGGTTCTGCTGACACAGCACTTTAAGTGAAGTAAGCATCAAGGCACATTTATCACAAAAATAGCCTTGGCAACAAGAGACGTGGCCATTTGTCACTATTAAAAGAATGTGTTTTGGCTTCCTGTCTTCGGGTCCTAATGAAATCAATGAAAGATAGAGGTGTTGCTCGGGACAAATCTATGGCTCCAAAAAAACTTGGATTCAACAGTGGTATCATCTCTTTTTCTCAACCAACACAGAGTTCATTGTAAATGCTGTGCTGGTGGTCTGGGGGGGGTGGGGTAGCAGCATTAAGACAAACACTTAATAATATATATAAAAAAATAAACTTCCTAACTTCCTGTGGGACAAATTAAAGGAGGGGAAACGTCTCATTACTGCATTAGGACTTTAACTCACGAAATATACACACGCAACCGCTGTTTTCAAGGTCTGAGTGGGAATCCCAGTGGGAGGGAACAATGTTATTATATTTATAGACGGGGCAGCATCAGTGACACACTGAAGGGTGACTTTGGCCAGGTAGAAACTCATCATATTCCTAGCATGAGTGCCCACAGCATTTCCTATCCACCACCAAGTTGAACAAAGGGCCGGATGTAATGTGAGTTGAAGGCATCCTCTGGCTCTCCCCACACATAATGCGCGTGGGATATAAAAGAAAGGAAAAGAAGGGGACGACGTCTCCTCATATCATCTTAATGCCTCTACAATTCGTGGCTGCAGGTTTTTGTGCACAGGCCAGCAAGAAGCCGTCCGGTGAGAACCATAAAGAGAATTAAACAAATCGGATTTAAGCGTGGTGTCATTGCTCCTTTGTGAAAATGCTTTGCATCTCAGTGCCATTGTTTTACACCGAGCTGTGGATGAGGCACATTGTTTCTACACAGTGGCTGAAGCTAAACTGTAAAGCAAAGGAGTGAATGCATACAAGTAATTAACAAAGCCACCTTGTTCACTATTCGTTACTGTGCTTGTGCTATAGCCTACGCATGGAGTGCTCTCTGATAATTTAGCCTGACTGGCCAGCTGTGTTGTTACTCCCATTTTCATTACATCGCCTCCATCTCCTCTCCTCCCACTCGTCCCCTGTAGGATTTCATTGATATCACAGTCGTCCTTCCGCCAAACAAAAGAAACGTCTTCGCACCGATCTCCCCGAGTGACTAACACTTTCTTTTCTCCATCACCTGCTCAGTGCACATATTTCCTCATCAGTCCGAGCTGCAGTTCAGGAGAGGTCACCACCGTGGTCATTGAGGTGACGGAGCTGAACATCCACAAATCTGTTGTTACGAGGGGAGACTTTTCTGCTTCTATGAGCAGATGTTCACGATCATATGATCTGTACTAGTATGATACTGACCCTTGTGTGTACATGCATCTGTACATGTCTTTTCTTCATCTTTCTTGTAATTGTAGATTTTTGATGGATGGGTTAGCACATTTAATGTTTATGAAATCATAACAATTAAAGAGTCAGCAGAAAATACAAGTGAATGCAAACATACTCCTTTACATTTATGTCTTCTGGACTAATTGAAGTTCAAAGAAACCCCCAATGCCTAAAGACGAGTTCTGCAATGAATTCATCAATACTGATTCAACAATCGTGTCATAGCTTCATTAGATGATTATGTTAAACTTGAGGATGATAATAATAAGCTTCTCAAATCAAAATTTGTGTTCCCTGTTTACTCAAACGTTTTTAAAAAAGTAGATAAATGGCAAAAGACATAGGTGCCTTTGTGTGAGAAAAATTGATTCACCTCAACACATCCCATCGTCACATCCATCATCTCAAATGTAAAATGTTTCAGCTGGTTTATGCAAAAATGATGCAATAAGATGAATGACTGAATCATCTATATTAATTTAAAGTGCTCCGCTCCGTTTGACTTCACGCTTTGGTTAGATAATCCTTCGACGCTTTTTTTTGCCTCTTCTGTGTGAAACACCATCACATAAACCGACACAAAAAGGTGATGACTCATTTACACCTTACGCTTTGTATATTGAGAATCACCTCTATTTTTAACATTTCAAAAGCTTTTTGAAAACTCCTCAATGAATAATTCCTGTTCTAACCGTGAGTAGGCAGATGCATGGCCTTATTAAAACCACCATGACTTGTTTAAGTCTCTGAATGACACGTCATGATGCAAAACACGGCAATTGCTAAAAAACAAAAAGGGGGGGAAAAGGAAAATGTCGCTGCCCACATATCTATCAGGAAATGAACGTCTATGCAAAACAAGAAGTCTTTCCAGATGACTCATTACTCCCCTCCAATCCAGAAGTCAATGCCTCCTTATTTGTTTGTCATGTTCATGGCAGCCTTGACGACTAATAACTTTCCGGGGGGAGTCTCTCGTGGGCGACAATCTGCAGCGGCAGATCGGCTAGCCATATGTTCTTTGATTTTTTTGAAGGTGGTGTGCGGGAACGCTGTCAGCCCGCTGTGTCGTGTTATCTGAAGTAGACACGCGGGTCAAGGCTCACAACCGAAGGCCCGACACATGCTAATGAACTTCTCATAAAATATGCATCAGGCCCTCCCAGGGCCGTACAGTGGCAGCCGCGTGATTTTGCAGGAATTATGGGAACAGTCATTTTCCATTATGTCAATGTTAAATGAGGAGTGACCTGCGGGAGAGGCATGTCTGACCCGTGTCCAGATAGTTCCTGCCAATTTTGCACGGAGAACTTCGCAGATCAGTTTTGACTTCTAAGATACTGCGGTGACAGAGAATAAATGGATCCGGGTGCACAGCGTGACCTTGTTGAAGTCGTCTCCCTCCGAAGCCGATGTTCCAAGTCTGCACGATTAATCAAAGAGAATGTGATGTCAATGAGGGCTCCGGTTATGAAATTAGAAGCTCGCTGTCTTCCATTACTGTTTGACTTAGAAGTGCATTGAGAGCGAGAGAGGAAACAATAAGCCAGGTGTGGAAACCAGTAGCCCCATTATTCAATCCAACTGTGTGTGGGTCCCTTCTCTGGTTTTCGGCGCAATTAACAAGACCAGAGCCGGATGCTTGAGTGTTGATGTGGTCGAAAAACACGGTGTGAACAACAACAGTGCGATAGATGACTGCTCAGTAATGAACAACATCAGATTCCATAATATTATTTTTCTTCTCTGCATCAACTGCGTAATTACACAATTTTAAATTACTATTATATATATTATTTTATTTTATTCCAAACACAGCACATCTGATATGAATAAATATAATTTTTGTTTCAAATGGATAAAAGATATGGTGCAGATCCTACCTGAGCTGGCTGGGACTCTCTTGATTGTTTTTATAAAAGGCAAACTTGCATTTTCTTTGATTGATGTTTCTATAAAATATAAAATGATATATATTTAAAACGTACTTTTATTGTTATTAGAAAATATTATTATACACAGTGATTAGAGTTGTTTTTAAATTGTCTGAAATGAAACTGAACTACACACTCAGACTTTCTTCTTTCCGTGACAACCCTCTCGTTTACTCATTCTTTACTCATGCATGCGAAATCAGACACAACTCCAAGACATGCCGACGCAGTGGCCCGGCCCATGTTTACATCTCATTGTTACGACCACCGAACCAAAGTACAGACATAAACAATGCATATTGAAAGAATGAACAAATTAAATGTTCAATTGCGTGGCCCGTGAGCTGGATTACATATTGGTAATCTTCTGAATGAGTCCCCCCCCCTCTTTGACAGAAAGGAGTCTGTCAGATGACATGCCGCAGCAAGTGGAACAATCTCCTGTGGCCGCGGCTGTCAAATCTGTTGTGCTCCTCACCAGAGTGATGTCTGAGAGAAAGCAAAGTATCTAAAAGAAATCAGTGTGAGCATGGTGCTTTGCACTGACATCTCATACAGCCGACGTGTCATTTTGATATATGAACTGCCAATGCATCGCTCCATACCGTCAAATGGTTGCCGTGCAACTGATGTAACAATGGTACGGTTACTTCAACATTTTGAAAAGGGTTTGATCAAGGTTTCACTGAAATACTAGGACAACTGCAGCAAAAGCTAAAAAGCTCATCCGCATCCTCTCATTAAAGTGTCATAAATAAAACATGATGTGCCCTTTGCTGACAATCAAAGAAGAGCTCTCACCCTGACAGGTCTGTGACAGTGACGGCAAAAATAAAGTCACTGTTCTCACCAAGACAAGTAATCTGGCTAATTAGACCAAGCTTCCCGGAAAAGTGTCTGATGCAGCGGTTAAACGATTTTAATACTTATAGTCATGTTTGGGAATATGAGCAGTATTGTCCACCATCGAAGGTAAAAACTAAATCTGGGCCAGAAACAGCTTGAGAGTCGTTAGGAAGAGAAAGTTACGAACACCTCAGTCACAGTGCATGATGAGCACATGTGCTGCAAGACAGTCTCCGATCCGAAAAATCACACTGCATGATAAATATATAATGGAGCTAATGCGGAATGAGGTAATTCAAGATCCTGCAAACCTTTTTAAATTATGCATTTGTTTTGTTTCCTTCAGGTGATGAGCTCCATAAATCTCTGAGTGGGATCCTGACAGACCCGGGAGAACTGCTTTGTGGGTTTCGCCACATCTGGTTCCAGCCCCCCCACCCCCCGCCTCACCACGCGCCCATTCCCCATAACGACCTTCACAAGTTGTTTCAACGTGGCTCAGCTCTCATCACTGGACTTTAACTCGGGGGCCTGAACCTCACAGATCGCCAATGCTAACAAGGGACTGCCTGCTGCTGTTCCTGTGGATCCTCGTCAACGCAGGCTCAGTCTCTTCTTTGCGTCCACCCTCACCGCCGCTGGGACGGAGCAGGACGGGGAGGGAGCACGCCAGGAGCTTGGTGGGCCCGATGAGGAATGGGGCGGCTGGATTTCAGCGGGTCAAAAGGGGCTGGGTGTGGAACCAGTTCTTTGTACTGGAGGAGTACATGGGGTCAGACCCGCAGTACGTGGGAAAGGTAAGAAGCCTTATTTTTTCCTCTTATTTATGGTGGGCGAGAAGTCATAAATCACATAGTAAGGAGCTCGGGAGAAATTGGATTAGTGGTAAATGGAGAGAGCGGTAGAAAAAGAATAGAAAAATACACTGATGTAGATTAAGTTTCAAGCTATTCTGCGTAAATCCAACAAAAAAAACACAACAATGTATTTGTATACATTGATAAGTTGATGTAAATGTATACACTGGGGAAATCCTTTAGGCAGGACTCTCCTTATCCAATCACACGAACATACCCACCCTCTGTCAAAGCAATTGTTGCAGGTTACCCATTTTCATTTTGCCTTTGCATTTGAGCCTGAACCTTCCAATCCAATAACGGCCTTATTGTAAAACTGTCCGTGCTTGTTAGTGTTTCAAGATATTAATGTCTCCGTCATGAGGAAGGAGAAAATCTATATATTTTAATGGAGCCCTGCCTGCACCTCTATGTTAAACAAGCTCGACACACGTGACAGTGAAACGGTGAAAGAATCGATGGTGTGGTAGAAATAAATTTAAGCTACAGTCCTTGTAAAACTGTCAGAACATCATAGTTATGAGCCGGGGAAGATGCTGACAGCAATAAAAGGCCAGCGGAGAGAACCAATAACCTGAATCCAGACTGAGATACACATGCATCCCATCAGACACTCTTCTTTTTGTGAGCTGCTCAAAAACCTCACACATCCATGTTTTTAGTGTAGGATTTTCTTTATACATATATTCTCCGCCGTGGCTTAAAACATTTCGTAAAGTAACCCCTGTGGGGGTTTAAGGCTAAAGTTGTAATTTGGCACTCCTGGCTTATACAGGATAATAGTAAGACTGACTTATCTGCCCCAGTGCCACTGCAATCAGCCCTGACAAGCCATGCTGTTTGTGGAAGTCTCTGAGGCTAAAAGTAGGGGGAGGGAGGCTGCTGTCTGCTGCCCTCCTAAGTCACTTAATCCTGGGCCGCTGCACTGCTTCATAATAATTGACTGATTCTATGCCATATGAAAAGCATTTGGAGATGCGATCCTGCGTCTTTGTCGGGACAATCTTAAAGCGACAGGCTTTTTTGCTTGCTGCAACAGGATAGAGGTTAAATAACGCCGAGAGACTGGGAAGGCAGGATGCCAGCGACGTGTCATCGACGGAGTTATCAAGCACCGTCTCAGAGAGCAATAAACGACCTCTAATGAACCATGACTCCTGCTGCAGTGAAGGGTTGGCCTGTGATACAGTTATGCTAATTGTGGTAATTTGCGAACACGATTTCCGTTCAGTGACCTGCAGAGTTATGCGGCTCATCAATATTGTTCCTCGCGTTATTACTCGGTTTTGGCATTTCATTCACGGTCTGAGGTGAGGAGGGGCACATGCACTGTTTTCCCTGTGCAGCTTCCTTTCTCTCAAATATAATATTTTACCATCTGTGGTGTAGAGATGGTTTCTTTTGGGCTGGTTTCTACATCGGTGAAGTCTTGCCATGTCAAAAGCAATAACATCCCTTTCAAGGGTGTCAAAATGAAATGCATCTCTGCCAAGTGTAATTGCAACAGTCAATTAACGACTAATTAGCGTGAGCCACTGAAAACACAATTCATGTTGCGAACAAGATGTGGTAGTTTTGGCAGCCAGGAGACGAAATGCTAGACAACCGCTGGTGGAGGAAGAGTGGAGCAGAGGAAGCAGCTCATCGATTAAAGACGGAGCGGGGAGTCAGAGAGCCGGAGTTAAAGATCAACAAGTTTGTCGACTGACTGGTGGCATTCGCCTGAATGTGTCTCGGGGTTGCTATAGTGACACCTGCCTGAGAACAATGTCTCGTTGGATGTCCCGCTGTTTTCTTTTTCATTAAGATTCTAAAATAGTTACCAGACCTACGTCATCTGAAGTGTTGAGGCACAATTATCACCAGGCCACAAAAAGAATGATCCAATACTTCTTGATACCAATTAATTTCTCCACCAAACTGATGTGCACAGTCTTGAGGCACCAATCTAGAATTACAACAACTGAATATGTCTCTGTGCATTAACTAAGTTTTATTTGTTGTATTGGTTGATTGATTAACTTCATTTGAATTTTAATATACACACAGATTTGCAGTCATCAACTTGTACAAAACTATGATTTAATCAAACTAGAGTTCACAACAACATATGAGGCTAACAACCAAGAACATGTCTGATCTAGGTGAACAGTATGAAAGTATAAATTCTTCATTCATACATTTTAAAGCACAAACAATGTGCACACCTCTTCCTGTGATGCATTAATATGAATGTTAGGTAAATATAGGCAAGAAAAAAAGCAGAAGAAGCAAAAAAACCTCCTTCTTTACATGCTGTCTGGTCTATTTTAGATTAATGAGTGCAAGCAAAGCAACATTTCGTTCCTTCTGTGACAGCGGGAGGAAAATATGCCTGGTCTGCACTTCCACTTGTATGCTATGACTACAAAATAAAGCAAGAGATTTAATTTAGACTCAGCCTTTTATACCATTAAATGCCTGTGACCCAATTTAAGAACAAACCTCAAAGTGTCTATCAGTGAAAAACAAGAAGTGCTTTGATATATTCATATTGATTTTACAGACAAACAATACTCCATCTCAATATTCATGGTAGAATTTATATATATACAGCCTCTTCATCAAGGAAGCTGCGGTGACAGACACGGAACGTGAGAGGAATGATACGGTCACAACTCGGAGCTGTACTTACACTACTTATTTAATTATCCTCTTTACTCCCTGAGGTGTAAATAAGGTCAGGACACGATCCAACATGGTCCTCAGCTCTACTACTGCTGTCATTAATGTGGAGCAACTGCTCAAGGGCCAAGCTCAAGGGCAAGTGAACGTCAGTCTGCAAGAGTCTGTTCACTACTAAGATTTCTCTGCGGAAGATGAAACTGCTACTTAAGAGTGAATCAAATTTACTTGTTATTGATACCACAGTGGACCTGAACTAAATAAAGACAAAGTGGTCTGGCAAGAATATTTAGAAAAGGTTTTACAGCACTTATTCCAGGTTCGAGTTGTGTGACGACCCCGAGCTCAAGTGCCACTAACACCGAACAAACAGAGAGATTAACACATTAGAATTTAGTGTTTTCCTCTAAGAACAAAAGAAATCATAAATAATCATTCTCTCATTCGAGATGCAAAGGAACCACGAGAACACGCTGAGCACCAACTATTCACTTTTAAGCCTTCGTGTAGTGAAACTTCTGACAATCTGCTGTTGACAACAACCACATTATTGCAGATTAGCAATTAAAACCAAGAAGGCTTAAGCGGGTTAATGCAACACCCTTTGCCCTCACAATTAGATAATGCCGAGTCCTTTCCTCTGCCGAGCAGCGATTATCTGCAAGAAAAAATCTACCTTTTGTGGCAGCTGCTTCCTCTCACTCTTTTAAAGAGTTCAGCAGCTATTCTCCAGCATCGTGGCACTCTCACATAACGGTCATGAATTGCTGTTTGACACATTTTCTCTAGAATTATAGCAACGTGGCAATTCAGAATCCACTTAAATAAGCGTTGCTTGTCATTTCGATGCATTATAAATATTATAATGACCACTTACTACCAGAGGAGGTGTAATCAAAAGAAATGCGTGTCTCGGTCTTGCCATCACCAACAATGCAGGGACTTCTCTGAGTGGATGCTACAAAACGCAGAATACAGGGTGTCACTGTGATGTATGAGTGAACAGCACGGCAAAAAGGAAATAAAATAAGATTTGTACACTTTGTTTATGAAAAAAGATAGAGATAGATAGAGAATGGACGGGACACCCGATACCATTTGTCAGTCATATCCTTTGCAATCTCGCTGACGGGCGATTGGACCAACATATGAGCAACACGGGCTCGAGATAATTTTTTTATTTATTATTCTTTCAACATTGGAAACATGATAGCAAAGGAAATGAGCGAGCCTCTCTCAAAGGGGGACTAAACAAATTATACACTTGGCAAGAAAATGCAGTCAGGGAATCAGTTCCATAAAAATCACCAAACGCTCCAGCCATTAGGTTCTGAGAGCAAATATCGTACCCGTAACATCACATCACTGAAGGTTAAAGAGAAATCCAAATCAGTTTTTGATGGTCACACTTAGGGACCCAAAAAGAGGAAAGAAAAAGTTTCTCCATACCCTTTACTGCAATACAGCACGTGGCATGCAGGGGCATGGTCCAACGCCTCATTTCTTACACTTGCACAAAAGGTCGCTCATTTAAATAAAAGTCAATAAACCACTTTTGCTAGAAAGGGCAGCGCTGTTTCTCCCACAACTTGTTTATTCCGTCGCTTCCTGCCTGACAGGGAATGGCCATCCTTCTTTTTATTGATGGCTCTTCCCGCCAGTCCCTCCCCACACCTGGCGGAGATTTATCACTGATGTGAAGCCGGCAATTTAATCTCTCAATAAGGAGCCATAAGAAGGACATAAAAACCTTTTCAACAAGACTTACGCACCGGGCCCGACCAGGAAAGATTCCATCATCTGACCACATGAAATTCACCAGCCTTACTGGTGATAGCGGTTCCACGTAGTTAAATGTGGCTCGGTTTAAACGCTCCAGAATTAAGCTGTAAAATGCTTCAAAACCTAAAGAGGCCCTTATGAAAGCAGCAAACCCGTTTACACGGCGTGATGATGATAGCCACTGTTGTTAAATACTTCAGTGAAACAAAGTGCAAGCCAGCAGCTAATAAACATCACCTCCAAAAGAACAGGCTTCATGACCTGATTGCTTGGTGCTGTACTGCTCTGTGTTTATTCAGTGACCTATCGCTAGGAAAGGCTGCGACATGAACCGCCTGAGCAAAATGCCAAACAACAATATTCTTGTTTAAGCCGTGATCCATAAAGCCTGTTAAAGATCTGACACAAAGGTAGTAACACGTACTAAGCAATATGAAAATATGTCGAAATGGATGTGAAGGAAAGAACAGAGCAGAATTGGTAGAAGTGCTCTTCCCTTTAAAATGCTCCCAAATGATTTTAGTCATCCGGAAAATATGTTGCCTGAGTAATTCAATGTCAGATGTAGTGTAATTTAAAAGGATGGCTCTCGTGAAGATTATGCATGAGGTGTGCCAGTGATTCAGCTGCTCGTTAGAACATATTAAGAGGTTGAGGACATTTACAATTGTAATGCATGTTGATGATGAATGTCGCGAGAAATTCTGGAAAGAACACCTGAAATAAAAGCTAATGATACCATTCATCTGTCCTGCCAAAGTAATACATTTCATATATTTTGTCCTCGTGGGTAATGGACTTTTCTCCTGAATTGCCTGAATCATATTTCCAAATGGTGGGCTAATGTTCCAATCTGTATCACTTACCAGCGTGGTCAACATATTTCCATTCAAATCTTGACATTGATAGGGAATATTGTTGTGATTCTGGGTAGAAAATTGCATTCTGTACGTTGTATTAATATCACTGTATTGTTTAATCAAGTGTGATATGAGAAAAGGGAATCAAGCCTTAACCCGAGTCTCCGAGATAATCAATAACAATCATGTACATTAATGTGATATATCAAAAATCAGCCGAGCACCGTGTTGTTTGTTATGCAAAAGACAATATCCCAAATTAATCTGAAAGCAGAGGTCATACGATCTGTGACTTAAATAACGGTTCTATCAACAGTCATGGTTACAAACTTCCTCAATGTGCAAACAGTGAATGTAGTCGCCTGTTTACAACAGCAGGTGAGGTGTTCAGAGCACTGACCTGCACTAATACAGCTTTAGAGGTGAATATAAGCTACGGTTTCTATTTGTTGTCACACACCCTGGGCCTTATCTGTCAATCTATTCCATTTTGTCCTTTCTCCATCTTCCCAAGATTTCTCTCCCTCCCTCCCCGTCTCTCTCTCCTCCCTCTCCCTCTCTCTCTCACTCACACACACACATCCCTACACTCCAGTGCATATGTGGGCTTTCTTTTCTTTTTTTTTTTTACCTCCATCCCTATTACCTGACTGAGGCATGACACAACCCAGATAGCGAGCTGGGAGCTGTCAGCAGCTAAGAAATGGGTCGCGAGCCAATATCGATCAGCTATAATAAGCTTGCTGCATTTGACAGTGTTTTCTTTCCATCAGCAGCTCACCAGAACACCAACTACCTGCAAGAACTTACCACTCAATCAGTAGTCATAATGTGGTATGACATGGCGCACACACACACACACACACACACACACACACACACACACACAAACACAGACACAGACACACACACAACAGAGAGAGAGAGAGGTCTGGCAATGCAGTGAACGAGCTATAACATAAAGCCCACATGCCAACATACCTCCACTCTGTCATCACTGCACTGGGTTTCTAGGACAGCGGGCTGTAGGATTGAAGGGTAGTTTCAGAGCTAATGAATAGCAGTGTGAAAATAGATCTGCTCACACATGGATATTGACTGATTAACACAACGTGAATCCTGACGGGAAACATACACTATATATAGTATGTGCCCCAGTTTCGCTTAAAGTGTAACCCACCAAAGACTCATCAGAATGAATGTGATAATACATTAAACAGCTTTATGATACCAGTCAGAGGTCAGGGCTACCTTGTATAAAAGGTACCTAACAAACTGGTTGATATACTCGCTGGTGCAGGGTTCTTTGGCTAATGTTGGCTTGCTTTCAGCAGAGAGTTGCGTTTTCCATATGCATGCCTGAGACGAGCTCCACATAATCCTGGTCTGCAGAAATCCAATTACAGCTTTCTCTACAGAGGCTGGTTACGTTCTCCGCTGAAAATCACACAAATTAATCAATATGCGAGTTTACTGCATGGTCATTGTCAACGAGGGACCATGTGCTGCAAATCCAGAAGGTATTAAAAAAAAAAAAAATCACACCAACACCATCCTCTCTCAGTCGAGAATTCCCTGTGCTGAACGATCATTACTCGTAAAGATGTGGCTTTTCAACAGCCGCTGAGAGGAGCTTCCATTTTCCTCCATTCCAACCAGTAGTTGAGTAGCATCAGGTCAATTCAGTCAATAAACGCATTTTGCACTGATGATTAATAAGAAATGAATAATGGGCCTGCCGATATTTTCTTTGACAACGGCGCTGATGCACTGCACCATGACACTGCGGATGCAACGGCTGGCCATCTTCATTGCCTCAAAGACGGCCTATTGATAGCGAGAACATACTGCATACATTATTTTTCAGACTCGTATGAGGGCACCATAGCTGTTGGCCACTGAAATCTAATCAGTTCATCTTTGATTCAAAGTGTTAAAGAGGTCAGTGAGTCCAGGTGAACAAAGACTGGATATGTTCCTGAGAAATCACATCCAAAAGGTCACAGCAACTGATTCTGATCAGGTGATCATTGAGTTCTATTGAATGTTTGTACCAAATTTGAAGAAGTTCCCTCAAGGTTTGAGATATCTTGTTCACAAAGAGACAGACAAACGGACGGACAACCCGAGATACCCTGGCAAAACGAGATTATGGAAAACTCTGAACAACTTCAGGATCAGTGAAACATCCATGTGCCAAAAGTTTTAACAAAGTGAAATGTTAACCTGAGGTGTCTGACAGTGCTTCTTGGCATGTTGAAAAACTAAAACTAAATTAACGAATGCAAATATAATTACTCAAACAGATGGCACGAGGTTCGGATGGTAACAGGAATCTTATTTCGGTTCCTTGCGCTACCTGTTTCTTTTTATAGCCGTCACATCAACGGGTACCCTGAGCAGCACATCTTGCTAATTATGCGTATCATGAAAAATTGGAGTGTTGGGACATTTTCACCGTAATATATGTGCATATGATCCCGCTCTCGTCTGTAGGAGCAGGCTTTATGCTTTATGCTAACCAGATGTATGTGTGCTTGTTTGAATTTACATACGGTTATCACTAACTCCATCATTCTGATTCTGCATGCACACACTCCATTTTGTTGATTCTCCGTGTTATAAATTGGCAACAACTGTTACAAGAAAAGAACCTGACATGTTCTCTCCGTCTCTGTCGTGAAGTCACTTACTTTCTTTTGACACCTTTAATAAGGACGAGTCTGCCTCTTGTCTAACGAGCCCAATGGGTGTGTTGTACTTTAAAAGAAGCCGTCGTCTGCTTCCCTATTAACAAGTCTTTTTATAAGATGCATTGCCATTGTGAGAGTAATGGGATTTTTAATTAATATCAGTCAACCTGCAGTTCTAATTAATGACACAATGTGCCTATTCTCTTTTTATTTGCATTTGGTGTTCACCCTAAATGTTTCCAGGTACCTCCCCTGGGTACTTGTTTGTGTTTGTTTGTTAGTTATTGCCAGTCAAAAGGACAGCCAATGTGAACTCCTGCTTAATCATGAATACAAAGTGATAATTTATTCAGTCAACACAATATGATCCGCCGGCAGCGCAGGAAACACCGAGGCCCAATCCCGCACTGTGCTGCTTCAAGAGTCTGTGAACAACAACCACTGTAATATGAAAATTACTATCTTTTCAATAATCTGTGTCATTTTCTCTCCATTCGTCCTCAAATTCTTTGTGCAGCCTCGTACATGACGGAAACCATCACACCTGAACCATTCGGAAAGCAAGTGGCCCGCAGTAGATTTTTTAGAGTGAGTCACAAACATGCGGATTCAGCACTACGGGGTAGAAACTTCACTGTTAGGTGTTTATTATTTAATCCCACAGGAGTGAGCAGGAGAATAAGGATGGACATCTCGTAATATAATTCAGTTACAATCCCAATACATGTCAAGACAAATGGAACATAATACTATCACAATAGTGTTTATTGCTGGCAATTTGTACTGGATTGCATGAGATGTACGCAGGTGTTTAATGATGCTGTTGTTGCGTGCACCCACTTGTGTGTGTTTTTGTTGGCCGGGTGTAGTTAGAAGAATGCGGAGTCCGCTATGACAACACTGTTGCAGCAGTCCGTCTGCCGCTCTGATCTCTCTCGTACGCCACGAGCGCAGAGCAACCGCTTTCACAATGCCTGAGAATGAGCCCGTTGTGCGTTGTGTGTCGTCCCATCCCGTCTAATAGGACGCAACAGTTTGAGCGAATCTGCAACACAAAAAAATCTTGAGATAATCTCGTATAATGAGGTCGCAGATACCGGATTGCAGAAGATTACAGGATTACGAAACAATAGGAAACAAGATGGATAATGGATGAACGACAGTAAACAGAAGAGCAATCGGAGCAGATTTCCCAGCTACTCTCTCACTAAAATATAAAGTACTGGAAGACAGCTTGTTTTATTAAAGACGGCAAACCTGGAAACACAACTTTCTGGGGAGCACCTGAGGGCAAGAGATTCTGAAAACAAACCGCTGTCAGCAATAGCCCCGCAAAAAAATAGTTCTCTTTCATTTTGCTCGACTGAAAATGTAATTGTTGTGTTTTGTTTATGTAATATGAAGCTATAAGCCATAAAAACCCATATCCTAGAGTCACAGTAAAAAGTTAATGAGAGAATCATTACAGACCTATGAGAACTATCACTCCGACTCACAATTAGTAATTATTGCTCTGCAGCCTCACTTAAAAGCAAGTCAGTGAATTGTTATCTCACACAATCACACGATGATGTATCACTATGATGAGTTCTGCTCAGATACGCACTTCACAACCTTCATGACGCAGGAACGTTAATAGGAGACAGTGGAACCATTTTTCGACAAAACAATATTCCAAAATTTACAACCATTGCCAACAGCACGGGCACAGGTCGACAAAAGCCCGACTCGCACGCAGATAATGGCTCAATGGCCTCAACCCAAGAAGCAGAGAAAAGAACGGATTGGAATAGTAAATAATAGAAATGAATCTGTATGTAGACAGAAGACATGTTAGAGGCAGGAAGAGCAAAAACCATCAGTGTCACACATCAACAAATACAGAAAACCTTCGTGCCGTCATCTGAAATGACCACGTAGTCGCCATTTTAGTCACGTGCCACCTCAAAGGTTCGACAACCATTCCAGCTCAGAGTATTCCCCTAATTTGAATCGTAGCATAGATGAAAAATCCCTTTGAAAATGAATAAATCAACGATCAGGCAGCAGGTGAGACGATAACACCACGACACACATGCTCGCAAGCAAGTGAGCTGTGCGGCGACCACGATGAAAGCCACCGTGGCCCAGCGGCACACACGCAGAGTGGCACCTAATGAAATAACGTCCCGCCTTTTGTAGTCGGGGAACACCTCCGAAGTGTGTCAAATCTGCCATCTGGTCTCCTTCTGTGTGCAAGACCCCGAAAATGCCCCTCTCATGTTCACCGTGTCGTCATGCATAATACCTCTACCGTTTGAAAAATATGATTTAGGAAATTAACCGTTGGTTTTTTTTGAGAAGTGTTTTATGGAGGAGAGAGAAATAACACATTGCAGTGAAAACAGAAAAACAAAACTCAAGCACGAAAAGTTCAGTTCTATACCAAAACAATTGTCAGAGGCAAATTAGTAGCACAGCCAAAATCCAAGTATAATGGCACAGCAGCCAACAACCAAACAGCACAGCACATGAGAGAATAGAATGGAAAACGCTTCAAGTAGAAATTAAAACTAGACATGAAATAAAATGTGAGTTTTCATTATATTCCATTCACTGTACCTTTGTTTGAAAAACATGATTTGGGAAATTCACAGTTGGTTTATGAAATTGTGGAGGAGAGGGAAATAACAGTGAAAACAGAAAAACAAAACTCAAGCACACAAAGTTCAGGTTTATACCAAACATGTGTCAGAGGCAAATTAGTAGCACAGCAGCCAACAACCACAGGACAGCACATAAGAGAAGAGAAAAGAATAGAAATTGCTATAACAATTTCCTGCCTGTATCGACAAATTAATCAGGATTATTTGTTATTTCTATTAGGAGGTCAATTGTAATTGAAAATATTAAAAGTGACATTAAATGCCACAAACTTTACACATTAATATAATAATATGAAAACTCAACACAACTTAAAATGTCGATTTTCATTCAGTTTAATTCACTTGAGCTTGATTTAAATCAGAATATCAACATGCAACTTCAATTACTCACTCTCACACACACACACATACAGAATATACAGAGTAATACGTGACACAGCAGAGGTAAATCAAAATGGTGTCCAACTTTTGGACGTCCACCCTGATGTCCAACTTGTCCAGAACCCTCCAGCTGTTAGAAGTAATCCACCACAAGCGTCTCCTTCATCCACCATTGTTCTTTAAAACCCTCCAGTATGTACAGTGAGTCCCAGTATGAGTCAGTGCTGCATCCAGGTGTGTGGCAGCAGGCAGCTCCCTGCAGGTAGATGCTACAGGTGAGTCCTGCTGTGGACTGTGTGTGTTTTACTGCTCACCACACTCTCCATTAGGTGAAACTTCAAAAACTTATCACCCAGCAGTGTGTATTTGTTTTGCCTCCATTGATTAGCTTCTCCTCTTCTCATGCTAACAGCAGGTTCTGAGCATGGGCTAATGTTAGCATCAGTTAGCTTCAGTGTCTGACAGCCTGGACTCTTCCTGTCAAACGTCTCCTGCCTCTGAGCACCTGATGAGGTCACGTTTTGTTTTTACCTGACATCAGTTTTCCATGGAAATTAGCAGGGAGACCCCTGATTGACCCAAACAAAGATGGCTACCAAGGTAGTACGCTAGTGGACTGTGGAAGCATGTCTCCTTCCCTTGTTCCCTCAGCTTGTCTCCTTCTAGGTACTGTGCTCCCTTCCTTGGATGTGTAGCGCAGATAACCTGTTAGTTGGTCAATTAGTTAGTAAGTTAGTTATGTAATTGGTTTGTTATTTAGTACGTTAATTGGTTAGTTAGTTAGTTATTCAGTTAGTTAGTTATTTGGTTGGTTAGTTAGATGGTTAGTTAGTTCTACTATCTTGTCTTCTTTCTAAGAAACTATAAAAAATGCCTCCCACTGTGTTCCACAGCTCGTTAGTTAGTTAGTTAGGTAGTTAGGTGGTTAGGTAAGAAGGTAGGTAGGTAATTACGTAGTAAGGTAGTTAGTAAATACTCCCTTGTTCCCTTGTTTCCTCATCTTTTCTCCTTGTAGCATCTCTAAAAGTCAGGGGAAGCCCATACTTGCCTAAAAGTTAGGGTGTTAGTGAAACCCTCTGTTCCCTTGTTCCTGCATCTTATGTCCTTATATCAGTTGTCCATCAGTCTTGGTTCCTCTGTAGTTTTCCATAACTCACCTTTAACCCCACGTCCTTACACAGGTGGGAGGATTAACGTGCTACGTAATCCTACAAATTCATAAAGATATTTACATTTTGAAATCACCTTTTACTCTGTGTTACTTCCCGGAGTGGCACCGTAGACAAGCTGTAATAAAAAGACAAATGGCCCAGAGCATATTTTGAATTATTTTAATTAAGGACACGTTAAAAAACCAGAAGCCCTAATTAATTATCATTTAGTCGTCCTGGAGAGAATGAAACAGGTCAAGGATGAGCTTCTTCGATGCATTACTGTTACAGGCCTTTCTTCACAGTAGCCATTTTAACATGAAATAGCAGGTGAACGCAGGGTTTATTAATAACAATAATGGAGCTTCTATTTATGTACTGAAGATAACTTAATGTGATTAGTTACTCCTGCATTTACCTACTATTTCATGTCAAAACGGCTTCTGTGAGAAAAAGATCTAGTGCTTCTTGCTCCCAAAGTTATGGCAGTGGTTTTTGTTTTGTGTCTTATTGAATGAGTGTTGGCAGTTTCAGTGTAGTAAATCCCCTGCTGATGTAAAAAAGAATCTCTCGCTGTTTTCTGGTTTTTCGAGGCTCAGGCTACAATTATTTTTGCCTTTTCTGTCTGCATTTATTTTTAAAGTAACGGACCATCAATGTCTGAGCCATGGAAAAGGCTCCTCCAACTGCGTATGGCTTCACATTTGAGCAATGCAGGTCCAGGCACATTTCTTGCAGCTGTAGGTATTTCAGAAATCTGTTAATGTTAAATTAGTCGATACTTGTATATTCATATTTAGGTGGGTTAACACTTTATGTCATGAACCAGACCCATGAAAGAGCCACTCAGGTAACTAACAGGAGATAAATCCTTCTCTTTCTTTCTGGCCAGAAGTCTGGACGTTGAGTAAATCATACGTTGCTATAAAAATTGTTTTATGGACATATTTACTAATAAGCTGGTGCCCTACTTTCTCATTGTTAATCATAAGTGACACATCATATTAAAGCTCATTAAACCTGGGCATCGCTAGGGAACATTTAAAATAGTAATTATGGTAATAATTGTGGCTCTTCAGCTCCGGTGCCAGACTAAAGCAAGTTTTAGAGGATACAGATTTGAAATAGGGGTGAATGGTGTTACATGTATTGGGCTTCATCATTGTCTCATTCATAATATTCTTCAGCATCACCTGAAATGTGTTTTTAACAATAACAACATCTGCCTGAACATATACAACTGGATAAGGATGAATAAAGATGTTCAGTGTTTAATCTGTTCCTTTGGTTTATAGAGGAGGGAAATTATTCATGGTATTAACACAATGACAAATTTAAATCTAAATTTGAAATGTTTATGGTATTTACAGGAAATGTTTTTGGGCTGTAGTTGTGAACCGGCAAAGGTCACGTACTAAAAATAATTAATTCACTTGAAAAGCAATAACACGATAATCCCATGCTATGCTCGTTGGGGGCCCTGAATCACCAATCACTCCCAGTGTGTTCCTGCTTGCATCTGCTCGTCTTAGGCTGTTTTGAAACCACAACCTGCAGAGAATTTATCGCTGAATCTCAAATTGTCTCTCCTCGCCTCCCCATGGCTGGAACTCCTTGATGGAGGTTCAGTGGGAAATTGGCGATGTGCAGATTATTGCATACTAGTAGTGGGTGAGAGAGAGACTGAATTAAAAAAAAAGAAAATCAGTGTTAGGGTGGGGATCCGCTCAGTCATTATGGCTGCAGGACAGTAATTAGTATTCAGTCAAATGACAACAGATGGAAAAGGAGCGTTCTCATCCAACAGAAGCTAAAACAGTCACAATATCCATCTAGTTATAGCAGCACTTGAACAGAACCCAAACTCAATTACCAAGTGAAGAATTAGAGCACGGACTATAAAGAGGAACAAAACATGTCCAGTTCTTCCAGAAATGAAGCCAAATTATCCAGGATATGGGTGCAGCCATCTTGCCTTTCACCCTTGAACTATGAAAAATGACCGAAACCATCTTTTACAAAGATTTATCCAACGTGCATCTTGTTTTTTTAGCGATCGAGACGATTTGGCTTGAGGAGCTTTGAATTATGGAAGTGAAAAACTCAATAGACGTTGCCTTTGCTTCAGTGTGCATCCTGTAATACGACTGCTGCTCAACAGTGCCGTTGGAAAGTCCATGAGATTGATAAGAAGGCCAAAAATCCATATCCATACTGTGGTGATGATCACTTTGCATTACAGCCCTTAAATATTTAAAATGCTTTGAATTGCATAACTGATCTCTGCAGGGAGGTAAACATAACTCTATCAATAGGCTTTCTGCCAACAGCACAGAATGTGTTTGTCTTGTACTAAGAGAGCCGCCCTGGATCTATATTAACAAAGCTGCTCTCTGACTGCAGTGGTGATATTTTTGAAACCGCGCAGAGAGTCATCTGGTCACAGACCTCGGCTGTCAGCTGAATGTATTAGAAACTGTTCTTGTGGAGAGCGAATGTTTACCTCCAGTTTTCTGATCTCTCCCTCTCGCTTTGAGAAAAGAAGCTACCATCTCCTCTCTCAGATAATAGTCATGCTTGAATAGAAATGAGTTCACAACGTTGAAGACATGTCACTGCAGCATAATTGCACTTCACAGGGAATATATTACTTATCAGAGATTTAGCCTCATTAATCTGAGGGACGTTCTGGAAGTCTTTTCCTCATGACTTAGTGTTTTGCAGATCTTTGCCGAAACATGAATTTGCTCTTTGATGCGCAGTCACTTTCCTCGACTGTCTGCGTGAAATACAGTTCTTTGACAGCTCTTCCCCAGTGCTTTCAATGAATCATTATCTGTGCCAATGTTTGCACTCAACCTGTCTTTCCCATCTTTTGTCTTGCAGCTGCACACTGACCTTGATAAGGGGGACAGTGTGGTGAAGTACACTCTCTCGGGGGACGGGGCCGGCTCCATTTTCACAATTGACCAGACAACAGGGGACATCCATGCCTTAAGGAGTCTTGACAGGGAGGAGAAGCCTTACTACACCCTGCGCGCCCAGGCTGTTGACATGAGCTCCAATCGGCCGCTCGAGCCCGAATCTGAATTTGTAATCAAGGTTCAAGACATCAACGACAACGAGCCAAAGTTCCTGGAGGGACCGTACCGGGCCAGCGTCCCCGAGATGTCACCAGTAGGCAAGTGACCATCTGCAGCGACTTGTTCTGTGCACTAAACATAGGACACCAGTGCTTTCATTAAGGAATTGGAATTCCTTGCAGTGACAGCTTTGTTGAGTGTCAGGGAACATCAGTGGTACAACCAGAGGGTTAAACCAACAAACATTCAACATTTTCAGGGAACACATTATTCTCGGTGTGCCCAGCGTATATCTCACAGCTCTCTCTTTATACACTCCCCTTGTTTCCTGCCTCCCCCCTCCCTACCTCCACCCCTCCAGGGAGGACTGATCAAGCTAATTCGCTGAGAGAACGGTTCCTCTTGATCTGAATGGCAATGAAGCCCTCAAAACGCCACAATCAGCAGTCTCTGGAGTCCGTGTAGAGAGCAGGAGCGACACAGCCCAGCCCCACTGAACCCTGGATACCAGGCACCTCTGTGAAACTGTTATCGAATCACACACACAGAACCTTTTAGGTTTATCAAAAACACATCCGGCGTGGCCACATCGCCCACGGATGATCAATTACATGATTGGCCAACGAATAATTAGTTTTGATTCGGCTAATCACTTGTAATTTTCCAAGTGAAATTACTTCAAATTGTCCTCTTGCTGTGGATTAAGATACCTCATCTTTTATTTTGTGTTTAATTTCATGCTGGGCAGTTTACAAAATGAATCTTAGATCTCCTCTTTAGTTTCCATGAATGGGAACATTTTATTATCTCTGAAACTTTAAAGAGGCACTCTTGTAATTTTATTTGTCACTTTCACAAAGATGTGGGGGGGGCAGATTATTAATGAAATGGTAAGACGTCATGGCTTTTAGTGCAGAGTATGAATCATGCACCTCAAACTCTGGATCCTGTATATCCCATGATGCAACTGGATATAATAAACATGTATAAATATTCACCAATCCACACAAACATCATTCACCTGATTTTAAAGACTGCAGCACTTCTTGTGATGAGCAAAGATAACTTCACATTTCGATCCCTTTTCATAATTGGGGATCAAGTTAATTACGCATGATTAATAAAGGCAATTAGTCGTGTAAATCGTTCCATCCAAATTATGACTCATTATTTTTTAATTGGAGGCCAAATTTTAACGTACAATATATATTTTTTTAAATTATACCTCCTAAACAAATAGCGATGAAAGAATATTCCCAGATGTAATTTCTACATTAGAGAAAATGTCATCAAGATCTTTGTGTTGATATCAAATCAGTTAAAATGCAGGAAATTGTCTGTGCTCTCGAGTGCACGTATATACCGCCAGGCAAATGAAGAGTTTCTGATTAGAAAACTTAACTGATGAAGCCGTGGGTTGAGAAATAACCTTCCCTGTCACACATTACAGTTGTTACCACAAAAAGCACCGATAATTGCTGTGGAATTATGCAGAGCAACACCCCCCTGTTAGAAGTAGTTTTTTTTGTTTCGGATTCAATTGTGGGTTTTAAACATCCCCTCGCAGAGTGTGTGAGAGTTAACCTTTACTTCCTGTGCAAAAAAAAAAAACAACACTGCAGGAGAGATGCAACCCAACCAAGGTCTCTAATGCTATTTTATACCAGCAGGACCCAGTGTTATCAATGGGTTCATTAACTGTTGTTGTCTTTTGCTGGAATGTCTCAGTGGATGTGTTTTTTTTATGTGTGCGGCGCAAAACAAATACTAAACGGAGAGAGATGCCGAACATAAATATGCATTAATGGTCGGTAATGAAGACTAATCTATGGCCAAACATTATAAACTGGCTAATGGCAATAATCCAGAGGCTCCTTTCGAGTTGTTAGCAATGAGCTTATCCCTGATTCATTTAGAGAAGTGACAAATAAAAAAAATACTTAAGAGAGATTCCAGAAAACGACAGTGTAATTACCACAGGCTGTCTGCGGCTTCATGAATTTGTTGATTTCACTCCTTGTCCACAGTTTTGCATTTTCATTTTATTTTTAGTACCTCCGCAGAGGTCAGATCCTGCACTTTTGCAATTCTTCTATCTTTACATTTGAATTTAAGACGTGCTTTATACTTCGAATGTAGCCGATTAATGTGCGTGCATGAGGTTAATTTGTCTCCCCTGGATTGCTCTGTGATATTACAATAAAATGCCAAATGCTGTATTGTAAAGAATATTTAATGAAGCCAGATAGACAATCTATATTTAGTAGAAAACTCCTCTGTGCATTCATCTCCTGTGTTTACCAGCAGTGACCTCTGCAGCTGCATCTCTTCCAGGCCTTACTCACCCAACTGAATTTCCATAATTATGCAAATAGATTTTATTTGACTTGTTTATAGTGTCGCACCCTAAGAAAGGCTGTTACCTTTTGTCGCCGGGGAAAGCGTTTGGCGTCAGCCGTGCAGAAAGGCTTTTAAACTTTCACTACATCTGCGCTCTTATGTGGATTTTCTCTCCTTTGGTGAACTCAGAGCGTGTTAATGTGCCATCTCATCTATTGTATACTGAACTGCGAGGATTGAGACACTAATCTCTGTCACCTAATGTTTTAATGCCATTGTTACCATCTGCTCAGACGGCAAAGCCTTTTAAATGTAAGCAAGTTATTTACTGGCGACTAAGAGCTTAGCGGGATTTTAAAAATGACGACGCCATCCGGCAATTTTACAAAAAAAAACTCACAGTGACACAGGGCTGCCTGTCTGAGTCACCAATTCATTTAAACTGTCAGGGATTTTACAGCCACTGGATATTTGTGATTGGATATAAATGCAATGACGAACTAAAATGGCACAGTGGAGCACAAACCTCCAGCAAGGCCCAACAGGCCCTTTAAATTCTGCACGAAATCCATCAGGTTTATTTGGACATAAATGAACTGTTGATTCCCGACTGAATCCACATCTCAGCCACACGTCGGTGTTAGTTACAGGTTTCTAGATACATTTCTAACCAGATTCAACTCCACTGGATCCAGATTTCTATTAGGATGCACATCAAATTGCTCTCATAGATTTCAGTCCCCTAAATATGCCTGATATGAATTTGCTTCGAGAGGCTTGAGTCATTTTGCTGCGGCATGAGGTTCGGTCCTGACCCCCGGCACTTCGCTGCATGTGTTCCCCCAACTCTCTTTCCACACTTCATGCATACCTGCCTGTCAATAAAGATGAGATACTTCGAAAAACACAAAAGACCCATGAATTATTCCCTGGGAAATCAATGAAATGATTTACAGATCCGGGCCCAACATCTATTGGTTCTTTCTCCACTCATGTCCCCTCCTTCCACCAAGTTTTGTGGAAATCCGTTCTGTATTGTCCTGTTAACAAACAGAAAAAACACAAACAAAACAACGGCGGAGGTAATAAGCAGCGTGTTAATGGAATGATGTTTTCAACACCAGCTAGTTAAAGGAGATGAGCCAAACCTGCTGCAAGTAATTATTCTGTCCCCGTTAGTGGAAGACTGCCATCTCAACACTATTCTTTATTTTCTTAATGGTAGCGTTGTTTAATGAATGGTTGCAGAGCATTCTTACTCTTGTTTATTTATTTATTTCCTCTAAATAAATAGCCTCTTAGTAATGCTACAAATGTGCAAATAACAAAGAAACACACACACACACACACACACACGACAGGAACATTAAACAACTCCTCGACACATCCTGTCTCCTCCGCACTCCTCCTCTTTGCACTCCGTCAGGGACTTTGACTGCTCAGCATCAGCCGCACCTTTCTCGGTCGTGATTCAATGATCATTAGTGTCAGCGGAGATCATTCGGCAAACTGATGAACTTCAAAGAGTTTGGATTTCAATCTCACGAGGAAGCCAATTAAGTCCAAGTCAATAAGTCCTCCCACTCTCATCCCACAGGGACGTATGTGACACAAGTGACAGCCACAGACGCAGACGACCCCACGTACGGAAACAGTGCGAGGGTGGTGTACAGCATCCTCCACGGCCAGCCGTACTTCTCTGTCGACCCGAAAACAGGTAAACTACTTCTTCCTGTTGTCTGTTCATGTGACAAAATGGTGATTTAGCCGGTAAAGTTCACAAACATGTTTCCATTTCGTTTAAAAATATGCGACTCGGACGCGACGGAAAAATATGTTCTTCAGTTTTATGTGCACCTGCCGACAGCGACGAGGAAATCTCCCTGTGAAATAAGGTTATCTGGGCCATTAGTCTGGAGAGATATGAATGATTGAGTGTCTTCTAAACAGTGAGTGTAATATAATGTGGACTAGCAGAACCATACATCAGGACAATAAAACAGGCTCATGAATTGACCCCTGGGACACAAAAGGACACATGCTCTCAAGAAAAGACAGTGAATTATTTATTTGACAGCTATTAAATAAAGGGTCACTTGTAACAGGGAAATGAAGCAGCACTGATATCGAGCATACACCATTATCAGTGGGATGAATGTACACTATTATACACTTTATGAAAGAAAGATAGATAGTAAAATGAATAACAATCAATCAATATAATCATTATAATTTGTTTCCGGTATAGTGGCCGAGCTCAGTCGCTGCAGTTTGCTGCAGAGATACTGAGGAGTCGGTGTTTTTATAGAGTCAGTCGGGAAACCTTAGCGTAAAATGAAATCACAGAAAGACAGTAATAGTTATAATAATTTGAAATAATTATTAAAGAAAATATATCTGGGGATATTTTGGCTTCAGTTCAGGATAGTGCTCGGACGGATTCAGATAGAAAAATCTCCGGTGGAGACGCGTCGTCCGTCTTCATGTTTTACAGTTTACTATGCAAACAGACAAAGTGGATGCTGAGACATTAACAGTGTCGGCGTTAGTTTTCACTTTATTTATACCTGCACTCTGCTGGATGGTGTCATAGGATAAAACTGACAGTAAAAAGGTTGTGGAGTGGCAGCGAGAGGGGGCGTAGCAGACGACGGCTCTAAAATCTGAAATACCTTCACAGCACCGGTGTTTGCCGGCAGTTGGCTGCTGTTGACTTGCTATCTGGGACAGTTCAAAGCGTATGAAAATAGGTTCATACGTATCACACGGGCAGATCCTGTGGAATCTGTCGCTGATTATGCCACTAACAGAGCACATCCTGTGACTGCATTTCAAACTGATGCTAGGGGGGGAGAAAAAAAAAAATCAAACTGTTACAGCAAATGTTTGCCCTGCTGGGCCTGCATCCATTTCCAAACACATGTCAACAAACAGTGGGAGGAAAGAGGTGAGTTGGAGGGAGGGAGGGAGGGAGGGAGGGGGACGGCGGGAACAGCATACCTAAATCACAGCGCGTGTCATGGTAATTATCTCCGCCAGTGACAGACACCCCTTCTCCTCCCCAAAAATATTTGACTGCCATTTAAAAAATAACCACAGTCTGTCATTCTGGAATCGCACATGTCGGGAGTCTGTGGATCAAACGGGACATCCTCACGTTTTCGTCCTATTAAATGGAATAAGTGGCGGAGGAAGAAGCGCAGACCCACCTATGCCGCCCGCTTCCTTTTAGCCGGCCAACCTCCCACTGACCTAGCCATTAATTTGCAGTACAAACGCTCTGTGATCTCAGGGTTTCTGATCCTCAAGTGAATCATTATATGGCTTCAGCAGAGTTCCCTATTGAATGTCAAGTGTCTCCGGTTTGTGAAATGACCTCTACTTCAGCCTCGGTCAGAGGCACACGTTTCTCACCGAGGAGCGAACTCCTTTGGTGGAAATATATCGCGCACGTTGAAGTAAATTGTGCATGTGGCGTCGAGCGTATATCAGGGGATTTTTATAGGTGCTGCTTCTTTTTTCACGTTTGGCTTTTCATCTCGCTCACTCTCCTCCTTCCTGTATCTCTGCCTCTTTTGTCATCTGTGTTTCTCATCAATCTTGCCGCACACCAGGGGTTATAAGGACAGCCTTGCCCAACATGGACAGAGAGGTGAAGGAACAGTACCAGGTATTAATCCAGGCCAAGGACATGGGGGGCCAGCTGGGGGGGCTGGCCGGTACCACCACCGTCAACATCACCCTCAGCGACGTCAACGATAACCCGCCCCGGTTCTCGAAAAGTAAGTACATGTTTAAATATTACGACTGTTTGACAGCATCAACTTTAATTTTTTGGGGAAAACAGAAATAAATCTGATGACCTTACAGGTTAGCTTGACACATTTTATGATAACGAGATAAACAGTGTGCAATTACAGCAGGGCGGGGGGGTCTGCATCATTTCTACTCTTTGTAATTGGTTTTCATTATTTGTCATTATGCTTCATCGTAAGCAAAGGTCTGTTTATTTAGCGTGATTGCATCTGCAGCTACTACTCCGGGCAAATGAGTCAGGATTGGTGTTATTTCACTCTCGGGGCTTCTGTCTATATTTAGATCAGGTCTGAGTGTGATGCTGCTGCACCGGGGATTGAGTCAGTGTATTTAAACACTGTATTTTATCCCGTATTTTATATAAGCTGCTAAAGCAGATTATTTTGATTGTAGTGTTCACTGCAGGTCACGTAAAAAAAAGCCGAGCTGGAATCACAGCGATAAACTCATTGATCTGTGAAAGGCCTTTCTTACACATATTCAAAAAGCAGAAATATTAAACTCTGGGGCAAAATGTCTTCTATTGAAAAGCAGCAGGAAAAGCAGAAAAACAGCTCTGCACCAACTGCAGGTATTGTGAGGTGACACCGGGTGGTTTCCTCTGAATGTAAATTCAGGGCGTCAGGTGGTCAGGCTCCTTTTGGCCGTGTGTAAAAGATGATATTTCCATAATGCTGTCACAGCACAGAGGTCTGGGCCAAGTGTGCTGGCTCCTCTGCCCTGTCCCAAAGCCTCTCTTTGTCCTCTCCTCTGTCTGCAGACCCCCCACCGATGTTTCCGTTTACATATTTCGTAGTTGCAGGAAGCCACCACACATCTCTCTTTTCCTCCCTCGTTGTTATAGATTATGCATTTGAGAACAGTCAATCTCTTAAACCTCCGTGATGGCACCAGAGGGGGTTGCAGCTGCCTGCAGAGGTCATGAGTAATGGTGGTGTATTGTGCCTTAATCTGCCTCTGCCTGATTATCCTCGAAGCTTGTTTACCTACTGACTGACTGACTGATGCCACCGAGGCAGCTGCTTGTTAACTTTTCCACTTTGGCACCGGAGCTGCTGAAAAGAAAAGTTGCAAGGACACGAACCTTAAAGGACTTTTTAAAAATTAATGCATGTCCTTGAATGTACTTGATTATTTATTGAAATTATAGCACCCAAATTCATCCATATGCCTCGGCTCCCCCTCTCTAAATCCCAGGATCAACACGGAGGAAAAGCCTAAGATCCACAGAAAAATGGTCGAATGGCAAATGAGGAGCGCAATTACATAAACAGTACATGACAGGGGGCGCCCCGGCTCGAGCAGCAGGTCGCTGGTCCCACCATCCTCTCTCTCTCACCCCATCTCCTGTTTCTCTTTCACCATCCAATAGGGCAATAGAAATATCCCAGAGAATGGAGCATGACAGCGATACCAGTCTCTTGCGGTGAAGCACGACCTTGTGTATAGTGTTGAGTTTAAACAACCTTTAATACAACATTTACCAAATATGTAAAGGTCTTTCCACAGTCAAACTTTTCATCCATCACGTTTTCGGAACAGGTTTGATTTGCTGCGTTTTGTCGCTTGTTGTTTATTCTATTCAGGATCGACTGGATCACATATATTAGTTTCCTCCTTTTTAATGTGCTGGTAGCGAATCAGACTGGGCCTCTGACGTCCTGGAATAGACTCGGATGATTTTGCGACTCCTTAATCAGAAGAAGAACTTCTACTTGTTCCTGACAGCTTCTCAGGATCGGATGAAACGCATGTTTACTATTTCTTTGTGAGAGCGAGAGGACAAACAGAATCATCCTCACGGCTCAACTCCATATTATCTCCTACTGCAAATTTTAGAAATAAAACAACATGCGTCAAACTCAGTGTTACTATGTGTGACATTTTTTATTGGATGAAGGATTAAGACAATTTGGACAAAGACCGTAAAAGGGACATTTTGGTTTTGATTCAGTGTCTATAGCTTAGTCCTCGGCTGAGAAACAGAGAAATATCCTCTCTCGTTCTTTCTTCAGTCGTCTATTCCCAAATGTCTGACACTCTGGATTTTTGTCATCATTTTCTTTATTAATCCTTCTCCAACTCGACACACAAACTCAACTTTGTGTGTCAAGAAGAGAAAAGATTAATAGAGACTAGCTCATTCCTTTCTCCAGGACCCTCTTTAAAGACTCTCTAACACTCTCTCATTTAATCATAACAGATTCTCAAGTCAATGCGGTGTGATCTCTGACATCGCACCACTTAAACTAAAGTTGAAAAGTAAAGTCTCACTGGTTCGCTTTGTCGAGTCTTGTCCAAAAGCATTTGGAGTCCTGACGGTAAAGTCATATGCTGCTGCTGCCCACAGCCGCTCTATGAATCCATCGAGCTGCCAGATGTTGTGATGTCTCTGGCAGAGGCAGACGTCATTGTTTGAACAGCTGGCCATCGCAGGGAGGGAAGAAGATTAAACGCTGTCCATTGTCAGGTGTAAGTGATAATCAAGCAATCCAGTGTGTGTTGGTTTGCAGATTTCCCCCCCCCCCTAAGTCCTCAGCAGTGATTTCTGTTATCGGGGATATCGGAGCCCCGTGGGCCCCGTGTGCTTGTTGATGTTACAGGTTGAACCAGCCAATTATAAGGAGCTGAGCAGCCTTGATGTCCAGACACATAAAAATTGAATAATGTCGTGCCTATAGCTACAGGCCTGGCTTCAGACAGAGAGCGTATCCGCTGCTGGCCCGTGGGTGGATAAGACTTCCTCTGGTGGGAGAGAGAGACTACATAAAAGACAGAGGATGTGAGGAGCTCTGTGTTTCCCTGCGATGTCTAGAGATGACAATGAAAGACTCGAAGTCCGGTCTGATGTTTTGTTGTGTAACGTTCACAGGTTTCTTTCACCTGAGAGTTCCCGAGTCGTCCGCGCTGGGGTCGGCTGTGGGAAGAATCAAGGCCCACGACCTGGACATCGGGAGGAACGCCGAGGTGGAGTACACCATCGTGCCAGGCGATGGAGGCGCCATGTTCGACATCACCACCAACAGCCACAACCAGGAGGGGATCATCATTCTCAAAAAGGTACGGAGTCTGAAATACAGAGTAGTCAGCAAGTTGTTAATTAAAGCCGGAAAAAAAATCTATAATATGATCAATTTCATGTCGAGCTCACAATAATTCATCTGTTCAACGTTTCCATTTCTACTTTTTCACAAAATGTCCATTCCTTCCTCTTTTTTCCTCCCATTTGATGTTAAGCTGCTGTCAATGAAGACCGAAGCTTCCTGTTGACTTTTCACTTTAAAAGCCCACCCGTATATGGGGAGGATGGAAGGCTTTTAATGTGAAAAAGTTGCTGTAAGTGTGACACATGGTATCAAATGGTTAAAAAGATGGTTTTCGGTTATAGAAGAAAAACCTAAATCCCATCAGATCTTGATATTCTCATTTCAATTAAATTATATTCATATCGCGCAAATCATAATATACATTATCTCAAGGTACTTTACATAGCGAGGTCGAGACTTCCTACCAGCACGTTATCAAATCTGACAATACGACAAATTTAATTAAAAATATAATAAGGCGTATCACAGAATAATCCCTGAGAACAAAAGGAAAATGAAGAATAATTACTGCTGGTGACAGAAGAAAAAGTTTTGCAACAATAGGCACACACACACACACACACACACACACACACACATATATATATAACTTTACATGCATACACAGCCTACCTCAGCAACTTGGAGGAGGCTGGTGTTCTGCACCTGGGGGGGTTGTGGGTGTTGCTGCACTCCTGCCCCCCCTTCATCCCACAGGTATGTCATCCTATGTGTTATATTTACACCTAGAAACTGCACAGTGTTACTCCTGCACTGGTGCCACTGGGGCCCCGTGGAGAAGTACCTTTGCTGTGTATTTTAGTAACAGGAAACGTTGTACAATTTACATATAGATAGTAAGAATTATATATATAGCTAAATAAATTAGAATAACTGTGCAGAAAGTGTCTCAGCAGGAAACTTGGATTGGAGGACTGAGCGTATGATCCCTCAGTTGTGTGATGTTGCGCTCTAACTATTTGTCTCCTTGGCCGAACGTACCTTAAAGCACAGTTCTGAGCAAAGGCATTACTCTCTGTGAGCGACGGTGCTATATGAAGCATTCACTCAGCGTCTCAGGGCTCATTTACCGTGCCACATGTTCCTTTTTGCGGGCGTGGATTAATACATCCAGTGCGGAGTGACCCACAGCAAGAGGTCCTGGTCTGCGGTTGTACTTTCTTTGAAGCACGGAGCAAAAAAAAAGTGTCTCATTTAATACCAACTTTTCACCATACACAGCATCTGTGGAGCCACGATATCACTTCACAAAGTGGCAAGTGGCACGAAGGCATCGTTGATATCAGGGAGAAATTTATTACGGCTCGGTTAATCCCCTTGAGATCTTTCATCTCATTTTCAAGGGGGGGGGGGGACCCGCGACGGCTAGAGGTGAAGAAAAAGGACGTTACAGCCACGGACTAAAATTAGACGGCGGAATAGAGCGGTCCAGTCACTGCAGCGAGTGCTAATCTACTAAATAGCTCGGCTATAATACGATTTTTTATGAAATCAATTATTAACTTTAGCCTATATATTAAAAAATTATAAAGCTCTGTTCCAAAAATTCAGTTCATTAAATAATATCGTGACCTTAATGTCCTCAGGACCTTGGGGATGAATTAACGACTGAGAGATATTTCATTTCATCTCAAATAGTGGAGGTTTTATCTAAATAATGCCAATAATAACTGCACCACTTCTGATAAGAGGACATTGAAGCTTCAAAACCGCTCCACAGTCGTCTTTTATACAGAATTCATGATTTATTGGTTTATTTAATGAGAAATATCCCCATTAAAAGGTATTCCTTCAGTTGTGTACATTACCGGCTCTGTTGTGACACACAGCTAAAGACTTGAAGCTCCATCGTGGCCACAGACACACTAAATAGAAACAATATCATTGTTCTACCCACGAGCTCGACTGTGCAGAGCAGGAGTGGGATATTATGTCTCTTTAGACACACAACGCTTTCAGCTCAATGACAGTGGGTGGCTAATGTGCATTTATGAGTGCTGCATGGGCAGAGAATGAAAGAGTCTCTGTGTGTTCTCGTCAAGGTTTCAGGAGGTTTTATTCTCTTAAAAAACTCACACCTACTTTCTACAGCGGCGGAATAAAAGAGCATCGATTATTATTTGTATTTATAAAAAATCATCCTCACACCGGCTTCTTGTTTTCTCGTTTAGTGGAATTAATCTGAATGCCAGACTGGATCTTGGCTGTGTCTGGAATGAGCCGAGCTGTATAAAACCAAACGACCCAAGTGCACCTGAACGGTTCCTCGTGTCCTCGGCTCTCACACACACATGCAAGCGAAACATGCGGAAATCGAACCTTTCAGTCTGCCTTTGTGCCACGTTCTCAGACGGACGACCTCACACAAGCCCTCGCACATTGATTCCTTCATTCTCTACAGTGCACTTCCCTTTGGCAGGATGCTGTAGACCCCCGTGGTGAGTTTAAATGCCATTTGTTGTCAGTGCTATTTAGGTTCAATGGAGGAAGAATAAAAAGAAGTGCAGAGCAATGTTGCGTTTGCATAACGCAACAATCGCAGAATGTCAGTATGACGAAGGAGAAAAAAATATACACGTCAGGATGTGAAGCTGTTTGGTGAGTGATACTCCATAAAGCATGGATTTACTTTCCTGGAGAGAGTTCTGCTTATTTTCACAAAATACCGTTTGAGATTTAGGTACAAATTATATCTTGAGATTGTGTCATCGTTTCTAACAAAAGGAACTGATGGTAAATATTAATGTTCGCTCTAACAAAATGATTGCTGCTGTCAGGGTAAAGCAGAGTGAGTCGTTCCTAAAGTGACACAATAACTATAACTCATATCTCTTTTTGATTTGTTTAATCATGCAGCACTAGTGTTGCTCTCGTACAGAAACAGGCCGTGCACTGTATTTGAGTGCAGACAACAGCTATCAATTTTATTCACCACCAAACTTCTAAATTTTGAGGCTGTTCACACAAAGTCCCTTGTGGAAGTAAAAAAAAAAATTGTTTTTCTCATTAAATCTGACCTTTTCCATACAAATTAAAAAAATAATTTCAAGGATTGGCTTATATATCTGTTTTTGTTACTTGTGTCATTTTCAGACAGACACCATAATTTCACATGATTGCAAAAGTAATGTGCTACAGGAAAAATATGCAACCACCTCCGTGTGGTTTTGTGCCTTTCAGGCTTTTTCTGATGCAAGTGCCTCAAATGTGTTTTTCCTTTTTTGTGTTGGGTTGAGGGAGAATGCAAATCACTGTTTGTTTTTCTGATCTATCAGACTAAGGTACTCGTTAACTGGTACATTTTTAGAACATGCCCCAGCACACGAGCGCACAAAAGGTGTGTGATTCTTTGATCCCCCCCAAAAAATATGCAGCTGAGTGGGTAATTGATTCCCAGCTCAGCGTCAGACCTCCCTCAGTTCTCTCCTACAAACACCTCTGTGTGTAAATCACGCGTGTGTGAGCATGTATACACCGCACGTCCTGAATTTATGAATGGTGCTTATAGTCATCGCCATATATCACGGTATAGCGACCTTCTCATTTGGCACTAATGGAATAACAGAATGAGACAGAAAGCAATTATGATGTAAATGAATACAGTTATTTGTTCGTGTCATGTATACCCTGGACGGATGGCCAGGATGCATCTTTCCTCTAATTGTTTTTACTTCCAGTGTTTGATGCGCTGCCATAACGACAATGAGGCAGTGTGATATATCCCCCCACAGTGGGACACGGCTGCACAAAGCCATTGTTAGTGAGGGACATTGTAAGCCACTTTAACTGACCAAGCCCCCCCCTGCGGTGTGACTTACCAAACAACATGTGATCCTACACATGTGAGCTCGGGATATTGGCAGGACACGGACGGCTGTAAGAGAACGAGAGGAGAGAAAGAACGGGCCGTGCCTGGGAAAGGTGCGTGGAGTCGGTAGCTGGAGATGAGTTGTTCACTGTGTTCCCAGAATACTGACCCGCCCACAGACTTGTCTTATTTCAGATTGGTAGAATATCCCCAGAGACAGGTGTGCAAATGTGTGCAGACAATCTTTCTCTCTACCGCTCTCCCCCTCTCTTTCTCTCTTTCTCTGCGTCTGTTTCTGTCTCTTCTGACTTGCCTCCCTCACACACACACACATATGTTGATAGAAAAAAAACAACACACACTCACAGGAGGAAAGAGACGAAAAGCCACATTGTACACAGAGCAGAATTTGGCAGACCCCAAATTAGAGACTCAGGAAGGTTGGTTATGATAAGAGGATCAGGCTGAGTAATGGGTTCAAAGGATGATCATCTGTTTCCCAGTCTGCCGACACAGAAGGGGAGAAAAGAGAGGCACAGAGGCAAGGAGGGTGTTTGCACATCCCATCTGCAAAACACAAGATTATTCGAGACAATAGGTAAATCCACCGATGAATTCCCCGGGAAAATGGTGCAGACAAAAGTGCACACACAGAGCGACATACTGTACATGAAAGAGCACGTGGAAGCACACGGCTGGATTCAAACGCCGCCATACATGCGGTGCAGGGCGAGCGAGAGAACCCCCACACCTTGAGGGGGCCCGGAACGATAACCTTGGGTTGTGTTAAAGGAAATTGTTTGTCGTATTAAATGCTGTTTGTCCCTTTGCATGTTTATTTACCTCCTCTGGGGGAGAGTCAAAGATGGAAGATATGCGTAATTGAAATTTGCTCCTCCTGAGTCTGAATGAGGAGCATTGTTTGATGACAGCACGTATGGCATAACGCTGCCTGGCTCACATTCAGGGAATCCCATTTTAAAACATGACTATCTCTCACTCCCTCACTTCACAATGCACCCGGTGCCCACAGTGCATTAAATAAAGAGCATTTGCTGCAGACCTCTGGCTCTGCCTCCAAAACCGTTGGCCCACAGTGTCACAGGCATTCAAAACACAATGTAGAGACGTGTGAGTGACTTGTATTCTACAAACTGACACATACATATCTACATCTGTATATTTACTTTGAAGGGAAAAGTTATATTTGCTTGACTACTAATTGAAAGACAAAGTACTTTATTCATACAGCACATTTCAACAACAAGGCAATTGCTTTTACACAACATCTATAAGGCAGAATGTAAAAGCAACAAACAACAAAACAAAAGAACATTTCGATGCAAAATAAATAGTTACGTAGGAAAAAAGAAGTAAAGAGTAAAGCAGCTGCAATGCAATTAAAGAAATTAGAATTTGATTCACACTTAAAATGGTCGAAGAGAAGGCGTCAAATTGTAAAAAAGTGTCATGAGGTTATTTCCAGCTTTGTTGCTAAGGCGTTACAGTACCACTGTGATCACAGCGGTTGCTATGGAGTCGCACACTCGATGTTGATTGGAGGATGTAGCTGACTCTAGCTCTGCACATGCACTTGAACACAATGGTCTTTACACCTGAACATATGTTCTACGGGTGTAAAAGCACATAAGACGCACTGAGATCTCAAGTACATGCTGTGTTCATATTGAACAAATGTGTACATGCTGTTAAGTTGTCAATCCACATACAAAAATATGAGTTTATACATTATACTGGATGTAAATGTGGTTAAAAATCATATTTGGATAAAATGAGACGCACAACAGAAAGGACTTTAGGTCCATAAATACTATAATCAATTTATCAAGGTTCACAAAGTGGTTGCTAAGGTATTATGTTGGTTGTTGAGGTGTTACCACCATTTATGTTTTAGAAACTGTGTAATTCAATAAATTAATGTTTCAAGGGCTCAGAACAGATTTAATGAGCAAATCTAATAACACAAAAACATATTCTGTATATTAAATAGCTGACTCATGATCAGGTCGATGTTTTTCGAGGTACATAACTGGTTTACCACTGGAAACTGATATTAAAAGGAGGTAACAGGCTAAAAAAAAGTATCCAGTGATTCATCCATCTTGCATAAGGTGACATTTCTTCCACTTTCCAGGAGCAGCACAGCAGGTGATTAATGCCACGGTGCTGTGTGACATTTAAGAAAAGAGCTCGTCAACCAACAGAGTGACAAACTGATAAACATTTGCATGGAAAATATATGCAACTAATTGTCTGGATTGCCTCAGACTCCCCCCCCCCCCTCCTCCCTCAAAGTCACAGCCATTGCCAGTATTGAGGCAAGAAAGCTTTTCATCCTTCCTGCCATCAATTAAGGACTTAATTTCACTAAAACCAGACAGTGACTGCAGTTTAATTTCTCTATCAGAAATGTCATTACTGGGCTGTTTGAACAGTAAATCATTTCAGAGAATGGAGGCTGTTACGGGCTTTTCAGTCCTGATGAGATACTACCAGGAAGTAAAAAGAAAAAAAAAAAGAAGTAATGGCCAAATGACAAAAGTAATGAAGGGACCGCGAACTTGACTGAAGGCCAGAAAACGGAGGCATGTTGGCTGAATACTAAAGAACACAAAGGGCTGTTGTCTTTATACATGAGCCATTTTTGAGATATCCAAACGTCCTTACCTTGAGAAAGTCTCTGAAACTCGTATGTAATCTCCATATTGCCACGGGGTAATTGCAGGATATTACATCTTAAAACTGATAGCCCTTCTATCTCAGAGCTCATCCAGCGGCATGATAGCGACTCTCGAGTCTCGCTCACAGACGGGAGTTGAAACTAATCTATTGATTATAGAGCTGAATGTTCCAGTGGGAGGTGAAATTAGTTATTTTAGGCCTCGGTGTGAAAGGAGTCAAACGAAGGAGGAAAGACAGGAACAATACCTCGGAACAGCAGGAGCTCCAGGTGCCCGGCGCAGATGAATAACACCTCACAAGCAACCGAGCGGGGAGCAGCGGGTGCATGTGTGGGAGAGGGAGTGCAAAGAGTACAGAAAGAGAGAGAGTGACAAAGAGGAGGCCGAGGTGGTGCTTGGAGCCGATGAAGTGACTTCCCCCTGGTGGCCTGAGGAGGCGAGGGTGTAATAGATTAAACCAGTGTCTCGGGGCTCATCCCTCGGTGAACTCTGTCCTATTAGGAGTGGCAGTGTGAGTCTTTCACAGTCGCTCCACGCCGCTGCAGTGCGGACAGGGCTGCTGGCGAGGCCCCTCCGATGGCATTCCACTGTTGTGAGCACTGGCGTGATGGAGATGCTCCGAGGCAGCCAAGGACACAAACCGATGTGACTGATGGCGGCACAATAAAGTGAGCGTCTCGTCTGCACAGTGTTAGGACCCCCCCCGGTATTAAGAGGGACATCAAATGACTCTCCGGGGCATGTAAGCTTTTCTCTTCTCGTGATAAGCTCATTGTGCTCTGTGGTCAGTTCGCCTGCCAAAGGCATTTATCCCCCTTCTGCATGGCGGAGGCTCAAACTGTCAGTCAATGACTCCAGTGACCTTATAAAGAAGTCCTTCATTCACAACACTGATATTAGTCCGGACTCACACCACTGAGTTATAATTGCCTATCTCGGAATCTCAGAGAAATTCTCTCACTGTGGCAGCTTTGCATTCCAGAAATAATGAGTTGAGCTTATCGGGGCATTGTTAGGACTATTAGAGCTTTACTGCAACCCAACAGGCAAATCTTCAGCTCTCCGATGATGGGTGCTGTCATGTGGGATCAAGAGGTTTTGCCCTCGTCGGGAATTAAGCGACCAGACACGTCCAAAAGCTTCTGCTCGGAGAAATAGGTTGGGCTTAGGCGGCTGCAATTAGAAATGTGCGATATATTCCAGGCATGTTTCTGCTGAGCTTTGATTTGCTCTCAGGGGATAAATGGTGTGAGGGGGTGTTAATGATTCATAAGTTGTATTGTAAATATATAATACTGTGGTTAAATGGATTTAAGGCCGCCCTGCGCATCACAGATTAAACAACATTCGCAGTGTTTTTCACCCCCCGTTTTAATCACCAGCCTCTTCAGGTAATACCTGCGTTCAGCACAAACAGACGGAATCAGCCTGCTAACGACTTGCTGTGCTGCGATAATGACTCTCGGGGGGGGGGGAAGTCGAGATTGGCCCATGGGTGTTGGTAGAAGACCGTTCCCCATGTCAGTGGTTTGAAGAGAATATCGAACTCTACGCTATTGTACTACTCAAGTGAACACAAACACACTGGGAACTTATTAAATATGCATATCAGCCTGCTCCCCCCACCCCCCATCCCCCAAAATAACCACCAGGCTGAAGAAAAAAAACAAACAGATGCAACAAACACTTTATACTGAGAGGAGAGACGGCAGTGACGTGGGGGACTAGTTTCAAGTGAGACACACATTCCGTGGATTGGCTCTTATTATATCTCACTATAAATCATCGACAAGCTCCTCCCTTGTTCTACAGCCACGCGCGGACGTGGCCACGCCTGGACGTGTGAAGTGTAAAACTGTACCTGCGAGACTGCGATGCATTGATTAGTCCCCCTGTCCTAAATTAACAAATTCCCTTGGAATATAACAGGTTCAATTGGCAGGAAAAAAGAAAAAAAAGTTCCTTCATTCAGTATCACTTGCCAGTGCAATGAAGGTGCACATTTACATATCAAAGGGCGCTGCACCATGTCTAGAATTTCAAGTGCGTTCTGTTGTGATGTTGAAGAGCAGCAGCACTGACATGAGAGGAACTCGGTCTGTCCTCCTTACAAATTCTACAGTTGATACACTTCCCTGTTGTGTCCACGGCAACCTATAAAATGTGCATCACAACCGAAGCCGTAATGAGACACTTCAAACGCGTGCAATTGAACATGCACATGTGTCTGCGACGCGTTTAAGGATAACATATGTGTGCATATACGGGGGGGGGGGGAGTTACGCTCAGCGCTGGTTCTGTGTAACTAGGCCACCTTCAGTGACGGGGGAGAAAAACGAGAAATGTTCCATGCAGTCTGAGAATGAATGACCGTTTCTCCCTTCCAGGAAATTTCCCCTATGGCCCCCAGATCGGATTTGATCCTCAAGTCAAGTGTTGACACATTAGCACGTCTTCTCATTAACTGGGAGTTTCTCATTACCCCCTCCTGGCCTCATTTCATTCCTATTTAACAACACATATCCCGGACACACTTGGGCCGTCCTGCATCTCAGACATATTGAAAAGGCAGCCAGGCAATCCACAGCTCTGTTTTTTGTTTTTTTTGCATCCCCAAAACGGAGTATGTGAATTAATCTGAGGGATTTGCAGGACGTTTAATCATGTGGTGGTCCACGCAGCGTTCCACCGGTGTCAGGGCGGCCGCTCCCTCCTCCATCTGCTGGGAAAATGAGCTCCAATTTGTTCCTGCGATGTCATCTCTTTTCTCTGCTGTAAATTAATGATCACCTGTTTAACACATCCTTTCAGTCCTGATGAAATACTGTAGCCTGAACAAGACTGGATAAATAAATCAAAGGAGCTAAGTAAATATTATAATGAGCGGCCGTGTAGTGATGAATTAATGTAGGAATTCACCTGACAAAGGTCTGGAGACCCTCAAAATGTGGACGATCATTTCACACAGATGCTTGTCCGGCCCTCTGGTGGCCACTTTGGAGGAGCTCAAGAAAGAATCGTCTGTCCTGGGTTTGCTGACGGTGTTGAACCAACACTGAGAAGTCAACATACATTATGCTCTTCATGGTTTTTGTGATGTTTTCTTGTGTGGAATTAAAATTAAAAACAAATCCTGGATCCGCACCAAAGTTCTTCCTTAGGTCATGCTCCACCCCGGCTGAGTAGTTTTTATGTAATACTGCAAACAAACAAACAAACAAACAAACGCAGACAACGACATCATCTCCTCTTGGAGGCAATTACATACCCACCAATTAAATTAATTATCTTAAGATAACCAGCGTGTTTAAGAAAATTGACCCATTTGCAGCTTTTTCCAATCCACAGTTCACTTGAATCAAAGTTTCTCTGTTTTACGAGCTAGCTCTTGTCGTAGCCATGTAAGCTAGTTTCCATAAACAGAATTTAGTCTGTTTTATGTCGAACTAAGTTGAATAACAACCTGAATCACCAGATTGTTGTTTGCAGTGGAAACGGCTCGTTGTGTAGTTGGTTTCCATCTGGACGTCTTGACTCAATTTTGACCACATCTGTTATTTTATTTTAATTAACATTTATGTCATAGCAAATTAGGTAAAACGAGATGATACCTTTTGCTTCGTGGGCCTGTGATCAATTATTTTAAATAAGTCAGCTGTGTGAAAGCTAAAAATCTTTTCAAACTTATTAATTTTAATGTTGCCGAATCTGCCTGCACCTCAACATTATTTATCAAGCCCAATTATTTCAAATAAAGGCATTTGCTTTTCTCACACATAATTATTTGTCAGCTGGAACTCCAGCACTCCTGCTTTTCTTGCTGAGGGGCACTTATGTCAAAGCTGTGTTGTGCTGTGTGTGGAAACAGCGGCACCCTCCTCAAGCCTTCAGATAGCTGAGGACTACATGGAAATTAGACAGTTATAGAGGGTGAGAGTTTGGGCCTTGTTCCTAATTGTGGTGATGCAGCATGTTGAGATGGAGAGCAGGGCTTCGCCTCATCCCCGGTGAGACTCATAGCTAATGAAGCTTGGTGTACACCTCCTGCTGTCCGCCTCCCCGCCATCGCCTTCCCTCCTCCTTCTCCACCTGTGCGTGTGTTCCAGCTGAGCCATGCACGGCTGTCTATACGTACTAATCTGAGCATGGTGTGATGCAGCCTGCAGCACAAGCGGGCCTGCTATCAGGACATTTATTTACCTTACTCGCTTTCCACAGTGGTTTTGAAAACTCCAAATCGCGAGAATGTCCTTGATTGATGCCTTTGTTGGAGTCTCTAAAACTTTTGCGACACAAAATATATTGGATTTCTTTTGATGCCGAGTTCCAGCACTTCACAGGAAGCAGCAGGGAGTTCGGAAAAACCTGAAATAATGACTGCCGTGCGTTTTTCAGCCACTTTGTAGGTGTCGCTTGGCGGGAAGAGTTTAGGTTTTTAATGTAGGGATCATCAATTTGAATGGCACCGAGAAAGAAGTCAGTATCTGTACCGGAGCCTCGGTCTTCTCTCAGTGTTGTCACTTCTTGGGAGACATTGAAAGGGACAGAGTGTGTTTCCTGTTGAAGGATCTTATATCTGTGCTTGGCCAGTTGCATCTGGCGCACTGTAATCAAACCAATCACGGTGGTTGATGGTCAGTGATTGGTTTCAGATTGGCTTGCCTTCACACAGCACTCCTTTTTTCCTTTTTTCTTTTAACGGACACCTGCTGCTGCGGAGAGACTGTGAAACCATGGCGATGGATGAGAGACAGAGGGCTCGAGAAGCATCTGCTATCCCCGTGAAATCATGACTGCACCGTCTCTGATCATTTCTAGTAGTTGGACTCTAATTATACCGCTAATTCATGTGCATTTAATTTGAACAGATGATTGGTCGTATTTATCTTGCAGCACAAAAAAATGCCTTTTCTCTCTCTCTCATCTCACATTCGCCGTCTCTTTTTGCACGAGCTCATTTCACAGCGCCGTCACCAGCTGTTTTCACTTTGTGTCTTTTGGAACAACATGCCAGGGAGGCTCGAGTCCTGGGGCAGAAAGATAGCATTGCTGCCGTAGTGCTAACATGTTAGTCAATTTGAAATACACCGAAAGGAATGTCTCTCGTGTGACTCCGGGCCAGTGGAGCATGACCGACTGCGAGCTTGCCAAGTGCGGTTGGTCACACATGAGAGGGCAGGAGACGGGCAGCAGCACGAGCACAGGTGTCACTGCTGTCGGATGTTTATACCTCAGCGCTAGACACGCCGAGGATGCCAATGCCTCCCCTTGCTTTTTGACTAATTGACCCTGAGCTGATATGTCAGGCGCTTGGAGGGGTAGAACGTACGCACCCCGCCCCCCCCCCGAGCTGTTGTCTGAAGAACTCTTGTACGGAGGTGAAGTTCTGCTGAACCACGTAAGCACCGGCTTGACTTTCTCACTGTGTCGGGGTTACAACATTAACCTGGTCAGGACCTACCGGGAGTCTCTCATGCAACAGGCACCGCTCAGCTGTTCACTTCCGTTTACACAACAGTAATCACCGGTGATGTCACATCTCAGGTTGTTCTCCCACGTGTCTGCTCCTCCTCTTTGTTTCTGCTCTTCACTCAGCTGAGAACAATGTGATTTGAAAGCCTTTTTGTGCAAGAACGTAAACATTGGAAATCACCCAAATCCTGGAATTCGTCGGATACGCCGAGGCTGACACCTGATCGCAGTTACTCATCCCTGCAAATGCTAGAATAACAAAAGTGAACCCAGGGCAAACTGCTGTCAACACCGATGCTCTTATTCAGTTACAGTGTTTCCTCAAGAGCTCTTCGCTGGTACGGCATGAGCACTTCAGAGGAAGTGAATTACGGCGGGAGTGCTGACACGTTCTAGGCTGTGACACAATTATGATTTCGAGGAATAAACTGTCGGCGTGAAACAAACTTTAACTGTACTCCTGTCTGTTGTTTCTCTGCAGCCCCTGGACTATGAAAGCAAGAAGGCGTACACCTTTAAAGTAGATGCCACCAATGCTCATCTGGATCCGCGATTCCAGAGCTTTGGGGCCTTCAAAGACACAGCAACCGTGAAGATTAACGTTTTGGATGTGGATGAGCCCCCGGTGTTCAATAAGCCTTCATATGTGATGGATGTGCATGAGGACACACCCGCAGGCACCATCATTGGAGCGGTGACGGCACAGGATTTAGATGCCAGCAGCAGTCCAGTCAGGTAAAGTTAAACTCTCCTCTCTGAAATAATCACTGCACACACACACACACACACACACACACACACACACACACACACACACACACACACACCTGTTCTAAAAGCATTCAGTCAGGTTTTCTGCGTCTTATACATGAGAAGAATAATCATAAATCTTTTTTGTTGAATGTGAAATTGCCTAGGTTACGTTGGTTTTATTAAACCACAGGAGCAAAGGTTTGATTTTTTAACATGAAGTTTATATTCAGCAGAAAACTAAATCTCCTTTCAAAGTTTAAAACAGTTAACATTTTTTTAAAAAGCTTGACGAGGAGCAGAAACACATCAAAATCATCTCTTTTGGCTGGAAAACATATTTCATTCATTTTCAATCTTCAAAGATTCATCTGCGGTTTCAGTGGAGTTTTTAAAGTCCGTTCTCATTATGAACTTTCACAGACGAGCCAAACATGAAAATCCCAGTAAAATCATTTAATTATTTTTGGTATATCTTCCACTAAAACTTTATACCAACTATCCCAACTGGGTTTTAAATGTCTGATTGTGTTGTGGGCTTGTTGCTGCTTAAATCCTGTCCAGTTCACAGGGATCAGCATAGAAATGAAAGAGACAAACTGCAGGTCTGTGTGATCCAAAGTTGGTCAAACCAAGTTTATTTAAGCAGGGGTTATGTAAATCATTTTCCTATAATCCACAGTGGCTAATAAAAACTTCTGGAAAATGAAGTAGGCCTGGAACTGAGTGCACATCTTCATCTCGAGGGGCTTTACCATTCAACCAAATCTCCCTCGTTACTCCCGCGAGGACAAAAGAGCTTAAGAGCAAAGCACTGCGATAATGAAACCAGTGATTGAAAGTTCGAGAACTCTAATCCATTCATCAACGTCTCCAGTCTCCATTCATCAATGTCATCGTGGCTTTAATCTGGAGAGTATTGCCAGTTTTACTCATCAGCTCGAGGACTAATCAATCTATGTAGAACATTTGACATTGTCATGTAGAATCCTGCTGGCGTCATGTCTTTGCAGGTCGGGAGCTGTTGGTGACGTCGCGCATCAGAGAATATTACCGACGTTATTAGTGGTCCTGTATTTGCATATCTGCACCTGATGTATTCACGCTGAAAATGAAAAATCTGCATGAGAGTGCAGATGTTATCTGGCTTCAGTTTGACAATGACTGATACAAACTGTATTAAACCTGCATTTCAAATTCATTCACACTGTAGTTTAGCTGCAGCTGATGTAACTTATGTTCACTTTCCATGTGACATGTTTTTTTTATTCACGTACCTTTTACTATTTCAGCCGATGTCCTTAAAACAGCAACTTTATAAAGTTTAAAAACTTCCAGTCACCTCTTAACCGCTCATGTTTATATGTATTTTTAATCAATTTCTGCATCCTATCTTAAATTTGACACATTCTTTTAATTATTTTAACAAATGGTTTGTTGTCTTGTATTTGGCTTCAGTCTTTGAAGCTTTTCTAAGATTTATTTTCTACATTGTGTTCTAATACACAGTCTTTTATTGGGATGATAATTATATATTCTTTAGTTCCTCTTCTTCTTTAGATTAGGAACTATACAGCTCTGTGCTCAGGGGCTGTGGTGTTGTCATAGTGTTGTCGATCTTGTCATAGTTCTGTTGTCCAGTTTTCTTGTTGTTGATTGAAATAGACTAAATTAAGAACAGGAAGTTGTTCCCATGCTTTTGTTTTTCCCAATGTCCTTAATTTTGCCCACCACAAACCTTTTTGGCTCATTGAAACCATATCGTTTCGTAGAGATACGATCTAAATAGAGCGTGACAGCTGATAAGAAGTGGAAGCAGCGGTATAGATTTGTAGCCACACAGAAGCAAAGGAGGTAAACGTTACGGGAAACACTCTTTCTCTACTTCTTAATTTTTATATTGCACATGAAATGCAGTGGTTCGCCTCACATCAAGAAGGTTCTCGGTTTGAATCCCGGCTTGGCTGGGGGGTCTTTGGGTGTTCTCTTGCTCCAGCTCCCCTGCCTTGATGTATAACACACATGTTTAACACACAGACTATCACACTGGGCTGCTCCCCCGGTCTGTAGTTGGTATTTATCCAGTGAGACATTCAAACATCATTACTTCACGTTATAGATCTGACACGCCTTGATCAACACCTGATTTATACTCAGGCCGAGTCATTTCCAATCTCTGTGTGTTACCATGCACGTTACATCACAAATACACACAAACACACACACACATGCATGCTATCCTGACATAAAACCTGAGATAACAATAGACTGTCTTTCCAAAAAGACGGAGGAAGTGCATTAAAAAATGAATGAGGAGCCTTTTGTTTTTAAAATCTATTAGCGGCTGTTGCTCGGGCAGATTGCTTTGTGCTAATGGTTCCTCGAAGATGCATTGCCGGAGAAGCAACGCAAATGGCAGAGATATACCTGTTGCACGCAGTTGTTTCATTATGAATATTTTATTCCAGAAGACAACAAAAGAATGGAAAAAGGCAGATATTTGTTCAACAAAAAGCTTATGCCCTCCACTCTGCGGATCCCCACTTTGTCTCCGGCACTTTAAATATTCATCAATATCACAGCTGACATTGTTCATTTGTGTGCCTTCAGAGAGCAGCCGTGCATTCTTCCCTCCAGAACAATAGACCCAATGACCCATCATGCATAGGGAATTATGCTTTTAGACTTTAGACTCTACTGATTCTGCTATTTAGCGGTATAGTGCCGAGTTATCTCCGGGGAGACAAAAGGGCATCATGAATACTGCATTGTTGGACGTTTCTAAAGAGCTTCCCCCGAGTTTGAATGAGTTTTAAACACTGCACTTTTGGCCTCTGTCTAAAAATGGTAATATCACAAATCACGAGAAGAAGAAGCAAAAAAAAAAACCCTGAAGAGCCACAATGTCCCGGGGCTGTAAAGGCTCAGCGGCAGAACCTTAAACTCTGAAAAATCAATAACTGTGGCAAAGAAACTCACATGTGTCGTCTCTGTCTCTTAAATGACCTCGTGCATTGTGCGTTATGGTCACTGGACTGAATTAACATCAATGTAGTCCAAAGCAGGAGATAACACTAATTGATATGTGTGCAGCCTTTAGCCCTGAGCCTATAGATGTGTGATGTCTCTCTCACAGCTGCTGGTGAGCACTGTTCTCTCTAATGGAAACTTGAACTAGTGCAGTGTCCTTTGTGAACCTGATTGTAATGTTCAGTTCTCTTGTGCTGTGCTGATGCTCCCGAGCTGCTGCAGAATTATTCTTTGTCATTAGTGAGTCGACCTCAAACACTTGTACAGCACAGAGTCACTTTGTATTGTCTGTGTGCAGAGTGAGGTTAGCATACTTTGTGTTCATCCTACCTGGTTTATCTGCACCGAAGTCAATGTTTTTATAAAATGAAACAGAATTTTGTGTGGTTTATATATTTTTCAAACATTGCATTCAGCTATTTCCCGGTCTGATTAACAACCGGTACAATCTTCAAACTTTTCCAAATAAAAGCTTTGTAGTCCTGCTCGGTATGAAGCATTACAGCAACAAACAAACACTGAGCTTTTACTTTGAAGACAACTTGCTGTAGAGGAAGTGATATCATCACCGGCAAACAACAAAAACAACAAATTATCAAAATGACGTGGTGTTGATTTGTCGACCACTGCTGCAGTTTATCTGAGGAAATTTATTCAACTATTTATATTGAAGGTATCGAGTGTGAAGCCGATAAAAGAACTGGTCTGTTAGATATTTATTCCACACACAGACACACATGCAGACATTTGTGGAATTAGTAGGTAGATATAAAAACACTTTGACATTTAGCTCGAGAGCAGAATGAGCCGCTGGGGTTTGTTGTCTTGTTAGAGGGACATTTCAAAAACATTCCCACACACTCACTGTTTGTGACTCAGCCTTTAATATTCCGGTTAAGAGGCCGGGCCACACTGACTGTGAACGTGTACATCAGTAGCAGCTTGACTCCAATAACAAAAAAAAAAGCGAGAGTTGTGCCCCGAGGAAAAATTGCAAGCCATTGATCTCTTGAACTCTTGATGGGGAGTTTGGCTGCAGTGTTTATCAAAGAGACTCACACTAAACTATTTTGACTCGATCATGTTCGCTTCAAGGCTGCACGCTGCACGGCGTTAAAGAGCGGACGTGGACAAATCTGAATTGAAACAGAAAATTTGACGGAACGAAAGCTGGTAAAGTATTTCTCCTGAAGTGGGGTCTGGACGTACGTGAGGCCTCTTCCTCTTAATGCCCGAGTCCGTTCCAGTGTTCAAAAACAAGCGTGATAAATATTAACCAGAAATAGCCCTTTTTAAGATCAAATGTGAAAGAACAAGAAATGGCAGAATGGAGTCTGTTCTTGATTTGAAAGGCTCGCGCCTCAAGCCCATGAGAAATTAAGTATTTTCCAGAAGCAAGGCACTAAACCCGCAACCCCTGACCTTCCCTGTGAACCTCTATAAAAGACAACAACGTCTTCCTTTCTCCTCCGGGAGCGCCACCGATGATGTCAACAAAATTATTAATGAAAAATCGCCCTTTTAAGTTCAAATAGCATGCCGTGATGAATGGCGCTGTCAGTGGCACGCCGCTTGGTTTCAGATCTCTTTTGTGTCTCAGTTTGCATTCAGAGCCACTGTGGGCAAGACCAGAGACGCATTTCACAGAGAAGGACGTCTCACCCTCTGTTCTCAGACACCAAGCCGAGCATCTCAAGCCTTTGGTTCTTCGTCGGGGCCGCGAGAGATTGATATGGTTTCAAAAGTGCCTAAAATTCATTTATGCTCCCAAGAAAAAGCGTTTGCTCAGCATCGCCAAAGTACATGTGCCCCATTACTAGATTGGAATGTATATGCGATCCTCAGCACATTTTCTGGAAATGACCATTCAGAATGAGTAATGAAGGCTGTGCCAACATTATATTACATCTAATTCATGAGCTCAGGGGGGGTGGGGGGGGGGGAATCCCGGTGGTTAAATTCCCCGGCTTACGTTGGATATGAATGCCGTTAAACAAACAGATTCTTCTCCCCAGGTATTCCATCGACTGGAAGAGCGACATGGACAGCTACTTTGACATCGATCCAGTGGAGGGGACGATTTCCACCAACGAGCAGCTTGACAGAGAGAGCATCGCCCAGCACAACATCTCCATCGTGGCCACCAAACTTAGTGAGTATGACATCGGGATTGATCGTGATTCATGCAGGTGTCACTGTCCTTCCCCGGCCATAATCTGTGTGAAGGATTTAACACACTTTTACTCAAGTCAATACTCAATCCCATTTTTCTGGAAAGGTTTTATAGGCGACTATAAACCATGATGACTCCCCCGGAGGAATGTATCTCCGGGACATTTTCTCCTCGAGCACACTCGCCCAACTCTGTTTTCATTTTTAACTGCCTTTTCTCAACACGTTTGATGACATTGGCATTGGGAGGGAGCTCCCCTTGCCAGAGTCAACTTTTACTTACACTGCAGTAAAAACGGGAACCTTTCAGAGTTTTTACAGCCGGCAGATGCAGCCGCGTCGCAGCGTGTCGTGCGCCCGCCACGGAGAAGAGCGAGCTAATGTGGAGCCGTGGCTTTAAGACATGTCATCAAGCTAATTATGTTTTTATGAAGGAAGTGGAGCAAATTTCCGGATAAATAAGCAAATCCATCGTCATCAAGTCATCAAATCTGCTAAGAACCGTCAAAGTCATTATCCCAGAGGCAGGCTGGTGCTCAATCAAAATTACCCACGCTGTATATTCATTAGGATCGACTGTGAAATATAGCCCGTTAAAACTCGAGTCATTGTCGCCTTGGAAACTGATGTTACTCACTTCCCCTCAAGGTCATGGCAGTGACATGCTAATTTTGTTTTCTATGTGTCTGTGTGTGTGTGTCTGTGTGTGTGTGTGTGTGTGTGTGTGTGTGTGTGTGTGTGTGTGTGTGTGTGTGTGTGTGTGTGTGTTGTTTCTTTGTGTGCCTCATGTGTACAAGTGTCAAAGAATGTGAGGAGGAGACAAACTGAAAGGAAGAAGGAGGCGGTTTTACAAGGGCATTACATGTTCAGCCGATCATACGTGACGCAGGAAGCAGCGTTGCCCTCGCACACACCTACACCTACACCTCACCGCATTCTTATCGCCTTTCTTTTCCCAAAGTCAGCCTCTCAAGCAACCCTTTCTGCTTCTCCCCACGACAGAAAAGAGAAAGAAAATCCCATCCATAGACAGTGTTTAAAAAAAGTAATGGTTGCACTGGTGCAGATAAAGCCCGACTCCAGGGTTTGAGTCGCAACTACTCAGTTCAAATCTGTTCCTGACCTTGAGTGAGATTTGGCAGAACTTTGTGTTCCGAGTATTGGATTGTTGTTATGGCTCCTCTGTGATGCATTCTGTTATCGTCGCTGTCTGTTATTCGGGTTTTGAACCATGAAGAACATCAATAAATGCTAAAACAAAGATGCCCGTACAAATAATGCATTGTTTGAATGAAGAGAGGTCACACACACACACGCACACACGCGCACACACACACACACACACACACACACACACACACACAGAAAATGCTGTTTCTTTCCCACCGTCGTCTGGAGCAGCCCCAGTTGGCAGCGGTTTTCAATACACAACAAATTATTGCAGACCTCAGTATTTGACCTGTCTCTGCATCTGCCGTTTGTCCTTGATGCTTTTTTCTCTCTTAACATTTATCCTCCCACACCTTTTTATTCCCCCGTCACAAAGACCCAGAAGGAAACATCCAACAATACGAGATGTCTGATGACATTTTCCCTTGAATGAACGCCGCCTCTTCCCCCCCGTGATTAGCACAACACCTGAGTTGGAGCCTCTTCACCGACACAAAGCCTGGGAGATTTGTGCGGTCATCGCTAGACACCGCAGTCATGCAGCAAAATGAGAGCAGTGTGTGCTGCTCTCCTGGGACACGGTACACAGCAGAAGGCTTGTTAAATAAGAGCCGGGGCGAGATTAACGCTCCCGCTTTTTTTGGCATTTAAACCCACCGGTGGGTTAGAAAGAGGAAGATCTATTTAATGCAATAATAACCTTGGCAGGAGGCGATGAGGAAGCACACTTTCCATCTATTCGCAGCAACTGAATTTAATTTCACACTTAACATTTACGTTGGGAGTTTTTTATTTCTTACTTAGTGCGACCGCAGTTGCATTTTCAACAGATTATCATCCACAAGGAATCTGTCTAATCTCTGTTTTGCAGCAGACTTTATAGTCGAGTAAGGTTTTTTAATTAAAAATCATCTTAATCAAAAAAAAATGTATATCCAGCATTAAAGCAGAATAAGGCAGATAACTTTATGGCTGAACAGCTCAAGCGAGCAATGCAGGATTCTGCTTTTAGTGAAATAAACAGAGCATGTGTTACCGGGCTGAGACGCTCACGCTCACCAGATCTGAATATAACCACGAGGCCATTGCTCCATCTAGTGGGCTGACACATATATCACCCATGATGCACTGGGAGTCAGGCAACAGTTGATCATGACGAGACGAGGAGGAGATGACGAATGTTTCGTTTCCAGGACTTCTGGACTTTTTTCAACAGATTTCATTAATGTGGAAGATTTGAAGTGGCTGCAGGTTTTTTTTTTTGAAAGGCCAAAGACTTCAGGACCTCGCTGACAGAAAATATCTGTTTTTCCGCTGGCGAAGCATCAGTGTTAGTAGTTCAGTCTGTGCAAAGCAGCAAATCCCATGCTCAGTGTCATTTTTTACCTCTGAGGGAAGATTGCCTGCTCCATCAAGGTCAGAGACAGGTTACTAACTGAGCTGTGGCTGCGTCTCCAATCCCCTTGAGACGCCTCCAAAGATCCCCCCCCGCCCCCCGCCTCCCCTCCACTGCATTCTATTCAAACAGCCAACTACACACAAACCTTCGCACCCACGCACCCGTGCACTCACACAAATAAGTGCACATAAAGCCCCCTGCTGCAGAGAAAAGCCAATTCCCGCATCGAATCCATAAAGTTTACCTTTACTCGGGCTTCCCACATAAAAAGAACATTTCCCCACTGTGCCCCTGCAGTGAGGAAACACTGTAAAAAATAACCCTGGATTCAAGCTAGTCCCTCTCAAGGGGGCCGTTACGCTATAATTAATATGGGCTGCACATCTTATGGCTAAAACCCATAACAGAAGCCGAGAAAAAACAAAAACTTAAAAAGAAATGATTCTCTCCGTGGAGCCATATTCCATAACGTGGGGGGGGGGGCTGCTTTATTAGTAGGCAACACATGGGATGCATTTATGTTTGTTTTTATTTAATTCTCCTTTTCATCATTAATCGAAAAGCGTCGTAAAAAACAGCAGAGTCCGGGTGCGGTTTACACAGCGACAGGATCCAGATCTAGTGTTTGACCAGAGAAGTCTCACAGGCGGCTGAAGGACTCTCTGACTGGACACCAGGGCGTGAGGGCCGCTTTGACCACTCCGTGATAACCCTTTATACTTTGGCTCATGAGGTGTTAGTACTTAAGAAACAAGCATTCCTGAAACTCTGTCCAGTCCCAACATGTAAATATGTGATGAACTGAATCTGTTTTGTGTGTGTGTCCCTTCCAGATAGCCCCGTGCTGACCAGTCGAGTCGCCGTCACCGTCCACGTCTTGGACATCAACGAGTTCCCGCCTGAACTCTCCAGTCCTTACGAGACCTTCGTGTGTGAAAATGCTAAAATGGGACAGGTAACGTTTGCATTTTACACGTGTTGATTTGTTCATCGAGTTGACGGCCCGTGGATCCGAGTGTTGTTTGTCCTCTCGTGGAGCTGATATGGCTTCAAGGTGCCTGTTGAAAACCACGGGAAGGTGTTAAATTGAATCTGAGAGGTGTTGATTCATGTAAACGCTGGCAAAGAGCCTTTGTTTACACCTGGGCAGGAAACAGCTGATTCTTTGGAGTGAGGAGATAAAAAGTCAGGGATGTTTTTCTGCTCTGTGAACCTCCACATCACGGATGTAAACACATACTATTAGTTTTGATATTGACGCCTCACAGAGGGTCGGTTTTCATCGTTTTAACACAAGGTCGCTTGAATAAAACCTTTTTGTTTTTCAAGGGGTTTTTGCTGAGAACCGTTCAGCTCGCTACGAATCTAAATCTCCCACTGATTGTGTCATATAGTTGGATTCTGCAGGAGAGGCAATCACACAGCGCAGCGGCACTTTGCATATCAGCGACCTGGAGCACATTTCCGATGATGTATTCGAGATGCGGCGGAGAATTTGCCCGTGTGCATTGTAAACCACCTGTGCCTGTAAATTAGCCCATTAACTAGCATCTATATGCACTTAGCGTTGCGAGGGAGCAGCTCCTTTGGCAGTCAATCAAGTCGCTGTTGAATCCTCATCACACGCGGCGTGTTCTTCGCCCGTGACGGCGGCGCCCTCCGTCTGGAGGCGTCACTGTCTTCCTGTGAATTTGCCGTATTTCCGGCCGTCAAGGTCGACTCTTAGAAGAGAGGGGAAGAGGCTAATTTGATGCTGAAGGACAAAGACAAATTTTCTATCGATGAGCTGCTGAAGGCTTGAATCCACTCGGCTGTTTTACCTGCTTCTATTCTCCACGTGTAGAAAAATACACGTTGTTAACTCATTTAGAAAAATACAACAATTACACAAAGACAAAGGCAGAATCAGTGACAGGCAACAACCACCTGACATCGAGATCAGCTGTAACTATCACACAATATGTGTCTCGTGTTTATAAGTCACCGTCTTCCCTCCTCCATCCTCTGTCCTATTTCCTACTCCCTCACTCTAATCTCCGGCTTTTTATCTCCTCTCTCCTCTCTTGCCCTCCGGTGCTGAGTGTACACTTTCCTGCAGTGTTTCCACAGCGTGATGCCTCCAGGTGTTGTGCACAGCTGGTGGATGTTGAAGAATTGCAGATCCTCTCTTGTAAAAAAACTCCTTCACCTTTCTCCCTTAATGGTTATCTGCACTGTCGCTGCAGAAAAAACACACAAACCACCGGGTTTCTGAGGCTCTGGCTGCGGCACACGCTCCCAGGAAATAAATATGTATCCAGGAACATAAGATACAGCTGACTGTTGTTGTGGAAATGTGTGGAAAGAGTGTGGGACTAACTTTTACTGAGCAACAGCGCCCTCTGCAGTGACACACGGAGATTACCCATGATCCTCTGCTTCCTGAAGCAGAAGAGCTGCAGCTGTAATAAATCCACCAAACTCTGTTTATAACTCTTCATGTTTTAACCGTTTCCTGCTGAATATTGGAGATAAACCCTGTGTTTTGAATAACTTCTAAGTCTTTTTAACTGTTCTATAACAAAAAAGCTGCGGTGGCAAAGAGATACAGTAGAATATTTCCTTTTTTTATAATTTATTTTACTTTATTTTCTGTACTTAGCGGGCCGGCAGGTCAACTGGTCAAGTGTGAAATGAGAAAAAAGTGTCCACAAAGAAAACACAGCACTAAGGACCAGCAGTGCTATCATGTGCTCTTCGCTCTTTAGTGTGTTTCCTTTGCCTTTTCAAAATGCCACATTGGAACGCTAACCAGCTGAATCAGCTTGTTATGCTGGAATAATTGCATTTACATTTAGGCCATTTAGCCGGCGCCCTTATCTAGCTTAACTTACAATGCGGCTGAGAGCAAGAGAGGAAGAAGCTTCAAACCATTTCACGTGCACAATAGCAGGAGATAATAAGCAGCTGCAGCAGGCGCAGCTCCACTTGTGAATGGGAGGAGATGGGAAACACGTTAAGGGGGAGGGAACATCCACATTTCAACATAAAAGATGATTATAATTAATAGAGAAATTAAAAAATACAACAATTCTTGTTGTTTTAAAAGCTGCTTAATGTGTAATGTTTTAGAATATGAGCCAGTGTCATATAAAGAGATTTGATTCACCGGTTCAGTGTTTATTCTAGAATATATTAAACAGGAAATGTATGTTGGTAAACAGGGTTATGATGACTGAGACACTGCAGTTTTATTGGATGCAACTTAACTGCTTTTCCGCTGGGACACACAGCAAACATGCAATGTTGATATATGGGCTACGGTAAAGTCCGACGGGCTTTAGTTTATTTATTTCTAACAGAATTGATTTACTAAAAAAAACAGGTTTGACAGATTACATGGAAGCGTAATTGTTGCTCTAGATTTATTCATCACAAAGCTAATTTCGTTGCAGGAAATCAATGGTGTGAAGTGCACATCTGCCGCGGGGAGAACAACAAACACTCATCTCACCTGGTGTCACGTTCACTCCCCTTCAGGGAATTTTATTCAAATACAGAGAGGTGAGCGAGGCACGGAGCAACATCGTCGGGTTAATGGAACAGGGCGGGAGGGCTGAGTAGTTGCCCCCTTGTACGTGGGGGATCCGGGGGGCCGGGCAGGGGGGGATCAGGTCTGCAGGAGGTCAAGCCGAGCGAGAGGTGAAGAGCAGACGGGCGGCACAGCTGGGCAGGAGAGGCAGATCCAGAAAAAGCTCAAAGAACCTTTGGGGAAAAAGAAGAAAGTATAAAAGGCCGTCAGCAGTCTGGTGCAGAGGCGGCTGAATCAGCAGTCTGCGCCGAGCACAGGGAAGTTGGTGTGAAGTCGGCCGGGTGTTGTTTCAATAAACCCATTTTCACACACAGATCCAGTTTGTTGTCGGATTAATCAAATCTCGTCTCTTTCTTCTGTTGTTGTGGGTCGTTCTGCGGCTTAGAGCAGACGTCAAATAGAAACAACTGTTTTTCTGTTCTCAACTCCCGAACAAGCTCCATCAGCTTGAGATGAATTTAATCCATCACACTGGGAGTCGAGTTCATCCAGAGATTTCAACAAGTTATCAATCAAGTGACTGTATCCAGAGATACAGAGAGAGAAGAGTTCACGGCCTCGTTTCCACACCGACAGCTCTGACATGCAGTCGGGTCAGGACTAGTTTATAACTCATGGTCTGTGTTGAAACTTTTTCACATTTTCTTCAGGAACAAACTGACCTGCAGCAATGTTATTGTCCGTTAATGCAAAACCTACTTAAAACAAAATGTTCTCACTAGAGGAAGAGGTTTCACGTCTGCTTCTAACGTAGAGACAGGACCACAAGTGTGACAAGGGCCAATTTAAAATCTAATTTTTGTCTCATTCTTATTTCAACAGGTGATTCAAACCTTTGGTGCAAAAGACCAGGACCTCCCGCCGTCTGGACAACATTTCTCCTTCAAATCGCCAAAGGAAGATTTCAAAAGCAACAAGAATTTCACCATCCGAGACTTTGGAAGTAAGTTTTCTCTCAATCTGACGACAGCTGAGGTGGAGAATCAGGTGAAGAGTGACACAGTAAAGTAGAGAGTTGAAGATTCCGCCTGTGACAGTTCATGTAGCTTCATCGCTTAAACAATTGAAACACTATGACTGTCAGCATTCAAAATCTGAACTTGCACGCTGGTGGAGCCGTGCATGCTGGGAATACAAACTTTGTAGCTGTGGGAGCTGATTCAAAAGGTCCAGGGCGAGAGGAATATGGTCCAAAAAACACATTTTCCACGATATGTTCACAAATACCAATGCGTAATCTACAAATGTTATTAATCAGGTAATTATTCCTCATCATAAGATGTAAAGTGATAAATGATGTCATGAAGAAGTCGGAAAATTTGTTTAATGTGTGACTACGATGTGTGTTTTAAAATAATTTATCATAAAATTGAAGTATCACTATATAAAAAGTTAGTTTCTTGTTAACAATCATCATATATATGCGACTATCTATCAGCCGGTAGTAACGATCATCAACAGCTTGTTACCTGAGCAACAAGAGTGGCATGTTTCAGCTTCACTTCCAAAAATATCTCTGACACATGCAGCGGTTTTTATGGTTTTTATGGAACTCTGCGGTGTGCACCAGCCAAACCCTTTGAAGTCTAACCAGGGAGATGGGTAATGAAAAGTGAGACGTGGCGAGATGAGGCCTGGGAAACGAATGCGTTCGCCGTCCCTGACAGGCCGCGGCCCGACCCTCTGATCCACTTTTACCTCTTGGACACAGTGTCTTGCGGTTCCCTGACTGCCGGGGGGGCACTGCGAGTACATTCTGCAGATACAGAGCGAGATGTGATCGGCAGGGACAGGAAATACAAACTCCACGGGCACTTGCGGACAGGTTCGGCAAGAGAGGGAGCGGGAAGCACAAGCAAAAAGAAAAATCGCAGTTGTGCACAACATGCAAGGTGTACTAAAACGCCTGACCTCCTGTCAGGAGAATGTGCCAGGTTTCGTCAGTGGAACAAACTCGGCTTGACAGGGGTCAGACAGTCTCGCTGTAGCCGGCAGAACCCGGCAGGTTCAACCTGACACGTTCCCTCTCTCTCTCGTATGCATTGTCGACCTCTATTCCACTCGCCATCCACTCACCTTAGGCTGTCTCCCCAACTTCTTCCCTTTGTGTGTGTGTGTGTGTGTTTATCTATTATCCGTCATTGCTAAACTGCTGTTTCTCCGGAGCGATGCCGCCTGCACGAGCAGATAGCGGAATAACAACATAAGTAGTTCTCACCGCGCACGCAGATGGAAAAAGGCTTTGCAGTGTTTCAGAGAATAATGTTCTGCGTGTGATTCAGCTCTATCAGCGTTTGAAATAAGTGGTGTAAAAGTGGCGAGAGCTTTGATAAGCCGAGGCTTTGATATGTTGCAGCTCCTCATCTCATTCAGAGAAGCACGTCTCGTATCAAACATAAAGAGTCATCAGACATTTTAAAAGTTTTATCTTTTTCTCGTACTTGGACCTACGGACTTGTAATGTAGCTCGGGGGATTTTCCGACTGATGTGAGGTGATGCAGGGCGGAGAAGTTTCTGTTGCTTTGGTCCGATCACCCTCCAACCTGCACAGATCAAGGGATAAGCGCTCGCCGCAGCACTTTAGGCCTCTGCTCACAAATCGGCAAGATTCGTTTAATCTAACACTGCATTCGTTTCTAAGAAAAACCTTCTCCCCCTTCTCCTTCCTCCAGATAACACGGCTGGAATCGTAACGAAGCGGAACGGCTTTAGACGGCGTTTACAGGAGATCTATTTCCTTCCCGTGCTGATTGAAGATAATGGCTACCCACCCAAGAGCAGCACAGGCACCCTGACCATCCGCGTGTGTGGGTGCGAATCTGATGGATCCCTGTTGACCTGCAGCGCAGAGGCCATCTTCCTGCCCGTGGGTCTCAGCACCGGCGCTCTGATTGCCATCCTTCTTTGTATCATCATCCTGTTAGGTGAGACCTGTCGCCTCCTGGCTTGTAAACATCCCCCGTTTAGTATCACAGCACACAGACAACCCTATAGCTCCCGACTTAAAAGTTAAAGACTTAAAAAGTCTTTTAATTTCCAGGACTGTATTGTGCATTCTCCTCTTTTTCAAAAGTATTCAAAGTTCAGTGAAGCTCAACTCAGGACGCAGAACTCAGACGATAAGTTGTTGCTGTTGTGTCGACAACTTCACTGTGTCGACAACTTCACAAGCTCTGCACCTGTTGATTAATATTGAAGGTATCATGTGTCCAAATCGCACCATATATGACAATGAACTTCTTCGGGCCATTAACAATACACATGCCAAGTGTCAGGCTGTTAAAATGATCGGAGCCACATACAAACAGAGATTTCTGGATTTAGAAGATTAGTCCTCGGTGCAGCTTTTACATGTTGATTAGCTTTAAATGTGAAATTTAAAATTTATTGTAAAATCATTGAGCTCAATTCCCCCCAAAAAGCTGTTAGTATTTAAATTGCAGATGTATTTTCATTTAGTCATGCTTCAAATGTGTTGCCCTTTCTGCCAGAACCTGAATCCACACCTACTGAGCTCAGTAGCAGTGTTGGCTGGCATCTCCCTGGGAGTGTCCACAATTAATTACTGAGCCCATATGATTTTGGTCATTCAGTGAGACATTTGAAATTTGAGGGAGGGTCGCTTGGCTCCATAAACTAAATCCAATTTTTCTGCCCTGTGGCGGCTTCCCAGGCATTTACTGTGCATTTCCCACAAGGTCATAGTTGTAAAACTCCTCTTTAATTCCCCGCCATTAATGTCCAAGCTCATCTGCATAGCGGGGAAGAAGTAAATGTAGGTTTATGGCATAATTTTCTAAATTATGAATGTGGGATGGTCGGTTGTTAAAGAAGTTCTCATTTTACAGTGGAAGTCAAGGGTGGCCGTGACCTTTGAATTGAGCTGTAATTACTTTGCTCTGTGTCGCTAATATATGGCTTAAAAAGACTCATCCATGCAATTGCGACTGTGCTTCAGCATTAATCCTCTTTCCGTTCACATTCGTGTGAAATATCAGCTTCTGTTCCATTGTGTTTCACGAGAGGGAACAGAAAGGCACACAGTCTGTGTCTGTGTTTTCACTTCAAGGGATGTTTTCAAAGCACCCAAGGGTTGAGGCTGCGGCGCCAAACCGACACGCTGTCCCCGGGAAGGGAAGCGGCCCCCGAGAACCAGGACTCACACGGGGAACATTTGCATAGAGCCACTTAGTTCCTGTGCAGGATTTGTCAGGATGACCCAGTTGTCGTCGTTCTCCTGTGCGCACACAAACGACGAGGTAAATTAAACAGAGCGTCGCAGAGACTTTCATCTGCTCGGCGTGTTCCTTTCATACTGATGTGGCCTGGGTGCTGACGAGCTGCGTTCAGCCGCTGTGACCTCCAGTCGGTGCTGGTGAAGTCTACGTGGAAGCCACTGGGGGGAGCTGGCACACTACCCGTACACAGGTAGATACAATCAGAGTGAAGGATGGAGTGACGGAAAGAAGGGAGGATGAAAGTACCTGCTCAAGAGTTATTTTTCTGCGTCTGAATGTATTTATTGGACTCTTTCATTTGAATGACTCTAGTTTTATCCCGGCCATTGCTCTTCCTCCTCCGTGTAACCGTATATTAAAAACCCAGAGGGGAAAAACACATATTTTACAGCATTTCTCACCGAGGAGACAGGGAGAGAGGCGCAGGGGAGATAGACGGAGGGAGACAGATTGCACTGACAGGAGAAAGGGAGAGGAGGGGAATTTATTGTTACATTATGTGTTGGAAATCACACAGTGGAGCTGCGGTGCCCAAAAATATGCAGAACCTCACGCAACCCCTGAAGGGCTGCGTGCTAAAGCAGTAAACTGTTGCTTTGGGTATATTCTCAGTGGTAAGAATTCACCCCCCAGCGGTGGTTACAGCTCCTGTGTGTGTGTGTGTGTGTGTGTGTGTGTGTGTGTGTGTGTGTGTGTGTGTGTGTGTGTGTGTGTGTGTGTGTGTGTATTGCTGCCACTGCACATTATTTGCATTGTGCCATCAAAGCAATTAAACCTACTGTTTATTTTTCTATTTCAGGTATCTAGGTTGCAAACTGCAGAACTATTGTTTCAACAGACTTTATTTGACTGTGTCTATCAGCCCTATATCACTGAGTTAACGTTAAATCATAGGTGTGATGTAATCTAGAGGTGGAAACAGGACTCAGACCTTGTATCAACATCCGTCCTGTGTGTTCAGATCAGCGCTGAACACACAACCCTCATCCTGAACGCGTCTCAGTATCAGACCACATCAGGTCGTGGTCAAGAGGACGCACGAGCCCTGACAGTGTCTCTATATGAGGCTGTAGGTACAGATACAGTTGTTGCTTTGAGCTAATTGCTAACACCAGCGTGCTAACTTACTTATCAACAACCACATTGAAAATGTAAACATGCTGATATTCAACACATTCACCATCTTCGTTAACGTTTGCTAATTGGGTTTTAACAAGGTGCAGCTGAGGCTGATGGGAATGTGATTGGTTTATGTCGTTGTATGCTAAAGTACTGCAAACGTAATTTATTCTGACCCAATGATTAAATGTTGAGGGATGACCAGAGTGTTTACACATCAGCCTGAGGGAGGCGTGAACATCTGTACCGAGTTTCAGGGCAATCAGTCCAACACGTGATAAGACGTTTCACACATAAACCACAAGTGGCAAACTTTGCTCCAAAGGCTAAAATCGTCTGAAATCTAACAAAATGTCGTTCTAACCTAAAAAACTCGACGTCTTCTGAGTTTCAAATCACCATAACGTCTTCCCTCCTCACAGGTTGTGTCTACAGTGACTTTCAACAGTGGTCTAACATGTAATTCTCTCGATTTGTTCCCCCAGTGATCGTGGTCCTCTACGTGGGCCTGAGGAGGCAGAAGAAAAAGGAAACTCTCATGTCATCCAAAGAGGACATCCGCGATAACGTCATCCACTATGACGACGAAGGAGGCGGCGAGGAGGACACACACGCCTTCGACATGGGAACGCTTCGCAATCCCAAGGTCGTCAAAGAGAACCTGTTCCGCAGGGACGTCAAACCCGAGCTGAAGCGAGATCCCCGGCCGCCCGTCTCTCAGGACAGCGCCGACATCCGAGATTTCATCAACCAGCGCCTGACGGAGCACGACATGGACAACTCGGCTCCCCCGTACGACTCCCTGGCCACGTACGCTTACGAGGGCGGCGGCTCGGTGGCCGAGTCGCTCAGCTCCATCGAGTCCCTCGCCGTGGACCTCGAGGAGGACTACGATTACCTCAACGACTGGGGGCCCCGCTTCAAGACATTGGCGGGGATATTTGGGGAACAGTCAGAAACTCAGTCGGACTCAACAACCACAGAGAACACTCACTGATGCTATCCACAGACTTTAAGAGCAAATATGTAACGACGGTTCTTTTGGTTGAACACACGCACACGCACACACACACACACACACACACACACACACACACACACACACACACACACACACACACACACACACACACACACACACACACACACACAGAGGTTTCAGCATTGTTTTCCTCCCATGTTATCTGTTTTCATATTTTTTCCAGCTCACTGTTTTCTGTTTTTATTTAACATGCTCAGTCCCAAAATTGTAAAAAAAAAACACAAAAAAACGAGGGAACGACGCAGACGAGCAAAACCAACGTTCCATCATCTCTCTCTCTCTCGAACGCTGTTTCTTGTCTTACACCTGGTTTCCTCTTCGGGGGGGGGGAACGCATACACACAGAAATGTTGTCATTTCCTACAACATCCTTATAAGTGCCTCAATATAATTGTTCTTTCACTTGCTATTTCATGCCACATATCCAGTGTTGCTCCTTAGAAACCCCCCATAGGTTATGAAGCTGATTGATTCAGCAGACAGTTCTGTGCTGTGACTGGCCCGGGCATTACCAATACCAATGTCAACCCCATGGGGGGCGGGGGGGCGATGAAGTGGCCTGAGTTTGGCCAAAGATGTTTTGAATGTTATTTATTGTTCTATTTATTTATTGGCCGATTGAGTTTGATTAGATTTTTTTTTTTTGTGTGTGTGTATTTATCTATTTATCTCTCAGTCATCAATCTGTATTTTTTATTTTTGGAGACACTCGAGTAATTTTGTAATTAATCAAGGCCCACATGAAAATGTATGTTTCTGTTATAGGTGGGTCATGTGAATAGACTTGTACTAGAGATGTAAAAAGACTAATTAGGGCTAAATACTGCAGTTCAGTCGTGTAATAAAACACTGTTTTCTTAAATAAACCACACTTGGACAAAATGCGGGTTCTGGATTCACATGATTCACATTATGGCTGCGTCACAGTTCAGAGGCCAGACTTTGACGATCTGGAGGACTTTCCCAGTTGTCTCACCAGCTCGTCTCATCTTTACTGTTGCATCGTTAACTGTCTGCAGCTCTAGCATGTTAGCTTCGTCACCTGTGGGATCCTTGGAATGGAAGAAAAGCATTTGTCAACTCCCTGACTTTGGACACTTCTCCCCCCTTGTTTTCAGCCCTGCCCGTTTAATTGTCGGTTTGTTTGTTTGTATTTAAACAAGATTATACAAAAGTACCGGGGGGCGATTTCCACAACACATCAGGGGAAGATGCAGTATGAGTCAAGGAAGAATTCATTAAAATTTGGTGCAGATGTGGGTCAAGAGATGTGATGTTTTTCTACATATTCATATTTACCAGGGAATAAATTCATGATTCTTGATAAAAACTGAATAAAATCCGGCGTATTTAGAGGATTGATGTTTATACGTTTGTGAAATTTGGTGCAGCCTTTGGCCTTGGCAGAGTTAAGCCCTCTACTGAGTGTGATTATCATCTTCTTCAAAGTTGTACTGCTTTAATTTGGGTCATACAGCTCCAGACCTACAAAAGTTAATAGGTAGACGAAGTAGAATTCATATAAAACTATCTCCCATTGAATCACACACTGTCCTCACTTTCTTCCAACCAAATCCCACCAAGTGCTCGGAGCGACCGGCCTGACGGGGAGAAGATCCTCAGCAAATCAACAAATAAAAGGCTCGGAGAGAAAGTGTTTCCAGATTCTGCCAAAATTGTTTCTGCAAAGTCACACTGAGGCTCCGGTAAGGAACCAGAATGTGCCCAATTTCCACAGTCGTTGAATAGAGTGGCTGAAACCTCTCTGGCCACGGTCTGCTGACGACGTAATGGAAGGTCTGGATGAAAGCCAGTGACACACAAAGCCGAGCCCGGACCGATGGGAGGGAAGTTATTCCCCCCCTCTGTCTCTCTCTATCACTTTTTACAGGTGGACCTCAAGGCTGAGCTTCAGTAAATGTGCGCTGATCTGTTGGAACGGACATTAGGTAATTTATGACCCTTGCAGGCAGCTGCACAAAAAAAAGTGACATAAGTTTTACCTCCACACCTTTAGTCTGCAGCTAGAGTCCAAGGCCTGGAGACAGAGAGCCGACAGAAATATGTACTGAGCAGATGATGCACGGGACGTACACATGACAGAATAATGGAGCTAAATGATGTGATAGTGCAACAAAACCTGTTTTAAAGAAAGTTCTTGGGGAGGATGTTCATTTTAACCATGAAATAAATGAGGAAACAGACAATTACAAAACTTACATGGACAACAATAACCTGAATATTGACCTCATTCAGAATAAAACATTATTTAAATTATGAGTAACTTTCCTTACAGAGTGTAATTATAGCTCTCATCAACATAATGTTCTTCTACACTTGAACCCAGCGTATCGATCATCCAGCAGTTGGTATCTGCCGTGTGTCCACAGGTCTAATGACCTTGTTCAGGTGGAGTTCATCAGCTAATCAGTCTCTTAAGACCATTTGCTGTTGTTTAGCTCGGAAGAGAAGTTGTAATAATGCTGCTTTAGAATAGAACAGAATGGAATAGAGTAGAATCTCATAGTCTCACAAAGTGGAAAGACAGACAATCCTAAAAACAAGCAACGATGACAAACATACAGTCATTAAAACAGGCGACAATAAAACAGGCGCGTGCTCAGGGTAGTGTTGCACGAAAAGAGTTCTCGTCACGTCACTTTTCCGATGTGAAGTGGTGATACGATTTCTAAGGCGTGCCAGATAACTATCCTGTAAACAAGTCAAACATCTACAGGGTGAATTGGAAACAGATTTAATTTGGATGTGAACAACTTTCCTTGAAAATCCCTGATTTCATTTTTATTTCATATCTATTTCACTAACGTCCCATGATCCTTTGCTGCACTTTGTGGTTCGTTAAGATTCATTTTGATGAAAACAGTCTTTCACTCGTTACAACAAGAGGATGTGACCACTAACCCCCTCCCCCTCCTCCCTACCCTGCTGTTTCCACTGCACTTTATGATTCACCCAGTCTAGTGGCACTTGGCTGCATCGACAGACCAAACAGAGACATCCGCACCGACAGGGGGAGGTGGGTGTGGGCGCGACGAGGGGTGGGGGCAGTCGTCCAATGCATAAACATGAGTGAACTGGCACCGTGTGCTGGAGGAGCCACCCTTACTACACACCAGGGCTAAAAGAGAAGTGATGGCACTGTTTGTGTTGGATCCGGTTCAGCCCTGCGTGCTCCAGTGAGCAGCCCTGTCCACTCTCATTGTTCACTTTGCTCTCCGGCCTGTTTACCGCTCCACTAAAACTAAAGACTCCCAATAAAATCCCCTTCCTCCCATTATCCATCGACAGAAACATCAGCATTTCAAAGAGTTATTGTTTTCCGGTTGTGAAATGTGTGCTTTTTGGATTTTTCTGACTGACACCAGTCTGAAGCGAGCGTAGCTGTCACAATCCGACAAAGACGAGTTGTCACCGCGCCTTTGGAATCAAACGTCCCATTGTTGCAGGCACTTCACAATTTGTTTAGAGTGAAATGAATGAACGCACGACACAGAAAGACCACTCTTTGTTATTAGTTCTCAGTTTGCCGGGGAACCAGGCCTCCGCGCCTGATGAAACCCTGTATTGCTACCGCGGTTGGGGATTACGCCGCTGATACATATGGGCGCTTTAATTAAAACCAGTCACTTTCTATTATGCTGCATCTGAGGTTCTTTTCTCAGAGTGTTTATGCATGTGAAAATAAAGCTGTCACCGCCGCTGCCGAGTGCTCTCTAAGCTGACAGCCTCGCTTTGCGGCAGCGTGCTGATCTCCGGGTGCAAAGCTGCAAACATCCGCGGTTCCGCTAACCTTTGTTAACCCCGTTAATTATGGAGGAGCAGCGGTGACTTCCCAGGAGACGCTGGCGTGGAAGTGAACACCGCAGCTCTCCAGGAACATGTTTACTGAGTGTCGAGCAACGATCAAGACGTTAACTAACGTAGGAACAGTGATGATAATGAGCAATTTGCACTCAGATGCCAGTTTATTAGGTACACGTAGATAGTGTCAATCTAATGCTAAACAACAGAAAAGGTTTTGTACTTTGATGGCGCTTGAAATGATGATTTTGTTGTGTTTGGAAATTGTTGATGCTGAATGTGTTTTCTGATGCATTGTTGTGCATGTGAAGACGGGGGGGGAATTAGGCCCCTTTTATTTCCTTTGTGATTCGAAACCCAGCGATGACACTTCTCAGCCGAGGTACAGGAGCAGCTCATTTACTCGGAAATCACTTTAAGAAGTGGCAGCTCCCGAACACAACGATATCTGTGGCGTTCCACGGGGCTGAAGGGGAACAGGGTGAACGAGGCAGCGAGGGGATAAAGAGCATTGTATTTTCCCTTTGAAGGAATTACATCAAACTTCAGCGGCGAAGCAAATGTTTTAAATCCATCCTTAAACTTTTTAAAGTCCGTGTGTGGAAAATGTATTTATCGTTGTGCTCTGATGTTTTGTCTTTATTTTCTAACTTGTTGCTGCTCGTCAGTGTTGGAAAAATGATTGTTTCTTTAATTTCTGCTCATCCAATGGCTGAGAAGACATTAAGGACATTTGGAGACACATAGTTCTTATTATGACTTATTCATAGACTTTATATAAAAATGGACGTAGACTTTAAATCATCAATAACTTTTTCCTCAAGATGCAGTTTTAAAGCTTAAACCCAAACAAGCTGTGACGCTTCCACAATCTTCACAAGCTACTTCCAGAGTCAAAGAACTGAAACACAAGACAGATGATGTCATTTTAAAATGTATCACCTCCCCTCGCAGCACTTATTGCTTTCTTTCCTTGAAACGCACACATAGAGTTATTATTTCAATATCTGGGGAAACAAATATTTACAGACACAAACCCAGACAAGGCAAGTTTATTTGTTTTGCACCTTTCAAACACAAAGACAAGACAAGTTGCTTTTCGTCGGGGACGAAGAAATGTGGAGACAGAGGAAAATAAAACAAAACAGAGGTAAATAAGATCTGAAAACAAAACGTCTCAGATAAAAAAAGTTTGCTTTAGCGATATTTTGTGATTTACCGAGCAACAGACAGTGTTATGTGTCAGAATGTGAGCCCCGCCCCGACTCGTCTGTAGCTCCTGGATGTTACGGCTGCAGGTGACGGACGGGACTGGAAACAGATGCATTAAACATGAAATGCTTCAGCAGCTCAGTTCTCTGCACCAGTCGTTCACACACAGGACGACAATAGGAAGTGAAAACAGAATCAGTCTGCAGGAAATACAGCTGAATCCTTCCAGTAACATCTGCCTCTTACCTCAGCTCGGAAACAATTATCTCACAGTTCTGCTCCTGTTTCCCTGAATAAATCACAGGTATTAAACGTGTGACCCTCCTCGGGTTTAAAAAGTGCTACTGACGAGGCGGAGAAGTGAGTTTGACGGGTTCCACTGGATGTGATTACAGAACAGTTGGTTCTCATAAACAGCAAAATGGGAAAATTGATGCCACTTTGCACGTTATTCACTTTACTTCCACCGGGGAAATGAAAGGTTGCCACTCTGCGGATGTGTTCATGCAACGATTGAGGAAATGTGACTGTAAAACAGGAAAATAAATATATAATCGTTTGCCATTAATTTAAGAGAATCTACTTATTTGTTCTCTGACTGAAAGAGTTAACGGTGATATTTTCTGTTATTTCAGGTAGTTTTTAATCACACTGATGTAAGTTTGGTTTTAATTACTTATTTGATGATATAGAAACAAAACATGTTGAGGTGCCTGGTGAGATACAAATGTGCAATTACTATAAAAAAAAAAGGTTAAGAAAAAGGGATTCTCTGTCTGCAGTCATCATCTCACTCATTCCCTCTTCACATTTATCTATTTGGAGGGACTCCGGCGTGTTGCCTCGCTGTAAAAACCCTGAAAAGTCCTGATAAAGATACAGGATCGAGCTCAGGATCCACATTCAACACGTTCAGCTCAACGAGGATTCAAAGTGCAGCTCTCTAACATCTGCACCGCTGCTTATGGACATGTTGGTGCAAGTAATCTGCCGAAACTACAGCAAACAAAACCCAAAACGAAGGTGCTGTGGCTCGGAGGAGGCAGATGTTCAGACCCAGTAACAACTTACTCATGTGTGAACAATCAACCGAGGGCAAACCACAGCGTTAACTGCTGTGAACACCAGTTGGCCTCATTATCTGTGCTGGAGGTTTGTGTGGGAACCCTCGTTACCGAAGCACCCGGTCCGGACGTGGATCTGCTGAGAGCTTATTGAATTCAGCAGAGCGTCTCTCAGATGCCCTGAGATTTCCTCCCAGCTCCGCAGCCACAGTGAATGATTCGGCGTGGACGAGGCAGATCCCTCGAAAAGATTTGACCACAGATCTGTGAAATTGAGCAGTTTTCTGATGAACACTGGAAAGCTCCCACACAGAGAATGTTCCTCTGCTGAAGCTGCATGAGCCTTTAACGCTGCTGTTTTAATAACGCTGTCTGGGAATATTGGAATTTGTTGATTCCAGTTGAAACACCGATGGGAGCAGCCTCCACTAAACGTTACTATCTTTAAACCATCAACACGATTATTCTCTAATCTTAACTAAGTAATTATTTTGAACCAAAACAATGATCTTTCCCCTCACCGAGACACCAGTAGCTAAATCTAACCAAACATTTACACAGAACTTCAAGAGAAAATCTGGATCGGAAGAAAATAAACATAAAGATGCAATAAATACACCCAAAGTATCTCAGAGAGGAGCCATTATGACGTCATGGTTCAGAAGAAAACATCACTTCTCGTTCACCACATTCTGCAAATGAACAATAAATATTCCTGTCGTCACAGTGAGGCAGAGAATCTCAATCCAATCTCTTTATGTGAAACTCAGCGGATTTCCTCTCTTGCTCGATGCCTTGAGATTATTTATTTGCCTTATGCATCATTTTTCTTTATCTCTCCGATCCTCACTTTGACTTCCTGCACCTGAAGGTTTGTGTCAGGTGGAAACGTGAAGTGTTGAGACACTCGATTTGCTTTGGACTGGATTATTATTCTCATTTACTGATCATCTAATAATAATAATAACTGGAATGGCACCTGGCAGAGAACAAACCTTGAATTCAGTCAAGCTGCCTTGTCTGGATCTTGTTTGGCTCATGTCTCATCCTTCCACCACGTTTTGTGAAAATCTGTGAAGTAAGAGTTGCGTCATTCTGCTGAACAACAAACAAACCAGTTGAAAGGAGCGAACACAAACCTCCCTGGTGAAGGAAGAACTCGTGTGTGACTCTCACGTTGAGTTCAGATGTGACTGCTGTTCACCTGCTTTAGTAGAGAAGTATATTCTCTTCTGTTTGTTTCCTGCAGGTTCATATTTCCATGTTTTCTGGCTGTTTTAATTTCATCTCCTGCTACAGGCAGACGTGATATTGGTTCACGTCAATATTCAAACTGCGAGAGATTGAAAAGAAGATTTGAAGTAGTATGATGGAGAAGCTGAAATAAAAACGTAATGGAGGCAGATTGTGTTTATTTGAACTGTCTCTTTAAAGGCTGGATGAAGAACCCCGATCACAATCGTCATGGTAATGATGTTTTGAAAGTAATAATACATGATTCTTTGTGTAAAGATACAAATAATAACATGCTGTGAATTTGCTGAGGTCCACGTCCACCGAACAAACACAAGCTCTATTGAGAAACAACCCAAATAACATTTCTATTATAATAGGGTGTAATGACGCCTGTGATTATCCTGTGAAATGCCACCTTGGCCACCTCCATTCAACTCCGGCTGAAACGTTCAGACGCTCTGAGCTAATGTAGGTTCCAGCCCAGTCTGGGAATATAACCAGGCAGGGATGGCTTCCCTCAGGGGACTCGTGCCGTACAGCAGGAAAAAAACAAACAAGCGGTGATAAATATTCCACTTATCCATTCTACTTCTGCTTCACAATCCTGAAACAAGAGTCTAAACACGTCCAGATTCCTATTGGTCTTCAAAATGTGAAATGTCTCAGTCCCTTCTCACATCTCTGACCTCCCGGCTCCTTATTCCCCTGCGAGAGACCCGGGGTCGTTTGGCCAGAGGCTGTTGTCTGCCCCCTGATCCAAGACCGAGCGAAGAGGAACTTTCTGCAGTCGCTGCTTCAGTTCTCTGGAATTGTTCTTCCTCCTGCTTCACATTTATTTAACTTTCATTGAAAACCTTCAAGTGTCAAATCAAAATTAAAGATTAAGTTTGTCTCGTTGCTTTTGATTTAATGTTTTCCTTCAATAGAAAGGACTTAAAGTCAGTTGCTTTTGTGTGTAAAGTGCAGTATTAATAAAGTTAAATCAGGCTGAGACGAGGGAAACTTTTGGTATAAAGTATTTTCATGATCATAATTAGACACCGAAAAGAAATGCAGCTGCGATATATTTTATTACTAAACCTGAGACTCTTGAAAAGTATTTTATTCATTCTCATCTATGATAAATCATACTTGACAATAATTTAGGCAGTTTATGCAAAAACTCAAATCTAAATGATGTATTCATACTGATGGGAAAATGGACTGAATGGTTAAATTGTGTAGAATCTAATGACGTGTAGATAAAGTATAATAATAATATAATAATAAAGTCAACACTTAGATCAGTGTTTATTTGTACTGCTGCAAATAAGAGTTAACTGCTGTCTGACTATATGATCTAGTGTTTTATAATAATAATATCAATATTACATATATATATATATATATCACTGTAATCATAAACACAAATACATCAGAAATACCACTTAACAGACTGAAATTGAAAATAAGTAAATTCACGCACGTGCTGTGATGCTGGACTTCTCCAGGACTCACACAGAGACGTGACAGGTTTGTTTTCCTGCTTCGTGTCACAGTGGAGACGTGACACGTGATGTCCACGAACAATTTGATAACAGTAATTATGTTTTCATCCTCAATCTGGGACTCGAGCAGTGACAAGAATCTTTGTCCCGACTCTTCGGTAAACACAGACATGTGATTTAAAAAACAAACAAAGTACGAATCAGAGGCACTTTTCTGGAATAAACTTATTTTTTATTATCAATTAACATAGTCTTTTTTGTGTGATTTTATTTATATATAATATTTGCAATTATTCTTATAACTTATTATTATTATCAGTGTTGGATTGTACCTGTGGATTTTCACATTCTACCGTGGTGCAATCAGATCAAGCTCGTTAACAGCCTCACTAATGACCAATCAGATCGCTGGATAACCACAGTAATAATCCCTGTGTGATCCCGACGGGAACAAAAGAGTTTCACAATCAACTGATCAATACTAAAGATGATAGATTGTTCTCTCACTGATCAGTGGAACTGTTTGAAGCTTCCGGCTCTGATTCGTGTGTCTGCCAACAAATGAATGAATAATAAATAAATGCACAGTAATTATTTTAACTTCACTTTAATTGAACCAAAGACTCTTTGATTCCTGACAGCGCCGCCGTTCTCACTCGGTTATTCTATCGCCGCGGCTCAGAATAACACGAGCAGATGGAAATGAAACACTTCACCAACTCTGATGTCTTTTAATAGAACATTCATGCACACGCTCTTAAATATTATCCCATGATTATAAATGAACATTTCAGTCATGTTGACCTCGTCAGACATGAGTTTGGTCTCCGTCACATGAAAAAGTAAAAATACTCACAATCAGAAATTATTTAAACTTTATTTTTAGCTTTTTGAATTAACAGCTGTTAATTATTTTAAGCGTGTGATTGTATTGTTTATATTTCACCTAATTGATTATCACCCTAATGAAATGTAGCTGCTGGCGTCACCTTGGATTCTATTAACAGCTCCATCTCTTCCATATCCACACGTAGTTCGTAGCTGGATAATATGAGAGGAGAGAGGGAGGTGATACCTTCCCTCACAGTTCAGGTGATCCAGACAATATTAGGCCCAGCGAAGCCATGTAATGAAAAGAAATCCTGGGCATGTCGAGCTCGCCTCAGTCTTCCTCCTCATTTCTTTCTGCCCTCAGTCTCCTCGTCGTGTCCGTTCCCCAAAGCTGAGCTGCGACTGATGCCTTTGTCTTTTCACTCTCGTCCGTGTCAGCAGAGAAATCGATCACACGCGGTCAGGTGATATTTATATGTAAATTTCACCAACACCCGCCAGGATCATCTCAGAATGAAAATATTAATGTGGGATCTCGTTTTTAAAAAGGCGTTTCAGACCTTCAAACAAACTGAAGTGTATTAGTCTCACACTGGAGGGACGAAATCGACGTTAGCTGTTTAGATCACTCGGGTGAAACTAACCAGCCGGCATCGTGATGGATGACCGCACAGGAGCCGATGGTCTGATAACGTCTGGGGGATGAGAGGTATCGAACCACGAGCGCTCCACCGGTTCATGTGTCCGCTTCGGTGGATTCGGCCGCCCGTCTGGTTGGTTCACATTAAAACAGAATCAACGTGTTGGGTTAACATTTCGTACGTTTCACGCCACCGACACACACACAGGCGCTGAAACCAGGGATCACATGAGACAGTGGATTATCTCAGTGAAATACAAACCGAACCCTGATTCAGATCATTAGCTGTGAGAAAACAGGTTTTATTTGATGTAGTTTGGATCAATTGCAGGAAGTTGAGGCGACATAAAACAAATGAATTAATACATTTAATCCCACATGCAGTTTTACGCCTCTGCTGTTGTTTTCTATGAGTTTAAATCATTTGTCTCATTAATCAGTCCTTTAAACTTGACTGTGATACTTTGGTGTCATCTCACACATCGCGACATGTTTGCAACCTGCAGGATTCCTTCCTGCCTCCTTCACCAGTTCACCTGAAGTCACTGGTTTCCTGTGTCACTGTGTCACACTCTTAATTAGTATCTTGTTAAAACCTTGTGTGTTAAACTAAATGAGATTCTGCAGGAAGAAGCTGTGAACTTGAATCTATGACAGATTATGAAATCAGGTTTTTATAACTCATTGGTTTCATATGTATCTTGTATTTAGGTCGGGGGGGAAAGAAATTTGGAGACTTTCCCTTAAACTGTGTGAGAAAACAGCAGCAGACAGAAGCACAAGATCAACTCTAATGACTTTGCCAAAAGCAGCTCCATCGCTGAAATAGAAACTCGCTGAGAGAAAATGAGGAAACTCATGACCCGTGTCAGTTTTCTTCACTGATGAGGAGCGCACTGCACTTACTCAACAACCACCAGGGGGGTGGAGAGAGGAAGGAGAAGAGGTAATGGAAGAAATTATTTAGTAACCATAAAATTGGCCACTTCATTCAGGTGTAAATGCAGACGTTTACAGTGTGATTCTGTTCTGCACGAGGAAACTCTCGTTATCGCTCTGGTTAAAAGGGAGGAAACTAATTCTTGATGCCGAAACCAAGATGGTTTTAAAACCTGAGCAAACAGTGCGTCCTCTGCAAACCACCTCGTTGGAGACACTGGAGGGGAAAAGCAAATGTTTGTGCTGGGATGGGAAGTGACTTATCCCACTAAAACCACCACTCACTTACTTTACAGTGGTTTGTAAACGTTTGCTTCTAGAAACAAATTATTGTTAATCTGTTCTGTACTTGTGTGATTATTGTGACAAGGGTTAATTTAACATCTAGCTCCAGATTAATAACAGTGCGAGTTCTTATTGTCTGAGCAGATGAGGTTGGTCGACATGTTTTCCTGAAGTTTTTGTCAGTGTACTTAACACTCATGTTTAATAAAATTAAAAGAACAAAATGAAAAGTTTGATCGAGAAGACGGAAACATAATCCTGTTTGAAACGAGCACAGCACAGCTCGACCTCCACGACATTAAAACACACAGCAAACAGCTGATTTACCGCTTCTCTTCTCCCCTTCACGTCACTGAAGGGACTCCTGAGGAAATAAGCAGCCCGACACCTTCGTAATGCGGAGGAGAACAACGAGGTGCCTTTGAAAGCTAAGACGGAGACGAACCAACGTGCATAAATCTGTTGTGGGCAGCGGCGCTTCGCCGGCCGCCCCCTGAACGTCAATTTCAGAATCGGATCTTCCCTTTGATGTGACCAAGGTTGTTCGGGGAGAAGAGGGTTGTTAGGCCGGGAGGTAAGATTCAGCCAAGCCCTGTTTCCAAGCAACAAAAATACACTGAGCGTCTGGACCGGTGATGCTGAGTGGGCGGGGGGGAAGAGCGGTAATGAGCAAGGTCACAACATGTGAACTTGTGATAAATCAAGGGATCTAATTGGTGGTGAAGATGTCCTGCAGTCGTACTGAAATGGAGGAAGCTGTGATTAAAGCTTTATTGACCGTCGTATTACGGCACTAACTCGGTACAATATGACCTCATATTTTCTGCGTGGCTGCGTAAAGCGGTTTTGTCAAATGGCCGGTTGTGGTAGAGAAGTTCCCTTTCTGAGAAAAGAATATAGGAGGTGGAAAATATAAACTAAATATGATATAGAACAAAACCAGGGATGAAACGATGTCCCTCTGCTGAGGAGACGAAGCCAGACAAGCACGGCTCTACGATTCATTTCCTGAATGAATCCTCCATCCCTGTGCAGCCAGTGTGGTTATAAAAAGGACTGAGTCACTGTCGACCACTTTAACCTGAGAGTGTGTGTGAAGAGTTATTATCGTCAGGATCTAATCTAAAGCTCTGTGATGCGTCAGGTTAATGTTATATTTGGTTGTTAAATTTCACTTACTGTCCTGCTACTGTTCACATTAATTAACTCTTACATTAGAGCCCATTAGAGAAGTGGAGCTCGGCCACGTCCATCACGTCCCCTTGTCCCTGTCGTGACGGAGTTAAGTTTAGTACTTTCTTAGTTTTGTGGATTTGTGTCTAGTTAGTTCTCCCTGAAGATAAATGATACTTTGAAGACAGGCAGTAAAAGATTGAGAACTTCGGAACAAAACGATTCCTCATATTTAGTTTTGTTTTACTCCCCTTTCCCCCCCGGACCGACGCGGGGGGGGGGGGCCATAACTCAAGTAGAGTAATTTGTTTGTTCTCGCTCTTTGTGACGCCGTCGAGTATCATCTGAATTTAGCGCCGCTCAGCGTCGGTGCATCCACTTCAGTGACGGAGCCGCCGACGAGTTTGAGGCGCGACATGACGACGAAAATGCAGAAAAATCGTTCATCACAACTTTCACTGTGGTTAAAAACTTGTGGACTTCCACCTGAAACTAAGTCATTTTAGTTTATTACCACTACGGAGGCAGTGACAGCCTCGTATATAAAGTCAGCGTAGAGGAAACCTATGATTTCGTGACTTTCTCCTGCCTGGTTGAGCTGTGAACCAGCGTCGACTCCACCAAGACTGACGGGAAAAGATAAAACCCTTCCCGTGCTTTTTGATCCTGCATCAGACCGCCCGTCTGGCTGCACACAGGTATGTGTATTGTATGTGTGGGCTATAAATTCTTTATGTCAGGAGTTTACCATTTTTCATTCTGCCAGCTCTACTTTGGTAAATTCTCCCTTTTCACAGCAAAGCGAGCTAACGCCGACGGACTGATTGTTTCCTGTGGAGACGGCGCTGGGGAGAAGCAAACAAGTACAGGGGCGCTCTACTTTCCACAGTGTTTGTTATTAATTCCCCAAATGGGTTTCATCCTCTACGATACTTTGTCATAAGTCTGTAAACACTTTGTGAAAAGTGGGGCGCCTGCAGTGAAGCACTGGTGGGTTGTTGTGAAGGGTCAGACTGGGTCAAACTTCCTGAGACAATCTGTCATCGCAGAGACAAATCAGACTGGAAATAACTGTGATTTTCTTCTTGAGTTGGAAAAGATTTTGTGTTCGGGATGTGGTTTGTTATCATGAGCATCACAGCAAGGACCTGAACAGAGTTAAACATGAACAGAGTTAAACCCCATCAGACATCGGAAGATATTGTATGTTAATTACAAACAGATGAATTCGTATCAGGGAACCCAAAACAGAATTAATCTCCGTGTTTGTTCCTTTTAAGCGACAAGTTGCACGAGGTCCTGAGAATAGTTTGTAATCACCACATCCTCTCTGGGTGCAGACAGAAATATCCTGTTATCATCACAGATGCAAAGGGTTTTCTCTGTCTCACAGAAACATTGCTACAACAAAGCAAATGTTAATTGTTGTATATAATAAAATAAAGTCTCTATAAAGTCTCTGTGCTCATTAAACCGATTCCCAGTAAAATGTCTTCGTGTAGATTAAATTGCTTGTGAGCCAGCATTTATTGGCCGCCTCCTACTTCCTGTGTACCAGTGAACTAAGTGTCTGCAGTGTGTTTACCTGCAGAACAAGTTGCACCAGCAAATCTCATCATGCATGCATTTGCTTCCGTCTATGCAAAACCACTTTGTAAACCAGTGGAAAAACAACACTCCATTATATTCCGTAGAGTTGGTTTCTTTCTTCTCCAAAGCTTCATGCAAATCATCTCATTGTGCGATAACAAGCAACTGCAGCGTTATCAGCGTGCACGTGTGCCCCGTGCGCTCGGGCTGCCACCTGGGTGTTTTAGGTGTGGATCAGTGCAGGAACACAAGCTTTGCCCGGCGTCACTCGAGCATGGGAGTAAATGGCAGATTATGCATGAAGCCCCTTGCAGCAAAGCAGTAAGACAAGGTGACCCCAGAGAAGGAGGCTGTGTTTGGTAGATATGGAGATCAGTGTGGTCATCCATGACCGCCAGTCTCTGACTCTGCACACGCGCCTTTTTTCCAATTCCAATCTAACGGCTGGATTTAAGAAAGGCTGCATCCACATGTTTGGCATTTTGTTCATACACAGATGGTTATTTGCCTAATGAAGAGAGAGACACATTTAGGATTATAATTATGGTTTAAATCCCACTGAGACAAGCTTTTTGCAGAGAAGCATGTGAGGAATTAAGTTTATTTAAGACCCGTCTACGCACACACGATTAAAACATGTTTACATTCACCGCATTACAGCCGCAATGTTTTCAGTCTGAAATGTTTTTCAAAGTCACGAAGGCCGGAGGCTCCAGTCATGTGCTGCCAATGTGTTTGCCGCATTGAAATGAAAAGGTCGAACTAATGTGGTGCATATGGCAGAATTAAACACGCATTACCGTTTCCAAGTCATTAGCAGAAATACAGTGGGAGTGAAACAGAGAATTTACCTCTGACAACAGCTGGGAAACAATTTCACAGTCATACAGGGGAAATTACAAGAGGTGCATTGAGTCGGTGGAAAGTAGATTTGAACCTGAGTCCAGTGCCGTGTTTGATTATCTGTTTCTTTCTGGACTGTTTCCATGTTTTATCTTTAAGTTATTTACATATTCAGCATTTTAGTGGATTCTTATGTCGTCAAATTCAAGACAATTGAATACAATACATGATACATGATCATAATTATTACTGATATTATCACCATCATGGAGCAGAAACACTATTTTGGACTCAAACCTTGAATAATATGAAAATTAACAGATGAATCGACAACAAAGGTTTCAACATTTGACTTCAAAACACTACATTTCACTGAGTCGAGAACAGAAGTCAGTGGAAATGCTGGAGCCTCTCTCAGAGCAGTGAACAGCGTCGGAGTCTGTACAGTGAACATCATTGAGTGAGATGTTGTGTTTATGCTTTTGGGCAGTTCTGTAAATCTCAGTTAACCATCGACAACACTCAACAGCCGACGTGCAGCTCAAAATAGCAACAAACTTTGCAACAGCCCCTCAACTTTTATTCCTGCCTTTGTTCCGACACCTCTGAGAGATCATTTCTCGTGTTTCTGCTCCCTTAAGATGCCTCCCGAAATCATGTCAGAGTGTTCAAAGCAGCTCCGGCTAATGCTGCCCTATTTCAGTGACAAGACAGGCAGAGGAGAAGTGTTCCGCTCAAAAACAATGAAGCGCCGTGGAGGCACTCTCGATACACTGTCTTTTTGTGGGTTGCAAAGAGTGGATGAGCGTGCAAGAGTGGATTCACTGGCGGCGCGAACAAAGCCGAGCCTCAGTGAAATTTAGACGTGAAGACGGGATCCCCTCACTCGACTGACAACCTTTGATAGTGAGGTTCTTATCCTGCTCTTTTGTTGGCTACTTAGACCGCAGCCCCGCTCAGTCAGACTCTGCCGAGCATCCACACACACACACTGAGAAAAGTTAAACCACTTTCTGATGCGTCATCAAAGTCCTCTCCCAGACCTTCACCTGCCCGACCCCCGTATTAGTCTTGTCTGAAAATCACCTTATTGCAGTGAAACTCACCACAGGCCACCCGCTGACACTCTTCTCACGCAGGAGGGAAAATTAACAACAGTCCACTCTCTGCCTTCAAAAAGCAGCTTTTAAAGCCAAGTAATTATTGATGGAGGTACGAGCCAAGGGCGGTCGCCTCCCCGAGTGAAGTCGGCTCGGGGTACACGGCGTGCTGACCTGCGCCGCTCGCTATTATGCAGCACTTCCATTGTGTGGAAATGGAGGCAAAGTGCTGCCGTGGTTTCTGTTTCAAGATGTGATGACAAGGCCACAGACCCTGGAAGAATTAAATATCTCCAAAGTACAGTTTGCTGAATTAAATTATGAACTCAAACTAAAAAAACATCCAACGGGGCTAAAGGCTCATTTTGCTCACTGTTGCATACATTTATGGAAACAGACTTTACAGACAAGTTTGTGACAGTTAAATCGTTGGAAATGGACGTTTCTCTTTTTGCTTTTAAAGGCAGCATGAATGAGCCTTAAGCATTTAATGTATCAAATGAAATTCATCCCTATAATTGTCTATTTATCTGCTAAATGCTCCATTTCCAGTGTCAGGTAGGTGCAAGCTATTCCCTTAGTTTGCTTTCAACGGGTTGATCAGCTGTTCTACCCGCTGCTGTTAGCGGGGGGGATAGAATGAAACACACAGTGGGTTAAACATGTTGTAAAAAACAAAACTAATGAGTTGAAATTTCATGGAAAAGCTCTTTTTGGTTCTTTCTTCAATTTTTTCTCCTAGTGAGCAATTAAAACGTGGTCCATGTCCCGTGAAGCCAAATCCTGAAAGTAATCACAGTGATTCTCGTGTGTGGAGTAAATAAACTACTCGAAGTTTAGAAGATGAATTGATGATTAACCTGTTTTCAGATAAGAGGCATTTCCTGGATTTCTTTTGTCTCGATGTTCACGTGTTGCAGCTGCAGGATTTAAACTAGTTCTGATACGATCACAGAACGGCAGCTTGTTGTAATTAGTTGTTAAACTCTGGAAACAGAAGCTTTCTCTGTAACACAGCATTTTTATGTGATTATATTCCTCTTCTTCCTGTAAGATGTCAGATGGTTTAGGCTGCATTGGGTTTTTAGCAGCAGCATTTAGGCACTTTGGGAAATACACATATTTAGTGTGTGTGGAAGATGCATGAGAGGAAATGGACTTTTCCTACAAGAATCCCTAAAGCTCACTAATGAGCAAACCTTAACTTGTGTCTTCTACAAACTAAAAGAAAACCAGATGCATTAGAGATGTGTCTGTGTTGATAAATTCCATCATTGTTATAACTGTGAATCAAAGCTACACATCTAAGCTGTCGCTGGTATGTGCATCCTCAGGGCCTTTGTGTTATTTACTCTAAACCGAGAGGCATTAAAGAGATCACAGCACAGAAGGCAGCATGCAGGGACGTATATGATGTTTAACAGAGAGATGATCCATCAGATATCACAGAGAGACTGAAGTATCAGAAACTAAAGTCAACGCTAATTCTGCATTAACTGTAAAGAGGAAAAGACAAAGAAACATTGTCAGAGGAAATCTGTGAATGTTTAAACAGATCTGTGAGGATGCATATGTCTAAAAAGAGGAAGGACACCAATGCATGAAGGCAGGTTCAGATACCTACTGGTTGATATGCTCCATAAAGCCACAGCTCTTCAGGTCTGACCTGAGAACTGTTGCACATCATACCCCCGTCTCTTTAACATCTGCAGGGATCAAAGAAATCCATCCAATAATGATGTCAGTCGAGTGGTTCAGGGATCACCAAAGTTCACAAGGTTTATTCTCTGCAGACGATGGAGTCTCTGGACAAACCTACATGCACGTCCATCAGAGTTGTGATATTTAAATCTGCACCAAAATGGCAGACGATTGATTCACCAACTTATAAACAAACAGGTTTTCATTCATTCCAGTGGAAACTTGATGCAGATCAACTTCTCTGATCATCAGGCAGCTGAACTTCACTCTGCACTTTACAGAAGAGATAAAGCAAAACACTGAACTTTCCTTTCCGTCCTCGTTTTGGAGATTTGCGAGCAAAAAATAAATCTCATTTCCTGGCCATTCTCGAAACCTTTATTGCAAACACGAAATAATTATAATGAAACTTTTGCGAGGACACATCTTGTCATTGTCATGCCGACATGCGATGAGGCAGCTAATGGGATTTTGGAACCCACAGGTCCTGTAATGGCTGCGTCTCCAACAGTTTTGGCGCAGCCAGGAAATTACCTTGCCGTGAGGTCTGTACTCTGCTGAGCTTTGATTTCACAATCAGCAAATCCAGCACCTTTCTGATCTCAGCTCCTCTGAACGATCGCTGCTGCACAGACACGACACTCGACTGGTTTTGTTTGCTTGTTTCACGCTGTTTCAGTGCATAAATGTCAATAATAGAGAAGGTGTTTTTTGGCTTTTATTTAAACTCAAAGTGGTGTTTCATGTCCTTTTCAACTCAAAGGGAGATCAGATAAAGCTCTCACATCATGAAGGGGCCAAACTGATTGTTGGGAGTGGATGAAAATACTATGAACGTGTCTCTTATGCATCTGTTCCTTCCATATTTTGGAACATTTTTCTTTCACCTATTATTTAATGTATAATTTGTCGTAGAAAGATACAAAACTCTCATTCATGGCTAAGCGGCAATTTTTAGATAGTTCACGTCAGGTCTGTTTTGGTGAAATCCTTAATTTTTAAGCACTTATAGCAGTAAAACAATAACCTATCTAGAATTATGCCCCAAAAAATGAGTTGACCAGTGTTAAGAAGCCCAAACAAATCTATAAATCCTCCTCTTCTCTTCATTATTACAAACGTTATCCATAGGAAACTTTCTCCTGTATCCCAGTGTTCAGTATGAGGAACACAATGTTTCCTTCGCCACTCAGGTTTCCTCCGTTCTTCCCTTTTCTCTGGGACGTATTAAATATCTAAATGAACACTGAAACTCTCCACAGAGCTGTTTTGCAAAAGTGAACAAAATTAAAATTCGCCTCACTGTGGACAATAATTATTCACTGAGGGCTTTTCTCTGAATGCCAGCCGCTGCACAAGCGGCCTGAATTCAAGTTGATTCAAATGAAACTGGTGTGCTGCGTTTGTGTGAACGTGCCAAGAACATTTTTTGAGATATATACAAGAGGACATGTTACTGTAAGCTGGAAAACAGGCTTGGCATTCGGTTTCTCTCTCAAGCTCGATTCTAATGTATTCAAGCACCTTAAAATAACATATAGGGGGGTGGACATTATAACATGGAGAGATTATAAAACAATCCTACACAATAACCTCTTACTTCACAAATCTGCAGCTTTGTGAAGTAAGAGGCGTCAGTTTTTCTCATGTCAACATCTGGTGCATTTTGTTGCCGTACAGTTTGTATTAGATTGTATTTCATTGCTCATTCTGTTAGTTGGTCCATGTTCTGTAGGTGGACATGGCTGCCAGTTCCGAGTCCGGCACGCCGCCCCCACAGAACTCCTCGGGGAACGAGGTTGTGAACGTCTTGAAGATCCACAGAACATTTCTGGACTGGATTAGAAAATTCCCCTGACGTGAGCATTGGAAACTGGTCCAGACGTCAAACATCGTAAACGTTAAGTAGTTCTGACCCATTCATCCTCAGCTCTCAGTCGTCATTCCTACGTTATTACTTCCGCCAAAAGGAGGTTACGTTTCCGCCGCTCTCCGTTTGTTTGTGATCGGGATAAATGCTGAAAAACTACACATCAGATTTTCATGAAACTTTCTGGAAGCGAAGGGACTGTTGGGCTTTGGAGGAGGTACCACACCTCCTGACTGTATATTTCACAATTGTGACTCTATCACGTTGAAAAAATCCATCCACAGACATTGACTAACGTTGAAAATCGTCCTCTGTGGCGTCTCCAGAGACACATTATCACCAGCCATGCTGCCACAGCTGGTGGTTAAGGAGCAACACGGCCTTTGACCATGTGAAGGCAGAGTGAGAGAACCCACAACCTCTTCATCTGCACGTCAGCTGACTTAATTGTCATTCAGACATAACAGCCTGCGGTGGAGCATATGGGTCCGGAGGAACACCGTGCAGAAGGTGTCGACACATGGGCGCTTCATGAGCCTAACCAGCAGTAAATCTCACAGGAACCTGGGAAATGTGATTGCACTAAAACTGACAGCTTCCAGGCTTATGGAGAGAATTCAGGTCTGTTTGACCAGCGATTACACAAAGGCACTTCTGAATATCCTTGTGATTGAAAGGAACTGTGTGAATAAACCTGCCTTGTTTTAAGTGTACTGTGTAAAATAGCACATGTATAAAAAGCTGATATAGACGCTGACATCACAGTGAACATCTGTGCTCGATGTGTGTTTGCTTGCGGGGGATCTCCACATGCAGGAACCGATACCCGGGGCAGTGAACACACAACTAATGAGATCTTACCTGCATCGCCTTGGGCTCTGCAGCTGCACGAGACTTCCTGCAAGACTGTGAATTATGTGTGTGTGCACAATATTACACGTGTGAATACGCACAGGGTACCGAACCCATATGTTGGTCATCGTAATTAGAATTTTTAATTGGAGCTGCAGCGTGTTGCAGAAGGGATGCAAGAGGTTTTTGGCAGCAGATTAAAATTAACTCCATTCATCTTTTTTTTAATTTTATTTCCCTGCAAATACACGTTGAAGTTGTTGATTTGACGGAGGAGTGAACGCCGACTGGATCTGTTCCCATTGCAGACAAAAGCCAGATGTTGTGACTCACCAGTGGCAACAGGGTTTTTAGTCTTTATCCATTTAAAAGATAGAATAAGAAGAATATCTCTGTATAAACATGACTCATAATGTGAGTAGGGTAGTAAATGTCTGCTCATTGGATTATTTTAAACCTTAAACAAGAGCTAATGATGATCATGAGTCACCGGCTGCATCTCAGTCATTTAAATCGACTTCCGAAATGATTATCGAGACCGTGAAAGTAAAAGAAACGACTGAAACGCTCACATTTCGTCTTCGTTCAGGACGTATGAGCTAATAAGAAAAAAGTTTTCATTATGACTCGCAGGCACAAAACTAGCGTCAGACTCACTTTTAAATAATAAAAAACTCTTATTCCAGTAGAAACTTGAATGATAATACGAACGCATCACGTCGACAGGAGCGTTACCGACGTCGTCCCGGAGCTTTGTTTTCAAACGTCGAGATAAAATATCCCGCAACAAATTAGAGTTTTTGTTGGACCAGACCGGGACATGACTTAATGTGTCCCTCACACAGACTCGGCGATTCTTCATTTCAAAGAGTGAACCCTGGAGATCTTAAATAATGGAGGAGCTCTTACTATTTCAAAAGGATCTTTTCACGGTTCATTTCACCGAGATACGTCAGAGAGGCGGCGCCGTGTCAAAGACGTACATTTTTTATTAACTTTCATTAACTTGATTGAATAATTCAGCGATCGCTTTGATGAAAGCCAAAATCCTTCCCGTTGCTCTGGTGGTTGTCAGTTTCTTTTCTCACCCTTTGTCTAAATAAGATTCCCCCCCCGAGTGCATTATGCAACACGCATGTGACAAATCAGCTTTTTCATCCTATTGTTTGCCCTATTTTTTTTTTCATTATGCTTTTCATTAATTGTTCAAATGCAAATATTTGATATGTCCATCAATTTCAGATGAAACAAGATTTTTTGTACTAAAGAGAATGAAATAATATTTGTCCGTGTCTTGTTGGGTTGTGTCTTCCAGCTCGGAGGGAGGTGCAGCAGATTTCTCAGAATAACTCTTTTGAAAGATGAGGATCCATTAACTGGTGTTTCCAAACATTCAGCCCGTGTGCTGGTCATTAGAATTTCATACATCCTCTTTATTGGCTCATATTGATTTGTTATGCATTTATATATCCAGGCTTTCTCTTTAAATATAGATTTTTTTCCCCCTCGCGACATATATGATGTATTTTTCTCCCTAATTAATTTCCCGATATGTTTTCTCAGAAATAGAAAGGTGTAAAGTTGAAAGTGTGATGCAATTTATTCATAATAATCTTGTGTCTGTAGCAACCTGCCAATTATTTGAAATGATGTGAAAGTGTTTTGCTGTTCAAGATTTATCCTCTGATTCCTTTTGCATTTATCGAAAATAAACAAATCCAGCTTTATTATTAGTGCAGTGCCCGTTATAAACATCCCAGTTGTCATTAGTGAGTCCTCCTCAAACACTTTTATTTTGTTTAACTTTGTCTTTACTCTACCTAGTTTATCTGCAATGAAGATTTTATAGTAAATGTTGTTTCATGTTTTTCACGCTTTGTTAAAAAGACAAATTGCTGAAAAGGGAGTGACTCTATGAATGTTTAAATTATACAGCTGTAATCTTGAACTACAAAACAGTTGCCGACCAAGCCTGTAATTCATCTGAGGACTTTATTGTCGTTGCTGGATTACGTCTGAGTGTGAAAGTGACGGCTCCTGTATCTGCTGTACGATCCAAACTTGATTCAAAGTTTCCCCCTGTTTTCAGTTTCTCTTCTTTGACACATATTGGCAGGTTGTGTACAGGACAGTGTAGATTGCGTTAGAGAACCTGGTCTGTCCGATCCAATAAACCAGCCAGAGGAGCCTCTGCAGTGGGGGGGGGGTGCATGTGTGAGAGTCCAGCTGTGACCTGGTGCTGCACACAGAACTATTCAGCGTTCGTCTCTAACTTGATTTTTTCTCCAGACCGGTCGGAACGAGCCGGTGTCGTGGCTGCGTCAGTTCACCGGCGGTGTGTGACAGATGGCCCCGCTGCTGATTGAACGGATTCACAAGTGCATTTCTGAAAGGGACAAATGGAGTTTGGAGTTCGACCAACCAGGAGAAAGTTTAAACTGTTTTTCAAAGTCTTGAAAATTGCCATTTTTTCTGTTGTATTTGTTTACAGAGGAAGTTGTTCGTTCAATAGCTGCAGTCATTTCCACCTTAAGTGTAAAGGCTGAACAGAAGTGCTTTCTGCTACACAAACATAATGAGGGTGTAATTAACCTCGGCAACAACACACAATTTAAAATATTTGCAGTAGATCAAATATACATTTCAAAAAAGCAATTTCACCAGCAAGCTTTTCCTTTTTCCTTTTTTTTTAAATACAGAAACTATAAACTAGAGTATCGTCACATTCAACAGCCACTCCTTCACTCCGGCCTAATGAAAAAGAAAAGGGGGAGGCTGAGAAATGAAATGCAATTTTAATTATTTTGCAAACTGCTGAATGGAGCTAAAACAGCGCTCTCATTATCAGGCTGAGTGATGCACGGCGCACGCAGAGCGGCGATCTGCTGCAGTCGCTCACCAGTTGAAACTCTCCGAGCTGTCTGCTTAACGAAGTGCCTGCCGCGGCCCCGCCTCAGTGCTGGGGAAAGGCTCCTGCTTTAATGGATCTTTAACTCACAGCCACCGCTCGGCCCATAACCTCCTAATATCACCGGAGCTCTTAGCGCTGCAGCTTGGTGGAGCATCTGTTTGTGGATGGAAACATGAGGATGTATTAGTTGAGCAGCCTTGAAACAGGAAGCGTTAGAAAAGAAACCATTTTGGTCTTTAATGCTCGACTCGAGGCCAAAGTGATGATTTCTGCGTTTGAGCAGCAGATGATTCCAGATCAAAGGTTTTATAAAGTCGACTTTGATGAGCAGTTCACACACTCACAGTGAAGGATTTCCACCGTGGGGAGAAGTGACTGTGGTCAAATCATGGAGTGTAACTAAAGATGGACGACACATCTCCACTTCCTGCGACAGCACAGACATGAAGCCAAAATGTCGCCTACAAACGCCTCCATCTTGTGCCGGTTGTGTCGTTTGGAGCCGGGTGGATGTCGTCATGTCAGTCTCAGCTGTCAATCATGACATTTCATCAAGTTTTTATATCCTCAGAAAACTTAATTAAACCAAATTTCACTGGAATGATTTGGTAGAAAATAGGATCCAAGCAATTTGTCAAAAATTCACAAAACTAAAAAAATGCATCAAACACATGCTCTTGTTATGTAAAGTATCCGTTAATACTATGATAATACTTTGATTGTGTCATGGAATAATAATATTTATTAAACCTTCCATAACTAGAGACAATTTCCTGTAAGCAACATCTGGAAAAATCTCATCTCTCCATCCACTTACTTCTTCTTATAAAAACTTACTGCATCTTTTTTTTCTGCTTCGATCTAAAGAAAGATTTATTTCCACCGAACCGATTCTCTGTGCTGGATTTTCCCGGACGGTGCTCGAGGTGTTGCTAGGAGATTTGTAAATGCAAATGCAGAGTCTGTATATGAACGTGCTCGCAGAGCTCATGTGGAAATATTAACAAGTGATCTGTGAGGATTCAGCAGCTCTGAGGTCAGATCAATATAAATCTAGTGAACGCAGGAAGTATCCAAACCGCTTCACTGTTTTCACATGAATCTCTCCTTCATTCATCCTCACTAAATATCCCATAATGACAAAGAGAAACAAGATTTGACTAATTTAAAGGAAACTGAAATCCCACATTGAGATAAGTATCCGGAGCCTTTGCTCAGCTGAAGAACCTTCGGCAGCGATTACAGCCTCCAGTCTCCTCGGCTGCGACTTCACAAGCTTTGCACAGCTGGATTTGGGGGATTTTCCGCCATTCTTCACCGCAGATCCTCTCAAACTCGGCAAGGATGGTCGGTGGGCAGCCGTTTCCACGAGTCTCCAGAGATGTTCCGTAGATTTCAGGTCGGGGCTCTGCCTGCGCTCACTCAAGCACAATCACAGTTTTATCTTTGCAGCTTTCAGCAGATCCCGGGCGGCAGCTCTGCAGGAGACCTCGTAGTTTGGTGTTTTACTTTGATATGCACCATCACCCGCGGGACGTTTTGCACACGTGCGTCCCTTTCTACGTCCAATCAGGGGACTTTACCACATGTGGACTGACGCGTGTAGGCTCCACTCTTTGTTCAGGACATTGGGTAAAATAACATGTGCACATGTTCCCTATCTTCCTGCACACACATATGAATATTAAGAGCCTGACTCTGCTGAAAGTGACCTGGACATGAAGAACATGTGATTCTTTTCCTTCTGATTTTAGATTTTGTGTAAATGTGAAAAGAAATATATCACATACAATATAAAATATGAAATGTATAATGTATTTCTTCTCTGCTGGGAGACTTTATCAAATAACACCTTGATTTCAGTCAATTGAATGTGTGGATGGATGTCATGACAACCCCTCAAAAGTGAGGCCAAAGTGTGTTGAGCGCCCCCAGGTGGCTGGTCATGGTACATGTCATTAATCCAGCCTCCTCCATGTTATCTGACAGGACATGGAGCAAACTAAAAAGTCAAATGCATTTTTCTCAAAGATGGTTTCTGTATTTTAGGGGAGTTCTTATCACAAGTATTTCCCAGTAAGTTGGATTTTAAAAATGTGTTGAGACCTCATGATTGACAGCTGAGACTGACTTGCGATTGGTCGAGCGTGTGTGTTGGCGGGACCTCGATACTGCCGGTCCATCCCCTGATTGCTAAAACATAGATTTCGGATTCAAATTTTATCGGATTGTAGCGTTCGTGTCTGGGATGTTTTGGCCTAATTTCTGCATTCATGCTCAAAACTTCAATAAATATCCTTTTGTGTTGTTTTTCGTTTAGTTCCTGAACTCATGGTAAAACCTGCTTTGTGTCTTTGCTGCTCAAATGACGCCTGAGATTAACAAACAATCAGTTTGACAATCTGTGGTTAGTTTACTGTAGAAACAACAAACATGTCTTATTTACCCAAATGAAACACTTTGTGAATTCAGGTGTTTTGTGTGTATTTGCAGAACCTTCGTCGTCAAATTGCAAAAAGAGGTTTTGTTAATTTGCTCGTCTTCGGTCTTTATGCTTGTCTGTTATCTCCAGTTGCAGAGCGTCGAGGTCTCTGGGCAACATTATCCGTCTTCAAACAGAACAGCCCGAGCTTCTAAAATTTGCAAGCCGGGTTAATAATTGATCCGTGAACCAGGTGTGGCTCTTTCTGACTCCGAGCCGATTGCATTTAAATGAAAGAAGAATGAAAGATGTGCATCAATGAGAGATGATGCCCAGCAGCAGCAGAATTTATCAGAAACATCCATGAGACATTTAAAATCAGGCCTCAGTCATTTGCTCATTAAATTTACATCTGGAGAATTAAAAATTGAAGAGGGGAAGACAATGGCCTCGGGGTGAACCTTTACCTTGGCGTGACATCATCAGTGAGCTTCCCCTTGTGCCTGGAGCATGTTTGTATCCCAGAGAGCCTCAAGGAAACGCTGCTGATTCTACATGTGGGAGCGCTTCCTCAAACAGACTCTGTTCTCACCGTTTCATTATTTACCTGATTCCCATCCCGCAAGACAAAATCTTCTTAATCTCAAGCAGAGGCAGCGGAATTTTAAGACGGAGCAGAGGATTTTATCTTCAAATCAGGTTTGTGGTCAATATTTCAGCAGCATTTATTATTTCTTTTACAAAAAAATGTCTCTTCTCCGACAAATTCCAAATGTATTGCACTTAAAAAGGGTTATTTTGATTCCTTTAAGCAAATATCTTTTGCAGAAGAATCAATTAAAGTGAATGAAAAGAGTATTTTTTTTTTATCTATGCATAAGTTGATTTATTAAACATATGTGACCAGGGTGGCTCATACAAAAATTTAGAAATACTGTGGTTACAAAACAAACAAAGGCAGAAGCGTCTGGATGTAGATTTATTTATTTATTTTTCATCAAATGACCAAAAACAAAAGAAATTGAATCCTTCAAAATCTGGGAAGATTTTATTTTTGGCAACATAAGAAATATATATATACTGTATATGTGATATACACAAGACATGTATCATTGTATTCTGTCGTGTTAATTGTATTTTGACCTTTGTAAGTGACCTTTCTGTCCTTGACCTTTAGCAGATATTGTCAGACCAAGACTCTCGGTGACCAGATCAACAAGCAGGATTTTTATCTTGGATATTGAAGCTCTTCCTTTCCTGGTAAATAAGATGAAGATCTGGGCTCCTGCGCACACAGGCATCAGTGAAATGCACAGTATTCAAGCAGACTGCAGTTTTCTCAGGGACATGTGTCTCCTGTGTCTATGTAGGACAGATGTTGTGTTGTTGGTGTTTCCGGCGGCTGCCAGCGCTGCATCGGCTCCGTCCTTGCACACCGAGACAAGGAGGGAAAAGGTCACACACGAGTCCCAGGTGAGAGCGTCAGTGGCAGGCTGCGTTTGTGCAACACACTGATGAAGCGGGGAGGGAAGGAGTCAGACGGAGGGGGAGTCAGACGGAGGGGGAGGAAGGTGGAGGGGGAGGAAGGTGGAGACATGTGGGTGGAGGCGGGAGCTGGTGTGACCTCTCTTGTCCCTGAGAAGCTGCAGTTCACCTTGTAATCCCCCCCACACAACCGCTGAGGGGACGTTCACGCTGCAGCTTCCTGCAGGAATAAAGGCCACAGTGGAAATATCTTGTGCTCAGCGGGTTAAATGAGCGATCGCTGCTCATACATCTGAAATCAGAAACGATCAGAATCCTCACGAGGAGCCCAAAGCCGCAAATAGAGAAGTGCACTGTGCTTGCGTTGCACTTATGGCAAAGGATACTGGGTAATTGTGTTTCGATCAGCTCTGTGTGTGTGTTATTATTCTTGTTTAGTAGAACCTTAAAACTAAAGCGCAGGCTAATGAAAACCCCCTCAAGCTTGCCCGTAGCTAATGATGGGTACTGCACGGTGGGCCGGTATTTATTCAGCCACTTTATTAATGTAAGGGATTATCGTTCATGGAAGCTGCACTGCTTTAGGTTTGTGTTTCATTTAGCTTTTGGTTGAAATTGCAGTTTCCTTTATGAATTTGGACTTTATCAGATCTCAGCTCCTGGCACGAGATGTGACAAAAATAATCTTTAGGAACAGATTCTGTGAATTTGTAAAACCTATAGATCTTAGGGGTCTGAAGTCTTTTGACCGATCACGTTTGGTTCCCCGCAGGTAAACAGTCCATTCACAGAAATGCATCAGCAAGTATCTTGGTATATTGTTTGTTTACAGTCTGACTAGTCGAGTAGAGTCTTGACCTGGATGTCCGCTATCAAGCCCCAATATATTGGCCGTTGCCCCCTGGAGGATAATTCATCGTAAAAGCCGACGGGCTTTGAGTTTGTGGCAAAAACAACATTTCTAGAGTCAACTGCAGGGAAACGCTGAGGAATCCGGCAACATCAAGGTGTTGCAGTGAGATATCAGAAGACCCGGCGAGGTCGATATGCTGTAGTGAGGAGAAATAAGAGAAATCTCTCGCAGCAGATCACATCGGTCTCGAGCGGCGCAACCCCGAGAATCAGCTGAAAGAAAGAAAGAATGTCAGAGCTGGCAACTTGACATCAAAGTGGAATCTCCCCCTCAGATGTTTTTCTCCTTTTACCTCAAAGGCCACAAGATGTTCCTCCTGTTGGAATGAAAAGGAAAGTTGGCTGAAGCTCGCCCAACTATTGGAAAAAGCAACAGAACGCACACGGTGAATCTCAACCCGATCACTCTCCATGAGATTGGATATTGATTCCTCTTCCAAATTGACCACGACGCGATTTCTCTGCAGATGATTAGGTATTTATGCTTCATACTATTATTTCCTTTTCCTCTGTGCCGACCGTCAAAGCATCTGAAATGAGCTCATGGTGTGGAAATCTGCATTAAATATATTCAATACAAGGATTCATATTTTTTTATCTGTTCTCATATTTGTTTGTGAGCCAGAAGCTTTTAAGCACCGTACAGCATCAGTGAATTCAGAGTCTGATGGAGGATTTCAAGCACAGCGCTGCGACCCTGGAGCTTTTCTGATGTTTAAATCTCATTTCTTCAGCCGCAGGAGGATTTACTCTGGACAAAGTAGTGTTGAAAGATGGTCGGTCACTTCAAACGAGGAGCATCCACGAAGCTGCACATGCGTCGGCGCTGAAGAAGTCTCTGTGGAGTAAAGGATGTTTCTGCAGGAGGAAACACCTCAATACCCATAACTTCACTTACTGCAGGTGAGTGATTGTCTGACTGACTGACTGAATAATATTTGCTTTCTTGCATTATTTGATTTACTATATGCAAAAGAAGCCACCCGACGCTGGATATACCTGCCCTTCAGCTGCTTGCATATTATGAGTCATGAAACATTTTGGCAGGTAATTCTAAGAGACCTAAGGTCCATACATTTTTCATAAGATTCATTTTTCCTGCAGCGGCCTGGTGTCTAAACAAAACAAATTGCTCTCCTTCAAACTTTTTTTTTTTTATGCAGTTTTCGAAATCGAAGCACGAGGCTCGTATCTGGTTCCTTGTTTCCACTGAATGGAAAAAAGGAAAATCACAAACACAGGTTTTTTAATATGTGATCAAATATTTGCATTTAAATTAAAATATTAATCCTTTTTTTGTGGTGCACAGACACACAAATTGTTGTCTATTTTGCATAGCTCAGATTTGACTGTAGTTGTGTCTTACAATGTTTGAGGAGGCTGAATATTGATATTTAATTGTACACATGCTCGTCTTTCATCAGTTTAAACTTCCTGATGTGTGTTTTCACCTGTTGTTGTTGGATAATGTATTATACTTGTTGTCTTTTGCTGTTGTGATCATTGAAAGTCACCCAACCGAAGCCGTCTTCATGCTTTTACTTCGCCCATATAATATCTCGTTAACGATAATTTTCTCCGTGATGATAAAGAGCAGTCGCCGCCTCCTGAGCAGATTACATTCTATATGCTACACGCGGCGTGGCTATGCTAATGATCCGTGCTAACTAGCTGCTGGTGGTCATGCAGGTTTCGAGTGCGCTGCGCCCGGAGCTGCAACAGCGAGTGTGTCTAATCAATCATTTAATTGCGCCTGTGGGTAAACAGACATTCATACGAGAAAAAAAAATAAACCTGGCTTTTATTTGCTCATTATTTAAAGAGGTAATTTTGGTTATTCTGTGATTTACGGACTTGATTCTGGTTTTTCAGGTGATTTTTTTGCTGCTCGGATGAAGAGACGGTTTGGGTTTGTAAATAAAGACCAACTTCTTCTTCTGGACTATTTAAATTTACTGCCGCCGGTTAGAAAAAAAGGTGACACCAGACAACACGGGAGACGGAGCCTTAGTTTCTCTTCAATTACCCAAGACCACCTCTCCACCACGTCTCTGCACCGTCACACCAACATTGATGAATATCCTCAAGCTGTTTTTTTGCAATTTACTTTGCTTATTTATTTATTTATTTACCGAGCAGCAGATGCACAGGTATGATGCGTGGGTCTGAATGGAAAATGATGAACGTTAAAACAATCCCAACCCCCCCAGGCAGAAAACCAGGTGGTTTACAGAGTGTGTGATAATAGACATTCATCCAGGTGGCTTCCTCTGCAGGGGAAAACAAAACACAGTTTGACTTTCCCAATAAGTTACAGGGAGATACATCTTTCTTTTCACCTTTTATTTCATTTATTTTTACTGTCATATTACTGCTCTAATGTGACATAGCTCTATATTTATTCCTTTAATTCGAACACTTCCTCCTCGTCTGGCCTCCTTGTCACATTGCATCTCTTACAGTATATTTACTTGTCTCGCTTTGCTGTCAGAACACTGTGTAAACACTGTTTTTAAAAAGTGCTTTATTAATATTTGTTATTCTATCCATTGCTTAAGATCTTACGGAAATTGTCTCGTTTCTTGTACCTATTAATAAAAAACGAGATTTAAGTGCGATAAGATGAAGATGCGAAGAAACTCCCACGTGGAGTTTAGTCGTGGAATGAATAATACACCAGGAGTGGAGTGCACATACATCTACATACAGCTGCATGTAACCATATTCACTCAAAGCGTAACATGGGAAAGATGCTCGTGTTGCTCTTGTGGGGTCAGGTCACTAAGAGGAAAGGTAAACGGGAGGTGAGGTGGAAAGAGGCCATTGTATGAACTCACTTTCACATCCGACTCCCCCCTCACACAGCTTGTGTGTCACACCCCCGTACAAATCTGGTTTAGAATCGCCCGTTGGCACCAAACAGGAAACCTCCAGCCTCGGATTACATATGAAACCTTGGAAAAGAACCGTATCAGATCCCAGTGATGAATAAATAGAAACTAGAAGCTGCTCATTATTCACTTTGGAGCAGTATCTTATTCGGTGGGAAGCCAGTGCACAGCGTGGATTGGTGGGGGAAGGGGGGAATCCCAGGGAATATCAGCCAAGCAGAATGTGGATTTGAAGCAAGGAGCAGGGAGACGGATCCGTGACTTTCCAACTATATCCAATACCCACGATGAATAAATATGGACCCTGGTATTCTTACATTCTATACTTGCTTTCTGCATGAGGAGGTTTACTGTGTACGAACCATGACAGGGACAAGAACATGTTATTACTGGAGAGGAGTTATATATATTCAAGACATTTTCTAGAAGTCTATGTGGAGTGGCCACATATAATGATTAATACAGTATATAGTCATGATAAATACATATATTTAGATTTCTGCATGTTGGACTGTAAAGGCTTTAAAGCATCGTTCAATTTTATAGAAACAATTGAGTAAATAAAACATCCAAATGTATAAAGGTAATAAAAAAATAACTGGTTTTCTAACTGGGGGATACTTTAATGGATCTGGGAGTTAATTTACTAAATAATTAACCACTGGTTTTGATTGGCTGCGGCCATTTTATGAATCTTTCAGTCTCACCACGTTAGCTAATCTGCCGTCGAGATATTTCTCTGTTGAACCAAATGTTGCACCTGCAGCCTGATGGACCAGAGAAGTGACATTTCTATCCCTTGAGCCACGCCACAAGACAAGTCCTGTATTATTTAATACCTTTGAATCCTGGTCAGGTAACATCTCATGTGGGATTTGGACCCTGAGGATGATATGACACCTTTGCGCCGCGACAGTTTTTCCAACATTGCGTCAGGACACAGTCTGTGGGGTGATCTGTGACCAGCATGTCCACGAAGCAGTGTGATGGTGCGTTTCATGCCAGTTCCTTTAAAAGGGAACATCAACTGAGGAGGTGGGGTGGTACCTCCCCTTTGGGACGCCCAGGAGGTTGATTGGTTGACATCTCCAAAAGGCACAGACACTTCAAACCTCAGCACAGATGTGTTTTACCTCATAAAAGGCAAACAGTCTCTGGAACCAAGAACAACAAGCTACAAGAAAAACTGAAATACCAAGAGCACGAATATTAATCTGCAAAGAAACATTGAAAAGCATTTCCTTGTGAGCCAAACAACATCTGTATCTTAACTCTTTCCACTTTAATTTATCATCAACCTGTTGATCTGCAGGACAGTGAGGATGTTCTTAAACGTTTTTTAGAGACTGTAAGAATCCAAGTTTGAACCCGACCCTAACCATCCCGCCTGTATCAGTAAAGCTCACCTTCGGGCACCTTCAACAACCTGCCCTACTTTCATTAATAAGCATTTGCCCCAAACAAACCGGTGCCACGTTCTGCACCGACTCTGGAGACTCGCCACTTGCCTGGTTCAGGCGACAGGAACCAGGCAAGACAGAATTAAAACGTCTACCGAGGTGTTGGAAAGAAATAATCAGGAGCAAGGGGACAGAGGCCCGGGTTGATTTTAGGTCATCGATTGCTGGGAGGTGCAGATGGATGTCGGCTCGTGGTCACGGCTGAAACGAAGGTGAATAGCCAGTGGACCGGTCAACTATTAATTTCCGGGGGCCACGGTACCACCTGCTTGATGATATCCTCCATGTTGGATATTCCCCAGCCGCAGCCGCCACCTGCCCGCTAAGAGGAGCCGCTATGCATAATAAATGAAGTGGCCCACAGCCACACAGGCTGCGGGCCGAGCATCCAAACTGAAATCTCTCTGCAGACCCTGAAAGGCAGAGGATCTCATTCTTTAGGAGAGTGGGAGCTGAGAGTGAAAACGAGACGTCACAGAGATGAGTCCTGCAGCTTTTGGCCCCTGTAGATTGAGCACAGTCAGAAAAAAAGATCTTCTTTCACAAAGATGTTCTTTCTGCAAGACCCCTTAAGTGTATTTTTTTAATTACTTGAGTTTGGCTTTTGGAGTTTTACAATAAAGCTTCTGTTTTCTACGTATTTCTATAGAACATTTAAAACGATATAGTTTTTTTTTCCATTTGTGTGCGACACCTGAACCAGACGCCCACTGTTGATGTTTTAAAATGACAGATTTTATTTCTGCTGTGGAACCGCAGCCGCAGGAAAAATCTCAATCTCAGATAAGAAAGAAAATGCTACACGGAAATGGATCAAGGAATCTAAGGTGCAGGGTGCTATCGCTGTTTTTCTTCCATCTCTACGTTCGCAGAGTCTCACTCATGGAAAAACGTGAACACACACAACACAGCACAATTGCAAAAGTGACAACACAGTCACAATAGCCACGACACAACTACACAAGTCAGGTGATTGGCTCTTTTGACCACAGTGAGAAAATCTGGTAGTTTCATTGTCATCATCCGTTTTTCTCTCTCTTCCGTTGTGGTTTTGTTTCCGTTGTGTGACTTTTAAAATTGTGTTTGTGGCTTTTGCGGTTGTGTTCTGGCCTTTGTAGTTGTGTAGTAGCTTTTGCCATTGTGTTGGGGTTTTCCTGTTTGTGTTGCCTTTGCTATTGCAGTTGTTTTTTGGCTTCTGCTGTATTGGCGGTTGCGTTGTGGCTTTAACGGTTGTGTGGTGGCTTTAGCAGTTGTGTTGTGGGTTTAGCAGTTGTGTGGTGGCTTTGGCGGTTGTGTTGTGGCTTTTGCGTTTTCCGTTAGCTCACTCGATACTGTCCAGGTTCAACAGTCCGACATGCATAATCCATCTTATTGTTTCTGCACTTTATCATCTCATGGTTGTTGCATGTAACTGAGCTGTCAAACGCTGAATGGCGTTCGTTGCATAATAAAGTGCGAGGGGAAAGGATGCGGACGTACACGTCTGCAGATCCGTCTCTGGCAGCGGAGGCTCAGCTTGTGGCCTGTTCCGCGGTGATAAAGAAGATACCGGCGTCACAAAGACTCTCAGTTCTGGCTCCGGCACAAAGATTAACACTCGGCGAAGACGGTCTTTACAAACGCTGCCCAAAAAAATCCTGAGTGAACGCATCTCAACATCTGACAGCGCTTCCTGCGCCGGTCTGGAGAAATGCTGAAAATTTCAGGTGTCACTAAATTTTTTATTTATTTGCATCATGCCGTCGAGCTCGGTCCCGAAAAAAGCTTCTTCAGGAAAACCTGTGATGCCTGAACAGTTCCACTTCTGATAGAAATCCCCTTTGAGCTCCAGGTACTATTTTTGAGGGGTGATTTAAAATGTTAATGGTTTTGGTTTTTGATGGCAGAATAAAATGACGCAGACCAAAAGGAACTGGAGGTTCTTTGTTCTCCACCTTGACAGCTTTATGTTTATTTGATGAGGCTGAACTGAAGTAGAAAGAAACAGAGACTGTGAAGCCGGACTGAGGTTCGTCGATTCCTCTACGACCACGTGATGCAGAGCAGAGCAGATGAGGCTCAAAGCAAATGAAGCAATTCAATTTATATTATTGTTCAACCTTCATGTTCACAAGGATCAGACTCTGTAACAGGATGAAAGATGGATCATGTGAAATGTTTGATCCAAACAAAATCATTCCAGAGACGATGCAAACGTTTTAAGACTTAAGTTTATTATTACAAGTCACTTCACTGATTATGACGCTTTGCTAAGTTTTAGCCTTTTAGCTTCATTTCTTCAAATGTGAGAAACCTGGATGTTTTTCAGAAGCAAAACTTTTTAAACTTCTTCGCCAGCGTCGTTTGAAGGCTGTTTTTGTAATTTTTGGCTGAGAGAGACTTGGCAAAATGTTAAAAGTTAGTTCTTTATTAATCTAAAATATTCAACAACAACAAAAAAAATGAACTCATGATGTATTTCTATGCATTTGTTTTTGTACATATTTCCTTACTTTTATTTAATTTTAATCGATTTTATCAAACTTTACTTGAAGGTGCACAGAACTAAAACTTTAGATTATCTGCCTCTGTATTTAATCAGGTGTATAAAGTTAGTATTTTCTCTGCAGGTTGTATATTTGTCCCTGAAGTTTCTGTAATAGAACTGATTGTTTTTTTCCCGAGCGAGTTCACGGGGTCTCACATTTGAAAAACAAAACTTTTTTTTAATAATGTATCACGACACACTTTCGGATTTTGTCTCCACAAATTCTTTTCTCAAGCAATTTCTCCGTTGTGTTGTTCAGTGAACTGAGGCTCATTTAAATCCACCGCGAGGACACGAAAAAAACAACCCAAAAAAGGAGCAAAGACTTAAATTAGTGCGACCGTCCATCAGCCACGTGGCCCAGATTCAAACCCCCGTGACGGCAAAGCGTCCGACCGTCCTTGAACAAGATGCTAAATCCCTTTGAGGAGCAATCAATGAATTTGCTTCTGTATGGTCTCATTTTTTCTGAAGAAGAAAAACAGCAACAAAAACACCTTTGAAAAATTAATCATCGCCCCCTGGGCATCATCAACATCAACAGAGACATGGAGTTGCACTCTTTAAAAATAAAACGTGTAAAATCTTTCTGATGCACTCTCAACAAAAACATTCACAAAACTAGGAATAAGTGGCTTTTGAGTGTTTTCCTGGTATTTGAGTTTCACGCCATCAACCCTTCCTCCTCGTATAGCAGGTGTCAGCGCGTCTTTTCAAATGGTCGCTTTGTCTCGGTGAAAAGTGTTCATGTGTCGTATCGATGGGGGTGGGGGGTGGGGTGGGGAACTCTACCTGGCTCTTTCATTGTCATCCTGTCATCCACCTGGAACAAACATGTTTGCTCTGAGCAGGATGACCCGCTGTCACCTCTGTCACTCACCAGGAACCACCGAGCTCCCACTGTTCGTTTCAGGAGGAGCGGATGCACCGTGACACTGGAGGGACTTCTGCAAAGAGCTCGCGCTGCCAACACTTTGTGTATTCTGCACAAAAACACAACCCCGGCCCTCGTGTCTCATATACATTGGCTCGGAGCCGGTATATCTCGACTGCGCAGGCCGACTGTTCCGCGCACTGACACTTGGAAGTCAGACCTTCACAGATGGTGGCTCATGTTTAAAGCCTCTGTGCATTACACTGATCCAACTTGGAGAAACTAAGAGAGAAACGTGGAGGCTGTTCTCCCCCGGCAGATGTTTGTCCAAGCTGATTTAAGGTGGTGTTGCATTTGAAATATTAAATCAAACATATTAGATTTTATGTTGTTCGACAGAGGCATTAAAAATGTGCATTTAACTTTTAACACAAGAATCTTATTTTTCCACTGCACCTGTGTTCAACCCCTGAAGCGAATGTTTCTTTCATGAGCTCTTCCAAAAAACCCAGACGCGATTTTTATACCTTCTGACATAAAAAAGGAGGAATACGAGAGAGGCTACAGAGAAACAAAGGACGGAAAATGAAAGACACACATTCTCAGTTAGTGGGTCATATTTACTGACTCGTCTGTTATCCTCATCCAACTTGGGAACACGTTCTTTTGATTCCCAGCCAAACTGCCAATATTATACGGGAACTATAGTTTAATCCAAAAGAGAAACTCCTCAAACATGTCTTTTCTGGATGAGAGGAGGTAGAGGAAGAACGGGTCATTCATTAACCAGAAGGTCAATGGTTCGATCCCCGGCTCCTCCAGTCTGGTGTCGTTGGGCAAGTTATTGAATCTAAAATCGCTCCATGACGGCGTGTGTGAAAAAACAACACGACACAGTATCGCTGTATAAATGTGGACGGGTGAACGTGGCTTGATTTGTAAAGATGCTTTGAGTTGTGGATAGAGACGAGAACTTTTTGTGATTTCACAAGCCAAACTAAAGTTCTTGTTTTCATGTTGGACTTTAAAGAGACATTTGCTCTTATGAATCTGCAGAAGAAAGTTATTTTAGCCTGAATGTCTTAATGACGCCGTCTTGTTTTCAGGGGCCGTGCAGAGAGAAGAGACTGAAAGTGCAACATAAACACAAACACAGCCTCCATAATGGGCTCTTAACTGTTATATAGAACCAGTTATAGGAACAAAGTGGTCTTGTAAATTCTGTTTCAGGCCAAAATAAAAATGCACCTAATTGCACAATGAATCAGGGATGAAATACAGCTGATGTTTGAAGAGGTGAAGTGGAGCCGAGAAACAAATAAATCAGGAGTTTACCACAAATAGTTTAGCAAGAAAAAAAACACAGTAACATTAATATTGTAGTTTGTTTAAAGAAGAAATTGTTCCATGGATGTTGTTTCTCTGGAGGAAGTTTAAACCTCTGACTTTTTGATAACATATTTATTGTTGTGCACACATTAACAAGCCTGGTGTCCTTGCACTAATTACCCGGTGATTACATAATCATTCAGTAAATAGCTTTTCTGTGTGGGAAGTTGTTTATCGCTTCAAATGTGTTAAAAATAATTTCATCATGCACATCAGAATAAATTAAGTCATTTTGAGGTCATTTTTACTGGAGAAGCATGTACAGTGTGAACAGTGTATTATGTTCTGGCCCGTGTACACAACGCAGACCCAGTAGAGGAGCTGGCAGTGGAATGGTGCAGCTCAGTATTCAGCCGCAGCACTGACGATGCTGCTTTCTACCCCCCCTGCAGGAATGATTGATTTACATGGCGAGCCGTGCATTCAGAGCATGTCTCCCTCCACACAGACAGATTTATGATGGAGCAAATGTGCGTAGAGGTAAAAAAAAAAAGTGGAGATACAGAGATGCAGGCGTCGTCGGAAGCTTCGTAAACATCTCGACGATCATAAAAGCTTCAGAGAGAAGTGTGATTACGACTCCGGGCCACTCTGCGTGAAGCCAGTTGTGCTGGGACACATCAGACATCTGGTTAACTGCTAATTCCAGAAATACAGATTGTAATTACTGTGCATGAAGGAGATTAGAAGGGCCCCTCTTCAGGAAACAGTAATGGGACAGTCTCGTAAGGAAGAGAGTCACAAACAAAACACGAGAAGTGTCCTGGCAACAGATTCTTTATTTTCATGGTTACTGAAGTGTCTCTGTTCATAATGGATCATAATTTATACAATAAATAATTAAAATCCAGTGTAGTCGAGCCACCTTTAGCACCAACAGTCACTTTTATAATTTAACACAGTTTTAGTCTTGCATCTTTGCTGGACTTTCAAATAATCTTGTTAAATTTGATGAGGGGTTTTGTAAAATGACTCAATATCAATGCAGAGAAACGTTCAAAATAAAAGTTAAGTAAAACAAAGTGAAATGCAAAAAAGTTGACCAATGTCCAGCATGGTGCTGGTTAAAGAACATTAACATTGGTCCTCAGGGCGGCTTGAGTTGGTTTCTGCCAAATAAATAAAGTTGTCCGGGCGAAAAACTGTTAAACGTCACCTGAAGGCAGCAACAGCGAATCACCAGGCAACCAGCAGACAGGCCGCCGGGCAAACACGATACTGCAATACCTGGTAATACGTGGTCCACAAGATGATAGCTTTGATTCATTATATATATATATATATATATACTTTTTAATTCATAGCTAACTCTGTGAATTTGATTTGTTTTGTCATAATTCAAATGTTTCACATATTTGAAGCCGTTATATGAATTTGTATTTACATCTCAGGGGGATTCAGCCCATGGGAAACGCATGGAAACCATAAGAAACACTAAGTTTTTTAATTCTTTGGACAGTGAGCATGTATAATATATTTTATTATTTTCTTCCAATATGAGCTCCATCACAAATACAAACCCCACAGATCCAATAATAAGACATTTATGTTCTGGTTCATTTCGGTGAATAATCTCAACGCATCGCGTGACGTGACGAAAGCTTCTCCTGAGACGACTTCTCTCTGTGAAGGAACTTCTCATGTTGGCAGCTGAACAAATGCACCCGGAGGGAACTTGTTTCAAAGCTTTTAACCTCGATCCCCAGAAGTCGTGTAACTTGATATCAGCCAACTGCACCAGTTTCCCTCCTGTGATCAGGAGGAGGAGGAGAAGGTCTAAAGTGAGATGGAACAGATAAAGTATTTATAACCAATGACAACATTTGGGTAAAAAGTCTCATTTAGAGAAGACGAGAAGCTTTTAGACCCAATAACCTCATTTGAAAACAGTGACTAGTAAAAAAATAAACTAAAAGCGCTGAACCACTACATATTTTTACCGGTTTACTCTTATTTCACGTGTAAAATGTGCCAAGTTCAGCTTTGACGAAGACGTGAAACTCAATTTGATTAATCGGGATATGAAATACATTCCAAAAATGCTGATCTCACCCCGAGAAGAAGAAGAGTGATTTATATCTACAGTGCAGGGTAGCCATCTTTGCACACTGCAAAATTAATTATCCTCTCTTGATTGTACAATAAAGAGAAAATTGAAACCAGCGCCAAAAAGAAGCGCAGGATGATTTATCACCTGGATGTCTGTTTTTTTTTTTTATATGTGTGCGCCGGGAGAAATGCTTTCACGATGATGCTGCAGGATAAAAACCCCCTTTTCAACTCTATTGAAACATCAGGCCGCTGAAGCCGTGCGGCTAAGTGCAGCGCTCGCGTTGATGTGACAGTTAATTCACACGGTTTGTAGAGTTTATTAAACGTTGCGACGCATTAGGCCTCGGACGGTTTGATGCCGGGGGAGCCCGTGTTCGGCGCCGGCGAAGAGGAGGTCAACTCAACCTGACGATTTTTCTGTTTCGGGAGCAAATTATATGAACAACAACGGATCCTATTGAGCTGGAGCTTTCTGATTCTTACTCTCAACGCTCTCATCACAAAGTCTCATTGGCCCCATTGCCGAGCGGTTTGTGATGCATTTATGCCGTTTGTCTCCTTTGTTTTATTATCCATTATTGTTATTTAGTCTTTTTAAAGCGTCCCCCATCTTTTGTTTTCCTTTCAAAACGTCTCTTGACAAGTCTGTTTCAAGCGCTCTGGGATTGGATCTGACCCAATTGGACTTGTCTTTCACGCCACGCTCTGCATTTAGCTCCTCAAATCAGAGGGAAACAGTTCGTTGAAGGATAATAGCGCGTGAAGATAAACTTCTATCGCTGTTGCAGAGGTTTCACCATCTCTGACTTAAAGCAGGAATTGAGTTGTAGGTTTATTCAGGTCAAGAGTCTGTTTGTACTGTTTCTCCTGAGTCTTCTTCGTGGATGACCCGCAGCCTGTGATACCTGGAAGCAGCTGTAAAAAGAAAACGATAGAGAGAAGTGAAAAAGAGGAGAAGATGGAGCTGGACGCTTCTGATGGATTCAGATTGTTTTTGCCTTAAGGTCAAGTTGCCAAGATGAAGATGCAAACACTAGAAATAGTCAGACTTTGATGTGAAGGCTGGACTTTATACTTTTGAGGTTTTGGTTGTGGAATATAAACACACGTACTGAATAAACTCTCCTCTATGTTTAAAGTTATGATGTATAAACTTCTATTATCAGGAAATAAAAGTGAAGCCTGTTCCTACTTTTCTATTTCTTTTTTATTGATGCTGTCGGGAGAATTTCAACAAATAAAATAAACAGTGTTTCAGAAACAAATTAGCAACTTTCTTTTATTTATTTAAGTTTGCCTTTTTATTATAGCTGATTAGATTTGTGTTGTATTTCAGAATTGGCCTCTGATGATATATATGTGGACGGGAGTGGCAGCCTCATAAAACCTATTCCAAGTTTCTCCTGAATAAAACTATATGAATATTAAAAATACATCTACAATGTTAAACAAGAGCCTGTTCAATGAAATAAAAAAATAATTGAGCCTTGATCTCAGAGGATTTGGAATAAATCTGATACACGATACCGAATTATCTTTGTCAGGTGGGCACAGTGGGCAACTGCGAACAATGATACGCCAATTCAGCTCCATCCTCTTCCTCGGTGCTCCGTCATAAGCAAGTGGCTCACAGAGTCCCGTCTAATTTTCTTCTTTGAACAAATATCCCGCAGTGAGGAGAAGAAAGGCAGAGGCTTTAAAAAGGGTGGATACAGATTCTGCTCTGTGGCTCTGAAATTGTCAGCCCGCTCCAGAATGAAAGCTCGTTCGTCTCTTGACACTTTAATGCGCGTCTCGAACAGGTCTGTCATAAAGCCGCTCTGTGGAATAAAGATGAGAAGCAGCAGAAATCACAATGTAAACACAAAGGAATTATACAGAGGATGCGAGTGTGCACCGCTCCGCCCGCTCGCAGCCTGCGAATGTGATATCCAGCGGAAAAGCAGGGATTAATTTTGAGGGTCAAGCGTCGGGTTTAAAGTCAATATCGTCTGAATATGTAAATCCATGGAAGCGATAAGTTTTATAAAAACAGCCACTTTTGTCCTAACTAACTTTTGAAGTTTAATTCCTCCCAGTCAGAGATGTTGCAGGTCAGTGTTTGAGCCCTGCAGACAGAAACTGATAATAAGCTGAGTGCATATAAAAGTTAAAAGCGCTAAACCCCTTGATGCATTTCTTAAAACAAAGTCAAGTTCATCAGGAGGTTTCGTCTTCACCTCCTCAGTTTGTTTGTTGGTTGTAACCAAGATTACACAAAAACTACTTGACAGGTCAACGAAGTGAACTTCAATCTCTTAAAGTTGAGTTTTTTAACCTTTTCCTTGATTTCTCTAAGTACACAAGGACATATCGTGTAAGATCCAGAATAATAATGCAGAATAAAGTTGAGTTGAATATTGCACCTGACCTAGAAACACTTAAAAAAGATAAAACACTAAAAAGGATATAACAAATAAAAGATGAAAAACTGAAAGTGGCATTAAAACCTACAAACCAGAGTGTAAAATGTGTCAGAGGTTTCATGAGATACATGGTTTGTTTCCTGGTTTCCTGTTCCATGGGGGCATCAGGTGATGTGGTAGTTTGCATTGTTGCCTCACAGTAAGAAGGTTGCTGGTTTGAATCCCGGTTCAACCAGGGTCTCTTTGTGGAGTTTGGGGACTAGATCGATTGGATCTGGTGCAGATCAGAGACGAATCCAGATGTGGTGAATTTAAATGTGTTTTCTTTAGGGCACTTCTGTTCCTGCACAAACAGAATCAATAGTTTCTCCTCTGACCAAAGACGTTCAGGTGCTTTGAGTTCATTCAGGTGAAGTTTGTGTGTAAACTGTACCAGCAGCTTTGAAATAGAATAAAAGAGAGAGTTTGGATCGGTGCAGTTTTGACAGATGCGTCTCTCGTGACACGGGGATTCTTTTTGCATGAAAGGTCAAGTTGCCAAGATGAAGATGCATCGACTTCGCAGAAATAGTAAATCCAAGCTTGAACTTTATTGTTGCTCTGTTTGATTTCAGTGTCACGTTTCTTTTTGTTGCATATCATTCATTTTTTTATTCCTTTCAAATGTTTAGTGTTATTTCTCAGCAGAGAGCGTGTGTAAACTATAAAAACCAAACGTCTCCGGCTGCAGGCTACAACCGAATCACAACTTTAATTCCCCTTGATAAACAAATCATAAGAACTTAATTAAAAGTATAAACAAGCATGCTAAATATAATCTTACTCCTTTATTATTGTGGTTTTAAATAATGATTCGTTTCATTTCCTCAACAACAGTTTGTGGTGAGAGGTGAAGGAGCTGCACACCCACTCATGCATAAACTGATCCGTCTAGAAAATCAAAAACAAATCAATGCACTTTTAGGAGAAGAATTTTAATTGTTCCACTGGATTTGAACATTTTGGTTTCTCTCGAAAATACTGAAGATGAACGAGGGAGAAGCTCAGCAGAGTCTGAATCCTCTGATGTACGTGAGCTGTGAGTAAAGCTGAGAGCCGTCTTTCAATTCTTATCTTCTCACATGACCAAATAAAAGCAATGTACAGTAAATTTGAATCATACATCATGTGACGATAGAGTGGACACCACATTTCTTGAGCAGAGATATCTAAAACACACGATATTTGACTGGGAGACAGCCACAGCAGCTGTCAATCACGTCCCTGCAGCCTCTCTCCGTGCAGCCTCAGTGGAACAACCGGCTCAGTGCAGCGTTTTCTTTTTAACGCCACTTTCAATTAAAGTCCTCCTCATCCAACGTGGGCCTTCCTGCTCCCGGTGCCTGGATGTGCCTGTGTGTTTAAAATACACAAAACCTCGGTGGCTAAACAGCTCTAGTTTTGTTTTGAAATGTCTGTAACTGTGCATTTCCTTTGTGTGTGAAACGAGTGATGACATCAGGGAATAAAAAGCAGAAAAGCAAAAGGAGGGAAAGAAAAGCCAGTAAATCACTGGCTGCTTCAGTGTGGAAAAACAATTACTGATCAGTCGGGTTTAGTGTAGAGTCTCATAAAAAGGATGGATCTGCTTAGCCAAAGAGAAATGTATCTTCCAAATTAAAGAGTTGCCCCGACAGTGGGTATATTTGATTATAAGCTGAAATAATCCTACACCTCATCTAATTCTGTTTGAAATGACTTCACCTTAAATATCCCCCTCACAGGCTGAGAAGCTTCGATGACAAACTGCATTAACATAAAGAAGAAATATCAATATACAGCTGCCACAAATAATGATTTTTTTTGGGGGGGAGGGGTTCGTGTGTCTGAATTTGCACAATTTGTAATTCCCACTGTCCCTTGAAATGTATATTATGCAGTGGGCAGCGAACGCAACCTGCCAGTATGAATAAAACAACCAGTACATGTGCAGACGTGACAAGACAAACATGCTAAGGGGAAAGGTTCAATCACCTTCGCAGGCGGGGAAATGGATTTTGTCCAGCGTTGCGTGTCATGTATGCAGTTCTCTGTCATTGGTGCTGCGGCGTGACCTTTGATGATGTCATCGTCTCGTTACCCTGGAACAGCGGCCCGGAGGGGGGGGGGAGTCTCCGAGCAGCGAGACTCGACTCTGACGGGAACAAAAGGTAAAGATTCCTCAGTTTATAATTACATTTCTTTGTAAGGGCTCATGTGGTTCTGTCCTCAGAAAACCTGCCGAACACAGAGCAAAATGAAAAATGGTCAAAAAGCCGATAAATATTCCACACACACACTAATTTAGATGATTATTCAGAATAATAAGTTGTTTTTACAGGAAACAAATGAACTTTGAAATGTCAAGTATTCGCAGTGTAGAGTATTTATTCTTTTTTAAAAATTTTTTTGCTGGCTCTGGAGAAAAAAACACTATTATAACCCAGAATGGCCCAATTTTCTCATTGCAGCACTCGTTCATGAATCCAAATTTTTATCTAAGCAGCCGGAAAGTTTGGGAACAACAACTTGTATCATCGACACAAAATGGATCCTTTCTCCCTGAGAAGAGGGAAAGAAATGGCACGGTTGATTTGTTGGAGACGTTCGACAGGTGAGTTAATGATTCAGGGCTGACTGATGCTAATTGTGGGTCCTTATGGATCCAGTGACCTGCTGCTCCACAATGCAGACATTTAATCAGAGGCTGATTTACACCAGAGGAGCAAGGTGATGCAATTATCTGTAATCAGCTACCTGGCAGGATTGGAAATGAACTAAAAGGCACTGCTTTACTTTGACGAGTGTCGTTTACTCTGCTTCTTATTGGATAATACACAGATATGATTCATAAACGTTACATCAGTGCAACAGATGTGGTGCTTGGTTGCAATTACACTTATTAAAAAATCGGGAATATTTATTACTGAACATTAGTGAGTTGCAGACAAACTGAACAATGACTATTTCTCCTTTTTAATTTTAAAAATGTCTAAATTAGACAATTTACTTTTGTTATTGTTGATTGGAATCATTAATAATGGACACAACAAAAGAAGGAAGATGAATAAAACTTTGTCTAAAAGTAGATTAAAAAGTTCTTGTCATTACAACTACACCAACTCTCTGTGCTTAAAAAAAAAACAACAAAAGTAATCAAAGGCAGTAAAACAGTTAATATAATTTCACTTTGGGCTCATAAAGACAAGTGATGAGTGAGCCAAACTAATATTTTGGGTGGAACAGTTTTCGTCCTTGTTCCTGTGTCAATAAAGTTTATGGTTTAAGTCGTGAAAAAAAAAAAGTCCAAAGCAAACTCAGGGGATCAACAAATCAAGCGCACCCTTCGTTGGATAAGGAAGTGAAGTTGCTACAGGACGACACGTTGAGTAGCGTTTGTTTTCTGTCAGAGGTTTTTGGAATGAGACGGAGCTTCATGAAACATCTGGACTGAGTTTTACTGAGGAGACAGTTAAAACAAAAAAGAGTGAGCTGCAGGAGGAGTTAAACCACAGATTGAAAACCTACAGCACAGGTATGAGACAAACTCTGGGACAAAAAAAGATAATTAATGTTTATAACGTGAGCAGTGTGTGTGTGTGTGTGTGTGTGTGTGTGTGTGTGTGTGTGTGTGTGTGTGTGTGTGTGTGTGTGTGTGTGTGTGTGTGTGTGTGTGTGTGTGTGTGTGTGTGTGTGTGTGTGTGTGTGTGTGTTGTTACTTGTGAAGTTCTGCAGCCAGATGTTCCTCCCCTGACAGATGTGCTGTCTTTGAGCTGCTGTGCCCAGTTTACAGACATCATTGTGCCGACATCCTCAGGAGTTCATGTCTGAAAACAGCTTCCATGTGTATCTTGTAGTAGATTCTCTTATCTTCCAAAGCTAGACTGCAGTTAAACAGATTTGATTATCATTATTATGATCAGATTGGTTGTGAATATATATATATATAATCCATCTTTTTGCAATTACTGTCCTTATGAGGTCAGCGTTATTTTACCTAGTCCCCTGGGTCGTAACCAAACCAGTCCAATTTACTTTTAAGAGGTGGAAATACAGTTCGTACCAAATAGTGCAGAGAGCGTTTTAACATCTCAAGTCTTTTTACCTTCACAGTAACGAAAAGAGGAATTTTGAATCGCAGTTTTCAGTGATGCAATAATCTTCAACAGTCGGAAAGCAAAGTAATACCTTCACCTAAATGATGCACTTGATACATGAAGGGAAAAAGATTTTTAAAAGTGTTTTGGACGATATAGAAGCTGGTGTGAATTTTACAGGAGACCGAATTAGTCGTGGTTCAGTCACAGTCGCTCTTTAATGGGGTCACGGAAAAGCCCTCAACTCGTAAATTACCATATCAAGCATCAACTCAAAGAGGGAACAGGAACAGAGCCCGAAACGTGGAGATGTGTGATTTGAAGATGTGAAAATGGTGCAAATGCTTTTATTAAAAAGGTTTTTGCTGGTCGAGCTGGTCGAGCTTGAAGAGTGTGACTGTGTTTGAACACGGCGTGGGAGCAGGGGGTGGTCGGGAATTCAGCGTTATATGAGAAGATGGTGAGATTTTCAAACAGCTGTCGTATCAAATTAGTTTCTGGGAAAAGGTTAAAGCCCTGCGCCTATAGTTTTTAAAGAATATCAAATAGTTTGGGACTTTTAGAATCTGTACACGAGGCTTGAAAAGGTGCAACAAGGTGGTGGTTTGAATGCAAATAGACGTCATGGCGAGCAGCTCCAGAACCAGCTCACACGTCAGTGAGCTGTGGGCGAGCAGCGTGCAGCTCTTATGGCGCCTGAGGAGCTTCTGGGCCCGGGTGCTTGCACTTTAAGTGACGACGCAGCGCCGCCCACCAGTAAAATGCAACGAGAGGAAGCCAATGGGATCGTGTGGAGAGGCCAGAGGGGGGGAACTGTCAGGGAGGTTCACATTTTTATTTTACCTCCGTAGAGTCCAGCGCTCGAAATGAGTATTTTGAGTTTTGGGTGTTGCACATGAGCAGAGGGCGCACTAACATGATACGGCTGTTTTGAGTTGAACTAAAACATTAAGATGCTTTATTATCTAAAATAGGAAGATGTACTGCACATGGAGCTGATGAGATATGAAATCAATATTAGTTTTTACCTTAGCTTCTGTGATAATCGTGTTGATATCACATATCTTCTTCACAATAAACCAACAAATCAGTTTAATGTAACAGCAGCAGGGAAAGGAAACGACCTGAGACGATAATGATGGTGTTTCTGAATCAAAATGAAAAACTCGTATTAACACTAATGTCTGCTGCACACAGGAGGTTTATCAAAACTGATTTTAAAAACATTGGAGACGAAGGAGGTGTCGACAAATGAAGCAGATTAATAATCTTTTATCCTCCTTCTTTGAGGTTTCCCCTTTTAATTTGAATTGTGATGACACCAGTGAGAGACCATGCACTTGGCGTGTAAACATGGAGGTGAACTTCCGGCGCCATCGGGTGGTTGCGCTTATTGTGGCATGTGTGCACATTTATGCTGTAGGCAGCCATGTTTTGATACGTAACACGACGGAGCAGTGTTGGGTTGGTGACGCTTCCCAGGCTGATTGGAAATCAGATCGTTCACGTTCGGGCAGCATCGGTGAAAAGAGTTAAGTTTGGATGTTTTTTATTACCGGCAGAGAAATAAAGGAACAGAAAGTCGAATCTCCTGGAGGAAAAACCTCAGAAAGGACGTGGATCTGAATAAATGACGCACGCGACACGACCTTTACCAAACAAACACCGTTTATAAAACAGCTGAGAATGTGTCCGCTCATACAAAGAACAAATATTATCAAATAATTATAATAATATGCCAATTTAGTTGTGCCCTCAATTTACATCATTTTCTTTTTAAATTGGACGCTCCTCTTTAATTCCAGTGTTTTACATTTCATCCCTTTTTCATGAAACCATTTGTCGGGTCTGTTTTGATGTGAGCACGAGGATAAATCATTCATTACACTCCTGGTATTTTATGGTAATTGATAAATCACTGCTGATGATGCTTTTCTGGTACCTGTGATGAATTCCTGATAACGTGGGAGGGTTGAAGAGCCGCAGTGTGGCAGCTGTAACTCAGGTAACAGAGTCAGTCAGCTATTAACCGCAGGGTCGGTGGTATAATCACATCAATTTACATCAGTTTGCGTGAGCTGTCACACGCAGGGACGCTGTCGTATTGTTGTGTTCGCCATCAGTGGCTGTGTTTGACGAATAAAAGCTGGAATATTCTTAATATAAATCAGGATAATAGCTTTACTCATGCCAGAGCTTCTTCTTCTTCTTCTTCTTCGATACAGATCAACAAGTCCATCAAATACCCCCCACGTGTATTCCCCGACATTTTGACTAATGGACAGTAAAAACTTGGGACTTTTCTCGCCGGGGTGCAGGGAGCAGGTGCGACTCACGAGCCACAAGATGCCCATTCCTGAAGAAACACGACGGTTCACAGGTGAAGCAGGAAGCGTCCACGGGCTCGCACCTCGTATCATTAGAGCCAGATGAGCCTCTGCGGGCCGATCTGAGGCCGACAGCTGAGACAGAGCTCCGACCCTTCCCCGCGGTGACTAATGGTTCAGACGGCGCTCACTACATCTCCCGGGCAGAAGTGTGTCACCCGATCCAAAATGCCTCAGGTTGTGCAAACTGGAGGTGCCGGTGGGTCACGTTACCCCCACTCCGATCTGTGAAAACACCATCAATCCTGGATCTATTCTTAGTGGCGTCGCGACAAATACAATAAATAGAGATGCTGCGATACCATTTCTTTCCTCCCGGATTACGATACCTGGACTTTGTGTATCGACAGATACCGAGAACAAATCTGTCCCCAGTGCATTTAATAGAGTGAGAGTTCACCCTGTATGATGATTGCTATCATTGTTGTGTGGCCTGGCTCAGGAAATACATCTCGGAATACACAACACTGAATTTGAAGATTGTTGGTCATGTTTCTTGCTTTCGTTTTCAATTCATTGCATCGATAAAATCTGGTTTCCATAAATTAGCTGCTGCAGTTTGTCGTTACACAACCGTTAATCCCTTCTTCTTCTTCTTCTTCTTCTCTAGAAACAGCACTTTCCAGTGGCAGAAGAGTGCAACCGCTGTTTTGGAGAGGTGAAGAAGAACATCAGCTCTCGTGACTGGAGGTAAAATCAATAACTTCCCATTCCCTATCATCACTATCCAAACGTAAAACATTAGAAAAAAAGTGGAAACAAGGGAATAAATCAAGTAAAATAACCTGTGGGACACGCTAAAATAAAAATATCATATTTAACTGGACATGGATGCATTAAGGCGTTACCGGGACGAGGACACTGCTCAGTCCAGAGTGAACTATCGATGATTTAGGAGGACTCGTCATAAAACCCAGCAGAATGAATTGTAATAACTCATGTGATGACATTGGTAAACATGATAACTGCCGCCATACTGGCCACAACCGCTTTTATATGCATCTCCCCACAAACCCTCCACAAGCGATCCCTCAATTTCATTTTCTTTACTGCGAGTGTTACAGCCTCACGGAGCCACTGCCACGGCCGCAGACTGTTATTTTTGTCGGTGATGTCTTACTCTTGACATGTTTGCGGGGAGGTCAAGCCTCGCAAAGTGGAAAGATTCCCTGCAGAGGCTACACCCACACATCCTCTGCCGCAGACGAGCCAATTCACTCATCTTGTCAACTTCTGGGACAAGTAAAAATTACAAGAACATCTTTCTCGGCCGTGACGGTAATGATGTTCTGACCTTTCTCGAGCTCACGTGGTTTTAGGGACATGGAACCTTGAGGCTTTCCAGAATTGCTTCAGGTCAAACGCTTGGTGTTTTAATATGAATATTGTAATAACAGGAGGTAAACACAAAATGAAAATGCATTAATATGAAAATGTCATGAAATTCAATTAACCAGGATGTTTAAAGTTGGGTTCTGCGCGGCCAGGTTGTCCTTTCACATCCTGCCGTTATCTTAAAGGGTGAGGAAAGTGTTTCCTCGGGGCAACAGGGCTCATTGCTGCAGGCATTCACATGCACACACGTACAATAACTCACACACGGACATAATGTTTATGGATGATACAATCTCGCCATGATTGAGCCATAGGTAAGGAGAAGAGGATTTAGAAAACCTCAATTAGGTGCGGCTTCAGCGCGGGATGATTCTGTGGGGGAGGATTGCATTTGGAGTCGAGGGCTAATGGTTTTTACAATGGGTCACAAATGGAGAGTAGAAGAGGTAGAAAGAGAGGTAGGTCCCGATGCCACTGATTGGCCTCAATCACGGCGGGTGATTGGGAGACAGGATGATGGAGAGTCCTGCTCCGTCCTCACTCATCGTTCCTCCACCTCGTTTAGATTCATTTATTTGCGTCTGGGACGTTCGGCGTCGCGGCTGCGGTGAGTGGATGTAGAGATGAGGACACAATTTAGGTGGCGTTTTGTCGTATTAATGCAGTGTGGGGTAAACGTAGAGCAGCGTCTACGCGGAGAGAAGCACTAGAGGCAAACTGACGAGAGAGGGAGACTTTACAGAGCGAGTTGACGTCAGAGAACGGTCGAAAAGTGCGTCAGGTTTGAGTCAGTATGTGCAGACAGTGACCCTGATAGTGTCCAGGGAGAGAGAGAGAGCATCCAATGAGCGAGTGTGTTGCTCAGCTTCATCTTCTTAACTAGCGGTCGTGATGCAAGTTAATCGTTCTTCTGCGGTTTAACTGTTCTGACTCACATGCAACTTTAATTTGGAAATATAAAGCAAAGATCCGGTGAGATGTTGTGGAGTTAAAAAAATATTTATTTCCCAGAGTGGAAATAAGTGACTTGATACATTTGTTCATCTGTTCAAAATGTTTGTATTTATTTATTTTAGAGATTCACATAAAAGACTCTTGACAATCTTATCTATTAACTAACTAATTAACTAACTTATTCATTAAGTTGAAGGTTGAAGTAGGAGTGAGAAGAAAATGAGAGTTATTATGGGAATTAGGATGAATTGCATTGTTTACTAAATGTTTCTTGATGATAAGTAGTCATTGTAGATTAAATGCTGTGGGTACACAATGCAATAAATACACAATTTAAGATCTAGCACCATGGGCACACATTAGCTGTTACACTGGGGAACAATGGGAATGACTGTAAAAAAACATAAATTACATATTAACTTCACTGAGTAAGAATCAGATCTTCATGTATAAATATTCCTCTGCCAACAAACTCCTGAGAGTTCACTCAGATTGTACTGATACTATAAAAAGATCCACTTGTCGGCAGCGAGACTCGGTGCAAAGCAAATGTCAGTCGGTTCCCGGCCTGTGTTGAGGATTGGCACAGATCCACTGTCTTTATTTATGATGAGGAAACTGAACAACAGCAGGTCGTCAGAATAATATATCTCACAATCGCATTTATTTGGATCAATATTAAAATTAAGTATTAGAAAGACTAAACCATTTATCTCTACTTGTGTAATTTTAAGTAATGTCTATCAATAATGTTATAGCTACCTACATATTCATAGATTATTGGTAAAGCTGATTGTTGTGGTGTCCAACTTAAACAGGCTTTAAATACAAAATTATGGAAAAGGCTGGAGAAATTAACTATAGATCAACGTCATTGAAGAACTTTCCAGTTGGAGCAGAATATGTGAACCATGTGCGAAACACAGAACAAGCCTGAATACCACAAACAGCTGAAAACTGGGCGACCGTCCCGCTCGTCGTAGACAAAAAGGACAAATCCTCTGCAGCCCACAGTTGCATCACATACGTCTTACGCCTTAATTGTTGACACAGCCAAAAACGGCTGAAGTGGCAGTCGGTAATTGCCAGCCTCTGTTCTCACAACATTTCCAAAACCGTGCAAATTAATTTGGCATCACGTCGAACATTTCCCGGATGCATTGAATGACTGTTTCATCATCCTTGAACGCTGCATTCTAATCCAGAGCATCATCACAGTGAGAGCTCTGCTTCTTGTGACGCAAGGTGATATTCAGCTCTAAAATAGGTGCTGCATTATGCTAATGGGCGAGGGCATCATCCATGTAAAACATTATTTCCTAAAACAACCTCGGGGGTTGTTTTACAAGCGCTGCAAGGCCAGAACACACGTGCCTGTGTCGCTGTGCCGGAGTGTGTATCCCTGCTAGCCGTGCATTATCCATTCTGCTGCTGGATTAATGGGGCAATTGATCAACGGCAGACTTGTGTATCCCAGAGAACGGCTGATCACTCACCTACAGCGGGGCCCGACACAGGAGCGCCAATCGGCACTGCAACAGCCAGAATGATTACAGACGCATGGCTGGGCCGAGCAGCAGAGGAGCCGCCGCCGCCACCGCCGACTCCCTCCTCCTCTGACAGATTGACATTGATAGGGGGAAGGAGCTGCGACGGGGAGCAGGGCAGAAGCTGAGGATAGGTTCAACAAGGCAGAAGCCTAACAGGAACGAAACGCAGGCGTAAAGCTCAATCACGGCGCCGAGGGCCTTGCTCCGAGGGAGACGATTGCTCCTCGGCGCCTTCAATATAATGATGTACACCTGAAGAGGCATCACAGTTGATCGTATGGATCGAGACGAAGATAGAACAGTTCGAGTAGAGCGCGGATATGGGACGACTGTTTCCTCTTCTTGTTGTTCGACGTGTGTCCGACCATCTGTCACCTCCCTCTCTTTTTAACGTGAAGAAAGTGTATAAATGATTTTTTGTGTCTCTGGTACATTTATATTCTCACCAGCCCTTTGTATCTACATTAGCTGCCATGTTCTACGGGAGCCCAGAACAGACAAACTAAATCTAAATCAGTTACCCTGTAGGTTTTCCTTCCCACTCAGATAGGGCTGAGGGCTGAGGTGGGGTGGGGGGGATATTGTTCCTTGCAATCTGCCATCTCACTGCTATATGCTAATCCCACAAATGAAATTTTAAATATTTATTCCATTCAAACATTGCGGCGTTCGCCTCATTGTATAACTATTAAAAAAATTAATAAATGAATACTGATTGATGTTTTTTTGTTTTGTTTTGTTTGCAGTTTCTACAGACAGATAATTACAGACAGTACACGGTTGCCGATGGCGTCTGTCGTTAGTACGTCTGTCTGTCGTCGAGTCAGGTTTGCAGCGTCGGCTTTAGCTCTGTTCCTGTCGGCAGATCCATGGAGACTCACTTCCTTCCCGCTGACTTTAAAGATCAGTAGAAGGGGATGTCCTGGGGTCGGCTTGGGATATTTAACTGGTTAGCAAAAGTGGAAGGTGAAAAAACACAGATATCACATCACTATTTCATTTATCTTCTTATAGTTATATCATTAAGTGTTTGCCACAACACATGAACTCAGATTGTAAGTCACTAAAGCTATTGCTCACACAGAAGCTTATAAAACAGAATCCCACTCATCCACCATGTCACAGTTTCTCATTTTCTTTATTCATGTGTTGTCTCGTCCTTTAGCCATTTCTGCTGTGTCCTTGTGCTTCACTTTGCAGCCGTCACTTGTCTACTACATGATAAAATATTGCCCTGAGATGGACGACAGCGAGCTGGAAGGCTCACAGAGCTCGGCCGTAATGCAGCGCGTGTGAGTGCGTTGAGACGTTCGATCAATGCAGGAAACGATCGCTCGCACCAGTTCATTCTGTTCCACTGTATATTAAAGCTTTCACGCTGAGCACGACGGACGCAGTAAGAGCTGCGGTAATGCATCGTAATATAAGTAACACTGAAACGCAAGAGGGGAGAGGATTCAGGCTGCAGATCACAAAGCCTTCAGTCTGGGTTGGGCAGTGGCTGAAATGCAATCTTTAGATTCTCGTTGATGTTCCAGTTTGACTATATTTGCTGCTTAACAAAGAAATTTGGCTAAAACACATCTGCATTCAAGCCACGTTTGAAGAGAAACCGAGGAGACGATGTTTGAGGAGGTTTTAATGGAGATTTACTCGGGGACGTCGGGGGACCAGTGCGGTTTCTGCCAAACTAACTGACGACCAGATCACTCACAGGAAACTGGCACAGCCCAATTCCTTTGTGTGTTGTTTACTAATGCAGCCAGTGTTTGAAGTTGGTTAGTGAATAAGTGGGTTTGCCAGTTTAAAGCTGCAGTCGTCAGTGTGAAATCGTCAAAATGAAAAATCCACGATAGATTCTCCACAGACGTGATCTTTCTTTCAGCTCCACAGATCATTTCAGCCTCTTTCAGCTCATTGTTTTTGGTTCTGGTGCCAGGACGTCCGTCTGTATGTAGCGTGTGAAGGAGGTTCCCAGCCCCACGTGCGTGATATCGCAGCAACAAGTGGAAGTAAAATGATTTGTTTTAAAAGGTACAAGAAAGAAAAGTGAAACCAAGCAGACTAATGCACCTGCGATATATACAGTGGATTCTATGCTTTGATTTGTATCATCAAAGCAGCAGAGTGGTTGAGTTAATGATGCCGGTGCAACATGGGCCTCTGGAGGTAATTTGGCAGAAGTTCTTTGTAATGTTCCAATAAACATCATCTTCTAGAGCTGGAATTCAAGCCAGATATTTGAGCCTCTCAGGGAAACAACTCTCAACTTTTGATTAGTTACCAGTAAGGTCGACTTTGTTCTCTGCAAATATTCCCTTTTTAAATGAATAGAATCAGGTTTATGATTCAAATCATTCATTTATCAAGATAGGATATTCTTCGGGATACAGAGTGGATTTTCTCCGGCTTCCTCCCACAATCCAGAGACGTACAGATTGGGGTCAGGTTAATTGGAGACTCTAAATTGACCGTGGGTGTGAAGGCTGTTTATCTCTGAGTGTCGGCCTTGTGATGCGCTGACAACCTGTCCAGGATGCACCCCCGCCTCCTGCCAAAGGCAGCCGGGATTGGCTCGAGCCCTCCCCTGACCCCTAGAGGATAAGCAGTGTAGATAATGGACGGATGAAAACAACAGATACGATCTGACCAGAAATTGGAGATAGCCGGCTGGTTCTGGGCCACACTTTACTTTTTTAAAGTTTGCAAACATTTGGAAAACACTGACAGACCCACCAAGCGCTCACTGAGCAGTCAAACTGAAACCACAAGTTAATCAGGAACATAACGAGATTTTCTAGATTCCTTTAAAATATCTTTTAATATCACTCAGCTAGGAATTTAGCCAGAGTAACAGTAAAACGCTGGAACAAACCGATTTACCGAGTCTGGAGGGGGCGAGAGTAAATCGTTGAAGGAGGAGTGCTGGGATATTGAAAGCCAGTTACCATAAGGAGTCTCTGGTATTGATTACCTGGTTAAATGGGAGCCTGTTAGCCACAGACAGAGTGTAAACTGATTAGACAAATCTAGATTGACTCTGCGTGTGTGTGTGTCGTGTGTGTGCGTGTGTGTGTGTGTGTGTGTGTGTGTGCTCGGTATAGGAGGAGGAGACAGCAGTCGGACAAACTGAATTTCTCTGAGCTGGAGAATGGCTTCTTACACTATCTATAATACTCCTGTGCTGTGCCGCTGTGCTGCTTCTCATATAGCAGAACCACCCCCTTCCTCTCCACCGCCTCGACACCACCACCATTACTTCCTCTCCGAGTCTCGCAGATACCCTCTGCTCCGCTCGCAGCGCCGGCCCAGCCCGTCAGTGGACTGTGCCATTTGATCCATGCAGAAGATGATTCACGCTCTGCGATCCGAGGAGTAAGAGCGGCCGAGGAATTCCTCTCTCTCTCTCTCTCTCTCTCTCCCCTACTCTCCACATCCATTATTCAGAATCTGTGCCTTCCTCCTCGCTTTTTTTTTTCCTCTGGTCTCCTTCCTCCCACTGCTTTGGCTGCTGCTGTACTCACTATCGGCTGCATCCCAGCTCAGCATCCACAACCTGAGGTATCAGTCGTCTGGGAACCACCCATCTGGAACTCTAATGTCCAGCTGCACAGGTGAGGACAGAGTGCAACTAAGTACTGCTTTGGCTTTGTGACCTTCAGAGTTTGTGGTGTGTTTTTGTGTGTGTGTGTGTGTGTGAAATGCATCTTTGGAAAGTCGTGGCCGATTCGCTTCCTAACTTTCTGCGTAATTTATTTATGTCAGATTGAAATCTGTTTCTATGGCAGCTTCCTAACGCAGCCTGATAGTTTTGACACATTAGAAGGTGTTTGACATGCACTAAAGTTTAATGTCCCCATACAAGTCGCTAATCCCACTTCTCTCCACCTCACACCCATTCTGCAGGCTGCAATTCTTTATTGTGTCATAAAGAGAGAACAGTGAAGTTCAGTCACTGGACTCTTGGTGGAGCTCGAAGGAATCTGGACTAAACAGAAACTCAGTAACACAATAAAACCTCCTCATTTTAATTCTATGTGGGAAAAAACCTTAATGTTTGCAGCTAAAAACCTTAAGATGGCATGATATTTGTGATGCTCGGAGGTATTCATATTTCCAGCTTAAGACGACCGAGCTTTTATTTCGATTTTTGTGCACGCTCCTCTTTCTCCGTCTCGCTCGCGTTCACACATGTCACTATGTGGCCTGAGATTGATATGCGACCCCAGGCTGAGGGAAGCGAATTGATTTGATACACCGTGGCATACCTCCAAGTTGACTTTCTGTTTCATAATGCAGCGGCTGCAGAGCGGTGGCTGCAGGAGAGAACAGAAAAGACAGAGGAAGAGGAAGAGGAGGGGGGTATCATCTGAGCGAGATGGGCTGTTGATGTGCGGCTACGTGAGAACGTGTCGAGGTGAAGCTGGAGTCTGACGCAAGATTGTCAACACAGCTGGATTTCAAAGAGGCAGGTTTCAGAGTGAGGGGCTGTTGAGCTGCTGCAGGAGGAGGCAGGAGGGATGCAACTCCAACAGGGAGGTTCACTGGGGAAAGGAGAAAGCAGATGAGATATAACTCTCATAACACAATTGGTTTGAAACACATTTTTGTTTTTCGGTGAACCGCGTTGTTTTGATTTTATCACACGGTTCGTCCACGGCATGAATTTCATTTGACTGTTTTTCACCGAGTTGGTGAATATGCAGGTTTTTTTCACTCTGGCAACACATTTGGTGATAACGTGTCACAGCTAAGCTGCTAATCTGTATTTTAAGGAGGTGTTAATGCTTTTCACTTCCAAGAATCTGCTGTCAATCACACTGTGTGGGCAGATATCGTCTCTGCTTCCATTTCCTGTTGTGTTTTTCTGCATTGGGGTCGAAGCCAAAGATGATGCCGGAGCTTTCAATTTGTGCCACAGAAATAAGATTTAGCTTCAGCCCAACAACCTGGATGTAATAACACAACTTCAAGTTTCATGAATATTTTCAGCTGTTGCAAACCTTCCAGTTATGTCACAAAGTTAAAATTAGCCTGTGACAATGACGCAGCAATAAAAACAAACTGTTCTTCGGAGCATTTACTGTTCACCTCGATGTTTTAACTCCAACAAAACCAGAAAGCTGTGAAAAATAATGTTGATGATCTTAACAAATGAATTGTCACGTGTTCCGATGGATAAAGTTTGTTTGCATTATTCTTAGAGCTTCTGAACTGATTCCTGCTCCACTGCAGATGCAGAAGAGGAAGACGTGTGACTCAAAGTGGAACCAACCATGACACAAGTGTCTCTGTTTCTGACTAGTTGTCATTTATCTGTCCAGCTCTCAGAAATCGCTGGGACAATACTTTACTGTCATTTGAAGGGCACATAATGAGCACAGCACCAGGATGTGGCAGAACAGTGAGAAGACTTCAGAGTCACATTGATCTTTTAACCCCGTCTCCTAGAAACCTTTGTGAACGAATGAAGAGCTGCATTTATTAATGGTCATTAGTGGATTGGGGCGGGGCAAACATAGTTCAGGACTGTCCCCCCAGAGACCAGGCTTCATATTCACAATCCTGTTTGTAGTTTGGTTTAAGCAACAAGTCTGTTGGTTAATGTCAGGTGACGGTTGTGATTTAGATTAAATATAATAACTTGTTTTGCCTGAAGACGCATATGAATGTTTTTCTTTTGCAGTTTTGCAAGTGGACAGTGTGTGTGTGTGTGTGTGTGTGTGTGTGTGTGTGTGTGTGTGTGTGTGTGTGTGTGTGTGTGTGTGTGTGTGTGTGTGTGTGTGTGTGTGTGTGTGTGTGTGTGTGTGTGTGTGTGTGTGTGTGTGTGTGTGTGTGTGTGTGATAACAAAATCCATTTTATTGTAATGAAAACATCTGATAACCATATTTGTGTTAGGAGACATGTTTTGGCTCTATATTCCATTTTGCAATGTATGAATAAATATCATACAACATACAGGACATACATGCATTCATGTAACATGTTGACAAATTGGCCTTGCTCAGTTGTGTCTATGCAACAAGAGGAGCAGGAAATGTCATTATGTGAATGAATTCATGAAACGCAGGCTGAGGGAGAAGTAATTCATTAACAACAAGCAGAATGCTGCTCTGGTGTGAATGGGGCCATTAGCACCGGCTGGTCTGCATCTGGCTTTTCGGAGTTAACAGGATTTCTTTGTTGCATCTCTTATAAGGCTGTTGATTAAAACAGCCTCCAGCAGGTTGGTGTGATTGCACAGCTGAGACCTGACTCTGGAACACAATAAGCACGACGGTGGCAAAGGTGCATGTTGGTCAAATGTTCTTTGATTCTTTGTTGTTCCTCACGTCACAAGTGTAAAAAGTTGAAAGGAGACCAGACTGAGGTATTTACGCTTTGAAAGAAAATAGCACATGCTAGGTAATCTTGTGTTTTCACATTGTGTTGTATAAAAACACAACTTCCATTGACAGCCATTGGTCGGCAGCGAAGGTCACATGTGTGTCTCATATGTTCCATATGTACAATATACAACCTCAAGTCTCGTTCTTCAGTCTGTGCACAAGAGATTTCCTTCAGTTTGAAACACTTTCCTCTAACATGTCGAGCTGCATTCACAGGAACTGAAACCTCTCTTCTACACCCAGGTGGACGTCTTCTTGACTCGCCCCGTTTTCTTTAAACAAAATGACTTCTATGGATCTCTCTCTGTCGTCTCTTTAATAATAACACCATCAATAAAAAGGATCCTCAGAATGTCTCTTCACTCTCAGCAGCCGGGGCCCAGATTCACCTTAAGAGTTGAGGGCAAACTGATCATTGACTTTTACCGAACGGAGTGATGCACGGTGGTTTCACTTTCGGTTTGGTAGGAAATACATAAGCTGTGTCTCAATTTAGGAACGGCACGACAAGGCCGTCCCATTTCCAAGATGTATCCTTTCATCCCAGATAAACAAGAGCTGCAGCGGGTGGATCCTCACCTGCCAAACCTGTCCCAGGATTCATTGCACCTTAGTTACAAAAAACCGAGGGGTATTAAAACTGAAGGGGATAGTTCTTTCTCTTCTTTAAAACGTTTAAAAAGTATGTTTTAGTTTTTTAGAATTTACTACATACGGAAAACAAATCTGACAGCGTTAAAATTCATGTTCCAGACTAGATTACCTTGCATAGCTCCTTCCCCCGACCTCTTTAATCCAGTATAAATAACAAGGCATTCAAATCCTGAATAATGCAAAAAAAGTAAATACGAAAAAGTGAGAGAATTACAAACCCCTGCATTGTTTTTCACCTCTGAGGTTTCACTCGCTTTAAGAGCAGATAAGAAAAAAAAGACGTCTCCCCGGGGGATCGAGCGTCGTGGCACCGGAGCCTCTGAGTGGGTGGGGGTGGGGGGGTGGGGGGGTGGGGGGGGAAGTGCCTTTAAAAGAAGACTTTGATGGCGTTTCTTCATCATTTGTCTGCTGGAAGTGAAAAGACTAAAGCTGTGTGAGAGCGAGGGGGTGTATAACAAAGCAACAGCGGTTCCAGGCAAACTGAAGACGCTGCCTTCGCTTTGCAGACACCTCCAGCAGCTGAGCCGCGGTGATTCACACACGTTTGCCTCGATTATAGAGGTTAGAACCACCTGCACATCAATGCACACCAGTTTGCTGCGTTTTTTTCTAAATCCAAAGCTTCACATTTTAATGTTTTCCGGTGGGACTTTTAATTAGATGCTTATTATTCCGCTGTGATACATTTCTGGCCGAGCAAACTGACCTCTGATATTTACAGGCTGCGGCCGCTTTGGTCTGATTTCCATTGATCCCCATTGATTCATTCCACATGGGCCGTCTCTCCGAGTGTGTTTACTTTGATCAATGAGTCCAATGGGTAAATACAGACGTCTGCTATCTCCCTCCCACTTGAGCCGGTCCATACTAATCTCCTCATGTGGTCCGAAGGTGATAAGATTTCACTCAGATACCAAATCGTCTGTTTTTCTTTCTTTCGCTTTCTTGTGTCTCACTCTGCTCATTTCTTCTCGAGACGATTGGCACCATTACCATGATTCTCCTGCAGATTCCACAAACGCAAACGTCTGATCCCTGAAACTCACAGCTTCGAGCTACTAGAGCCCGCGATGCCCTAACGTGGCCAGAGGAGCGGATCCTGTTTCCAGACGTTGACTTGCTGAGAGAATCTTTAGAGCAGATCTCCACTGAGCTGTCGGGGGGTGAATTCAAAGCCAAAAGACAGAGTAATATAACTATATTTACACAGACGTGTGCCGGGGGGGCGGACACAAGCAAATGCTGTCGTCTCAAGTGTGTCGACCACAATAGGAAACAAATATTTTGATCTCTGTTTGTTTCATTAACATTTCACAATAAAAAACAAAACAACGTCTCAAACATTGACAGATTGGGCTCATCCATGAACACAGACTTGTGCTTTACAGTATGAAAGCGGCTGCTGCTGCCGTCCACTGGGGGGGACTCCTCTGAAAGTAACAGTTATAAACACAAGTTTTAGTTGAAGAGCTTAATGAGATACTTTAAATAGTCCAGCTCACCGGGGATTTGATTAAACATTCTCTGCAGCACATACTTTAAAAGGTTTGTTATGAAAGTTAATGCGAGGAGGTAGCGTTTCTTTTTATTTCCAACCGCGGCTTCGCTTATGGAACAAAAGACCGTCCCACCACTTATACCCATATAAACTCCTGAAAGTGGATTTAATGATTATTGTAAAAGATTGTTTTTACGACGAAGCCTGAGACGAAGTTTTTTGATCATCTCACTAACATCACAGGGAAATTTAAGATTCTCTAAACAGGCCCTCACTGGAAAATGTGCTCAGTCTGGGTAAGATCACTAAATATTACATGCATATAGTGCATTTATTTTTATATGCTCTAAAATGAAGAAGCGGGTGGGCATGTGGTGCTTAAGCCGGGCTAACAGACCTTAAAGCTCTCATGATAGGCCTCGGCAGCGTGAGGTGAGTTTTACGTTCACCGCTGACATCTCAAATGCTGCAGTGCTGAGATAAAGTCTCCAGTTTTAAATTGCCTCCAATCCTAAATTAGCTCAGAATCTAATAACTAGCTCCGTGATTTCTTTTCTCCACATGAGAAAAGTCATTATCCGGTATCGGCGCGTTGTGTCAGCAGTATTGCCGGCGGTAGCGATGCAGCAGTTTGGCGCGAGGTCAGGGGGCTTTTGACGGCGTCTGGGTTCGTCAGCTGTCAGTCGAGTCTTTTAAACACTGAAAGGGCCACAGGGGCATTCGAAGACCTCGTTCTTTTTTATTTATTTTTATGTCCTCAAATATGTGAAAGAGTGCAGCGAACAACAAACAGCTGCGGTTGCGGTATAATCCGCCCCCTCAGACCGAGCCAGTTCCCTGAAGGTGACATGGGATAAGTGCATCTGTGAACATGGAAATTGAAAAGGCCGCCTCGCTGAAGGTGAAATGCCCCCCCCCCCCGCCCAAAAAAACACGAGTCACTTTCTCTTGTCCTGAAAAATTACGCTCGTGAACACAAGTGCTGAGTGTCACTTTGTTTCCAAGGCAATTTAATTTGTGTAGAGATTTGTTGTGGATCGATGGAACTCCTGAATCGCGTGAAGTCGCCTCGTTCCGAGATATCGACGTGAACAGGAATCGCCACGATGTGAAAAATGAAGGTGTCTGTTTTTCCCACTTGAGAAGAAGACAACTTGTTGTTTTTTTTCCTCCTCGAGGTTTAATCATTCGGTTTAATTTGACTTGTTTTGAGTTTCTAACACATGTAGAGATCATGAGGAATATACGTTTTACACAGATATATTTTTAAATAAATCTCAAACAATCTGGAATTAAAACATTAAAATGTCTTTTCTCTTAAACTGCTATTTGACAGAACAATAATGCTACTGTGGAAAACCTTAACTCCTCCTTTTTGTGGTTTTATTTTCAACATTTTAACTCCGGTAATTTCACAGGACTGCTGCTACAAATCAAACCCAAACGGCCTTGAGTAGGTGGAGGCGGTTGCATATTCACCGGCGGTGTGTGGAGGTGCAGTCTTTAGCCATGACCTATTCTGTTTGGCCAATGGGAGAGAGAAGAGTGCCAGCATGATTAATGGTCACGATTACCTACTCAGAAAATGTGGTTTTCTGGCCCAGCAGCTTCTCTTTTATGACTTAAACCTGGGGCACGATGCTTCATCATGGGAGCAGAGCTGCTGACAGTGTGTGCTGATGAGTTAACGTATCACTGATAGAGTGTTTACCATCGGAAGCTGAAGCCTCCCGTGGATTGTTATGCGGACACCTGTGGTGAAGTTTCAATATTGGTCTCGGGAGTTTGCAGCCGGGCTGATGCTAAATTTCAGTCTGGCTGTGCGTTGGTGGGTGTGTACGAGGGCAAAGCACACTAATTAAATTACAGATTGCGCTGAGCCAATCAGCCGGAGCGGGGGAAGCGCTCTGAGGTTCAAATGCTTCAGAAAATCTCCTCCAATAGCTGATCTGAGTCTCCAGCACCTGCTTCGTACAACAGGCAAGCTGCTGACCAAATAATAATCCCGCAGAGCCTCGAGGGCTGACAACAGCACAAGATTGATACTGTGCATTTACCCAACGCCTCGCTGAGACTCGGGCTTTTTGGCGTGTGCATGCGAGCAGTAAAGCCTGTGGATCTGTGGGAGCTTGTGAGTGTGTTTGTGCTCGGTGTCTGCAGCCCTCTTGCGCTCAGGAGCTCGCAGACGACGCTCCCCAATCATTAACCTGAAGTTAATTTGTGTCACAAACGCCACCGTGGCCCTCGTTACCGCTCGGCACGGCGCCGCCTCGACCAAACAACTCTCCATCTTGCCTGGGAGCCTTCAAAGGTTAGCCTGTCTGAAAGGTTACGGCGCCCTGTGACATTTCCCTTGATGACTTCTTTGGCCCTTTTGTTCCTGATTAATATCAACTAGCTTGTTGTTGCCACTTGGAATTACGGACTAATTAAGCCATAATGAGGGAATTTGTCCTGGATTAAAGTGAACTGTTAATAAGGGAAACCGTGAGTCATGGAAGGTGTCGCCGAGCGTGCGTCTTGACGGGGGAACGAACGCAGTCTGTGATTTTTGTCAAGCTCTTACAGCACCTGACATAAATATTGAGTCACGTTAATTAGAGTGGATAACGGGAGAGGAAAATACATCACATGCTAAATACAAAGTTCCTTTGCTGTTTTTGGCTCGGTGGCAACATTTCTCGAGGTGCAGTCACAGCATCATCCATCACCGAGCTGCTGGAAATATGAGAGTGGCCGATGTTGTTCCAACTGTGCGGGGAGAGAGTTTTGAAAGTGAGAAATCTCCGTGCCTGGCTCGGTCGCAGCTGACTCACCGGTAATGATCAACAACCCTATCGGGGTCCGCAGATACATCACGGTCATTTTTGTTCTCGGGGACCTTAAAATCTCAGTTAGAGCACCTTTTTAAACCCTTTTAAAGATGAAGGCAGCGTCCATTAAATCCGTCAGCTGAAGCTCATACGCGTAAAATGCAGCTGCAAATTCCTGGAGACAAACGGCAATCCTATCTCCAAGAGCAGAGGGACGGGGGCCTGGCTGCACGGATCCGCCGGCTTCAATCACCGACTTGACTGAAATGCAAATAGGAAAAAAACTATATGTGTTTGAAATATATCATGCTAATGAGGCAGAAAACTACCACGTAACTATGCGTGTATGGATCCAGTGTTTTTTATCAGCAAGCCAACATGAAAGTAGAAAGACTTTGCTTTGGCCTGAGGAAGTAAAAGCACCAATGAGAAGAAGATTATGTCGAAACAAAGGCGCGTCGTGTTGCAGCCTCATCACACATGCAACACTTTCCCTGTAAGACATTAAACATCCTGATAGTGGAGTCTCATTCCATTTGCATCCCCAAGTGAAGCTATTTATAAACGCATGTTTTAAGTAGCTCTATACGATGCATCATAAAAACCTTACGAACCGTGCAAATAGCACGTTACTGCACCAAAACAATTCGGCATTAACGTGTTTAGAGAAGTAATTGAGTGTAAACGAGTAGCACATGGAGGAGTAAAACGTGCCGCGCCTCTCGTCCCGCTGCTCCTGCAGGAGTGAAGCCGTCGATTCAGTGCGGGCTCAGCTGTTCGTCCTAATGACGGGCAGCTCCTGTGTCGCTGCCAGGACGCCGACTGCAGCAGCTCAGCTTCGGCTTTCTGGGCTCACGTCGCGGCAGCCGGAGCCGCGGGAGTGATGGAGCCACTGTGCTTGTGTTGTGTGTGTGTGTGTGTGTCTGTGTGTGTTGTAGACACCACCAGTCGTGTTGTGGTCTCACTCCTTCCAGTGCCAGAGGATCCCAGTTGTCTGCTTTGAGACAGATTTGAGACAAGAGGTTCCTGGTTTAAATCCTTGCACTGGAGGGAGTGAGGCATGTGCTCTTGTGCAAGGCATGCATGCTGTAAGAGCTGCTCGGTAGCTTCAAGCCCTGCAGACTGTAGTGGAGATGTTTTTTTTTCACCAAATAGCTTAGAAGTGCAGTGGATGTGTGATTGCATTGCTGGAAAAGAAAGGAATGCAAACTCAGCAAACCTTCCCCAGATTAATAAATATCACTGTGTTGAGTTGTTTGATTCTCGAGCTCGTTCTGCCTCCGAGTGATGTTGGTTCTGGGAAAGTTTGTTTCTCGTGAAGCAGATTAAAACAGTGCAGGTGAAACCAAAGCTGCACCAGAATGTTTTTTGATCATTTGCTCTAGTGTTCGACAAAGACACAAAGAAACAACCAGAAATCATTTTGTTTAAATGATATTTTCTTGATGAAAAGTTAAAGAAATACAACATTATTTGTTCTGTATCAATCATATTCCTCTTGACTCCTCAACACAATGCACAATACGTGATAAAATACATAAATCATTGGATGTAATTGATGAAAACTGTATGGAAACAAACCTGCATTCAGGTCACATGAACACATTGTCGCTCTTTTGCATTTCGTGCCGACGTGTAATCACGCGTGGGATTACACAACAATCATCTTCTCATTTAAGACCCGCTCTCTCGTGCTTTGGTGAAAGCCGAGCCCACACATCATTGGCTTCCACGTCGAGGGCACATCTGAACAGGTTGTGTGCTGGTGAACATATGCGATGACGAGCATGCGGATGTGGAAAAGAAGGCGTAGATGTTGCTTTAATGTACAGGAGCTCGTGGTCCATCTGTCCCGTGTCTGTTTCAGCCACACTACACGGAGCGTGGCGTTCAAGTCTGTTGGCGGCGTCTCACTGTTTGCGTTTCTCTAATCCCACCGTGAAGCGTGAGCACGTCTGCGGGAGTTCGGCTCATCTGGGGCACCATGTTGATTATGTCTATAAACATGGAAGTGTTTTTACTGCACGATAAAGAATGTTTAGCACCCGCCGTTAATTAATGTTATGATCTAGTGTCAGAACACCAACATGCTATAATCAGGCCTTTTCATAAGAGATCACAAATCTCAAAAATGTCGACATGTCAGGAACTGAAACACTTCATTAGTGTGATTATTCTTCCATTCATTTTCCAATCCAGGATTTATCTGATACATGTGCAGTTCCTGTTCTAATCTCCCCTGTTTTGGAATGAGTTGTGATGATGCTGGTTGCAGCTTTTCTCCCAAAGTTACCTGCAGTAGTTGAGTCACTAGAAATAAAATCCTGCTGCTGCACAAAGAGTTTGTTCTTTATTCAAAGTTCAGCAAAACCCCGAACTCATGAAATGTTGAGGAGCTCCAGTTTAATACTGAACATGTCCCGTGTCCAGTTGAAAAGCTTGAGATATGCGAGACACATACAGAATATTATGGATTTAGTCATTTACACTTTGCACACTTCATTGACTTGTAGATCTCATTTTAAATGGATGAAATCTTTGCACGTCCATCTACATTATTTGGTCGATTCATCAAAAATCAAAAGGTGAAACCTCTTATTTACAAAAGTGTTAATCCAGCATTTTGTAGAAGCCTCTTTGGGGTGAGACTACAGCCGTGACTCCTCTGGGTAAGTATCTTGCTCACCTGGATTTCTGTGGTTCAGCCTGGTTAGATCCTCTGGAGCTGCATCAGATTACATGGGGAGCTTCTGTGAACTGTCATCTTCAGGTTCCTCCACAGATATTCTGTAAGGTCTAAGTCTGGGCTTTGTCCGGGCAAAACAGGGGGCAATCAAAGACTTGACCCAAGCCACTCCAGCGTTGTGTTGGCTGTACGCTGCCGGTCACCACCGTAGTAAAAGGTGAGCGGCAGCTTGTGAGTCTCCCTGTCCCTGCTGCTGAGAAGCACCTTTAAAATAACACACAACTTCTACCTTGCTACACTCAAGGGATCATATTTTCATTATGAATTAATAGCAATCGTATACAGTGTTTACATTTAAACACAGCATGAATGAATATGTTATTATTTTCATACGACTCTTCTCCATGTTGTTAAAAACATGAATCTGCTCCTGTGTGTCTCTGTCCATGGTCCTGAATCGTTCAGGCTCCTGTGTGTCTCTGTCCATGGTCCTGAATCTTTCAGGTTCCTGTGTGTCTCTGTCCATGGTCCTGAATCTTTCAGGTTCCTGTGTGTCTCTGTCCATGGTCCTGAATCTTTCAGGTTCCTGTGTGTCTCTGTCCGTGGTCCTGAATCTTTCAGGTTCCTTCTGTGTCTCTGTCCGTGGTCCTGAATCTTTCACACATACTTTCCCCTCTTTGTGTTGTACTGAACTAAATATTAGATTATATACACTGAAAACATGATATTAAACTTTCTTATATTACCATAAGAACCAAACAGATCTGATTTCACACTGTGCAGCCTTTGGGATTTAAAGAGAAATGTTAAAGTTCCACATTGCTGCAGGAAGTCGGTGGTAGAAACAAAATAATACCTGAGGTGCTCGGCGGCGTGTGCACTTCTTTGTGGGGGAAATAATTCAACTAACACCGGCTATTTATTGTTCAAAGAGACTTTCAAACTACTGATGTATGACAGCAAACCTTGTTTCCAGGGCAGAGTGGGGAACCTGCATTTGTCAACATTTAACAATGATGGATTTTAACTTTGAGGGAAAAGTCTTTATTTCAAGACAGATGAACCAGAGATGTTTTTTTGAAACATCGGCTGCTGGTACCTGAGCTCGTACTTTGCAATGTGAAGCGCTTCTATGATCATAACTCACATTTTCCCAGTCGTCTATTTATACGTGTAGGATTAGGTGTTTAAATAACAAATAAACAAATCCACTGTAATTTATAGACAGTTCCTTATTTTTGTTATTGTAGAGCCACACATTTAAAATAATTACAAAGAAAACAGCATCCACTTCAAAGCCTTTTACACTGTACCTTAATTAAGCATCAAACCTCCCGACCCATCTATGAAACCCACTTAACCTTTACAGTAATAACTTTGACACAGTTAAAACCCAACACCATTAGCACAAGTGCACAATCTCTAATGAACCCTGAGCACAGCACAAGCCTCGCGTCGTCTCTCCAACTGAAATCTTGACAAAACCTTATAAATCAGATACTCGCCCTCAAACTGCTGATAACACGTTTCCCTGCTCTGAAGCCATCGCTCTGCGCTTTGACGACACTTTAATTATCGTGACATAAAGTGGAGTCATTATTAGTGGTCCGTGCCTCCGACAAACGTCTGTGACAGACCCACGGACGTGAATGTCAAGGTTATATCAGTGATGATTAAGAGCCGGTCTCAGGCACGATGATCTGTTAGATTTCATTCAAATGTGAGGACAGGAAAATGAGCTGTTGTTGATAAATAAATGGGATTAAAACAATGTCCTTTCCTGACATTCAAAATCCAGTCATCTCCTACCTCAGGCACACTGGGGTTTTACTGCAGGGACCTTTTTTTGTGGGTGATGACTCCAAGGCAGAGGGTCTTTGTCATTTTGAATCATTTCCCAGTTCAATTATTGCCCCCTCAAGTCTTGGAGCAGCCTAAATATTTCTCACTTTATTACTCATAAAGATCCACCGATTGTATTACTCATATCTGGGCAGATTGGATTAGGGCAAAGCCCTTTGACTCTATCACCGCTGATTTCCACGGAAGCAGCAGAAGGAACTTTAATGAATCTCCGTCTTAACCCAAACCCTTGTTATGAGGTGCCTTGATTTGACATGCCAGTGGTAATACATGAGGCGAACGCCCGGACATCTCAGATGAGTAAAGGTGGCAGGTTTTGACCCGAGTCAGTAATTTCTGATTAAGCTCCATCAAGACAAAGTTCTTAATCGGAAAAATTGCCAAAAAGAAATTTGATCGTTTAGAGGAGGTGACTTTGTGAATCAGTGAAGACGTGGCAGTGAATCCTGTGTGTTTTATTAGCTGAAACATTCAGGAGGACGAAGGATTTGAATCACATTCAGTTTGTTAAGAAGAGCATTAAATTAAATTTATAGAAGCACAGACTGATGTGTAGAAACGATTGAGATTGTATAATAATTATGTGTCAAACTACAAAGAAAAGGACCAACTTGGACTGTACCACTATTCATGAAATACTTTATTATTTGTATTAATCCTGTATTTATCCTGGAAGGACCCATTGAGATACATGTATATAAAAGATGGATGACATGACAGCTCCCTGAGAGTGAAGCCAAATCTCCTCTTTTCAAACTACACGTAAAATACATGTCTCAAAGCTGGTGTCTGTCCTTTAGGTTCATTCTGATCACACTGATGAATGTTAAACTGTTTATCTTTTCCTGTGGGTTTGGTTTTAATTGATTATTTGCTGATAAAAACACAAGATGAAGCGATGACAACAAAATTGCAAGATGGCCGCACCTCTATCTGGGATAGTTTAGTCTCTGTAAAACTTTCAGACTTAGACAGAAACACAGAAACATAAAGGAATCACGAAAATAACAAACTCTTGTTAAAAGCAATGACAAAACTTCCCTAAGAAGATGTTTAAACATTCAGAGAGACGGTAACGATTCTAAGTTTAGAAAGTCTTGCAGCTCTTTTCAATCAAATGTGATGCATGAAAGCAAAATGCAGATTTATCTCTTTTAGTAGTTGGGAGATTCAGAAGAAGTTCCTCTGATGCTGCTGTAGCTACAGGGACCAAGTATCAACAGACTGGATAAGTTTTGTGGTAAAGTTTTTACAATAAAAAGCAGAGCATGAGTTTTCCCCTTCTAAGACACAGTGATGCCCATTGAACCATCTTATCTTATTAAGTCTGTGAACACTTTGACTTACACGTGTTTTTGTTAAGAGCTTCTTTTTGTCGTGAACATTTTAATCTTTGAACAACTTTTTCAGGTAATATTAGAATTATTAAAATGTTCCCACTGTTAAAAAAGTACTTTCCCTTCAGAATAAAGCCACAGAGTCACAGTAGAAAACTCAGCATTAACTCGTGTTGTCAGACTTGAAGGCCAATTTATCCGCCTTAGTAGATTCCTACTTGTGTATCCAGCACATAATCCTTTTCATTGTGAGGAAATGTATTCCTCTTACTTACTTATTCCCTCTCACTTATTAGCATTTTTCCGACTGTTCTCATTCCGAGCCTGTCCTCGTTACAAATGAGCGTTTGCTCTGCACCACACATCCAAAATATTCCGGTCTGGTAGGAAGCCGGTGAAATTCCCAAGCTCATCGACGGAGACGCTTCATTATCGAGGATATTTCCATCGTTCACTTGCTGCTTGTTGTCGAACGACTCGTCTGATTCTGACTCGATTCTCTGAACCTAAATGCAGGAAAGTGGAGCCCAACTCTTTATCAGACCGACACCAGTGACTTGACGATTCTTCCCCATGATGCAACGTGGCTGCAACGGGAGTTAAAATTCAGCATGTCTGATGCGGGGGTGAAGTCGGCGCTGCGCGAACCATCAGCCGCCGCTGACCTCCGAGCTCGAGTCTTAATTGGACATGTTTCAACTAATGTTAACGTTAAGAGAATTTACAAATTACGTGTGATGTCGTGTTGGCCTTGATCTCCTCCGTAACGAACGTCTGTGGGTTGATCCGTCACTCGGAACCTTCTGCTCACCACAAAGAACTGAAATGTGAAATCCTGTTGTTAAATTCAAAAGGTTTATAAAGTATTTTACAGTTTTAACGGCTGATGTCAGCGACGGCCATAATCTTTTGCATCAAAGCCAAAGAACAAAAGCATAATGATACTATACCTTCATGCATATACTGAAATAGATTATTTTTGAAGCATGTTTGATAGAAAAGTTGGATTTTAATTGCAAAGGAAAAACATGAGTGTGTTTATTATTTATATGAAGTATTTATTCACAGTCTCTGGAGATTGTTGCTCCGTCATCTTGACCTTGAAACAGTTTGAAGCCGAACGACACAGAGACGACACCGTTCATATCTCTGATGAGCAGTAAAGGTTTGTTTTAATGATTTCAGCTCAGTGTAATCGGTGGTACGTTTTTTTTTTCCAATATCACGTTAAAGAAAGTAAATACACGATGGTTCATATTTTATTCTCAGGACTTTGTACTTTCTTCCCTTTTCCAGAAGTGAAACCTCACTGCGGTGGATTTTTGTTCCCGGGGTACTTACTTTTCAATCTGATAACCCATGAAAATAATTATTTTACCAACTTTCGAGCTGGAGAATGCAGAATTGATTATTCTTTTTTTAGGCAGTGCATTTGTTTATCTCAATGGAGTAGGGAGCAGTCATGGCGACAGCATGTCAATTTCAAGATCAATTGTTGGCGTCTTGCCTCTGGCCTTTGCATTGCATTACCATAGTAATGACTTTTTGACCCTTCCCTTTAAAGTGGAGATCTACATTCCTAGTTGCGGAGACAAATGGTGTCGACCTGAAAGTCATTTGGGCTCCGTCATGAATAATTCTCAGCAGGACCTTGTGTATTCACACCTCAGACATCATAACTGACCGTCGGCTGAATAGTTAAAGTGACTCACGACGGTGGCACTCTATGCACGGCATGCAGAAAGACTAATTTAACAATATTGTTTATCTTAATAAAAGATAGTTTTGGGACAAGCTGCATTAAACCCAATTGCTGAATACTTTCATCTATAATAACACACCAAATGGGTTGTACAAGCCATATTCTGTGATCTGAATCCTTAAAGTAACGATAGTAACCTGCTGATGTATAAATATACAGTATTGAGTACTTCTACTGCAGGTGGGCTAAGCCACCAGCCGTGAATCCTACCTCCCTCCCTCTCCTCTTCATTTCCTAATGTCTCTCTCCCACCAGCTTTAAAACAAAGACATAAAATGGTCAAACATGATTTGTTAAAAAAAGGAGGAGGTGAAGTAAGATTTAAGTGTTTGGGAAACGAGGGCCAGAGATGGATAACAACTCTTTGTCCATAACAATGCCGCTAATGTGCCTGCGAGCGAAGCAGCCGCCCCAGGAAACTAGTGAGCGGCCAGAAGCAGAGGATTGTGGGTTGTGGATGTCCTGGGCACCTTGTTAAGTGTTAATGTCTGTGACTGCATGAATGTAAAATGGATCATTGCTGGAAAGGAACATGCACGCTCAGCAAACCTTCCCCGGATTAACGAAATGCAAACAAGCAGATGGTTGTTTCAGATTTAAAACCCCTTGACGTCTCAACGTTTCACACAATTTGAACACCTTAAAAAAGAAAGAAAAAACCGCTGCCTCTTCATGTATTTCACCCGGTGATGTGCACATACTGCAGATTTCCTTGTAAAAATAATGTCACGTACTGTGCAGCGGTGGCACCGGAGTCGTAACAGAAGGCAGGGGCAGTCGGTTTAGTTTGGCCGGTGGAGGAAAGTGCTCGCTGCGAACGGGGAGCTCTAATTAAAAGATAAATAAATAAATAAACGAATGGATCGCCTATCCACAGATGGCTGAAAACCTGCCATGCAAGATGTCCCTCAGGATAGAGACGCGTCTCTGCTGCCAGGAAGATATTTGGCATTTTAAAAACTGTCAGCGAGCCTCATTTGCTCTCGTCCCGTCCTGCGCTGGCGTCCACGGTCGCATAACTGCACGTCGTTAAGGTAAATCCTGGCTCAGCCGAGTGCTGCCACGCACCAACAGCACTTTGTGACAGATGATGCACTTGAAATGCTTCAAAGACGACATGTTTGTCTACAGCAGAACCATATGTGAGGCTTTAACATACTTGAATACAAATTACCCTTGCTGTTGCGTGAAGTCTGCAACTAGCTCCAGAAATAAAGGCGACTAAATGTTTCAGGGATTTCACAGGTGTACACAACAACATGTGTTTTAGTTTCTTTTAAGAAATAACTATCTATAATCGAGTCGTATCTTTGATCGTCCGTCCCCTGCAGACTTTGTGGTTCGGCTCAACAGCAGCAACGATCAGCAAAATGATTTCCCTGTAATTTTAACCTGTTTAACTGATTATCTGTCTCCACTCTTGACGACGCATTGTCCTCGCCTCTGTTCCACCTGTTGTCGAGAAGCTGCACTTTTCCATCTGTCCAAAGGCATCAGCTCGTGTCACCTTAAACCAGAACGACTGGCCGATTGATTTCCCTCGTACGAATCGATGGCTTCTCATACCTCCAGCTTTGGCAGACGCTGCCGTTGTTTTAGGGAACCGCTCAACTCAAGATTGAAATTCTGTCATTATCTCCTCAGCGTGATGTCAGCTGAATCCTCAGTGAAGTTTGTTCGACGACTAAACAAACACAGTTTACAAAAGATGATGAGTGAGCTAAAAGGCGCACAGAAGATTCAGGGGCTTGAAGTGTATTCAAAGCACATTTCAAATTTAAATCTCAAGTTTGGCTGCTCAGCGTGACTTTGTACTGACTTGAGGTATATTTGCAAAGTACCTTTTGATGGGAGCACGTCTGGCTCAGAGAAAATCAAGAAAAGTAAGTTCCTCGTCCAAGTTCCAGTAGCAGTGGTCAATATGTAGCCACGAAAAACTATCGCATGTAGTTTAAAGGACCAGTGTTTAGGGTTTAAAGAGCTCTAGCAGCAGAAATAAAATTCTTTACACTATTGTTTCATTTGATTTAATGATTAGGACATTTGAATCTTTGTGAGTAATAACATCCCCTCTGCTCAGGTCCTGTTCTTCCTCCAGTTACTCCTCAGAAATCTCGGCTGCTGCTGGAAACATAAAAGCTGTTTATGTCCTGTGGGTCAGAGGTTTCTCTCCCTGCTCGACCCGCACACTGGGCTGCCTAAACGAAGGCTTCCTGAAAGCTTTGATTTACCTCGGCTGTGTGTTGAACTGTCATTCCTAATGGTGCCGTGGCCTGACACAGCCTTGTTTCACAGCCTGTGTGCAGCCGCGTGTAGAATCAGCTGCACTTTGCCGATGGCGAGCAACTCAACTTTTTAGATTTTAAAATTCACCTCTTAGTGATTTGCGAGCGGATTGAAATCGTTGTTCCTTGACAGAAGCTTAAAATCTGACCATGAAGTGTGGTCAAGACTGAGCGAAGGCCCCTGTGGCAATGTTCCACTCCACTAATGAAACCAGATCAGTGAATGGCAATGAATACTTTACTTTTACTCACTCTTAAGTCTGAGAGCACTACACGTAACCCCGGGCCTCTACTCACCGTGTCATTGCTGAGAAAATCCAATTATTCCTCTTGTTTGCAGGAAATATTGAATGAAGTCATTAACGCCACATGTTTAAAAGGAAGTGAGAACTGGCTCAGCACGATATCTTCCAGCTGTGCCTTGATAAATGTTATAAATTTAAATGAGCATAATATCTCACTCCAGCAGAGCAATACGCTGTCATTACAGCTATTATTATATTTAGCTGTAAATGAATAATATCAATACCATGATGTTGGTGCTGAAACAATCCCACCATGAAACGTTTGTAGTCATTTAGGACGGCGATGATCCCGACACCAGATCTTACCGAGTTCACGTTTCTTTTTAAAAGCTGCACTCAGATGGAGGGAAGACGATCAATAACGTACATTATGCACGTGGCTGATAATTGAGGAAGTAAGGATCATCACTTGGACTCGTCGGGACAACAACATATTCATCTGCATGAAGAGTTGCGCTGTTGGTTGATTCACTGCACTCGGAGTCTCTTGAGTGTCGAGGCTCAGTGCGCGATGAGGCTCAATCAATCAATCTGCGAGTTTCTGTGTTTCCAAGACAAAAAGATGAAGAGCACAGTTTGACCAGGGTTCAAAAGAAGTGTCTCTCTCTCTCTGTGTATTATCAAGTGAGAGAAGAGTCGTTATCCCCACGTGAGTGCAGAATAACCTTCTGTTTAGTAGGTTCTGCAAACGACATTTAACACAGTACTGAGGGAAAGAAATCTCACACAGCTGCAGCAGTGATATTATTTGATGCATCGCACTGTTCATAAAGTTTGGGGCTTTTCAAGTTCAGGGCTGTGACGCTTCGTTCCAACAAAAGGAAAAGTAATGACGCTGCAGCATGCATTAATATTTTAGACAATAGTGCTCCTCCGGTTTGTGAAAAAGGCCGTTATTTTCAACGTGAACATTCTGCCATGCACAAAGCCGGATTTATAAAATAATCATTTCCCCAGTTTGATGTGGAGGAACCTGACGGTACCGGAGACTGGACCCTGACCTCAGACACACTCAGCGCCCCTGACATGAAATCTGGAATACAGAGCGTTTGTCAGCCCTGTTGTCCATCATGTGTGTTGGACCTCACTGAAGCTCGTTACCTGGCTGAATGGGAGCGGATATCTGTTCCAGAGACTTGAAACATAAATACATAATATGTATGGTTGAGTCCCGCTGCAGTGGCCGCAGGTTTGATTCCCACCCGGCTGTTTACTGCATGTCTTCCCAACGCTCTCTCCCATCAATAGAGGCAGAGATTCCTCAAAATATCTGACAAAAATACAAAATACACGCATGTTACAGTGTGTGGTAGAAACCAGGAATGGCTTAAATGAAAACCACACTCACCACAGATAAAATACAAAACATACAAAATCATAATCATTTTTAATATTCTTTGTCGTATCACCAATGTCAACATCACTATTCATCCCAAGTTGTGTCAAAAATAGAATAATAAAAACATCAAAGTTTGAATCAGCGTCTTGTTCATTTCGCCGGACGAGGTTGTGCGCCTCCTGAGAACCACCTCAGCGGTTCTGCACCGAGGATTGTCAGCGAAACACAAAACACATTTGACCCGAATAGAAAGCTTCCTCTTTCTAATAGCTCAAACCCAACAAGCTGCCGTATAAACTGCGATAAGTCAAATCCCCGTCAGGGACTTTCCTTCCGGGTCTCACCTTTCGCTTTGATGGATTGTAGCAGTTGAGTTATGATCTGTCAGAGCCCAGAAATTTTTGATTTTTCCTCAGCTGCATCAGGTCGTGCCCTACTGTCGCTGTCTGTGTGAAATATTGATGGCAATTATCTCAGAGGCTGGTTGGTGGCCACACCGAGGTGGCGGCTGACGGGGTGAATTGGGTGACAACATGTTACATCACGTGCCGTTGCCCACGTTAAGGTTTTAAAGCTTCATATAACTTTATTTCTGTTCGGTCTTTGCTGAGGTGCTTTTACACAAGATTCCTCAGAGAACCACTTGTCAATTAAAAAGCTGTGTTTGACTTAGTGAAGGCGACGTCATCTCCTCAGGCTCAGACACTGTTCCTCCTCTGTTCACACCCGGGTGCGTAGATCAGTTTTATTCTGGTAGCACTGGTGTTGCACTGGATATAGCGAAGAATCCTTGACTCCGACAGTCTCTTGAGGAATGTAATGTTTCTGGGACTATGACCATGAGCAGGATTATTTTATTTTGTCCAAAGTAAATTGAGCTTCTGTGAACAGGGGTGCGTCTGGTTCTTTAAGAGCTTTCGAACTGATGCAACTCGATAGAAACAACTCGTCTCATATCTGTAAATATTGACTTCATCTGTTTTAGATCATGGTTGCTTGAATATCTTTTGGGCTAAAGAAACGTGTGATGCCTGATTGTTGTTTTGAGTTGTTTATGTATGCGACACTAATATGAAGAAGAACACGTCTTTGCTGTGGAGATCATGAACGTATCTTTGTCTTTAGCTGGCTTTTGATTTGTGGAATCATTTTTATTCAAAGCAGAAACAATGCTTTTGCATTTCTCTGCCTTTTTGCAGTAGACACAACCATTATCATATAATTATCATCATTTGACCAAAAGCCCACATGTGATAATTACCAAGCAATTAACACATGTTTAAAAACACCATCAGTAAATTACTGAGTAATTAAAACACGCTTGATTCTGTTGGTATGTTTTGATTATATCGAATTAATTTCATATGATAATTCTTCTGCGTGTTGACTCCACGTTGGACAAACACTTAAAAATAGAGAAAGTGACTTGGAAACTAAAGTCTTCCTCCCTCCACTGTCCTCCCTCATCTTCAGCCTGTAACCAGACGGCCATGAGACAGAAACACACACAGACCAGAGGTCAAAACAAAGTAGTAACGCCAGAGGAAACGATTAGAATGACAAAGGAGAATGGCAGAGAGCTGTGGGGAGGAGGACAGCGGAGATGGAGATGCTAAGTAATGGCTCTCTCGTGGATAAAACATAACCTCTGCCTTAAAGAGTGGAGGAAGAGAAAATAGTTAAAGTTAAATAGCATAAAATCAACCATTTTATGTATTTGGGTGTAAGAAGCTGGATATAATCACATTTCCACATATCCCACAGTCATGTAAATCACAACAGTTTCTCCACCGTCTCAATCTCGCGTAAACATATCAAGATATCTAATAACGGCATAAATGGATATCATGTTGCCAGCAGTGGTTTCGTCAGAGTGGGATTCACACATTTCTTTAAGTGGGATTCATGGTTTTTTACATGGAGGCTGTGAAAGTGGAGGTTAAGACACTTCAGGCTGAGAGGAGCTGCCGCCTTTTATCATCATAAGCTCCATATTGCCGCTCGTACTCAGAGAACATAAATGAATCGGTGCGCGCGCAAAAAAAAGCAACAGTACTTTCATTATTAACTGGGGATCTCATAACATTTACGGCGAGGCCAAAGCAAACGCGAGTGCGAACAGAACATCGAAACTCCTTTATATTCAGTTAATGGACACCCTCCATCTACTGCTGGAGACAGGTTAAAAGAAGGTCAGGCATCTATTTTATGCATGTCCAATATGAGTAATAAGGTTATTAGTCCCCTCATGTGACCCAGGAGTAATGAATGTTCAATTGCTTTGCTTTCGAGTGAGTGGAGGAGTTGGTCTGTGAATGACGTTGCATGCTCCTGGCAGAGGGAGAAGGAGACGCACAGGAGCGTGGAGGAGGCTGGAGAAATCAAACCAGAATAAGTGTTTATTTAAGTTGTTGTAAAATAGATGTTTCAAAGGTTTTTATCTGCGTCTGAAACTGACAATCACAGAACAATCTCCACTTTGTGTTCCCTTACTTGCTTCTTCTGGAGGTTTCTACAGTTGATGTGCTAGAGAACAACTGGATCTTGGGACTTTACGTGATGTTAACGTGCACATTTCAAGTTAGTCACTATCAAAGCTTCATGTGGCAACAAACCTCTGCAGGCGCACATCGTATTTACGGAAATTTATTTCCCAGAGCCGTATGTTTAAAAGAATTATGCAGAAAGTGGAAAGTTAGTCACAGAACAATGTAAAATGTAGCATAGATTGAATTGTTAAAATAATCTAAACTGCCGATAATGTAAACGAGCCCCACATGTTTGAATGGTTCACTGGGGAGGGGGCAATATTCTGAGGAAGCACTGCAAGATTTCAAATTTAAGAGGCTGTAACTCAGATTAAAGTCAGACATTTACAAGAAAAGAATGACTGATTTATAAAAAAAAATACTATCCATTCTCATACATTTTTGATTTATAGAGAATTACAGATTTTATTCCCCACAAATTTGCTTCTAAAACCTCAGAAAGTTTTATTTTCTTACGACTTTAATCCCATCAAACTTTAATTCAAACTTTCAAAACACTGGGTCAGGTAATCAAGCTCTAAAACGTGTTTTTATGACTTGACAGTTTCCCTCCTTGATGAATCAGCTGATGCTAATCTGCACTTTCCAAAGTCTCATATTAATGACGTGACACAGTCGCCTGCACCTCAGCTCCACTGCGACATGATGAAGCAACGACCTAACACGTGACCTCTCATTATTGCCTGTATTAGCCGCCCAAGCACAGACTGTTGACATGTGTGGATGACGTAGATGACGAGGGGGGGGAGTCTGTGCAACCGGAGACCAAACAGCCCGAGTGGAGGAATAAATAATATCCTAATCAAGCGTCAAATCTGTGACATTATGCAAACACAGTGGGAGCACATCCCCTATCGTGGCTAAGCAGCATGTCAGCTCCTCCCTCGGAGGAGCGGCGTGGTGGGAGCCGCTGTCTGTCAGGATACAACAACAAGGTCAAGTGGCGTTTAGCAGCGCTGCGCTCCTCGAATGCCAGTAAAACAGAAGCCTCTGCCCGGGCTGCCGACCTTGTCTTGTCTAATGAAATGTAGTGACCATGCGTAACTTCGCAGCCTGTTAAACAGCCGGTGGACTCGGCTGCATGTGAGCGGCAGCCACTGAGATCCCTGCCCACCAGCCTGTGATTTAAAACAGAATCGAGTAACAGCCCGCACCAATCAGTGCGCATGAATAATGTCACGGGCTGAGTGCAGAGATCTGAAATGTGGCGTCGATAATAGACGGTGAAATATCATCTGAATGAGAGTGATGCTGCGGGGAGGGAAGGGGCGTGGCTGAGCACATTTCCATTCTCCTGCTGCAGTGGCCGCACTAATCAGAGATGCTCGACGTGTTAAAGGCTACGAAAACATTGCCACTTGCATATTAACACTGATGAGGGCGGATAATTACTTTAGACCCCATTCAGCACCACAGCCCTCCCTCTTCAATCTCTTATATGACTCAGCAGACACCGGCTGATTCAGCTTGGTGGTCATGTTCACGTTGTGTGTGTCTGTCTGTTAGTTATCAGGATGACAGAAAAACTACTGGACACGTCACCACAGAACTTGGTGGATGTGCTGTGGGGTCAGGAAAGACCTCAGTAAACTTTGGAACAGATCAGAATAAATGGATCCACGAGTTTAGTTTCACTTTCTCTGCAGCGTTTCCCACAGAAAGAGAGAGCTCTGCTTTGCATGCAACTGCAGCTGGAACTATGAGGCCTAACTGTCTGCAGGGACTGTAACAACTTTATGGACGATGGCGCTATTTGCTGCACGAAGCAGCAACCGAGCAAACTTCAAGGTCTCTTGTGTTGTTATGAGAATCGTGAAGTAGTTCGGCGTGTGTGAAACCTCTCTCTTTGCAAAATAATTTAGAAATGATCATATCTATAAACGATCCATCTGTTCTTTGCTGTGTTTCTAGGTTTGACTTGTGAAACAACTTTGGACCGATGTGATGCCATCACTTATTGTGCCAGAGGCTTTTAAACATTTTCTTTCACTATTGTTCTTCAGTTTTCTCTTATTCTTGCCAAGAGTTAGATGAAAAAATCCTTAAAACGCCCAAAGTTCTGTACATTACATGATATTCAGAGGTTGTTTATTTTATTTTCGGACAGAACAACGGCAGATGCTTCCCCCTCCAGTCCCAGCGGAGCTAAGTTGTTCTCATGATCCAGCTTTATGTTTAACAAACCAAAGGAGAGTGATATTGATCTTTTTCAACTCCACCCTAAGCACAAAAATAAACATTTCCCAAAACGTCAAAAATATTCCTTCAAGCTTGTCTGATATTGGGGCGTTTATATGAAAATTCGAAATCTCAATTAGCCAAATGAACGCAGATGGTTTGAAAACTCTTGTCCGGAGGTTTGTGAGGTTTTACTTTCAGGACATGGAACACTGAGCCCATCTGGTCAGAGGTCCCTGAGCTGTGGCCCCTCGTAACTGGTCAGTAATCCTTCCCTTAATGTGGCCTGCTGGCATCTTGTGGTTCTGTGGGATGTACTTTGTTAAACGTGAAATGAAGCTCCACCTCGGGGAGCCGGTGACCAAGCTTAAAGAATTTAATTAATTATGGATTATAAACGGCCTCAATAGAAAAGGCACCACAATCGGATGCTTGAAGACTGACAAAGATTTTAAAAAAGATTATCCTGATTATATTTTAACATGTAAACAGTAAATTGATCAGTTCTTCGTCACAACAAGAAGCAAAATAATCATTACATAATAATATCTGAGGTCATTTATTGAACATGTCGGCTCCCGGTGCCAAATGACGAATGGTGTGCCACTGCTACTGTCACCCTCTGTCTCCGAGGAGCGAGTATCCCCGCGACATGTGCCTCATCTCATTGCAACATTAGCCTTGAAAAGGACTAAAAAATAGTTTGAATGTAATATAATTTAGCCGAGCATGTCAGTCTCGCTGACAGCTGCATCCATCATTGTCATCAAAGGCTACATCAGTGCGGGCCCCAAGGTTTCGCCAAAGGATGCTGGAATTGTGAACGTCTCACTCAGGTGTCTGGAATCATTGTGAGGAGGCAGAGACGAGTTAAGCGAAAGTGGCAGGGAACACCATGCCCTGCTTATTCTGAACAAGGAGCATCTCTCCGACTTGGAACAGCAGCCATCCAGACACACGAGACTTATAGGAAATCCACCGATTTTTATAAAAGGAACTTTGAAAGTTTGGATTCACAAAGCATCGTGAGAAACTTTGACGTTTTTATATATACTGTGGGTGTCCAGGTGAAATGGAATATTCCACTCAGGGAACGGGCTCACGGAGGAAACGGCTCTGTTTGTGTTTTGTTTACTGTTGACATTTAACCTCGGTAATGGCTGAGCGCCCTGGGCTTCAGTGGGAGGCTGTTTTATCATATTTCATTAGCGCAGCTCATTAGGATCAGATGAAGGCCTGGATCAGGGGGTTTTCAGATGAGATTCCTGCCGGCTGGTGTTCTGTGACGTCCCCCCCCAACCTCCAGCTTCAATAAAAAAAAAGAAGAAAAATAAATGGCTAAAAAAAGAGAGAGAGAGAGAGAACATCACAGGCTTTTATCTGCCTTTCATCATGTGGAGGTTGGCAATTTCACAAACCAGTCAATTAGAGTTTATTAAAGCCGTCGCATTGATGCTGTTCCACATCAGGCCGGTTCAGTAAATGTTGTTTATGGTCTGTTTTTATCCAATGAGGGTCGTGACATCATCATCATTGCATGATGAGGATCAAACCGTAATCTGTAAATTAAGATGGATGACCCATCTGCACTTGCCAAACTGTCCCGGATTCGAACGCTGACGTCTTGTGGTCAAGACGGCATTCTGGGTCTGCACAGGAGCAATGACGTCCATCCTGGTTGTCTTCTCACCGAGCTGATCTCCTCCCTTTGAACGGCGTTAACGTGCCCTTCGCCGCTTCGCCAATTCGTGGGACTTTAGTCTTATATTGGTTCCACCTTGAACTAGTTCCTCAGCCCACTGTGAGACACGCGAAAGATTAATGTCACTCCTTTGAAATCTCGGTCCCATAGCAGAGGCACCGGCTCAACCATGAAAATAAATCAAGAGTTTGCCATCTGTCACTGCGCCGTCTGATGTCTTCGGCCAGTATCTCGCCTTAATTTTTTTACCCAAATTGAAAAGAAAAAGGAAAGAGAGAGAGAGAGATGCATCGGGATGGGCCGATATTAACCCGACGCAGCTAGGAGGGTTGTGGTTGTCTCCGTCCGTGTCATCGTGTTAATGAGACAGTTTTTTTCCATGTTTCAAAGGATCTTCGTCCAGCTGCCTCCGTGAAAAGGAGTCGAATCAAAGGCTTATTTAACACTTGAGCGAAGTGCGATTCATTGTCTAATCTCTTTGTACATACAGAGCAGATTTATGGTATTTGTTATAGAATCAAACGTGTATTCATATGAAATCAATAAGCTCCAGGCAAGGATTGTTTTCTAGGAAAGTGCAGGTCCTTGAAAAGGATATTATTAGATTCCTCATCCCTATATTTAGTGATGTATGTGCGTTGAGGATTCTAGTCGATGTGCTTCGACCAGTGGGCTTCATAACTAAAGTTGCACAAAAAGAATATTCTGCATATGATGGAGAAAGTGATAAAAATGTGTGCTTTTACCAGCTGTCTGTTTAATAAACGGGATGAGATGCAAATTTGAGTTGTCACAAATAATCAAGTGCAGCAGGAGGCATCAGCGTGTAGAAGAGAGAGGTGCTTTTACCTCCATATGTTCCAGGAGCTGTAGGCGCCTGCAGGATCTTCGGGCCGCGCCTGCGTTCGCCTGCTTGTTTTGGTTACTTCCGAGATGCATGATGACATTGTACTGCAGAGGGGAAGACGGTGTTTATTTCACCGCTGTGGCTGCACATTACAGACCGGTGGAAAGGCAGCTGCTGACAGTTTTATGGATCCGTGTGAAGGTTCCCCTGCAAACTGAGTGGAGCCGAGGTTTATTTGCTCATACAAGTGAATGGCTGTGATGCCAAACAGAAGTCTTAAATGTGCACAGTGTTTGTCTGCGGCTCTTCTGAGAGATCTGTCTCTCTTTTAGACGAACATCAAAACATCTAGAAAACACTGTTACCCACAGCGTGTGAGTGTGTGCATCCGTGTTATCTCTCTGCAATTCATGTGTGATTGCACTTGTTTGGTTATTAATATTCACATCCATGCATAGCATGTTTCTGTGTCGCAGCCGATGAGATAATCAGTCTGCTCCATGTACGATTATCTGTGAACACGCACAAGCATTTGTACGATAATGTGCGTTTACTTTATGCTGTTTCATGCGGTTTTCTGAGTTTTATTTTGAAAGTGATGTGGCCATTCACACACAACACATCCACATTTCCCCTGCAAGTAGCAGTGCACTAAATTATTAAAGAAGGAGCATTGATTTCATGAATTAGCAAACAAAGGCAAGGCGTTATTGTGTACTTGTTTAGGGGAGAAACTACAGCATCTGTTCTATCAAGGTCCAGAACTCTACACCGGCCTGGTTTCTGTTCACCAATGACAATTATTAATATATAAGAGGTTTAAAAAAAAAAAGGTATCACAAAAAGCCTGGGATGTTGCACAGTTGAAATTAGAACAATTTTCCATTTAATTCAAACCAAATCAATGTCCTGGATCTTGAGATAGTAACGTGGTCACAACATTGAGCGGTTGGAGCCATTTTCCTGTATCAGACACTAATCAAAGAAACCCTGCCCACACATTAAGCCGGGCTCAAGTTGCCTGTAGCACTTTGTAATTCTGTAATAGTCCCTGCTGTGTTCAAGTACTAAATTGCATGGAGAAATCCAAAAGTGTCCCTTCTGAAACCCGACCCCCCCACCCACAAAAAACCCAACACGCTGCAAACCAAGTGGCAGAACATAAAGTAGAATTAGTTTCATATATTCCCCCTGCAACACGTCAGCATAGACCCCAGCACGTCAGCTTTTGTAGATTTACAAGACATTAGCGAGCATGCTATGACGGTCTTAAGAATTAAATGAGTGATTAGAGCGAGTTTACTAATCCGAATTTCACACATATGAGTATTTCTGAAGTGCCGTCTCAAAGTAGCCTGAGGGACCAGATGGTGAATAGCATTTTATTTAGTAAAGAGGGAGCAGGAGAAAGAAGAAGAAGAAGAAGAAGAAGGAGAAGCTTGCAGCAGTCTGAGTTTACTTTAATTCAATTTTGCATATTTTATGAATTGCATTTAGTTCCATGGTTGAGTTTGTTAATGGGAGTAGAGGACGTTTTGGACGGTGTTTGCTCCACGTGAAATGTATGAAATTACAATAAAGCACCATAGCCGCCATTTTTTAGAGTAAAGCTATTGGAATTATATAAACAATTATTGATGAGAGACCTGAGTGTGAAATCCATATCAGTGCAATGGAATGGGAAAATAATTATCTTTAAAATGGTGTTTACAGAGGAAATCAGCTTCAATGTTTGCACATATGATTTATCTATCTATCTATAGCGTTTAAACACAATGCCATTAAAACTCTTTCTACTGAGGTTTTCCTCGTAAAATAAACATTAGAACTCCAGAGGTTTGCAGGTTAAACGAAGGTTAAATGAATAAATGAAAACGGGGTTTGCAGGTTTTCTTTTCACAAGCTTGTTTTTCTTCTTCCTCAGTAGTTTTCATAACGTTTTGATGGTACTGAGGATACTTTGAGAAGAAGGGAACAGAAAAGGTGACCGAGGACGAAGCAGCCATCAACTGCTACGAAACAATAAACCAAAATGCACATCGCATGAACTACTGCATCCGATTCCTCCGCGTTATCCCTCAGGTACGAACACACTCCAGCACCTGAGAAATCAACTCTATGGCTGTGTGAATTGACATTAACAGATGGCGGCATTACTCATTGATTCCCTTTTATTCGTCTATTTACCAGCAAAGACAAAGCAAAGTCACTTTGGCACTTAGACGGAAACCACTTTGGATTGCAGGAGGAGGTCTGTAAACACCTGCAATTAGTCGTACGTGCGTGCTTCCAGCCATTTTTTAAAATGTACCTTTCTACTTCATCCGACAAAACAAGCCTATTAATCTTTTATGTCGTGCATGATGAGGGTTTCTTTTTTTTTTGGGACCATTCTCCACCTGCACTTGCTCGCTGAATCACAGCCTCTCCCCCGCGACGCCATTCATCTTCCCGCCGGTGGTGAAGGTTAAGGACCCGCTCACCTGACCACCACATGTCATTGATCGTGGTGTAACGCGCTGTGTGAATGCATGTCACGCTTTGGCTGCACACTGCAGGTTCAGCTGGCGTGGTGTGAAAACATTTACAGTTTAAGGGCCCGTCGGGAGCCTTGCTTTACAGTGCTGGCTTCAATTCCCCTCGCAGTCTGAATGGAACAGGAGGACTGTGGAGAGAGAGGGAGGGAGAGAGGGAGAGAGAAAGAAAGAGATGCTCAGCCGGCAAGCAAATGCAATTTGTTTTGTCGATCTGATATTTATGGATGACGGTCCACATTGTGTTTTCTAAGTGACCAGACCGGGTCTGTGGGTTTCAACTGTATATTTTTCTGTCATTTTCACAATAACAATGCAAATGTGCAGAGGCGGTTTTTTTTGTGTGTTGACAAAACCAGTCTGCTGGAAGAAGACAGGCACAAGCAAATGTAGTGGAGCTTGTGGATTATTGTGTTTGCACGACTCCATTGTTGCTGAAAAGACAGAAAAAGTAGTGACAATCACAATTTTCTCTCAGTGCCACTTTTCAAGTGTTAGATCTCCATGACACCTGATGTGAAATACACACATTACCTGTTTATCACATGCATCTACAGGTACAGATTAGTAATTGAACATTAATGAATGCACAGATTTTGTTGAATCATTACAGATTACAGTGATCGTACACTCTGTGGTAATCTCTGGTGCTGCCGGTGCTTCTGCTTCCAATATTTCGTCCACTTCACTTGAATCGATGGTGAAAGTAAAGATTGACATTTCAATTCTGTGTTAGACTTCCTGCAATTTAAATCATAGACTCTGTTTTCCTGTGTTCAGACACCCGGAAGAACCATATTTATCTTTAAAGAACAACTAAACCTCCGATTTGGGTTAGTCACTTTCGAATACATCTTACATATCAATGAATAAATACATAAACAAATACAGAAATAACACAAATAAACCTCCAAACAACTGGACACTTCACAATAGATTTGAATTTCTCATTCCCTTTAAACAAATTGCAAATGCTGCGTCTCCGCAAATCACCAGGTACAATTGTCAATTTGCACAATTACCAATTTCTGGTCAAAACTGATGATGTTGCGTTTCAGTTGAGCAGTTGCTGTTAGTCCTCACATGCGCAGCAGTTCATTCAGTTGTCAGAACCTGTCAGGCACTTATGAATAACATTACAGTAATATGGTTTTTTTTGGTTGTGTCGGCTAAATTGGTAAATTGCCTGTCAGGAGAAACCTGAACTCCGTTAATGAACGTTGAGTTTCTACTATCTAATATTCCGTCATGTTCATGAGTCTTGATTCTGACCAAAAATATTCAGAATCACTACAGCTGCTAAACATGGAGAGACCAGGTTGGGTAAATAATGAACAGAGGTGAACGGCTGCCTGAGGAATACAGAGGAGGAGGATCTGTGGAGGTGCAGCGAGGGGAAGACACCACCGAGGAGGAGGAGGAGGAGGAGGAGGAGGAGGCAGAACAGTATAAACACATGATATACAATCGGATTACCTTAAAAAATAATAACAATGAAGTCCTGCAGATTTATGTAACATCAATATTTATAGTCTGAAAATCTTGCTTTTGGAAATGCACGAGTCAGGAACAGCTCAGGAGAATTCATCACCATTCAATACATGCACAGTGCTATTATACGTTAGGTGGATCTAGTAATAGGTGATGTTATTCCACTGTGAGAGATCAATGGCCACTTATATCAACTCAGTAAACATCTCTTTAATAGATAAGTGTTGCAAAAGGCATCAGATGAGCACGAAACAACAGTGAACGACGTCTGAGAGAAACCTTGACAGTGTGAAATCTGCTGTACTCGAAGTAGAGCAGTGGTGTGTACTACACGTAGTATATTGTACTGTGTCATGGGTTTTGTGGGCCTGTGAATGGCTGAAGTAGCAGAGAAGGACAGAGCCGGTTTACTTTGCTGTAACTTCAGGATTTTACGGTGAGGTTGGTTTTAAATCAGGTGTGATCCTGGCACCACATTCTACCGCTCCGGTGGACACGTTCTCCTCCTGTGGACATGTTCTCCTGTGGACACGTTTCCTCCTGTGGACACGTTCTCCTGTGGACATTCTCCGTGATCTCACGTCTCGTGGACACGTTCCCTCCTGTGGACATGTTCTCCTGTGGACACGTTCTCCGTGGACACGTTCTCCTCCTGTGGACACGTTCTCCTCTGCCTGGAGGCGGGAGGTGTGCGATCACCGCTCAGGACCCAATGTCTGTTGCTGTGATGACCTCACAGCAGAACTTTGCAGGTGGCAGCTCGTGGGAAAGAACCACATCAGGTGTGATGTTGGTGGAAATCTGTGGCCAGACAGGAGACATCCAGTGGGAGGGAGTCTCAAGTGAAGTTTTACTGTGTTGACAGTTGTGTATTTTTGTACGGGGTTTAGTTTCACACATTGACATCCACTTATACATAAACAACATTCTAAATATGCAGGGATATTATAGATATTTACACAATATTGAGGGCATACATTTATTTTTTATATGAGTTATGACCTTTTGCAGTGTGGTGCTGTTTGGACAAATGTACCCGGAGCTTAAAGGATGTTAACACGTCTCGGGACATGAGCCAATGAGGCGATTGAGAACAAATTGTAATAAATATGATGCCAAGTGCGTGCTTGAAATGTATGGTCGCCTAGCAACAAGAGCCACTTTTAGCAATGCCATTAGTATGGAAGGCATAGAAGTGATAAGTAGATTTATAGATGGGGATGGCATTGGGGTGAAAGGTTACTGACTAAAGCAAAAGGAACAGTAAGTTGTGCTTACGACGATAATGACAACGATAATTATGATATTCTAAGTTCAGTGAAGCCCGGCTGGTTAGATAGAGAGACGCAGTTTGTCATTTGCTGTGCTCTCTGCGTTACCCTCTCAATAATCACACTTTCCATTCGGGGCCACATTACCATGGCACACACCCTACAGGCTGTCTGATTTCTCAAAGGGCCTTTGCATATTGAATCAAATCTAGTGAAACAGAGCCAGCACAACTTAATGGGAAACGTTGCTCCTCCCGACAGGCAGAAAGGCGGCGTCATCATTTTAGCACATCACACGAGCGGGTCCTCCGCGCGACCACAGAACGTGTTCAGTCACTCGACCCGGAATTGACTAAATGTGCAGACGAATGACATCGTTGACTTGCATTTGAAAGCAGATACAATTGATTGTGAAATGGAATCCGCGACCGCCATTGAGAGAAGTTCACAGTGTCCCTCTGATTGTTTCGTGCTCTTAGATGTTGTCGCTGCACTGATGCGTAATTAATAGGGAGGAGGAGTGAATATAAAAAACCTTAGTGGGACAAACACAGGCCTTGTTCTACTTTTTCGTGCAACTATGCTTCATTTGATTGTCAGATACTTGCCGAGCATCAGGGGAGGGAAGTCAGGCGAGGATTGTGTTTGTGCGTCACTCACACTGGCTCTTAACCTGTTAAAGGTGGAGCTGGGAAATTGTTTTTACCATCTTATTTGTTGAAATTGAAATTCTCCTCACGTCTCGATCGCCATCAACAAACAAAGTTGTCTGAGTTTCCTCGCAGGACTGTAATAAACACGGCTGGTCATTTCGCTCGGCGCAAATGAAAATTGTTCATTGTGTTTTGTTTGTTCCATTCGTTGGATCAGCGTACCTGTCGCATGCGGACGCACCCCCCCCGCCCCCGACACAACACAAGCCCCACTTAAGCACCGACGAGAGCCAGACGTTAGAGAGCGAGTGGTGGATAAGATGGCAGATAAAGTGCAGCTGAAAGTCGCAGGTAAAGACGACGACATCCACAGCAAAACAACAGCGAGGGAAGTTCATGTGCTTTGGGGGTGTAGCTTTGATGGGAGGAGGTGGGATGGGGTGGATGCATATTTTCAAAGTGTAGCTTCCAACCTGATGTTTAATGGTTTCCTGCATTTCCTCGAATGACCCGTACGTTAGGTGTTCAGAAGCCGCCGTAGGTTTTACACTTTGAAGAATGCAACATGTGTCTTTTCTCTGCATCCTGGTCTATCGACGCCTCAGACGCTGGTTAATAACCTCACCTCCACCTCTTTTTGTCTTATTTCCCTCTGTGTCTGACTCGGTGCTCAGCACGATATGAAAAGTCTCCCGGCGCAGAGAAGTGCTTCGCTGTTTGTCATGAACATTCCCCGTAGCTGCTTCTCAAGTGTCTCGCAGTGACGCTTTCCTTCACACGGCACCAAAGAGGCATAAATCGACCAAAGTGAAGATAGAATTTTTTTATTCCCTCAGACTCGGTGTCAGAGCTCTGCTGACATGTTTGAACTTACACTAACAGACAATTTGTGAATCCCCGTAATCTCGTACTCCGAGATGCAGACGTGAAGACATTCAGCAAAGCCCGGATATAAGGGCCGGGTATAAAATGTGAGATATGGAACCTCCTTTCATTCGTGATGTTTCTCACTCGCTGCTGTAAAACGCAGTCGATACTAATGCTGTTTTTACCCACAGACAGGCAGACAGCAACTGGGGCCATAATTGTTTAGCTGTAATGAAATTAATCAAGCAATTAATCAAGTAAGTGAATTACTCGTGGCTGGAATAATAATATTAAATTTAACGGGGCAGAGGGCGGATTATTCTCCAGGACAGTGCACTGCAAATCAATGTGAATGAGTAACAGCATCTTATTCAAAGATTTAGAATTTAAGATGCACGCTGCCTTCAAGTTGTCTTCCTCATCCCACAGTCGAGCTAATGGTCGAGCAAACAAAGACACGGCTCTGATCCCATGTTCGGCTTATCAAACGTGCCCTTTGCGTTTAGCCCATACATTCGCCGGCTGGACTTAACGCAGCACCAGTTGGCATAGTAACGGATAATTGGTGCAAAACTACTGCACGGCCTCTCCTTTTTCACCCAATTACCATGAAGCGTGTTAAGTTTCATTGCTGCTCATCCTCGCTGACTTTCATGGCGGCGTTTTTCTAGTCTGGCTGCAGAATGCATTCGTCACGGGAGGCGACCATCAGCGCAGGAGACGGTTTAAATCTGCCGTGCTGCTGTTGAGGAGAAACATCGTCCTTTTATACAGGGATCAATGTTTGGTTTTTCCGTCTGACTCGCCTCCACCTTCTCTGCTCTGGAGTTTGTGTGTGGGCAGAGCTCAGCTGTAACAGATTACATGTAGAGGAGATGTAAACCTGGATTATATTTAAAAAAAAGGTGTTATTACATTGTCATCAACGTGCACACACCTCGACTGAAGAAGCACTTGATGGGTTTCATTCTGTTTGCTAGATAATGTGGATTTTGTTGGTTTTTTTCAACCAATTGCTCATCAGCTCATTTTCATTTCAAGTAGTTGAAAGTTTAATTAGCAAAATGCAGTTTATTTGCATTGGACATGTATTTAGGTCAAATAATCAATTAATTTGTGGTACTTCAATGTTTAGTCATTAAGGAATTCATGTTTTAATCCAGTGCATTTAGTTACTCATGAAAAGTTGCCATGACTTTTGTTTTCAGTAACTGACGACATTTCAAAGTGAAATGATCCAACCCAGTGTTTGGAGGAGTCAGAAACTTGACTTCACTGCCTCCTAAAAAGATTGAATTCTGTATGACCCTTTTATTTTTACTGCTTCCTTTTGTTTTTCTACTTGTTTGGAGCGTGTGGTAAAAGTCAGATGCCTCTTTGAACCTCGCTTTTCTTCAGGAAACATGTTTTCTGTCTCCTTCTGTCTGAAATCAAACTACCGAGAGACGAAATTAACAAGTTCTTTCTGTCTCTGTCCTCTCTCTGGCACTCTGACTCGTGTTTAGCCTGCTCTTCTCCGCCGCTCCCCGCTGTGCTCTTAAACATTGGCATCTGCGTCTCTGCGGCAGGGTTGGAGGGGGGGGATCAGCTCGGGCCGCTGTGGTGGCGGTCACAGCGAAGCCGCGTGCTCCATGTCAATAAACCCTCAGCTCGGCTTTGAGGCCCCAGGCTGTGAGAGTCTCATCAGACAACACTGGGACCAGAGAAAACCTCAGCAGCTCATGCTAATGTGCTCCGGTTTGGATTCGCTCGGCAGTCGTGTGGTTTTCTGTGCACAAACACCGACTGTAATGATTCTGAGTGCACCGGGGTGGTCCCGCAGAATTAAATCATTATCCGCTGACAAAATGACCACAGGCAGTGGTCAGTCAGCTAATTTAAGAGGTTGGAGATCTTTGTTTTGAGACAACAATCAGAGAACCAGAGGAGCCGTTTGCCTTCCAGAGCTGTTTATGGTGCAGACATAGCTCAGAAAAGAGCAAATCGATGCAGAGCTACTCACCGGCTCCCGTTACCCTAACAGGAGAATTATGATGTGGATCATCTCCGGTGCCACACAGACCCAAAGAGGGTTTCGCCTGCAGGACACGTCGGGATCTCATTTTCTCATTCATCACCAGTGGGCTCCGAACTGCTCAGGTTGCTGAGTAATTCACCCTCTCCACCATGATGGAAACTGTGGCCAGATCTGATTTGAAAACACCGGTTAGTTTCATGTCGAGCGGTGTTTGTTCATGCACGATCATTTACTGGGTGCAGAGAAGCTGCCTGACAAACGAAACCAGTGCAATAAATAATGCATTTTGTATATTACATTACACCCGTTTCTTTTTTTGTTTTTTTCTCAGGCACAAATCAGCTAAAGCTAAACCGACAGACATTATGCACCACTGGAATTAGCGCTACTTACTATTTCCATTCACTTTTTTTCAATGTTTGTATATATTTCAGAGGGCATCAAATCAGAAAACGCTTAAATAAACGCGTCTCTTAATAATTAAGTAGAACGTGTCTCAGTAGAGCACAAACCCCTCCCATCGCTCAACAGAACCCTTAAACTCTCTAAAGCTGCACCACACTGCACACACTCAGATGCCATCGCATTTTCTCACAATATTAAAGAAATTGATTGATTGCTGTTTATGATTACTGGGTCTTATCCTTCCACCAAAATCTGTGGAAATCTTTTGTGTCGTTTTCTTCCCGTAGTTTCCTCTTAACCTAATTAAGAGCCATTTACTGCCGAGATCTGTACAATTTACTGTTAATACCGAACAGTGGCTGTTTCTATGGTTTCAAAAGAATCCAGTTAATTCAGTGCAAATAGGAACTAAAGTACAAACATCACTGTTTACATTCTGCAGCGTTACTCTTCCTGTTTGCAACGACTAGTTCAAACATGTATAAACGATTACATGAACCTGTGGAATTAGTTACAAACAAGAAAACACATGGATTCAAATGTTTTAGTTTAGTATCATTCATCGATAACTTATAATTATTTTCGGGTGCAGCATGTTGTTAGACTATATGAAAGTGAAACACTTGTTATTGGTCATATAGACAATGTTGTGCAGAAAAAGAAAAGCAAACATTAGCACGATAAACATTCATTTATTTAAACGTGGTGTAGCAAAGCAGCCAAAAACAGCCAAAGTAGCTGCAGGACTGCTGGAGGTTAAAGGTTCAGTGTGTATAATTTAGTGACATCTGAAGTTGCATGTTGCAGCTGAATACCCCCTCCCAAACATGACAGACAACCTGTGGACTCGCTCCTGATGTAAATATAAAGCATTTAAATATAAAGGGTCCATTCTAGAGTAAAGAAAACTACAATTTGTTCAATTTAGATGAAACAGATTTTTTTATATCAAATTTACTCTAAATCTTACACATTGAACCTTAAATTGAGCAAACTTTAAAATGCACATTAATAAAGCCCCTTGTTCTTTACTGTGACAGACAAAAAACCCCCACAGGATCTATTTCCCCGCCCCCCCGGAAGGAAAGCAAATAGAGAAGCACGGCAACATTAGTGGCAGCAGCAATAAAGCAATTAGCGAGACCGGAGCCAGAATTAGTGCATCGAGCAAACCGGGAGGAAACCTCTTGATTTAACAAACTGTAAAAACGGCGGCTGGCTGCTTCCGTGTTGTGGCTTGAGATGGCACCGATCGGTAGGAGATGAATTATTAGAACAATCCCACAGAACAGCGGCTCTAATTTAGAGTCGTCCTGCTGAGTTTGTGGCGTGTTTCTCCCCAGCATGAGCAATCCCTCTCTGCCTCTCTCCCACACACACACACACACGTGTTCAGAGTGCGAGGACTGTCATAGGTCCCGGGGCTAAGAAGCTTTCTGATTTACTTTGGTAATCCCAGCTGTAAGTCCCCTTGTGACTGTCAGTGTGCACTGCTGATGCTAAATAAGAGAACAGAGGGGTAAAAATGTAATTACTCTCAATCTTTATTTCGTTTGGAGGTAATTAGCAATGTAACATTACAATCTGGGGAGGATTTGTTTCTTTACGCCACCAATGCAAAATGAAGGACTATTTACTGTACATTTAAGGGCTTAGCAGCAGTGGCCGCTAACTATAACCAATTACACCTGATTAGCCATTTTGTGCGTGCATTATAAAAGCCGCTCGTACTGCTACAGAGCAAAATCTAATTACTGCAGGGTTTTTTTTGTGTAGATGTTTGTTTGGTTATTTTCTATTTTGAGAAGACAAACAAAGTAATGGAATAATACTTGGAGGATTTGTTTTCATTATCGTGATTAACTACCCGTGTTTCCAGCCAACGTGCATGCTAAGAGGTTCATGGTCATTTGGAAGAAGGAACATACTGTATCGTATAAAGAGCTCCTCTCCCCTGGAAGGGACAATCAGGCCCTGCATGTTGGAAATGATGATTGTGAGGCTGGGCTGAGCAGCATGCACTGCCGCGTCTGTGCTGCACGGTAGGGGAGGAGAAAAAAAAATGACTTTCATTAAATTACACTGGAGTTTATACATCAGTGGTGATAAGCACTCTAAAAGGCACAGCCATCACTCCAGCCGCAAGATTGAAGTTTCCCATCTCCCACAATATGAGAAAATAAATGAAATCTTCCATTTGTTTTCTGCAAATGCATATGTAAAAGTAAATGAGATCAGAGGGTATGGAACAGGCAGAGCGGCGAGTGCAGGGGTTCTCGTGAGGGATGTCAGCACGAGCAATGCAGGTGCGTGAGCAGGCTGCTCACCGCGACACAGCCGAGCTTAATAATGAGCGTTATTACAAAGAGCAGATGTTCGGCTCATAATCCCGCCTCTAATTTGATTAGCAAATTGTCAATACACAGCAAAGCTCTTTAGGGAGGCGAGATCGAGCTGCATCAAGCACTAATTTAGCTGCCTGGTAACCAACACAGCTTGTAGCAGCAGGGGCCACAGGGTCACACAGCAAATTTCGAGCAGATGTCATGCAGTGACGCTCGTGTCGTCCAAATACTACGAGAGAGGTGTCGTCACCTCTGCTCGGCATGCAGAGCCACGCTGGGAGCGAGCAGCCGCCGCCCCCTGGATGCAGCGACGGTCCCGACGAGGAGGACGCTGCCGTGCTGCGAGTTGCTGGTCCCGGGGAGAAGTTTTAACCAATTAAATGAAATTGACTTTGCTGTGGTGTGCTTGTCAGTAAACACAACTTGCATTGGATCTTCATCAACACTAATTGCACTTCAAAGAGGCCAAAAGAGTGAAGGATGTGGCGTGACAGCTCAGGACACGGGGCTGTAGGCGGGTTTCCAAGATGTAGTCGAGGGGAGCGAAATAAACTAAAAAAAGCGTGGTGTTTAAAAATCCCGTTTCACACTCACTCACGTTCGTCACCAGAGAGAAAAAGGTGCTTATCTGAAAGGCTCCAAGTGGTTGAAGCAATTTTAACAAACCAGCCTTTGGAATAATAAAATTACAAAATTTGATCGCACTTGGCTTCCAGTCGGACATAGTGAATTTCAGGCGTCTCAATTACGATCCCAAGCTGTGCAAAATTGGAGATTGATGGTTGTTTCCAAAAGCTTTATGACTCAGCTTTGCAGTTTGAAGGGACGACAACAGGATTCTCTCCGTGTCAGGAAAACACAGTTTCCGCTCCAAGTTTGTTGCTCCCATAGTCGCTCCACATAAACCACGTCTGCCCGGAGAAGGCTGAGTGGAATTGATAGAGCCGAGGGTATTTATCGGAGGAGATTCACGACCTGCCATCTGCGGATCACTTTTCAGGGTGAGGGTGTTGTCACTTGGGTCGGACCAGGCTCCTTTAATTTACACTGCATCAGCGCGCTGGGCTGCAGAAGAGAAACGTTACCAATATTCCTGATGTGTTGTAAATCCTAAAAAAGGTCCCGAAGAATGCGATCCCAAGTCCTTCAGGGCCACGGACAAGGACAAAAAACGAATTCCAGACTGAACTTTTGTAGATGAAGAAGTTGGACCTTTCAAACAGCTATATTTCATTCAGGAGAACGATTGTATTAGAACACTAGAAGTAGAGCTCTTACCTCTGTCCTCTAAAATGGGTTCTTCCTTGACTCATTCAATGAAACACTAATGACAACATACCCCTCAAGGCAGAAGTGAAAATTAGAAACGATGAACCAGAGGAATTGGATTTGGTGTTGAGACCCTGGTAGGAGGTACAGCACCATGGAAGTGGACCTTTGACTTAGGTGCTTCATGAAGGAGACTTCTCCAGACACTGGTGGTGATGATGATGATGAGGGATGAAGCACGGAGCTGGGACTTTTCACGATGAGCTTCTAGTTGGATGGTGGGAGAATACTTTTACCTTCAGCAGCTTATAAGGTATTGGCTGAAGGAAAGAATGAGCTTGTGGAGCAGGAACTGCGCTTGTGACTTCTGAGGCTTGTACAAGAAGACTGACTTTACACTCTTTAGAAAAAGATCCCATCAAGCGTAGCTGCAATTACTTATATTATAATAATATTAACAATAGCACGTAAATGTGCCGGTCGACCTTCAGTCACTCAGTGTGACAGGTGTAAATACAGAGAATAAAAATCTGAGAAGTTGGTGAAGTTATTAAACAAAGTGCCGGAGTAATCTTTGCTTGAAAAGTCACTGCAGGAGTCTTATCAACATCCTTTTCATTTATTTATCATTTCCTGTATGAGCTTAGCTCACCTCTGGAATACTCTGATATAAGTGAAGATGAGTTGACCGGGTATTTGATTATGTGCAGCACAAAGGGTCATGTGATCCCTAACAAGGGCATCATGCTGAGAGATAAGAATCTTTGTGTCTGAACTTACAGTTTTACAAGTTAATGTGTGGAATGACTTTGCTGCGGCTGACAGCTCAGATCCATAATGAGGATTCAGCTTTGTTCTGATTGATGCACCGCGACTCTGAATCAAACAATCGCAGATCAAATGGCTGATGTTGTTTGGGAGGTGGCAGGAAAAAAAGCTGTTTGTGTTCGAGTCATTTAACAAGCAATTAGTCATAAAGCTTAAGCCTTGAGCACAATTCAAATGGACTAAATGAGAGCTCGTATTCCTCCTGCATTTTAAAAACACCCTGACGAACTTCTGAGGCGTTTATTTTCACGCCGGAATATGAAAAGACTTGATCCTCCCACAGGAGCAGAGTGGTCTTCATCGGTGGTTTGTGCACCTGCATGGTTGTCAGGTCTGTTTGGAGGAAGGTTGTTGCTCTGCATACAAGACCCTCATCACCGAGCCCCTGATTCAATTTCTATTTCAGAATCATCTCCGAGTGAGGATTACGTGTCACGGCTGTCGGACCAATTTGCAACTTTCTAAAAACAGAAGCAACGCTGAGGTGAGGGAGACAAATATCTCCGCTCGACTCCTGCAGCTGCTGCTCATCACGACCCAACACCAACACGAGAGCACTACAGTTAAAATTAGTTATGTGTTACATGAACATGCAAAAGAAATGAGTTTCCCAATTTGATCAAATTTCCTGTTTCAGTAAAATTGCTGAAAAAGTGGCAGCGACCAGAACAAATTACATTTTAAGTTGATCCTCTTTCATAGGACTTGACATTTGTGTCCGCAGCAGGAACATATCATACCGAACACATCGTAACCACCTCATCGGCCTCTCCATCATCCCCGTGCTTCTCCTTTAACAGCACCTGACAGTTGTGTATCCGAGCCTCGGGTACAGAAGCAGCAGCAGCAGCAGCAGCAGCGAGAGAGAGAGAGAGAGCCTCTGTAAATACCTCACCATGAAAAGCATGCAGCAGCAGCAGCCACCAGGAGCTTTTCAAAGCTACTGCATGAATACAGATGATGGTGATGATGACGATAATGGTGATTGCTGTTATTATAAACTTGCATTTTTTCTCAGCAAACAAACGCTCTGAAGGATTCAGGAGAAGCCGGCGGTGGCGCTGCACTTGATTCTATTCGAGTGTGATTCAAAGCTGCACCGTGATTGCGAGGCCAAACACGCTGGTGGAGGAGGAGGAAGGGAGGGGGGGGGGGGTGGCAACCTTGGTGTGTAATGTGCAGTAATTTTACAGCCCCCCCACCTCCTGCACGAGATCTCAGTGCTTTCATTAAAATAGCTGCCATTTTCATCACAACAGATGCCCCTGCACTCAGCATATGTGCGAGGGCATAAATCCAGATTACCTGCTTCTTGTGTCGCTTCTCTCGCCATCTGCTGTGATTTAAGCAGCGGGCAACACTTGGGTCTTTCCACAGCTCCTCCTCCCCAGCGAACGAGAAGGAAGGCGACGGCTCAGAAATCACTTGGCCACTTCAGCCACTTAACAAAAAGAGCAAAACACAATGAATGACTTGATTTGTATTATTTATTTTTGCAATAATTCTCAATATTTGGCCCCAGTTAATGTGTAATATCATCATTGATCCAAGGGGAATTTGATGATGTTGTGTTGTATTTATTTCAGTGCGCTGGTATAGGATGGTAGTTGGGTCTATATACAGTGGACGGCTCTGCTGTGAATCAAGCAGGGGACGTTTTATGTGTTGGAACAGTATTTCAAACGTTTATTGTTCGGTGTAATAATGATATATGGAAGGTGCAGAGACGCTCAGTGGGGTTAAGGTGAGACACGGCAGGGAGTCTCCTCCAGGATGATATTGTTTTACTTCATTTGAGAAAAGTGTTGAGGGTATAATTGTATAAAAATTAATGATCAAAGATGTGAAGCACGATATAACTTTACATTTTTATTTTATTTTATATACTTAAATAGACTGGAACTCAGTAGAGCACATTACTCCGCCATCTAAATGTATTCATCTAAATCCTGATTTCTTTTAAATTAGATCTAAACCACAATTTGTTTCATGAAGATCCCTGATTTATTTTCTGTAACGAAAATACAGAATAAATGATGTCAAAGGAAGTGGATCCTGAATCCGCCGTTGATATGGAAACACAACAGTGTTGAATGGGTTCTCTCCAGTTTCTTGGAAATCCGTCCAATAGCTTTTGCATAATCCAGTTAACTAGCAAACGGACAAAAACATTGTTTCCTTCTAGGTGGACGTAATCATGTCCATGACCTTGTCTTCAATCATATCTCTCAACCTGGAATCTTTTGAAGGATGAAAAGCCAATTTAACAGACAGCTGCTGGAGTGCCTGTGTTTTAATTCTCCCGACTGTAAACTGTGTCTGATGACGAGCCAGTGAAATCAAAAAGAAAAAAACAATGGCTCCGTATCAAACGGCCTGGAACGCTGGCTCCACGCAGACATGTTGGGATCTCAGCTTCTGTCTCTCCTGGAGACATCACCAGTCCCCAGCTGAGGACTTTCTTTTCTAGTTGGTGAGTCTCTGATGGACGAACGACAAAACCTGATGTGCGATTGTGAGAGAGAATCAAAAAAGTTTTTTGAATGTCAGCTGGAACATCAATACACCTTCGCCCCTCCAAAAAGAAAGAGATCTAATTCGGTCGGTCCAGCTCTCTCTGCTCAGTGCAGCTCCGCGGATTTGGAAGCGTTTGTGTTTCTCGTTTGCCTGTGGGTCATACTTGACACCAGAATTTTATTAAGATTCATACAGCTAATCAACACACTCTCACTTTTAGAGGGGAGGGGAGACGCTTCTCTGTTGCGGCTCCACTTTGTGATTTAGCTTGATGAGATTGGTTTGTTTTCTATTAGATTTCAGGCAGCTCACCAATGAACAAACTCACTTATTCATATTTAACAGGTTTTAACCAAAGCGGAGGTGCTCGATCATTGTCAGGCCACTTCTGTGTCTAGAAACTCTGCCACCTACAGGCAAAGATAATACAAGATGCTTCAATAACAACATTTGTGCCAGTAATGACGGTCACTGTGCTTTTTGTCTGTTAAGTAACTGCTTCAGTGCCTGTTCTAAACTTGGATGTTTGGAATGGGCTGTCTGCTGGTGAAGCTGCTCGGAGGCTTCCCTCTGACACTGTAAAGGTGACCTGCAGTAATCGAGCTGCACAAAGAGCCGTTCACCTGTTTTATCAAAGTTTGGTGAAGCTCGACTCGACGATCTCTGAACTGGAGAATCAGTTGTCGTGAGCAAGCTCTTCCAGTTGCTAAGTTCGACACTGCACTTCCTGGGGAACTTGGGAATACACAGACCGAGTGTGAAGCCGATAAGATGAACGCTTGTGGAGATATGCAAACCACAAACACTTTCTCTGACATAGTGAATTAGACCTTGCATACATCCTTATGGTGATGGTATGATATAATGTAATTTAAAGGTTCATAAGGATTAAGGCGAAGCATCTACCGCAGTGGGTCGCACAGGTTTGGCCTCAGACTTGGTATTTCTGAAACGCTGGAACTGCCGCTCCTGTATCTTTACATCCTGGCTTGGTGCAGCTTTAATTTAGAATCCCAGAGTTTAGTATAAAACTGTCAGCAGCATTTCCCCGAGCCAGGAGGTGTTCTGGATCTGCCAGGGCCCATTGAGGATATGGCACTTTTTCAATGCAGCGCAGGCTGGGGGAGCTCCTGACACCTTGGTAACCCTGGGCACCGTGATGGAGCAGCTCGCCGTGCCAGGTGGACATGCTCATTGTCCGGCTGCCTTATCTCTTCAGGGCCATTCCCGCTGAAGATCACTTGGACCGACAGAGCACGGGAATAGGCATTCCTGCAGAAATGTCTGGAACAGGCGAAGCCTCGGGGAGATTGTTGGCGATGCAAGCGGGCAAAATTTAAGGTGTCTGCACTAAATGCTGTCGGGAGGATTCTAAACTGTGCAACTGAGATTCAAAATCTACTTTATTAATTAGCTCAGCCTGGATGTTTAAAGGAGGCTTCACTGGTAGGTATTTCTAAATGGAGGCTCTCAGCCACGTCCTCTCACGCGCTTCCTGCTCTAATGTATAGTGGTCATGGAACAACTTAAAGCTCCCTTGGGACTGGATCGATGAGACGGCCCGTTTGTGTCCTAACGCATTATATTTGACAAGTGATTCCATATCTCAGGATGGATGGGTATAGGGTGACCCAAGCAGATTGTAGTTTGATGGACGGCAAAATCAGGAAATAAACATTTGTTTATACTTTTATTTTATTGTATTTATTGTATTTCATTGCTGCTTATTAGTACCTCAGTACTTAGTTTCATTCCCTCTCATGTACCTCATGTTTTGCAATATTGTAAATCTTCTTGAACATTGAATTATCTAACACGGTGACAGGACCAGCAGTCGGTCAGAGATACTATCCTGTAACCAGCAGATTACACGTTAACCCTTTGCACCCGTTTAATCTGTGTCGTGCTTGGGATAGTGGGAAAAAAGATTTCAGCGCCGTGGAGATTTATAGAAAAAAGATGTGTTCGGGATTATTTATGAAAGAGCGACCTTCCCATGTTTGTATTCCCAGGTTGAGAAAGGAGGGATTAGCCAGGTATTAACATAAAGCTGGTGAAAGTGCATGGTCCTACACACGCTGCATGTTCTTTTTTTTTTTACACAACAACCCCGCTGCTGCTGCTCATGTGGGACTTTACCATCACTGCTACTGGCAATAACACCGGACGCTGAAGTCAACACTCTCCGCCTCTGTGCCTGGAATGAGAATTTTATTGCACATTATACAGTTTAATGAGGTAAGAGATTAAGATGTTGCCCTCAGACTGCAAGGGCTATATTAGCACATTGGATTCACTATGACTCCGCTCGGCTGCTGCCTCTCGTGGTATTGTTTGGGCTGAGAGTGATGGAGCGGCCGGTGATTAACTCCACAAATCTCCAATTTGATGTAATGCAATCTACTCGTGCAATTTGGAGATATTAGATGTGGGTTTCTCACTGTGTCCAGACAGTGTTTATTTGATTTAAGGCAGATGTAACTATACTACAATGATGTGCTGCGGGCACTTCCTAAAGAATCTGTATTTACGTAGTGCTGTAAAGAGGTTTCTGCCAAAAAGACATACCCCTTAAAAGTAAAAGCATTTTATTTATGACCTTCATATATTTAAATCTAAAGCGTTTGTCTTGAATTAAAGTTAAATACTTTAGGTGTAATCAAATCAGATTGTTGTACAGTTTATCATCAGGATGTTTTTCTGCAACAGCCATTTGATCTCGTTACTTAACCGTGGGTGTCACAGGATTAACTGACTGAAGTCGTAAGGATTGTGACATTAACAACAACACACTTTTTATTATTTCAAAATGTACGATTAATTTATGACCTTTAGATTTTTTTCAATTAAATTTCAAATGCCTTATTATTTTATATTTCCGTACTTTAAATTTAGATCTCGCAACAAAAGAGATGCCGATTATTTTGAAGTAGGAGTTTTCATACCTGTACCGCATCCTGTTATCATTTGTCCTGAGAGTCGAAAGCCGCCTCTAGCAGAGCTGAGTGGAGAGGAGGATTTATTTCAGCTCCCATATTAACCTGTGAGGTAAAGGCCTCTGCCTCCTCAGGTCAGGATGCTGCCCATTGTCTGTGTTGCATCACATCGCTGCAGGGCTGCTATGGGTGGGCAGTATTGATTGTGCTGGCTGTAAAGGAAACTAGCATGGGAGCTCACAACCTAGATGCTGTAATTCTCCCGTCTTGATCTGGATGCTGTCCTGAGAGAGCCTCTGGTTTTTAACTGTGATGTCTAGAGGCCTGAATTTCTTGGAGCAGGGGGGGGCAGCATTGCCCTCTCCTCCTCGGGCCCTTATCCCTGATGTGTGGTTCTCTGCTCTTTCTGACACAGTGAGAAGTGACCTTATAGCTTTCTTGGAATCAGCGTGTTAAAGAACAGCTCTCTTTTGATCAGAGGGGGCTGTGAACCTGACTGGCCTCAAACTCCTGCATCGATTACATGCTATTAAAAGTTTTACGGCCTTTGCGAGTTGGGCTCTTAGGTTAAGATATACAGACGTCTCCAAAGGTCAACTGGAGATGTAAAGGTTTGCAATGAACCCTTTCAGGATATCCATAAACCTACTGGTGGATCCAGCCCACTTTCAGGGAGTTGACGTACAAACGCTTCGTGTCAGGGTGGGTGAGGAGCTTATCCCACCTCCACGCTGCAGCACGCCGGCTGGAGGCCATATTTAGCAGCAGACGCTGACTTGCTTGGCCTCTGCCAGCGAGACACACAAGCTGGATTACCTGGTGATACGCCCCTGATTCTCTAATGCCAGATCTGTCTCGCACAGATTAGCGCAGAGGAAATCAACCGGATGCGAGGCCCAAGAGTGACACGTCTTAACTGCACCACCACCACCTCTCTGTTTGTCCGGGTCCTTTTCTTCAACCACTGAAACTAGCTCCTAGTAAATAGCTGCTGGAGCCAGTAGCTTTTAAAATATTCATCAAGCTATTTCCAGCTTCTCCAAACATTGCTCTCATTAGATAATGATTTTTTCCCCACGAGCAGAGGAAAGAAGGAGGAGGTTGTTTGTTGGGTTTCGCCAGAACAAAAGCACAAGAAATGTCATTTTCACATGGTTGCTTCAGCTGGTTTGATCCATACATGGACAGTTTAAGTAGGTTTAAAAGTGAGTCCACAAAATGTATATTATCCATGTGAAGTTTGCATGTTCTCCCCATGTTTTCTGCATCTACTCTGGCTTCCTCCCACAGTCCAAAGACATGCAGGTATGGTTGTTTGCCCTGTGATAGGCTGGCAACCTGTCCAGGATGTACACTTGCCTCTTGCCCACTGGGTGCATGGATGGATGCTGTTAATTGTGAATCTCAGAAACAGTTGTAGCACCAAGTTATAACTTCTATAACCTCACTACAGTGATATTGAAGCATTATATCTTGTTATATAGATAAAAGATGGCAGGTTACATACAGTACGACAGACCTTTTATTCCACTCTCTGCTGCAGACTGTCCACCACACATAACATGCACATGCAGAAGCTGACATATACTAATTTGAATAAAGCTCGTGATCTGAGCGTGATCAGTCAGATGTTTACAGTTTCCCTCTAATGATTAAACACATCAGTTCGTTTTTTTCTGGCGCTTTGTCTTCCACTGCAAAGGAATAAAAAAATGAGCAGCTGTCAAGCCCAGCGCTCATTTATGATCTGTCATTTATGTTAACACCCGGCAGATGTCGGGTCAGACCATTATCATGATAGTGTGTTGATGAATATGAAAAAATATATATTTTAAACACATTTATAAAGAATAGTATTTAAAGCTGGTGAGTCACGGTACTGCACATTATCGAAGAAAAAACTGCACCTGATACTGGAAAAACTCCACCTTAGATATAATACTTAATATTCTGATCATTAAGACTTTGGTTATCTCGTCCTGAAACATTTCCCCAGATGCGCCTGAGTCACAGACAATGTGCCGCATTGGCCAAACTTCTGGTTTTGCTTGTGTATGTAATGCATGTTCCACGAATTCAGAGTGTACGTCAGTGTTATAGAACATAATGAGCGCTGCCTGCTGAGGAACACACTGTGTGGGAGACTAGAAGCTGAAGCAGGACCCGCATACAGATCAAGAGGCTTGCAACATTTGAGAACAGTCTCACTTCTCAGTGGGAGAGCGTCTTGTTGTTCGCAGATTATGGAGCCTCGCTCTCAAAGGGAAAATATAGGGCCAAAGCTGCCGTATAACAGGGAGTATATAGGATTCTGTCTGTGCAGTTACACTATAGATTCAAACCCAACCCCAGTAAAAAATATATACATACTTAAGGGTTCAAATTAGTACTTTTATTCCAATAATAAAGACAAGGTTAGTGTTGTGGAGCAGCCGTGGATAAAGGCGACAAGTCCTCCAACCTGGATGAACGTGTAAATCTAAAACCTCTGGCTTAACGAAGCTTGGTCACCATAGTAACAACAATAAACACACAGGGTTGGTAATCCAGTACATCCCGACCCCCAACTGCTCGATGCCAACTTTACTTTACGTGACTCTCTCTCGCTAACTTCTGGCTGTTCTCTCTGCTCATTCGACGTGGTGATTCCTCCTGGTTTTTAGCTGTAACTCATGACTTTGTTACGTTCACGCTATGAGCACATACTAAGCACAAGGTCAGAGAGCACAGCTGGTCTTCACGCTGCAGGTTCCGTGGGGTTCGTTCAACCAACATTTGGGCCGTAACCCCAGGGACCAGCCAGCTGTCACACAAACTGCTGTATCATACTGGCACTGCAGGTCTGGTGAGTGGTGTGGATTGTCAAGATGGTGCGACGTGTTTGTGGAGGAGCGGAGACGGTTGTTTACCTGTAATTGGAGGGCAAATCACTGTGTGTGACCTCTGAACTTCAGACATCCACACTATTCTCTTCCAGCATTAGCGATGAGGTTTATTATTTTGCAGGGGAATTAGTTTTTATTATCAAATCTGCCTGCGAATCAGAAATGATTGCATCTGCAGCCAAAAACTCCTGCGTCACAATCTGCAGTTTTTCTCTTTGTCAACGACTTTTTAGATCAATGCTCTAATGAGCACAATCATTTGCATTTCCAGGTTTTGAATGTACTTCCTTCCGCAACCAGATTAATCACCAGGACCTTATTTAGTATAAACCGCTGTGAGTAAATAGGAGAATAAACTTCTGTTCCCATGTATTTTCTTTATTTTTCTGTCTCAGGGTTGTGCTTGTGGGTTGTGCAGGTGATGAAACCTGTCGCCGCAGGTAGGCAAGTAAAAGAAGCACCCGAAACAAATCGTTTACAAGCAGGAGGCAGTTTTTCTGCTGGTTACTCAGTAGTTTGAGTTTGTTGGAGTTCAAAATGAGGCAGGTCGGTCTAATGTGAACATTTCATTGAGGCAGAGCTGCTTTGTTGGCAGAATTAATCTAATTAGTCAAGTTTCTTATTCAGGAAATTTGAAAGTGGAGCCTCTCATAAACACTGATTAGAATATTTAAAACTATATTCATACAAAAGTTAGGTTAGCCCCAAAAATAATGTTTTTTGACATTACTCAGCAAGAACATTGTGTTTCCAGGTGTTGCTTTGTTTAGTGTTTCTTTGACTGCTGAGAGTATTGAGTGATTTTCTCTGTGTGATCATTTTCCGTCCCCACCTGCGTCCCTCTGGTCTCAGAGTCCAAGACAATTTGAGTGACACAGGTGTCTGTACGATGCCTCCTCTTTACGCGAATGACATCTGACATTGTTGGTTTCCACTCAGCAGTTACGAATGTCAGACATTTAGGTGGTGTTGCTGCAGAAAAACACGCTTGTCACTTCATGTTTTATCAAATGCTCCGGACTCAGCATAATGAGAGAGAAGCTCTTAAAGCCACTGCCAACATCGAGCTTGTGCCCGTCCCAGCGACGCCTTTAAACCAAACTCTGTTTAACCATCTGAGAGGGTGTAAAGGACATTGAAAATGACCCTGAGGTCTTTTATCGTTCATATAGTTCTGTTGCTGAGTGTGTGACACAAGCTGAAGGGGGAGCTGACTGGGACTTCAGCGGTAAAAGGACATTATTCTAATTGCTCCCTTGAATGTTACATTCGCCCCATGTGTCCCTGCAATTCTAAGAAGAGATTGCAATTCCATCCGTCACTAAATGTTACCTTCATTTTTTTGTGGTACGTAACAGCCGCTAAAAGCCTCAGAGTGCTTATTTTGCTGTGGGTTATCGTCTTCAATGTACCGAGCTGCATTTTCCAACACCTTAAAGAAAGTACATAACATTTGACTCAGACGTTTGGTGTAATACTGTGGAGAAACTGTCTATATCTGCCATCCCGGTTTGAAATCAGTACATTTCTGCATTTCGTAGCGATAAACTACGTTCCCAGTGTATACAGGTGCAATATAACATCTAATTCGCCAATCTCATATTTCTATCAAGCGAGGTTAAGGGGAAAAAATTGTAGTCCGGTGAAGCTGAACTGCAGCCGGAGCCCGTGGCAAACACTGTCTGCTGGAGAGTGGAACCTCTTGACCCGTGACTTTCCACAAAGTCCATCTATAAATATTTCTGCACCTTTTTCCTCATGTATGTCCCTGAAGAACCTTCTGTCTCCCTACTGAGCGTCTAACAGATGTGTAAACACATTTAAGGATCTTGCTCTATCTGCCCCTGCGCCCTCGCATGCACGGTCAATCATAAAATATGGTTTACACTGAATACCGTTGGGTGTTTGTTTGAGTTGAGCAACCGTGTGCGTATTTGATACAAGTGTGATTGAGAAGCAGATATAGAGGGATAAAGGATGAGGTGGAAAGCAACAGGATTAGAAACCCAGTGGCTGTGTCCCATTCAAAGGCTGCATTCAAAAGTTGGATCCTTCTCTGTTCAGGTAGCTGAGGTGCAGTGAGTGCATCTGCCCAAAGAAGCTAAAGATGCAATGTTAAGAGCTGGTAACGTAAATAGGACAAATCCTGTGAAAACCAGACTGTCTCATTTGTGCAGACTAATTAAACTGGGTTTGCTTTTTGACCCAGTTTCCAAGATGGACCAAATGTCGGGTTTGTTGTGATTCATTTGTCGTGCAGTGAGCAGGGGGTCGCTGGGAGTGACTAAGTGATCCTGACTGTGGTCGGCCATCTTTCGGCTCTGGTACAACTAAAGCAGAATCAGGAACTGGCAACATAAATTATCATGTGGTAAGAAAACATGGAGGCCAGGACAATAGCCTGTCTGGTTCATACGTGTATGAGCAGCCAGGTTGGTCCATAGTTGGAATTTCACATTTCTAAAACTGCACAGTGTTTCCACAGGGATAGAGAATCCTAAACAAAGTTGGCCCCTTCATGTTCAGACGAGTCTTTCTCTGCGTGAAGCTGTAAAAGATGAATCACGACCATCTGAGCTGCGCTTACTTTTTATTGTGTACGTTTATGTAACATGTTATTTGTCTGTGTACCAGAGCCACAGTAACAGGTGATGAATAACTCCATCTCCCTGGTTCACTGTGCATCCTTGGCTGAGCCCTGTAAAAGTAATTGTCAGTCAGTAAATCTGTCACCTTCATCTCTTCAACTGGGTGGAAATTTACGACAGGATTCCGACGGGTGATTTCAGTTCGACTGTCCTCTCAAGCTCATGAGCGAAAGCGTGTGTTGATTGCTCGTTTGGTCTTTTCCTGAACGTGGTTATTGTCTAACGAAGGAAGCATCCTCCTGAGCGAGCCACGACACATGCAGTAGATATGTGAGTGTGTGGGGGGGGGTTACCTCTCAGGCATGTGCATTTCGACATGGAGGAGTCATGCAGTCACGGATACACCCACGTCCGCCGGCTCTCCCTCGATGCTGTTGACCCAAGCCCTAACTTCTACCTTCTTAATGCATCAGATGCTAACCATCATACGCCATGCAGTCTCTCATCCAGCTATTATTATGGATGATTCAGTGCCTTGTGGTCGCTGTGCCTGCCATCGTATTAAAGCCCCGACTTGGATTTCATCCGCAGCTGCATTGCTCAGACCCAGCATTGATCACATCAATGATTCAACGGGCAAAGTGAGTCACAAGCAGCCACGGAATGACAATAATAATAAACAAGCACACTATCATTAATAGTATTTAAATTCAGGCAGCTGTTTTATTTCTATTTTGACGCTGGATGCCAAGTGGATCCTTTCAGAGGCCAGATGGGGTTTTGTGCCGTTTGCTGGAACTGTGACTTCCAAGGAAAGTGACTGAGTCCTCTGCACAAACAGCAAGTTTGTCCAATTCCATCATTGCTCCGATAACTACTGCACCGTGTCAACAGTCCTCCAGTAGCTCAGGGAAGTTCTTGAGTGTTTTTTTGAAGGTGACTGACCTAAAAAACGAAAAAAAACACTCTAGACCCACTTTATTTGAGATGATGGGGGTGTAACGGAGCTCCACCTTCTTGACCTTTAAGAGCACAAAGCAGTCAATTGTACCGCACTGTGAAACAAATACTTTTATTTATATTCCATATTTATTTAATACATAGAATATGGCGTGAAATATATATATATTTTTTTATACATTTCTAGTTTTAAAATTATTTGGATTGTGTGGTTTTCTTTTCTAAATATTTTTGAGCATGGTTAGAGGGAGCCTGTGTTTCCCAAGAATTGAACTGCCAGTAACTGCTCTATGTAATTGTTGTGCACATGACAAATAAAGTCTTGAAGAAAACCAGCAGCGCTCTGATTTGTAACACGTGTGAACATCCCGGGGCCGAGCTGTCGGGCTCATCCATGTTCAGTGGCTGTCCCACTGAGAGACTGTGGTTCAGTCTTCCACATGACCACAAACACTCATGTCGGACGTATGCGAGTCTCATTATGGTGCAAATCCACAGCACAGTTTATTGTTGTCTGGGTGACGGACAGTGGGGGGTCTTTGCTGTTAGTGGGAGGTTATATTTGTACATGAGAAGTTTCCTGTTCTTTGTGCATTCGCTGTGTTGTCAGTCTCCTGATGGCAGGCCCGCAGGTAGTGTTACCTCTCTGCAGTATATCAGGGTGGAGTTGAAATGGAATTGACTGTGTGGGAGTTTTATGTTGATTCAGTTTTTAGTCATTTATAACCTCATTGTTTGGGTTATTGATGTCATTTATATAGTTTTAATAATATCGCTGTTGCATTGTGTTTATTTGTCTTGTATAACCTTGATTTATACAACAGGGCTTTCAGCAGATTGATAGAGTAACAAAGACACAATAAAAACAGAATGAAGAATCATTAATAGAAGAGAAAACAGATAATAAAACGGGGACAAGCTCAGTGACGGCATCACAGTTGCAAATCCAGTCGATCAAACTCGCGTGTCAGTAAGATTGACTGTGTGAAACATCTATGATAATGCCGTATTTTGATCATTTTCGAAAAGTAAGCCTCTAAATTAATGTTAAACTTCCCTGAATTTGCTTCATTCCTGTAAAAGTCAGTGTCGTGTTTCCGCTCGTTCGGTCCCTGCGTGAAACAAACTCTGTGAGAGTCCTGATTGGTTTCAACGGGCCTGTAACTGAGATCCTTATGCATGGGAGGACAAAGATCCTCGGGGCGCTGCCAGAGGCAGAAGCACACAGCGGTGAAGAGTTTCCAACATTAACCTGCTAAACATGTATAGTTTGTGACATACCGTTATAATTTTATTATCTGCCTGCAAATGTGCCATTATTCATGTGGGCACGGCTGCGAGAAAGCCAAGTCGTGCACCTGCAATGTCAACCAAACATGCTTCACACCACAGTAACTGTCTAATGGTGTATATCACACCATGAAATGTTAAATAATTCATTCACAGCTACGTTTCCGTCTTGTCAAACAGAAAGTGTGACTGGGAAACAGGTATTTTCCGCCCACAAATCAATGGCAAAGGATTTTTTACAGAAACAACAATGTGACCTTTCATTCGTGAGTAAGAAAGTGAAAAACAACACCACGGCCGAACATGCATGTTTTTAAAAGTCAATAAAAATTCAGATTCTTCTCTCAGAGGTGTGTGATATTCAGACCCTTGAGGATGGACGTGCACTGAGCGATTTTTTGAAATGTTGGGCTTGAATTCCAGACGTAAATCGTCTGAGAAGGAAAGCCAAAGATTTATGTGTTCAAACTCTACGAACCCTCGGAATATGAGGTTTGCTTTCACAATGCTGTCTTCACCAAATGTTCCATTCTGTGTGTGGACGACATTTCTCTCTGGTCCGTCGGTCATGACAGGAGGAGGAGGAGGAAATATCGAACAGGCAGGAATGCGCTGACGCTGCAGCATGACCAACCTGGCCTCCGTGTCTTCTGTCCATGTTAATGCATCGAGTCGCCTGATCTCCTGTACGCGACAAACAATACATGACGAAGATGAACTCTGGTGCGACTCTAAAACTGGCTCATATTGTACAGTACATGTCCATCTTTACTTTGGTAACATTACTTGTAAATAATAATTTACGACAAATACGTGAACTGGTAGCTAGGAATGTCTGGTATGTGGACACCAAAACAAAAGAAGGACACCGGAACATGACACCTAAATGTTTAATTTGCCATTTCCCAATTTTGCTTTCCTCCACCAATCTGGAGTCTTTACAAATCTTTCCACTTGCAGGGCTTTTGGAACCCGGTCTCAGGGATTTACTCCCATTCAGTCACAAACGCATTAGTCAGATTGGCCCCTGGTAAGGACAGTGTCTTAATCCACTTTATTCAAAATGTGTTTGTTGGAGCTCAGCTCAGGGTTCAGTGTAACCCAGTAAAGTTCTCTCTTAAGGTGGGTGAACAGTTTCTTTGTGGGAACAGTTTAGGGACGACCCCTGCATGGAGCCAAGGCCATTAGGTTGGAGGAACACGATTGTCTGAAATGTCATTGAAAAGCCATTTTATTTCCCCGGATCTATCGTGCAGAAATAATGAAAAGACACAACTGTAACCATAGATCTGATTTCCCATTCCTGCAGTTTGTTAATGATCCCCACCTCGCTCGGCGTGCAGGTGTGTAGCAGGGACAGCCCCTAACTGCGGATGAAAATAACAGTGTCTTCAGTGTCAGTTCTTTACAGAGTCTCCGCTGATTGGAGCTTAGCAACATGTGGAAACCATCCTGCTGGTGGAGGTGAAGAAGGGAAAGGAGGACAAAGAGAAAAAACAGCATTCCAGGAATATGTGTTTTTCGCTTGCTGCTCAAAGACGCCCTCATCAAGGTTGTCATAGTGTTTCTGAGAATCCCACAGAGAAACCTTTGACCCCTTGGTTAAGCCTCAAGGTATGATGGGAATGCTGGACCACGACTTATTGTTCATCAGAGAGAATTTCAAGGTCACTATAAACCATCAATATTCTGCTTTTCCTCCCCTCATGTGTGCACACTGCTCAGTACTGTTGCTTTTTACACACCGACGCATATAAATAACTCATAATGCATCACTTATTTTGACTTCTGCAGACTGTCTGCGACTTTTTATTTATTGATTATTCATTGAAGTCATTTACAATGCAGAGCTGCTAAATATTCTCCGGCTCCAGCCTCTCAAAAGCGAAGATTTTTTTTATTTCCCTCATCTAATATGTCTTTGTAAATTGATTATCATTTTACTTACGGACAAAACAACCTATTTGAAAACACCATGTTGGACTCTGGGGAAATGTGTCGGCCATTTTTCATCCTTGTGTCCTGAAAATAATAGTTATTCTGTACTAAATGGTCTTTGGCCGCTCTGGTTGTGAAAGAAATGAATTACGTTCACTGGCAGTGTTTTGTTCTGAATCCAAAATGGTTTATTCTTCAAGCACACAACAACGTGGTGGGGAGTATTGTTGTATTAAATTAGTGATGCTTAATGTTTTCTAGTCTCCTTTTCTCACCATTTTCCGTCTGTTTGTGATGTGTTGATGCTCCGGAGCTTCTTCACAATTATCCCTCGTCATTAGTGAGTCGTCCTCAGACGCTTCTACAATTTACTGTCACTTTTTATTGTTTGTGTGCAGATATTTTAACAGTCTATGCTGCACAGCGGAGTTTGATAACACTGAATTCATCCTACCTGGTTTATCTGCAGTAAAGATTTTATAGCTTCATCACCGTTTTCACGTGTGGTTAATATACAAGTTTAAATTATTGACTTTAATGCTGTTATTTTTTCATGCATTGCCTGTCAGCTATTTCAGAGTATGTCATACAAATTCAGACAGTCCCAAATTCACAATCTTTCAAAATAAAAGCTCTGTAATTGAACTACACGGTGAAATAAAAACCAAATTCTAAAGATGATCTAGTGGCGATTTTCACCTGTGGTGTGACCCACTTGTCCACTGCTCTAGTTTATCTGAAGACATGTTCAACTCACTGTTCAACATTTATTCTAATCTTATTAACATTGAACATTTTGCACATCCAAATCTCACCAGTATCATCGCTGCACTTGCCCGAGCCACTAAGAATACAAATGCTGAGGGTGAAGTTGATAAATTGAATGGTTTGCAAGTTGTGTTCCACATACAGATGGACGTTTGTGGAATTTGTAGATTTTATAGACAGAATCAACAGACACAACAAGTATTAATAAAATATAGTAGTTGCAGTCAGAGTTCAAAACAATGAGCAGTTGATTTACAAGAGCTTCCTTTACTTTGATGTGAGTAGAAACATCTTGACCCACTTCTGTAATTGTAGCTCCTGTTTTTCATCAGCTCTATTGCCCATTAAGAATTAAACCTCTCGACACCGTCTCTCTGCTCACACCATTGGAAGTATTAACTGTGTTTTCCTTTTTGTCCGTTTTTTTAAACTGCCACATTTCCAAATGCACAGCTAATGTCACGTCAGGTGTGATTTGCAGTCACGGTGAGCGTCTCTCATGGTTTTGTCACTTCCATTGTGTGTAAATAAGCTTCATGTCAACTTCCCCCTCGTGTACAACAGATTGAGTGTTGACATTTCCCCCTCCCCTCGCCCTGCACCGCTGCTGTTTGGACTGTGAATCACATCCTGGTATTTCATAATTAATGAGAATATGAAGTTTTCTATTTCAAACCAATATACACTTCTCAAAAAGGGTAACGACTGCACGAAGCATTGTGCATGAGACACACAATCGGGCTTCGAGAGGCTGCATATTCTTCTGCAGGGCGCCTGATGCATTCTAACGAGGGAACAACGTGAGTTCAGAGTCGGCAGCGAAAGCAACTATTTGTTTGATTCCTGTGCAGCAATTTGTTTTGGCTGGGTAAGTGCTCGGGGATAACAGTACTCACAGTAGTCTCCGCAGAGGGAGGAGTGGTATATGGATTTTTAATGGCAGGGGGGCGCGGTGTAACCTTGATGCTCATCAACCAAATAAATTAGATGTGTGTTGCGGGAGGCAAACAAACTCCCAGTCCAACCCGGCTGATACCAGTCTCCCAGCGCCAGCGGACCCCAATGCCGCCGCCATTTGTCTGTGTCCACGGCCAGTTCCCGTGCACACACCCACCCAAACCAGCAGCTTGAAATGAGATTCAGTCAAGTGCATAATCCCTCAGTTCTGCTTAGAGGTGATTAATTGGCCAAATGTCTCTTATACATGGAGGGTCCATAGAACCAGTTGGCGCCGTTTAAAAACGTAAAAAGGGGAAAACACCCACACTGGATACGTGGTACACCACAAAAACCTCCTCCCGGTTGTTAATCGCTTTCAACCTCGTCCACAGAACACATTGTAATCTCAGGGTATCGTTAAAGGCTCTTCAGCAATTAGCCCCCCCGGGCAAAATGATTTACTGACCTGTCATTAAAAACCCGTCAACGGAAACGGACATCATGCAGAGAAATGGCCCGGTGGATCGATACCGGAGGAACCCTTCCAGCACTGTGCAGCTTGTTGTTGGGGAGAAGCATTTGTGTTAACAGAGCTTCACACTCAAACATGCAAGGGAGTTCTCCAGGCCCCTCTTTAATAAACCATCAGTGGGATCCGTGCATTTTTCACCATAACAACCTTTTCACGACTAGTTTACATTTTCCCAAATCATTGTGAACTTCATTGTGTGTGTTTTTATTTTATCTCTTCATGTGATTGGTGCAGTGGTTCGTCTATCTGCAGTATATAGGATGTTTCCAGTGTGACACACACGCGTTGGCTTGAAGAAATTGGATATCTCTGTTCTGAACATAGACAAACGGCCCGTGAATCACCTAAGTGCTGCTAACCACAGGCAAGAAATGACATTTGCACAGTGGCATAGGGAATAGTGCACGATGAACGGAGCTGCACGGTAACAGTGGATTCAGCAGGAACAGACTGCAGCAGTAACACACGCTGGGAAATTCTGGTTCATTCCAGCCACCGTTGTTCAAACTGTCAGATCGCTAATTTCAGAGACTATGCTTGTGAATGTAGCAGGTAGCAAACTACTGTGGTTTCAGGCCACCGTGGTCATCTGATGGGGTGGCACGGTGGCACGGTGGCACAGCACGGCAAAGAGGTTCCCTGGTTTGAACTCCAGCTCGCCCGAGGCCCTGAATGTTCTGTTTGCGTGGGGTTTTGTCCTGGTACTCTGGCTGCCCTGCGCAGTCCAGACGGATTGGGGTTAGGTTCATTGGAGACTTTGAATTGTCTCTATGTGTCTCAGCCCTAAAATAAGATGAGGACCTGTCCATGATGCTGCCTCTCGACCTGTATCAGCTGTGATTGGCTCCAACTCCCCCCGTGACGGGATGATATTACAGGATAATAGTAGAGGCTACAAAATGTTGGTCAAATATATGTTAGTTAGTTAGTAGTTTAATCTCTCTCTCTCTCTGTCTCTCTCTCTCTCTAGGTCTAGCAGTAGCGGCGCTGCAGCATCACTCACATGATCATGAAGCCACAGCCGCTCGGTGAGGTGCACGTCCAACACAGGTGAGGTAAGAGGTTCATCAATTTATCCCTGCTCCTATCATCGCTGGTGGAGTTCGCTGTTCACTTCGGGCCACAGGGAAATGCCCCGGTGCTCCCGACGGGCAGCTTGCCACCGGACACACTGAGGTTCATCAGTCAGCATTTGCCACAATAATCAGCCCAACCTCGCTCAGCCAAGGCTAACGCTGTTAATCCGGATTTAACGATGCTTTCCAAGGTGCTGGGAACAAATCTGAAAGCAGGCACTGGCAGGAAAACTCATTTTAGACATAAGAGACTCAAATGAAAACTGAACCTCAGACACTGTTCTAATCTTCAACACCAAAATATTGAATTAGATGATTTTGCCAAACTGATAATGTTGTAGTATAGTAAAGTATTGGCACATGATGCCTGTGGTAATTGGCTAAGGTATGGTAACCATTAGGCATGAAAATATGGTGATGATTTGAAAAACACAGCCACTAGTTGACCCTTAATATTTAGCAACATGCTAAACCCACAATGTACTAAATTGAATGGAAGTGAATTGGTTCCTTTGATTTCCTCCAGATGGGTGGAAACTTGACGTTGGGCACAAAACCAAGACACCAGCTTTTTTTTCCTGTAAAAGCCAGTTGTTCACCTGTAGCTCATTTCTGAGAAGGAATAAAATCCAGCATTAACATCTGGCAGTTCTATAAAATGTGAATCTCAGGGAGTGTTCTTCTGTTTTGGTTTTGCGTCGTTACTTTTTGTCTTTAACACACCGAGCACATCCGCTTTGAGGGGTTTTTGAAGCTGCGTCCCAACTCTGCATGGCAGCAGGAACCCGACCTGGATGATGTATGAAGCTGGAGGCAGAGTGCTGAGGAGCCCCTGACGTCTTTTAGACCGCTGCCTCTTCACGTCCAACCCCCCAACTCTCATCTTGTTGCTCGCCTCCGATGCCTAATCTGTCTCCTTAGCAAGCACACTTTAGTTTATAGACCTCCAACTCCCTCTCCTCCTCCCCTCGTCTATGACGCATCACCCTGCATTCTCTTCATGTCTCCTCTGCGGCCTAATTGATGGGTGAACACTAACAAGTTGCCCTCCCTCCATCTCTCCATCGTGTCCCGGTCCTGAAGGGCCTCTCTCCCTCACTCCCACGCTGCCCAGCGCTCCATCCTCCACCCCCACCAGCCCCTTTCACTGCTCTGTTCATTATTCATCAAGTTTCCCTTTGGATCCAGGGAGAGCAGAAGCATGGCTGAATAGGCAGACTCAACAGCTGGCCCCAGGGTACCTGAGCGATGGGAGTGTGTGTGTGTGTGTGTGTGGAAGGGAGGCAGAGGTGGAGAGAGAGCGAGTGACTGACTGACTAATTGATTGACAGAAACAAAAAGGGGGTGAAAAGGGAAAGAGTGAAAGTCAAGAAATAAGAGCGACCTGCCGAAGACGGGTTTCAAAACAAGGCAATTGGGCTCGGACGCTAGGAAACACGGAGCAGCCGAGCTGAGGCGTCGGATGCAGAAGGTGACTGTCTTGAAACCAAGAAAAAATAAATGTCAGAGGTTTAAAACACCACTTATATGTAAACAGAATAGCTTTAGTACATACTAGAGACTTTATAACCAATATTACACAACTACGATATTATATTTTCTGAATCAGGACACATTCAGCGTGCATTATTGTTTAAAATAACATGTGTGGTAGGAAAACCTGCAGCTTAACATCTGATTCAAGACAGCAGGTGATTGTCTGATCAGAATTATGTCTCAGGAATCTTATTTTTACAGCACATTTACTGGCCAATCAGAAACAAGTGTTTTCCTGGTCATGGTCCTTCCATCCATTATACATCATCTTATCCATCAGCAGTTGAGAGAAGTTGTGCAGGCTGGAACTTTACTGCAAGCTACACACTCCAAAGTGAAAGCAAACAATTTAAATGAAATATATATTTGGACCTAAAAACACTCTCAAAAGTAAATGGCACCAGAAACTTTTGCACAAATTTCAAACCTGCTTTTTCCAATTATCGATCCAATCATAACAAACCTCTGCTCTGTAGAGAAGTGGTTTCTCATCAGTCGGACACATATTGAATTGTAGCAGTTGGAATGTGCTGTATGCAACATCTGTCCGCTGCAAAATAGTTTATCCAGTCAAATCGAAGAGTAATCAGGGTAATTTCTTAAACATAATATTAAGAGTTTAACTAAAAGATGCTGTGGCAGAAGCAGCCTGAGTTAGTTAAATCATAGACTGTAGATAAACATGAAAGACATGATATTGCCTCCTTGTGGTCGGCTGCAGTATAGGTCGTAAAACTCAACTCCTCCATGTTAGCAGATGGGACATGGATCAAACTAAAAAGTCAAATTACACATCAAATAAATTTAACACAATGATGGTTTCCTATCCTTTTCTGATATGTTTGGTTATAATTAGTTATTTGAGGCTATAAAAACAGGGCGGAGTGTCATGATTGACAGGTCAGACTGGCTCATGATTGGTCGAGCGCTTGTGTTACGGGACCTTGAAGCTTATATGTCCAGCCAAGATGGCAGCAACTGTGTCTGATCAATTTTGGCTTGATTTTTGTATAATGGGAGGAAGCGAAGACGTGCTTACAATAAAAGGCATATTTTATTACATCGTTTTTTCCTCTTCATTCAGTCTGGTCTCACTAAATCACTTTGCTGTGGCTCATGTCGACACTCCTCTCTTATTGTGGCATGAAGGTGAACACGGAGCTGTTCAAAATAAGGTCTCGCACACACTGTGATATTGCTCGTCCTCGCCACAGTGTGATTGTGAGTCTGTGCTTTGGGTCCCCAGTCAGATTATGACCAGACAGTGAAAATCATTGAAATGCCCCAGGGGAACCGACCCTGTGACAGGCTGTCAGTGACACCAGATGTGTTCGACACTCGGGGAAGGAAAGTGTTTTTATAGATGCATACATGGCTGCAGATACAGTTTTGAATCTTAGAGGCCACTGCGAAACATTTTGGAAACAAACGACTCGGTGCATCATTTGCGCACCTCGACTGCGGACTCACCTTTATTTAAACTTAATATATAAAAGAAAAAAAAAAAAGCTTTCAGTTACTTATGATTATGAGAACAAATCCCAATGAGAAACCATATCCACGTTTGCGCCCCTGTGTCCTCTGTCTTTAGAAATGTAAATCTGAGTATTAGGTTTGACCTCGTGAACTTAGAACACATGTTCAAATCTCCCAAAAAGCTCAAACTACTTTGCATAAATGATCTTTAGAGCTTTACTCGTGCAGGGAAGGGCCACACGAGTAAATTTAACTTTGTGAATCTTCATATTATTTTTCCCCTGGATCCTGCTGCTTAGATGTTGACCTCCCTCCTCTACCTCCTCTTAACTCAGCGGAGTAATTGGGAGCCGCACTTTGCTGATGGCGCTATTAAGATTGTGAAGGATGAAAGTAACGCTCAACTCTTCCTGACTCTCGACCAGTGAGATACCTCGTATTTAAAACACGAAAAAAGATTTGGTTGGAAGACTCACTCTGAATATTTCAATGGATTTGGAAACCAGAACTAGAAAAATAAATAACTGATGTCTCATACAGGTGTAGGCCTCCAGACATGTGAAACCACCAATCTGGGCTTCAATTATATTTGTTCCTCAAACACAAACTTCAAAATAAAGTAGCTGAGGCTCAACATTGCCCCTAGGTTTAGTTCCCTACATGTTATTAATGGTTTTAAATGAAATATTCATATCCTTAACCTTGACCCATGACCCACATGAGCTGATTACAGATACAAATGTTCAGAAAATGTCCAGACAATTGCTTCCGGACATTATCCAGACTTTACCTTTCAAATAAGAAGAACACAGCAGGAGATTGTTCACAACAACAGGAAAGTGAAGGGTGACATGTTGCTTGTGGTTAATTATTTGGTGGATTCTCACATGGCCCCACTACAAGACTCCACAAGACTACAAGAAAACAGCGACATCTTGAAATCACTATTCATATTGAACTGTGTGTTTTTAAAACTAAAAAGTGTTGAATATTCCCATATTTGACGCTCATGATTCAGGACAAAAAAAAAAAAACTGAGTTTAACGCTCAAGGCTGAAAAAGTTTAACACATTTATTTCCAAGTTTTGTTGCTGAAATGAGAAACAGAAGAAAAAATTAGTGCAACATTTAGAGCAGTTTTAAGTCCCAACAGGCTCTCATGCTTGGATGAGTCAAACTTTTATGGCTAATTAAAGTTACATTCCTCTTGTTTTGAAGCACATTTCCTCTCCCTCTTGCAGAGCAGTTCTCTGCACAGTCACCGGTGCTCTGAATCCTACTGGGACAGTCAGGGAAGGTGTTTGTCTCTGAGAGAAAATGAGATGGGGATAACATATCGCTCCCTGATCCCTATCTTCTATAATCACGTGTTAACAGAGAAAGGCAGGAGCAGGAGGAGGAGAGGGAGATAATGGAGAGAAGGAGGTGGAGGTGGAGGGGAGGCACAGGGAGGCCGGTCCGGGCCGAGGATTGATGTGAGAACCGACCAATCCGCTGCCTGCCTCGGCCTGAGCCGCCGCAGTAGCCGGGCAGGATTGGAGGATGCTTCGGCAGGGAGAGATCCGCGCACACGCACTGCATGGGCTCGGCTCGTCCTGCCTGCCGCGCACACACACGCATACACACGCACTGGGGGGGAGGAAGGGGGTGAGTATCGGCTTCTCGGCGAGCAGCGCAGTCCAGCTCTGCCCCGGAGAGGATGACAGCGGCGGGAGGAGAGGAGTGAAAACAGGGACGATGGACCAGGAGCAAAAAGACGAGAGGATGAGGAACAAACTCAAACACGCGCACGCTTTTCGCCGTTGAATCTGCTGGCGCGTGAGGGCAGTGCGCGAGGACAGGTAAGACGGATGAGTAAGTTTGTTAAATGCATCATCCTGCAAGTTTTTTTTAATTTTTCGCCCGTGCGTAAGGATGGTCCGTGGCGCGGGCGTGTGCCACAGCCTTTTGATGGACTTGTGTTTGATGCAACTGGGAAACAAATAGGAGTCTCGTGCGCGTTTGCGTTTCAGCCTCGTGAACATTTGGCACCAGGGAGGCGAAGTAGAAGTGCGCGCACTTTCCCTCGGTCAGGTCTTTGGCTGCACGGAGCGCGTATTGGTTCCATTCGGGCTCCGGCGCGCCTCGCTCCTGTCTCCCGGGGGTGTCGGTGCCCACGGCGGCTCGGTGGAGTTGTGCACGACAGGCAGGGGCTGCTGGAGCAGAGTGGGAGTTGGGGGACTATCCGATTCCTGCGCTGCGTGTTGCCGCACCAGTGTAGCCAGACTGAAATTTACGCGCACTGCAGGAAACAGGAGTCCACTCATTGACTGCAGCCGAGCTTTTCTATCGCTGCACCAAAACGCACAGACGCGTTTTGAGTGAATGCCTCAGTCATTGCAATCTGTGAAATGCTTTGACAGTTGTGTGTGTGTGTGTGTGTGTGTCTGTGTGTGTGTTTGTGTGTTTGTGCCAAGATGCGTGAGCCAAGTGCCAGATGCTCAGCTGTCCCTGTTAATGTTGCTTTGATTGGCTTCTGGTGAGCACAGGGAGAGGGGGGGCTGAATGGCTGCCAGTCTCGAGCAGTGCGTTTGTTATTTTGCAAGGTGCTCACCTTCTCTGATGTGTTTGCAAAATGTTTAAGAGGAAGATGTCAAGTGTCATGTGACTCAGTGGCGTGTTGTTGGGCCACAGTGCGCGTGGGGAAGAACAAGCTGTGAACATTTCACAGAGAAGCTCCAGCAGGCTGCTGCTGCTGCTCTGGGCTGTGGCAGCGATGCAGTAAATGTTATTTACACGTATGATGGGAAAATCTGTGCTGAGGGAGAAGTTCGGATGTTTTTCTGTTTCCTTGAATTGGGGCCTGGGGAAGATATTGGTTCTATTCCTTTTGGTTTTAGAGATGTATCTGTGTATCAGTGGACAGCAAGAGGCGATGATCAGTTCATCCCTCACTTGTTTCCTTTGGGTAGCCTCACGTCCATCACATTGTTCCATAAGAAACAGAGGGTATTAGATTACAAGGGGGAAATCCCCAAATGTTCACAGATGCACATATTTGATATTTTCCCCTTTGATTTATTACCTTGAATGATTCATCAACTGTTCAGGCAACGGTTGGTTAGTTCCACCACTCGTCTGAACACCAGGAAATGAAGTGACAGACAATATGTAACAAGCATAACAGGCCGACGGGCAGGCCCCTCTGCTGAAAACCCATCACGTCAATCTTCCCCCACGTACGAGCCATTTACCAGACGCTTTCCCTCGCATGTTTAATGTGCGGCGCCACGAGACGACTGACCCAAACTTTCAATTTAAATCACAAAGCAGTTACAGAAGCGGCCTGTGTTGACGTTCTGACCTCCATGGACGTGGTTCTCTAAATTTTCCAAAGTGGAAAATAGGAGCTGCAACGACAAAGAATTAAAAACTGCGAAAGCTCAGTGGAGTAGGGATGTTGGCCTTCACTCAACTGGGGTGGCATGAGATGAGTTTTCTTTCCTTTATACATTTTAGTAGTTTTTATTAAAGATGACAAAAACCAATCACAAGTTAGCAAAGCTGAAATAGGCCTTGGAATGTGCTTAGTCCGGTAAATGGCTTAAATGTTAAGTTGTGATTGATTGTTTGGCTCCTCCGCTGGTCAGATAGTCTAACACCAACTTAATTAAAAGGCTGAATCATTTAACCTACTGGAAGTTTTTATCTGGTTCTTCTTGCACCCCCGACTTGCAGGCTTCCCTTGGAGTTACCCATCTATCCTCACAGGGTCAGCAGATGCCCGGCAGTCAACCGAAGTGAACTGCAGATGGTCTGAAAGGATAAAGATGCTCCTTGATATAACAACATGTGTGTTTGCAGGCCTGTGGATGTTTTCCCCTTTGAAAAGGGCACGGAGCTAATTACATTATTAATCTCTGTAAACACAGAAATGGTCTGTTTCACTTCCAGACTGTGGTGGTTGAATATCCCTGCGTGATGCAGACACAGCACTATGGGCATAAAGGCCAAACTGTACATGTTGATCACTGGATTATCTGATTTGACACCAGTTGGATGAACTCTACCCTGAAGTGTTGTGTCAACTCAACTGTGAGCGACTGTGCAATTATCAGTCAGTCGTGGCAGCATGTCTGCAGCTGAGGAAAGCGTCTTACACGCTGCATAATGCCGAGCATCATTAGTCAAGCTGGGCTTAGTTCTCGACCACACATTGTGGCTGTTTGGATTCTGAAAAGCCAAATTCAGATTTCCTTTTTGACCAGACTGGCCAATCAAGGCTGAAAATGGACATCTATGATGGGGATTAATTATCAGGGGCGTGATAACCAGCGTGATAACCAGCTGGAGCTCAACATATTAACATCACACAGCAAAGCTTTCTCCAGATCTATCTCAAAACCACAAGACATCATGGTCCAAGCAGAAAATGGCTCACTGCAGGTGGCTACAGGGGGATGGAGGCCGTAATGTTTTTTAAACGTATCACTAGAAGTCCAGAAAGGGAAAAAGAACAGTGGCTCATTGTCCCAACAGCGCAGTCAAAGGGCCATTCAACAGATAAATCATGCTTTCATCCAAACATTAACAGTCTCTTCACAGGCCGCAAACTGAAAACTGGTCATTCACTGGCTGCGTCTGCCAAGAGAGGGACCGACAATTTAGGGCTTTTTTTCGGCGAGTAGCTTTGAAAAAAGGCGACTGGCGATGATCAGTCTCATCAGCGATGCCATCTTCTTCCAAATCCAGGAATGAGACAAGGTGAAATAATCCCCTGCTTCTAATGCAGCGCTGTGATGGGATTCGGTGGCGTTTAGAGATAAATGACGCATCGAATTTTTGTCATTAGATTTCTTATCAGACATGCTTCTCTGGTGGGAGTGTGGACGAACACACACACACACGAACACACACATGAACACACACACACACACACACACACACACACACACACCGTGTCTCAGATTGAGGATAAACAGAGTTAAATAAAAAATAACTTCAAGGATCAACCTTTATGTTTTGACCAAATTATTTCTACACATTATTGCTTCGGAACAGAAAAATAAACCTTGGAGGAAATCTCTCTTTAACCTAATTGTATTTCTGCCTCGTCACTGCTCCTCCAATCTGCAGTGAATCAGCCTCACTGAAAACCTACAGCTGCACAGAATTAGACATTATTCACATAATGGATCTTGAAAGAAGTTAATTGTTTCTGCAGCCTTTCATAAGGGAATCATAGAAATGGAGAACTTCTGTGTCTAAGACTCAAATATTCAATGTTTAGACATTAACAAGGTCGTTTTCATAACACTCCTGTATGACCTATAGTTAAACTGACAATTAGTAATTGTTACAGCTGGAAAATGTTCAAGACTTATTGTGAATTATCAATGCAGTTGATCTGTCACCATCATGTACATCCAGATAGAAGTGATCAGACACACTCTTGTCCTTCAATGTGGACATTTCAAATGTCATCTAAATATCAATACTCAGCATTTTCCATTGCTATACCTTGCCCATTATATCTCCTTCTTGAGAATCGAGCATTGAAGCAATCTAGAACACATTTCCACAAACCAATAGAAAAAAACAACAAACTAGATCCATTTCTTGATTATCTTGAGTTGTGACTGACTCCGGAGACGCTTTGAAATCCTATTTGAGTGTTCAGACTTATTGGAAATGCAGTTCCAACCATCTTGGATCTGATTTTCAAGTATCTTGTGTTTTGTTGCAGTTCAGTTTGTCTAACATCAACCTGGAGACGATGTGGACATGCGCACACAGAGGACAGATTTGAGCTGGCAGTCTGAACAAGGCCTTTCACAGACCATATGGTCCCATGGACTTAAATAGGCTGCCAGACGACCGGTAACGGCCAATCAGGAGTCACGTGGTCAGAGCCAGAGGGTGTTTTCCATGAACTCATCAGCCAGGGAGGTGGCGTGGAGGCACATGGTAATCAGTCTGAAAATGATAACACCTTTGGAGGCATTTCACTTGTCTTGGAGGAGGAAAAACGTTAATCAGCAAAACCTCGTCCTGATTTAATCCACACTTACCAAACATATTAATACACAGAGGAGAATAAAGTCCTCTCTGGCCTGTTATCATCTCCATTCTTTTTTCTTTTGACTTTCATTGCTTACAGTGGGGCGCAGAGCGCTCTGTGGCATTATTGCACTGTGGGTTTCTTCAGTGAGAGCAACATTAGAATGATTCATCTCCTGCCCTCACTGGCAGTGACGAATGGGCGGCAAAGCATTTCCTTAAAAAAAACAAAAAAACAACCCCAGCATTATAAAAAGGAAGTTTGATCATGGCGGAGCATTTTTATGAGACTGCAGCATTTTGACCTCAGCAAAACACAATAAATGACGAAGTCGGCCGCGTTAAAACCCAGAAAATGTCGTAATTCTTCATGAATCATAAATATCCAGTTTGTGATGGCTTCATCCATGATAAATATACGACGATGTTTTTCAAAGATGTGACGACTGACTTCAATATACGTGTCATTTATGATAAGTAGATCAACGTGTCCTACATTTGAACAACACGTCGCACTGCTCTGCTGGAGATGAGTCTGATTTAACACAAAAATTAAAAATAAAAAAACAGGCTTAGTTTAAATTAGTTTTGCAGGGATGCTTGATCTAAATGCAGACAAGAAAAAAAAATATGCAGTGGCTTTAAAGTTTGATGTAGCAGAAAAATGTGTTAAGTGAAAAAAAAAAAAGGAATGAAATTGCTGCTGCAGTGGGACACAGATAAGAATATTCCCTATCTGCATATTTGTCCATAGTTTGAGAGTGTCTCTGCAAGCCCATGAAGACAAAGCTGTTTGATTGCCAATATGCTGCATGAATAGTTAATGTCCTATTAGGGAGGGGGGTGGATTTCCATGTCACGTTTGTGAGTGTTTGCTCAGAGACTTTTCCTTGTTTTAAATAGCTTCTTAAGGACGAACCGTCATTATGTAATCGCTGTGCGTGTCTGCCTGGGATCCTGCAGGCGGCCTCTGAGTATTTATTTTGTTCCCTGCTTAAAAGCGTCGGGCTTGTGGATTTGCCTTTTGGTCACATTCGGGAGGTTTCAGCTTCTTCAAGGAGGCGCCTGTGTTTTTATTCACCTGGGCACATCCTTCATCATACTTATCCCCCCTCTAGATTTACATTCTGAGCTTTAGGCATTTCGCTAACACTTTCATACCCGGCGATGTACACAGAATAAATAGACATGTTGATACAAAACTCAGATTAAACTTGTTTTCTTGAGCTATATTTCAAAAAGTTGCAAAAGAAATCTAAAAAAAAGTAATTACTTTCACTCAATATTTCTTAATAAGATATGTTGCCTGATTCCTCTTTGTGTCAACAACGGGTGGTTTTATGAGCAGTAGTTTAAGATAACTCCTCACATGAATTATTTATAATATTACACAACTGCTGTGCTACATTAACTACCTTTTTAAATATTGCTCTCAATGGACTCTAATACAAAAGCCTTAGAGTGTGCTGTCATGTCAGTAGCGTCGGTGTCCCGGTGCAAAGAAGAAACCCTGATGTGTCTCACTGATAAAACATTAGTGTGCTGTGGGCCTGTCAGAGCTGCTCAGCCTTCACGTGCATCTCCGGGATGTGGAAATGTGAGATAGATGTTAATTGGACCATGTCAACGATTTATGAGAGTGATCGGGGGGGGAGGGGCGTGAGCTGGACAGGGCGTCCCTACTGATTCACAGATCTGAGGTGGATGAGAGGCGAGCCCGGGGGGAGGGGGGGCTGCGTGGACGACAGCGGGAATTTTAATAACACGTCTTAAAAAATGTCTGCAAAAGCTTTGGGGTCAATAATGAATTTTATTAAAAAAACACAGCAATAGTTGACCTAAATATGGTGACATTCTTTTAGTGTATGTGCAGGATAGAGAATAATGCGAACACGCATCTTTTCCATTCGCACATTTACTACATTTCACAATGAACGGAAATCGCTGTTTAATTCAGGCAGTGGCTCCGTCGCTGTGAGTGTTCCAGCTGGGTCGTGTCGTGTGCGAGCAGATTTCCTTAGAACCGTCTCCAGAACTGTGATTGAACCATTCACTTTGTAACAACATCTGGCCGCTTCCCTGCCCCGAGTACTCTGCTGGTGAGCTCGGGCACTGCTGCCAAACCATCAAGCCTCGTGCCAAAGTGTCAAGCAGCTCTCTGTGTGCGGAAAATGAATTTGAACAGAGTCAGAAAACCTGGGTCAGAAGCCATCATTTTTAATCTAGACAAGCAGTCGCTACTAAAACCAGTGTTTATTTATGTTTATGGGGATAAAACCACTTGTTTGAATGACATTGATAGTGTGGATGTGGATGTGGTTGGAGATCTATCGCTCATAAATTCCAGAAAGAGCAATTTAATCCTGTTCTAGCTTGTTTGTAAAACACAAATACAAACTCTCCACATCATTAAGAATCCATTTTCCTCCGATTGCCAGGTCTTAGACTTCTAGGACGTTAACAACATGCAACATCATAAGTTTTCACACATTTGTTGATTTGAAAAGTCAATTGATTTATGAGTTAACTGACGGATACAATCTTTAATTGTGTAAGTACATACTAAGGCAAGTATTCACAATATTCACACTTGTCAGACAAGGTTTTCTTAGTCTTTGATGCCATCAAATTGAATTTGTTGTAGATTTATGGCTTTTCAAAGGCGACGGGAGCTTGTGATTGAGTTAAATTCAATTCAGGACAGTTCATTTGTCCAAATAAGGCGTTGAGTCCTGAAACAAAGCACACAAACAGACAGTAGACAACACACCTACACACATCAACAATCCAAAAATACACACATTCGAAAGAGTTAAAATACTCGGGAGTGCGAGAATACACGAGGATCTGCCAGAGTGAGTCAGCCGGTCCAGCGCCGGCAGACGAGTCCAACGCCACAGAGGCACAGGCAGTGAAGTCAAATTCACAAATGCAGTTATAAAGTTCATAAACAAGTCAGACTGACCATTTCTTCTATTACGGCTGCTCACAGTTCTTATGGCTCCTGGAACTCAACCAAACACAGTTTAATTTTGATTAACCATCAACTGAAAGAAGTCAGAGACGGGCATTTTATCGACTAGACATTTCAATTTGAATTCACTAGATCCTGATTTTTATTTGGAAGAAAACAAATCCTGGATCTGCCTCCTGATCCGTATCTGCACCAAAATGTAATGGGCTCTTTTATGACCAATATCACATCCTTATACCAAGTTCTGTCGTGATGTGTCTCGTAGTTTTTGTGTGATCCTGCTGACTAACAAACAAATTCAAATTAAAACACTAACTCCTTGTCAGAGATTGTCAAGAGATCAATGAATATGAGTTTGTTTAATGTCACTGCACTTATTCAGAGGACCCAGTACTCAAATCTCTCCTCAAAACAATCTGTTAAAGTACGACAGTGAAAGACTAAAGACGGAACCAGAAGACGAACCGGTGATTTGGAGAAACAGAAATGTGAGAGAATCACAATCTGAGTCCGAAGTGAGAAAGTCGTGATTCTCACTTTGGCCAGAAACAGGTTTCTGTGAATAGCTGATTGTCTTTGTTTTTCTCACGATGCTGCAGCAGGTTTTACATTTTGACAGTGTTGGTAAAAATACATCGAGAGAAATATAAAAACTGTGTGAGTGTGAAAACACGACTCCCCCGGCCCACACAACATACTGTGTTTTCTCCTCACACTTCCCCCGCGACTATTCATCCTTCCCCTTCTTCTCTCCCTGTCGTCTGCATCACCAGCTTTTTCTTTATTTGGACAATGAGGTGGCATATTCCCCCCCCCCACACACACACTCTCTTTCCCACGAGCCTCTGTTGGCACCTGAAGAGCAGCGTGGCGAGCATCTGCGAAGCCCCCAAATCTCCTGCACTTCAACCTCTCATGAGGGAATCTACCTGGCAGCGGGAAAGCAAGCTTATCTGTGTATGAAATGCTAATGTGAATAGCCTCAGCCCTACTTTGTGGATGAGAGCACAGGGGCCCTCTCCTTGTTGTAAGACCCACCTGCTCTGTGTGTTTCAGCATGTGCGAAAAGTGTGAAGCCTGCCAAACTGCCTCGGCCCCGAATTTAGACTTCGCAGACATGAAGAGAACCAAGTGCTGCAGGGGATATGAATACATTTTCATTCTCAATCCACCTGGTCGCTTTTTTCCTCTTGTTCCGTTCGGCGCCGGGCGACCTCAATCCCGAAAGCACTAGAGGCCCGCCCAAGTGGCGCGGAAAGGATTAGTCACTTCATTGATTTGTGGAAATTTATCAACAATTGCTACAACTCATTAATCATTGAAGTCATTTATTAAGACAATGCGCCTATTAAATTAGAGGATTTTGTGATCTTTATTGTTTTTAGATGGCTGCAAAATTATTTCATGTCTTCATGGGTAACCATTTGTAAACAAGTGGCCCAACCTGAGTCCCTATATAAGTAAATGACCTGATTTATACTGTCACTAGCCCTAAAATGAGGGGGAACATTTACTATCCAACAGTGAAGCCTTTCTGGAACAAGGACAAGATGGTGAATATGTTTGAAAGTCTTCTGCACTAGCTGGATGTTAGGTTGACAACCACCAGCGGATGTTAGGGACTTCTCATCACTTGTGTACCTTCACGTCATCAGGTGATTCAGCCTTTTTATCACAAGACCCCCTCTGCTAAGACAGGCCCACCACAGACGGAACAGACTTGGGTGTGTCCTTAAACACTTGGGGCCCAGTTGGGGTCTTTCCTCCTGATCCAGAGCCGTTGACTGCAGCGCTGTGCTCGGCTTGTCTGTGGATTCACAGATCTCCAAGCAACCCGATGGTGGATTGTGCAATAGAAATATCTAATGTAATAGAAATATCCAAGATAGGAATGTTGCCACCTTGCACCAGTGATGTAATTTGGAGTTTCCACGTTCCATCACGAACATGGAGGAGGTGAGGCTGCGTTCAGCCACCAGGGGAATCGAGACGCTTTGGACTTACTTTAGGAAGACATCATGTGATCTATCTTGAAATACAATCTTTGTTTACGACAATTTGTTCGAGAGAAGAATTTATGTGGATAATCAAAAACCAATCAAAATTAAGTGTGGAACTAAAGTAACTTTTGATTAATTACTTTTTAAGTAATAAAATGTGCCAAAACATCTAAAATTGTCCTAAAAGTGGTTTACAAGAAAACCAAGCAATTAGCTTACTCGTTCAAAAGTTTCACATTTCATGACATTACATTTTACAGAACAATGAATTCATTAACTCAATAAATAAATCAAAAGATAAATCCATAAATGATGAATAATCTCGAGTTGGAGCGCTGCATCCCAGCGTTTGCCGTTTGCCTCGTGCACGTCACTTTGACCGACCCGTGTCTGGATGCTGTGCGGCAGCGTTTCGCGGTCGGAGCGGAGAGATGATGGTGAGGAGGATGATGATGATGATGATGCAAGTTGAAAAAGCGCGTCCTCTCTCTCCCTGCAGTGGCCGGCAGATGGGTGCTGTCTGCTCCATCCTGTGTGATGAGAGCTCAAGAATTCAGCCATTAAACACACAACAGATGGGACATTTTCCTTCTTCCGCCCAGCTCTCATTAAGCAGCCAAACAACATATAGCGGGGATGTCGAGCGCGGGCTTGTTTTTCTAATTTGAAGGGGGAAAAAAATTGAGGATGAACTCCTCCCTGACAAAAATAATTAAGGTTGTTTAACTTGGCATGTAAACACGAGGAGATGAACCCATCGGAGGCTCTCATCTTGGAAACCTTTGGCTCGGCCAAGCTGTGTGAGGTGCGCTGCGTTTTGGGTTTGTGGTAATCAAAGCTGAGCGTGAAGACAGATGGCGTTTGGACGGTAGCGCGCTGGAAGGACAAGTTGCTGTTGACTTTGGGAGACATGGTGGGAGGGGGTGACTGACACACCATCCTGCCCACAGACTCAGTGGGAGTCATTACTGCAATGGGCCTAATTACCTTCCGGCCTAATCTGTGTTTAAAAGCCTGCTGCTTATTGCTTTTAATTACCCACAAGTGTATTGAGAAAGACAGAAATGCAAGGTTGGAGAATTTGTCTGTTGTGTTTCAGGATTTTTGTTTGTCCACGAGGGAGATGTTACAATCTTGACATATTTTTAATTTTAGATCTTGAAGAGTTAGTAACTTTGGTGTAGTTCTGTATTTCCTTGAGTGTTTATATATATATATATATATATATATAAATAAATATACTGTATACAATATTATATTGGTTTTATTCGATAGATGCTTTTTTCAAACATAGCGTCTATGTTTGCTGATATATTCCAACATGAAAACCTATAATTTGCAAGATTGTTTATTTTCTTATTTCAAGTTCTACATATTTAGATATACTTGTTTTCTTTTTATGTATAGTTATTTATGATTTCTCCTCAAGCCTCAATGACAGGTGTTTGTTATAAGAGTTTGATTGCAACAAATTGTCGTTGGGGCTGTAGTTTACACCGAGGCCTTCAACTGTCCTCATACCCGGGAGCACAAGTGTGTTTGACAGCCTGACTTTTCCATTTTCATTTAAAATGTCACCCAGACATTTGTATTGTCTGAAGCCTTAAAGCTAAATTATTTTCACTTTCAAGGCGAGAAGACAGCGCTGAGTCCCAGCTCCTCAGATGTCTATTTGACAAGGAGACAAGTCGAGGGTAGTGGGGGTCGTGATTATTAGACGACCTCAAAGTTGTTTTCTGTCGAACGTCCTGGGTTATGCAACGTGATGAAAGTCGTATTTTTTGCAGGTGTTGGAATACAGAGCTCGAGTTAACTTTGGAGTGAGAGGAAAAAAAAAATCCATCATTTGCTGCTGGGAAGGTGCTTAAATTGAGGTATAATGTGTTTTTCGTTAAATGGAGTGGAGTTGTAGTGTAGAGCAGGAGCAGGTAGGAAATGAGATTGGTGCCATTAGTTTTGGGTGGTGGGGGGGGGGGGCTTGAAGGTGAAGCGAACGTGTGACGAGTTGCTGGTTCATATTTCAGACGAGCAGCTGCAGCAAACCGCAGATCTGCTCCCCTCACATTTTTCGAGAACGTCATTAATATTCTCGTCATTAATGATTTATCAGGTGAGCAGGGATCCACTATTAATCACAGTGTTAGTTTTAATGTCCTGACCGTCCTGATCCGTGGATATAACAGCGATCGATACCGTCCATGTAGCAGTTATATTTACCAAGAACTTAGAAACCTCCATAGTAACAAGGTGTTTAAATGTTTGCATTAGCTAATACACTCACACAGAGGATATACTCTAAAGTTAGTTAATCCCTCAGACTCTGGGTTTGTGGACACGTTCAGGTACGAGGAGGCTGCTGCAGCGATGGTGGCTCCTGCAAGCCGTGACTGAGGGAATAGACGAACAGCCGTGACGCCAGGGTTCTGCACCTGAAACGTTTCAGATCTGACGCTAAGTGATAGTAACTATAGTAACAGCATGAGACCCTGTACTCAGATAAGAGTCAGTGCTCTATTGGTCCTTACCTCCACCCAGGATGTTGTGTTTCCGACCCTGTATGTAAAAACTACTGCATGGATTACTACGAAACTAGGTGGAAAGATGAGGTGTGCTAATCTGGATCAGGATTAAGGAATCACTTGAGGATGTACTGCAAACAAATTGGCACGTTTAGGGGACTGACTTCTATAAGTGTGCACAATTAGATGTAGCCTGGGCCTTGGTGTCACTCGAGTTTCCTAACACATATATTTAAAATTACAAAATGCCTTCCATCCTTTCCAGGGAAGATCTCTGTTCATCCAACATTCATCAACAACACATTTTCTGTTGTTTCCCGGGATGCAGTTAGTTTCCGGTCCAAAAATATCCTCAAGGTGAAACAAGGGTTTTAACACCAGCACAAAAACTGTGATCCCGACAGACAGCTTCCATCAGTGGAAGCTATTTTAATGTGGCTGTGTGGACAAAACCTTCATCGCATCCTCTGTGGGGGATATGAACCTGACGAGATCTGAATCATATGAAAAACGAAAGGTGATCATACCCAGCTGTGTATCTCACGAACCTCACACAGAGATGACAGCTGAAAAAAGACAGTATTTGTGGAGCCACTTAAAACAATCCAGTCCATCAGTCGTGATTCACTGTGCGTTTCCTCCTAAGATGGGAAATGCCACAGTCTGCCGGGCTAAGCCACCTGAATCGCTGGCACCGCTCTCCAACCTGTTTTGTCTCCTCCAATTTCACGGAACCTCCAGGGTGTGCCACACATTCAGGGGATTGTCTGGCTCGAGAAGCTGATCAGACTAATCTGCTTCCTTTCACAAACAACGAGTCGGGTCAGATCTCCCAAGAAGGACTCCGGGCGAGAGGAGCTCGATACAGAACAGGTACAGATCAATCACAGCTCTGACAAACTGATATGACTGTCAGTGAACCAGGGAAGGAATGCATGAGGCATTTAGTTCCAAAGCACATATACAATGCAAACCATGAATATTTAATACTATCACCGGACATTGTTTAGATGCAGGAACATTTGTTGGGTCTAAAATCCAAATAAGATCAAAATAATGATCAAAACCAACCAAATGATGATTCTCTGTGCAAATATGACTGATTCAGACTGATAATGAAAACTAACTCTGCAGGTTTATGTCGATATTCACTGGAACAAATGCTTGTGCAGAGCTCTGAACTGAAAGTGAGCGAGTGATTCAGAATAAAATCCTCTTCTGTGATATGTGTGATATTTTTACAGCAATATGTCCGTCTAACAATCCAGGAAATCTCAGTCTGTATGTGGCTCGCCTCTCAAAAACCAAAACCAAGCGCAGGGTTGAATTTGGTGCGATTTGGACGGATGTGATGAGTTCAATATGAATATATACTTTGACTAAACAGGCAGTAGTGGTGCCGCAGCTTCAGGGTCCAGCAGCAGGTCTTTACTTGCTGCGGCTCAATGGGAAACCTGCATCCAGCATCACCACAGGTCAAGGTTCATTGCACACAGGCAGGTTTAGAACGGGCACTGCACTCGTAATCTGTTTGTAGCTAATCCTGCAAAGTAAACACCAGGGTACGTCATTACATCACAGCAGAAAGCATATAAAACTATAGTCGTGAAATAATGGCAAATCTCTGATGGAAGACAAATGTACACATGTTGATTTACTGTGTTTAATCATATTGGACAAAATCCTGTTTTCCCCGTTGCAGTCCGTGAACTCCAAAATGTGTAAAACCATCTCGCCTACGATAAGAAATGCATTTTCTTATGGTTGTAGAGAAGAGAGCAGAACATGCAGGATTGGTCTTGAAGCTCGTTTTCCTTTTAGCTGCACGCAGAGCTGCGTCTGATTCAGCAGAAAACACACATCCGTGCTCAGGCCTCAGGAACATTTCACAGAGCGGCTGCAGACAAACACGGCGCATTTTGCCGTGTCACTAATTTTCTCCTCTGCTGTTTGTATTTTCCTGTACTTACTTTAATCCTCTTGTTTACTCACCGTTGCTCAGCGAAACATTACCCGAGACTACAGGCAACGCACCCGCCCCGCGACCGGGTGGAAACATATTTGTATTTGTTCTTTTTCGGACGAGGTGCACAGTCAACAGAGTCTTTGTGCCGTGGCTGTCTCTCCTCCTGGCTGCTCCTCTTTGTGCCTGACGACAGACAGAGGTTCAGCGATATGTGCTTTGACCTGCCCCGGTCCTGCGCTATCTGCTGTTTGACATCGGCACAGAGCTGATGCTGTGAAATCGAATGCAGTGGGTGAGCGTGCAGCAGGAGGCCAAAACATTAGCTATTAGCAGCGAGTGACGGGAGCCCGTTCCAACCTGCATCTCCGCCGCTCGCTCGACATCGCTCCCTCTCTCGCCGTGTTTCGTTTTACTTTATCTTTCTGGCTTTTTAAGTGTTTCACCTCCCGCTGTGCCATCAGTGGCTGCGGCTACGTGCGAGAACTGCTGACTATCCTCCAGCTAAAGTCTTATTCCACTTGGGATTGTTTACATCACCGTGTTGATTCCCTGAGATTGACTTTTTCCGTCACAGTATTTCTGTCTATGTGGTTTGTCTGCAGAAACAAGTATATAAAACAATGAAACACAGCAAATAGATTCTGAAATTATAGATTCTGATTGTTTTTGTCAGCTAATCAGTCAATTAATAAATTTAGTAAAATCCACATTACTTCATTTTTTATCAAAGCTCTTCACTCTACAAGTCACTCTATTACACACCATCCACACACAGCTGGCACAGTCGTCAGGGGCAGCATCTTGCTCAAGGACACTTCATGCAGACAAGAGGAGCGGGGGATTCAAACCACCCACCTTCTGGTTACTGGCAGGAGAAATTACTGTAGTGGTTGGGGACAGTTGGTGCTCGACTGCATATTTACTGCAGCAAAACAGTGGGAAAGATCTAGCGTCGAAACAATGTCGTCCATTTATATGTCTTTATTAGTTTTTGTTGAAAATTACTATAATTTCTCACATGTATTAACAGTATATGTAAAAGCAGAACCAACCAAACCATCAGAATTGCATGTAAACGCAGCCATCTTGTGTGCATCCTGCCAAAAATCCTAGTGGCTGCCGCTGTGCATAACCCATCCTGTTAAACGCTGCACATATACAAACATGCCGTGGGCAGCAGGCTGCTCAAAACAATATCATCAACATAAAAGGGGCAAATTATTTCCATTGACAGAGCCAGATGCTGTTGATTTCATGGCTCCCTGAAATGTATTTTGCTTAGAATCAGCATGATAATCAGACAATTAGGAGACTGATTGAAGAGAGCCCCAGGAGGCAAAAGTGAAACCACTGAAAAAAAGATATTCTCATTCTGACACACACACCGCCTGACTCACTCGGGTACCTACAATTTTCTCGCCAGTGCTTTGACTTTGCAGGGAAATTGGTTCCAAATGTAGAATCAAGATTTTATTGAATCATAAGAAATGATTTTTGAAGAAAAGGCGTAAAAGAACTCCGCTCTCTCGTCTCTGCAGGGCATGATATCGTTCCCTCAGCCACAGGGGGATGTGGGTGTAGCTGTACCTATGCAGATGAGGATCTTTCTCCAGATTACACGTGTTCAGTGTCTGCCTGCGTGTTTATCCTCCGCTGCTTTAATCCAAGTGGAGGTGGAACAGACTTTGCGCAGCCGGAGCCAGCAGCAGGTGTTGTCCATTACGACGGCTGCACTTAGTCAACAACAAATATAGTTGAGCTGGATAATTTGCATAGAGAAGATATATAAAACATGGGGATTAGTCAGGGGGTTCTAAACACATCTTAATCCATATATATGTACAAATATTTATATTCACACAAAATAAAAGAGAATCAGTGATTATCCCTCAAAGTGTGCGACAGTGGTAAGTTGCATTAGCGTCTGGTTTTAAGGTTTCGCTCTAATGTTGTCACATGCATTGTGAGCAGCGGCCTTTGAAGTCTGTCAGCTCTTATATCCTATTAAGTATCAAATACATGTGTTTGTCCTTTCGGTAATCCCCACGAAGCTGCCACTCTGCAGCACTTTGAACGGCCGACCCACTCTCCTGCTGCGAGTCGCCATTCCACCGTGTATTTACTTCATCTTCTTATTATGATTATTTAGAAGAAAGGGGCCTAAATGTGTGTTGATTTTTATAATTTATGACTTTGTGTTATTATTCAGTGGTTATTAAGTGGTTTCCTTTTAAAAGAAGCTTTACACGTATACTCCACCACACTGGATGGCGTCAGCACTGGTTTAACTTGTCCTTCATGTCGTCACCATAAGACCGTGTCATGTTTTTACCCTTTGCATTTAGCCAAGAGACTATCTAACCTCTTATTAGCACATTGCTGTGGCCGTAGAGATCATGTGGAGATCAGAATCCAGGTCACAGGTTCCCCAGCTCATCTGGAGCACTGGGCTGCACCTGAGACCTCAGCTGGTGGGAATCAGCGAAAAGAGATTGTTGTTGGTCCGTTGTTATTCACCCCACTTACTCTGTGACTCCCACTATCCTTTGGTTCGATGTACCAGGTTTTGTTTTTAGTGGTTGAAACGTAACATTTCCTTTATCCATTTCATCGAGGATCCTTTGGGTTCTGAAGAGTTTGAGCCTGATTTAGAAATGTAAAATCGTTACTGCTTCAGCAGATTAGGGAAGGAATTAACTATTTGGATTTTGAATTAGTTGGTTTAGAAGAACACATTTTCCAAAAATAAATCCAACTTCTTGGTCGGACCAGTCAGTCGGTGTCGTGGTCATCCTGAACGATATGTTAGTATCAGTCATGTCTCTGTAGCTTTGAAGATTAATAGTCAAAATCAAATATTTGTTGCTGCTCAAATTGTTTTGCCTGAAAATAAATTAAATCTTTGTGTTTTTATTAACCTCTTAACAATGGACGGTGCTGCTGCTTCAAGCAGACAAGACAACAGGAGGCAGTGGAAAACTCTGCAGCTACTTCAGGGGACCGTGATGTCCCCAGAAGTAGCTGCACACTGAAATAAAAAAAGAAAGGAACGAGCGACGAGAGGAATCTCGGTCCACTGAGGGGTCTGATGTTTTCATCTGTGACTTTCAGGGGGAGCCCTTGTAAGAGCAATGGGTAGATGTGTTTATCACACAGTCAACACGGCTGAAAGCTCTTTGAGAGGAGAATATTCTGTCACCCAGCAGGTGCGACTTGTTTTAAAGTGTAATCACCAGAGCCTGGTGGAATTGTGTCGCAGTGTTCTGTGTGCCTTTTACTAGCGATGCAATTTCCACCTCGACGTGGTCTCTTCTTAAGGAAGATGTCTAATCTTCCCGCATAGCAACTTTAATGAGACTCTGAGTCGTTGTTAAATCACATTGAAAGGCGTCTCAGAGCAGCAAGGTCAAATGATGCAATTTTCTCTCATCAGAAAAGGAAAATAAGTGAACAGCGAGCAGCGATGTCACACTTCAGCAGCACTTAAATAACATCTAACTCTCCATAATGCCTCCGCGGAGTTGCAGGGGTGCAATGCACGTTTTAATGCAAAGGCGGCGCCGGACGAGCTTCCCTTGAGTGCTCGCTAACACAGGAACCCGACAAAGCTCGCAGTTATTCTTTTACTACTTCAATGCCACCTTCAATATACAATTTTGATTTAGAAAAACTGTGTCCCTCTGTCTTTTCCATCCCAGTGCGTTCTAAAAATCACCCTCCGCTCCACGTCTGAGTGGCTTGATGTCTGCGCTTATCATAGTAAATGTATTTCTTCCTGCCACACTTATTATTCACCGTGCTGAGGCGCACACTGAGCCTCGCAGTCGGCCCCGCTTGTGTTAAAACATACAAATGCAACCCTTTTTTTTTTTTCCCCTCCTTCCCCAGATCTGTTTTAATGAAGCCAGCTCATCCTTTGAGTTTCAGGGCCAACGCTGCTCTGCTCTGATACGTGACTCTGACCTCACGTGGCTGCATCCCTCACCAAACAGGGATGTGACCTCATAGGCATGGACGGCCCTTTAATAGCAATAACTCCTTCAAGTCCAAACTAGTTTGTGTCATCTGCATAATGGGGGGGGAAAAAATGGCTGGAATACTGAAGCAGGGGATTTTTTTCGACAGTTTGAAGTGCACATCCTCATCTGAAAGGATTCATGAGTTGCAATTTAATTGGAGGGAATTAGCGGACATTTAGCTTCTTATATCCGTCACATTAATCTCTAACTGTGCGTTTCTCTCTCTCCCCTTGTCTCTCTCCCAGGAAATCCAGAATGGCTCCAGGGATTAACCTCTGCTCTCGGTAGAACTACCCAGAAGTTCACGTCCGTGTTTTTTTTTGCGGAGCATCTCACAGCCTGGGAAATTCCATAATGTAAACGCATCGTGCGCTTTTCTTGCTTTTTTGATAAACCTTCGGCTTTTGGGCCATGAACCTTAGAGGAGCTACCGGAACCACGGTTTTCCTCGTTTGGATTTAGATCCCTCTTTATCCTGGACTACATCACGGGCCTGCAGCGGTGGCTAGTGGTGGTGGCTGTGGCGGTGGTGGCGGGAGGACCTCTCCACCTCGGAATACAGGGATAACTTTACAAAAGCGCGCGCCGCCATGAGGATATCCGCCACCTCCTGTATCTGTCCCTTTCTGGTGTGCCTCTGCTTCATCCAGAGGTGCTATGGTGCGAGCCCCCACGCCCCCTCCAGGGTGCCGTCCAGAAACCAGACCAGACTGGCCAACGGGGAGACGGAGGTGCACCACAGACCGAAGCGTGGCTGGATCTGGAACCAGTTCTTCGTTTTAGAAGAACACATGGGACCGAAAGCACAGTATGTGGGAAAGGTAGGATTTTACTGACTGCAATTGCAACAAAAAACCAAAAAATCTTTTGATTCCCATGCAGGGAACTTGCTTTTGAACAGCTCTCTCCTCTTGTTTATTGAGAAGTGGGTTACAGCAGGAACAAGCTGTTCCATTGAGGTAGATTGCCACGTTGGCATTGTACATGCTTTTTCCTCCTCTGATGTGGAAATGCTGTTCTCATTTGTCAAGGTGTTTGTGTTTCTCTTCCTGTCATTACAAAGTCCGACCGAATTCCTCTCATGACAATGTCCAAGAAAATGTTTAATTCTCTGTAATTAAGGGGCCTCTCAGCATGTCTGCCACTCTGGGAAGCCGACGACGCACGAGTGGATTACGATTGAAAGTGAGAGTAGCCCTTACATCAAGCTATCTTTGAACCGAAATATTAGATTTGGTTTCTCTTTGGGAAATGGTCCCAGATTTGATCTCTTTGTAGAAAACGAACCAGCACTGAAAGAAATCGAACAGTGGTCCAATAGGGACATAGTGTCTCATAGTTGGAATTTCTTTTCTGACTGTAATTTCAGCGTCACTCCGGAGTGACTGGCGACAGAAAGCGGTGGGTGTTCTCCGTGTTTCTGCAGAGGTGACGGTGCAGCGTGGTTGTTGGCCGTGGTGACTTTTCTGTTAGCTCCACAATAAGCCACAGGGAGCTGGTTAAGTCCTCTGCTTGCAGATTGCCTGCCCCTTATCTCCCGAAATGTGAAAATGTATTTCTCCGCTGCAGTGATCATTATTCCAGGCACTCAGGCACAGACTAATCCCCTCAACTGCACTCAGAGAGAAAGAGAATGAGAAAAGGCAGGACGCCCCTCTGACTCCACGTATGTCTGTATTTCAACAACTGTGCCGTTTGAAGGGGAAAATGAAAGAAGAAGGGATGACATGCACGGGGAGAAAAAAGGTGCGAGGGAGGAAAGAAAAACACACAACGAGAGCAAATCACCTCATAGGTCTGTTTTTCAATAAACCTTCGCCAATGTCCTCGTGAGCCTGACAAAGCGGCAACGAAAAGGCTATTTACTGGTGAGGCATGTTTTTGCTAATATTATTTGACGCATGAATGAGCCGTAAAATCCCACAGCGCCAACAAAAACAATCCCTCAGCGTGTGTACGAGACAATGTGTCCCGAGTATTAGACAACACAGAGATTCCTATTTTTTTTTTTTTTCAGTTTACCGACTGCACTAACGGTAACAGACGTGGTTATTCCAACATTAAATTCATCCACTGCTTTGAAGTTCAGGTTGTTTGGTTTGCCGGCTGCTCGGCTGATCTGCTCCTCTCCTACCTTAAGGGTGTTGTTGTTCTCTTGTGTGTGTGTGTGTCCTCTGTGTGTGTGTGTGTCTCTGTGTGTGTGTGTGTGTGTGTGTGTGTGTGTGATGGGGATGCTGCTGCTGCTGCTGCTGCTGATGAATGCAGAGTAAACATAAACAGCTAATCCTGGATGATAATAAAGCACTGAGAAGAAACATAAACATTATTAAGGAATCAATTTGACATGCATGTTTAAAGAGATGAGGTCTCCAGATGGTTCGCACAAAAAAACATTTAATTATGTGGGTTGGGACTGGTGTGCTGTGTCCTAATGTGGCCAGGAGACAGAATGACCCTTAATTAGACGAAGACAAGACAGGAGAGGAGGAGGAGGAGGAGGAGAAGAAGGAGGAGGAGGAGGATTAATGCACTCTGCTCGCACTGCGCTGTATTGTTTTTGTACGTCCTCCCTTTGCTTGATTAAAAACTCTGGACATTAGCGAGCTGCAAATGGACATCACCACTACAGGGATAATTGCTTTCATCAGAAAAAATATGAGATTTTAAAACAGACTTTTCATGATAAGATATGAACAGAATACAGAATAATAGAATTCTAATGTTGGCTTTGCAAGGTCAAACACGACACTTTGATACCACAATATATAAGACATGGGAAGGCTACGTGCACTTTTAACCGATCCTCTCGCATAAAGGAACTTCTGGGAATAAGTGAAGCGGCCAGTCTGTCAAGAACATTTTTAATCCCCCCGAGGTGTCCCATAATCCCCAGTGACACCTTTCTGGGGGGGCTGATGCATTTGGGAAATGACAGCTTTGTGCATGAGTGAGACGCAAATGCTCGGCAGGGGACAGGGCTCGTCCAGATACCAGACAGGAGACAACCCACTCTCCCAATGGGAGGTGTGGATGTCTTCACGTCAGTCAGCTCAGCGTGGCGCTTTGAGGGGTTTCCGGCAGGTTACAGACAGGATTGTAATTTTCAGAAGACGCATGCAAATCCGCCAAACTCTGCCTGAGTGTGAGCTGCGGTGAACTGTCTGCGGCTGTTTGTTGAACGGAACCAGATCCTCGGTCAGAAATCCACGAACTGAACCATCTTCTGGTTTCTGTTCTGCTGCTGAGATGTAGTGGGATTTGACAGAATGGGTGCTGCACACCAGGAGGAACATCCTCTTGTCTTATCCTGTGTTAATTTGCAGAGCAAAGTTGCAACCTCTAAGAAAAAGGTACCTGAATGTTTTATTCTCGCATCTAAAAATGGATTGCGCTGTGACAGAATCAGGCAACTGTCTTGTTGTATTTACAGTAATAACTCAACAGTGGGAGAGGAAGATGAAACAAAAAACAGAACTGAAGTTTTTTTACATAAAAGTGCTTCTCAGCCATGAAGGAAACAAGTGCATGCAAACTGGATTATTCTCAGTTTTAAACCACTCTGGTGTCACATGAAATAAGAAGTTTTTGGAAAGAGGAGCATCCTGAAAACGGTGGAAATACCAACCAATGGAAAAAAGCGTTACGACGATGAGATGTGCACATATGTGAGGAAGAGTGTCATTGTTTACATGTGGGCCTACAAGCGAAGCTCTCGTTTAATTACTCTTTTGATTAATGTGGTAATTAAGAAAAATACTTAGCGAAGCCTGTGGCACTTTCCCAGAGCTCAAAGCCTTGTCTTCAAATTGCACGAGACTGCTGTGGTGCAAATTGTCTGTAAAATCCTCGGCACTCATGCAATCACACAAATGCATACAGGGTAGATACAGTACAGAAGAATAAAATACTTTATTATTCGTAGTATTCCAGCAGAAAATCCACAAATCATTGGCCCCTCTGTTGCTTACATAAGAAAGTCCGATCCATCCAATATAGCAAACGGCTACACCTTAGAAAGAGTCAAGGTCAATATCGACCTTCTGGCAACCTCGAGTGACCACAAGCAACAAATCACGGAGAAAAGACACCGGATCTGAGGCGTGTGCGTTTTGTGCAACGTGCTGAGGAACCGTGAACAGCCGGCGTGTGGTATTTTTAGAGCGATGCAGTTTCAAGGCCGACAGAGAAGCAGAGACACTTAACACAGTGAATAAATGATACACCTCCACGCTTTATGCTAATTCACCCTGTCAGTCCGAAAAACGGAAGAAATTATATTCAGAATTATGTCGGAAGAGAAAAACAAAAGTGAATCCTCACATTTAAGAAGCTGCAAACAGATTTATTTACTTCATGTTTTCTGGTTTTAGTCGTTTTAAAGACTTCTTGAGACTGCTGTTCACAACTGGACAATTATCACACAGGGGAACTTTGCACTGGAGAACATCTGCAGCTACATCTGGAAACGAAGTTCTCTGCTCATGAGGAGTTTAAAACCTTCACCCAGGAGCAAAATTGAATCTGTAAAGTAGAAATATATCATAATTTGATATTTATCATCATGGCAGATACTCTTATTGAATACTCAGCCAATATATAACAAACCCAAATCCATTATGCCAAAGAAATGTAATTGAGGCTTTATATATCACAATTTAACCGTAACTTTTAGTAAGACAGTGTTTAAATATATAGTATAAGTAACTATAAGTTACGTTATAAGTAATATTAAGGCCCAATACTGATAAGTCTGTGAGGTTCATATTGGTTGACAGATAATCTATAATGGTTTTGCCACTATCGGAACCAAACAGTGAATTTGGTGATTATTAAACCAAAACATCAGCTGAAAGACACTAAAAACCCTTTTACAACCTCGTAGAGAAGAAGCTGCAGACTTGAATCTTTAAACAATGAATGACGATCAGAATGATTCACTGAGTAATTCTTTCAACACCACACATGTACGGTCAGATTATAGAAACGTATCTGTGCTGCTGCGTCCTTGATACAGTCACACTTCTCCGGAACAAAGGAGAAACCACAAAGCTGAGCCAGGTGAATTACAGTTTAGTGTCCTTCGCTCCCACAACTGCAGGAGGGAAAAACACACACACACACACACACACACACACACACACGTCAGCTGTGTGTTCAGGAGCGTGCGTCATTTCCAAAGTGCGTTCCTCTGTCTTCTGGCTGAAATGTTCAAACAAATTAGCGCCGTTTAGACACTTGAGAATAAACCTTTCCTCTCCACTCGCTGGCAGAGAAACGTCATGTTTTCCCAAAAGCCGATCTGCTGACGCTTCCATGCCTGTCTCATACTAATGTTAAATCTTAGCAGCAGTTAGAGGCAGAGCCATTAAAACCAGTGTCGAGAGTTGCATCCGCAAACTCTAATAATCTCATTACTGTACATCAAGAAATCAACCATCCTGCTGGGAAGAGTACAATTCATTCCACGTCCCCCTCCTCCTCATCCTCTGCAGATGTCAAAATAGAGGACAACTATTAGGGCGGATCTCTGTGATGTGCATCAGTGGCACGTCTCCAGCTCTTCCCCCTCATCACTGTCTGTTGATGTATGGTCATTAGGCTGGTGTTCCATCATCAGGGTTTACTGTGACTGTAACAAATCAATCGAGGAGAAGGGGGTGCTCAGAGGAGTTGATTGGTGATATGTGGTGATAATCAGACAATCAAGCATGCCCACATAAAAAGTGATTAAGTCCTCTCGAGTGAAGTATAAGAGCTGAGATTTAATCAAAAAAACGAACCCACCCCCCTTCACTAATTGCAAATATGAAGCCAAGGCACTGATCATCAGCTCGGGCACGTCTTCTGCTCGTTTCTCCTTCTCCTCCGCTCCCCACGCCGTGCACACTGTTGATGGAGTAAACGCTCCGCTCCCTGACTCCCACCGCCAGCTCCCGTTTAAGCATCGGCGAGGCCTTAGTCCGACATCACAGAGATGCAGCTCTGATGAATCTTTCAGGGGGAAAACAACTGAAAGTAAGACGTCACCGCAGCTTGTCCGCTCGCTGCATGGTGTCTGATCGCGAAAGTTGTGAAAGCACAACCCAGAACACGCAGATAAACAAAGAGAGGCTATTTGTAGCGTGTGCACGGGGCTGCAGGAGCTCAGTGCACATCATCCTAAGAAGACACGTGCGCCAACACACACGCAAACCAGACGAACGTGTAGTAAACACACACACACAGCTCGTAATGAGTGGACATAACCGCGGCAAAGCGGCGTCCTCTCAGAGCAAACGAGGCTGGCGAGGCACATACATTATGTGGATCTGAACGGTGAACACCACCGAGCGATTACAAAGGGCATTCAGCGGTAATGCAGTCCAACCAGGCACATACATTATCAGGATCTGCACAACGAAAAGGACAAAGCCATTTAAGGAGAGAAAACAAGTGGAGGTGCAAAATAGATGAAGGTCAAGCTGTGTAGCAGCTAATACTGCATCAGGGTGGCACTCAGCCGAGCGTGTCTGCAGCCGGGGCTGTGTGTAATCATGGAGATTGTGTTACACGTCATGTAGTCCTGAATCCAAAAGTTGGTATTTTCCCTGCTCTGTTGAAATCCTCCAGCAGTTTCAGGAGTTCTCTTGCCTCCACCTGAAATGGAACACAAGTTTATTTGAGCTGCAGCCGCCTCTGAGCATTTTGGATGATGATCACGGCGCCGCGTGGTCAGACAGCTCCGTCTGTGTGCAGCATGAAAATAAAATGATTTGGCAGAGTAATTGGCACGATTGTTATGTCTAAATCAGGAGTTAATGCTGCTGCATATTGTTTTTTCTGGCCGCTGAATGGAGTCGAATGTTTCAGCTGCTGCTGGGTGAACAGGTTCAGTGGTAATTATGTAAATTAGTTGTCACGCATTGATATTTGGTCCAGTTTACTTCACTTAATTTATTTTAATGCGACTAAAACATTTAAAAAATGCAGCAGTACTTCATTTAGAATTCATAAATTCCAATATAGATTGTTTATTTGTCTTCATTTATGTATTAATATTTACTAATTAACCAACTTAGCCATATTTATAAGCTGGTAATAATAATAATAACATCCCATTTTAAATCTGTATTTACTAAGTAAGACATTCAAAGTTAGTGAAAACATGAATATGTAATGACTCTAGTGGGCAGTTCATTTCCAATGTGTGGCAGCTTGTTTAGATCATTTCACACAAATACAAATATATATACATTAAATATTAAATATATGTGTATGTTGCAGTAGAAACCAGTAATGGCTTATATGAAAACATACAAGAGAAAATTGGACATATACTAGTTTATTTTTATAGCAGCATGTATTTATAGTACTTTTAAACCTTGTTATGTTGTACTTTGATCATTTTGTAGTAAAGGTACATTTACTTATTCGTATCAGTGTGAATTCCACTCTCAAAATATAATTTTCCATCAACTCTGACTCACTGGATGTGAAACTAACTATGATCACATGTTACAGCTCTGGTCTGATGACGCTCGTGACCCTGCAGCTGTATTATATTTACCCAGCACTGGCACCCAGGTTTAAAAACACCAGTTAAATGTTGCTGAGATCGCGTTGGGTCGGTGGATTTCTCTCGGGTTAAAAGGATTCTTTTCCTCCTCAAATCTCCTCTCTCTCTTCCTAATTGACTTAGACACCTGACAAGTGGTACAACACAGCCAAAGATAAACTGTCGGGCTGTAAGCACCAATTAGCTTGTGAACACAGTTTAAGGCCACTTTTCACAATGAGCCACACGGAGCCAGAGAAAACGCTGAAACCGCGCAGGTTGCTGACAAAACAAAGTCAAGATACACTTTTGGCGGCTGCTCCTCCGGGCGATGTGATGAAATTATAAGTGAGGTTCACCTTGAGATTGTGGAGTGTTTTTTCGCCGGCGACTCTAAAGCCCCCAGACTCTGCTGATCTCTTTAAAGTCCTCAGAAATGCATTGCCAGCTGCCCGCCCGCCAGCCACATGCCAGTCATCTATTCCACTAGTCTTTAATAAGGTCGCCCATGAAACCGGGAGATAAAGACAATCCCTTGTTGTGATATCTTGTGGAGGGAAAGGATTCCTCTAAGTCTGTGCGGGGAGACGACAAAACAACAAGGTGTCCGAGGTCCTAATTCACCTTCATCGACTTGATCAGATATTTCCATTCTTCGTTGATTGTATTGGCCGGACACTAAGGTCCTGATGTTAAAGCTCATATCTGCAGTTTAACTAAATTACCACACACTACCTACTACAGGCGGGAGAGTCATTACATTCTCTGTATGATCAAAATTGATGAAGTATAAATAAAATATCCCGGAGCTGAAAAACGCAGCAGCAGCAGAGAAATTGAGCCTCGTGTTTAAAACCATGTGACATAAATTCACCCGGAGCCCGTTTCTGTACATATCAGCTTTGACTAAGTCGTGACTTATAAACTGCCCCCCCCCAAAAAAATCTGCCACGACAGAGGTCCCTGTCCAACTGAGTTCTTGTCCCCCCTCCTCTCATCTCTTTGCTGTCCTCTGGCATCCAACAGTCACAGATGGTTAGTAAACATCAGAGCGGTGTGCGGTCCTCTTACAGCCGGGGGAGTATATCAAGTATCTATCAATATTAGATCTATAAACTTGTATCAATACCTCAGGATCTTGTCTTTACCCTTATATTTACTATTCGTTATTTTACTGGATAATTGGAGACTTCATTGTCTGTAGGCTTGAATGATTTGACCGATGGATGTATGGATCTTCTATAAAATGGTGAAAGATATTTGTACTAAATCCAAACACGACATCTACAGATATTTGTTTTGACCAGATAATCAGTTGATGATAAAATACGGTGCAGCTGCCAAAAGATAATATTGCCTTCTACAAATATTATAGATTCTACATCAGTTTATTGGCAAAGAATATCATGGCAGTGACCGTGTTGCCTGAGCGACACAACCTCAGATCAGAGAAAGTCCATGAAGTTCAATTGTGACTCATTGCTCTGAGTGCAGGTAATAACTGACTGGGACCTGAGCAGATGTGCAAAGTGCTGCTGAAGAGCCGAGGTCCTGTGGAATATTGGCAGTGCACATTATCCGGATCAAATTGCTATGTTTAATATATAATATACAGTTGGTGGAAAAATACAATTAACGATAAGAGGTTTATATCGGAGCTATATCGAGTTTTACAAGCAACTGCTGACGTGTAAACCTTCCTCACAAAAGATCTCAGAAGACTCGCGACCAAGAAGTGTTGATTTGCATAAAGCTGGAAGTGATTTCAAAGAGTTTAAATATTCATCAGTCCACAGTTATGGAGACAAACTTGGAATAAAAGGGAAAAAAAGATTTTGGTCTGTGGCTCCTCTCCCTGGAAGTGGGCGTCCGGTTAAGATGACTCCAGAGGCCTCACGCAGAAACGCTCAGCGAGGTTAAAAACAGCCCGAGCAGCAACGTCAGGCTCAAGATAATAATAACTGGAGCTGGTTGATGCCAATCACGTTTCACGGAGCGTGGAAGAAGACGCCTCTCCTTCAAAAACACGTCACATGTGTCACCTTAACCCTCGACAATGTAACTGTGGATTGATGAAACTAGGGTTGAATAGTTTGTGTAGTATAAATGGAAATATCATCCAAATCAGGCGGTGGGATGGAAGGAGCGTCGTGATTTGGGGCTAGTTTACTTCCTCTGGACCTGGGCTGCTGTCCATCATCACGGGGGGAAATGAATTGTCAAATTTATGCTGCAGTAAACATAGAAATAAATGTAATACAGAATGATTTCTAACAAAGGAATCCGGCCTTTCGGGGGGTGACCCTATCAGACCCTGAGCCCTAACCCAATAGAGAAACTAGAGAGTGACCTCAGAGAGCCGTTCACAGCAAATGTCATCAGAGTCTGTCTGAGCTGAAGCTGTTCCACAGGAGGAATGGTCCAATTCCTCTTGAACATTGTGCAGATCCGATCTGCAGCGAGCACCAGCTCTTATTTGAGGTTATCGCTGCCAGAGGAGGTTCAGACAGATATTACATCCAAAGGGTTCTGCAGCACTGCAGATGTTCAGGTCTGTTCAATAAAGAAGATTGTAAGTGTGCTGTTAATGTTACAAGCACATTGTGATCGTCTGCTTATGAAGATCAGATCATAAACCAGCTCATTCCGAAGGGTTTACATTCGTCACATACAAGTTCCTGGAAATCCATTCATCAATAAAGAATATACATCATGCAAGACAGCAAATAGATAAATACATAGAATAATTACTAAAGGCAGCACTATGTAACTTTTACTGAGCAGCATGTGGTGATTCATTATGTCGGTCCAAAAGATTTATTTGTTTTGGTGAAGAGATAAAACCCTGATTGAATAGTCCCACTCGCTGAAAGTGGATATTACCCAAAGATCCCCGGCTTCCTGAACCACAAGAGCTGCAGCTGTAACACATCCACCAAACTCTGTTTAGAATCCTTCATGTTTTAAAAAAGTTTCCTGCTGAATATTGGAGATAAACTCAGCTTTACTCTTCAACTTGGTACCCACTCACCAAGGTTACATAGACCAGGCGTCCAGGGTGAGGAGTTGGAATGAGAGAGGAGACATTCTCCATATTCACAGAAAACTATCAGACTGGTTCTGAAGCTGCTATTTCAAGGAAAGAAAGTTGCATAGTGTTGCTTTAACAAGATTTTGATCCACCGAGAAGTACATGATGAAGGCTGGACATAGTTTGTGTATCATGACAACACAATGGACCACAACGTGGTGTTATTGGATTGTTCTTATTATTATAACACAGCAGCTCCACCTGGAAACACTCGTGATCCAGCTGCATCCTTATCGCTCAGCAACTCCTCCCTCATTCCAACCTCCTGTATCTTCATATTGTTCCGCTCTCTGCTGCTCTTTCAGCCCGTGATGTTTGTGTAATGGCCCGCAACCTGTTGACACTTTTATCACCCATAGATTTGGGCAGGCAGCAGTCGCCATATGCATCATTGCTTCGCACTTTGCCGATCTTGATTTATTGGCTCCTGCGGAGGAAGACATCGGCTAAATTAGAACTCTGACCGGAGGCAAAATTCCATTTATGGGCCGCAGCTCGTGGAGCGCTGCCGGACTGAAGTGGATTCATCCTCGTCGTAGTTGTGGAAGCGAACTGCCCTTACGTACCAACTTGTGCTCTCTGTATTGAAATGATTCCGTTTATAGGCAGGTTTGGAATGATCAAACTATTTGAACCAATATTTCCCGGTGCAGAAATGGGCCGGGCCGTGTCAACAAAGTAATTGGGCCGGCACACAGCGGCCACAGACACGCAAACACGGCCTGATTTCTTCCTTGGGTGGCCGTCTTTCCTTTTGCTTCAATTCAGCAACTGATTAACTACCTGATTCAACAGGGTCTTTGACTCCGTGTGTAATTACAGGCTTGATATTTTCCACGCAGAGGACAGTCTGCTCTCATCGAGACTCGCAATCAACAGAGGCTTTCTAATTAATCATGTATCTGCGAGTCCAGGCTTTGATTAGACGTGGCCTGAGGACCTTGGGTGTTCAACCTGTTAAATAACGTGTCTCTGTGTATGGCCGTGCATTTCATTTAAAAACATTTTATTTTATAAATTCATACGTCTTTGGTTGTACTCAATATTAAATGAATGGTAAATGCACCCTGGCTGTAGGGAGCGGAGCCACGGGGTCGGCGAGGTAACACAAGCTAATTCAATGACTTGTTCCACTGCACATGTCTCCTAATGGACTTTATAGGTATACACGTTTTCTAGTCATGTCGTATCTCAGCTGTGTGATGGAGGTCTGGTTCAGAATTTGCAGGGGGCTGACATCCCGATTAATTATGTAACAAACGGACAGAAAGGAAAAGCACAACGCTCTTTGGTCGATAAAAGGCTCAGTGTTTAATGGTCTAAATAAAGCCGGGCAATATGGTGATTAATTGATTCTAAATTTGGGTTAGTGTAAAAGTAGACTGTGTCCCAATTCAGCAGCGGCGCCGCTCAGATGGATTCATGAAGGAGTCACGGCGGGTAGTGTGCCAGTTGTGTTTTGTAAAGGAAAACAGCATCTAAATCATTATGCGTAATTTAGATGGAGAAAAATATTATATTATATTATATCAATGAATCACAAGATTAATTCAGTTACTGTTTCTGTTGACTTATTAGGCTTTGTTGAAACGGCACATCTACGGCTGAGGATTGAGAAATTGGGTTGGATGTAAAACATTGACTCACATAGATGAGGACGGCTGCAATTTATTACACGACCTAAAAACATATTTAAATTTAATGTGAATATTTTGAAAGATTTGGCTCAACCTGTAGCTGCTGTTTCTATTTTTACGTTATTTGTTTTGATCTACCCACCCACAATCACCTCCAGTCAGGTAACAGATCATTTGGCTTCTGTAGAGTTTTCTGGGTTTTTTCACACCTTCCTTGTTTGATGCAGACTTTTCTGAACACATATAACATGTGAGAGCTTCCTAAAATTAACTGGTTAATTCATTTTCTTTATAAAACAGAAAGACCACTTTTCTCTATACACTTTATTCCTAAAGGTTAACAAATACAATCGTCTAATTGACAACACGCCAACATCAGACACCAAAATTAACGAGATAAGATGTAAACACTGTCATGAAAACTTGTGGAAATGCCCTAAGATGTATATTTTACTGTATATAAACAAATTGGCATTCAACAGAAAATAAGAGTTTCAATTTGACTTTATTCATCTTTGTTCTCCTCCCCTGATACATCTGGGCGCTTTGCTAACAAGTCTTCCATGATCATCCACATATATCCACACATATATCATAATGGGAGAAAGAACATATCAGCTACATACAAGCGATGAATTATTCATTTGCTGCACGTGTATTGCATAAATCCTGCTGGAGACCAGACTGAGGTGTGCTGTGGAATTCAAAGGTTGCATTCACAGCTCATTGATGTGCACCTGCAAATATGAAACACAAAAAAACCACCAGTATGTAAAGTCTTGCGTATGCACAGTGAAAATGGATCTGTTGTGTTCAGCGGTGAAAAAAAAAAACTGTATTTCTTCACATGTTTTATTCATGGGTGAAAAATTGAATTGTTCAAACGATGGCGGTGCCCTGGTTTCAAGATTCCGTGGTATTGTTAAATATATTTGAAAGTTTAAAACTGCAACCCCAGCTGAGCGATTGGCATGAAAGTCTTAATCCTCTCGGTATCAATTATGGCTGAACAAGTGGCTCGGTCTGTCCTTTATTCCTCCCTCGCCTGGTGAGAAAGACGGCAGCGCTCTGCCATCTTTAACCGTCTTGTAAGGATTTACCCCAAAACTTTAATCTCTAAAGATGCATTTCTTCTGCGATGCTCGGGTACAGTCGAGCCTGAGAGCAGAATATTCAATGTAGTAATGACTGATTTGGATGTTGGGAGTTTTTAGAAGCTGAAGAATAGTCTGAGCAGCACAGTACTGCTGCAAAGGATAGTTCTATATAAACTATAGTATATTTTAAATACACTTTGTAGATTATATCAGTGTATAGGAGATAAACTTGACGCTAACAGTGCTGACAATGCCAGGTCGGGCATTGGCGAGTGTGCACATCTGATACCACATCTTTAAAGAACATTAGTTTTAAAACTGCAATTTTTCTTTTTTCAGAAATGAACTTGTAAACTTCCGGTAGTGTAGCGTTATCGAAACATCTGTAATGTCCTCGTCTGGAATCAGGTTGCAACTGATATTGATCCAAAAGATGTTAAATATGAAATGAGGTAAAAAATACAGGGTCTAAAAACATAATGTTTGATGTTTTCTTTGTAGCTATTTAAAATAAACCTATTATTACCTTTTATGATAATGAGTCCACCACTTGTTTCTGCACTAATATGCACATAAATGTAGTCGAAGTCCTTTCACCTGCAGCTGTTTCCCACCAGTTCACTACAACCAATTTAAATGTGAAAGCCACGAATCATCCTCTGAAACCGTGAATCAAAAACAACCCTGACAAGTTATTTTTGCTCTGTACTCACACACCCTCTCTCTCTCTCTCTCTCTCTCTCTCTGTGGTTTTTCCTCGCAGCTTCACTCGAACTCGGATAAAGGTGATGGATCCGTCAGGTACATCCTGAGCGGGGAAGGAGCCGGGACTATATTTGTCATTGACGAGGTGACAGGAGATATTCATGCCACTAAGAGCCTGGACCGGGAAAGGAAAACGCATTATGTCCTGCATGCACAAGCCTTGGACCGCTACACAGAGGAGGCCCTGGAACCAAAGTCGGAATTCATCATCAAAGTGCAAGACATCAATGACAATGCACCCACATTTCCAGATGGACCCATTGAGGCGTCGGTGCCTGAGATGTCTGAAGTGGGTGAGTAGTGCTGCATGTAAACGGACCCTCACATGATCGCTTTCCTCATTCTGGCTTTAATTGAACTGGTTGAGTGTTGTTTTCTTATTGATTCCTAGATATTCTCCATGTTTATAATAAAGGTATTTGTAGCCAGACCTGCGACTTTACATCCTGGGTACGCTTATGTGTGAACTCATGAGCGAGAGCAGCTGCAGGATGTTTCTGAAGAAGGTATTAGTGGTGCACACAGGGATCAAACATGTTATTAACCTGAGCGGCACTGGTTTGTCCCTCCTGTGATAGTGTTCTGCAGAACGGCTGATCTTCGGTAAGCCCGCCGGGTCCTGTTCTTCATCTTTGTTTTGCCGGCGCTGTGGCGGTTTCCCGGGTGGGCAGGTCTTTATAAAGCACTCAATAGTGCCTCCACAGCAATCCCTGCTGCCACGGAGACAGTGGAGTCCTCCACATCGCGGTGGAAAGAAAAGCCTCTATCCACCTCCTCGGAGACAGCCGCTGCCCGGCCTCATGCAAGCAGCCATGTATTTTTCATTTTCTTTTCTTCTGCTGTTCTGTTTTTAGCTCGGGTGAACAAAAGCCACCCTCTTCGCCACCCGTCTCAGCGCAGTGGCTCAAAAATACAACTCAAATATTTCACAGAGCCTCCTAAAAACACACAGGTTGTCCAAAGCGGTGGCCAAACTGCTGTCAGTGGGATTTTTTACCTCCAATGCACTAGAAGATAGTGAATCTGTGGCGCTAGACAGCTTGTTGAAAACATTCAATTTATATCCCCGTGTGTGTGTGTGTGTGTGTGTGTGTGTGTGTGTGTGTGTGTGTGTGTGTGTGTGTGTGTGTGTGAAATAATTCCCGTCAGCTGCTGAAAAGGAAGTAGAAGTAGTTATTAAAGAAAACGAACGGCAGCGTCACTTTCTGGCAGCGAGAAGATGTAAATGTGCGAAACCCGATTAGATATGCAAACCCCAATAGACCTGTAGGCGCCCCCTTTATAAACAGTCGATATCTCCCTGGTTGCGCTCATGAATATTCATCGGCGCACAGGCCTGACACACATACAGCTTTAGTAGTCGGTGTATTGGTTTCTAACTTGGATGTGTCAAGTGTATGTCTTAATTTGTTCAGGGAGTGCTGCATGTGAATATTATATTTTAGGTGGTGCTGCTACTGTAAGACAGAAACATATCTTCCTGTATTAAATGGCTCATAACACTATTACTCGCCCATGAAGCTGAAGATAACGAGAGGTGCATCCTATTATTTAAAAGTCCAGTAATCGGTGCGTTGACATCCGTCGTGCGGCTCCAGCCAGACTGCTCGTTTCAAAAGTTTCCCGTGTTGGCTGCAAACTTTATCGTGGGTTGCACCAAAAAGAATCAATCAGCGCTGATGACCCGTGGGAGGAAATCAAGGACTGTGAAGGGGAAAATAATTAGCCCCCCCCACCCCCCCACCCCACCCCTCGCTTGCTGTGCCCATTAGAGTAACTCCTTTTCGGTTCGGTGTCTGCGGCGTCAAATCGGCTGTAACAATCAACTGTCCTCACACTCCACAGCACTAATCCTCCAGCATTTGTCAATACTTGTGCTCCCAAGTGCAGGAAGGGGCCTGACTGGGAGTGTGGCAGCTAATTGGTTGTGATGTTATTCCCCCCCTGTTTGAATTGATCAGCTGGACACGTGCCTGGTGATCTGACGTTTGAAAAAAAACCTTCTACACCATCATATTTTCTGAGTGCGAGATGAAAGCTCCATCAGTTTAGCACCATTGTATGTGTCCCAGTTGATGAGCTGGAGTGAGTGGACGTGCTGGAGATAGAGGCTCTGCTTTCCTGTCAACTATTCCACCTCTGGGAACATCTCCGTTTGATGGTGGCGGCTTGTTTAGATAATGAATTATGAATAATTGGATGTTACTTGGAGCTAATGTGCACGTGGATAAGAGTCGAACACTCTGCAAATGAATTCAAATGGAGATCCAGGGTTTATTTATTTATCTCCCCTTGTTCTCCTCTCAAGAAGACGCTGCCATCCATCATACCACACCAATCAATTGTGTTTTATTCCCCCCACACGCCCATATTTTCTAAAATGAACTTATTACACACTTTGTTTTGCTTTTCTGAAGACAGGCCACTTGTCTACGTATCGACGTCTTTAAGATGACGTCTTATTCCAGCCCATTGAGTCCGAGGCAACACCTCTCAAACATAATGCTGCTTCGTTAGCGAGGAAATACTTTCTTTTCTTTTCAACACTGGATGAAAGCGGTGATGAAACGATCCTTTGGCTCCGACTGAGGGACGAACACGAGAACCCGCTGATTTTTAAAACACCTTCCGTCACCAGCCTTGATCCCTGTAAAGAGAACATTAGGTTCCGTGGTCATGGCGATGAGTTCACCGATGTCAGCGGTGATAGATGGATTGAAACCTGAAGGAGGTGATGAGAGTCGATGATTCATAGTATGTGACAGGGTTTATAATAGAGAGGAGGATCTGTCAAAGTCGAACCGTGTGCATATTTCATGTTTTTGCAAGAAAGTTAGTAATTTCGTAGTATTTGATGTTTGTGTGATTATTTTCAAAAAGGACTAAACTCCACACTAATGACGAGGTGTCTCCCTGTCTGCTGTTTCAACCTTGAAGTGAACGAATCCTTAAGACTTTGAACCTTTCAAACTAAACGAAAAGAGTTTATCTCTGCTCCTACAGGGTCTAATCATGGTTTCTGTACATGTTTGGTGTTAAACTCCATTAAAGGTTTGTCTAATATTCAATAATGACAGGAATAAGCACCAGCAGAGGTTTCAAGCTACTTCTTACGAGACAGAATAGTCTTGATAGATTGTCACTTTGTGAGAACCTGTGACTAATCATGGTCACAGAAGTCTGTGGTACAACCCTCACCCTTAAAACTCCTGAGAACAAACTCCCAGCCGAGTCTTATTGTGTTTATGAAACATATTTTGCACGGATACTCATGAGAGCTCAGCCTTCAGCGTATTGAACCATCAGACATATTAAAGACGCACCCATCACCTCGATTGTTCCACAAATAAAGAGCTTGAGTACTTCAGTTGAAGTGCATTGCATCTCTTAGAAGAATGTGTCTGTATGCTGAGATTTATATTGCTGCAATCACATTAATATGAAATACTACTGATAAAAAAAAAAAGGTGACACACATTCATACTTAAGATGTGACAACAGACCAATTCAAAGTTCATCAATTAAACGACGCTCTGACTAATGAGCTTTCCCAGACAGATGATTCGGAACCAGCGCAGCCTCCAAAGCCAAACACAGAAATGATTAAGTTCAAATAATTCCCCGTGCAATTCTTTCCCTGCGCAAGTTTGACAGAGACTCAAACTGCCCGAGCATACTGTGGAGTACACGGCTCATTATGGGCTGGCATTTCACTCTGCTCCTTCAGGTTCCCCCCACGGAAAAATATAAAATAAAGTCAAATCTGGCGGGACACAGTGGAGCAAGTTTCACATAATTTTAATTTAGTTTAATCCCCAAAAGGAAAACAGCAACTCGCATGTCCAGAAGATTTACAGGCCCCCCCCCGAAAATATATGTCTCCTAACATTAGCACACTGTGAATTCTTACATATACTAATCCATTATATAAGCTTGTAGTGCAATTACAATGCACTCATTGTGCAATTAGAATGGGTTAATGAAGCCTGTAATGCTGTTTGAGCAACACTTGATGTGTTAAATTGAACCACAGTGGTTCGTACACAGTATTTTTAAATAACAGTGTAAATAATGAGCCATCGCTGCAAGTTTTTAGATAATTGGTCGATGTTGTCGTGATTTTTGCAAAGACACAACTTGGACTCGAAGCATTTTCCCATTAAAGCGAAAAACTTCTATGTAAAATGTCCAGTGATGATCTTTCCTTCGACATAGGTCATTGCACATTGCAATTAGCTCGTACACAAAACTCCATCATTACATGTAATTATTTAATAATGTGATTTTTAATGAAGGCTTCATCATGTTGTCACTGATGAAATCTGATGTTTACATGAGGGCAACATGTCATCTCGGTACGTAGGCACCATGGTATACGTAATACCAGTCGCTAAAGCAAAGTGGGTCTGCAGGTTTGAGCTGTCGTTAGTTGTTTGAACTAAATGTGGGGATTCATCTTAAAGCTGCTGCAGATTTTGTGCACAGAATTCCTCCTTGGACCTAAAATCACGATTTCTTGGAGATTTTTCTAACACATTTCCATAATACGATAAAATTGCATCACTTACTTTACTGTCATTTGCATTAAAAAGCCTTTGAGACAAAGAGAGAGAGAGAGAGCGAGAGAGGGCGATTACCAGGGAATCATTTTTATGTTTTCTTTTCTTTCAGGCACGTCTGTGTTGCAAGTCATCGCGCTGGACGCCGACGACCCCACCTACGGAAACAGTGCCAGAATAGTCTACAGTATTCTACAAGGACAGCCATATTTCTCCGTTGACCCCAAAACAGGTGTGTTGTTATGATTACATGCATTTATCCACAAAGTGAGCGCTCGTAGACACTCGCAGCCATGGCAACTGCGACTGTAAAATGTGTGCAATAACTTTCTCGTAATTTCTGTTGTTGATCTCCTAAAGCGAATGTGTAAATCACGCTGTCAAATCTGTCCAGCATATGTTTCCCACCGCCGACATCCTGTTCTGTTATTGCAGCACGTCAGACACCATAAAAGCTCAAGCAGCCACAGTAGAGTTACGGACTACTCGTAGAAACTGCTGTGTTGTTGAGCACGCAACCCACTCGGTGCACCATAACTAACTCCTCAGGGGTCAGAGGAGACATTTGTGGAGAGGTCTTCGGAAAAACCATTGTTTCCTGCCGTCTGAGAGGAGAAAGCCATAACGGGGCAGTACTCAGTGTTTTTAAAATCCATCTTCCTTTGTGTGTGGGTCCGCTATTAGATCTATTAATTGTTAATAAACCCTTTAAAGTGCAAGACAAAAATGTGCAGCGAGCGAGTAAGTATCTGTTTGTTTCTCTTTGTCTTTACAACGTGAGCTTGTAGTTGAGGCTTTGCCTGCTTGCCTCTGCTGCTGCTGCTGCTGGTTAACGTGAACAACAATCCACTTGTATGAATTGATTCATTGCTGTCTGGAACAACTATTGGCCCCTGTGAGACTGTGCCGCCCATGTAAAACATGAAGTCTTTGCTGAATGAGCAACACAAATGAATTGCTGAATATTTTGGCTTCACCTCCAGGGAAAAGGCGGGCGGGGATTGATGGAGCTATTTCTCAGCGGTGCGTTGAAGCCGAAGCGATGCGAACTGGACGTCCTCACGCAACGCGAGCTCAGGCTCCTGTCGCTGAAAGTTATTTTAAATCACATTTTGACTGTAAGCAATATTCTAGCGTGATGTTATTCCCATGCACTGGGCTGTTGGACACATCACATGGCTTGTTTTGCCGGAGCTGACTCTGCATCTTGTCTGCATTATAATTCAGCGCGGGGCGTGCAGAGGAGGAGGAGGAGGGACATGATCGAAGGCCGAGCCAGCTGCACTCCCTGCACAGCGCCATGCCTCCCACACATTCTAATTTATATAAGTCGGCTGCTGTTTTCGCCACTGGCAAACCAGCCTCCCTCCCTCAAATTAGGGCAGGGAACTCCAGTGGTCAGTGGAAAATGAGCAAGTGGAGGAAGTTGTACTAGCAGGCGATCTTCATTATGCTGAGCCGAGGTCTTGGAGCAGTCGTGCTGGCATCCTGCCACAGTGGAGCATCGCTTTCCGGGGGAAGCGGAGGCTGCTCCTGCGTCTGTCTCCCAGTGCAGTAGCTTGCTTACACCTCCTTATAGCCACATGCACCTGGCTCCCACCCTGCTCAGACTGCAGAGACACCAGCACGGGGAGCTTGTGTTTAGTGAGCAGATTAACAGAGCACACACACACACACACACACACAACACCTTTCATTTTGACCTTGGTCTGGTGGCCTGACACAGCAGCGACTGATTCTACAAGAGCCAGGAGCTGGAGGGTTTGAGGACAGAGGGTAATGGCAGCATTTGGCCCCCCCGACATATGGCTCTGGAGGAATCCCTAAAGGAGCGTCTCAGACTTGACCCAAATCCTCGGGCAGGCAACAACGTGAACCGCCGTCTTTCTGGCTTGGCGGTTTGTGATAACGTCGTCTCAAACCTGCCAACAGCCGGAATGACAAATGAGCCACATTTACAGGATGTAGCATTGATTAAACCTTGGAACATGAAGGAGTTCATTGAACAGGCCGCCTCGGTAAAGAAATCGTGAACTTGTGAAACTTAGTAAATTCTTTGTTGCCTTGCAGCTCTGAAATTGAATCATTGTATCGTAACGACCTTATTTAAACTCTGGAACATCTGTGAGTCATGATACAAGATGTTTTGATTTTATATCTTTCATTAACCGGAGAAGCTGAATGGCTGTGAGGCGAAAAAAAAAATGTTCTAGAACCGAAGCATTGTTTGAAAACGACCTCGTAAAACTTGAGGGTTTCCTGAAACACTTGACATTCACTGAAACATGAAGTGAAAACCATGTGAGGGCGTAAACTTTTGTCTTTTATCGAGAGTCATTGACATCGCCTTGGAAACGGCATATGGTTGGAAACAACAAGTACATTTGTTAACATTTCAAAAACTTGCAGTTGAAAAAAATGTCCCATAATTCAACCAACCTCCTGACACAAATTAATAGAATCACTATGAATTTTATTGGACTTCTAATGACAGAAAAATAAAACACATCTGGCCAAACACAAGCTGGAATTACACACATTATTTTTATTAAAGCCAATCTCCATAAATGAGTATAACATTTGTTTTATATTCATAACTTTTTTCTTTATTATTGTGCCTAATTTGGGCCTCTACCAATCAATTGAACATTATGTATTTTAAAGTCAGACGTGTTAATATGAAAGTGATGTCACTTATAAATGAGTTTTATTTCTTTATTGACTAATTAACCCCGAGAACGAGATTAAGGTTCGTCAGCTGCTTTGTCTCCACCAGGAAATAAGATTCAGTCATGGATGTAATATTCTAACTGACGAAGAAACAGTGGTGACTGTGGCAGCATATTGGTTTTATTGATTTAATTATTGAAAAAGTATTAATCAAGGCTCCTTTAATAAAGGAGGTGAGGAGCAAATGTCAAAGTAAAGGTCCTGACTGAGGCAAAACACTCACATTGGATCGACACTGACGATCACACGACTATTTGCTAAGAAATGGAAATTCTCTCAACCAGCTTTCACCGGGATGTGTTTATGAGGAAATGGCTGAAATCCAAGAGCAGAACACAGCAGCGAAAGACAGGAATAGATTTAAAAGGTTTAATGTACAACTTCTCAGACAGGATGAATCGATACTGGGAATGTTCTCTGATTCTGGTAAAGTTAGAGGATCCAGCAAATTTAACCCAAGGAAGCTGGATCCAGTAAAATGAGGGTTGCAGACAGGAAGAGGACAGATTCAGGCAGAGTAACATGAAACCTTTCTAAGATAAGTAGAGTAATATACAGAATGTACTTCTACCACAAGGTGAGCGACAGTCTCAGTCTTATTTGGTCTTCATATACTTCTATACTATACTTATACGTCTGGTGGTTTTGATTAGAAAATTGAGCTCCGGTGTGTGGGAGTATTTGCAGGAGATAAGGGACCTGGAGTCCATATTCCAGAACCAGAACCAGATCCAGAATCTGGTTTTATTGCCATGCAGGTTTACACGTACAAGGAATTTACTGTGGTGTATTTGTGCAAATATAAATAGGAATACTATGAGCACCAGAGGAGGGATTGTGCAATATGTTGTTAAGATGAGATGCTTCACCTTGTCTCAAATTGCAGTTTGGTTCTGTCCTCAATCAGACACTCAGAAGAGCTTGTGTATGTAGCTATATAACCTAAATACTGTTTTCAAAAATGCAACTCAAAATCAACCAAGCACGGGCATATTTGTACAAAATTCAAAATGAGAGGTGCAATTTAGAGAGGTACGATCATTTTTAGTTGAAACTGCTGATTTTCATTCTCACCACACTGAGGCCCATTGATTATGTCCCATTCAAAACAGGTGAAAAGCCCAAATCATTGCAATCCGAGGCTCCCTCTCTACCTCGAGGCGCTGCAAGTCCGGTTTTAATATATTCATCACCGATGGAGCTGCGATTCATTTGTGATCTAGCAGAAACGGTTTTGAAGGAAAGATTTAACACCTATTGGCTTTGATGCTCAAGAGTTGGATCAGAAGATCAATACCACTTTTAAGTCAGTATGCAAATTGCAAAGTTAGGGCGAGCAGAAGTTAAAATTAGCACCAGGAAACACTCGCTGCCAAGGTAAATAAAAATAACTTGGATACGAGAGCCTGAAGAACTCGTTAATAAGTTATCAATAACGTGCACAAAAACAACAATTTTGGTTACAGATGATGTGTTTATCGTACAATCAAGATAAAATGTGTAAGTAAACTTGTATTACTCATGACTAGCTCACCCAGAATTCCAAGCTTTATATTGAACAACTCATCTAAGCCAACTCTGCACAGAACTGTGTTTACCCAAATATCAAACTATTCCTTTGAAACATTTTTACAAAGCCGCCATTAAAGCAAATCCTGGCAAGGTGTCCGTTAGGGAAGGATCCCGGATCTGCTGCCTGCTGCTCCTGTCGGACTTGAACAAGAGCAGGTGCACAAGGACAACAGAGAGACTGACAGACAGACTGAACCTCGATCTGCTCACCGAATATGAAACACACAGCATAAAAGTAAAGATGCACATTTCCCCTGGTTTTCCAGCTCTGTCACTTTTTTTGTCTGAGCAATATTAGGAAATATAACCAGTCCTGTAATGTGCTGAGCTTAGTGTCATGCTAACCGCGTTAAGAATGTTCACTGCAATGGATTTGATTACATGCTTTGCAAATTTCAAAACTGCAAGCCTGGCAGATTTAATAAGAGCTTTCTGTATCTCAGCAGAAGCACATCTCAGACCGTGGCTGCATTTATCCTTTTTATAGTTGGGTCATAACTCCTGTCTTTCCCATCACTGCCGTGCATCTGTCACTTACCCGCAGAGACACTGAGGGTGTTCCTCCTGAGTCTCATAGTCGAATGCCCTCCAACACCCCCACCTCACATCTGTGCTCGCACACACACACACACACACACACACATAGAGGCGAGGCCACACCGCACTGCACAACCCCTTAAGTCCCTGTTGCATCCTAAATAGGCTAATTTCTCTGCTGATCTGGGATTTGGGAGAGTTTATTGAAGGAGCTGACACAGATCAAGATGTTTCACGGGGGGGTGGATTAAGTCTCACTGCTGGGTGGATCGATGGAGGAGCTGTCACTTTGTCAATCAGCTGCACTGTAGCCCTGAGCAGTCCGGCCAACTCCTCTCAATCAGATATATAATCCAATATACGAAAAGAAGAATATTTAGAAAGTAAAATAGAAGTGTACGGATATTATTTCTGTGATTTTTACGGCTGCTGCTGTTGATGATATCTACTTTTTCTCCAGAAAATACTCCAGGAGTGCAGACATACAGGGATAGCATCGTATTGGATGGGGCAAAAAAAACCCCATCCAAGATTCCTGAAGCTGGAGATTGAAGAGCGCTTTAGTAATCTCCTATAATCCTTTTTGTTCACCCAGGAGATTGTCCTCCTTTAGAAGTTTCCAAGCCAGACAAAGAGGTGGATAGTGTGATGGTATCAACTCTAATAGACTGGGGAGGTTGAGGAAAAGGCTAACCACCTCACTGTGTCAAATGGGCCCAGGTTCAAGGAATCAGCTCCTTTCTCAATTATTTTCTAAATTAACCGACGAGCTCCGCAGAGATTCGGTCTCGGGAGGTGTTTTCGGCTCAGAGATGGTCAGGAGAGCGAGTTCAGGGGTGAGACTTTCCTGTCAAAGCACTGACAAACCTTTCAGGTGCCGGCACATCCCAAAGAATACCCCTGTGGCCTTTTCGGTGTAGTTAAAAGACATTAATTTAAGAATGAAAGCCGGTGAGTGATTGTACGTCGGCAGAATCCCATCGGTCTTCCTACCTGGTGTTTAGTTTGCTGAATGGTCAGAAACAGCAGATCCATCGTGCTGCTGTGGACGACAGTGGGAATCTTATAGAGTGTGTTCATTGTTTTCTGAAGCCGCTGCTGTGACATATTGCTCAGGAGCGATGTGCCTTCAGGTGTAAAGGGTTAATAAGAGACTCGAAAGGTCAGATCATCCGTCGTAGAGTTGTTTTTAATGGAAACTTTGGCCATTTGCGAAGGTCTGTGTGTTTTTTTCCGGACACCAGGTTAAGTAATGCTAAGACTGCAGTTAATAACGAAGGATTTCCCATAGAGCCGGCATCATTAGAGGAAAGTGGCTGCGAGCACTTTGAGAAACCGAGAAAAGCAGCGGAACAACACTGAGTCCTGGCATTTGGGGAAAAAAAGTGTGGCAAGAAATAGATGCTTCTGATTTTTGGAAATCGTTCACCGAGCATGTGGCGTTAATGTCTGTTCTCAGGCGATTGATTTTATTATTTCATTTTTCTTGCAACAAGGACACAGATATTCCAGGATGTTTATACAGAGGACACATAGTCACATCTCGGCAGCTTGGAAATCCCAGAGAATCCCAATTCATCCCCAATAGTGGTGTTAATTATTTACCTGCACTTAACTCGTGGTTGTGACGTTTCCATCAGGGCAGCGTAGTGACGATCTGTCTCATCAACTCAGCAGGAACAGTCTGTCGCTGTCTGCTCGGCATCTGAAAAGGAATAATGCAGTGAGGTCGGTCAACTCCATTTAATTACGTTTAACTGGAACCGGAGATGAATTATGGAACCACATTCTAACACCAAACAAATCTAAATGCAGCTTTAACTGACACGCATTAACAGAGAGGAAGCTACCTGGCAGGCAAAGTAAATGTATTGACTTTGCCATCCTTTTGGAATAAAGCCCTGCGACACATCAGAGTGTGTGTGTGTAGCTCGCTGCCCCACTTAACGGTTGTTCTTTTGCGAGCAGAACTAATGCGCACAAAATGACAGCACAGAAGAAGTAGACGCTATCAGAGCTGGTACATTAAACAAGCCTGAACCGCCGCAATGTAGCCGAGAGAATCTCCGGAGGAAGGGTCTGAATCTGTTCTCTCTTTACGTCACAACTTCTTTCACTTTGCATTTCTGTGTCGCCTTCGGGAGGAATTTAAGGATATTGTTCGCATTTTACTTTCTTAACCAGTCGTCCCCGTCCTTTTTTATAGAAGTAGTACCAACTCTAAGATATGTATGAAAAGGAGAAGGAATCAGTTGGTGTGTTTTCTCAGCTGAATCATAGATTTAAATTGGCTGCAGAATTATACGACATCAAGTGAACTTCTCCTGCTGGTGCACTTTCTTCTTTTACTTTATTTGTGTATGATAATTAGATGATTCCATTCTGCTCCATCATGCTGTTTAGACTATATTTGATCTCTTTGTTGATTCGCTGGTGACGAGTCCTCGGATGGGACCTCGGCTCTGTGTAACAGACGATGTGTAACAGACGATCCCCCGGATCTTCATACCGTTGGCTTCCTCGCTCCTTGACCCACTTTTAATGATTATTCTGCCCGAGGCGAGTGGATTAGTTTCTGTCTATAGAGTCATGAAGAAAGAAGGAAGCAAATTACCTTTTGTAAAACACAACGATACCTGCCTCGCCGGTGAAATTAGGAAATCGTGAAAACTGCATTAATTTTGCTCCAAAATTAAGTTTGTTATATTTAAGCGGTGGAGGTTTGAATTAGAAAATTAGCCACTAATGGAATAACGGGTACAAAAGATAATTTACTCAGTCTGATTGAGAGCTTAACGATGCAATTGAGAAATATAAATATAACCTGTATTATTAATAGTTTGTCCAATGCAATTACTTTGCTAAAATGTTTGCTTTAAATCCAGCAGCCACTGGATGTGGCTGCTGGATTTAAGTGTGTTAAAGTAGGGATTTTACTTCCTTGGTTATTTTATTCATATCTATTCATATGTCTTTCTATGTTGGTGCTGTTTGTAGTAATAACCATCTGGATGTGTCCGAGGTTTGTGATATTTACTAGCAAATGTAAAACTGCAAAGATAATGTAAAAACTGCAGTACCTCCCTATCTTCACATGCTGGGCTCATATTACCACCATCTCCTTTCCTGCTGTGTGGTGTGAGAACAACTCCAACAAATACACAGAAACATTAGCAGTAATTTAGAGTCATGTGTTTGTCCACCTGGAGAATCTTAGTCTAGTAGTTTCTTTCCTTTTAGCTCAGTGTTTGGTTTCCACCATTTCCTAAGGGAAATATCTGGTGCAGGGCCGGTGGCGTAAATGTTCAATTGCATGATCCTAACGGTTCAGGATTTAGTGTTATTAGTTCCTTTTTGCTCAAACCAGGATTAGAGAGCGATTTGACACAAGGAACTCATACTAACCGTTTGATTATCTCTGTTCTTTTGTCAATGTAAACCACTTCAGAAAATAATCCTACAAAAAGGAATTGATTCATTTTCTTAAGCCACTTGCTGTGATTTCCACTCACACAACACGAGGTAACAGCAGAGTCCACGGTCACGTGGTGATCAATGCCGTGTCACGTCCTCCCGGGTCTCGCCGCTCCCGCTCAACCGCTGTGCGTTATTACAGGGTTCACAAGTTCACAGGAACACAAGTTCAATGGTTGCCAGAGGGTCTTGGCTCCGGGGAAAAGGGAGATTTACACTGAACACTGATGTAACAAATGGAACATATTAAATCAGGCTCCCATGTGTTGATGTGCTTTCAGGAGCTGAGGTGGGGAATTAACCCTCTGGCACAGAAATAGACACACAAAACTAATATATACTAACAGACATGCACACAAAGACACAAAGACAAACACACAAAGCCAAGACATGCACCTATTATATTCAATAAATCACCGACCACCCAGCAACACAGGAAGCAAACACAGTGTCCCTCTCTTTGGGCTTGTTTCCCTGTCGCAGTTTACCCGTGCACACAGTTTCTCTGCAGTGGCCCAACGTGCAGCCATATATCACTTAGCATTGTGAAAGTTCACGGCTGTGTTTGCTGTGTTATTGTAGTAATAAATGTGATTGAATGGGCGACTTAGAAAGTTTGCAATCTGCTCCGATCCAAGGTTGCATAGTCATTTTAAACGTGATAAAAATAAATAAATAAGAAGAGTCGAGGCTTTACCTTGACAATGAATGAGAATCAAAGATGAAAGAGACACATCTGTACAGTGCTAAAGGAAAGTCTGACTCGGTGCTGCGGGAGTCGTCCATAACTGAGAGGTTTCTTGTTGGAGAAATATTAAAACAGTAACATCTTGACAGCGATAAGCGTTTTCTTTATTTCCACCCTCTCAACAACAATTTCTTTGTGTCTTAATCTAGATGTATATTTTCACTTTGCTTCGCCACTGACTTGCTTTGTTCCTTCTCAGAAGACTATTATTAGTCTCTGTTTCCCACTGACTGGTTATTCTTTCTATGCTGATGTTTGTTTTTACTTCAACCGTGCAGGAATCATCAGGACTGCCTTAGCTGATATGGACCGGGAAGCCAGGGAACACTACACGGTTGTCATTCAAGCCAAAGACATGGCAGGCCAGGTCGGGGGCCTCTCCGGCTCCACCACCATCAACATCACTCTGACAGACGTCAACGACAACCCACCCCAGTTTCCCCAAAGTATGTAGAGCGCTGCAGGAAGAGCACATTCCATATCATGAATGCTGCATCATAATAGTTGACTGTCGCATGTTGGAAAAAGTGGCAAAATCCCATTGGAAAATTAGATTTATAGAAGTTCTTTAGTTGTTGTTGATCATTACCTCTGTTCCATAAGTCTCCTCTGTTATTGTACCAGACACGGACCGATTTAGATAATTGTCTGTGGCCACTTCCTCAGGACGGATGGAAATCAGAATAAATAACCAGACTCATCTGCAAGAGCGAATAAACATTATCTTGCCGACTAGCTTTCCCCGGCAAATCTGTGTTGGAACTTAAAAAGTCAGATTGGTGCTTCCCCAGTAACAAAGGTCCCAATACATTTGCACATAAAATGTTTTTTTCACAGTGCAATCTCTGGTTTTGCAGCTTCAATGAAAAGAAGCACCTGAATATGTCATTATTTGCAGAGAGAAAATTATTTTAAATGTTTGTTCATGCATATATTGATTAACCATTTATCAGTCTTAGATTCTTGTGGGGAGCAACTCACAGATTATTGAGACCTCCCCTCATTCAGCATTTCTCACTATGATGCATTACACTTAATTACCGTGTGGCTCACTCGTCTAATATTGCAGTTAAATTAGCAAAATTAGACGAGCATTCATCCGAACCCTCTGGTTTGCAGACTGAATCTTCCCCATTTTCATGATAAATGTAAGCAATGATTTAGTTGTGCTTCTTTGCCTTTGAAAGTGCCTCATCAAACACAATCGCCCTCAGTCCAGGGTTTTTCATTTTGTGCTGCGGCTGGAAAAACTATTTCAAAACCATCAACATTTTCTGAATAATCGTCCGCCTCCGAGTTTGATCTGCTCCATTGCAGCGCTATCTACCTCAGCTTAGCATTTAGCTTCAATTGAACCACTGCAGAGTATTTTAATGACGTTCCCTCCGGAACAAAGGGTGACAGATTCAAATTGCCTAACTAAGCCCTTTTTAGGATGACATTCAGAAAACGATGTGGAGCAGATCAGTCTGTGTTTCAAACTGTTTTTTTTTTTTTTCATACTACTTTCTCTAAATGGCTACACATCAATTTTTTCCTCCACAGAAAATTACCAGCTGTACGTCCCTGAATCCGCTCAAGTAGGTAAACCTGTAGGGAAGATCAAAGCCAACGATGAGGACCTTGGTGTCAACGCAGACATCAAGTACAGCATCATTAACTCAGAGGGGGCCAACACGTTTTTCATATCCACCGACCGGGACACGAGGGAGGGAATCCTCAGCCTCAAAAAGGTAACAACACGCTCTCATCAACTCAGAAACACGATCTTTGGGAAATGTATTAGAAAAATGTGCAGGGGAATGTCTGTTGGTGTTTGGATCCAGACTTAAAAGGGTGAAATGTGGAGTTTTGACCTCTAGTGGTGCTGTAGAATCCATCTGCATTAATGCACTGAGAAATCCAGCAGAGCTTCAGTAAATGAGGAGAACAAGGAGGAGACCAGCTGTTGTGCAAGTTTCAATTTATTTAGAAATAAGACTTTCTCAAGGGTTTATGCAGCAGGAAATGACAAATGAGTTTTTAACAATGACAACTCTGCATTTCTTGTCAACACACATTAGCTGATCATGCAGATTTGCAGCAAACTATCACTTGCACGGTTCAAATGAAGTGTAACTAATCACACGTCCCCGTGGTCCCTTTTCCCAACAGCTCCTGAACTACGAGAGGAAGAAGACCTACACGCTCCACATCGAGGGGACGAATACACATGTGGATCCTCGTTTTTCCTTTCTGGGCTCTTTCAAAGATACCGCCACCCTTAAAATAACTGTGGGAGACGTGGACGAAGCCCCAGTCTTTTCTATGGATTATTATATCATGGATGTGTATGAGAACACACCGAGAGGCACGGAGGTGGGCGCCGTCACGGCTCGAGACCCCGACAGCAGGAACAGCCCTGTCAGGTAGGACGCTAACCGCCAAATGTACATGTTCGTTCAAAAGGGAAATGATTACAAATGGCGAGAAGCAGAGCTGCTCAGTAGGTGCACGGTCACATCGGTTATGCATCACTGCACAGAGCTGTTCCAAGATGTGTCCGGTTAAGTAACGTCGGTGGAAAAGTAAAAGGGCAAAGAGAGAGTGGTTGCTAATAGTGTGATGCTAATTTTAGGACTCTACACTCGTTCAGCTGTGACCAGCAGCCACTGTATGACACTTAGTCATCTAATTGGTTTCCAGAAAAGTTGAAAAGGTTTTTGCAGTCTTCACCAGATGGATGAATATATGCAGTATATGTATTTGTATTTATATAGTAATACTTATCTTATATTCTGACCATATTTGACTCGTATTCAGCTGCTTATTTATGCATCTTTGGAGGTTTTATGTATTTCTTGGCAGTCAAATCAGTGAAATCTCTCCTGCTGCAAAACAACGGAGGTGCTGTGGTTCCGCCCACTGAGATTTAAGTCAACTAATGAGATTATTTCTGCCTCCATGGAATGTTTGTCTTCCTGAATCTCCCGTGTGTCATATCTCTGCAGAAAAGCTTTCAAAGACGACTTGACACGATAGTTTGAATAGATTTCATCGATTTGCACATTTGAAATAATGCACGGTGCATTTCTAGAATCATGCAGAAGCCTTTGTTTTGTATCTCTGAGCACCACATGACCAATAAGAGTATGATTTCTGGTAACTTTGAACTTTGAATAATGTAAAGCAGATTCACTGCCCTGTGCTAATTAGTCTCTGGTTTGTTCAGGACACTGTTCTGCATTCGTCCCCAAATGATTCTCCTCCAACAAAATCTGCAAAACGCAAAATGAATCTGTCTCATTTTTTTTTGCATCATCAGATATATCGTTATTTTGTTGGCAAGCCTGTGAAGTAACCCGAGGCGATACAACAGCTTAGCACATCTGTATGCACTCTAAACACATGCTTGTGTACTGCTGAAAAGAGATTGATATTAGCCTCGGGCGGCGGACTAATCTCATATCTTTGCTCTGCACAGGTACATCGTTTCATGACATTACGCTCAACTCCGCACCGCCTGTGTTAATTTAAACTGAAACTCCTCATGAGATTGTGTATTGCTGATATTTTAATAAGAAGCGTTTGCTGTTTTCGTGGTGTAGGATCAGAGTTTAAAGCCCCTGCACACCCACGCAGGTTTTACTTTAATTACTGTGACTGATGAGACCTGGTCAGGCTGAAAACGGGTGGAACTACAGTGGGAATTTATGATGTCACACAACTGTACCAACAGGAATAATAACAGGTCAACCAGGGGAGCTGCGAAATTAACAAGAGTGGAGCTGTGGAGCTGTGGAGCTGTCAGTCACAGCCAATCTGTGCTGATGAGAGGTCTAATCAGAAAGGACCTGTGTGGGTGGACTATAGGTGTGCAGAGACTTTAAAGTCGTGCCATCGGCTGCAGAGCTGCAGGAAGCTCAGACATGTGTTATATAATACTGCCCCCTATGTTTTACAGAGGTGAGATCTGCGCCTCTTCGTGAATGATGCACAATTTGAAATGGCAGTGAACACGTGGGGTTAAGAAGCTTCTTTGATTTTAGGACTTTGTGAAAGATTTGTAGTAAACAAGACGGTAATCTCCATATGAAAGGGTTTCCCTTCATCTCCTGGTGGGATACCTCCTCTTCGTCCATTCCTTCAGTACATCACTGGCAATGTTCACGGCACAAAGACGGAGGCACCGGGAGGTATTTTCAAACGACATCCACATGAACCCGGGCAACAAAAAACAAGCTAAACCACTGTGCCACCGCTCCGTGTGCCGGCGTGAGAACGCAGAATGCAGCCGGGATCAGTGCTCGGCTCGCTTTGATCTTCAGAAGTCGGCCCATGCATGCGTTGGAATCAACATGTCATTGAAGTGACACGTCAAATGCTGCTGTGAAATTGACGTCTAAATATCCAATCAGAGCTGTGATGGCTCATTACCTCTGGTTGCTCTCACACATTATTATCATGATCACCGGAAACTTCTCATCCTGTTTGTGTTAACTACGACTTTTATCTTTAGTAGTTAATTCTGTAATGTATGACATGATAGCAGATTTAAAAAATAAGGTACAACTCAAAGAAAGTAATCATTATAATGTGTTAATATCTTATACGTTGTGTTGTTCTCTGCAGGAACGTGAAAATATACCATAAAAGAGCAAAATACACAAGTAGCTGCAACGTTTTTCAGCCGAGCCAAAAAATAACTTTTACAGCTGAAAGCCTTTGTGCTGTTATGACCTTCAGCATTTAATAAATCACGACAACATACACTTGTAAAGCAATCTGTGCTTAAAAATGGGTTTATTATTTCAAATCAATGCAATCCTGGCATTAATATCCCTTAATACTATTTTCCGTCTTCCATACCCATTTAAAAAAGTCAACTTAGAGTCTATTATGCTCAGGAGAATGGAAACTGGTCATTAAGAGATGAATTAGAAAATGTACGTCAATGCTCATTTTGTGCTTGAAGTCATGAGAGGCGCCGCTGAAGTCCTTTCTGCTTTGTATTCCACTGGCTGCTTTGCTTCGCGCTTGATGACAGCATTGCTAGAAAACCTATTACAACAGTGTAAACATTGCCTGCAGGACAAATCGTCTTCTGTCATTAAATATTGAAGATAATTGCTCGACTTAGAAACGGCGTACTTCACAACATTCTGTCAAAGAACTCAAGTCCGTTTAAAAGCAGCTGGAAATTATTCTTTTCATGTATGTGCATTAGAGGTAGTACGAGACTTTCAAAATGGAAGCATTCAGAACATTCCCCTTCGGCTTCTTTCATTTCACCGCGCGGTTTTGATTTCTGATCATTAATGTGAGTTTTATTTTATAGTTTGATTCATTTTTTTTATATGGAAGTAAATGGATATTTGTTTTTTTTTTAACTCCTCGGTAGAATTGGTGAAACGTTGAGTGCCTGCATGGAGATGAGCATTTAACGAAGCTGACTGCTCGGCGTCTGATGAGCGATACCACTTGTATCTTGCATCATGCGCGGCTCCAGAAGGAGCTTTCAGAAGTTTGAAGAAACAACTTTGATATCATCAGATATTTGGAGTTGGCGCCTGGCAGAATGCTAACTACTATCAGAAAGCCTGTGTTCCTAAGTTCAGGCGTCGGGTTTGAAAGACGCTGGTTGCATCGGGGGAAACGAAGGTCATAGAACTTTTGGACTTTGTGCATTTTATATGTGTTTCTTATGAGCACACTATTTTAGTTTGAATACTAATACCAGACATCCAGATACTGATCCATATTAAAGGGCTCTGCATGAATACATTGTAGGTCGGCTGTGGTTGGAATCAAATCTTTGAATTTGCAGTTACAGTTCGATCCATATCTATCATGGACGTCTCGACAAAAATTTAAATACACCTCAATGTCAAAATCTCTCTTTTGCATTTTCAACTTTTTGACCACAAAGATTAAATATTTCCGTCTTTAAAAGAGTTTGGAAAATACAGTAGTTATTATTGTGGAATATCATCTCTTCTGTGTTTATATATAGGCAAACTGTATTAGGGATTATATATATATATGTGTCAGTAGCAGTGTGTGTGTGTGTTGATTTGTAGGTCAAAGGAAAAGTAGATATTGGCAAAATGTGGTTGTTACATATGATCGTCTTTTCAAAAGCATTACAATCCTCATTATCCCTTGTAATGCAGATTTAAAAACACAAAATGAAATGTGGTCCATTAAATCAGCTTTTTCAACACTTTTAACTTGAAAGTCTTGATATCTTTAAACCGGCATATCAATCATTAACCTTCTTACTCGGAACCGCTAACCGTAGCCTGCAGATTCTCCTCTTTCATCTTGTCCCTCATCTTCTTTGTGTCCACCACTGCATTTTTTTTAAATAATCCACCTGAAGTGGACACATTGGATAATAGCCTCCTTCCCCCGACAGGTATTTCATGGACAGCGAAGAAGAAGGGAAGAGGTACTTCAGAATCGACGAGAGCACCGGAGTCGTGCGGACGACGCAGCCTCTGGACAGAGAAGAAATGCCTTGGCACAACATCACGGTGATGGCCTCGGAGGTTGGTAGGTACCGAGGATACTTTCCCATTAAGCAAACGTTTACAAGTGGACGAGTAGCTGCTGTGCACCTGCTGCGTGTGTCTGCTCCTGTGAGAGTGTTGGTGAGATGGAGGTGTTTCCTTTGAATGTCCTGACACTTAGACTCAGCACTTAAATCTGCAGAAAGATTCAAGTTTCATCATCGTCTTGGGCAGTTTAAGAAAGTTTAGAAGGTTGAAGATGTTTCTGTGTAAATAGCAACTTTTTGTGTAGTTGTAAACCTTCAATTTCAGGCAGTTTATCTCATAATATCTCGTGTTCATCCTGCTCCATCACCTACTGACATGTGCATGTGGTACATCTCTCCAATGATTGACATCTGGAACACTGTAATGCAGCTGCTTGAAAGGCCGTTCAAAGAGTGCAAGACATTGAACAACGTGTAAATGCCACTGTTCTACCCAGAAGGTTTTTTTTTCTTCTGCTTTCCTACAAGATAACGAGACACCATGAGGGGATCATATAGTCCGAGAGAAGAGGGCAGGTTCAAATTCATGGAGTGTAAAACTGGAGTCAAAATCAATATCAACAAAAGAAAAGGTTCAGTAAAAACGGAACAACTGTGTGAGGCTGTGCTGCCCCCCCCCCGCCCGTCTCCGATAACTACTGAATAAAATGTGAAGCACAGAGTCGGCAGATATTCACTTTAATGTGTTGATCAAAGACACTTCAGCGGGACACTGTAAAGGTTGATGGACACACGTTCACTGTCCAGAACACCGAGGTAACAAAACTGTATTTACTGGCTGTCACCTGCAGCAGTTTTCAGATCTTTACTGGTCATTGTTCAAACTTTATCCTTGACCAGTCCTCTAAACTTTTATTTAAGGGAGTATGACAGTAACTTCGTACAACCAATTTCTGAAAACACAAATGTTTTACTATCATGCTTTTTCACAGTCACAGTGTAATTTTTGTTTAATTAAATGTATAAAATGCATTATTCATTTCAGAAATGTTGCACAAATATCCCCCTGCAAAGAGTAAAACAAAGCTTACAGCAAGAAAAACACATTTGTTTGGTAATTTTAAAGTCTTTAATCATTTTGAATAAATAATATGGTCAAGTTCCAATCTTCATCAGTGGATTAAATTTGCACAAATGTCCAATTTGAGGAAAAAAACAATGTTTTAATAGAATTATTAACTGTAACCAAAGACCAAAGACATCAGATGAGTTAATAGTGAGATTAACAATCAAAGTCTGCAGAAAAACTGGGATGAATGAGTTTATTTAGCATTTTGATTAGAATGCATTCAAATAGCTTCGTGCTATTTTCCTTATAATTACCTAAAGAAAATCAAATTAGTCCCAATTGTTTCAATGTCCTCTCCTACATTGGAAATTAATTAGAGTCAATGCAGGCCCCGCTAACTTCAAGAATGGCTATCAGGTAACTTGGGTAATTTGTAATCACAATTAGACGAATCTCCTGCCAACCGGCGAAGGTGCTGAATGCTAATGTGTCTTTATCTCCTCACCTCTCCTTAGTATTCAGGGCTACGGTTACATGCCAAGACGCCGTCCAAAGGCACAATGATACAGTTTTTACCTCTTTTAAACATTCTCAAATGAACAAGGACACAGTGCTTCAGACACAAAGCGCTCGGATGCACAGTTGACTGCCAGCCACCCTGAAAAGACTTTTTGTTTTTTCTATCAAATCCTGTGAAAAACCTTAAAAGATATGGACGTAATCAGCAGTGGGGGGGAAATAAGACAAGTTCCAGGCACCAAATACTGAAAATGTTCCTAAATTCCATAGAAAGTAAGTCATTTGTTTGACAATGGAAGTAAAGGAAGCCAGGAAAGTTCCATCCATCTGCCCATTATCTATGCAGCTTATCCTTTGAGGGTTGCAGAGGGGAGCTGGAGCCAAACCCTGGACAGGTTGCAAGTCCACCACAGGGTCCAGCACACAAAGACAAACAACCAGTCACCCTCACATGTTTTAAGCCTCCGGTCTATTTGGAGTCTCCAGTCAACATAACCCCAATTTGCACGACTTTGAACAGAGGGAGGAAGCCGGAGAAAAACCCACACAGACACGGGGAGAACATGCAAACTACACACAGAGAAAGATCCGGGCTAAACCAGGCCTTACAATTCTTACGTCCAGGCCTTATGTGTGTGAAGAGACACTGTTGGAAGACACTGTGTCCCTGCACCCTCTCGTCCATCATTAGGACAACAGACAAATAACAAAAGGAAGAAGGTTGTTGGTCCTGCAGCACGAGGATGATTCACAGAATTAGAGGAGAACCAGCCTGCAAGGAATTTCTGCAACAGACAAATATTAATTAAAAAAAGGCAATAACTCTCATTTGTCATAATTTGCCTTGTCGACACTGTAAATGTAAACTGCTGCTGTTTTTTTCTATGTTTCATTTTATAAACACTGGAAATTTTAATAACAGCTGGAACATTCTAGACGCTCTAAACCTTTTGACCTTTTCGACACAAGATGACGTAACTAAAAAGCCTTAAACATTAATTTAGAAGAAAGACTGCTGCACCTGCACGGCTCCTTTCTGCTCAAGGAGGGTCTTGCTGAGTGAGCATGCTATATCTCTCAGTGCTGCCCTGCACACTGCAAAATATACTCGCTCCTGGAAGCCACCCAGTAAATCTCCTCCTCCTCTGCTGGGGACCGAGGGACCCCGCTGGGTGAGAGTTAACCGCCTTGCATAGGGGCTCCGTCCCATTCCATAAAGCAAAACCATAGTTCAAGTGTTAAATTATTTTCTTGTACTGCTCCACGAGAAAAGACTTAGGCGGTGTAATACATTAGAGCTGCACACACCAACTGGGACGTACACAACGCCGCACAAAGATGATCAAATGTGCTTTAATACACAAAATTGCCATCTGCAACTCTGCGTCCCTCAGTGCTTTTATAGTGACGCAGTCTAAGACAAAGCCCATAGACAGTCCAACGCGAGGAGCACAGTGTGTCCCAGTTTAAAATTACAGCGCTGATGCTCCACTTTGTTATTACGGCTCACATTTGACTTTCATCTTCTCTCTCTCTCTCTCTCTCTCTCTCTCTCTCTCTCTCTCTCTCTCTCTGCTACAGACAACCCCAGCCTCCTCAGTCACGTCCCCGTTAACGTCCAGGTCCTGGACGTGAACGACAACCCGCCAGAAATAGCCACCGACGAGGAGGTCATCGTGTGTGAGAGCTCGAGGCCGGGACAGGTGAGCGTCGAGTACTCCCCCGAGAGAGAAACATGCGTAACACCTGTGTGTGTGTGTGTGTGTGTGTGTGTGTGTGTGTGTGTGTGTGTGGCGCTGTGTTTGTTTTCCCCTCTCACCTCACACGTTCAAATCTCTCCACACCTCCGAGGGAACGTGTTGCGAGCTCATTCCTCCCTCTGAATACATGCATTCTGTGTCTGAGCTATTATTTCCCTCAGACGTCCGGGTTGCTCACTGAGAGCTGTGTAGACGTCGCAGTGAGCTGCTTAATCATCCCTCATTCAAAATGAGTATCTCATCAGCAAACCATGACAATTCTGAACCGAAGCTCATTCCAATTTGCTGTCTGCAGTCTTTGATTCATTTGAATTGAGAAGGGGTTTTTGAGATATAGAGCAATCAGCAGCTGGAAATGGCCAAAAGACGGTTTCAGTGAAAAGGATGATGGGAGTAAAAACTGGGGAGACGCAGCTAAATACATTTTTAATAGATTCAAGCTAGTGGAAGAAAAGTTTGAATTAAAGTTTACGTTCTGTTTAAGTTACGGTTGCTGTGTAGCCTCAGGATTCGTGGCCCAGTGGGATTAAGTGGGAAGAATGATAATGTGTTGAATGAGAGAGTGGCACCATTCAGACGATGAGATGTGAGGAAGAATAGAGCAGCTCATTAATGTTGTAAAATCTGTTTGCATCTCAACGCTCGTACCACCGTGCTCTGTGTTTTTCTAATTAGTTGCCAAGTGTCAATCCAAATCCACAGTTCCCATTAAAAGTTAAATCACTGTTTTAATCATAGGTCTTTTAAACTGCAGGTGAACAGAGCTACACAGCATTCAAATATTATCCATTAATTCAAATGATGAGTGCTTTTAATAAACATTCACACAATCAAGATTAGTGGTTGTAATTTTGAACAGAAGGTGGAGGTAAAAAATAAAATGATTTGTTTTTCAGTCAGATTTTGGGATCTGAGGAAATCTTGTTTGTCATCAATCGACTGTGATTCTTTAATGATCCTAATGGTGCTTTAACATCACTGATCGTCTCCACAACAAGAATATGTGTTCATACTGTTTCCTTTCTTCACTTTGTCTCTGTAGCATCACGTGAGATAATCTGAGTTTCCTGGATTCCTAAACAAGCGCTTTAATGCCTTGAAGAGCTGCTCCAGCTAATATAAAAAGGCTCCGTCAACATTTAATAATTCTCAATGATTTATCAGTTATAGCTCGGCATTTAGGTGCAAACCCTATAATCCACCTAAGTGTACAGAGCACCAAAAGATCAATGACATCTTAGATAATTGCGGGAACACTCTCATAATCTTCAAAACCAGAAATTACATTATGGAGAATGAGTTTCCACTTAGAAACCAACAAAGACGTGATGGTTTCTCAGGCATCTCTAAGCTGCGGCCGACTCCAAGCATCCCATAATGCTGCTTCCTACAGAAGAAGTGTTTTTCTTTCTTTATCGATGGAAAACTCCATCACCCAAGCACAAACAAAGCCCATGGTATCACTGCACAGTTAAACACAAAGGCTTGTGCGAGAGTGTACCAGCGGCACAGCGATGCCTGGAAATCTCACATGGAAGATAAGACGTCCCCGTGGTGACGGGGGATATTAGGTCATTTTTCTCTCACCAGCGGCTCCATCCCCGCGCTCACTGTGCCTTTTACCAATTAAGGATAACAAGTTGACATAAGTGGCAGCGAGGTGGCCCTGAGAGCTCCCCCGTCATTGTTAGATGCCAGCCAAATGCCAAACGCTCTGGAAGCCCAGTGCCCCAACCAGCCACTCTCTGTCGGGAAGGGTGGAGGGAAAGATGTTACAGGAACAGTTGGCGTTGGGTCAGCAGAGAACTCTGACTCTGCACGATTATTGTCAACAAATCACGGAACGACTGAATCGACCCCTTGTCCTGGTTGTAATTAGAGGGGATCATGTGGGGATGTAATGATGGAGGTGTTGTCTTCAGGAAGTAAATCCGTCCTCTTGTCTCCTGGACAACAGGTGATCCAGACCGTCACAGCGGTGGATAAGGACGACTTTGCCAACGGACAGCGGTTTTCCTTTGCTCTGCCAAGCCAGCTGCCGGTGAATCCCAACTTCACCCTGAAGGACAATGAAGGTAATTAAAGTGATCAATATGTTTGCTTGCATTTCTTATGAGCTTTGCCCTCCGCCTCCGGGGCAGCGCTCCATCCTCATCGCTCACACTCCCCAGATCCAATAAGCCGCGGTGATCTCCTCATCCCTCGGAGGTGCGATGAAAATATGCGTCAAATGGGCAAAGCAGAGATCTCACTGGGATCCACTGGGAGCTGTGTCCTCGTCGAACAGTAGAGTCGTAGAGGTTTGCGCATTCTGTTGTCGAAAGGATTACCCAGTTTGCTGCCCCCCCCACCCCGCGTGCATTATTCTGATCCAGCGCGGGTCCAACAGTGGGCGTTACCATGGCAACCGTCTCCGTCTCAGGTGAATGCTGAGCCGGGGGTTGGTCTGCAATCACAGGTTGTTGTTTGTTTTTTTTAAGCTCTCAGCCAGAATATCTCACCGTTGCCCACTGAGAAGAGGAGTTCACGGCTCTCCAGACGAATCTCTGAGCCAGAGAGCGGCAGGGAAACAGATAGAGAGAGAGAGAGCGAGAGAGAGAGAGAGAGAGAGAGAGAGAGCGAGAGAGAGGAGGAAAGAAAAACCTCTATGTGATATTAGGAGATAAGTCAGTTTGGCCCTCGGACCGGTCGCTTTCCACCACAAGCCTTCCCGGGCCCACTTCAAGTACACGGAGCTGCAGAGGCAAGTGGCAGCGAGAGACGCTCCTCGCCCTCTGCCACCCGCCGCTCGTAACGGCGAGATTGAATCAAGCAAGGATCGACTGCATCACTGCCGCACGTATCTCCTCAAGGACAATAAATGAACATTTTTTAAAAGTGCAAATCTGTTATACATAATTTATTGCGTAGTAGTTTGCCTCAGTTTTACACATATTGACCCAGTAGAGCTGTTGGAAGTGAAATGGAAGTGTGATGTGTGTGTTTCCGAGGAGGAGACGACGGAATAATTACTTCACTTTCTCAAGCTTGATCGTGAATCGTTTGTCTCGGGTTGGATTCTTCAGTGTTCTGTTGCAACAGAGTCTTTTTAAAAGATTCAGAGCTCGGTTGAAAACACCTGGTCCAACAATTACTTTCCCTTTTTCATCCCAAATAAATGAGGATTGGTCGTTTTGCATCAGTTTACAGGTGTGAATCTGTTGTTTATGTGTGAAATGCACCGCGGTGCACCGCTTCGTGCCAAACCTCTCGTGCTGATTCGCCATATGCTACGTGAGGGAATCACAGTGTGGAATTGAAGGGGAGTTAATAAAGGTAATAACAACAATCTGGTCCCAGTGATGCAGCCATTCTTTGCTAGTGTTGTGTAATAATGTGAGATATGAACAATATATTGTAAATAATAACGTCCTCCATGGCCACAAATTAGATATTATGGATGTTTTGTGCCTGATGCTGATATTAGGGAGTCAACAAATTAAAAAATTGCTTGTGTTTCCTAGAATCTCCCCAATATGGATTTTGAGAAGCTGATGCAATATTAGGGAGTAAAATATTTCTTAAAACGATATTTTACAGATAAAATGATACTATACACTATAATCTGCCATTTGAGGACAGGCATCTCCGGAGAGGTCTGCTTGCATCATGCAGACTTGAGGTCTTCCTTGTCCTCTGTCCTCAAAAACTACATTTCAAATCCCCCAAAAAACTGAAATCTGAAAATATCTCCCACTCATTTCAAAGTGTTTTTGTCAAAACATTTCTCACAGCGAAGCCATCTGCCTGCGAAATATCCCGAAAACATTCAGGAAGCCAACCTTCTTTCTTGAAGGATTGATAGGAATATGTTTTTGTTCTTCTTTTGATGCAAAGCTGTTTGAGTAATAGTACCTTTCAATTTGTTTTTTATCACCTGCTGCTTACCATCCCACAGGCTCTTGTTCTTGTCAAACTATATGCGAGATAATCCCGTGTGGGACGGGCCGATTATGTGTCGCGACACGGAAATAAAAAATGTGTCATATTTTAATCTTTTGTTGCCGAGAACCTGAAGGAAACAAAGGGAATTTGTTCATTATGTGAGCCACAGAGTGGGATAAGTTAGGGATGAGCAGAAGGAGAAAAGAAGCAATGCAACAAAGATTCTTCTTTTCACCCTGAAAAACCTTTCTTTCATCCTGAGCTGTAGCACAGGAGTGGGATTTAAACAAGTGGGATTCCAACAACCACAACAAAAAACATTCTAACATAAAGGGACCCTTGTATTTCCTTGTGCAGCATCCTTCCCTTCAACCAGGGAAGCTGTTAAAAGAGCATGCTCTGATTTAGAGGATGGTTAGTTGAGCAGGGGAGAAGGGAGGCAGCTGCCCGGCAAAGCCTGTGACCACAGAGCAGCTCCGCTGGAGCAGCTAAATACCAAAGGCACATTCAAGATAGTTGTTAGACTCCAGAGGCGGTCGTGAATTGAACAAATACTTTTTTTTAAGACATGCACCAAACATTTGCTGAAGTTGTCCAGAACACAAATTACCCAGATGCAAATGGGGACATTTTTCAGAGCTTTTCCCGTCGGTCTCCTCTTAAAAACTCTGGACAATGTTCGAGTGAGCCCATTTGAGAGTAAAATATTATCCTGAGGATTCACTTGTGGGACGCAAAACGGAAAAAGAATACAAATATCTCAAGATTAGAAACAGATGAGCCGATTCGAGAGCTTTTAGCTTTTATTATTGTTCTACCTCTGCCCTCTCGCGTGAATTGTTTTGCTTATACTGTTACCTGCCCACCTTGAATAACTCTGTAGTATTTTTAACTCCTGCAGTCTCATCTGCACGATTCCCTCTCGTAAAGAAAAGCCGCTGCACCCATCTCCAGTCACTCTGAGGCTGAGGCGTCAGAAGAGTCTCATAGCGTTCGACTGCCACTGTGTATTAGAGGTTATTCTCTGTGTTCATGATATCTGGGTGTGAGAGAGAGAGAGAGAGAGGCACAATGCACCATACTGTTGACTCCTGCGTCTGATAATTAAAGTAAGCTCTTCACACTCGAAGCAGCTTCGCTCATCGCTGTTGTAGCAGACCAACAGTTGGTAGCTGCTCTGTGCCAGCGTCTAATGCCTCCCTCTGTTGTTGTGCAGCTGACGAAAATCCCCCTCAGTCACTCACATAACTAACTCTCCGGTGACCTCGTTTCCTGCTCAGTTAGAGTTTGCTCGCTGTGGATCATCACGGAACTCAAATCTATTTTCGTGGCTCGACGCTCGGTTGCGATACGGCAATTTAGCAACTGTGACTTTTAAAAGAACCCGTTAACCGAAGCTTTTTTTGGCTCATTGCAACCACATCAGATTCCTTGAAGCTGTGATCTCGTTACAATTGGTGTTTTTCCTGCAGAGACACATAACAGCTCTGTAGAAAACACAGATCTCACCTTAGAATTAGATCGAGGCCTTTTACCTATTGGTTTGCAGAGATCAAACTCGTCTCCTTTCGGTCGTCAAAAAGATGTTTACCTCTCCCTTTCCAAAAGAAATCTCTGTCCATGTGACCTTCGTTGTACAAAATATCTCCGACCCGATGAGAACACAAAGAGAAATCAAACATCCATGAGATATAACAGAGGAACGCTGCTGTCTACGTCACATCGGGCGACGCAGACGTCTGTGGAGTTCAATTTAGCCGTTTTACACGTTCACCCGGATAAACAGGAGCCAGAGTTTTTGAAAATCTGCACTTTGGAAAGCGTTTGTTGAAATCTCTGTTTTAGAGGAAAACGTCCATTTTGCTAAATATCCACGTTAATATGAAGTGCAAGATGTTCTGTATTAAATGCAGGTCAAACTCCTGCAGAATACAATGCTTCTTAAAAGCTGGAAACCAAGGCAGATGCTTCTGCTCAGCAGCTGTTTAGCAGCTTTGTGACAAACCTGTTCTGCTTAAATGCCTTTAAATATATTCACCTTGACTGCTCCCACTTTACAAGGCCGCTTTCATCTCGTCAGCGGTCACATTGCGATGACATTTGTTTCTAAAAAGGCAATTAAACCGAGGCTATGATCTCCAAATAACCCACATACGTAAATAGATCAATTGATTTCTGAAGGCATCTTCTTGCAGGAGACCTCATAATAGTACAGTTAATCAGCTGTGTTGAAACAGGAGCTGTCAAGTCATTGATATGTGGGACATTTAATTAGCTTTTGTGTCATTCACACTTCACTCGCACTGGGTGTGATACAGCGAGTTTCACGAAAGCCTGTAATCTGCTGAAACAGCAGGATCTGCGTGAAGGGGATCTGTCCGTCCCGCGCTCGCTTTGTCAAACAACACAGAGCTGGAATTTATCACAATCTCACTCGGAGATGTTTGATTTAGATTCTCCTGTTATCCAAGCAAAGCTCAGGTGTTTACCAGGTCATCAGGATTTAAGAAAAAGGAAAATATTGTTTTTGCACGAACATTGTTTAACAGCTCGGACGTGGCTGCTGAGGTGCTGCATGAATAATTTGTTTCTGCACAACAGAGGAACATGATGATACGCTCTTTCCAGCAGAAGCATCAAGTACACAAAACACAGCCTAATGAAGCAAACATACAAAATGGTGACAGCTACTCTCTTCCTTGTTAACAATCAGCCCGTCCACTATCTGTTGTCACCGCCGGGCTTGTTTTGCTAAGCTGAGCCTTACTGAGTCAGACTAATCCCTATTGAATCAGAGGGCTTCTTTTAAAGGAGATCGTTATGTTTGTCTCCTGATTGTTATTCTGCACAAGATGCTTATTATTCCTGGACAAAATGATATTAGTATTTGTACAAAGCTGAGCCACTGATCAATAGTCAAAGCTGCCCTTTATGAACACCGGGAGGTTTAGGGATATCTGCTCCTGCTGCCCTGCCGGGTACAGAAGGTTCACGCAGCTAAATGATTACAGCGTAATTTTGCTAATATGGACTAAATACAGGCTACATCCTAAAGTGTGACAGCATTTTTTTAAAAGTGCCGTTTTCAGCCAGAAAGTTTTGGCAGAACGTTAAGAATTAATTGCTGGTGCCGATGCTAATGGGGGGTCGACATTGTTCAGCTCATTTCAAGTGACGTCATTTATCTGACAATAGCCTGCTAATGTATTTCATTACAGGATGTGAAGAGGGCTCGTAACACAATACTACGCTTATTTATAGACACCGTTTGCCCATAGTTTCTAAGTCCAGGGTCGTTCTGAGTGGAGACTTATGTTCTCCCCGTGTTTGTGGTGGTTTCTCATGACATGCAGGTTGGGTTCCGGTTAATGGAGACTCTCTTAAGGAGTGAATGTGAGAGCGAATGGTCGTTTGTCTCTGTATGTTGGTTTATCTCTGTGATGCAGTGGCGACCTGTCGAGGGGGAGCCCCGCCCCTCGTCCCCAATGTCCACTCTGATTGGCTCCCCCTGCAACCCTCAACAAGATAAGCGGTATTGACAATGGACGGACATATTGTCTATTTGAATGAACCCATCCACTTTCAAGCCAATACTCTGGATCCCTGATCTTTATTCACGAGTGAGTTCACCGACTCAATAGAGCCATACAATCATAACGAACCTTTTCCAAATATAGAGATATAGATGTAGTTTTAAATACCCAACGCTCCTTATATCCTCAAAGTGTGACCCAGTGTACAGAGCAGTGTAGAGTACACAGCTTGTGCTGCTCCAAGAGGCATCCGGAGAGAGAGTTCGTGCTGACTCCCATCAGTGGCACCTACACACACGCACCCAGGTTCACCAGGTGCATGTGTAGGCAAGTGTGAAGTCTGCAGGGATGTGTGTGTGTGTTGTGGATCTATTTCAGGTTTTCGTGATGCACAGAATCTGCACGATGAGACATGAGATATTTGCATTCATCATATGGAAAATACCTTTATTATTACTACTGTAAACCGGGGAGGACCTGTTTAAATGCCCTCAGTGTTAGGTTAACTCATAATCATTTAACCTTTAAAACCCAATGGAGAGTTGAATGTGACCCTTTAGATCTGTGGGAATTGGGTGTGAAAGGCCAACTGTTCCCACCTCAGTCCCACACATCTGCCAGTAAAGTTTAATCTGATGCTGTGAAAGCTAACCTACCTCTAACCGGAGAGGGAGAAACAGGGATGAGCATAAGTTATGCACGAGTCGTGTAGGTGATACTGATGCTAATGCTTATGGAAAACGTGAGGCCATTTGCCAGTTAGTGGTTCATGCTCTGCTCTAATGAACCCAGTGCTAGGGGACTTCTGCAAGGTTGTTTAGAGCATAACACACATGCATATTAATACATGTGCATTTTCCTATGTGATAGAAAACCAGGCACCAGGAGGAGGAAAAAAAGGGGGAGAGGAAAATTGCTTGCTCGTGATTTGCAAAATGACATTTTCAATGAAGCGTGAAATGCTCTTAAAAGCATATTTTCCTTCCTGGGGGGGTCACCTGCATTCCACCGCGAGCTGCCACAACACGGTTAAACTGTGGCTACGCTCACTCGTGCTGTTTCTGCTCTTGCGTGGAAATGCCACGTGGCTGCAGATGGCCCCCAGACTCGCCGCGGCGTTAATCAACAGGCGCGCGGCTCTTTGCCAGCCACCTGCGACAGGAGGCGGGTTTAATGTGGAATTAGCATGACATAATGGATGTGCACTTCCTCATTGTGGTCGGTACAAGGACCCGTGCGGCTGTGACGGTGAAACAACACGTACACACGGGTTGTTTCTCTCTCTCCCTCCTCCTCAGCTTCCATCTCCTCTGCTCTCTCTCTCTCTCTCTTTTTGGCACAAACGCAGCCTCCACTCCCCCTCCTCCCCCTCCACTCCTCATCTCTTCCAACTCCCCATCTCTTCCTTGTTATTTACATATTTCACTCTCCACTCCCTCTCCACTCCCCCCTTCCTTCCCCCCTTCCCCCCACCCATCTGCTTGCTGATACGGTGATACTGCGAGTCTGACTTAATAAAGCTTGAAGTACATGTTGTCATTCCAACTGTCGATCATTATAATTATTCCGAGATGGAGCGGAGATTGGAGTGGGAGGCGAGGTCTCAGAGCAGCGGCATGAAAGCTCAGCGCGGCGGCGGAGGTGTTTTTTTTTTCTTTTTTTCCTGCCGGGTGGAAAGGAAAATGGTTGCCCTGTGCACGATTCAGCATTTTTTGGGGGAACTTAAAATATCGTGTTTATATACGTCAGCATGCAGTCTGTCATCTGCAAGTTTCTACTTAGGAAACCAAATTAGTCATTCAGGTACTTGAATCACAGAGGCACATAGTTTAGGTTGTGATTTTTCTACTCAAAATAGAAAATGTGCACACGTTCAGTCTGTGGTATGTTTGTGCTTTTCATCCATGAACAGGATATATGTATACAGCTGCATAAGAGAGGAAGTAAATGCCAGATAAGGACGTCAATGTACATTCTGTTGTTGTGCATAACCTGTCTGCTCAGAGCTTTTTCATCACAGTCTCAGATGAAGCAACAAAGAAAGCACAGACATCACAATTTGCACAATAAGCTTATTCTGAAGCCACATTTTACAAGTATATACACGTGTTGGAGCGGTTTGTTTATCCACCTCCTCGTCTTTGCTGTCTCTCGCCATAACACCTTCCTCTGGAGCGCTCTGCCTTATATTCGCCTTTTCTTCTCTATGAAGTCAGCCTTTTTTATTTTGGTTTATCTACATGACATGTTCCATTACGAGAGGTGTTCCTGCAGAAGCCAAGGTGAGCTGCTCTTTTTGCGGCGCGTTTGAAATAGTAAACGTACACTTTTTAAATTAATTATCCCAGGCACAAAGAAATCTAGCGGCAAAAAAAACCCAGAAAAATAAATAAAACTCCAGCTCACAATGGTAAATGTTATGAATCCTTGTTTGTGTGACAATTCGTACCTTTAATCTAAATGACTGTGGGTAAATATGTAATTGCAGGCTTCAGTGGAAGAGTGATGCTGTTACCATTCAAAGAAAACCATCAATTAGCGTTTTTAGCTAAGGGGTCTAATTTTCCCTCGCACTTTGTTTTCATTGCAGACAGCACAGCCAGCATCATAGCGAGGCGGAGGCGTTTCAACCACCTGACCCAGGAGCTGTACGAGCTGCCCATTGTGGTGTGGGACGGCGGGGAGCCGTCGCTGAGCGGAACCAGCACCTTGACCCTGCGGGTGTGCCCGTGCCAGCGCCACGGCAGGATCCGGATGTGCCAAGGCGAAGCGTTCCTCTCCTCAGCGGGCCTCAGCACCGGGGCTCTGATCGCCATCCTGCTGTGCATCATCATCCTGCTGGGTAAGTTGGGACAACCGCTGTGGGGACTGCAGCAGGGGGTGGGAGCTGCCCGGGGCCAAATATCCTGAGGGCTTGGACGGAGGAGATGGACCATGGAGGAGAAGGGAAGGGTTTGAAAGGGTTTGACAAGGGCAGGGGAGGAGAGAGGGATGAATAGACATGCAAGGACACAGGTAGAATTCAGAATGAGGTAAGAGGATGTCGGCGAGGGCAAGGATAGAAGAAAAACCGAAGGGCAGAAGAGAAGAGGGACAGAAGGAGGAGGCTGGAGGAGAGGCGACGAGAAAGAAGGCAGTGAGGTCAAAGAAGCGAGGAACGGCGACTACAGGGTCAGTGCGATTGAGAAAGGAGGCGCATACAACTGAAGGAATACTCAGAGTAACCCCACAGCGACTGGAGAGAGGAGCCGCAGTCTGAGAGCGCTTCATGTTCCAACAGGCAGCTCGAATCACAAAACCAGATTAGACCTCGAATCACATTTGTCGACGATTTGAAATTCAATTCAAATCCGCTCTGTTGCGATGCAGCATGAATCCTCCTCCCGCTGCGTGGCAAGTGTTTGACATCGCATGTTGTGACTACGAGAGCGGAGGACAAGCGTGGAGGAATGTGGTGACAGCCAACACAGATACCACACTTGTTGATTTCATGTGTGACGGACGCGTCGCGCACCTTGAATACAAAACGTCAGAAACACGGTGGAATAAACAGGGCTACCTCCGTGGTACCAGTCCGCTACCACAGCGCCCACGAGGCATGTCACCGAGTGTGCAGGCCTTGTTACTATGGCAGCCAGTCTTTGAGGTGATGGCAAATTATTATATACACACACACACAAACGTGGAATGTGGAAAATAGTGAATTAGAAAATGGCTGAAATGTGGCAAACCAAACCGCAGCAAAACAGGACTGGACGCAAACCGTCTAATAACACGGCTGCACCGCCGCTGCTGTCCCTTCCTCTCTTTAGTGATTGTCTGTGGATATTAGTGCGTGAAGGTTATGCATATTCATGCTGCCTGTCTGCCTCCTCCACGCCAAAGCCTCTGGCTGAGTCGAACAAAAGGCCATCGCCACTGTTTGGAGCAAACGCTCGAGTGAGAGACACACACGCTGAATCACTAATCATCAGCACGCGGAAAATAGTTAGGAGGAAGAGAAACAGCGAGGGACTGGAGCTGATCACACCTAAATATATATTTTGTCAAGGGTTTGAACTGTGTTGCATTCGGGGGTTCACACTTTCCAGTTGCACACAGTGGAGCTGCCGGACAGAGGTTTGGTAACACAACACCTCGGGAGATGTGAGATATGTCGCAGTCGGAATAAATCAGATTCCAGCTCATGTAACAGCCATTTATTTGACTTTCCTGCATCGTTTCCCATAGTTCACCATCCATGGTGTAGATGTATGTACAGCGAGGATGTGGGTGTCCTGGAGGTGCACATGCATGAGTAGTAACTGCAATAGTCCCTGTTTAAAACCCACTGGGGACCTATGCTACACACCTCCCTGTTCCCCGGGGGTTTTCATCTCTGCTCCACCAGGTTCAGTGTTGAACCTCAGGGTCTCACATGGGATCTGTTCCTGGTTACATTACCTGTATAGTGACATCTAATACAGTGGTTTATTATGAAAGGGTTTGTATTAACTCGTAAATTAGAGAGAAGGAGTTACTGATACAACTTGTTCTTCACTGAGGTTGTTTAAGTCCGTGGCATCGCATGTTAATGTCAGGGGTGAATGGTGTGGTCATAGATAATGGGAGGAAATGTGTAGTATTTAGTAAATGTTAAGTTTAATCTTGAATTTATGAAAAAATATATGAAATATGTTGTTATTTAACATGATTGAAAGGACCCAGGTCCATTCCTCCTCTTTGTACTTGTCACTGTGATTTGTTTGTGTCTGATGGTTTTTTCCGTGCGTCCAATTAATGTTGGTATTTTATCTCTGCCCTCTAATAAGCCGTCCTCATTAAGCCGGCAGCAGAACCGAAAGGGATTCAAACTACCAGTGAACTGACTTAGTTGATAACATCGGCCTTTTAACTTCGCTTAAATAACATAAGATATAAATACTTTGCATTGGATTTTACTTATTGAGTTCAAGGGACTAATTGGGTTAAATGAAGAATTTTGAAAAAAGAATAAAAATGTATTTCTGGACTCAGAAAGTTTGAATTATGAGTTTTGCTCTCTTTCAGCCTTGAGAAGTTACAAGTTGTGACTGGATTTTTGGACTAGACGCATTATTTTTACATTCCAGACACTCTCCCAGTGTAGTGTTCAATAACCAGGGTATGAATGCAGCATAAATAAGATTCCTGCAATGGTCACTGCAGCTAATAGATATTTGGAGCCATGAGTGGAGCCATTAGATCCCAGCTGGCCTTGTCTTGGCAAATGAAACGACCTGAATGGACCATTGAGGGAGCATTAATGGAGAGAGTGCATTACAATGTGGTGTTTACTGTGAATGGGAGCAAATACAAGTAGATCACAAGCTGAGGAAAAGTAAAATAGCATAGAGTAATAATAAATGGTGCATTATCCAAATCCCAAAAATATCCAAAATAGGCAAAAGGAAGTCAATAAAAAAGTAAAAACAAGTTCTTGATTTCATCTTTGCATTGTGTGATGTGTTGCTTTAAACATCTCTCAAACAAATAGCTTCCTTCACCCTCTCTCACCATAGTAATCACATGCAGGGACAGTCTGTGGACATTTCATTAAAAACACCAGCGTGGAACTGCACCGATAAATGAAATATATGTAGATTGTCGTGGAAATTACCTGAATATCATCAGTAAGAAACACAGAGTGTAGCTTCGCTGCAGCAGATGAGTGTAAAGTTCTATATTGTACAGTAAAGTGGGATTTTCGCTTGCACAAGCAGAGACTGAGGATTCCTGAATAACAGTAAAACCAACCTTTTTAAAACCGTGACAGATTTACGGTCAATATCAGGAAGCACTCAGCCTCATATACGGTATATGGGACCTATAGAATACTGCAGTGCTGGAGAGAACGGATGAACTCACCCCACTGGAATATAATGAACGAAACCAGTATAAAAAACAGTTTTTAGTTTATAATAGTGAAATCATATTCCTCCAAATTCCACAGAATCATGTCTTTTTGTTTTATTTCTATATCATCTACATCTGATTTATCATGTTCTTATATCAACAACGTTTTCAGTGTCTAATGCTAAATAAGTAAATCTGTGCATAGTAAATAAGTCATAGGAAACATTCAGGTATTATCTGTATGTTTTATTACCAGGTGAAACTTTTTGATATTCAATAAACGTTACAAAAAGACCTGTGCATCAATCCAGACAATTCTTTACCCACAATTACTTTATTACCTCCGACAAGTATGTTTTCACCTATTTCCCAGGAATAATTCTTGAATCTAAATGCAAAAAAAACGGCACATTTAGAGGCTGATATCAATGATTGTGAACAACTCGGTTCAGCGTGATTAAATTTAAGGAGACTGCTGGGTCTTGGCGGAGCTGTGAACTCCTCTTAGTGCTATTATGGGAATACTTGGGTTCCGAGCACAACTGCTGGCTCGTACGTGTCAATATCTTCCTCATACACAAGGCTGGATTATCAGTCAGGCAAATTGTAAAGCCGCCCCATGGACGCAGACTCTTAAGGGTCCCACAGGATCAGCTCTTTTGTCGGTAATCCTGTGTTTTCTGCCCGAGTCTGCATTGACACTCGGTGGGTGTCACTGCACAGTTACAAGGCTGCGTTCAGAACACAAGCAAGCTGTTTTTTTGTCCTTTTCATTTCTGTCCCCAGCAGGCAAATCTGTCCTTGATTACATCCATTAAAACACTGGAGTTAATTCGGCTTCTCAGTTGTGGTCCATGTTATTCAGTGCTGCCACATTTTGAATAGCATCCCTCTCTCTCCAGGCCGAGTGTATCGCAAGTGGAGTCTCTGGTGCTCGAGCTCGTGCACCTTCAGTCTAAATTTAAATCTTTTAAAGTGCATTATAGTCTGTTTGCAGCTGCCAGAGTCGCCACAGTATGTACATAAAAATGGATCACTTGTGTAAGTACAGTAGATCAGCCAAATGCATCATCGCATCCTGGGAGTCATGTAAGCTGAAACCTCCAGCTCCTCTTAATCTACCACCTCCACCACCTCCCTGTCTGTCTGTCAGCTTCTCACCTCACATGTGTTATAAGGTGCCTCCTTCTCCTTCCTTTGAATCTTCTTCCTGCTTCTAACACTCAGTGCGACTTCATTATGAAGCCCATCAGGCCTCTCTGCAGGAACACTGATCTGTGTGGCTCCACTCTGCTGATGGAGCATAATGAACTCCTTTTGGATATTACACTGCTGTAAAAATGTGCATCCCATGCTGACAGCGTTTTTATTAAATGGATGTTGGTGTTAACAACTTGCAGAGGGGTCATCGTTAACCCAAAGTCGCATAACTCTCATTAGCTGTTGGAACAAGTTCCAAGCTATCTCATCAAATATTACTTGGCTCCATGATTTCATTAACAGTTGGAAAAGTTATCTCAGACCGTGAGCTACTTATCGGCAGAGTTTTTGCAGCCGTGCCATATTTCCTTTGATGTGGCTCAACTGGCACAAGCAAAGATGAGGCGATTACACGAGAGGCACCTCCGCACGATTTCTCTCCCGACTTGACGTCGGATGCGCAGGCGGAATCGGCTCCTGGGATGATGATGATAATGTTCACATTGTCGTCATCTCAAGAGCTCGCATTCAAAGAACCATCACAGCCTCGATGCTAATGTCGGCTAATGTGGGTATTGATTTACTGCTCCGCGACGCCCGGCCAGTTTTAGTGTCCTGATGGAAGATTGGATAGATAAGCACATAAAACGGGCTCGTGTTCATTTGGTTTGCTGTTTACGAACCACTACATGTTTGTCTGTCATGAGCGATGAATTAACAACAACACACACACACACACACACACACACACACACGCATTGGAATTAACATAAAAGAAATGGCTGAGCGCAGTAACAACATTCAGTTGTTCCCATTATGTGTCATTGTTGTTTTAAGCGGTTTGTTGATCTAATCATTGAAAAGTCAGACTCTGATTTTATCATGTTTTCCAGAATTATATTTAGAAAATAACTGATTATGGTTCTTTTTTGTGGCTTCATCCTATTTTTAGTTCTGCAAAATAACGTTTGTCCCTCTGTCTTGCAGCCATTGTGGTTCTCTTCATCACCCTGAGGCGGAGCAAGAAGGAGCCCCTCGTCATCTCCGAGGAGGACATCCGAGAAAACGTCGTCACCTACGACGACGAGGGCGGCGGCGAGGAGGACACCGAGGCCTTCGACATCATCGCCCTCCGCAACCCAGCAGCCGCCGAGGAGCTCAAGTTCCGGCGGGACATTCGCCCGGAGTCGCGGAAACACTGCGTCCCGCCCCGCAGCCGCCGGAGCCCGTCGGTGGAGCTGGACGAACAGGACGTGCACAAATTCATCAAGCAGAAATTGGTAGAGGCCGACATGGACACCAGCGTGCCGCCCTACGACTCGCTCCAGACCTACGCCTACGAGGGCCAGGGCTCACCCACGGGGACCGTCAGTCCTTTAGACTCTGCCGGGACGCAATCGGAGCAGGATTATAACTACCTGGACGACTGGGGGCCCGAGTTCCACAAACTGGCAGAACTCTACGCAGAGGCAGAATCCGACGTGACGACCTAGTGTGTGATTTCACTCCTGTTCAAACCAAATCTGTTTGAAATCTGTTTTGCATCAAGTTTTCAGTGAACAATACAAACAAACACGAGATGCTTTCAAACTGGTCTGGTGGATTTCTGTCGTTGAGCCGCAGACACTGCTCGGTTTTTCCTTTTCGTCGCGTCGGATCATGGTTTCGTTCATCTGGAAGCATTGAATCAGATTTTAAAGATGGAAGAACAACAATATGGGGAAAAAGGAAAATGATATTTTCCTCGGTGTATATTTTTTATTGCTCAATAAAGTCCTGAAATCCATGAGTGGATATGTGAAAAAAAAAAATGGTTCTTTGTCTTCTTCCCCCGAGAGTAGCGCTGCGTGCAGTAAAGATTACAGAGGTGGGAAGTTCATGATTCACCGAGCAGAGGATGATGCCGAGCTACAACACAACCGAGAGTCACATGAATATAAGTTTAGTGTCGGTAGTTTTTTCTGGCAAATTTTAGGAAAATCAGCCGTTTGTGGAAATAAGTAACTTACTTTCATGTTAGTTTCGAAAAAGGTGACGTTACCCGGAATGAATCAAACACAACTTTAAGTTGAAATTCATCACAACTGAACCAATCAAACAAAAAATTAGTTTTCTCTCCAGGGTCTCCTCATGGTCAACTGTCCAATTTACTGGGTGTGTGAGGGTCTGTCCATAGGAGCTGGTCTCTCTGCACTGGTTTATTCATCTGCTTGTGTGTGAGGCTTTTAGCAAATGGGACCAGTGGACCCACGTCCCAAATCGAGTTCTCCAGAACTAACTCGTATTCACCAACACTGGAGAACTGATCAGTATCAGTATGGAGGATTTCTTAGTGTTAACTATTGTTCTGGAGTGACAGACTCAAAACCAGCCAATTCAGTTTCTTCACTCTAATACATTAGTGCTGGTTATGTCCCATTTTATAATGATGTTTAGATTTCTTTTTGTTGCAGTTGCAGTACCTTTGTGTGCCTGCAGGATTATTCGAAAAACTACTCAATCCAATTTCATGAATTCCATGAACCCCCCCCAAAAATGTGTTGAATTTCTCCAGAGATTGGGATTAAAGGGCAGATCCAGGAATGTTTTGTTCACTTTCTCCAAGAAAGAATGCATCAAGGGAAAATTGGTACTGTCGAGTACTGCTATCTCTTCAAAACTCATATGTATATATATATATATATATCTGATGTAGGACCTAATACAGGGAATAAGCTGATAAAGTGGCCAATAGAACAAAGTGGAGGTATGCACACGTCCTACTTTGTTCAGTGATTGTTCAAGGTACATAAGTCTTGTTCTCTATGAAGATTCTTCATGTGAATACACAGAGACATGTTAATTGTCACATGTGACTTCCTCTCTAATCGCTCCTTCTTTATTTGGAGTCATGTCTGGTATGTTCCAGTCAAAGTGCCACCAGTGACATCTTTACGACGCAGAATGCAAGAAGCTTCGCTCACATCCATTAGAGAACAAAGCCTCGCCTCACATTCATCACTGACTCTATCACACAGACAAGAAAAGCCAAACTTCAGAGTGGTGTCATTTGGGCGAGCTGGGAGTGGAAGCTGCTTTCATTTTGTGCCATCGAGCAAATTTGTAAAAAAAACGGGGTCACGTCTGGAAAGTTCAATGGCTGCCACTCGTCATTAACATCTCATTTAGCAACTAAACTCCTCAGTTGTTTCCGTGTGATGAAGAACAAAAAAGCACTCGGGCACCGACTTCAGAACTCGAACACAAACGGGATCAATCTCACTCGGTGATGAGTTGTCTCCACCTCGTCGTCGTTGTCGAGTTTGGTTCAGAAATGCAGACGATTAAAATAAATAAAAACAAGGGAGGGTGATGAGTGTTTCACAGCCTGCACTCACTCCTCCGGAATTCAACACACACACCCTTGTTTTCTTGCTCATTTATTCCCTCTGCTCACACATTGATGTTTGTCTTTTCCACAATTGGATCGAAGCGAGGAGACGAGCAGGGAGTTGTTGATAGATCCCACGAAGCCAAAGGCAAACGTAGAAGAAACTTCAACTGACTTTCAGTGACTGTCTCTTTGCTTTTCCTTCAATTTGAGCCATTTTGAAATATTTGATTATCGGACGATCGCTGCAGCCGTCACTCAAACCCACAGGATTTATCATCCTTGTCCTTTTCATCTGTTATTTTTATGCCTCTGCGCCGGAGACTACTGTGGCTGGTGGCATTATGTTTCTGGGTTTGTCTGGAGTTCGATTAACTGAATGAACAAATGAATTTTTAAGATAATACAAGAAAATTCTGAGTGCTACCTCTGATCACTGCAGAGAGCCAAGAGGTGTGGCGTCCGTGCGCGCCGCCATCTTGTCGTAAATCATTTAAACTGATTGTCGTGGTCGAAAGGTTAAAGGTCAAGATCCCTGTGACTTCACGTCCATCTCATTCTAGTCAACATGGAATCTCAGGAACGCCTGCAGGAAATTTCATTACACGCCTGAGCTGTGTCTCAATTCAGGGGCGACATCTTTTCACAGATGTGGTGTCTGTCACTGAAGCACAATGGATCCTGGGAAAGGTTGTTCTGGGAAGGATCCACCTGTTGGAGCCCTCGTTTCACTGGGATGTAGGGACGCATTTGTCGGCCTAATTTGAAGGAGCCTTTGAAATTGCTCATCCTAGTCGCACAAAGTCTTCAGGTCATATATTGTACGAGTCTGGTTCCTCGTGGATGTAAACTGCAGCTTTCACTGCGGAGACATAACAACAACAAGGCAGTAATTCTAGTTTCCTCCAAATCTTCATTCTGCTGTTGTGGTTGCCAAGGGAAACGCAGCCCAGAAGAAAGCTGCGACTTTCTGATGACTCCCGGCCTCTTAAAGCGTCAAAACTTCTTTCCCCAGGCTACAAATATTCCAGCGCCTGCCCCGGAGGGTTGTGTTGGTTCACACGTAGAAACGGGAACATTTTTAAAAGTAGCTTTGGAAAACCAGGGGCCCCGTCTCTGCAAGATTGATGTTAGTTTTCATGCAACTGGTGAGGGCTGCAAAAGTTTTTTAAATTCTCAGCCGAGGCACAAAAATACAAGACCTGCAATTATCCTGTTTCTGTGACCTGCACCGGCTCCGTGATTCATTTGGTATGTGATTCCTGGAGGAGCTTTTTCACGAGAATGAGAAGTTTTAATGAAACATAAAACCAGAGGAAATTGAAATGTGCTAAATTTTTACCAAACAAATTAAACAAAATATTAGAAAAAGATGATCACACACAATCTGGCAGTAAAATGAGAGAAAACTGACAACTTTCATTAATTTCTTCAGACGAAATTTTTTTTTTTTTCTTTTAATCAAATGTTAGTTTTCTGTTTAATATGATATCGAAATGAATATATTTGTATTTCTGACAGTTAGTGGATGAAAAAGGTGATTTGATAAATATAATGTTTTCTTTGATTTTATCTTAGAAAGAAAAACTAAATATCTGTTGCTTTATGAATAATTCATATTTCCAGGGCATCTTCTCAGACATGATATTTCCTGTATTTTCCACATTGCAGCAAATCGATTTTACAGTGGGAGCTGAACAGAAAGTTAAGTTTGCTGCTTTATTTTGGGTCCAATCAATCAATATTTAATGTTAATGTAAAAACTCATATTTTAAAAGCCCAACACAAACTGGAGCAGCCTCGGAGCAGGAAATCATTTGCTCCATCTGAACGATTTAGTTGCCTGATTAGCTGGTTTTACTACGTGTCATTAGGGATCCTGTTCGACTGGAAGGCGCCGAGTACGACCCGTGGTGAACACTGTGGTCTGTGCACTCCCCTGTAGCAACGCCGCACCAGACTAATGACAGGAAATCCACATCACTTCCACAGCTGATGCAGCGACGTGTTATCGTGTGTTCTTATCTCGTCCATATAGGCGCTCAGTCCTGTGTGGAAGATACATCTTGTGGAGGAGGACAACAGGAAAAAAAATAAGTCTGGAGTCAATTAATTAGTGTCACGTGTGTTTAATTACTTCGTTTAAACCGAGAATCAATTCAATAAGAAGGTGGACGTGGTGTAAACTTTCCAAAACATGCACCAAATTGCATTTATGTGCAAAAGAGAATGGTGAGATAAGTGTTAGACGCCGAGAGGTTTACATGGATTAAACCATCACTCCCTGAATAAAGATTTCTTCTTTATGGAGCCACAATCTATCAGAGCTGCGCCCATATGTTCCCGAGATAAGGCAGGGGTAATATCTCACGGGCCGTGTGAGGATATGTTGGGGAAATGGCTCCCGAGGTTTTATCTTTTGTCAAAAGCAGCAGAGTGGATTCTCGTTTTTGAAAACACTATTGTTGGTTCCTGTGATGTTTTTCCCGTCTCCTGGATCCCGTGCATCGTACAGTAGAGTTTGTTTACACCAGCTTTAATTGCACTTTGCATATCAGGTCAAGGATGCAGGAGTTTGTGCCTCTGACTGGCTGAGGAGTGAGGTGCGTGTGTGCAGAGGTAGTTCGTTATTTTTTTATTTTGCAGCGGGTTGTGTAAGACCTGAGGGCCGGTCGAGCCAGCTGCTGCTACTTCTCACACCGTTTGAGGTCAGAGGCTTCTAAGAAGGTTTGAAGCTTTCACAGAGAGTGTGATTTAATGGAGGGCGGCTTTGCATATTATAAATGTTCATGACTCTGGAGTGTGTGAAGGTGAATTGGAAATAAAAGATCAAAGAGCCTTAAAAATCCTTTCAAATTCAAGCTTGCGATCATTAAAGTTGTTTTAGCTGAAAGTGTGTGTGTGTGTGGGGGGTTGCAGGTTTGTTTGTGGAAAAAGTTGGAATTTCAACGTTTAAAATGCAAAATAACCACATCTTTTTCTTCAAACAACTGTGTGTCTGTGAATCTGGGCTTTGAAAATGACACAATTACATAATTCAGAATTCTGGAGCTTTTCCTTCATGTCGATCAGGGGAAAAATGCAGCTTCACATTTGTTGATGAGAATTTGTTTCCACTCCAAAACTTCACCTCTGCAGTTACACAGAATATCCAGCGACACTGGAGGATAAATGTAAAAAAAAAACGTGGTTCAATCAACAGCATCAGTTTGAGAGCTGACCTACATAGTCTGAGCCGAGGAGCGGGGACGAGCTGCTGCTGACTTTCTTCACCGGCCTGTGACTAATATGAAGCTACATCAGGAAACTGAAACCTCCACGAGAATATGGAAACAGATTCATGGGCCGTTTTAATGCACATGGAGCATAGAGGCTGTATTATCAGGTTTGTTATATTTGCTCCTTGAATTGTAATGATTCATATAAGAAGGCTAACAATCACTTTTTAACAAATTTAGATTTTTAAACTCACCTGTTAATGGTTATGTTAAATAATATTAGACAAAACCAATATTTAACTGTGTTAAAATGTGTGTATGAACTGTGGGGTTCAAAATTAGAAATAGCTACAGGAGTTTTTTTTATTAAAGGGTTAGTTTCAACTCGCGTCGAACTTAATTTCGTCCGTGACATCATAAAGAAGTTTGGAGGTGCTGGACCTGGCAGCTCAATAAGGGAGCACAGAGATTTGTAGGCGGCTCCTGTTGGGATATTAAAGAAACTTCTGGTAAAGACGAGACATTCTGCAGGAAACTCTGAAAACCAAAACGTCGCTCTCGGAGAAAACAAGCCAGTAACACAACTCGTTGGCGTTGTGTTGACGCCGTCGTCCATCAGGCCGAGCTGCAGCTTGTTACCGACCATGTGCTGTGTGACGACCTCTCGCCGACCTCACACACCACACCACCCTGATGAGGTGCAGACAGCCAGTGGTGTCAGGTGAATACAGCTCGATACACTGGGGGGGGGGAGCTGTGTGATAATTTTGATGGATATGCATTGTGGCTCATTTCTGTGATCTAATTGATCCCGAACAGCTCAAACAACTTTCAGGATCAACCTTTGACTGATGCCACAAATAAATCGAACCTGTTCCGAAAACAAAGATTTTGGTCCCTGTTGTATTTGTCCTCCAGTGGATAATTAATTTGATTAGATATATTCGAATAATCACATTTTCCAGCATCAATATGAACGTAGGCATCACGATGCTCCAAAATGATCCAGATCAGATGAGAACTTGTTCTTAAAGTACAAATAATCTTTAATATCTCGTCTTCTGAACTCGATGGATGAGAAATGTTGCTAATTCCTGAGCGACGGCAGCAGCGAGCATCTCTCACAGCTTCTCTGCTAATGAGAACCTGGTCACACCTCCGTCAACAACCTCCCACAAACAAAGGAAATGATTAGTGTGCGGAAAACAAACATTAACAATTCATCCGCGCGCCCCGGAACTCCCCGCTGCTCCGACAGGCGGAAATCAAAACAGCTTAAATGATTAAACGTGAAATAAGCCACATGAAATCACTAATGTATAAGAGCATAATAACTCCCAGTGCCCGGTGGTGAAACGTCGTACTGCACTGATTTCAAATGAGGTGCGCTTGATAACTTCAGGCCTCTCGTGGGCGAAATGTGGACGAGTCAGCGCAGCGAGTCTGATCAGTGTTCATCCGATTGATTCAATTAAACAACTGTAATCAGAGGCTCCTGCTTAATACCCACAAACCTTTACAGCAGCTCCGAACCTCGACAGCCACACCGGGGAAAACACTCACGTGACGTACCAGATTAATTATTTATGCAGTAAATCACGCGTGGAATAATTCACACAGCAGATTATCTGTGACATCGGGGGTTTTGATAGATGTAAAGAAGCCCGGGGCTCGGCCTGGAATTATTCATTTGATGGGACGAAGCACTAATTTGTGCTCAGACATGATAAAGAACTTCAGGAATTTCTCCTGTAGAAAGAATTTAATTTAATATCAGAATAATTCACATTCCTGTAAATCCCTGAAAAGTAAAACGTTTAAAATGTAATGTTTGATTGATTTACACATTCGAAAATAATCATTAAGTCAAATACAATTTTTGTATGTATTTTTACACTGTAAAACATAATAAATTGGATTTACTGTGAAGTCTGGTAGCAAATGTAAACTATAATAAACACTGTGCAGAATAATAACACTGTTGATCAGAGACAACTTTCTTGCAATTTTAAAAGTTTAACTCAAATGCCCAATAATGCAAAATGGCTGAAATACACACAAACACACACGAGCATGAATTAACATGATTTTCTCTGAATTTAAAACGATTTATTGTTCAGGTCCAATTCAGTGGTTCAGCCCATAAACAATTTCTCCAGCTCTTATCTGCTCTTTTTGCAAAACCCATAGGAATTGAGTCTGTTGTGCTCCAGTATTGATTTAAGTCCAAACCACAGGCTCTTACTGTATAGTTGGAGGATGTTAACTAATTTAGGAAGCGCCGGGTCAAGGCTGAACAACAGTGTAATGGCCCCCGAACAGCCGATCCACTAGAACGGCTGTGTTGCACACATGTTTTGGAGACACTGGGGAGATCCTCTTTCACCATCAACCACAAATGAGCTTCACCGCAGCATCTAATGGCAGATAACACCGAGCCCCACTCCTGCATGAAGGGAAAGATAGCTGCTGAGTTCTCCTTGAATCCCGGCCTAGTTGGAAAATGGAAAAAAATAGAAATAAGAAGGTTTGATCGTGGGCCCATTTATCTCCGGCGAAGGGAGGCGGGGATGGCAGCGTCTCCCCGTGTTCATCACTGACAGGTTTTCTGGGGATGCCAGGTGTGCTCATTTGTCTTTGAAATAATTGGAAATTAACGGGATAATGAGATCTGTGGGGAAACGCCGATGAGTGTTTCTGACATTCAGCTGAATGAGGGACAGAATATATAAACCGCTTTGATTTGCCTCCACAAGGGACGAAAAACACAGACTCCTCTCGAACTGATGCGTGTGAAAGGAGAGCGCCGCAGGATTAAACACTCGACAACAACTATAGACGATAACAGACTCTTGTGGCCGTGTTGCATGGGTCAATTTCTTCCTCGTGAGCTTTCTGACAAATTCTTTGGTTGGTTGGAAAGTCGAAACGTTGGTGTAACATCTAGTCGAGCGTCACTTTCCGCTGCTGCTCCTCTTCACTGCTGCTGCTTCTTCTTCATGTCCTGCCAGCTACTTAACGGTTAATTGCCTTCACCTGGAGTCCCAGGAGCGAATCAGTCAGCGAGAAGAGAAGTCCAATAAAAACCAACAGGCCCCCGAGCTCTGCAGACTGTCATTAAGGGTGGTGCTCTGCGCCGGCTGGAACCACCGGCTGCCACTCACTTTCTCTAAGCGCTGGCAAATCTCTGGGAAGGAGCACGATGCCATTTCCAAGGAGGATTCGAAATCACAAATATGTGCATCAATGAAACAATATACTTTATTGTAGTTAGGAATTATTTTTCCTTCTGGAAAATGTCTCCAGAGTTCAGTGCAAAATAGCAAAAAAGTAAATTACAAGCACAGGACACCCTCTCCGTTCTATTTGTATTATTTCTACTTCTATAGGTAGAAACTGCCAATATTAAAGTAATTTACACTCCCCTATCTTACCTTTAAACTAGCTTTGCACTGGGATGATATATGCAGAGTTGAGAAGTGCAGCAGGGACATGCACAGGAAGGATGTGTGAAAATAACAACATGCCAAAGGTAATGCAAAGGACCCCTGTTCACTGCAGTCTCCTGATTATGCATATGTAAACATGTAGGGGCTCATGATTACTCCATATTATCGTCGATCTGGAGATAGGAAGAAGAAGAAGCCTCGAGGGACGAGCTTCTGCCACTGATCCTGTTTGGTTTGCGTGTCTAACAACACTCACACACACGCGTTGCATCTTAAAGCTAAAGAGCCGCTTCCGAAATGAACGAGAACGACGACAGATGAAAACATTAACATGTACGGAGATTAAGACGGAACTTCAAACAGGTGGGGGCAGGAGTGTTTACAAAACCCGATTTGAGGATTTTTTTTCAGGAGGCTTCTTTTCCGCTCGAGGCGTCTGTCACGGGAACATCACACAAACAATGTTCTCACAGCGACTTCAAGCGCTCGTTTATTTTTGCAAAAAACCTCACAATGAAATGAACAAACTAGTCCAAAGGAAAAACAGACACGGACAATGGATTGCTACTTTTCTACAGTTGGGAGATTTCCCTGTGGAGAACTGGCTACGATTATTTTCATTATCCTTGTGAGGAACACAATTGGTTCTCCTGACTCAGATTCCAACGCTCGGGGGAAATGTTTGGCGACCCACATGTGAGGATGACATATTGAAATCACACGGCGCCGTTGAATCTCGTCCCAGTTCTTCAAAAGCTAATATGGCTGCCTCGTAGCGCAGCCGCGTCCCAGCTGACTCCACGAATCTCAGAGGGAAGTTTATTTAATATGATGCTCGAGAAGGAAGAAACAAATAAATGAAACCTTGCAACACAACACATTTATTATCCCCCCCGCCATATCCTCTCATATCCAGAGCGGAGATTTTTTTTTTTACAACCAAAACAAGTGTAGAGATCTTTTTACATTTCACAGAGTCCACATTTTTCATGAATGAGGAGGTTTCAACTATGGCCTCGAGGCAAATTTGACCCAAAGTAAATAAGCACTAAATAGTTTGTTTGACATTAAGCAGGAATAAACAAAACTACTAAAACTACGGGACGATTTATTTGTCTTTAATATTGTGAGATTTCTTTTAAAAACATTTTTACCAATTTCCCAGGAAATGATTCCTGGATCTTGATGAAAGAAATCATGCATATTTAGGGGACTGACATTGATGAGTGCAATTTGATCAGTTGGTTGAATTTAAAGAAGCTGTTGGACCTTGACAGTGATACAAGTTCTTCTGAGTGCTATTAATTATACAAGTTATTTGTTAAAAACCATCACGTAAGCACTAAACATGGACGTTAACCAGGGTGGGAAACATCAGAATAAAGCAATAATGGTTATTTCCCCTCACGGCCTCAGTCATGTTAGTTTATAATGTGTTTTAGTGCTGCATACAGTATTAACAAACACATATTGGAGTCCTCGGGGCCTGAGGGTCCAGGGACGGACGCTGGTGACTCAGTGGGGAGCTTAGAGTCGGTTACATAAACTGGAAATAGGTCTGAGTCATCATGGGAAATGAGGATTGGAAGCCCAAAAAACATATTTTAAAATGTGTGGGTGCGGCGGTGGACAACTCAATTTGTAGCTCTAAATTAATAAAAATAAATTAGACATGTAAAAATGCTAATATAATTCGCCTGTGGTCTTTAATTTCACTTTACCCATTTTTCCAAGTGCAAGGCTTCACGACATCACAAAATAACAAGTTGCAAAGTGTTGACCCGACACTGCTGAGTTGTTAACACTCAACACACATTTATTTTTCCTTCTTAAAGCAAACAGATTATGGAAGAGAAGGAACAAGACGTCAGAGATGGTGGACGGAGAGAAAGCTGCCAGACGCACGTCTCAACGCAGCTGATGTGTTTTTCTGGTTTCACGTCATTCAGTGGATTTCAGGCTGTGTGATAATCGGAGTGATAAACATCTTCCCTGGTCTGATGACTTCATTAGAGGCTGTTTCCTCTGCTGCACGGTACCCCCGCTGCAGGACGGAGGCCCCCCCGCTCAGAACCCTGCTGAGACACTCATCCCTCATCGAGTGCCATCAAACACATGCAGTCGATTCCCTTCTATTCATACACACCAAAGAAAGACGCTTTGAGGTGGAATGGGTTTTGAAAATGGCCAAAAACTGAGACACCAGCTCAAAGACGTGGGTCGATTATTTCATAGTGTAGATCTAACTATCTATCTATATCTATATATAAAATATTTTCTGTGCAAAACCTGAATCCATTCTGTTAGTGGTTGTTTACCGGATGATTTATAACTTTACTGTGTTTTTTATGACTGACATAATAATAATAATAAATTCATATTTCTATTCTGTATTATTTCTCTGCTGGTGTCACGTCAGGGTTTTGTTGGAAAGCCGATCCTCTTCCACTTGGCTGAAACCACCACGAAAGCGACTCTTTTATTACTGCCAACATTCATTAAGTAAGACTGGTAGCGTTCTATGCCTTCGCCATCTGGGCTATATGAATAACATCCACATTTCACAGCTGGTGCTCGGTGGCTGTTCTGTACGTACGCTCGGGTAGATGCATCAGAGAAACAAACAAACCCAAGAAAACACAAACTGTGTTTATTCAAGCAGCAGAATCGGAATATTCCAGGTCTGTAAAGCCGGATATACAACGTTACACTAAGCCTCTTTACTGTAGTGTTTCCTCTTATATTCAGATTCAGTACAAATTGGTGCTTCTTCTGGTTTTGGAGTGGGTGCTCTGTTTTCACATTGTTGTTTATCTGAGTCGCTGTTTAGTTTTAAAGAGGGAATATTAGGACTTTTTACTTTTAATTAATATACAGTGGCCTTGTGATGACAAGCGAGACACAAATGAGTTTGTCCTCCGTGGAAAAAGCCGTTCAACACGACCCACAGTTACATAAGGGAACGCTCGCTGTTAATTATAAAGGGAACAAAGCAGGAAAAGGAGGTGATGGTAGAACCTTGGGAGGAGGAAAAAACACAAGGCTCTTATATAGTAGTTTGTTTCCCTATGAAAACCTATTGTCTGTGTTTGTTTCTTTTTAAAAACAACTGTTCTACAACCTGAATCGTATTTATAACTGGAACCATGACGATAAATCTCCTCTAACTTGGACAAAATACTCTTTTTAACCCAGATTTTCATTTATGTGCATAGAAAACCATTTCTACATGATGGTAAACCTGACGATAACAGTCGTGTATTCCTGGTGACGGTGCATGTGCTGTATCTGAGGGGCAAATGACCCTGAGATGACATCGGTAGAGCGGTTGCACAACAGATTATGATGCTGGTGAACTTTTGATGCCACTTTTCTGCTCAACTTGGACAGTGAACGTGAACTTCCTGCAGGAATCATGTGTTTGGCTCAACCCGACTCTGATGAGAAGGACTGGAAAAACAATAGTGTCACGTCGGGAGCAAGGGCGAGGACCCAAATGCAGACGCCACGCGGCAAGGACGGTATAATGTGTGGAATTTAATAAAGCAAGAAGGCAAAAGTGCACACGCCGACAAAACTTAGGCAGGAAGAAATGAAAGCACTTGGAAAATAAAACACGAGGGAAATGCAAAGGTTTTAAAATACAGATCAGAGAGAGAGTATTTACACAAAGTAATGAGAGTTGAACTTTGGGACAAGAGAAAGAAAAAAATCTGACAAAGACAGGATATAAACCAAGAGAGAGATGCAAGGAATGTAGTTTCAGAGTAAAACAGGAAATGATTCACTCAAAATGCAAAGACAAATCAAAAGTCCCCCCCCATAAAACCAACTTCAAAAAATCCCAAATACTAAAACGTCTCTTAAAAAGTACAAAGTATCATAAGTCACTCAGGATAAGAACATTGGATAAATTAATAAATAATTGTCTTGAATATTAATGCATGTGTCTGTGAATGACAGAAATATAATGAGGTCCTTTAAAAGACATCAATGCAAAATAGTTTCAGATTCTTTCGAGACGTAGCTCTGACACAAACTCTTTACCTGTGTGTGTGTGTGTGTGTGTGTGTGTCTGTGTGTGTGTGTGTGTGCGTTACACCTTTACACTCCATCATATCTCTTTGAAGTCATCACAGCTCAGAGTTATTACCATATCCATACAGAAAATTGATCCAGTAACGAGTAGAGAAAGAAACGCCGTACTCCTGCCGAGTTCAAACGCAGTGGTACGCTAACAGCTCCGAGCTCCCCCCTCTACAGCACTAATGTGTTCACACACCCATGGGGCCTCGTTGCAGCGAGATTGAAAGCCCCAGCAGTGACTCCTGGCCGGGCACTTACGTAAATGGAAAAAGGGCCTATGGTCACACTTTGTCGGCGTGTAGCGTCTTAATGGAGCTGCGATGATGAGAGGTGGAGGGGGGGGGCGGGAGCATTCATCACCCGAGCCCCTGTTGCCCGACTCATCACCGCGTGTGAAATCACCTGCAGCCCAGAGCCAGGTTCAGTTCTGAGTGTTGATAGAGGATCACGCTGTGCACGTGGAAATGGAATTAGACACAAAAGAAACATGTTCACATATATTTAACGGCTTCGTAGCCAAATATTCTGCATCTTACACTTCGGAATTGTGCTGTAAATGTATTTCTTGTCCTGTTTTTATCACCAAACACATTCTTTATATATTGTTAGGAGGTAATTACGGATTAGGATGAAACTTGATGGAAGGATGCAGTGTGGGCCAAGAAAGAATCAATGGAATTTTGGTGCAATTTCGGATCAGGGGCTGGATCCAGGATTTCTGAGAATATAATTCATGGATAGTGATGAAAAGAAATTAGGTGATTGATATTTATATTTAAAATTAATTTAGTGCTGATCCAAATAAAAATAAAGTGAATTTAAACAAGGTTTCATGAGGTGACTGCGTTTCTAGTGTTTGATTGATTGTTTGTTAGTTTGCAGGATTACTCAAAAACTGCAGAACCAATTTCCATGAGAAGTTTGCTGATGGGCGAAGTTTGACCCAAGGGATTAACTTCTGGAGCGGATCACTTTCTTTAACAAGGTGAGATAGTTAATATCATTGAATTACTTCCTGCATCACGAAGCTGTTCTTAAAGATTTCCCTTGATTTTGCTGGTGCACTTGTCTGTTCACATCATATTATTTGTGTTACTCCACAGGAATCCCTTCACCTGTGTACAGTGGATGTGCAGCGTGTCCACATGCAGGTGCAACATGAGATAAAAGAGATATAACATGAGAACAACATCTTCTCTTGTTGCACCACTGGTGGTGAAAATCTCACCTTTTTTGGGGAAACACAGCTGCAGATGAGAATCTGTGTGATACGAGTAGTAAATAACGAATTTCACACTGTTTGTTGCAACCATCAATTCACTGTTATCACACGAACAGAACGTGGTTATAAATAAATAATCCATATTCACACAGGCCTCGCGTTGCACCACTTTCATGTGCCGGCACCCTGCAAACTGCATGCAACCTCTGTAAGTGTGTTTTTGATATAAATGAAATTGTCTCGTCAATTCAAAGAGACAAAGCAGAGCAGAGCGAAACCCTCGTGTTGGCAGCACAGGAACACAAATGTTACCACACTGACAACACAGACGGTTGAGTTATGTGAATCCAAAGCCCCCTAACGCTCTAATAGCAGCTCGGCTTGCCAACATTTCACTGAAACACACGTTTGTACGGAGCATTTACATCTGTCAGTGTTTTTTATATCATTTCTGAGCATTCCTTATTTGTATCCGAGGGCAGAGGCTCTCACACTCCATTATTTCCGACAGGCTGTTCAATTTTATGGCGGACGGGCGATCAGGTGGCCGCATTGTGTTGCATTTACGTGCGGTTGTCGCGACACGATGCCTCATTAGACCTTTAGCGCCCCGGCGTGCCGCAGTCCCATCCAAACACAATAGCCCATCTTATTATATCTGTCTCTCGCCCACCTGACCGCTCCGTGGAGAGCACTGGCAGCCACAGTCAAGCTGTTCGAGATCACGGGCGCCTGGGACCTTTTGTGCATTGTAACATCTGCACGCTGGCTGCCTGCGACAAGGTCTGGCGCCGCCATCGCTCTCTCTCTCTCTCTCTCTCTCTCTCTCTCTCTCTCTCTCTCTCTCTCTCTCTCACCTAAGTCCCTGAACTCTCTCTGCTCTGCTCTCCCTCTGATGTCTCTCCTCTCCTTCCTTCCTTCCTCTCAACACTCGTACCTGAGCTATATATAACTGCTGATTCACCAACCTCACCTGGAATTACTCAACCTTTTATTTTTTTTTCTCATTATTATTTTTCACCCTCACTCTTTTATTTATTCCTTTTGGCTATGAAGGCTTTTTTTATTTCCGTCTCTTTGCTTCTCAGCCCTAATGCACTTTCGGGCCTTCCTGTCTGGATGTACCCCCGCCTCCCTATGCAAGCATGTCTCTCATCTTTAAATCCTCGCCGCTCCCTTTTTTAGCTGTCACACATACAGTATGCCTGCACACACACACCCTCTTCCTGCGTGTCCTCTATCACCCTGCCTGCGAAGCTAAAGCTGTCTGGCACCCCACCTGCACCGTCCTTCGAGAGCGCTGACTTACGGTACAGTATATTCTGCCGTGCAATGCGGCACGGGGGGAAAGACGGTTTTCTAACGAGAGACGGAAAGACTGTCATCGAGCGTGTTACTGAGCAGCTTACGATGAATCAACTAATCCCATATTTCAGCAAAGTCTTCATGCTCAACTGCATTGATTCCTTTTTCGAGAATGACAAGTAAGTGATTAAAATAAGAGGAGAAGAAATAGTCTGAAAAACATTTTTTTTTTTTTAAAAAGTAAGTTTTGAAAGACGCCAAAATCCGCCAAGGTCAAACATAGTTTTGATTAATGAGCTGTTAATGGGTTTGAACACCAGAGAAGGTAAATTATAGCAACGAGTGCAGACACTCAATCACATTTAACCGAAGTTACAGCGGCGGAAATCAGATTTGTTGTGACACACCCCTGCCGACAGAACCGGTAACCTGGCAGGAAGACGGATCGCCGGGCCTCGGCGACAAATGGCGAGTAACTTGTAACTATTTGTGTCTAGTTGAAAAAAAGCTAATGACAACAATTTATGATGTCATGATACAGATTAATATGCAAAATGCAAAGAAAAATACATAATAAACAGAGTACTGTAGTCAATTAATTATCTGTTTACAGAATTAGAGCAAATCCAGACCAATAATACCAAGTGCATTAATAAAAACAGAGATTTGATTGTGTGGTTGCAGTAATAATATCTCTCTCTCTCTCTCTCTGGGTGTGGTTCTTGGGTCAATAGCAGAGTTAGTTTGTCGATCTTAGAAAATAATCCACCTGGTGCGACTCTGTGTATTTTGTTCAACAACATATTGGTTTTTGCAATCTGTTGCAGCAAAAGTCCAACTGGTTCAATGTTTTTCCTCAAACAGTCAAGTGTTTTCTCACCTGATCCTTTGCATCTGGACCCCTGCTGCGTCTCATTGGAGTTAATGAGGAAAGTGCATTTAAATGATGCTTCCTTATTATGATTTGATGTTGTTTTTGCAGATTTATGATAAATTCGTAATCTTGCATCACCATCACTTAACCAATGCATCACTCTGACTGCCCAGAAACCACAGGTGTATATATTAGCTATGTAGCTGACTCTGATTCAAACGGATGTGTTGTGCGTGGCCCCTGTTAAAAATAAATAACTGATAAGTAACGTCGGCTGTTCCATAGCTTTATAAAGACAAATGTGATGAAACAAACTCCACATTTAAGAGACTAAAAGCTGATGAAAGTGATGTTAATCCAAAACAGTTCTTGTCAAATTCCCGCTAATATCTAACTGTACGTTATGTGGCTCATGCATGGATGTGGGGGGGGTGGGGGGGGTGTATTTGTTTTGCTCTTGAGTCCAAGTATCAGTCAATCCCCAGAAACACTTACCCAACTTTTTAAATGATCCAGACAGAGAAGCTGCCCGAGGCACTCACTCCGTCCTCGAGCTACAAACCGAGGTGAACATTAGTGATCTAACCCGTTTGTACTCTGCTCATTGGTCCTCACTACACCTCTCTCTGCCTCCATCCTCATCGACTTACATATATATTATTTGTCAATTGACCTTCACCCTCGTCTCCTCTGCACTTGGATGTTCACAGTACAACACGACACTGTGTCAGCATCCAGGATTGATCCCAGAAAGCGTCACATCACTAAGATTCAGGCTCTTTCAGGCACAATTAGCAGAATGTGTCCTGCCACTGACGTGAACCTGAGGCTGACACCGATGACATGAAGCAGACCTGAGCTTGTTTGCACTTCAGCGGCGACGTTATCAACCAGAGCACATAGTGGCAGCAGCTTCCCTGTGTACTCCCTGTCACTGTGCTGCAGATTCTAAATGTGTACGCTCTCCGCTGCCTGTCATCCTACTTTCCGCACACTCCGTGATTAATGAGTCATTGAGTCTTCGATGGGTGGGGGGGGGCATCTCAGCTCGTGTCAGTGACACTGTGTGTGTGCTTGCACTCCCAGCACTCCATCACAGGCTGCTCACCGTTTTTCCCATCTACGCCGGCTGCACAGTCCAAACATCACAGTCCGGTGGAAGGAGCCGCCTGCAGAAGACGTCCCCGCCAATTACCAACTCGGAAGGGGGTCGTTAGAAAAACACACCACTCCCACATGCAAGGAGCCAAATTAATAACATCAAGCGTGCATGGTGAGAGGAGAAAGGTCGATTCATCTCACTTTCTTCTGTCTGGTAATGGCACCCAGTGTCTAGTGGTAATAGCCTCTCTGTGCCATGCAGAGAGCAGTCACATGTTAATGAATTCTTCCATTTGCATGCACAAGCAGCTTGTGAGGGTCTATCAAAGCAAATTGCTTTATCTGGAATGAACACGACCCTACCAATGACAGGGGTTTGTAAATAAGCCATTATCCTTCTCAGACATAATTACACTGTTTATGTCAGTGTGTCGCGCGGCCTCGTCTAGACATCTACCTGAGTGTAATTGATAAACTTAGCATGGGTGTACACAGGGAGCAGAGGTTGCTGTGCTGAGAGCCTGGTGAGCGATCTTATCAATGAGGGTGTAAGGTGAGGGGGGGGGGTGCACACAGGCTGCCATGGCAACACTAATGTAAGTGCATGTACAATATTTTCCAGTTTGATTTCAGATGCTGTTTTGAATGACGTGCACTTTGATTTAATTTGGTTATGGAGGCTTGTTTTTCATCCCCTGATTGTGAGTCACACAGTTTTGGTGCAATTTACATTTTCTTTGCATGAACGAAATTAAATAAACACTCACATCAGATCTCTCTGCAGTTTTTACTATTTAAAACATTTACTGTACACAAACATGGACTGTTGTGATGTCACGTGAGGAGCTGCCTCCTCCACGGACTTTTTTTTTTTTAACTTTTGCAGAACTTTTTCATTCACACACGAAAACAGCTACAACACACCAGAGCAAAGCATAAGAATATCTTTCCCTTGAAGCGTTGCTGCAGGCTGTGCACAGATTATATGAACATACCAGTATAACTAAAGTCTCTACAGCAACCCGGTTATAGCAGGACTCTTCCTTGTACATCATTATTGTGTGTGTGTGTGTGTGTGTGTGTGTGAGAGAGAGAGAACAGGGATCCATCGCAGTATGGCCTCCTGAATACACACACACACACACACACACACACACACACACACACACACACACACACACACACACACACACACACACACACAGGATGAATTGCAGTTTGTGAAATTCTGCAGGTGTGAGTGAAAACCTTCCTCAGTACGAAAGCTTCCCTTCTTCTTTCTGTCATGCAGAAAGAAGAATAAATGTCTATTTGTGTCTTCAGACAGAAAAGCTATTATTCATTATTTAATACAATATTTGATGTGCTTTGCAGACAAGTCGGCAACAACTGTGAAATAGAAAATCTGCCTTTTCGGAGCGTCGGACAAAGCACATACGTCTTTTAAAATAATCTTCTTTTACTCTTGGTGCCAAGTGAAAGATGAGAAAGAAAGGAGGAGGAGGATGGTTTGCAAGAAAAGAAGAAAGAGGTGAAGAATGAAGAATAAACATCCAGCGTCCAATCTGTGGCTCCAAATAACCACAATGCATTGCAGCCCCGGCTTGAATCTGAAATGCAATATCCAATTCAGTGTTTAAACTTCAAACAGCCACATATGGCTCGTCATAGCTTTTGTTTTCTTTCTATTCACACTTTTTCTTGTCTAGAATAAAAAGACACTTTCCTCTGGGGTTTGTAAACCAAAGCACCTTAACACAAAACTCATCACACATCACGGATTTATCTGTAAAAAGTGGAATTTGCTTCTAACATCAGCCTAAATGCAGCGACTCATCCAATTTAATTTTACTTTTGGTGAAACGTGTTACAAGAAAACGTTATCCCCTTTCTTTATCCGGCATTATCCATTAAGACGATTTGCTGAGGTGCGCCCTGCTCCTTACAAGTGAAGAGCTCACAGTGTTGCCGCACATCCAGATGCTCTCGCAGATCCTATTACAAGCCTGTAGCTGCACAACAAAACCCTTCGGTGGATTAACCTGAGTGAAACCTGACTAAGTGAGCAGCAAGGAGCGTGCACGCGGCGGCGGGCGTGGCGTGGGCTGTTTACACGTGTTCGCAGGCGAGCTGAACGAATGGAACGACTCATTGCATTATCAGGTGAGTGTCAAGGTGGGGGCACGCGGCGGGTCGAAGGGACCCTGACTGAGCTGGTGTGCTAATCAGCAGGATATCACTCAGAGGCGTCACCGCTAATTAGATGTTCCCGGCTTGTTGGTATATTCTGACTGGCACTCCTGGAAACTGTAAATAGCCAGATCGCAACACGGTGAATGTTTGTCGGGTTCTGAGGAGGCTGTTGGGTGGAGGAGGGGGCATGATGGGTATTAGCTGGTGTGTACACGCACGGGGCGGAGAGGGAGCCAATTTCTTTCCCTCAAATGTCGTCCTGAATTAATAACTCCCTCAAGTTGAGTGCCGTTCCTCACTTTGTTGGCTGTGTAATTGGAGGCTTGTGCACAATCATCCACGATGGGAAATTGCTATCTGTGGAGCAACTCCTGCACTTCTGATGTGGAATGTCCCTGTTCTGCTTTGGTCTCTTTGTTGTCACCGTTGAAATGTCCAATTAGTCGCTTTCACCCTTTTTTTTAATGTAATTACAAAGCTTGTGTGATTCCAGCGCTGACGAACATTTTCACAATGAGAGAAATATCTTCTGTTTCGGGGGATGATGTCGTAACTATTGGTGTTTTGTTTTTTTTCCTCACTATAAAAGATCTTTGTTAGACGTCATCCTCAGAAATAAAAGACCATCCAGTCATCGCTCATTCAATTCCACTGCCTCTGCACTGAAATCAACATGGCACTCTGCCACACAAACATCTGTGTTCACCGTGCAGATGTTTCTTCTGCGATCTCTCTGACGAGCGAGAGCAACACAACACATCTGTGTAAAGGACAAAAGAAAAAGTGGCTTACAAGCGGCTGAGAACAGAGATTATGGGTCAGAATCCAGAATCCTAGCAGGCAATTAAAAACACGAGTATGCAAAGCAGGGCGCCGGATGTTGTCTGTGGGAAATGAAGTGAGGGGAAGAGCACGCACACGCTGCCTTTGTGTTATAAACAAAGTGATAATACCCTGGTTGTGCTTCACCTGCATTTAATGTCTGTGCAGGCAGCCAGATATGCTAATGTCACGCGTATGTGAGGAGTATGAACAATTGCTCAGCCAAGCCCTTCTCCCTCGGGGGGGAGTGTGCTTGAGTGGTGTTCGACTTCCTAGTTTCTGCAAACTGTTTCTGCAGCCAGGGTGCAGTGAGCATTCTGAACTAGTGGGTAATTAAATGCAAAAATGGGATTAGCGGCGTGCACTCCATTCCCTGTTTCCGTGTGGTTCTGACAACACGATACGGGGCCCGGTAAAGCCGGGGATAAAGAGAGCTGCTGTGTAGCGCCGCACTGCAGATTACATAAGATTAGGACACACGCACATTTGTGCAAATAATTACCGACCTCTTCTTTTTCCAATCGATCCCTCAACCTTCTTGTTACCGAGCTTCACCCCTTCTTACCGTCTGCTCCAACAGGAGAAAGTGGTAATAATGTGAGGTCACTTCTATGCTCAGGCTGCACCATCACATCTGGAGCTTGGTGAGCGTCGCTCGTCTAAATCTACAGAAAACAGAACGCTGACTTTGTCCTCTTTTCTTTCTTCCATCTCAATTGGCCTCGAATAACCTCAAACTGCAGAGGAGGACACGAGTACTTTTAAATTAGCATGAAATTCCTTTATTACAAACCTTTCTCTTGTAGCACATCAAAGACTGCGGCGTATGAGGCGGCGTGTTCTAGATGTGGCCGATACCAGCTGCGTATCCTTGTGAAAAGGTTATCAGCCCAAATGAAAGGTATCCTCTTACTTCTTTTTGATTAGATCATAATGTAATTGACACACTTAGCAATTGGGAACCTCTTGATTCGGGCACAGTGCACGACGTGCTGCAGTTCATCAGATGCACTAAAACAAATGAGCCTTCTCGTAGATGGGCCATTCTGATAGAATTACTTCTGGAGGGTTATTTAAATTGCACGCTGCTGGACCATGAAAACCACTTATCTATTTTAATTATTGCCCTCCATGGTCTGACTGGGGCTGACCATGACTTTTAACCTTGGATGACTTTGTTTGTCTCACACCCACGTAGAACGGAACAAGGTCAGATTCCATTACTGAATATCAATGGTTGGTCCTGCATTTGCTTGTATTCCTCTGGACTAGAGATGAAATAATAGGATGAAAGTCATATATACTTGATGTTGTTCTTACTTAAGAGGAGGAGAGTCGTGGTGCAGCTCTCATGCAGGCAGCCACACCTCAAAGCTTGAAGTACAATCTTCTACCTTCCTGTTTGGGCTGTTTCTTCTTGAGGATTGTCTCCATCTTTGCAAGGACGGCACCTAATCGTCATTAAGGTCTTAGAAGATAAACTAAGTCAGAAATTCCCCCACAAACACAACGCACACTGACCTCGTCCCTTTTGCAAATACCACACAACGCCACTACCGCAAAGTCTGATGGGAAACGGACGCAGCAACAATGGATGCATGTCTATAAATAAGGTGTGGTTTTTTTTCAGATTCCAGTTGTGTGAAGCAAAGTGCAGACGAGAGGACTGAAGTCGTCAAAGCATATAATCAGTAATCAAAATCCATGCTGGCCATAATAGCCTTGGCCTGCTGGTAGATTGAATCTGAATGTGCCATAATGGGTGCATTTGGAAAGCTTTTCACAGTGTTTAATCACCTCGGGTAATTAAGACCACACTCTTTAAACGTACAGAGACATTTCACCGCTTACAGTCGAGACGCGACGCCGGAGAAGGGTCACATTCGTTTCAATGGATTAATCGTTTTTCTCACTTTTGAAAAACTTGTTCTACAACTTTGAGTCACTGTGGATTATCATCTTTGTTATTTGTGTGTTTTATTACGATAATTATTCCATTGTTCATAATAGATAATGTGTGCAAAGTTTTTCAAACAGTAGATTAATAACATTTTACTAGTAATTATGGCACTTTTGTGACATGGACTGTAACTTTCCTCTATTTTTTAAATGTGCTGCTCACTGATTAATAGGAGAATATTGTAACTTTTGCATTAATACAAAATTGTAAGTTCTGCTAAAATATCCCACTTCATCAATTAGTGAAAAGTTAAGATTGTTCCCTGACACAATGGGGAAATTGTTCCTTGCTGGTGGCTGCAGAGATTAACCACTAATTAATTGGCTCAAGTGTCAGGCTGCATCAAAAAGAAAAGTTCTTTCCGGGGCTTTATAAATGATTAGCATAGTAATCATCTTAAACTTGAGCTTTCAGGTGATAACAGTCGTGGCCCTCGAGTCTGAAACGTCCTCCCGGGCCACGGGACGTCCTGGGCTCGTGGGCAGCGATGACAGTGAACAGCTGACTGCGTCTCTAAACTGGGTTTAGTTCATTTCTCTACCTTGTTCTCATGCTTCCTGCTCGTTCCAGGTCTGAGTGCTACTCTGCACCACGTAATTTGATAAACGAATGGCAGCACCGAGGGCGATGTTTTTTTTTTTATTTGCAGAAGGGAACCCACCAACCTGTCCTGCTGTGATTGCCGTTTTGAATGTGCACTCGTTGGAGAATGCATAATCCAAAGTGTTTATTCTCATTATGCAACATCGTGATGTAGCTGCCGCACGTTGCAATCGTGTTTTCCGTTTTGTGCTCGCTGGTAGAACCAACACATTACAAACTGGGTGACGCGGCGCCCGAGAGCCGCGGCATCTGCTCGGCCTCGATTCCTAAAAGCTTTTTAAGGATTAGATAATCTCATCCCGGAGTCTTACACTCGGATTAAGATCATCATCGCCTTCAGATGCTTTTTAGCCACTCTCACGGCACGACTCCAGGGATATCTATCCCTCAAGTTGTCCGGACTGAAATGTCGCAACAACTATTTTACCACTTTGTTCATTTAAGTTTCATTTGGTGGGGACAGACGCAGTATGTTCTGAGAATTGCACAACAACTATCCAATGAGGTGAGTCAGAATTTAGAGCTGCAGTTTATTTCCCAAGAAGAAACTTTAAAACAAGACATAAAACATGTTTATGTAGAGATAAACTTTGTGTTTGACTTTATAAAAGCAGTAATATGACACAAATGTAGCCCATACTTCTTTATGCACATAAACAGAATTGAACACGATAGTAAACATTACATTTGCTAAACATTTGCATTAAACCAAAGCACCAACGTTGCAAATGTGGATCCTGCAACTCCTGCAACTCCTCAGCACAATGTGAGACCCTGTTTCAGTAACATGGGCCAGAAACGACGGCTAAAGCGAATATCAACGATAGGAAAGTGCAGAAATCTCATTCCTCTCTTTAAATAATCTCACTAGTTTTCCCCGCAAGAGTCATTAATTGATCTGGATTCACACCCACAGTAAAACCACCTTCAGGTATCAGTTCTCCTGGAAAATCAGCCTCATTGCTATGCTGTTTCTCTCTCAAGTGCCTTTGTGCTCGTGTTTATGAGTTCGCTCACACTCACTGCTCCCTGTGGATCTGGCAGCTACAAAATTTTAAGTTCTGTGAATGTGATTCACGGCACTCAAGGCCAAAAACAATTACTGTACATCCTCAGCTTCTCTGCAGGAATTGGGGAAAAAAGAAAAGATTCGTAGAAGAAACTTAAACCCCCCCCCTCCCGCGTGCGCCAAGGTCAGTGCACAACAGGCTGAGCGCTGCTTTCTGGAGGGCAATACCGCCATGTCCTTCCAATATAAAGCTTGAATTAAAAACCCATTCGGGCGGCCACAATTGCATCCTCCCACATTATCAGCTCCCCGGCGTGATGAGTGACCCTGTGGTCGTCACCCCGGACCGCGGAGACCATCGATCCTGCCGTCACGGTGTCTGGCAGCGTTTCGCCCGCTGCTACTGCATTTATTGCCACTGCATCCCCTCGGAGGAGCGCTTTAATGAGCGATGTGGGCAATAAAGCTGTGACATGAACACACACTCTGACCACGAGGAGCCGGTGATCATACGATGTGAGTCACCGGAGAGAAGGAATCCTTTGTAGTCGCCGGGTAATGAAGCCGTGGCAGAGACGGAGTCGAGAGGCAGAGGGAGTGTAAACCTCCAGACTCCAGGAAATCAGTCGCCCAGTGAACTCGGCCCTCCCTCTGATTGGAGGGCAGTAAGCCAGGTGAATGATGGGATTGTGGGGTGGGGGGAGGTCAATTTATAGCTGTGGCTTTTTTCAGTCACAACATTGGTGATGGAAACTGCCCACTTCACGTTTCAGCTCTCGTTAATCAGACGTTCCGAGGTGGACGCACAATATCAGCATAAAAGCTAACCAAAAATGTTCCCCGCACCGAAACATAATGATACAGCTGCTGAAACAATCAAACCCACGCTCACAGGTTTGAGTCTGAGCGATCACTGCTGGACACAAGACGTCTCCTGCTTCACTGAAGACCTGTGTCAATGTGCTACTGTGGGCCGGGTGGACCACTAAGGCCAAACCCCAATGAGACGGTGCAGGATTTCCACTATCGGCGTCAGCAGAACTGGAACTGAAATGCAAAAGCTCAAAGTAAAATGACGTTTGCAGATATTTCAGAGGGAAGGATTCAGTCATAGAATGTCTCTGGCGTGGTCATTGTGTTTGGGGTGCTGTGCCACGTGGAGTGGCCGGACACGGTGGCGTAACTGTGGGTGAAGCTCTCAGTGACTAACGGAGAACAGGAAGCCAGTTACTGAACCAACAGGCAGACGAGATCCAGGCAGGAAGGAATCATGATGTGTTTTAAATTAGCTTTAAACAACCACTTTCAACACATTACCTCCACTTGAAGTTGAAGTTTCTAAATGTCACTAAATGATGAATATTTACCACATCTTTGCGTTGTATGTGCATTCTCCCTGTTTCAGTCTGTCTGCACATATACTGTATTTTAAATAACCAACGACCCTTAAATCCCATCGCGGACATCACTACACTCCATGAGTCACAGAACTTTATCAGTCGGTCAGTGGCGTCACTTTGCCGTCAGTGGTCTGTGTGAACCCAACCTGAGGGATCTTAACAAGAACATTCATTTTAACTGCACGTAGTGACAACTAGTGGCCGGGAATATTGCCCCCATATAACCACACAGCCGCTTTAATAATACATGTGCTGGTTGCATTAGGTACCGTGCACGAAGGTAAATGAGAGAAATGCTCCGACGTTCATCATGTTCAATTTCATACTGCTCATTGCTTCGAGTGCAGCCCGGTTTCAACCCGGGCTGGAGTATAATACATCATTAGGATCCCCTCAGCGCCGCGGCGCCGGAGCTGCAGGCCCGACGCTGAACCTGCAGACAGATGCAATCACAGCAATTTGAGGAGAAACAGGTGTTTCATTCGAACAATTTCAAACACTGGAACTCAAGTTGATTGGAATATTTCACAATCACGGACGGAAATAGAAAAGCCGGGACGTGGAATTACAAGCGGACGCTCGCTAAATAATTTGATTACAACACACTCGAGCGAAATGTAGGAGAGTAATAAGGCAGATACGGGCGTGTGCCGTCCTAATTAACCAATTAAGCACGTCTGAATAATTAATGTGTTGTGTTTTCTTCGCTTTGCATAGCTTCACATAAATTAACAAGCATCAGGCCCTTTTCCTGTGCTCAGGCCGCGTCCTGAGATTCTGATGTGGAAGTTGTCCAGATTAATTTGTCCATCACAGGGATCAGTCTCTGCACATCTGACAGGTTTTTAAAGGGCAGTGAAAAGGTACAAGGAGCTGCAGCAAACAGGGTCAATTTGTACCAGCGGGTAAAACTGAAGATGAAGACACGCTGACGTACAGCTGGTTTAAAACTTTCTTCTTGATTTTATTCACGGGGGGAAAAAAAGCTTCCTCATTTAAGAAACTATACTCACGTAAATACAGTACAATATAGAAGTTAATATAATTTAAATGGCTGAAAAATACATAGAGTGACAATTTAATCAACTGCCTTCATCCTCTAGAGTTCCCACGTTGGTCTAACAGGTGTTAATCTGTGTGTGAAGGGCTCAGACAATTCAATTTCCCACTCTCAAGAATGTGATAATTGCCGGTGGGGGAGCTCTGAGCGAAGTTACCACCTTTAATATGTAAATGATAATCACCAGGGCCACACACACACACACACACACACACACACACACACACACACACACACACACACACACACACACACACACACACACACACTCTCTCTTACACACACTTAAAAAGCAATTACGATCTATACATTTAAAAGTGTGTTTGGTTTTGTTTTTCTTTGTCTTATATGAAAGAACTACCACATTCTTTATTTCTCTCAGGGAGAAAAATGCAGTAACTTTTATTTTCTTCAAACACGACATTGTGTCCCTTGATGTTCGTGACAGAAAGTCTGTAAAAATCCCGTTTGACGAGGCTCCTCTCTGCAGGTTTTCAGCTGACAAACGCCACCGCAGCATTTACACTGACATTTCCGAGGTGTCGCGCGGCGTTTGATTGATGTGACTCACGTCTGCACATCACTACCACTGGAGAACTTGTGATTAGCAGGGATACAGAATGATTTTCAAACACACACAGCGCACATTACATCAATTTAGAGATATTGGTATCAATCACGTCTGATGATTTTCTAAAATAATCTGCAAATGATGTGCACCGCATGTTTTTGAAGCTGGACTGGTTTGAGAGTTTGCCTGTGAGATTGAATGATGTAACACATACATAAGTACATATAAGTACTATTTTTACATAAAGTACTTGTGCACAAATCAGTTCTGAAGCTCCAAGTATGTGATTCCCCGCCTCACGATTTATGTTCTGTGCCGATGCACAAAGTAACATGATTATTACATGTGAGGGAAACTGAAAGCGTGTGGTTTACCGTGTTCAGGAGCCGCGCCCGGTTACAGCTCTGCAATAACATTTTCATTTTAACTATCGATCTCACCCATCACTCGTGTCTTTTGTGGTTTCAGCTCGTTTCAAGAGGGGACTTGAGCCAAACCACACGTTTACATCACCTCCTAAATGCTGCTATCGGCTGAAAACTCTTTATTGATTTTACATCGAATAGAAAGGCTTTAAGATCCAGAGAGATTCTGACCCTTCCTCTGTCTCCATGGATTTCATATTAGGCTGTAGCACCATTAAAGAACTCCTGCTGAGACGCTGCAGAATCACATGAATACATGAATGAATCTATGTCTCTCTATCCATCTGTCTCTCCTTCACTTTTCACAAGAACCACTCATCCAGTTGACTTCATACTTGGCGGGTTTCGTTGCAGAGGATCCGGCGAAGTGGAGTTTCTCATATGAGCGCTTCTCCAGAAAAATGACAGATTCATGAAGTTGCCACAAACCACGTTTAAGACAAAACCTTTGATGATGTAAATGGCATCAGGACCCAGGGAGGATTTGAACTGTGACAGTGAACTGAGACAGTTTCTGCTCAGTCTCACCTGCACTTTAACGGGTGAAACGAGAGGCTTTAATGAGCTGCTGGTTTACAGGAATGTAAAAGATGTGAAAGTATTTGCACCTGTAATTAGCAGCAATGTTTAATTTCTCAAAACCTCAAACTAAAATGTTTGTTTAATTCATGCAAGTCTTAAAAAATCTTTTTTTTACTTTTTAAGCTCTCGGATTCAAAAGTACAATTTAAGACGTTTTAAGACCATAATGAATGAAATTTAAGACGCGTGTCAAGTTTGACAAATATGAAGGAATATCAAAGTCCCAGAATGACTTACATCTCCTCATAACTGAAGCCGAGTAGAGAAAAACCCTCAATGTGTCATGTTATCTCAGAAACTGCAGGATGACACAGCCGAGTGTGTGTCGTTGTGAAAGAACTACACAAAGACACGCAAACCAAACAGGCTGCAAAAACACAACTTGTAAAAAACGTAATTTTAAAGTGCAATGGAAGAACGTTGACATAATGGAGACTTACCTGAACATATTCAAGTCCTGACATGTATTATTTTATAGATAGATAGATAGATAGACAGATAGATAGATAGATAGATAGATAGATAGATAGACAGACAGATAGATAGATAGATAGATAGATAGATAGATAGATAGATAGATAGATAGATAGATAGATAGATAGATATAGATAGATAGATAGATAGATGATAGATAGATAGATAGATAGATAGATAGATAGATAGATAGACAGACAGACAGATAGATAGATAGATAGATAGATAGATATATAGATAGATAGATAGATAGATAGATAGATAGATAGATATATAGATAGATAGATAGATAGATGGATAGATAGATTGTGGCCGTGCACCGTGTTTGTCGTCATCGCCGACCCACACAGAAACAGGTGTGGAGGCCGCGGGTGCGAGGTGTCAATCCCTGAGTTAAACGCTTTAACTCTGCGGCAGAGGCGAGGAGTGTCACGCACATCTGCAATGCGACCCCCTGTAATAACTTGCTAATTAAAAAATGGCATGCACAATTAGAGCTCAAAATTCATGATCCAATAAAGTCAGAGCATCAAGCATGATATTATCTCCCTCTACAGGAAAAGGGCAAAGGACACATATATTACCCATAGCACAGTAATTATGAAGATGAGAACAGCCCAGCATTTTAATAAAGCCGAGACCAGAGTGCATTAATATAAAAGATGATCTTTGCTAAGTCTCCACATGGGTGGGTGGAATGCTCTCTGTTTTGTTCTGTGGTTTTTTTTGCGTCCCCTGGAGAAATCACCACACAATCAGAGCCGTGATGATGTGAAAACACAGGCCGGTAACACGTCGGCCAAAACAACTGAGCGGAGCGGCCGAGTTCAGAGAAGAATAAACATCTGAATTGGATTGATATAGCTCGGGCAATCAGAGAGAGAGGCCGGGACCGGAGTTTGTGTGGCGAGCTAACCGAGGAAATGCATCACTTCCCGCTCTCGGAGAAGCTACGTCGGCTTACTCAGTGTTTCCAATTGGCCGAGCACAAAGTATTCATCCCCAATAGATTTAGTGCGAGGGAATTGCCTGCAGGTATGTGATCTCCCTGAAATTGCTTTGTTTTGAGGGTGGATTTCCCCCCCGGCTCACACGCCTCGGCTCGTGCACGACTCGTGTAGTGTTTGTGTTTGTCCGGCGTCGCGGAGATTTTCTCCCCTCAATTGAAAACAACAACCAAAAAAATTGCACGGGTAATTTCAAATAAAACAGTCTGTCCACGGATATAAGGAAAACATGCATTTGAGGTGTTTTTACGTTTGTTACCCCTGATATATATTGTTCACGTTAAAGTGGCTTCGGCCACCTGAGACCCTGAATGTACGTTTGTGTGCATAAACATTTGTTTACTTGGAAGTCTAGCAAGTCGACCCTGGAAAAATAACGCTGCTCAGAGGGAGTATTATTCTAAAGTCTTATCAAGGTCTTGGCAAACGGACGTTGCCCACGCCTGCTTCTTACAAGAAACATTTGGCGGCAGAGAAAAGTCACATGCAGCATCTATGAGAGTAAAGATTATATCGTACATAGAAAAGCAAGTTGTATCCAAACATTAAATAATCTAAGATAATTTATCCTTTAAATCCTGTAGTGTTCATTTGATTTGTGAAGACATTAGGTGTGGGCGTTGCCTCGCTAACGATCCCCTCCCTGTATAAACCTAATGTGGATAATATATTCCCAGAAGAGGAGACATTGCACATCATCCCTCAAGTCTCAGTTCTGGAGGGATTCAGACGGAGATTAACAAAAAGCAGAATCCACTAAACCCCTGGAATAGTTACACATCACATTGTTTGTCAGCGACAGCCGCTGCGAGGACGAGATAAAAGACAATCGTGCAACCGAGCAAGAGACATTGATGCAATAAGTACGAGTTGAAGACACATCACCTGCTGTTTATTTGAGGTCTGATGACTCAGATTACATCCGATCAGGGAGTGTGAACACAGATGTGTCCTCAAAATACATCCCAAACTTTTACACTTCCCAAACTTTGATTAAGACGATTGATTTTATTTTTATATTCTTTCAGTCACAGCAGCTCCTCGTCCCGCACTCTCTGTCTCACACAAACACTTTGACAACGGATCCATGTGTCATAGTGAACTTGTTAAAAACGGAAATGATGTCTGTGTTTATTGGCACTTGGAGCAGAAGTGAGAGAGTTTCACCAACTGAGAAACTGTTCAGGTGTGAACTGAATTCTGAAACTGAAACTGTATTCTGAGCTGCACGATTACTGGTGGGTGTATCCTTGGCTGGTTGTTGGGATATGTGTGTATATAAATATGTGTGTGTGTGTGTATATACTGCTTATTAAACTGCAGTGTTGATTGGTACTCTCAGATTTGTTAAATACCAAAGCTGCACCGTGTGGGTGTGGATTTGTTGAAAAGGCAGTTTTCATGGAGCTGACAGGCAACCGAGGACGAATGGTCCCTAGATGAGGTGAGAGATATCTTACTTCCTTTGCATTTAAGAGAAAACTTTTATTATTTGCATTATTCTCTTGGAAAAAATAAACAGTAATCGCTACGATGTCAATGTTGGAACTCATCGGATGAATTAGCCTCTGGGGCCAGTATTCTGGGGCTTCTGGTGATGTCCACGTTCTCACTCCACAGGGAGGAACACCACATACGTGTAGATTTGTCCGGGATCATATTCCCGATGGCAGGTTACTTCAGTGCTGCCGGTTGCACAACAGAGAAATGCAGCCCGTCTCTCAGCGTGGTCTGTGTGCGGTAACAACACTCTGATGTCGAGGTCTGTGTGAAAGAAAACAGCTCCAACACAGACTTTGGCTTATTTTCTAACAGCGAAACACGAGGCCTGGGGCCCGAGACCTTGTTATTTTAGCAGAACTAAACCGACCTTGCTGGTGTGAGTGAGTTTCAAAACCAGAGAGCCGTCGTTCTTTCTCTCCTCGCACACGCTGAACACGAGTAGCTCACAATTCTCCGCCTTTCAGCATCACGCGTCTTGAATAAAGTTTCCGCCGCACAACAAATTCCCACAGCAGCCGGGACATTTTAAATACCTGCTCTCTGACAGGGTCAAACTGAATTCAATAGAAATGAAGGAAATGTTCTTCCCCCTATCTTCTTATCACACCGCGGAGTCTCGTCTTCCTTTCAGCTGCCTGGTTGGCGACCAGGAGAACTGAGCTTGAATATCATCATCTCGGGGGAAGATAATGTGAAACCCAGGGGAGTCCAGAGACAATGCACCTCACAATCATCCTTTGCTGAGAATCCGCGCTGTTCTCTTTTTCATCTTCTTCAGCCGAGGCCGTCAAACAACAATTTGCCACTTACCTCGCTATAGAATATGGGAGGCGACAGTGCAGGAGGAACGAGTGTTTTATCTCCTGAACAAACGGCATCGACAGACATCTGCTGGTATTTTAAAGCAACGTTTACCGACGACGACGAGAGCGGCAGCTACCGGCTGTTGCTCATGTGTCGTTTGATTTGGTAGTTTTCTAAATCCTCCTGATAGTTTGCCAAACTCAGATGACACTTTCTGACACAGACAGATCTGCAGCTGTTCTTTGTGCCGCATTGAAACTGATAATGTCTCTTTGCTGTTTGTCCTCACGTTACAGTCTGATTACAGTCGATACTGCAGCAGCCATATGTTCTAAACACAGCAGTTACAATGCACTGTTTGTGTAAATGACATCCCAAGATGCTCTGCAGACTGACAGTTAATTAGATCCGATATAACGATCTTTATAATAAGTTAAAGAAGTCAAAACTAACCAAATCCATATGTGCATTCATCAGATATACTGCTTATAGGGTATCAGGGGGTCTGGGGTCAATGCTTTTATAACTGTGACGTTAGACTATACTGTCAAGTCAAAGATCAAAATCAGCCACAATTAACTCGAAACTCTGCCACGTGATCGTGAGTAAAACCAAAATCGCACGTACGTTAAAATGTTGCCTGTTAGTTTTGATTTGAAAGTTCTTCTCTTAGTTCCTGAGGCCCCACACGGTCTTACACCAGACGACTCATGAGCCATGCCGGTGCTTTATGGAGCAGAAAAGGCCCCTCAGATCCTCGGGTTCGTCTCTTTTAACTTTTCCACGGGGCGGAACCAAGTGATTTGGTGACGCTGCTTCCAGCCGCTACGCTCCGAGTCGCTGGAACACAACCTCCACGGGATCTGAGAGGAGCTCCACATGTTGGTATTCCTGAAATATGAAAAAACAGCTTTTATGTTGTGATTTTTTATATATATAATCTTATACTTCATTATTTATATCATTTATCTCATTCTCATCTTCCTATTTGATTTTGTTTTGCTAAAATTTTGATTATGTATATTTTACCATCATATATACTCATTTATTTATTGTTGTCTTTTCTATTATTGATTACTTTGGTATGCATTAGTCTTTTAGCTTTTTTTAATTGAAAGGTTTGATTGATTGATTGAAATAAACACAGGATGATGCAGGATAAAGGTTCTGTCTCCTTGTTATGAAATAAAAGCAGGAGAAGGGACCCGTCGTTTTCTTGATTGAACTTCAACTAAACCGTCTATAACAGTTTAGAGATATCCAAGGGTGGATTTTCCTTTGAAGCACTTTGACTGTGTTCTTATCCGCAGCGAACTACAATTAGCCGGAGCAGGTGGAGGTTCGACATTTTGCCGGAGCACTCTGCTAATGGCTGAGTGGTGCTGGGCCTCCTCAGCTCCCACGGAGATTCAACCTGTGACCTCTGCAGGAAGCCCCCTGCCGAGCGAAGAGTAAAGCAGCAGTGCTTATAGCTAAACCCCGTCACTCAACCGTATCGTTCACATCCTTCACCCTCGCAGCCCAGCGGAGGCTCCTCAGCATGTCAAACTCCAGCTCCTCACTGGCTCATTTATCGCTGCGGTGTAAAGTCTCTTGGACCCCTGCTCCCGCCGCGCCGCTGCTCGCCCCAGCCTTGTTTTTGCTCTGTAACCAGCCAGATAATTCAACACTCATGACTTATTCATCGCACAAACAAACACAATTCCAAACAGTTGCTCGGCAAACGCTCCTCAAACACTTTCCTTGCCGCTACTTCCTCTGCCGCCGTCGCTGCTCGCTTAATTGGAAATCCTCGCTCCGAGTGTCATTTGGTCTGGGCTCAAGATTCAAATCTGCAATTAGCCCACGAGTGTTAGCGGTGGCTATAGCGACTCCTCCCGTCGTGAGACATGAAAGATATTCTCCGCCAGCAAGGTCAGGGCGGCGTTCCAGCTCCCTCTGTCTTTTTACACCAGGTGGGTGTGAATACAAAACTCAAGCTTTCACACTTTGTGCATGTAAAAGAGACGTAATTGTTTACTCTGTGTGCACAGTGGGACGGCTGGGAGGGCCCATCCTTATAATGTAATGAATGCTGCGGCAGAGACGGGGAGAAGAGAGGCCTGTTTGCCCTGGTTCCCCGGAGGGAGGCTGTATTCATGCCTGATGGATGCTCATGCTTTTGTTCTCAGGCTAACGGTGACGTTTTTCTACCGTCTAGCTGCCGTCTGTATTTATGAGACTGCAGCTCTCTCTCTCTCTCCTTTCTGCTACTTTAAATGAAATGAAAATATACCTGGCAGACTTTTCCAACTTCAGGAGCAGGAACTGTGTGCGGCATTTAATTCTGCGATTTGAGATGTAATATGTGGTTTAGTCGGAGTTCTAACAAGTTTTATGAGTGAAATTTATCCCCTGTGCTGGAAGGAAAGTGTAACGAGGATATCTTGTCATTAAAATGCAATACAAGCACAAATACATACCATAGCCGGCCTTGAGCCGCCTGGTGTTCTGCCATAATCACATCATATATTTCAGTACACAAGTATTTCTACAGAGACGCATTTTATGCCGTTCTTGCTCTGTGTTGCACTATGTTTAATTCAAATTTAATGAATGGTTATCAGATTTATATTCTTATATACTTTACATGAGTCTTAACAGGTTTAATACATATTCCCCCAGGTTTAGGGAGACAACAGGCAGAAACTTATTTGGTCTGTTGGAAGTGCGACTGCAAAGCAACATATTCTTCTCCAAGAAGACACAACGTATTGTAGATATTTCTATCAGCTTTGGCTTCATTGCTTTTAATGAGATATGTGTGAATAGCTGATATCTGTAATAGATAGAAATATTCAAAAATATCTATATTAGACAGATGAGTTGATAGGCAGGGGAGAGTGACGACAGGCTGTGACCAAAAAGTAATCATTACAGCCAAAACCTGGGTTTCCACTATCAAGATCTCTACTGGCTGATTAGAGACTGTGATGGCTTGACACTGACATTTACCAGGGATTTCTTCTATTTCCATTCGTGAGAAAATACAATTTGACCTTTAAATACTCAATTGAACCTGCAGAAAGGGATAAAATCAGTCATGTGGCGAGCGGGAGAATGGGATATGACAGCTGGTTAGAAAGAGGAACATCATTAGTCGCTCGTGGCGCGTCAGAGAGATTTGTCCGCAGCCTGATAGCCCCGCTGTCACAGAGGCAATGTCACTGAGCAGATGACACCACATTATAGCAGCACATAGGAGGAATTAATTAACATGATCTTATTGTCATCTCGACACGAAAAGTAGGAAAAGAGAAGAACATTCAAATGGGCCCAGATCAGTAACTCGCTGACAGAGTACCCTTTAAATGCCTCTGAATTCTTCTATCTCCACTGTCATTTCATAAATGGCATCATTTGTCCAAAGTGCCATGTATGACTATGAAGGCAGCAGGGCCCCCCCCCCCCAGGTTTGGTGTGTTAAGGCCATCAGAGAGTCAATTGTGACATTTAACAAGTTGCGCAGTCGGCGTCTCAGGCTCGTCCAGATGTTTCGCGGCACAAGCGATCTACGCTCATGACCAAAAGCACAGTGTAAAAAAGATGCAAATGATCAGCATCAAAGGGGGGGGGAAGATAGATCCATGCCCCTCGGGGTTGAATTCACGCTCAAATGCCAACAGCATGTATCTCTCACCGCTTTTAACAGAATGAGGGCAGCGGCGCTTTCAACAGTTCCTTTTGGTAGATGGAGCCCTGCTGCGGCAACATGCTGCTGTCTGTCGGCTCGCCTTGTTTCTTATACCCCTCCGATGTCAATGTGCTGCCGACCGGCTCAGGTAGACATCCCATTCCTCAAGAGGAAAGAAATATGAATATGAATAAAGCAGCTGCAGGATGAGGGCGATGCGATCCGGGTCCAAATTCTTTCAACTGAACATTTTTCTGATTTTGTGGCGAAGTGGTTAGGACTTAAAAAGTTGTATATAATGTGCATAACAGGAATAGTTGAGGAGATGGATACTTTGGTGATTAAAGTGACAAAACAGACCAAATCCATGGATCTTCACCGATTAGAGCTGCAGCGGGATTCCTGGTGATTGAGCTGGAACGACCAATCAGACGACTGGTTCCCTGAATCACAGAAATGTGTGTGAATAAGTGAAGTGGAAGAGTGTGAAGCCCTTCGCTCGGCTGATTAAACTAGAAGCACAAAAAGGAAAGATCTAAGTGACGCATCGCTTTCCTGATCTTCCTGAGGGAAGCATGCAATCGATATGCATGTAAGAAAAGCAAAACAAGGAACTGAAAGACACTGACGTTAGGGTCAGTAGATCTGAGAGGAACTGGGCTCAGAGCAGCTTTAAGATTTCTGTGATTTGCCTTTGGGTTGTGTTGGATTTTCTTTTACTGTGAGATTAGGCACATGTAACCATAAGATTAGTTTAAAACCACATCGTGAAATAGGTTTCGCTTCAAATTTCTGCTTCAGAATTAAAGATTTTCATTTGTAAGCTTGAAATCCTGCCACATTGAAATCCTTCATGATTCTTCCTGCTAGATGCTTGAATAACTTCGGTACCGACAGCAAAGAGAGCACGATAACCCATCTATCGTGATCCCAGGCTTCAGTAGCACCGGTCAGTATTTCTCCATATGAGCCTCAAACATCTGGCTGCGGTTAACAAGCAGGACAAGTTGGCCCTTTCTTATTAGCTTCAGGTCGGACATGGTTGAGGATAGACTGTCAGACGTGTTTTACCAAAGCCCAAGTGGTGGAAAGTTCTGCTTCCTCCTGACTCCAGCGAGCGTGGAGAGATCTGTCAATTGCTTATTCAAATGGAAGACTGGGTCGGGCGGCTGCTGCTGCTCGGAGAGAAATGTGTTATCTTAACAAGTCATTGAGATTTGTCTGGATAAAAGACGGAGCCATGCTCTCTGGAGCTGTCCATAATTATAAGTTAAAAATCAGGAAATAGAAATTCCATTGAGCTTTTTATTAGATTGTTGGACGGCATACGATCTCAATTTTCTACAAAATTACCAGAGGATTTGTCCTGATATAATCTGGCTTTATTATATCACCTCATATTGATGTAATTTAAAAAATGTTGGTCTCTTGGGAGGAACAATCGTGTCTGTTACTTGTTTCCAGTCAGAATTGACGCTCTGGTGGTGAAATGTCTGGTCCAGTGCGTCCAGCTCCCGGCTGTGGGAAATTCTCCTGCTTATCACGATCAGAGACTCGTGACATTTCGGCGCCGAGGCCACGGCGAAGGGAAGGAGCGGCTGATTCCAGGAGTTGGCAGCGAGGACATTTTGAGACTTTAGCTCCTGTAGGCTTATTTGACATAAGCTCTAATCGCACAGGATCAATTACGAACTACCTGGGATCATGCGGCGAATTCTAATGACTGCTGAGATTGTTAAGAGGTTTTAATCTTGCACAAATCACCTGTGCTTGTATAGCTCCAGCCCAGTGGCAAAGACAAATGTCTCCTGAGAATAAAATGAACTCCTGATTTGTTCACGGTTTCACCTCCTCCTATGGAAATCTGTACCTTTCTGCCATCGTTATAAATGGAGAAACTCAAGGAATCGCACGGGGTCACATTATCGCCCGGTGTTTCGCAACACAACGAGGTTTGGGCGGAGTAATTCATTAATCAAATGAGATTCCTCCATAATGCCATTCCCGTGCTAATAGGGTTACGTCAGGCGCTGCCAAGGTACAAGCAAGAACAGGCCACCACCACCGTGGGGTAAATTTAACCACGTCAGCAAAATAAGTATAAGGAAATTGTGACATTGCTCCTCTGATGGGGGTGTTGAGGAACCGAAACCCTTAGTGCACATTGAATAAGACGACCGTCCGTCCCCAGGTGCTCGGGCTGATATGCTGACTCTCGGGTACGGCAGGTGATAGCAGCTCAGAAGCAGGAGGAATGAGAAAGTGAGTACAGATCCGGTGAATCCTTGTAACTGAGTGCGACACTTTACCTGAAATGTGCCCCGGTGGAGCGTTTAGATGACAACATTAGAGTGCGTGTGCTTTTTCCTGAGCAGCTTTGAGGGAAAGGAAACTGCACCTGAATGGGTGGGAGTTGCTTAAGACTCTTTATGAGAAAAAAAAACGAAGTACACGAAGGATTAAAAGAATAATATAACAACAGAAAAAAGATCTGCCCTCTGCTGAGCCAATTAAAAGAGGATGACACTCAATGCCAGATTCAAAAACAGAATAATCTCTTGACACTCAGCTAATCTCAGTCTCGGAAAAATGCCTTTTAATTTTGATGGCATTGACATCAAAATAATTGGGATATTGATAAAATGACAAAGACCAGGGTCACCCAGGTGAGAAGGATATTCCCTTTTAATCATGAACTGCACCAGACATCCCTCTCATCTGTCTCTTATCTATTGTATCTACAATTTGCACGTACGACAACGTCCGTCTGCTCTTTGTGTTCAAGAAGAATGTCACGGATTCTATTAAACATATCCAGGAGCAACTTTGAGTAAAGTTCTTGGAAAGTGTACTGCTTTAGTAGAAGAAGTATTTGCAACTTTACCAGAAAGACAAGATGCCGCCTTCACATTCCTTTTGGCCAGGAAGCACAGACAAGGTGTGACAGCATGACTGTGGGAGAGCGTGCCAGCTCGAGCTAATGTTAGACAGCAGTGCTGTTTCACACCGCCTCACACGCTGCCAACGACCCGCTGAGCAATCCACCGAGCTGAGTGCTGAGCTACAGTCACCTCAGCAAGTGATGCATTAATTTAGGGAGAGTTTATCTCGACGTGACCACAACTCAGCTCGTGCAATTATGACGACGGTAAACAAATGAGATTCCATACGGCGATGCACTGTCATATCTGAGATCGTTTTTCAACACAGCGGCGTCCCACAGGGCTCTGCCACACACACATGAGGTCATTGATTACAGCTAAGCATTCATTATAAGCACGTCATTATCCCGCCCGAGACGTCCCTGCAGCCAGATGTTTATCACTCCTCATGTCACTGGATCCAAAAGTGCTTAAACACACAGCAGCTTGTAATTGGGTCGCTCTTTTCCTTCCGCCGAACAATAAGGGAGGACTTATTTTTAACATTTGGTTTAAATTTAATTGTTGTAATGCATTAGTTTTAATATAAATGTATATTAGGGGTCCCCGAGGGAGGCAGGAGACATGGAGGTGAGTGGTAAATGATGGTTAAGACCACAGACGGACACATTTTCTCCTCCACTGCACAAACACGAAGCCTTCTTGCACTTTTGGAGTCTGTGCAGTACTGATGGTGGGTATATACACGATCAACCAACCAACCACGATCAGCTGCTTATCATGACCCTGTTGTTAAAGCATCAAATGACATGTTAAAGCCAGCGTACGTACTCCTGGGGCCTGTTTGGTTAAAACTCTGACATGAGGGAATCTAACCTTCTACCTGCAGGTTTTCTTTAACCCCAACTTTCTCTTTGTCTTTATGCCGAGCCTAAAGAAGCTGTCTGATATCGCACGTCATTTCCTCGTCCACATCCATTGGAGCATGTTGCAGACGTTTACGTTGAGAAGTTTAAAACCTGACTGGCGATGAATGTTTTAAAATGGCTGCTCTTGATATTTTGGCATTCAAGTCCTGCTTCCCTGCTTAAATCATGTAATTTTCATTGTTTTGATTTCAGCTCCAGGAGAAAAGACCGCAGAGGACGTGGAATCAAGACAAGGAGTCAAAACAAAATATAACAGCATATGCTCAAGAATCTGCATCCTGCCTGTTGCTTGTTTTCAACACAGTTGTTGGTTACGTCTGTGCTTTCCGTCTGAATCTAGGCTTTCCCCCAAACACCAATTATTTTGGCTTTTTTTTTGGTCTCCTTCCATTGTTTGTCTTCTGGGCATCCGCGCTAACACTGTAACAGCCGCGCTGCCAAGGGTGCAAGGAAATCATGACATTTTTCTCAGGTTAATTAGGTAAGATTTATGTACTGTCATGGCGACGCTGGCACATTTGCATGCCCCGGGATCCAATTTTGCACCACACTCGCAGATCAGAAACGAAAACAAATGTGTGCCCCATGCATGTTTATGCTTTTCTTGTAAATCAGATCTGTGCCGCGGGGGACATTACGCATCAGAATTGGGACTCTTTCAATTGCAAGCATGAATGTGGCTGTCGTTATATTAGTTTACACACTGTCACAGTTGGCATAGAGACAAAAAAGAAAAAAAGGATGGAGTAAACACATCAATATTCATGTCTGCATTCGGCATTCATCCGTTTTCTGTGCAGTGACGCCACTTGGAAGCCGCCTGTCTTTCAGCGATGGAGGGGCCCGGCCGTATTTGGACTAAAGCTGAACCCTGAGGCAGCACGACTCAAAGAAGACAGTGAATTACATCCCACCAGCTGCCGTGCTTCTGCAGGCTCTGTCTGTTCACTTATGGAGACGTACTTATGGAAAGAAGCTGGGTTACGACCCGGCAAAGAGAAACTGAAGCATGAGGATAGTGATGGTGACAGAGGTCAATGAATCCTGGAAATCTACAAGCAAAGTGAAAGAAAAAAAAAATCTAAATTCCATGCACTTAGAGTCGGTGCAGCTGCTAGAATCATGACGTTCAACTTTTTCTTTATTTTGTATTTCATAAAGTTTGCAGTGTTGAATCTTTAAACGTGGGTTGAGAGTATTAGCATGCATTTGCATCGGCAGCGGGCATCAATATTCATTTCATTGTGCCAGTCTGTCATGAAAAGACGGAGGAAGAGTTCCTTCTTTGTGTCTCTGTTCGCGGGTGGAACATCGGCACCAGGAAGAAGAGCGGCTCTTAAGTTGCTGTAATTGTGACTGGTTAGCGAAGGGCAAAGTGTTTAGCCTGTGAGAATTTAGTTTGGATGTTATTTGCTTTCTCTTGTTGTGCTGGCGTCTCACTGGCACGAGCCCTGCGGGATTCTGATGAATATTTCAGCGAGAAAATTCCTTTGCTGGTCCGTCTCTTCACAATGAATACAAATTAACAAAGTGTGAAATCCTGCCGCCTGCTAAACTTAGGAAATTATGACTTTCAACGGGGCTGACACTGGCCATCTGCTCTGCGAGAGGAACACTACCTGTGGCTGTTGATCGCTGCTCGGCAGATGCATTAGACAAAAAAAACTACAAAGTCTTTGTACTTTTTCTTTCCTTCTCAGTTTCTGGGCTCTCGCAGCAGAGTCGGATATTTCATTCGGGGCCGACACATCATATCAGAGGGAAGACTGAGATTCTTCAATTACTGTTAGTGAGCCGTAATACAGAGGGAGAATTGGGCACCGAGAAAGAGAAATAGGTTTCACTTCAACAGTCTCAGATTGGCTAACACACTTCCACAGTGATGTTCAATACGCCCGTATCCTTCTAAAGAACGGTCTTGCCCCAGTTTTACTTTTTGAAGAAGTGCCCTTAACTGCCTTCGCACAAAAAAAAAAACTATTTCCCATTGAAAAGCGTTTTTTCCTCTCTTGTAGGTAGTTCCTGCACACGAGGCCCTGATATGTTGAAGAGTATAAACTGGATATGAGATATGAGCTCTTTGATATCTGATGAGTGAAGCTCCATCCGATCTGCAGGGGTCACATCGTCCCATTAATTGCTTCTATCGCTGTACATATGTGAAACAGCTGGGAATAAAACCCTAAAGAGAATCATGTGTGTACAAATATGTGTTGGAGGTAGTCCCCCCCCCCCACACAACCCAAACAAAACTATAACCAAAATATTTCCTCCCCTTCTCTTATCGGCCGGCACCAAGGCAGGTGAGTCATTAGCGTTCCCTGGCCACCGCCGGATTAAGAGCTTTGCAGGTTAAAAAACGTGCCGTAATCAAATTATTCAAATGACCCTCACTCGGCTTCGACCTTCATGGTCGCCATTTTGGAGACAATTACACCGAGCGAGTTGCGCCTGAAACCATTTCATATCAGAGGGAAAAGGGAGAGCGAGAGAAAGAAGAGAGGATCTGTGAGAGGGGCAGGGGAGGCACGAGATACCAAACACAAAATGTCTAAATGGGGAGTTAATTAAAATTCCTCGCTCAAAGACATATTTCTTTCCCCCCGGTCGAGGATAAGGCGAGTGCTCGTGCTGTGAAAGGAAAATATGATATCTTTTGGCTTATTGCCCTCGCAGCAGGCTCGCTGTGACCCGGCCAACTCGAAACTCGTCAGATGAATGTCTCCTTCAGAGCGTCAGCGCTTATCCACCTGCAAGTTTAAGTGTCAGGGAATTTTATGACTTATACATTTACAGTTAGATTATTATTTTTTATGTTTTGTTCTAGCAGTTGCCATCCCGCTCCTGCCGTTGGGATACGATGACCCTTGTCTCCATTCTTAATAAAATAACAATCTTTTAATACATTCCAGTGACCGAGACTTATTATCTACTAACTCCAGAGATCTTTCTGTGTGTCTGTGGATTCCCGGTGTCGAGAACCGTTCTCCTTCTCCTTCCTTACCTGCTCTCTCATGGACCAGGGAAGTGCTGCGTCAAGTTTGATGAGATTTTGAAGCACGACATGTTCAATATTAATAAACTTTTAATAAACTGTAATAATAGTGCAGTCAGAGAGGGCGGGGGGAAGTCGGTGGATCGAGTTCAATTCAGTTTATTTCGCTGACAACAGAAGCACAACAGCTTGATTGCAGATAAACCAGGTAGGATGATTGAAAAAAGTTTTCCATCTTCGCTCCAGCTTTTTGGTTTAACTGGTTTAAGTGCAGCCTACTATTGATTTCCACGTCATCAGAGAGTCTGCATCTTGCAATGAGTGACACAACGAGGAACGACCCTCGGGATTTACCCTGAAACCTTTAGTGTTTTGTGCTGCTCCTGATCAAACTTGTCATTGAGTGCAAAACCCAGACAGGAAGCTGGCTTGTGCAGTGAGTTTGTTGCAACACCGACTATTTTTATCTCTTCATCTGCACATATTTTATTACCAGTTACCAAAAAAGTTGAGTGTACTGTATGTGTGTGTGTGTGTGTGTGTGTGTGTGTGTGTGTGTGTGTGTGTTTCCCGATGTGATTGCTTTGTGATACTCCGAGCACTTGGGGGAAATTTAAGAACCGATCCGCGGTACATCTCATCATTTCTGAGCAGCGCTCCTGTTGGCCTCCAGGTAATTAGCGCTGGGCCGAGTGGGGGGAAGCCAGCGTGGGCCTTCATCGCCAGACGTGATAAATATTGACTTAGTCATACTCTTTCTTCTGCAGAGTTAATTAAAGCCAGGACTGTTTATATTTTCTCGGGCTGCCAACTTGAATTTGATGCCCTGTATTAATAAACGCCCACCGTCCTCGCTGTGTGCACGAGAGCCACCCCCGCCCACGTCAAGGGGAAATCATCAGAAAGTGTGCGATTGTTTGCAATAATTATAAGAGATTACAAGGAAGTCAGTGTGGCAAGTCCTGATTTATTTAGAGTGCAAGACTGCAGGTTAAAATTAGAATCGAGCTGTTATCAGGCATGAACTCTGGAGATTGTCTGTCTAGTGGGGTTCAGAGTTTCTCCAAAGTTCGCCTTTCCAGGAGTTTCTCTGGTCATGTGTGTTTTCAGCACATCGACATCAGCACAGGCTCTTATCACCACAAGTTTATCTGTATTCTCACATGGGCTCATTCGGACATTATCCGGAGAACGTCCGCAGCGACTTACTCCGACATTAGTGTTTTCCCAGATAATTTCTGGAGATTATCCAGAGTCTAGTGAATGTCTGACCGCAGTATCAGCTCCATCATGCAATCCTGAGAGCAGAGCGGAGGAACGGGGAAAATGAAATGCACAGAGTATTGTTATTGACTGGCCGGCACGGAGCCCTGACCTCAACCTCTTCCAGCCCCCGTGGGGACGCCGGTGGCGAGCGCGCCCTTACCTCCTGACATCAGTGGCTAACCTCACTAATGCTCGTGTGGCTGAATGTGAGCAAATCCCCGCAGCCACACAGAAGAGTGGAGGCTGTTACAGCAGCAAATCAATGCCCATTGTTTTGACACGAGATGACACGCTGGTGTAATGTTTGGGCACTCACGTAGTTTATCATGTTCTTCGTATTAAATGTCTAAACACATAAAATTAACACACTGAGCAAAGTCTGAGTGATTTATCCAAGTGTCGTAAACGTGTTCTCTTGTAAAAAAAACACCCACAAACATACAGGAGTCATTGAGACGCTTCATTGTTCCACAGCTGGTCTGTTTCATTTTATTTTATTTAACTAGTAAAAACGTTTTACAACCATCACAGAGATTTTAAATCTGTGTTATAGGTGACTTGTTCACAGGGAAAGAAACGTGTTGATGCTTGTTTGGTGCCTCCACACGACGATCACTACTCTGGCGTCATCGGCACAAGATGGCAGCGTTCATTTCCAGGATATTTTAGCTTCATTTCTGTTATCGGGAGGATGTGGAGACACGTCATCCATCTCTATGTAAAGTCTCTGTTTAAATATTCATATGTTCTTTAATGTTTGCAATCAAAACAGATCATTTCACAGAACGAGGATAACTTACCGTTCACGTGCGAACAAGCCTGAGCTGTGTTTTGTGTGTTTGCTGCATGTCAGGGTTTGTTGTGCGATTGATTTTAATGTCAGAATACTCAGATGCTGCTGACATGTTGTGCACAGAAAACGATGAGTGCTAAATTCGCCCTCTTTGTTCTCCGTGTTGAGACAGAGAGGTGAACGTCTTTTAACCCTGCAAACTGGCATCCACACAAAATGAACGGGGGCTCGGCGGCCCTGTGCAGCTACAGTAGAAATCCGCCGGAGTAGACGAGGAAGTGCGTTCAAACAAATCGTGAAGCTACCAGACAGCAGAACACGGTTGCTTTGTTTCCCCTCGGGATCATCAAACTGCACTTCTTCACGTCTCTGTTTGTTGTCGCCGGGTAATTGAGTTGCTCTGCTGTCACGGTGTGACTCATCAGCGGCTCATTATTCCAGCTGCCGCCGGAGGAAGAGGCAACAACGTCACCCGTGTTCGAGTGTGGTCATTATAACGGCCGCGTACCTGGAGACGAACACAGGGAGAGGAGAAATCTGCGGACGCTGTCAGGAAGGCAGCCACTCCCGAGTCATAAATGATGAACTCATGCGTGGCTAAAATATTCATCAAAAACATGATACTATGTTCTCTCCTCTGCATTCATAATTCAGAGGGTCAAGTGATTTTCTCAATCCGCAGAGTCGAGCCAGAGGGTTTTTCGAAAGGCGGCTTTTCAAAGGTGAGTAATGTCTCATAATTCAGGGTTTATGTTCCAAACCAAACCCTCACTTTTAAATTACAGAAAAATATAAAATAAAACCGCTCTCCACATCGGCTTCAAATGAAAGCTTTAACTGTGTGAAATCAGAAGGACATTTACAATAAAAGCCCGGGAATAAATGTGTGTGTGTGATCCAGGAACTTTGTCGGATAAGTGGATGAATCTCGTAAAATAATCCATTTACCATTTTAAATATTAATGTCACATTATTAGAATATCGGAGCGTGCATCTCTCTCCAGTGCTTAAGTAGGGTGTGGAGCGTTTAGCGCTGTTCACTTCATGTTTGTGTCTCGTCTGAGACAAAGTCGCTCTCGTCCTCTGCCGACATATGGAGGGATCCCGCCTTCACGTCTCATGTGTGAGGACGCTGCTGTCAGCAAACACAAACTTACACTCTGCATATATGCATATTAAATCTGTGAAATGCATATCCTCTGCTCGGCCCTATATATATATATATATAACAGTTTCCTACACAAATCTGTTAAATAAACAACCAAGCTGTGCATTTAAGATTATTTTTGTTTATATTTTAAGATTATTTTCTTCTCATCAGGCAGAGCAAACAGTCAAGAGTCTCTGCAGACGCTCCTCTTCAATCAACCAATCAACCAATCAAATCAATCAATCAATCAATCAAATAGACTTTATTGTCCTCATGGGTAAATCTGTCTCAGGCCAAAGTGCCACAGCAGCTGCAGAACAGTACATTCTACAACACAGAGAAACACTTCACAAGGACATTTCATGTAAGACCCAGAATAGTAAAGCAGAATAAAAGGCAGTTGAATGTTGCACCTGCACAAAAAACACTTCAAATGATAAAACACATGTTTTTCTACCTCAGTGCGTTTCTGCTCCCTCTTTGATGAGCAAGAGAAAACACTCTGTACATCTCCTTCATGTCCATAACATGTATGAACAGAGTCCACATGGAAGTGCACCATGTTGAAAATGTATTGAAATGCTAAAAATACATTCGAGGAACAGGAAGGAACATCCAGTGATTCGGACTCGGCTCGTACATTAGATTCTCTTTAAATGTTGATGCCATTACTGGTTCCATTTCCACCCTCCAACATTTACAGTTTACTTTACACCACCTCCCTCTGGCCTCCTCAAAATCCCCACCGCCCCACCACCAGCTTCCTCATCCCCTTTAGTCATGCGTCATATATTCCTCCCCTCTGCAGAGTGATTCATTTTTCATTTGATCTGGACACTGGAAACTGAGCTAAATCCCCGGAGAGGTTCGCCTGCCTGTCCCCTCAGAAAACTCCATCTCACTGGCGGCAGATGCTGCTAAAGGGCTGCAGCCATTTCCCAGCATATTTAATTTATACTGCAGATCCCAATTGGGACTAAGTGCTGGATGAGTGACGCCTCCCGTCTAAATTGTGTGTCAGTGGCCATCAGCGCTTTATTTCCTGACGCCGCTGCACGTGCACGTTATCTTGTTTGATGTGGAGGGCGAGCGTTCGTGAAAGGTTCGGCCCCTGCAGTCTATTACCTGATAGCAAAGATGTGGAGATAATGGAAGGGAGCAATTAAGATTAATGTGAGGATGCTGGACAAGATGTGTGATTAACTGTGTCTCAGTCCTCTGCCTTCGCCGACAGGAGCGAGACGAACAAATAAGAGCGTCTTGTTTGTCAGGATACAGCAGCACTGGTGAGGGGGAATCCTCCAGAGCTCCCACTGTTGGCAGGGTTTTATGTTTGCTTCTACAAATGCACCAGTCCCCGAATGATATGCAGCCGCCAGACACTTAGATCAGTCATAGAATAACACCATCAAACATTCAATCATGCTTGAATGTATTTTTAATATTGAATGTCAGAGTTATGATAAAGAGTGACTGGGATCTCCGTTCCTGGCTCTGGCAGTGCCAGGCACTTCAGGTAATGGATATTAAAGTCTACACAGGGGAAATATCCCCGTACCTAAAGCCGAATACAAAAGTCTCTCTCCTTCCTTTTCTCTTTCCTCCCTCTCCTCTCTCGATACATTAATAATGACAACATTACTCAAACGAAGTCACAAAAAAAATCCACATATTGTGACGTCTCCCACGCCTGCGGTGATGTTACTCCTGAGACAGGCCGCCAGCCACCTGCAGGAATTCTCCCTTGATCAACCGCGGGACAGGCGCCTTTGATACTGCCCACCCTCACGTATCCCTGCACCCCCCCACCCACCTCCCCCCACATTTCACCACTACTGACAATACCAGATGGCATGAAATCCCCGGAGAGAAATCAAAAAGAGGGAGAGGTGCAGGGGGGAAAAAGTGCCTTTGTTAACCCGATGGCTGGCAGGAGGCTGGGATCGTGTTGTTGGAGTCGACCCGCGAGCTAAATGAGATAACGAGCGTGATCATTCCAGTGGCAGGGGAGGAACTGGACCTTGGCCATTCAGGGCATGCTCACATTTGCCTGGCATGCACCAGCCCATTAGAGAAAGAGAAAGTGAGCAACTATCCTGCACAATCCCACACAGCTTCTCTCTGCGAGGGGTTTTCTCTACTTACTGCAACTTCTCATTAGAGAGGGGCCTGCAGAAGAAGACTGGTTTAGCACTCCCTGTTCTCGCTGCCCTTGTTTGGCTCTTGCAAGTGATCAAGAGGTGTTTATTGGAGTGGTGAGGAAGGGAGGAAGAGGAGTGAACCAACAACAAGAGAGAAGTCCAGCTCTGTTTGAACAGCCGTGGCTCCAGAGTCACGCTGCTAAACGGCCAACTTTCAAAAAGCCTGAAGGAATCATATATATGTCAGCATCGAGAAACATTATGGAAGAGTCATCTGGACAGAGCAACTTTGATCGATTTCCCTTAAAGGGGAAATCCTTTATTTTTCACATTGTTTATAAATGTAGGCGTAAAACATACAACTTTTGGAATCAGGGAAAAAATTCACTTTTCTGACATTTCGTGGACTTTGGCAGTTGAAACAGGAAACGAGATGACCACGGATTTTAAATTACCATGATGCCAACGTGATGAGGTGAAGCCGTGAATGATGCATTCAGTGTTTTACGTTGGCTGAATCTTTGCAATGTTCCAAACTAAAGTAAAAACAAGGATAAACTAGCTTAGTGACGCAGTGATTTAAACATAACTAGGGATGAAATGTTTCCTCTAAGGACACAGGTTTAAAGAATAGTTAGATCTGGGATTGCAGTGACTTTAACATGCACATTTTATTAACGTTTATAGATATATACATATATATATAATGGCAGCTCCTCCTCAGTGTAGAGTGTAGTAGAGTTAGCAGAGGCATGAGCGGGATGAAGCGCTTCTTATCCAGCAGGACTGGTGGAAACTCACAGGACAAGGAAACAGACTGTGGGATCAAACGAAACCGACACGAACAGGGACAGAGAGAGGAAATAGAAAAGAGCGGAAGGCTCGACAAGGAATCAAAAAGCTGTATGAGCGAGCCATAGGCCGGCGCCGGTGGGTCAACCGCTTGCTCTCTTGGCTTGCTTTAAAATCACACCGCGGAAATGAGAGAGAAATGGGGAAACGAAGAGACAGCGAAAGGGAGGAAGTGAAGGGATGGGTGGTGCATGCAGGTGACAGGCTGCCAGGGGAAAAGAGGAGCAGGGCTCGGGCGATGCCCCGCAAGGTGAGAGGCCTCGTCTGACACAGCAGCAGAGATATGGGAGCTGACAGGTCGAGGGTGGGGAGGAGGAAAAGGAGGAGGGGAGGATTCCTGCTGAGGACGGGGCCAACAACTCAGACATGACACCTCCAAAAGCTAATTTAGCGCCGCTGAAAGATGATGCGTCGGGCTTTCTGCACCTCGCCCTGCTGCTTCCAACGGAGACACTGACATAATTACACTTCCACACAGGACGACTCAAAGCCCGCGGCAGGACTTTATTTTTCTGGGCATTTGCGTAATCCTTTATGTTGAAAGGTTTTTCTAAAACACAGGACTGTCAACACACTGAATTTAATGTGCATCAGGAGTATTAGACGAAGTTTATTTTCCCACAGTGACGTCCCTCCGGTGACTTAGCTCGTCCTCGCACTCACGACGGCGGCGGTATTTCATTAATAGATCACGAATTAAGGGCATTTGTTAATCAGACCCCTCGCCGAAGTGTCACTCCTCCCTGTGGACGATCTGAATCCTCGTTCCTCTTCCTCGCTCTCCCTCACTTTATCTCTCTCCTGCTTTCTTTTTTCCGCCACCGTCACCTTGAATCTGTGGAATTGGCGCTCCCTGGGGAGGCAGGGTGCAGGATGCAGGGTAATGAATTGGACCACCGGGGTCACGGCGCCACCGTCACCTCTTCCCATGCACGGTAATGAGCCAAGGTCAACAGAGAGGAGGCGCGGGGCAGAAACCCGGAGATACAACATGGCGCTGCAACGCTGCCGCTTCCCAGCAAACCTCATTAACTGGGCTCCAACCCCAACCAGCACCCTGGCCTTTGTGCACGCTCCTATCTGGAGGTGAGGAGGATTAAACCTGATTTAATTAGTGTAGCTATTAGTGCTTTCCACAAAACTATTGACTGGTGACCAGGGGGAGAAACAGAACTGGTACCCACGTAAAAGGAAAAAGACATTTTAAGCAAGTAGAAGTAAAATGCTAAATGCTATAATTGATACATGATAAAACTACTTAATTAAAGCCAATCTTTAGGCTTCCAGGCCTAAATGCACTTGTATTTCAATGCATATACACAATTCCAGATGAGCACTGCAGCACAAACAGCCAATTAATTCCTGTCAGGCACTTTGGACTCACACAGTGGACTTGAAATTTCAATTATTAGCTGAACTCAGAGGTTGCATAGACTTTACGTCGGACCGTTTAGCTTCATTAACGAAACAGCAGGAAATGTAGAGATGTAAACAAACCGACAGCAGCCATCAAACAGACAAAATGCTGATCTCTCATTGGACAAATCCAATTCATCTGTGTCAGACTCGTCTCCGACTACAAGCTCATCTTGTTTTTGACCACAGGGAAAATAAAATGAGATCGTGGACATGGTTTGCATCAACCCTCTCGAATCAAACATCCTAACACTTACACCAAACAGCTGCTTTAGTTTGTTTTAAACGTGATAAACGCTTCTCAAACCCCTTTATACTTTCTTTCTCCGGAGATCACTGCGCTTCTGTTTAGTTCTGTTATAACAACTTTCTGGACAGTTAATGATTTCTCCTTCACAATACAAGAAATACAAAAAAGACGTCTGTAAAGTCCGGGGAGGGCACTTTAATCCAGGCAAAGATATTCACGCCCGCCCATACTTTCCTTTACCTTAAGAGTCCCGCAGCTCTGACAGATATCGTTCATACTTCAAAATGAAAAGCGGCAGCGAGAACACAGGAGACCACATTTCCTCACGCCTCTCTTCTCCTCCAGCTCGACACTTCTTCACAGATGGAGTTAAATTATGCAGCACAAACTGTCTGGATATAATGTTCACAGAGTGAGGGGGGGGGGAGCGAGTCATACTTTGCATCTGGGCCAGAAAAATGTATTTGACACAGGGATGAAGTGAATTCACCACGCCATCTACTGTAAGGAGACACGTCCCATGAGCACAGGAGCAGGGACGCCGGGTTTCGACCACGTGACCTCTCGTCCCCGTCTCCTTTTTTTTCCCCAGATCAGCTGATCACCGTGAGCCGCCACGATCCAGTACAACCTCCTCATTTCAAAAAAGGGAGAGGAGCCACAATGTGAGGATTTGAAATTCAAACCACTTTGATATGCATTTCGATCACATGCTCATGTTGCAGTTTTCTCTCTCTCTCTCTCTGTCTCCTATCAGAGGACAGGCAGCGGGCGGCGTGCGGCTCCGATAGCCTCTCAACGAGCGTGAGGGGGTTTCACACGGCTGAAAAGTTGAAGAACAATGGCCGAAAGACCCGGCGATTATCTCCTAAATGTCATGTTTCCCTGAATGAGCCGCAGCGGTGACTCTTTCTCCCCGTGATGGCCACCGATAGCGGCACACCAAATCTCAGCCCCCCGGAGCACATTTGCATTCTAATAAGCCGCCGACTCTCTGTTAGTTACTCTGCTCTTTTTCTCAATTTTTTTTTCGTCAAAGTTTTTCAGACAGAAAACAAATTGCATCTCAAGCCCGAACAGAGAGGTAACAATCTGCAGAGCAAGTCGCTCACTCCGAGGAGCTGACATTTGATTTCATACTTCGCTGGTGGCTCGTGGCTGCACAGACACTCTGCTCTGTATTCCACACGGCCAGGAATTAAGTGCCTTGTCATGCTAAACAAAGATACGTGCAGAGTCATAATGGTTCTGCTCGATTTAAAGTGACGTGCCTTCAGCAGGTGGAAATAACTGGAAACTGTCAGGTGCAGCAGGCGGAAGAAAATAAGTGCTCTGATATCTTAAGGTTTGGTGGAGTAGGGTTCGGGAACACGTCAGGAAATCATATACATGTGTGCTATGATATTCAAAGTCCTCTAAAATGCTGCAGAAGGGGCAAACTCACATATCTTCATCCTTTAGTATATTTTAACTCTGTGCTAAATGGTCTTACAGAACCACCGTGGTGTTTAGGTACTGACTGTGGTGAAAATACCAGTAACAAGTTCAACCCCACAGATCTTCTTTGGCAAGTTGTTCATTAAAAAATGTGCAACAAGTCACAGAAACACAATTTCATGGATATTTCAACATAAAAGCATGAATGGACACGGTGCAGTGCACAGGAGCTTCATTTATTGTAATGCTGCAGCATTTAAGACCCCAAACATCTATTTACAGGACACGCAGGTGTTTTTAACTTCTTCTTTCATTTGTTGGTTGGTTTGTTTGGTTGGTTTATCAGCAGGATTACGCCAAAACTACTGAACGATTCCCATGACATTTGGTGAAAGGCTGGGACCTCGGCCAAGAAAGAACTCATTTCAATTCTGCACGGATCAAGGATTTCTTTTTTTTTATTACATGATTTTTGACATTTCACCAGTTTCCCAAGGAATAATTCAAGGATCTTGGTAAAAAAAAAGGAGCTGGTATCTTTGAGTGTCTGTAATTTGGTGGGTTTGGGAGTGTCGGGCCTGATGAGTGACATTAAGACTCTTTAAGACTGTGTTTGATTGACAGCTCCATCATTCTCCTGCTCAACCTGTTGTGAACCTTTAGCCTTTTTATTGGCACATAGATTTTGGTGACCTCATGTTAACCACAGTAACAAGTACTTAATGTAATGGGAGAAAGTGGTAAATGTTTAGCTACATGAAGAGTTTCCTTGTTCTAATTTTTGAGGAAAAAATACTGTTTCTGACCCAAATATAGATTATCAACCATAACCCTTTGAACAAGGAGGAAAAGTTTAACAAAATATCCTCTAACCCAAACAAAATAATTACCTCATCTCAACTCCTGCTGTTGGGGGTGCGTTATTATTAAAATACTTGTGGGGAATATGAAACACGTTTTGTCTTCCAGGCACGAGAACCCTTTTCCTGGTAATTATTACCTATTTGCACATGTAATTGATTCCATACTCCAACAACTCCACAACACTCCTGTGGCTTTGATGATTTCAACATCCACACACACACACTGATGCTCTACGACATTTTGGGGATGAGACAAAACGTGTAAAAGCTTCTTTGGATTGACATCCTGAGTTGGTGCTACATCACCTCCTAAAATATCTCCTCGCAGCTCCTTTCTAACGAGCCGGCTCCTGCTTACCTGCTCTCTCCTGCAGCTGTTTTACTGCCCTGCCTGCGTTTTCCTCCGCTCCACCACCACCACCACCACCACCTCCGCCTCAGCACCCATCTGCAGACTCCCAGGGAACTCTGGGTAATTTGCATTGATCACTCCCTGTGCTCTCGTTTGCTGCCCAGCGTGCTTCATGAGGAGTGATGAGTTGCAGGGACTCGGTGTCAAAATACACCTCCTCAGTCCGTCAGCTGTTCTCAGTCATTGTTATGTGCAGAGAGGTGAAGATTTACGTGACCTGGTTCCGCTGTCGCTTAACGACTCTTTCAGACAACAGAGGCTACGATGAGGACAACAACACATTCTCCTGAGTTTTGTCTCTAACGCTGATTAACAGCCAGGAGGCTCCAGCTGCTGACAGATGCACAGACTGCAGATACCGATGGACGACATGACGGCGCCACAGAAGTAAAGCCTTATCCCCCGGCCTCTGCCATGTTAGTGGACGGGACATGGACAAACCGAAAAGTTACAGATCACACCGATATACGTCCAAGTTGGGTTTTAATTGGTCATTTGATGATATAAAAATGAAAGACTGCTGAGACTGATTTGCCATCGTGTGATCTTCAAGAGCCTGTAGAGTGCACTCATTGTTTCCCATGATGCATCATTAAAAACAGGGTACAAGCGATGCTCACTAACCGAGCAATATATCTACCATCATGCATTGCGCTCGCAGCGACGAGATGGCTGCTCCCAGGATATTTTAGTTTAATTCTCATACAAAGGGGAGATGCATCTTTATTTGCCGTCCGTGGACCGAGGGTGTGAGGCCTCTCCCACCGCTGGATCATAATGTAGCTGCTGTTTTAAAGTAATCTGTCTACATGAGCATTGATCAAGTGTTGCACAGGAAGTGACTGAGTAATTACTGCTCACAATGATTATTGATGATTCATTTCTCAAGCTTGTTATGTGCAGGATGAGGGGGGGGTGAACTCCTGGTCATTCGTTGAGTAAATAAAAGCCGGTGGTCTCCTATATGTTAATTATGCAGCGGTTCACTGTGGGATCTGGAAAAAAGTTTACTTTCCATACACATCGTATTAGGTGAACAATGGTTTGTAATTGCAACAGCAAATTATTGTGTGATCGCTGGAGCCGTCTCCGGAGCCACTGTGAGGCAATTAATTATAAATTCCTGTTTGTTATAGTGATTCCAGACAAAAATAGGGCGAGCACGCTCATAAATATTTAATCAAGCAACCAGGAAATTGTGGTGACAGTAATTACTGATGGACGGCAAAGCACTGTATCAGTGTCTGAGTCAGGAAAACAGTTTCTGTTCACCATCTGGTGATAATACAACACGGAGCATGTGAGGGAGTGAGATGTGATGAGTGAAGAACAACACAGGTTCCTCTAATGTAAATAGATTGTTTACTGTGAGTGTTTCTGTACATTTTGAATTAAGTGGCAATATTGTAAATATGTAACTGGTGGGGGGGGGTTGTTAAGACGTTATCCCAGAGAAATAAAACAACACTGTAATCTAAAACTTATTTCTTAGTCTAGATTGAGGGGAAGGATGCATGAACATTTTTTAAAAAGGTTTATCAGCACAGGAAATATTGAAATTATATTAAAACCTTAAATAGCTTTAAATTAGGACATGTTAAACCAGAGGTTCTCAACTCTTTACAATGAACTACAAATAATTGGCCTCTCAACTATATTCTAATTCTAACAGTTATTTAATAATATGGTGTAGTTGTGATGTTATATAGAAATAATCATTTCTAATTCAACTTCAAATTAAAGGATAATTTTATTGCACAACTCTGTTTTTGTTTGAATTTGTCAGTTTTTTCTTATTGGTTACATCAATAAAGATGTTTCCCCACAAATCTACTGATGAGATGAAATAAAGTCGTTTGTCTCCTGACACCTCGGCAGAAAGATTTACATATCGACCGGTGCTTCTGTGACAGATAAGTCATCAATGCCACCAATGCATGATGATCATTTGATTTCCCAATTTGCAGAAGTGGTTTGAGTTTCAAATAATGGATGAGCCTTATTAATCCGACCTGCAAGCAAAGTGATGCAGAACTCATGATGTGTGTCTTTAACTAAAACCACTCAAACTTTGCACTTTGGGCTCTGGAAAAACCAAAAGGTTCAGACTATTTGTTTATTTGAGGAGTCGTCTTGTTGTACACAGGGTTTGGGGGAAGTGTGTTGCCAAGGAAATCAGGGATGTTCACTTCTTTCTAAGTTCTGAAGTTCCCATTTTCATTTTTCAAACTTGATGCCTCCACACGATCGCCTGAGGCAGTTCACCAGTTCTCACACAGCTCTGCAGACACCAAAGATATAAGAACAAAAGTTTTTTACAAAGTACCAGTCTACTACCAAAGACCTGCAACCAGGCTTTGTGTAGAATCAGTGGGATTCCACCTTTAAACCACCAGTTTGTGAAACACATCCCAGTCTCCAGTGGTCAAACCGATGTTTTGTTCGCTCAACAACACCAGCAGCTGAGGCAGCGAAAAATAAAAACAAAAAACAGGATTGTCAGAACAGCGAGGATCAGCTCCTGTAAACCTGCAGAGAATAAAAACTAATTTTTATATGAAGTATCAACCTGCCAGTGCTCTGCCGTACGGCTGAGGTGGGTGTGGGGGGGTGGAGGGGTTGGAAGGTAAATGCCCTGCTGTTCCGAATCCAAACCTGTCGACACTGCAAGAAAAAACATTTTATAGTTTACAACAGGGCCCATTACCCGTCGCAGTGGGAAAGCCACACAATGCGACATGGCACACTTGGCACATCCCCATGGCAGAAAGGGAAAAGTTAAAAAAAAAAAATTTAAAAAAACAATTTAAATATGCAGACTCCGGTGACACAGTTGCGAAGATTATGCAAAAAGAAGTGTCGGTGTCACACCAGGTATCAACAGCTAACATGTGCACAACACGTGCACACATTAAAGGGATAGTTCACCCCAAAAATTAATATTCAGCGTTGCAGCCAAATCCAATACAACTGAAGTAACTGCAGACCACTTGTTCAAAGAAACTCAAATGCCTCCATTCTGCTCCTGTGGTGTCATCCCAGTGTTATTCAGACATATTTATACCTTCCAATATTAAAAGTCTCCTCTATTCTGCCACGTGTCCCTTTGAGAGTTGCTTTCACTCAAAGCTGCCGGTTAAACCAAACAGCCTTTTAATTCTTTGCTTTCCTCTCATATATATATATATATATAAATATATATATATGAATAATGATCACAGGGTCCCTGCAGTGCTTCTTCACACACGTGCTCATCCCGCTGCAGCACAGACGTGTCAGTTCCGGTGGATCAGAGCATGAACTTAACGTGTATCAGTGTAGAAAAGATAATGTACCAGCTATGTGGATAATATGATAATATGATAACATTCCGGTCTGCGCTCATAATATCTTGGTCTGACAAAGCTCTTCTCTCTCTCTCTCTCTCTCTCTCTCTCTCTCTCTCTCTCTCTCTCTCTCTCTGCTGCTTTCATCTCGCCGGGCGCTCAGAAGCCGGAACAGAACAGAGGATAAATAAATAATAAAAAAAAACAGAAAAAATCAATGAGCCACATCTAGACAGACACAGGCTATTTTCACCCAGATTGTTATTCTCGGTTGGTATTTACAAAACTTCCAAAGACCGAGACTATGAGCCCAATTATGGTTAGCCTGTTAAACCCTTTGCCATTGATTTCTCTTCAGGCTCCGTGTGCCAGTCCTGATGTGGGTGTGCTGAGCTGGAGTCGGTTTCCCCCGAAAGACTCTGAAATGGAAAGCCTTGTTTCAGCCTGCGTGCACCAAATTAGATTGCGTCCTTGTGTCAAGGGGAGTTGTTTGTTTTTGTCGAGTTTCTCTTTGTGGAAAGGTCAAACGAGCCGGCCTGCAGGAGCGTCCCGAGCAGCCTTTTGTCACACATTATTTATGGGTGTTCCACAACAGATGGGCACGGCAGAGGCCCCGGTTGAGCCGAGGACGCGAGGCAGCTCCGTCTCTGCCAAGTGGCACTTTGGGGAGGGTTAAAGCAGGAGTGTTAAAAAGAGGGGAATGTATGAGAACGCACTGAAAAGATCAAGTTTCTTTGCTCTTAAGTAGAAAACTAAAATACAATACTGGCACAGAAAAAAAAAGAAGACAGTCTGGCACCGCAGATGCTGACGACATGTTTTCTTTTCCTTCTCCTGCAGCTGCGAGGGAGGTGGAATAAATCAGTGTCAAAGTCGGAGCTAATGTGGAGCACGTGATGGTCAGTGACAGCATGAGCGATGACTGTATTATTGAGCTATAAACTGCAGTGCCAATTTGACAATAGTAATGGTTTGCTTCCTGGACAGATTTCCGTCAGGCGTGAAAGGAACCAATATGTCAAACTGGGCGATATCTACAGGATGTGGTGCCGGAAACCAAACGAAAGTGGGGCCGGAGATTCTCTGGTTTCAAGGTTTGAGATTTAAAATGGAGACCAATCAGTTGATGCAGGCAAATGAGATGAAAAAGAAAAGTTTCTTTTATTTAGGTGAATGATTCTAATTATCTGCCAACATCAATTTCCAGCCAATCATGTTAATCTACTGTTTGTATTATACAAATTTCAACTTGTGCATATTTGTTTTTTTTTAATAATTGGCTCAGTTATAACAGGATGGTTAATAACTTTAACTTTTCAAGAGCACACACAGTAAATACACTGTCTCCCACTCCCTAAACATTTCAGTTTTTCAATAAAAACAAAACTGATTACATTAACATAATTCATTCACTGTGAGCTGTAAACTCAAACGCTGTTTCATAGAAATCTATATTTAATTTGCAGTGGTAAATTGTTTTTGAGAGAAACATAAAGCCGCGCGGATTAAATTTTTAATCAACATAATTGAGAAGTTAATCAATCTCCCAAGAACTCGCACAATTTTCATATTTCAAAGTTTCTGGAATAAAAACATTCATTTGTTTGTTATATTAAAGCAACAAAAGCACGATTAATACTTTTATGTTCAGCAACTGTAGTTCCTTCAAATGCATGAGGGGATGACTTTAATTTTTCAGTTTCTAAGCTGCAAACGTCAAGTAGCACGGCTTGAATTAGTGAAACAAACTTTCAAGATGTATATTTCAATGAAATAACAACAACTTTTTATTTTCAGTGGCAAAAAACTAAATTTTACCCTTGACCTCTGAACTTGTTCTACTTTATCCAGATGTTTTTTAATGACCACAGTGTTCTTACTTACACGAGGCAAGAAGGGGCGTGGACAGCATGTCTAAACAGGAAGTCTGCGGACCAAGTTAAACATGTCTTCCTGTCCTTTAAGATACCACATCAACCAGTGGCCCACAAACCAAAATCACCACCAGTTCATTTTGATGGTGACAACAGGCACAGTCACAACACCTGATTCTCCAGTTCAGGATTCTCTTTGTGCAGCAGCAGTGGCGTCAGGGTTCTGCACCAGGTATCTCTTTGGCGTGGCTCAATTACTGCATTATTACTCATGTTCCTATGAGGTTTTATGGAAAAAATATCCCACGTACAAGTGAGGCTGCTCAGTATCTGTGCGTATGTCAAAAGGTCCGAGCCAACTAGAAAACTAAGTGGTACTTGAGGTGAAATAAAACCATCATTCCTCTCTGCCGGCCTGCTACATTGAATTAAAAGGCCGGGTGGTGTCTTTTCATCCCGGAGAAGCAGGTCGAGAGCTTCCCACACGACGACTCCCTCGGCTTCTTAGCCTTTGAACTGCCACCGCAGTGAATGGCCTCCGGTATCTTTAGAGCGGCGAGGGGGCTCGATAACGGAAGCGGGGATCATGGAGGGAGTGGAGAGATTGAGATATAAACCATACTGGGTTGCATGTTAGGAGGGCGATAAATGACATAAATCCTGCGTGCCAGTCAACATGCGATAACAGGTTATGGTGGGAAATAAAAAAAAGGGGGGAAAAAAGACCCGGGCGCGAAAAGGCCCAGAGAATAAAGATAATTATTTTTGATAAGGAGGAAATGGGAAAAGGGTAAGTTGATAAGCGCCGGCAGGGTGACTGAGCGCTGTTGACACTGCATAGCCTGAGACTGCTGCTGCTGCTACCTGCTGCCTGGGTCCAGCTGCCTGGGTCCTGCTCTGTTTGTGTTTGTCCTTTTTTAAAACAATCATTTTGCAAGAATCAGGTATTTTTCCATCAATAAAAGACGAGTGGTTATTGTGCAGAACTGCTTGCGTGGACTGTTAGAAGAGATTCAATTTGTAGCTCTGAAAACAAGCAGTAACAAGGAGAACAAAAGGTCAACGTGCCCTGACGACATTATAATCTTTTTCTGAATCTGAAAAAAAGTGGAAATAAAAAAGATAAGGAGAAATAAATAAAGGCTATAAATATTCAAATCATCTTTAGAAAAGAATTGAGATCTCTCCCTAGTGGTTGGCTGCGGTATAGGTCATGAACCCCACCTCCTCCATGTTAGCATACTGTACACATCTACATGTTAGGACATCTTTATCCACATTGATGCACGTTCAAGTGTTTCAGAAGTGTCTGCAGAAGTAAATATTTCCTGCCTCTCCCTCTGCACTGTCGGGATAAAGTGAAAATTATTGAAAGCTTGGTTTTTCAGTAATTTTCCCTTTTTTCTGGCAGACGTGAGTCATGCTGACATGCACCACATGGTCAGAGCAGACTGCCACAGGAACCAGGAAACAAACAATCCTCTCTAGAGACAACCACAGAAGGAAAATGGCAACAAAATGCTCGTGAGAATCTGCAGATGCCGTAAGAATGAACAACTAAACCTTCAAGTTAAATGCACAGGTCATGTTCCAGGATCCATTTGATCCTCATGAATACTTCAGTTTGTAAATATCGTGTTATGGTCTTGACCTGGTCTGCAGTAAAACAGCGGGGTTGCATAGATTTGACCGTCTTCCTCGTGTCAACATGTCGCACCGGAGCGACTCGAGACGCCGCACGACGCCTTTAAGTCAACCGGTGGAACTTCATCAATCACGACAAAGCCGTAATCAAACGGCAGAATTATGAAAAATGGAGCCTGTCACCAGAACGTGCTGCGGTGGGAGGGGATGCTGGGAAACCACCTCCACTTCATCAAAGACATTTCCTCTCTCGGGATTTTTTAGGATTCAATACTCGATTAAATTACTGATTCAAATGCAAATCTCCTGCCGTGCATCCCCATCATGAATGAACTGTACATGAGTGACAGAAGTGGATCTGGAAAAGGATGGAGCGTAGTAAACAACTTCACCTCGAGCTCGGCCTTGTTGAGATACAACTATAAATCACTAAAGCTGCTTGTTCTCTTTTTTTCCTCCAGACAGCAGCTTTTATCAGCGTGCTGAGCTCAGCAGTTTGTAAACTGAAGCTCCGCACTCCCGATGAAATTAGCGAAGAACAATCTCGTAAATGAAATGATTTTTCGAACCTACAGTACAGATATACAGGCAATTCATGTATCAGCAGACTCATGCTGGTAGTTAGCCTCTGTGCCTGTGGATAATTCTCCTGATTCATAAAGTCTGCAGATATTGGAGAGACTCACCGCTGCCGTTTTTCTTCTAAGTTGCACAATTTTCATTGCCCACGAGTGTAACGTCTGCAGATGAGGTTATTGACCCGTGTTTTCATTGCAGCAGGATCACTCAAAAACTATAAATATTGTGGAGGAATGACTCAAATTAAATTTTGGAACAGATCTGGACAAACGGGCAGAATTCTGGGATTTATTTTCACTTTCTCTAACATGTTGAGATACGTGTGAAAAATATATTTTAAAAGAAAATCATTTCATCGTATGGTTTTGCTGCTACTGTCGTGATAAACATGGATACGAGTCGGTAGAGTTTTGCTTATTTGCTGGTAAAGTACACACATAACATCAGTTCTGTGAAAAGGCATTCATCCTTTTAATCATGATATATATCTGTCTTTTTATTTCAAAGTTCTCCTAATGATAGAAGATGTGAACACGTGAACACAGACCTGAGAAGAGCTCTAAGTAGTCACCTGTGTGGTGCAGGTGATGAGTTCTTCATTCACACCCAGACCGCATCGCCGCCTCCTCCTGCTGCAGCCGATCGGTACATATTCACCACGTTTCCCCTCAACAGGCTCCAATTCAAACCCGCCACTTAAAACTACAAGTGACAGCCAGCCCGGAGTTCTTTTGGCGACAATCCGTTCTCTTTTGAGAGTATTTTCGTCTAGACCGCGGTGACACGCTCACGACAGGAAAAAACCTCACGCCGATCCAATCTCTGCTCCAATTACCGCAGATCTCACAATAAAAGGCACAGAGCACAAAAGAGGGGACATTATGTTTCATTTCTCCCCTGAGCTCTGAGCTTTTCTTCCTCTAATATGCCGAACAACTTCACAAGAAAGAAAAAAGTCAGGAGTCGATCGTGTTGGACAATGATTCACCCCGGGAAGCAACACTTAGGCCAGAAAATTTATGTTTTTTTGTCAGGGTCTGATTTTTACACCATTTTTCTCTCTCGGGACTAAATGAAAACCTTTTTTCATATCATCCCTGAAATGTTTCCAGAGCTGCTGGATAATGTCCTGAAGTTATCAGGAGCGGCTGTGTGTGAGAACGCAAATGTCCGAGTCATTTGCTTTGCACGTTCTCTGGAGTTTCTCCTGTCACGTGCACTGACGATGTTTTCCAACCTGCAACGGACGTAAAACTGACAAAAACAGAGGAGTCATCTCATGTAGAAGACAAGAACAAAGATGTTAACTTGGAAAGACGAGGAGATTCAAAAGCTTTTGGTGATGAGAACAAAACCAAAACACTTGAATCTATATTTTGAACACAACCACAACTTCTCCTAAGGTACAACTAGCTCCCCTTTTTCTGTTCAGCAGTGTTTTCTGGATGCACCCTGATCTGGATTACCATTAGATAAAGTACCACCATTTGAAGTTCGTGCCAGAAGAGAGAGAGAGAAAAATATCATTTTATTTCGGTCTGAATCCAAGTGTTAGTCAGTGGCGCTTCAAAGGGTCTATATCCCCGTTCTTTCACAGCCTTTTCTCACAGTAAAACATGCTTTACTGAAATCAGGGGAGATTAGAGTGGCTTTAACAGAGTCAACTTCAAAGTGAGCATAGGGGGAGGGGGATACTTCGATGATAACGGGGATGCACTTATAAACTGGTATTAGTTTACACGTTGTACAGCAGGAAGTATATTTAGGACTGATTAAATTCCCCAACTCTCTTTTGGGTATAAACACCCCCCCCACCCCCAAACTTACTTTGTGTCCTGTGGCAACCTCCAGAAATCGGAGAGGAAGAAGCAGGACTCCAGCTGAGAAGAGCCAACCAGTGTTTTGAATATCAAGACCTCGGCTGCGGGAAGTTTCCAAACTGAATGAAATGAGCTGGAAGAATCCACGCGGCGGCCTGGTCGAAGGCGTGAAATGCAAAGGAAAGGTGCGTCAACGCTTCCTCTAACAGAGGATTCACTGGACAGTTGTTTACGGGAGGAAAGGAGATGTGAGACAAGCAGAGGGAAAAGTTATCTCTGCAAAATATCCACATTTATTACTGTGGACAGGGGTCAAGTTCAGGAGAAGTTGACATCAGGTCAGCGAACAGAGATAATTATTTTTGCAATACATACCCTCTGCGATTAGATTCATGCCAAAGATGCTCTGGAGAAGAACTTATTATATAAATATAATTATTATTTTTTGCTTCCCCCCTATGGGCGTCAAATAATCGACCGAAAGCCGAGCGGATCTAAACGTGTTCACTGAAAAACCCTGAACTCAAGGGCACAAGGAAAAGTCGATATAAAAAGAAGTGGTGACAAAACCAAATAAAGATTTTTTCTGGTCATTATGATGAATAATCCAACGCAGCAATTTTTTTCAAAGTCTGCAGGAATCCGTCTGCACGAGAACAAGCGATGAGACGGAGAATTAAAGAAGCAAACGTGACCCTGATACCTTCAGACTCAAATGACTGACACAGACTTAAAGTGATACCAGTATTATCAACTTAATCTTTCCTGCTCCTCATCACACAGCCCTGGATATCCAACACATCGATGTGCAGGATTTGACTGATCCAGAGTTTGGAGCACAGCTTAGATTCATGATGACGGTGGCGCAATTTCAGGGAGAAATAAACCAACCTGAACAGAAAACCCCACTAAGATAAAAGGGGAAGATGAGATTCCTTCCATGATCGTCCCCACACTGACACACATTCTGTGGTAATCACCGGTTCCCTGTGTCCAAAACTTCACGGATCCTTTTGACGACTTCAGGTTTCCATTCATTTAAACCTTCTTCTCCCAGAATTTTGAAGTGTAGGAGAAATTACTTTTATTTCAACTAAAGTTTTAAGGCTCCAAGACGCTGACGATCATAAGATATGATGAGAAGCTTCAGAGCTCGTGAATATCTGGTTCTCGAGTTGAGTTTGTTTTATAAAAAGACAGATTTGAGAGGTGATCTTTAAAATTGTTGTTCATTAATGTCCAAAAAATCATGTTTCCTGGGGTCGACGTGTCAACATGACCTTTAACCAGGCTTCATTTTCTTTGTTTGTCTGTTACAAACCAACCCGTGGACGTGTGTGTAAAAACTATTGAAGTGTGGACTTGGTAACCGGTGCTTTCCAGCCCCTGATGGCATCGCAGCAACATCCTGAGAGCTGCTGATGCTTCTTATTTGTCCCTAATACCTAATGTCATCTTGTGTTTAATCTGTTGTTCCCCTACGTTTACATACTGTCACACTGAATCTCTATCAGGCGGCCCTATCAGCTCGCAGTGTCGATTAACTGATTAACATCAATTGGGAGCTTCCAGCGGACGGGAGGCAGCTGCGCTCTGACTTTATCAAAGAGAGGAAAAAAATGTCTCGCCTCATCAGCTGCGCTCAGGAGAAGCTGAAGGTGCGAATGCCGAGCGCCACCGGCCCGCTCCTGGTCCAGAGAGGAGTCTGGGAGGGAGGCCAGGGGAATGTGGCGGCGTCGCCGGGCGCCAGCTGCTCACAGACCCAAGTCACGGGTGTGAGCTCACCTGGACAATTAGCTCGGGAGTTTCATCAGCCAAGCTCACCGGAGCTTCCTTCTCATTAGGAAGCTGCACCTCCACCAGTGTGGAGTGAGAGCAGCTGGAGGGTTTTTTCGATTAAATACCTATTTAGATGAAATCCTTAGATAGGTCTTTATATAGATCGATAGTGGAGAGCTTGATAAATGGATAGATAGCTAAATTTATAGATTCACATCTGAATAGAAAGGAGCTAGAGATAGATGGACCTCATTAGATCGATTAGATGGATAGATAGATAGATAGATAGATAGATAGATAGATAGATAGATAGATATGTTGTTTTTATAGCCAATGCATATGTGACTTTGTCCCCACAACATGAATAGTAATAAACACACACACACACACACACACACACACACACACACACACACACACACACACACACACACACACACACACACACACACACACACACACACACACACACACACACACACACACACACACACAGAGTGAGCTGCCCAGTGCCATCACATCCTCGACGTTTTGTTTTGCCAGATCTTTCCCGTCACCACAGCCAGCGATCAAACCATCCTGGCCAGCAGCGAACCAATGAGCCACCAGCACATTAGGGAGTTTGGATGCATTCAAGTGCACAACTTATTTACCGTATTTCACTGTTTCTTTCTGATCTAATATGATTATATTGTTCCTTTCGGTTGGATTGGGATCCCCCCTGTGTTTACACAAAGCTTTGAGTCACAGTGTGTATCACTCAAACCAAATTGAGCCTCTTGAAACTTTGGTTTATTTACCAAGAATTTTTTACTCTGTTGTGCTGAAAGTATAAATATGGTTTTCAATACATTTCACTTGGTTTATTCCCTAAATGTACTGTCAGAATATCATATCCGATATGTTTACTCTGTAAAACCTCTGGAGCATCAGTTCATATCATATAAATCCAAAGTAAACTATTCAAGCTATTAAAGATTTTTAAATATATAAAAAATCAGGATGATGACAAAAGGAAACACTGGATTAAACTGAAGAACTTCATCAAGAGTGAATCTCATTCAGTTAAGAACCGAATTAGAATCTACGTTTATATATCTTCTAAGTGATGAAAACCTGATTCACTCATTTCAGGCCACTACATCGGTTCTGCTCCTGGTCGGGTTCCTAGAAAGAAGATGTGCAACAGGTGAAACATACATTCATATAAATTCAGGGTTATGCCAGAACCCAGTTGATCAGGTCTGGTCCGGTGAGCAGCTCTGCAGGGTCGGTCGGGTGCAGGTTTGCAAAAATCGACCCGTGCAGGGCTATAAATTAATAAAGCTTAAGTATGGGAACAATATTTTCTACAAGTGGACATTTGCCCACCAGGGGGGGACGTGTGTTCTTCTGGGTCCACGAGCACCTCTGGTCGTTAAACACCACAGAGAGAAAAGGTAGAAAACCAATCTGCAGCTCGGTGAAACCTCCAAACAGACAAACGGCATCAGGGACGAGTCGGAAAATTCATTCTGCCCCTTTTTCTCCTTTTTAACTTCTTTCCACTGCGAGTGCGATTCCGTTTGTGTGCCCGCATACATTAGGCTTCAACATCCATCTCCACTGGCACCACTTGTGTGGCGCAGGGGAACACCAGCTGTGCCCCCCCATCTGCTGCCGAGATAGGCCCAAGCATTTAGACCCCCGAAACTCTGGGAGAAAAACAACAGCAGGCTAAGAGGCAGGGATTACAGCTTGTGTGTGTCTGGCTGTCTGTTTGAAGGTTGTGTGTAGGTCTTTGATATGTTTATGTGTGTGTGTGCGTGTGTTTGTCTTTTTCCTTTCTTCCACTGTATTATGAGTTTGGACACAAGTAGCCGGGGGCACCTCGGCTCACATTCCATCTGCAGCCGTCGGTAGCGTGTAGCCGCAACCCACTCTGATCGCAGACGTTTTAATGAAGAGCATAGAAGCAGCCTTGAGGCCCCTGCGCTGTGTACATGGTCGTTCTGTGTGTGTCGCGTCACCGAAATGTCGTCTGCACCGGGTTTTTTTGGGATACGTCTTCGCAGCAAATTAAATTCACGACGTAATCGCCCGTGTTTCGCACACGGAACCGAAATCATAATAGCGCTTGACAAACGCGGGGATCCCACGACGGTGAGGAGACCAAATGTTACGGCACCAATTCTGAGGAATAACTATCATGCTGGAGCTGTCAGCGCGCAGCCTTTCAACTCCGCAACTGGAGACAACAAAAACACACACATGCAAAACAGCTCTAGGTTTCTCCACTGGCCGTGAGAGATGCGCGCACGGTGTAACTAAGTCATGAATAATTCACGTGAAATCATTTTCACTTGCTTCTGCCGTTTCTCAGGACGTATACTGTATTTACTTGGCACGTTAACGGTTCTGCCTTTGTTGTGCAAACGCAGCCATATTCTGTCTGATTGCATTTAAATCAACAGGCCATGTAAAATTTAAATTTCTTCAAAGAGACTCTGGGAAAATATTTCAAAGGCTTTGAACTTTGACAGCTGACACGGAAGAATAACAGAAGGAATGTATGACTATGTATGAGATGCATAAGCTGGCAAGGGTAAGGAATTACAATACTGTGAGTTTGACACCGAGAAAAGACCAAACAGCGAGCCGTGGTCGAGACGCCGATATCATCGAGACGCAATTTTCATAATCAGTCAAATAAAGTGTCAATATCGCTCGGAGCAAATTTAACGTCGACCCTAACTCGAGCATAAGTGGAAAGAGAAGAAGAACATCTCCATCGTGTGAGCGTCTGTGGTGTTTGTCAGCGTCCAACACATCATCCGAGCCGCTGATTGACAGCCTCATCTCGTGGGTGTGTGTGTGCGTGTGTGTGTGTGTGTGTGTGTGTGTGTGTGTGTGTGTGTGTGTGTGTGTGTGTGTGTGTGTGTGCACTGATTAAACACATCATGCATTTTACATGTCCTACCTGACTCTCCGCACACGGCCGCAGCCCGACGAGCTCCGAGGCCCCTCCATGCATCCCGAATATTAAAAAGTCAAACATGCACATGCATCTGTTTGATATATTACGAGGGGGGGGCCGCAGCAGATGAGATTCTTTGAGGGGCTCACTTGAACTCGATTTCATGAAAAAAAAAAAAAGAGAATGAAAGAAGCCAGGTCTAGATCGAGGCCCGGGCGTGTTAGCATTCAGGGAGCTTTGTCCAGCTTGGCTTCAGATGATGGAGCAGTGTGGGTGAATATCAAACCGGACTAATCTGTTCCCCTCTTAAAAGCACCGGGCTCCAATTATCAACCTCTGGCAGATTCTGCACTCACGAGAGGTGGCATCACCGCCGAGTCGATTTGTTTTTTTCCAGGATAATAATTAATTGGTGAGAACACTTAAAATTCTCCGAGTGTGGATACATGACCCGAGCCTGCTGATATTGGGTTTCGGGTCATGTTGGCCGGGCTCAACTTTACAGCCTTGACTTTTTTCACACGGCTCCGGGCCTGTAATCGGGGAAAACATCCGGCTCAGACCCAAAATACGAATTTTGCTGTCGGGCTCTATGAGTTCTCTCTCTCAGGTTTGGACATAAAAACTCTATTGGACGCACATCCTTCCTACTTTATGTACACACAGCGAAAGCCAGAGACTACATCAGAATATCCACAACCTGATCAACACAAACCGGGTAGTGGACGAGCAGCGTTCTCAGTCCTGCGTGACTCCGCGGCGCTGAACTGTACCGCAGCAGGTCGTGTCTCCACAGATCCGCTCATCACGGCACAAACGTGGGCAGTCAATTGTAAAATGTACCACGACAGCTTTTTCCTAAAGTGTTAACATTTTAACTTTAACTCGCAGCCGTGTAAACACACGCTGCTGCCTCCCTGAGCTGGGCTGTTTTTTTTAAAGAGGGTTCTGCTTCATGAAGCTCGAGGTCGATACGAAACTGCAACATGGAAACACTGCGTTACGGGCTGTGAGCAGGAGAACGCTGATTTCCCTGTAAATACAAACGCTGCTGTAGTGGTTACAGATTTAATGGACTACAGGTGAACGCATTGGACCTCTACACAACAAGCGTGTTTGTTTTTCTTCATCAATACCCACAACAAACCCAGCGGAAGAGACTAATGAAAAGAAAAATATTACTTATTACTCATTTTCCTGTTCAAACGAAATTATCTGGATGGTTTAAATCACCTGTTTTCAATATAAAATATAACTTTATAACTTTATATAGTGTTTTTACAACAGGAATCCTTCTTCTACTCTTAGATACTCTTTGATTGACCAGGTCTCGTTTCCTTGTGTAATTAAAATTAGCCCAATCAATTAATTAGCACGTAATTCTATGTTTACACGGCGCTGCGGCGTTGGCCCCTTAAGCTTCAAACATCCGAGCGCCGTATACAACCTCTTGCCATGACCAATTAAAGCCAGCAGAGTCGTCGTGGCGTTCATGGAAACTCCGGCAGGGTAAGCACATCCCTCAGGTTAATTGGGCTGACCCTTTGTTTTCCCTCTTGTCATCGCTTTCCTCCCTGATCCGCTGATGTGTCGCCATGGTGACGGAGCTATAGGATTTGCCTTGAGCCCTCTTTTCACGCAGCATCACTGACGGTAGCATGAGGCCGATGTTTCGATCGTCCCACTGAGCAGACGCCTCGTTAATCTCCACATCGGCCGTAACTGCTACGGTTCATGTAGTTTGGACACGTATGTGGCGTGTTAACCATGAAGTAAACAAACAAGTTGCATGTTGTGTGTATGTAGAATGCTTTGCAGACAAAATTTATGAATTATCTTTAATGGATTATTGATTAATATTGTCCATGAGAGAGAATAAAATAAAAACAATAAGATACAAATATTACAACGTGTCAGTTAATCTGTATTTCAGGCTCGTTCACCCATTTTGATTCAGAAATAAATATAAAAATAGACAAAACATATTTGTTTGTGAAGTTTTATTCCAGACTCATATGTCCGTATCATTATAACAGAACAATTTCATGAAAAAATATTTGTTTAAAATTCTGATTTAATTACAAAACTATTTAACAGAGAAACCTGTGAGGAGCATCTCATCCACTTGATACAACTTATGAATGACTCGACCTATTCATGAAACCTGTAGTGACAACTCAGAGGTCAAACTTTCCTGTGTTCCTCAACTAGAGCCCCTGCTGTTCATGTTCATACCTGCAGGTGTCATATTATCTTGGTGGATGAATCTGTATTTCTAATGATTTCCTCTCATTAACTGTGACTCTGAATGTGAAGTTTGGTCACTAAGCGTCTCAGGTGAGTCTCATCCACATCCAATACAGAGTTTAATATTCATGACATTTCCAGTCGTGTGTGTAAATAATGACATTTCCAGTCGTGTGATACATGAATCCTGAGTTTGACCTTCGCCTCAGTCCTGTGTTGTATTTTTTCAAGGAGCAGAATGGACTTAATTTGAAGTTCCACTTGTTTTTCAACTCTGCTTGGCTCATTGTTAGTGGAAGCAACAGCACATTCTTTATAATCAAGGATCTTTTATTAATGTTGTCCGGAGCAATAACAGCAGATCTTTGGCTGGATTCTTTTATGAGCTCCGTGTGAACTCACAAACATTGTTTATTAGATTTTAATCGAGCAGTTAAAGTACCAGCTCCTCGTGCTCACATTGTACACAAGAGGTATTTTTCTTTTTAAATGAATTAGGTTGGTTGTTATCTCGGCCAAGGACGTTATGTTTCTGTCTGTTTGTTTGTCTTTTGGATATTTTGCAGGATTATGCGAAAACTACTGGAGGGATTTCCACAAAATTTTGCGGAAGGAAGTGGAATAGGTCAGAGAAGGACCCATTAAATATTGATGCGGATCCGGATCAGGGGGCAGATCCAGGATTTAGTTTTTAATGTCTTTGACATGACGAGAGAGGAGGTTTTTCTCCACTGATTTACGAGGGAATAATTCAACGAAAAAGATCAGACATATTTAGGGAACTGGTTTCTATGAGTGTGAATTTAAGGGAACGGTTTGACGTTGGCGAAGGTCTGAGCTCTACTCTGTGATATTCTAGTTGGTTTTTCTGTTTGTTGGTTTATGTGTTCGCAGGATTGAAGCGATTTCAACCAAACCGATGGAGAGATGGGCTCCTTGGGAAGAACCCATTACTACTATCAGATACATCTGCTGTGGATACTTCTACAGTCACATTCCTCGGGACTGCAGTTTTCTGCCCGGAGAAGATCTCTCTCAAAACTTCAGGACACATCATGGACCCTGGGATTGATCAAGTCCCAGAGTTTGTCTCACATTCAGTAGAGTAGTTTATTTTTTAGGGATTTTTTGCATTCTCTTTGTGCTTCTATCAGGTCGTTATATATATAAACTACTCCTCGATTTAAGATTTCTTACCACTTCTAATGTATTTCCGCAATAAAAACCTGGCATCCATCAGTAGCATTGTCTCAAAACAGAGAAATACAGAGGAGGGAAATTGTGATTATGTGTAATAAACATGTGAACCTAAAGAATCTGCTCGTTTGCCTCAGATTACATATCTTTATTTATATCTTAATAATAAGTCTGGCTCATGCTTTTTTTTATTCTGTGCACATTCCTCGTCTGGATGAAACAGTTTTGCAGGAGTCAAATAAATAGAAGAATGGAAATGAGGCTGCGCTGATGTTCTGTAAACACCAGTTCATTAGTGGCCATCATCCTTTAATCAATCTCCAGTTGAGCTGTGTGTTGAAGCAGGCCTTCCTCCTGGGGAATAATTCTAATTCAAACAGCGATGTCAATAATAATGCCCGTCCGGACCGAGGCATATTGCAGCCACCTGTCAATTGCACCTTTTCACAAACCTGCTGGACCATCATGCAGCTGTGGGATGGGAGGGCATATTAAAAAGGTCATTATTCAAAAGTCAAGGTGCTTTGAATGAAATAGGAAGCTGCTTATTCTCACCTCGCCCGGTTTTCCGGACAACAACAGAGAGAGAGAGAGAGACGGAGAGAGACGGAGAAGAGAGGGGGATAGAGGGAGAGAGAGAGAGAGAGAGAGACAGAACGTCCATAATCATCTATAATTTTGCGGGAAGACGAATCAATTACAGCGTAATATTATAGCATGAAATATATTCCTACGCACCACTGTGAATAACAAAATGAGGAGAGCAGTGTAAGTGGCTGGGTGCCTGCAGTTGAGTGGTGGTTTAATACTAAGTGGTTATCCAGCACTGTGGATGTGTCATCACAGAGAACAAACATCATTAAACTTATTATTCATTGCAGTGGCTCTGCAGAAGCCCCTGATGGCACATTAACAACAGTCTACTGAGGGACGCATCACTCTTCAGTGGCCCTAAAGAGGGGGATGAAAAGCTCGCCCTTCTCCCCCCAGACCATTAATGATAATCATTATTTTCCCTTTTGTTCATTATGATCCACGCGCCTCCATTAACACGGATCGTAATGTCCTCTTCCAGCGTGTGTGTGGAGAGAGGGTTTTATTTTTTTGCGTGTAGCCTCAAAGTGCCTCTTTCACCACGCTACCTCAAGACTCTCAGCGGGTGGGGGGAACATGATAAGTGACAAACGAACACTCACTTTGGATATCACCCCCATCTCTGTTGTCGTTATCTCTTCTCATGCCGTCTCAAAACCACTTTCACTCTCGTTTCAGATCCCAGTCAATCACAGGGCTCCAGCACGCCGGCGGGGGGGGAACACTGTTGTGCAGCTATAACGCAGCACGCTAGTTATCCCTCTCCCCTCCCTGCGCTGCTCCTTCTCCTCTAATGAAGGAGAGATTATTTAGATGAAGGTTTGCACTGTGGGCGCTGAGTGTCACTCACAGTGGGTTGAACTTCTTTTTGTCACTCCCGGCTTATATTTAGCAGATTTCAAAATGTAGGAGATAAAGCTGATGTTCTGTTGTTGCTGTTTTTTTAAGAAATACCATGAAAAGATCAGAGCCTTCTTCTTTGGTTGATGAAATGTTTAGTCGTCAAACTAGGCTTCCAGAGACGATACCCTGCTGCCGCCACAAGTGGGCGGTAAGTTAGAGGATGTAAACCAGAGACTGTAAAGATGGACATGACATCACAGCTCATTCAAAGAAGAATTGTCTTTAATTGATGTCTATTTTTTTGTTTTAACTAGTAAAGCAGTGCTTTCCTTCTTTATCCAATATGAGATGTTACTGCTCAACACGGACCCTCAAACAATACATCCAACAGATTTCCATCCCTTTGGTCCATCGTTAATTCTACTGGGTCTTTTGATGGTTTAAAAGTATAATTCCATCACATACCCCCTGATTAGTCACGTGACTTTTCTTGTTGTCTCCACGCTCTCTCGCCTGATGCCCAGTGTTTGCCGGTGGAAAGGCAGTATTATGATAAAGCAGTCTAAAAAGCAGTGAATATAGAGGATGCCAATCTCCTCTTACCGCATCGCTGCCTCCTCGTTGACCATGAAACCCAATCTGGACGCTGATGAAGCGCCTGTCAATGCCAGAGGCCTGACAAAGACGTGTCTTTGCCTCTTTATAAATCACCCACCACCGCCTGCACCACCTCCCCTGCTGCTGCCGACTGAACCTGGGGCTTTTACCTCCGAGTGAACCTTCTGGCGAAAAAGCAATTTGTCAATGACTCATCTGCATTCAAGCCATATCAGGTGTGAAGAGCCAGAGACTGACAAGTCCATCAGCTTATTCTCCAGAAGTCTGCAGAGTGCGCTGTGGGTAGACGGGGTCGATATGAGAAGGTAGGTCCTCTTGTTTTCATACAACAGCGATGCCTCTTGGGGGGAAACAGCAGTTTAACTCGACAGGATTACAGCACGTTGTTGTTTCTCAGGCTCTGTGATGCACAAGCAGTGCCGGGAGTCTTCATCTCTGCATACGTCTGTAATTGACCCAGTGGGCCTACTGGTAAAGCTCCATGTGGCACCTTAGCACCCTGCTTCTCCCTGGCAACATCAGCTCCCCATCCTCCATTATTCAGTGTTTCCTCTCAGCTTGCACTTGAAACGAGTGCCTGTTCAAAGCTGCAGCATTTAGATCATGTTGTTCCTGTGATAGCGGAACCTTTTTGTGTTGCCGGCGCATTTCCAGTCACACGCTAAGTGCCCAGTTACACAACTCAACATTGGTGACAGATGTTAAATTTAAAAACCACGTCTATTGAGGAACGCTTTCACAATGAAATGAAAATGCATCGTAACAAATTGATGTCTGCAGGATCTGGTTTTCCTTCCATTCATCGATACCATACCATAACAATACCATAACACAATTATTACAGCAGTACTTTTGAATACAGTGCTGGTAACATTAGCTGCATGTCCCCCCCCCCCACTCTCTCTTACACTGCCCTTTAGATTCAGACAGAAATACCCCAAAAAAATCTAACTGTTCAGAAAAAGGATTCATTAGTCATGATCATGTTTGGCTTTTATTTTCTGTCTGGACATCCTTGTTCTTCATCCAACACTGGTGGACTACTAATGACCCTGGAGGAGCCCTGGGAACGAAATGATCCCTTCAGCGCTTCTGCTGCATCTGAGGAATTGAGCAGAATTAGTCCAATAAGAGATTAGAGAGAGCAACAGCTTCTGTTTGTGAGGGTTTCACAAGCAACAAATGTGTCTCTGCAAATGATGATTTGTACAGAAGTTAATTAACAAACATACAGGAATTAAAAAGCATTGCAAACACATACTGTCAGTTACACATCCACCTTGTGGTTAGTCCACTTTTACTTTTCATCGTTTCACCAATCTGCTTCCTGTTTACTCCTGCACGTGCCCAGTGTACGTCAACAGTCATGTGACGTGTTCAGACGTGTCTGTATGGACAGAGATGACATCAGACTTCTTAGTGTGGAATTGTCTGAGTTCCTAAAAACGTTTCTGGGGTTCGATGTCTTACATTTTTTTTCCCTACATCTAATATTTGATTTCTCTCCCAATAAACTTTATTGAGCCAAACTAAATATCAAAGTTCCTCATTGAGTCGACATTATTACCTGGACTTCTGCTCCCCTGTTCCTGAAAATAATAGTTGAAGTGCTGCACATTTACAGAACAATTAAGGCCATAATTATCAGGCTGTGTTAAAAATGCACCTTCATTTCCCATGTTTTACTGCACTCAGCTTGTGGGACTCGGTTGAAATCACCTCGGAGTAATAATCCTAAATTTAAAACATCAGGAGTCTGCTTCGGCTGCACGATGTTTCTTACGGTGAACCCGGTGGTTCTGTGCTCGACGTCGCCTCCAGGCTGTGGCACAGGTGACTTTTCTTACGGTGACTTCCTGTGCCAGAGGCGTAAAACTCACAAGAAATGTCAGCACCGACACGTCAGCTGTTGGCAAACTGCAGCAGACACTTCTTTATGTCTGAGGATAACATCTCATTCAGCATCGGAACCTGAGGTCAGAGCAGAAAACGAGCAAAGGCCCCAAACAAAACACAACACACACACAAACAGAAGAAAAATTCCATTACAGAAAGATGTATGAATCAATTCTGCATAAAACAACAAGCCCGTTACGTAACAGCTCACTGTGCAGTGGCGATATGCGCCGGGAATGGATAGTGACTGTCATAAACAAAAACCTCCAGAGGAAACATGACATCCATCACAGCCCGGGTACGCACTGTGAGATGTAAAACTGTCTCCACATTCCCGTCGCAGGAAGAGCCTAAAATAAGAAGTGATTCCCCCTAAGAGGAACTTTTAAAGGCCGCTGCCGGTGCGGCGACAAGAAGAAAACAGGGGAGCCATTAGGGGGAGTTGGAAAAGAGAATCATGTCTGTTACTGAAGAGGGACAGGACTCCCAGGAACTGTGACACAAACGCTATTCGGGAAATCAGCGCCGCGGCGGGGCTCGGCTCACGCGGCGCAGGAGAAAAACAGTTGTGACGAGAGGTACGGCGGCCGAGTGAAAACACAATCAGCACAGAGCCGGTGAGCGGGCGGCAGCAGACGCGGCCCTAATGAGGAGGGAAACCATGTTTGAACAAACACAGTCAAATACCGGTGAGTGACGCCCGCTGCCTCGCCGCTGTGATGCTCGTCAAACACAACTAATGTTCCACCAGCAGTGACAATATCTGATAAAGCAGCGGTTACACTGCAACTGGCACAACTTTCAGTTGGGATCAGGAGAAAACACTGAAGCTAAAAAAGAAATACTCACATACTCCATGTACCAACATGTAACATGCGACACATTCATATTTAAGGTCATATGGTTTTGCACATGTACTAAAGATCATGTGCAAAACGTCCTTTCTAATTAGAAACTCTGACGTTACACATGTAAGAGATGATGTTCTACTCTTCAAGCTTTTAAACTTTAAAGCTCTCAAGCTTTCTTATATTTGCAAAATCATCACACCAGTGAGTTAATTGATTTGTTCTAAGTTTGTTCTTAGTTTTCCAATCGGTTTAATTTCATTGACAGTGAACTAAAAGTTTCTCATGCACTGATTTACCTTGTGATTCTCATGGATGTAACTCACTAATAAGAAGGAAGATGACGTCACTACTCTTAATTTAAGTTCTTTTAAATGAATATTGTCTTTTAATAATTGCAATTCCTAAATCTTTGCTGTGCTCATGATTTTATGACCCTTATATTTTGCCCTTGAGAAGCACTTTGAAACTTAGATTTTGAAAAGAATTATATAAATAAAGTTATTGTAATTATTGTAATAAACGCTGAACAAATTACAAAGACGTGAATTCAGAGGCGCGGCGCCACGCTGTGCTTAAAGTGGCCTATTATCGCCATGGTTACCTGCAGTTATATATTCCTAGCAGCGTGATTTGACGAGAACTCTGCTTGAGATATGATGTGACAAAATGCTATAATCAGAAATTTCCACGTATTATCTTTTGAAAGGAAGTTTTTTTTCAATGACAGGGAATAAACAAGTATTATGGTATGTGACGATTTGACCAATCAATCAATCAGAAGAATATGCGAGGTCATCTCGTGCACGGCTGCGCTGACGTCACTGTTGCACGGGTTAGGGTGTTGCCACATCTATCGAATTCAACAGCGTGCATTCTGCTTCATTCCCGCTCGTCTCGCTTCTTGCTGCAGCTTTGTGTGTGTGTGTGTGTGTGTGTTTGTTTCTCCTGAAGAACAAACACACGAGTTAGAGCTGAGCTGCCGGTGTTGACTGAGAGAAGTCGAGTAAAGTAAAAGTGAAGGAGTGGAGTCAGGAAAGTGAAGGAGTGGAGTCAGGAAAGTGAAGGAGTGGAGTAAAGCTGTAATGACGTGAACATTATCACTGTGGAAATCTACTTTGCAGCCATAAAGCAACATGGAACATTTTAATGTCTGACAGTGACATTTACAAAATCAATACAAAATGTCTTTATTTCCAATACGCTGCAATGTTTCATTCACTATGATGCCCCATTTAACATTATCTAAAAACATATAATACTAATATTCAAATGATAATTCACATATGAGTCAGGAAAGAACTCATTAAATTGTGAGATTTCCATTGATTTCCAAGGTAGTCATTCATGGACTTGTTCAAATTATCAGGCACATTTAGGGAACTGATACCTATGAGTGTCATTCTAGTTGATTGAGGTATTTCAGAGTCTGCAATTTTCCACAACAGCCATTTTGTGTAGTTATGTTGTCATAAACACAGTCTGACATTAAATAAAACTGTAAAGAATTAAAGTATATTTGCACAAACAACCTCAATTTGCATTTAGGAACGTTTCAATCATCTAAATTACACGTGATTTAATAAACTAGGAGCATCTGCTTCAGGAACAGGACGTCTGCAGTAAATCCAACTCCAACAAATGTGGAATTAGCCTTTTTCAAAAAGCTGCGAGTCTGAGCACACCGCTGCTCCTCAATTAAAACCCGAAATGTCATGTCTGCTGCTGGCGAGCGCGAGCACTGCAATCTTGCACTAAGCAGGCAATCTGTCTGTGAACGCCCCGTCTCACCCCCGTCTCTTCCTTCTCCTCCACCGCCTCGTCCTGCTGCACCACTCTCCTCTCTCCTCTCACCATCGTCTTCCTCTGTCCTCCCTTCACCCATCCTGACTTTTCTCACGTATATACCGAGCCTCTCATTTTCTCTGTCTCACCTTTTCTACCCCTGTGTTCCCCAAACACATGGACTCAACAGGCGGCTTCCCATCTCATTTGCTCTATTCTCAGACTCTCTGACACGCGGCGTTCACAGAGAGTCTGAGGAGACGGAGGCGAGCTGATGGAGCTCACACCTTCGCTTGAACACACCTCTCTCTCCTTTTCTTTGGCATTCAGCTCACATCTGGGTTCATGAATCACTGAATTATTACAGTGAGTGGAGATATTACTCCCATTCAGAGTTTGTATAAGATCACTGGTGCATGTGTTTCTATTTATCCCTGTCTCACTTTCTTATTAATCTTTCTTTCTATTAATACAATGTGAGGTTTTCTCAGAGCTTCAGCTTCTTGCAGTGAAGATTCACAGCTGAATGAGTCGAGCATTAAACGCTGCAACGCTGAATTCATCTATTTGATAAATTCCTGAACAAGGGGGACAGGGAAGGAAAATAAAGTACATTTTGAGGTATTTTTCATAAAAGTGTGAGAGAGGTTCAGAAAAGGCTAAATGGCTCCACCAAATTTCCATTCTGCAATCAGGTGTCACATTTAAGGTCAAGCTATCTACAGCTGCTACGTCATATGGTTGACGTGCACGTCGACAAGCGTGTGACTGCACGTCAGAGCTGCAGAGATGATGCTGAGAACCTTTCCACCAACACGCAGGTAGAAAACAGCTTGAAAAGGGCTCAGGTCTCTTTTCAGCGACACACACACCTTTGCAGAGGATCACCAGTGAAAACCCTCTGCTTATCCCAGCTTCCTCTAACTCAGCCCGTCCAGCATTCAGCTGAGAAACAAGGCTGACCTTTCATCCCTGTCACAAAGTAGAAGAGAAAAGCCTCACATAGGGGGAAGCATTCCCTGAGCGGGTTAAACCCCAATCAGGCAAAACAAATGTCTGTATACATACCACCTCACAATAACATTACCATTAACTCAATTATAGCTCATGATGACGAGTGATTTGATGAGCCAACAGATGTTTAACAGATGTTCTCCAGAGTTTGAGCCCAGGCTTCGTCTTGACACTCAGAGACCTGAAGTTTCTTGGTCCCTGTCGTCCTGAAGGTGACCTCTCTGTACTCGGCTGCCTCGATCCCAGCCTCGCACCCGACACGATGCTGGCACCACCAACACCGACGGCATTAACCTGGTGTTTCACCCCCAAGCTTCAAGTTTCTGTCTGATCGGACAGGAGCATCTTTTTCCCTCACGCGCCTGAGTCCTTCAAATGTCATTTGGCAAACACCAAGCGAACTGTCACATCTTCTTAAAGTTGCTTCCGTCAACCACTCGACCAGAAGGACTGATTGATGGAGTGCTGCTGAAACGGTCAACTGCCAGCAGGTTCTTTAAAGGCTTTCTGAACATGAACATCACCTCCCTGACCAAAGTTCTTCTTACCTAGTTTGACCAGATGGCTAATGAGGAAGAATCCTTACATTCCACCATCATTAAAACCACTTAGCACCTGGGAACACACATTTCCCTCCGTGCTCCCTGGACTGTGTAATTTGCTTTTCGTCCCGGCATGAACTGGGAGTTGTGGGACCTTGTATACATACAGGTGTGAGTGGAATCGATTCTGACTCGATCCTGTTCTGCACATATCTCATCATTAAACCAAGCAGGATGCACCTGACAGTAATTTGGAGCAGCACGGTAAATATCTGAGGAAGTGGTTTTTAATACGTTTGCAGGAAATAAAGTTATCACGTTGAATTATGGGCAAAAACTGCAATTCTGTGGTCGGATCACTCTCTGAAACCACTCGACCATCTTTTATATGATACATCTTAATATCAGATATCTTCATTTTAACCTTTGTTGGAATAAAAATTGACGGATACAAATTTCAGTAAAATGTTGCAGTCGTGAATTTAAATTGTAATTTTCCGACCTTCTTATGTCATTTTGTCTTTGGCTCGAGTCACAGTTGAAACCAGGATTCCTTGTTTCAATTCATTGCAAATCAAGGTTTTTACTTGAAAAGGAATGTGACACACACACACACACACACACACACACACATATATGTGTTGATATTTCTAAATGTCCTGCAGCAGAATCACTGTACCAACAAAACTGTCCTATAGTCCGAACTCTATCGCTATATATCTACAAATAATATGCTTTACCGCCTGCAGCAGTTTTCATTAACGACGCCTGAGAGCCAAGGAAATCGCACCCTATTCAAATGACTGTTGAAGCACGACTGTTGTCCTTGAATACTAATGGAGATTTCCCCGAATGTGCAAACCAGGGAGGGTGAAATCAGTACGTTGCTCACTCCTCCGAGGATCTCCTCGGGGCACAATGTGTCTTAGCGCTGTCAGCCGATGACCTTTGTGTATCCCTCCCTGATTTCTGAGTTTGTAGAGCCGCGGCTGTGTGACACACTCCGCTGGAAAAGGGCAATAGTCTCCACGCTAAGGAGACGCCGGTGACAGCGTGAATCACATGGGGATCTGCGGTGTTGTATTTTTATGGCGCATGACTGCAAGGCGTGATTTAGAATGAACCTGTGTCCTTGTGTGTTCATGAAACGCCGTCACGCAAGGGTTTCTGAGCATGCTCTGCTCAACTAACCCCAGCGTTTGATGAACAGCGGGGGCAAAGCTTTCGCACAGACGCATGTTAACCTCTGCCATTTGTGAAACTGGGTGTCACACTCCATAACGGCGCGGCTGTGACTGGTTTATTAAGGTGCATTAATCTCCGTGTCTGCCACATTCACGGTGGAGGTCAAATATCAGGATCCTGACCTTGGTCAACCAGCGTCATCAATCACAACCTGACGAGACTGAGAGAACGTCACGTGGAGCTCGCTCGTCGATCTACATATCAATCATCAGGTGCACAAGGCTGATGTGACCCCTGACAGCTGAAGTCATGGATCACACGCAGCAGTGGTGCACAACATCACAGCGCCGCGTGGAATATAAAGACACGGGATGAATTCAGCCGGAGCCACAGAAACAATGAGCACGGCCCCGGACTTGTCAGGACCCGGAGAAGTTGTGCTTTCTTTTCCAGGCTTTCTCTATGAAATCAATAGTTTCACGGCCATTGGAGTGTAACTTCTCTCTTCTCTCTGCTCTTTCTTCTTAGTGGGATTGAGATCACTATTGTATGAAATGGTGCACTCTCCTGTGACTCTGCCTGACATTTCTACTGTTTTTTCTTTTTTCTTTCTCTCAGGAAGCTGTTTTGTTCTTTTCCCGTCTGGTTCATTTCATCATTCGTTTAGCCAGGACTGGCGCATATCTCCACTGGAGCGGAGGCATGTCACACATTCGCAGGCCTGCGCCCAGAGGAGGATATGATAGAAATGATCAGTTGCAGCATTTCCACACATCTGGCAGTTCTTCATCCTGTCCTTGTCTTTCTCCTCAGGCGCATCCAGCATCATAAAGCAGAGTTCCTCCTGTGTGGATATGTGCAAATTATAAACACATGCACACATACCTGGCAGATATCCTCATTCATGCATAAGCAGCGTGCATGAGAACATTCTGCGTCACTATAATAAGCTTCCGGATGCACACACTTATCCACCAACAGCCGCACATGCACACAAGTGTCGAGCCTTTAAATGCAAGGTACTACTCCCGGTGTGTGATATCAGCTAATGCCCTGCGGCAGTGAGACAAGTAGGGTCTAAAAAAAAAAACTAATATTGGTATGGATAGTTATCTTCAAGAGGTGTTGTGGCTTTATGAAGTTGTAAACCCTGGACTTCATTGAGCGAGGACAGTGTGGAAGTCGAGATAAGGAGGGAAGGCTCGACTGGAGTTTAAGTGTTTTGCAGTTTTATTCAATCCACAAAAAGGCAAAAGGATGAAAGGGAGGAGATCGTATTCTGCTGGACATATTGTTATTATATCCACCTTTTGTAATTATTGTTATGGGGGGGGGGGGGGATAACAATAATATAGATAGTTTCCTCCGCTATCAACAAATCTGGCTTGACAGCTGATATCTGTGTGACGGTCGATGACAGCTCGGTAAATAAAATATCCATTGTCTGGTCCGTTGAGACGTTTTCAGCAACTAATCCTCGGGATGAATGTTTCCACCGTCTGGATCCGGCAACGCCAATAAACAAATGTGCAGAGCAGACTGGTGAAGTCATGCGGAAATGGAAGGGACAGAAACAGTAAATAAGAAGAGAATTGAAAACACAAAGACGTAGTTTGCTCGTGTGTGTGTGTGTGTGTGTGTGTGTGAAATCACGACACCGCCGCGGTGCTGAGGAAATAAAAGATGACATTGATTGTTGCCACTTGAGTTGTGTTTTTCTCGATGGCGACGCTCTCCTGTTAGATTGCTCCGCCGCCTCCTCTGCACTTTAATGTCCTGAGTTACTAACTGCACTTGCAACTTTATCTGAAATGTATTAAGCTCAATTTACCACAGGAGCGGCCGTGAGGTCACTTCTGTTTACTGATGTGGAATCTCACAGGTTGTATAAATTTACAGCTATAATCACAGCAAACTGTTTTCTGTCTCGTCGGCTGTTTGAATAACATCGTGTTAACGTTCCCGAAAGAAATCTTAATAATCGTGCAGACGTAAAGCTTCATTGTCTCGTACGACATTTGTTCTAAATGAAAACAGGATGCAGATGAATAGCTTCAGTTTTTTAAAGGAACTGCAAACAAGAGCTGGAAATCTGAATTTTTATAAAGTGAAGATAAGAGATAAGAGTTTATTAATCATGGAGAAAAATGCTGGTGTCAGCTCCACATCGCAGCAACACAATCTATAACAGAGTACGGAGAATAAAACAATAAAGGATTATGACTAAAGAGTAAAGTAAGTAAATGCAGAACAAATTCCTAATAGAGGCAACAATGGAAATTAAAATAATGTAAGTAAAAATAAGTACATTATGTGAAACAGTAAACTAATAATAAACTAAACTAGCAATAAGTAGTAATGATAAGATGAATAAATGATGTGGAATATTGCATATGATATTGACCATGATATAAAAAACAAGGATATTATACATAAATAGTAATATTGCAGATATTGTACATGAATCGTTGTGTTATACATGAATTCTAGTATTTCTCATGGATAGTAGTATTGCGTATAAATAGTAGTATTGCAGATGAATTAGTAATATTATAGTGTATTATAGTGGTTTTCCGTCGTCCTCCCTGCAGACGGGTGGGATGAGTTTTACTCCTTAAATTCAAATAAGTTTTATTTTTCTGACGGTTAAGAAGAAAAATTAGTTATAAACGTGATGGAAATAACGATTCTCCAAGACAGAGGCCCACAGCTGCTGTGAGTGAGGAGGACGAAGCTGCATCTGCTGCACGTGTCGGGGACGCTGGCTGGATTTTGCCTTCGCCCACAGCAGAACTGTCCCTGTCCCCCGTCTGTCACCGGCTCGGTTTGAGGCTTTGGTGAATGTTGTGTCTCAGCCTCCTTCCAAACGGCGAATGAGTGTTGTCACCAAAACTCTCCTCAGAAAAACTTTGGGAACAGATGTTTCTTTGTCCGTTTCTAGTTCCTCTGCCAAACTAATTTATTCTTTTTTTTTAGTTTTGAATACAGTTTTGAACATTTGATGAAAAACGTTGTTAGGTATCATTAATGAAATCACAGTAACGATAATATGTCGAAGACACAGCTGCATTTTTCATATTTCTGTCTTATATTTATTTTATTATTTCTTTAATCTTTGAATTGTTCACGGTACAAGCTGCCGCCTCCTGTTCATGCAAAACAGTATCCGATATTCCTCAGTTCAATAAAGTTTTATGAAGGGAAAAAGCCAATATGTTGTACACACTATAATGCATATCACTCCATCTTTTATACTGACGTCGATACCATTAAAATGTATTATATTGTTTCTAATAAAACACTGAGTCCACACTGGTGCAACAAAGTCAATTACAGGAGTTGATTGTGAAATATACATTTATGACACGAGTCAGAAACACTGACGACGTTCACACGGACAGCGAGCTTCCAGCTATCGACCTGATTCTCAATAAGAGATTCAGTGTTTACATGAGAGGCACATGGACGGTAGTAATTTATATGAATAGTAGTACTGCACATGAATAGTAGTATTGCACATAAATAGAAGTATTGCACATAAATCAAAGTACTGCACATTAATGGTAGTACTGCACATGGATGGTAGTACTGCACATAAATAGAAGTATTGCACATAAATCGAAGTACTGCACATTAATGGTAGTATTGCACATGGATGGTAGTTTTGCACATAAATAGAAGTATTGCACATGAATCGGAGTACTGCACATTAATGGTAGTATTGCACACATAAACATAATCACTGATATATCACCATTCATATCATTTTCTGGCTCAACATAAAGACAGAAAACATCGAGCATCCAACACTTTCACTATCGAAGCACAAACCCATTACACAAGTCAAACTGTGCTGCTCACTGTTTTGTCAGTAACGGTTTTACAGGTTTGAAACGCTTCCTGCGTCTCGTTGTCTTGGCTGCGTTGCTTTCCAGCCAACCTGATTATCTGACTCCCCACAGTCTGACAGGTTTGACCTTGCAAACCAAACCGCCTGTCTGCCAGAAATATTCTTCACTCTCACACAGTTTCACAAAACACTGTTATTATTCTCACAGCAGAGGCTATAAAACATCTCCTCGTGAACCACAGGGTTAGGCTACCGCCGGCTGACTCGACTTTCACCAGCGGGTGAGTTGCCGACAGTTATCGCTAATGCAAATAATGGAAAAGGAGTGAATCACCGCGCTCATTGCTAACACTTCCTTTAGCCCCTGAACTGCTAATGCCAATGTTTCCAGTAAATACACATATCCCGTCTCTGCGTTTAAACTCAAAGTCAGTCACAACACTGTGTTTTGTACCTTTACACTATGTATTAGTAGAGTTGTCTCACTGCACTGCAATGCACTGGTCTATTACCCTTATTGACCACATGGTTAGATGTTGGGCGTGCACGTGTAAAATGTGACTTTCATCAAAATCCGGTCAGGTTCCATTAAATTTCATTACAAGTCACAGACCTCTACGATATCATTAGCACGTATTGTATCACCTTGGAGGAGCTAACGAGCTGGTGGGCGGAGCTGCGTGGCAGAGATTCAACTCTGTGTGTCTCCGTCCTGGAGAAAAGTCGCAGTCGCTGTGGTGCAGCTCGGCTTCTCAAGGGCGGCTGCCATCTGATAATAGCTGCGGCCCATTTGAGGGGCTGCCTCCTCCAGAGTCCGACATTCAAGACAACTACATCGTAACAGAACCTTTTTTTATTCCTTTTCGCTGCACAGCTGGTCTTCGTCCCGTCTCGTTTCCGAATCCCTCTCAAGTCGACACACACACTGAAACTGCGGCACTTTGCCTCGCAGACTCACAACGTCGTGCATCTGCAGCACCTCAGTGTGTCGCATAATTCTATCGCACCGTAAAGATTCATTAGTTGTTAATTAAAAAGTTGGGATGTGTGTGTGTATAGAGCCAAGAGGTGGTTGTGATGTTAATTAACAAAGATAATTAATGAATGAACTAGTTAATTTAATGAAAAACTAGAATGTCACTCATTAGAGAGCAAAACTCCACCAAGGCTCAACAGCCGTCTTATAAAACTTCACAACATCTTGTTTGGATCAGCACCAAATTGCACACATTCATAAATATCAGTCCCATAAACATGTTTTTTATCAAGATCCATCTGAGAACTCAATGAAACTGCTGTTCTTGGATCTGCCCCCTGATCCACATCAAAAACTAAATGGTTTCTTTCCTGCTCCATCTTTACTTTCCATCAAGTTGTGTATGAATCCGTTGTGTCATCTTTGTGTTATCCTGCTAACCTACATCTTCAGTTTATGAAAGAAAAGCCTCCACTTTTTATAACCAAAACTCCCACTGCGTCCCACCATGTATGATATAATATTTGGAACAAATGTTGTGTAAATTCCTTGAAATCCTCCGCCCTGCAGAAACCAAATAGTAATTTGGTTACGAGTGTGTTTCTCCCACTCGTAAATACTCATATAAGTATCCCTGTCATAACGGAGAATATTACAGAGCTGGATTATGGAGGGATTTGTTTAACACACCACTGCAGCAAAAATAAATCAGCGCTCATCACTCATTAGCGCCGACAGATCATTGTTGCAGCAGCATCCAAACGTGTCCCTCGGTGCCGCGGGATGAAAGATGAGCCTGTGGATTTGAACTTGAACAGCACTCGCCCCCTTTTCTCTGCTCCTGGTCTCTCTGAGAAAAAACCCTTTTGCAAAATTGCAAAAGGGTTTTATTGAATATAATTTGATGGATTTGAAGCGTGTTTAAGCAAGTCTGAGGGGGCGTGTGACCTTGTTCGCGTCGGTCGTACATCAGCTCCATCTCTCACTCTGTGTGCGGTAAGGATTATTGATTTGTGAAATAGTTCCCGGCGTGTTATTGATATGCTGAAGTGCACGTGAAGTGCGTGGACATGAGACTCACCTCTCCCTCGCTGTGCTGCCAAACTGTATATGGCGACAATTTAAAAACCAAGGAGGGGAGCTGAATAACACATTGATCAGAGAAGTTGACTGTCATGGGAGCAGTGGACGTTTTGTCTTGTCATGGCAGGAAAACCACAGGAGAAATAAATTTTACATTAATAGCGGCCGCATTCCATTTTATTGGTTTAACGCCAAGTGAATCGATACCAGCGTCCTGCTGGATGTGGTGTTAAAGGCTGCACTTCATATTTATTTTATTAGTTAAACTTGTCTTATCAATACTTCTTTATTCCAATATTTACATTACTGAAGATATAACGTGTTTGATTAACACACACAAATACTCATTTTCCCTTTACGTCCTATAATATCTTGTCTTTTTTCCCATTCTGATACGATAGAGGTGAATATTTGTGTTCTTTTCTCCCACTGTTCAAAGTACAGAATCCTGCTCAGTCTACTTCTGTCTCTATTCGCTGTTAGATATTACCACCAAATCAAAACCGAATTCTAAATGCTCTTCTATGTTCTTTAAGTGACTCTGTGTGTCTGTTTGTGTTGGACAGACAATGTGCTTTATTGGAAGCTTTTAACCGAACATAGACAGTTACCATAGCTTCAATAGGATCAAGAGAAGAAAGACTGATCCTAACAGCAGATTGGAGATGAACTGAGGGGACGTGAACGAGAACTGCAGGTTATGTTGATGATTCTCTGCGGACTCGTCCACATTAGACATTTCACCCTTTGTTTATATAAAATATCGATCGTTGCAGCTCGAGAATCCGGTGCTCGGTGTTTTCCCTGCGGCAGAAAGTCCATTTTCAATCCGTCCTTTCTTTGTGTAAACAGCAGTAGCAATCATGTCAGACAGACAAAGGGCCATCTGCACAGAGGATGTACAGTCCACGGCACTTTAAGAATAATTCATTCAAATGATGTAAGACGTTTTTTCCGTCTTTAACACCACTGCCGTCTGCGTTTGACCCCCCTCAGTTGAGTTTGGAGTTCCGGATCTGCACCGGTCTTGTTCCGTGAAATGTCCCCCCCCCCTTTTTACGTTTCCACCAAGGTTACAGCTAATCTTTTGAGTCCAGCAGCAAACACCGGTGACCTTCCCGCTCGCATGAAATGAATGCCAGGGTGCATTAATCATTCCAACACAGAGACAAAATGTCAATTGCGAGATGCGAAGTGATCAGAAGGGGACGGGGACGGCGTTTCTTTTGGAAAAGGTAGCTCTCTCTGAAGAAAATCATCTGACGACGGGAATATTCCTTGATCAGTCCGGCTCCCTATCAGCCTCACCGGGGGATCTCGGCTTCTTTAATCTATCTAATGGAGTCACTGAGGCTTGTATTAGATATACTCTGTTTTTTCCTCTCACACACACACTCGGTCCCTGAGACATCACACTGACATCGCTGGCAGGAAGGTGAATGGCTGGGAAAAAAAACTATAAAGTAAAGAGATTTTCTATGAATTGTCGTCTTCATTTAAAGGTCCTTGAAACTTGACCCTTTCCTTTTTCTTGTCAAACGATAATTCATATATCATTTTCCTCTTTCACTGTACAGCGAGTGCTGTGTAGCCTCATGAAAGGCACATGTGGAGCTATAGACTATTCAGAAGGATACAAAAAAAGACCCGTCTTTGTATTCTATCAGGGAAAATACCATTTTATAACAATCACGTCTTGTGGAGAATTTCCCGGAGCTAGATTTCCAAGTACGAGGAGTAGGAGCTATTGATCTAAACGGACTGAGCACTTTTGTTGTTGCGTCAAAACAAGAACGGCAAGAAGTACAAAGCAATGCTCATCACTGTAAACCACGGTCAAACCAGTGAAACCAAATGGTGACATCCAACAAGTTGTCACACCTTCTTAAACTTCTGTAATTAAACACCTTCGTTTAAAACCTGTCGTCACAAAATCCCTATTTTGTTCTCACATCCCTCCAAAGAATGATCTGCCATCCACACGGCAATTAGTCCTAATTTATTTTTGACGCAGTCGAATTGTCCAAACTGAGCGTTAATGCCTCACAGCTGCAGGAGAGGAAGCCCCCCCTCACGTGGCTCACCGCTGCCATTAAGCTTTGTGTAAATTACCATCTTAGCATGTAATTGTTTAACCAAGATTGATGTCTAAATTTATCCGGTAGTGGCACGAAGCACTTTCCCAAATGGAGCCTTTCCTCGCTCGTCCATGTCAGACCTCGTTTTTTCCCCCCCCGGCCGCCTAAAAAAAAAACCCTGACGGAAAAACAAAAGCTTAAACGTAGCATCTGGCTACAGAGACAGTTTGGCAGTTTGTCTGCGAGGTGGTAAGTGGTGACTTTAATGAAGATGCATCACGCCTGTTGCAGATTTATCTCCTATCGTATGGCCCGGCAGATGCTAATGTAGTGTACAACCTCCACGGCAGGAGCCCCTGGTTTCCACACACCGCTGCATCCTCATCAGGGCTAATACACTGTAGCTCTGAGCTGCAGGTCTGTTTGCACAGCTCCGGGTCCTCGCTGGGAGTTCACCGTGAACCTTTAGTGTCGGAGCGGATCTGTCATCCCATTAAGCCCAGTAGGCATTCATCTCAATCTTTCAACGTTGGGTTGATACCTTAGCAGGAAAAAGATAGTTATAGATCAAATCTGATCTTTTCACTCTACGATATGTCGTCCGTCATCCAAGAAGTGATATAATGTTAAAATATTATATAGAGTTCAGAAGAGTTGATATATTTGCATCTGTCCTGTTTCACATCTGCAATTATTCTTATTCCTTCTTGGTGCGAACATTAAAAAAAGATCTGATACAGTTACATAACGGTAATAACGAAGTGCACAGCTGGCTTAAGAAAACCGGAGAGGCTCGTAAAGAAGCTGCATAATGAAGAAGTTGGCAAACACACTGACGCATTCACATGTTCTGAACAAGCTCACGTGAACACAAGTGGAACAAAGAGAAATGCCGAACCAGTGATACTTAACCAATCTTATATAAAGCCTTTCATACCAAGCAGTGAATGACAGTTCAAAGTGATCACAGAGACAATGGATCTCAGCTTCCTGAACAATGGGAAGCACCATGATGGAATTGTTTTGCTTTGTTGCATTCTGGGTAATCAGTGGTTATGAGGGGAGGGGGGGAATTTTGTATTTTCCCATTGCATTCTTTTCCTGTGTTTGCATTGATGCAAGTGCAAAATACAGTTGTCATAACAATAATATGTTCTGCAGCTGCCGGCAGCGCAAAGTAGCTAAATACAATTAAAAGGGATTTGTACTTAACTTAAGTATATACTTTATACATGTAAATATATAATTAACTGCACTATAACGATTTCACAGCAAGTTACTTTTCATATAATTTAAAAAACAAAGATTTGTTTATAAAATAGCAGTTATAGCAGTAAAAGTTTCCTTTCAAGTAAATGTGGTACTATCAGTACTAATAATCAAATGTAGTATAATCAGACATATACTCATCTGCATACTAAGTTGTAATTGTACAAATTTGCCCTCAATCTTTCTGTACTCTTACTTTTTGGGCTTGCAAGTTGTTCTGCAGAGTATTTTTATTTTATTTTATGTTGTGATACTTTAACCTGATCAAAAATGCAGTAATATTTATTATGATTCATGTTTCCGGCCGATATTCATCCTCATTTTAGCTCCACTTTGGGCTCCACCAGCTCCAGAGGAGATTGCAGTGAATTAAAATGATATTATAGTCGATGTGTTTCTTCTGCTTGATGCTTTGCAAGTATGTTTGGTCAGAACTTCAGGATAAAAACGTGGATATGGATGATAAGAGATAAGTTGTGAGTCTGGAGCTGCAGAGTCAGATCACTATGAGCAGCATATTTCACACTAAATCTAATAACTTGTATCCACCATTAATGTAAAATATGCAGTCGCTGTTTATTCAGTTCTGTGGACACACAAATACACCAGTTATATATTTTTCAGCTTCACGGCGTTAAGAGTGTTGAATTCAAGTTGAATTTTCCCTTTGGCGAACTCTCAAAGTACGACATGCTCGGCCTGTATCCTTGTAGGATAACACGCATCACGCTCTCGGCCCGCGTTCAAGTCATTTCTGCGTCCGCACACATCCCAACAAGTCCACAGCAGCTCGGAGACCCTCCGAAGCCTGATTGTATCTCACGGCTGATTTCAGCTCTAATTCGAGCCTCACACCCGGTATCATTTGGCGGTAATGCGAAGGTAAAGCAGTGGCGGTCTCAAAGGGATCCTTCAGTCCTCGCCTCCATATGCTCTGCTTTGAGCCAATTTATATTTAGTGTTCTCTTTAACCTTTGTGTTATCTGGAATTCACAGGCATGAAGGACAGAGGATGAAACGAAATGTTTATTGAGTTGTAAATATTGTAAATGGAATCATGATGTTGCGCCCTCCCCTCCCCCCCCTCTCCCCCCTCCCCCACGCCTCTTCCATGTGAGGCATTTCCAATTATGGAAGGGTAATAAGACTCCTTTGTCAGGTCAAATCCAGCACGTCGGGCTGTGTGATTGCTGCAGTGCCAAGTTAAAGACTGGTGTAAGTGCTGCGCTCGGGAGATGTGCATGTGGCCGTCACTGGGAGGACTCGTCCGGCTATCTGCCCTCCTGAGGTGAACCCATTCCTGTTAAGAAAATATGCTCGTTACAGTCAAAACAGGTCGTTAAGTCGTTATTAGAAGTATCCTTGGCGATGTCCTCCTTTTGCCTCAGTGGTCATTATAGTTTAATTCAGCCCCAGTGCAACTGCTTTCCATCCTGTTAAATATGGTTAAAATTTACGGCGAGAATTTGTTTTGCACACACTTGACTTGGCTTTACGGCGGCGGCAGGACACGAGCGTAAATACCGGTGATCCCACACTGACATGCCTTTAATTACTGATGAAGAGACACGCATGTATGCCTGTGCACGTGTGGAGATGTTGACATGTTCGACAGGTGCGTTTGAGACCGTGCACCGATGCACAGAGACGTTTCCACCAGAGAACACACAGCAAGACATGTATGTGCCGTGTGAGATGAGAGGAGCACATGGAATGAAACGAAACACTGGAATTAAAGGAGACGAGCACAACCCTTCATTAACGTGACACTTTGAATCCAAAGGAAACGAGTGCATGCAGCTTAATAACATTTGATACCGTTCAATTTTGTTCCTCAACGTAATTAACTTATTACATGAGCACATTAAATCCATTTGACTCAAAGAAACAAGTCGGCAGCATGTTATGTGTTTGTGCAGCTAATGAAGGGCACTTAAAACAATTTGACCACTGAAATGAAAAGTTTATTAAAAAAACACATTACTGGATGAATGAAAATAGATGAAAAATAAAACTTTAGTGTAGCTGAATTTGCTTTTGGGCTTTGGATTTGTTAGGTCGATTAGTTTTGTGGGAAGAACAATAATCAAATCATCGTATTTTTTTATTACCTATCACTCTGAATCAATTCCCAGAGATGTTTTAAAAAATGTGAGATGCACGTTTCCGAGCAGACGCACTTCTCCGGCCTCAGGTGGATGATTGAACCCGGCAGACAATAAGACAAAACATGAGGTTGTGAGATTACGGCCGATTGCTCAGCGTTTAATTGACGGACTGGGAACTGAAAGATAACTGACACACTGAGGGTTGATAAAGATCGGATTCTCCAGTCAACACTGAGACCACAGGATGGACTGAGAAGCTCTGAACATGGCTGGATGTGTGTAGCGGGAGGTGATACATGACATCCTGATGTGCAGACGGCTGGATGTTGGACGCCACATGAAAACATCGCTCTGCTATTATAAGGACAAGCTCAACTGCCTGACAGCTTAATGCATGTTTACATTGCTGGATGCTGTTTTTCCTCTGGTTGTTAGTTGTGTCTGTTTCAAGCTGCTCAACCATCCAATGCAATGTTCAAAAATACAAGAGAACTCCTGCTTTAATCAGAGAAATATGTTAGTGTCAAAAGTAAATCGGCCCAATGAGGCTAATGGTATTCACTGGGTTGCTGGTAATGAAATATGATTTGAATGAGATTCGCTGGATATGGGGCAGAGTCTGTGGCTTCACTGTCCTACTTGCAACTGATTTGCAGCTGATTTTAAGTCCCACTTTATCCCAAACAGCTAAAAGCCCTTCACGCTGCACAGAGAGTAGAACAGAGGAGATATCTGGAGATGAAGAGGTAACAGTGTGGTGCAGCTTCATGTTCCTCGCTTCAGTGCCTTTTCACCAGGCCCTGTTTGTGTGTTCAAAAACATTAATTTCAGCCCAGTGTTGGGCTCAGTCGATTAATTAAGTTACCAGTTTGTAGAAAAAGTTGTGTAGCAATGCAATGAGTGATTGTGCACTTTGGGAGGACAAGGGTGGAACGTTTCTTTACTAATACAATAAATTGAGTGTGTCCATGTGCACCTCATATAGGTACAAATCACCAGTAAATTAAAATCTTAAATATTTGGTTTTGTTTATAATTGAAGTTTTGTATCTGGACAGGTGGGCGTGCAGCTCTCTGTCTTTCCCATAACAGAAAAACATACACTGCCCTTTTCTATGTGTTGGCATCTCCGCCGGGTTTTATTGACGTTGTTGTACATCAGCGAGTGAGAAAATCAGAGGATTTATGGCCGTTAAAAAGAAAACCTGCAGTGCATATTTCTGACTTGTGTGTTGCCTACTCACACTCTCCTTGTTTGGCCTTGCAGAGACAAGCGTTATTTAAAGAGGTGTGGAAAAACCTCCACTGTGCATCAAGGGGATCCTGCAGATACACAGCCTATAGGTTAGAGAGAAGCTATAGGAAACAGAAACCAGCAAACTATCATTGTCCACTTGATAAATCTTGAGTGTTAATGTGAAATAAAATATACAAATCCTTCTCTTTTGTGCAAACTATAGTTGTAATTATATCATATTGCAGGATCCTGTGTTTCAAAGCCAGACGTTTGATGTGCAGAATCTCTCGTGACCCCACAGTTTACTCACTTCACTTGTTTTTTTACATGAATGTTTTGTTCTCTCGCCAACTGTAAATATACTTCTATCTGGAGCAGAGAAGAGCCGCCAGCCGTTCACAACACTGAACTCATCCACACGCGAGAGAAAAGGTCCCAGACAAGAGTGAGATCATCAGACGAGGAGACACTGTCTTCTGGAGAAGTCGACATTTTAACTCGTGGTTTGTTGTGGGGGGGGGCACAAGACACTGAGCTATACTTAGTAAAAGATGTATGAGAATGACTCAACAGACACGAGCCTGAGGGAGAGGAATGTAACAGTGGGAGGAAAATCATTAGCTTTGTTTGCATGTTCTCTCTCAATTACGTGTCTCCCAAGTCTGGCAGAGCAGCGAAAAAAGCAAAGATCCGCAGCTCGGAGGACAATTTATCAGACGCTTTGTGTATCAAGGGTGCATGTGGCTTCAAAACAGCATCCTTGGGCATCGCTGCCTGAATTACAGCTCTCTGCTCAGCCGCTGCCCAATCACAAAGCCACATTTCACGGTGAGGGGGGGGATGCGGGCACCTCCGCATTGTGACAAAACTATTGCTCATTCCACCCCTCAATATTTATCATAGTACAATTTCCCCCCTCCCCCCCCCCACCACCTCGCTCTGGAGGGCATGATTTACGACACGCTCGCCCTCGGCATCATCAGAACGACGACACGTTCATCACAGGGGCTTTTCACAGGCATCGGTTTTGTTTAATCCGTTTCGCAAGGAGAGGAGGAGGAAGAGGAGGAGGGGTGAGGAAGATGGTCGGCAGACAGGGAGGTAGAGATGGATGGAAACCAGGGGCACTAACTGGAGGGAGTGAAGCGGACTAACGGAGGGAGAGGAAGAAGCCGGCATCCACTTATCTATACATCAAAGAGGTGACACTGCCTTGCAAATTTGCTAAAGCTCATTTGTAATGTTTTCCGCTTGTCACCGGCCTTAATGCGCACGGCTCATGGGAGTCGCAGCCTGCCACATGATCAATGGGAAGAGAGGGAAGTTACATCTCACCATTAAATGCTTTTGACTTGCAATATGCAGAGCGCGGCCGCTGTGAGTGATGCTTTTTTGCACCCGGCTGGGGGGGAAGTTGTCAGACAGATTATAAATTGCGGTTTTGGTGCACAACCCGAAAGAGGCGCGCGCTCCCCCGCATGCAAAGACAAAGGCTCCGTCGAGCACTCGTTCAAAGTCACCCTCGGCCTCCAACGCCTTTTGAAGCATCCCTCCCTCCGCCAGTGGCGCCGCTGCTGGGACTCACGCCAGCTGTAATGGGAGCGGAATCAGAGCTTGTTATCTTTGTGCCTTGCTTCACGCTCCCTTAATGATTTTGTAGTGATTATGGAGTGTCTTCCGGGTCGAGGGGTCACTCCTTTTCAAAGCATCGCCTAATTGGCCAAGCCGGTCATTTATGGATTAGGAGTGGAGAAATCACTTTGTGCTTCCAGAGGCTGTGAAGTGTTTTGTTTTTCAACTTTTTCCTCTTCTTCCTATTCCTAACCCTTTGTCACTGTCTCCACTCGCACTTTCTCCCCCCTGTGCTCGCTTTGCGTCCTCCCAAGGGTGGACAAATCAAGTCAAACCCAGTTAACACGCCATTCATCATGATTATTATGCTCTTATTGAATCTTTGTGGGAATTCCCTTGAAGGACACCGCATACTGAGGCATTATTAAAAACAGCTCAATCCACAAGGTAATGAAAGTCTATCAGAGCGTAATCATCAATTATAGATGTGTCATAATCTATTTTTGGGTTCCACTGAACACCTTGAGTGTCTCCAGGTAGCCGGTGAGTTGTGTTTGACAGACGGCTGAATATGGCCGACTGCGGTGGAAAAGGAGAGCTCTTTAATTTGCCGTGTGTGTGGAAGGTTCAGTTTGAAATAACCTGATTATAGGAGGTGGGGCTGTCAAGGTAAGATCTCATTAAAGGTGCATTTAGACACGGAGGATTCCAACATGTGTCACGAACAGAAGCCTCCCACTCCTCCTCTGGTTTGTTTATAAGTAGCTCTGGAAAATAAAATAAAAAATAAAACATCATCACTTGGAATACCTGAGGACAGTCAGCCGGGGAGAGGAATGCAGTCAGACGTCGGGGGGGAGAAAATTGCAAACTGGCACTCTGCTTCGCCATTAGCGATGCATTAAGAGCACCTGTCAGCTCCTGGGTCTAATTCGCTCTTCCAAATTATTACCTGCTACTATAAAACAAGCCTCTTTCTGCTGATCTGCGAGCTTCAGCTCTGACTCACGCAGCTGGATTAGCAGTGGTAGGTGTCATATAATCATAACGCATTAAAATACTTTGGTGGATGTCAGATTTGTTCGTTGTTTGACACCAAACTTTTTCTACTCGGTGCAACCAGTCCAAACCATGAACTGTGTCTCGGTTTCGGGGGGCCACGTCCGGATGAATTAACCAATTACGTCTTTGCAGGCTCTTCAAAGCAGCATCCTTCTATTCATGGATCCCTCTCGGGCCAAACTATCCCAGGATGCATTGCGCTTCAGAGGTGATGGCGCCGGCAAACGTCGAAACATCTGATGCTTAAGTATCAGACTTCAACTCAACTAAACAGCCAACGGTACACGTGTTAAACCAAAGGGTATTGAAATGTTCTCATGGTCGTAAGTATAGGTCATAAATCCTGCCTCCTCCGTGTAAGTGGATGGGGCAAAACTAAAGAGTCAAAGTGCACATTGAATAAATGTTTCACAAAGATGGTTTCTGTCATTTTGTCTAAATCTTATCATGGTAATGCGCATACTGCATATTTGGAGCCAGTGTAATAGCTTCAAATCTGGAGAGTGGCAGAAGGTGGAGACGGAGTCTGTGGCCCAAACACCACAAAGCCCCAGAGGATATTTTAGCTCAATTTGGACTGATGTTTCCTCCTGTCACAAACATTTCATTAAATATACCCATTTAATTTCCTCAAGCCTGCGAAATCCTTTTACTCCGCAGTGTTTGCTTCCACCCTCGCCGAGCACCATAATGGCAATAATGACATATATGACCCTGCAAATAAATGGAGATCTGGCTGCTGTATATCAATTCTGCTACTTAGGAGGAAATAAGGGGGAATTTCAAAGCACCTGCTTCGTGCAGCGGCGGTTTTCTGAATGTTTGCAGTAGACCAGGCTCCCCCCGGAGCACACTGTGAAATACTTGGTTAAGCTGTTTATTGATCTTGGAGGAAAGGTATTCCCAGTCTTGTGCTCCTTCCTGTGCAGGCGAGCCTTTTAGAGGAAGACCTCTCTGCACAGACAGTCACTACTGATACACATCATCCATCCATCCACCCACACGGCCAACAGCAGATGTGAGCCGGAAAGCACCCACACATACATGCTTTCACAGGCAATGAAGGACGTGACTGCAGCCCACAGTTTCACACAGGTTTCACCGTTACAATACGAGACATGGGGATGTATCTCCGGCTGCTTCAAACACAGGACAACCGAGTTCATGTCCAGTGCGTTCAAGCAGTCCTGTGCAGTGACTCTTCAGCTTTAATCAGTGTCAGATCAGCCAGCCTATAGTAGAAAGAAATGTCAAAAAGAAAAATGCATGAATCCATACTGGGATGTATTTTTTAAAAGAACGAGGTCAATTCAGGTTTGGCGCTTGAACAAATATCCCGAGGGGGAAACGAGGCTCATGGCAGGGGAGGCGCCAAACTACTGATCAGTGGTCGTCATGCAGAGGGACAGTGAAACCATTGGGGAGCGAGAGGGCTCGACGCGCTGACTCTTGACACTGATTGGTCGGGCGTCTCTCGAGGGAGAGAGTGTTCTGGCCTTTTTCTACAGTTCTCAAAAGTCGTCCCTTGACTTTCAGCGAGCATGCTTTTATAGAAGTGAGGGGGGGGACATAGAAAATAAGGTGGGGTGGAGGGGTTTGAGGGGGGCAACACTCACCTATCAGAAGGTGGAGAAGCTTCTTTGTAGCCTGACAGGTGAAAGCCAGGGTAAAACGTCTCTTTATCACTGCCTGCGACTTGTGAAGCCCGGCTGCTTTGAACGCACTCTAATACTTGAAAGCGACCCGGAGGAGCATCAGTGTTTTTCATCAACATCTATCTTCACTCCACTCCTCTCGGTATTTTGGCAGCTTGACAGACCAAAGATTGTGCTTGGAGAAATTTTAGTGACCTAGAAGCGGGGGATTATGCCCTTGAGAAGATGGGACATCACGAGCCGAAGTTAGGGACCATCTCCAAAGTGTGAAACGACTGAGTGCTTTCCAGAGTTTCATCAAAAGCATTTTTTTAAGTCACTTGAAAATCTAATTTGTTTTCATCCTGACTTTTTTTAATTTCACGTCCTTTTCAGAATGTTATGTTCATTAATTTGAGTACGTAGTTTAAATGAAAAACAATATTTGCTGTCCCAGACTTTTAGAAACTGACTTTATTTTTACAACCTGTGGAGTCGCCCTCTGCTGGTCATTAGAGAGACTACAGATTTCAGGCACTTCCATGTTGGCTTCACTTTCCAGACCTGAATTCTACGTCCATTTTTACACACAGTCTATGAATGTAACACGTGTAGCCCACTTGACGCAGACAGCAGCTTTGCCTACTTCACTCCATAGACCTTCACAACTTTACTAACTTTGTTAACTGTGAACTACTTGAGTTATAATATAATAACAAATACAGACAAGTTTTCTGCTGAGCTTGATGAATGTTCAAACTAAACTTGTTTGGGCAGTAACACAACCTATACACACACGCACACACACACACACACACACACACACACACACACACACACACACACACACACACACACACACACACACACACACACACACACACACACAGTATCGCTCACACAGTCGCCACACCCCGTGCTGCAGTCCGGACAAATTGCACTGTTTATGCAGCTCCCAGGAGTAGAAACAGTATTTCAGGCTGTTCCAGACATTGGCTGAATAATTGTTGGGCTATTACTCCGTGCTACAGAGGCTACTGTTGTCTTATCTCAGCATGTAACCATTAATTAATTGATGATAATCAGTAAAGAGAATTAGAGTAGCCTTCCTTGTGACTTAATTAATTACCTAGGGCACATGGGGAAACACCCAAGTAACACTCAGAGCTTCACAGAGATAAATGTTTGTCCTCGGCTGGAGAGCTGCTGTCAGAGCCGTGGCAGGGTTGAAATTCTCTGGTCGGATGGGGACGGAGAGGAAGTTGAGAAATGGAGGATGGGAAATAAGAAGTAATGAGCCATACAGTGAATATGTGAACATGTAAGAGCCGTGGTAATTGTTCTAATTATGGAGTGCAGATGGGACACATTGGATTTAGGAGAAAACAGCTCTTTCTTTGCACAAAGAGCAAAATATCAGCTGTTAATTCACCGTTCATCCACATGTTTAAGAGGATTTTAATTATTCATTGTACAGATCAATGATCTCGTGTGGAGAAAATGCAGATTTTGATTCATTTCCTGGTCAGATATTAAAAATTGAATTTCGAAATGGACAATATAAAGGTTTTAAAACACACACCAATTAATAATGTGCAGTAAAATAAAATGGTGGTTGACGACTCTCCACATTACACGTTTCAGATACATCCATCAATTAGTGTTCGTCCCACAGACTAGTTCCCTAAAAGTGAAGCCAAACTATCTTGGTTGCCCCCCTGGTGGCTGGCTGCAGTATAGCTGTTAAACCCCACCTCCTTCATGTAAACAAATGGTAAATGGACCAAACTAAAAGGTCAAATTATGTCAAAAGCACAATATGGCAGAATTCTTAATACTTGATGGTTTAAGTGCAGATGCATCGTCCATCTCTAAATACAGTGTAGTCTATGTTTTCTCCTTTCAGGCGCAGGGTGGGTTTTTATTTTGATGTTTTCAGATGTTTTTATCTCTTAAAAAACTGATCAATCATTTAATCTGGATAATTGCAGTCGCACTAATGATGACACCCTTAACGTATGCAGAAATCTTTGGAGCCCAATTTCCCTGTGTGTCATTTGTAAGCTCGACATCCCGGACAAAAAACGATGCAAGATTGAACCAAAACACGTCTTTTTAATTACAGTTTTTATTGACTGCCTTGCTGTCTGTCTCTCCCGTCCTCACCCCTCTCCCTGCTCCTCCTCATCACCAGCACCCCCTGTCTCCCCTGTCTGCCTCGGCTCTGTGGCGTTCCTTTGCCTTCTATTAGTGTCATCACGCTCTATTGAGCTGCACTTGTCATACTGATACCAAACTAATCAAGACTAATGAATTCATTTAACTGATGATAATAATGTTATTAAAATGCAAATTGTTAATTTCTTTTAATTGTGCGACATCACATGCAATCAATCACAACAACTTCTGTGGTCACCGCAAATCTTTCTGCTTCTTCGTTCACTTTGCCCCCAGATTGTTCCCGAAGGAGATTTCCATTTTCCCGTCTTTCTTGTGAAGAGTAGACCCGTGTTGGTTAGTTCTGTCATGGTCTGGTTCGAGATGTGATTGTGTGTCATATCATTTATTTCTAATCTTCTTGTTTGTCTCCGCTCGGGTGGGTGTGAATGGGCGGGTGGCTGTAGAGTTGTAATTGGAAAGTGCATGATTGATTTGCTTAGGTGGAGCAAACATGAAGGATAGCATTTTTATCAGCGTTCTCCAAACTATAACGTTATATGTAGAAAACGTGAACAGTTCCACACGGACGTCTCAGAGCTGCGTGTAAAAACCAGGTCATGGGAATAATCACTGAGGCTTATTGTCCTGGACCTTATCCGTCAAGTTAATCTGTGTTTGTGAGTTCTACACATCCACGTGTTGCTCAGCTGCTCTAAAGGAAAAACAGGACTTCAGTCGTTGAGTCCGAGAAGCAAAGGAGAGTTTTGTTGATGCCTCTTTGGAGGAGGAGATTATTCAGGAGGCGACTTGTGGTTCAGATCAGTTATCGTCCAACTCCTGCCTTCATTTTGATCTCAGCGACACAAAGATTTATGACGATATCTTTCCCAGTTATGATCCCAGACCAAGATGGACGACACATCTCAACAACTTCCTCCCCCTGCAGCTGTATAGTACTGGTAGGCTACTCAAACTTAACTAGTATATTAGTTTAGTATCAGTACTACTACTTTCTATTTACTGACTTATAGCCTCTAGCTAATATAAGTTAGCAATATCCTTTCTATAAACTAACTTATATAGCTAATAGTTAGCTGCTAGCTAGATTTTAACATATCCTTGATGTTCTGACAGAATCAATACTCGTACTTTCTATATAATCAACTTGCTAACACAAGTTTAATAATATACTCTGTTAACTTACAAATAGATAGTTATAGTTAGCTGCTAGCTACAGCTAATACAAATTGGCAATATGTTATCTATTAAGTAACTTATATAGCTAATAGCTTAGCTAAAGAAAATAATTGTAGGTAAACTGACTGCAAATAACAATTTTCCTAAAGAAAACATAGTAGAGTACAATCCAATACGAAAAGAAACTGAAATACTGCAGAACTATAAACTGCTGAGAGCAGGATGTAGAAAATTACAGCTTTAAGCCGCAAGTGGAAACGTATCAAGGACTTCGTACATATTGACGATATGCGTCATATATTGAGGAAATGTTTGCAAAGCAACTTTACAACACATCTTCATCACATTCAGCATTTTACGTTTATACACGTGCCCTCAGGTACGTGAGCCTCGAACCCTCAGAACGCAACCGCATCTGAAAACGATTTTCTTTCTCTGACTGTTAAAACTACCATTTCCTCTGGCGAGTGTGTGTGTGTGTGTGTGTGTGTGTGTGTGTGTGTGTGTTTTTTAATGCACAGTACGTCAGTGCCCGTAAAAAGAAAAATAGCCCCAACCAAAAATCAATCAACAAAAACATGGTGGTGTGCATTTAATCCCAGGAGTTTATGACCTTCACAGCCTGGAATATCAATTTATCTCAAAATTATTTTTAGTGCTCCATCTTCCAGTGTTTTGTTGCTCAACAGTGTCACTCCCAGAAATTCCTTGGATTTCAACCACAGACAGACGTTGATTCTGTAAGAGCCAAATTAATCTCAAATCATAGATATGAATAAAATTCACAGTATATCCACTCAAAGGTGAATAGTTTCTTTTATACCACAAATAGCAGGAAGACACAGGCTTTTTTTTTAAACACGTGTATACTCGCTAAAACAGGCGATAGACGTGTAAGTGTAATGTCCACCGTAAGGAAGAAGAGTGGAGTAAGCATCTAGACGGGCAAAATAAAGATGAGAGAAAATGTTGCGTGTTCGCCCGAATGTTAGTTTCCATCCGAGGAAATATAAAACTTGTATCTACCAGAAATATACGTTTAAAGTGAGAAAAATATTGATGAAGAATCCGACTGTGCCGTCTGAAGTGTTTTGCTTTGGAACGACCCGACTTCAAGCATCGATTCTGTGATTTGCAAGCCTTTTTAATAGTTCTCCTCCCTTCGAGGTTTAAACAGCTGCTGCGTCACGTGTGCTTGAATCACTGTATTTTGATGTGAGGCAGGTCCGGCCCGGTCGCAGCTGACTTCTCACATCTCAATTTTGTTTTCCCCCAATCGGTCTGGAGCCGAGATCCCCGACAACAACAACCAATCAATCGCAGCTTTATTTAAGTGCCAGAGCCAGAACAACAGCTACATCTGAGAAATACTGACAGAAAAACCGCCTCTGAACCTGTGGATCAGATCGATGCAGGTAAACAGGATAATGGGTGAAATCACAACTCTCAAATCAGCACAGACCCTCGACTGGTTCAGGCAAAACAAAATAAACTCTCCTACACCAGAGAGAATGAGATTTAACTTCTGTATTTAAACTTTGAATAATGCTCATCCACTCATTACTCATAAACTGCTTAAGTGCAGATGACTTGTGTGCTAATAGCAAACTGTACTTAATAAATCTGATGTAGCTGTTTAAAGGAGGGAATTAAACAGTAAGGAAACAATTCGGTTCGACAATTGGCCTTTGATGAGCCACAAACTTTGGGTTTCCACGTTACATTTACTGCATATTAAAAAGTAACTGTTGTGGCAAAGTTCCCAGACAATTAAAATGTTCATATCTAATCTGAGATATTTGTAATACTTTAAAAGACAAATAGGACGGCAGTATAGTCTGAGATAAGATCAGGACTGCTCTCCCTTCACTTTGTGTCTTTAACCCGGAGATGATCCGCCGTCCATGTCGTGATTCCTCCCGTGGTCGTGTCATAGTGAAAGGTTAGTGTTCGCCCTTTGACTCATGGAACCATGGATCAAATGAATTGTGCAGCGGCTTCAGAAAGGCTGTGGCCCTCGATCTGCAGCCGGGTGGGGGAAGCTTGTGTTTACGTGTGTGTGTGTGTATGTTATTCCAATAATGTGACTAAACGTGTTAATTCCTGTTAGTTTAGCTTAATCATATATTTTATTAAATTATATACATTGAGTTTTTCAAGTTATTTTCCTGCTACAGATGTTTTCTAATAACTAATAAAACAAAATGTAAACCAAAGTTCGAAACTGGCTCTCGGACGTTTTTCAAACCCAAGCTTAGATTTAAAATCGAGTACAAACCAATCCAGGTATTATACGATTAAAAAAATAGGTGTTGCAATTATTGTTATACACACTTTTAGAATTGAACTGTCACCACTTGTATTTCAGAGACCGTGGAAGCGTGCGTGAGTTCAACGAGTGCACATGTATCATTCTGTTCTGACGCACTCGAGTTAGATTGGCAGACTCTATTCATCTGTCCATCAATCAATATGTCAAGCGCCATAATGATCAAAGTCTGAAGTAGGAGGAGGAGAAAAAAGGACAATCGCTAATTTCCAGAAGCTCCCAATTAGTGTCTCACTGCTCGTCAATCAAAAACGATTATCAATCAATGAACCGCAATTATGACTCAACCTGATTAAACCGTCGTACTTTCAGACAACTGAGTCCGTCTCTGCACAGGACAAACACTGAAGGATGTGACAGCTCGTTTTTTTTTTTTTAAAGGATTTGAAGCTGTATCACGGGGAAGGTGGAGGGTCAGCTGTCAGACATTTTGATGGTCGGCTGGCTGGTTATGGACATACTGACAATTACAGCCCATAGAGAAATCCATCAGATAGAAAACGCTCTGCGGTTGAAAGTGGACAACTGACACGGCCTGTTAATAGGGGGACATGGCTTTGTTTGAAAGGGTCACAGGTTGCTATCGGCAACGCTGCATCACCAGCGGTCCTGTATCCTGAGACATCCTCCGCTCCAGCACTTCTTACCTAAAGAATGAGTCTGCCTTGATTACACTATCAACACTTTGGCTCCTATTTAGATTTCCTCTCCTGCTGCAGTGGCTGCACCTATTTACAATCACTGCTTTACAGAAGATGATTAATCCGAACATTACCCGGAGCTGTACTCGCACGCTGATTGCTTTACCTTACATTAGACCCCCACCGAAACCAGGCAGCTCACATGCAGCGTCACTCCATCAAGACGGATGTTTCCTCCAGACTCTGTATTGACACCTCGCGCTCACCGAGTGGGCGGCAATGATTTCACTTGATAATAAGTCGTCTGACTGCATGACTCCATTTTCTCACCCCCGGAGGCGAATATTCCACGCTAGAGCTGCTGGGAGATGATAAGACCATAGAGAGATAGTAGCTTTTGCTACGGACGTGTTATAGCACCAGAGAGGGCATTCGTTACTATGATTGTGGGTTTGACAGCAATGCTGTGAGGGGACAGGGACAGTCAGGCATTGTCCTATTATCACAGATTGTGATGTATGCATGCTTCAGCTCAGTGATGTCATATGTCCAACCGCACATACGCAAAGTTCAAATGCTTTTATTCGGGCAAAGGAGGCCGAACTTATGAAAATAATAAGAATCTCTGGCAGCAGTGTGTGACTCGTTGTTTTCCTTCCTTCACAATGTTTTTAACTGATGTCCACAATGTTCAAATTTAGAACCAGACAGACTTTGTTGTCAAGTCGGTCCTTGGTGGCAGAACTGCTGCAGCTGCTTTATTAGAATCCCAATGGTGCCTTCGTCCTATTTCTTCCTTGTGTATAACCTTGAGAATTCGATGCACCGGAAATTATATTGTACACAAACACGACACAAAGCAATGAAGCAGCAGAAAAGAGTTTTTACGATCCCCATACAGCTATAAGTGATTAAGCAAAATAACTTTTGGCTGCACTTTTACTGAGGGTGTAAGAAGTTTTTGCAAGTATCCCTCAGTTTGGCTAAGATTTTACTCATCAATCATGATAAAGTAAAATTAACATTGTATAACATTTGAGCCGTAAACACAAAGTACTGCTGAGGCTGATGGAAATTTTGTTGTTGTCGTAAACTAAAATATAGAAGACATTTTTAAACTGAGGGTGGTGCTAGATGAAAAGTGAAGGGATTATAAAAGATTTAACATTTCATCCTGCGGAGGTTTGCATGATTGTCGACACCAGATTTAATGGAAATCCATCCATTAAATGTGGAAAGATGTTTACCTGTTGGTGGCACTCGAAGTAGAATCAGGGGATCACCAAAGCCGTCAGTGGAACAATGAATGAGCTTTTAAAAATTGGTGTCAATTAATCAAGGAGGATTACCAAGTTCATCAGTATTCCTCCTCTGTGTAGCATCAACATCTGTTCCTAATGGTATACGTCAATCCAGGTAATAGCCTGAGCCTCTTTCCCTCGACTTAACAAAGTGTTATATATAAGTCTAAGATGTTAAATAATGCCAAAGTCGTTACAAGTGAAATTATACTGCAAGATGTGATGTTTCATGTGTGAGTACATTTCACAACCTGTACAAATAACAACATAAATGTATTTCTCCTTTTAAAGGAACATCCTGAACGATTTCATGACTTCGCTACCTACATTTCAATGTATGTACGTACGTCCAGATGTGATCACAAATAATACAATACACTGCTGCTGCTGCTGCTGTTCAAGATTTGTCATAAAACAAGATAATCGCACCAATAATCAACACAGAATCCGAATCCTGTTTGTGTTACTCCGAGGTGTTGATATGAAAATGAATGCCTGATTGATTAAATCATCACGCAGCCTCTACAAACCACCAGCAGTGTGATTAATGGATGGACGGGGGTAGAGGTAAAACCTGTTTTGCGGTTTGCGGTATAATTAGAAGCTCGCATATTTCTGTCCGTCATTCAAAAATGAGAGTCTGGGAGCAGGATAATGGGAATAATCCTGCTGCCCATTTTCAAATTAAATCTCGGTGTTCATGGTGAGTGGAGTGTGTGTGTGTGTGTGTGTGTGTGTGTGTGTGTGTGTGTGTGTGTGTGTGTGTGTGTGTGTGTGTGTGTGTGTGTGTGTGTGCGCTCGCCTCTCGGAAGCAAATCCACCGTTTGAATAACTTCCCTCTGGGCTCGATGGAGGTGATACAGATATTAGATTTCCATCACTTCAAACTCTGAAGTTTCTGCCACTGGGTGACTGAATAATTGAAGACCATAAAAACGCAATATATCTGCTTGAGAAAAATGTTGCTTCCTCAAATTTATCAGTCAATATTTCAAAAGTAGGGATGAGTCCGTTCCCGGCAGCAGAACTGTTCTGTAAGCAGAGGCCGTAGAAATGACTCACTTCCACACCGGCAATTATTTCCTCAAAGTATGTGTCCATTTTCTTCTGAGACATGTTATGATAAACTTTTAAATTGTATATCATTACGATTTCATACTTTTAAATTGTCAGATGTCTTACCCTGCAATTTGTCAAACGTTTACCATTATTCAGATGATATAATGTACTGTTAAAATAATGTTGTTTATTTTCCATTTCCATGTTAATTGATCGCTTATTAAACATGTGAAATATCTGTGAGTTTTCCATCACATCACATGACCTTCATCGGCAGATGGGCTCGACGAGTTGTCATTGAGTCGTTGACGCCTCTGCGACCGATTCCTTTCTCAAGAATGAACTTTAAAGTTAAACTTCGGAGGCAGTTTGAAAACATCAAAACTCCTCAAATCCATGACAAGCGTGAAATGTGCAGCAGAACAGCTGAGCAGCTTCTGAAAGGACGTCATGGTGAGATTGTTTTCTCATCTGAAATTATGAATAAACCTTTTTTTAAACTTCAGACGGGAGATTTCACGCGAGATGTAAACACACACAAATTAGACCCATGGGGTTTCTGGGAATTTAGCAGGTAAGAACATTAAACAAGCCTCCTTCAGGGACTATATCTGATGTGTTTATGTATATTATGTTATAGAACCATCCTTAACTGGGTCCTTGCAACCAAGTGACTTTTAAAGTAAATTGTAATAGTAAGAAACTCAGTGTCATTGAGATTCACTTTTTCTATTTCTCACAGGTCAGACAGTAAATTTGAGAGGATACATGTTTTTAATTTACAAAGCTCAACCGAATCTCCAGGGATTACTCAGGAAGCGTCTCCCTGTACAAGCCACGGCACAGTGGCTCTTATTAGACCTGCTGACCCTCCCTCGGTTGTTTTCTCTATGCTGCTGTCTGCTGAAGAGTAATTAGCGGAGCTGCTCATTAATTACACATGTGAGTCCGTGGGCCCCACATCATAGCGCTGCCTGGGCAGCTGACTGTATCTGTCAAGTGAATCCAATTTTACCCACTCGCACGACGTTCATGATTTGTTCAATCAAGACGTCACAGACAATTTGTCTGGCGCGCCTCATCCCTCGGCCACCTCCGAGCTCTTCACAGAAAAGAAAATTAAAGTATCCGTCAGCCATCCCTAAGGGTCCTGCCTTTGGGAGATGTAGCATCCTCCCCTTCTGTTGACAGACCTGGTGCCTGCCTCACTTGTCACTGTAATTAGTTTTGTTTCGCTGCCATTGTGCTCAGCAGCCCTGCTTTATTGCTGCCTAGCTGTGTGCAGCCGGGACTCCTTCCACAGTGTTGTATTAAAGTAGGCTGGCTTTACATGGCCCGACATCAAAAAGAAGAAAGCACGTTTTCTCCTCGAGCATCGATTCCTCCCACGTTCAACGGCTCGTAATAAGCAAACATAGTTCTTGTGTCCAGCACTGCACAAAACAACAACTACAGGCCAGTGGTCCGTTGATAAATCATGTATGGCTTGAATCAATCAGCCGGGTAATGCTGCATGTGGACAAATGTGCAAATGAAAGGGGTCATGAGGGAGCTGGGCCCGTCGTGGATGGGTGAGCAAATCTCAGAGACTGATCAACAGCAGCAGTGTGAGTTTACCAGCCCTCACATGCTCTCTGGGTGTAATTACACTATCTGGTGTGCACAGGACTTTAGGGGCATTGAGAAAACCACTAGTGAAAATCCACAGACAGGTTTGTCAAAAGTATTTCAATATATTATCTGCCTATAGTGACATATTATATTCAAGCTGATTAACTCACCTATTAGATCTCACATGGAAAGAATATCGCCACAATTGTTTACCTACCATTCTTGACAAATTCAAGTTGAGTTGATTTGAAACTGTCGGTCCACACTAATATGTAATACAAGGTGAAAATTCACTTTGAAAGTAAGGACTTACTCTGCATCTGTCAGCTGTGGAGTACCACAAGGCATTATTCTAGGTCCTATTGTATTCTAATTATTATTCTCATTCTATATCTGTGGCCTCTGAATAAGCTGTCCAACTTTGTAAAATAAAATGTTTCCAGGTTAATGCTGCATGATCAAAACCATTACATCCTTATCTGCTGGTGTAACATGTTAAAATCATAGGCATTAAAATGCTGGAACCTGGATGCAGGGATCAGCTCCCATTCAAACACTAAAGGATTATCAAGGTTAGGCTCTGATGCTGAGTGATAACACCTGACTCCCAGTGGTAGTTCCACTTTATAGGAGAGGTGTTGAATGGGGGGGGTCAGGGCTGTTAAGGCAAGAATTTCTCCAGGGACCAGGGGGCATCATCATGTTGGAATGGGAAAGGACCAAACACAAACTGCTGCCAGATAATTGGAAGAACACTATCGTCTGAAATATCAGGTGCCAAGCCGGGACCAAAAGCTTTGAGTGTGCAGTTAATACTGAGTATTAGTCCCAGCTTGGTAGAACAGGAAACTGCTGATGGATTATGCAGGTGCAGCTTTTTTATTCTATAATATATATTTGCCAATCATCCCTGCTAGTTATAAAGTTAAGTGCACATTAGAAATCGGCTCCATTCCGCCTCCCCCGACTAATGCTTACATTTTCATAGTTCAAGTGTTCATTGAGTTATTTTTCATTTTTTCTAACCCAACTTAATTTTGCACATTTAACCTAGAAACAAAAGCTCCGTGGCATCTGGTGCTTGTGAGCCACTCGAGTCCAGATCTTTGAGTTTGCTCTGGCTGCAGTCCACTGCCCTCACACACAGGTACCACATCCTCAGACTACAATAACAACCGTAATGAACTGATTGGTAAGTGGCAGCTGCTCTCTGACCAACCCCCCCTCTGGCCTAAACGGATTCACAGCAGCCCATAATGGCTTCAACTCCCAAGGCCCCGGCGTTACCAATACCACACACATGTTGCAGGTTCATTTATAACCGAGGACAGCCTTTTAGTAATCAGATAGTGGTTCGATAAACGCTGAACTGCTGACTCCCCCGAGGAAGGCTTCTGAAGGGCGATTTACCACCTCGGTGCTGATGTGATGTCTATCCTCTGTTGGCTCTGCGTGTCTGCGTATATGAGGTGATGGGGTTCTCTTGCTTTCTGTGTGTATAAACATATGTGTGTGGTGTGTGTGTGTGTGTGTGTGTGTGACAGCAGAACAGGCGCAGCATCACCTTTGGTTTCTCGGGAGCAGACGAGCTACTGATCACGCAGCCTCCTCCTCTGTCCTGTGACAACACAATTTACGCCTTTTGAAAAGACGGTGTATAAAAGCATCAATGACATTTTGATATGAATAAACGTTTCCCGCTCTGCCAGGGGATATAACACAATAGCGATTAAACCTCTGCTCATTCCATGAAAGATTTTTCGTTTGCTGGGTCTGGTCGGCCTTTTGTATGAGCCAGGAGATTGTGTAGTTTCCTCGTGCAGCAACAGCAGCGTATCTGTAGAAAGATATGGAAGTAAATAGGTTATTATAAGCAGGAGTGCGTGATCACAACAGCAACACAAGCTCCGATTAAAACACGTCACAGAAGCAGCATTGCAAGTCTGTAGGTATCGCTTTTTCAAATATAGCATGACTTGTTTTGGAAGCGAAAACCTCCCCAAGTACACAATTTATTCATAAACATGAACTCATTATGCGAACCTCATATAACCACATTATTTCAGCAATGCTCGAGTGAAAAAGAATAATTTCAACTCGGTGTGCAACACTCTACTTGTGTTTAAAAAGGTGCTGCTCACCTCTTTTTGATACCCTGCTTCCTCGCCGCAGCCGCGTATGAATAAATATGTGCATGTTTTCAGTTTCTGCAAGCTTTAGCTCTTTTAAACAATGAGCGGGGCCGATGCAGGCGAGGAGACGAGGCTGCTGCGCGTTGTTCTCTCCTCCTCCTGTTGCGTTCTCTGAACATTGTGGACACATGATGACAGCAGCACCACACAATGCAGAAAATAGAAAAAAAGTCGTGCTATATAGCCACAACCTTTACATGCACACGGCATGTGCTCAACAATACAAAGCACACATTGGACACACGTGTCTCCTGCATTGGTTCCTGACACAATGAGGCACAATCTGCAATCTGTTAGAAATGCTGAAGTCAATTATGTGATGGTGGTGGTTTGTACGTCAGTGTTTTCTACAGTAAATAGAAACGTTACTGAGGCTGTCAGCAGCTTTGTCTCAGGGTGAAAAGCAAAACCAAGAATTGTGAGCAGGTCCGAGGTCATTTGGTTTCTTTTGAACCGTGATTGATCTGATTTAAAGAGTCATGCTAGCGTTACATGTTTCATATTGACTGTGGTGAACAATCTCAAATTGTAGGTAATTTTAATGATGTAACTGATCAAACTGCATTTGAAAGGCATCTTTAAAAATATATATTATGTTAGTATGGACTGTGTTGCACTGTTCCAGGTATGTGATTGGAGTCTTGGCTTTGTTGGGGGTCCCTCGTCCACCAAACACTCTCTGTTGCCACTGAGGTAATCTGCTCCATGACAATGGCTTCAAAACAACTTCTGTTTGCTTGACCCCTTTATCACAACTGAGTGAGAGAGTGGGTTCACACACCTGCCGCCTCTGGGGAGGAGTCCGTGCTACTGCTGCGGCAACACCTGACCCCCACGCTCATAGTACAATCCAGCAGAAACAAGCTGCCACCATGTAGGATTCAACTCCAGGCTACAGCAGCAGTAGGATTTCTGTTATTCCCTCCATGCTGATGGTTGGTTCCTTCTGAGTGATGGGCTGTGGGAACAGCAAGGTGCCACTTGAGGCGTCCAAGAAGGGCTACGTCGGTGTGGTGCAGTCGCTCGTGGCCTTCAGCAAAGCGCACAATGACAGCGATGAGCCAAAGAAATGTTTGGAGAAACGAAGAGGGCCCTGGTTTTCCACCGGGGTCAAGAATCATGAGCCGCCGTCAAGCAGCCAGCAGCTGATACTCAGGGATGGACGACAACAGGACAAAGCTGCCAAGTATAAGGACAAGTTTGATCCACGCGTCACAGCAAGGTCATTTTTAAATATAAACTTATATATACTGTTAAAACATGATTTAAAAGTAAAATAGTTTTGAATAAAAATCTTCTATTTCTTCATGTTTATGTAGGATTTTCTGAAATAGAGCAAAAGAAATAGAGCAGTTTAAAGTATTAAACTGCTTATTTGTGCAGTTAAACTGATCATTTTATTTTTTGCCAACAGCAGTTATGTTAAAATATCAAATAAGATTTCTACTTAAAAACAAAATCCATGTTTTATTCAAACTTGGTATTGGAGGAGTGACCTGATTTTGTATTTTCAATTTCAAGTACTTTTTTTTAAAAAAAGAAGGGGGACGAAGAAAGAAACAAGAGAAGTAAACAAGTGATATTATCTCCACGCGGTGAGCAGCCACTTTTAAAAATCCATTCCAAACTAGATAATTTGCAACACAATGCAAGGTGAAACGTCTTAAGAGCCTTGCAATTATTCATGGGAGCCTTTTCGCTGTCAGCAGCTTTCTCATTCTCCACCACCAACCTTTGTGCAATACAATTTATTAGCAGTAATAGCAGACATTGATTTTAGAAGCCTGGGTCTTGTCCTGCCTTCAGACTACCGCCTCACTGTACTCGGTTGAAAGCTAGAAAACAACGAGAAGCAGGGAAACTGATGTCGTTTAAGAGAAGTGCACGTCTCCCTCCACATCTGATTAGTCACGGCTTATTTAAAATATGGCCGTGTTCTCTGGTGATCTGAATCCTTGTGTGTATACGTGAGTTTTCCTGCTGTAGTAGCCGTCACTGCATGCAGATCCCTTTCCATACATCACCGCTGCAGCTGCGTTTCAACCTTGTATCATGAGATAGTTACGCTGTAATGAGTCATCTTCCCCCCCTTCTGCCCCGTCAGATACGACATCAAAGCTCTGATCGGTCGTGGAAGCTTCAGCCGCGTCGTGCGAGTGGAGCACAGGGCGACTCGCCAGCCGTTTGCCATAAAAATGATGGAGGTGGAGGCCCCGGAGGGTCGCGAGGTGTGCGCCTCGGAGCTGGCGGTGCTGCAGCGGGTGAGCCACGCTAATGTGATCCAGCTGATCGAGGTGTTTCAGTTTCCGCAGCGGGTCTACATGGTGCTGGAGCTGGCGACCGGCGGGGAGCTGTTGGACCGCGTCGTCAGCAGGGGCCACTTCACCGAGCGGGACGCCACCCAGGCCCTGCGGATGGCGCTGGCCGGGGTGGGATACCTCCACAATCTGGGCATCACCCACAGAGACCTGAAGCCTGAGAATCTTCTGTACTACCACCCCGGAGCCGAGTCCCGGCTGCTGGTCACTGACTTTGGACTGGCTACTTTTGGCGGCACAGGGCCAGAGCGTTCTGACCACAACACAAGCGACGAGGGAGATCGGACCAGCGTCGGGCGCTCATGGTCCCTGAGGACCACTTGTGGGACACCGGAGTACTTGGCCCCTGAGGTGTTGTTGAGGAGACCCTATTCGTGTGCAGTGGACATGTGGGCCCTGGGGGTGATCGCCTACATCGTGCTGAGTGGATCGATGCCGTTTGAGGACGACAGCCGCACACGACTCTATAGATCCATACTGAGGGGAAAGTACAGCTTCCACGGAGATGTAAGTTTACTTTGATTTAAATGCTATATGGTAGCAAACAGAAGCAGAAATAATGTTATTATCTGCACCCAAAATCAAAGGACTCTATATATGTCCCAAGTCACAGTGATGTATGGACATGAAACACATTCAACTCAATGGTTCGATAAACACAAAAGTTTGGGGCGAGCTTTATATAGTTACAATAGAAAGTGACACAAATACCCTAAGCAGCTTTTGATTTCATTGTGTGATTTATCTGACCTGGGATCTGCATTTGGTCCAAAAGTTATTCAGCCTTTCACTGTTGTGTTGGAGCTTCATCCCAGCCTTTATGGTCCAGTATCATTATGGGGCTCTTCCACACAAAGAGCTTCATACAGAGCATCTATGTGCAGCACTTTCTCTATATCATACATCACTCAGACACTGCCAGCACAGCCTTCGGGCACCTGGGATCAAACCTCCAACTCTCTGGCTAGTGGACAATCCGCTCTACTCCCTGAGCCACAGCTGCCCCTATAGAAGCATTAGGGTTTGGTGGAGAAAATAAGCAGCCAGCTCAATAACTGAACCACAGCTCATGCAGCCCGACAGAAGCTGTTTTTCGGAGATATTCCCTCACTGACAGCCAGAAGTTGTCGTTCTCCTAATGCTCGCGGACGCCTTTGCATTATGTTGACTTGACTTGTGCTTCTATAGTGAAGCAAGAAGTTGTATTTCACCACTGCTCGGCTGAAAGAGAATAAGGAGATTGACAGTCCTATGACAGTCTTCCGCAGCACTCAGCTGTCTCGCAAGTGCAAACGGTAAACTTATTTTTTGGTTTTGTTTTGTGGATGCTAACCAGGAGCTGAGGAGAAGACACAAGAGTTTAGCCTGGAAAGTCAGCCGCACTGTTATTATTTGACCACGTGACGGTTGATTCATCATTCTGACATGCGGCCTTTTACCCACAATGCAGTCTGATCGTGTTGAATCACACGCTGCACACGAGCGATTCACACTTTAATTATTACCGTATTACACCTCACAGAAATAGCTGTTCTATCCCTGCCTGGTATAAATAGATCAAATTCAACAAGGTGTGAGAGCGTTGGCATCTCGGCTTGGAAAAGGCTTTGACTCAGGGGTAAAGGGACCCTGCCCGTCTTTTTTTACCCCTTTTCCTCCGTCACATGACTAACGTGGGTATTTTTAACTGCCTCAGTGTTGACTTTGGGTTTGTTCTCTCACGCTGATTACACTTACTGGATTATTCTCTGGGCTTTCGGCCTGCACTGCGATTCTCAGGGATGCAGTTTGACATTTTAGTCTGGCATACAAGAGGCTCCCCTTACATAGACCCTGGACTATTATCCCTGTGTTTACCGCTGCACTGACCACCATCTGAACAATGGTGCAAAAATCCTTCTGGAGTTTATGCGCCGGCTTGTTTCACGTTCTTCACGGTGGCTTTTTCCACACAGCCACACTGGTGGAGAGAAATCCTGGGGAACAAATACAATTACGCTCACGTATAGAATCTCATGCGCCGCAGTGCGATGCGGTAAAGACATCGACGTGTAAGTTCGTACTGTATGATGACAATATGAAGACATCATACATGGCTGAGTAGAGGTCCAGGGCTTGATGGATCAGCCATCAATCACATTTCTGCGTTGACAAGACACTTATTCTCTGTCATTCGCAAGCTACTCTGCTCTCAAGGAGACTGACAGCAGCAGACACACACACACACACACACACACAGACACACACACTGAGATAATAATGTTGTAATGTCTGACAAAGGTTCACAAGTATCCATAAAGTACCACAAGTGTTCTCATGTCATTCTGAAGGGTGCTTCTCTTTGGGACGAGACCAGTTACGGCAGCCTGAGCAATTCCCCTCACATATTAAACTGGACTTGAAGAGTTTCATGTGAAATGAGCTGTCCAGCAATGGAACGAGCTGACAGAGAGATGTGCAAAATGCCCACAGTGTCTTTCACAGAATTAATTGTGAAGATAACACTGACGGGATCATTGGTGCTTCAAAGAATCCGCAGCATAACGTACTTTCAGCATCGTAAACATTTTAAACTAATATTGAGATTGACAGTAGAAGAGTATTTAATCGCTAATGATAATGATTTATATTTCTGTTTCATTTTCATGTTTCATTTTGACATTGTTTGTGTTGCTGAGGCCAATCCGTAAACTGTATTATTAAAAATGGACGTAGACTCCAGTGGAAGTGCCTGAAACCTCGATTTCAATGTCAATTAACCAGCAGAGGGCGACGTCATAGAACCAAGATGGCGCTGGAGAAAATGACTTCAGCCTGTCCTCGTATATATTAGTTGAGAGGTTGGATTGAAGGGTTTCTATTACCAGACTAAAGCAAACGGCCCTTTTCTACGAGGTGTTTGATCTCCCTCTTCAAGCAAACCAAACTGTTTCGGTGTCACAGCCACACACGTGCACACGATCGTGCACATCGGCCGACAGACAGTATCATTTTTTAACAATGAATCCTCCCCCTGTTCAGTATGTCACACTGCAAACTGCAGTATCGCTGTGCTCAGTATTGATTTATTGCCCACACAGGAAGCATGACATAGCATTTGGTGCAGAGTGCAGGACAGTTGACTTAAATGGGAGACGACTGTGACCGCACCTTTAACCTGCTGCTGGATTCAAACCCGCCGTGCCAACCACTGGGCCACCGTGCTGCCAAATAACACACGGGCTATTGTTTGGGGACAGTGCACAATTTGCACCTGTGTCTCATGTGTCTTTCTTCTCACTGTGTAGTTAAATATGAGTTATGTAACACGTGGGTTCGATGGTCATTAACATAGAACGTCACTGTAAGAAATGGAAATTAAAATAAATATATTCAACGTAAGCAGTGCAGAGAAAATGGGGATTAACTTCAGGCGCCTACATTTTTCCAGGTGGACAAATAGAGATTTAGAAAGTTCTTCTTTCTCACATGCAAATTAATTCACGAGGGCTGCAATTACAAACAGTCTGTGTAAAAGAATCAGTAACCTGTGTGTTTGTGGAAACAGAGCAGGGACGTGCAGGGGGTGAGGACTTGTCTTTCTATAGTTTTGAGGGACAATTTTGATGTGAGGACATTTTGACATTGTGAGGACAGTTTGATATTGTGAGGACATTTTGACGTGAGGACATTTAAACATTGTAAGGACATTTAAACATTGTGAGGACATTTTGGTATTGTGAGGATATTTAGCACAATGGCACAAGTTCCTCCTGAAGGTATTCTGCACTTCAACAAGTACAAAGGCTATAAATATATATGAATATATGTATGGGAGCATACAAACACATACATGCACCCACACACATGCTTATGCACATACACACATACATCAACACATACAGGCATCGGGTTAAGATAAGGGTAAAGTGGGATTAAGCATTTAAGTGTGATGGTTAAGACGAGAGACTATAGGGAATGTCTTAGGTCAATGAGTGTCCTCACAACTATAGAAAGATGTGTGTGTGTGTGTGTGTGTGTGTGTGTGTGTGTGTGTGTGTGTGTGTGTGTGTGTGTGTGTGTTGGAGGTGGTGTAGCATCACTCACAAATGCAAACAGCCGCTGGCACCTGCCTACGAAATGGGTCCCTCTGTCCCCGGTATTCTCCGCCCCTTGCAACACACACACACACACACACAACCACACACACACACACACACCTGCCATGCATACATTCCCCCCCACAGGTGGGACAGCCCTTGGCCTGAAGACCTGTAGTGCAGACTCACACTGAGGTGTTCACTCGACAGTGGGGGAGGGAGGAGGGAGGCTAGATGGTGGGAGGGTGGGGTGGGGGGAGAAATGTGTGTAGCCTTGGGGATTTTGGCACCTTATCACTCACCTCATCACGGCTGCATGTAGGACGGAGCGTTTCCCTCACACAGAATCAGGGCATCGCATCTGGTGTGTGTGAGTGGAATTCAGAGAGTCTGTGTGTGTGTGTGTGTGTGTGTGTGTGTGTGTGTGTGTGTGTGTGTGTGTGTGTGTGTGTGTGTGTGTGTGTGTGTGTGTGTGTGTGTGTGTGTGTGTTGTGGCACCCTCCTGCATGTAAAGCACATATCCTGGCGTTAGCTCGGACCAGACAGCGCCCTGCTCACCCCTCTCCTGCATTCTGCTGCTGTGTTTATTGACGCCACTCTTTTTCCTGACCCAACCCTAAACATCTGCATCTCTGAGCAGCAGTGCAACCTGGGTAACAGCAAGCCCAGTCTGCCCCCTAGTGAGCGCCACGTGAACACAAGCCACCCTCCACTTGTCCACAGTGTATTGTACATGACAGCCCAATCTCGCCTGCATCCGGCTATCGATATTTTGATTACTGCGGCTATGGCTGCGACTTTCACCCGAATTAGCAACAGGCCACCTTCCCCCATTTGGACTCATTATGATGAGGCATATTTAAACTCGGCTTTCTCACTCAGGAAATAAACTGTGGAAGGTAAACGCGGCGGCGGCGGCTCTTTGTGTGGAGCAGTTCATTACTCAGAAGTGCATTATCCTTCGTGATCATGTTAATCCGACCTTCTAGCGTTTTCTTCATTTGGTGCAATTACGGCTTTGTCAGGTAAAGATGTAGCACGCCGCAAACCGAGTCGGCGGAGCTTCTCATTCACTCTAACAAGATGTTGCTCAATAAGCCGAGCCCTGTAGGTTTCTCCTGCCATATCTGCACAGCACTTGTCTCCCCGCTCTCCCTCCTCTCAGCCCTCTGCTGAACAGTGATGTATAACTCCCCCTCCCTCCAAACACAATAAAGCCTTTATGTATTTTGACGTGAAAAATGTTGGAAATAAGAAACGGGGATAAACTTCTTGCAGGTGGCTTGGTTCCAGGAGGACAACAAAGCTAAATCTCTTCTTCTTTATGTTCACCTTGTTGATGTCAGGAGGAACTTCTGCTGTGCACTCAAAGATATTTCCCTGCATCATTCTTGTCGAGGAAAAGCGTCACCATTCCTCGAGCATAGCCAGGATTGCAACGAGGCCAGAAAGAAATGCTAACCACGGCTGCTATCAGATGTGTGTTTCGTGGCACGGTGATGAGGAGTCTCGCCAAATCAACACCGGTGCTAGATGAAGAGGAAAGTCAGACTTGTTAGTCGAGGGAGCTCAATCAAACACTTTCTCTTGTTCCCGGAGAAACCGAGTGTCACTCCGCCTGCTTCTCAGGTGTGAAATGACAACACAGCGAGAAGAAAGCCTGAGCGAGAAGCATTTTTATGGCTCGTTCGGCAGGCGGCTCAGCGCCCGGCGCCGCACACTCTCCTCTCCAGTCAGTGCACTGTGAGAATGAGCGAGACCCTGCTTCTTTGAATTCCTCTCACTGGCAACAGTCTCGCGATTGTCAATTTCATGCTTGATTAATTGTCATTACTTGTCGAGAGACAAAAAAAGGGGGAGAGAGAAATGCATTTCAGGATTAAAATGGAGAGCGAGAACTCCCTAAAGAGTGAGATGTAGTCCGAGCGAGGTTGAGCGGGGAAATGAGAGAATTCTTCACACTCAGATTTCACTGTGTTTAGCTTCTATTCTCACCAGCCAGACGTTTGTATAGAAACATCTGAAGTGATTGTTGGGTGACTTATATACAAATATATGCAAATATTCTTCCATCTTAGGACAAACAAATAAGATACGCAACAACCAGATGATAATTCAGTTTAATCTAATGTCTATATCAGTAATATATTATTTAAAGTAGGACGACAAAGAACCAAAGGCATGATGAATAATTTAATGATTCTCTATCAAGGATTGTTGTGTCTCGTCTCCCGATGGAAAGATGACTCGGTAGATTTCAAGATATTCTTCTATGTCAGTTTGGGTCATAACTAGAATAATCATTTGCAAAGAGCTAAATATCCCAATGAGCTTCGTCTGTGGTGCTTTTATTGTGAAACTAACGCTGAATAAAGACAAACATGTGCCCAAATCCCACACACACTGCAGGGCCGTGCTTCCTCCCAGGCTTCACATTCATTCAGCCAAGACTGCAGCTTCACTTTGTCCAGTGACATTTAGCTTTCTTTTGAGTTTAGTTCTGCTTGTTAGGCCTGCAGAGCACAGGGATCATAGATTTATTGCTTTTTTTTATGAATGAAATCATGCATCTGACTTTGAAGAGGCTTTGAATCTGTGCAGGCATCTCGTCTTGAGACCTAGCAGAAAGTTTTTAAAGGAGTTTCCCAGAGTGTCTGTGTGTGTCGGCTCAGTTGACGTCCTTTGGGGCGAGAGCTTTTATTTTCACCCTGATGGTAATTACTCTGTGCTGCGTCTTCTTCTCCACAGCCTTGGCCCTCAGTGTCCAACCTGGCAAAGGACTTCATCCAGCGCCTGCTGGCGTTGGACGCGGCCACCCGCCTGACCGCTGACCAAGCCACCCGTCACTCCTGGGTGGTCACCATGGCAGCCGGCTCCTCCACAAGGAACCTCCATCGATCCATTTCCCAGAACCTCCGGCAGCGAGCTTCACGCAGCTCCTCCCGGTGCCCGAGCAGCACCGCGAGCTCCTGCGACGCCGGCAGCGCGGAGCCGGGGAAAGCTAATGTGTCTGGAAAGTAAACAGAAGCAGCGTCGAGGCCGAGCATCTACACTGATTCAGCCTCAGAGAGCCGTACAACATCTGGCCAGGGGGCTGCAGGAGCATCAGAGCCATCCGACGAGAACATCAGATTCATGGGAAGGCTAATGACGGGATGGGACCAGCTGCCACAGCTCGGTGTGTTCGGCCATCCCAAACCTCAGAGCTCCAGACAGGGAGCCAAAGTGCCTGGGACGGGTATTAAGACAAAAAAAAAAGTTTCTCTCTCTCTTCTCTGGACTTCAACCAGGCTTCTCTAATAACCCAGGTTCCCCTAAAGGCTCAGCTCCATCTTCCATTGTGGCCGAGTTAAGCTGTTGGTGATTATCCTTCAGTTGTGAGAGCCAGGCTTGTACTGAGCTGTCCACCTCCACAAGGTCTCCAGCCCCTGGTTATTCACACAGCTCAGACTAATGGGCCCAGGGTCTCATCGGGGCCATTATGAGTCACCACAATATACTTTCCTGTGAAGATGTCCATTCCAAAAAATGAGAAATTCATCAGTTGAGGAATGGGACTGAACATTAGCAAAGGATTGTGGAAGAAAGAAGAAGAAACCCTGTGTCTTCCTCTCTGATCCTTTTACACTTGTAATAATAGAATTTGAATCCCAACAACCAAAGACACAAATGACACAAATAAAAAAAAGCAAAGCAAACGCCTTAAAGTCTTTCCTTTTGTTGCCCGTCCTCCTACATCACAGAAACCCCCTGAAAGCACAATCCAGATATTTGGTGACTGGGCTCTATCAAGTTCAAACTGAAGCGCTGAGCTCTCCCCAAACGTAAGCTGTAAACAATCCTCCAAATAAACCTCTTCTTTCCTGTGAGAACTTTGAAATTAAAGCGAGAGGTGGTGGTGGGGGGGGTCCTGATAGTACATTAAAGTGCAAGTTAGATGCCATACCAGCGAAGTTTAATCTTGTTTAGTAATATCACACATAATAATACTATTGGGGATTCTTCCCATTTTTGTTTTAATCATTCACGATTAATGTTTTTGGATAAGTCGTGTGTGTATTGGAGCCGGAGCTGCACAGATGGACAAAAGATATAAAGACCCTTTGGAACCTGGAATTCAAACATGCCACATGACCTTCTCCTCTTTATATGAATAATTTTATGTTTTGTGCAATCAAGAATCTAAAGAAATGACTCCTTTGAAAAACACGAGATAAAACATGGTTTTGTCAACAAGGCTTTACTTAGTGCATCGCTAAATGTTGATTATGTCATTGGGAGGAGGCTGATGCGTTGTTCCTTCTGCAGGGAGCATCTGAAAGTGGTTAATGCCTTTAAGTTGCTGCCCAGAGCAGTGACGTGAGATCAATGTCACTTTGCGAAGAAGACGAGAAGTGCGGGGCGTATTTTGGCAGCGAGCAGCAGGACAGACGAAGTAGGACGTCAGTGGGCAACGAGGTAATCTCCTTAACTAGCTGCAGCAAACACTTCCTGCTCTTCCTTTATGCTTTGGTCAGTGTGGTGTATTTTCTTTCAAACTTATTTTCCTCCACACAGAATAATATGGCCTCATGTGCCCGATGGAAAAACGTTCTGTATTTCCCCTGAATTGTTTGCACTGTGTGCGACGCAGCCGACTCCATATCTGCTGTCATCAAATGGTGTTTGACTGCCGGTCGAGGGAGAGGCCATTTGTTATGCATTTTTATTTTAAAATCTGTCTGCAAACAAAAGCTCCACTCATGGGCTGATAAAGAAATGTGAATTGAATTAAACCAAATGGGAGTCAGCAATAATGGAAAGTGGTCTTTTTTTCCCTCCGCTCCCTTCCTCCATTCTCAGTGCCTTTATCTTTCAAAGGGGAATAACCGACCAGCTGCCGCTTCAATGCTTTGTCCGTCTCATTTCTGCACACTGGCTAATTCCATTGTCTCCTGCAGTTGCAGTGGGTTTAGAGAGAAACTGGCTCCATCTCAAGGAAATTCACTGCCTATTTACTCCCCATCTTCAATAGCGTCCTGCACATCATCCTACTATTTTAGTCCATGATGCTATGTGATCACAGTTTGGTTTACACACAGCCCTGGGAAGTACTCCTCTGTGGGATAAGCTGCTGGATGCAAATCACTCTGCAATTACCTGAGCATCAGCTCTGTTCCACCTTCTGCAGCAGGGCTGGATATCACCGCAGACGTTCAAATGTTCTGCTCGTGCAAGAAGGAACCTCCCGATTCTCTCCAGCAGGGATTTTTAAGCCAGAAACGTGTCCTCAAAACTAATTTAGCCGGTGTGAAGCCGGGTCAATATCTTTCCGCACAGGCTTTAGTCTCATACCGTGGTCAGCAAGGCCAAACAATCGAGAAAAGCCGAGCGGAGCAAAGATTGCGAGAGATATAGCGTTTGATCTCTAACACCAGCCCCGCGCCGTACAAGGGGAAGTATGACAGAAAAGTGTTTTTTTCCCTTCCCTCGGCTTCTCTCAGCAGAAAACCAAGGACTTATTCTCTTTATCTCTGGCCTTACTTGAGGAGATCATTTGCTGCTCAGGACCCTGAGACATAAGCCGGCAGATCCACTTGTGGCTGCTGTAAGGAAGAGGATAACAGGGGGAGTAGTGGTGATGGTGGTGGAGTCCTAAAAGCTCATGTCCTGCACAGGAAGCATCTGCTCCATCCACCAGGGGGAGGACGCCCACATGTTTGTTTAAATCCTTCACGGTAAGTGCCTCTTATTTCCAATGTGTGGACTAAACACCCAGTGGAGCAAATATCAGGCTCTTCTGTGAGCTGCTCCGTGTCGAGATTATTTTCCTTAAACAACAATTACAACTGCTCTCCACCGCCGTGATTTGAAAGGAAAGAATGGTTCACATTTTCACTCAGTAAATTGCTTTCTTTCTTCTTCCCCCACTTTTCTCCAGATGAACCTGCTGTTTGCTGGTGTCCTGTTATTATGCTGTGGGTACGACGCCACAGGAACAGGAGGTGGGTCAATACTTTTCTCATTGAGGATGCAATAAAAGTAAACCGTCTCATTATTCTTACCACTCACAAATTCTCATTTAGATCGTAGCCCGGATCCCACCAGTTGTTTTCCACTCAAAATTGGCTCTCGTCATCTCCGCGGGGCTCAGGGCTGTTTTTAAATGCAGCGGAGATTCAGAAGTGACGGGACAGCTGGTGGACATGTGTTCCCATCTGTGAAGCATTTCCAGCGTCGGTGTTGACAAACGGAATCAGGTTGGAATCCAAATGAAATAGTCGTTGCTCCGGTAAATGTGCTAAATTCACACTATACATCCCAATTGCATCTTCACCGTATCCCTGATTTTCACAATCAGCATTTAAAGGAGAGAAATTTAAGGTTTATTTGCAACTACAAACTCTAAATCGTACAGCCCATAAGACCAGATGTTTGCCAATCACTCAGATTCAGATCCTCTGCCAGATCTAAGACTGTAAAAACAACAAGCAGCAACATTATGGACTGCACGTTTTATATTCCTCACACTTCAGTGTTGCGTGTTGCAGATGCCTTTTTGACTCTTGCTGCTGTAATACTGCAAATTTCAGCCTTGTGGCACTAATGAAGGATTATCTTATCTTATCTTATCTTATCTTATCTTATCTTATCTTAACTTATAGCCCAATTTTGTTAGCGTCAGATTATCACCAGGCTGTTTCCTCCCATTTTCTGCCTTGGTGCTAACCTATGCTAATTAGCTGCTGGCTGTATCGATGCATATTTTATTTTCTAGTTTTTTTAAATGTATATATTTTTAATGTTATCTTAGAAAACAAACAAACAACACACACAAACACACAAAAGAGAAACTGTCTGAAACACTTGGTTTTACGTCGCGTCACTTTAAAGGACCCCCCCCTCCCGATAAAGCCCAGTCTGTAAAAATCAGTGTCCAGTGCATGTGAAGTTGGTGTGTGTAGATGTGTGTAGATGTGTGTAGATGTCCAGTGTGTGTAGATGTCCAGTTTGGCTGTTTGGCCTCGACTGCATGATTCAGATCACATGCTGCCTTCAAATGGAATTATTTGTGAGGTTGTAGTTTTGATATGGAAAGTCACGCACTCAAGATGTGTGTGGTTTTCCAGTTTCAGTCGAGAGAACACAACCGTTGCTAAGTGACCGACGATGACGACTGATGAGTTTAATCATTGATTTCTATTTTTCATCTAAATCTCAAGAGTAAGGAACAAAAAAACACGAGGCTTCCGAAGTGAACCAAAGGAGAATCTTCTCCTCTGTGATGCGGTGCTTTCATGCAGTGGGGAAACACAGCTTTCTGTTGCACCTACAGTCCATTCAGATCACGGACGCCAAAGTCAGGGGGTCGGGCACTGTGGAGAGAGTGTCTGGCAGCGGGGGCCACACGGTGTCTGGTGTTACTGAGGAGGTGAGAGGCCTCGGAAACTCGCTCTGCCTTCTTCACTGTTAATGCAACCCTGTGTACTGTTTGGGACCATGAAGAAGTTTCTCAGTAGTTCGATTCCCTTCCTTAAGTGCAGTGGTGCTTATTCAGAGATCTTTGTTCAACGGCCCAATCTGTAATTCCTTCGACCATATAAATGACATCGTAGGATTCAAAGTAGAAAATAGGTATGAGGGAGATATTAGAAGAGGGTATGAAGAACATATGTTGTCCTAACATAAATATACAGTATATTATCATTTAGTAATACCTTATCATTTTTCAGGCGGAGGGTTTGTATTAGGACTTTACCTGTTTTAAGAATTTTCCAGAAGTGGGCCAGCACATGTGGGAACGTTGTGACACAGCCAGGGAGCTGCTGAACAGAGGTCGTCCTGTCGGCTGCCTGGAGGACCCCAGAGGGGCCACTGACCCTCTGAGGAACCTAGAGATCACCTTCCATCCTAAAGAGCAAACACACTGACGACGGCAGAGATGGGTCAAGCAAAGTTTTTCTTATTTAAATTTCATTAAGAAGCTGTCGTGCATTTTCATCTTTGTTTCATTGAGCTGACAGAGTTCTGGAGAAACTCGAGCACAAATACTTCAGTTAGAAAAGGAAATGAAAAAAACAATTAAAAATGTGATTTATGTGATTGTGGAAACCCCCTCCTCAAATCTGTAACACCCCCAAATCCACAGGACATATGGAACATATTATGCTGTGTTATGTTTCCAAAATAATAAGCTTATTAGCTGTTATATAGCTCGGACAACATGATGGACCTGTCCTTCTCCATGGAGGACGATCTGATCGATATCAAGTAGCTGGGCTCTGACCTCATGGACGAGATGATGAATAATACCCGAGACTTCAGAATGAGTCCGACCGCCTCGATTTCATTCTCATCCTCACCTGAAATGTAGGCCAACATACTTTCTTCCTAACTTTTCATACCTCTGTTCTCCTTTTTATGGAATACCCTCGTGTCACATTCACACAGTCACACTCCTGAGAGCTGCCCGGTACACTCATAATCGTACTATTGGCCACTGAGCAGCACCACTGGAGCGATTGGGGATTAAGTGCTTTGCTCAAGGACAACTGGTAACTGCTGAAAGAAGAGGGAGCGTTCGTTATTCACTTTCCTTCAGCCACAAAATCACATCCAAAAACTCGCCGCTCCTCCTCACTCCCCTCGATTCATCCCCTCTCTGAAAGGTTTTGGTGCGTTTGTGGAGAAGTCAGCGATGTTGTACATCAGCACCGCGTAGGAATCCCTGTAAGAGGGCCGAGCCGTGGCCTTGTGCCCCTAATTTCACCTACTGCCACGTCCTGAGCCTCGCCGCTAACAGGAGCCTCTGCGCTGAGCTTGTGGTGGAGCAGTGGATCTCCTGTGACCTGGATTTACCAGACAGGGGGGGGCTGGATGCCCTGATGCAAGCCGCTGAGTGCGAGGTAATATGAGGATGCCCAGCGGGGGGGTGCAGGGCTGCAGTACACAGATTGTTGTTCTTGTTCGGGTGGGCGATGTGAGGAGGAAGTGGAGAGACTGCAGACGAGAGATGAGAGGGACATCGCAGAACGCTGAGCTTCTTATGGGAAACTGCACCATGTCCGTTTTGTATTTTAAACTCATTATAATTAAAAGTTTAACATGAATAATTCCATAATGACAGGTTTTAGATTTAAGACCATGAAGACAAAGTATTTCTCATCCACAGTCATTTGATTACACACAAAAGCAGGAAGGTATTTCTTTCCAAAGGCCGATCAGAATCACTTATGTCAGTGAAGGTGCTGCATTTACTGCAAATTGGCACTTTATTGACCGTGTGATGTTCTTCACTTGCAGGAGCAGGTCGTCTGGAGGAATGTGACTCGTCTGCTGGTGTTTTCTGCTGAAGCTGTGCAGCTTCGTGCTTCCCAACGATGGAAAGTGTCAGATGCATAAAAATGTGAACAGCCAAGTAAAAACACAGGTTCTGCATCGAGGGAAACCTCATTCAGCAGCGTGTTTTAACACTTAATCAAATGGCTTTTTCTGTTAAGTGAATGCAGCCATTTTGTGGAGATAAACACTGAAAAAAACCCATCAGGCCTATTTCTGTTCTACGGCAGACTAGAGTTTCATTTATTTTATTCTAAATCCAATAAGATACTCGGTTTACTTTTGATACCCTGTGGGTAATTTTCTATAAAACCCTTTAGAAACAAAGTTAAACTGGAATGATAGAGAGCAATAACCCAATAGTCCCATTATATTTAATTAAGCTGCACCAAATTGCAAACACTCATAGATATCAGTCCTCTAAACATGCTTCATTTTATTTCCTTGATCCATGAATTATTCCCAAGTAAACTGGTGAAAATGTAAAGAAACGCCCAAAAGATCTTTCTCTCACTAAAGTTTTGTGTGAATCCATTCAGTAGTTTTTGTAATCCTGTTGAGGGGGAGCTAAAATTAGAGTAAATGTTATATATATATATTCATTTAGTAGACAGAAATACATTTTAATGATATTATGATGTTGCTCCTTATCTCCGATGTAAGCAGGTATAACTCAAGTTGTATTTTCAAAGGTGGTCAGGGGTGTTTTTCTTCAGTATGTTTTCAAGTTCATTTTTTGTCGGGTATAAAAAGACACATTAATGCAGCTTTGTGACATATCTTTCTTCAAGTCAAAAACCAAATCTTTGGTTCAACAGAACAAGACAGCTGTGTGTGTGTGTGTGTGTGTGTGTGTGTGCACGCTATGGATAGCCACGGCCCCAAGGAGCGTACGATGTTTATCCTATGGACCAGATATTGCTGCACGTGGCAAATTGATTCCCGTCTGCAATCCTCGCGGTGGGATCGAGGTCCAGGCAGCTGCACACAGGAGTCAAAGACGAGTGATTTAAAGGTCAGAATCCACAGCACAGTTCCCTGGGTAAAGACGATGCTGACAGAAACGCCCTGATGGGAAAACAGCTGGAGTGTTTGTGGAGTAATCCAAACCAAAGCTTTCATCTCTTAATCTCACTGTGTTTGTGTGTGACGGTGTTTGAATGTCCAAGTGTGTCTATTCACCAGTATCTCTTTGTCCCTGCATTGTAAACATCCATATCGCCCTCTGATGAAGTTGATAAGAGTGTTATGTGTCTTGACCTCATTGCCGTCTCGGCCGCTGACAGGTGGAGTGAATATAGATATTATTAATCTATTTTTGTCTGCGAAATGGCCACCCAAGGCTGAAAATGGATGTGCGAGATGCGTGCATCGCTCCTCGCTGAATGGTACTTTATTTATCTATTTGGAGGAAATGGAAAGTCTGTCAGGGAGAGTGAATGAAATGAGTGATGGAGGGAATTGTTAGATGGGAGGACGGCGATAGAGGGAGAGCGTGCTTAGCTACTGATTACACATATTTATTCTGGCTTGAGTGTTATGCATCGTGTTTTGCCTCGGCCCCGACTCCCACTCTGTCAGGACTATCCTTGGGTGACTCACGTCGCGGAGACATTGAGACAGAAGAACATCCAGATCATCGTCGCTGTCACAGAAAATGTCTCCCGCTTGCACGAGGTACATCGGAGGCCATCTCTGTTCATTCATTATTCATCAGTGTGTTTTATTGCCGTTTCTTTAATGCATATATACGTTGTGCTGTATGGTGAGTTGCTCTTCAGTCACTGTGGTGACACCGCAGTTGTAAACCCATAGTAATTTCATAGCAGTGAATAGAAAGGGTTTCACGTTATATAGCCACTCGTGGAGCCTTTACCTGAGACGCCTGATAAATACACAACCCTCTCTGCCATGAAATCCAAGGTTAAGGCTGCTGCTATTCTGTACTTTTATTACTCTCAGGAGACACACTAAAAGCACAATACTCTTCCTTTATTAGGGCAGAATAATTCCTCACAATTACTGGGTTCTGTAGTTCTTGGCAACATTCCTCTATCAGGAGTAAATACAGCATTGGTTTGGGACTATTTTTTAGTGGTGGATTAATTTGTATTTGCTGCATAATATTGCATAATTCATGAGAATTATGAGAATAAAGTTGTAATATTACAAAAATAAAGATGCAGTCGATTAGAACAAAACTCCTCCACAAAAGAGGCAACTTCCTCCAAGTCCTTATCTTTTCAAAATCCTCATACTTATGACACTGTGCTGCTGATGTGCACAGACGTATTTTAGTTATAACATTACAACTTTATTCTTGAAATCTAAGCTATTTATTCCCCTTTAAATTACCCTTAATATCTGTCTCTGACAATACAAATAGTATTTGTTATGATCATTTCATTGTTGGTTTGTTTTTTTTATTTGTTGACTATCAAATATAATTCACGTGCATCCTGTGGAGGTCAAGCATCTGAACGAGTGAATCTGAGATGTTCAGTTGTTAGAAAGAGTAGCTGGCCAAGTGTCAATAAGCACAAACTGTGTATTCATTATATATACTGTATATAATTATCATGGGACACTGTTGCTATGCTACAGGGCCTAAGAAGCATCTTCCCAAAACGTACAGACAGAACGCCACAACTCCCACAACATCCTGCAGATAATATTCTATGAGTTCAATATAAGTGAGGCAGAAACTCCCTTCTTCCAAAGGTCATTAGTCACGTGTGTAGGCTGCGGACATCATTTCATCCTGAAGAGTTTCACTGCTACACTTCACAGTGTAAGGACCGTAGGCCGAGGCACAGCCTAGGAGGCAGGAGGTGCTCCTACATCTCCATAGGTGACGAGGCGTGCACCTGGCTCTGTGTGTGGTAAAGTGTAAGTGCTGCTGTAACCATGAGGCCATTCGCAGTGGAAGCGATGGTAACGTTAATTATGATTACCTCATTAGTCGAGCATTATAATTGTGCTCGGGGAATTCTTACCTCCCCTCTAGGTGAGCTTTAATGTAAGCATTACAGCCCCCCCTGTGCGTGAATGCTTCACAAAGGCCGTCCTATGTTATTATTAAACCCCAAGGCTATAGTGAAGAGGTTGAGGTCCTGCTGAGACCCATATGCCAGCACTCATGTCAAAAGGACGTGGTCCCACACAGCCCTTCGTGTAGCCATGGCAACGGCACTCTGGAGTGCGGCGCAAGCAAGTAGGTGAAGCTCGACGGCATCGATAACGAGTCTGATTTCAAGTCATTCAAGGTGGACGCAACAGCAGATGCTTGTGTCTCTGTTGCAGGCGTAGAGAGGGGAGAGAGGGGACATGACAACACATGAGACGTAGGCAGTGCACGCTGAGTGTGTGTTTGTCAGAGGAGCCACGCTTACTATGGGCAGTTGTGTGAATGCAGAGATTTCAGCTGTGATCAATACCAAGGACTGCAGGGAGGAGGCAACACACTGTTCAGTATGTGTCACATGTTCCAAGAGGTGCTCATATCTCATGTCCTCTATCGTGTTTTGCTGCCAGGGAACGACAAGTGTGTCTGCAGGGTGTGTATGTGTCTCATTCTCTGGTCAAGCTTTTGAATGTCCCCTCAGCCTGGATCTTGTCTGTCTCAGGGCGGACAGATCTGTGCAGAGGGGACTGTCACTGCAGCACTGCAGGCCAAACTTGAGATCCTTGTCCCTCCTGCCCCAACGTCTGCACCCTACACAGGTACAATGACTAGGTAACCAGGACCGCACCCCAACAATATGTGATTTAAAGGTTTGAATGGAAATTGATGTATGCAGAATGAACTGGTGACCACTGGTGACCCCAAGTACCTGGAACGAGACATGCGAGAGGAATGCACCGAATTGAATAAGAAGGGAAGAGGAACGAGAGGATGAAGGGGTGTAGGGGTAAGGAAAGGAGGATAAAGGGATCCAGGTAAGGATGAGGGAAGGATGATATAGGGATCCAGGTGCGGATGAGGATATGTTGCCTTGATAGGTGATTAGAGTTGTGGTTGAGCCCACTAGTAAACTTAACTAGTTGACTTAATTTTAAAAGCACAGCTGTCAAAACAAATGTGACAGTTTTATTAAAAACTCAACATGTTGTATTTACTGGATCCTGACTTCTCTGTCCTCATTGACTCTCTCATACTGTTTCCACGCTGATGCTTCTTTTCCACAGAGAATGCATCATGTGCAGGGCCTTCTCACGAGGCTTGAATCCTAGGGAGTGTGAGACGAGGTGTGCCCACCTGAGCCTCACTCTGGTGGGTCCGGCTGGTGTCTTAGCAACAGTAACCCCCTCTTCAGGCCCTCGTGTGGAGGTGGACGGCTGCAGAGTGCACTTCCTGCTGAGACCTGGACAAAAAGACGTCTCCATCCATGCCTAGCTCCTGAACGATAGAGCAATTCAGTAACTTGTGTCAGTTAAGGCAGCTCTAGGGGGGTTTTCTTTATTGCGACAAATTCATCGTCTATATTTCATGATACTTAAACACAAAGTGCGGCTTAAGCACAGAAACTTGTCTGTGAGATTAAATTCCTTAAATGTTCTCTTTTTGCATGCGGCCCCCTCTGTACCCACACAAATTGACAACGTAGTTTATCATGTGCGGCGCTCTAATATTACTTTAAGTGGTCTGTGTATTGTAATCCACTTAGTGCTGCTCGCGCCGAAACACATTTTTGTAATCAATCTCGACAGTCTGTTTCTGATGAAGAGCTATGGCTTCCCTGTGTCTCTCAAGAATGCCCATCAGGTCCAGACGTGACGCTGATTACCGCAGTGCTATCAGCCTCTGTCGTGGTGCTGCTGGGTGTGGCTGTGTTGCTGCTATGGAAACTGCTCACCAGCATCCATGACCGCAGGGAGTTCGCCCGCTTCCAGAGAGACGCTGGAAACAGGGTGAGACCTGTCCAAACACATCCTCCTCTCCTGTCTGTCAGTCAGACGGCTGTGTAGTAAAACGCAGGAATTTGTCTCGGTGACACTGGCGCGGGGACATTCTGACAACTAACACGGTGGAACAAGATCAGACTGTAAATATGGCACAGAGGCAACAGGAGGAAAAAAAAGTGAGAGCAGAGGATGAACGAATTCTTACATGTGGCGTTGTTTGCTAAATCATATGCCAAGAAAATTCAAAAGTCATGCTTGATGACTACTAGCCTTTGATTTACCAGCAATGTGACACTAAATAAGTATCTAAAAAACTGCCCAGTATAAGGACTCATTTCCACTTTCGTGCAGATGGACAAGCCCCAGCTACAAAAGAGCCATCACGACAACTGTCAGACCAAAATACAGAGAACAGTGAGAGCCCCGATTGGGATTTGGATCCATGTCGTGTAGATCCATGTCCTGTAGTGCAGAGATACAACAGCATCCTTCATCTCAGCTGTTGGTCCAACTTGTTTGGGGAGTGGGGGGGGGCTGGTGGTGGTGTTGATGTCTGAGTTGCTCCTTTTGATCTCAACCCCGGACCGCCGGGCTCTAACTGTTCCCTCGAGCACTGCACACAAACAAATTCAAACAGCAGCATCCCCCCCCCACACACACACACTGCTTCTCCACACTTGTTCTTTTTAATGCTCCCACATTATTAAAATCCATGAAAGCTAATTGCACATAGTGTAATATTCTGCAAGACGTATGCAAGGAATATTCTGCCGTACATGCTGACAATGTTGCGCTCAGCGGTGTCACATGGGTCTCAGAAGGCAGGAGATGGTGAGGTGAGCGTTCTGCACTGTAACGCCAGCAGGGTCTCGGGTCTTTACGTGGGTCTCCACTGCCCTCTAGATGAGACCAGAGGAAAGTGACACACTGCTGGTAATGATGAGGCAACTTCCCATTCATTTACAATTCACCACAGTCATAGAAGATGCTATTTTTGACAGCGGCATGAAACGCAGACTCTTCTGCGCTATACCTTGAGACACCTGTGAATCCATCAACATGAGCACCGCAGGTTTTAGATTGTGCAATATACAGTGCAACAAAAAAAAATTCTGCAAGTGTATGTGCCAGCCACTTTGCCAGTGCACTGGGCTGAATCGTGTTAGCACAGAGAAACAATGGAATGCTCACATCTAAATGGAGATTAGGGGTTTTCCACTGCCTACAGATGGCTGCTGATGACCTTGCTGGGAGACTAGCAAAGCGATATTAATCATAGCGATGCCTCCTCCACTCCCAGAGTCACTGGGCAGGCACTCACTAGGTGGTGGTGGTGGTGGTGGTGTTGGTGGTGGGGGAGCAGCATCAGAGAAAATGACTCCATATGCTTCCACCATGCAGCATTCTCTTTCATCCGTGTCTGATCATGAGAAATGCACGTTGCAGAAAAATAAAAGCGTCAGAGGAGGCGGCGAAGGCTGTGCTGCGACAAGACTCGTGTGAGGGGGACAGAGATGGTGAGGGAGGAAAGGAGGAGAGGAGGGTGAGGGAGGGAGGGAGGGAGGGTGTCTGGAGGGGCGGAGGGAGGTGACCACCACCAGCCCTGGAGACAGTTACATAACACAATAATCATTTTTGGAGAAGGCACTGCAGCTGTTACATCACACGTCTGTGAGTGGCATAAATAAATCATAAACAAGTCTCATTTTCCTATGGAATTATATGCAAATATATATTTATATGTAGCTGTTTGCTTTCCTACATTTAAATGCGACATTTTAGCACTGAACTGCAATATAATAATAATAATGATGACGGTGATGATGATGATGATGAGGAGGAGTAATATTAGTATCTTTATTATTCAGTCACTTCTCAATGGCTTCCTATGTATTTTAATAACTAGTTTATTTTTTTTATTTTTAACCATTGCTCTTCTATCTTTGAATGCATGTTAAACACTGAACTGTAATAAAAGTAATACTGTATGTATGTATTATTATTGGTGTTGTTATTGTAATAATTTTTTATTGTCATTAATTGTAGTAGTAGTAGTAGTAGTAGTAGTAGTACTATTGGAAGTAGAAGTATGGTCATGGTACCAATAGTAGTATTGCAAGTGTTATATTATTCACTCACATTTTCTCAATGACTTCCTGTGTATTTAAATGCAAGTATGTTGATATTTGTAGCCTAGTTTTTTCTTATTGTTAATGCATATGATTGTTCTTTCTATTGTTATTATTAAAATTATTTTACTTATTATTAATAACATTATTATTATGATTGTTGTTGTTATTAAGGTTATTATTATTAATAACAATAATGTTATTCTTCTTATTGTTGTTGTTATGATGGTGGTTATTATTATTATCATTATTATTATTATTATTATTATTATTCCTGGGTGGGCGGGGTGGGGGACCAATGAGCTCATCGCCTCCCGGAGCTCTCCACAGGTGATTGGTGGCTCTCGCCGTCCAATCAGAATTGTCCTGCAGAGTGTCTTGTGGTCAGTTTGGTGTGTTTTTTTATCGAAGTGTCTAAGTTTTACCTTCATCGTCAGGACGCGTCCTCCTCTTCCTCAGCTTCACGTCCCACCGGCTCCATCGATCTGCTGTGACAACACGAGGAGGAAACGTGCATCCTCCTCCTCTGAGGCGACCCGAAGGGAGCTAACGAGCGTTAGCATCGCGCTAGCATGACAACCAGAGGAAGAGCTGCCATCCTCCTCCTCCTCCTCCTCCCCTGTGGCTTCGCTAGCAGCAGGTAAGTTAAAAAAAAAAAACTCTCGGCTCCTGCTAATTCATCGCTCGCCCGCGTTTTCTGCGCGGGGCTCGAAAGTGACGCGCGTGTGATCGCGCACAAGTTGGCGGCGAGTTAACTGTCGGCAGCGTGTCCGCGAACTGTAAATGGCGCAGGGTCAGGGTAAGTGGGCTAAGCTAGCGTTAGCACCCAGGGCTAGCCTCGGTGTCGCTGAGCAAACAGCTGTGTCTGATCTCTGGGCTCCACGGGAATTATAACCCCGCGGAAAGCTGCTCTGTAATCGGCTCCGTGGCGATGCGGGCTCGACGTCCACGTCCACCTCCAGATGATTCCGGGATCCGCTGGGTTTTTCTGCCATGTCTTGATCCTCTTTTTTTTTTTTTTTTCCCCCTCTCTGCTCCTCCATATGTGGGTTTGTACTAATGTGCACTCGTAGCAACTAAACTTGTTCTACATGATTAAACACAGTGTGGAGGCAGGGGCGTGTGAATTCATTCAAATGGACATTTAAACTGCTAAATAATTAAATGTGATCTTGACTGAATGTATTTTGGAGTAGATTGTCAAATCTTCAGCTCTGTATTCCTTTTACTACTGTAACTAAAGGAAAATATTACAAGAAATGCTGGGATATTTCTCATCTGTGGTTCTGATAAATCATATTATAATGTATTTTGACCTGATTAACAATATTTCTTTGATATTAGTCTGTATCTCTTACTGCTCTGTTTCACAGGCCTCCATTATGGTCTTCAGTTGTGAGCCTATTGCTCCCGAATGGATGATGATTATCACGCCAGCCGGCGACGCCTGGATCAGTCACTCATGCCGACGGGAACCCTCACCCGGCCCTGCAGGTTATTTGAATTTCCTGTTCCACTCTGATAAAATACTAGGATATGTATTATTTACATATGTTGAGCTCCCGTTTGTCACCACTAGAAAATGTCCGGACAACTGGGTCTGGACTTTCTCCTGACTTTCACATGTGAATAATGTCATAGGGAGATTTTTCTGGGTCAGGTACTTTCACAAAAACAGGAAGATGTCCAAAACATTCAGGTGAGGGGTGGAGTCTAGGAAAACATGCAGGAGACAGGACACGACATGTATATTCCACTGCAAAAATCACATTTCCGCTTACAACATCAGCGTTGGCCTGTATCACCAAAAGCTCTTGAATCTCGTTGTCCAAGCTGACATCTTCAACATGTAGGACACCTCTTTGTGGGCTCACTCAGACATTCTCTGGAGTTTTGACAGGGGTCTGGCACAAAAACTTCCAACAATGTCCGGAGCAACTGACTCTGACATTTGCATTCTAGCATACAATGCCTCGGGGTTATTTCAGGAGAATATCCGGAGTTCAGTGCATGTCTGAGAGCAGCTGCTGAGGTAAAAAGCAGGTAGCTAAAGGTTGAGGTTGTAATGCACAGTGGGGCAAACCACTAAATAAAACCCTACATATTTATCTCTATCTTTACACCTTGTATGTGCTGATAACTGGTACTCCGACTATTCGGTGTTGGTGTATTGTGCACTCAAAGTGCTTCACAATACAGGTCACATCCACCCATTCACACTTTCATACAGCAGTTCAATACGCAGTGCTTACATGGGCAATTTGTGGGTTCATTGTCTACCCCATGACACTTTGGCAAACATACCGGAGGAGCCAGGGATGGAACCACCAACCCCCTGGTTAGTGGACGACCCGCTCTACTTCCTGAGTGGCAGCTTGCAAACTTTTTACCAGCAGATTTGTTTTATTGATAAGCGAATCTTAACTTTTTGTCTGTCTAATCATTGGTGCTTGAGTTCTCTTGCAATGCCACTTTATCTAATCAGGGATAAAAGACTGATTATTGGACATAATACTTTGAATTATCTTACTCTCATCTTGCAGGCAGCAAGTTGAGCAAGAGTGAGATTATATAAATGGTTTTCATATTGATTTTTACTTCGTATACTTACTTTTCCATCTGACATTATAGGCATGGAGCTGTAATATTAAAAGAACCCTGGTGAGATGATGTGTGCACCGCTCAATGTCTGGGAGCCAGTGTTGATGTCAAGGCTTCTGCACACACTAACCAAATTAAAACTAAATTTTTTTTTGCAGGCTACTTGATGCATTTAAATCCAATATAAATATATGATAAAAGTTAAAAATGTGCAGCAGTTGTAGGCTGAACTATTAAGAATAATAGAAAGTAATGTTTCACTGCATCAGTCATGTGTGGTGGGATCTCTCAGGATTCACGGTTTTGGCGACGGCAGAAGACGACTGTGATGATTTTATGACGTCCACGAACAAGAAGGCGAGGCGGCTCTGGGATGACGGTTCACTTGATCACAAGAAAGTGAACAGTAAACTATTTTGTCTTTTTAATGGTCAATTATAAGAACTCCATAGCATAAGTATTGTTAATGGCCATACACAGAATTACAAAAGAGCATCAGTCATTTACTCCAGGACTTTGCTCTTGTTTATGACTTGATGAATACAAAGTGCGGGGTAGTTTCAGAATGTTCTCTCTGGCTGTATTTGTTTACCTTTTGGTATCTTGCCAATTGTACTGTTTTATTATAAATAACTAAGCGTCATATCAGTTTGCAGGCTTTAAAGTTAAAGGAAATTAGCTCAATTTCCTCATACCACTTTAAATTTGTTACACAACATTATGTCCTCTCCCTATATAGTACGTGAGTGAACATCCCTGCGTACATCAAGACAAAGGACGGTTACAGAGGGAATGTTCACACAGTGTTCCAGCTTTGTCTGAACCGGTTTGACTTGAACATGGAAGCGAAGCACAAGATGACGGTTGCTCTCTGCACCACCGGATGGCGACATTTGCAAAACCACTGAATCTAAATGAAGGAACGTGTCTCATGATTTAATTGCATGTTCATTCTAACACAGGACACAAGTTTGACCTTTAACGTGACCTTGGAAAGTTAGGATCAACACACTTCTCCTGACTTTAATAGGGGGAGGGGGGCGTTCACTTGGAAACACTATTATAAACGGTGAGGTGTTGCAGTCCGGTTGTGTTTTTATATTCATTTCTGATTTTTCCACGTAAAGAATAAACATTGTCCCGGTACGTCAGCATCATCCCGGGTTATTACAGGATGAGAACATCCGGAGCCTGGGAAGTTCATCAGCATCCTCCTCTCCCCCACCACCACCTCCTTCTCCTCCTCACCCTCTCCCTCCCTCCCTCCCTCTCTCTCTCACCCCCTACCCCAAGGGCCTCGCGAGCGCGCACGCGTGCGAAACTGCGTGGGAATGGCTGTTGCCGTGATCGAGGGGGTTGGGCCGCTCGCAGAGAGCTGCATGAGTTTGTAATGTCCGCCATGTTGGCCATGGCGTATTGAACCGGGGAGGAACAGCGGAGCCTAGGGGAAAGAGAGACCGACAGAGAGCGACCGAGACCCGGGCCTGCCCGGCTCTGTTCGCGCTGCTACGGACCCGAGCCTGCCCTCGATCGACCGGCTGACTCCCAGAGACCGCGGCAGATTCCTCCATGAGCGCTCGAGGCGGAGCTGCTGTTATTCCGAGCGGATCGAGTAGATTTGTGCTGCGTCTTTTCATATAAAAATGAGTAAATTGTCGTTTCGGGCTCGGGCGCTGGATGCTAGCAAGCCTCTGCCCGTCTTCCGCTGCGAGGATTTGCCGGACCTGCACGAATATGCCTCGATCAACCGGGCGGTGCCGCAGATGCCGACCGGGATGGAGAAGGAGGAGGAATCGGTATGTTTTTACATTTGCTGCCCGGCCGCTGCTGGATCTCTTTGGACGTGTTTTCGTGTCGACGGGCGCCGCGGTGCCTGCCTGCGCAAGCTTGTGCAAAATGGCCGCCATATCTGCGCTTTCCTGCACACGACGGCTCTCGACGAATACGCAATGTTCCGATCCCGTTCCACCGGCGGGCGCCGTCGTAAGAACACGACGATTCGATATTTTACTCGCGAGCCCGGTTGTGTTCACTTGTTTCACCTGAAAGTGCGCTCGACGGCACAAAGGAGTCACGTGACTTTTCTCCGCTCCACCATTTTGTTGACTTTCTCTGTGGCGGCGGCGGCGGAGGAGCGGGCGCAGGCCTCGGCCCCGGCCGGAGCTTCCGCGAGCGGAGGCCAGGGGGAGACACTGAGCCCGCCGCGGCCGCTCTGACAGCTGGGTGCTGCTTGTTGACAGCTCCGGCTCCGCCATGTGTGCCGAGCGCCGGCTGAGCTCCGCGAGCCGGGGCCGCGTGTACCGAGCAAGCCCTTTTCTTTAACCGTAGCATATATTTGCATGGCTGCACAGCACTGGAATGCGGAAGTCTGATTAGTTATGGATGGAGATGGTGTTTGTTTTAAAGGCGGATTCACTCAAGTTTTCGGCATCTGGTTATTGCTGCAGCCGCGTTTAGTGTTTCTAGTTATTCATTAATTGCACTAATGGTGCATGCAAAACTTTGCACCTTGCAGCAGATCGGTGCCTGCGTCTGTCAGCGTGTGGTTTGTGAACAGTTGTGAGTTTATTGCAAATACAATTTTTGCAGTTTATACTTAAAAATCAATTAAAGGACTTCTTGGATCTTATGGACGTTTAGTTTGGTGCTAAAAGCTGCACTGATCTGCAAATAGTTTGGATAAGATTCACTATTATTTCAGTTTTTAAACTAATCTGGTGTAGTTTATTTCTTGGCTTTTGCAGGGAGATAATTCATTATATAAATGTTTTGTTTGCCCTGTGCCTGTGGGAAGATTATATAAAGCCATTACTATAAGACCACAGCTTGTCAGGTTGGATAAAGCTCAGATAATGCATGAGAATTCCCAGCATAAGTAGAAAAGGGTTTTCTAAGTAACGCTCCTCATTTGGTTTGTAGCTGTGCTGCTTTGATACTAGATTGTTAATGGGACATACATTTTCATTGTCAGTTGATTGGTGGTTATTACTGCTGGTTGTAGACCGCACATTGAGGGTCAGTGTATTATCTGTGTTTATTACTCGTCCTGGCCCACTCCACTGAATTCCTCTCCGCACCTCATCAGCAGGAGAGGCCCCCCCCCCCTGTTTGCAGCCGAGTTGCCTCAGCAGACACAAACACAAGGGAAGCACAGACAGGGGCCCGCGAAGTCAGCAGAAATCCTGCGCCGCCTCCCCTCCGGCCCTCCCCCCACCTACTGTACACATGCACACAGCGGCATTACATAACAGAGTGACAGAAGAGATAAAGAGGACAGTTTTACTACAAGGCTGTGCATGGCTTAGCTCCCTGACCTACATCCTGTCCAGCAACAATGGAGCGGTGCTGTGTCCGACTGAATGACCACAAGCTGGCTTAAGTGTTATGTTGATTCACAGAAGCAAGTAAGCACACCTTGTGCGCCGCTAGTATTGATCGCATTAATATTCATGCATGAGGATGCTCTTTTCTTTTTAAATCCTTCATTGCTGCTGGCAGCAGGGTTTGGCAAAGGGTTGAAAACATCTGGTGTGAAGAATCGGCTTTCATGCTGTCTTACCTGACTGAAAAATCTAACTGACCAATGTCGGTGCCATCATTGGTTGCAGTGGAACTGGAGATATGGTGCTTCATTAACTAATCATCTGTGTTTGCACAACGTTTACATGCAGCGTTTCAATTCACCTGCTGCGGCTGTATAACGAGACCTTACGTGATTACGTGTTCTGTCTTCAGACATTTTGTTCCTGTTGCGGTTTGTAGAATCATCGCCATGGTGGTGAATAGTAGGAACATCTTGTCCCGTCATATAATTAGGGAGTATGCAATCATTTTATTTACACAGTTAAATATTCAGAGATTCATAAAGTCCGGCTCAGATGAGCAGGTGAAGCTTGTGAGGAATCACAACGACTTTTTGAAAATGACAGGAAAGAGTGTTCATTGTAGAAAAGGACATGTGAAGAAATTAAACATCTCACAAGTCGGTACATTGTTTGCATCATAATTGTCAGTGCGGAATTTGTAAAGAGGATTATTACATTAATTGAAAAGAAATCAATTAGAAGGGTGTTCCGAGAGCGCAGCTGTATTTCTTGAGAAATTTGAGTACTTTGCTGACAGTTAGTCAAACAACAATGAAAACAAAACCTCCTTGGTAATCACAGTAATGATAACTTGCCAAATTAATGCAACACACCCACATTAATTTCATAGCTCCCAAACAGGGTTGCGTGTTTTACTGCTTGTATGTAATTTTGGTGTTTTGTGGTAGTTCATCAAGGGAACACTGATTCTCCGTTGAATTATTGATGGAGTAACGTAAATCTTGTGTCTTCTCTTTGGAATGCAGAGGTAGCTCGTCATGCTGTTTCTTGTTTGGTCTGCTTGTTGGTTTTGATTGCATGCGTTCCAGGATTTGAAAACGGGATGTATGCCTTGACTCACAGAGCCGATCGCCACCCTCAACACTTCCTGGCCTATCCTCCTGTCGGCTCGGGCAGAAAACACCTGCTGAAGGCCACACTTTGTTGCCATGGCAACTTTTATTTGAATCAACTATTTCTTTCCCTTGGGAACAGTTAATGGAAGGAGCGCGTGGTGCAGTGAAAATAGATTTTCATTTGTATCCCCTCTATCTGCATCTGTGGCCATGACAAAGCACCGCTGCTGCTGTGAAGTCTCCACAGTCCCAGAACATTTTGTGTAGCAGGGAGGGAAGTGAAAGATGGGTGTTCCTTTGTGTTTCGGAATGTGTAGTTAGAAGCTACCCTGTAATCAAAGGGTTTCAGAATTTGTCCCCACTGTGCATTCATGAAGAGATAGCACGAGGCAAGTGCGCATGCTGCCTCTTTTCATGTATTTTTATTTGGGAAGAATGAGAATAAAGACTGCTGAGTCATGTGCATGAACAGACTTAAAATAATTAGGCTTTTCCAGAAGGAAACGTACAGTAGTGACACTTTAACTTAAAATTTTGACTTAAAAGAGATTCACGTGATGCGTCCTAGAATAACCTAGTTTATCCATTCCCATGTGCCATTCACAAAAGCCCTTTATCCCTCAATTCCGCAGCAGAGGAAATCCCAGCCTGTGAACCGCAGTTGTGAGGATCACAGCTGCGTAAGATCAGGATATCTTTAGGTCAGGGGGCGGCTCAGGGATACCGGCTGCAATCTGCCAAGCTGATATCCTCTGCAGAAGTGTGCAATGGCAGGTCTGGCCCGGGCTCAGCCTTAATTGGTTCCTTACACGCACCCTTGATGCAGCTCCTTTTACTCACTAGACTAAGGGTTCGTCAGCATGTCAGACATTGGGGTTCAAAGGGCAAATTTTTTGGTGGAGGAGTTTGACAAATTACATGAGAGAACAAATCTTGCACTGCTTCGTTAAACATTGGGTCATTTCAGCAGAGAACTTGCGGGAGACTCCTTTGTGTTTGTCATCTTGCCACTAGCATGGCAAATTGCTGTCAAGGAGGGAATGTTTGTAAGCAGGATTACACAAGGGGTGGGAATCTCTAGGTACATCACAATTTGATCTGATGGCCAAGATTCGATTACAAAACGATAACAGATGCATGTGTACATGATACATTTTTCATCACTGTGTGACTACTAGAGGTGTGCATCTTCTCTAGCCTCATGATTTGTGCTTTAAAAAAGTATCTTAGACTGTTGGTTATTACACGTGTGCTTTAGTTTGCTAAATATGTTAATAATTAATAAGTGGTCGGACCTCTCCACATTGATTTGACATTCTTTCAGTTTAGACTTGTCTGTTTTATCTTTAGCCTTTACTGTATCAGGGTTGTTCCACCTGACCCCCTTTGGCAGCATCGAGGTGCATTACTCCACTTGTCAACGAGAGAGGCTGCTCCTCAGCTAATCTCATCTTTAACATTCAGAGCTGATCTTTTTTTTAAAAACCTGCTGAATTCATATATATGTTCCTAGATAAAGGTGCGTCGCTTCTTCTGCAACAAAGAAGTTTAAAAAAATATCTGCGTTGTTTGATAATCTGTGGGAAAGAACCTCTGTCTGCAGCCTGTGTGTCTGCCCGTCTCGGTCTCTCTCAAAAACTGATAACCGCATGTATTTAGTTATTAATCGTTGGTGTCGGATCATGATTCCGTATCGTCCGGTCAATTGAACCCTGACGTACTGACTGTACGTCTCTTGTTGTGTGTAGCAGATCAACTAAGGTGCGCACGTGTTTAAAGACGTGCGTCATTAACTCTAACTTCTAAATAGTGTTAGTGTTTATTGTTTAAGTTTTAAGTGAGAGCAGGTCAGCGGGAGAGTGGAGGGAGGACACTCAGACAGGAGACTCTGATGCGGTAAAAGACCACCGGACCTTTTATGTGCGTCTGTCCTGATCATGAAGCAGCAGTGGTTATAATTATGCAGCAGCGGGACATTGCTAAAAAATCTATTACGTTGTGTCTCTGCATCGATGCAGAGTCGTACACGTCCGCGCCATGATGCATCGAGAAACGATTTCAAGTGTGCTTCTGCAACCTAACTGCATTCAAAGCTTACTATTTTCAAGTTAAAGTTGCATGGTCCAGGGCTGGAGAACCAAGCAAAGCAAGGCATAGTTAAATGTATGATTACATGAAACTGTTGGCTATTTGCATGCGATTGTGTATTTGTGGGTAAAAGGCGGTGCAGAATTCAGTTTGGCCAGGCGGTCTGAAAACACTGGAACAATGAAAAACAAAATGGACCATTTGCATGTGTGAACATTTGTTTTTGGACTTGCACGCCAGCTTAATTTTCTGACAAATTACCAGTCATTTGGGAATAGATGGCAGTATTTTTACATCCCACACTCATTTAGAGCCATCAGCAACCAGGCTGGGCGTCAGTGGGAGACTTGGACACTTTTGCTTCAGTCCCAGGGTCCATCCCTCCCTTATTTATACCACTTGTCCTTTGAGGGTTCCAGCTGTAACTGAGCGAGAGGTTCACCTGGACAGGCATAGTCCCAGGATCCTCAAGGTTAAATTTACTATAGTCCAGTTGACACATTAAACTGTTCTGTTTGTGTATTGGTTGTAGAGAAAGTACAACAAGGGGCTTGTTGAAAGGCTTTCCAGGGGCAGATGGGTTATCTTAGGACACATGCTGTGTCCTTTCATGCCAGCTCACAGCTCTCAATCGGTTCTCCTGTTACTCCACGCAGAGCTCCTCACGGCTTTGGATTATACTTAAGGCCCTAACCACTTAAAACTCCCACACAAATGACGAAGTGTCCAAAATTGAATCATTTTCGGGTAGTGGCAAATCAGCTACACACAGATTTGCTTTCGTTGATCGTTCTGTTTGCCAGCCACATTTGGTAGGTCATGGAACATTGACCTATGTCTCAAAATCTACCCAAGAAACCCGTGGTTAGAGAAATGTGTGTAATGTGCAAAACGAGTAGGCGTCCTGTTAAAGTAGTTTTTAGAGAAAGATTGGCCTCAGTCACTTTGACTGGATTGACCATCTGTTGCATCAACTACTGAAAAAAGTCAACACTTAAGATCTTTGGTGGCAGTACTATGTTTTTCAGGCGTATATCAGCAGTACGGCTGGCGACTTTAAATCAATATCATGATTATTTCAAACTTTGAACTCGATTACAATTAATCAGCAATTAATTTCTGCATCGTTCTGGTCACTCTAACCCTGATGTCCTGGCTGTGCGCTTCTTGTGTTTTGTGGCAGGTGGGATGGAGTGCTCACAAAACGTTAGACTTTTTTTCAATGTGTTAAAATATGTGTCATGAACAAACACTAGGAAAACTTTATCATAGAACATTTTAAAATTAATTTAGCCTTCGCCCAGCATAAAAATAATGTTGGTATGTTATACAACATCAGATTATATAATGAGAAAACATTCTGTGCTTGCAGAGTTCAAGAGTCAAACTGACTCATTTGCTTGTTCTGCCAAGTTAGTTAAAGTCCAAGATTTGTTTCTGGAGAAACTCGCAGGTGTTTCATCTTAACTCTCAGATTGTGCAACAGCTTTTTCTCTAAACCCGTCGGACAGATTGTCTTTCCAACTAACTTTGTTACTTCCTCGAGCAAGAGATGTTGCAAATGAGAAACAGTGAGTCACTGCTGTGATGGTACGTTTGTGTGCAGGGTTTAAACTGACATGTTTGCCAGGAGGCTCTGGCTTTGAAGCACAACCTCACTGACTGTGACGCTCACCTCACTCGCAGTGGATTGTCACTACGCTTAGCAATACTCTGTGTGTCTCATGCCCCATTCAAGGCACCAAATCATATAACACCCTTCTACCGATGACACATTTCTCTCCAACACAGCAGCGAGAACTGTGACTGTTTCTATTTGCATAGCATCCTATTGCAAAAATACTTTTCTGCCTGCTTCGACAAGTTCAGCAAATTATTAGAGATAAGGTTGAAAAAAGAAAAAACTAACTGTGGAAGATATTCAGCTAAACGAATTTGGGAGGATATGGGACTGGCAGCACTATCCTGTTTTGAAATACAGTTTTTGCCATCATGTCTTGGACTAATTTAAATGGGCCTGCTATTAATTTCCCCATCATGGTTCAGCTCTAATACTAAATAAAGACAACAAAACGGGGAGTCGTTTCCATCTGTTGCGTATTTTGGATTTAACATTTCGCAACACTTTTCAGCTTTTCCCACCGCACAGCTTATTGTGCAAATAAATCATACTGCGAGTCCAGTGAGAACTCTGGACTGTAATCATTTATCTGTGCATATCCATGTAATGAGGTCATTTTTATGAATAATCGCCTTGTCTACCAATATGTCCCGATGGACACTTTGCTGCGTGAACATGTCTCTTGGATGTAAACAACTAAATCAATAAAATAATTTCTGAAGAAAGTCGGCAGACCTCCTCAAATTGTAGACCTTGTATTTTAAATGGCTCTTTTCTCTCTGTCTTCCAGGAGCACCATCTCCAGCGGGCCATCTCGGCGCAGCAGGTGTACGGCGAGAAGCGGGACAACATGGTTATCCCCGTCCCAGAGGCAGAGTGCAACATCACGCACTACGAGTCCCTCTACCCCGGGGAGTTCAAGATGCCAAAGCAGCTTATTCACATACAGCGTGAGTAGCAGGCCACTCGCAACAGGGATTAACTTCTTAGCTGTGTTCGTGGTTGGCGAGCACGTGGTGATGTTGCTGTTTGGATGCGCCAGATGTGTTCGGAGGGTTTAGGCTGATGTTTGAGAGACTTGCGTGTTTGAGTTTCCGGTTTTAAAGAACAGTTCTGTTTGCGGCGGATGCTTCAATGAATGAGAGCACAAGGCTACGAGTTTCATTTAGACATGTTTCTGTCTGTCTTGAAAAGCTGTGAGTAAGATGGTTGTTGGCTGTAGTTTCTGTGAGAGCAGATGTGTGATGTGAAAGAGTTGAGCCGTCTCCATGGGTGATACAAATTAGGGATTGGTTATTGGTGGAGAAAGAAAAGATGATTGTCCTGCCAGTGTGCTCTGTTTAAAACTGAATTTGGCACATTTGCACAGGCGAAATGATAGGTTTGCAACCCAAGTGTTAATTGTAACCAGTGTTATTGTCTAAAACGTCACGCATCCCCCCTCTGCAAATATTTTACATGCACCCAAATACACTGGTGCCAGCATCTGGACAACAATGTCTGTTGCCGTCTGAAACTTTGATTCCTTAGCTAAACAAAAAATCTTATAAAGAAGTATTTCTCAGTTTGGACTGCCGCTGTTAGATGTGCTGTTTGAATTAACAGGGAAACCTGAGAGACCACTGGAGCAGAATCTTTCACCAGAACCCTGCAGCTCTATTTTTCTATTACCCAACAGTTTAAATATGGGGCTGTGAGGGGGAATGCTGCATACTTTCCAAATGCTTCAGGTTTTGACAGGTTAATGTGCTGATTATAGTGGTGCTCTGACAGTGCAGTGAACCTACTTCTTTCGCTCATCCAGGGGTCACAGTAGCTGATGGATTACAGCAGACAGCCACTTGCCCAGTTTTACTAGACTAATATGTTATTGTCTGGAGAATTTCCAGTCCGCTGCTGGAGATTCTGGCCAGACTGGTAGGGCAAAATGAAAATAAAGTCACAGGGAATATTTATGAGCGAGCGGCTGGTAAAGTTTCCAGCCCGGGTGCTCGTGTTTGTCCTGCAGCACTGCTTTATTGAGGTGGTGAAGCACAGAAGCAAACACAAGCACAGTTAGTCATGATAAAATGGTTTAATTTCGGTTTTTTTAACAGTTGGCAGGAGTTAGGTTGCTCAATAAAAATCCATCAATATTCTTTCATAGACATTTCAGTGTTTGTCTGATATGAAGATTTTCACTGTGCAGAAATGCATTTGTTCCCAAATTTTTTTTTCTTATTTGTTTTGTGTGTGTTTTCTATTATTTATGGTTAAACTGCGTTTATTGACTCTGCTTGAAATGTACTGCTGCTAAATACAAATGACTGCATCATAAAATCATGACATGGCATTTATGACATTTTTATCTTGGTTCAACAGTAGCCACATAATTTATTCAAAATGTGAGTTTGCCTGTGGAAGATAAAATTAAATGTGAAATGATTATTCAGTCATTTGGTATGGTAGTATTCTGCATGGTGCAGCCTCCTGTAGTCGTGTTTACACAAGTGGAGCTGTGTTTAGCTGAGACAGTCCTTTTCCTGTGTCTGGCTCTCCGGTGACCAACTCTTCTCCCTCTCGCAGCTTTCAGTTTGGATACAGAGCAGCCAGACTACGACCTAGATTCAGAGGATGAGACGTTTGTGAATAAGCTGAAGAAGAAGATGGAAATCACCGCCCTGCAGTTTGAAGAAATGATTGACCGGCTAGAGAAAGGCAGTGGACAACAGGTACTTTGTCCAATGTGTGCTTTGTGTGCAAGTTCACTAGTTTGCATGGTAGTTGCACAAACACCTTAATGGCCTTGTTTTACACAGAATACATGAACCCAAGGTTTCACACTGTGCTTGCCTCTGTACTGAATAAATCCTGGTTGTCTTACACTGTATTTTAGTAATTCAATAGGAGGGTTATCGCTTAAGACCTTAGTTTCTTTAATAGTTACTGAAAGCTAATGGTTTTCACGAGCTATTGTAATATTTGATTTAAATAAAGATTCTTAAATTAATACACCTGTAAACCTTAGTAGGTATGAGTTTATGGGGTATGCCTGGGGCACAACTTCTGTTTTCTTTTCCAGAATTTAAATGGCTTGTTTAAAACACCAGGTTTCTCTATTTTATTACTTTTTTATTATACTTGGGGCACCTGAATACTTGTTAGGTTGCCGAGATGCGTAACCCTGCACTAACTTGGTTACTCCTGTGTTGCTCCGCAGCTCGTAACCCTGCAGGAAGCCAAACTACTGCTGAAAGAGGACGACGAGCTGATCAAGGAGGTTTTTGACTACTGGAGCCGCAAGAGGAAAGTCTGCAAGGGTGGCTCCCTTATCCCCAATGTCAAACAGGAGAAGAGGGATGGCTCTAGCACCAGCGACCCCTATGTGGCCTTCCGCCGACGCACGGAGAAGATGCAGACCCGAAAGGTACGAGCCTGTGGCCCGGATAATGAAGAAGACAAATGCTGTTGTACTTGTTGCACGCAAATTTTGGTGTCTCTGCGCACTAGTAATTGGATATGTTGCCGTTTGGTTGCATTTTTAGAACCGAAAGAATGACGAGGCGTCGTACGAGAAGATGCTGAAGCTGCGCCGGGACCTGAGCCGAGCTGTCACCATCCTGGAGATGATCAAGAGGCGAGAGAAGAGCAAGAGGGAACTGCTGCACCTCACGCTGGAGATTGTGGAGAAGAGGTAAGAAAGAGCAGCGTGTGAAACCGGCCGGGAGAGAGTTTGGCAGCGGTTGTTAAAGTTGTCTGCATTACATCAACTACCATGTTAGGCAACTGGATGCTATTATTTTTTCATGTGGATTTGGAATATGAGGAAATTGTGCAGCTGTGCCCTCGTTCTCTTCTTCCAAAGTTGTGTAAGGAATAATTTTTGATAGGTTTGAACAACTCAACATGTTTGTCCTCTTGAAAATGAGATCGTCACGGTGTCAGGCCTTTGCTACACGTGGTGTTGTGGATGGATTATGTGGTTAACTTCCATGTTTTATAAGATTTTTGTTTACTCATCAAGTTGAAACCCCAAGCTTGTGTCCTCAAGATTGATCGTGTAAAGGGTCGACCACATTTTCTGATAAGTCAAGCTTCGCTGCTCGTGTTAATTGGGGCCACAGTTATTACACCGTTTTGCATATATAATTAATTTAAAACTCACCCTATTTATTCAGTGGTGTCAGAAACAAATTAGCTCATGGACTCCTGTTGCTGTTATAGTCTTTTCATTTCCCCCCGCAGTCTGTTAGGCACTACAGTGAACTATATGTTTGTCTTATTTTGTGTATTGGATTGATTTTTTTTCCTCTACCGACTTCCACTTTGAATTGTTCCTGTTTTTCCTCCTCCGTGGAGCCTTAGTGATCCATCTAAACATGACATCCGAATGGAATGAATTTCCTCTGAAAGTAGCTGTCAGTGCGAGCTTAAATTGGACCCTTCTCCTTGAAGTGCTTTTGATTTGTAGTGACATTTCAATTTCCTCTTGTTATCCCCAGCCTGGTTTTTGCCTGCGCATCACTGCCAGTGTTCACTCACAGATTGGTCCATTCTATTCTCGGTAGATAGCTTCTCTAGACCACTACATGATCTCATGCGGGTGTAGAGTGATCCAGGTCACAATTGCCACGCGTCCCACAATTGTGTGTTTTGGCCTGTGTGATGCACAGACGTTGTGGTTCTGTTGGCCACAGCTGTGCAGTCATACAGCTGAATATTCAAGTTTAAATTACAATATAATATATACAGGTTTCTCCATATTTCAGACTTTACAGTAGAGCCTGATGGATTTATCAGTTATCTGATTTAAAAATTGCCTTTCACAGACATCAGTGTCTGCGCTATTGTTTGGCGATGTGCTCAGATATGAAAATTATTACATTACAGAGTAAACAATGCAGAAGAAATAGCATTTATGTTGACATTTAATTTATAATGTACTTTCTTATTACAAGTTTTATGTATTTGGTTGTCGTTTTAATATATAGTGATTTATAATAAAGATTAAAAATACAATCAGTCGGGCTCGAGTATGAAGTGAATATTTTTCACTGTCGTGCAGCTCCTAAAATACTCACCTCCTTCTCTCTGTCTGTCAGGAATGTCATGCCAGACTATGGCAGTGAGGTGATGGCAGAGGCTCTGGCGCAGCGGGCTCTCGTGAAGCCTGTCTACACCATCCCCATCATTCCTCTGTCCAACAGTAACCAGTACAGACATCAGGACCACTTGGACATGAAGGACTACAAGAAGGTAAGGTCACACGTTGTCCATAACACACTGTCCTACTGCGAGGAACAGTATGGAGAATGAATCCAGCCTCTCGTTGTGGGTGTTGGAACAGAATGTCTACACAAGTATGGGAGATGTTATTGACTTTGCATTTGTCCTTCTCCTGAGTCAATTCACACACTGCTGTACTGACATTGGCTGAAATGATGAGCTGTATTATGCAGTGTGTATCTCACATTGAGCTCAGACTCAATGATTCTTGGCTGTTTTACTGTTGGGAAAAAGTGGTTGATTTTGTGGTTGAGTTACTGATGATCTATTTTTCAAGTAAGGAAAAACAATGCTTAATGGTTTTTTTTTTTTAAATCCTGTGATTGTACATGCGTATCAGAGGAAGCACTTCTACCATGCTCTGGTTGTTCATTTGTTTACCACGCTGTTCATGTCTGTTAATCAGGGTTATGTCATTTAGGGGGTAGGGTACCCAGTTAATGTGCTGACTCCATCAAACTCAAACACATTTAATGTACGGCTGCTTTGTCACATGCTTCCATCTTATCCTACTTCATTACACAGCACTACAGTGAACTCTGTGTCACCTCCTCTCATTATAACTTCATTAGCTTCAATGTCCAGTCCAACAACCCTCCCCCTGCCCGGCCAGGAGGCAACTATTCCCCCACCCCCTTTCCTCTTTACATTTTCCCCTCTACCAGCTGGTTGACTTTTCCCTTTTGTTTACAGACGCTCATTTTTAGTTTAACTCTGCCCCCCCTTCATTACTCTAGCCCTCATTTCTTCCATTGATTTGACACCGCAGTCCCTTGCCTCTCTGTTTGCTTTGTCCCCTGCGTCTAGGGACTGAATAGAATCAGACTAATCCTAGTGGAGTTGGAGTCTGTTCAGGCAGGGAGGGGTCGTCCCACTGGGGAAGTTAGGGTCAACGGTGGATTGAGGGGGGGGGCAGCCATCTGGCTAGGCGGCGGCATCTGGCACGTGCTGCCATCTGCATATCAATGCCTCTTTTACTCGCTGTTGTTTCTACACACTCCGCAGCCGTGCGTAGACCACCAACACTGGACCACCACCAACAGAATGTCGTAGCAACTTGAAATGCCTTTTTAATTATGCAGTCTGCAGCGCAAACATTTCATCACTGTCTCCCTCCCATCTTCACAGCCGGAGAAGACAGAGGCCGTGCGAACCAAAAGGAAATATGAAAAGAAACCCAAGATCCCTCCTCTTTCAACACCGCAACATTCAGGGCCCTCTGTGTTCAATCCCAAGGACCTCAATCAGTACGATTTCCCCAGCTCAGACGAAGAACCATTCTCACAGGTAACGTGATTTCGTTTCAGACGTATGTGAATGATTCATCTATGCTTGTGATGTGGTTATTACAATATTTATATAGATTCAAAACAAAAGGAAAGAAGCTGTTTATCACCCAGACAATATTGACTGTTCTGATCATATCTAGTGTTTCAAAGAACGTTATGCTCTTGATTTACTGAAGTTGTTTTTATTGTGCAGATCCATTCAGGTTCCTCGGAGGCAGAAGAGGAGAATGACCCAGATGGCTGCTACGCGTTCAGGAGGAAGGCCGGCTGTCAGTACTACGCTGTGAGTGCCCTCCTGTGACTCCCATGCTTCTATTTATAGTGCCAACAGCAGGCTGACCAGTCTGGCTGCCCTGGCTGTTAGTCTTCCACTCTCTGCTGGACAACACAATCCAATAATAAAGGCTCCCCTTTTTCTTTTTCTTTTTTTTTTATCTGCTCGGTTAACTTTAATATCTGATGTCTGTTTCCCTCTTTTTTTCTTTCTCTGCCTCTCCTCTCCATCTTCCTCCAGTCTCGTCCAACCCAGAGCGGCAACTGGCCCTGGGTAAGCCCGTCAGAGGGCGGGATCGGCGACCCACGCTTCCGCTTCTGTCTGACGTCGCTGAACACGCCGCGGCGCTGCATAGGTGCGGCGCGGCGCCGCGTGGGCAGAGGGGGCAGGTGAGTTCAGTCTGGCTGAATGGTTTACCTCATACTTGATAAGATATGATCAGTGAAACTTGGATCCTTCTGAAAGTACACAGGCGAAATGAAAGTGGATTGTTTCCAGGTCCTAAACAAACTAAATTTAAAAAACAGTGAACATGTTTTGTGAAGCTTTTAAAACATAATTTCACATCTTCTGACATTTGATAGGTAAAAGACTAAGTAGCTGCTCATGTGCTATTTACATTAATTATCTGTGTTATACCTAAGTCTATAAATTAAGTCAAGAAATGGAGGTCTGAGAAAAACTAGAAGTATGAAATTAAATGTGTAGGAATGCTGCCAATATCAATACTGAGCCGGGGAAAGTCAGCCAAGTGTTGGCTGTAGCTGCCGAGGTTGTTTACCATAGCAGCTCTTTGGCAGTTTCCCAGAGATCATTTGGCGGGCACATTCTATGATAAATAACCAAGCTGGCTGGTAAAGTGATGAACACGGCTCTTTCAGTTTGGGATTCACCTGCCACAATGGCCTGTAGACAATTTAGAAAACTTAGCCTCCGCTGAGTTTAAACAGCGGCGTGTCCCGCAGCTTTGTCTGCTATCTCCTCAGTAATTACACAGACGATTGAGCAAAGCACAGTGACTGGAGGAGTCGGCCAGAGGCTTCCACAGGGCCAGGGGTTGTCGAGGAGACCAACTGGATTTTTTGGGGGATGATGCAGATATTAGGGAGTCAAAATATTCTGATTCCGTTATATGTTTAAATACATTTCTAAGATTAGTTACATTTTTACACTTTAACCATAAACTTTAAATGACTATAAATTTAAAGTAAATGCAAATACAACCAAATGTATAGAACTTGAATGAAGGAAATAACAATGAAATGTTTCAGATTGGCAGATTTTTTGTCGCCCAATGAAATAAGATCAGTATAAATTGATCAGGCTCTGGTTATAACGTGGCCTTTCTGCTAGCACCAGCCTTAGACCAAACTAAAATAGATTGCCCTACTAATGGAAAGTCTACAGTCTTTTCTGGGTTTTAACAAACATTACAGCGTCACGTGGCTGTGAACTTAGAGTCATGTTCCATTACAGAAGTTCTCTGCTCTTGATAAAATTGCATGCGTTTGTCATACCATGCTATATTTGGTACTGGCCCACTGGGCGTTTTAATTACACGGCGGGTATGCGTGGAATAGCCAGACTTGTGCTTTGGTCCAGACATAACTGAAGGATGTTGATGTTGTAACGCACTGATGAAGGCTACAAAATGTTTTACATTTCATCAGACCTCAAATGACTTGTGGTCACTGTTGAGGATGTGTTGTGCTTATTGCTGGTTTGTGTTTCAGGGTTTTGTTGGACAGAGCGCACACAGATCTAGACAACATCTGTCAGAGCCTGGACTCTGACCCGGAGCCAGAACCACTCACCTCACCACTTCCAAGCTCTCCGCTCCGCAACTCTAACGCCAGTACCTCAGAAACCAATACCTCGGACCCAGCCAGCTCCTCCCACCTTCCCACCTCTTCATCGTCCCGGACGTCTCCGTTATCATCATCATCATCAACACCAATGGACCTCAGCCAGATTCTTTTGAACATTAAATCTAGCCGCTGGAGGCACTTCAGACCACGGACGCTATCCCATCACCCCTTGGGTGGAGGAGACTTGTCTCGCAGAGGATTTAGGGATTGTAGCCGGACAGTGTCAGGACTAACCAGGACCTTGTCTGGAGGATCCAGCTCCCAGAACCGCACCGGCTCTGCCCCTACCCCAGTCAATGGTGAGTCAGTAGTTTCCTCTTTTGTGCAGCTTGGTGTTTTCTTATACGTCTTTGGTTTTGTACGTGTAAAAGTTTCACAGCTAAATATTTTTATTGGTCCAGAACAGTTCATTTTATTGCTTTATTGCATTTCTTGGAATCACAAGGAGCTCATTTAATATAGTTGAGATGTCATTCTACGAGGTTAGCGTTTCTGGCAGTAATTTCTTGGAGTAAATTCAACAAAAGCCCAATTGTCCTTTGTGCGCTCGCTGCTGTAATTAAAGAAGGAGCTGAATTCAGGCCGAACATCAGTCAGAAAAACAATTTTCCTTCAGTTCATTTCGCAACTGTTATCTGAAGTCAACATCCGTCTTCAACAGACTGTAGACCTCTTTCTTTTTGTGGGAGTGTTGTCTGAAGTCTTCAGTGTCACTTTTTGGTTTCAGCCTGCTCTCAGGTTGTCTTGTTGTTTTTATTAATGTTTTAATTCACAATCCTGGCCAGTAATTCACATTCTGATCTGGTAACACTGCATTCTGTATCATCTATTTTCTGCTGCTCGGTATTAATGCGTTATTGCCGCCAATACGGATCCCATTACTCCTGAAAGATTCCTGACCATTGTTTTGGTATATGTAATTTTTATTTATCATTAATAACAGACGTCTGGGGATGTGTGTGCTGATGTAAACAGGAAGTAGATTGTGTACTTCGCAGCTGGTTGTTCACTTGTAGAAAAAACTACAAATGAGAAACAACAATAGTATTAAAAAGTAAGACAATTAATTACTTTTCTCGGAGAAACACTGAGGTGGGGCTAGAAGTGTTCACAACGTGTTGCCTTCACTGCCCTGGAATTTGTAGATGCTTGAAAACTCTGAGCATGGACATGAGGCGTACTTGTAGCCACAGTGATGTGTTTCTAAACTAACACTAATAGTGTGGATGTACATCTCGAGTGATGAGGATAAAAGGGGAAAGTTTTGGTTTTAAAGCCAGACGACTGAGCTGAGTGGCGTTTGGTTCGAGGCTTGCTGCTTCTCTCGGGCAACACTTTTTGATGAGGTGGCTCAAAGGTAGATTGCTCCGCTCCGCTGCTGCGGAATCACAGGAACTCTCTGCTTTCAGACCCTCGTTCCACATCATGTTAAACGAGTTACTGCTCCTGTGACTTGGGGGAGTCGATCAGAAATGCTGTTGTATAAATAGATGTGAGAGAGGTGTGACAGAGCTAGAGAGAGCACAAGGTGGGGGATATTTGAATATAAGCTATTTGGTGAAATGCCAAGCAAATTATGCTGGATTTAGGTTTGGTCATATATCTGTTCTCCAAACGTCCCGAGTGTGGATACTCTAAGGATGAAAAAAGTGTGGATGTCAGCATTAGGCCGCAACTCTGGATATTCTACACTAATCTTAGGAGTCTGACTCTATGAAAACGTAATTTGAATTAAATAAACATTTGTTTGTGTTGCTTCGAACCTACTGTTTTACTTTGTGGTCACCGCTGTGTGACAGTAGATACTGACCAATCTTGGTGAAGGTTTCTGGTTTTGGAATTTGTGCCTGTGGAATCGAGAAATGATTTGCAAAGGCCTGAGGTTTTTAATCTTTGTGATGAATGCTTTAATTTGAAAAAAAAGAATAAATACATTCCACCCTGAGGGTTCATTCGTTCATTAAACATGAAATTGAAGGAACATATATGAAATGTGATAATTTGTTGAGTTTTACCAAAGCTTTGAGTGATGTAGTGAGTGTTGCTTTGTTTGGCTGCTTTTCTAGAAAATTAAAAATATCTCAGATTCATGAGCTCAGTATTTTTATAAAGAATAAACCTCACCATTAATCTGACCAGATATTTGAATACCACAGTGCTCTTGACAGTTTTGAAACAACTCGAATCTCATTTAGTGCAGATGTGAACATTTAATCAGTTTTTTATTGTTTATTCTGAGCCGTTCAGTTTTACCATCGTCATATGAAGACGTGTGCACCTTACAGTCTGTAGTGCTGCAACAATAAGTCGATGAGTCTATTGATAGAAAACTGTTAAAACCGGCTGCTTTGATACCGAAATAGATTTTCAGCAAAAAATCCCAAACATTCTCTGGCTCCAGTTTCTCATGAGTGTTTGATCCGTGTCTTTTTTCATGTGTGACAGTAAACTGAGCATCTGGCTTGTAAAATAAAACAAATAAATGTAAAGATTTGAACTGTCAGAAACTGTTTGTTTATAGGAAAATTGACGGAGCAGATAAAGGAAGAATAATCTATATTTGCAGCCCTGTTTGGTTCCGGCTTGATTCTTCTTCTGACACAATGAATAGAAATCTCTTGACCGCTCTAGTACGTGCACCGCAGGTTGAATACCTTGTATTAAAGCGGGAGAGTCAGGTCTCAGGAGTATAAACCATTTTAACTGACTTTGTTTTTGCCGTTAAACCGGACTTTCTTGCCTTGAACCCCGGAGCAACACTCCCACACCCAATAGATCAGTGTGTTGTCAGGCCACAATGCTCCTGCTCTCTGAAAGCTCCCAGAGGAGCTTTGCTTTTGTACAGACTTACTGTAAATCAGTATGTGCCAATGTCTGCTATTTCCATTTAAAAGCACTGTTGGATGATGTTGCTTTAGAATGTGAATAATCATTTTTACTTTATGTTTTAAAGGCTAAATGCTCATTGTTCCACATCACTGAATAAAAGGGAAAGGTCCCCTTGTGTAGCTTTAAAATATGTAGTTTTCATCAGTTCAGTCAATGTTTTATTGACCTGTGCTTTTCCATCCTGACCCGAGAAAGAATGTTAAACGTGATGATATGTAGATCAAAGCAAGCTCATGTATAACAGCTTCTTGAACTGGCCTTCAAAAGCATGCAAGTCCAAACAGACCCGTCAAGTTTGTAAATGTGTCTGAAAATCTGGACTAAAGTTTCAGTTGAAAGCCACAACATGCACAACTTTCCCAAATCCTGCCTCAGACTGGAGCGTCTTCTCCTTCCTGTCCACAGTGTTCACGGCTGAGCAGTACCAGCAGCACCAGGAGCAGCTGGCCCTCATGCAGAAACAGCAGCTGGAGCAGAGTCAAAAGCAGCAACAAGCCAACAACCCTGCAACAGCCACCAAGACACAGGTTAGTGAGGATTCACACGCCGCCCAGAGCCTGTGCTGCACATCTGAAGTAAAACATCTTTTAATTAAAGGAGAGATTCTGCTCATGTTCAGGTTCATGCAAAGTCACGATTTGCTGCGATTGCCTGTACAGGTTGGAATAGAACAGGAGGTGAAGGTTTGCCACATTTTCTGTGGGGGAGAGGAGCTTTATTTACCACAGACTTCCTGCTTTCTAACTGTGCAGAACTTTCACAGTACATTCACAAAAACCCTATATAACACACTAGAGAAAACAAACACTGAAAAAGCATCATATTTCTCCTTTTAAAAACAAAAGGAAGCATCCATTATGGGCGTGAAGGGGTTGTAAGAGGAGGAAGCAAAAAGATAAAACTCCCAGGTGTCGATATCTTTACACGGGTCAGCATCTGATTTTTATGTACCTACGTTTATTGACCGGGTCGTTTCCTGAGTCCTGAATAGTGGCTCACAAGCCAGAGTTCTCCCAGATATGGAAATAATTTTAGAGTTGAAGGTCAGTTCACCCATCCTTAAGGAAACAGGAGACATCCTCATTCCCACGAGCAGTATTCATACCACTGGTGGTTCCTGTTTGCCAGCAGAAATGCAGAGCTCAGCAGTTTGATACATTTTAAACAGAGCGGCCAAAGTCTCTGGCACAGACCCACATGTTTTTCTCCCTCCCCGGTTTCCATCCAGGCACTTGTGTCCAAGACGTTAGACCAGGCCAGCGCCCAGTTCGCTGCTTCAGCCCTCGTCACCACGGACCAGCTGCTGGCCTTCAAGTCCAAAGAGGAGCTGGTGCTGGCGAGTGGAGTCAACGGGGTCCTGGCAGGCGCAGGTGAGAGACACTTATTCTATTATTGATTTCATTTAACTTATACCGGAGACTTTAAATACAAAAAATGTAATAAAACTTGATTGATTGAAACCTTAAAGGTTGGGAAACATTACAACCTCAAAGGGAATAATTGGTGTAAACTGTATTTAAGTGGTTAATGTAAAAACGTGACTTTTTGAAGCAGTTATTGCCCCGAGATCACTTGTCTCTTCCCCTTGTGTGTGAACCAAGGTGGGAAAACCATTGAAAGCACTTAACAATATAATGCAGCCCATTACAACAGCTCGGAAAATTACCAGAGAGTTTCATCATCATCATCACTCAAGCAATGTCAACAAAAACGGATCATTATCAGTTTCACAGAGGCAGCGTTTGTTGCAGCATGTTGTGATAAATTGCATTAGACTGTGCAGCGGTGTCTCGTGAAATCTGTTGTGCTTCATTCAGATTCCTGTGGCGTCCCGTCTGTTTTTCCATTTGCACTCAAAAGCTCTTTTCTCTGTTCAAACAGGCGTTTTCAAAGGCTTGCACCTCTCCAGCACAACTGCAGCCCTTCACCAGACCAACCAGTCGACACACAGCGCCACCTCCGCAGCCCCGACTTTCCTCCAGCCCTCTGCTAACTCGGCCACGCCCTCGCCAGCCAACGCCGTCCCCACCTCCCTCACCTCCACCCCCAGCGCCCACGCAGCGGCGGCGCTCGGGCTCCTGGGATGCAGCGCTGCCAACGCCACCCCCGCCACCACTCAGGTCCTCATCGGGAACAACATCTGTCTGAGCGTGCCGTCGGCCGCCAGCCTGGCCGGACGCCACATCCCCCGGACCCTCGGCAACGTGCCGCCCTCTGCCTTAAAGCTGTCCGCCGCCACCAACCTGCAGATGCCCAAAGTCTCCGGAGCATCGTCCATGGACATGGGCTCAAGGTGAGACTCTACTGTAGCAGCACATTACAGAGTTAGTTTGCATCGCTACAGTCAAAATCCCATTAGCTTAGCATTAAGATAAGAAACACAGGGAAATAATGCAAATAATGTTGCACCAGAACTAAAGCTGCAGAGCCTCAAAGCCTCCGGCAATCAGAAAACCCAAGAATGTTGTTTATACATAAATGTGCAAACCTAGAAAGGAACATTTTGTACATTTCTGTTGTTGCAGCAGTATCAGATTAGCTTTTATATAAAATATGTGTCAGGATAATCAGAAGATATAAAGCTGTTGCATTAATAAAACAATCCCTGGTTTAAGTATCAGCTGGAGCTGGTGGATCTCGTCTAAAACGCAGCGTCTGCCAGAGACTGAGAATCCACACGAGAGACGCTGAAATCGAGACATCAGAGCTCTTCAGTGGCTACACACAGAACAGATCTGTGACAGTGGAAGAAACAAGTGGTTGATCTCTCCATCTTTTCCTGTCCTCCGCAGGGATAATCACGACGAAGACAAGCCAGCACTGAACAGTATAGCAGACAACACAGTGGCCATGGAGGTGACGTAGTAGCGGTGCAGTGAAGAGTCCACTCTTTAGGTGCTGTGCATCGTAGCATCGGGAATGCAAAAGGGACAGCAGGACTCTGATGCAGACTGACAGGACGACGGGCGACTGCGGCCGCTCGCTTGCAATTCTCATCTCTCATACTTTTTAACCTTTTTTTGTTTTGGTTTTTTTGTTACTGTTAAAAGTAAAAGATTGACATCTGTAAATTATGAATATGGCAAAATTAGTATCTGTACAGTAACTACATATTTGTAATATCCCCTGTATATATATTACTTGAATACAGAACTGTCCATTTGTGATGTTTTGCACTTGGGAGTCAAACTTAAAGGAAAAAAAAATACGAGCCAAGTAACTTGTGGCGAGTGTGAGAGATGTGGGAGTTGTATAGAGAGGAGTTTTATCACATCATGTGCATGGTGCGGAGCCTGCTGTTTTTATCTATTTATTGTGCTGTGTTTACAGTTTTTTTGTTTTTTGGTTTGTTTTTGTTTTTTTTATTTGTACACTGTACCTTTGTTGGTTCATGTGCTGTAGTAAATGTTAGGTAGCTACGGACTCCTGGGTATTTTTGTATATTGTGAACACAAAGCAGGTCCCTCCCCCTTCACACACACACAAACACACACACACACATTTATTTTGGGTCCCTGTGCTTCTCTCTGTCAATCATGTGAAAATCAATGGTGACGTACATACAGACCAGGAGAGCCAGGAGGAAGAAGAAGAGGAGGTGGTGTGACTGTGGGAGTTTTCATCAGCATTGTCCCAACCACAAGTAACAAAACAGGGATGAAGTCTCTTCCCAGAAGCCTTTGCTGCTTCTGATTAAAGCACTATTTTTTTTGTCGTGATGTTTTTGTTCATGGTTTTTGATAAATATCCTAATGCTGCTTTTGTATTTTGTTTTCAAAGGGGTCGTCCTTTTCATGCAAGCGGAGTCTCCCCCTTTTTCTATTTGTTTTATCCCACAAACGTTTTTGTAAAACAAAAAAATGAGTTATTTTTGTAATTTTTTTTTTTCTCGTTCTTGTGGTAAACTTGATTGTAAGCTATTCGTTTATTGAAAGACTTCATTCATTTGTTGATTTGTTACTTGTTCATGCATAGGTGATAAGGGAGGTGAATGGGCAGTGATCGCTGTACGTGTTTCATCATTCCAGTTTTTAAAAACAAAAAATGCTAATGACGGGGGACGGAGGGGCTGTGAGAGAACGACACATTTTCTCTCCTCTCTTTCCCCTTTTTCTTTATTCTTTTTTTTTTTTTTCTTTGAAAAAAGAATCTCCAGACGGCTGCAAGGCCAAAAACCACAAGTATTGGGTGCCTTCCTTTGGGGAATTTAATGTTCTCTCTTCTGTGAAGAGTTAGGCACAAAGGCAGCATTACTTAGTAGTGCTTCTCGTCTTTGTCAGAATCTGAATGCCCAGTCCAATGGCAGGATATATCCTTGAGGTTTACTTGTCCCACCTGGAGGCTGAAAAGACTAAAAAAAATGTGACAGAACTCTCACTAAAATAAGACAATAAAGCCCAGGGCATTAAATGTGAATTGTTTGGACTCTGGTGTCTCCTTATCAAAGTGTGTGTTTGTGTGTGTGTGTCTGTTCTCTCAGAAGCATCAGGAACTTTAAATAGAGTTAATGTGAAGCTGCTGCCTCCAGCTACACATTCAGCATAAACACATGAGTGATCCTCAGAATTTTTTTGCAAGCGAAGCAGAGGGAAACAAATTCTTTTCTGCCCGTTCGAAAACATGTTGAATTTGTGATTTATTAAGACTCGAGAAAGTCCCTTCACTCCAAAACTTTTCTGTACCAAAGAAACTTATGACAACAAATTAAATGTTGGTTACTTTTTCACAGCTCAGGGAGAACAGGAAGGAGTAATAAGTTCTTGCTCGGTTGACTGGAGCTGCGTGCCTCACACACAGACACACACACACACACTTACACACTTTGCCCTGCGTCAGTGTTCCAACAGAAAGCAAAACAACACACATTCCCTGTAGCAACTCAGTTGTGTAGATATCACTTTCTCATCAGTGGCCAAATTACTCCAGAGTTTTTCAATCTGGCCGTGCTGGGCCGCTGCCAGCTCCACTGACACACACATTGTTTATGTTGTGGAGAAGAGATCAGTCAGCAGGACGACAAGTGGCCCAGCTCGGTCTTTCAGGGAGGGGTTGGAGGGGGCGTCACTCCCGCCGCTCTCTCATTACTACACTGGCTGATTCTTGGTGCAGACCTGAAATCAAACTGTTTTTCTCATCAACTTCTCCGGGTGTTAACTGCAGTTTTGTGGCCGAGATAAATCAGCGACGAAAGAAAGCAACTGCAGCTCGTGTGTTGGATTTCTTTTTGGTTTCCCATTAAATTCACAGCACATTTTCCCCCCAAATTGACTTATGTGGATGAAAGAATCGTCTCGGGCGAAGAATTCAGTCTGTAACTGAAACGTGTGAGTTCAGGTTTTGTTTCTTTCACTGTTGTGTAATTTGTCTTCTCAGGCCACAGTGACACGGTTATTATAGAGCTCCACAGTATAGTTAAAAAAATCCCATTCATTTTCTGAGGAGAGATTTTGATTATCAGCCATAATATTTTAACCATCCGAGGTAGAAGCCACAAGTTTGCATTGTATCAACTTTAAATTGCAATTTCAAGGAGAAGTACCAAACTACCCACAATCCTCAGGTTTCCAAACATCTCAGTTTTTGCCCGTCCAGACAACAACGTGGCCGCAGAGTTCTCAAACTAAAACTCTGCGTTTAAGGCGTAAACGTAGCATCAGTTGTGTTTTCGAGCTAAAGCTTCGTCGTGTGTAGCCACTGAAGTTAGACATTCTTCTGCCTCCATGCAGGGAGATCGGAGAGTGTGTGTGTGTGTGGTGCAGCTGTTGGCCACCACTGGATCAGATGTCGTGGTCAGGGGGGGTGGTCGGGTCGGGCCTGTTCACGCTGCTCACACTTTTATTTTTGTGTGTGAGTTTGAGACAACAGGTGCGAGTCCGGAGGCAGCGACTGAGCCGGTGGTGACTGACTGTCTGGTTCTGTGTAACACGACTCCACTTTCCAAGTAAACAAGAACAGGAAGTGACACACACGCTTATTAATTACAAGTGAGAACAAGGAGGACGGAATATTTCAATGATTTATGTCATTTTATGAAAAGTCGTCTCACTTTTCAAGGAGCACTGAGAATAAATCCTCCTCGGGTGAGAAATCTTTTTGACATGATGAATGTTAAATGCAATGATAAGCAACTGAAGGAGAATAATTCTTATTATTATAGATATTTATTAATCGCTGTATCTAATCTTTAAAATAAGGGTTTTATTAACCCCATAAATGTCAAAAATCTACTCACAAAGAAAATCATGCAATAAAGCTCTGGGCTTATAGAAGACGTCAAATCAGCAGAACTGAAAAACAACATAAAACAAAACAAGACAGTTTATAACTTGAAATAAACATCCTCATAATCTAACTACTAAAGTGAAGCCTAATGAAATATAATATATAAATAATTATTATTGAATCCGCTTTGACTTGTTCTTGCAGCTCAGTGATGAGATTCTTGGGATGTGTTTGAACAGAACCAGGATTTGAGAGATTTATCACAGCGCTCTGACTGAATCAGAGAAAGGAACACACACACACACACACACACACACACAGAGACAGACACACAACATGCATCCACAGACTATTCTGCAATCTCTATTCCATGCCAGTGGCACAAAAGTCCACAGTCACTGCAGCGAGTCAATAAAGTCCTGTCTGCGTTGGTTCCTCGGAGGCAGCGTATGCTAATATTATCCTCAGACTCCTTGTTCCAGTGCTGGGATCGAGCTCAGTGGCTCACGAGCTGCCACTTTGATGACACATTCAAATATTCTAACACGAGAACAGAGAAATCCATCTCCCCGCTGAGCGCCGCCACTCGCCACCATGCAAATGTACTGTTGAAGGTGACTGTGGGGAATGTTAATGAGAGAGAGAGAGAGAGAGAGGAGCTCGCTTTAGTTCTTCTCCATTATGCATCCATCCATCAGGAGGAGGCTCAGTGATGTACAACTTTATTGATCAGGTGAGAAAAAGCAGAAACCTCTGCTCCTTTTGTAGTGAAACAAGTTTGAAATCTGAAGAGTGAACGAAGCTCATGTTTTCTCTATGAGATCTTTTTACATTTTTACTGGTAAACATTTTCTGTTCATCTTTCTTGAGGATTATTGCCAAGATATAGGAAAAATATTATGGTCAAACATCAGACAAAATGAGAGGAGGAATATTTTATTTATTTTTAGCATTTTGAGAATAAAGTCAAAAATAAGGTTTAAATCTTAAAAAAAAAAAAAAATTGAAATATTGAGAATAAAGTCGAACTAAATCAAACTACACAGATTTATGTGTATTTATTTAGTGTATACCCACTAACTGTGGTGTAACAGAGGTAATATTGTATCTTTAACATGTGCATCATATTTAATTCTCTTAAGACAGCTTCCATTGCACTTTGTCGAATTTTGTTTTAAGCGAAACACCAACTTTTTCAGCCTCTTTTTAAAAGTGCATTTTACACTAAAACATGTGGATGGGATCCAACGTGCTCACATCAAGTAGAGATGTTGTGAGAGTATAAAGCAGTGTTCTATCTTCGCCCCGGTCTCTCCTGTGGGCTCCGGCTGGTTCGGAGGGGGAGTGAAATGTGAAAAATCCGATTCTATGATGCAGCTTGTGAGAAATAAAAGGAGTGAGAGTAACAGACCGATCCTTTAATTCCACTCGGCAGGGCTCCTGACCCCCGCATCAACAACAATGGAGCCGTGCGATGGGGGTCACACTCAGCCTGTGATGAAGAAAGTGTGGCATCATCGATCTGGCAGCAACCCCCCCACACACACACACACACTTCACTCCCCTGCTGCTCTGCCCACTCATCACTGAGTGTTTTGTACCCACGGAGAAGTGTGTCCCCTTCCTCCACACACACACACACACACACACACACAGACACACACACACAGACACACACTTCCAGTTTCCACAAAGGACAATCTGTACACTGTCAGACACGGCGAGGAGTGAAGTGACCTTTCAATCATCCCTCCAGGGACGGAGGGGGGCGGAGCTTCCCCCTGACAGAAGATTGGAAAAACGTCCACCCGGATTTTGTTGCTAGGCAGCGAGGCCTCTGCAATGACAGTGTGTCAACAATGAGAAGAGAATGAGAAATAGATTGCGGCGGGTCGCTGGAGAGGAGAGGGGGTGTGAATCTCGTTGGTGTGAGCCGGCCTCGAGGCTCGGGGAGCAGCGCTCGTGGACGAGCTCGTCTCTCCTGTGTTGTCACACTGGTACCTGTCATCTCTGCTGAATGGAAAACAACCTTCACATCGCTGAGAGTCGTCACCGGTGTGAAAATACACACAACAAATACAATGATCTTTGAATTGGCTGATGGGCCGTGGGAGGAAATTATCTCTACATCCTGAGTGACGGCTGAAACGTGAAATTTGTGCATCGTGACATGAATTATAAAGTTCTCCTGCAGCTTTGTCCTTTGCTTTTTTCCAATCATGTTATTCTTTGAGTTGTTGCTATGATTTCTGTATTTGTGCTTTTGTCTGTGCTCTTTGTGGATTTATTGGCTGCCAAGGATGATGTCATACTTTTGTTGATCCAATCAACATTTTTTATATATTTTAATGATTCAAAAAGAAAAATGAAACGACATTCGTGGCTGGGTTTTGAAAATAAGAGCTTTATTTAACAAAAGACAACATTAAAAAGCAATTTTCAAGAAACAAGCAGTTAAGTTCTGGTCAAAAGAACAAAGCCAAACTCAAACACAACCTAACAAACCAACTCTCTGAACAAAACGGAGACACACACATATATATATATATATTTGGCTTAATTACACACACACAAGAAGAATCATGTCTCATCATGTATGTGTGTGTTTGTTTGATTGGCAGGTATATATATATATCTATGTGCAGCCACTATAAAGCTCCAGTATTTCAGTTCACGTACTGGATGTGTACGACTCTATTTTGTGACAGAACTTTCACATCAGTAGAATATTACTGCAATAAAACGAGTCTTATAGGAAAAGGCATCTGCTCCATTTACTTCCTCTCGTAAAAATTCACCCTCTGCGTTCTTTTGTCTGTGTTGCAAAGCACTGATCGTGGTGGATGCACATACTGTGTGTGTGTGTGTGTGTGTGTGTGTGTGTAAGTGAGCGTGATGATGTGAACGAGTCTGGGAGGGAATCATCACAGTTTCCCCACAGTTCTGTACCGGCCCTCGGGCCCTTCAGCACACTGAGACAGAAAAACATCCATAAAGTTTTTAACGGCTCTCGTCTGTCTCTTTACCGCCCTCGGGGGGGAAGGAGAGAACGAGCTGCGTACTGTATCGTACATGATGTACATGTGAGTCGTGCATGGAGGGTATCATCTCCACCAGCTAACCAGATGTGGTGGAGATGGAGGAAAAGTAATTGTTATATTTAAAATATATCATATTTAACTCAAACACAAAGGCCTGTGTGTCGGTATCTATGACTCTAAAATATGTGATATAGATTTTCTGTTAAAGTGATTCAAGTTCACACAGATTTAGTTTTTGTTGTCGTTTATCCAAGCGCAATAAACTGAGCTGTACTTTGATCTAAATGGGAGTCTGATCACTTTGATTTCCTTTTATTTCAGATCCCTTGATCCTCGCTGTCCACAGTGAGTAGAATTTAATATAAAACTTCTGAAATAATCCTGTTTAAATGAATAAATCATAAATCATATGAGAGGCTGCAGGTAGGAGAGGAAAGGAATCACCCTCACTCCTGTTTGTGATGATGAGGGTGAGATGGAGTGAATGTGGAGCGTGCAGGGGGGGGGGGGTGTCTGGAGGGGGCGGCGGCAGAGGGATGGTCGAGCGTGGAGCGACGGTCAGAGGAGCCACAAGTGGCCCAGTGTTCCCCGGCAGCAGCACCTGCCTCGCCGCCTCCCCTCCTCTTCATTACCCGGCAACAGAACTCCTCTTAAGGCCGACGCACGGGGAATTCAAAGGGTGTGTGAGTGTGTGTGTGGGGGTGTGTGTGTGTGTGTGTGTGTGTGTGTGTACATGCATTAGGACTGTGCACGTGTGAGTGTTGCATCACAAAGAAGGTATTTTACTGTCCACATAGACAAAGTCTGCCAGGTACTCCATTCCCCTCCCCCCCGAAACCGAGTGATGCCAATTACCTTTATTCAGAAACTGCTCCACATGACTGATGTTCACGGATTCATTATGGAAGTGAACATCCAGTGGATTCGGCTATATTCACAATTTATTTAATGTCATTTTGTGCCCATTAGGTTTGTAGGTAATCAGAAAATCCTGATAAAAAGACTGTGAAACCTGGAACCAGGCCGATTCAGCTACAAGATGAATCGTGACCATAAAACATCAGATTCAGTGCCAAGAATATTGGAAAATGGAAAAAAAGGTTCTCAGTGTATAAGAGTAAAGGAACTACACATCCCATAAACCATGGGAATTGTCCCTTGTTATATGGTGTTGCATTATATTGCAGTTTGTATCTTGTATATATATTTATAGTATTTTGTATTGTGTAGTAACCTAGTGATTTCTGGAGTTGTGGTAAACGTTTCCATGGTAACGGTGAGCTGCATCAATCAGAGACACAGGGTACCTCTGGTACAAAGGATGTTTGTAGAGTAGTTCTTCTCCTTGACATCACAAATAAAACATTTCCTCACAACACAGTTGATAATACAAACCTTTGAACCTGTGGAACAATTCAACATAGTTCCCCTATCTCGTAGTTTGTGGCGAGTCTACCTTGGATGGTTAAAATATTATGGCTGATAATCAAACTCTCTATACAGAAAATAAATGGGATTTTTTCTTTTCACAGAACTACCCTTTGGAGAACTGTGGTGCTGTCGGGCCTCGGTGGAGGAATGTGCTCTGAGTGACATTCTAGTTTGAGGCTTATACGGCTTCACCGCGCTGCTTGTTTGAGGTTTAGTGAGTCATCCGCTGTCTTTAATGTCCCGCTCTGACTCCTGTCGTCCTCGTGCACGCCACCATACGTCGTCCTCCGATCGGCCGAGCGCTCAGCTGCCTCAGCCGACGCTCAGATGCTTCTTCTGCAACAATAACTGACCTTGCAAAGGCTTAAGCTCGTCTGTGCAAGGTTAGAATGAAACACCTCTTTATGGAGCTCGGCCCCCGTTTAAATCAGCGCTGGTGAAACCTTAGATTTGTTATTGACTTCCCCATTGTCCCTCCGAAATCAATGTGAGGAGGCAGAAGAGGAATTTTTCTAAAGCAATTTACCACAAGGGCGAATCCTGCCAGTCATTGGTCAATCAATGACGAGTCTTTACACGCCGCCCGAGGATAATTATTATTGGCTTGTTGATTCGTTTGCATTCGTGAAACTGCAGCTGAAGAATACATAACTATTAACATTCAGTTCATTTCAATCTGAGCAGAACACGTAAGTACTGGTTTATCAAAGCACAACGTGAATAAACTGTGATGGCTGAGGGTGAATTTCAGATTCTGAGATGGTGTTTTATTTGCTAGTTGGTTTGTCGTAACACAACATTGCAGTGGCAGCACCATGCGGTTTTGGTTGTGTTAAAATAATATGCATATGTAATATATAAGTAAATAATAATCATGAGAAAGAAATGTAAAAACATTGAAGTTTCAAGGTCTAAAGGGAAATATATAAATAAACCATTATTCAGTGACATAGTGTAGAAATGAACACTAATTCAACACAGCAATAAAAGAACAGTTCTTTATCTTATTACAATTTAAAGGTTGTAATTCATGATTTTATCTTTGCTCACTCGAGAGCACATCGTTTGGCAACTTAAAAACATGCTCGTTCCGTAGCCTGCAAAACACGACTGAACTTTGTCTTTGCAAAGTTTTCTAAAGCTCCTTAGAAAATACTGAGAAATAAATCAAGCACAGAACCAATATAATCTTGTGAAAAGTCTTAAAATCTGAGCCAAATATAAAAACAAATTTGAAATAATGGATTGTTTGGACTAGAATCGAGAAAGAAAACTATGCAATGACCATATTTTACTGCATAGTTCTTAGTGAAGTAATGTGACTAATATTGATCAAATCTCTCAGGGGGAACTTTGGCTGACAGTTCGCTACTAAAACATGTAGGTGACTGGAATTCAATGAAGAGAAGGAGAGAAACCAATCCATCACATAAAATATAACATATGCACATATTGACAATAACTGCTTTTACTTCACTGTGCTTTTACTTCACTGTCACTGTAACAATAGAGAAACTTCTGAAACGCACATGTTTCCAGGGGATCATCCAAAGTGGGCTTATACACTTCATGGTTATGTGTCTCAGTACAAGGGATGAAGCTCATGCCTCTCACACACACACACACACACACACACACACACACACACACACACACACACACACACACACACACACACACGCGCCCTCACTTAATGGGAAGGAGGACTCAGCCAGCTGGTGTAGCTCACACACACACACACACACACACACACACACACACACACACACACACGCAAACACACAACACACACACACACACACCTAATCCCTCGTTCAATTTGTCACCCCTCCAAATCCTATTCATCCAACTTCCTATTCAGTGCTGTAGAGCCTCTCCAGTGGAGTCTCTCCTCATCTTTGTTCTACGTCTCAATAGTTCGAGCCTCGCAGTGGCTGTGACATGAAACACAGCTGGACCGCGGAAAAATGTCCAACCCCTGAATCTGATGTGGAGTCAGAAATATATACTTTATAAAAAACTAGATGTAGAAATATGACCTCATCGTGTGGCTGATAAAGTCGTGTCCACCCAGGAGGTCGTGTTTTCATCCCTGTGAGTTTTCTGGTTTGATTTGAAGTAAGATTACACAGAAACTACCGAACAGATTAAAAACAGAACTCGGTGGAGGGATGTGGTACAGATCAGGAAAAGAGAAGAGGAAGAGGAACTCATTACATTTTAGTGCGGATCACACAAGAAATCGTTTTACAGACGTGTTTAGGGGACAGATGTTCATGAGTGTGGGTGATGTGCTGCAGATCCCAATAAAAATCCAGACCTAGTGAATCTAGATTCAGTTTTGTGAGGGGACTGTTGGACTGTGTGTGTTCTACTGAGCGTCATTCTAGTTTTTTAAAAGAATAGTTTCCCATTTTTGCAAATACACTTTACTTTCCCTAAAAGAGAAACACAAGCCATCTGAAGGTTGAAAGAAATCTGCCTACAAGCTTTTCTAAACTTCACTAATTCTCATTTTTCCCGGAAACAAGTCAGATAACGAGCCTGCCGGCTTTATCAAGAAGTTAAAAGTAATAATAAAGGTTAGTGTTTAGTCACAGACGTCTGATCCCTGACACCGTGTTCAATCGTCTTATCTTTTAGGATTCAACACTTTTTACACTTCATTGCCAAAACATCAAGTCGTGTTTATTTAAACAGAACATTAAAAACAGCAGGAGCGGAGCCAAGGAGCTTAATAATCATGGCAAAGGAACGAGAAGCCTGGAAACAAAGATAAGAAACGCAGCGATAGAAGCACAGTAAATACACGAATGATAAGTCAAGAGAAAACAATAAAAATAATGATGCGATTTAAGAATCATAGGGAAGACGATAAAGCGAGGGAGCGCGTTAAATTAAAATGAAAATTATTAATAGTGGGTGAAGAAATAACAAGACCTGGTGCGGAAAAGGAGACGGCAAAGAAAGGTTTAGTTTAGAGACGACTGCAGGGCAGAATAAAAGCTTTGTAAACAAATAGTAACTTCTAAAAATCCATAAAACCAATTCTATATTTAACTGGGTGTAGGTCTGCCGGAGTGGGAGTGCTGGTGAGTTGTCTTTTTATAGCAACGGTTTGAAAGTTAAAAAAGGTCCAGCAGCTGGTACCAGTTGTGCTCACGAGAGGGCGGAGTCAGACGGCCTCGTGTAAAGACAGTTGTGTCACGAACGACTGTTTCTACGACTGTTTTCTATTTGTCTCAGATGATGAAAAACACCTGGATTTATTGTGTGTGCTTGAAACGTAAATGTTTGCGTCCACACACACACACACACACAGTGTTTGGTTTACGAACAAATTTTCATTCCTGAGTTTCATCGTGCACCTTTAACCTTTCTCGCCGTGCGTCAGTCAAACGTAGCCCCGCCTCCTGACGTGCAACACCGACCAATCAGAGTAATTCTTGCAGAGGCAGCAGCTCCGCACCAATCTGCTCCACACACCATCTTCACAAACCACTTAGCACTAATCTGGGGCCACCTTATGCCCACTGCACTAAGACAGGGACTCGGCGTGAAGGCTAATCATTCGCTGGCACACGGGGATCGGCCAATGGGAGAAGCTGCAGAGAGATTGAACTGTGGTGACCTCTTAATATCACACCAGGCTACCCAGTACATGTCTTACTGGGCACTGGTACACACACACACACACACACACACACACACACACACACACACACACACACACACACACACACACACACACACACACTAGTCATAAGCCCATTCTTACTCTTCACTGATAAGCACTTAATAAATACAACACAGGTGTGATGCCCCCTGTGGGCGACTAATATCTAAACGTCTCAAAGTAATTACACTTCATTTGAATTTAGTGATTACAATCGTTGTTGGAATAGAAGTAATTAAAAAATCATAACGACGTTTTGGACACAAATCAGTTACTAATGTTTTCACACATTTTCATCCCTCACGTCCATTCACCACGTATCAGCCTGTGATATCACAGATTTGTAGCCCCACCACATGGAGGAAAGTGGCATTACACACGAAATGCTGTCACACACAATCTCTGTCCAACATTTTTGGTAAAGATAAAATAAATTATAATGGTTAAAAACCAACAGAGCAGTGTAATATGCAGAATGAATGAAGTGTAACTGAGGTTTAACAGAAACACAAGTGGAGTGACGTCATTCAGCTGCTGATCCAACACCAGGACTAATAAGAGTGTATCGATCTGAGCTCTGGTGCATTTTATAAACTTATGAACTGAAGTATTTATTCATAAAAATAAGATTGTGTCGGTTCTTTGTTTTTAAGTTGTATAGTTTTAAATGCAACATCCTTTATCACATGAATAATGTCACCAGAGCAACTGTGTAAACACACATAATGATCTGCAGTGTGTGTGTGTGTGTGTGTGTGTGTGTGTGTGTGTGTGTGTGTGTGTGTGTGTGTGTGTGTGTGTGTGTGTGTGTGTGTGTGCACTGTACATACAATCCACATGTCAGTTTCCGTCGCATGCTCTGTTGCTAATGGCAACTGCTTCTCTCTCAGTTCTACAGACAATGACTGATATTACATCTGTTTCTATTGTTGTTGTTGTTTGTTGGAGACCTGGAGCCCATTGTCTGATGATCTCTGGACGAACGAGCAGCGGCTTGGCACAAACCTCAAGGTCGGGGGGGGGGGAGCCACAGTTTAAAGTGAATGTTAACACAGGAGTCAATTAAACATTTGTCAAGAGACTCAAAATGACCTTGAAGACGTCTGACGTGTTTGAATCTGTGGCTCCAGCTCTGACGTGTGAGCGGAGTCGGGTCCTTTCACATGTTGGTGCTCAGGGGCCCGATGTCCCTTTGTCTCTTAAGGTTTGTGTTTACTGGATTAATCTCTGCGTTGCACTTCTTATGTAAAACCTTAACAATCTGTACAAGCTGTAACATCCTCCACCAGGGTGAGGACATCATTGTTCAAGTGTTTATGAGCCTCAGCCTCGATCTTGGATCTTAATCCTCCTGTCGTCTCTTGGTTCGGTTCCTCTGGAGGAGTTCATGCTTTCTCCTTCTTCCACATGGAGATTCGCCACAATGGCCACAATTGTAAAACTTTATCCTCATATGATCTTTCACTGAGCTTCCAGTCAAACCTTCTAGTGTGAAGTGTGTTTAGCTGCATATCTGTGCAGCCACATGCCCAGCGAGGGCCGGAGGCTGCAGCCAGTAGAGGGAGGTGCAGTTTCACATTTAGACACAAACAACTTGTCCCATTGATTTCTTCTTCTTCTTCTGTTTGTCCCGGTGTCGTTCATGTGAGGACACGCTCCTTCCTGGCAAAACACATGAAAGAGAAAAACCTCAGGTCCCCTTTTTGAAGCCAGACATCTGGAGCAGGACAGATGTTTACCTCTGTCAGTCTCCGGCAGACAGAACGTCATCCTTTCCCCTCGTGCATTTTGATTTCAGATGGGATTCTCCCAGAGCTGCAAGCGTCGTCAGCTTTTTAAACGCGAGCTGAGCCGACCTGTGCTCACCTGAACCTGCATCAGTCTGTGAATCTGAAATCACAGCCAGACTGAGGCTTGCTTCTTGTTTTTTCCTGCTAACGCTCCTGTCTTGTTCTTTTTTTAACTTCCACTCTTGGCTTACTCTTACACCGTCTTTCTCTCCAGCTCTATGACTCATCGCCCTAATTTCTTCTCCCCCGACTCTTGGATTCCTCCCCTCCTCCCTCCCTCCCTTCCTTCCTCCCTCTCTTCCTCCCTTCTCCATCAGATAATGAATCTGACTCATCTATACAAGTGCTTTTCCGTCAACCTCTCAGCTTCTCCACATCTCCTCCTTTTTTTATCCCTTTCCTGTGTGTTTTTTTTTTATCATCCTCCAACTGCCACTGAAGCTTTTCCTCTCTCTTCACCTTCCTCTGTGACCCACGTCTCCTCTGTTGTTCTCTCTCTTCCTCCTCGTGCATCACTGTTCATGTTGACGGGGGAAATTTATTAGCACATGTGCAGGAAGTGGGAACGAGCCCAGTGACCAGAGAATCACACCATTCTCAGATGGTTCAGGATTAATGTGCGATACTGTCAATTTATTGATGCATTATGGGTAGAAAAGAGGAGGAAATGATGTGTGGCGCCAAAACACAACATTACAATTCAAACGCCTCAGAATTAAATAAATGTTTGAACCAGGTTTTCTGGTTAAATCTGTTTCCTGCAGGATCTGCACCTGGATTTGAGGTTTAAGTCTGTTTCTGTTAAACTGAACCAGCGAGGTTCATTTAAACAGTGGATTCTGGCATCAGAGACAAATTTCATTTATAATTCAAAAGTGTTAATTTAACAGCCTGTAGCTTGGGATGTGGCTCCCTCTAGAGGTAGAGAAGTGACACTACGAATGAGGAATGTGGTGGATCCTTATTTTACTCCTGGACACAGACTCTTCTGTTTGGGCTGCTGGGGTTTTCACATGTTCACACATTGACTAGACATGCGAGACATCTAACATGTGTAGTTACAGGTCTAAGTTTGTTCTCAAAACTTCAAATTTAATCATTTTCTCACCGCAAATAATAAGTTAATTAAGGTTTTATTCATTGCAGATTATATAATAAGTATATTAGTATCAGTCAACGTAGATTCATAGATTTAAATCAATAAATACGCAACAAAAATGATCAACTTTGTTATATTTGTAGGAAGGTTCTTGGTTTTAACCTGACAGGGAGAATAAAAAGCAGCCGAGTTCAGACGAGGACATGAGTTGAATCAGGATCATGATGTTTAACCTGAAGCCTATAGATTATACAGAACATGCACCAGTTTGCATGCTGGTCTCACTGGGTTTAGTTTGGTTCTATCACCTTCCCAGTGGGAACACGTGTCAGACTCAACATGGTCGACTTGACGTGTTCTCTTGCCCACTTTATTTCTATTCGAGCTCATTCTGACGTCTGGTTTTCTTCAGCAGCTGGCTTCACCTCTGCTGCCTCTGGAAGTGTTTTAGTGTGTGTGCTCCTGACAGCCAGCGTCGGTGCCAGTGGATGTGATGCTAAGTGCTCACAGAGCATCGAACGCCACCCAGGAATACAGAGATCCATCACCCTCCCTGCCACCGAGCTCTTTGTCTGCTTTCATTTAAACCGCCTGAATCTGACTCTTTTCAGCAGGCACTTGTCGGTAAACTGGCTGTCACCGTGTGAAAGGGGTTATTTTGACGAGGTTTCAGGGTGAATCTGAAATTCTATGTTCCAATCTCTCTCTGGATCACGGATTAAAGAGAAAATAGATCCAAACCACACCCGGTTCCCGAAAGCTCATGAAGCTGTAAACACTCCTAATTGGTAAAAGCATTCAGGGGGAAACAAATGTCCTGATGCACAGAGAGTGACATGTTTTACATTTGGTTGAGGCAGAAGAATAAACGTGTGGAAGCGTGTGAGGTCGTGTCTGCTCCTCTGAGTGTGACAGTAAATTCCTGTTATTCAATAAAAACGTTCCTCACTCAGCAGATTTCTGAGCGGATGATGTTCACGCTTGGCTCCGCCATTAAAACCGCAGAGGAGACGGCGTCCCCTCGCCCGGCTACTAAAGCATGTTCAAAGAACTGGCTCAGCACGACGCCGCGGCCTGGATTAATAATTGGACTCATATGGACTTCAATGGAAGCTGCTGCGCTTTGTCCTGAGGCCAGAATTTACACTTTCGTCCTCTGCAGCGTCGTCGTCGTCTTTGTGTTTTCAGTGATGACAGTGTGAATCAGCTGGTCTGGGTTCAGTTTGGAAAATATCAATAACTTCTCGAGGTTAAAGATTTGAGGACGTTTCACGGTCTCCAGACTTCAGTGATCCGCTGACTTGTCATCGTGCGGCAGCCTGAGGACGATGTTTGTGGTTTGGGACGGATTGGCATTAAATTGGCTTTAAATTCAGTGCAGACGTTCATGATCCTTCAGGCTGAACTCATTTCATTTTAAATCTCGTGCCATTGTTCTGTCAAATGTAAGTTTATCCAGGAGTTTGGTGTATTTGTGTGTGTGTGTGTGTGTGTGTGTGTGTGTGTGTGTGTGTGTGTGTGTGTGTGTGTGTGTGTGTGTGTGTGTGTGTGTGTGTGTGTGTGTGTGTGTGTGTGTGTGTGTACAGAGTATCTCTTGGGAAAGTTTCCACAGATGAGTAACTTTTGGAGCTGATGGGTCACAGGTCAAAATGTAGCCTGAAAACACATTTTCCAAGATGCCTCAGCAAATAGAGCTGGAGCGACGATCATTAGAGAAAACATCTACAGCTTATTAACCAATCATCCATTATCATAAGGTAAAGATAACGTCATGATGACAGCATTATGAAATCCCATTATTGCAATATAAAGAAAGTTCTTATTTGCTGTTTGTAATATAAACAGTGTGCAGGGTGAATCTCCAAAGCTTGAAATGCAAGCTGCTGAAATTCCTGCGCGTCTATGTCATCGTGGTTTTAATATAATTAACTGTATTTGGGAGGATTTCTATTAAATTTAGTTTAGAACATGAAAAGACGTCGTTATCTGCTGCACACGACGTTTCTCTTCATGGAAGGTTCTGCATGTTGAGTTCTCTTGAAGTTTTAATTCATCAGATCTTTCATCTCAAGTCCGACTTGTTCCGAAAAAACTCTCTCGATGTTTCTTCAACATCCGGAAAACTCGTGAACTTTTCCCACTATCGACGAAACGTTGGCCAGAAACATCTTTTTCACACGGGCAGGCTTCCAAACTGTTGCTTCACTTCACATGTGGCCTGGGAAAATCTCTGTTTCATTTGGGCGTGGAGGACAAAGATACACACATGAGCCAGCGACAACACCAGTCGTGCATGCGAACACACACACACACACACACACACACACACACACACACACACACACACACACACACACACACACACACACACACACACACACACACACACACACACATACACACACACGTACAAAGAGTGAGTCCAGACAATATAAGTTATGACCAACACCTCATAATCCCAATGATCTGTCTCTGGCCATTAGCGCCTTGGACACTAAAGTCGTGTTATTTCCTCCATCACACACACACACACACACACACACACACACACACACACACACACACACACACACACACACACACACACACACACACACACACACACTCTCTCTCCTCTGTTGGGGTCAAAGTGTTTTTCCTGGTCATTATTGCCGTAGCGACACTGGAAAGCCCCTGTTAGCAGATCCCCTGTTAGCAGATCCCCTGTTAGCAGAGGTGCTGTGTTTCCTGTTAGCTTCACTCTCCTCCACCAAACTGCAACAGAAACAGAACCTGGCACTTATTTATTTTTCTCCTCGTTAAATCTCCCTCTGACCTTATCTGACACGTAACGAGCCATTAGAGAGCTTATTTTAAAACGTGCAGCGGCTTTGATGCTCCACCCTGAACGGAGCAGAGAGCATCAGTGGATACAACCAACACTATTCTCATTTGTTGAGGAGTTTTACAGTTTCTTTTGTAAATGACGTTTGAGAAAAAGTCACGTTAGATTAACATTTATCACAATTCATGTTTTTTAAATGTTAATCCTGGACACGATTAAGAGAATTCATGTGTTTGTGTTTTACATTATATTGAAAACGGGCTAAAGCTAACGTCTCCATTCAGATTAAAGCTTTTTAAATATGGCTTCAGTTAACTGTTGTGTGTTGTGTTGTGATCGTGTCGTCTCTGCTAACTATCAACTTCAAGGATAATCAAAAGCACAAACCTCCACCAGCAGCTCCCTCATTAAAACACATTTAGATCCACTGGATCCAGATCTAGTGGATTTCATTGGATCTGCGCCAAACTAAAGAGAAATATCACTAATCTCTACATTTTTTTAAACCTATTAACAAATACAAATAATCATAGTTAATATGCTGCAGGCATCGGCTCCATCTCCTGTAAGTTTTTTCAAATTGTTTTCAATTAATAAGACATTTACGATTCTGTGTCACATGGATTTAAATTCCAACTCACGTTATATTGCCGGACCATTAAATCCAAGTGCTGCTTGGATTCATTTCAAGTTCACCAGCCGCCTCCTGCTCGGAGCCGTCGCTGCAGCAGAGTAAAACATCACAGTTTAATAAGGCTGCGGACGTCCTGCCAGCTGGGACCTGCTCCTCCGGGAGGACCGGGCACTGAATGTGCACGTACACATATATATATATTTATATATATATATATTATAACATTTGTGTGAGGGGAATTCTTACACATGGTTTGTTTATACTGTAACTGCTGCTGATTATAGCTCATTAGATGAAAACAGTCAAGTGATGCAGTGATTCAAAAATGTTTCTAATTAGATTAGTGCATCAAAACTGAAAAATAGTAAAAATAATTATTATTTATTATAAATATAGATGATTTGAGAAATGGAAAATTCCATTTTCACTTTAATTTTGCTGTAACAGATGTGTGCTCTGTAATGTGACTCGATGTGGTGCAACACCTGCAAAGGGTCTGACCTTGATTCATTGCTATTAAAATCCCAGCATCCTCCCTGATGTTGTGCTGTTGTCTGCGTTGCCATGGCAGCGCTCCACAGGAAGCAGACTTTATCATTGTGCAAGGATTGTGTCATTAAATCCAAATTCCATTGTTCTTACATTTTCTCTCCCCCCCCCCGCAGAATCCTAAAGATTATCGAGGAGGGAAAGAGGATGAATCATATGTGACCAGGGAACTATCTGGTTTCCATGAGATGAGTTTATTTAGCTCTGAAAGCAACACGGTGGTAAAAGCCTGATTCAAAGTGATGAGGATGATGTGTAATTAACAACTTAACATCAGATTCATTAAGAGGAAAGAAGGTGAAGCAGCTTGTTCGATGCAACTTTCTTTAATTAAACTTCACGTTCTCCTGTTCCCAGTTTACATCGTCCATCGCTCCGATAGTGGAAATATGAGGCCGCGGGAACAAAATCCTGACAAACCGACTTAAACTCCAACTGTCACAGAGATTCAGCAATTACACGAGAGACTTCATTCATTCAGTCATCCCAGCGACGCTGGTGGGACCCGGAGACTCTTAATTCATTATTAATTGAGCAATTTTATGGTGCATCACTCCCTCATATATATTTCAGTGTCCGAACCTCTTTCTGTTTCCAGTTGAACCAACTGTCTTCAGCTGGTGGCGTCATAGTTATGCTTCTTTTTGCTGGTAGAGCGATTGACTGTACAGGCTCAGGCACAGTCTTCTCCGTGTTAGCAGATGAGACATCTTTTTTACATTTAACATTTTTTTATGTTGACTAACATTTACTTTTTGGGTTAGTATGTGTGTGTTTGTAAGAAAGTGATAAGAAAAAGCAAGAAAATGAACTGAATAATCTAAAACACTAAATTCGAAATAACTAAATACGATAAACTGACCCCTCTACAATCACTGGACTGACTTTAATCCTGCGTTGGATGTTCACCATGAAACAGACGTGTTTCTTTGGAATGAGGAGGATTCAGGGCGGGAATGTGTGAGGCCGTGAATCTGCTGCACATCAAGGCTGCCGAGGCCGAGAGGAGGGTCGATGTGCGGGGGGGTGAAGGGAGGACGACGACCCTGTGGAAGAAAATAAAACACATTTCAAAGCTCACTCCACTAAACTGAAATCAGGTCCAGTTTCTTCTTCACAACTCGTGTGGTTGATGAACTGTGTTTACTCTTCACGCAGCTGTGTTTCTCTTCACAGGAAACAAGCGGCGATGATGCACACGTGGCGTTGAACCGCAAAACTGACACGTCTCATCATCAGTTTTCGCTCAGTTAGCAACACAGAAGGATTTTCATTATTTATTTCTCTATTTTCATCATTATTTTACATTATTCATCTCTCCCATCACACTACACGTGTTTAGAATCATCACTATTTTAAGTAGAGTAGTAGATCAGCTTGTAGAGTAGAAATTCAACACATCAGGTCAAACAACTGAGTCATGATTGAGATAGTTTGGTGTTTTTTTGCACCTTTTTATTCATTACTTGCTTTTTATTGCAGGATTTGATTGTCAGAGGCGTCTAAACGAGGCCTCTGAGGAAACAGTAGTTCATCAAGATATTGGGCTGGAGGGCAGGAGAGGATGTTCCTCTGTGGATGTTTTAAACGGGAGATTTGTCGTCTGCAGTGTTTGTGCAGCTCAGGCCTCTGGAAGGAAGCAGCTGACAGGATCCAGCTCCCTCACTTCCACAGTGCAACGCTTCGAGTATCAGATTCCTCCACGGTTCGTGATCTTCATTTAAGATAAGAGGCTTTGGAAAAGGTCAGAGTTCAGTGATAATGATGCAACACCACGATGTTCTCATTCATAGGCTTTTGTTTTCAGGACAGAAAATGTGAAATGTATGTTTTGATAAATGCATGATGCATTTCATTGTATCATCTTTTTAAATTTCCTCCAACAGAACTCAGACTAAAGATTTTACAGACTCAGATCTTTCTCTGCCACCCCGAATCCCCCCAAATCTGTCGTCATGGTGATGACATCATTCAAAAGACGTCCTCTCTATCTCAGCAGGAAACACACGATTCATCAAAGTCGATGAAAAACTAATTCCTCCTGCAGATTTTTCCTTTTTTTTTCAATGAACATAAAGTGGATGTTTTGTCCGTCAAATGAAATTCCAGGTGATGGAACCTGAGCAGCACCAGTGGGCGACTCCCTGCCAATGTCATGGGGCGCCGGAGAGGACGTCTGTTTGCGTAGAGACGGAGCGAGACGGAGCGAGAGCACCCACGCGTCCCTGTAACTGGAGAACATCCCTGGGAACCCGGACGAGCCCCCGCAGGTCTCCAGACACTTTGAATCCGCTCTGTGATCAGAGTGAAACCTTCTGTGGTGACAGCGCTGCTCTGTCAGTGTGGTGCTCTCACTCTGATCTCATTCACAGAGCGGCAGCGTGTGTGTGTGTGTGTTTGTGTGTGAACGAGAAAACACATGTGAAAGAAGACACTGAGATGCTGCGGCTGTTCGCCTCCACAATGAAAAGGTCGTAGTCTCAAGTCACGGAGCAATCATGTTCATCCTGATTGTCATGGAGACGGCGGCCAAACACGTCAGCGGCACTCGGGGAGCAGAAGGATTTCAGCTTTGACTCCACTTTATTATCTGAGGATTAAGTGAAGTAACACGACTCCACCCTCGGGTTTCGAAACATTGAGTTTGTCCAGCGCCATCTTAGTGTGTTGGAAACAATGTGTGTGTGTGTGTTTGTGCGTGCGTGACCTCCACTCAGGTCAAAGTTGGGTCGCCCTCTGCTGGTCATTTGTGAGAATACAGATAATTCAGGCACTTTTGCATTGGCGTCCATGTTTATGTTCAGTGTATGATTGCGTCACTTAGCTTAGCTTAGCATAAAGACTGAAAACAGGTGGAAACAGCTTAGCTTACTCAGTTAAAAACAAAAAACGCCAACCACCATCATGTGTTAACAACTGTGTGTGTGTGTACGTGTGTTCCTGTACTTGTATATATTTGTGTGGACAAATTTTAAGCATAGAACCTACAGAGTGAGGACATTTTGGCCTGTCCTCACTTTTTCCAATACTTGTTTGAGGGTTTTAGGGTTAGAATAATGTTTAGGTCGAGTGAGTACAAGTGACCTCCGCTCACCACGTCTCACCCTCGATCTCTCAGGGATTCATTTGATTTTCCTTCTTCTTTTTTTATTATTTCTTACTAAAAGATGAATGTGAAGGACTGTTGCATCCGTCAGCTGCCAAACATCACTCACCTCCACAAGTCCTTCGCTATTACCTTGGAGATAACTCAGCCATGCACCACACACACACACACACACACACACACACACACACACACACACACACACACACACACACACACACACACACACACACACACACACACACACACACACACGGAGGCCAAAAATATCTACAATCATAGATGCACCCAGACACAGTTAATCCCTTTGGGAAATGCGGCAGTGGTTTGTGTGGAGGCTCTGGAGGATAAGGGGGGGGCTTCATTACCTGTAAGTGATATCCCCAGAACCTGAGCAGAGCGGCCACACGGGTCAGAGAAGTTTGTAAAGTCTGCCAGTGACCGAACCTCATCTCCGGAGTGAGAGACAAGATTATCATGAAAATTCAAACAAGCCAGGAATCCGTTTTTTTCTGAAACACACTTTTTGGGAAAAACCCAAAACGTCTGGTAGAATAAAAACTAAATGCAAAAATCAACTGCAGAAACATTAAGACGTGATGATTGAGCAGAGAGAATAATACGTCTCCATTACCTCCACCACCAGAGGTTCATGAAGCCAGATGGAAGCTGCTTCTCTTCTAGGATTCCTTCCCTGAACGGCCTGTGCTCCTCGCATGCTTTCAACTTGATTCATACGAAGCTGAAGCTGATGTAAGTGCTCAGAACTTGGCGAGAATCACCACAAGCTTTTCCCCGATGACTCACCGACAACACGACCTGATATCGGCAGGAGACAGACAGTAAAATAAAGAAAGTGCCACAGGGCCACCGCTACCTTTGTCCCTTCAAAGTTTCAAAGTCACTTTAATGATCCCCATTGTTAATGAGTTTAGCCGGTGCCCTTTTGAACGAGTCAACACGGGGAAGTAGGTCAGCTGATATGAGGAGCAGCAGGAGGGAAATGGCTCCAACGCCCCAGAGACATAACATTTCCTGGCTTTTTCCTGCTCCGTCACTGTCTGACTGAACCACGAGCGAGTTTCCTGATTGCATTCATTACACTTCACGGTGGTTTTCATTGTAATTCATTTTCACCCCGAGCTCTTGGGATGAGGACGACGTGGGAGAATCCACGATTTACTGGAGACTGAAACTTCACATGTTCAGTGACTGACGCAAAAGTTGAATTATTGCGTTTAATTCAAAGATTTCCAGTAGCACAGTAACAGTTTGCTTTTCTATCCTTTCTTAGGTATTTTATAATGTGACATTAAAGTTTTTAACTTTCAAAATGTGCTTGTAAATTCAGATTTGTCAGTATTTAGTTTTAATCACATTATAGGTGCCTGGCAAAGAATATAAGCAACTGAAATTGCCATTTTTCTAATTTAGAAGCAAATTCATGCAAAGCTAAAAGTCAATAAACGAGATACGTCAGGTAGATTTACATTTGCAACGATGGTGAAGACAATTTATCATCCCATATTTTTACCAGCTGTTTGGATTGATTGCAGCTGAAGTTACATCTTGTTCATTTAAATGTGAAAACGTTCAACGAGGATTAATTGAACATCATAAACAACTTGTACAACATTTCAAATACTAAATCAGCTCAGTGCTGCTTCATGCTGCTGCTTCCTTAAAAGGAAACAGAGGCCTGCAACACGTGTAGGAAACTCCACAGACCAAAAAAAAAAAGGCCTCTGATTGTCGACAGGAAGATGGTGGTTATTTTTTTGTGTTGTGTAATTGTGTTTGCCTGCGTGGAGAGTAAACAGGAACAAACAAGATGAATGAAAGAAAGGCAGACACACACTCTGCACTGACACACACACACACACACATTTCCTCATGTTTCCATGCAGGCAAGGACACAAGCTGGAGTCAGATCACGTTACTTGTGTAACTTCATATCTTTTGTTTAGTCAGACTTTAAAGTGTAATCTGTTCTGTGGCTCTGGGAGAGAGAGGTGTAGATACACAGAGACATAGAGAGAGAGAGAGAGTAAACCGGATTAATGCTCTGGTGTCATTCAATCATTTAATTTGCCACATCACAGTGAATTTGTTGAACAATTTCCTACATTTGAGTTAAATTCAATACACTGTCTTTAAAAGGAGTGAAACAGCGCCCCCTCTGGTTTGCAGCGGGGTCAGAGCGCGTGAGCTCAGGTGAGCAGAGACGCCAGGTGAAAGACTTCCGGTCATGAAACCTCGAGAAGTGACGTTTGGACGCTTTTTAAACTAATAACAGAGAATTGATGAAGTTATTGAAGTTAGTGAAGGTTTAGAGGCTGATTCTATAAAGATACTGAGCAGCAGAGGAAAACAAGAGGACATTATGAATCAGGATTTAACCAATGTCTCCTCCATGTCTCCTGCAGATGATATGAGTTTTATTTTATTTATTAATTTATCTGCCTGTGATCTGCCTTTGTTTCTAAATGTGGTGAAGTTAGTTTCAGGTTAGGGTTTCCACTCAGGGACCGTCAATAAATTCCTCTTCCTGTTTTAATGCACACGAAGCAGAATGATACAGTTACAGTCGGATCCTTCAGCACCGACACTCTGGAGGTTGCATCTCACGGAAATAAGAGGAAAGTGTACATGTGCTTTTTCCGTATGTTTCTAAATGGACGACCACCTGTGTCGTCCCCCCTCCGCCTCTATCAGCTGCTGCTTTTCCAGCTGCTGTTTCCTCTCAGAGGTCCACTGGAAAAATCAGACCCGCAGATAAGGAAACGTTCATCAGAGCAGAGCTTCCTATTCCCCCAGACTGCTCTGCTTCTTAGAGGAGCAAGATAAGAATACAAGCAGAACACAGTCAGAGCCGGAGCCCAGCACAGGCTGATACTGACGGACTGTTGGCATTTCTAGTTACTTCTGTAAAATACAAGTTTTCATATCGTCAAACATAAATAGAAAACCAATATATCTGTGAAAGGCTCATATCTGCCAATATTTATCGACCATCTTATAAATCTGTTGAGCTCTAATTAGATCAGGGACCCGTCTATTAAAAGCTAATTCGATTAAACAGGTCCAGACTTTATGTTTTACAAACCAAACCTAATTCACTCGCTCCTGTAGATCGGTAACGAGCTTCAGTTTTACAGTTTAAAATTAGCTGGGTTTGTTTCTGAGGGTCAAAGTTTTCCCACAATCCAATTTCCAAACTCCATCGTTGTTGTTTGGATCCAGATTCTTGAGGTTCTGGTCCATTGATCCAAAGAGACGACGGCAGATTCACACTGAGCCGAACAGAAGTGACAGTGTCGTCAATCCATCAATTAACATCGTCTCTGTGAACTCTCGTTAATACTGTGTTAATAAAAATGTCAGGATTTCCATGTGACGCTTGTTTTTAAAATTCCTTTTCTCAAATCATTGGTCTTCACCTGGTGCATTTTTATTTCCACTAATGAGCATCGGTGGATTGTATTTGTCTTTCTCCTCTTGGATGCGACGATGCCGTCCAGACACCGATTCAGTTTCTATGTGGCTCTTCTGGGACTGAAGACAATTGTCTGCTCTGGTACCAATTATCTCCCTTTTAACAGAATCTGCAGAGATGTGGAGGGAAAGTGGGCCGGAGAACAAAAACAGTAGTTAAATGTCCATCAGAGTTTTTATGAACAAACAGAAAAGATGTTCAGCTTTTCAAAACCTTTTCAAAAGTGTTTTTTTTCCAGTTTAACTTCTGATTAAATCAGTTTCACCAGCAGATATTTACTGGTGATGTGGCACAAAGCAAAAATAAGTATCACTGTAGTTATATATAAAGATTTATAAACCGTCATTTGGAATCATGTTTGTTAGTTATGCAATTTTAAATGTTTCCATACCACTCCCAAAAGTGAAGCCAAAACATCTGGATGGCCCCCTGGTGGCTGGATGCTAAAAGTAAATGTACATGCTGGATATATATCTTTCATTGTTTGTTTCTGTAATTTTAGAAAGTTCCAATTTCTCCGATCACTACGGCACAGTCTCACAGCCTGTATCTGGAATAATTTGGCTAATATCTTTATATAATAAGTAGCACAACATAATAGTCATATCCTTTATTGTTGTACGTCTCTAAAAGTGGAGAATTCATAAACAGAAGCTCTGCGTTCTTTCCTCCTGCTGCAGCACAACAGTGACTTTAGTGAGTTTCTTCCAGCTGCTTAAAGCCACGTCTGTCAAACTCCAGGTTTCCAGTTTGTAACTTTAAGCTTCCTGATAAATGTGGAGTCTCCGAGCACACGAGGCCAATATGGATCCTAACGACGCCACAGAAACCAGTTTCATCCCCCTTTTCTCCTTTCTTCATCGATATTCAGCATCAAAGCAAAACACACACACACACATTAAACTCTCAATTTCAACTACCGGAAGAATGCACCCCCTCCCTGCCACCCAGCTGAGGTCTGGTTTACATCTGTGTGCCACCACCAGTGCTGCAGGCCTGACACAAGGGTGTGTGTGTGTGTGTGTGCACGATCCCCGGTGTTCTTAACAGTGGGGAGTGTGTTTGTTCCTGGTAGCAGCTTCTTAAAATCTTTAACACTCCCACTGAGGCGACCTCAGCTACGCAGATCTCTTGATACAGAGCACACACACACACACACACACACACACACACACACACACACACACACACACACACACACACACACACACACACACACACACACACACCAGCGCAGACAGATGTGGCTTTCTTTTCTGTTTCTTTTACCATAAACACCTTCAGGTTTACACACAGTGAGATGCGTCTCGTCGCAGTCAAAGTATTAAACACTGTGACTTTGAGTTAGCAGAGATATGGAGACGAGGAGAAGAGACGTCTCTTCTCTCGTCTCTTCTCCTCTGGACCGAGGAGAAGAGACGAGGAGAAGAGACAAGGAGAAGAGACGTCTTCGGTCCAGAGGAATGCTCCGTCTGGAGGAGCTCAAGGTTTTCAGAGGACAGTTGGCACCGATGGCGTCCGACAAATGACTGAATGTGCAGGAATTTATGATGCCTTTAAAGGTTGCATTCCTGTGCGACTTGGAGTGTGTGTTTGCCAGCGTTAAAGTGTGTGTGTGTGTGTGTATGTGTGTGTTAAAGTGAGGGATAGAGAGAGGAGACGTTAATCAGAACGTGTGAGTTAATCTGTGCTCACACAATCATACATGTGATTACAAGCAAATGATCTGAGGTTAAATGGTCTTTTTTAGGATTTGACTTTAGAAATATATTTTCTTTTGTTGTTTTCGAAATTGATATAAGATATTTTTGGGCATCAAGCTTTTATTGCTGGAACAGAGTTGAAGTGTGAAAGAGCAACGACAGAGAGAAGTTGCGACTCTATGATAAACACCAAAGTCTTCTCTTGGGCGTCTGTGTTTCAGGAGGTGTAGAACGGGTCGTCCTCTAAATAGAGGGTCGGCGGTTCGATCCCTGGCTCCCTCAAATTGCAAGAAAATGTTTTCCTTTGTGTATAAATCTCTGTATGTCCTTCAGATTATTGAATTATATTATAGAGTATTTCCTTATTTCTTTTTATTTCCACGTCTGAGGATCGTAACAACCAGAGGCAGCGGTTTATACCCTGATCCACACAGTAGCTAATAACAGACCAGGTACTTTAAACATCTGGCTCATAACGGAGCTGACTCATGATATCATCCCTGACTAATGTGGACAAATAGCCTGCACTTACAATAGCAGACTCCCCATCTTTTCCCTTCATACACAAAGCAGGATGTGCACAGTGACACGTGCGCGGGGGGATTAGCTGCTGGTCTCTGCTGCGACAGATAAAGATGGGATACAGGAGATTAATGACCGTGTTATTGTCAAAGCTGTGGAAAGTCCGGGTCACACCGGCAACAATTAGTCCACTGCAGTGCAGAAGCATATGTATGTGACTCAGCTAATGGCCTCCTTCAAATCCAATTAATTAAGCTTTAAATCTCTTTCCACTTGAGGGGGATTATACGATCAAAGTCACATTTTGGGTTTGAAAGGTGAAGCTGGATTTTTTTCTTTCCCTCAATGTTACTTAAATGTGGTTAAATTGAGCAAAATCTGAAACTTGCAGAGTCATTTCACCACTTCAAAGTTTAACTTGTGAAAAGGTCTGCAGGTGGAAAGGAATAATTTAATAACGGAGCAAAGCTGTGGTGAGTGAAGCTGCAACTGGACCGGTTCACATCTGTTCTGGTGTTTCCCTGGAAGGAACAGGAATAAAACTTCCCTTCAGGATCCCATTGATTGATTTATTTTAGGGTTTTTGTCAGTTGACGTTCACTAAAGCCTTTTTCAGACGTCACCTCTGAAGGAATTCCACTAAAAACGGACATTTAAGTTCTCACATACACACTCCTGAGATTCTCCGGAGTTCCGTGCAGCTCTGCAGGAAAGCAGATTTACACGTCGTATGATCTGATCCGAGCAGAAAACAGGCATCAGGGTTTTGTTTCCATGGAAAGAAACTACTCCAGCTCCAGACCTGGCAACCCAGGGGCTCCTCTTTTTGTTACAACCAGACGGACGATCCCAGAGAAAGTTTGGTGGAAATTCATTTTCCAATTTGGCCGGCACGGCGGCGGAAAACAGACACAACCGAATCCAGATCCTAGCAACCCAGAGGTTTAGTGGAAATAATATTGCATAACATCTGGCAGAAGCACAATGTCTGGCAAAAACAGCACGAGCGTGGATTGATTGAGATTGTTTGGAAAATGTGCGCCCAGTCGAATTCTAAAACCTGGCAACCCGGGGCCCGAGGGGTTCGGTGCAAAGTCCTGAGATCGAACATCTCTGGGAAAAGGGGGTTTGAACGTGAACGTGGGGGCCGGAGGAAAAACTCCTGAAGGACGATGTGCAGTTTCACTTCATGGAGAATCTCTGCCCCTCTGAGGGATGAGTGGAGTGATGCTGCGTTCGAGTTCCATCAGAAAGCTGCAGGTAGATGAATGAGAAAAACATCAACAGCAGGGAATTACCACAGGAACAAATCAAACTGAGTAATCTGCGTAAATCAATAAGGAAGCGTCAGATTGATTAATAACTAAACACACACATTTGTCATTTCAGGATTAATTCAGTGTCTGTTCTGGAGCTTTCAGTCATTAGTTTGTCTGGTTATTAAGAAAATGCACATTTTAAAAACCTTAAATGTAGATTTTAAATTCATTTGTGCTTTTTCCTGATCTGCTGCCTCTCGTGTCAAGATTGTGGTTTAGAGTTAAATGAAAACAAGTCATATTTATGTTAGAGCCTTTATAACTGTACACTCACATTTATGACCTCACCCGGCAAAAGGATAACATTTCATTATGTTCACTCCCTGACATGAAACATACACGTTTTTGTTTTGTTGCTATGAACTAAATTTCTAACTGAAACGTTTGTTCGGAGCTTTTCTGCTTCACTTTGAAACTAATCGGCGCCGACGCACGGCTCCTAACGCTCAGAGTGGAGCTCAGTGGAGCGTTCAGGGTTTCCATGTCCTGCCTGTGTGTGTGTCTCTCTTCATGTATGGAGAGTGTGTGTGTGTGTGTGTGTGTGTGTGTGTGTGTGGTGTGTGTGTGTGTGAGAGATGGAAATTCATCGGGGCTGTCAGTGATGAGTTCATCAGGGAAAGAAGTGGTCACTCTGCAGTGAGAGGAGAGGACATGAAAACAGTGATGTGTGTGTTGTCTGACTAGACAGTTGACTTCAAATGGCTGTGTGTGATTTCAGGGTGTGTGTGTGTGTGTGTGTGTGTGTGTGTGTGTGTTTTCAGGGTGTAAAAGCAAATTGTTCGCACATTGCTACTAAAAGCAAACATGCTACTTACCCCCCATCACTACATTGAATGTATTCAATCTAAGTCAGTTTGGATGAGAATTAAAGTGAAGCACGCAGAAGTTTGAAATTCCTGCTGTAACAATCCTCGGTCGTCAGAAGTTTTGTTTTTAAGTTTGGAAGTTTTGCAACATTCCCAACTTATTTGAATTCCTCCAGAGCTGCTGAGCGGTAATGAGACATTTGTCTCCTTGTCCTTGGACCTCAGACCCTGTGGACGTCTTCAACACTCGAATAAAGAAATTAAAATAGATTTGAAATGTAAATATTTGAGATAAGTTGTTTGCTCGATAGGTGACTTTTTCCCACGTGCATCCCCCCTGTCACTCAGTGTTGGTTTAACCCTCCTGCAACTCATCAAATGGTGTTTATTCATTGGATTTAGTCATTTATGCACAAACAGATGTAAATGATTTACCCTGAAGTGAATATTTACTCCACTTCTCGCTGCCGCGTTCTTCTGACTCCTGAACTCATTCATCTGCTAGTTTTCAATTCACAAAATACAATTTGCAGCTTCTTAGATGTGAAGAAGAATATGTGACCTTGAATCAACTTTGGTGTTTTAAACTTTTTTTGCGTTGGTGCAGTCTGGGAGCCCTTCGTGTCTCGCTATTGTTTTTATTCCTCATCTTTTTAACAAATTAAAGGTTTAATGGATCAGATTCACTGATATAATTACTTTGTTTGCAGCCCTTTAGTACCAATGCTGTGGTACAATTGAGTTTGAACAATCTGTGTTGTAATTCAGCACAAACTGTCCCCTTCAATCATCTCAACACTCTGGTCTCTTGTCTCTCTCATGCTGGGATGTGTTGAATTTCCTCGCTGTCATTTTAACTGTTTAAATTTCTGCTTTTTGTTGGTTTTGCCTTCAGCCAGTTTCTGGTTGTTTGAACGCGAAGTGATGGCACATGTGCTCCCACCATAAAACCCTGTGAATCATCTTTTATTCTGCAGTGATTGTTTCCAGGAGAAGTTTTTCTTTACAACACAAATGTTTGGACTTTTCTATCGCTGTAGTTTGGTGACTCACTGAAAGTTATTTCATTGCAGTATTATCTCCTGTTGCTGAGCCACCATATTTTGATCCCTGTCCACCTCTGAGGGGAAAGAAGTGTATTCAGACTAAATCCAATCAAACCTCAGACATCTTGAGCATCACGACCTTTCTGTGCTTATGAACAGCTGCGCTGATGAAAACCTCGACCCTGCCCTGACCTCCGTTCAGAAAGAAACCTCTGTCTCATCTTCCTGCAATCAGACGTCCAGCCGAAGATGAAACCGCTTCACCTGAAAGACGACACTGATGGTGAGTCCATCATCCTCTTACCTCACGGCCTTAACAATAACACGCCGCCATCTGTACTCGAGCGTGTCCTTGAAGAGGGATGAGGAGATAATAGGGGTTCAATGGAGCGGTGACAGTGATCTGAATAGTGCTCAAGGACACACAAAGAACATGAAGTCATCAGTCGGCGTGGAAACGAGGAAGAGGCCTCTTTGTGTCTGATTGTTTGTCGTCATCGGACGAGCAGGTGTGTGTTGTTTTTGTGGTTCTGTGCAAGCTTTTGTTGGACAAATTCTTCAAATTGTTTTCAACGTATTCATGCTTCCAGAAAAGCTGTTTTTGGTTCTTCTTTAAAGTTAAAGATATTACATGTGGCATCTTCATTGAAGTGTCTAAAAACAACAATTTGTTGTACTTACGTTATCCAAAATGTTCAAACCCTGAGGAACCCCCAATTTTATTCAAGGCTTTTCATTTCAATCACTTTTTAATCGCGTCCTATCCACTTTACCGTAGCTTTGCCTGACTGCTACACGTGAATAAAACTTTAATACATTACCTCATGATTTGCACCCGAGTTGCGTCAGGTAGATTTTTATTGGCAATGAAGACAACAACTCCCATGATTCCAAACTGCTTCATGACATCATCAAACTAGGTCTTTTGTTATTGTTTGGATTGAGAGAACCCTAGCAGCCGCGTCAGGGAAAATCCCATCGGATCTACAAGTTCCCACAGTCGTTTAGAAAGTCTGTCAGAAGGCAACTCTGGCACCAATTAGTCAGAAAATGAATCAATTAAATAGTTTGCATCCACCCTTATTATTGTTTGGACATGTTGTTGTTTTCTTGCAAAGTATCACTGCAGCTGTGGAACCGCAGCCGTCTGGTGGTGAGATCTGGGACGGACTGTCTGGATGACCTCAGTCCTCTCTACATCCACATGAGCCTCGTCAGGGTTCGGGCCCTTCTACCATCAAACCTGAAACAAAACCCCAGAAAGAAAAAGGAACGAGGGTTAATTTCATTTTCCTTCCCAGTCAGAGTCCAGCACCGACATCATCTGTCTTCCATGAGGTGAAGGGTGTTGGTTGGTGCTGGTCTGAGCTAAAGCAGCTCCTGACATCACCGTGGAAAGATCCCAGCAGAGTGCCAGTGCACTGACAGGTGCCCGGGAATGAAGTCGTCGGTGGCTGCAGATCGTTTGAGCGTTTCATAATCCAAACCCTGCTGCGGCCGAGCCTTCCTGTTTCTTCTCCACCCTGTTCGGACCTGGCACCGTCACGTTTGGGAAACGAGAGCCCATTGGGCTGTTTCGTGCACTCCGAACTCTTTCGGTTGCTGTTTGCTTATGTTTAGGGAACTGAAAGTACTTAGTTAATGTTTCTGAAAGTCTTCTATAGGCTATATACACGACTAAATGCCAGGACACTATGAAACCAAGCCGTGCGTCTTCCTGTCCTGCAATAACAACACAAATCTATTAAAATAAACCACTAGATTTAGTGCTTTTGCTTTGAAACAGGAACAGGAAGTGTTGCAAATATTTGTGACAGAAAGACATTGAAACTTTGGTGAAAGATCATTTCCACTTCCACTACCACGGGCGCCGAAATGAAGAGCAAGATGTTCAGTGACGCATCGCTCTCCTGTCCAGTGTGACCCGGATCTGACGTTTCATATAATGAGTCTTATACGACCCAAACACCTGCTAAAGATGTTGTGTGGTTCTATAAAAAAGTGACTCCCACGTCTGCTCCTGAGGAAAATCATGTTGTTATCCACACAACTCCACTCGACCACCTGCTACAGAAATGAAAGCAGATGTTATTTAAGGTATTTAAAACAATTGGACTTATTGACCATCAGCAGCGATCAAGTCTTATTTGCTTTAACTTCCAGACGAGGCTCAAACTCGGTGATAATGACGGAGCTGCCTCGTGCTTCATGAATAAAAGCGGCAGCCAGTTAGATTGTTGCTAATCAGTTTCATGAATCGTCTGGTAAACGAACGCTCTGCACAGCGACGTGAATGAGAAAGTGATCAGTTGGTTTCTTAAACGTTCTCTGCAGCTTTTATCTGAAAGAATAAAAATGGTTCGGTCGGGCGTCCCGGAGTCTTCTCCTTCTTCATTAGTATTTCTTATTAGTGCTCTGCGACATCAATGCATATTATTATGTAATGTTACAAAAAGCAATTCCAGTCCCAGAAGAGAATAATCAACTCCCCGAGAAACCTTTTCACGATTTGAATGGAATGGAACGGTCTTAATTTTAATGGGTAGTGAACACAGGCGACATTAGACAAGACATCTTTTGTTGAGTCGCAAATTCTATAAGCAATATCCACTTCCATTAAGATCTAAATCTCATCTAAACCCTTCATGAATACCATGAAAAGGCTTTTATCTGTCGCCCGGCCCGACAATCCACACTCGCACTGCGGCTTCATTTCACACATCGCTGCGTCGTGTTTAAGTCGAGCTCTGCAAACACAGCGTGCTTTCTGCAGCAGGGGAGGAAATAACACACAATTCAGGGACAGAGTAAAGTGCAGGAATTGTTTTTTTGGCCCCAAAATATCCTGCTCCCCATCTGGAAAAGTGACTTTTGACCGGCGCTCTAAAATGCGATCCGGCCAACAACTGAGACGTCAGTTGTCAGAGGTCTGAGAGGAATCACTGAACGCAGCACGGGGATTATTTATGGTCCGAAGGGGGCAAACACAAGGGGGAGGCTGTGCTGTCCCGAGTCAGATGTTAAAAACAGGGATTTGGACGAGACGCCACCCAGAGCTCTCAAAGACAAACTTCCCCCAGAAGACAGTTCCTCACCTTGACCACGTTTAACCTTTGTGAATCTGTGATATTCATGATATGCATGAAATATTTGCCAACCCGGAGCCACGCGCGCTGCAATTGAACATTCCCCAAATTGTGCGCACAAGGACGGCTTCTCTTTTAACTTGTTAATGTAATTTCAGCTCAGTAATTGATTCATCGTGGTTCTTCTCTCTGATATGTCACCGAGCGGTTTGATGCAAAGCAGGACACAGAATCTCAAGATTACAGCTCGTTTCTCTGTGGGTAAACTGGGAGGTTTCTTTTGTTCTGGGTGTGAGACCCTGCACCGTGATTCCGTCTTTTGATTGCAATGTTCACAAGTAACACAAATAAATCCCAGCAGCCCAAACTGACTAATGAGCTTGTTTACATGTGCTGATGCAGAAAGAAAACTCACAGGGCGAGACACACGTTTAGATTTTTTTTTGCAAGATGAAGTTTTGTTCCCTTGTAAATCATCTCAGACACAAAAAACTTTTGCCGACTGTAAATAAATAGGTTAATTCAAAGAGACGTGGTTTTACAACAAACCAGCTTGAACCCGTTTCTCGCGCCGCTGGACGCAGGAAGGACGATGATGTACGAAAATGTTTGAACAGTCTTGGCTTTATGAAAAAAAAGGGGGGGGCATATTTCTTGGCAGGCCGGGGACAGTATGAGAGAGAATCCAGTGAATATACTGACTTCTTGTGTCCGGGCGGTGAAACATGGCAGAGGCAGACTCACGGCTTCAGGCCCGACCACATCTGTGTTTACCAGCCGTGTTTTCTTTAACATCAGTGGAGTGAGATGACGCCGGGGGGGGGCTTGTAGGCATCAACAACACCTGCACACACACACACACACACACACACACACACACACAAACACACACATGTATAATCATACGTGACCTCAAACTAATATTCCTGCATTTTGATATCATAATTACTGTGTTTTTCAAAAGCTGGAATTTGTCTTGTTGCAGTTTGAGGGAGAACTTGTTATTTTACGCGTTTTGCTCGGATAACGTTTATCTTGCAGGGCGAGCATTAGCGCTATAAGCAGGAGGATTTCTTGTGCTGCTTTGAAAAATTCGCTTCAGGGCTAACTAGCACGGTCAACAAATCAAACTCTCACCTCGCTCAGATAACCTGAACAAACCAGACGGGTGCATTTTCATGACTCGTCCGCACGTACACAACAAAATCTGTGTGAAAGAGCAGAGCAAAGCAACTTTTAAAGCCACGGTGGCAAATCAGGAGCTGGAGAGAATTTGTTCACGGTTCCAGTAGATTGACAGCAAGCCTAGAAACTGGTTTCACACTCGACATGACACTTTCTGAAAATCTTCACCCTGCAAGTTTGCAAAATGCTTCTACATCTATACGTGCATCATGTTCGTATGTGTGCACAACCAGGAAAAGGAACTTACAAAGTCTGTATCCTGGGACCTGAAACACTCCATAGGTTTTTATTTATTGAAACATTTTCAGTGGAGTGAATTGTGTAGGATCAGAAAAAAGGGCAGAGCTGGAATGCACCTAATCCCCGAGCTGCTCATTGAAAGCAGCTGCTGCTCATCCACGATAATCACCTGCACATCTGAGGTTGATCTCACACATCAGCAACAAAACAAAAAGGTATTTATACCCCCCTGTCATTCGAACCCTCCTTATATCACGACCTGTATCCCACGCTTAGGGCAAATCAAGAAAAGCCCCTTTCCCAAAGGTTTCCCACCAAACTCATCTGAAATATTTCCTGCTATAGATGATCACGTTCAGATGCTATTCACTCAAATTCCCTCAAAACTCGAGGTTATTGTTGAGAATCCTTAAAATGCTTAAAAATGTGTCTATACACCATTTTAGCATCATCTGCTTTCCTCGCACATTATTGTTTTATTTCAGAAATAAGAAACAGAAACGTTGGTGGTAAATAACCGAGAGCAGCAAACAGTATGAACATTATTCTTCCATCCTCCAAGTGAAACACTCATCCTGTGTTTTTTTTCCGCTGCAGCCGTGTGCATCATGAATGAACAATATCTGGCTGCCGTTGTTGCTGCATCCTGTGACTGACGGTTCCATTACGTCCGGGCCGCTTCATATTTTCTCTTTAAATTCCAAACAAAATGCAGCATGACAATTTAACGAACGTAATTACCGCGGAGCGCGCGGCGGCCCCTGTCCGTCTCCGACACGTGTAATTGATTCTATCATCACCCGGGATTACGTGCAGGGAGTGACGCCTTGTGCATTGTTGCACAGTCAAGGACGGCGAGCGTGGAGGTCAGACTTCTGGCATTCTACTGTAAAAGCCGTTGGAATTCTACGGTCGCAGCCAGGAACACCTGTAAGGACGATTACAGCTGGAGACCGTAATTGCAGCCATTTTGGAGAAATTGATCTACAGACAAATGGGATTTGAAATGTGGCGTTGACGTTTTTCTCTGCTTGGCTCGCTCTGCGTTCTTTAAACACCTGTAAACCCAATCTGGTTTTTATAAAAGAAACATTTTGGAAAGGAAACGTTAAAGTGGAGCTAGAACACATTCAAGCCTTTAAAACTTTCTAAACTTGTATAAAAGCTGAATTTTCTCTGTATTTACATCATGGAATTAAGGCTACAAAACTAAATAAGACAACAGTAACTATGTTTCTATGGACAACGATATTTTAACACATCAACAGCATTTTCTGATTAGCGTTAACCTGAATAAGGTCATATACTTGGAATAAGAAATAATCAAATTATATACGACACATGCTCTGGTGTAAACAAGATGGAAAACTAAGAGTTGGAGCTTTTGCAAAATCAGAAGGAAAACACCCACAGTGGTACAAGATGCTGCCGAACATTAAATTATTTCTGTTTGGGGTTTTACAACTGGCAGAATAACAGCTGGACATAAATCACGATGAGCCTGTGCTCTGTTACATGTAAACAGGAATATTAATGGATTATTCTATTAGCAACTCATCGAAGGTTTCTTGGAAATCTTGTGAAAACATAACCTCCTCAGCAGAGGTAATTATTATTGTCCCTAAAGTTGTTTTGTTCAGAAATACTAAATGTGCGACGTACTGAGATCAGTTTAGTTGAGTTTAAAACAAGCTGTGATGTGTCTTTTCACTTCTGTGTGCTTTTATTTCCTGGAATGACCCTCGATGAAGGAATGCAAGAGTATATTTTCTCTTAGTCTTTCTGGATTCAGGATCTAAACCCGTTTAAATCTCATTTTCACTTTGTTAAAAGCAGCTTGACCTTGAGGCTCACGGTCCTGCCAATCACTGTGGGCCTGAGCAGCGGAGCCCTGACTGGTTCTCAGAAGCAGGGAAACCCCTTTGTGAACGCTCTGTTTGGCTTTCAGCTTAAAAAACAACCAGCGGCACTTGTTATTTTCCCCTGTTGACCCAGAATAAACACAAGCACCTAGCCAGCCCCCCATCACCCCACCCTCAGAGATGAAGTGTGACCTCGGGACCTGTAGTTCGCCCCCCCCGCCCCACCCCCTCTCTCCTTCGTCTTTGTAAGGATGCTTCATAACGCTGCAGCACTGCTCTCAAACCTGAGGACTGGGGGGTCCATGTCAATCACTCAGTGAAAGTTAAATAGAAATAAGAAAAAGGAGGATTAAACACTGTTAAATTTGAATGTGTGATGCTTACGCTTATTATGTAAGACCTTTGAATCTCCTCTAAAGAACGAGTGAGAGGATATTTATTTATTTGAGTTCTACTGGGCCCCAACAATGGTCACGATGGGAATTTATACTCAGCTTCTTTTTTATTACTTCGCAATAACTCTTTAATTTTTTCAGTTTTTATAGCATCAAATAACGAGAAATAACAAACCATCAAAACTCACCAGAAAAACAAATTCTCCCTTAAAATGACAGAAACCATCTTTGAGGAAATTGTATTTAACTTTTTTTAAGTCTGGCCCGTGTCCCATCCACCAACATGGAGGAGGGGGGGGGGGGGTTATGCCCTGCACTGCAGCCAGCCACCAGATGTTTTCGCTTCACTTCTGGGGAGCTGTGTTGTCGTCCGTCTTTAAATACACTCTGTGGTTCTTTTCTGATCGTGGCCGCACACTTCATGTGTTTCCAGCTTCAAATGTGCTTCTAATCAATCAGCACAGTTTCACTAGTTTCAATAAATCCTTGTTTTCCCCTTTTTGTTCTCGACCTACAGCTACTTTCCAAACAGGGGGATGGTGCTCTGCTTTGGAATGGCATACGGTTCTTACGTATCTTACCCACAAATCAAACTCGTCCGTCATCATTAACGACGTCTCAATTCCCTCTGCAGACACAAACACATGACTAATAATAATAATTACCCCAAACTTGGGTAATGTGCTTGGTTTAAGACTGTAGCGTCTTAAACCGAGAACAGAAAGAAGCCAAGAACATCAGGACGGGACAAAACGTGCAGTGTTGTCGGCTCGATAACAATCTGTTGGCAAGGATGAATCACATATGTAAACTACTGAATACAAAACTAGTTCTGCAGTCACACACACACATAAGGGAAATGACAGATTTATAAAATCTTGTGAGTATTCTAAAGTTTCCCTGTTGCTGCAGCTGTATTTGCAGACTCATCAGAAACAGGAGATGGTGCATGACGGTGGTGTTTTGGTGATGGTTACAGGAACCTACTGGTAATTAGGTTCCCCTCCCCTGCGTCCTCCTTCCTCTGATGGTTAATAGACAACTGCAGTGGGTCAGAGGTGCCGCGAGGAATCCTGACTTCTGCGATAAGAAATATTTCAAATACGACTGATAGCAAACGCTGCTTATCAAGGCTGGGAGATTTCTTCTGAGGGCCTCATTCCAGCTTCTCCTCTGTTTTACGAGCTCCACCAGGCTCCTTGCGCTTTACACCGCCTGCTTTTTATGTCGAGCATAAATAATCCAGGTAGGATTTCCAGTTTTTGTTTCCACCAAAACGTTTCGTACCACAATCTAGTATTTTTTTTTACCATGAATACTTAGTAACTCCACTTAGTCGTTCAGCAACAGCTCATTACAACCACAAACAGCTGAGCTTCACAACATGGAAACTCCCTAGAACACAAAAAGGGGGGAAACATCGGCCTCATTCAGACTCGGAGCTGCAAGCAGATGTGTTTTCTTTCTGTCCGACGGTTTTGATGTCAGCTCCGTCTGCTTTCCCACAGCCGTCGGCCAAAGAGCGGTGACGACCGGGTATCTCGACTGACTCATAACGGCAAGACCTCCGCCTGGACCCCATCTGCAGCCACCCACAGGCTGGAGTCCCTCACCCTCACCCCCTTCTGTGTTACTGTTTTCTTTGCATAGAAACACCAGCGTGTTTGCTCTTTGTCTGCCCGTCGCTCTCATCACAGGGAATGGTCTTTTATGCTTTGTTTATCTCCAAATACACAGACTACTATGGAGATCTCAGCACACTCACCTAAACGTGTGGGCGTAGTTGGGGTGCAGAGCAATCTTGGCAGCCACAGTGTGTATTTTTTTTCCACTGGAGATAAAAAAAAACAAACATCCATTAAATTAATGTGAGCTTTCACCACATATTTATAAATGGATGATTCTTCACTTTTTGTTTCAGTTATCATGTGGAAACCCTCTAGTTTATATACAACTAATTTGCACAAGCACATTGAAGTTGGTGCCAGGTTTCATTGACACGAGATGTCTCCAAAAACCCTTAGTTAAGGTTAAATAAGGCAGTAGAACAGTTTCAGTGTTTGATATAAAACGTATGTGCAGCCCACAGCAAAGAGGTTTCATCAGCTGTGAGAGTCCAGAACAAACAAGAGCCTGGTTTGCAGGTAACGTGCACAAACTCTTTATCAAACCAGATATAACTCCACCAAGCAACACAGTCCCCAATGTGTCATTTTATTAATAAAGTTTATGTTGTTACCAAAACAGTGACTCAGAGAAACAGTGACTCAACGGGACGTGAACACCTGGATGCATTTTCTCTCCGTTGTGTCATGGGGAACTTCCTTCTAAACTAAACTCCCTGTTAACAGGAGCACTTCATGTTGAGTAACAACTTCTTAATAACATGAGTCCAAAGGGGAATTGAACTCACTGAGCTTTAACACTCCAGTTTCTTCTTTCTCCGTTCAAGACAAAGAGAAGAACAAAAACTACTGTCTGGGCTTTTTGAGGTGAAGGAGGAATGTTTATTCTGGTTGTCTCCGAGAAATCAAGGCAAGATGGCAGCGTGCATGGACGCAGCAACTTCTGGGAACACTCTTAATTAGTTTTGCCTGTATCCCTGCTTGTGTTGGACTGTAAATTTGAGACGTGCTCAGTCTACAACCTCCATGACCTTTCAAGAGTCCGTCCTGCCGCTTGCAACCAGCTCATCGAACCACGGCGAGCAGACCACCAACAGATTGTCAGGTCCTAGATCTGTTAGGCCACTGTCTCAGAGGGAAGACGCAGCAGAAAGAGCACAAGAATTCAGTGGTTAAAGGCTGCACCACACGAGCTACCACTGCCAACCCTCCTTCTTGTAAATGGACAAACTAAGATTAATGTTGCAACAAGATCGTCCTGACTTTACGTTGAGGTTTTGAATTTAAAAACTCACAAATCCTATGAACTGGTACAAAAACAGTCAAGGGGAATGGGACGCTCTTATTTTGAGAAACAATGTCCCCTGACAGCTCCTCTGGTCAGTCTGCGTGAGGTCAGCGAAGTGAGGACGGCTTATCACGGACGCCGCCTCTCTAACAGCATTGCTCACAGGCTGTGATGGCACTTATCTGTCTGAGCTGTCCAGAGACAAGGTCTGAACACTCGTTATCTGCCCCCCCCGCACTGGCTCCTGCAGCCAGACTGCTGCCTGTTTGTGTTTGTTCTCGGCAGATTCCATTTGGCACCACAGCACAACGCTCTTGAGACCAAAGGTTTGAGACGACTCACTCCATCATAGATCTGATTATAAAGATTTTGAGTGTGAGTCACAAAAATGTTTAGAATCCAAAGCATGTCAGCCTATAGGACCCGTTTGTTCATGAAGGTTTCAGAAATTGTTGAAACAAAGAAATGTTCGAAATAAAATATATAAATCAAATAACTCTAAATATAGAGAACACAAAAACAACCAAATATATAGAACTTAAATTAGGACAAACAAATGTACATCAACATAAATGCATATTTTCCCGCAGTGTTCTATGAAATAAGAGTTTTTTTTATGCATATCAACAAACATATACCACCATAGTAATATGTCTGTGAAAAGCTCTTATCGGCCTATTTTAATTGGCCAATTAATTAATAATACATTATTGGTTATAATGGTTTGAATATAAATGGAAACTGGTTAGATGTGTGTTACATTGTGAGTTAATGAAGTTTACATTGGTTGAAGTTATTAAACTACAAAGACAACAAATTCCTGTGTCGCCCCCACACACACACACACACACACACACACACATACCACCAGCACCACCTGACAGGTCAAGGCCACACTTGCTTTAAAGGACGGGGGAGTGTGGGAGAAACCCCACCAGTGAGGAGGAGCAGCCGTAACGGTCTGAGGAGGAGGAGGAGGACTTCACCGGAGTGTGTTAATTTGTATCTGGGGTTGAGTTGTCTGAGGGGAGGGCCGGATAAGAAAGCGGTGGTCCGCACAGAGACGCACCGGAGTCAGGTTTCAGCTTTCAGCGAGGGCCCCTTGAGTCCCAGCGCACTGAAGCTGCCTTTGTTTGACTGGGAACCAGAGAGAGAGAGAGAGAGAGAGAGAGAGAGTAGGAGGAGGAGGAGGAGGAGGAGGAGAGAGAGGACTTTAGTTTGGAGTAAGTGGGGGAGAGAGGCAGAGTGTGCTCCATCTCTCTCTCGCTCTGCTGTCACTCTCAGGGCAAGTTTAGTTGGGATCTAAGCTCGGCACCACTGAAGATGTCTTCACGGTAAATGAAAGCCACAGTGTTTTCTGAGGAGAAGTTGTTTCATGTGAACTTTGAGACTATTCACTCGTGTGTTTTCTGTTTTTTTTTTTGTGTGCAGCATTCCTCCCTGGTTCTTTGGATTATTTCTGCTCGTGCTCCGGTTCTGCTGCCGACGCTCCTCTGCCTATCAGCCGCTGGACGGTATGTGCACGTTCTGTCTGTTGGATGACTGCATGCTGCTGGGGGAAAAAGTTTTCTGCTGTTGGCCAACTTTCTGCTGGCTCATGAGTTTTCATCCGCTGCAGAGTGAGAATGATTAAGCTGTTGCACTCAGGTCCTGCAGTGCAGTGAGGTTACTGAGCCACAGTGGGATATTACGTTGAGAGGGATTTCTTTATTGGAGGATGATATACTGATACTTTTGGTGTCAATGTTATTGCAATAAAAAGCCAAGGTCATTATGCATTGAGTAGGACACACATACATTTTATGGTTATTATAGTAACATCCTGGCAACAGCTTCTCTAATTTTCTATTGCAAATCATCTCAGCTCTTATATGGATTTTAATTAAAGTGTCTAATTAACAAAGATCAATCTCTGGGAAAGTTTTGAGTCTGACGTTAAAGTGCACATTTGCATTCGACACCCACTTTTCATACATTCGATTAAATCCTTAATGCTTCTCTGGAATGGCTCCAATTATCTCTGTGCACGAGGCTGATATTGAAACATGAAGATCCTCAAAGTCCACGGAAACTTTGCAAACGTTTTGGGAAAGTTGAGCAGCTTCCTGACACTGAGCAGCTACCTGCTAGCTCCTGTGCTGTCGTACGATGGTTTCAATTAGATCTGCACTGGAGATGTTTCTCAGGAGGCTGCTCGACTGTTTTCACAGCTTAAATCTGGATTATTTTCCGTGATTAATGGATCAATCAGGACTCGTCAACGTGGTCCCAATTAGTGACGAGGTTTTCCTTTCCATCGCAATTGGAAACAGGCCGAACCTCACGTTGTGCACGGGGACAGAGCGGCTCTGCAATCAGCAGCACCGCGTTATACAGGTTGTGAACATGATGTGATGCCTCAGCTCTGTGAGGCTGAGCTGGGAGGGGCTTGTCAGACATGAAGGCCAATGTCAGGAGAGCTTCAGTTTATTAGTCATCATCCTGACGGTCGGGCCAATACATCATCGCTGCTTCCCTCACTGTGCTGGAATCCAGATTGACATTTGCAGCCATGTGCGTGTGTGTGGACATCTCGACCTATGATCGCCACAACGACCTCCGTGTCACAAAAGCTGTATTGTCAAATGATTGTGAGGATTCTTTTCCTAATGTGGCCGCAATGAGTTTAAATGTCAGTTTGACATTTTGAATTAAACGGCACTTTTTTGGCTGCTGGTCGGCAAAGACAGTGGAATCATCTTGTCCCCTGATTATCACATGAAATATGACCTTGTGGGAATGAGGAGAAGTTGTAGATGTTTGCAAAAACCAGCAGAAGTTGACAGTGGATGTGGATCTGATGTGTCGACTAAAGAAAAGTGTGATTTCATGGTCTGGTGTCTTGTGGGTCCTGCAGAGGCCGGCTGCCCTCGAGGCTCCGCTCTCTGTGTGTTTGTGCTTTTTGCCATTTTCATAATCGTCTGCCATGATTCACTTTTTCAAGAGGAGGGGAGAGGAGGGGAGAGGAGGGGAGAGGGGGTGGGGGGGGAACACGCTCGCTGGCTCACTTTCCAGAGGGCGAGAGAGCGAGTGAGAGAGAGAACACCAGGGACAAATATTTCCAGGCTGCGTGCTGTAAATATTCTTGAAAACATGAGCTGTCGCCGTGGCAACGTTGACATTTCTGTTTTGAATAAAGTTGCTGTGATTTGTTTCCTCCGTGTGAAATGGTTTCGTGGGGCTTCGCTCAGCTGATGATTTTAGGCGGATGCAGCTGAGCCGAGAGTTGGCAACACAAAATAAACTCCATGGAAACGACGTATCAGGTCTCACAAGTCAAGTTGGACACTGAGAGCTTAATTCTGTTCAGCCATATTTGGTGAAGGTCATCAAAGAAGGTGTATGGACACATTCACAGACTATGAATGAATTAAATAATCATAAGAACATGATTTCTTTTCCTGACTTATCAGATAAATAATATACAAAGAAAGACTGAAACAAATAGGGTGAAAAGAAAAGGCTGATTGTTCAATGTATTAATGAATGAATTACATTTCAATTTATTACCTTCATGGAGAAAGCAGAACTATATTACAAATGCATGGATATGTCAATCAACAGATGTGTGACCAGGCAAATGAATGACTATATAATTGATTAAGAGGAATGTCATGTACTATATGAATGACTGAATGAATAACTAAATGATTCAGTCCAGTGTAGCTGTTTTCAGACATGAACTCTGGAGGATGTCCACACAACTGGATCCTGGACTTTCTCTCGACTTTGCATTTCACACATGAACATCAGTATCGGCGTCGTGCCTTTAAAAACTCTCATGACATCTTTCAAAAGTCTGGCGCCTCTCACTCGAACATTCGCTTACAGCCCCTCCGGAGAATGTCAGTAGATTCCAGGGCATGTCTGACAGCAGCTTATGTAGACAGACGAATGGATGAATGAAGGAGTAAAGTTTCTATGTATATCAGATAGAATTTAAACAAGATGTTGGAAACAAGTAAACAAAACAATAAAAAAATGGTGTTGGCTCATGTTGTGAAGGCATCAGACATCACTTCGTATACTTTGTTCTCATGAGTCGTAAAGTCTTCAACCTCGGGGAATTAACTAATGAGCCTGTAAACAAACATATATTTTAACCTCTTCAGCCTCTGGTGATTCTGTGAGATAATGACAACGACGCTGCCGTGCTTCATTGTGCACGTACGCAAGCTTGCATCAGCCTATACGACACATCCACAAGAACACACATGCAACTCACTCAGTTATTGTTCCCCCATCTGCTGTACACATGGTGATTATTCAAAAATAATAATGTTTGTAATTATCTCTGTGGAATGACACGAATGCCCCAGACACAGATGCCTGTTAGAGATAATGAAGTCGAGGTAGCTGATGATGTGAGGCTCTGTGAACGTGGCTGTGATGAGTGCATTGTGGGTGATGATCGTGACGAAGACAAGTGTGACGACGACACAAAGACAATTATGTGAGTCCTTGGAGATCAGTAAAATATGCAAAAGGGTGGGGAAGACGTCAAATGTTCTATATCCAACAGAATCATTCGTACATGACACACGCGTGACTTTCAGATGAAGCTCTCTGGCGACAGACCTCGACTTCATTTGAACAAAGTTATCCGACTTAAAACATTTGTTTTCTACTGCAAAAGCTGGATTCCTTGTTTTAGTGCAGGGGTCAGGCTGACTCAGCATCCCTCGAGATTTAAGCTTGATAATGGAGGAGATAATAAAACTCTGAGTCATGCGTCTGTGGATCAAGAATTCATACTGCGATGGTTTCTCTTATGAACTACAGTTTAAAAAGTGTTCAGACTGGTTTGATATTCCCCGTCCGATATCCTGAAATTTTATATAATCTTATTTCTTTTGAGAACTGCTGCAAATTTTTGCAATTTTGCTGCTTTGACTTTGTTTAAAAGTTAAAATCTGGAAACGTTTAGGCCGACAGCTGATTTCCATTGTCCAAACAAAATCTGTTGAGACATTAGTCTCATTGCAGTTTGAAGCAAAAAAAACTTGGAACACGGAGAAACAGACAGAAGCTTGATCGATTTATTACAAATCAGGAAAACTGGGGTAGTTAATAAACCTCAATCCATGAAGTAGCAGCGGTAACACCTGTAGATCCACTTGATAATAGACATGTCAACAGAAGTGAGATGACAGTGAGTGTAAGGAAGCAACGTGTAAAATCCTCCACATCCATTTGGTCTTGATTCTGATTTAATGGGATCCTGGTTTTTCAGTTTGACTGAAAAGTTTCATCTGGACCACAGCGCTGCTCGAGGTGAGGACGTCAGGTTCTGGTTAAAAGTCCGTCCTGTCCAACAGCGATTTCATGAATGAGTGAGAAACAAAAAAGAGACTTTTACAGTCTGTGACATTTTCCTATAAATCAACGTCCAGGTTGTTTCCATTCACCACAAAACATATATATCCCACGAGTGAGTTATCTGATACGTGGTTTATCAATGCTCTTACGTTGTCTTTTGTCTGAAACACATAATACTCAGCAGGTCTTTTCCGGCCTGAACCACAACAACGAACCCTGAGCTCTTATTACTACCAACCGTCATGACTACCGCTAAATATTAGACAAAGCAAAGTGTCCAGATGTTTCTTGGACTCTGCAGATGTGTTTATACTCTGCATGTCGAATGTGCAACTGCTCGGTGTGAGTTTGAACAGGTTAACTGTGGTTTCTCTGCTACATTATGAGGTAATTATATAAATATCAGTTGCACTCGGGAGAGTTTGTGTTATTCAGTTGGATACAAAACCAAAACAACTCAAAGTTGCTGAAGCTGTTTTAGAGTTTGGTTTAAAAATGAGTTACAGAGACACGTTGGGTTTATTAATCTTTTTGTTTTGCAAATTGATCTAATCAACAAAACGTAAAACAGTGAAGATTTTGGGGTAAAATCCAACATCATACACAGATAATCTAAGAAATAAGTGTGATATCTAAAATGAAATTCACCCTGACTGTGTATTCCTCTGTTTGTTTACTCCCTGGACGGTGACACGAGCTTCTTGCGGTGGCATGCGTCAGCGTCAGACTCGAACCGATTCAAGATGTTCTGCAGGTTGTGTGTGTGTGTCGCACATGTTCCTGCATCCCAGATTGTTCCTCGTTGCGTCCAACTGCCACATTTCGTCCTCTGTAACGTCTCCTCTCATCTTCATCTGGCTCCTTGTTCATCTCGTCTCTCACTCGTAATTAACGCAGTTTGTTATTTTTGCGACTTTCTTGCCGTTGGAAGTTTTATCGTCGTTGATTTTTGCCACATGACCTGAATTATTGTTTTAAGCATCCATTAACTCGTGAATAAGTTTGAAAATTTTAACAGGGGACATTGCAAACTGCTGCTGCTGTTCTGCTGACACGACACTTTGAAGGAAGCTGCTCCACAGAGTCTCTGAGCCTGGACGTTGGCTTCTATCTGCAAATGATCTAAAAGAAACCAACAACACGTGCGTTACTCTGGAGGGTAAACAGGAATCGCTAAATTTGTCCTGGACAAAACAAGTGTTGGACACAGTCTGAGCAGAGGTGATCGAGAACGCTCAGTCAGAGAATGAGCGCTGAGGACAAACGCAGGATGTGTGAGGTATAGGAAGGGTTCTGTGGGAGGGTGAAGGTGTAACGCCAAATGTCACTTTGACCCTTTGAAGCTTTTTTAAGTTATTGTTGTCTGTCCACTTTTAGTGAAACCTCACGTGGGGGGTTTTAGACCTTGGAAACAGATTAGTGGAAAAATCTCTCACCCTTGATTGTAATTGTTTTTCATAAAAAGCAGTTTTGGTTGGAAAGTGCTACTTTTCGTGAACAAATCTGACTTCCTGAGTGAACTTATCTCGGTTGAACCTCTTGTTAATTCGACCTTATCTCGACACCACTCATCACTGCTGAAATCAAAGCTTCGCCCATCAAAGTGCTTTTAAACTCTGCGTTTGATGTGGTCGAATGTTTTCCTTCCCCTGTTTTTGTTTCAGACGGGGATGACGTAGATCAAAGGAAACCGCACTGTGTTGCCTCGATCTTATTTTATTTATGTATTTATTTTGCTGCGGATTTTGTTGATGCGTCCTTTCCCCGAGTCTGCAGCCCTCGACGTGATGCATCTGTTGGAACCTGTGTTGTACGTCCTTACATTTTCCTAATCCTGACCCACCTGCAAAGAACTAAGGATCCACGTTGAATGCTGTTAATTCTGAACCTAAACTGACCATCCACATAAAACCTGAAGATATAAACACTCAGTTTGAAGGACTTATAACTGCTTCTGTCTTCTGAATGAATACTTGAGATGTTCCTTCTGTGTTTATGAAGATACAAATTGATCCTTCATGTTTCTTAAACCCACTTTGACATCAGAACTCCTCACAACACTCACTACCCCCTCGTCCTGTACCTCATAGTGTTGTTGGGTAAGAAATCCATCCTTTTATCATACTTCAGCACAAATGTTTCTTTTCCATCACCATCTTCTTGTCAGTGGTTTTCTATCGAGCCTTGTTACTCCTGTAGTCTCTTAATATCATGTTGCACATCCACAGATGAGGTTTAGTAGATTTCAAATCTTAGAAGATCCGGCCTGTGACTAGAGGAGAGAAACGATTATAGCTAGCATCTACCTATATCCTGCATGTGATGCGTTTAGGTGACACCAGTCTATGCAGGCACATCGGTTACAAGCCACAAACCTCCATCACCAACACAAGTACATTTTCATCTTGTGAGAAACACTGAGCTGGAACAATGTGGCTGCGCGGAGACTCCAGGACAGTGTCACTTTACTGTGTCCTCAACATCCACTAATGAAGTGCAATAGACCAAAGCTCCTGCCAGTAGCTCATCCGGACATGTTCAGTGGTTTATAAATGTGATGCAGGATGAAAAGAAGCGTTGGAGCTGTAAAGATGCACGTTTGAGACCGAGCCACAGTACATCCTGTGTCCTGTGAGGATTTTTTAACTGAATAAAATGTGGCACAAGATGTAATTTATGAGTTTTCCTGCCTTCCTGGAGGGAAAAGCCGACTTATACGTTGCCGTCGGGGCTTAGAGATGCATCAAAACAGCGATTTACGATCATGTAAAGTGGATCTGAATTAGCGTGTTTGTTTTTCTGGGAGTGGCTTCCTGGCCTTCTGCAAAACACGGAATCTCCGACACTCTGGAAAGTTTTCCGTCAGGGCGGAAAGATGGAGCAGAAACAAGCAGGTGTCTGTTCAGCTGCCTGCAGACCACAGAGGGAGAGAGGGAACATCCCGTCAAACAGCGGCGCGGAGCATCTGACTTTCTAATGAGGTCATGGAGTGGAGACATGAGGAGTTCACTGTCTCATTCACCTTAATCCTGGTTGAATCTGAATTCTGTGAAAAGTGCTCGTTCCCCCGAGGAGGACGCAGAGATTTTCTTCTTGTGAGTCCGTGTTTGAGTTGGAGCAGCACGGCTCTAAATGACAGAGCAGTTGAGAGCGAGAGCAGATTTTTGAAGGCTTCATTTTTTCCCCCCTCTTTCACTCTAAAAATATCACCTTTACCCTCGTTTGCTCTCGGTTCTCTGCCTGTTTGCTGGGTTTGTCACAGATGAAACAGGATGTTAGTGTTGGAGATAAAGGTTCGTTGCTCTTTGTTCAGCTAATTGCTTCTGGGGTGAAGGTAACACTTCATTTGAACTCAGGTAATGATTACTAGATGTTGGGCCTCTGTATACACTGCAAGGCCAAACGTATGCAGACGTCTAAAGATTATTCCTTCATGTGACATTTAAACACAATATATATATAACATATGGATTAAAGATATCTATACAGATATGAGACAGTCAAGAAAACCCAAACCAATATTGTAAGCAATATGTAACAACAAACTTTATTTCACATAAAAATAAAACACAATTAAAACCAAATATATTGAACTTGAATTAAGAAAATAAACTTTCAACCTAAAATGTAATCATATATATCTATATATACACAAACAGTTATGTCAGTAAATGGCTGATATCGGCTAACGGATAAATCGGTCGAGCTCTAGAACATATCATTTTAAAATCATTAGCATGTTATTATAATACCTCCGCTCTTCTGTGAAGACCTTTGGCAGGATGTGGGATTATGGCTGCGGAGATTTTCTTCCATTTATCCCCACGAGCCTAAGTGAGAGTGGCAGTGATGCCGGCTAACGAGGCCTGGTAATGCTGTGGTTCATCCCACAGGTGTTGGATTGGGTTGGGGTCCGGGGGGCTTGAGCAGGTCAGTCAAGTTTGTTTGGTCCAACATGTCATTTAAATCTGTAGCATCAAGAATAAAGACTCATTTAGAGTTAGATACGTCTACAGATGGAGCTTTTCTTTCCTACTCTGCTTCTCTTTTAATAAAACTGCGTCTCGACATATTTGCAGCCTCTCATCTTCCACCGGGTCACAACTCTGCAGCGTCACTGGTGTGTTGTCTCCACCTTGAACCTTTTATGACTTTGCTTTGTGTCCTGTTCTTACTGAGAAATGACTTCTGGTCGTTAACAAACAGACAAAAACAGTCTGACTTCGAGCTTCTCATCACAGACTCTATTGATCTCTGTGTTGAACTTTTTGTTTGCCCGTCTGAGGACCTCCCGCTTGGATCGTCAGGTGCTCGCAGAGGTTTGCGTGTTTTTCTCGAAGCGGCGGCGAGATCGATGTGTGGATAAGTGGAAAGTGTGGGAAGCGACTGAAATTCCCTGAGGTGCATCCGATCGTTTCCCAGCGGGAGGTGGGATTAGGGGAGGTGTTGTTGGTCGTTTAGTGGCGGGTGTGTTTGACTGTGTGTGTGTGTGTGTGTGTGTGTACACGCATACGAGTGTCGTGTGCTCAGCTGGTCTGCAGCTGCGTTGTCTCTGAGCACACTGTCGATGCACTTCCTGAAAAATCCCAACACAAATCTCATTCATGGTCAGGTCTCATTTTACATCTCTGTTCCACCACCGCCGGCGAGTAAACATCCACGAACATCTGTGTCTTTCTCTGTCTTTACTTGATTGTGTCCTTTTTTTAAAGGTTTCTATCTCGTTCATGTGTTTCCATCCTCTTCATATTCAGCTCTTTACAGATTTTGCTTTGCTTTTGACCACCAAGGGTTTTTGAGAAAGCAAAGTGCTGTGAAATCTGCCGTGAAGTAGTGAAAAGTCAATTTCTCACCTTGGTTTGCGGTTGGTGCTGCGGCTGTTAGCGTCTCATTAGTGAAGTGTGTAACAGTTTTCCTCTATAAAGACGAAGAAAACCAAGTGGCAGTAAATGTATTTCCTGTCATTAGATCAGACTTAGTATTACTGTTACTGTTTAAACTACCACATATAGAAAAACAGCAGATAAAACTTCTCTCATTGTGTTTTTTTTATACACATTTATTCTCCTATCCATGTAAAGAAGTCGGTTTCTTTGCTGGAGCAGATTTGGGGCTTCACACCATTTGCATCAGCGCTGAGGTTTTTATGAGTTTTTCCATTAGTTACTCTGACAAAATGGGATTCGCTCCTGTGAGGCTGCATGAAGATTCTCCTCTGTGGCGTGAAGCTGGATTCAAGAAAGTTCATGTGGTCACAGAAGCGAAGTCAAGCAGCGAGTGACTGGTTTCTTCACCTCTTATTCAAAGTGGCGGGATCGTATTTGGATCAGACGTGTTTCACATGGCTCCAGTCGATGAGTTCTGGAGGTGTTTCTTCTATTTCGGTCGTGACGTGTGCAAAGTTATTTCTCTGTGGTTTGTCATTTCTATTAAAGAAGTGAAAACAGCTGATGGATTTCCCCAGTGAGCTGAGCCTGAATAATCCAACCAGAATGTTTCACCTCTCCGCTCTCCTTCATTCTTGAGGAGCGACCTGCACAACCTGGACAAGTAGTCAACGTATCACATCTGACGTGTAGAGACAAATAACCTCAACATTCTTTGTCTTTTCCTATTAGAAAACAAATCTAACAAATTCTAGTAAACATTGTCTTTTGAAGATATGGTTCTTCTTCTCTGTCACTGTTTCCAGGAAATATTTAACTGTAAATCTGCTATTTAATGGGACAAACATTGCTCATAACTCGTTTTCTGGAGATCCGCTACAAAACTGATTCAATGACGTAGTTAAATAAAGAATTTTGACCCAAGAAAACGATTAAGAAAATACTGGTAAGTGTATGAAAACTATTATTGGCACAATTGTTGTCTCAAGCATAAACTGAGAACTTCTGAAGAACCTGTTCTTGACACTGGAGGGGACGTCAGAGCACATATCTCCATCAAGGCTGATGGGCACACACACAATGTTAAAGAAAGTAATCCTGCTACGAGTCAGACAGTCAACTCTGAAAACGTCCTTGTTGGAGGTAAAACTTCCACATCAAAAACCTATTGAAGTATTTGAGGTGACAGAAAGAATTTGGGATTCTTTGGAGTCTTCTCTTCCTCCTCAGGCGTCGGTTGAACAGTGTTGTCATCAGTCCGTCCCTCAGGCGGCACCAGTCATCCCAGTCCGCTGCTCGGGCCCCTCAAGCTTTCATCAGCCTCTTCTGACCAGAGCGAGGAGGGAAACAGATTGGTTTTCCAAAAAGCTTTTATAGCTCCAGAGCAAATTCAACACTTCACTTCCTGATGTTTTCATGAAACTTATTGGGGAGTCTCTGGTTACTACGTTTATAATTGGTTTGGCTTTTGAATCAACGATGGAACGAAGAGAAGCGAGTTAACCACATTGTTGGAATCAGGACATTAGTAGTTTAATTTGTGACCTGCAGACTTTTTGAAAACTGTTTGTGTGGCACTGAAGCTTCCAAACTTTTCAACAGCTTCTTCTGCCAAAGTGAAGAGAAACACACAAAACACAGAGATCAGAGCAAAGGTCAAATTCCTATTTAGCTCTCTTCCAAAATGTTTTATTTCCTCACTGCTTCAGCAGCTCCTTTCGAAATCAACGAGCCCGGAGTCGAGTCAACGGCGTCAGACACTGGATTTCAAGCACAAACTCTATTAAATCGTACACGACACCTCGGTTGTTTCTCTATAGTCGAGCTGCTTTCACCGGATTGGAATGACGGGATTTCTTGTTTATTTAACATAAGTGCTCATGAGGTAATTAACCTTGCTATAAACAGCCACCTCCCCTGTGGTTCAGGGAAACTTTAACACATAAAATGTAAAAATGGATTGAAACGTGCGGTAGCTGGAAGCAGTAGATTTAATGGAAAATCACAGTGGTTAGAAACGTGTATATCTGGCAAGAAGAAGGTGAAATGAAGCTGGTAAAACTTTTCTGTTGAACCAGTTGATTCTGCTTTGTTGTATTTATTTTTTAATCCGTTGCAGATGTACAATTTGCTTTTTGGATCTTCTTCTGCTCTGATCCTCCCTCGTAGATCATCGAAACCTCGTCTTTCATTGAACGCTAAACTCCTTGAGCTCTTAGAACGGGCTGATGTTTTTATTTTGCTGATAAAACCTCAGTGTAGCTGCTCGGCCCCTCATCAGCTCACTGTGAGCGGCTGAGTCCAACCTGCCTACGTGGCCAGAGGGGAAGAGAAGTGATTTTATGTGATGCTGCGGTTGCCTAGCTGAGGACTGAGACTTCTGCCCGTTTAGCAGACAACTCTTGGATTTGAGAACTCGCCCACTGGCAGCTGATAAGGAACAGGATCTCTGGCCCAGTTCCCCTCCCTCAGGGAATAACACCGACTGGGAAATCACTTTGCTTTTGATGTATTATTGAGCATAACCTGACTGAGCACTTCCAGTGAAACCTCCAGGTTTTATTGTCTTTTTTCCTCCTTGTGTAGGCTGGTGCACTTCAGATGAACAAAGTACCTGTGGAAGTGGTTTTGACTTGTTTAGTGTTTACTGACAGACGTCTGAGGATTTAGAGGAGTTGTCTGGTACGTCCTCGCTCCCTGCGGCTCGCGTTCCTTTATTTTAGGTAAAAATCCATATTCTTTGGGCTCAAGGTCGAGTTGGATGCGGGTATTAGCTTGTGTTGCTGCTCATTGTTACTTTGGCCACCCAGAAAGTTAACAAGAATATTTCCACATAAAACTCTTTTCTCTCATCTCACTCCCGTTTCTCCATGTTTCTGAGGCTAAGATTAGAAACGGTTGAGTTTCTGCAGCGTCCTCACTGGTAACGTTCGGCCGAGCGGCTTCAAGGCTTTCCCCCCCGAGCTTCCAACACATGATGCAACGTGCATGTAATGGTCTTGGAGCAAGAAGGAGTGTGACAGGCAGCGTCATTATTATTACAGCCCTGGCTTTTTTCTTGTAACCCTGGAGCTCTGAAGTGTGGACAACATGGTGTTCCTCAGGGTTATGACTGGTTTACGATGGGAGAGGATTGTGGTTTGGGAGCCATGTTGCGTTCAGCGGCAGCAGCAAACCACCACCGCTTAACAAGCTGTCTGGAAAATGTGGTGCATTTATTATGCACCCAAAGGATATTGTGGAAATGTAATGTCACCTACAGTATAGATTTCTCCCCCTGAGGTTTTAAGCTGTTACATACAAAGACCTCTCCTGATGGCTGAACATTGAGACGTCTCTTTTTATTTTCACGAAGTCAGAATTTGAGAATTTCTCTTGTTTCTTCCGTACTTTGTAAATACATTTAATCCAAGTTTGAACTAGTACTATAATACAAATATTGTCCCATGAAATCTGAAGCCATTTCCAAATTAAATTAGATACTGGCATTAATTGAATCATTAAGCTTTCACAAAAAACTAATTTGCCCCCATCCAGAGTTCTGGGAAAGATGTTGAGATCAGGTGTAAGAAAAGATGGTAACTTACATAATTGGGGCACCAGCATATATGTCGATGCTTACTGTCTATGCTCCTGCTGTGAATTGGCTTTTCACCTCTGCATGAAATGCAGGTTGTGGGGGGTGTAGGAGACGGGGAGTAAAAGGCCAGAGACAGACTTCTGGGATTAGCGATGCAGACAAAAACAAAGTGTGAGAAGTGTCAGAGGATTTCTAGATGTCAAAGTGAAAAATGTGGCCGGGCGTCTTGGAATCGGTTGTGTTGCACAGAGACACATCACATCTTCACTTCTGATGTCTATTGGTTTTGGACGTTTTTCAGCAAATTATTTCGTTGAACCCTGGTTTGAGGTGAAAATTAAGAAAATAGGACTCAGGTATAAAGTTCAGGCAGCGACAGTAGCAAGGATGAAGTAGTTAAAGTATCAAAACCTGCAAAATGTAGATGTCATGATGATAGAATCGTTGCTAAACTGATCCTGATTCCTACAAAAACAAGTCCTCTGCAGAACTCATAAGTTCGCAGAGACAAACAAGGAAAGACATTTTAACATGTGTTATGAAAGCGTCCAAGAATAATCTGTACAATCTGATAGAGGCAGCGTCTTGATTATTTCTTACTGCTCAGGACATGAGGTCATCCCCCCAACATATGTCTGTGTCTCCCAGCATTTGTTAGTAATTTGTGTGCACTGTCAGTCCAGGGCAGAGAGGCTGTACACTAACATATATTTGTAGTTGTGTGTGTGTGTGTAGAGGATGTGATTGTCGTGCTTTGAGTTTATCTGGCGGATGAGGACACACTGTGGGTCAGATGTCGAGGATCAAAGCGTCTGCAGGTTGCCAGCAGGTACTTGTTGAGGGTTTTTTCACGGAGACTAACAGCTACGTGCGATCTCCTGTTGTAGGGCGACTGTGAGCAAGAAGAGAGGCCTGCTTCTAAATCTGGAAGCTTTACACCCACACAGTAACTCACACAGGTTCCAACACACACACGGCTGAACTGAGGTACTGTTGCTTTTGGATTAAGTTTCCCCAACAGCGGTAAATCAGACCCATTCTGGAGAGCAGCGAGACTTTTCATTAGTCAGGGGACAGGGTCTGTTTGTGTGTGTGTGTGTGTGTGTGTGTGTGAAATGTCTTTTTGCTCAGTCTGCAGGTTTTATCATTATAAAACTATCACAGAGTTTCCACTCAGGAGCCGTGTTTACTTGGTTACTGCCTCCGTCAACGAGGTCGAGTTCTCATCTGTGTTTGTTTGTTAGTTAGTTTGCAGGATTACGCAAAAGCTACGCAAACGACTTCCATGAAATATTGAACGCAATAAATTGTGGTTTGTTTCCCTTTCTTCAACATTGTGAAATAGTTTTTCAACACTTTCATTGATTTCTGAAAGGAATCGTGGATCTTGATGGAAAAAATCTGGCATTATATCGACTGATATCCATGAGTGTTTCTAATTTTGGTTCAGATCAAAAATATAAATCCAGATCTAGTGAATTTCAATGTGGTTTCACAAGGAGACTGATCTGTTTAAGGTCTTTATCAAGTGTTCTGTTCCATCTTTCAGGATTTGCAGCCTTTTCCTTTCCAAATGGAAGATGAAACCTCAGCTTCTCGGAATTTTATTGTATATTGACTCCAGGCTCTTAGTAATTGATACTGTAGAATCTGCAGTATTTCCAATATTGAACCCACGGTTTGTTTTATATTGTTGATATTGATATACCTTAGTCGTCAGTACTTGAGGTTAATGGTGCTTTTGCTCCCTAATGCCAAAGTCATCTTGCAGATCTTGCATGTTGTATGTATTTATGTTGTTCATACTAAACATGACTGCCTGGCGACAGGGGGTCACACACTTCTGGATCTTTCACCCTCGACTTCACCCCGTCCTGTGCTCTGATCGGCTTTAGTTGTCACGGATTTGTCAAGATATTTAACCAGTTAAAGATCTAGTTGGGGGAGACAGTGTGTCGCCGTCGCTGTCTCTGAAGAGTTCACGCAAAGCGACTGGCGACTGCAGATGTGGCTCCAATCTTTGGCTTTTGTCGGCGCCAAGTTTCGTTCGCAAGTGGAAAATAAATCTAAAAATCACATAGTTAAGATTCTCTGTGTGACTGTGCTCTTTCTTATCATCTCTCTTTGCTGAACTTTTAATAAAAAGCACCTATGGGACGCTCGCTGACTTCTTTCCACGTCTGACGCTTCGAGAGTTGTGCTCCGCAGGATGAGGAACCAGGTGACAGAGCCAGAAATAACAAAACTGCTTTTACTCCTTTGGTTTCATCTCCGCTCTAAAAGTTTCAGACTGTTGAAGTAAAGACCTCATCGCTCTGATTGTCTCTGCAGTTTTTCCTCAAGTTCATCCAACGCTGACGCCATTAACCTGAAAATCCGTCGCCGAGCTAAACATAACACAAGTTAACGTCACGTAGATACACTCGTCAGGGATGTTCTCTGTGGAGTAATATGGACGTGCTGAGAATATGGCGAATAAAAACATGTTGGAAGCTACCAGCACGGACTGTGAAAACAGAAATGATGTTCCCGCCGTGCGGAGCAGCAGATGGAGCGGAGACATCACAGGCGTGCGGGGCTCCTCGGGATCTGGACCGTTACAGTGCACATTAGAAGTAACGGCACTGCAGGGATCATGGTTATGAAGCAGAGAGAATAGCATATGGCTGTTTGCCTGTTTGAGTTTTACGTGTTTATTTTGAACCGACATGAGAAATTGCTTCTGAATTCAAAATCAGAAACAAAGAGGAACATGTAAGCAACATGTTAGTCATTTAACACAATATCTGATGAAAGAAATTAAAGTTTAGATTCTTGTTATAGCGCTTTCTTCTGAATATCTATCTTTCATTTCTCAATCTGCCATTCGCTTTGTCTTCCTCCTTCTTTTGCAACCGAGATTTAGTGCCTTCTTCTCCTCCCTCTCTCATGTCCACTCTTTCTTTTCTTGCATGTCGAACACAGGCCAAGACAAACACTCTCTGCACCGTCTAAATCCTGCAGATTAGACCAATTTCCATACTTTTCAGGAGTTTACCCAGACATTACAATTGAGTACCACCCCAAGTCCAACTCCCTCGACAAGAACTACTCTCCAAACAACTTGTGAAACAAACCATTGTCCATCTTGAAATGCGTACCCACCTAAAACGGCTCTGCGTGCTTTTCTTTTGGCCGCATCACTTAAACCACTTGAGCGATGAGTGGGATTTTATGTTAAAATAACAAGCCAATGAGCTTGACCTGGCTTCGACCTGACAACTGATGCTAACAGCTGCTGAGTGTTCTCGCTTGCTGTAGGACACCGGGGTCAAGGATGGGGGTCGTGTCCTCCACGGGGTGAACCTGAACTGCAGTTTGACCCAGTTTAGCGACTGGTTCACTAATGAACTCTCGGACGGACAGGATGCAAGAGGACCCTGACACCTTCTAAAGCAGCTTACGTATCCTGGGATGAGGAGTTAATTCTTCACTGTACTTTTCAGGAGACAAGCAGCACAATAGGAACAAGCACTAATGGGAAAGAAGCGGTAAAGAGAGCTGCAGCCAGGTAGCAGTAACTAATAGCTCTGTATTTATTCCAAGAAATCTTTGCTCTTTCTGACAGAAATCCCAAAACACCTCTTTACTTCATCCCACTGGGTCTTTTCCTGGAGAGTCTGACCTGTGTTGACTGCACCCGATCGAAAATACATTGTCAGAAGTCGAGGAGCAGCGGTTCTACTCCAAGCTCCCTCCGGACGTCTGAACTCCTCTCCTTATCTCTATTTAAATTAAGATTTGAGTCTCAAGATATTTATATTAAAGACATAAAAAGCACAAGTGAGGTAGGACACTGGCATTTCAGCTGATGAGACCAAAATCATTCCAAGATCCACACTAACCCAGGAAACAGCGTTTCTTTGTGGACCTGACTCCGTGCACCTGGGCGTTGTCAGAGCGTCTGTTCCAAAGTCCTTACAGTCTATGACTAGAGTGAATATATCTTCTGAATAAACCTAATTTTAAACTCTGAATAAGCACATTGCTCTCAGGTCATCCAGGTCGTTCTCATCTGGGTCAGCCGGGCCCGGTCAAGACGCTTCAAACAGTGGCAGCCATGCGTTCGCCCGGGGAAGCAGCCACACTTACTGTACGTCAATGAATGGACCGGGCTGCAAGTGGATTGGCCGAGGGCCCGCTCTTCAAACTGTATTGAATAACTGGGAGTGCGGAGCCAGAGCAGATGGTAGCACTCAGCCCGCCTCCGCCCTCCCTCTGCAGGAACAGTTTGGATAAGCTACACGAGTATCTTCACTGCGATGAACACAAACACGACAAACCTTTGCCTGACTGCTGAGGTTTGGCATCCATCAGTGGAAAAAAGAGGAGAGGGATTTCTTTTTTTTTTTTTTTGTGTTTAAGGAGCTGATAGAGATGAAAATAATGGTCTCGCAGGGCGGCGCTCGCTCGCAGATGTTCGTCCTTCAGTTGCACCTTTGTTCATTTGTTTTAGTTTTTCTTGCTCTGTCACGTTTGTCTTTTTTCATTTCTCCGTCTCTCCCTTTGTAACTCAAGCAGAGTGCACTTTTCCACTCCTTTTTTTTATTCTCTGTCGATTTTTCTTCTCCTCTGGCAGCAGCCGTGACAAACCTTGGCCGCGTTAAAAGGTCCCAGTTGCTTTGTTGATTAAGTGGGGAAGAAGCTTTGTACCTTCCTCTCTGTTTAATTGGTGATTGATCGCTTCCATCTTCTCTCCTCCGCATTATCTCCTCTCCTCACTCTCGCTCTCGCCTGTTCTCTCTCTCTGTGCCCATTCATCAAATACATTTTCAATTGAGACAGAGGCTTTGCACCTTGAAGTCTCGACATTGTGGCGGCAAACTGCCAGAAGCAGGCGGTGGTGTCTTTTTTTTTTTTTGTTTCAGCCTTCCCATCATTCCTCTGACACCTCGGTCAGAGTGCAGTTTCTACAGCTGGTTAAACACAGCTTGGGGTAAGCCGAAACAACGTGCCGTTTACACGGAGCCTCATGACATCTGACCCCTGTGGACGTCCACTATTACCAGCGGCCTCTTGCTGCCTTAATTAACTTAAAGGCAGAGTACTTTTTAAACACTGCGGTAAAACGTTATAACACCAGATCCAAAGGGTAAAGAGAGGTAGCAAACCTTAAAGGATCTGGAGAACAGAGGTTTATTTTTGTAGTTAATCCCTCTTTCAATGTGACATTTGCTGCGTTGACATTTTAAATGCTTCTCTGGAGGATTTACCACTTGACCTGTGTGTCTCTTTATTTCTCATTCGGGTGACAAGGTTCACTTGGTCGTCTTCTGTTAACCGGTGTCGCAAAGAGTTTCTGCACCAGCATATTTTCTACGCTACATAAAATCTCTCTCCAGCTACAGAGGGTATTTTGTGTATTTGAGGTTTTCTTGGATAAGCAACTTTCTAATTTGCATGTCGACTTTTAGGGAACATTAGATGTCCCTCGGTTTCTTTTGGCTTAATCGTCAAATCAGAAAAACATCTAACTCTACAAAAAGACCCACAACATGGTGGACCTCTAGTGCTACAGATCTTTATCTTGAGCTGTTTACCTGCATTTTAAACCCTTCTTGTTTTTTTATTTCTCTAAATGGCAAAAACATGCAACTTCCAGGCACATGTAACTCTGCTACTCTGCTGAAAAGTGACCTGAGTGGCTTAGGTGAAAAATCCAGAAAAAAATATGGCAAATATTCCACTTTACAAAGGTGATACTGTTCTCCTGCCGACGCCAAGACGGTGCCCCATGTGGAGATGGACGATAAGAAATCTGAAGGAGCAGGGAGCTGGCGGCGGCGTGCGTGTGCATAGATGTATGTTTGTTTCTGGTCAGACAGACGAGTGAAGTCCTCGACCTTACCAACGAAATCATTCAGCATTGACCAGTGACCCCAGTACTGTCCAGTGTTGGCTTATATGGGCACAGGCCTGAGTTTTTGAATGGCTGGACCAGACTCCCACCAAAACAACTGGAAATCTGCAGGGGATGGTTTGAATTCCTGCAGATTCCTGAGCTCTGTTTGCACCTCTGTTGTTGCCCAATTCAACACTAGAGTAGAAAGAAATGATTCTTTGAGTGTAACACGACATGGGAGGAGTATGAAAAGCAGAGCAGGTGGGATATGAAAGGAAGTTATTCAGGAGTAACATGAAACTGTCCAGTCTGTATTAAAGAAGAAATCCTAAGCAGCCAGTTCGTGTCAAGAAATAAGATTTTGTTTTAAAAAGTTCACGAACATAAATCATGACACTGCAAGTTTATTCTGCCCCGACCCAGAGTGGCCCCCCTCCCTCCCGGATGCTACAATTACCCTGTTGTCATTAGGAAGTCATATTATGATCCTCTTCCTCAGTCGGCTGGAGTCACACTGAGACCCCTGACTCCTTGTAAAACCTACAGCAGTGCTGCTACCATTAAACCTCAGCGTAGTGTCGGCCAGCGTTTCCTGGAAGAGCTCGGTTTTTTCCAAGACACATTAAGAACTGGGCAACGGTGGAAGATGTTTGTGATGTCACATTAGAGCCGATCTGGAGACGTGGAACAAAAGATTTATACTTAAAGCAACACTATGCAAACGATGGAGCCACTTTCAATCCCACTCCTCACACTGAGAGTTTGCTCTTGCTCTGTGCGATCTCCTGTTGGAGGTGTTTGACTCTCACTCCAATCCAACTGACGCTCAAAGCTTAAATTACCAGAATTGGTTCCATCAGGTTCAGGAGTAATTCCAAACTGTAGAATTCCAGTTATCGAGACTTAGAAGTTGGTAAAAAAACAGCGTTTATCACCAATATTTTGCAAAGTTTTAAAATATGAAGAATTCTGAGAGCTCAGGCCAAGCTCAAATATCCTGCATGGTCATATGTGGCGTCAGAGGGCGCTGTTGCCTAGTAAACGTTCCATATTGTTGCTTTAAATGATATATTGAACTCACAGGTTGGTCCACAGAGTGTTTCCTTTTGCACAAAACTGCAACTGACCCATTTACAGAGGAGGAAGTTGATTAAAGAGCAACTTGACTCCAAAGGTTCACATATTTCAGCGAGAGCTTTCCACTGTATACATTATCATGCATTAAGTGGACAGTAGTCTGTGAGACCACCGGCCGAGAATAAGCCCGGTCCCGCCTCACCGAGAGAAAGTTCCCCCAAAACGAATGTTGGACGAAACACAAGAATTCGCTCTCTGCAAACCGCTCCGTCCCTCTCACCCCGGTCCAGACCTCACTCTACCTGTCACACATAAGGCTCCCGTTGTGCAGCGCAGTGAGAGAGAGAGAGAGAGAGGTATAGAAAGAGAGGCCTTTTAAAAGGTAGAGAGAAAGGATTTATATCTACTAGTACTCCCACTGTTCAGCTTCAATCCTCTATCGTCTCTTTTGGGGAATATTACGTAAATAGAAATGCAACTTTGGTTTATAGGGTTTGGCCACTGGACCAACATCTAATCATCAAGAACTGAGCCATGAAAGGAAAAAGCAAAGCTGGAATCTCAAAATGATGGACAACACTTTTAAATCCACTCCCATCAAACACCAGAGAGAAAAAGATAAACCTCACAATGTGAAAGCAAAAAACTAATTCCATGATCGACCCCTTTGTCTGCACCAAAATTTATGACGGTACAGCACCTGAAAAGAACTCAACCACCTCTGAAACCACGTTTAAATCTGCTAGATCCGGATATATGTTTTGGATTTGCACCAAATTGCACACAGTCATGTCAGATTTTTACGTTATAGTTTAGGCAAATTGGTGAAAATGTTTCATGGAAATCGGTTTTGTAGTTTTTGCAACATGCCCACAAACGAACAGCAGTGAAAACATAACCTCCTTTCTGCAGGTTAAAATGGGACTGAACATATACATCTTCCCAACTGGTTTTCTGATCCCAGTCACTTCTTCCAGTGCAAGTGGTCATCTTGGACACCTCTTAGCTGCAGAGTCAGATGCAAGTGAAGTCATAATAAAACCCACAATCTGTGCAGTAATAAAACCCCAGCTCCTCACATCTGGGAGTCCTGCTTGGTGGTTTCAGTTCTGCAGCTGGCATCAGGACGCAGAGTGCACTACCTCATTTAACCAGGGTGGGAACAGAGAGTCATTTCTTGGAGGAGGAATTGGCAGATTTCACAGAAGTTTTCCTGTTTGGATCACAACATTTAATGAATTGTGGCATGTGTACGTGACTGTCTCAGCCATGCTTAAGCCAGGAAACCATAGTTTAGTCATTGTCACATGACGTATTACATAATTAAAGCTATTACAATAGTAAGAAATTAAATATTTGGGTGAAATAAATATGCCCAAACTTCTATATTGAATACTTACACACTATATGTCTTTAAATGTTTTGTGTCTGAATTCCTAAATGACTGAAGCCGAAGCCACTTAACATTAACTCTCCAATCCGTCTTATCATCACTTCCTCCCGATGGGATCGGTTCTTATTTACACTGGTTTGGCTACTGTGGAATTTCCCAGATAATATTGAATGTTTAGGGTTAGTTCCCTTTGCCCGACGAGCTAATTGCTTTTTCTCTTTTATTTATTTATTTTTCCACCCTGGGAACTAATAGCTCATGTCGGAATAATAAGACCCACGATAATGAAGTCACCTCCTTTGGGTGAACGGGGGTCAGCAGGGGACATGGGCAGAGATTTGGTTGAGTCAGGCTTGGCACCGAAACTTTGTGGAGCAGCGCCGCCGAGCCAAGAGCAGGATGTGTGTCACAGAAAACAGATTGGTTAGGAAATGCTGCAGATAGAATTTGGAAGTGATCGCCGGTGATGTAGACGGCAATGGCAAATTAATGCAGACAGGATTTTGTTGTTTTTCTTCTGAAGTCGGTAATGGATGCACGTTGCTGTGGATCTTGTTGTCAACAGCTGCATCAGTTGTTTATGTAACCACCCAGTTAAATGAATGTGGAGCACACCTACTCAGCAGCAACACAAATACAAAGTTGTGTGCAACCAGGGAAACTCTTATTCCAGAATGATACAATCTCAACGGTTGGAGCAGGAAATACCCTGAATAATCTCCCGTGGTCTTTTTCCGGTGGCGACTAATTGTCAAACGAAGTGTGTTGATAGCTTAAAAACAGATGTTTATCCAGTTCATCAGAGCATGAATTTAAATATCTGTGGTAATAAGCCAGGTTCTGCTCCAGCATCGACGATGGCGAGGTCTGAAACAGCTTATTCAGATTCCCGTTAACCATCTGGTTTATCTCACCGTAAAAAAAGCTGTTTCCATTTTATGGGATAATCAGCTGGGCCGTGTTTTGCTGGTGTCCTGTTGTTGGCCTCTCGGAGAACATGAAGTCATGATGGCTTTATTGTGGAAAATGTCCTCCTACTTTACGAGATCTTGGCTGCAGCAAACACATTTAATACTTTACATTTTTCGATCTATGTATCGATCAGTGTGTTTAGATTGAAATGTTTTTTTTAAGAGGTCAAACTCAGTTCAAAAGAAGCTGCAGCCACCTCGACTTTAAATTAGTTTCAGGATTTACCAAACAGAACAAGCTTCTTCTATACGTCCGCTGCACATGAAAGCTGCTCGAACTTCCCACGTTGGAAACCTCATGTGGCAGCTCCACATATTTATTTGCATTTCTCAGCATATGAACGACTCCATTGTAACTGCGTTTAGCAAAAAACTGCATCAGGGGTGAATGTACAGTTATTTTACAGTCGAGGAGTATTTGCACATCAAAATGACAAAAACATGAGTTGAGTAGCCGACCAGATACTTTACGTTTAGTCTGCAAACATATTGAGAAAGATTTTGTCATGGTACATAACCTAATCCAATTTTATTGTTGAAACTTGTTAATTTATGAAAATGTTTATAATTTGATGTGCCCTGCAAATATGAGAAATTTAGTTTGAAGTGTTCGTTTGACAACTTTATCATAAGTGAAGTACAGAAACTAAGTCTGGGAATAGGAGACATATGACACTTATATTCAGGTTCTTAAATCTAATTTGGTTTATTACTTGAAAAGGTAGAAAACATCACTTTCCTCAGACTGTCCAGTGCTGCAGCTCCTCCTTTCAGCCTCTGTCCCAAACACTTGTTTGAATTCTGTTGACTTCTATCGCCCTGGAGACAGAGAAACAAAACCCTCACGGCGAGAGACCACAACGAAGATATGAGAAAATCGTTTTTTCATCATTTCACTGAACCCACTCTTTAAACTGAAGGTGACATCTTCTTCCCATACAAATCATCCCGAGTACGTCTTCTCAGTACTGGTTTCCATGTGTGGCTCATTGGGCTCAGCTGCTGCAGTAAGGTGCTTGCAACATCATGCAATCAGCGTTTCCCACTGGAATGAAATAAATTGAACCGTTATCGACCACAAACGGGCTGTTTTGGATAAAACTCGCCTGTGTTGTTGTGTCAGATTGAGCAGATGTGGTGTCTCGCTGACTTGGAGACATTCTCTGTGTGTTAAACTGTCTCTCTGCACATGATCCACGCTGGACTCTCGTTTTGGGGTCAGGGGCCGAGCCTCTGGAACAACCAGCCACAGGAGATCTTGGAGAATCTGTTTCCTGTTATATTTCACATCTTAAGATATAAAAAACACATATATTGTGCTGTATTAACCTTTGTGAAATCATCTTTAATTAGCCCTGTCTGTCACATTCCTCACATACAGGAGAGTCACATGTGCAGGTGCTTCCTCATTCCTTAATCTCACATTTCTTCTTGAATGTGACGGCAGGAATGTGATCTTCTCTCCTTCACTGGTTCCTTTTCCCTCTGGAGATGACACAGTATGAACATTTCACTTTGTCCAGTGAGCAAAATTATCTGTTTGGTTATTGTTAAAATGTGCTGGAATGCTGCACAGAAAGAAAAGACGGTTGTGGCAGTGATTAAAATGATCTGACATGAAAACAGATGAGTCTTGTGCAAGAGTCTGTTGTGTTTCTCCTTTAGAAAAGTTTTACAGCCAAATCAATTCCCATGTCCCCATCATGTAAAGAGGAAACTTAACTTTATCCTTTTCAGAGCGAGTTTCTTTCTGACTGTTCTCATCATTTTCAGTTTTGTTTTTCCTCTGGACTTTTTCAAAAACCATAATTTGACCACAAGTCAGACTCGGTCCTCACAGAAGGCCTCAAACTCTCTGGAGCGCTAATGCCCCAAACAAACCCACATTTCATCCGGCACCTTCACTTGGGAAACTTTTGCTAACTGCAGTCGATGCTGGACAGTTTTTGCAAAGAGCACAATAACCGAACACAGTTTTTATGATGATTCAAATTTGAAACAGGCTGTGTGGTCTTTTGCAATTTACCTCGGACTTCTTGCTTTTCATAACAGCATGCGGCTGACATCACAACAACAATTCATGGACACTCAGACATTCAATATTTCAAGTTCTACCAGCAAGAGCTTAACTTTTAATGCAAGAAATGAGCAATTTCACATCTGCCTTACATCAGAGTTTCCTCATTGTTTGTTTTCTGGCTTTTCGTTTCCCCATTAACGCAATCTTTTGATTTACTTTTGTGTAGAACTGGCTGTTATCTTGAGTGTTTGGGCCTTTCGCTATAACTTCTGGCAGATGTGTCCTCATATGAGTTCACAGTTCAAGTCAATCTAGTTTAAATCTTTATGAAAACAAGACAATCACACAAAGAGAGCGGCTGTGGGGGCGGCAGCAGCGGGTTTCTAAGATGCGGTGTGACCACAGCCGCAGACGATTCATCGCGTCACTCTGAGGTTTTTTGCATCTTTAAAGGCTGGAATCAAGTTCGTGACCCACTTGTTCTGGATTGTTGCTGAAACAAGGCTTTGTGCGCTCGTGAGTTCTCGTAGTGCACGTGCACGTACACAGAGGTGAACCCGTCAGACCCATGGATGTGTTCCTGAATCTGATGATCTGTGATGATCTGGAGTCAGAGAGGATTGAGGTTTGGTTGGATTCCAGACTCTCATCATGTGTGGCAGCTCATTACAAACTGCTGTGTTCTGACTGACAGCTTCTCCGGCCCAGTTGGATGGATAATATCCATCATCACCTCATTATTATGACCCACATTTCTTTCTTTCTCTTTTTCCCTTTGTGATCAGGCCTCAATTTCGAAAAGTCTGAGCTTAAAAAAAAACTTTGAAACATCTGCAGTGGTGCAAGTATTTTGCTCTTTTTTGTGTTGAGGTGATTTTAAATATTGCATTTTGTCCATTTCTCTATTCGTGCTGTGGTCAAACTGAACTGCAGTTCTACAGATGCACCTCGTCTTTATCCCTAGAACCAGTTATGCAAGTTTCCCATTGCAGTTTCTTTTAATTCAAAAAAGTTTCCTCAAAGAATTATTTAACATTCTGGCAGTGTACTGTCTGATATTATCCCTCATACACCTACAGCACAATGAACCCAGTAACTCACTTTTTCATTTCTTATACGGGAGTAATGTAGTTATAAATGTGTGGTAACTGTATTTTTCTTTAGTTTGGTTTCTTGAAGCACTGTGAATTCACAATATCCCTGAAATCATGTTGCATGTTCTCACATGGTCCAAGAAACAGGGAGTTCACCTCACTGCAGCCAGTTATTCCTCAGTGACTCAAACACTTGATCGCCTGGCAGCCTCTTGTTCTTCATTCATGTACTTTGAAGAAATGTGAGCATTAGAGGACTTGTACTGAATCTCCTGAGCCTCCCTCCTCTTCTCCGCTCTCTTTCTCATGCCCAGCTCCAGAGCAGGTGGTGCTCAGACTCAGCCAAGGCTGATTACTCCGAGAAGTCACACCCTGACTGGAATTACTCACAGCTGACGTCGTCCTGCACTGACACGATTCATATTGTTACGGCTCTATTCTCATTATTGACGGTATTATCAATTTGAAACTATCCCGTCTGTGAAGCCAAATCCCTCCAACGAGATCATCTGAGTGGTGACAGATACAGTTTGTCTCAGGGACGATGCAGGACACAGGACAAGCAGTGATTCTGCAGAGCTCCTGCTCGATGAGAACTTGAGCGACATCTTTTAATTTCCATGGAAATCTGTCCAGCTGTTACGTCTCTGACCCAGAAGAGGAACATCTGCAGTGATGTCACTTTTGGACCAAGACGACGAGGAGGGACCGGCCGAGCTGTGGGAATGTTGGACAGAACTTTACCTCTGACAGTAGAGAAGACGAAAAGCAAAGTCTGTGTGGTGAAGCCGCCAGTTACAGATATTCTGATTCCAGGATGTGATCCTCTGGGACCTTTCCTCTCTCCCCCCTCCTCAGTGCAGGCTTCTCTGAAATGAGTTGAAGTTTATTAGTTAAATACTGGAGATTGTTTTAGCTGCATCCACCATCACAGAATCTGCAGCAGCAGCAGCTCTGGATCTCAGATCATGACGTGACACTCATCAGCTGTAGTGAAGGTTACGCATCAGAAATGCACCTCAGCGTTATTTATTTTAATTGCTGCGGTCTGTAGGGGCTTCAATCCTATTAATGCATGGGAGGGGGCCTCGCTTCCTGTGGGGGACCATCACTCGCCACGCACATGCCCACACACACACTGCTCTTGTGGACGTCTTTTAACGTTAGCACCCTTCAACTCTCTCTCTTTTGCTTTGTTGCTCTTTCACTCGCACACATGCACACACACACACACACATACACACACACACACACACACACACACACACACACCATGTGGTAAAGCCTAATTTACAGGAACTGCCACTCCGCAGCACGTGTGTACTACTCGAGGCTAACGCCTTCCAGATGCCCGCCGTCTATACCCTCTGCCCGTTCGCACTAAAACAACAGACGATTGTTCCAGGGGTCGTCCCGTTTAAGGAGAACCAGGTGTTGTGGGGACTGAGTCTGTGTGTTTGAGCGAGAGAGAGCGAGTGCAAGCGGGGGAGAAAAGACATGTTGTGGGAGGTGGGGGATTCACAAAGCACTAGCATGTCTGTTGGAGGTAGAATAACTGTGGCACGCTGGAGAACGTGTGTGTGACAGACAGATACAGAGCAAATGTGCATCCAGCCGTGCATGAGTGTGTGTTGACATGGGTGCAGGCCTTAGAAAGATGGAAGCTCCTTCTCACCCTCTTTGCAAACTTTGATGGGGTGAATGTGACGTGTTGTCAAAGAGAAACAGAGCAGTTTAAAGCTCACATGCTGTGGAGAAGCAATCACCTGGTTGAACTCTGAGTACTTACATGTAATACTTGCCGCCATCTCTTACCATTACCTGGGAAGGATTCACCTGGTGGAGATGTCCTTGTCCTTGCTCTGCGGTGGAAGGACGCAGCCTTGGAAGGATGTGGCCCCTGAGTTCAGTCACAGCTCGACTGCAGAGACAAACAGTTCATACATCATTAATAATTGCAGCATTGAGATGAACGAAGCTCGAGACAGCAAATTAACGACGGCAACATTCTGCACCATGAGAGTTTAGTGTAGCCTCTTACTCCATGTTTGTTTCTATGTGGTCGAGCAGCCGTTTCCTTTGTTTTTTGACTTTTCATCCCTGTTTATTTTTCTAAGGTAAATGTGTCAGTAACTCATCGAGATTTATTTCCAGTTCCCCTCCTCTAACACGGTTCCCTCCTCTCCATGTTTGCTTTCTGCAGAGCGCGGTTCCCAGGGAGCCTTGGACCTTACGGAGCTGATCGGCGTCCCCCTCCCTCCCTCCGTGTCCTTTGTCACCGGTTTCGAGGGTTACCCGGCGTACAGCTTCGGACCGGACGCCAACGTGGGCCGCCTCACAAAGTCTTTCATCCCCGACCCATTCTACAATGACTTCGCCGTCACGGTCATAGCCAAACCCACCACGCGGCGTGGTGGCGTGCTGTTCGCCATCACAGATGCTTATCAAAAAGTAAGTCATGGTGATTGCCTTTAACTCCACTCACATATGTCTCTTCACATTTTAATTGTTTACCATCTTGTTGTTCAGATTGTGCACTTAGGTATAGCGCTGTCAGAAGTGGAGGATGGTTCCCAGAGGGTCGTGCTGTACTACACTGACCCAGGGACGACAGCTGGGACCCAGGAAGCTGCTTCCTTCAAAATGGGCGACCTGACGGGAAGATGGGCGAGGTTCACCCTGACGGTGCAGGGGGCGGAGGTGGGAGTCAGATCACAATTCAAAACGAAACAGATATAGGAACAAAAAAACACAATTTGTGTACAAGTATGATAACAAGTTGATGTATAAGTCTTTAAAATTGGGTCACAAATACATTTCAATATTATTTAAATAGCTGCAAACTGTGGTTAATACCAAACCTGATATTTACAGCTGCAGATGTGGGATCGACTCAACGTAAACTACAGTTCCCATGTTGGTCATAATGAAAGATCGTGTTTCGTAGACTTCTGCTGCAGAGGAATAAACTGAAGGAGCCTTAGATTTACACAGGCGATAAGTTAAATCCACTGTTGGCTTTTGTCCATTAGTTATTTCTGTGACTGCAAGAAGAAAAATTTAATATCACCAGATATATCCCTGAATAATTTCTGATGCAGTAAGTAAAAAAAAAAACTTGCTTTCATCAGTTTTTTGACACGTACTTCAGCCGGTGTCATTTATTTCAATACTAAGCTGTTGTCAAAGTTAGTCAGTTTTTATTTCAAGGAAAAAGTCAAATGTGTATCCCCCCCCCCCCCTTGTTTCTCAGGTGCGTCTCTACATGGACTGTGAGGAATATCACCGGGTTGCCTTCGTCAGGAGTCCGCAGCCTCTGACGTTCGAGGCCAGCTCGGGGATCTTTGTGGGAAACGCCGGCGGCACGGGCCTGGAGAAGTTTGTGGTGAGTCCGGGTGGGAATTGGATTTCCTAGAGAAGTTGTTCATGTGTGTGCCTGTGTCCCAATTCAGTCTTCGAAGGACGCAGCCCCTGAACTGGGATACTGCAGAGCCAGTGTCCCAGTTCTCTCCCAGCATCAATATTTAAAAATGTCCTCTTCCGTGCCTCATTGAATTTCTATGAATTCCCAGAGTCAGATCCATTGGATAAATGAGTTGAGAGCAGATGTGGAACAGACAGAGAAACGTGGCGTTTTGCGAGGTTTCCTATTTTACATCTGAGACATGAACACAATAGTCTTTGTTGGCAGCATAACGACCACCACAGGAGACGAGGAATGAATGACTGCATGTGTTTATGAGCCTCCATCCTGAGAGAGACCACATAACTGACTCGTCGTATGTGATTTACATATCTGGAGTATAGACGACGGTCTCATCTTGAATACGCCGAGTGCAACCGTGAGCGCAGCCGCCAAATCTTCAGTTAAAAGCGGAAGAATATCGAGGACGCGAGGGTGGCGGTTCCATTCCCATACATCTGTTGTTAGACATATCCCTGAGGAAGCGTGTAGGATAGAGAAGTGGTGAGAGATCAGATGCACTCGATCTTATATTCTGCTCCCAGGGATCTTTAAAAAGAACAAATTAACCAGTAAATGCTTCAGGACGTTCCTCCCAATCATCTATGATTTGCTGTTTTGTAATTGCTTTGAGATGGAGGAAGAAAATGGTTTAGTGCAAAGGGAATATCGTTCAATTATGGGATGTATCTGCAAAGGTTTGGCAAGTGCAGCCAGAAAGATGAGATTTAAAGATGTTAAATCAGAATTCAGAAGTCTCAAAACGTGTGAAATCATCAATTTAATTAAATTTTATTTAATTGGAGACGAGCTCATTGTGCAAACGTCAACAATTCTTTCCCTTACCCCCGTGGCCAGTGGCTAAATTCATATAAACACATGACCTGTGACCTTAAAAACTCAATCCAGGCCTCGTCTTCTTCCTGTTTATGTGTGGGTCCATGTGACGGAAATACGATGTTTTATTTGCCAGGACAGTGGAAAGAAGTTCTTATCGCCGAGCAACTTCATTTCACCCAATAACATTTTAATGGAGGAAATCTGAGGAGAGCTTGAGAGAAGTGCAGGATCCGGGCGGAGGGAGCGTGTGTGTTTGTTCAGGAATCTCTTCGTCTCAGAGGGGGAGTCATTTTGTTCTGGAACAACCTAAAAAAAGGTTTCTACTACCGACTGTGGTTTAACACCAGCTCTGACGGACATATTTACATCGCGCCTGGAGAAAAACAACCTCACTGTTCCATTTAAAATCTCTTAAAAAAATATTCTACATCTACTTTATTTTGAATAAATCCTATAAAGGAAAACCTCTCTCTGATAAATGAATACTGAGCTGTGGACAGAGAGACTTGTAGCTTCTAGTCTTTATAGACTGAGCTTCTGTAAGTTAATTGCCCGTTGGATATAGAATCCATATTCCTCTCAGGAGGAAAACAAACTTTCCCTAAATGTCAGCCTCATATATTCTGTCAGAGCGTTGACCTATTCCAAGATTATCCATTTATCCCTTAAAGTTTATTTCTTCTAGTGCCAGAGGTTTGGAGAATTGTGCAACTAACATAATGTTGATCTAATCCAATCAAAGTTTTCAAATGTTCTACTTTTCTGAACTGATCAGCGACTGTGACCTAAGAGTCCTTCTCTTCCACTTGGAAACTACTTTTAGAGCTAAAATGCTTTGTGAATTTCTCCTAAACCCCCCAAAAAGCAATAGTGATACTGCTGATATTTATATTTCTACTAACTTGGCCATATAAATATGATATTAGAAAATTACAGAAATAAAAGAAGCAGCCAGAGTGACCAGGATTTGTTTCCAGGTCGGACTTTGTCTCTTTTTTTTGTGCATCTTCTCCATCAACTGTTCAATGGAGGCAAAAATGCCAGAAAATGATTCTTAAAAAGAAAAATAGTGTCACGAATCAAGTCCGGCCCGTCGTCACAGATAACTGTAACTGACACGACAGCAGAAAATCATGCTTCTTCTCATCTCTCTCCTCCCAGAAAGCTCCATCCCTTTTTACTGCTCCCTCTCCTCACACAAAGAGGGACCAGTAGTAAGTGTTGGTTTCCAGCTGCTCGGTGTTTGAACTGGCAGCTCCGTCTGAGATCCACCCGGGGAGATCGGTAGCAGCAGCAGTATTCCCCTGCAGTCGCGCATGCAAACAAATACTCTAAAATATCTCCTGCCACACTGACTTATTCTCTCGTATTTAGTTTTATGCTTTGCTTAGTTTCACCACCCCCCCATGTTGGGCGCAGGGAAATGTTTGTGTATCTGAGAGGGAGCATGAGTGAGCGATCCAGTTTATGAGTCCTCTGCTTCTCCCTCAGCAACTCACTGTGTTTTTCTTTCTCATAATGTCAAAGAAATTCACTCTGTTAGCCAAGTATGCTCATGGAGAAATGTGCCTCCCTTCATGGTGCGGGTTGAGACTCTTTAAAAAGGGCAGTCTGGATAAAATTGTGTTTCGACGCCAGTGTTTTTTCTCCACCTTTTCTGGAATTAGCCATAAAAGATAATGGATAATATGTATAATGAAGCTTTAGCTGTAAAAAATTCATTACGTCCTAATCAAATTAACTAGTGACACCTTGTGGCACAAAGAGGCTACTTTCGTAAAACTTCATCACTTTACTTTATGCTGAGTTAAACGTGTCTTGACCCTGGACTCACGGTGTGAGTTGTCTCTCAGTGTCAGTAGCTGCACACACAGTCAGTAGTTAACCTTCATGTGAAGATCCCTGAACACTCGTCTGTGGACAACACCCACACATTCACACTGTATTCTCACAGATAAAGTAATGATATAACTTTGTACTTCCAATGCCAACGCTTGTCTGTGTAAAGTTTGAAATTCAAAGCAGCTATTCAGAATATGCCAAGTTTCAAACTGTGTCTTGTAAGTGAAAGTTATTTATTGTGGTTTATTCCTGTTAAAATCACGGACTGTAAATAAAGATGGACGACGCGTCTCCACTTCCTCATACTGTAGCTCAAACTCTGATGGGAGTGAATTACCTTGTTGGGACCAGATTCATGTCCTCACATAGACATAGAGTATAAAGATGGACGACAGGAGCGGGGACAATGTCGTCCATCTTTATTTACAGTTTAAGTTTGTGTACAAGTTTTAAACGTGAGCAGCTACGTTGTCTTTTATCGTCTTGAGTTGCTGTAAATAAAAATATCTGTTTTAGTGTCTTCTCACGTGGATTACTTTCTGAGAGACTGAGGCCAGTTTGGACTCGGTCATCCGTGTTGTAAACATGTCACTCAAACAGCCACGACAACGTCACATCCCCACGCGCTGACTTCATGTGTTTACGTTCCTGCAATTACAAAGTTTTACAAACTGTCGCCCATCGTTCAGCCTCGATTCTGTGGCCTGACTTCAGGGGGAATTTCACATAGTACAGTTGTTTGAGATTGTCAGGCACAAACTTCTTTGTTTGCTGCACAAACACATGTCTCAGATTTAGCTGCTGCACCGACTCACATCCACCCGTCCTCTCTCGCTCTTTCCCTCTAATCTCTCTGTTTCTCACTCCTTCACCTCCGTTTGAATTTGATCGTCCGTGTTTCCATTAAAAACAGGTGTTCGTCCTCTGGCCTGACGTCAATATCAATAAGCTTGGCTGAAATTGCCTTTTGCTGATTTAATTAGAGGAGAGGTCCGCTGACTCGGGGATGTAGAGAACTGTTCGCTGTTGCACGTGGGAACAAGTTTGTGCGTGCACTTAATAATTGGGTTCACAGCTCTTCTGTTAGATTGTGACGCCCCGAACAGAAGCTCAGAATTCACAGCTCCATTGTTGCGTCTGATGCCCGATGACCCCATTAAGCTTCCGCTCATTAATCTCGGCCAATTGAAGCACTGCTGTTCGTACGGTCTCATGAATCACCGGTGGACTGCTGCTGTGTTAAAGTGTCGCAGTATTAACACGTCTACAGGCCCCCTGCTGATCCGCTGACATGATGTGCAGCAGCTGTTAATATGATGTAAAGTGTGAAAGTATTTTACATGTGAATTTGCAAAAAACAATATAGGCTTTGTTTTGGAGCGGAGCCCGACACACCTGCTTCACTGAGAGATGTTGACGTGTGAATATTAGCGTGTGTATTAACATGTTGGCCAACGAGGGACAGAGGTTAATGTGTTCTGCTGAAGGTCGGAGGAAGCGTGTTGATGTGTGGGAATCGACGCTCAGCTTCAACAACATTTAATGAGACAGATTGAACTAAATTACCGTGTAACATAAAACACTCTCTTCTCCTCCTCCTCCACCTCCTCCTCTTTCTCTTTCTCCAGGGCTCCATCCAGCAGCTGGTGTTGAAGTCAGATCCCACGGCCCCAGATGACCAGTGTGAGGAGGACGATCCGTATGTGAGTGTGCACGAAAACACACACACACACACACACACATCTGAAAACACACCCAAAACACGGAGTCTGATGTGTGAAGTACACACACTTCACCTCTCTAGTCCAAACCTGGAACTATCGCCTCCTCTACTGGTAGAAAAAGTGCACTTCAGTAAACTAAATTGCCAAAAGTATACGGACACGTCTATCACCTTTATGTACATGGCCAAGGTGAGAGGTAACAAAGTACAAATACTTAGTTACTTTACTGAAGTAGATTTTTCAGGTATCTGTTCTTGAATATATATATGTTTTTTTTACTTTTACTCCACATTTTAACACGATTATCTGAACTTTCATCTTCGTTTTCATTCTCAAAACAGACTTTACTTTTTGTTTTGATGCATTTAAAGTGAGTTATGAGTTTCTTTTTAATTTTATTTTGCATCATCGAGCGATTTCAAGCTAAATGGATTGTATCTGCGCTCATCTGCAGAAAACCACGTCCGTGATTTTATGTTTTCCAAGTTTTTTCGCTGGTCAATCAACTTCTCCTGCAACAGAAACCAGACCTCAGCCACATCCCATAATGATTTAGGGGGAACTGGGATGCAGAGTGAAAGCCAGAGCTCATCACCCGACATATTTGTTGGACCTCGTTAATGTGGCTTCATGGGAGCGAGTCCCTGCAGCCAGGGTCCAAAATCTGGTGGAAAGCATTTCTCAGACAAGTGTGAGGTTTAATAACATCAGATTAATGCACACAATTAGTACTTGAATATTAGGGATGGGTTACGATTACGTTATCAAGGGGTTCTTCAAACCAGTTCCAGTTTAGTTTCTTCTACATGGAACCAAATCTATTTTAAAACCCATTTCCTAAAGCAGATAGACAAAAGTTACAGTTACAGAAGGTGTTTAGTTGAATTCAAATTGAACTTGTGCTTTTCTATTTATACTTCATATTCTCTATTTGCATGTTGTATTCAGTACCAGTTGAAGTTGCATCACGTATTTTGTATTTTCCTTTATCATTGTTAAGAGCTTCAGTTGCATCAGATGTGAGTGAATGAAATCAAGTTGGATTTGAACAATCTGAAACTGTGGGAACCGAACACTGGGTATAAAATAATTATTTTTCATTCTTTCTTTTTTCCCCTGATCCACTTTTCTCATCCCACAGTTTGAGCTCAGATAAAAATCTGTCTGTTAAGTAGCGTTTAATCATTTCTGTCTTTCTCCGTGTTTATCTTTGGATCCTGCTCTCATTTCTCTCTCCAGGCCTCTGGATACGGAAGTGGTGATGATGCCTATGACGACGCTGAAGAAAGAGAAGAAGTGAAAAAGATTGTGGAGGAGAGAGAGTACACCATGGTACACACACACACACACACACACACACACACACACACACACACACACACACACACACACACACACACACACACACACACACACAGACAGACACAGACAGACACAGACAGACACACACACTCTCTCCTTCCAATTTCGCTGATCTGGACTGGGACCAAAGAAAACAACTCTTATCCTTTTAGGTCTGCTGGAGTCTGGAACATGGAGCAGCTCTGTGCCAGCTCTGCTCCTTTTGAAATACAGACAAAACTAGACAAGAGTGAAGGAGGATTTAAAGACCACAGATTATATAACTTTAGAAAATACAGACATTTAGTTGACCTTAATCACAAGAGAATAGTTGCTTTGGCATTGTGTTGCCTTCCAAATTCCAAATACTTTTCTTTGTTCAAATGCTTTTTAAATAATATAGAGAAGACAGAAGAAAATAAAGTTAAATGGGTGATTGTGACATAAAAGCAGTATAAACAGGAGAGAACCAGAACCCGTCACCTGTCAGCGTCGTCACTGACGTCCATTCTTAAACTAGAGAGATATAACAGAACACACATACATTTATAAAAATAATTGAAATAGCTGCTTATTTGCAGTAAATAATAAGAGTACTGTAGTAGTAGTAGTAGTAGTAGTAGTAGTAGTAGTAGTAGTAGTAAGGTCTAGCTAATAATCGTCTTTTTTAACCTCTCAGGTTCTTTTCTCTATCATTAGCAAAACTTTACAATTCCACATCCACAGTAAAGATCTTACCGCCTTGCTGAAGGGCACATGGATAGAGACTTTCAGAAGGAATCAGGGGGATTGAGCTCAGATGGTTCTGGAGAACCTCACTGACTCTCGGTCTTGTGTCTCAAAGATTCACAAATATGGAACAAAGAGGTTTGACAGATCATATCCAGGCAGCTCTGAGATATTTGGATGAGAAATATCTCTCAGTCGTATCAGGAGAGTTAAAAGACAGATGGAAACCCCCATCATGCATCATCCATAAGCAGGACAGTGAGTTTTGATGGGGTCAAGACTTCCTGTCATCACTGTGTATCCTGTAAAAACAGTGCAGACATAATGTTGAAGTGATGCAGCACAGATTGGTTCAATGTGTGGAACGTGGAAAGTGTCTCATTGTGGACTCAGAGAAAACATCTCGTTCATTCTGTTGATAACAGTGTGTTTCTTCTTTTCACTTTCCGAGCTCTAGTTTGTTGAATCATGACAGAGAATAAAAATCCTCTATAAAACTAAATGTATACAAGTATGATTATGTTTTTTGTAGTTTAAAAGTTTATGGATGTTTTACAAAAAACGAAAGAAAAGCAAATCTGATTCTATAATTTTAAGAACTAACGTAAATCACATTGAAACATTTAAACTATGTTCCCAGGGTGTAGAATATTGCACAACGTGTTTTTGTACAGTTACAGATTGATTATTAATTTCTTTCTCCCATGTTTATAGCCCCTCCCACAGCTGGACCCAACTTACAGCACGCCGCTCCGAGCTCCGCCCACTGAGCCGTCCATACGCAGCGATTATGACGATGATGAAGATATGGAGGAGACGTCTGGACATGAGGAGGCGATGAGCACAGTCAGAGGTAAATTCATTCTGTAGATATGAGTCACATCAGGAGGAGATGCTGCACATCTCGTCCTGTACTTCTCTAAATTAGCCAGCAGATGGTGATAAAGACAAGGTAGCTGCAGCCTTCATCTCATTTTCTAACTTTTATTCCTGTCTTGGAATAAAGAGAAGACAGAATAAAGCTTATAAACAATAAAAACTGCACCAAGTACAATAATCATTTGTGTAAAATTAAAGTGGTTAATGTGTAATGAGCAAATTGTTTCTCAGTCACAGCTCAATCTTCTCCAACCACGACTCCAGCCTCAGCCCTGGACACTGTAAGTATTTATTTATTGTCAGATATGAACTTTAACCTTGTGTTTGCTCCCAGATGCAGTTTTTTACTTCATTATACTCAAGTATCTCAAAGCCAATGATTCTGTTTTTTAGCTTCATTAATGTCGGTGTCATTCATTCAATCTCAGTCCCTCCAGGTGTCTCCGGTCACGAAAGGCGAGCGAGGGGATCCAGGTCCAGCCGGCCCACCAGGACCCCCTGGCCTTCCGGGACAAACCTCAGCGGACGGAGAGGGAGGGGAGCCGGGACCACGGGGGCCACAGGGGCCACTGGGACCCACAGGTCCAGCTGGAGCACCGGGGAAAGACGGACAGCCTGTGAGTTTGAAATGCTTCTTCTTCCCTTTGCAATGTTCTGTTTTTAAATGTCACTTTCTATTTTTATAAAACATCACATGAGCTATTCAGAGCAGAGTCTGTTATTTATGTGAGTTCTGAAAGTCAAATGAATGGTTTTCCATTTCTGTCTCGTCTCCAGGGGACTAAAGGTGAAACTGGTTTGCTGGTGAGTCTCTTCACTCTTATTTTAGTGTCTTTGGGGAAAAGTAATTCAGGAATGTCCCATTTTCCACACACAGTTGCTAATTTAGAGGTTTAGTTTATTATATCTGGATAAAGTGTCAGCTTGAGACATGATACGATGATGAGACACTGTCTCTGGTATATTGAGCTGAGCTGTTTCCTTCCCAGGGTGCAACTGGGACTCCAGGATTCCCAGGACTTCAGGGAGAGCCTGGTTCTAAGGGAGAAAAGGTAAAAAAATATATATATACAGTAATAACTTCACATTATTAAACACATTAAATACCTAAATCCATGGACTAATAAATGAGCAAAACAATAATTCAGTAACAATAATAATGATGGAAAGTGAAATAAATACATAATTATCCCATGGTGTCTTCTTCAGGGTGATCTGGGTGTTGGAGTAGCGGGTCCTCCAGGGCCTCCTGGACCTCCAGGTCGAACCAGCTCGGGGACCATGTTCATGGTGAATTGTTAAACTATTGTTTTAACCCTCTTGGACTTAGCAGAACCTGGTGTACTTCAGTTACTAATGACAATCAAAGTTATTTTGGAGATTTGGCCTAAAACAAGTTAAGATATTTCCCTTTTTGCTCTGAGCTAGCTGAGCTTCAGGCTGAAGTTTTAAAGTTTTATTGATACAACTTTATTTGATTAATCTGTAAGTAATTCATGATGCAGGCACTTTCCTTGGGTTGTATGTTTTATTCTAGTCCCTCTACACGCTCAGTGTTATTGTGAATTTAAAGCCACTTGTCTTTATTTTGCACTGAAGGAGATTAATAACAAATGATTATTTTACGTTTATTCATCAACAAACTGAATATATTATTCACTATTGTAAATAATCTGATGTTAATTATAGTTCTGTTCACTCCCACTTTAATGCACCAGTTATAATAATAAATAATAAATCTGAATCCTGAATAAAATCTGAAGTGTTTAGTTTAGTGTAAAACTCTTTAATTGATCTGATTAGTTGTGATCATTGATTTATTGGTGATTGGCTTGTTGACTGACTCACTGGTAATGTCATGTGTTCACCAGGAGGGGTCAGGATTTGAAGAGTTTGACAGTGATGCAGAACTTATTCGGGTAAGTCTTTTTTAACTTCAATCTTTTATTATGACACAGTTCATTTTAAAGTTTGTGACTCAGTTTTGAAAATAATGAGAAAGAGAAGAACAACATGTTTGATGTAGCATCTTGATGCACCTTTTTTTTCCATAGAGATGTATTAGTTGAATATTTTGATCACTTTCTAAGACTTTTAAATGTGTTGTCTTGCTTCATCAGGGAGCTCCAGGGCTTCCCGGCCCCCGTGGAGAGCCAGGGACCCCAGGGACCTCGTCCGGAGACGTCTTTCCTGGACCACCTGGGGTTCCTGGGAAAGATGGGAAGGACGGAGTGAGGGGCGAACCTGGACTTCCTGTAGGTTCTACGTTCTTTCCTCCTTTTCTTTGCTCTCGTTTGCATCAAAAAGAGCAAAATCAAACAGGGAAATATATAAAATATGAAAGTCAGTGGTTATATATGAAATGTGACAAAGGAATTCTTGAAGACCGATTATTTTCTGAAGCAAGATATCAGCTTGTGGATGTTCATCTTCAACATGAAGATGAAACACGAGTTTTGTCGTCCTACGATCACTCTCCTGACCAAGCTTCTGTTTCCAGGTGATTGTGGAGTGGTTTAGTGGCTCTGGGTCTGGGTCTGATTCTGGGTCTGGTTCTGGTTCTGGTTTTTGGTCTGGCTCTGGTTCTGGTTCAGGGTCTGGTCAGGTATTAACATCTGGCCCCAAATCAAAGGGGCTGAAAAGACAGAATTTCCCCCAACGTTATTTAAAAAGAAACCATGTTCATTCACTGCTTACTTGCCTTTGCTTGCTGTGCAGTATTGTGTGTGTGTGTGTGTGTGTGTGTGTGTGTGTGTGTGTGTGTGTGTGTGTGTGTGTGTGTGTGTGTGTGTGTGTGTGTGTGTGTGTGTGTGTGTGTGTGTGTGTGTGTGTGTGTGTGTGTGTGTGGTCAAGTCCTTTATCTACAGATAGCATTAAAGCTAACAGCATTTGGCTTCAGAACATGGTCTCCGCTGTAGCTCCAGTTGGGGGAAATGTGTCTTTTGTCTTACAGGCTTTTTACTAATTGTGTGAATGTACAACTCACATGTTTTAATAAGAATCCACTGCACCACTGTGAAGGTGCATGAAACGTTTGTTCGCCTCAGTTTCTGGTAACTCATCAGGTTTGTTTTAATACGGCCTCATGTGAACCAGTTTGTACTCGATAGCTTGCACGTAGCAAAACATTTCCAATAAGAAATATGGTTGCTCGTGCATTTAAGTTATAAATGTGCTTTTATTTTTTTGCTAAATCCTGAAATATTCCTGCAGGGAGTGGATGGAAAAGATGGCGATCCAGGGTCTGCTGGCGAGACGGGAGAGAAGGTGAGGGGGAGAACAAAATTCACAAAACTGACTTTAAGAAATCCAATAAAATGTTCTAATAAACAATGTTCTTATGGAATGAATGAACTCATTAACGTTCTCAGTACAATTTAAAAGGATCTGAGTTATTTCCTCTTGTGTGAACGTGCCCAAACCTTCGTGTGGCTCCTGCTCGTGTCTCTGATTTCCCCTGAGCCGGGCTCTTAGTGCTCCGTTAGCAGAAAACAACTACACACAATCTAAACACCCACCTGACACAGGCGCCGAGCTCCTAATGAGGTGACCCTGCAGACTAATAAAGCTTCGGGCCTCCGGGGGGGTCGCTGCTCTGCCTCTTTGTGCAAAACAGAAACACAGTCGCTCTCCTGTCGTCGCTGTGGTTAATGTGCTGTGATTGTATTTTATTTGTTAACAGGGAGTCCCCGGTGGGAGCGGCCAACCAGGACCAAAGGTAGGATTTGATTATTTCCCTGCAGTGAACCATCATTATCATCATAATTACACTGGGCTTTGTGTGGTATTTACACATTTACAACGCTGTGCATCCCAGCCACATTATATACAGTTCGGAAGATGATTTAATCAATGTTTTTCATTTGTCTTCTGTCTCCCAGGGAGACCAGGGCCCTGCAGGGATCCCAGGCTTCCCAGGGTCAGAGGGTCCAGGAGGGCAGCCCGGTCCCAGGGGTCCACCGGGCCCCCCCGGACCCCCTGGAAGAGGCACATTGGACTATGAGGTACAGCTCGACTGGGATACTTTTAATTAGACATGGTTTTAATTATCAAGATGTTTAATAAATAAAGATGATATCTTTAGCATCATATCTATACTTACATCTCTGTCCAAAACATTACGAGACTGCTGCAGGATTATCAGTGTCTCTGGGTTTACTATTTAAAGTTATCGATGTATGACTGTGATGGCACCAAATGATCTGCTCTTTCAGGTTATGTGGGTGTTACCTCATCTCCATGTTTTGTTCTGCAGGACTTGGAAGGATCTGCCATGCGGGGGGGTTTAGGCTCTGCTCCCTCCCCAGGACCACAGGTACAGTGAGTGTGTGATGAAGAGCAGCATCCTGCCCCAAGTGTTATCATGATGTCGTTAGTCAACTCGTCTTGTTGCGTCAGATGTTATATTCTCCCTCTGTTTTCCACAGGGTCTCCCTGGAGCTCCAGGACAAAATGTAAGGTTTATTAGTTACTTAAAACTTTATTGCCAGACTCCCCTTTATTGTTGACGTAGATATATTTAATTCTACAGTTCAGAGAAGTGAGCATCTTGAATTTAAAAACTTGTTTATCTTTGCCTCTTTCAGGGTACAGACGGTTTAGACGGTGTTCCAGGAAAACCAGGTCAAAAGGTGAGTGTGCCGGGGCCGTTATCTCAGCCGCCTCCTGCTCTGCTCGCTCACATGTGTTTCTGCAAACTAGAACAAGAGAGACTGTGTCAGTGATGTTTTATCAGAGAGAAATATTTACTGTTTAAATGTTACCATTAGCACATTGTGTCAGTGATGAATGGAGCCCGGTGGATGTTTCTCTGTTGCCTCTGCAGGGGGAGTCAGGTCCTGCAGGACGACCAGGGTTTCCAGGACTGGATGGGCTGAAAGGGGCCGAGGTCAGAAAATGGATCGATTGACAGACACATCAATAGATTAATGGTTTCATTAAAATTGTCAGCTTTCACATATAATTTAGACCAGTTGATACTGTGTCCTTTTTCCATAGTAAGTAACTGGTAAGGAGTCTTCATAGGCTAAAACTTACAATGACTGAGGTACATGAATGGATCCTAAATGAAAACAAACATAGCTTTTATTATTATTAAACATGATAATTACGTATAAGCCTGTGAAAAACACAATGATAGTGACAGAAATCAATTGTATGATTGAATTTTGCTTTATTCTGTCTCATCTGCAGGGAGCAAAGGGGGACAAAGGTGATTCAGGACCAAAGGTAAGAGACTCACAACACTTCGGACTTTCAGGTTACTCCATGTTGCTGTTTGTTAAATGCTTTAAATATCAACTGTGTATTTCAGGGTGAGATGGGACGGGACGGACTCAGTATTCCCGGCCCTGCAGGACCACCTGGACCTCCAGGACCCCTCGTCAACCTCCAGGATGTGAGTAGCACCTGATCACAGCCGGCCAAGGCCTTCGCAGGATGGAGCTGTGCACTGTTCAGTGATGAAGCTCACACACTCTGCATCTGTGTCTTCTTCAGCTTCTACTCAACGACACAGACGGTGCCTTCAACTTCTCAGGGTTTTTTGATGCTCAGGGATCTGCTGTGAGTATCAGGAAGAGAAACACCCTTCATAGAGCCAGTTCTCTTGAAGTGTAACAGAAGATTGTTGGATATTTGCAGAGCGTAACATCTGTATGTTTCTGTTAATGCATTCAGCTGTTTCCAATTTGAAACAATGCAAAGAAAAGGACATGACATGAGTACGTAAACACGGATGTGACGACCTGTAGGGACGACATTTTCCCGTCAAAACAGACTCAAACATACAGATACGGAGTTATTTTAGTTTGAATTTAACTTTAACTGATTGTTTTGCACAGGGTCCGAAGGGAGACATTGGGTTTCCAGGTGTTCAAGGACCTCCAGGACTTAGAGTAAGTGATATATACATGTGTCTTTATGATTTCAGTAGTTATTAGTGTATTTTTTGTCATTAGTTTGTGTCTTTTGTCAGATTTTAAACTTGTTTTCTTTATAGATTTCCTTGTTTTTCAGAAATAGCTCCTCTAATTTCAGCATTTTTAATTACGAGTTCATATTTCTGTACACGGACTCAGTATTTCTCAGTCTACAGTGGCTTGTTTGTTTGTTTGTTTGTTTACTTTGCTGCAGGGTGAAAAGGGCGAGCCAGGATTCAGCATGGCAGCAGATCAAGCCGTGGCGTCGGACCTGGTTGGTCCAGCGGGACCCAACGGAATCAAGGTTATATCTCTTTTAAACTTATTCCTCTTTTACACTCACATGTTCCCCAGGATCAACATTAACAGCTTATTCAAAAATCCTTTTCAATGTAACTGCACATATCAGAGAAGATTTATTTGTGTCTGCAGGGAGATGACGGTGTAGCTGGACCCCCTGGTGTTCGAGTAAGTACTGACGTTGAGCAAAAACAAGCAAATTCAACTAAATTAACTTTTCTGGGTTTTTATGTTGTTGCTGTGGATGAAAGACACTGTAAATATATTTAAGAAACACAATCAGACCCTTTGTTTTGTTTCTAACAGGGACCCGTGGGACCCCTGGGGCCAAAAGGAGAGTTTGGTTTCCCTGGAAGAGCTGTAAGCACCAAGAACTCACCAAACATTACCAGTGTGATTTAAGATTTAATTCAAGTAATTGTTGGTTCTTTGAATCAGGAGCTTCAGGTTGAAAATAGTTGTTTTCTATGTTCTTTTCAAACAGTAGTTGTTTGTCTTCTGCTGTGAAAAACACTCAACACATCATTTTAGGTTCCGAACACCTGCTGTTGGAGAAGTTTTACGTTAAATGAAATCGCACAGTCGACAAACTACCCAATTTCCCAAACGTCCCTGTGGGAATCATTAGTGTTAAAGACAATCTAACTTTACATATAATTGTTGTTGTCGTCACTTGGATGATTGTGGATAATGTGTGTGTGTGTCTGTGAAGGGTCGTCCAGGCCCGATTGGACTGAAAGGAGACAGAGGGGACTCTATTGGGCTGCAGGTGAGTCTCCAACCAGGGGGATCAAGAGAGAAAACTCTGAAGTTTGACAAATGTAATTATAAGTTTTATAACGTCTAATAATCCCTTTTTAATCTGTGTACTTTTGTGTTGTATCCTCTTCATAAGGGAGCTCCAGGCCCCCCTGGACCACCGGGCCGCCCAGGAATGTTCAACTGCCCCAAAGGAGTAAGAACAGACACTCACATACTTTCATTAATATGTACTGGACATATATATATTTTTCTTGTTATTATTGTGTACATGCTTATGATCCTCTCTCCTCTGGTTTCTGAAGACAGTTTTCCCCGTCCCTCCCAGACCCCACTGCAAAATGGCTGTAAGTTTATGTCTACAGAGTTTCCACAAAATGTTCAGACCCCTTCACTTTTTTTAAGCCTCATGATAAAATCTTTTAATCTTTGAATCCCCACATTCATCTGCACTCAGCTTAGAAAAAAAGTGAAATATCACATTGACATACGTATTCAGACTCTGGACAGATGTTTCTCCACCTTGATTGTCTTCCTGAGCAAAGACTTGATTGATTGCACATGAGCCGGGCCTCGGTAAACCAGAGGTGACCTTCGTGAAAACCTGGTCCAGAGCACTCAGGACTCTTGAAGCTAATGAAATCTCTGGGGAGACCTGACAATGTTTGTCCTCCATCTAACCTGAGAGAGCTCGAGAGGCTCTGCAGAGAACGAGGGCAGAAAATCCACAAATCCACGTGTGAATAGATTGTTGAGTCATAAGAGGACCGGAGGCTGTAATCGCTGCTTCAACTAAGTACTGAGTAAAGCGACTGAATACTTATGTCAATGGGACATTTCACTTTCACTTTTTAATAAACGTTTTGCTTTGCCACTCGAGGAGATTGAGTGTAGATTGATTTGGGGGAAACAATAACACTTGAAGGATCCTAGAATACGGCTGCAACATAATAAAAGTAAAAGGGTCTGAGTACTTTCTGAAAACACTGTATTCATCAGTATTGCTACTAAAGCATGTGTTAATAAAACCTTTTACCACAGCCTGTGTCAGAGAACTTCCTGTGAATGAAATACCATCGATTTGTATAAAACTTCATTCAGAGTTTCTATCTACGGTGATCCTCCTTTTCAATACAATAATTGTGTACATATTGGAACAGGTGATGGTGTCAGATATTTTTCTCTGACACAAGTTGTATGAAAGGTTTTGTCCAGATTAGTTATTCACAGGCCGGTAGAGAGTCACCTCAGATTCCTGCATAATCTCTTCTATGAATTTAAATAACAACACAGTGATTCCCCTCTGATTTACAGTCGTCTCCTTCAGCTCCCTCAACACCGACTTTCTTTCCATCTCCGTTTCTTTTGCACATCCTTCCTCTAACATGCATGTGGTTCTGTGTAACATCAGTACTTCCTGTAACATGTCACCACTCAGAACTGTTCAAGGACTCCATCCTACTCCTGCATGCTTCACATCCAGTCTGGAAAGGTGAAGGCTCGGTGTCACAAACCAACTGAGGTAGTTTTTAAAAAATCACGTATCATAGTCACCTGCATGTGGATTATGATGTTAACACAACAGACTAATAAGTGACGAGTGGAAGTACTCTGAGTATTTTTAAATGACAAATCACTGTAATGTTTGTGCTTCGTATTTTTCAGCTTAATCCCAATGGAAGCATCGCAGTCGGTACGTTGGCTTATTTTCCCACGTTAAATAGAAAGTATGAATTATACGAATATTTCTAAATAGGCCAATTTAATGGAATATTCAGGATATTAATACGATAAAACATCCTTAAAAATACTTCTGACGTTCATGGATTTAAGGATAATGTTGATTTATTTCTTTTTGTCTCCAAGGAAACTGTCAGACGGGAGTGAGAGGAGAGAAGGGAGAGAGAGGCCTTCCTGGGATGCCAGCTCCACCAAGTGAGTCGGCACGTTAGAATTAGAAGTATAACAACGTTCTCAATGTAAACACACAAAAATTACAACTTTAAATATCACCAAAGAGAAAAATAATTGTTGATAATAATTCTTTAAAGTGTTTTTTTACAGTTTTTCAATGAAATCATCCTGCTGTGATTGAGCTAGCTTTTAGAATATATTTTTAATGTTTGTTTATAAGGAGATATCATAATTCCTTCTCTGCTTCTTCCTGTGTTTTCTCCTCTGTAGGTACTTTAATGCCCAGAGGAGCCTGGGTACGTTTCTAACCAAAGTCTTCTTGTCATGTTTGTGAATCATGTTGGTTTAATGTTCCATGAGACTCAGGTTTTGTTTGTGTGTCTGTGTCTGTGTTGTGTCATCACAGTGGCCAAGGGGTGACCAGGGAATGAAAGGGGAGAAGGGAGACAACGGAGAGACTGGTATTCTGGGGCAACCAGGAAACCCCGGTAGACAAGGACTGGTGGTGAGTCTAAGTTCCACGGATACACAACCGCATCATCTTTCTGACAAAGAATTGACAACTAACCTCAGAAACTACCTCCTGCCATGTTTCAGGGTCCTAAAGGAGAGTCTGTAGTGGGCCATCCAGGCCACCCTGGGATGCCCGGCTCACCTGGCGTCCCAGGTTATGGGAGACCTGGTGCTGTTGGTCCTCCTGGGCCACCGGGGCCTCCAGGACCCTCTTCGTCATCCTCAAGATACCGTTCCACAGGTACAACACATCGGTCATACTTATGTTTAATGATTTAATACTGTATATGAATCTTCTGAGCTTTTTATGAAAGTTGATGTTTTTGTTCCGGCAGGTTTGACCGTCAGTGGCGCTCCTGGACCTCCTGGACCTCCTGGACCACCAGGACCTCCTGGATCTTCGGGTAACTCAGCATCTGTAAGTTAATATGTTTCCTTTGGCCTCACACAATATGTATACATGTCATCTACAGGTTTTATTGTATATAAATATTCAATCACACGACCCCCTCCTCATGTAACTGGACTTCTCTGTGTTTGTTTGTCAGATGCAAACCTTTTCTACTCGCGAGAGCATGATGCAGAACACGGTCAGGGACGCAGAGGGAACTCTGTCGTACGTCACGGGGACAGGAAGTCTCTTCCTCAAGGTTTCCCAGGGATGGAAAGAGCTACAGGTAAACACTCGGACTAGTGTTGTACATTCAGAGTTAATCTGTAGATTATATATACACAAATAGAAGACATGACAGGTCCACAACATACGGAACCCATTTTACAACCTTGATTTGTCTTTCGTTGTGTCGTCACAGCTTGGCAGCCTGATCTACCTCTCCAGTAACATCATTCCACAGGATGAGGTACATATTGCTCGTTTTTATGGTTTTTACTTTATGAAAGTGCTGTTGTGAAATATTGTACAGGCCGTTGCTCATCTGCATAACATCTGTTTTCTATTCATTCAGCCTCGAGTTGCATATCAGATAAGAGGAGACACGATAGAAAGAATAAGTTCAGTTAAAGAGAGGGTGAGTGGAAATCACACTTTTATTTTGAATGAAGGAATGTATTTAAGTTTAAAGTATTACACGTGCCTTTATTTTATTTATATTGAACTTTTGTTAGGTTGCAATTGAAGAAAATTACATTGTGATAATAATTGTTATGGTTTTATCACCCACCTCTGGTTTGTTGTTAAATTTAAGGTCTATAACGTCCTGTGAGGGCATCAGTGAGTTTCAAATCCAAATCCCCAGACTAACACTGGACCGTTGCTCCCTCTCCCTGCAGCTCAACCTGGTGGCCCTGAACCAGCCTCACTCCGGGGGCCTGATGGGGCTCGACACGGCCGACCGCATGTGTTACGAGCAGGCCAAGGCGATGGGCTTGGCTCCAAACTATCGCGCCTTCATCTCCTCCCACAGGCAGGACCTGGTCCATGTGGTCTACCCTGGTTTCCGTGAAAATCTGCCAGTCACCAACCTCCGGGTGAGTCTGCTCCCCTGCTCAATGTCTGTCAGGGGTTCACCCTCCACCTCTGCCTGTCTCACCCGTTCTGTGTCGTCTTCCAGGGAGACGTGATGTTCAGGAACTGGCGGGCGATTTTCAGCGGCGACGGAGGACCAGTAAATTCCCGGATACCCATCTACTCCTTCGATGGCCGGGACGTTTTAGCCGACCCCTTCTGGTCAGTAAACTTCAATGACTTCACACTTCTTTGTTTGTTCCCTTGAGTTTGTCAAGTTTTCATCTTCTGCCCTCTATCCGCCAGGCCTGAGAAGAACATCTGGCACGGCTCCACCAGCAGGGGTTTCCGAGTGTTGGACAAACACTGTGAGACGTGGCAAGCGGACCACGTGTCCGTCATGGGTCAGTCGTCCAGCCTGACCTCAGGGCTGCTCCTGGGCCAGCAGACTCGAAGCTGTTCCAACGAGTTCATCGTCCTCTGCATCGAGACCCACAAAAACCCTTAGATCCCGTCCCAACCCTCCCCCAACGCCCCCAAACCACTCCACCGAGGAACCCATCTCAGCCACCGTGGAACATTCTGGGAATCGATGTGTCTTTCTCCGCAAAGAACGTCCTTTTCAGCACATGGTTGGTGCTATGTGTCGCATTTTGTGGCAGGAAAACCCTGTCTTTTGCAAAAAGGATGTTTATACTTGTATTTCTCCTCACGTCACTTTGTGAGGAGAAAGATTCAGATGCGGTAACAAACAGAGATTTATTGTAATGTGAAGTTTGGAGGATTCCTTGCAAAAACAATGTCCGTGAGTGTTGTAAAGTAACATGATGGATTTCCCATTAACTCCACTGTTGTGGCACATAATGTAAAATGCAGCAGAGCCTGATGGCGGCTGCCAGTCTTCGTATTAATTCGAGACATTAACGCTGTCCTTTCAAAGTTAATAATTTATTACTGTTAAAATGATAAATGCGGCACCTTTAACCGTTACTTCCAAACAAATGCCACAAGATGGGTTTGTGAGAATCAAACAAAGCAACACAAGCGGCTTCACATAGTCACCCGGGTGTGTTGAGGATAAGACGTCTCTTTTGCATTCGTCTCGTCGTTCTTCAAAAGACTAAGAGTCGAGACCGAGGACACACAGAAATCTGCACCTGAACCTGAAACCTGCCCTGAGGGATCCCCAAAGACTTTTCAACAGAAGTGTCAAAATGCGACTTTCGCTGTTTTGTTTACAGGTTGTCGTGGATATTGTTTTTTTTTTAATATTTGTCAAGAATTTCAGGAGACGTTTACTTAACATTTCAAGAGCCAGACCTTAAGAACTGTCCCTCGTCCAACAGCAGGACGACCAGACGACCAGTGTTGCCACCAAAGTAAATATTGTTGCACTGTACTTCATTTTAAAACAATCTTTTAGTTCAACATTTTCATTCTAGAATGTGTTCGTAGCTTTTCTTACACCTTGGTGATCTCACTCCTTAGCAGCTCTTTCTAGGCTATTTAATTTAAATCCATTTAGATTTATTTATACCGTCACAGCACATAACATGAAATCAAATGATTCAATCTAAGAATGTAATTTATCGTTCATTGTTTGTCAAATGACTGTTTTTGTTTTCATCACTTTTTTTTTTAGCTTTCTTGTTTAGTTTTTTTTTGTACAGTTGTTTTTTAAGCTCATACTTTTCTGGAGAATGTCGACAAACTCAAAGCAAAACTTCCACAGAGTTTAATGCACACGATTTAAACAAGCAAAAACATATTTTCACAATCCAAAAAAACCAAACTTTACAAAGTAATTTCATGCTGGCGAAAGTGAGAGCACATGTTTTTGTATAAATGTTGGTGCTTTGTTGAATAAAGATTTTTCTTTTCATAACCGGATCTTGTTTCATTCTCAATGCAGGACGGAAAATAACTCAAAAACTCAACTTACAAAAAATATAACGCACTGTCACATATTCACTTAATAGAGAAGCTGGGATTTTATTTATTAATACTGCCTCTTTTCATTTCTAATGTTAAAGATTGAGACATTTCAGAATTGGAAGCTAAGTGAAACAGAGGGTATTGAATGTTTGATTGCCATAAGGAAAGACGCATAAGTTTGGTCCGTACAAGGATTGGGATTTATGGCTGCGTGTATACTGACAACTGCCAACTTAAAGACACTTAAACACTTTGTGTATCCTGGAGGCCTTAAAGGTGTTCTTCACTCATAAAACATATGCAAACCTGAATTTAAATACATTTTATTCTCGTGTTTACCAGCAGCTGCTATTGTTGGTTCATTATCTGGAGTTTATCTGGAGGTCGGCATTGGAATATGAGGAAACAAAAGGCCACGTGTCCTTTGACCTGTTTGTTTGCATAATACAAACAACATGAGAACCCACTCATGAATGAAACGATCCATAGAAATATTATTGTTCAAAACCTCCCGACCTTCAAGGTTGCCATTTATTATCTTTATTATTGAGCCGACTACATTATTAATAATTCACAAAGTAAATAATGAGCTGCCTACAACAGTTACCTTGAAGGCAGCACAAGGCAGACATATTATACTGTAGTTTGAGCTGAATGTGATTGTTAGATAACTCTGTACTGAAGGTCAAAGGTTTTGTTGACAGAAGTTTAGCTCCTCAAACATATTTGACTTCCAAAGGTCTGATGTGCAGAGGAAGAAAGAATCCAACAAACCAATCACTGGTCAGTTTGCACTGAGCTGAAAAGACAGAGCACGTCACAGGGAGCTGTTGCTTCACATCGTGTTTTGTATCGGAGGGTCTCCAGCGACTTGAACATGAAGAAGTTCCAGGTACTGAACGTCTTTAGGAAATCTAGTACTTGTAATGTGCAGAATGTGAAACCTCCTCAGGTATTGTCTGAGTGACCGTTCCACTCTTCATCACATTAACTCTTCTAGCTTCCGTGTGAAAGGTGCTGTTCGTGCTCCTGCTGACGACCGCGGCCGCCGGCGCTCAGTCCCTTCACCTCGGCAAATGCCCTCAGCCGTCAGTTCAAGAGGACTTCAACGTCACGCAGGTAAAACACTGACTCTTTCCTTCTGCTCCTGTTTTGTTGTATCGCTCAGCTACAGCCGAACTGACACTGTTCTGTTTCCCCTCTAGTACATGGGAACCTGGTACGAGGTAGAGAAGCTCCCGGCTCTATTTGAAAGAGGGAAATGTGTCCAGGCCACTTATTCTCCTCTCGAAGACGGGACAGTCAGAGTTTACAATGCAGAGCTGCTGTAAGGATTTAACTTGAATTCTTCTTTTACTTCTAATGTAAGAATATATATGAATTAATCGTTAATGTAAAGTTTCCTTTTCTTCCTCTCTGTAAAGGTGTAATGGGAAGATAAACTCCATCGAAGGTGTAGCCAGAGTTAAAGACCCGTCTCAACCTGCCAAGCTGGGGGTCAGCTTCTTTAAAGGTGGGTTAACGCTGGATGCAGTTTTTATCTTTTGGGAAATTGTATGTTTTACTATAACTTCTGTATCCAGGTGTTCCAGATGGTCCGTACTGGGTTCTCTCCACAGACTACCAGTCCTACGCTCTGGTCTACTCCTGCTCAGACTACCTCAGTCTTTTCCACATTGACTTCGCCTGGATCCTGGCTCGCACCCGGGTGCTGCCGGGGGACCTGGTCAGCAGACTCCACGATGATCTGACGGCTGCCAGTGTAGACGTGAACAGACTGAAGGTTACAAACCAGACTGGTTGTGATGTCATGACCTGAAGCAGGATCAGAACAAATGGGGACAAGAACGTCCTCTTACAGAAATGTGAATCTTACTTTTTAAGATCTGCTGTTTATCTTCTACATCTGTCAAACATTTTTTTGTTTTTAATCCATTTAAAATCATCGTATTTATCATGTAAATCCTAAACATCAACAACAACATGTCCTTGATGTGGCGCAGGAAATGATTCCTGACAATCCTGTGTCTCTGTGTGAGAGCCACAATGATTTCATTGTGTGACATGAAGGTGAAAATAAAACTTGAACAGCTGAATTTTCTCCATCTGTGGTCAAATTGAATGTCTTTGTGCATCTGAGTGATTAAAACACAAACATCTTCTCAAAATAATGTATTATGATTTAATTATTATCATGTGGGAACAATCTTGTGAGCACAATCATCTTTCGGGACTTCAGAGGCTCTGTACCAACACAAGTAGTTATTTTAAAACTCTTAATCTCAAAAATTGTTTCTGTTAAGTTAAAATACATATTTCTTTTATTATTTTTTGACCAAATGGATTCGATTGTCATTTCACAGGAATGGAATAGTTTGTCCTATTGACTAAAAAAATACATATTTCCCAATCTAAATGGATGTGGCAGCTTTGAAACAAATGAAATGGACCAATGATCACTGTTGAAAATATCACACACATTTATTTAAATTTATTTCATGAGGTGAAAAAAAACCCCGACGACATAACCAAGGTTATTTGAGGTCAGGCGTGCTCTTATTTTGAAGCCAACCGGAAGTGCGGTGACCGGCGGACTAATGGCGGCTGCGGTGAAACGAGCTGATGTTTGTTTTGCTTTCAGAATCATGATGGTTCCGCTGTTTCTTCTTCCTCTGCTGTGTTTCCCGTTCCACTCCTCAGCCAAGAGGAACGACAGGCCCGTGGTGGGTGAGTTCCATGTTGTCTCGTCACCTCCTGCTTCTTTAGGTTTAACACAACCCCTGCGTGTTGTTGTTGTTGTTGTTGTTGTTGTTGTTGTTGTTCTCTCACACGTGTGTTCCCTCTCAGGGGTTCTGGCTCAGGAGGTTTATTTGAACCAGAGCTCGTACATCGCTGCTTCCTACGTGAAGTTCCTGGAGGCAGCAGGAGCGAGGGTCGTCCCCGTCATGTGAGATTCTTATGACACTGTGAATTATTAACTTCTTTCATAAGCATCATTCTCTCTGGAGGGAAACATGGTGTCTCCCTGCTGATCTGCTCTGTCCCTGCAGGATTAACCAGACACCGGAGGAGTACCGGACCCTGTTCAACTCCATCAATGGGTAAATCTGTTATTATAATATAAAGTTAACTTGATAGGGGGGGGGGGGAAGATCAAGTTTTAAATCATCAATCAAACAAATTTTATTCGTATAGCATTGACCCTGCTTTCTGAAAGAGGCCCCATATAACATGAGGTTATATTCATACCCCCTGTATGTATATATCATAAAAAGGATACCAAACATTTACTCTATAACCTCTTCCTTCCTGTGTGTGTGTGTGTGTGTGTGTGTGTGTGTGTGTGTGTGTGTGTGTGTGTGTGCGTTTGTGTGTTGCTAACAGGATCCTCTACCCGGGCGGAGGAGTCAGCATCATCTCATCTGGTTATGAACGGGCTGCAAAAATCTTTTATGAGCTTGCTATTGAGGTAATTTTATCTAAAACTTAACCAGTTTCAAACCTGTTGATGTTGAATCATGTTTTAAACTGTGTGCGACGTTTCAGGCAAACAAGAGAGGCGACTACTTCCCTGTGTGGGGAACCTGCCTCGGGTTTGAGCAGCTGATGTATTTGACGAGTGGAAAGACGTTACTGACGAACACCAATACAAGTGGTGTGTCTCTGCCTCTGGACTTCACTAATGGTACGGCTTAAATACACGTGGTTACTGATCTAGAATCAGTATTGTTTGGATGTATCCAGATATATTCTGCACTAATTTATTTATTTTTCAATTTTTTCTATGATCTATGGTTAGACTGACAAAATAATAATGTGTTGATGTGTTATTCTGTGTCTGGAAACATGTCAACATTATTCTGGTGATGCCAGACTACATATTGTTTCATTTAAAGATGTTTTAGGAGATTGTTTGATCATTGTTCTACAAAACTCGACGTCTTTAGCTGCTTTAAAATGTCCTTTGGAAAATGTTGATGAGTTTCTAAAATATGTATTTTGTTATAAATGATCTCATTGTTATGGCCCAACCTCTAGAAACCAGAGACAGCCGGATGTTTAAAGGCTTCCCAGTTGACCTCATGAAAGATCTGGCATCTGAGCCACTGACAGAAAACTCTCACACGTGGAGTTTGGCCTTGTTGGTAAGTCGTCCATTATTGTTATGACAAGAAAATGTTCCATTGTCAAACTTTATCTACAACATCTGGTAAACGGTGCAGTGAAAACCCCCAAAACTCATTTTTCTGACACTGTGAAAAGCACAAAGAACACAGAGTTTGGTTTAATGTGCTTCGTGGTAACTTACCTTTCAGACTTACAACACCAATGAGGACCTGAAGACGTTTTACAAAGTTCTCTCCACAAACACGGACGGAAAAACCCAGTTTGTGTCAACAGTGGAAGGTAGAAAACATGCAGCATCACTTAACAAGTTTAAAACAGAATAAATCCCATTGAAGTGTTTAAACCTGAGTCCTTCCTCTTTGTTTACCTCTCTGCAGCGTATGATTACCCAATTTATGCGACACAGTGGCATCCGGAAAAAAATGCATTTGAATGGACGCGGCCGTACATTCCACACACTCCATCGGCCGTCAGGACCACCTTCTACATGGCAGAGTTCTTCGTCAGCGAAGGTATGAGGAGCAGTATTTGTGGTTCTTCCTTTGAATCGTCAGTAGCTTGATGTGAATATTTAGTTTCCCTTTGTCTCCCTGCAGCCAGAAAGAACTTCCACAGCTTTGCATCCGAGGAGGGGGAGAACAAAGCGCTGATATACAACTACAATCCTGTTTACACTGGGAATCACAGCGCCTTCGAGCAGATCTATCTTTTCTGAGGTCTCTTTGCACATGAGCTTTTCCACACCGAGCCGCTGATTGGCTGCATGAATCACTTGTGAATCTTTACGGGTAAATCTTCATGTTTGCTTTTTTATTTGCTGCTTTTGATCAAATTGTCTGAAAAAGCCTTAAGTGGGGAAAAAAGGGATATTTGCAGCAATGTGCAGCATAAATCTTGATGCAGTGCAGGATTTACAAAATGTCAGATGATGCTTCAGCTGGTTTACATGTGATATTAATGCTGCAAGTAGCTGCATGTTTAGGCATTTTACCCTGAATGTTTGTGTGTTGATTTTCTTTATATTGTGATGCTGACATTCCAAAACGTTTTAACAGTGATAACATGTAAATGTTGCGTTGGGTTCTGCTGCTTCCTACAGAGGCACCACGAGTGTCACAGAAATCACAACAAAGCATTTCATTGATTCATTAATTAGTTGTACAATAATTTAAGCAAACTGCCTTTTTAAATAGATTTTATATTTTATATTACAGGGTTTTCCTTTAAAAAGTATTATTCTTTAAAGGATTATTTATGATTTTTTTTAAATGATCCATCATCAGTAAAGAAATTTATGAATGCATCTTTATAATCGCACAAATTGTTGTTAATAAATGAAATACTTTATTATATGTGACACTTGTGGTGCTCCATAGATTCCAAGTGGCCCAAAAATAATAAAAACAAATGAGCCAAAAACATTTTACGCTGATAAAATATCTACTTTTTTTATTCTAACATTTACCTTCATGCCATAAATCTGCTTCTATGCTTTGGGTTACAAAGTTAAGCGTCTTGGAAAAAGTCCTCAACCTCGGGAGATAGAGTTCCACGCTGCGATTGGTTATTTATAACGTCCACTTCCAACTCAAGTCCAGGACAGCAACAGGAGAAGATAAATGAAAAGTCAAACGTAATTTCCAAAATGCTTTTATGCACAAATAACACTCAGGTAATATTGTTTTTTTCTCTATTTAGAATAAAATGATATTTGAATAACATTTACACATCAAGCTGACGAGACTGGGTTCTCAATCACAATACTACTGGAAATGTAATTTATGCAATCCAGTAAGGAACATTCAAGATGTCAAAAGTACCGTGTGGAACTGATCGGGGGGGTAGTGCTGCGAAAAACTTCTGAACATGCACTGAAACGTAACACAAATGTCCATTTAAATAAAAAAAAATTTGAAACATGGAAAATGAAACTTGTGCCTCAGTAATTCATCCTTTTTATATTATGTATTTTCCATGAGTTGGACTGTGAAGCGAACATGTTTTCAGAATATAACACGACTCACCTGTTGGCTTCCTGTCTTCGACCTTGTACGACCGATTTAAAGTTTAGGTAACGTTCGATAACAAACACTGGTTTCTTGATTCTCTACGTGTTAATTTATAACCTTGGTGTGAAGATGTATTTCCTTTTCTTTAAATCACAGTGTGCAGCTGGTTGGCAGATTGATCTACAGCTAACTAACCCTAACTAGCTCCGCCTCTGTCCTAACACGAAGCTAATTGGCTGGTGTGGCTGTAACTTCGTTTTTTGTCGGGACGGAAACGAGTGGGAGCAATCGCGAATAAATATATTTCCCCAAACATCAAACCAGTCCAATAAAATGAGTCCCACAGCAGGATGTGTTCTGACAAAGTAAGGCACAGTGACCAAAACAAGTTTCTGTTAAGAACATTTGTTAAAACCAGGTTAAAAACAATCTGAAATGAACAGTAAGAAACCCATCGTGATTCTTTTCTTCCAAACACTTTGAATTCAATCGACATCACTGGAATACATGAGGCAACAAGATGAAACCAACATCGGGGGCAAACATGGAATCCAAAAAGAAAATGTCTCCGTAATAGCTGAGTGAACGTTTGTGTGCTATTTTACATAAGAACAACGGACACGACCACAGTCCAACAAGGAAAGTTCTTCACGACTTTAAAAATAGTTACATTTCCTGCATCCGCACGATTCCAGACGCCCCACAGAAGCGTTTTTTTTCCCCCACCGGGCGTCTGATTCCCATTAATATACAAGCCCTGGAGTTATGTGCTGTACGGTGCTCCTTCTCCTCACAGCGTCAAAGTCTGTGTGAGAGCCGGTGCTTCCTCTCCACTGCTCTGGAGGAGCTGGTCCATCCCGCTGCGAAGGAGACTGCTTCCTGTCATGTCGATCGGTATATTCCAAAACATCGGGTCGAGTCGGCGGTCTCTTGTCGGCCTTTTGGGTTCGAACTCAGGGCACAAAACGAGGAGGATGGATGCAGGAGTAGATCCGTCGGCTGCTGGAAGGGCAGTCTCGAGTTCAACACGTGGACACGCAGGGAATCCAGATGCAAAACCAAAACCAGTGAAAGAGCAGATGAGAGTTGCATATTGTGGACTATTGGGACGCCAGTGTTGTGGTAGATGACTGTATGGGCAGGGGGGAGGGGGGGGCGGCGCAGGAGCCCAGCGAGGCCGGGCTAACCCTCTTCTTCGCTCTCTTCCTCCAGAGCCTCCTCAAACACTCGCTCCGGTAGCCTGAAGCACTCCTCGAAGAAGTTCACCAGGGACTGACTGAGGTGCTGCCTCGTTGCTTCACTGTGGATGAAGTGGCCTTCGTCCGGGTAGATCTGAGGGCGTGAGAACGTTATTACACAAGTGGGTGAAGTTCCCAAGCTCACCACACACCAGATCTCTATATATAAGGGTTCTCATAATGAAAATTCTGATTGTAGATCATTGACATTAAAATCACGGCAATTGTATAATTTTAACTACGTGGATAAAGAATAAAAAGCTCAAGGTTCAGTCATTTATTGTCCAATCAACTGGGTTTATGTTTAAAATTATAAAAAAAAAGAAAGCTCCCTTGAAACTATTATTATTTTCGTTAAATCAGAAATGAATCCAGCACCAGTGGGACGTTCATTTCATGAGCTTAACACACATTTTAACTGAGTAATCGTGTTTACTCGTGTTGACCTGAAACCCACAGAAGCTGCTGGGGAAACCAGGTCAATGTGTGTGTGAGCAGAGTAACTTGTCTGCTGGTCAATAACGAGCTCCGACGAACATCCAGCCGCTCTTCACTGTCTCTTAATTGGATTAGTGCCGGTGTTAATGCAGTTTGCCCCGCCGAGGTCTCATAATCTCATTATGTGGAAGAAAGGCATTGTTAGCGGCTAATCCTCCGCCTGCTGCGGGATCCCCACTGGGATGGAGAAGTCCCGGAAGGTTGGAGACTCAGCGAACCGGGGAAAAGAAAGACGAGCAGAGACACTGGATGTGCGACGTAGAACCACGTACCTGTAAAGTGTAGTTGGCCTTCTCATTGATGAGCTGTGCAATGAATTTAGCCGTATGTTGGAAATGAACTTTTTCTGCAAAATAAAGAATAAGACAGATGCCAAAACGTCAGATTCGATTGTTTTATATTCTCTTTGCACGTTTCAATAATTCTGGACTTACCGTCAGCTGTCGGATGGATAATAAGAAACTTCTTGTCCAGAAACTGAGAAGCTCTATGTGCTAAATTTGCCATCTGCAGAGAAAAGACACACAGAAGCAAATGGGATCAATTGGATTTTACAATAATCAACAGGAATTTGAGATATAAAAACATAATGAAATCTTACTGCGTATGCCCGTGGATCAGGTTTTGGCAAACCGAGGTATCGCTCTGAAAATGCAGAGGCTGGAAATAAAAGACGCAATTAATACTTTTCATTGGCATCGAAATCCAGTTTCTCTCTGGACACTTTGAGGAGTAAGAGTCGACATTTTCAGGTTTTTCTTCTCCACGTTCAGATAAATTCACACATGAACATATTCTTAAGTCTCTAAGCTGCCGCGGACCGTCATCGTTTTGCAATTCTGAACTCATCCGGTGTCACGGCATGTCTCTCACCCCCTCCGGCAAAGCGAGAGAAATCAAATAGATGAGAAATTCGTCCCACCGCCAAATCCAGCTCCTCCTTAATTTGCAGTTTCCTGACTCGGTGAATCTACGGCTACAGGAGCGCCGTCGTCCTCCATCCCTCTCTCCATCCCTCTCTCTCCATCCCTCTCTCCATCCCTCTCTCTCCATCACCCTCCTCATCACACAATTCTGCATTTCACACATTTTCATTCCTTTGGTAGCTGAGGTGAGGCCGGTGTAGGTATCTTTGTGTGATTGGGTTCCCGGTGCATCGGCAGCAGCTCGACGAGGAGGTGAACGAGCTCTTTCCTCACACAGTTAATGTTTATGTTTAACACAGCGACTGAAACGACTTCCAGTTGCAGGGTTAAAGATTCCAGATTCACAATCTCTCCATCCTCTCCCTGTTTTTGACGACTTCCCGGCCGCAGCAGAGAAACTGTATTTGTTTACGACACAGAGCAGAGGCTACAGATTTGTAATTTTCGCTCACCGTATAATTCAAAGTCTGTGATGGGCGACAGCACAGCTCCACACTTCACAGGAGTCTCCTCGCCGCTGACCAACAAGCTGGTCACGTAGCCGCCATACACCTGACACACACACGTACATTAGACACACGTTATCACAGGTGGTGACGTCCACAGACACATGTTCGATTCCTCTCAGCTCCACACTGACACGTCTCTTACCTGTCCAAAAGCCCCCACTCTGGTTTTGTCAACATACTCCTCTTTCAAAATAAAACTGCAACAGACAAACAGAGGCTCAGGTCAGGGAAACAATTATTTGTCATCATACAACATTTTGTATGAAATCTAATATGTTTTTAAGGAACCTTTAATCATTATATTGCTTCAGTAAGTCAAGTTGAAAAGTGATGCACATGGAGAACCCGGATAAAAAAACAAACAGGAGGGTGGTAATATTATTTTGCAACTTTGCTTTAATTGTCCTGAACACCTCTCTCTTATCCAAATCGCCATTTAACACCCGTCCACTCTGGATGTTTTCAGGAACACAAGATGAAAACGTGCCGCTCTACACATAACATACTTGAGTGCATCCTTCTGATCCTGCTCCTCCAACACGCCCACTTTCTTCTGGATGCGGTGCAGCAGGTTGGTTCCCTGGAAGCCGCTGCCCCGGCCGTCACAGCGCATCACGACGGCGCCGAAGCTGCTCACCAGCACCGTGGTCCAGTCCATGTGAAACTGCTCTGACACCATCTGACCACCAGGTGTCCCATCGCTGCACATTAACAAGGAGAGACTGATTACGCACACACGTTTCTACAGGGGTTCTCTCAGAGGATTGGAAAGTTGAATTTATTCCAAAGATGATTTGAGAAGTACAAGCGGAGCGCGTGAGGCCAAGCTGAGATGTGAGTTACAGAGTAAAACAGCAAAAATGCTAATGAAAGAATAAAAAGAACAGCAGGAGACGTTTCCTCATCCGCAGTGAATTTATCATCTGTCTAGAGGACAAAGCAACGCATCCTTGTGTTTGATGAATACGTCTGATTAAAGTTCTGCCAAGAAAATCTCCATCGATGAGAACAACACATTGGAGAGACGAGTGGATGTGAGACACACAAACGTCTCCGATGTGTGAGTGTGTGAAAACGTGCGCTGATACTTACACGAGCAGGAGCAGCGGGTAGTGAGACGTCTCCGTGAAGCCTGCGGGCTTCAGGATCTGCATCGACAAAGCTGTGAGACAACACAACACAATAAACACACTTCAATGAAGCCTGATGAAACACAACACTTAATTCATACTTTTAAATTTCCGCTATCTTTAATAATTACAAGCTGTGCGTCAACTAATTTCTTTTTCTGGAAATCTAATTAATTGGGAGACGCTAAAACAAATGACAAATAGATTTTAATTGCAGGAAGTAAAAAAAACAGTGATATTTCTGCCCTGATGGCAGCTTAACTGATGTGTTTTCAGATTATATTATAATTAAAACATCACATTTAACTACAGTGGGAGAAAAAAGTAATTGAACCTTTTGGAATTGCTTTTTTTTTTTTTACATTAATTTGTCATGAAATGGGATCTGATCTTCATCTAAGTCGGTAGAATAGACAAAAACAATAAGCTAATATCATCATCTTATATATCATCTCATAATCTTTGGGGTTTTTTATTGAACACATCCATTACACATTGACAGCGCTGGTGCACCTTTGGATTTTAATAACTGGTTGAACCTCCTTTGGCAGCAATAACTTCAAATAAGCGCCTCCAGCTGCTGTTGATCAGATCTGCTCACTCGACTAATGTTAGGAACTTAAGAAAAGACCCTTCCTCATACAGAACTGCTTCAGGAATGTATGTGAAGTTATTCTCCTCAGAGCAGTTTCTGGTGTTGTGTCACTACAGAAACTGTTAAATTAACATGTAACCACATTTTAAGACTCATTTCTACATAAACGCAGACACAGATTTATTGTACAGGATCTAATTTGCATGTTTCTGGTTGTTTACTGATCTTTAACGTGACTCCGGCTGTGACACACGTACTGTAATCCTCCATGATGATCTCCTTGTACTCCACTGTGGGCATCTGCATGGAATCCAAGGTCAGCCTCAGGTTCTCGTTGCTCTCCAGTTTGTAGACTTCTGTAATACCTGCAGACGGAAAACAAGATGTGTCTTCATGTTTGGACGGAGCCGTGGTTCAAGTTCAAATTATACATTTGAAGTTACATCTTGAATTCAAAACTAAACATATTAAAAGCTTTTAAACAACATCTTCTTCAGCTATTTTCTAGAATTTCACATATTTATCACCTTGATGATTTATTCATTCAAATATGGAAAAAAATGTGTTGAGCTGTGTCTGTAAATTCAAACAAGAAAACACGCCCACACATTATCAGAATCCTCCCAATCCTCCAACATGAACCTCAACTAATCCAATCCCGCAGACACAGACATGAGAGCAGCTGAATCTGTGACCTGGATAATCCAGAGTTTGCCCTAAAAAGAGAAACCAGCTGTGCTTATTCAACAGGTAACAGGTGGTTTGTGCAGCCGGCTCATTGCCTTTGGTTGCACTGAAAGCTGAAGTCAGAGCTGGAAGCAGGAAACGCACTCTGAACACAGGCAGCATCCTCTCCCTGCGTTCCCTGATCAACACTTTCCTAATGACACGTTGCATTCGTTAAAATGTCAGTGATGTTAACTGCAGAATAACCTGTCAGTGTAGAAACAGCCTGTGAAACGGAACAAACTCAATTACCCACAAAATCACAGTTGAACAGCTGCAGTAATAAAATCAAACTGCAGACTTGTTTTAACAAAGTCAGGGCAGCGACATCATGTTGATAAAAGATGACACCGGCTGGCGCACACACACGCACACACACACACACACAAACACACAAACACACAGTAGTAATCAAATTACAGCATGCTGATGTTGCTGTTGGGCAGCTCATAATTTAATGAGTACATCCATTGTGAGGAGTAATGTGATTACTTCCATCAAGCTGGACTTGGCTCTTGGACAAACGATGACTCAGTGCACAGGTGGTCACTGCAGTGGAAACACGTCCCTATTCCACAAGGTCATTTCCAATGTTGCTACTATATGCAAATGAAAACAAGGCGGACTCGTCTGTGGCATCATTCTGAGTCTGGAAAATGAAGCATGTGTGATTTAGTTGGTGGAAAAACTCACTTTCTCTGTCTTGTGTCTCACTCTCCGCATCTCTCTGCGTCTTGTAAATGGCCACAAACGGGATGTCGGGGCCTGAGGAGAAAAGTGGGGTGGAAACACTTCTTTAGTCTCATCATCATCATCATCATCAGCCTTTTTTCTGATAGCAAATAAACCAGTAAATTATTTATTCTGCTTAATTTGAATGTTTTTCGTTTCTAGTGAGTCTGAATTCATCAAACAAGACAGAGACACGTCCGTCAGACAAAGAGGCAATTCGGTGGTTACTTGATTTATGTAATGCATCAGCTGGAAAAGCTCGTCCATATCTAGGCCACAAGCAAAGTCCCTCTAAAGCCTCTAAAACCTCAAAGAGGCCCGAGGAGGGACAGCCAATGAGGTGATTGATGCACTTAGCAAATTGTGCACAGGAACACTGAGGCTGCAGTTGTTGGACGGTACATCAGCTACTCGCTCCCTCCTTCTTTCTTCCTCTCTCTCTCTTCTCGTGGTAATGATATATAACCTCATCACATGAATTCTTCATTGACTCTCATTGATTTGTGGGGTCGACAGAGATGCTGTTTGACGGCATTACGGCCGCATGCTACTTGATCTGCGTTCAGTGATGATCACTTAGTTTGGATCAGAGGTGATTGTTTGATTAAACTTTGAAGCGTCAAGTCTGACAGATCACACACGCAGGAATCTTCTGACACCTCAGGCTCTATTTTTGTGGCAGTGTGAACACAGTGCGATGACATTTTGATATTCTTCTGATCTTGAAAAGTGCTTTGCCTCGTTCTCTCTGTATTTTCATGGCCAGCACAGTGCGTATAGATTAAAAGTGGATGGATTGGAACGACAGGATCCAAGATCTTTTTTTCTTGTTGATGAAAACTGGCTCTTAAACATTGCAAAGAGATGAGACATCCAAGGACTTGGTCTGTTGACAGCTCGATGCCTCCAGTCGTCCAAATACATGACAAAGAAGTGCAGCGACTGTAGAATAACACAGACCTTCAGTTACTCAAGTACTGTCCTGTGTGATCTGTGATGTTTTTCTGTTGCCAATTGGTGAAAGCCTCCTTTCAATGTGTAGCCAAGACAAACACAGAAAACAAGATTGTATGCCTTCACCAACCAGTGTTGTTTCTGTCTACAAGATCTGTGTCCTTTACCTTTGACCACTGAAAGCTTATCACTTCATCTTTGAGTCCAAGTAAACATATTTTGTGAGGCCACCATGATCCCGAGCTACCAAAATCAGCTAATCCTTGATTCCAAATGAATCTTTCTACCAAAGGTGAAAGGATTCCTTCAAGGCAGTCGAGAGATATCGTGTTCACAAGGCAGGACATTTTCCCTTTTTTGTCCACAACATGAAACATAAAGCCTTCAGCCTCTGGCTGGTACTGGAGCAGAGGAATAAAGAAAGTTTCTTTAATAATATCCTGAGGGATGTGTTATGAGTATGTGTTAGAATTATAGAAAGGTTTATATAGTTTTACTTTGTTGCTGAGTTGTATTTTCTATTCATCAATAAATAAACTCTTATTATTTGTCTTTGTACAGTTATTCAACAAGAAATCTACAACATCATAGTGCAGCGATGAAAATGTCATAGTAAAGTAAAGCATTCAAATGTTAATGATTAATCACTTTATTCGGCTGAACTTGTTCCACATAGAACACAGAGACATAATAAAAGCAGAACTTGCACCGTGCTGTTAAACTTCAGCCCCACTTGCTTTCATAAAGTCGTGAGGATGAACAGTTGCAGAAAGAGAGAAAGGAGACATGCAGGTGTTAGCTACCTTGGCAGTTGAGAAGGAAATAGCTCATGTTGTGGCTGAAGGAGCCGCTAATGTAGCCACAGCTGTCGGACAAGGCGCAGGAGAGGCAGCGGCGGTTGAACGAGCCAAATGTGTCGGCGCTAAGAAAAGAAAGAATACAGCCAACGTTTTTGCAGACTTCTACTTTTATCCACATGAGCAAAATGTCAGCGGCTTCCACTGTCAAAACCAACTGGTACAAATGCCACAGGAGCAGGGATTACCTGTACAGATGCCTTCGCTTCGGACCGTCCTCAGTGCTCAGGAAGTATCTGTACTCATGCAAACAGAAAAACACATATCGTGGCATTAGAGCTGACTGAACTATAAGTTGCAGAAATACAAGCACTGCCCCAAAAACCTACTAGAGTATGATGGAGGGAAAGAGGGGAATGAATCCTTTTAGAAAAGAAGTAGGTCGAATCGTAACCCCATGGGGAAGAAAGTTTTTTTGGATTGGGAGAGTTCAGTTACCACTGCGGAACAAAAGAACGTTTGTGTTTCTATAAACACATGTGAGCTCATGTTAGTCGGATCCCAGTTGCCTCCTGGCCTGGAAGCGTGGGTGTGAAATGATCTGGGAGTGACGGCGATGAGTCACACTCCTCACGGGTGCAGCGGAGACGGAGGGAGCTTTTTACACCGAGCACATTTAGAGCAGTTTATTGTTTGGAGATCTATGAGCTGGTGGTAGGAACACGAGGCTCCAACACAATAGACAATACGTGTGGGCGCCTTCTCAAAATGTAGCATCAGGGCTATAAACTTGCCATTGATCATAATGGAGACACAGCTCGACGATAAACAGGATCATTTGGACGGCAACACTGGATCCTGGTTTCAGAACCACGGACAGAGACAGAAGCCATTAAAACATGGGGTCTCTTGCTCTGTGTCTCTGTCCATGGTGCTGAAACATCCACCCTATAGTCTACCCTCTTATTTTGAAGCTTCCTTATCACATAAAACTACCTGTTATATTACTATATTATATTTGAAGGACGAAAACATACAAGTTTTAAAAAAAGGTTTTGGATAAAAATCCATTCTAATCATCACCTTCTTCAGTGTTCGAGCTGCGTGTGCCAGCACATCAAGTTATTTCCTCATGTGTCACGTCATGGTTCCTCATTATTTCAGACACGGCTGACATGATTATCGTGTCAAGCCAAGGTTACAGAGAGAATAAATTCTTTACGCCTCCGCATGCCTAATCTGTGCGAGGATGACAGCTTGACAGGACTTAATAAGTGCTCAATAAATTAATTAATGCTGCATCAATGTGACTTTTGTTTGCTCGGGAATAAATAATGTGTACAGCCCCCCCCCCCCAAAAAAAACCGACTGAAAGATGTTGATTCACTGCTGTTAGTCGCTGTGAGTGAGGTGCTCACATCAGCTGGCTTTCCTCGCTGTAGGCCAGGACCTGGGTGACATCCCAGTCTCCAGAGGTGATGGACTGCAGCGTGTCGGTGCTGGTGTTGGGCTTCGGGGCGACGGAAGGTAAACAGAGAAAGAGAAATAGTTTAGTACATGTTGTCAAGTTAAGCACATTTTCATAGTTTTCTATGATAAAATAACTCAGACTTGTACATAAGTAAGATTTTTTACTAGGAACTTAAAACATTAAAATCTGTTTCAGCATGACCCCGCTACCTTTATCACTTTGTTGTGTTACTCATGTTTTCTGATTCTGAAGTAGTAATTGACACATGAACATCCTTGTACCTGGGAGATGGACATGGAGATGTGGAAGAACTTGCCCCGGCCTCCTTGAGGAATCGCCCGAGTGAAGAACAGCTTGAGGCCATCTTTGGAAAACAGAGGCCTCTCATTCTGAAGACACACATTGATTAAATCACTGACTTAACAAATGTAAAAAAAACACAATTTAACATTACAATTTACAAAATCCAGCCACATTGTCATGTCATATTCAGATTTTTTGCAGAACAAAGCTTTAATCTGTTAAACCAAAACAAGGTTAACACAATAGACAACTCAAAGATAAGTATATATATATTCTCACCTGTCTGTGCAACCATCCTTCACTTTCATCCTCGTGTTTCTGAAAACAAAAGCGTGACAGTTTTCACCTGGTGCATGAAGACGTGCAGCACACGTAACGTGCACACTGGACTCGGTCGTACCTTAGTGCAGACGCCTGTTGTGGCCTCACACAGTGTCAGTATGGAGATGTTCTGGGCTCTGTTCAGCCAGTTGATGGCCAGTTTGGTGGTGGTGGCCCATTTCACCATGGTCACATAGTATTCACTAGCAAACAGAGACATTATTTAAAAAAATGTACTTTACTGTATTTACATGTCAAGGTCTGTGAATCAGCAGGTTGATGAATATATTAGAAAATTGGATTATGATCGAAACATTTTCCAGAATCTTTCCATTCACTAGTTTTAGATCATGATAGAATTTTAAAAAGAGATGAATCATTTATGATCTCTGGCAGAGAAATTGAGATATTAGAGCAGCATACAGTCGTATAATGAGCCACAGCAAAGGAGGAATAATAAAATGGGTAGAAGAAAAAAAACGACCAGAGCAAATGAGGGCATTAAACTTAATGGAATTGAACATGGAACCACATTAGCTGAAATCTATCACTGGAGAAATAGAATTTACAGAATCTACAGCAGCAATAAAACGTATGTGAACCCTTGATGTTAATTTATGTACATTCTTCATCTAAGTTAAATCTACAAACAAAATAACACACAAATCATTTAATTGCCAAAGTCCTTAGGTTGATAAATGTGGGTGGACCTCGTTCAATAACAACAAACACACACTGGAGTCCAGTCAATGATACACGATTGGAGGTGTGTGTAAGAGCTGCTGTGACTCTTATAAAAACTAGAAATACGACCCTGCAGTTGTAGCAAAATCAAATCAGTTAATCCTCGAGTCCAAGTGAATGTTTGTCCCAAATTTGAAGAAATTCCCTCAAGATGTACTTGAGATATCGCGTTCACAAGAACAGGAAGGACTGACAACCCGATACAATAATTCCTCCAGCCACTGACTGTCGTCGGTGTGAAGTTTGTGCAGGACGACTCATTTGGTTGAAAGTTTGATTTGTGGACATTTCAGACGTCTCACCCTATCCTGGGATCATCAGGTCTTCTCATCTCGATGGTGTGAAGAGGTCCGTTAAGGTTCACGATGTAGAGAGTTATAACTGGATTCTCTTCACCGGCCTGACGAGAGAAGAGCAACAAACTATGCACTTCGTCTGTTGTTGAATTTTATGTTACAGAATGTGTTAAATGTTAAGTATCAGTGATGCAAAAGGCTTAAACATGTACCTTAGGGTAGTGGTACTCTTTCCCTATTGGGTACGGTGTGCCTGTGAACATGGGCAGCTCCATCCTGGGCACCAGGGTGTCGTTGATTGTGGCGTACGCCAACCTGGCTCCATCTGGAGACCACCAATGGGCCACATGGGAGCGAAGGATCTCCTCTGGAACAGACCGAATAAAATCAATCAATCACAAGGACAGCGAATAAAAAAACTCTCACAGCAGCGTCGTGAATTAACGAGATGGCTGCCGGCCAACAGGAGGACAGCGTTGTTACCTGTCAGCAGGAAATGAACAGGTGATGTGGGGGAAGTATAAAGTGCAGTTTCATTGGTGGCACATTCAGAAGCTCAATAAATTGTTCTTTCATAAATCTTGTCACCTATTGGCCACGATAATTAGGAGCGGACATAAATCAGTCAATGTAAGTTGTAAAAATAGGAAACGATAGTTAAAGCCACTTAAAAGGACAAAAAAATCTTCTAAAATCAGGTCAAGGTGGCAAAAAACTAAAAGTTATCCTCTCTGCTACTTCCTGACTGACCTGTTTTCTGTGTGAACTCTCTCACTCACTCTGCAGCTCTGTTTTTTAAACCTAGACACAAGAGCGTTCACCGCAGCGAATGCTTAGGTCATAAATCACAGCAGCTTTTAATCTCACAACAGCCGAACATCGACCAAAATAGACCCCGGCTACATTCCCCACAAATGGACCGAACAGCAATTCCCCACCAGGTGCGACTGCACAGCACTTAGAAAGATAACTTTAGTTTCTTTGGGGGTTGGGCTGTGTGTGTGAGTGTGAGTGTGTGTGTGTGTGTGTGTGTGTGTGTGTGTGTGTGTGTGTGTGTGTGTGTGTGGTTTCATCAAGAAACTACCTCCCTTGAGACGTGTGGATAAAGTTATGCAGCAGTTACACTCTATAGTACAAAGAAAAAAAATTGAGGCCAAGAGCAGACACACACACGCACGCACACGCACACACACGATTGTGTCTCCATGTCTTCAGAGGACTTACTTTAACCGTTAACCATTCTTACTACTTGCCTAACCTAAACCTTAACCTCACCTTTTAACTAACGTAGCCTAAACCTAACTCTGAAACTTGTCCTCACCTAAAATCTAATGATTTACATGATGGGGACTTGATTTTTGTCTCCATTAGGACGACAAGTCCTCAAAATACAACTGTGTTAACAGGTTATTTGTCCCCACAACATGAGTAATACCTGGACCACACACACACACACGACTCTGTCAACACACAGTGACTCATTAAGAAATTATGCAAACAACATCTCGCCGAGGGAACTTCGTGACAACATAAAGCGCGGCCGCGACAATCCCACTTCATCATCAAGTCTCTGGCGCCGCCGCAGACGCCATCGAAATCGCCCGACTTCCTGTTCGAATCCGCCACGAGCTACGTTTATATCAACTTTTGCAATTAAAATTTCATTAACGCTGTTTATCTGCAGGACTGGGTGCTGGCTTTGGGGAATTAACAGACATCAACTACCAATTAGCATTTTCATTAACCGTGCATGCTTTGGTGGAATGACTTTAGATGCAGCATCATTTGACAATCACCCGCAGCACTTATGTATATTTGTTCTCTAATGCACTTCTGCAAAAGCTTCTGTTCCGGAGCTGGACACTGTTAAAGTATTTATAACTCCAGACTTCTTTATGCTCGTGGCTTGAGGAGAAATCGAGCTAATGGCTAATTTAGTCGGGTCAGTCTTTGCTCTCCTGGCCTGTGGCGCGGCCACCTGCACCCTGCTGGCAGAGCTCAGCAGGGACTGAATGGATCTCACTGCCTGGTGGTGAACAGAGAAGCACAGCCCGGCATTAGCAATGATGAAAAAAACTAAAATAAAATAATGAAAAACGATTTCCCGCATGGACAGCTCCACCGGCGCCTCCTAACTCCGGGAGCGGCACCTTAAAAAGCTTTCCACGCGGAGTGGAACCGGCAGGCTGTCGGATCCGCTCGGCTGGGGACGCCCGGTCACCTTGACTAGTCAAGGAGAGAGTCGTTAAGTTTCTAGCAGCGTCCCGAGATGTGAACAAAAGAAAACGAAGGGACAAAAGAAGAAGAGAGTGTAAATGAACCACTTGTGATGAGCTCATTTTCTTTCTCTTAAGTAATGAGATCATGTCTCTTTTTCTCTATTTTTTCGACGGCCAAGGTGAGCTGTCTCATCTCCTCCCCGCTCCTCCCCCGTCCCACTGCGCGGACTACATTATTCACTGAGTAGAGGATATTATTAATGCATGAGATACCAGGAGTCAAGGGGCCGGTGGGAAATAATGAGCACAAGGTGACAGCTTCAGGTAAACAGCTCGAGCTAATGAGGAGGAGAAAAGCATATCAAACTTCCCAGGTGGCATTTGGATGATACTCTGCTAATAGCAGGAATTCACAAATCTACCTTTTGAGAATAATAGTCTTACGGTGGGAATCTGTATCGACTAAGTGGGAAAACAGTGAGCACGTGTTTCCAACAGGGGGCAGCAGTGTCACATGCTCGAACCATGAAGTCCAGCAGTACAGGGGGAAACAGCTTTTGGTTGTAATTCTTGAAAAAAGCCAGAAAAATGGGTTGTTATTTGCCCTCTGAATATTAATATCCTGAGAAGGACATAAAGTGCATTGACAAGTCAGATTTAGATAAATATACATGGACCAAATCCAATTAAGCATGAGATTTGGCAGCGGGGGACACCCCCTCCCCGGACTCGCTGACAAGCAGGTCGTCACATGACATAATGACATCCCCTGCTTTCCATCCAACACGCAAAACAGAAGAAAAAAAAAACGTGTTACTATAAATACAGCTCGGTTAGCAGCGCGCTGACGGAGGTGACAGGGCCGGTGATAACTGAGCGAGAGCATGAGGGAGTGTGGGGAGATTTTACTCAGCGTCTCCTAAGCCTCATCAGCAATTTGTGCCTCAGTACAAAGAGAAATCATCGCTGGATGACGCAGGAAGAAGATGTGATTACAATGAGTTGTTTTCGCAGGTCTGGACTAAGCAGAAGAGGAAAAAACACACACACAGAGTTCAGGGAAGGATTCAGCCACAGCAGGAGTTCTACTGACAAACTTTCTGAAACTTTTGTGTATTTTTACAACAATTTTACACGTGAAGTTCAGTTTACGCATTAAACAAAAGCATCGTACTCGGCTTCTGAAACAGGTCTATGATGTCTGTTGCCGTGGAGGGTTACCTTGGCCTGACTGTGAGGCTCTCATGCATTATGGAAAATGCAGGATCCAGGATTTCTGCAGCTTCAACATCACCACAAACTAAATGTCAGGATCTGCTTCAGATTTGAGCAGAGCTGCAGCAACACTTAACTTTTTACATGTGACATTTATTTGTTTGACGGATTCCAAAAAGGATCTTAAGCAGCTTTGAGACCTGCACTGAACTCAGGAGAATCTACGGACGTTATCCAAAGGGACAACGAATGTCTGAGTGAAAGGTTTCAGACATTCTCCAGAGATTCTGCTGTCAAAACCCATCAGGAGATCCTCTGCAGGATTCCCCGCAAGGAGTGGGGATGTTGATGATGTGTGTAACGCAAAAACAAAATTAAAAGAAACATCTCACAATGAGAACGAGGAGCCGTACACGTGAAGATGTAAAGGAAAACACGTGATGTCCGCAGCAGATTTTAATACGTTATTAAAACATCCTCGGGAGTTCATGTCTGAAAACGGATTTATAGACCTGTTCCTTTAGTGTTTTTGCCGCATGATTTCTAATGGTAATCAAGGGTGTAGCTTTTAATTAAGAAAATAAATTAGTTCTGAACGATGTTGTTATGATAAGGATATTTCATTCAGGAGTATCCTCCACTGACAGAATCAAAGAAATTGATACCAAACCTTCAACTAATAGTGAATTTAACCAAACCCGTTTCCTGTTTGCGATTCAGCTTCGATGCAGTAAAAAGTTCTATTTGCAGCCGTGTGTTTCAGATTCACACTGAACTAAAACCAACATTTTCACTCCCTTTATTAATCTTTCCTTTCTGGTGGCTGCTCTGTGCCCTGCAGCCTCCGACACAAACACAGCGATAAACAGAAACAAACCTACAAACAAGCCTCTCGATGCAAACAGTCATTTAGCCAAACATCTGTGGGGCAAACATGACTCAAATCAAAGCCACGCCGGCTTTTTTATCTCGGTGCACCAGAGCCCAGTAAACAGCTGTTTCCTGCGGCTGCGTCACACTGCAGGATGCGTCGGTATCTCTGCAGCCTCAATAATCAGACAGCCGACAGATGACAGAACACTCGAGACTCTCCTGAGGCGTCCTGGACTATTACACACAGCCGACTGGGCTCTTGGCTCCATCTCCTCTTTTTTAATTTAGCTTTTAATTTTTCTCTTCTCTCCCATCTCCCCCTGCCGCTCCTGCCAGACAAACACACACAAACAGGGATTAAGACAGCGATGTAAACCAGAGGATATTCAAACCAGAAGGATTATTTGCCAACCTCTCACCCCTCAGCGTCAAATCTGCAGCGCTGCGACATGAAGAGCTTAGGACCTAATTTCTCCTCGGCGGCAGTCTGAGCCTGAGCTTGACCTTGGCCAGAGCCAGAGTCTGAGTCATTTACTTGGAAAGTCGTCCGCCCCGCAGTCCCACTGATGAATGTAAATATTACACAATCTGGCACAGCTTCTGAACTCCCCTGCAGCTGCTGGCGTCACCAGCAGGCCGGCGCCAAATCTATTTAGAGGCTTAACGATACATTATTTCTACCGTGATGCATCATCAATAGAGGATAAAGGATTTTTAGTAAATAAGATATATCCAGCTGCGTCTTATTGCACACACACATGGATATCAGTCCCCGAAATGAGATTATTTCCATCAAGATCCATGAATTATTCCCTGAGAATTCGGTAAAAATGTTGAAGAAAGGGATCAAAAATTCCTGGATCCGTCCCCTGATCCGGATTCACACCAAAGTTTTACAGATTTATCTTTCTTTCAACATTTGTGGAAATCTGTTCAGTGGATTTTTGCGTAATCTTGCTTGAAAGCAAACAAACCAACAATCAGCATCAGCTGCTTGTGAACACACAAGTATTAAACCCTGTTTACACTTGAACGTCTCATTTTAAAACCCTGAGCGTTAACCTGCTGCTCCAGAACAACATCCTCAACTCCTCTGGTTTGTAGTTGCTGCAAAGTTCAGCTCCAGGAGCGTCCGTCATTGAGAACCGACGCATGATCCTGAACCTTGAGGTCTGGCTCCCAGCCAGCGATGCAGTTCCTCTCTACGTTGCTGTTCGGGGTCAAGATCAGGGCGACGTGCAGGTCAGACAAGTTCTTTCAAACCAAAGTGGGAAAAACAATTCTTATTGACCTTGGTCTGTGCACAAAGGAACAATCTGAACATTATAACCTTCAGGAAGGTGCAGTAGGACTCAGTAGGATTGCATGTACCCAATAAACTGGCAACTGGTTTTTCAGCACAACATTGCCTACATTACATTCACCTGGACATAGTACGTCAACATACGGGACCTAAAAATACACTAAAAACATAAATCAGACGTGGAAAATTGTGTTCTTTGTATCAAAAATACCATAAACATGCTCTGCGAAGCATTTTCAAAGTTGTAACTGTGAAGATATGTTTCTAAAACTGATAGAACATCAAGTACTATACATCTAAAACTAGTTTCAAGTCAGAGCTGCTCTGTGTTTGCATCTTGAATCGAGTTATCTGCGACTCCTCAGGGTAAATATCTCAAGAAGTCAATTAACGTAAAACAACATGTTCTCTTATCACAGCAAACGAGGACTGGAGGGATTCCTGCATCGCACTATCTGGAGAAGTATAGAAATAAACACATTCTGTTGTTCTACGATTCATTTTTTATCCCAACATTACGAAGCTGATTCTGGGTTTTATCGCTCGCTGAGAGATTTATCTGCTCCATAAATGATGAGTGTAAATTACCAGGCCTTCAGCAGCCCATAAATATGAGTCGGGGGGTCAGACGCAGCAATATCACGCTGATTAATGTTTGAATGGCTGAGAACGGGTGCTGCTCTTGAAGGATGGATGTGGTTGCAAATGTCAGCGCGACTAACGCAGAGATCAGAGGAGCCGCGGGTCGACAACGTTAAATAAAAGCCCGATCAGAGGAAGCACGGCTCCGGTCCTGGTGCACTGGTGACCTCAGATATCCACCGGGTCACCACTTCTAAATCCCGAGAGGCCTCCGAGGTGGCAGCCGCTCCCATTATCAAACAGTTATGCTTTGTTTTACGGCGTTTTGAGGATTAACAGCTTGTTCTATATCACAGGCTCCCTCCATTCCTCGTATCTCTTCATCGATGAGTCTCCACCATCTCCCTCTCGCTCTGTGTTTTAAAACTGGAGCACAACCCAGTGCTGTGGATGTAAATTCATCGGGTTGAGTGCTAACACCCCCACCCCCCGTCAGGTGAGCTTTGATCGGTGGTGCTGACGCTCGGAGAGCAACACGACATCTGTATCCGAGGGTACACAACACGCTGCTCCGCGGAATTAATGCAAATCAAGCCATGTAGAACATTCATTTGTTTTTCCGGGGCTGTGTCGAGCAGAGGAGAGTTGACAGACTTTACATTTTTAATTTTCCCGGCGGGAAATCAACGCGCCAACAATACTAACGTGGCTGCAGACGCTGGGGAGTGTGTCTGTGCTCCTGAAGAGTAGACAGATTAAAGTGATGAGGGACAGAGGAAGGACAGAGGAAGGACAGAGGAAGGACAGATTCCATAGATCGATCATCTTGATTTGAAATGAGCCAGAAAGTCTGTTCAACGAAATCACACGACAGTTTGCACAGGACGAATACTGCAAAAAGGATTTGAACATATCTGGACTTCTGCTGTTAAGGAAACACAAAGGTTGTCACAGACTTTTAAGGCTTTTAAGACAAAATCCAAGTTGCAGCTACTTTCTGCAGGAGAAACAGCCACAACGAAAACTGCTTACCGAGCGGTTTACCTGGTGTTTATACCAAAATTGCTGCTTCAACACTGCAGAGCGGGGCCATTATTTCCAACGGAGAGAGAGAGAGGCTGTGTTTTCTTGGACTGCAGCAAGTGCTTTACTGATTCTGACCCAGATCGTGCATCTAAAGTTCAATCACACTAAACTTTGAACCTCTGCTACATGCATCCAGTGGGTACTGCAGTATTTTAAAGTTGTAAATAAGAAACATCAGAAATATCAGAGAGGATAAGGAAATGATATATTTGTATTATTTGCATTCAGATGCAGTGTGAACCATCCGAGCTTTGTGCGCTGGAGCTTTTGTCTGGTGCGCGGCTGCCGTTTGGGCTGTGGATTATCCAGAGCGAGCTGTTTCTTCAAAGACACGCTGCTATTTTCCTTTTTCTATTTCAAAATGTTCCCTGCTTTGAGCTGTACAAACAAAAATTCCATTCAGGAGCGGTTTCAGAGGCAGATCTCTCAAAACCGTGACACATACACAAAAAAGCTTAATACCACAGCTGGTAAGTGAGATAAGTGCGTTTGTTTTTAGATTTCGACCTTTAACCACTTTTACTGAGCTGTTTTTTCTGCCTTACCTTCATAGAGCCAGTCGCTGAGCCCGTTGAAGATGACGCCCTCCTTCCCAGTGGACACCAGGCGAATGGAGCGGCTCTCCACCGTCGAGCGGTAGTAGATGTTGTTCTCGAAAATGAAGATCTAACAAGGAGCAGAGAGAAAGAGGAGATTATCTTTAATCCAGATTATGATTCACAAGATATGAGATCAACTGTCTTTAAACGTTGAAAACCAGGATGAAAGATAGTTTCAACAACACAACATTTCCGTTGTTAAGAACCTACGGACACTGACATTTGTGTGAGTGAGGCAGAAATCACGCTATCACAGGCGAGATCCACCTCGGGGTCAACACGCACACAGGCGTGACGCTTCTCCACCTGTCGCTCACAGGAGATCAGTGCACACGTCTGCGATGGCGCCTCCTGATCCAAGGCAAACCAACATTTTTGACAATAGCACAAAGAGGGGAGGAAAAAAAAATCGTTTCAAATTCTGATAAGACGGCGAACCTTGGGGACCGCGTTCTGACTTTGACGCTGAACCGCCACAGGCCCTGCAGGGCTTTCAGGATAACTGAAGGTCAACTCAACGGAATAATAGATCAGCAGCAGCCACGGTGAGCGCGCTGGGGCAGGGCGGCTCTTGGGGCTGGAATTTTTTAAATGTTACAGCCGTAATGCCATGCTGAAATCAATCTCAGGCTATTACAGAAAAGGGCTCACTCAGGATCTCAAGGATTGTGGAAAGTCTCGGCCTCGAGCTAGAAGTGTGGTATCAGTTTGAGAGCGATTGAATAAAAAAATTATTCTAAAAGATAGAAAGAGCAGGAAATCCAACACTGAAACGCTTCATCATTGCTGCAGGTTGATATTTTGACTCCATCCTGCAGACTATAACATTATAGTCTTTCGTACATTTACCAGGAATAACCATAAAGCCAAATGTCGTCTCTAAAGGTGACACCACATCTGTCACAATGAGAAGGACGGTGGCTGTGGGCCCGTGTGGTTTGGTGTCACACCGGTGCAGATGAAGTCCCGGTAGAGAAGCTAATCTAGGCCACATCACAGAGAGAATGCCCTGTTCTCGGCAGGAAGGTGGAGGATCCACATTTATCCTCAGGAAAGTTGGAGCAAACTCTGGAGAGTTTGTTACGTTAGTGGTTTGGTCGGTGAAAACCAACACAGATGCAAACGAAACTGCACCAGGATCAAGAGGTGCTGCACCGGTTCTATCCTATCACGCTTCTCACCTTGTTCCCTGAGACGTTTGTTTTCTGGCTCCTGTGAACGTGGCAGCAGCTTTGCCAAGAAAACAACCTTAAAGTACCACAGGTCTTTTAGTTTGAAGGCCATAGATCGTCTCTATTTTGTGTTTCAGTAATAATCTATTGAATAATTCCCAAAACGTCTCTGTCTGTCTGTCTGTGTGTGGGCTAAATATTTCAAGCACCGTTCATCTTATCACCTTCACACTTGACAACGATTGATTCTGCTGTTCAGGATTCTGCGTCTTGAGCCGAGCGTCACTGAACCTTGAATAAACAGGTGAACGTCTTCCGCAGCAGAAAGTCGAGTTTAACTCCTGCAGATCATTTTTACAGTTTAGGGAAGAAGCTGCAACCAGCATCACCACAGGCGAAACAGAGCCCGTTCCAAACAGGCAGGGTTTTACATGTTGACTTATATAATAGAGGCAACATTTGAGGATAACTTTACAGGAGGAAACATCTTTATTTCTTGTGTTCTTGTTAATTATAGTAAAAAGACTCATTTACTCGCTTAAGTCTCCATGAAATGATGCTACAAAGCCGGTTTTCCCACAGTTTTGACCCACAGAGTTCACACTGTTTACTCCTAAGTGATTTAGACACAGTCTCTTTCTCTCTCCCTGTTCCTCACACTCACACACACAAAGTCTCTCTGGTGTGATTCCGGGGTGAGGCCTCCTGGGGCTGAGCGGCTCAACTCTGAATGTGTGTGAATACACGTCAACCATGTGCTGAAGAGCAGACGCCTACAGGGAGAGTGGGGAGTGAAAAATAAACTTCTATTCACCGGAGGATTTAGTTTTCCACCACGAGAATAAAAAGAAAATGTAAGAAACATGCGTAACAAATCACTTCTTGTTGCTGGACAGCTGTAATATGTGAGTGTAAGTATGTGCAGCAGGGAGACAGGGAGACAGGAGGACAGGTTTCTGCAGAGATGTCTAATTGTGAAGGTGCTCGACTGCGTGAGCTCGTTTTATCTGATGGACTCTCACTTCAACCTTCGCCGCTCCGACAGAGGACGTCTGGATCTTCGGGGGGGAAACCAGCTGCTGCAAAAGTTGCACGCTAACATCACTCGCCTGCTCTGCTCCGAGTGAATCCACTTCACGACGAGCGGTGGGAAACTCGAGGCTATATCAATCCAGCTTCTGCGTTAATTAATCCGCTGATGAGATAACAGGTAATTAATAGCATTGTGCTGCAGGATGTAATCACTTACAGTCTGTCTGTCGGCCCCGAGAACCAACAGACTGAAGCTCATTAATGCTCCAAGTTCCACTGTGATGATGGAGACGGAGGGTGACTCATCTCGAGGAGGAGTTGGACGGTTGCTCGTTGGGATTCAAACAACACCGTTTGATTTGAATTTTGTTTACTGGGAAATCATTAGGAGGCTTTGCCCCCCGAGGGACAGCAGGGTTTGCAACAAACTTATCCCAGACCCGTTGACTGGAACAAAATAAAGATTAACTCTTGGTCCGGCTACGAGCACGAGGTCCTTGTTCTGTCTGAATCTTGTCTGAGGTCAAAACTTCCATAATCCCATAATCCATTGTGCCCTGGTCGATTGGTAAAAGCGATGGGGCGTTCAGGTAATCCTGGTCGGCTCGTAAAGTCAAGAATTTGTCGTCAGGACCAAGTATCTGTCAGGTTCATCAATCACTGGTCAATCTATTAAATGATGTGGAACAGTGAAAAATCCAAAGAGGAGGTAATTAAAGGAAATCAGGGCTAAACTTGACTTTTTTGTTCTTGTTGGCACATTTAACAAAGACTAATTAAAGTTATATTGAAGTATTTCCCCTTAACTTGGTGCATTGTTGGCCAGTTGTCACTTTTCTGTTTAAGTGAAACAAACAGTAACCTCAGGTATTACAATACCACTTTATACCACTGACACATAATCAGCCGTGTATTTACTGAGACGTCCGACTCTTTGGTTTGACAGAGAGCACCTGAATGCACCATTAGTTCTGAAGTATCTGGGGCTTGACCGTCTCTTCCAGGAAGCAGCTGTGTTTCCAGCCAGGTCTTGAAGGACAAACCGTCCTGGGTGACAAGGAACCTGCATAAAAACTGACTTTGCCATCTGAACATAACTGGAAACACGAACAAAACAATAAACCCTTAAATCTTCTCCAATCCCCGTTTTCACGATAGCGATGGATCAAATCACCACTTGCACTTGAAAGGAGTCAAACCAATAGAGATTTTTTGTGGCTCCCTTAAGCGCTATGGTGCATTTTAGCATCTTTCACTTTATTGTTTTGATTTTACAGCCAGCAACTTTACTGCTCTGGTTTAACTCTCACTTCCCTCATCAATGTCATTCCCAGCTGCAGCGCTACCTGCCCGCCAGCAGATGACAAGTGTGGGACAAGTTTTAGCAAAAGCTGTTTAAAGTATTTCTCTCAGGAGTTGTTGGAGAGGGAAACAAAACTAAAAAAAGAGATTGAATACAGTAAATTACTCACGTGGAAACAAACAATAGACCAATGAATGTCTTGTTGACGTAGAAATGCTTCATATAAATTAACGAACAAGTAAAAACAAACTAAAACAAAGACGAGTACAGACGTCTTTAAAAAGCCTTCCTATAAAAAAACAGTTAAAAGATTCAGAAAGTCGTTTGGATCAGGAAAGATGATTTCAGAGTGAGAGGCAACGATCACCTTTAGTTTTACAGATGGAACAGAGGCTTGAGTTTTTAGGATCTCACTGGTTGAGAATTGGAATAAGAAACGAAGAGAACAGAAATGTAATTGGGGGCAAGGTCGTGCGGTGCCAGGAAGCCAGTGGAGCGATGTCAGAACACGGGTAATGTGGGAGGAACGGCTGGTTCGAGTTAATGTTCTGGCAGCTGCATTTTGAACCAAGTGTAATTGATTTAGAGCGGCTTGACTGAAGTTAAGTGTAAGAGACTAAACCAAGATTCTTAGTTATCAGGTCCGATTAGAATAACTTCAGTTTAAAATGAAGGAAAAAATCGAGACATCTAGTTTTTGGTGGCGGCAAATTAACTGTGGAGAGACTCGGATTGTTTGGTTTGACGGAGAAATAGATCGATGCATCATCTGCGTATAAGTGACTGAACACAGAAACCGAGGGACTTCACACACTGGGGGGGGGGCTGAGAAAGACACAAGGTTGTTGACATAAACATTAACATGTGTATTATAACTCTTTTACACCAGAATGACAGACTGGGTGTCATGTTTCCATCACTGCAGAGTTATTTGACCCGGGAGCGAACACCGATTTAACCCATTAGCATCGCAGACACAAGCCAGATGTTAGTAGGTGTCAGTGGGTTTTTTGATCAGCTGGGAAGGGGCTTTAGTCAAACAGGGATGAAACCAGTTTGAAGCTGGACCTACCCCATTTATGCAAGTTGTGTGTACCAAGTTTTTAAATTGGTTCCTTATGTTTCACATCAAAGACTTCCAAAGTTTCCATTGCGTTCAAATTGCTCAAATATATATATATTTTTTATACATCCAAGCGTGAAAGATGATGCCTCAGCATGCAGGAGATGAGCCAGTGACTTTGAGGGAATTGCGGTCCTTACCAGTTGCTGACCCTGGGGCCCCCAGCCCGCGTACTGCAGCTGAGCGTTTCGCACCTCTGGAGGGTTCAAGTTCCACGTCTCCCTGAAGTGCACAGACGAGGGGAAACAATGATATCAGGTAGCAGACACAGACACAGACACAGACACACACGGTGAGCGTGCACCTCAAGCACCACGGCGGCAGGAGAACAAGTGTAGAGCATCTGGGAACAAAGGTTTAAGTGTGTCTATAAATACCAACACTCGGTAACAGTGTCACCTCGACTCATTGGGAAAAGTGCTGTGCCGTGCAGGCTGCAGAATTAAAGGTGCCACTGCCTCCGTGTCTCTGTCTGGAGCCGAGGATGAACGAGGTCATCGGCTGTGGACGGAGGTTTGGCACCGAACCACTGGGTGGCAGCACACAAATAGATTTGAGCAGGCGAGCTGCTGACTGTGCTGTGGTACTGTGACCTGGTTTGTACTGTTTATTTTAAAGGGAAATAAGTGAGGTGGCTACTTTAAGAACAACATGAGCATCACCCAGTTGGTCTCGGATACAGATTTATACAAATCCCTGGCTTTTGAAAAAGTGAGTTGGGCTTTATAGTTTAAATCAAATGCGATAATGATTTTTCTTGTGTAAACTAAGATTAGACATCAGATCCCCTTTAAAAACATTCATAGCTTTCATGCATGCATAATACACTTCTTACAGTTTACCTTCCCATCTTCCCATCACTTTTAAACTTTTTAATCTTCTGCTTTTGATGAGCTTATTGTTTGTCTTTACGATCGCCTTGTTTTTATTTGCATTTGACTTTGTCTTTATTGTTTGCTCGTGTCCTTTGCGTCGTTAAGAGGAGCGGCGCCGTAAGACTTGAGGAGAGAGGATGTAAAATGCAGCTAAGAGTGGAAACTTGTCATGTTTCACTAATAGCTCTTCCTCTCTCTTGACATTTTAACTATCCAGCGCCGACAGACGGGGGAGTGACGTTAGAGCCCTGTTCTCAAGTTAAACATGTCTGTCTGCTGGGCCTCTGTCTAATGAGATAGTTTTGCATCTGATTGTGAATACGCATCTGAGAGTGTCTCGTTATCTGAGAGGACGGACGTGCAGGATTGCGACTCTTGCTGCCAGGTCATAGATCACTTTCTACTTCCAGCGATAGAATCAGTGCAGGTTCTGGAGTTGCCCTCGGTGCTTTGCGGGAGGTGGGAGTGAGAACAGGTGGGAGTGAGTCCCGGGCAGTGAGGTCAGGTGAGATACTGCAGGGGGAGAGGACGAGGCAGAGTGTAAACGGCCCTGTCGCCTACTTACGGAGTCTCCAAGCTGCAGATGATGTAGAACGCTGTGTAGGAATACTGGTACACCTGGAAGTGCAGAGAGGAATCACATCAGGGAAAGATAACACTGCACAACGCACTCACATGAAATACTAAGGCATTGCCCTGGGTGGCTCTGGCTCGGGAGAACTGTCCACTAACTGTAAAAGGTCAGTGGTTTGATCCCTGGCTCCAACTGTCCAAGTGTCTTTGGGCAAGACATGGATGTGAATGACGTGCGATAGAGGAAGTGCTGCATATAGAAGCACTGGATGAATGTGTGTGTGTGTGTGACTGGAGGAATGTAACTAAAAGGGTAAAGCGCTTCGAGTTAGTTGTTAATATAAAATCAGACCCTAGTAACAGAACATTATAATGACAGTTAGAGTCTATTCAGAAACCACAGAGAGCAAAAGAAAAGGTTACAGAATAATTAATCAATCAAATTGTATTTTTATTTAAAGATTCAGGATGTTTTTCTATGATCTGAACTTCAAGTGTCTATTAACAGCTACTGACAGATGTTTTTCTGCATGTGTGTTTTAGATCAGTGTTTCATGAGCAGTGCAGGAACACATTAAGTCACTGATCGTCAGACACACATTCATATTCAAAGGCTCAAGGCGTTAGTACGCTCTGACTGTATCTATAACAAACAGGGATCCGTTCTGCATGTTATAGAGGGGCGCGCTGCATGTGAACGTGCACGTGTGAAGGGGGAACGACTGTCATCTATCAAGGTGACGGAGCTTCGGACGGAATAAGATACGCAAACACGTGCAGCGCAACACACCAGACGTCTCCAGTGTGTAGTAATATGTCCCTCTTCATCTCAGACAGTCACACAAGGTTACATCCTTCGCACGCCAGCGACATGGCACCGAGCTTCATGACATCAGTCAGAGAAACGATTCAATGAACCTGATCTACCTGCACCATGAGCAGAGATGCTCTGAGGTAGAGCTGGTGCAGCTACGGGAAACCTCACGTGGAATTGCACAGAAATGACAAATTCCCAGCCAATACTTCCTGTTCCTGCTGTCGATCTCGTCTCCCTGCGTGCGAGGCAGTGCCGAGGGGTCTGTTTGTGTTTCTGCGTCCCCCCCCCCTCGCTACAGTTCCACTCGGCTGTGCTGGCCCCCGCTGCCATTGCTGACAGGCGGCGGTGTGCGGCAGGCCGTCACACCCCGCCGTGATTACTTTCTCCTCCCTCCCTCCCTCCCTCCCTCCCGCTTCGCCTCACTACGATGCCCATAATCACAGCCACCCCCGCCCCCAGTGGAGGCGGCTGACATATTTAGCTGTCAGCCTGCTAATTCAAAAAACAAGCAAACAAATGAGAAGCTCACCGGTGCGACGTTGTAGGCCAGCAGCACATGCCTCATGTCGGGCGACACCTCATACTTGCTGGCTTTGTACATTTCCTGAGAAGCAGAGGAGACAAAAAAGATGAGACCTTTAACCATGCGTGGTATTTTTTTCATTAAACTACTCATTAAGTGACTGCGTTTGACGGATTGCTCGGCTCCCGAAGCAAATGGGAGTTGCATTAATCTCTGCACTGGGGCTCGGTGATTTGATGGCGGACATAATGTTGTGTGGCGTCAGCCCAGCTGCTGCGGCGCTGACGCCACATCTCCATCTCCACATTCTCCCAACACAACCGAGCCCCGAGTGTTAAACTACGCAGTTTACATTTTACAGCAATAATGGATCATTCCATTAAGCTTTGTAATAAAAATGAAGAAAAGAGCTGTGGGTGCTTTGATTTGCTGATGTAATAAGAAAAGTTTTTTATTTAATTCATGGTCAATTCTTCCTGTGATCGTGAGTAAAGAAGAGAAAAGACTTACAAACTTTTTGTTGTGAACCAGGATCGTCTTTTCATCGGTGTCAACGTTGTACTTGACGACGTCTCCGTCACGGTTACGGTACAACAGCTCATAACCTGGGAGATGGAAGAAACACAGACAGAGATAATGTAAATAAAACCATCTTTTAATCTGCAGTGAAAGACTCTGAACTCCACGTTACTCAACACAAACAGGTTTGCAGGATCCAATTTAAATCAAAGTTGTGGGTCAGACGGACTCGCTGCCCTCTGACAGTCACAGCACGTTAATTAAGAATTAATAACGCTTTTTAGAGAGGAATCCTTTAACACTGGTCACTGAACAAATGTAACTCAGTGACATTAGAGAGACGGAGGGAAAGAAACCATCTTGCATGTCAGAGACTCGGCCCCGAGATCTGATTAGTCACGAGTGAAACAGTGAATTTTCTGGTTTGCTGCACAGAAGGTTAGATATCGTTTGTCTTTTGCTCTTCGGATTAAAAGTCTGGTTTCAAAACCAAACATTCTACGTTTGGAAATGTTGCATAGTTCTGTAGCTTACAGCGTAGTAGTAAAAAAACCAAAGAATTCAATGTTAATGAAGTTATTAGGTGTCCATGCATTGGCAACATAATTCAATTAAAAGGGGCAGGAGAGGATACGTCTCTGAATGGTAGACGATGGTGGGTTAGGGGTTTGGATTCAGTAGAGATATGAAATGAGCGCACACTTGCCAGAAGTTGCTATGGCGGGAGGCTGCCCACCTTCAGAGGGTGTTGACCTTTTCAAACATACTGTGTGTAAATGTCATGAGATAGAGACGTCGCTAATGGTGGACTCGACATGTGCATCGCCTCTGTGAGGTCCGAGACAGACTGAGACACTAGGTGGTGTTCTGAGCCATGTTCAATCCATAAATGTCAAATGAAAATAGGATTTTAAAACCAGCATTAATGGATTTCATCAAAGAAGAGTTGCATAATTCAGTTGACAGCTTAAGAAACACAGTTGAGTTTCCAGTATCTCTTCAACGGCATGAAAACAATCCCCCTGGAAAACTGTTCAAACTCTTCACCGAAGACAGTTTGGTAAAAGATCAAAAGATAAATATGAGTTTCAGTTTTTATTTCCTTGAGTTTAAATCAAGATGCGACTTGTGAAGACGTCGTTCTTGTTTAAAAGAATAACACAAAGAGCAGAGAGCTGTCTGCGCGAGAAGCAAAATCGATCAGAGCCATTTCACAAACATTGGGTAGAGCCAACAATTTGTAAAATTCATGACAAAAGAGAGGAAGCACTGGGGCACTAAGCTGCCGCCATGGAACATATTGACCGAAGACAACAGCAGCAGCATTGTCAGAAGAAGAAAACCTGAAAACAACCGTCAGCGACATGAGCACCGACCTCCGCAGAGCAGCAGCGAAGGTTTCACAGATCCACGGAAAACTTTGAGAGCAGAAATATAAAAACCGCACCACGAAATGCATCGGCTGTGAGAATCAAAAGGTCACATCGGAATTTATGAAGACGGACAAAAAGTTCTGGGGCTGCAAAAGTTTTATGGAGAGATGTGAACAAAGTTTGAGATTCAAGATATTGATATGAATATACCAATATACTGGTTGATCTATACATTTGTAATAAATAACTATAGATAAACAGAAAACACATAGAACTTCAAAATGTAACGTGATTTCAAACATAAAAGCTAACACAGAAATGTCTGTGAAAAGCTCATATCTTTCATCCATCAAACGATAACTTCTATGGATCTATGGTTAAGTAATGTGCTCTCGAATCTGACCCGGTGAAAAGGCCCAGTTTCCATTATATCTGAATACAAAAGCTTCCAGCACAAACACAGTGGAGCCACGAGAGGAAGCCCCTGCAGGCAGCCATTAGGATCCAGACGTATGAAAGTTCACGCAGCTCTCCATCCGTCAGGCCTTTATCAGGGAAGGATAAGTTTAATACAACACGTGGCCCCTTTCACCTTCACTCCACCCGGGCTCTCCTCTGCCTCATTGCTTCACTGATCCATAGGCGCACGAGCAACCAGGCCATTCGGTGCGGTAATTAGAAGCCAAAGATTGTTATGCGGGCGTGCTCTCTATCTGCCGGCATATCTAATTGTCCATTAGAGGTGACAGAATTACCATCACAATGCGCTTTAATTCAGAACGTGCTTGGGAGGGCAGCTCCAGACAGTTTTAGATCGGCAAAGCCAAACGCCCCCTCGACGGCTTCTGTCCCCTTTGCAGAAAAAACACTGGAAAGCCAACAAGGGTGTAACACGGAGCCCTTCATGTAAATCACGGTGGTAAATAATGGGTATTGCACTTTTTCCACCCAGCTCCATTATTTTATGTTTGACTCCATTTGGCATCTTGATAAATGGGCCTCTTTTATATATATATAACATGGTAATTGCCGTCGCTGTGGCCTGAATGGGTGAGAAGAAAGATATTATGGAGCTAAATGAGAAGAGATTGACAGGCCTTTAGATTTTTACTTTTAAACTCAAAGGACCTGCATCTCTTTAAAAAGCCTTTCTTCATCTTTATTTCTCACCGAACTGCTGATCTTCCCCTTTATCCTCGCACCCCGAGACGCCTCAGATACACCTCAGATCTTTCCAGTGCTTCCCATCGCTGCCCTTTCCGTGAGCCCCCCCCCATGCGTTCATCATTTTAGACCTTATCATCGCTCCGTCACCCCTCTTTTGTTTCCTGCTCTTTTCAAAAGCAGGTATTCTTCCACAGCCCCCTGGGCATCATGTCGTCCCGTCAATCCATCTCTTATCTGGAGATGATGCTGAGACCCCTTGTTTGCCTGTGTGTGATTTTACAATGCAAGTTCACCTTCCACATTCTGGCTACTTATCCATACTTCTGCGTTTTAGTATGAAAATGGCGTTTACAACTAAAATTATTTGTTTTATACAGAGTGTTTTGGATCCGTATCAGTTTTAATCCTTGTCCATACTAACACATAGTTTGAATAACAGATTGTTTGAATAATAGCTCGTCTCCTACGCATGGAAGCAGTTGCATTATTGTAAAATGCAGATGTTTGGGATCAATTATACATGTAGTTGTTTTCTTCCATCATGTGATAGGAGCCTGGCCAATCAGTGATCGAAAAGACCCAATCAGCAATGGGTTGTGAACGTCTACGTCACGGTTTCCAAACATCTCAGTTTCTGCCCGTCCAGATGAAAATGCAGCCCTGCAGTTTTCAAACTAAAACATGGGGGCAACAGAGTTTCCAAACTTCTAAGTTTTAGCAGCTCTGAAACTCCTGTGGACGCCATGTGTATCTGTAGCAGGGTTAGTAGTTAGTAGTATGGATGTAGCCTCAGAGACGTGATGTGGAACATATCAGTAACAGCGTCCTGCCCTGGATCTGTGGCCACATTCACAACGTGGGGCAGCATTGCCTCCACACTCCATGTTCAGGCCTTTCATACAGAACAGTGTGGCAGAAAGAAAACATTCCCCCATGAACAGGTGGAGTAAAAAGGGGCTGAGGTTTTCTGCCTCTCTCTTAACCCTCACTCTCCTTCTCCTTCCTCCTGTACCTGCATTTGTTGTGCATTGGCCCAGGGCTCTGCTTCCTCCTCTGATCTATACCTTTCCATGGCAGTATGTCTTATTAATACAGCCTCCTGCCCCGGGCACGGCTCTAACCCGCAGCCTCACCCCAGGGAGGCAGAGTCAGGACGGGGAGGGGAGGGAGAGCGGGGAGGCAGAGACACCAGGCGACACACTCGAGTGAGGCTGAGAAAATAAAGAGTTTGTATGGACAGCAGTCTATACGTCTTATCTTTATGGTTTCGCATTTTGGATCCGGAGATATTTGTTTTCATTTAGTTCTTTTCCATTTTTGTGTCTGTCACGTGATAGAAACATCTTCACCACACCCACTCGCCTGTGGTTAATCCTGAGGACCATCTCCTCACATTGACTCCTCCTGTATTACTGAGGACTCCTCGGGGACCAGCTGGAGAGAGTCTGCAGAAAGTCCGGAGTTCAGTGCGCGTCTGAGAGCAGCTTCTGTCTGCAGGTTCTCCTCTCAGGCTGCAAACGGCCCCATACAACCTCCACGAGCAGGGTGGGGAGGCCGGTGTGCAACCCGAGGGGCAGAACTCTCAAAGCACTCGCAGCAGCACTCGGCGGCTTCATTGTGTCTTAAGCTTCATTAACGCTTTAAAATCGTTTTGGCCTCGTGTGTAATATGACAGCTTAATTAAAAAAGACAGAACAGTGCAGCAAATCTAGTTATTACTACGAGAAGGAAAGTTAAGTTACCTTCCACTGCACTGCAGTCAATACTACGAGTTGGACTGTTCACAATCTCGTCCTTCGGCCCCTCGCAGTCTTCCATATCTGCTCCCACTCGCAATACAATACATAATGAATGCAGCTGCATTCACGCCGCTCAATGCATTCAGTGTTATCCTGAGTGGGTTTTGTACCAGTTGAGAGGAAACACAGTCCTCAGCAGACACTTAACGGTAGAATAGAGAAAGAGAAAGAAAAGAACCTGCTTCTGTACATTGTTGTAAGTAAGAGCTCATCAAGCTCGAGACGTCGTCTGAGGGAGAAGTTTAAAAACCTTCTCCCACCTCGAGCGTAAACGTAATGGAAACAGATAAGAGGGACAGAATTTGTGCATCGCTGAGAGGAATGGAAAAATGCTACTTTAACGACCCCCAGCTTCAAACCCATAACCTCCACACAATGCATCACCATGTGATTACAAATCACAGTCGGGCGACTGGAGTGGGTTGTTTTCTGTGGGGTGTATCGCTGGCTGCAAGGTGAGCAGGGTCGCAGTGTTAACTTCTGGATGAAATGGGATTTTTCTTGTCCGTTCCAGGTCATTTGTCCACGCCCAAGGCTGCCGATGATGACTGGTCTGATAAAAAGCGACAGAAGCTGCTGGCGGAGAATTATGTGTCTGTTGGTGGCTAAATAAAACAAAGTTTCCAGTGCGGTAATACACTCTTAAATCTTTGCCACCCTTTGAATTAGATAAGCTGTAAAACAGGTTTGTAAAAGAACTCAATGGGAGTTTTAATTAAAAATCTTGCCCCTCTTATGTTTCTGGTAATTTATTTTGATTCGTGTGGCTCTCAGAGAAGGATTTCTCATAATGGAGTTGTGTGGTTTTCTCTGCTGTTTCGGCAGCACCGAGGAATTTGAATTTTACTTCTGACCGACGTGATTTATGAGCGGCAGAGCAAACAAATGAACCTGCCGTACAAAACATGGACCCACCCGGAGCTACGGCCAACGTGCTGCCGGCCGGTGTTCACAGCGGAAGTCATTTATGTTTATCAGGGACGCCAATCAGCGGAAAAACCCGCTGGTTCACTGCTGCTGCTGAATTCATCATTAAGGTCAGAAAAATGTTGTTTGAACATCTGAAATACAGAGGAGGTTATTTTATATCTTGATCTTAACCAACTTCTGTGAGGGTCAGAGAAGATGATGCAAAGTTTCTTCATGTCAAAACAACGTTCCAGGGGAGAAGTGGGAATCAGTGTGTTTGTTTTTCCCCAATACCGCTGCTTGATCAATACTTTTAAAACAGTGCTGGTGTCTGAACGGTGCCAAAACCTAGACTTTTTACTTTAAATAGCCAAAAATGACGATAAGAAGATAGATTATGAAACTTTTGTCTCGCTAAGGGAAATTGGAACTTGTAATTTGACATATTAACTGTTAACAAATCCATTAAAAGTGCAAAACTCTTCACAAATTCACATTAAAATAGAAGCTGCTATTTCTCAGCAAAAAAAAAAGTTGCATAGTCTTGCTTTAAGTAATAAAAAGTCAACTTATATCAGCTTATATGAATTCAAACAAACATTAGGACAATAGAGCTAATGATTATCACCACCTATCACCTGCTGAGAGTCAGCACCAAAACCTGAGGAGAAAGCGAAATGTGCTGCACAAGGTAATGATGCAACAATGAAACTGTGCCAAGATCTGCAGAGTAAAAGTTTATGCCCCGGCAACACGGGTCCATTAAAGAAGCATCAAACGAGCCCAACCTTTAAATATGCCATGACAACATCTGTCGCGTGAGCCCAATAGGAAGCAGTTGTTTTAATAGTAATTTGGGTGTTTTTATTCCGTCATAATGTAATGAACAAACTCTAATCTCACAATATTGGCAACATAAACCTCAAGTTCAGCATCATTTTCCTCATTTAGAGAAGATAAAATGTTCCCGATCTGTAATTAAAAACACGAAATGAAATAAATTATAACCACGCTGCACGAAATATCCTTTCAAGTATATTGCCTGTGAGAGCAGCTCACAGAAGAACATTAAGTCCTCAAAAACTCACCAACTGTTCATCCAACTCCATATTTCTTCCAACACGACTCCCGGGGGAGCGAGCGAGCGTTCTCACAAACCCTCCATCAACTCTGTATAAGCTGCTGCAGCTTTTTTTTTGGAACCTGCAACCTCGACTGCAATTAATCCAGAGAGCGACTTGGTGCGACTGATTTGACTTTCATGCCTCGGAGGTGACAATCATTTCATCAGCATCTGCCTGACGCTCATACACTCGTCATAAATCCATAACCTCTGAGTCCACAGCTTGAACAGCATCATAGAGTTATATCAGTTCAAATCAGCCTGATCCTTATATAAAAACAATCACAACAACAATAATAACGACAATAAACATCATAGCAGTGATCGGGCTCTTGTGTTTTGTGTATTTTTACTTTATAAAAGCTCCCTGGTCAAATACTTTCAAATCTGAGCGACTTCTACTAATTATTTACGATTCAACGTCCACAAGCTCCTGAAATTTGCATTTGAATTCAACGTTAATGTATTTCTGTACCCAAATCATCCGGCGGGCCTCGTGCTGTGAGGCGACGCTGGCAGCTTCTCTGTTGTGCCACACAAAACACAGCTAAGCTATGAATTCTCTGTGATAAGACGGCTAAAGTGAATTCAAAGCACTGTAAGTCAATTTCACGGATTGGATGTGGACGCCGTGTGCAGCAGGCGGTTGTGGGGATGCGGGGTTTTGTCGATACGCCAGCTGGATATATTCTGCCGCAGCAGGGACGTAGGGCGTGTCGGAGCATATGCGGCCACGGGAACACGCCACCATTCATTAACTGCATCAGCGCTGCTTAAACATTCTGCGTAGAGGACTGTGGAAGCACCAATACATGTAGATGACGAACAAAGACCCTGAATAAAGTAATTAGGATTAGTTGTAGCTGCTGAGAAGAAAGCAAAACAAAGAAAACCCACAGTGTGTGTGTTTGTGTGTGTGTGTTATACGTCTGTTTTTCTGTATTAGTGTGTGTGTGCGTGGGTGGGTTGCGTTACTTCCGTTGTTAATTAACCACCTCGGTCGTCTCTCCTCCTTCAGGCAGAAACAAGACAGCACAAGTGGGGCTTTTCAACGAGATGTACTCGCTGCTCTTTTGTGAGACTAAAATAAATTGCTAGATTCATGGAAATACCACCAGTACAACAACTGCTGCTGCTGCTGTTATACTGGACATTCTAGAGAATAGGCCAGAAAACCAGATTAAGTGATGAAGACAACAACTTAAATGAGAAATGATTTTGTCTACTTGCATCTGAAATCAAGTATCCACAGGTTTCAAAGAAAATATCAATAGAAAGTTTTTCATTCTGGTGCCGACACATCATCTGACTTTGTGCTGTTTCATTTGATTTCGGGATCTTTTGTTCATCTCGTCTACAGAAAAACCAGCACATCTTTCCTTGATTTAAGATTTTTCATCTTCATTTTATAAAAGCTACTTCGTTATTTTACACTTTTCCTCTTTCTTCTCTCATCTGCATCACCTGCTTTCTTTACTTTCCCTCCATCTCTTCTTCTTCTTGTTCTTCTGCACATTCTCCCTACTTGAATTTGTCAGATTGAGTAATGGCTCATACAAGTTTACAGCATAGAAGCAAAAAACAATCTACAAAAATACAGTATATGTACTTTATATATAAGTATATTGGCCATTGGTATCAAAATCTACAAAATATTGGTCAGGCTCTGAGTTGCAGTCTGATAGTAAACTTGTCTCGATGTCACACTTTAGTAGATTCAGTTTGTTGACATAATAAAAGAACCACCGTGATTTTGTAGTAACGACAAACTACAGCACACAGGACGTTTCATAACCTCAGGACCTTATAAAGTCATGTTTTCTGCTCAGGTCTCCATCTCCATCTGGTTCCTGCTCATAGAAGTTTAAGATATAAAAGTCCGATTTCATTATCCGTCCGTGAAGTACTGCTCTTCATTTTAGACGTGGAGGTGAGGTTGTGAAAATTACAGCAATTTGGTCTTTACTTTCAAAAGCTTTTTTCTAAGAATTGTGTATTATGTAGAACAGCGTGGTTGCTGCTGTATGAAAGGAAGCGACACAATACAGTAATCAGGACGAGAATCATGAAAGCTTCTCTTTGTCACCGGAAGAAAGGAATAATCTCATTTTCGTATTCTTAAAGTGGACAAAAAGGACTGAAATAGAATGGTTTTTTTTTTGTTACTTCGTCGCAAGTTTTGTTGCTGGAAACTTGGATCAAAGACGATATCCGGCTGCTCAGATGTGGGCTTGATGTTCGCAGCCGAGGAGCTGGGAGACCGCTGAATTTATCAGGAGACGCACTGAAGCGAGCGAATAATTCGAGAGAGTCTGCCTCTGCTCTTAAGTTCTGCATCAGATGCTTTTCTCGTCCGCCCGGTCCCTGATGGGATTAAGATACTGAGCAACATCGGTGTATTGTGACAGCTTGTTCCTGTCAAAAGACGAGTCGTTGAGAAAGACGGCAAAATTTGAGTTTGTGCCACAAAACGTCTCCTCAGATAAAAACATCACGTCTCCTACTGAAAGACAGGGGGCGGCTGCAGACGAGGATATTTACACCTGCCGCCTCGTATAATGTCACCGGCTGATTGTCTGTGACACAAAGTGAACACTGGATACTTAACGGCGTGTAAATGGGCTAATTTGATATGTGTCATTGGTAAAATAAAGAGCCGTCGCATGGCATTCACATCATTACTCATGTTGTGTCGCGGGAGCGGAGCCATGAAAAGTCAATAAGGGAGCGAGACAACTGACTCATCTTCTCCTGAGTGATTGGCTCCACACGAACATTAAAGATGAGAGGTTGTGCATCATTAGGAAACGAGGTAACTCTGCAACTTGCACGCGCCGACAGGATAAACCTGCTTCACTCGTATCAAAGTCACGACGATGACACTTTCCGGATCGTCCCAAACGGTCGAGCGCTTCCCGAATCGCTCCCCTTTCGCCGAATTTAACAAACATCAGCAGGACGAGAGGCATCGAGGAGCGGCGGACGAGAGGAGCGTGGCCATAACCACCGCAAGCAGCTGCTCGGAGCACCTGCACCGAGTCCCGCAGGGAGAACTTCACCTTGGTGGAGGGAGAACGATGTTGACGCTGCGACAGTTTGATTCCGATGGAGCGGACAAGGGGTTAAAACGGGCGTGGGTGAGATTTCAGTGGCGTCTGCTAACGGTGCAATTACATAACCAGGGAGAGTTAAGGTGATGGAGTCAGAACATGATCAGAATACAGATCCAGAGGATAAAGTTGATACAGTGAAAACTTGACTTTACTACCACTGCTTCAGATATTAACAATATATATAATGTGTGATATTTATTACAGCAGGAAAGATAGTTTCTCTTCTGTCTGAATGAGAAATCCATTATTCTGCTAATTTACAAAGAATGCTTGTTTTTTGGAAACTCCATATAAAAGACTTTGGTACATTTTTATAACAACTGTAGGTAATTGTATGTAATTCAGATTTTATTTGATTTCTGGACATCACCACCTTCCCCCCCTTGCATGTCATGGACACCCAGGGGTCCCTGACCCACGGTTTGGGAACCACTAGTAAAAATCTTTATATTGATGAGGTCGATCGGCAAAAGTCCCAAGTTGCACTAAACCAATATCATCCTTTAAATCACGATCCATCGGCTGCAGGAGCAGAGATCACAGTCCTGGAAAACTTTGTGAGAAGCAGATAAAAAGCCCCTCGTGATAAGTGCAGAATAAATTTAACTTAATTCTGTTCGACAAGACATGAGAAGGCAATTTTTCTTGGTAAAAATAACCTAATATATGACCATTAAGGATTTGAGAGGTTATATTCAGTCCAGGGAACTGATTGATAGGTGGAGAGAACCTTGGGAAGGGAAAACATAAAACTGGGCTCAATTAGGTTTGGAAAAAAAGAAATTCAATTACCGCCCCCCCCCGATCAGGGAAGCCATTATTGAAAAAAACCTGCGGACAGTCCTGAAAGCATGCGGGTCGGTGGAGCCGTGGGTCGAGTAAAAATGACAAACTAACGAAGATGAAATAATCAACTCTCTCCGTCTTTCTCTCCTCCTCCTCCTCCTCCTCCTCCTCCTCCTCCTCCTCCTCAGCCGAGTCTAATGATTCACTAAAATACATCCAGATCAAGGACGGCAGCGTCAACAGCACAAAAAGGAGGAGATGAAAGAGCGGACGGCTTTTTAATGACGAGTCTCGTTGGCTGCTGCACGTATGGATTCTTACAAAGCGCCTTCTTTTCTCTGTGCATTTATAATTCACACTCTCAGGTTTAGGGATCGTTGAGCAAGAAAATAAGCACAATTAATTTAATCTAATTACGACGATTTCACATAATTCAAACTCTAGTTTTTCTGCGAGAAACACGCTTCTAATTACAAGTGGAGGACAGATGTTGTCCTCCAGATGTGTACAGTGCTCACACAGTTGGAGATGTTTGCCGACGCTCGTTCAAGCGCGATCGATTTGTTTACAACTTTTGTGGGTCACAGCTTGAAACGGCAACAATTCAGCCACACGAGAGACGCCTCATCCTTCAGCACATATGGGAACCTGTAACCAACACAAACACTGGAATCAGCCTGACGGAGACTGGGCTCGTCATCCGGGATCCAGAGGAGCCACATCTTCCACTCACTAATGGAATAAATGCAGGTTTTCAGCCTATCTGATTAGAAGCAATCACAGAGGGGGGAAGGTTTTTTGCAATTTCCAGGATTTGAGTCTGAGGTTTAACAGCTGCGCCGTTTCCAGGAGCCATCTTAGATGCCCGTGATTGGAGGAGACAGCTTCGTCAGGCACGAGAGAGGAGACAAAATCCACCTCATTAATCCTTCAGCTGTACATATTCCTCACATCTCGGAGCTGTGATCGTTCTCCTCACTGCAGCTCAGACGCGTGAGGCTGGATCAAGTCGCTGTTGTTGTTGTTTTTTTTTACTTTAGTAGAATTCGCTCTCGTGGGCTCCCCGCGGAGCTGCCGCTGTTTACGCTGTCGCAGCCCCGCGGTTTAAAAAAATAGGCAATCCGAAATTGATGGTGATGAAGTCGTTGATCAAGGAAAAACGAGGGTTGTGGTTACAGGTAATTGGGCGACTATTGAAGCATATGGATTACATCGCAGGGAGGAGTGTCTCACAGCAAGGACACACAAACACAAACACACAACACGGGAGACAGATGGTGCAAAAAAAGAGGAAGAAGAAAGTGAAGAACAAACAAGTCTGATTGTTTCAGTAAATGTTTCGTTTGCTGCAGGTTGAATTAAGCTGCTCAAACGCTGAGGGACTTTAGAAATGTTGGTAAATTCCACCTCCCACTGTACGAGGGAATCGTCTGAGACGGAAAACTGAAGCTCAGGATTTACCTGCTCACACTCGACTCACGTTGTGTCTGCTCGTCTGGACCAGCTCGGTGTTTCATTCAAAGAAGAAGAAGTCACAGTTTGTTTGTAAAGGTAAATGTTTTAGGTTTTCTTTTCAAGACGTTTACTGAACTAGCTTCTCTGACTTGGGAGCAAAGTTTACAAAAGCTGCATCTCCGATTTTCTTTCGGCCGTTGTTATGTGTCATTCAGATCCCTCCTTGCATCCCCTTGTAAAACAAACGATGCATAACGAAGCTAAAAATCAGTTCGTCTCTGAAATGGGTTGCAAAACTCAGAAATCACGTCAAAATCGGTCTTAAATCATGTCGTGTATTCCCGGCTTTGCAGTGTGAGGCATTTTTGCCATTTGCTATGAAGCAAAAAGCAGAAATATATAATTAGAAGAACCACTTTCTCCAGTGTAATAACTGAAATCGCAGCGGCTGCTGTAGAAGCTGAACTCTGGAGTCCCTGGATGTGTATTATTTGTGTTCGGTCACTCTGTATTCCTCACACAGCTCAGCTCCTGTTTCCTGAGGCGCTGGAACACACTGACTCTGTAGCTTAGTGTTGTCACAGATTTTTTTTTGGTGCTTTGTTTGTGCCACATCTGCTCCTTTGTATCTTAAACACAGCTGATGTCAAACTCTCCTCAGAGTTACCTGCGTTCTCCTTCTCTCTGACTGTTAAGCATCGCTCCTCCTGACTCTGATTGGTCCAGAAGTAGAAACAAGGACATTAACTGTCCAACCAGATCATTGTGATGCTGTAGAGTTTCCTATTAAATCCCTTTTAAGATGCGCTGAGTGAATTTAAACAACCTCCTCTCATCGAAGCTCTGACATACTTAGTTATGAAGTACTTCCTCATCAGAGTGCATCAGAGTATTACAAGTATTTGTCAAATATCTGCACAGTCTTGTTTTTGCTTTTCCCACAACTGAGAAAACAAAAATATTGCTCTTGCAGGAATCCTTTAAAAACAGCCTTGCACCATTTTTAATGTTCAACAGGATTATTACTTACTGCTGATCCATTTGGCGCTGGGGTCGTGAACCTTCAAGTCTTTCCTGAACAGGTCTCCCACCGTCACCTTGGCCTTGAGAGCCAGACGGTCGTCCTCACCTGCAAAGGAACAAACAGAGAACTCAGCAACTCCGTGTGCAGCGACTACACAAACTCAGAAAGACAGTTTTCTGCAATTTAAATGAAATCACAGTTTAAACGTTGGTTTGTAGATGTCTGTCATCGGTATGTTGTCAATTCAGCGATTGCATTCGCTAACGTTTTTGAATAAAGTCCGTAGAAATAAGTATTTACGCTTGAATGAAGAAAATGTATCAACTATTGCACTTCCTTAATATAGTTGCTGCTGGAATATCATTATGGTTATTGTTATATAATGTTATATATTGTTATAATGTCGGAGGTGAAGACTCCAGAAATCCTGCAGCTGCTTCCTCTTCTTTTTCTCCTGCTATTGTTTAATGTCGTCTCAACTTCTGTGGATAGCAAGAACATCTATAAAGTTTGAAAAATATTTAAGTCTGAGCCATAAAGAAAAAAAACAAGGTGTAAAGATAAAACTGAGAGAATACATAATGTTCTCTCAACACCTTTTGATCTGCAGCTGCATCTTAACAAGTTTCTCCTGCAGGTCTGCGACTGTTCACCTTTCAGAGAATAAAAGAGCTGAGACAGAAATAATAAAAAAGAGATGAAAAATTCGAGAAGAAGCAGAATAACCTCCCCGAGGTCTTTGATTAAGACTCGTGCATCTTCTGATCATCGTGCATATTTACAGCAGACGCATCCTGCAATTCATTTCAGCTTAATTTCATCCATCAATGCTCATCACATCATCTCCTGCTCCGTGATGTGACTCATTTCACCTCCGCGCACGTTATTGGAAGATGGAAAGCAAAAATGCAAATATACACGACGGGCAAACTCAATTTGAAGTTACATCTTTGCGTCGCTTTAACTGTGACTTTGACGGTTTCAGTCTCCGACACAGGAACCCCCCCCCCCCCGACAGGACACGGTGGTTACCAGGGGGATCAGACCTGTGATATTTTGGATTGTTAATCTAATGTGTGATGTTTAATCCCTCTGCTTATCCTGTCCAGCTGGCATTCTGTGTGTTGGATAACATTTTCTTCACCTGCAGCAGTATGAAAGCATATTCTGTGTTTTGAGTACACACCTATAGACACACACACACACACACACACACACACAAGAGAAGAATACGAATAAAAAACAGAGCGATGAATAGGAAAAGAACGCAACAGGCGCCGCTGCGTGATGTTTGAATGGGAGGAATATTTCCGTTGGTAACCAAGGTTATTAAATTCCATTTTCAAGCAAACAGCAGAAAATAAAACACATATATTCATAACAGCTACAAGCCATGTTTAGAGGCTGCACACGCAGATGGCAGCGGCAGAAAGAACAAGCCCCGGCCGTGATGACAACACACATCTGTTTATTAGTCTGTTTAGAACTCCCACTCCTCTACTGCTCTTTAAACCAGGATGAATGCATCTTGTAGGTAAATTATTCAAAGGTTATATATATACACAGGATTATATTCATTAATTCTTTTTAATTCTTCCTTTTATTGGGGTTTTCATGGTCCGTATAAACAATGAAAACCATCTTAGGACTTAGAATGAAAGCTTACATCTCCCTGAGGCCCGTACACTAAATAAATTATCAAAAACTAAAGAAAGAAAATTGCTTTATAGCCAAAGAAATAATGGTCGTAGAGTTTCCAATCTAACACTTTCAAAAAGTGACTCTTTCTAACCTGTATACGTCATAAATACACAAGATTTTTAACATGAATGCAGCAGCGAACAACTACTTTCAATACAAAGATACAGCGGCTTCCTGAACTACATGAGCACATATTCATCTGAGCTGCTTTTAGTAGCCTGTCCAGCTGCATGTGCGTGTGTGTGTGTGCATGTGAGTGCATGTGAGTCCACACCTGTGAATAAACCCAGATGGCAGAGTCCAGTATGAAGTGCAGTGAAAGGAGCTGCTTCTCTTTAAGTGTTTGTTTGGGTGTGAAGAGTCAGACGTGGACCAGAAATCTGTTCTTTGTGTTTATTTACATCCTTCAGCACCTCTTCAACAGTTCAAACACGACGGTGAGAGTGTGAAGCCACAGAGGTGCAGCCCCGACGCACCAAACTGCAAGAGGTTATTACCTTCATCTGTAAACACATGGCCCGACTTGACACGAGTGAGAAAAGGCAGAAGTGACGACGTGTTTCGATATCTGTAAATAAAATGACCTCTAGGTCTTGGTCATGAAGCACATTGAATTATTTTAGGGGTAGAATAACAAACGAGTCACAGGAAGAAGAAACGTGTTTTCAAGTTTTAAAGCAACTTACAAAAAATGGACGAGAGAGAGAGAGAGAGAGGGAGAGTGATCACGCTCGACTGAAATAATGGCGTTCAACAAAAGAAAGACCAGGACTAAGTGTTTCTTTAAAACTTGTTTCTTTGCAGCGTTGTGAAGCCGAAGCCATCAGCGGGCCGACCATTATGTGGAACTGACACCGTCTATTGAGACGCTGAAAAATGAAAAAGCTTTTAGACGAGTCTGAGGATCCATACGGCTGCATGACCCGCTGCGTGCGTTCAGTGGCAGAGAAAACGCTGCTACTGAGCAATCACAGCCCATTTTACATGTTTTAGCTGCCGATGATTTACATGCACTACACAGCCGACATATTTATTTAAAAATCACGCAGCACTTTAGGTTCTCAGACTGAGGAAAAAGGTTTTCAGATACTTTCAGCCTCACTTCTATAATAGCTATGATAAGCCTGTAGGGCCATTACCTGGTTATGTAGTTCAATTAAATTTAGTTTTATTTCTATAGGACACAGTGTAAGGTCGACGCCTAACAATAAACTGTGCCTCTGACTAAATGTTAGAGATGGAAACAGGTCATTCACAGTAAGAAAAGGAAGGTTTCAGTCCATACATGTTTTTATCCAGACTCATATGAGGTCACTGTGACCTTTAACCTTTGACCACTGAAATCGACACAGTTAATCTGTGAGTTGAAGTGAACGTTTGTGCCAAATTTGAAAGGATTCTCTTAAAGTGCTCCTGAGATTTCACGTTCACAAGGCAAATAAAACATTCTTGAGTCCAAGTGGATGTTTGTGCAACAACATGAGGTCACCATGACCTTAACTTTTGACCCCCGACCACCAAAATCAAATCAGGTCATCTTTCTTTACGTCTAAGAAGAGAACGTTTCTACCAAATTTGAAGAAATTCCCTTCCGGTGCCCCTGAGATGTTCACAAGAACCAAAAATGTGTTTTATAAGGTCACAGTGACCTTGACCTTTATACTTTGACCTCTGAATTCTGATCAGTTCCTCCTTGAGTTAAAGAAATTGACATTTGCCGAATGCAGACGCACCTATGGACGAAAACAAGCCCAAAACAAATTGCCTCTGGCCACTGGCTGTTGCCGTGGAAGCATAATTAAATCTGAAAGATAAATAATTAAAGCCGTAGCGATGTCAAGTAGATGAGATTGTAGTAAATCGTGTAAAAATATAACACAATTACTTTACACTCTAATTAAATGATCAAACCAGGATTCAACATCAACACTTTCTTTTCTGCATCTTTCATCTGCTACAGCACCAAGAAGAATCTTTCCCTTAATCAAACCCTCTAATTTCTATCCCGGTGCAGCAGCTGTCGGAGAAATCGTCTTTAAGAGAAGAGGAGGAGCAGGAGGAAGAGGAGTTTCAGAGAGAGTCTGGTAACACGGAGTAACACTACACATCTTCCTCTTGTCGCATCACACACTGATTAATGAATCAGTGTAAAATCAGTGTGAATCTGAATCACTCAGGTAGTAGCTCCACCAAGGAGGTTGTGTTATCATCTGTTTGTTTGTTGGTTCATTTGTCTCTTTGATTGTGAATGAACTCCCACAGAACCTGGTGGTGGGATGTGGAACAGCTCAAGGAAGAACCAATAGAAGTTTGGAGCGGATCCAGATTTCTTTAACTGTGCGATTTCTTTCAAAATTCTGATGGTTTTCCCAGGAAATAATCCAGGTATCCGGTACATTTAAAGGAACTGATATCTAAAAGTGTGTGAAATTTGTTGCAGCTTGACTGATTTCAGGCGCCTGATGGGCCTTGGCGGAGGTTTGCGCTCCACTGAGTCGTTTAAGTTTGCAGAGGGAGTTTTTTTTTTTACCCGATTTTCCAGAAGGGCGGCCATGTTTAAATGTGTAGTTAAGCTCGGGAAGCACCGGACTAACAGATTAAATAGTTTTAGCGCTTGTAGCAACCTGAGAGTAATGTTTGATTCGGGTTAGTCACAGTTTAAAGTCTTGGTTTTGGATGAAATGGGAAAAATAACTGTCTGCTGTTGGAATTAAAAATAAGACGCTCTTATTAGAATTTGTCTTTTTTCATTAAAAAAACAAGACGTCTGAAATCTTCTTTGAGTGACGGCGATAATATTGCACCTGTCACGTCGTCCTGTCAGAGTCAATGACAGACCAGCGGTGCCGGAGCAAATATCCGTCACATGCATCGGCGAAGAGAAGCCTTTGTTTTTGTGTTAAAAATCAAAGAAATACAAATAATTTGCAAACCCCGAATCAAAGTGTTTTTAAAATTGCAAGAACGGAACAATCACTTCAGGTGTGTGTGCGTGTGTGCGTGTGTGTGTGTGTGTGTGTCATATTGTGCCTAACAGATGGACAGACAATCGACTGATCCTCACTTCCTCTCCGATTTCATCACCGGGGACAAAAACACCTTTGAAGGCATCTGCTCGGTGCTTCGCTGGAGTTTCAGTGTGATTATCGGAGTCACCAGACTGTGTATCGGCTGCGGGGGGGACGTTAGAGGGGGACGTTAGCGGCCTCCATCAGATGTGGAGGTTTACAGGGGATAAATACTGCATTTATAATCAGTCCTGATTGGCAGATTCATGGGCTGATGACGTTCTACATGTGAACGCTTAAAAATACGTTTCCTGTTCAGCTCTTTAAGGCTCTGAAGTCATACGTCTTTATCGCCCCCCCCGCAGAGCTTGTGATCACAGGCAGAAACTTTGAATTAGGCTGAAAAAACCCAGGAACAGTCAGATCCAGCTGGGTCGGGCTCAGTATGTATGTATGCTAATGTACCACGACCTCTTTTCAATAGGAAGCAATGGCAGAGGGAGTTTCAGTCCAACGCTGAACCCGGCAGGTTGACGGATAATTTGAAGGTTCTCAGAAAGTCTGAAGTGTTGACGACAAAAGAAAAAGGTAAAAGCATCTATTCAGTCTTTCACTTTCGATATATAATTAGATATTCAGCAGCTGAGATGAAAGACAGAGAAATTATCTTGGAGCCGTCAAGGAGTGGATTTAAATCCTCATTAGAATCCAGAGCGTGATCATGGACTGTATGTTAACATTGGACTGTATCTAGTTAGAATTATTCTCTAGTCTCGATGAGTACAGCTGACATTCACACTCACATGCTGTCAGGAGCAATTCAGGGTTCGGTGCCTTGCCCAAGGACACTTCAGCACGCAGACTTTATGAGTCGGTAATCAGACCACAGTACGGAAATAAGAGTGAATGAGTTAGAGCTCTATGCTGATTGTAAGAAATCGTTATAATGTTAGAACCATTTATTCAGGGGTATAAATATTACCTACAATCAATGTCATAATCCCAATATGATCAAAATTACAATAACCATAGCTTGAGTGAACGCATCTAAAGAAGCTGAATTCTGGTTTCGTGCCATAATCTGACTGTCTGTATTCACCTGCACCAAATTACCCCAGCGTTCCATCCTGCCACAGTTTAAGCTCCTCACTGTCAGTCAGACTGACATCCCTCCGTCTGACGAACACACGGCTGCCGATACCCAACATCTGACCTAGTTGTACTGATGTATGGAACAGAGCGGGCTCTTAGAAACCTGTAGCCATCAGTTACAGCAGACGCAGCCTGTCAGAGGAGGAAAAGTCGACCGGCGTGCGTGCGAGTCTGCGTGTGCACGTTTTTTGTTTTTTTTCCCTGAGAACAAAGTGGTTGTCAGGAGCAGTTAGAAAGTGGCCGGCCCGTCTGGCGGAGGAACATCCATCAACAAACCCTCCTAACCGAGTGGAAACAACACGCCATCTCATATCTCCTCAGCCGAGCCGCACTGCTGCAGTCTGCTGTGGGGGGGCAGGAGTTGCCAAAATATTTGTCCTCGTAGTGTAATTAGAGTAAAATGAGTTGTTGTGATTGACTGCTGCATGTAGCATTTTAAAAACCCTTGCACTAATTTGTATGTAATTAAGCCCTTGAGTTATTTTCCTCAAATGCCGAGCAAAGATTCCGCGTTGTGTGTGTTTTTGTTTTTAAATCGAGCTTAATCTTTGTTATATTATCTGAAATATTCATAAAACGAGACACAGACGCAGCCCTGAGACATTTTCTGCTCTGCAAACTCTTCTTTTTTCAAACAGATAAGAGACCAAACGTTCTCTGATTGATTTACAGCAGCAACAGTGGAGGTTTTTTTCCATCATACAGCATTTTTCAACTATGTGAAAAGGGAGAAAAACGGAGAATATAAAATCTGTGCTGCGCCTGTAACTGTGGTTTCACTGCCGGAGAATCAAGGCCTTCTCGCCGTTGCTCATTATTTTCGTTCACAATCATTCATGAAGGAATTCATCTTAAGAGGGAGAAGAGACTCATCCAGAGACAGGAGCCAGAACAGACAACCACAAAATGCATCTGAGGAGATCCTCATGGAAAGTGTGTGAAATATGAAATTTGAAAACCTGGCGATGATGAAAATGTATTTTATATCCACACGTACTTCTCGATGGAAATTAAAGTCAGCATTGCTCTGTCTATGTACGAGTATATTCTGTCTGAACGTCTGGAAGGTGTGGGCTGACGAGGGATTTGGACATTTGACCGTTTATCAAGTGCTTTGGTTGGAGGACACTGACGACTTTACAACCTCAGGACATTGTTGAACATGTTAAATCATCCCGAACCGTGAGAATTAATAATCGGCTAGAGGTTTTTGTACAGAGTCAACAAGGCGAAAACTAATAACATGTTAATCCGTGACCTTTAGAACTGGCGGATCTTAGTATTAAACTGAGCCGGCTAAATGTGCAGTGGTGCATGAGTACACAGGAACGACCCACTACTAAATATTTTCAGTTTGCATAAGAAAGTTGAATAAAACCAGTCTAACAATAAGTAATTGATATGGTTGACTAATATGCAGCCTATAGCCTCCATAGTAATCCTAAATCAGCCCTAATGAATGAATGAATGAGACATAAAACACTTCACCTCCGGATCAGGGCTACGACTCGGCCTCACTTCCAGTTTCATGCTGGCTGAGCTAACTGGTGGCTTCATGTTTAATTTACAGACCTGAAAGAGATAAGAGTCTCCTCATCTAACTTGTGACAGGAAGGAGATTGAGTTTCTGATCCAAAATGTTGAAGAGTTCGTTAAGATTTACTTTCATCGAGGGACCGAGTCTGAATTATCCCCAAAAAAAAAGCCACAGACCAAAACTCAAGAAACAAATATTTATCATAGTTGAGGAAATACATCAGGTTAAAGATACACAAAGTACTGTGAGTATTTGAGGATGAACCTTTACTTTAACTCTACAAATAAAACAGTCCATCGTGAAAACAACAACCTCAAGAAAGGGTCAAATAAACTCTTTCCACAAACAACCGACCGTCCTTGAGGAGTGATTTATAAAGCTGCAGCATCCTGAAGCTCACCTGAGCTGCTCAACACATCTAATTAATCCACAGCAACTTGAAATGGATTTGACGCGGAAAGAAAACATTTTAAATATCCCAGATGTTTCTCAAATACCACATTCCCTCGGAAAAAACACTGAACTTTACAGGAGACCTCAGAGCTGCGGCAGAGACTTGGCTCCTGTCGAGACTTGGCAACTCTGGTTTGATGCGACGACAGGAAATATAAGTGCGAGGTACAAGCTGCAGACGCCACCTGCCCGGCCTCCGTTTGACGCCCAACCCCCGCTGGTGTGCCTTGTTTGGGAAAGGCACATTAAACAGCTCAAGTCCATCATAACAAACGCCACAGGACAGGAAAAGGGTCGCGGCCAGGAGGTGACGAGGCGTTTTGATCCTCGCTGCTTTGACACCTGCTGCACTGAGGTCTACGCCGGCGACACTTCTGCTCCGACACCTGTCGACATCTCTCAGGATTATGTAGAAAAACACAACCTTGAATTGCTTTTGAAAACTTCCCCCCCGTGCTTTGCCACCGAGCTCTGACATCTACATGCCGTATTTCTGAAACACGGACACAGTGATTACCGTCTTTGTCGGTGAGTTATAGTTCACGCTCACTGATATGGTTCTGGCAGCACATAAAACTACACCAAGGACCTTTAATGCGCCTGAATATAAACAGATGACTTGCTGATTGAAGTTTAATGTAATTCTGCAAACAGAAAGCCTGAAGGTCATTTTGAGATGAAACCTAAAATAACTGAGACATCCAAAAGGTGCAGAGTTTAGGGTCTAAGTGCACGAGGCAGATGAGACCTGCACTTGTGAAGAAAGAAATGTTGCACAGGCTGATCTTCAATGAGGTTTACTGACCTTCACCAAATCCCCTGTGCCCAAGTTCACTGTGACGCTCCCGTGGGTGACACTGCAAATAGTGCACGAGAGCCCAGCCGACCAGGACAGAGACAGACATTACTCTTTGCATTGTTCCGGCCCGGATTGATTGCGAAACCTAATGGGCATGTCAGTGCATAATAATCGCCGTGTAAACAGAGCGATGCATGGTGTTGTGGCCCCTCCCCCCCCTCCCTGTGCCGTGTACCTGGTGTCAACAGGATGACGGAGGTGACGATCAGCGAGCAGATGACCAGAATGACAAGAAGGGCGATCGCTATTCCCTTCCAGTTCCTCTGCGGAGGGTTACTGCCCACCAGCTCCTACAGACAGACAGACAGAGAGAGAGAGAGAGAGAGAGGAGGAGAAGAGACATGGTCAGAAACAGTAAAACCACTATCATCACAGGGAATCAGGGAACAATTCACGGAGACGAAATGAGGACAAAATGACGGAGAAATTGAAAAGAACAATACGTGGGCTCTGATAAAGAAGCAAAAAGGAATCAGAGGAAGTATAAATGGCAAACTCATGAAAAGAAAGGAAGGGGGGGGGGTGTCAGTCAAGGACGAACGTGAGTCAGAGTCGCAGCCTCTCGGCTCAAAAGGAGACGTGCCAGCGGCGGCACCAGCAGCAGCAGCAGGAGGAGGAGGAGGAGGAAGAGGAGGAGGGGGAGAATTCTTAATGAGCCGAGCATCGGCGGCCATCAGCCGCAAACGAATGTGACAGATAAAAATGGAGCCCGAGACACGTCGGTGAATTGCACACTTGGAAAACAGTGCAGGGAGAAAAACGAGTCGGAGTTATGAGCAACCTTGAGGCCTTTTTTTTTTCTCTTTTTGTCTGACAACAAATGAACTTATTGCAGTCAAACGGAATTAAAAAGAACCAACACGGTGCTGGAGGAAGCGTTACCGCGAGATATGAAATGAGAACAACGGGAGGAACGCAGCTTTAGGCTTCTTGTTCACACCCGAAGCAAAAGTGGCGCTTCGGTGCATCACAACGATGAGCTATGGGTGTGTGTCGGGATCAAACTGAGCTGAGCGAGTCACGTTCATCATCACAAGGAAAGAAGTCACGTGAGAGGAGATGCATAAACACAGACCTGATCCATATTTTGCTATCAAGATTACCACTGATTAAACTAAGTGTCACAAAATGTTAAAATGATCATACAATATGGAAATTCATCGTACAAAGACAATAATTATTGAACAAACGTTTCCAATATCTTGTGGAATCCGAGCTGCAAATGACTGAGGCTCTTTTGAATAGTGTTCCTAGTAGAGTTTGTGCTGCACCTCCGTTTCATGTCTCTACTCTGAAAATTCTCTGTCAACAGAAGCATGATGGTGACACAAATGAGTCATTTCAGCGAATAAAGCGCCAAATGAAAAACAACCCGCGCGGCTTTGAAGACAAAGCATCCCTTAAAGTTTCCGACCTCAGCTGTGGTTGTTGTGGCGAACGCACAGATAAACCAGAACCACTACCAAGAGGGACTCTGCAGGAAAGGATCCAAAGCCCAGACTGTTGTGTGGAATTAATAAGTTCTTAATTAGTTTATGGAGGATGAAAAGAGCGAAGCAGAGCATGTGCTTCAGGGACCTGTGGCGGGAGCATTAATGAATACACACTCAGGCTTTAATGAAGCTGAATGTCTGGGCTATGAAGCAAACCTTTAAGTGACCTTGCTTCCACCTTAATTGAAAAGAGCCCAAGACATCATTAGCCCCGGAGATAAGAGCAATCAGGGCTATTTACCACACTGCCCATTATCCACATTCATTAAAACAGGAACCAGTTAGTTAGCTGCAGAGCTGCGACAGCCACAAAGGAGAACACCTCGGGCGGAGATGAAGAGGAAAAAGAAAAAGGCCCAGAAAGTTTGGGAGGCATTCAAGTTGTTCCCTGTGTGGGCGAAGGTGTCTGGAAACAGAAACTTTACGAGAAGTTAACGATAATTACTAAGTTATGAGGAGAGAAGCTACAGTTACTAGATGTCCGATATGCTTCTATAGACCTACACTGCAGGTTTAGGTCACAACCATTAGTTGGATCAGTTAATACGTTAATAGTCAACTTTGATAGAAGAGAAGGGACCGAGAACCATCTATTTCCCAGAAGCTGCCGAGTACAGATTCAGAAGTTGAAATGTTTCACATCCAAGTATCTGGAAGAGGTTTTACTTCAGCAGAACTCAAACCTTCCTAATCAGCAAACCCTCGTGAGAAAGCAACACCAACACCATGACTTGATACTTGATTAACGAATCAAAAAACTCTCGGGAACGACCGACGCACAAAGCTTTAAACTTAACTTTGTTACAGCTCAACAACGAGGCCACTTATGAGCACACAACATCTAATTTAGTATCTAACACACTAACGGAGATTCAAGTCTGGAACACAATGATGTGGGTGATGGATCTTCCGTGTCCTTTGCTTTCTCTCGTTCTGTGCTCAGCCATCTCTCCATTTTTTATGAGAGTGGCACGAAGCCCACTGCTGATTATAGTTGCTGTTGATACAGTAAGTGACGGAGTGGGATTCACAAAGACGGGGACAGAATTGGGGGGGAAACTGCTCTGTGGAGAGCAACTACTTACAGGCAACAATGGGATGCTCAATCTTTTTAAAGTGCAATAAAAGAAAAGACGGAAAATCCTCACGCAACGCTGAGCAATTACTGTTTTTTATGCGTTCAATGCGAATGGCTCCGCTCTGAAGATAACACAATCTGAAGCTTGGGCATGATTCCACCGCAGCATCTTAAATTTAACAATCTATTATTTTATTTGTCTGTGTGCGTGTGTGTGTATCTCAATTTTAAACAAATGCAAACTGCACAGCAACACAACCCTAAAGCAGATCTCTAGCTGGATGGGCTCGGGCATGACTCATCAAAAAGGTCCATGCGGTTCCGTTTCATTATCTGTTACACAAGAACTGACGCAGGCGCTCGGTGACGCGTCAAATCACACAGGGCGACTCATTTCCAGGTGGAAGATCTGTCTTCACTCAACCTTTCTGAACGCAGGGAAGGGAGAACGTTCAGCGGATTGTCCAACGCTCGCCAAAGAAGAAGCTGAGAGAAGCTGTAAGAGCTGGAAAAGCTTCTCTCGGTCACAAACAACATTTCCACATCGGTCTGTGTGGAAACAGGTCGACACTGGAAACCATCCTGAAACATTTTCTGAGGCTCCTGCGATTCAGCGGCATTCTTGAGAGGATCTAGACCCTGTTGGGTGTCGAGTGTATCGTGTCCCCGATGAGCGATGTGAGAAGAAACTGAAACTGCAACTTGAGGGTTTGAATGATTATTTATTTATTGGGACAACCTAATCGATTGTTATATAGAGAAGCTCTAATTATCAATCAATGCAGAGTCAGGTTGAAGCTTCCTCGTCACTGAATTCAGAGTAACACACGCACGCAGGGTTAAACGTGTATACAAGTGTTAGTAGCACATATAAGTTTATACACACACACACACACACACACACACAAACAGGATTTAACCAGCAACAGAAACCCCACCAGGAACTTGCGGCACTGTTTCTATGCTCGGCGAGAAGAATCACTTATTCAGCCTGGCTGAGGCAGCCTAACCTTGCCTGACCTTCCCAATCATGCCTCTGTGATCTGTAATTATAGTAATGATTGGACTAATTAGCGAGACCTTCTGCACTGAAGTAACGACGAGGTGCTTACAAGTGACTGTGGGGAGGAATGAGGTATAAAACCAGATATGAGGAGAGCGAGATCAGAGCTTGCAGAATCAGTAAATAAATAACACGGGGGGGGGGGGCTGCAGGAGGATTCTCTGACAGGAGAGCTTGAAGCGTGACCAAAATATGACAGATAGAAAAAAAAAAAAGTAAGGGACACAACAAGATGGATCCAGGCCCCGAACTCGAATACAAACAAGATCCTGGTGTTTTCGACTCCTCGGGAGCTGTCATGTTTAAATCCGCAGAGCATGAACAGACATCATCAGTGTTGATTCAGCCCCGGGAGTGTACGACTTGACACGATGCCAATGTTTCTCAGAGTACACAGCTACCAAACCACAACAAGTCACACCGAGCACACGGCTCCTCGACCCCATGGTGCCACAGGAAACAAGATCTGGTTCTTTCTCCTCTCGGTGTTGGAAGCCAAAGGGGCTCAGAGGCAGCGGGTCTGAAACTTTCAGCACCAAGTCGAGAGTTTACAGGAGTTCTTATCTGTGCTGAGATTAACTTTCTATTGTTTAGGAACACACTTTTTAAACTGCTAATCTACACAATATGAAGCAGTATTGTTTGACTTTTGCTGGAGACTTAAACTGTGGCTTCTGTTGGGCTGCAGAGTGCTTGTGTCACCATGTGTGCAGACGTGACCTCACTGACCAAACCCTGGAGTATTCACCATGACCCCTGCAGCAACACAGGAGGTCAGACAAAACAAAAAAACATGTTCAGGCAGTTAAATCGCCCTTTTTCGATCCTGCTCTTGATCCGACAACGTCGCAGCTCAGCAACCAAACAAGTTGCTTTTCTCTGCAATCAAATTCCCCAGAGTTCGTCCTGAAAGCAGCTGCAGAGCATTCAGCACGTAGAGCCCGGATCAGCCTTTTTTAAAATTTTAGGTTCACAACAACACTGTTTCACCTTGTTTTTTGGTTTTGAATCACATCCACATGTTCACACCCACACAACTACAAAACAACTTGTCCTTTTTCTGAATTAATTATCATTACGGCAAAAGAAAAGAAAAGTCTGTGGAAGAAAACAGGAAGAAAACCAGATTTTCTGTACGACATGAGGAACATGCGATCTTTATGGGCTGAACCGTAGTAGAAGGCTTCTCTCCACTTTAGTAGCTCAAACTATAAGGTCTTGCATGCATGTGCAGGCTTCACGTCTTCTCCCGGAGGATCAAATGATAATGTCTCCGGGCTCCAGCATTAGAAATGGTACAGGTCATTAATTCTGCTTCTCAATGAAAAACACTGAGGCCGCAGCAGAGTATCTGTTATCTAAGGGCCTGTGTGCATGTCGGCAGATTTTCTACACTTATGCACATTTCCATCTGTTTAATTATACAATAGAGACGGTTAATAGCGTTACCAAAAATACGACATTGTCATTAGGTTTGCATCTCAATGCACTGATGAGAGATGTAAGGGAGAGGAGCTGTAGAAAGGGTGGAAGTGTAGTGGAGCTGCAGAGAGGGGAACCGAACAACACGCCGCCGCAAAGAACAGAGTCATTTTCCTCCAACATCAAATGTGTTACAGCAGCAGAATTTAATGAGCGTTTAACTTTTATAAAATGTGCTTTTAAGTCGTGCACTTATCAAGGGAGGCCCAGACGAGCGGCCCGAGGTTCAGAGGCTCGCCGACACTTTGACAGACGCGAGACGCAGCGAGCTGTCGACAGACACAAGTCGGCGACTAAGTGGATCAAACCTGTGACCTTGTGTCGCACGCAGGCTGCTTAACAACAGATGCAAATCATCAAATAGTCGGAGCCAACGTGTCGCAGCACGACGAGGTCCCACGCCATCTGATACGGCGAGTCGCAACGTGGCGGCTGATAACAGCAACCGCAGGGGCACGTTTTTTTCGTGAAGTATTTAGTCAACACGTTCATCTTTAAAGACTTCAAATGAGAGAAGCTGCTTGAGGCTAAATGATGTGACACTTCAGAGAGTTGAGGTTGTTTCAAACTGTTCTGCTCGTGTTGTTATTTGGCACAAATCATGTGTGTAATCTAAAAGAAAATATGAAAGTCACATTTTTTTCTAAAGGATTAAGAATCTGGTGTTTATCACTAAACATTAAATAACAGACAGATGAAATTTCAGGAGAAATACATTTTATAAGAGTAAAACATGTTTCCATCCTTCCTGAAACTGGTCCGACCAATCACAACCATTTATCAAAAAATGCAGCAGTTTGATATTTGTATCTGTACCAAGAGCTTTTCATCACAAATCACATTCACCACTTTGCACCACACATTCATACACCGTCGGCACAGCCATCGTTTCCAATGCAGGGTTCAGTATCTTGCCCAAGGACACGCAGATTGAAGGTGCCGGGGATTGAACCACGGACTTTCTGGTTAGCGGACGACCCGCTCTACTTCCTGAGCCACAGCCGCCCCTAGACGGCATAGAAGAAGAACAAACTGCACTCTATAGTCTGTTTGAATTTGCAAATGGGTTTGGGAATGCTCGGGTTCATCTGTCCATCACCTATATACCATCCATCAGATGACACTGCTCATTCATTTGCTTCTTTTGGCTTCAGAATAAGTTTTTATAATGTTTTTCTATAAATATTCATGTTGTTTGGGTCTTGTAACTATCGTGTTAATTACTGCCCTGAACTCCTTTTCACTTCTCCATATGAAGAAGTGGTAAAAGGTGTCGTTTCCAGCTCATTTTAACAGAGATGTGATTCTAATCCTCAAACAGAGAGATTCTGAATCCCTGCTTCTTTCATCCTCCTCCTCCTCCTGACTCCATTCCGCCAAAAAATGAGAGCAGATTAATCTCAGATCCAAATCCTCGCCCCAATTGTTTAAATGGTTTCAAGTGAAGATGGATTTTCTTTCATGCCTTCCCTCCGCCCAGCCAGACTTTTAATCTTTGAATGAAATATTCCAGATGGGTTGCGTGCTCCTGCCCCGTGCTCCGCGGGTCAAAGAGCACCGACGCTGTGCGACTGCATCCGAACACATTTCAACAATCTTGTTGTTATCGCAGCGATGGGGCTGTACATAAACAAGCTGTCTTGTTTGTTACACACAGCAGGAGAATTAATTTCCAACTGGCCAGCGTATATGTGTATATGCGTCTGTGTGTGTGTGTGTGTGCACATGTTGTTCTCCAGCCCCTTCCGCCTGGTTTGTTTGATTTGCGAGTGAATCCCTTCCAGTCCATTAGAGAGTTGCTGCGAGGGCTCCGCCGCCGGCTGACCTCCCTCTGCAGAGTTTGCACTAAATCACATCTCTGTAAAATAACATAGAGTAGCCAGGGCCGGCGTGTACGGCTCCGCGCTGCTGTAACAAGGGGCAGATAAACCAGTGGGAATGTTTCTTACGATTCACTGTGCTTCGCTACGACTTGATTTACATTTGATGAACGTTTTTTTCTGAAAATCTGATTCACCTCAACCAAACAAACAACTCTGGATACAGACGTTCTTTACATTTGATTTCTAGTGCGTATAGAGGCAATTAAATACATGTACTTCCAATCATTCCCCATTTGTCACTATGGAAACAGAGTAAGAATGATTCGGGCTTTGAATCTGTGAATGTCCCCTTTGGCTACTGCTCTACCGATTATGACAAACAAGTGATGAGAAAGAGGCGTTTCCGTAATTCGTCATTCTCAACACGTAAAATCTTCTTTTCGGGAAACGAGAACAATACAATACAGAGTTTCTCCTCATTTCATCACTCTCCCTGTGGCGGTGTGTGTGTGTGTGTGTGTGTGTGTGTGTGTGTGTGTGTGTGTGTGTGTGTGTGTGTCTGCACGTCCTGTACGCCGGGGCAAAATGTACCCGGAGAAATGTGTCTGTGGCCCAGATGACTCCAAAGATTTACCTTCATCTCTAAACTGCATCAGTGTCACGAGCTACACGCCGAAAGATAAACGACTTCTGGGGGGGAGGCGAGGATCTGCGGCGACCGTCCTGCAGGTGGAAAATCGATGGGTTACGTGGTCCTTCGTCTTGAAGTGTTACTTAATGGCAGATGTCTATTCAAAAGGTGGCACCAGTACATGTTCCATCATATCATTAGTCAGGTATCTGAAGCCACGTGTGCAAACTTGAAGCAGATCTGCAGAAATCCATAGAGCGACATGTGCAAAAATAATATTATATAAAACAGCCTCCATAGTTTCTCACAGAAACCTGCCTCACAAATCATTATGCCATATTTCTCCTGTTTGGGCTAAAAGTAACACACTCATTAAATCCTAATGAGATAGAGAATACACACAGTTTAATGTTCTATTTGTCATTAGTGGGTAATTCTTCTGTCAACTTCTGTCAAAGTCAGCGGGGACTGCGCTGCCGCTGCCTCATCAGCTGAGCAGGTGCTCGAGAAACAAAGGAATCTAAGAGTAAATGAGTCTGAGCTTATTTAATCCACATGTTTCAGCGCGGAGGGCCTTCATCAGGGTATTCAACCAAACGAGTCTTTATCAATCATCCGCTGAGGACTGGACACATAAAGGACCAGCCTCTAAAGGACGCAGCACATCCCACACACAAATGTCTAAATGAAAGTCGCTGTGTCCTCGTGTTCAAAGGCGAATACCAACTAACTTCCTGCGTTTCGTCTCCTTCTTCTCGTTTCCCACGATTCTTTCTCTGTCTTTCATTCTTTCAATGCGCCGGGGAAAGAAAACACAGAAGTCGGATGGTTCTCAATAGCGTGCACACCTCTTCCAAGGTCCACCAGCCCAATTCAATTCAATCATGCTGCACACACATAGTTTTCAGTCCTGTAATTGAGCCGGACTTTTTTATTCCATGAATTATTCCATGAGATTGTTGAAACTACCTTGAAATGAGATTATTTCTGGGTCCGTGTCCCATCCCTCCCACTAAGTTTTATAGAAATCTGTTCAGTGGGTTTTGCGTCGTCCTTCTGACAAACAAACAAAAATAAAAAACTAACCGACCAACAGACAAACAAAGGGACAGTGGACAAAGCACAACCTGGACAAGGTCGATCAGTATATTTGACCCAGGACACATCATGATCACACCAGTATGAAGACAGTCTCCACAGGGTTAAACAACACAATGGGTGCCTTTCAAAAATCAATATGACGATAACAAAATCATCTATCTTGGATTTTTCTTATCTGTCACTTTCATCAAGGTTTGTTAAGCTTCAGGCGACTGAAACTTCTCTGTATTTACAGCCCAGGTGACCGGCCCGGTTACTGTGAGATGCTTAGACTTCACATTAGCTCGTAAACTGCTTTGCATGAAAACTCCCCAGCTGCGAACACCGCAAAGTCGTGTGAGCCCCCGTTTGAAGGAGGGTTTGGGGAAAGAAAACAGAGAAACCAGAGGGAGGGAGGCCGAGAGCAAAGTCAGGTGGGAACATTCCACTGCGCCGCGTGTCCCCTCGGCCCCGCTCTCAAGAGTGATTGGTATTCACCGCGGCCCCGGGCGCCACTGCCAGTGAGCGCTGCATCTCTCGGCAACATTAAGAATTGAAAAGTATCTGTCCCATTGTTCTTATCTATCAGCCTTCATTCCATAACGCACACTTGTGGTGCCACTCCAGCAAAATAAATTGCCGCCGTGGAAACAATATGCACCGGCGGACGCGCTCGCTTCCTCGAAATGAAATGTCCCACAACCCACTGCTTCCAGGCGCAGGGGTCTAATAAAAAGAGGCTGCTGCTCCTGTTGATGTTTACACAGGCTAATGCATTCTGGCCTGCTGGTATGTTAAAGCCTTCTCTGACAAAATATGAACAATCACGGGAAAGGAATAGTCTTTCCAGCCTCTCATCACTGGTATAATGTCGGGCTGAAGTGCTCTTATGATGAAGAATGTCTGGAATTTAAGAGACGCCTTTTTTCTTTTATCACCTGGTTTAACCTGGGACCGCAGATTCTCCTGCAAACGCCCTCACCGCAGCTCCGTGCGGGAAAGTAAAATCAGGATATTCACAACTCTCTAGGGCCATTTCCTCCTCCCATCGGTCTACTTTGTTTACGTGGCCTCTCCTTGCGTCACCCCGGCAACGCTGTCAAAGGCGTAAATAATAATTCCCCCTCTTCCCCTCCATCCCACCACCTGTTGTTGCTGCTGCCGCGACCCGAGCGTTCCTGCTATTAAGCTGAAAATGGGAGCACGTGCTTTGCATGTCAGAGTGGCTACTGAATAATTGAACAGGTTCATAAGGACTGTATTTGTTTAGTAAGTGGCCGGCTCTCGTGCTCAACACGCACTTCTACTTAAAGCTGCATATCACAGGAGCTCTTATTGGACGCAGCTTGAAACAAACGTGTAGTGAAATTAACTTTAAATGAAGGGAAATGCAGAATGTGTTTCCACTGCGAGGTTCTACCTGGTTACTGAGCTGCGAGTGCAGCCTCGTGCAGAATACATTACATTACATTGAGCCGTTAGTCTATAAAATCTCCACCAGGCCCCTTTGTACTGAGCTAATTTGTCCCTGTGTGTTTGAGTCATTCACACGGTTCTGCACCGATGTCCCCGAGATCTGTCTCTGGCTGCCAGAGGGCGTCTCATGTTGTCTGAAAGCACATTATAAAACATATGTGTTCCTTTTTGTCTCCATTTCAGGTCGTGGTTCGCTACTGAAGAGGCTCCTCATTAACGGATCATAACCGCCGACCTGCAGGGCATCGCTGGGTGTGTGAGCGCTGCCAAGACACCGGGCAGAAAATTCAACCAAGTCAGAAACTGTCTCCCTGTTGCTCTGGAGTATCTGCAGCACTGTTGCTGTTTTAGAGGAAAGAAAAACTGTTGGAATCAAATACAATTTTTCAAAGCTGTGAGCCCTAAGAATAGATTTAAATTCACCTGTTTGTACTTTTGTTTTGATTCACGCCTCCATGGAGATTGATCTGTTTAGCGGCTCCGTCTCCCGGTGGATGAATTTCCCTGATACCTGTGACAAGTTGCCTGTTGCTGAGAGATGTATCCAAGGTTTGTTGCTACGCTCAGTGCAATGGTCAAATGGTGCGTATTAAAATATCTCTGCGTGACTATATATTTGCAGTGTGACCTATTGAAATGTGGGGTTCAACTGCTCAACTGCTCAATACTGCCAGTTACATCGTTGGAGATTCAGAAATGTCAGAAACAAGCTGCATGCCCACATATCGAGCAGCCGCATCTCCGTTTTTGTGGACATATTTTCGATGAAGCGGCAAATCTGTTGCGTTTCCTGCGACTGCTCCGAGGCCCCTGTTGTGTTTTACAAGGTTTTAATGTGCAGAGGAAATGTTTGGTTTGCATTGGCGGCAGGTGAATCCGGCGCTGATATGGATGTAGGCGAGTGAACAGTAAACAAAGGGCTGCCATCAGTGAGATAAAGTGACAGTGACAGTGATGCTGGATTAAATACATTGTTCCTGTGGATCCCTTGTGCATAAGTAGACAATAGGATGTGTGGAAATAGTGTTTTCTGTTGCTAACAATGAAAACTGCTTTGTAGAAAGACATTTTAATTGCTTTTAATCTAGAAACACTTAAGATTTAAGTCACTTAACTTTAAAATGTAAAAAAAGGACGCTGGTGTTGAAAAGTAAATGTGCTGCCGTCTTGTTTTTCCACTTCGGAAGTGTTTGTTTTGGGTTAAACACACTTTATCCGCTTCTATATCCCACCGTTAAATCTCCAGGTTTTTCTAAATAAACCAAAAATCTGAAAAACAACAAGGTGGAAAACAGACTCGGTAACAAAAGCGGGATGTGTCGGCTGCCTCTGAGCCTGCAGAGGTTTTACAGATGCTCCTCTCACTCTCAGGACGCATGCTGTTTCAAGGTAGAGCGCTCATCCCAGTTCTCGGGGCATGAACTTGACCGACTGGGGGGAAGATGAGAGAATAACTAGCAGAACTCTTACTGCTACCACAAAGGAAAAATTTTTTTTTTTCCTGCAACTTACAAAATTCTTAAGCTTTCTCTTTCTCTGATAAGCCTTTCTCTGCACCGGTAAAAAAAAACAACATGTTTTTACGAGAACAATATCTCTATGAAAGTATGAAACACAAACCTCGGTAGTCGGTAGTTTGGATTCCAGAATTGATTTTCACTCATGGGGTAAGCAATTTAAAAAAAGGTGCACATGGAACTTTAGAAGAAATCTGGAGGTTGAGGAGGCAAACAATGTGCAGGGAAAGTTTTCTGTGAAAGTTTTAAGTCAGAATACAAAATTCAGATTTACATCGGCTCTGCCAGTTCGCATATTGAAACTAGAATGCATTCCTCTGCCAAGGTCCTTAATGAAACCACATTTAAATTCACTAGGTCTGGATTCGCATGTAGATTTTACTTTATCAATGTAGTCATATGCAAATTTGAACAATAGTATAGTAAAAATCTGTGCAGTAAAATGTGCAATAAAATATAATATGACCACTGTATAATGATAATAAAACTAAAGAAACTAAATTTCCACATAGTGGGACTAAAAAGGAATTATCATATGAGATGTAGAGCTCATCCCACATTTAAATTCAATAGACCCAGGTTTTTATTTGGATCTGCACAGTTCATCAGGACCCATGAATTATTCAAATGTTGAAAAACTTCCATTCTCACAATGTTAAAGAGAAAACAAATTCCTGCATCGCCCCTCGGATCCAGATCCACACCAACATTTAAAGGGCTCTTCCTTGGGTTGTGCCCCCTCCTTCACAAACTTTTAAAGAAATCGGTCGAGTGTTTTTTGCGTAACTCTGCTAACGAACACACAAACAAAGCCGATGGATATTCAGTCAGACGACCTTTGGCTTTGCTTGTTGCATCCTCGCACCCCATCATACCACGATGATAATTACAAGCAGTCACAATTATCATACGCTCTAAAAGGCTCAGCCCCCCCCCCATCAATACAGCCTCTCTTCACATTGTCTTTCCAGATTCAAAGCTTGACATTTCAATTTGAGCCGGGCACTTCAGTTTCACAATTACTGGCAAAGGAGAACGCATCGGAATAAGGATAATTCTCGCACAGCCAACCGCCAGTGACGCAGTCCAATGAACCGGTGGCTGATCCTGAACGAATCCTCAGGTGCGTCAAAGCGGTCAGTGCGACTCGAGACAGAGGAGGAGGAGGCGGCGGCCGGCTCCTGCCGACATGCTCGGTTGGCCACGGCTAATGAGCCCTGACGCAGAAGCTGGAGAAATGTCAGCGAAGCCGTCGACTTGACCAGATGCAGACGGATGACGGGGGGGGGGGAGTTGTGTCACATATACGCATGCATGTGTGTCTCAGGCTCAGCATCACTTTCAATTTTCTTTACAATTTCTATCTGAAGAGAATCAAGGCTCAAGTTACACAAACACACAAATAAAAGATTAAACCATTAAACCCCCACAACTAAAGTGTTTTACAGGAGTGATGCAGCATTTTTCTCAAAATTGAATATCACGAGGAAATGTGGAAAAAACAACCGAAGCTCGATTGATTTTTCAATAAGGAAAAAACATGCATTCTCTGCCTCCCCCCTTTTCCCTTCCCCCTACCATTCTGCCTACACCTGAAAATAGCCCAGAGAAAGTGCTCTCCTCTCTGACAAGCGGGGAGCAGTTTGCTCTCCTGTCAAGCTACAGTGAAAAGAAAGGTCGATGGTATGTCTCCGACGAGAGCGCCAGAGAGGAGAAATGTGTGCATTGCTCTCTGCAGGTGCATCGAGGAGAAAATAATCTGAACGTGGAGATAGAAGCGGCGGTCAGCTCCCACCGTTAAAGGGTCTGACACGAGAACCAGAAAGAGAAACGCTGTGGTCGTTTAGTTTCATTTAACGGGTTAATTAGTTTCCATTGGCCTTCCCTCATTTACATTCACTTAAAAGATTTAATTCCAAAAGCTATGCAGCTTTATTAACAGCAGCATATAAGAGTTCACATATTGATATTCAAACCCTCATATTCTGAGTAGGTTTCTGTGGTTCAATAAAGAAACAAGATAAATTGATGTTGAAATTGGCAAGTTGTGACATTCAGGTGTAATTAACCTTTTCTTTAATTAGGCAGAGTCTGATATACACAAAAGACAGAATGTTACTTCCTGCTTTTAGTCAACTTGTTGGTATACTGACTCAAATCTCTGGAGTCACGACTGTGTGTGTGTGTGTGTGTGTGTGTGTCTGTGTGTGTCTCTGTTACGTCCCGTATCGACAGCGCACTGGTCGACCTTCATGCAGACAAGTTCACAAGCCTCACACAAAATCCTGAGTAGAAAAGTTAGGTCACTTCTGCAGCGAGCGAGTCGATATATATCGAATCATTTCATCCCTGTTTACTGACCACCATGACAGGAGCATAGCAAAATTATGAAAAACATGTTTACCTTGGGCTGGGTGTATCTGAAAAAGTTATTTTTTTCTTTCTGTACACAACCTGTGTCCCCTGACACTGAAACTGAAATCCCCCCCCTGTGGTGTAAGACATCAAGATGATGAGAGAAAACCTTCTGCCTGCAGATGTGCCGGCTTTTCTATCTCACACATCCCTCGGAGCGAGCGCAGCACTTCAGATTTAGTCCAGAACAAATTTAGTTTGGCGATGACCTTGAGTGAAAAGGTTTGTACTACGCTCTAATAGCTTGTTCAACCAGCCAGCCCACAAACCATTCTCTCAAAATCAATGTTGTCTCTGCAGCAGGGGTGAGGGGTGAGGGGTTGAGGGTGGGAGGAGGCGGGAGTACATTACGTCCAGCAGCTCAGAATCACACGCGCGCTCGGGCAGCTGAGGGGATGTAGCTTGTCCCCTCTCGGGATGTTGTGTCTATTCAGAGACAGTCACAGCGGAATTACATGTGCTGAAATGGGAAACTGACGTGTCATCGTGTCCCTGGAAACGGCAGCGAACAACGTCCCTGAGGGTGAAATGAAATCATGTTGCCTTTGAGTTTTCCTGTTTCTCAAACACATGCAAATAATGTTTTCCAAGTGCTGCCGGGCACCAGCCGAGAGCCCGTCATCCACTCTCAACATCGATTTCAAGTTTTAACTCGAGGATTCTTTCGCCGACACAAGAAACAACTCTTATCAGAACCATTCGCTGCTGAAAGAGGCTTTAATATTCCTGCTGAGTAAGAGGAAGTGTGATGTTTCACGTGAGGAGGGTCTGTTATCAGGGGGGACCACTTGAGAATGGCCCCAATCATTTATGCATTAATAAAGCGGACAAAGAAAAGAGTCCGGGAAGTAAAATTTGGTAACTCAATCTCAAAGACGTACTCATGGAATGAGGTTGCCTGGAAATCTGATCTTCTCCCGGATTGCTGGCGGCCGGAGACCGAATATAGGCCCGGTGCTCCGGTCGTAATTGGGAGCTTTATTGATTTCCGGGCCTGTTGTCACGCCTGAGGTGACCTTTTGTTTGAGAATAATTGCTCTATTAGAGGGTTTATTCAGGCACCTGCTGGGTATCTCAGACGCTATTATTGTCCAATAAGGATCCCCGGGCAGTAAAGCAGTGACCCTGTTCTGATATGTGGTTCGGACGGAGAGAGTCTCGCTCTCTGCACTAATATCAAATGAGAACAAAAGGTGGACTTGGTGCATTTAAGGGTTAATGTGAGCTTTATTACTGCTGGGAGGCTTGACGACGGTTGACATGTGGAGGCTCCTGCATTGCTTCACTAAACTATCGCAGAAATCCATGTATTCTCTGCCGTGTTTCCTAGAGCTGCAGTACAATGTTTGTTTCTCGACAACCTCGGAATATACGAGAGGTTTATTTTGTTCTTCCGTCGTTTTCTCCACCACAACTGAAATAAGCGGAGCCCCATTAACATGCAGCACTGGTTCTCTGTGGGTTCATCCCCAGTGTGATCTGCACACGGTCAACAGAGAGTTAGAAAGGTTTACAGAGGAAACTTTCTCAGGCTGGGGTTCAGCTTTGGGAGTGTTTGTGGCTGCAGAGAGAGAGAGAGAGAGAGAGAGAGAGAGAGAGAGAGAGAGAGAGAGAGAGAGAGAGAGGAGAGAGAGAGAGAGGCTGGTGAGAACTTGGAGCCAACAGGAAGTCAGTTATTAAAATAGAGCTAAAGAAATAGTGGTTCTACTCTTTATTTATATTATTGGGTGGTGCTTAATTGATTTATTAAGAAGTATTGATGGACGGTTGGAAGGATGGGTGGATGCAAAAACAGTACTTTGACACGGGAGACCACTTTTCCTTTCCCATTTGAAACCAATGTTAATCACTGGTAGAATTTCAGAATTAACTTCTACAGGACCTTCAAAACGCCCGTCATCCTTTTCAGTTTCTCTAATTGGCCCTGAGTGCAGGTGTGGTGCACAGCGACGGCACCTGTCTACTCCCCCCATTCATCCCTGTGCCTTAAAGCACGGAGACAGAAGGTGCACACACTGTTTTACAAAAACCCAGAGATGAAAGCGCCTCACACTCGAACATCGTGTTCAAATTTAAATGGTGGAACTGAGGAAGTGTTTGTCACCGCAGGTCCAGACATCACCTGCCTGTGTTTGTGTCGGGAAAGCACCGCGCTCCATTTTCCCGCTGGCATGGAAATAGAACAATATCATTATGCTGCGGCGTAAACACTTATGACTCATGCTCGCTGCCATCTCTCTATCTTGTTAAGATCCAGAAGCATATTTATGCGTTCGCTCTAACTACGCATCTCTGGTCTCACTTAAAACCTTTATTGTAACATATAAAAAAATACAGAAACATGTTGTGGCACTGGAGGAAACATGAATTAAAAATACATGTTGTTAAGCCTCATAAAAGAATCGTTGGCACGGCCTGTTTGTGCATCAGTTTGAACACGAGGGGGGGGGGAAGCTCCCGTTGAATGGTCTTAATGCACTAATGCTCTCTAATGCATTCTGCTGCCACGGAGCATAAATGTGCTCAGTGTGATGAAATTGATTTTCAACATGTTCTTTGTCCCCAGTTGGCAAAAAAAACCCAGCAGCGAAGCTCTAAGATGTGGTTCACTAATTAAAGCCAAAATGTTTGCTCTCGCTAGAGTGTGTGTCCCCCCCCCCCCCAATCCCAACCCGAACACATGTTGCTATGTTACCGACACAACATAAAAAACACTAAAGAATAAACCCACTATACGGTAAACTGTGGTGTTTCACGTTCGCTGATACCGATAAAATACAGAAATTTCCCTCGGGACAAACAAAGTATCTATCGATCGCTATTTCGAATAAATTGGACTGAAAACCCAACTGGGATTTAACAAATTCATCTGTAGACTTCAGACTTAATTCAGCCTTTAATTGACTCAAATAAAAACTTCAAATTGAGCTGACTTCAACTTATTTGTAACCTGACGTTGGTACAAACTTAAATTGTGATTTAAGTCATTCAAGATGGTGGTCAGCAGTGTGTTGTGTTTTATAACGTGTACCGAGACACTGGAGTAAACATCACTGCAGCATTAAACCACTGACCTGACTCTTACTGGGTTACGTTTCCCTTTAAACTGCCACAAACACAAACACAGCCTCAAGCTTATTCAACACAAACATGACATTAAGCTAAAGTTCACACAATCTAAACATAACTTAACCGAACCTCAGGTTATCCATGCAAACTGAATAGCTCTGCGCGTGTTAGTTTGACTGTTTGGCTCATGCAGAGTAAAATATCTCTACAGAGGACAAAGTGTATTTCTTACCCAAGGACAAATAACGGGGTGATATTTGTGGAGGGATATTATTCTATATAACTGTACGATGTATTGTAATAAGGCAAAGACAATGCATTTTTTTCTGGTTATATTTTGTTCAGTTCTGTGTTTGGAAAATGTTTCCTTGTAGCCTATATGAATACTTTGTTTAAAACTTGTAAAGGTTATTTTTCTAATGGAAGTCGTTAAAACCAACTTAAAATATATTGTTCTGCTTTAATACAATAATTTACATAAAGAAAATAAATAATATTCAAAAGAGATTTAAAAAGTCTCTTTCAGAAAACAGAGAAAGAAACTATTTGCCTATAGGTCTTAACAAACACAATAACTCAGAAACCGTTGTTCTCTACTCACTGTGGGACTCAAATATGACAATTACTGTTAATTTTTTGATGTCTTATCACCTGAAGCAACGCGAGGGTCAGTGACAAGTGATAATAAAATGAAATGTGATAAAAACTCACTGAATAGCTTCCTCACGCCCTGAGATTATACCCAGGAGTGCAGTTTTTTCTTCTTCTTCAAATTCTCCTCTGAAAGATAGCAAATGGCTGCGTGGAGGATAACCTGTATTTCACTGATATAAGCAGGGCTGGAGCATATCATTTAGTGGCAATTGACAGCACCCTGAGGATCACTGGAACGAGATAATAAACTCCAGAGTGAAAACCCAGGGACTGTGTGGACTTGATGGATTTGATCACGCTGTGCAAATGCCACTTGGACTCCTTTTTCGTATTTCCGCTTGGTTGCATAATGCAAATGAACGACACGTTGTGTCAGGGAATTACTTGACAGGGACGAATGTAAACTTTGGCTTTTGCTGCATACATAACTGGTGTTTACTTGCCAATAAAGCAGGGACGCTGGAAGTTCAGCGTTGAACTGAGTTCCTTCACTTGCTAAGAGCTGTCACCAGTCTTGGAGAGCGACGCCAAAGATATAGCTCTTATTCAGATATCACTTCTTTTCCTAAGGGCAATTGCGCCTTTGCCCCAAATCTTGAGAACAGTTTACAATTAAGTGTTCCCCTTCCGTAGACATATTTAATTAAATATGCATGTTTTAAGTGTCCTTAAATTGTATTTATTCCCTTTTTATCCTTTTATTTCACTTCAATCTTGTACTTTCCTGTGTCTGTCTGTTGTACAGCACTTGTTCAGTCAACTCTGGTTGTCGTAAACATGCTCTATAAATAAACCTGACCCGTCTAGACTCTTTTTGATGGGATCTCGATCAGCAGGATTATAAGAGTGTCTCTGTCCTTCAGGAAGCTTTGTGTGCTCTGAGATGAATTCTATGTCGTTCAAATGAACCCAAACGTCTGATATGAAGTAAACACAACTGTTCATGGAGTCTGAATTATTGTACGATGGCCAGATAAGCTCCGAACAACAAGCTGTTCTCAGACAGTGAACATGTCCAAACCAAACCCGAGGAGACCAATCTGAGGTTATTAGTGGAGCGTTCTGTTTGTGTTCTGTTCGCCTGTTTCCCTCAAGCGATGGAAACTTGACAGTAAACTTCTACTAAACTCTACAGGTCTGTAGACAGATATTTTATTTAACATGTGGGTCTTGCTGTCCACCACACTGCAGAGTCTGGTCTGTCACGATGGAGTGCTGCTGTTCACAGGCCGTGTCATCACTGCTTGTAAACGCAATGATGGCTGAAGCTCCTGGAAAGCAACCACCACCACCACCACCACCTGCTCCGAGGTACAAACTTCCCGGAATAACACAGTTCACATTACCTCAGGATATGAATCGCAGCTTTTAGCAATATCCAAGTAATGCCAAATCCCGGGAAAGTGCCAGTGTGCCTACATTTAAATACCAGCAGAACAGTATCTACATTAAAAGCCCTGATTGAGGTTTGAACAAAGTCTGACTCTCACTCACTGGAACTCTCTGATATCAGGGCTGCGCTCATTTGCCAGAATAAAATGCACATTTACGGAGGATTTGATTCAATTTCAGTGGGTAGTTAACGATGGAGAAACATAAACGAAATGGTGACACGATTAATGACCAATGTTATTTTCCCCCCGTCTCACTTTGTCTGTTTTAATCTGTGTGTGTGTGTGTGTGTGTGTGTTGTCCTTCTACAAAGCAACACGCTAAGCTACAACATCTCCATAGAAACCAGGCAGCCACTGGGCATTTGGAGTACACCCAGCAAATGTCATGATGAAAGTCAGTATTTCAGGCATGGGCACTAAACACCACTGAGGACACATGTAATGGCTGCCAATATTTTGAGCGTGGAAAATCAGCAGCGGGGTTGACACTGTCGCCTCGGACCAATTTCCTTCCACCCAGACTTGTTTTTTATAGCCGGAGGAAGCAGGAGTGGGAAGCGCGCCAGCTGATAGGCAATCCAGGACGGCGCTGACAACACGACTGTCAGACGGACGACAGGGACGCGTGCTTTTCAAGTAGAGAAAGATGATATTGCAGTCGGCTGCCTGCTTTCACGGCCCCATCACCATAATGTGACGAGCTGTCATATTAAAATCCTCGAGTTGGTCAATTTGTAGCACCGTCAGTATGCCGTGCCGAGACTCATTGCAGCCATAACAATAACACTAAAGGTTTGAGGGGATAAACAGCGGGAGGTTGGAAGACTGGTCCGTGTCTTCCTTCCTTTGCATTCCCTCCAGGCCGGCGCCAGGCTGAGCCGCCAGACGCCACGATTTGGGGGCAGCCTTTAACCTCCTGCAGGCGACTAAGTGTCTCTATGTGTGGTCTCATCAGGCAGTTCAGGCCACGGCAGGAAGCGCGCTGGAGTCTGTCGTCCATTTGCACCAATTTTTTAAAGAGAAACTTGCATCTCTATGGAAATGTGAAGGAGAGAGTCTGAAACCAGAGGTTAAATAAGACTAAGCTGATGACATTCTCACTGCAGAGTGTGTGTATCAGTTTGTGCTGTCACACTCCCCCCGACACTGGCACAAACAACCCCTGGCAGCATGTCCAATGAAGCTGCAGCACCAGCTTCTCCTAATTCGTATCCGGGCCTACAGGCAATTACCTGCTTATCGTTCATGACTAGCACTCGCTCTTCTGAATGTTTGTCACCGATGCGGAGGTGGCGCCGAGCGACAGCAGGACCCGAGGGGGCCGATGGTGAACCTGGCAACTCTCAACGTTTCAATTAGAGGCTCGGTGGAACATGGCGGCTCCTGATCGCCTTCCTGCTCCACGGCTCTGGGCCCCTAATTACAGCCGGCTGATAAGGCCAGAAAACACAGCTCGAACGGGCTGAGGCGGGCGCAGAGAAACACGCAAACGTAGACGAGAATACGAAGATATATGAGCTTACACACCGAGCGACACACAAGGACACACGGACATATATCGGCTGATATACCCCTGACAGCATGAAGCATGATTAATCGGACCAGGACCTGCAACCACAGAAACTGCAAAAATCTGACTCAAAAACCTCTTTAGAAATAAATTATTCTAAACACACTTGACTTCTCATGACACAACACAATTTGCCTCAAAACAACAGAGAGCAGAAAAAGAAGTGAAGTGTTAAATGAATCCCGTCTGCGCTGACTTCCATCGCTTAGAGACACAATTAAAAAACAACGCAGGAAGAAAAACTTACTTTTAAACACCTGACAGCAAAAATGTTGACCTTTTCCTAAATGAGTAATTTACACACGGTGCAGAAACTCCTGGGGTGTTTACACACACACACACACACACACACACACACACACACACACACACACACACACACACACACACACACACACACACACACACACACACACACACACACACACACACACACACACACCTGATGTCTACCGACTATTAGCGACACGGAGGATTGTCATGACATTTGAGTTTGACCGTTGCTCCAGACGCTGAATATTTATTGCTGTATTAACGGCCCCGTCGCTCTCCTGCGTAATAAACCATGTCAGCAAAGAACATTTAAATCATGACAACAATCATGATGAATCGCCGCCTGGCAATCACGCCTCTAATCTCCACTTCAGACCCCAACACCACGACTCAATTGTTCATAATTGCCCTTAAGATGAACTATGGCACAAACATTAGAGGCATCCAATCCTCCTCTGAATCCATCTTTCATTCCCTCTTATCAGTCAAGGGCACTCGGCAAACAGGAAGAATTGCCCTATTATCTATTTGCATTCCAAAAAAGTGAATCATCTCATCACTCTTTGCTTTTTTCCGAACCATTTTTCTGGCCACACTGCTCATTTCTTTCATTAAGAAGAAGCTGCAATGGAAAGAGAAGAGAAAGAAGCACAAATAGCTTCGGTGTCTGTGATGACGGTTCATGACCTACGATGCGATAGCCACTGATTCATAACAGAGGGGACGTCTGTGTGCGAGCAACAAAGGAATCACTATGAGTCATCTATGAGGCGCAATTATGATGTTTCAAATTCAATTGATGTGCTGCTGCACGGAAATATACTAATCGTTAGACAACAAATTGAGTACAGATCATAAGAAGTATATATCAGAATGTAAATACGACAAAACTGCCACTTGGAAGGTGAGTTCAGTGTTTTTTGCATGTTTCATTTTTAGCATTTTGCCTAGAATGGAGTCTCTTCCTTAAAACTTGGGCTGGATGCTAAGCTAATGGTGTTAGCTGTCAAAATTTCAAAACGATTATGTGAACAATTAGCATAACTAACGAGCACACGTGATGAGCGCAGTATATTTTCATTGCTGGTTACAAAGAGAAAAGACTGAATATCTTACACATGAAAGTGAATTCACTCATGACATATAGATTCTATAGGAGCCAACAGAGTCATAGCCCATGACGCTTGCCCGTGACTCATTGGCTGACACTCTTTGTTAACATGCACAGATCCAAGCTACAGTGCATTGACACACCATCTCTGCTGCAACGCTGCCTGGCACAGATAGGTTCATGCAGGAACACAAAAGCCAAAGCAGGTGCCGTGCAGACGATTCCTCTGTGGTCTGTGTGCAACGTGCTAAGTTAATGAACATCTGTTTAAGCACTTATCACTGGAGCTATTCATCAGAGGGCCACTGAGGCAGCAGCCCCTCCACAGCGAGGTGGATCCAACCAAACATGGCTAATTAAAACCACCCTTTGTTTTTCTGTACGTGAGCAAAAAAAAAAAAAAACTGAATAGAGAAAAGATCTGCCAGAGAAAATGTTCAGTTGAAGTGTCATGAATTCTTTAATAAAAACCCATCATCGTCTTAAAGCAGCGAGTTCTCCACAAACTTTTTTTCCTGACGTCGATATTTTGGTTTTGACTTTCATGTGAGCAGCTTCACATTTTTATGCTCGAATTTATCAGCTCACTGCAGACAGGCCCCCGTTTCAAATAAACAACTTTTAATCAATACTTGACAAGAAGACGTCCTGGGAAATGTTACTTAAAATGAATATGACATTTAAAAACACTCACATTACCGAGTGGATATCATGACAAGTATATAAATAAATAGAGGCTGAACAAATGTGTAACACCCAATGCAATAGCTTGCCAATTAGTCACTTCCTTCTTTGGCTCCTGGGCGTCTATTCTCCTCGGCAGCGCCCACAGGCTGCTCCGCTCAGCTGTTTCTCAAGCTGCCTGCGTAGCTGACATTCTGGATTTAAATCAACCATTTAATACAAAATGCTGAAAATTCAACTTTACCAGAGCAGACCTTTTGCTGTAAAGCTTGGCTCTCTGCGTGTATACTCCCCCACACTAAGGCTTCCCAAGTTTGTCACAGAAAGAGAGAAAGTAGTGAAAGGCTGAGGATGGAGGCTGGATGGATGGCGGAGGCGTCTCTGCTGAAGTTTTCCTCCCCATTAAATGCCTGGTGCTGGGATCCTGCTTTAAAGCTGCACTGGACTCCAACTGGCTCAGAGAAGCAACAGACTTCTGAGCTGAACTTTGAAAAACCCTAATTTCTCATGTAATGGGATAACGACTCGACTGCGTCTAACAGGCAGCTGATGATTAAGTTGCCAAAAAGCAAGTTTAAAAAAAAAAACTGGGGCAGAGTCTGGACTCTATTGCTGATGTTCAAGTTTTAATTTGTCATTTTCTTGTGTGAAGAATCAAGCCGCAGAATTTAATTTGTTTAACTAGCTTGTTCCCGGTGATATTACTCCTGCAGCACTGTCTATGTAATTAACCAAACTTGACTCCTCTTCGACTACAAAAAGCAATACTTTAGCTTCACATTAGTCAAACGTGTCTCTCCTGTGTAAATGCATTACTGCCCCTAAACCCCAATTTAACCTTTCCCTCCACCAGGCACCTCCACCCTGTTGCAGTAATGAGGGTCAGTGGTGTGATTCTCTCTGTGGACTGTGTCGAGCTGATTACTGGAGAGCTGTTGCTATCTCCAGTGAGCTGCCCTCTATCTCCGTCCTCTGTCCCTGGACCACGAGACGTGCTTGCAGGCCATCAATCAGGAGGCCACAGCAGGTCCTGGTGTAATCACAGCCGCTGTGTGTGTTTGTTTGTGTGTGTGTGTGTGTGTAGGCAAACACCAGATGTGTGTGTGCGTGCCCCTGTGCAGGCATGCATGCCTATATGTAACATTGCCGATTTTACAACCTAATACGCTTGAAGCAATTTCTCACTTTGCTGGAGCGTCACGCTTCAGGAAAATCCACTGACAGCCACCATTTGCTATTTACAGGAGTTTCAGCATCAACACGTCTCTAATCTTGTCAGTAATTAGCACAAGGATTAGTTTCTGCAGGTGTTAAGGACAATTGTTGCTATAAATTATCAGAATCAAATGATTTAATACTGATTACAAATACCTAATGCAGCCAATACCGTATAGGCTAATAAGCCAAAGCCAAAATTGTAAAAGATTAGCGCTGTAGGCAAAAGGATTAGAAAGGATAAGTCGAGTATTTGATTAGTTGATTTAATCAATGTTGATTTTATTTGATTGTATTTTTGGTTTAATATTGTTATTCTTTCCAAAAATAGCATTTATATTCTTGTGAAAGGCATTCTTCACTGTTTTCTGACTGCATGACTCCAGTTGTGTCCCAATTATCAGTCTTAAACCCAAAGACCTTCATTTATAATCATATGCACCAGACAACAAGGTGAAGCTTCTTACATTTGAAAACTGGAAGGCAGCATTTTGTTATCGTTTCTGCTCGACAAATCAACATTTTCAAGTTTGTTAACAATGAATCTTCCATATTATTTATCATTTCACCACAATATTGTCACTTCAGAGTCGAATAAGTTGCTCCTGGTAATGTTCACGCCTGCGTATGGCCTGTGCTGCATGTGCTGCAGGATGAATTATTGTCTGTTTGGCAGGATGACGCCAAGAGTCCCTTTCACCTTCTCTGTCATCTGGAGACACGTGCAGCACAGACACGGAGCCGGGCACAGACAGACGCTGTAGAGTTAAGGTTTGAGGTGAAAGACTCGGAGAGCAGTGGTGGTACAATATAGGGAACTTGCCAAAATAAATCTGTTAATGTAGTTTTGTTATTATATTCTATGCTTGGGGGGGGGGGGTTGTTCTCGTTCAGTAACTATTGTGCAAACATGTTCACAAACTTTTAAACGCTTCCATTGCCTGCAGGAACCCGTGTAAAGCATTATTGTTCACAGTTACTGTTCCAGGCTGTGTGTGATTTGTCAACCCCTGACATAAACAAAGCACAATGGAAAATAGGGTCTCTTTCCCCCCCCCCCACCCACCGACCCTCAGAACATGAAATATTGATAGTCCAAAACAAACAGCCATTGTTTCCTGTCTTATTCAGGTGAGTGTGTTCCTCTGTGGATGCTCCATCATCACACCGCCTGACTGATGGAGGAGGCAACAGGAGAACAACACGGCTGCACCGCGCCACGACGCAACAGGGCTTTTCACACCGAGGCTCCGGAGAGGGGGGGTGTCAGCGGCGTGACACGGTGGTTTTCAACGGGAATCAAACAGTTGACACGCAGCACCATTCGCACTTTCACAGGCCCGTTCACACGCACGGTCTCGTTCCAGCTCAAGTTGGGGCTCAATGGGCTGATCCGCGTGTCCTGCGGCTGCAACAAGGTGACGCGCACTGGAAAACACGAGCTGCGCGTCGTCTGCGCGTAAAGTGCCTGGATTGAGCTCAGAGCTTAATAATAAGAATAAGAATAATGATGATGAGGAGGATGAGGATGATGATGACAACCGAGCACGAGGCTGCAGCACTACCACCACAGTCGTGAAGAAGTGTCAGCCACCACTTCCCAATGACTCCCGGGTGCAAACGTCTATTATTAACTAACTGCACCTAATTATGCTTTTCTATTTACCACCCATGCACGCGACGATAAAACTCAGTGTTGGCCAATCACAGCGGGGCAGCACAGGTTCATGTCGGTATTAACAAGCGAGGGCACGAGTGACAGTGAAGCTCATCGATACCTGTTCCTGCTGCTGAACCGTTTTCGACGGCGCATTGCCTTCCTTCGCCGTGGTCATGATTCCCCGAGGCTGGGGGAGAAACTGCTGCTTCCCCGGCGAGAGGAAGAGGAAGAAGAGGAGGAAAACAGATGTGCAAACGCTGGAGGATGCACCGGTGCAGCGGCAGAGGAGGAGGAGAAGGAGGAGGCAAGGAGCCGGTAACAGGAACAAAAAACAAACCCAGAGGTGGACGGTGTATTCACGGCTGCGTGTGCAGCGGCCAAGGTGAGAAATAACAAGAACCTCAGTGGAAGCGAAAGAGGAGGAGACAGCAGAGAGAGAGGGAGGAGAGAGGGGGAGGAGAGAGAGAGAGAGAGAGAGAGAGAGAGAGAGAGAGAGAGAGAGAGAGAGAGAGAGAGGGCAGAGAGAGAGAGAGAGAGAGAGACGCACATCTCTTCTTTACACGTTTGACGCGGGAATCTGCGTGAGCCATTCAATATTCCACAGGCGCTTTACGCACACGCACACACATACACACACATACACACACGCACGCACGCACGGTTTGCAAGTCAGCACGAAGGAGCCTTTGTGTTGCAGGATAACAATTAAAAACGCACGTTGAAATCTGCATTTTTAACGTTGAAGTCGTGAGGAATATAAGTTAATGTGCAACCAGAAGGACATTCAAACACTCCAGTATCAATTATTCGTATTAATTGCAACATAAAACCACTTCACTTAAGCAGCTGCTGCCAAACAGTAATAAAAGCAGCAAAGGTTTAAATGTCTTTTTCTTCTCCCATGTGTTCCTGCAGAATATGAATGTGAGTCTCTGCATGACACAACTTTCCTGCTGTTATAATAAGAAAGAAAAAGTCCAGAGCTCTGCTGCAGCGATGCATTAATGCTGAAACACTAAGTGGCCTGATTGTGCAGTAACAGGATTACACATTGTCCTCACACAGGAGCAGCAGTTGTAATAACACCGAGAGTCAATAAAGACAATGTTGGAAATTAAGTTTAAGGCTTGAGTGGCTGTGTAAAGTTGTGATCCGTGCAGGGGACGGCGTAGTTTGCAATAAAGTGGAGCTTTTAATAAAGTTCAGTCAATATGAGATTTCATTTAAATCCCGGGCCCAGTTTTTCGGAGGTAATCGGATCTGATTTCAGTTTCAATCAGTTTAAATCAACTTTGTCAAAGACTGTGACAACTTTACTTAACTGCAAAAAGATCCGGATTATCCCGATCCCAGTAGGAGCTGGATCTCAGGAAGAAAGTCGAATTAAACTTCAAGATTGGTCAAATAATGCAACATCTAGTATCTATACACACACCTTTATTTACATTCTGCACTTGGTATGAAGTAGATAAAGTAGAACTTACATATTAAGCTTTTAATTACTGTAAAGTAAAAACAAGATGGATGTGATCACTGTTAAACAATCTTCTAAACATCTGTCAGTACCAAACAAAAATAATATATGTATTTCTAACTGTTATTTATCCCAGTCTGTTTATTAAAATGTCCCGATCATAAGAGACACATCAGTCCCGTCATGCTGAGCGAAAGCGGGAGGTTGTTCCGGGTCGTCAACAGCCTCAGATGCATCATAAACGTTACGACAGAGGGGGACATTACGATGGAGCGATGAAGTGATGGAGCGCAGGACAGAACAGACGAGTGTCTCAGTACAGTTCCTCTCGCAGGTAGTTAAGGTTTGCGAAGCACCTACTCAGAGCTCCATTTAAGCGCTCAATTGCACATCTGTATCACAGTGAGCGTATCTGCTGAGGTGTGCTCGCTACAAGAAAAAAGGTCAATTGAGAGGTCTGACTTTTAAGAAACAAATCAGGTGAAATGGAAAAAGAAACGGTCGTATCGTTACCTCTGCCGAGGAGGTTATGTTTTTATTGCTTTGTGTTTGTTTGTCTGATTTTCAGCAGGTTGACTCAAAAACTACAGAACTGATCACCATGAAATTTTGGAGCGCATCTGGTAAAGAATCTTTTTAGGTGAAAAGGGAGTTTAGTTTGTTCTGCTCTTTTCTATATCTCTTCACCTAAAAACACTTTAAGATGACCCCATGCTTAATCCAGCTGTTGTTCTTTAAATAGGTAGGAGCCTGAACTGTGATAAATATTCCCATTTAGAGCACTGGTGAATCTGATTTGTTAATCTCAGATCCAATCCAGGTTAAACTTCATATTTCCAAATAAAACAATTTGAACAACTCGGCCCTGGAGACTGAAATATAATTGGCGCGTCCGCAGCCGCTCTGGAAGAAACCTCACACGTGATCTACATTTCACGATGGGAACCAAACGTCTCTTCAAGGCCTCGTTCAATTAGGCCGCCCTCGTTATGCAATCTCTGTTAAACACGGGAAGGGAATGACTCGCCTGGATTTGCTCGGAGTTGTACTTAATGTTAATTAATACCTCGGTCTCCAGTTTGACTCTTTGCTTTGCAGGTTCCTAACTGAATGTGCTGCGTTTGCTAATTAAAACCAGGTGGCGGCTGTGGGAAGTCAATTACAACCTGGAATCCCGATTGGACGGCCTCCGAGGAGAAATCTGCAATCCTTGGACGAGATATTACTGAGTTGTTTTGTGTCAAAGGGCCGTTTTGCAATTTGCTCAGACTCAACCTGTTCTTTGACTCTTTGGTTCGTTGGCAATTTCTCTGCACCAGTCCTCGGAGAAACAGCTTTCTCCTGTGTCGGTGTGGGGAGCTTCGCCATCTCGACCTTTTCTACTTGAGGAAAAAGTGAGAGCGTACTGGGACCAGTCCCTCCCACGCCTGCTGAGTCAACATGACTTAGAATCTACAGCTATGCTAGTGACAGTGTTAGGCTGTATTTAGGCTCAGGGGTAATCCCGGAATTACATCCAATCCAGTAGCTGTCAGGACGTTTCATTAGAAAAGAAAGATGTCAACCTTAAAGTGGAGCTTGAGGAAGACAGAGCGAATCACCAAAATAAAAGACTTTAGACCGTAAATGTCTGTTAAAAACCTCTTAGCAATCCATTGAGTAGTTGTTGGGACTTTTCAGTCCGGCTCAAATGACCCACCGACTGTAGAGAGACCAATGTTCTTCAAGCGATTGTGCTATAGTTGTTAAAACCCCATTGAAAAGGATCTTGTATTGCACTGGCAAAAAAAAAACAGGGCTGAATTGCTTTAGAGTCCATTTGTGGATTATGTTTTTGAAGAATCTGGCTTCTCTGGTTCTTCCAATAACATTTTTTTTTTTTTCCCTGAAGAAATCATTGCATTTTGATTCTCGGCACATAAAGCCACCACAGCCCATATGTGTTCTGCTTTTGAAATGTGGAAAAGAATGATAGCCCACCCGGCGCTCGCAGCTCCAGCCGGTTGTGGCTCAAAACCACATTAACCGCCCTCCTCGACAAACTCAGCCTGTATTTACCATCGAGGAGATGATGTATGAAACCGAAACGACTTCTCAACAGCCAATCAATCAGCGCCAAACTAATGACAACCACTCTGGGCCAAAGCCCTATTGGCTGATGACGGATGCTATGTGGTCGCACTGCGGCAGCCGAGAACACAATATAACCACCTTATTGTGGCCGTGTACAAACTTCATGCCTCCGATGTTGACGAATGGACGAGAGGCGACGGTGATGAATGCTCCGGAGGGCGGCTCTGTTTAAATACACATTCCTGGAAAGTCGGGAATTAAGTGAGTGACAGTGCCAACCTGCCTGAACAAATGGAGCCACCCGCTCCGCTTCTGCCTCATCACTTCAGTGCCAAAGCCGAGCCGGCCGCCGCCAGCCTGATGGACTGGAAGTGCTTTTGCCTAATTAGGACTTCAACATAATCAATACACGGCATGATGTGAAAATACTACACACAGACGCATTCGTTTGGCATCGATTATAGCTTTTGTAATTACATGATTATGCAGATGACAATATTGCAAATGTTAAAGATGCATCTGCAATTAACCTGTGCGTTTAGGGTGGGAGTATTATATCTGCACGCTTTTAAGAAACAGGCCCTAAAAAGACAGAACATTTGTGAGAATGAAAAACCCAACTGAGTGGAAACTTAGAAAATGAGCTGATATTCCTCCGATCGGTCACATTTAGAGGAGGAGGTTGAAAAAGACGAGCTGCTGGTCTGAAAGACACCGAGTTGGGCAGATTGACTTCAGTTTCTGCTTCTTCCCTCAATTTAATTTTAGAAGCACAAAAACCAAAGCAAAGTCGGCGCGAGGCTTTTTAGTTTAAGTAAAGCAAACAGTTGTTTCCTGAAGTGCTCGGTGCCGAACCCCTTTTTTAATTGAGACGTTGGGAGAAGTAAAGCGTTAAATCCCTGTGAACACCACTGGGTATGAGAGGGATCGTGCACATTACATGGAAATCTGGTGTGGTCTTGATTAAGCCTCATGTAGAAACGCTGGGAAGTTTGAAACTGAGCAGGAACAATGCAGCTCGTTCTGAGAAAAAAAACTCCATTAACATATAACGTCAGTTTGTTAAATATGATTATTTAAACCGGGTAAAGTGTGTTTTTGTGTTTTGCTTTCGGTGTCTGCACCCACGTTAATAAAACACCCTCCCATCCACAAACACGGGTCCCAACACGGCCATTTGTGAAGAAAATGGAATCTGGAAGAAATAAAAACATATTTTCTGAGTTACAACCAGCTCCACTCTCCTAGAACATATCCTGTCATTGCATACGGCCACAGCCATCTATCAGTGTTACATTAATTCCAAAATCAAACCTCACAATGCAGCGAGCCCCCAGTGCGTAGAATAGCCAGGGGAGCAAGTGTAATGGGATGTTTCAAAGCCAAAAGTTGTTCAGCGCTGCAAAACCCTGTGACTTGTTTTGATTAAATACTCGGAGGTGTCCGTTTCCATGTGGGCTGCAGAGCTATTTCCTGGAACGTAAATTCAGAATCGGACAAATCTCATATTGTATATGATGGAGGAAGCTTGCTCACAAAATAAGAGTGACACGGCCTCAAGGGAGAGGTCGAGGATAGATAAGTGATTACCTTGGCGCTGACACTGAGCCAAGACCAAAGGTCTGAGATTCACACTCCGAGACTCTGTTTCCCAGCAGGTGGTGCGTCATGCGACTGCTGCCTCAATTTTTCCGCTCTTATTTCCCCGGCACAGCTTCCAGATACGGGGGAAACGTAATTGTTTCTACACCATCTCTCCCTCCTGCTACCTCTCCTGGCGAATACTCTTTGCGAGGCCCTTAAATAAATACAGGTCGGGAGCATCATCCTGACAGAGAGGGGCTGCATCAGGATGCCGTCTCTCCTCTCGCCGGCACACAGCACTTTGTGCCAGGTGTGACTCATCAGCCTTCACACCACTCGGCCGTGAAATGTCAACAGAGCCAGATTCCACAACCGTGCCCGCGTTCCCAGCCCCGAGATGATGAGCGCGTCTGTGGTGCTGAATGAGTTTTGCAGCCTTATTAGCATACTCGTAGCGTGCAGCACGTCCTCCCGGCTGGAGGGTAACGCTGAGCCTCAAGGACGTGGAAGCACAAGCCGGTTGGAGGCTTCCTGAAATGACATCTCTACTTTTGAGGCCGTTCACTTCCCGATGCATATGTGGTTCCTCTCGGCATTCACACCCCACGGTGAAACACATGCAACCAAAGTAAACAGCCTCAAGTGTGACTTCTCTGTTTTTATTATAATAGAATAACATTTTACTGCTTGTGCTCACACCACATTGCTGTTTCTCTCCCCGTGCCAATAAATGCTAATGACGTGTTCTCAACAGGTGCCGCACGGACATCGTCTCGCGTTTGAAAGGGTCTGTTGTCATGACAACAGCGCCTGCATCGTGCACTCGATGGGTTTTTGCACAGTGTCGCTTTAAGTCGGTGCTTTGTATTCTGCATTTTCATAAAATGCTTCCCGAGTGTGGAGAGCTTTCTTTAAAAAAAGGGACACACATCCAAACCCAGGAGAGAAAAATATCAAAGCAATCAAAGTGGCCACAACAGTGTGTCGCATGATCTCCGAGAAGAGGCTGATTCAGCAGCGTATCGCTCCTTCAAGGACCAACAATTCCTGGAGTAATAGCACCCTTCCAAATACCCCATACCCCAGCAAACACATTTAAGGGCAGCGCTGAAAGGCAGGCAGACAGTAACGCATTTCAGCAACAGGCGAAGAGGACACATCCCCGTACTGATGCCGACGCCATCAGAAGCCTCACAGTGCTGAAATAGATTTTCAGCAGCACTTAACGGACAACTCTGAATCCAGCGCCACGTCCCGGACTCCTTTCACCGAGACGATGGAACCCGGAGAGAAAAACACCCCCGCTCAATGAACCTTTCTCCCTCTGCGCAGGAGCTGGTGAGTACCGAGGCCGAGTGGAAACGATTTTGAAACAGGCTTCAAACATCATTAGGGTCATGTGATTATCATAAAGTGATATGGGCAGAAAGGATATTCCTACTCAAACTACTTTCTATAAATATGACACGTCATTATTCTACTGCAGAGTTGAAAAGTTTTTGTGTTTTTAACTTTACTTTCTAAACTTTGTATTTGCTGAACTTTACCAGGGTTTTTTTTTATGTAACAAGCTTTATTTTACAGACAATATACAGCAGAGTAAAGTGTTAAAGGAAATTTACCCCTTATTCATCAACCTAAGAAAACACAAGGTCACATTCTGAATATAAATATAAGATCTTTTTAAATTATCGTCACACAATAAGATCCAGTGATTGTAAATAAATGATAATTGAATGATTTTGTTATTTTTTAAAGATTTGGATCTTGTAAATAATGAATCATGGCCTTTGTGAACATCTCATCCAAAAGTTTAATTTGAGAGACTTTTTAAACAAGATCCAATGAGCAGCAACGGCAGGTTACACACAGAGAAACTAATGCTGAGGGAAATATTTGTATTTAACAGAAATATGAGTTTGACCTCTCCTTCAAAGTTGTCTCTTAAAATATTATCTTCGCTTGACTTAAATAAATCTCCTTCGTTCCGAGCCACGTTTTCATACGCGCAGCCTATGAGCATGTTTATGTAGCAGAGACCAACACGTCTGTAATTAAATGTCAAGAGGGAACGTCTCGTTCCCGATGACGCAGTAATTGAGCAGCTACAAGAAAGCAAAGCTAAGAACAAAGAAAAGAAAGAACAGCACGAGTCTCTTGACTGAACAAGCTGTTCTGAATCTGATATTAATGGAATCATAATGTGACTGGCAAAATAAAAGAAAACTTTCTCTCGCTTCTGTTCCATCCAGGTTAATAAATAAATAAATACCTTTGATGGCAGAATAGTGACTTTTCTTTTCATTTCAAATATTAAAGTTTTGACACTTTTGTGGAAACTTCTGCAAAACCAACCTCAAGGACCTGAGATGCACTTTATCAAGAAACACACTAATTCAAGGGGTCACACGATGATTAAGTGGAAAAAGGAGCAGAAAGAAAACCCACATCACTGCTGCAGCAAATCATACTTTATTCTTTATTTATTCCCCGCCACACTTTCCTCTAATTGCTTTCCCTCTTTTTGAAAAACTGGATAATTGCTTCTCTACAAAATGTTCAAATAAAAGCAAAACTAAAAATGTATCCAGCCATAGACGAGGGGCTGCGAGTAAACAGCTTCCTTTTAGGGCATCGCATCATCATCAGAAAATCCTTGAGTCGCCCCCTTAATCAACATGGGCACCAATCCCCCCCGAAGCCCCATCCCTCCATCAGGCCAGTAGTTTATTGTTATAAACCAATAACCTCCTTGGCAGACAAACTTGAATTCTGATGCCACAAAATATAGTTTAGATAAAGCACAAACAGAGACAATACACAAGCCGCCTCTTAATTATATGCAAGTGGTCCAGCGTTGTGGCACCGTGCTCCATTAAAAGCTTATTCAATAAACAGTGAGAGACCAAACTGTGCGGTTCAGCAGTTTTACTCCTCTGCCCGACTGAGCAATAGAGCTGTGACTCCAACCCTATATAAGTGAGCATCTTCTTTATTTCACAGAGGCACCGAGATGCTATTTTCCCCAACATGACTCACAGGGCTTAATGGAGTAGGTGACCCGTGTTGAACTGCAATCACGCCCGTGCCCCCTCATGGCCTGACGGTGCATAATACATAAGACAATCACATGTAAAAGCAGGGAAATGAGACTTGTCCTCTACGAGACGCCATCTGTATTATCCACAGCTGCTCTGGAGGTGCTGCTCTCTCAGTCTCGAGACCGTAATAAATCACAAGTCGGGAGAACATTTGTCACAGTGGGGCCACATGTTCTTTGATGGCGCCGGGCCTCTCTCTCTCTCTCTCTCCCTCTGCTTCCCTTGCTCGCTCGCTCGGCCTCAATCTCCCGCCCGCCTCTCGTTCCTTCAACCTCCATGGTCGTCTCATTCCTCACAGAAAAAGGCTTTGTTGTGACTTTGTGGCCGATAGAGCCCCTGCGCTGCGTTAGCCGTGCCCTTGGGTTTCTAATGGTGCCGAGCAGTGCATGGCGGGGCCTCTCTCCACAGCCTGTAGCTATGATGCAAGGTGTCTGAGACGTAGGACACCGGTGCCACAGGGGAAATTCCAATACAGAGACTTTACGGACATGCACCGCGATAAAATGGCCTTTGACGTGTGCATAATGTGTGATCCAGGGCTGCAGAGAGATAAATAAAAAAGTGTAATACAAAGGGTCCTGGAGATGAGGGGGGCTTGGTGATGCCCGACGAGGGGAAATGCTGTAATAGGATCTTCTTTCACAGGCGCTGGAACCCATATCCTTCTTGACACATCCCTCCGAGAAGCACGACTAACAAAAGCCTCCCTCGCCGTGATTTACCGCATGTGTCTTGTTGTTTAACTTCAAAATAATGCGGCGCAGCAACGAGGCGCCGAGGAGGAAGAGAGGGAGGTTTGAAGGTAAAGGTGGAAAACTGGTTCCTGCCCGAGCCCCGAAGCACACACAGGTTTATATACTTAGATTTAAAGTCAATGACTGCGCTCGGAGCTTTGATGATGGGACAAGTCAGCAAAGATCACAAGCTGATTCAAGAGGTAATTACAGAAGTCCTCCAGTTACGTGGCTTATACACGTCCAGCGTTCTTCTCTACGAGGTGAGGATGATTTGAAATATTAAAAGGCGAGATTGCGCGGGGGGGATTCCTCCTCGAAGCAGGCAATAATACAACTCATTAAAACTTCTCGTCTCCTAAGACAGAAGATAAGCAACTGAGCGAGGAGGGCGGCTCCTGACAAAGACAAACCAAATAACCTCGACGGCGGAGATTCGTTATCGAAAATCACCCCTTTTATCGAGCTTTTCTGATTCAATGTCAAAGGCCCCAGCGTAACAGTACCGACGTGGATTTTAATAACAAGGACTTTGCCTGAATGGAGTTGATTATAAAGTGCGGGCTGTAAAGAAATTGTGTGCACGGGCTCATTCAGGACGACAGTTTCTGTGCAGCACTGACAACTGAAGAGTCCTCCGCTGTAAAGCAGCGTGGCCATGAACTGAAGAAATGACCAGAGCACAAAGAGAGAATGATTAGTGAAGATCATCAGAATAAATACAGAATCTTATCGAGACCCTGAAGCAAGATGATGTTTTATGTCACATGGTTTAATCCAAGCACATCATTTGAAAGTAGTTTGACGCTTCACACACAAATATCTGAGTTTCAGAGGAGGTGATATTTTCAAACTGATGCCACAAAACATCCAACACCTATATAAATATCACAGATTTTCTCAAAGATCACACTGATTAATTAGTTATTTGATGATGAAACGTGATCGTCAGCTAAGACGGACTCAAAATAAGTCGAGCACAGGTTTCAGCAGGACTTTGATCCCGGGGCTCAAATCCCGTATTACCTCTAAACAGACTCTGGCTTCAAATGACCAGTGCAAGATGGCGGCATTCGTATTTGAGATAGTTTGGCTTCATATTTGTAGAGTTGGAAGACGTGGAGACGCGTCTTCCAACTTGAATGTCCCTTATCGTCCGGAGCCTTTTCACAGCGTGTGCACTAAACTCATGATATGAAAAACGACGTCCTGAGGAAATTGATGTGGCATTTATGTGACAGTAAGTTATGAGACATTTTTCATTCTGGACCTAAATGAATGACAGGAAATTGCCTGGATGAAGGCATGAAAACGAGCTCTGATCTCCTCCGTATATTTGTCATAAAACTCATAACAGAACGTAACATTTAATGGAGGCTTTACAGCCAAGCTCATGACTGAGCACCCATTCACTGGGTGGTAGAGGCTGCTGGATGAGATCTGGGTGAAGGCACGTTTTTCTCTGATGCTTAATTGCTCTGTAGCAAAGTAATTGAACGTAATGACCTGCTTTGTTTGCAGCAGGAGAAAACACATTTGATGCGGTGGAGGAGAGAGTAACTGTGACTGCCAGCCGCCTCCGTCTCTCCGGCAGCTCTCGTCCTCCTATTAAGCAACAGGCCGGCCGCTTGATTGCCTGGGGTGGATGACTTGACCTTCCACTGTTCCCCCAGCAAGGGACACAAGCTGCAGAAGGGTTTGCAATTGGCCGGCGGGCGGGCCGGGGGGTCCTAGAAAACTAATTTACTTGAAACGGATTCGTGAGCAAATGCATTCTGCAACAAATATCGGGCCCGGCAGGCAGGGCGCCGCGGAGCGAAGGATGAGTCTGTTAAGGACTGGAGCAAAGTCTGACATCGGGAGGGAGAGGAAGGAATCTGATAACAAGAGAGGGGGAGAGGACGACTGTGGCCTAGAATCAGGCTCCAATTATCCCATGTCTATAATTATAACATCCTTTTTATTGTAGTTATTGCTGTAATGTTTGCTTCTGTCCACCATCTTAATGTCCTTTAGTGGAGGAGATGCAGGAGCAACTTCCTGCGTCCGTGTTCCGTGTGAAATATGTTTCATATTTAACCAGAGCTGATGTGAAGCTGCAGCCGTCGCAATTAGTCAAATCAAATGAGTTCTTCTTCTGACTATAACTCATTTTAGCACATCATTTATTACCAGACGTGACAGGGCGGCCGGCTCTGTGTTCACCTTGTGAGTATGAGTGTGTGTGTGTGTGTGTGTGTGTGTGTGTGTGTGTGTGTGTGTGTGTGTGTGTGTGTGTGTGTGTGTAGTCACGAAACTGAAGGCCAGGTTCAAAGATCGGCGTACTAGTAATAGCTGCTGCGTGCTCAGTGGTCGGAAAGACATCAACGTGGCGTGATGACATCACAAGGTGGTTTCTATATATTGCACACGTCCAAACTCCTCATTTAAAAGATTATATGTTGTGTAAAACTATTAACAGCAAGAATATAATAACTTAGCTTATCAAAGAAACACTGAATGATCAAAGTAAAACCAAATGAAAATGCTCCATTAGATTTGAACAACTTTAAACCCCTGAGACTTCACATTAGCCGAAGCTAAACTGTAGCAACGAGGATAGAATAGTCTCCGAGTATTTCAGTGCACGTTTCAACAAGTGTAAACCTGGAGTTCCCATTTGTTGTCTTACAGATAAAATCTGTAATGGATATCGTGGACACTTTTCTGCTGATCTTTTGTTATGTAAATAAAAATGAAATAAAAGGCAAATATTTCCCTCTGAGCGTTTTGACTCCGAAGACCGAGAATTACTCGAAGCGTTTTTTTCCTGCCACTTCTCCCCGCGTGCGTCTGGGATGTTGACAGAGTGACACAGAGCGGTTCACACATCACAGTCTGGCAGGTATGAGCTTTCAGGGATGGGGGGGTGATGACGGCCATAAATCAGAAAATAGTATTTGAAACTGAAATGACACCTTCAGCTGGATTTGGACGTCTCTCCTCAGCGACAGTCTGGAAAAAACAAGGCGCAGCATGTGTCAGTGAGCAAGGTGTCGTCTGGGTGGGGGGGGGTTGGGAGGAAGGGAGCGGGGGCGCAGCCTGTCAAATCAAAGGAAATCAAAACAGCTCATGGTCGGCTGATCAAAGTGTCGATGAGGACCTGTGAGACCCAGCTGCTTCCTGCTGAGCAGAAATACAAGCTGCAGACGTGGGGCATCGGGGGACAGGAGAGCTCCAGACACAGTGAACGCTTCCCATCCACACAACACAATAATGACTGGGTTTCCAACCTCTCTTTTTGAGGAGGCGGGGGGGTGCGTGTGAAAAAAGATTAAGCTATTCTGGTGTTTCATTTATCACATGAAGGGTTCGGATTTGACGCCCCTGTGATTCCGTCTCTGTGTTTCCATCAAATCATGCACCATCGTGCCATTGCTCCTTCTCTCCTCGGCAAACAATGATTGAAATATAAACTTCTGCGAGGATCCGCTTTTATAGCATCAATCCCTGCCATGGAATTAATGTTGAAATAAATCCTGATTTAATGCCTCACCTGATTCCGCCTCTTGCAGCAGGAGGGATATGAGGAGGGTGACTGCAGCTAGAAGGAGATATATGCATGGATGGTTCACTAAAGGCTCCAAACAGGAACAAGACCCCGGGTCAAAGCCTCCGTACATAGGGACACTAATATATCAACACAAACAAACAAGATTGCCACGAAACTAAGCAACACAAGACAAGAAACATTTAAAAATATACTCAAAATAACTACAGAAAGACACAAAAAGACACGAAGAGTATGCACAATGACCACAAACAATAGCAAAACCTTCATAACGAGGCCTCAAAATGAATAGAAGACGACCGGAAACAACCACAAATACACACAAAAAGAGAAGAAAACGACAAACAAATGATGCAAAACGATAATAAGTCTTTGTAAGAGGGGTTGAGGGCCTTATACACGTCTGTGCCCAGAAACTCCATCCACGGCATCCACTTACATCAGAGACGAAAATACTTTTGGACATGTACCAGCTACAGACACACAACTGTCCCCACGACCGGCTGCACAGACTCCTTCCTCTTTTAGCCCCTGACAACGACAACTTATCATTGATGTAATTATGTAAATACCATCAGGCAGCTGTGATACTTTAATCATGAGGAAAAAAAAATCTCTTTTGAATCGAAGCCAGTTGTAGATTTGAGAAGGAATAATCTGCCAAATTGTGCAGCGGGTTGATTCACCGACACAGAGGAAGTCCATCTCCCTCTCCCCTGGGGGGAGGGAGGGTGAGCGAGCAATAATTAGTGGCCGCTGGTGCCAAAGTGAGAGAGAGAACGAGAGAGAGAACGAGAGCATAATGGCGTTGTTGGGAGGCCGATCGTACGTGTCACACCCTCGACGCTCCGGTTGCAGCTGTGCTTGGAGGATCAGAGTGGAAATACATTCCCGGAGTAAACAGAGGCAGTGGATTAGCTCTCAGATGAAAAGTGATGCTCCCTTCTCGTTACCGCCGCCTCAACGACGTGACACCGTGCGATCGCAGGCCCTCAAGCAAAAGATAGAAATCCTCCATCGCCATCCGTTCAGACAGGATGGTCGGTCCAATTCGTCTCATCTTTTCCATCTCGAACAATGAACGGCCACATCCTGTTATCACCAGGGGGAGCGTTCGGGATTGGCAGCACCACCACCCCCCCCCACGCCCCAAACATTCTCTCGGCCCATCTGAGGTCACCGTCTTATCACCTCGCCGCAGTTTCATCAACAGGCCTTTACAGCTGTCGGCTAATTCTGCCGTTATCTGCTGCAGCACAGTCAGCAGCCGGGACCTCGCGCCTTAACCTACACGCTCGCACGCGCGCTCTCACACCGGCGGTCGTACGGCTACAGCAAGTTTGGCAACGCGTGAGGCCGATAAGAGGCTTGTATTCGATATAAATGGACAGTGGACGGATGGAGGTCAGAAGCACGGAAAAGGAGTCGAGAAAACTCATATTTTTAACTGCTCGAATGTTTGTGTGCTTTTTTAAAAATGTCTTTTCTATTAAAAAACAGTCTATCCAAGGTGTTTTACCTGTGTTGAAAAGGTCGTACGGCTGCAGCAGAGTTTAACTCAACATAACAACTTCACTGACCAGCGGCTTGGGGCCAAAGTGGTTTTTACCTCCAGCGAGGAGGTTATGATTTCATCTGTTTGTTTGTTTGTTAGCAGGATTACGCAAAAACTACCGGACGGATTATCACCAAACTTGGAGGGAACATGGGTCACGTAAGAACCCTTTAAGTTCTGGTGCGGGTTTGTTTTTCAACTTTCTTTGGCATCGTGAATAGGATGTTTTTCTCAGAGAATAATTCATGGATCTTGAAGAGAAAATGCAGGCATGTTTAGGAGGCTGATATCTATGAGTGCGATTTGATGTAGATTGAAATAAAAATCTGGATCTAGTGAATTTAAATCTGTTTCATAATCGGCCATCCGAGTGCTATTCTAGTTTAAGATTTGAAATTAAAGTTTTAAAGGGACCTCCTTAGAACACCTGAGGAACATAAAAATACTGAGACGCCTGCTTTTTTTTGTTTGTATATTCTGAAATACATTTTCCTCTGCAACATATGCTACTTGGGTTCACGCTAGCAGCGACTCCTGCTCATTAGCTCTAACGACCCATCTGACGAAGCCGATCCTGAAGAAATGACAGTTGTTTGGAGCATATGGAGACGTGAGGGATGGTTTTGGCACATCTGAAACATTTCTTTAGATTTTTTAATTATTTTTTTTAAATGTGTTGAACGATTGCAACTGTGCAGAATCACATTCTGCTGCCGTAGGAAGCTACAAACTTTACTGAGCCATCTTTTCGGCCTGGAAGGGACGAGAGATAAACTATTTTTGGAAGATTATTTTATTAAGTGAAGTTAATTCAGATATTTATATAAAAACACTTATTGAGCACTTATGTTGCTTTAAGGCTCGTCTGTGGCAGCGTCTGCTACTTGGTTCTGGCTCAATCTTTACAATAACCAATTAAAGTTTGTGCTAATGTGCGATGCTAGCTGTCTATGCAATGCTTCGAGGAAGTATGTGGGAAATAAACTTCTCAACCACATGAAAACGTAGGTTCACCAACTGCATTGATCTCCTCTCTTCTTCTCTAAAATATCCCAGATATGAATAAAGCCATCTTGCACTTCTGATGTCTTCTAAGCCGGATGTTTTCCCAGATTTCAGACATGTGCAGTGTAAAAAATCAAACAGATCGTGACTGAACCAGATTAACATTCCAACATTTTTGTCCAAACCACTCTATGTCCCATCCACTAACATGGAGGAGGCAGGGGTTTATGACCTTTAATGCAGCAAACCACAAGATGTTTTGGACTCTTTTCTTGGGAGCTGTCATGTCGTCATTATTTACAGTGCTGGGCAGAACCTGTATTTCAATTGACCTATCACACACACACACACACACACACACACACACACACACACACACACACACACACACACACACACACACACACACACACACACACACACACACACACACACACACACACACACACACACACACACACACACACACACAACGCAACCGAGGAGAAATAACAGACCCGCAATGCCAACAACATCAGCCCATTGAAAGTGAACGAGCTGTGTTTACTTGACGCCTCCAATCAGAGCCTGATGCAACCCCCGAGATCGAACCCACGAGATTCCAAACAAACCCCCACAGAGCTTCAATCTGCACCAACCACCCACTTCACCCCAGAGGACGCTGACATTTGACGAGGGCTTTGACGTGAACACGGGCGGCCTGCGGAGTCAAGACTGCAGCAATCTACATCAAATATGTCTGTGGCTCTGTGCAGATCCAAACAGGCTGCCGGTGTTGTTTACCAAGCTCAGCCTCTCATAGTATCGTTCCCATCGAGCCGCAGTGTAGACATTTGTGATCTCGACATGTTGTGCGAGAGTCGTTCCCTCTCTCCACGATATCTCCTCTAACTTTTCCACAGCTTGTCTAATTTTCATAGAGCGGCGGCGGCGGAGCAGACGAATGTGCCGTTACGCTGCAGAAGGAACCTCGTCATCCAAAACCATTATAACATAAATATTTGATCAGGACATAAAAGGTCTCTCTTGTAAGTTAGCCTGGCCATGCATACAAACAGGGGGATTAGGTCTTGGTGTGGCAGTAACCGCAGTGGGTTAAAACAATTTTAGATTACAATAAAACCAATGTGTTCTTTGGTGCTCATTAAACATTGACCACGCTGTGGTCTTATAATCTATTCTGCACTGATTACTGCGATGTAGATCCCCGAAATCTGTGCTCGTCTAATGAGAGCGGAGTTGGGAGGCGTTCATCACTTCCTGGCGTCCACGTCCCGCGCTGCTCCGTGGGTGTGTTGTGCATCGTAATAATAAAAAAAAAAAAAAAACACTCACAAGAACATCTAGCATCTGAGAAGTAAATTTGATTTCTTGAAATGAGCCGTGCAAGAATCAACACGCAGTGATCAAAGGTGGTTATTGGTCGACAGAGGGAGAATGAAACTCGCACATCATTATCACGCCGCGTTCACAAAGGATCTCATTAGCGCTTTAACAAAAAGGAGAGGGGGGGGGGAAACATACACATCTCAAAAAGCTCAAAGGAAATGTCCCTTTTTCACATCCTGAGTCTTATTTGTGCAGCTCTCTGATTACGATCCCATTCAACATCCCGTCTCAGACTGTGGGAGACCACAGCTCCCACATAACCCACTAACCATCTCATATACACTGAGAATGAACAAGAGTCCTCGAGCAAACCGTCTCCTAGGTTCAATGATGAGCTATAATTATATTAATGACAACTACAATTGTCACATTCATGAGTCAGGGCGAGGACTAAGAGGTAAAAACTTTTATGGGGGAACCTTGAGCAAGAGAATAAAAATGGACAAAGCCTTGAGACGGACAGTTGAAGACTTACGTCCAAGGCTGGTGTTTAAAAAATGTATGGTTATCAGGCTGCTGGTGTTTATTGTTTGGACGCAGTCAACATAAATTTATCTTTAAGAGCCTGGTTTGATAACCAGCTCCTGAAATGTCAGGATTAGCTGTTAATCTCCGTTTCATCTGACTGGAAATTCAATATTTTATTTAAAATACCACCTTGAACTTCTTAGAACTTATGATGGAACTGTTTTTGACATTTAACAGAGCCCAGATTTTCAAATTGAGAGGCAGAACAGATTCATAACTCTTCAAACACACAGGCATGATTCATTATTTCTGGATTCAGCGCGACTTCTACAATATTCTGAAGATTGAAACGAACGTCGATTATGATTAAACACCAGTGAATAAAGGTCTCTCCTTTGTTTCCCATTTCCACCCAATAGCTCTCTTTTCTTTCTTTGAACAACTGGATAATTATTGTTATTTTACCTTCACCACACTTTTATTCTACTGTAACCATGACGACAAATGTCCTCTAACCTTAAAAGAGGCACTCACTTGTTTTAACCTCAAACCGAAACTAACCAAGTTGATTTTAAACCAAATCAAACCTTTATTAAAGCATAAATACACCAGGGGATGGTTAGTTGTTTAGTTTTCAGTAATACAATGAAAACATATCGACTAAAAATATAGAATATGACTGCAGACTTTGAAATCTCCAACAACAAAGTGGTTAAACATCAAAATATTCAAGTAGATTTAGCGAAAGTGAAAGTAATTCTGCCCTCCAGCCATGAAGAGAAGATATTGAGCTGTTTCTTCAGATCTTAGCAACAAAATACTGCAGATATACAAAGACTTGTGGTTTTTATATCACACGGGGATGATGACTTATACTGCCGAAGAAAGAGAAGAACCTCATTGTGGCCGACAGCATCAAAGAGAAGCCCAGAGCCAGAAATATTTCACGAATGTAAAATCCGACACCAACATTGTTCTGAAGAGTCTGTTCCCCAGCTTTTTACACGCACACGTGACTCCGCTTTGAGGATGAAGAAGCCCTCTAATGCCCTCTAATAAATGTCTCTGCAGTGACCAGAGTCTCCAGCTCATGAATAATAAAGGAGGATGCACTGATCCTATTCTTCACTCAGACACCCACCTCATCCACCTCTTCTCCCATCCGACACTGCAATATCACTCCCAGCAGCACAGCAGCACGAAGCTGCGTCACTGCCCGACCGAGTCACGCTCCTGTTAGTCTTCATCACGAGGTCACTAACCGGTCGAAAGGGAACGTACATTTATTTAGTTTTAATAAGTGAATCTACTTCAATGGCAGGTTTAGGGAAGTTGAGGATGTAAGAACTTTTAAAATAGAACAAATTTACAATGGAAATCACCAAAGTTATTTTAAGAACCATGATATCTTGGTCACTCTGGTTCCTCTTTGCTGTTTAACACTCTCACGTCTCTCACTCTTGAATCATGGTCGTACCAGCTGAACACAGATCAGTATAAGATCACATTACAATCAGTTAAAAGACTCCTTGAACATATAGCATCAAAATGGTACATGTTGTATTTATATCCAAAGTCACATTCTCCCATTCATACATCTTGTCTATACACAGCACGTTTTCTCTCACACACCATTCACATTGCCCAATGACACTTCAGCATTCAGACTCGAGGAACTCGGGGATCGAACCAGCAACCTTCAGGTTATTGGATGACACACTTTTCTTCTTTATAATGTTTATTAGATGACGTTAACCTGCAGAGGAAAATTAGCCTGCGTGGCTTTAATCTGCTACATTCACACGATGGAACCTGGTGATAAACACAAATGATCGATAATGAAAGTCAGCACTTTTCAAATTAAAAGCCTTTCCGTCAGTTTAGGGAGCGTACAATGCTTCTCACGCTGGTGCACATCTGTAAGAAGTGTTCGTTTTACCTGACATTAGCTCAGCAGCGAAACATAAAGAGACTGGAATTAATTGGAGAACGAGAAAAAAGGTTATTTGGGGGAAAAAATACACCGAGAGCAGCAGGTGGGCGAATCTGAAATGACTCATGTTGTTGTGCTGAGGGAAATATGCATAAGCTAAATTTAACATATGACTCATTGGAGTTTATGGTCTTTGTCAAGGACTTTTTAAAGGCACTGGCTCGTATTTGTTGGACTTTTTGCTCCATTATGCTTCACCACAACAGTTCCAGCGAAGAGCTAAGCAGCGCACAGTGACCTTTGGGTAATCTCACAGCAGCAGTAAGTGGAATTTAGTGACTTCCATTCAAGGAAAGCAGTGAAATCACACGGGTGTATAAGTACATTTTTAAAAACTAGACGTGGATTCGAAATGCTTACAGGGAAAGAGAGAGAGGCAGATTCCAGCGACGCAGCCAAAGGTGAAATCTTAAAAGGTTTGTCTCCTCGTTATAGCTCCGTCAATACCCGCAGACGCTGTCATATGGGTTCGTGTTTCCTTATCGGGCAATATCCTCAGAGTGAGGTTGAATATACAGCTTGTATAAATACTGCATGAGGCTATAAAGCACCATGTCGATGTCGGTCATAAATTCTAAGACACATCCCAGCGGAGTTATGGCCGTTCGGCTCAAAACAGAGGAAAAGACAACATCTCACAGCAGAAACATGATGGATGTTTCTAGAACAACGTAAATTATACAAATAGGTACATTCATGTTGGTCGTGTTATTCCATTTACACAGGAAAGTACAAGTGTAAATGCATCTAAAAGGCCAGAGGGAGGGATCAGCCAAACCACAAGAGAAAATCTAAAACAAGTCCCAAGTACGAGAAGATGTTGAACCCATGATCCATTAATTGATGTGTGTTGTAATTGTACATCTGCTCAGCTCCTCCTGATTGGTGCAGTGATATTAGTTTTACAGCCACACTCTCGTTTTTCCAGCTCAGATGAAAAAGGAGGAAACTGAAGACCGCTGTGGCATTTGCTGCAGATTTCCTCCAATAAGACACATAATACGTTCCTGCCAGCGCCGCGGCTCCGACAAAAAGATGGAGAGAGTTATGGGGAAAGAGAGCAAAAGGGGAGGAAGAGAGCGAAGGAGGGGGGGGGGTGATAAATGAGGGGGAAGAAAACTGTATTGTTCGTGTTTCATGAGCTGATGAAAAAAGACAAGACAAGGTACAAGGTAGACTGCCGGGCATTCTGCAGCCGTCAAATTACAGAGAGCAACCGTGCATAAAACGCACACATCAGGGGAGAGAACCGGTGAAAAACAAGTTGGAATTGCAAATCAGTAGATCTCAGATCATCGGCAGAATACGTTGTTTATCTGACAGAATATTAGTCTCCGATACTCTAATGGAAAAAAGCCCCCAAACTGCAGCTTTTCAAGCTACAAGTATCTGAAAAATACTTTATTCCTGTTTTATCCGAAGGGAAAGAGTTGGTGCAGCAGACTCAGAGTCATCTTCCCTTAGAAACCGCCCAAATATTCTCACCCCCAAGGACACATCTCTGGGCAGCACTGTTTCTGTGAGGGGCAATTTGGGGTTCTGGTTATTGCCCAAGAACATGCAGATGGGAAAGACTGGGATCGAACCACCGATCTTCTGGTTTGAGGATGACAGCTCTTACCCCCCTTTGTCTTCTTCGTGGCACCACTTTTTCATCTTGAGATATTTGTTTTGCTGTGTTCTCACATCGGCTCTTTTGGACATTCTCAGGAGTTTTTACTTGGAGGCTGGAGAAACTCCGCAGAAAGTCCAGAGGCTCTCACTCTGACAGTTGCGTACAAGGATGTCTAGAGGTTCTCCAGAGGTTCTCCAGAGGTTCTCCAGAGGTTCTCCAGAGTCCAGTCTATGTCTGAAAGCAGCTTAAGAAAACCAAGTTATGACAAAATGAAACAAGAAGCGAGGACTTTTAAAATGGTTGTGCTACTGTGAGTGTGTGTTTTTCAGAAGTCCTCCGACGAGGATCCAGCTCTTGATTGACACAGATTGCTGCTGTGAGCCGGACTGAACTAGAAGCCTTTCAGTTACAGGACAAATGGATCTAATCTCAGCACCATCCTGACACTGAACCAGCACAGTTTCTCATGAGGGGAGCTGACATCTTCAAGGTTACAGAAATATTGATGGACACACTGGACAGAAAGAACATTTCTGCTTTACTTTCTGAAGGGAGCTGCTGCAGGCTCGCACACATAAACCAGATGGCTCCGGACTGGTTTGACGTTATGATGGGGAAGCGCCAACTTCGGTGAATGGAACTTGGATGACCCCGGAACAGCTCGTGATTTTGAATACAGCAAATTGTCTTAGACGGGGAATGAGGGAAGAAGTGGAGAACGACGATTGCTTCAAGGGATTACGAGAAGAAAACTCCACTGACCCGCAAATGACTTCGCTGACTTTAAGAAATGCAAAAAAAAACAAGATCCCTGTCTGATGTCACATCAGAAACCTCCGAATTACAAACACGTTGGGAGTTTAAACTCGATCTGACAACAGGGGAAAGGACTTTGCTAATCACCGACGATTACAGCCTCTGCTTCTAAAGATGTTCACAGCGGGAGGTTAATGTGTGATGATAAGAAAAGGAAATGTTGCGGTGGATTGACTGAGATGGGCGGAGACGCTGCAGCGTGTGAACATCAGAGCTCATTTAAATCCTTAACCAGACTTTGTTATCTTTATATGGATTCTCATATCCTTCAGCAATTTTCCAGTCAAGACCTTGGACAGGGTGTAATCGTCCAATTTATTTAAGGGGAAAATACAAAATAGTGTGTGGCATGAAGAACGTACTGAACTATTATGGATGGAAAATGTATCCTGAAATAATGCATGAGGGTAGAGTTATTTTTAAAAACTGTCAAGAGACGATGATAGAGACAATTATTTTGCTCTAATTGTAAACTTAAAAAGGGACAAGATGGTGAATATATATTTATTTAAAATAATAATATATATATTTATATATTTTATATATATAAAAGCAGAATACGGCCATCAATTCTGAGAGGCAGAGGAGTCAAGAGTGTATTTGGATTTTCATCACTGCATCAGAACATATTCCGCAGTTCTATGAGGGTCAACGAGTCCCTTTCATGAAATAAAAATCTCCCTCTTCAGATTTGGAAATCGACAGGAACGTTAACAGCGCACGTCTGAAATGTGCTAAAAGGTCTGAGCTGGGAGGCAGAGCCCGTGTGTCTGTGCAGACCTGCCCAGATTGACACTCAACAGAGTGGAGTCAAGTGGGGTGGAGCGCTACGTGCTGGAGATCAAATAGTGGAGAGTAAAGGTCGACAGTATGAGCTGTGGAGAGTTTAGCCTGTGCACACATGATGAGGGATAGAGATTAAAGTGAGGAGAAAACTCCCGGGTGATGGGGAGATTGATGAAAAGAAAACAAGGGAGACGACGGCGGATCAAGACGCTGCTCCTGATTTAACTCCAGATTTTCATTCTGACGAGCAGCCCAATCCTCGCACATCTGTATTCACAGCTGGACTCTGAGCAGAGAGAGTTTGTCTTTACCCGCTCAGAGCCACCGTCCTGGGGGAGCCCGGTATTGACTGGCTCAAGCAGCCGCTCCGAGCACCCTCGGTAGCATTTAGGTCCGAGCTGCAGACGGTCTCGTTAGGCTCTCCCCTCTCCTGGGGTAACCTTTAAAGAAACGGACGAACTTTGAGACGAGCTCCTCCGCGAGGCAAGCTTGATCTGAGGGATACGTTTCCTGATTCTTTTCCCTGAGAGCAGCTTTTCAAAGGGACTGGAAGTTGGTCTTTTACAGGCTCATTACACTGATTTGCCGGCAGCGATAGGGACACGTCTTCATCAGAGAGATGGGACGGGACAGTAAAGCTTTGAGGGAGCTGTACTCCTGCTGATCGCAGTAACCTGGTGTAACAGCTGAAGTTAGAGAGATGAAGATGTGAACGGAGAGCGAGCGCGTCTTTTAATTTTTATCCAAAGCTCTTTTATGTTTGATGTTTTTAATGGTCTGCTACAAGTTCAGAAAAAGCCCCCAGCGGAGTTGTGACTCTGCAATCAATCACAAAGCTCTTTCACAGTGATGCACTTTATATTCTGTGACATGCTCATCACATTTCATACAAAATGCATTCCCCCCCGCACACATGCAGCTACACACACACACAGAAAACGGCTCATTTCCATCACTGAATATCAGGCTCACCCTCCAGTATCTCTTGGCCGTCTCCACCCTGGAGGGTTTCCGGCGAAGGCCCATCGATGTCCCCATCGAATGATCGAACATCATCCTGAAGCCGTCCGCGGCAGCTAGTTAGCCTCTCGCTGTCTGCTACGCCTGCCAATTGCCGTCCCGGGGACGTTGCAGCTGCACCGCCGGCGAGCCACTCTCTGCTTTGACAGCCCGCTAGCCTTTCCCATTTATGAAGACTCTGCCACACCCAGAGCCATTACACTGTGTACTTCCCAGCAACCGCGAGCAAACACAAACAACCGCCAGTCCCTCTGTCTCCAATCCCTGCTGCACGGCCCGCACATTAACGGGCCCTAATGGAGGCCGGAGACAGTCACGGCCAAGATTAGCTTTCACTTTTCTGCCTAGACGCAACCCACGCCAGGAGAGTCCTCATAAAAACCGATGCATGGTGCTCACCTCTAATCGGCGCAACGCCACAATTAGACGGCTTAAACTAATGAACGAGAGAAGTTTGGAGATCCAGATGCAGAGGGAGTGCACAGGGGTGATGCCGGGTGAACAGGGGTAATTCAACACCTCCATACGAGAGGCCACGGAGGGGAACAATCAGTGCTAAACTGTTTATTCAGCCATTAGAGTTACAGCGTGGCAGGTAAGTGGCTGATTTGAGATCATGAGCTTGCAGTCGGGAGTGTAGGCGAGTGTCGAGTGCCAGCACCGATGACGTGCGGCTGCGAGGAGCGAGAAGCAGCTTCATGTTTTTCATCTTTTCTGTGAATGTCTAGTTGCACCATCCACAGCTGCAGCTCTGCTTCACTGCAGCCACACAAAGCATCCAAGTTTACACGATGGTGACAAACTAGGCCGATTTTAGGCTTGTACCAAACTAGCATTTTGCCTCAGATCAGTTTTAATCCTCGTCCATACTAACACGCTTAAAAAACTCATATCACGTGACCACTCATGCTCACTGAGCATGTGCGTAGCGGTGAAAACAGGTAATAACTCAGATAAAAGCTCATCACCTACACATGTAAACCGCACAACAGTTGTTAGAAAACAAGATCAGCAACAATAATTGATTATCTGGATTCTCAAGGCCACTGCCGGTTGGTTTCTTCCAGACACAATATTCCCTTCTAGACTAAAATGCAGCTCCAACTAAAACTGGACCAGCAGCGTTTCCAAACCTCTTTGAAAATCCATAGTGTGGATGTTGCCTGAAAGACGTTTAAAGAGAAATGAGCAAACATTTTAAAATAGCGCACGCATCTTATATTTAAATTTCAAAACATTATTACCAATATCACCTCAAACTGATAAAATCCACATGGAAGCAACACTTTCAGTATTAAATCCTGTTTTTCTTCCGTCCGGATGCAGCAGACGTGATTAATCTCAGCAGGAACTTAATAATAACAATTTCGGGCCTCGTCGGGAAGTAATCTCTCACAATGGCAGCACCAATAAAATCTGAATAATCTTCTTTTGCCGTCCACTGCGATCATCCTGTAATTGCCTGAGAGACGAGGTCGTTTACGTTATGAGCGGAGGAGACGCTCGGTTGATCCTCGCATGTGGTGCACACCTGTAAAGTGAGTAAATAACTTCACCAGCGAGTGAGTGTGTGAACAACTGAATGTGAATCATTGTTCATAATGAAACCCCCACACATTCATTAATTTAAGAGCAGTCTGATTTGCATTGGATGCCCAGATGTTCAAAACCTTGTCGGTCCAATAGTGGAGAGCCTCGACATGATTAATGTATCTCGGCCTCGTTGATGTATTAACACTGTGCCGGGTCTTTCTTTTAATTTTTTTAATATTGCAGCAGCGACTCCTCCGTGCCCCGAGGCGACTCCTGCAAACTACAATACACACTTCATGCATAAATGTGTTTTCTGTTGTTAAGAGGTTCGGTATAATTAGTGCAAACTGATAATTGTATCATGTCTGTAAAAGCAAAGACAGTGGAGGAGGGTAAACGTTTGGCTTCTTTGCAGAGGCCTGCAACAATTTGTTTAAAATGTGGTCTTTTGCTGATAAACAGTTCAATTTGGGCAGAATGAAAGAAAAAAGGCAGAACAGAACATTAGGAATGTTTACGACCAAATGTCAAACCACTGCAACAAGCGGCTGTAATTGACAATAGGCTGCGTGTTAAATTGACTCAGTCAGGATTACAACCTGGAATCTAAAGCTTCACAAACATCTGCTTACGGTCGGAGCTGAACTGCTGCAGCAGCTCGGATTAGTCTGGTCTGTGTGCGGCGGCTGAATCGCACCGTGGCACCGGAGGTGAGCTTGTTTTTTTAACAGGAAGAAATGTGAAAACAAACTCTTCACCTGGGTAATGAGGAAATGAAACAGTAAAGTGAGGCTGGGCAACTTCTGCAAAACAGCAGCAACTGAAGCCAAACGACTTTCCAGGAGATTCACAACGAATTCATCTCCATCCCCCTGAGTTCATCTGAAGTTTCTTATCATTAGACACCATGTGTTTTGGTATCAGGTGACATTGGTGCAGCTAGAAATCCCTGTTCTTTCCATGCTTTGTTTCTGAAAGTCTACTCTTCTTTCCCCCACAAAACCAAAACTAAAGTGCACCTCCAGCACATTGTTGCACCAAATTGAAGCCCTGTCCATCGTCTCCACTTTGACATACAGGACAGTACAGTATTTATCTATATGGTGCATAATTCAGGCTCCTGTTGCAGCCCCGTCCAGGGCCATCACCGGCCGGAGCGAGGCTGACAAACAGTGACAGATAAACCAGGCAGGCTGCATTCTGCCACTGCTTTATGGCTGACAGGCCCTGAAATGAATTACTAATGGATCAAACAGAGCAATAAAGAAACTACTGCAGCGAGGGGGGGGCTTCTACCTGGGTGTGTGACAAGGAGAGGGAGCTTAGTGAGAGAGAGAGAGAGGACGAGAGAAGGAATAGGAAACCATTAGAAAGTGACACTTTTGAAAGAGTCAGGCACTTTGGCGGAACGGTCCAGTGAGCGTTCAGCTCCGTGGCCCCTGGGAGGAGTTGGGTGTATTTTTCCCTCCGTCCCGGAAGAGGAGATGGACGGAACGCACGTTGATGCCTCTGAGATATCAGCGCCGCAGCAGGAACAGACGCCGCAGCGCTGGCACAGTGTCATTAATGTCTTGTCTGCACTTTATTTCCTGTCAGATCAGAGTTGATGAGGGAGCAGCGTCCTCAAGGCCAAACACGGATTCAAATCGTGTATGAAAAGACAAAGTGCTGCTGGAAGTGTGCGAGTGTGTGTGTGTTTGTGAGTTGCTTTGTAGATTGTGCTGACACAAGCCAAGCGCCCGTCACATGGGAGCGTCAGTGGTGTAATGATCTAACTCCTGCGGCCCCGGACGGCACAGAGCTCATTTACAAACCCTCGTCCCCCGGTGCCCCTGGTGCCGCACGGAGAGAATGATGCCGTGTCACTTTCATAACTGTCTCGTTTGTGGGCTTTCGGATCCTCCGTGGCAAAAAGCAGCCGCTCGTACTTTGAACACTTGATTCATTTGAGCACGACAAGCACGACGTCCCGTCTTTCTCTAAAGCGGCTTTCACACAAGCATTGGAGTCTGGATACTTTCTGGATATTTTCTGAAAGGGGCTGGATGTGAGACATTTTCTGGGACAGACCCGGACAAAATGTCCAAACAATAGCGAAATCAGCCTATGTGACAATAAAGCAGGAAAATTCAAAGCAAGCATGTGAGCGTTTTAGTTTCTAACACGCAATAGTTTTAGTTTCTATTAACACACAACAGAGATAATATCCACACATCCTCTGAAAACAGCTTAATGTTGCTTATTTGCCAAGAAGCCAAACATATAATCTGTTATGATTTGTACAATGTTCTGCAGACACGTTAAGCAGTGTTTTATTAATAGGTCCTGCATGAGTGCCAAGGGCAAAATACACAGCAAGAATCTGTATCTTAGCAATTTCTGTCCCGTTATTATGTCTAAAATGATGTATATTTTCAATTATTATTTCAGAAACAAACCTGTCACCAACACAAATAATCTCATTTCTTTCCGTCTGAAGCTCTGGAAAGCTGCGTCAGCTCGGTGAGGAGATGCTTATGTAGATGTACATTGTCCTCCAGAGCCAAATAAAGCCGTCTCTCTGCTGCTTTTCATCGTGTATATATCCTAAAACATCTTCTCCTTTTCATTCCTCTCACAAAACCACATCCACAACACTGTCTACCGTCCCCTCGAATTATTTTCTACTTCTATTCTTCTAATAAAGCAAACGGCTCCATAGCCGCGGAAAAGCAATATTCTGAGGCCGAAAAACAAAGACGAACATTAGTTCCATCGCCTTCGGTTCATATCTGAGAGTAATTCTTCACCCACGTACAGGGAGGTGCATTTATCCTGAGCCCAGTCGCGGCCTCACATTGTCCCGTAATGGCCGTATGGATCCCGAGCAAATAAAAAAAAAAAGGGTGGAAGTCATTTGTTTTACGTACAACACGTGTCCTCGCTCTCTTTAAGCCGCGTGTTTTGGGGGAACAGATGTTTTATATACGTAACGCTGTTATATTAAAAGCTGCTTCAAAGCCGGTGAACATCCAGAGCGATGAAACGTGAAGGAAAGAAAGAAAATCCATTTTTATTAAGAGGCCGTATAAGATCTTGATGTATGACTGAGGAAAATGTGAAAATAATACAACATCATTGTTTTGCCACAGAGTTGAACGTGTGTGTGTGTCTCTGTGAGCAGAGACGGCAGCGTGTGATAAACGGCTTCATCACAAGTGAGACGTGCTCCGCCAGAAGAACTCAGAGGTAAAGTTCACTCAACACAAACGTTGTAATAGAAGGTCAATGTGATTCCCTTCTAAATGTATTGTTTCCTCACTTATCAGATACTGTTAGAGCTCTTCATAAGAAACTGTCTCTTTAGTTGATGATGTTCATTCTTATCACTCATAGCATCATCCTTGACAACGGCAGGCAGTTGTTTTCTGTATCATGGCTCTAAAATCCTACCGTGCATCCCAGATGATCCCAGTTAGAGAACAGCTGATGAACAAAGTGGTGCATTTAGTCGCTGAAGCATCAGATATTCCCGTCAGCAGTTGGTAGAGACCCAAAACAGAGCGAAAAGAAGAGTGAATAATAGAAACACGTCCATCAGGTGACGAGAAATACATTCCACACAACTCAGTTCTGCAAAGAAAAGAGTTATTCCAGGTTTATATGAAACAAAGTCAAATTAAATCAAATTTAGTTGTTTGACGTCTCCCACCCAAACTCTTCACCTTGCTACAAAGACAATGCACAACTTCCTATCTGCTGCCAGTAAACACTGAGGCCAGCTCTCACTCTGCCTCACTCTGAAGTAAATGTGCTCCCTGGCTCTGGGGCAACAGTTAAATAAGAGCTCCAGGTGCCAGAGAAGCTGGAAACTGAAATGTAGCAGCCAAACCGCACCCCTCCGTCAAACATCGACATTCAAGTCAGCGCAGCTCATTTCAGCTGAAATACAGATGTGCAGCCCGGGTCCGCGCAGCCATGACCGGAGCCATGTGTCGGGGACTGGAGACAAGGTTGCTGATGTAAAGTCACGCTTCAGCGGGCCGACACCGTTCAACAGGACACAAGGTCAAGAAGGCGAGCGACCAGGAGAAAAAGGAAAAGGGAAATAGATCAGAGGAGAAAGGAAGAGGAGGCGGTGAAGATTGGGGGCTCGGCTCTTTTCAGCCGCTCTCAACAGGTCAGTGGGAAGGAAGGCGAGACAATCCCAGTGGGTAACGAACTCTGGAAGCAAAGTCAACTCAGGGAAGATAAATACAGACACAGGATCCAGGGACAAAATGAAGTTTGTTAACCAGCGCGACATGTCAGAGAAAGGCTATTATATGAGAAACGTTATTTATAGCCCAGAGTCATTTTAACAAGGACAGAAACGGAGATGCTGCGATAAAATCTGACTGAATTATTGCTTTATTATCTCGAACCTGAAGTGGAGATTTACCTCCAGGGCTCCGCTTTTGTTTCAGGTGCTTACTGTCAGACACATTCACATCCCTGCTCAGAGTCATCAGGGGCGGCACTGAATTAGAACCAGCAGATGAGTCTAATTCTGATGTTTGTGAGAAGGAGAAGTGAAAGGAGGAGGAGAATTCTTAAAATTAGCACAAGCAGGATGAGGGAGGAGAAGGAGGAGGATGAAAACAAAACGCTGTTAATCCATGAAGGAGAAGAAATAGAGAGAGAATAAGAAACCGTTAATTTAGAGCTAGAAAAGCAAGATTTCTTATGGAAATCTGGATCATATAGGGAATCAAGTGAAGCAGAGAATAAACAGATAATAAAAAAGGGAAATTCCCACTAGAAAGGAAACCAAACAACCATTCACTATCTCATTCACACCTACGGTTAATTTACAGTCTCCAATTAACCTCCATGTCTTTGGACTGTGAGAGGACCCAGGAGCGCCCGAGGAAAAACCCACGCAAACACGGGGGGGAGAACATGCAAACAATAATTCCGCAGAAGGAACTTGTGCAAACTGTTGACAGTATTTCCCCGACTCTCAGATCCACCATCTCTCTGCGCCTTCAGCAGCGACACTGAAAATCCTCTCCTGTACGCTCGTGCATTAATAATTCACAATCACACTCCTCTCTCTCTCGCGCGCGGATGAAAAACAAAACTGTCATGTTCAACTCCGAGGAACCCGACAATCAGAGACGCGCCACTTCCTATTCCTACCACACCTCTGAACTGCGGCCCTTTCTCCATCTCTACATCAGAGAGCAATATGTCGGGGGGGGGGAAACCCTCCGCATTTAAAAAGGCGGAGGGTGGTCGTTAAAAGCCAGGAACACCGGGTAGAATGAATCCACCTGAAAAGGCAAAGTTTGGAAGAGACAACAGAAAGTGCTTGTGGGTCGCTGTGTGCTGATGTGTAGTCTTGTGTGTTTGTCATTTCCAGCAACTGAAAACTCTGGCTACTGAGTCTTGTGGAATAAATATGAGTTTGATTTATGTGCTGAATTAAACACACAGACTTATTAGCAACATCATTACGGGATAGAGGAGGATTTAATCATTTAAGCTGTTACGATCCGACCTAAAGCCGAGATATAAACGTCCCTGTGCATCGTTCGCTTCCAGCGTTCACAGCTGACGGGCTCTGAATGTGCTGCACGTGAAACTCACACCTAACAGTGATGGGTCGTTTGCAGGAGTGGATTCTCGCCGTCGTCCGTCTTCCTGTGTGTGGTTTTGCATTTTCTCCTTGTGTCAGCGTGGGTTTTCTCCAGATACCTCCTCCCACAGTCCGAAACACATGCAGGTTAATTGGAGACTCTAAATCGCCCGTGGGTGTGAATGAGAGCATGTTTGGTTGTTTGTCTCTATACGTCGGCTCTGCGCTATTCGCTGTCTGCTGGGATCGGCTCCAGCAGCTCCAGCCAGGACCCTCGGGATTTGGGGTTTAGATAATGGAAAGAATTCCACTCCATCAAACGTACATGCACATACAATTTAGAGGAACGTGTCAAAACCGGATTAAATCGAAGCCTGCAGAGTCAATGAAGCCGAGTCAAAGTGTCACTTTGAGAGGATGCCGGCTGAATAGAGTTGTTTCTTCTCACACAAGTGCTAATTTGATCCTGATGCATGTGGACTTGATGTGCTCTCACACTCTTTGTTGCGCTTTAGCCCATTGACGCTGCTGCTGCTGCTTCCAGTATCTCATCTCCCATCATGCTCCATTTCTCTGTGTGTTTCCTGGGAGACGGAGGTCAGGGAGACGCCGAGACGCTTTCAACCCGTCCACAACAAACACACGCTGTTTTCTGCTGATGCTAATTGCTAACAAACATAAACACACATTGAATATACGAATGCATTAAATCATGAGAAAACAAAGTGCCTATAGATGAACGCTACAGTTCACTCGGTTTTTCCTTTAATTCAAAGCCTTAGTTCTATTTCTATACTGAGCCAATGATCACAAAGGCAGCGAGTCAGGTGACTTCACTTATACCCGTCAGGCCTCTGCTGTGATCCCTCGTCAGCGGCGACTGGGTCACGTCCTCCCTCTATTGTCCCTGAGACACACTTCTCATCTTTTATGATATAATACACTATTCAATTATCCACCTCTGGTTTTGATCAAGCGTCTCTCTGCGCCAGCCCCCTCTTTGCCTTTAAGGCAAATGCTTTATCTTGTCCGTCCCCGTCCCTTCCTCCCTCCGTCCCTCTGCCTCTGTACTTTCCTTTCATCATCCCTCATCCTCCCTGTATCATTGATTTAACCTCACTCTGTGTGCCTGGCCCTCAGTCCCAACAGACGCTCTGCTCGCACGGCGAGACGATTCAGCCATTTGCCGCAGAAATGATCCACCTCGCTGTGAGACAGGAACAGGACAGCCTCTAGTGGTGCAGCGGGGGCACTTCAACCGATGCCTTCACCTCTCAAGCCTGAAGGAGAAGATGAAGCTGTCTGAAATGCAAAGATTCATAATCATCTGAGCCGTTAACACTAATCTCAACAGGTGCATATAAGATTTAAAGTCTGTAATGTGTCCAAAAAACTATAAGAACTGTGTCTTTTGACTTAATGAGCCTGAGAGATCTGCTCTCTTCCAATTACCTGAAACAGAATTCTCAGTATGAATTAAAAACATCATTACACGCAAGAACCACATCTGAAGACCAAACCAAAACCTGCACAAGTCGAAATTTTAAGAGCATTACAACCTGAGAATCTTGAAAACCTCTCGTCTGAAAAGCTTCTTTGCTTTGAAGAACCCTTTTTGGATGAGAGCTAAAGCATCTTAAAGCCCCTCAAGCGAGTCCAGTTACCTGCGTACAACATTATAAAATATAGCATGAACTCGATGATTGAGGATCTTCACAGACAAACTTCAGACGTATGCGTTCCCGGCTAAATTTAGACCCTGGAGCAAAAAATAAAAACTTTTGCAAACTCATAAAGACGCCGACTTGTCGCCCTTGGAAGAATCTTTCAGCAAATAAACGAGAACAAACTGCATCATAAAACAGTCGACTCCCCTGCTAAGACAATATTGGCGTCCGACATCTGTCATAGTTCCGTATAAATCACACGCTTGTTGTTTTTGCAGGAGCTGGGGAGTTATTTGCTTCTCTCCTGTTTCCTCCCTAATCTTAGAAATACTGCGGCCGGTCATAAATAATGTCTAAATCAGCACTCCAGTCCTCTGACCCATAAAAGTGAAATGCAGCGCAGCTCTTGAGACCCATGTGCTTGTGTGGATTGTGTGTGTTTGTGTACATCTGTGCGCATGTGTCAGAGAGATGGATAGGGACGGGAGAGGAGCTCTGCTTAAGAACCCAGCACAGGAGCCTTGTGGTTCCGGCCTCCCCGTCCTCCTCCATTGCGCCGTTTCTCCCCGCGGTGAAAACGTCTCGTGATGAGGCCGGATATGAATTTGTTTTATGCTGAGATGAAGTTATTAATGCCCGCCATCTGTTATCGTCAGCTCGCTGCCAGACGAGCAGCGTGCGACACAAAAGAGGAATGCAGCACCAGAGAGTTGCAGACGTCAACGGGGAGACGCGCGATGCCACGTTGGTTTTGATGAATAGGCCTTACCTGTGTTTGCAGAGCATTTATTTCACAATTTGTGCAAAACACAGGTTCCAGGGGACATGTCAAATGTCTGGGAGATAGAGATGGATGCAAAAATAATGTTTTTGTTCAACAATTACTTCTTCTTTTATTTTGGAAGCTGTCACACACGACAATTCGGATGCAAACGGTCATTATTTAGCAAATCCCTCGAGGAAATAACTCTGGAATAAATAAGAAAGTTTAGATTTTTCTGTTTCTAACTATTTCTATGCTTTGCTACACACTAAAGACAAATGCATAGATAGACATTGATGAATTGTCCCCTTTTCCCAGTTACCTAAAACATATCCCGCGTTAACAGAGCATTTATTTCACCGTTTCTGCAAAACACAGGTTCCCGAGACACATGTCAAAAGTCTGACAGACAGAGGAGGTGAGGAAATAATGTTTCTGTTCAACAATTACTTTAATTTTCAGTTTGGAAACCGTCAGACACGACGACGCTGTCACAAACCGTCATTACTTTGAAAATCCCTCGAGGAAAAACTCAAGGAAGGTTTAGATTTTTCTGATTCTATGGGGAAACCATTTGTGTGCTTTGCTATACATTATAGATTAATCCATGCACACACTATATATATATATATATATATATATATATATATAGTACAAACCCATTAAAATCACCTTCACCCTCTATTACATCCGATCATGTGACAACCCCCCCCCACGCAAAGACAGGCCTTTGCACGAGGGAGCCGAGCTGCACGCACACATTCAGACTCTTAATGTGCAGCTGATTTGGTTAGCAGGCGCTTCCGTGTGATAAATAAACCATACGGCCGATTTACACCCTGATGGCTGCATAACTCATCGCCGGAGGAAAGCGGTGCACGTGTGAGTGAGTCATGTTCGATCAACATGAAGCGTCTGAGGGTTTGTTCACGAAGGGGAAATTAGCCGGATGTGAAATAACCGAGCCAGAGGTCAAAGTGGCTCGTCGCCGAGGACTTTACAACATGACAGTAATCAAGTGAAGGTTGGAAACGAGAGGAAACAATTACACTCGCCTGGTTTTCGTTAAGTCTCTGTGCCAGTTACTCCCCCGACCCTCATTCAGTGGTTCTGCAGGAATCTGAACAACACACACGGGTCTCCAGATGCCCCCGGAATCGAGTGCGTGGACAGATGACTCTCTCTACCTTTGCCACCGGTGCCATTATTCATCACTCACTTGCTATTTTCCAATCAACACAAAATAAAGCACAACCCGGCACATGCTCTGTGTGTAATCAGGTAAATGAAGACGAGTAGGAGCTCATTACTCTGCACTAAACAGACAGCGGATGCTTTCATACACGTCGCTCGACCTAAACTGTGAACTGTTCTCTTCATTCAACAAACGGAGAGAAACTGAAGAGTGTGGAAATGTTCTGTCGCCTCCGTCTGGGAACACAAACATCTGGCAACCACGTGTCGGGTGTTATTACTCACTAAGTTGTTTCCTGCTAAGCACAGACTGAGACCGAGGCGTGCAACTAAAAGATGAACACGCTTTATGTCATGTTACATCTACACTAAGGTCTGACACCACTTTTACATGAAAGTGAAAGTGGTCTCCGACTCAATTTGACCCTCAGCAAAAAGAGCAAATGTCACATATCCAATGAGAGTAGCTACAACCTGTGTAGATTTTCAGGTGATAGTTTAATACGTGCTTAATGTCCACTGCTCCATTACGTGTTGAGATGTTTCACTAAAATACAAACATGTCAATCTAACACTGTCAGCTGATCACACAGGTCTGTGGGATCTTCTGGGAACTGAGAATATCAGCAACAGTATTTCAGTCTGAACCAAAGCAGAGAACCAACTACCAGAGAGTCTGAAGCTTCTGTTCATGAGTAAATGACAAAACTTAAACATTTATCTCATTACTCATGAAGCTTTGCATCTTGAGGGGTTTTCAAGTTACACTGTTTACACGTGCTACTGCTAACGGGCTGTATTTATATAGAGCTTCTCAGTCTTATCCACCCACTCACAGTCACATTCACCCACTCGCACACTAAGCCACGGCCATCAGATGTCCCCGCCTTGCCCAAGGACACCTCAGCAGGCAGACTGGAGGAGCCAGGGATCAAACCACCGACCTTGAGGAAGTGGACGATCCACTCTCCCTCCTAAACCGCAGCCGCTCATGTACAGTACTTCATTAAGTGGGATCATCCACCGCTAAGTACTGATCCCAGTACTTACTGAATCTGTTAGTCATGCTGCTGTGTAGTAGATCGTGGTATTAAACACTGGTGCAGCACTTTGCAGCAGGTTTATTCACACAGTGTGTTACAATAGGCTCTTATAGCAAATACAGAATTAATTGGAAGTGAATATTTCTAACAGTATCAAGATAATAGGTAATAATATCAACATTAAAAGTCCTGGTGGTAGAAACTGAAGCAATCAAATTAGGGCAAATAATATGTATTAATACAAACACTGTATTGCTGGATATGGTCGTAGAAAAGGAATAAGTGTTGTATAGAGCCGTCACTATGCTTATCTTTTAAGTGCAATAAATATATAAATAAGTAAAAAGATAATAAGCATGGGACTGGATAATATAAAACTGAATTTTATCTGCCCAGTGAGGAGGAAAAAATTATTCCCTTGACTTAGTCAGAACTCTATTATGCTCCAAATAACCTCCATACCTGCTGACAGCGGGGGAAAGGGTATAAAAGCAGATTCTACTATATACTATATATATTTACTACTTTTCCCCCTCACTGTTGTTCATTATTACTCATCGTGTTATCATAAAAAACAATGAATCTGATACTGGCCAGCTTATTAAAAGTGCATTTCAGGGCTTGGCTGCCTCATAATCCATAACCAGGAAAATATCCTTTTGTCTGTGTGTGTGTGTGTGTGTGTGTGTGTGTGTGTGTGTTGTGTGTGTGTGTGTGTGTGGTGTGTGTGTGTGACAGAGAGATAAAGCCAAAAGGGAGAAACTGTGTGTGAATTAATGTGCGAGTGTGGATTTATCCTTTTTTTTCCTCATCCCCCTTTATGCAAAGTGCCGGGGCAAAGCCATTAGAGCACAGAATAAGCGAGATGAGTTAAAAAAAAAGTGAAACTGGGGGAATATGCGACTTAAACCACACACACACACACACACACACACACACACACACACACACACACACACACACACACAGCACACAAAACCTCACCTCTGTGTGTCTGTAAGGGTTTGAATCTCTGTCATACATCTCCTGAGTCTCATTACGCGCTGATCGTACCAGACAGACACACAAACAGAGATGTTTACTCTTGTAATAGGGTCTGTGGAGAAAAAACTAAAATCAACCACGGGGACGAAGCTCTGATGGCGAATGTAAGGATCCATTTCTGCTTTTTATCTGTTTGCTCGCTTCTTTAAATGCCACAGGAGAGGGAATCTAATTAACGAGGCTGAAATGTGAGGCTGCATGTACTTTCTCACTTTAAAATGAAGCTGCAGGCGGCTCAAGTGGGAACAAAGAAGGCTTCACATAATATCACAGTCTAGACGGACGTGGACTGGACCGACGGAAGGTGAAAGGCTAAACAATGCTGGATATTAAACTCCTCAAATTCCCTTTTTAATTGTGAAAGTCGGCCGCGGGAAAGTTGATTCGTGGAAAACGCAGCGCCCGGACGAGAGGCAGATAACACAGGCTCGCAGAGTGAAAGCTGCTGGAACAAAGAAATACATAGAAAACATGTTTGATCAGATCGTAATGAGTTGTTTCACCAGCCGGGACTCATCATCAGAGAGGATTTTCAAACTAAGATCACAATCGAATGTATTGACAGAGAAGGATTTAGGCGGCAATGGAGAATAACTCAAGCTCATCCCAAACAAAAGCAATAATGAGCGGTTTTAGATGCATCGTCTATTTGAGGGGGGACTAATTCCTCCATCTGCAGTCCTCATATGTGGAACAAACACTGAGCAGGAACCTATTATATGACTGGAAGTATACAGCATCATCGTTTGATGCTGTTTTATACTCCTACCTCACTAGGCTCCATGAAATACTGCATAAAATGTTGATTAATGCTCCAAGTTTCTCAGACGGTTTCATTTAAGTAGCTGTTCAAGGCCGACAGAGGGTAAATGACCTAATATTTCACAATCAAGCCAAAATCAGAGGAAGGTTAAAAAACAAAAGCAGATTAGTGGAGCAGGACTTTTAACGCTTAGATTTTTATCTTGCGACCCACGAAGAGACGACCTGAACCGTGTCTGGGAACCAGTAACCTAAACTATCTCACTGTAAATACTGTAAAGTAGTTAAAGTAACTCCAACAACAGAAATCATCAGTGTAATGAAGTCATTTATAATAGGAAGTCACTCACAGGGCAGCTGTAAGTAGAAGCAGTATTTGTACTTAATCATACTGATATTTTAGGAACATTAAGTGATGATATGATCTGTATGTACGAGTTTAAATACAGGACTCTGTTTGTTATGGACTATTTTGATCTGTACTTCAGTTCCCCGCATTGGGAACCATAGGTTGTGAGGAGTCACGGTCCCTCAGTCGATACCTGGCACAGCGAAGGTGTCCATCAATATCCAAGTGTCCTTCAGCAGCACAGTAAACTTTAACGTGCTCCCTCACTTTGTCCGGTTCTGGACGGTACAACTGTCAGATGTGAGGAAGGAAATCACACGGCAGAGCAACAAGGACAGAGAGAAAGTGTCAGAAAGAACAAGGAGGTGTTGAGATCATGGAGCCCGAGAATTAAAGTGTTAAATTGACACTTTTTATCCAAGGAGACACACAGAGGGAGTGAAATGTACCCAGCATCTCAAACACTGCAGGCTAGGATTCATCTAGAAGTGACAATATGATGCAGGAATCAAAGCTTCTCGAAGGAAACACAATCTAATGTCTCTGAAACAGCCACGTGTGACAGAGAGGTGAGGTATGAAGGAGAAAAAGGGTGGATGCAGGTTTGAAGTGGCAGATCGGGGCTGGTGGGGGGTCGGAGTCAGTGGATGAGCTTTACATCCCAGTGGGCTCGAGTTCTCATCTTCACAGTGGGATGTAAATGTCACCTCCACCAGACTCAATCATTAAAGCCACGCAGCTGGACGGACGCCAAAGCTCGGATTGACATTCAAAGGAAAACTACTGGGACAGGAGAGCGAGATACGGTGAATAAAATGTGGAAATTAACAGTGTATAAAAATAAATAGCGTTAAAAAACCCACCATTGAAAGGAGAGAGCAGGATTTACAGTATATCTCTCCGTCCTGCAGTAATCACTGCACAGGCCTGTATTAATAAGTCTTTATCTCTGACAAAGCTCTTCTCTGCACTATCATGCTCTCAGGTTGATGAATAGGGACGACACTACATCACTGTTTGTATTGATTTCAGATCATGTTGGAGTTCTCTGCACCAACAAGCACAAAGACATGACCAGCGCTCAATAAATCAACCTCATGTTAGTATTCATGTTCACCTCAACCTGTGTTTTTACAACCTGCGCCCGACACACGAGAGCTCGCAGATGAATCCTGAGACACAGATATTTGGATAAATGGTGATTCGAACATGGAAACACACATAGAATCATTAATACTGAGGTGACAAATGGAAAAAAGTTAATCCAATTGAATCATTAGGTGTCAACTGGCTGGTTTGTGATCAAGGTTAAAGGAGCGACATCATCACTAAATGATGTTTTACTTCGTTTGATGCTGAACACTAACTTGTATATTGTTCTCTGACCGAGAATCTTGCCCAAGGAGACTTGGACACGCGTAACAGGGGAGACTGGGATCGAACCGCTGAGCTTCGAGTGGACGACCCGCTCTATCTCGTAAAAGTAGCCCGTGTGAAAAAGGTAAATTTGCAGATTTTACCGATTGGTCATTTATGAAGTGAAAATTCAGAGCTCAAAACCACATAATTCACTCGTAGCAGCAGATAATTCCAAGGTCACGCATGGACGTTGACAACTAACCAGAATTACAGCTAATTCAAGGTCTTCGTGAAATGCAAATAGATTCCACAAGGAAGACAACAGGGCACTTTATGAGACTGGAGTAAACAGGCAACCTCTTTTTAAAACGTCTGTGTTTCAGCACCGCGGACAGCTCCGGGAGTCTGGAGCTGAACATCTGGAAACAGCCTCATACATCTGCACCTTTACTATAACAGCATCATTATGAAGAGCCAAGGTGACCCCCCCCCCGTGGAAGAATGTATGGAAATCCCTCTGAGTCTTTTGTGGTAAACAAACAGCCTCTGAGTCACTGCGAGCAGCTCACACAGCTCAACATCTGCTTTAAACGTGTCAGATCAAACCAACCGGGAGAAATGGTGCATATTTATAGCAGAGCCTCGTGGAAAAGCAGATTTTTCTAGGAATCTAAGAATAGCACGTCGTGTCGAAACCCCTGACGTGTGATTTGTGGGATTAACTGAGTGACCAGACATGGAGGAGACGCTTCTGACGCATCGTTTATTGACACACACGCCAACCAATCGAGGCTTTGACGCACAAGTTCGATAACTCTGCCTCTGAAAAGGGGGGAAGTTAGAATCAACACTCAGCTTTGTGGCCCTAAAATCAATGTATCTCGTCATTTTAAAGTCGATTACATGTGTTTTTAAAGCGCACAACTAATGAATAATGGTCCTGTAACCAGAGGTGATGGTGAGTTTCTTACATCCTCGTCCTCGCAGTGTCTCCGGTACTGAAGCTGAGGCCGGGGTCCCTGGCTCTCCGCCGCCCTCTCCCCCTCCACACCTTGCCCGAGGAGATGACTCGCCTCCGGGGGGTCGGGGAAGGACGTGTTGGTGTTGATCCTCCCGGTGAATCTCTGATACAGTGACGCCATGTCGACTATTCGTTTAAAAAAAAGAAAAAAAGGAAGAATAACTTGTCGAGTCCGTCAAGTCCAAGTTTTTTAGTAATTCGATTAGACGAAGCTCTGGTTGGAGGAAGAGACAAAAAACTGTTCAGGATTCACATCACGTACTTTCAGCCTCGATGCTGCACCGACGCAGTTTCCTCACTTTCCCCCAACTTGACGCGTAACTGGCAGGAAAAAAAAGCCAAACCGGTCTGGATCCCAGGACGCACACCGCTCACGATCCGGACCCGAGCAGCCGGAGGAAGCTCAGCGAGATCCCGGCTCCCTCCATCACCATCCCCGTGGTAGAAGGAGAAAGTGACCGCTGACTAACGCTCAGGGACCAGCGGCTCTTTGTCTTTACGCGCAGGGAGAAGCGGATGCACCAAACTGCCGCATGCGAACGACCCAGAACAGCTTTAACGCATCAGATATCAAGAGATTTGCGCTGGAAACTTATCATGACTTTGCAGATGGAGACAGAGAAGAATCAAGTGTCTCTATTAGTTGTTTTTTTTTACATCTTTACCTCCATTCGGGTCCGTGGAGGAGGCGTCGTGCAGAGAGCAAGAGCGCCCCCATGTGGAGGAGAGACAGTTGAAAGGCATGGCACGTTGTCAAGGTGAAAGGTTTTTCTGGACCATAAAATAAGAAAATTAATCCGTCTGACGTCAACACGGTGAAGAATTACAGAGATTTGTTTCCCCTTGTTTGGTTTTAAGAAAACAAATCGATGAACAAAACATTCCAAGACAAGAAAACACACAAAAAAACAGAGCAAATATAAAAACAACGTTTTTATATAAAGAGTTTTATATAAAGCAAATGACTCAATTAAAAGTAATGACTCAACTAAAACAAGGTGAAGAAATAAAATTAGATTAAAACATTAAATTGCCCAAAGGATAGAAATTAGTTGAGCTTTAGATTGTTGTGTATGTTCGTCCGTGCAGTGTAATCCAGTCATTTGAGCCTGTCCATATTAAAACAGCAGTGAGGTGAGGTAAGAGGGTAAAGGCTCCCCCAGAGACCCAAGAGGATGATGTATAAAAAGCTAGAATTGCCAGCTCGTGGTTTCAAGCCTCTGCCGACCGGTCAAGTTTCAGGAAACATCGTCACAATATTCTCTGCTTCCTGATTTATGGCGTTGAATAATGTCCAGAGAAGTGTTTTTTGCTCAATATTGTGATCGTACAAGACCTTTTAGGCGTTTGTGTTAAATTGTGTCGTAACTGGTGTGAACATTTTGTAGGTTCGGCCCAAAACATGTGACCTTTTACCTTCGACCCCCAAAATCAGATAGATAATCAGTTTACAATCATACATGAGGAAGAAAAGAAGTGAAATCTCACATCTGAGATGATAGAAGTTATAACGTGATTATCAAAATAGATGCTTGTCAATCATCTTATTGATTCATCATCTTGTTCATCTCGACAGAATGAGTCGGGGAAGAAGAGCAGTTGAATTAGAGTCACCAGACGTTCAACCAATAGTTTCTAAAGGACGGCGCCGAGTCCAGACACAGCATCGTTTAACTTCATTAGCAAACCAGTGGGAATCGTTACTTTGCACACAACAGATCCAGAATCTGTCATTTGATTTGCTCTCATTCTGCCTCACAGGACACAGGACTCCTCCCTCTGTGTTTCTAACAAGCTGAGCATGCTGGGACTTCAGCCTCGCTCTCATCACAGCCCACGTACCAGACAAGTTGCAGGAAGTTCTCTGGGAGAAGCTTAATGCCTCATGAGATACAAACATCCTCCTCCTGTGTACTCAGAGCGAACCTACCCCCCCCAACATCTGTTCAGATTTACTCGTCAATTAAGACAACCTCCTGAAAGAAGTCTGCAGGGTGTGTTTTTAATCTTCGAAGATTAAAAACACACCCTGCGCTGCACGACTTGATTACCGAGCTGCAAACCCACATACACAGAGTGTGCACCGGGCCGCTCTGCCATGCGCCTGCAAAATGTTTTACCATTGATTTCCAAGAGAGGTTTCATAAAAGGAACAGCAAAAAAAAAAAACAGGCTTCCATGTGTTTTGGCACATCACATCCATCTCAGGCTCTGGCACAGGACCCAGAAAATGAAATTCAATTTTCAGGCACTGTAGTGATGTGATTAGGGGGAGAGAGGAAGGCAGAGCAGCAAGGTTTGACAAACTGCGAGGAATCCTGAGGGTGCAGGAGCTGTGCATTTAGAAGTGGAGACTGTACGTGGGACATTTTCAAGCTGGATATTAATAATGTGGAAGAAATGAGAGGTAAGACACTTCCTGGGTCTGCAGTGGAGTCTGCCTCGGCCGCTGCACCTTAGCTCGGCCCATCACATTGATTTGGATCATGCACAGAAAGTGAAATTCAGTATTTCTGGAGCTGATGAAGAGTTAAATGCAGCCGGCTTGTGGGATCAGTACTGGAGCTGGGCAGCAGAGGGCAGAGAGTCTCCTCTGTCTGAGTGGGACATTTATAAACTTCCAAAATAAATCACTGTTATCTGATGCAACCGGATCACAAAACACGACAAAGGGGATTTTGTTATACTAATGACGATTCTCATTATGTTTTCATGTAATCAATCATGAATGAAACCTCGACAGGAACCTGTGGGTTCATCCTGGAAACTAGAAACAGGGAATTATTCCACTATTCTGCAGCAAACACAATAACCACAACTCCTAAAAGCTACAGATGTTTCATGAAGCAGGTGAATTAGAAAGAGGAGACACCAAATGTAACAAAGGAGAGCAAACACTGGCATCTAGTGGATAAACGCTGCTTCATCTAGGTCTATTGATTTCTGAATAAATTCCTCACTGTGCTGCTGGAAATATCAATTTTGAAAATTTGTCTTCATGCAGAAACTGTGCACATGCCCCTGAGGCAATATAAACCAATGCATTACATTCTGTGAACCAACAACATTATGCAAAAAGAAACACTGCTCCACATCTTGTACATTACACAACCTGCATCCTTTCTATTGCACATTAGAAAAGCAAAAACCTTTATTCCTACATGTTATGTTTTATGTAATCTTATCTTATCTTATCTTTATGATGAATTCTCCTGAGCAGGAGTTGTTCCTATCGAGCCAAATTCTCGGCCCTGGACTGAAGCCACTCTGGGGGGGTGCACCCTCCTCCTCCTCCTCCGTCATAAAGACGAAGGTGGTGCAGAGGCAGTTGTCCACAGTATTTTCCCCAAACGCTGTGTTATTGCTGCAGGACTGCAAGGCCATGAAATGATCATGGCCAGAGGGAGGCAGTCACTCATCCTCACAAGCTTTAAGTGACGTGAATTAAACAAGAGGAAGAATTATCTTTAATGATGGATAGTTTGATGAAATGTAGAAAATTCTAAATATCATGATTTAAAAGGCAATTTTATCTAATTATAGCAAAATATACTGTTTATTCCTTGGTGAAAAATGATCTTATTCCACAATGTCAGATGTTTTCAGTTCATCTGCTTGTTTAATACAAGAATCAATGTTTTTAAAAGCTACAATAATCAGATGTACATACATTGGATGTAGACAAACTTCATAGATTAGATTCATATCTGTGTAAATGTTAAAATCTCAACCAAGACTTTAAATAAAGTTCTGCAGGCCCCAACAGTGTTTGACTGCTCCGGGTGAACTGACCCTTTAAATTGAATTTTATTTTTGATAAAGTGATGAACAGAACACTCCGAGCAAGCGAAGTCATATGGTGCTGATTAATCGCACATATGGCATTTGAAGAATTAATCCACTCGGCAAACTTGAAGCACGACGGAGGAAGGAGTGTGAAGTTTGACCTTGTCACAGACGGAAAAGAAAAACCTCCTCCTGAAGCCGAGGGGGGGAGCGAGCGCAGGAGCAAAAGTTCAGGTGAGAGAGAGAGAGAGAGAGAGAGAGAGAGAGAGAGAGAGAGAGAGAGAGAGAAAAGGAGGTGCAGGAACTGCAGGAATTTATACTGCGGCGTCTCATTTCTCTGCTGGCGTCCATTTCTCTCTGAGAATACTGTCATAAAGCTCCACCTTCCATCCCGAGCCCGACAGAGGGAGGATCAATGTGGCCATTGCTCGGGATATGCGGGTCTGTTGGACTCTACGATTCTGCAGCTGCAGTCATTTTACACCCCCTCACATCTTACATCCGTCCCTAAGTATCGCCACAAGGATGCAGAGGCAATTCAGAAAATGAGAGAAAGGTATAAGTCTGATTGATTTAAAGGATTCTTCCACGGATTCTTCCAAAGACCGACGGAGGAAAAGTTTCAGCATTAGATCAAAAAGTTTGAGTGTGTTTCTGTGGCCGCTGGCGTGAGGTGAGTTTTGAATGACAGGGCGAGATTGAAGGTGCTGGAGCCTGACGCTGCTGGACTTATAATTAAACGGCCAAATTAATAGGCGCTGTCACTTGCCGCTGAGAAACCACCTACTTGCCTCAACGTCAATCTGATGGTTGTTCTTTTTTCTTTTTGATCGACACCTCCATCTGCCCGGCGCCACCGCGGCACCATCTCTCAAGGAGAAACAAATCTCGGAAATGACAAATAGCAAGTGGGAGGAAAAAGTTTTGACGAATCGTATTTCGCTCATTCTGCAGTTTTATGATGTGTCTGTATCAGCCGTGGATTTCTCTGGCAAAGGGACATGAAGCATGGCAAATGGACTCCCAATCCTATTTGCAATGGGCATGATAAAGTCCCGGGGAAATTTAGAGGGACAGAGCGAGCGGGGGGCACAAATAAGCCAGTGGTCGAGAGCGGGCAGGAGCTGCAACGGAGGGTGAAGCACATATAAAGTGTAAGAGGCACAAAGGTAATTTGCAGATGTGAGGCTGGGAGGAGGGAAAAACTGCATTTCAGTTATCTCACGCTTCCGTGTCGACCTGGATCCCATTTCGCAGAATAATCCCACGACTGGGAGGGTGACGGTGGTCCAGGTGGGAAAGGTGTGTTTGCCAAGGGTTGATTTGTTATTCTGACGGCTCAGCAGTAACCAAACAAATCCAGGAGCAGGGACGGAGGAGCACATGTGGAGAGTTCAGAAGGACGAGCGATGTGCTCTGCATGTTGAATCCACGCAGGAGCGTGAGATGGGACTTCACAAGCAAAGCAAAAACTGTGGGGATCGAATGAAACTGAACCAAATCTTCAAATTATTCTGTTACTATCACAGTTATAAGTTCAGTTTAAGTGCAAACCCACACCAGACGTTCTAGTCTTCAACCAAACCTCCTGGTTAAGGAGTTTCCCACCTTGGTGACGTTATAGTCTCCAGTACGAAGCTAATCCTAAAAGTTAAGGGGGTTCATACCCTCCTTGGGGGACTCCTCTCAGCTCAGGGCCCCTGAATCTACGCTTTCATTTTCAAAAGCTGTTTTCATGAACATTACATGAGCTCCAGAGAATGTGCACATGCAGAAGTCCCTCTAATAAATTTAAAGATTATTGAAATCATCTTATTCTACAGGGCATTAGATATATATATTCAGCTAGTTCTGGCTCCTCACTGCAGACGCATCATGTGTTCACAGCCTGAAACATTTAAACCCAGATCACAGCCTCATTTACATACATTCATAAATCTAATCACTTTTAATTTGTCTGACACTTTTACATCCAAAACACGTAGAGAGACAGAATCAGCTGTACGGTGTTAACATATCTTATCTTATATCTATCTTATACATATCCATGTCTGCTTGAACAGTTACGACATCTGACATTCACAGACATTTTTATTCCCTCCACGACGAACTGGAATAAGTGAAATGATCCTGATTCCTGTTGTGCCTCCTCCATAGAGATAAGAGGGTGAGAATTTATTTTATGCACTTTTACTCAAAATCCTGCTTCCTGACACTTTTGGTATCTATTTAAAAACGTTCATAAAAAGCAGTTATCAGGTGAAAAGCATTAAGAACTCAGGCATCTGGCTGCAGCTCCCTCGCTTATTACTCCGTCGTTTTTCTTGTGTAGCTACGAGCACTGCTGACTGCAGCACGACACACACACACACACATACACACACAGACACACACACACACACCCCTCTGCTTATTTGTACCTCCAGATGTCCTCGAATTATGACTGCGAGAGGTTTACAGACGGCCAGACAGCGGCGGGGAAAAGGAACATATTTAACTGAGAGAGGCTTTCAGGAGGAAATGCAGTGGTGGGCATTTTCCAACATACCTTTTGGTCTTGCCTTCTGAAAGACCAGAAGGTGTGTGTGTGTGTGTGTGTGTGTGTGTGTGTGTGTGTGTGTGTGTGTGTGTGTGTGTGAGAGAGGGATGGGATGTAAAGGAAAAGTCAAGAAGTGAAAAGTTGAACGAAATCTGCCTCACGTGGACGTCTGGCATTTAAACCTGCCACACACACACACGTGCAGAAAACACACACACACACACACACACGCACACGCGCACGCACACACACACGCACACACACTTTGTTATTACTACAACAACCTGCTGGTATTATCTGATGGCGTTTTAATTAGTTTTACTAAAGGATTTCAGTCACAGTTTTGAGTGGAGGCCAAGTGAAGTGGCTGGAAAGCGTTAGCCAGGGCTTCAATTAGCACCCCCCAAAAAAATCAATACATTCAATTCCACATTAGTCATTTCTCCTCTTGGCTTTTTTTTTTTTTTTAGGGGGATTTTGGCTCAGAAAGTAAAAGGTTGTGTGAATGAATAGAAAACTGTGGATTTATAGTAATTATTGATTTATTTGGGGAGAAGTTGGACTTAAATGCCATCGAGGAGCTTCGCCAGAGACAAATGTTGGCAGAGAGAAATCACATATTCATATTTCAGCCTTTGCTGCGTGTTGAAGTCAATCACCCGTCACTTCAAAAAGAATCAATAGTGAATCTAGTCCTTTCTTCTGTAATATTCCCCCATTTCTACACAACTAATCCACCTCAAAGTACAGAAATCCCTCCACGCTGGAGTGAAACCAGAGTGGAGTTTGAACCAGATACCAATTCCAGTGTTTTTCCAGCTCTGCTTGTATAAAAAAAAGTCATTAAAATTCATTCAGAAACTCATCCCCTCTGCCTGCAAAGCTCCTCTCGTGTTTAACGTGAGGAGTTTCCATCAGGAATAAGAGCACATGGGCTGGAAACCATTTGGATGTAACAGTGATTGGAATTAGACACATTAGCTGGGAAATGAGACGTCTTAACACAGAGCGGTGACGTGTGTCGTGAGCCCGGGGGTACAGAGGGAGCAGGAAATCAGACGCATTGGGAACGGTGGGATTCAGAGTGGACAGAGAGGACAGGAGGGTGAGGGGTGAGCGGTCACCTGGTTAAAGTGGCCCAGGGTTCGAATCCCATCATGTCCGTTCTCGTCACCTAACGCCCCTGCCCATCTCCACTGTCGCAGTCGATAAATGCAAAATACTGTAGTTATATCATATTTTAAACCTAATGATCAGGTGATGGACACAGATTTACTACATTTACACAAACTGAATAATGCACCCAAGTGACCACCGGTGTCTGTTATGCAAAATTACACGTCTACATCCACGATTTGACTACTTTCAAATCAAAATGTCTTTTATTGACCCTGAATTTGAAAATCTTTGATTCCAATTTGGCAGAATAAACTCAAAACAGTCATGAAGCCTCTTCTCTGAATTAAAACTTATGTTCATAAAGCCCAAAACATCTGCCTGCAACAGCTGCCTCCTGCTTTTGTACCACGCCTGCACCGGTGCCAGCTACACGTGTGGTGGCTGGTGGCAACACTTCACACCCCTGTCACATGTGTTTGTTTGTTTTTTTAAACTGGTCCTGTTGGAACGCTGCAGCTCAACATCCTACTGCTGCTCAGGGACCAAGCACTTGATGCATCAGCGGTTTGTTTTCAGTTAAACTGTCTCCATGTTGCCTCGCTGGAGCATCGTGTCGGTTTCACACAGACTCCTCGGATTCTGCCAGGAGGGACAGGATGTAACCGGCTGAGTCGTGACAGGACCAATAAAATTTCTCACTAGTAAAAAAAAAAAAAAAGAAGTGGGTTGTCTCCAATTGTGGGAAATAAGAATTTAATGGTTACCACTGTTGCATCTTCTTGTCAAACCCAGATGGATCCTTCAGGAATTCCAAAATGACATGTGGCACATTTTCCATCTCGCCACGCAGCTTGAGAATGTATGTGAGCAGCGTGTGAAACTTTATCGAGAGCTTTGTCTTTCATTCATCCTCCAAACGTGTGCAATCTTTCCCCCTGACATATAAAAATAGAATAGAAACATTAATTAAAATAGCAATATGGAGAAGTGTAACATCCAAGTTGCAGAAAAAGGTGCAATATCTTAGAAAATAAATGAAAAAATAGAATTAATGAAATAGAAATATCTCTCTCATAATATTAATTTGATATCTCAATTGCACAACATGATCTGAGCATGTTCTTCACTTAAGTGTGACGATACCAGTGACGTGAAATAAACTGAAGTCCATTGTGATATACAAGGAATGACACCTCAAGGCGTTTAGTTGTTACATAAATCAAACTGTTGAATTTCCATCACAGAATCTAAAGTCTGTCTCCACAACCTTGAAACTGCAGCCGAGGCCACTTTACATCAGCAGCAGCAAACATTTCAACGAGCAAACACAAGAAGAGTCACTTCTGGCCCGAGTCATGTTCTGTCACAGCTGCTGACGGGACCCAACGTTGACGTGCTTCCCAGGGTTCAAACGAGGAGGCAGAATAAAACCGAGAGAAAGATGAATGGAGGGCGGTGGAGAGTCGGATTTAACTTCCAACTCCGCCCGGCAGCCTTGAGAGGCGGTGAATGAGTTATGAAGGAGAGACCTCCAGGGGCAGGGGCGACACATCAACACCGCAGCACCTGCTGTCATCGCATCAGGATGATAAACCCCCCACCGTCCAGGGGCCAGACCCCCAACCGGCCATTCACGTCCTCTGACAGGACACATGCAGAATTGTTAATCCCACCAGAACCAGAGTCAAACGTCCTCTGCGAGAGATGGTTTGAGGATGAGACGAACAAAAGCAGCAGGAGCACAAGTCTGTTTAAAGTGAATCGGCATCATTAGAACCACATGGGCCTAATAGCGCTGATGAAGATGAGAGATGCTCACAGACGCTCTGCTGCGGCTCAACGGTTCTTTAGCATGCACGCTACAGTGCGAGTGCAGCTTACCATTTTGGAGGTGGTGGTATCGATCTGCTGGGCGGCAATTAGCATGGACATGACTGGAGTGACAGTGAGAGATAAAATATCCTCCGACGTCCCTCTTCTCCTCTTCCTCGGCACAGGAAAGTCCTCTGGACAAGTGCCGAGCGAGTGCAAGGCTTCACCTGAAGTGGGAGGATTACAGGAGACCCCCACTCCCTCTCCCTCTCTCCGGTCAGCTGACTGGAGCACACTTCCACGTTTGTGAATCAATCACATAACGACAAGGAGTCGCTCTGATGCGCCGCGATCCATTCGCCCGGATGGGCTCTTGGGAAATGTGTGCTCCCCGACTTCACTCGCGCCGACCGTCTCTCATCCTCCTCTCCTCTACTCTCCCCCACCACCCACCCCGTTTCCTCCGCTCTCCCCCTAACCCTCTTTGACTTTTCGCAGCCCCTCGATCTTTCTCATTGACTGAGCTCCCTCATCGGCTTTGTCCCCGAGACAAGTCGTCTGCTCCAACTCTCACTTGTAGTAGCTGCAGATGGTGAATGGAGGGCTTCTCTCTCCCTCTCTCCCCTTCTCTCTCCCCTTCTCTCTCTCCACCCAGTTTTCTCTTCACCCTCGTCTCTACCTTTCGATCTCCACACTAAGCTCTTCCCCACATGACGCTGGGCTTTTCTTTTCTCCTTGCAACTGAAGGTAATCTGTCCACGAGAAGAGTCGTCTGCCAGCAAACTCAGCCCAACTGAGTTCTCAACATCTCCATCACAGTTTTAGTGAGCCAAAGGTGTGTGTGTGTGTGTGTGTCTGTGTGTATTAAGAGTTGGCAAGTGGACAAAGTGACAGAGAGAGGGAGGAAGGGCGGTTGAGGGAAATAACAGACGGGAAACTAAATAAAATAAACAGCAGAAGAGCAACAGACTGCAACCGATCAGCAGCGACCGCACGAAACAAAGTTGTTTGCGTGACTCCGGCGATCGGATATCGAACACGTGTACGACACGACTCACACTGGAGTTTGTGTTTTTGTGCAGGTTTTTGGCCGAACGAGGTGTCAGCCGCCGTTCAATTTAATCAGGCCCTGTGATGGGCGGTGATAAAGCGGCGGTGATACATTCGCGGCGCAAATCGCACCTCGTAAATTACCGCCCCCCACCTCTCAGGAAGATTGGTCCCGGGCACGATGCAAGACCAATCTACATTTATGCAGCGTTTACGGCCGCGGCTTGGTGAGGCAAAGTGCCAAACTGGAACGAGGGATGGTACTGTACGCGAGCCCGACTCCGCCGTGGCCAGCAGCTAGTAAATGAGAGGCAGTAAAACAAGACAATAAGAGCAGCACTGGGCCCGGACGGAAAAAAAGACTAAATGGTTTAATAAAGGCCACAACGATCCAGTTACAGAAAGTTCTCGATCAAGTTTAATTTGCTGAAACATCGTTGGTGCAACTTGCAATTGAGATTTTATTTAGTTTAGAAAAAAGAGAGAAAGACAAAGTGACGGATATTGATGAGCAGCATCTGCTCCCCGCACAGAGGGAGCGTCACCAGGGACGTATGCGGCTCTACCTGGACACAATGTGGTAACGAGAGGTGAGTGATTGTGGCAGACGGCCGCGGCTCAGGAGGTGGAGCGGGTTGTTCGCTAATCAGAAGGTCGGTTGTTCGATCCCGAGCTCAAAGTGTCCTTGGGCAAGACACTGAAACCCTAAACGACCCCTGACAGCTGTCCGCTCAGACTGTGAATGATGTGCGATGGAAAAGTGCAGCAAACAGAAGCAGTCCAGGGTAAAGCACCTTGAGAGGTTGTTATGACAACTGTAACGCAGATAAACACAAACACTCAATCCACTTCAAACAAAGCACACATTACATTTTGGTGCAGAGTTTCTGTAAAATTGCAAGATGTTTAACATTTTCATTGATTTCTCAGAAAATAATAAATAGATCTTGATAAAAAATATGAAAAATATGTTTAGCGGACCTTTATTTATGAGGTTGTGTAATTTTGTTGTGTCAAGAGTAAGACAGGGAAAAGGTCAAAGAGGCAGCGTGAGGCTAAAATTTAAAGTTTAGGTCCCATCATCGAGTTTGGAACAATATTAAAAACACACAACTTAACTGTAATAAGACTTCAAATTACATGAGACTAATTTTAAACAGCAGATACGATACTGTCATCTCTCCACCATGTTAACCACAGGGCTTCTGCTGCCTATGGATCTGGCTTAAAACTGCCAAAAACAGAATTAACTTGTGCACAAATAATTAATTCAGATGATTATATTTCGATTCAAGCTACTGTTGAGGACGCTTCATATTGATGTTTCACTATAAACATTGTAAAATTCGAGCTGCAAATGGAATAAACGATTGGTCCTGAAATTGCTGGAGGCTTTTAATGTGAAGTACCTGCAGAGGTGTTGAGTTTGTGTTGTCAACACACTGTAAAACTGAGGTATCTCACTAAAATATGATCCAATACACATAAAACGGAGGGAAAATAGGACATAAAGCCAATAAAAGCTTGGTTTTCTATTCAGCTGAGGCAAATAAAAGGTACAGGACTTTAAAGTGAAATACATTATGGTCATTCGGGCATGAAACCTACTGTAAGTTCAGCAATATCTATAAGAGACATTCCCAGGAAATGGTGTTGTAAAACGTCAGCGAGTCCACGAGGTCGGTGTGGAGACCTGGCTCCGGTGCCGGCCGAGCATTTCTCACCTTGATGTCGGATGTTTCACTCGGTTTCACACAGTCGCTGCTGCTGCTGCTGCTGCTGCTGCTGCTGCTCACATTTAAAATCGCTTGTATTTCTGCGGTTTCCAGACTCAACAGACCATGTGATTAGTTGCATTCCCATCACGAAAGCAAAAAAAGTTGGAAAATTAACTTGTGTGATTGATTTCCACCTTCGACTACGTGTTTATGTTGATGAATAAACAAATCCTGAGTTGAAATGTATCAGCTTAGCATCGAATAGTAACTTTTCAGAAAAATAGGATTTAACAATTCCTCGTATGTTCGTGTTAGAATTGAATATATATTTTGATATATCACTATCAGCCCCCAAAAATCTAAATCAGTCGGACTGTATTAAATACTATGGTTGCACTGTTATTTATTGTAACATAAATAATAATAGATCTTGATATTAGCTCAGTAATAAATGTTCTAGGGCAACTTTATGTGACAAAGTAAGATAAAATACAATTAAAAATACAATAGAACTCATTAAATATAGAATTAAATAGTGAACGAGCAGTAAAGTGAGACGTTGGAGAGTCCACGGTCGTCAGAGTCTCTAACACAGGCCTGATATGGTGTCTGGGCTGTTAACTAATACCTGGATAAGGACAAAGTTCCCCACCCCAACCCCTTAAAACCCATTTATTCCATTATTGAGCACTGACTTTTCAATTCCCCCGGATCACGAGGAGGGAGCAGAGAGACAAAATGAAGAAAAGTCCCTGAGGTCTGAAGAAGCACTGAAGGCAATTCCAACTTATTGTCTATACGAGGACGAGGCTGGACGGAGGCTGCTGCGCTTTAAGAGGCAAATCAGGCAAAATTGAAATCATAATCACATTTTCAGACGATGAAACAAACGTAAAAATAATCCGACGAGATGTGAATTCTATTAATAGTCCTAAATGCTCTGATAAATTGAATCCCGGCATAATTTGGTACAAAACAGGAAGCAGAACACATCACTTGAGGTCGTCCTGATGAGAAACAACCGTGACGTTGTATGAATTAATTCCAGAATAGCTTCCCAATTTTTTGATTAGCACGCAGTTCAGCATTTTGCTAATTCAATCTGGCCTCTGAATTGAATTTGTATTACAGCCATAGTTAATAACTTGACATTCAGCGTATGACTCGGCGCTATTTAGATAAGTGATGGCTCTTCTTTGAACACCCACATGCTTCTACGCCAAATTGCCCCATTGCTCATAATAAAACCTGTGTCTGAAAGAGTCGCCGCTGTTATATTTTATTGAAATTGTTATTAATAGGACTATCAGAAAGTAAAGCCAACCCATATGCAGAGATACCACCGAGCGGAGGAAGAGGAAAAAAAACGTCATCGGGGACGATTCCAGATGAAGAAAGTCTGAAATGGCACTCGAGCCGCTGCTTGTGAATAAAAGATGAAAGTTTTGACTCGGCTCCAAGTTTCCCCTCTTTTGTGGCTCATCTAAATTCCTATTAAAGCGGTTTAGAGGAGAACAGAGTCGGTAAAGTACGCTGTAAAGAGGAGACGCCGCGGAGCCCTTAAGGATATTTCATCATTTCTAATACAGGGAGGACAATGACTGACACTTCAGAAAGAAACAAATCCCTCCAACACTCCGACATCACAAATATGGTGAAGTCAACCTACTTCAGCGTTAGAATAAAAAAAGCTCCACTGTCACAAAGCACTTCAATCAATCATGGCAAGTTTTTGCTCCCGCGTTCAAAAGGGAGAAAGACAACTTTAGGTTTAGTGCAAGTTTTAAGGAGCAGTAGAATTTTAAATTTTTGTGTTTGCTCCAAACAAGGTCGTCGGAGGCTTTTCTGTGCTCGGGAAAATGCATCTTACAGTTAAAACTAATTAAAAACTGTATTTTCTGGAGTCACATTTTAATTGGTAAGTTTTTTGAAATTCAAGCTGAAGAGCCACTAATTCCCAGAAAGAAAGAAAGCAGTCACCTCAGGAGCAGCATGAAAGAGCAGAGGGAGTATTTGACATTTTCCGCAGCGTTGCCCCGGTGCGCTCCGCCGCTATAGGGTTGGAATATTATGGGCTTTTTAAAATTCCAATCAATACTAACATTTACAAACTCGGGGGAAGAAGAAAATAAGCAAACACAAAATCTCATCAAGCCTTGGAATAAAAAACAACAACATCCGAGATACATAAAAAAATAATAAGCAAAGTATTTTGTGCTTCGGAGATAAAATATCAATGTATATTTATGCTACATTTATATATGTGTTTGTGTGTGTTTGTGTGCGTATATACATACATACAAATGCAACTGTCGTACGTTACAAACAAACGTAGAAAGAACCGTTCACGAAGAGTTTTCTAAAACAACTTCTGTGAAGTCACATTGAGCAGAAATCCCATTCTCCTTTAGAAAAGTGACTTAAACTCCGGCGCAGTAATCAGCCCCGACAGCACCGGGTCCCTCCGTACATTGTTGAAGCGGCGGCGTGTTTTAAAAGATTTCTTTACCTAATCCTGTTCCAACTCTGGGGGCCACCATTTGTAGAATATTATTAGAGTGCAGGGGCGTATTGATTTCGGTTTTGCGCGGCGTATGTACACAGACAAGAAGGAACCGGCCGAGGAGAGATTTATATATAAAGGCCAACAAATACCAACGTCTGTGCACATATAGAGACAGAGAGCGAGAGGCGGCCACTTAGCAGCAGCAGCAAACACAACAGTGGTTTACGAGATTTCCACAGCCGCTAATTAAGTGTAAATCCCGATGGCACGATGTCCAAAAACTGTCGGATACCACATAATGTTGTATTATTCTTCAAATATAATAAAATAACTCCATAAACTTCAGTTTGTCAAAGAGAATCTTCTATAGTAAAAAATAAGCGAGTGTATTTTGAGTCGACCTCATTTAGTCGTAGTAAATTAAAACTATGACCCAGTAAATAGTCTGAATATAAGTACTTCAAACCTGAAGTAAATCACTGACACCCACAAACAATCAGGCCTTCGCTCACCCCGGTGACGGGTTTAGCTAAAGCGCTGAGACATTAATCCAGGAACACCTCCTCCATTAGCCTCAGCTTGTCAAAAGGGAAATTGGAGCGAGAAAACTCGACTTCACTGGCATATAGTTAATTTCATGCCGTGCTGAAGAGAGACGGGGACGGGCAGAGAGTAAATGCTTTAGGTCGTGTACTTTACGGCACTCATAAATACTTTTTGGGAATTTAATCCGCCTCCCTCTGCGGAGTTTGGTTTGAATGGGGAGGGATGAGTCCAAGGTCAGAAACTCTCTTCTGTCTCCACATTGATTTGAGCGCCGGGCCAATTCAGCGGCGCGTGATCGATGACAACCTCAGCCAATCAGGGAGCGCGGGCGGGAGAGGCCAATATGGTGACAGATGGAGGAGCGTGTGCACTGGGTTCAATAATGTAAAGGCTCGTCATACGGAGACTCAAGGTAAATGACAGCTGGAGGAGGGAGGGATGTAATTTTCCCACAGCGGTGACAGTCTCTGCCTGCTGATGTGGTTTCCTGCGTCTGCTCGAGCATCAGATCGACTGGATTAATGGACGACGTCCAAACTTAAAGAGAATTAAAAAGCAAAGGGAAAGGAAAGAAAGTTTTTCTCCGAGTTTCAAAACTTCAGCAGAAGCCTGTGACGTATTTTTAACTGAAAGACAACTGACATTAAATACTGCTGTTTGTAAATTATGTTTTTAAATCAAATTTTTGACTTTTTCCAAATCTAAGAAGTGGTTTAGTCTATTGTGTCGAATAATACTTTCAATTCAAAGCATTTTTTTTATTTTGTATTGATTTCAGTGAAGTATAGATGAGAAAAACAGATATTGCCAATTAAGAATACATAGAATATCAAATACTTTCAGTACTTTCAAATGTAAGCATCATTTCATCCTGATTCAGTGATAAATCGTTTTTCTCTGTGTTGAACTTTCTCTGCAGACTGGTCACTCTGTTGCGTTGGTGGCGATAGAGATTCAGATCATCTGCAAACACTTTCTCCTTCATGAAAGAAGAGATATATAGATACGCACACAGGCATGTGGCAGGTCAGCATATTGCTGCTTGCAGCTATGATTTCATTTAGCTTCTGTCGCCCAGTGACCATGACCTCATATCATAAACCTTCACAACCTCTCAGGTCGAATCTGCCGCTCGACAACACCACACATCTCCATCCTGGGAGGAGAGCTAAGAAACCTGGAGATAAGAAACAGAAATGTCCTTCTCTCATAAAAGTCAGGATTGTTTGGTTCTAAGGCTTCATGCAAACAAACAATATGGTCAAAACCTTTTCGCTCTGTATGCCGAAGTAAACATTGAGCAGATTGTCTACCCTGCAAGCTGCAGATAATACGAATGAGAAATGCAGGTAAAAACAGGGATTTGTTGAAAGTGTTAGCAACGCTTGGCATTCCAGCTGATAAGAACCAATCAGGAGGTAAATAAGGGTCCAGACTGCAATCTTCAAACTGAAACGGGGCCAGAGGCTCCAAACCACCTGAAAAACAAAAGCGATGTGTTTTAAAACCAGTCTCATCTACCTTCATCTGATCCTGTTTACTTAGGACGGGTGACAGCTCTTATAAATTACAGAAGGAAAAAAATAACCAGAAAATTCCTGATGCAAAAGAAGATTCGCTGACAACTATTTGCTTGAAATGCATCTGGCAACTTGTACTTTTACTGAATTATGATTTGCTGAAGCTGCTGTTGGAGGAGGATATTCTATTGTGAGTCTATACTCACAGTGAAGAACTGTTTCCTTCTCATCTCTGACTCGTACAAACTGAGTCTAAACAGAAGCACGGCTCTTTAAATCTGTGCGACTGACAATCTGATTTGATCTGCACATGATGATTCATCATTTTAGATACGACTTGTTCTCTCGGGACGAAAAAAAGTTTCACTGCCACCAGTGTTCTCGTGCTTTTAGTCAGACTTTTCCTTTAAACATGTTGTGACCTCTTGCACTTTTAATCTCATTTAGGGTTTTTAGGAAATTGGCTGCAAGTCATACCTCAGTTTTACAGTCAACAGGCCCTAATGAAAACTGCATTTAAATTCACTAGATCTGGCGGAGGTTGAAGCATCAAAACTTCATGCTTGAGCCTTGGTGAATGCAGACAGTGTTGACGTAGCATATCGAATGTGGCTTCACGCTGCGGTTTGAATCCCGAGGGTTCGCCGGGGCGAAGGATAAACAGATATTGCGCGAGCAGCCAGCTGGAGAGCACCAGCCAGCCGCTGAGATCTCAACCCATGCACCAGTGACAGGTACAAGTGGGAGAACAGAAGGGTGGTGGGAGGAGGGTTGGAGGTGCTGCCAGTCAGCCTTCACCTCGTTTCCTCGTAGACATGTCCACGTGCACCCCCCCCCCACACACACACACCACCGCCACCACTACCACCAACCCTCAGACCTGATTGCATTCATCACACCTTCCCCACAAGATGAGACGAAGGGTGGGAGAGGGTACACAAACGATGGATACGCTATGGTGGACAAAGAAATATCTCTTCCCCCTCCTCCTCCACGTTCTCTGTGTGCACAGAGCCATAAGCACCATGGGGATATTGAGACAGACATGTCCCTCCCAGATGAAAGGGGCATTTCAGTCGCACAGGCCCCAAAGGTAAACGTGGTCTGAGTTAGCAAGCAGCTCCTCGTTTATTGGGGAGCAGCATGAGAGAGAAAGCGAGCGACTCCAAGGCAGCATCACGCCACTGAAAGCAATAAAGGGCAACTGCTCTGTTCACACTTCTGACAAGCTATTTGTGGCTCCACCAGGCCATAAAGGCATATGCTTATTTGCTATAGTTTGTGAAGCCCTAACAAAGTTCGCCTCGGCGGAGGTTGCCGTGGCTTCCCTCCATCTGTTTCCTTTCACGGGAGCAAGCGTGTGTCATTTGCAGATATGAAGCCCCGACGCCGCTCCCCCGCCTTATCTCTCATCCCGCGTGCGAGCGATTATGTACGAGATAAACCTGACACTTTTGGAATCTCTCTCTTCCCTCCCTGGAGCTTTCGGCACGCCAGGGCTTTGGCCATTCACTGTTTTGTTAAGGCGAGTATCTTGCACACTGTAAGCTGCAATAAACAAAGCAAATGTTTGCTAAATCCTTTGTAAAAAGATTCTTTAACCCAGAATCTATTTGCCATCCCGACGCCTTCCTCCTGCAGCCTCCTCTGTCGTTTGATAAGAACCGAGTAAACAAGCTGAAGGAATAATACTCGAGAGTTTTGAAACAATCCCTCTCTCTGTGTCACTGAATCTCAATAACAAATATGCACAATAAAGTGATGGCGTACAGCTCCTCCCTAATGAGGAGCCGCAGCCGGACACAAACACAACCTTCACTGGGCGGCCGCATTCATTTGTATTCGTTTCTGTGTAAGAGAGACATGTTAAATGTCAATGACAAATTTGTCTAGACGCCATTATCTCAGTCTGGATTTCACAACACAGCCACAGGGAAGCTGAACACGCTCCACCCACGGCTACATACTCATTTTACCTGGAGAACCATATAGATGTTGATATATTTCCCCAGGGACAGTTAAGCTTTCTCTTCTGCAAAAGAAAAAACCTTTCAGACAGCACATTTTAGAGAGGAATCCCCAAATTCCATCCTGTGAATTTCAATGATCTAAGGGAGTTGATTATGTGAATATGTTTTGAATATGTCTAAGTTACAGTTGGGGCCATCCATCCAATCCATCTGTTATCTATACAGCGTCCCCCTCGAGGGCCACCGGGGGGGCTGGAGCCAGTCCAAGAAGAACATTGGGCAAGAGGCGAAGTACACCAGGACATTTCGCCAGTGTGAAATACAATTAACTTCACCTCTTTGAAAAGTGGGAGGACAGAGGACTCTTGCTGTGAGGAGACATGATGCCAAACCGCCGACCCCAGTTTGTGCCACATGTAGTTACTGGGGTGTGCATGGTGGAGCATAGAAATCGCCACGATTCCAGCACAGATTGGTGAACACGATGTCTCAGATACGCTCGGAGGGAACTTCTTGAAATGTGGTACAAACGTTTACCTGGATTGAAAGAAGAAGTGGTGAGATTTCGGTAGTGATGGTGCATACATAGCTTTGTCAGACTTGGAAACTCTGGGCACGGATTCATTATAATATATTGACCTAGTTGATCAAATCGAATTTTCAATGATTGATCAGTTGTCTTATTTGTCAAGGGACTGCTTTCATTTATTAGATCTTTTTACAGCATCATCCTTTCCCGTCATTACATTTCGAACACTGTCATTCACCCAAGGAAGAGACTGTTTCATATGTGTGCTTAATTGAAAATTCCTTGATTGTAGATTGTTGTAAAGTTTTGAGTTTTACAGTAAAGAAATAATTTAAATTTAAATTAAAGTTGTATCAAGAATTTTCCAACGCTTCTCATGAAACAAGTAAAGGAATACATAGCAGAATCATTTAATATATTTATATTAAATTACATATTTGTGTGGGAGAAATACCTGCATTTAATATTTTCACACTGCGTAGTGGTACTAGTTGGAGACAGCTTTTAAGTACAGTTTTTCCGCTGGCAACATTAGCCGAGCCATACTCTAAAGATTACGGAGATTACTATGGTAAGAAAGACGATAAGAAGATAAAACAACAAATAACAATGATACACAACAGGCATAACCCATCGTCCAACATTGTGCACATTGTGTAAACACCAGTTGATCACATCTTCAGCACGGGCCTCATTTAGAGCTGCTGTCGCGTCTAACACAACTTCTGAAGGTCCAGTCTCGTCCTGTTCTGCTAGCGACTCTGACTCTGCAGGGGCCAGAAGATTGACCTCATCCTCCTGAACACCAGTTACTGGATCAGGCAGTTCAGTAGAAACCACCGGTGCTGAATCTTCGGCGTTGTACCAAGCTCCACAAATGTTGAGCAGAGTTGCAGCAATGGTCTCATTTGATGCTGCTGGAGCGTCCAAATCAACTGCTGCAGGTCCAGTGTCATCTTGTTCTTCTTTATCCTTGAACAGAGCTGCAGACTCTGACTCTGCAGTGGCCAAAGGATTGACCTCAGACTCCTGAACACCAGTTACTGGATCAGGCAGTTCAGTAGAAACCACCGGCGCTGAATCTTCGGCGTTGTACCAAGCTCCACAAATGTCGAGCAGAGTTGCAGCAATGGTCTTATTTGGATTGACCTCATCCTCCTGAATGGCAGATGCTGATTCGGGCAGACCAGTGGCAACCATGGGTGCTGAATTGTTATCCTCACCAATACCTCCATCTCTCTCTTCACGTGGGAGGAGATATGATGTATAAATAGAGTCAAATAGACTCCTCGTTGCCCCAGTGACTGTGGCTCCTACAAGGAAACCGATGGTCAGGATAGCCATGTTGCCAGGTTAGCTGCTGGTTAGCTGCTGGTTAGCTGCTTGTTCACTGGCTCATGTGTGAGACTGAGCTAGAATGAGAAAAAAAGTGTGCAAATGAGCTTTGATCTTTATAGCAACTAAACATGTTTGGGGCCATAGAGTGTCGCATCAAAGACATGAAATGATCAAAGGTACTTTGGTGCCTAAATGATTAAATTAAACATGACAGGGATATCAAGTAGACATAATAAGATCATACACTTTTTATTTATTTATTTATTCCAAAAAGAATAGGGACAGTATTATCAGGAAGGTATATGGTGGGAAATGGTACTCCTCAGGGCAGTGTCATTAGTCCTGTATGTTTTACCGTTGTGATTAATGATGTTTTCTCAAGTTCAAGGTGATATTGGGTGGACGAACTTTCCTAATGTTGGAGACTTATGGAAAAGGGGAAGGAAAATTAACCATATAATCGGAAAAATACAAAAGGCAATTAATGTGGGAGAAAAATCACATTCATGGGGCTTCAAGTTCTCAGGGGAAAAAACTATTAGTACTATAAAGAGAGGTGTTGATACACAGCTAAGTATGAATGGACAAAGAAAAGAGCAAGTGAAGGTCTTCAGGTTTTTGGTTGTGTGGTTTGATGCTCAGCTCACATGGAATGAAATTATTCACAAAGTACTCTCCGAATTAATAAATGTGATAAGATGTCTAACAGGGTCAGAATGCGAGCGAGTAGTTAATGAATGAATGAACGACCGGCGTTACATGAACGACGTTGTCCTTCGCGACGGCTTGTTCAAGGTAACGACAACTGATTCTCCAGTTCAGGGTTCTGGGATTCATGGTGAACTTTCATGATTTCCTGACCTTTACTAGCACCATACAGCTAGATGAGGAACCAGGATAATTGTTTCCCACGTCAACACTGTTAGATTAAGTTCAGTGCAGTGTTTAGTCCAATTTGCTGCGATTTGGACACGATACTTTCAATATTGATCAACTTTGGATAAACAGCTGACCGGCGCTCTATAGCAGCAGCTGGGACTCATCAACATAAGTTACGTTGTCACATAAAATAAGTAACGATATGAATATAATTAACAACAACAACTGCTGTTTACGATTCACATTCTACTGTTTTGACTTCTATAAATCATGTTTTCCTATTCGGCGGTACAGTGTGGGTGGATTAAAAAAAGGAAAATGCAAGATTATAATTAAGTTATAATTAAGAGAAACATTTGGACGAGTACATCTGTTACATTTTGAGCTCTTTAACACAAAAAACTGACATTCTCTTTTTATAAAACAGTCCATTGTGATCAACAACTTTTCATTGAGCTTGTGTTCACTGAGGTCAACTTTTGTCTAAAAAGGGGAAATTTATTTATTCTGTTCCTTTGAAAAGTCAGTGGCTGTTCAGCTGTCGTGTTGCCCAAAGCGACGTTTCCAGTAATTACAGAGCAGCTGATTGGCCCGGGACACACAGCAGAGGAGTGAGACTTTTTCCACGCCGTCTTTCGGGATCTGACACAAACCCCCATCAAACCTGATTTAAATCACTGACTGTTAAAGTGGTTCTAATTATTGTTTAACAGGAGCTTGGGTTTCAACAACTCACCGATCCTGAATATCTTTGCAAGATATTATGATAACAGTTCTGCTTATGGAGTAAAACAGCTGCTCTTACACTTGTTTTACGACGCATTATTCTCCATATGTTTTGGGAGAAGGGTGAAATCATTAATTGGACGTGTGCACTGAGCATCTTGTTGCTACATTTGCTGCCACTATTCAGGTTTCAGGCTTTCCACAAAATGTTGGAGCCTGGCCGAGAGATTGTTCTCCCTGCAGCCACACCAGCATCAGTGAGGTCAAACTCTGATGCTGGACAACAGGACCTGGCTTCCAGCGTTTGTTCCTGTTCTCCCCAAAGGTGTCGGATCGGGTCGAGATCAGGGCTCTGTGCAGGCCGGGCGCGTTCCTTCACACCGAACTGGGAAAACCTTACAGAGCTGTCCATATTAAAAAGTCCTTCTCCCAAAACTGGTGGAAATATAAAGGAATAAGAGACAGCAGTATTTATATGTGTCCATATACCTGCACCTGCACGTCCATTTCAATGTGATCGATGCAACTGCAGGTTTTCATTTTCCCGCGATTAACTGTGCCGCTCCATGTCTAATTTAAAAAGTGGCGGTTACAGTAACGGCGAGCCGTGGGTGTCGAGGGAGCGAGGAGACGGAGAGGCGGCTATTTACAAAGACAAACTAGGCTTTGGGTGGTAGAGGAGAGAAAGAGAGAGAGAATGTGGATGAGCCCGAGAGCCAGACAGAAAGAGCGGAAGAGCGAGAGAGAGAGAGAGAGAGAGAGAGAGAGAGAGAGAGAGAGAGAGAGAGAGAGAGAGAGACTTTGGCATTGAAGCATTTCACTGCAGCCACAGAGCCAGAGAAGAAATATGGCTGCTGTCCCTGGCACCGGTCCCGGCGACTTTGACTCAGAAAGACACAAACACACATGAGTTATGTTTCCATTAAAGAATTGCCAAAGTTTAACACATTTCTAAAAAAAACGTTATGTGAATGAATGATGTTTCAATCAGCTGCCTCTATCCATTCCTCTGCTTTTCTCTTAATGGATGAATATGTATTAGAAGCATGGTGATAAAGAGAGAAGTTATATGCAACACGATGATGTCGCCTTTTGGTTTTAAGAGGCCTTAAGTAATGCACACAGAGGTTTATGGTTTATTTGACTCTAAATCATTTTCAAGGCTTTTTTTTTTATTCCAGGTGGATTTTAGCATTGTAGACTCAAAACGTTTGGATTGATGTGCATTGGTCGGACAAAACGAGATATTTCAAGGCATCACCTTGGTCTCTGGAAAACTGTGATTGACGTTTTTTACTCTTAGACTCAAGGGTTAATCAATAACTCTTAAAAAGGCCATCAGTATAAAAGTGTGATTCTCAAAGATAGTTTTTTTGTTCCACCCTGCTCTACATTCTCTCATATCTCACACATCTAAGAACTTGAGACTTTTCCTCCCATTTACTTTTGTGTGAGAGGCGATTATCTTCCTCGTCTCCACCTCTGTCTCTCACAGACAATATTTAAATTCCAGAGGCAAGCTTTGATCACCACTACATTAGCCTTACATTAGAAGCCGTCATCAGGGGGGGGGGGCCTCATCCCCACGACCAATTTGCCTTTGGAAAACAGTCGTGCTGGAGCGTGGTGCGGCCCCGCAGAGGACCAATGAGCCGCACCGAGCTTGATTAGGCCTCTTAGTAATGTATCGCTCCTCCTGGCCGAGGCTTCGGAGAAGAGACACTTTATTAACTTTTTTTTAAAAAATTTTTATAGTGCTATAGCAAAGGCTCAAAACGAGAGGGGACATATTTTCAAAAATCTCTTTGAGGAGGTTTCACTGTGACCGAGAAGAAGGTTGTCAAAAGATAAATGAGTGATGAGTCGCTCGTGTTCAGTCGAGGCAGTCGAGATACTTCCAAGGCAGACGTCTCAGGTTGGATTTTCAAAGGGGGCACCTCAGAGGCTGCAGGTATTTGGTTTGAGGCGCCACATTACCCAGTCATGGCTAAAACGTTTTTTTTAGACTTGGAAATATTTAAAAATTAAGCGTTTCTATTATTAAACACATTCTGGTGATCGGCTGAGAGAAAGAAAAAGTTGTAGCCATGAGAAAATATCCTCGAAAGGTTGAAGAACAAGTGGATGATTACCACTCGAGGCAAAAACAAACCTGCTGAACAACACTTCATCGACATCCTGTGTAGCTGAGCTGATTTTCACAACCTCTAAATCACCACCTCGCCATAAACGGCCATCAAATCCGCCTCCTGACGGCTTTATGGGAGCGAAGCGGCTGCCATTTTGCCGCTGAGGGTGAGTTTCAGGGAGCAGATGGGAGTGAACTTTAAACTCAGCGGGGGAGCAAGCGGCGGCGTCCAGCTGACGGCCAGCTCGGCCCTGCCTGATGTTTGATTAAGAGGCATGTTGACCTTTCCGAGGCTCCAGGGGGCGCTGAGACACACACTCAGCTGTCAGCCCGCGAGTCGGAGCCCTCTCATTATGGGCCCAAATCTATCAGTCCACTCAGCAGCTTTTTCTCTCACCGGCTCGCCAGGAAACATTAAATGCCACCGGCCTGTAGAGGAGGAGTACGAAACGAGGAAGATGTCACCGAGAGAAGGGAGTCAAAGGGTAAATGTGGAATATCGGAGGCTTTACTCTGTGGTGCGTGACGGCACAGGCTCTGAAATACAGATCAGTCAATATCCAGAAGCTCCGAACTTCTCTCACATGATAAACCTAAAGAATCCTCAGAGCCTATAGCGCTCATACCTTTACCAAAGATTATAATTGATGGGCAGGAAGAAGCCGAGGCGAGTCAATACAATGTGATGAATTACACCTGTGCAGTGGCACTGGGTGTGCGCCGCTACTGTTCGTGACAAATTGGCCGTGTCACACTCTGGGTATTTCCAACACGATCAATACGCACTGACAAAATCGCTGCTGAGGCCTGCTTCAGTTTCTCATCGCAGAGAAAAGAGAGACGAGCGGTGACACCAACAAAACCTGTTGTTGTTTTCACACAATAAATGCAGATTGGGACACTGAGACCTTGGAAATCAATTCTAAAATCTTTTTTTTTGGTTCTGACAAGTTAAATTTCTGAAGCATTGATTCAAATACAAAGACACACAGCTTAGCATCCTGCCTGATATCCGTATCAGTGTTTGTTTGCAAATGTGAAAACTTTGCAGAAAAGATGTGAATTTTTGTTAATCTTGATCTTGAGTCCACAGCAGTTATTTCCACTTTGTTGTTCGATATGTCCGCAATGAAAATATCTTGATGCTAATATGAGCACTGGGCCATATTGGTCATTATCTTTGATCTTCCCCATTTCATACATTTACATCACTGCAAATTCTATAAGAAAATAGTTCAAACATCCATCAGAAGGTAAAGTGTGACGTAGGTGCACACGTGTACCGAGCAGCTGGATAAGGTCAAAGTATTGAAGTGTATTTTCCAAAGTCCCTGCAACCAGAGTGGGTGGAAGCGTCGAGGAAAATAAAAAAAGAAGAGCAGCTCTCCACCCTGCAGCATCTGAGAGGAAGAACGTTCTCAACTGGCCTCGTGTAAAGTTTGATTTACAGTGAAGCTTTAACTAGACATATATCTCCAGCCAAAGTTGATTCCTGACATCCGGTTGGTCTCCGGCCCGGCTCTAATGCGGCCGGTGTAAATCTCCCCCTGTATATGAATGAGCGTGAAGGTGCTGCAGTGTGCACGAGGACACCGTACTGTACTGCTGACGTGGAAACCTGCCACTGAGCATCTGCCTGATCAGTGGGAGCTGGCAAACGCACCTCGGATGCTACTGTAATCTATTAATTCAGCTTCACTGAGCTGCCCGTGTGCGGCTCCAGCACAGTGCATAGGGAGGGTGCTCACTGCATCTGTGTATAAAATCAAAATCACTCCGGCTGTACGACTTCAGATCAAACCGGCTCCAGTAGCTCGGCTCCCTGTCTCTTGCTTTATGTGGCTGAGTTTTGATAACCTCAAGGCTCCGGCAGAAGGGGAGTGTCATTATAAATCCTGAAGGAAATGTATCTGCCTTCACCCAGGATGCATTTCACCTCGTCCCGACTCTGCGCTCACCCTCGCTGCATTTCATCACGCCAGCTTTCGTCAGCGTGAGTAACTGCCGGCCATCGTACGATGTTTCTCTGCTCACGCTCGTCATGTTTCAGGCCTTTTATTACAGTTTTTTTTTGATTGTTTTCGCTCCTAATGAAGCACATGGCAGCGTTTTCGTCGTCTAGAGTTAATGAAAAAAAACCCTGCTTCATATGTATGCATGGCATGATTGTGCCCTGGGTGTTTCATCTAACGTGCAGAGAAAATGGCCGTCCGTGAGGCATTCAAGAGGCCTTCAATTAATTCGAGTGAATCCCCAACATCCATATCATAATTAATAATATATCGGCTTTGCAAGGCGCAGATGCACAAAAGTTAATTTAGCGTTGCAGAATGTTCTCCCAACGCTCCGTGAGGTAATAGCGCTCTAATGTTTGGGGAATACACAACATTCCCCTCTACAACAGGTGCTTTTTCATTTTCTGTCTGGATGGCTGACTTTAATGATCTCATTAGACAGCCACTCAGAGCGGAGAACTGCCTATGGCCCCCCCCCTCCCCCCCGCCCCACACGACAGGGAGAAACAACAACATCCAGGCCGGACATCTGTCTGATGTCACAGCTGTACGAGGAGCTGCAAGACGGACAAGACGCAGATAGATACTGTAAGAAAAAGGATAAAAAAAAACAGGATAATTGAATTTGTTGTGTGTGGCCGCGCACGAAGCGCTCGCTGCTGCACGCTGACGCCGGAGAGGAGAGCTAAGATCCCTGTTAGAGCAGGTTGGACATAATTACCCAGAATTCAAGCCGGCAGTTTCCCCAACTTCCTCTGCCAGGACTCAAATGGCACAGATTAATCATACATGGATCCCCTGGTGGAAGAAGGCGGAGAGGAAATGCTCCTATAGGGGAATCAGGAAGCTTCTGAAGGAGACGTTTCTGCACGTGATCTTACTCTCAGTTAGAATTTAAATCCAACATGTTACTGTGGGGAGAGCTTTGTGGGAAAAACTATCTAAAAATAATAAAAAATCAATAATAAACTAAGGGAAGTCTCCTTGTTTACATGTGCACAGCCTCATTTCTCATGTAAACACATCACTTTAAACACTTAAATGATTATTTTACATAGTGCAGCAAGGATTTAGTAAATTAATCAATTAGTTTCTCAATTCTGTCACTTTCAAAGTAAAAGATTCCACCTCTTCGAGCTTTAGTTTCTCACATGTGAGACTTTGCAGCTTCTCTTTGTCTCATGTGTTAGTTGTTGAAATAAGTTTCTCACAAGTCAAACAATCTGAACACCTCATATTTAGCTGCAGGGCGTTTTCATGGGCGTCTCACATGATGAAAACTAATTTCAGTATTCCTGCCTGTTGTCTGTTTTGCCTTGTGGACTCGGTTGTTCCGCTCTTAACGACTCTGCTGCCTTTTTCTGTTCACAGTCCGAGTGCGAGATGTTTACTTTCCCGGTCGGAAAGAATGCAGATAATCTTTTTCAGAGATTTTGGCCGAATTGTTTTCCACCGCTCGGTTTCCAGACTCCCTCACTGCGTCGGACTGTGTGGAGCCATTTGAAAGTCAAAAACCTGGCGTTGGAAACCTTTTTTTTTTCCTCTTGCCTCTCCATCTGTCTGTCAGTCTGTCTGCCTCTCTCCATCATTCACCTAAACTCTCCTCCTCCCCGTGTTTACCTTCTGTCTCACACTATTACTGCCCGGACAGAGCTTCCCAGCGTCTCTCCTCATTTTTCCTCCGCTATAAATATCTAAAACATCTACACACCCACACACACACACACACACACAAAGTGGTAAACACTGTAGGGATGATGCAGGGATTACGGACAAATTGAGTCGTCGGCTTGCTCACTCTGGGCACACAGACTTCCTGTGAAATGCAATTATACTCGCTGCCATGAGTACGTGGTGGAAACCAGCTTATCATGTCAGGGTCCTAACAAGTGTTACAGAGGGAAATAATCGTTAACGCCGAGCACAAAGGGGACGAAACGAGCAGATGAGGCCACCTGAAAGACTTCATGATGTTGCAATACTTCTTCTCGCAGGTCAAGGTAATCGCAGTCCTGCACAGGCAGGTCCACATCTGGCACAGACTGCTGAATTAGCCTCTGCTCATCCAGAGTCCTGATATCCCATGTCATGAAGCTTAAGGGAACATATACTACCAGCGGGTTTTGGATGTTTCACTCGTCCACTTTCCAAACTACACCACATGCTTCCAGATTCTTCTTCTTCTTCTTCCTCGCGGGCAGTTTCCATTCGAGCACGTTTTTAGAATAAACTTGAAACCGGCTGGAGACGAATGATCCATCACCGCAAATGTTTCTTCATCTTTGTCTCCGTCAAGGTTGTTGAGTAGCAGCTGTGAGGCGGCACAGTTTGGAGAGAACGTACACATTTCAACAACAGCAACAGTTTTAATGTGAGGAAGCAGAGGCCGTGAATGAGGAAGGTTGGACGACACCCGAGGCCAAAACATCTGGACGGCCCCCTGGTGGCTGGCTGCAGTATAGTTATAGATAGTTATTATCACATGCATGCATGTCCAAGAGTTATTGCTTTAAATTTGCTTCAAACTGTAAGATGGACGACAGAGGTGAAAAACTTTACTTACTTTGTTGTTGTCTAATATTCTGGTTTAAACTGAAAACTGTACTTTGTGTTTTAGTGATAATACGTCTTGCAACTGCATAAAACACTAGAGAAATGAAGTTGTTCCCACAAACTGACGGTGTTTGTCGTGTTTGTCGCTCTACAAAGACATTTTCCACGTTTTCGGTGACATTTGTCATTTCCTCTGCCGAAGGAACAACGACCAGTAACCATCCATCATCAGACTTTCAAAACCAAGGGAAAACAGGGGCTTACATTGTGATGAAATATGATCCTAGAAATACATCAGCTATCCTTTGCAACCTGTACAATAATAGAGTCCTTTAAACCATAGAAACTATTGTTATATTCCTTTAAAATACTTCTCCAACTCCTCTGACTCTTTATTAGTCCACCTCCTCCATCACGACTCCACATACATAAATCAATTACGAAGATACAGAGGCTTTTACCTGGATTCACCTCATCAATGTACCTCATGAATACGGTATAAATTGCTCATAAACTGCGTATCAGGTGCTCGCCGAGCGCACTGGGGCCATCTCGGTTTTACTATGATGAATAACCACCGTAAAAACAGAAGGAAGGAATCAACACGGCTACTTGAACAAGCCCAATTACTGCGCCTCCTCATAAAAGACGAACACGGCGGCAATCAGACCTTAACTCGCACGGGTCCTCAAACTCCACATGCAAACAATGCGGGGATGGATGGGGCGGGGCCGTATGAAATATTCAGCTACTGTATGCTCATTATTTCGCAGGGGCACTCAGCGTGGTGCAGCCCGGCTAAGAGGTGATTGATTGCTCGGGGCCGAGGAGAGGGTGCAGCAGACGGAGACGACACTGTGCACAAGTAGAAACGCTCCCGAGTGTCTCAAGGAGTTTGTGACGATCAGGAAAAAAAAAACACAAGGTGTGACGGGCGCCGCAGCAGGTTGGAGACATTTTGTCGTGTTCCTGACAAGAGTTATAGGAAGTTAACCGGGTTCCAACTGCCACAATAGATGGTTTTGAACAAACAGACTTTTAATGGCTGAAAAAGCAACAGAAACAGGCTGTGTCAGGCAAAACTAAAGTTTAGATGTGGAAAATATCCAGATTATTATAAGATCACGACAAAGATAAAACACAAGATTTCATTAAATAACAGTTTTCTCATTGCTCTTCTCAATTTGTCGAGACGCCGTTTATTAAAGTGGAAACACAATGAATGTGCACGAGTACACGCTCTGAGATCTTTGAGTTACTGGTATTGATCCGCCACTCCGTCAATGCCCAATTACAGTTGTTCTGAGCTTTTTTTAACTTACAAACATAAAGTAAATAACAGAGTGCTTTTACGAGACAAGGTGTCTTCTCAGGAGACAAAATAAAATCCAGCTAACTACCCTTGTCATAAGATTTCAGCTCCTGCGCCTCTAAAGCTGATGACTCCAGCCATCTGCCAGCCTCGCTTGATTGCTCGACAAACAAATGTAGCCAAAGGGGAAACACTCAGTTTGATGGATTCCAGTGTGCCTAATGAAATGCTGCTGTTGTGCACTGAAAAACTGTGGCCTGTATAAAGGTCGGTATAAATCAAGTCCCCTCAGGTCGCTCGGCTCCCGCCTCTCTGATTTTGCAAAAAAAAAAAAAAACCCGACCCCAATCACCGACGTAAATATCCCCAAAGTCTGCACAGTCACGGGGTCGCAGCCGCTCAGACGACAGCGGAATAATAACACTCGGCGTTTCTGAATCCGTCTTCATGTTGCCACGTAAAGGCTGAAGGACGATTGTGCGTTCGGATACAAATGTTGAAGTGATGTTTGGGTTTGGGTCGGTGACTTTTTACCCGTCCACACTGATCATGTGACTTCTTGCAAACACCAAGAAGAAAAAGCCCAAAGGAAATCCCCTTGAAATCTCCCTGAAGAAGGCGTCTATGGCCGGAAACACGCAGGAATAGATTTAATTCGAAGAAGAACCGAATAGCCAAGTTATACAAATTGAGTATTCAAACCTTACTCATCAAAATAAATCTAGTGGTCACAACTAACTGTGTTTATGACGGACATCACTTTACTTTACAGCAGGAAAAGGAAAAAGGAAGAATGACCCTTCAGAAAACTACAACCTCTTAAGACGTCGAGCGGTTGACATTTCAGACTTAAGGTTACCGGGGCGACAGTGATAAGCTTACGTGTAAAGACTGTCACCGTCATTGAAGACGGTTGCGACTGCACTTTTCTCCCCAGACTGGGAGCAGATGTGTTCCTGTTGTGTTCATCTCGCAGCTGTTTGCTGAACTACAACTGCTGGTTGGCCTGCGGGGCCGATGAGTGTGTTTTGATGGAGGACCGCCCTGCGTGATTTGGTGCTGCACTGCACAGTTAATGCCTTTTCGATACTAACTGGGTGGCTGCGGGCCAACTTGTAGGTGTTATGTCAATAGCTCAGTGCACTTGTTTCCATGCCCCGGCCGCTTGGAACCACGTGAAGAAGCAGTGGAATCACAGCACTGTTTGTCCACCTCCGCATGCACGCTGCTTTATCGATCGCCGTGCAACGCCTGCTGCACCCTGCGCCACGATCTGCCAGACACCTGGTATCTGTGCACCTTTTAGTGAATCGAGTAGTGAGTGAGTCAGCGTTGCCGCCACGGCTCTCTGGACACTGTTACTGCCGCACTCCGAGGCGTCGTCATCGAGCAGGCTCTGAAACGAGGTGTTAGACGCGGTAGTGATGACTTTGTCAACACCACTGAAGGAGAGAAAAGATTTATACAGCTTCTTTAAATAATGCAACATACCCATCACCAGTTTTATTCAGTTAAAAAGCCAAATATATACAGTTCACAACAGGGTATAATTGTTTCTTTTGAGTTTAAAGAGAGTGTAAAAGTGGTTTTACCACTCGTCACATACGGTGCTATGACAGTTTACCTACTGGAGATTCGAGGCTGATGTGCTGGTTTTTCTTTAGCACACGACCTCACTCTTCCCACATGGAATTAATATTTGATTAAATATTCCAAATTAAGTAATAGAAACCTTTTAATTCCTAAATACCCAACTCTCACCTTACTAAAGCTGGAATTGAATCTCTGTGTCATGCAGCCACACAAACTCTGAAGTTAATGAGACAACCTCCGCCGATGTTTACTCACACTGAGAAAAACTGCTTTAAATATTATAACCATGACAACAGGACCCTTAGACCTTTAAATCCCTCACCTCCGCTGCAGATAAACATCTCTCCATTCGAGAGATTTTTCTTCCTTCCTTTTTTTTTCATTTTAATTTCAGCCCAGAGAAACAAATCAGCAGTTGTTCAACAACATCGCCGCCTGTGTCCTTGAACGGGGGATGTTTGCCATGTCAGGGAACAATTAGACTCAAACAGAACAGCGCTGGGAAAAAAACACAAACGCTGGAGCACATTCAGAACCGTCTCACGCTCGTGCCAGAAGCTCACGCATCCGCAGACATCAAGCACACGGCGCTCCGCACACTGTACCGCGACTGCCCGGCCCGAGATAATAGCCCACGTATCCCATGGTAACATCTCCGCTGTCATTACCCCCTCAGGCATCTGAATGCAGACTTGATTAGCTGCAATTTCCTGTGCAGGCACAACACCTTGGGGCTGTTTTGGCACCCACTTCCAAGTGCTATACCTGTTTCACCGGCAGACACAATCCCCAGCAGGCGACAACAATGTCCAACGTCTTGTGTGGTCGGTCAGAAATCACGCTGTGCAGATCTCTCCCTGTTATTGAGAGGACTTCACACTGAGACGCTGCAGTTAGTCTCCATCCCACGAGTATATGAACGTATTGTGCATGGAGCGATCAGTAGGTGCAATAAAGCTTTCATGTAGAAGCCAAAGTGCACGGCCGGCTCCGCTGTCATGTACTGACCATGTTGCCTCCTGCTGAATCAAACTCTGGAGATCAAATCGTGTTTGGGTCAGTAAATAAAACAGTGGTTTTTAGGCCTGCAGGCGTTTGAAGTCATCAGTGGAAACGATCAGGATTCAAATACACAAAATGAGAGCAGGGCCAACAGGAAATCTTTCCGGGAGCCACAGCAACGCCTGGTCGGGTTCCGGACTGAACACGATCCTGCAGAATTCAGGCGGTAAACTGAGCTGACAGGTTGTAGATCTCAGTGAGGAGGCCAAGATGGACTCACAAATGTCAGGAGTCTGGCAGCAGACTGCTCTCACAGATAAAGACATAATGGAGCTGCTTTCTCTTTGCCAGACGCTTTTTCTACTGCACGCTCGCTGCCTTCCTGCAGGACTGTTGCTGCGAATCCAGGAGGAACAGCTTGGAAAATCTTAATAGTTTTTGGATTTTCATTTTTAGAAGAATTACTGGTCTATTAATGGGATTTCAAAATTCAAATCAATACTCTGAAGCCTCGCTTCTTTGCAAAAAAAAAAAACAACCTTCATTTTACAAATTATCTCCATTGTCCAGATGTCGGCACATAAACGGCTACAAATGCTCAAACAAGCGCGCTGGGCCAGTAGGTGGTGATAAAGTCTACATCAACAATCTGTCAAACACCAACGCCGCGGCCCAAGTAACATCGGGTGAGGCAGCCGCCTGTGAAAGTCGCCAATATGGTGCAGTGATGCAAGACTGCAAACTTGTGATTAAACCTGCCAGTGCAAACCAAACAGAGAGAAACTGTTGTACAGCTGCCATTGTTATTGTTGTTGTTGCTTCTGGTGCATAAAGGACAAAGCAACAGTGGTTATTTGTGAAGTGAGCTGTGACGTCATCTTTCCCCAAATGCTCAGTTTGACAACAGATACACAGAAACAGGAGTTTTTGAAAATCTAAAACTTAAAAACGCAAAATATCTGCATTTGTGTGGACAGGGAATAGATCTCTGGGTTAGATACGTCTGATATATAATGGGCAAGAAATAATTTTGCACATAACTTCCCTCCTAATAACTACAACACTTTTTACACTTTGTTTTTTTGTATCAAACGAGACATGAGGATTCAGATGATTAAACTTAAAGGAGTTAATTACCTTTGCACAGAGCCGGGTATCAATGCTTATACGCTAAATTAAATGTACAATATGTAACTTCGGCCACTCGGGGTTTCTCAATCAAAACAATAACAAAAAGGTCCAGTTTGAGGACGTCAGCGTGGGATCATGGGAGTTTTTGTTGTCTTCACCACAATTACCAGTGATGATCAACCTGATGCATGTTTCAAATCATGTATCTAAGATTTATTCACACTACGCAGCAAAGAATAATTATGATCCATCACGAGAATACAAACAGTGGAAGGAAAAAACTGCTGACTGGCTCACACAGGTTTTTCCTTCTTGCTATGAAGTTACAGCAGAGACGGACACAGCCACACGAATAAAATGAAACGTCTCATTACCTTGAATAAAACTGGGGACTTCCCTGGGTTTGAATATTGCTGTTAACGTGTTGGATGATGCAAATCAACAAAATATAAAACATAGGTCTAGTTTTCAGACATTTAAAGTATAGTAGTTATAGTTTTAACACACAGACGCATCAATTTTCTCATCTTATTCTCTGCAAGAAAACAGCTCAGATTATTCCAACGTTTCATATTCAGCGATGTTTAAATGCTTCAGTCTCCAGATTCTCAATATTATTCAAAACCTGAAAAAGAAACGCTGCACAGCCACCAGCTCAAATGAAAATATTCACTTCATATCAGTGCGTTTTGAAAACAACCCAAAATCCCCACGATAAACACTGGTGTTTACTTTTGATTGTGCAGGGATAAGAGAGATATGGGCCAAAGACTCACTGCACATTCAGAGAATAAGGCCACGGGGAGGAACGAGACCAAGGAACCGTTTAGAAAAAGCCTGACTCCACACAGCTGTGCCCCACATCCTCCAAAATGGCCCAGAGTGTTTGAGCTTATTCAGCTATAAATAAAGCAATCGTGGGGCAAATCAAAACCATTACAAACTAACTAACTCTCCGGGAGGAGAGACGGTGCGGTCAGAGAATCACAGAGTAAACACAACACGAGGGTCTTAAGGCTTGAAACACAGTGTGAATGCACAATGAACTTTAATATTCAACAATTTAAAGAAAGAAAAAGCCCACGATATTGAACCCCTTAATATTTGAAAGCGTCCCAAAGGACATTAGAGGATCCACTCCCCTCATTACACATGGGTCCATATAGCTGCCTGCAGCTGCCAGCAGAAGGAGAGTAATATATCCTGCACCTCGCAGCTTTAGATGCAGTAAAATATTAATGGGACCCTCCTTGGGCGAAAGGTTACCTCTGCCCCTCAGAAGCCTCGTGAGGCAAAGGGGAGACAAAGCCAAAACTCAGCAATCATCACGATCTGCTCCATAAAAAAAACAGGACAAAACTTTCCAGCTCCTCTAACTCAGATTTATATCCTCACCGACTCCACTGTACTTGCAGAGAGGGAAGTGCACGTGAAGAGCAAGAAGGGCGTGAACTACCCAAAAAGCAGCTCAGAGGGGTTTCACCAGCTGCGCAGTGCAAAGCACGGTGTTAAAAACGCGTAATTTTCACGCTGCGGGCGCGCGTCAAAGCGCATGAGGACGAAGGAGACGGGATACTTCCCACATGTTTAAATGCGAAGCAAAAACCACTTGATCGGCGTCACGCGGTACGTGCAAGCGGAGCGGCCACCTTACCATGACGTTGCCCTGCATCTTTGCAGTCTCTATCAGATTCTTTTCCTTCATCTCTGCTCCTGTCGCTGCGCGGACGTGCTCCGGGAAAGAAAGGCTGAATCTGCAGACTTTTTTTGGTGGAGGGGGGGTGGGGGGGTGGGGGTGCAGCTCCTCCTGTCAGCTCCGCGTCCCAGCAGCTTCCCAGCAGACCCCGCTAGGTAGAGAGTCGCTTCATGAGTGGGTGGGTGGGCTTACAACCCACCGGATTGATACGAATAAAAAAAAAGAGAAAGAGAGAGAGAGGAGAGGAAACAACGTGGGCTCGGCGGTGTGTGTGCGCGGTGTCGGGCACAGCTCCCGTTCCCCTCGTGCATACCAAACAGCGAATCATGCACGGGGAGGAGAAGGCGTTGCAAGTTTGGATGCATGAGGCACCATCGCTCGCTCTCCGGGCTGGAAGATGCGCAGGAGATTCTCCTCTTTCCACGTTCGTCGCTGCGGGATTTAGAGTCGCTGCGTGTTGCCCGAGCTGCTGCAGGGAATCATTTATAACGGTGATGGACAGCGCGTAAAATGATGATGGATGGATGGACGGACTGGAAACCTGCAGGAAGGGGGTGGGGTGGGGGGGAACAACTGACGCCAGTTCAGGAGTAATCAGCTTTACGCGCGTGAAGGTCACGATCGTGGAGTAAACAGCGTATCACGAACATCAGGTGCGCAGGGAAACTCCCGTAAATCTGACCACATCTTCTTCTGGGGCTTTTTTTTTTTGTATGCGTAAACACTGAGTCTTAAAGGTCATGATTATTAAAAAGGGAATTATCCACCATGAGCCTGTGGGGGATCCACGGGGCAGCTTCCTGGAGAACTGTCCCTGACTTGCTGTAAACCAAAATGCCAAACGCCTGCAACACAGTGTTTTATGGCAGAGAAACATCCATCACCACTAACAGTCATGAACAAACTTTTCCAATTTACAACTTGCTTTCTCTGACCTGGAGATTGAGACTCCTGAGGAGATCACAGGAGGAACCAGAGGCGACAGGGTTTACCACAAATTATTTACACTAAACAAGGAACAGTAGTGGACATGATTTCAAGTTATTAAACTTTAGTATTCACTTAAACGAGGACGGCCAATCAGCCTCTTTAAATTCAATCAAGCTGCGTACAATTTCAGATGATAAAATTGCCTAGATAATATGTAATAATTGCAGATAATACAAAACTGTTAGAGGTTTTTCAAGTTTGTCCCATGCAGCTTCTGAAAAGAGACGATTAGCCTTTGAATCTTAGAATCTGTGATCTGATGCTTCTCTTTGTCACATCTGATAGTAAATACATGTGTTGGGGTCATGGATTGTTAGTCAAACACACAATGGAAAATGCCTCAGATTGTCGCACATTGAGGCAGATTTCTTTCATCAAGATCCATTTTTTTATTCCCTGGGAAATCAGTGGAAAAATGCAGCATCTTGCAATGTTAGAGAAAGTGTGTGTGTGTGTGGGGGGGTGGAATCCTGGATCTGCAGTAACATTTTATTGGTTCTTTCTTGGCCCAGGTCCCGTCCCTCCACCAAGTTGTGTAGAAATCTGATCTGTAGTTTTTAAGTTATCCTGCTGACAGCAGACAAACAGGGGTGGAAACATAACCTCCCTGGCAGAAAGACTAATCAGCAGGTTAATTGAAAATTCTTAACGAACTCTTTACTAAAACACGCTCCTTTTAGTCATCGTGCTTTCAGCTGCCCTTACTCCCCTCCCTCTCCAGCTTTTTATGAATCAATATATCTGTGAAAGTGCATCTGCTGAATCTGGACTTTAATGCAGTGAATAAAACGCCGCACACCGAGGCTGCAGCCAAGCAGCGGCGTGTCCTAAACTGACAGCAGCAGTTCACCGAGAGCAGCTTCCCCCCCGACTGGGGAGTGCAAACAGCATGCCTCACATAAATCTCATTTAAAAGTGCCTGGTATTAATTACGCTGGATAAGGCTGTCAAAACAACCTAATGGGGGCATCGCGCTCCCTCGACTCCAGCTGGACTGCTGACAGAGGGAGAACACGCCAGTTGCAAGAGACAGGTAGCGGCTTCATTACCGTGTCTGCATTTTCTTTTTGGGACTGATTTTCTTCGTAAACACTCGGCGGAGTTCCTCCGACAAAGGCGAACGATAACCTTCATTATAATTCCATGCAACTCATGGTCACAGCAGCCTTGTGCTTCGCTGATTTAATCAGGGTTTGTGCATCAAACAGGCCCCACAAACTCCCCTCAAGCCCACAAACTGGAATCCACTAAACATGCAAAATTGAATTCACATGTTTGCCGTCGCCCCAGCTACGCGCATCGGCCGCCAGCCAAGTTGGAATTCATCTATACTGCAGGTGTGGCGGCCAAGGACATCTGTAACAACAATGTTGGACACGTTGAAGCAGCAGCTTGACGTTAAGGTCCTCACAGACGAGAATAATCAACACACGGCTGCACGACTCAGCCAAACAGTCAGACTGCAGTTTACATCCATGTCTGTCCAGACTCACATGGTGGAAACAATGGAGGTTCGACACACACACACGCACACACACACACACACACACACACACACACACACACACACACACACACACACACACACACACACACACACACACACACACACACACACACACACACACACACACACACACACACACACACACACACACACACACACCTTGAGTTTCACAGTCACACCACCTAGGTATCTGACCACTTAAAGACATATGGTCACAATCTCCCCTCCTGCTCCTGAGTTACGGTTTTTAATAACGGCCAGAAAAAAAACAGCCAGAACATTTCGTCACAGTGAAGTTGACCTTTGCCCTTTTGGATAAATAAAACACAAAAATATGTTTTGGGGGACGACATTGACCTTGACCCTCTGAGCCCCAAAATCTAATCAACTCCTTGTGTCGGATTTTTTGTGCCAAACTTCAGATGGTAGCACCTCAGGCCGCAGCGGTCACTGGCACGGAGGCATGGAGGCGTCCGGTCATAAAAAAGGCAGTTGACTGTAACAGGGCCGATCGCAGCCAAACGCCGCTGAGCTGCGACGGAGCTCTGCTGGAGCGAGGAAATGTGCCGCAGTGTTGACGGCTGCTGTCCAACTCCAACATGAAGACACCATAAGTGAACTGCTGCGTTACACAGACGGGGAATGAGGATCTAAAAATATTTTTTACAGTGTTACATGCTTCATAAAATGGACAAAATATGCCAGAAAATACACAACAAATATCTACGAAATTCTGTTTACGCATCTGTGCCACCAGACCAGAAGCTGGAAAAGTGATTAAAACTTGCTCAAATCCAGAATTGATTGCTCCTCCTGGATCCCCATCAGAGTGAGTTCAGAGAACGAGCCTCATTCTGGTGACGGCCGTCTTCCAGCACAATAAACCCCGAGCTGGACCTTCGTGGGACAAATCGATGGTTTCATTATCAACTTCATTACGAGATACCGTGATATCCTCTTCTCCGCTGTCACCGGCGTCTCCTGCCGTTTTTAATGAGAGATACTGGACGTGTTTGAGCAGCATCACCGTCTAACAACCGGAATAACTTTCACTGATTTGGATTATTCCGATGAAATAGTAGGAGAGGGTGCTCTATGAGGGTCTGGAGACTTTTCCGTGGCTCATAGTTTTTGCCTACATGTGATAAATGCAAAGCAAACCTCAGATAAGTGTGTTTAAAACCATTACTGAGCAGCAGGAGGTAACTATTTCAGCACATACGCTGCACCATCGGCCAATTTGCATCTCAAACATCTCAGAGACGCCGGGCGCAGCTCTCCGCTGGTGGGGGAGCTCCGTAATCTTGATAAGAGGTTTGCGACTGACCTTCCCCGCCCCGGAGTGTCACGGCGACAGATCGTTACAGTCTCTAATGAATTCAGGAGGAGAGGAAAAATGATGCAGGGGCATGTAAAGTGCACATTCATCTTCCAGCTTCAATGCAATGAGGAGAAGGGGGGGGGGGGTCTATTACAAGCATTACTGCCACATACGGCGAAGGAAAGATCAGGAAATGATGTGGTGCTCGGTATGAAACACCCCACATACGTTCTTTCATACACTTCACCTACAGAAAAGCAGGTTCAGTCCTTTAATTTGACTTTTCATGCATAAGAATGAACCGTGTTGAGGATGAACAGCGCCCTGATCCTTTAAATCCGGTTTTCTGTGGATTTTAAATAGACTAATAAAATATGACATACGGCAAATTGAAAACTTTAGTGCTGCTTCACAGTTCAGACAGTTCCTCTTCAGTCGCACAAGACGGGAAAGTTACTGTAATTATTTTCCAACTTAAGAAGACTTTTGCTTCCCCCCGCCCCACGCCCCACGCCGGAGCCGGTAAGTACATCTGAATATTAATGGCACAGTTGCCTTGAACAGCAGGCGTTTGTCAGGAAGTTGGATCAGATTCATCACTTTAACCTGCTCGGCTCAGGGACGGATGACGACCACCCGCCGCACGAGCAGCTGGCTTCAGCCTCTCGACGTGGAAAGTGCGGGAGAGGGAAATCAAAGCCAGCGTATAGGTTATAACAAATTAATTTATATTTTGAACTTTAATGAAAGACATCTTCTTTTTCCCATACGTCTTTTACTCCATCACTATCTGATATAATTTATCTGTGGCTGAAAAGGTTCCATAGAAAAACCCATTTTTGATCACGACGCATTTAACATCGCTAGCGAATCAAATGGAAATTTGAGATGTTTACTGATTAACAAACCCTCACATGATATTGACAGGTACGAATAACTCACTGAAGATTGTGCACGGCTGCGATCACTAAATGTTTTCTTGATGAATCTGAAAAATCAACTGTTTGCAGAGCTCTTCGTCCCTCAAGATAACGGCTGCGAGCGTCTGACTGATCGAAAGCTTTCGTTCCTTCACGTTATTTCCACAACAGGTACAACTCAGCACGTGTAGCTACTTCAGCCATGATGGAATGAAATAGCCCTTCCCTCGCTCCTCGTTCACGTCCATTGCTCGCGCGACTAACACGAACCTGCGACGTTAAAAACCACTTTGTGTTTGTTCTGAACGCACCATAAGCCCTGATTGGACGATCTTAACTTGGGGAAGTGGTTCAGCAAACAGTTGACCGTCCTGCTCGTTTAACGATATCGGCAAATAACTCAAATCTGTTTTCCCAGCGGCACTTCTGCAGCGTAGTTCCATGGAACAGGGAGCAGGACCGTGGGAACAGACAGTAAACACCGTTCTCTGTTGGCCTTTTAGATTCTCAGCTTCATCAACATTTAGACATGTGTCCCGCTCTTCTGTCAACAGACGGAACAACGATTAGACCAGGGTGCTCAGCTATGCTAACAACCATTAAGGTTGAGTGATGGCTGTGTGGAGCTGGCTGTACCCGGCACATGTTTGGGTGGTTCATGTTTATCCATCAGGCAGACGCAGCTCACAGAGCCTCACGGCAGCTCGGTGCTCTGGAACCTGGCTGCAGGGATTTGATTGTATTCAGCCATGAGAGCATTAGTGAGGTCTGACTCTTAGTAGAGGCTCCGGTTCCCCGAAGGTGTTGGAGATCAGGGGTCTGTACAGGAAAGTACGGGTCATACGCACCAAACTGGGGCAACCGGAGGGGGAAGGTCTATGTGTCCAGTAATTTATCTGTTACGTGTGTGTGCAAAAAGAAACCTGAACTAAAGAACCACCATGTTGCCGAGGTCCAGTGTGCGGCTGCTGGTGCGGCCGTCGCAGACTCTACATTCAAGTTATGTATAAAATTGAATTAACATGCCTGTGACCACATTCACCTCCCACCAGCAACACTGCCTACAATTATGATTTATCTGCAGAATAAATTCACTCAATGAAAAACACTAATTTCCCATCATCTGGCTGCACCGTTCTGTGATCTCACATGAAAGTTCCCTCCACTACATCAGTGGATAATGATACACACCGGCCGAGCTTTCTCCCCGCCGCCCCCTCTTTGTAATTTCTGCTGCTTTTGAAATGAGCTGCATTCAGTGGTGCCACTGGAAAGGGGCCGTCTTTCATTACCAGTCAAGGCCCGTTGGATGCTGGATGTCTCCCGTGAACGCCCATTTTGGAAGATTAACTACAGGAATATGCTTCAGTGTCTGATAACGGGAGAGTCATATCACATCGCCCAAGGTGGTTTCTGGGGCAACAGCGTGGCCATCAATCAGCGGGGTGTAATCTCACTGGAAATCGTTGTCAGCATGAAAATTAGTGTCACATCCCACACACTGCATGTACACACACCTGAAAGATGGGAAAAAATGTCTGGTAAACAACACGAGCGTGTGCGAGAACGGGAGTAAGTGTGAAGAAGGTCAGCGCATGTGTGAAATAGTAGATAAAACACATCAGGACACAAATGTAATAGGTTTCCTTGACACAGTCAGTACAACAACGATGAAGAAACACAGTTATTCAATGTCCAGTGTCAAGATGAGTGATGGATGACAGGGAAAACGTACAATTTTCTATCTTGCAAACATGAATCCAGTTATCGAGTCTGCAACAATCCAACAAATAACTTCCCCCGAAACAAAAATTAGTTGATTTTTTAAAACATGTTAGATTACGACGTGCAAACCATTTTCCTCCTGTTTCAAGCCGTATTGAAATCTGGCAGTATAGCTTGGTATTGACTCATGGACGTGAGAGCGGAATCGATCCTGTGATCCACCTCTCAGCAGCAGAGCAACTGAGCACATTTCCCAAACTGTTGTGCGGCCGAACAAAACCATAAAACTGAATTTATTTCATTGTCATTGCAGAGAACGAGGAAATTCAAGTCCTGTGAGAGGATTCACACAAATCAGACGGTGGTTAAAATATGAAATTAACATTTATTAACATGTACAGGTTTAACATACTAAAACTGTGACAGTCTCAACGCAGCAGAATATGAATTATCGTGTGGTGCTTATTGAATTTATTCTCCTGCAAGGTATGAAAACGTGCATCGCAATAAAAGCAGCAACAGAGGCAAAGAAAACCATTATATATAAAAAAGCAATTACAGACCACAGATACACTGAATGGCTAATTCTGAAAAAAAAAAAAGCCTCAGCCATAAATAGATTTAAAGACGAGGTTTGGCGTAATGAAAAGCTTACGGAGTCGCCGGTAACTTTAAACTCCACAGTGCTGCCGCCTCTCATTAAGACATATATTAACTTTATCATTAAGAGAAGAGTTAATGATGCAATAAGGTTTATCCCTGAGGCATCGGCTGCACGGAGGAATATCACGCAACAGCCTGTGAGACGCTCGGTGCTGCAGGTCTTCATCCGAACACCAAAGCGGGTTTACCCCGGAGGACACGGCTGAGTAGGCGGTTTTTTCCAGCATCGCACCTGCATCTCTGTCCCACTTTCCGCCTGCTCCCCACAGCCGGCTGCTCATTTTAGATTCTATCGTCTCTGGAGGCACATAAACCCATTAAGTAAGACTAATACAAACAGGCAGCGTGGCGAGCTTCAGCCGTGGTGAAATATCAGAAAGCATTTGTTAAACTTTAATGACGGCTCAAGTTTTTAAAAACCCAGTTGAGAAAGGTGGTTGATGGCTTCACTGATCCCTTCGAGTCTCTCGTTCGCTGAAGTTCTCTCGCCACGAAACAACAACTCATTACTGTTGCCTGATGGTTCACGCGCCCTTTATCCATCTGCTTTAACGTGCCAGCGTGTCCGTGGATGTTTTGGCTGCACAGAATGGATCTGCGTTTTCGCATGCCTCCCGAGGATGATTTACAAAGCATTGATTTGGAGGCTCGCAGGCTGGAGCACAATAAAAACCGTTGTTTATGTTCAGCCGGAGAGTGTTCATTGTCAAGGGGGGGAGCAGCATCTTGTTTTAGGGGCAACGTGGAGCACCGCGGGAGTTAACAAGACAAATCATCTCTTTTTAACTGCCAGGGACGCAGGGACAGATGAGGCCTGTGCGATCACTTATACGCCGGCTTTTTTGCAATAAGTCAATAAAATTGCCTCCACCAGTTATGTGAAAATGGGCCCTTTGCAGGGCCGAGCTATACATTTCAATAAAGGCTGCAGATTGGAAATGCAACAAGGACAGAGCTCGCAAAACAACGTGTAAGAGTCACGGCCGAGCTGATGGAGCCGAGCAATCAGGCCGAGCAGGGCTGAGCGACGGCATTAATTCAAATCATTACAGGCAGCACATTAAATTGGCAATTTTAATGCATGTAACGACACAAAATCTGCTTTGAACACATCACAAGCTCTTTTTAAAAGTTTGAAATTAACAAAATAAACGACCCTAAAGCCTAAAATAAGAAAAGAAGAAACAAAAAACGTCTGCTTTGTGTCAAACTGGGAAAATTAAACTCCTCCACTGTGCACCTCCCCTTAAAATTGGAGTTTTGCGAGCGTGCTGGGGTTTAACCGATCACATTCAGAGCCAATACACTTTCACCTGAAATTAAGTGAAGTGATTCTAATTAAAGGATTTCACTCAGGTTTCTTTCGGAGCTCGGCGTGCGTCAGTGTGCACAGACACGCACGGGCAACAGGGAGCTAACATTAGGTCTTCAGGAGCTTCCTGCTGAAAGGCTTAGCTGAGGAGAAGGGATATAAAAAAGGATTTCAAAGTGCTGGATATTCCCAGGAACACACTTATATGGGACTAGAATGAAGAGGAGGAGGAAGAGGGGGAATTAGGGAAGCACCAAAAATGCTTCCATGTAATGAGCCAATGAGGACATTTCCTTAATAAGACACTTGGGGTTCTCAGGAATAATCCAGAGCTTCAAAAATGTTTGCACTTGAAAACAAATTCAATCATCTTCGTTAATTTTGAAGAATAGAGCGGAAGGACGGTGGAGTGGCTAAAAGAGCCTGCAGGTCAGGGTCCTGTGGAGAAGCACAGTGCTCCTTCTCATTCACGACCTATTGACTGACATGATGCTGACGTGTTTCACAAGTGACAGATGACTGTAAATAACTGTCTTTAAAAGTCACTTTAGACAGTTCACTACACATCATAATGTTTAACTCTCCTGTGTATTAAAGCAAATAAAGAATGCAGTCACTTGTGGTTAATATTGTTGAGATTAATTATTCTGTCGGTGCAGTTCAACCTCTACAAGTGTGCGAGTTCATGCATATTGATGTTGGCTTATATATTATTCATATAAGGCTTTAATATGTTGCTTTCCCACATTTTAAAGAACAAACCATCTGCAGCACAGAGAACAGGCAGAATAAACCTATGTGGCTATTTGTATACATGTCTCTGGATATCTGACAGAGGCCATTCAACACACGAGTGCACGCTCATGCGTGGGTTTAGGATATAGAAGGAAAAACAGTGACGGCAGAGGCAGAATACAACAAATAGAACAAAAGAAAAAAGCAATATGCGGATAAAATTACAGTTTATTTGGAGTAAGTGAGGTCCTGCTGTCCTACATGATGAGGTAGAATGTCCCACTGTGTCTCTATCAGAGACGAGTGATGCTCGACCGCCGCAGCTTCATGAAGCAGCCTGAACACAATCCTTATCATTTGTTCCTGCTGCAATCTTTCTGTAAAAATGTTCCAAAGCCTCAAATCTAAACTCGTCACAAGGGAAACCGCTCGTTCAGTAAAGTCTCACCATCAAGAAAACGTTAATTCAACGGTTTAATCATTTCAGACGCCTCATTATGCAGCAGCTGACTCTGCTGAGCGAGGCGTGGGACTCTGAACATCCAGCAGAGGGCGAACTGAAGCCCGACCTGCAGCCCTTTCAGATTCAGACTTTATTAATCCCAGGAGGGCAATTAGTTAATCCAACCCATTCAAATAAGAGTAAATAAATTAGCAGCCACAATCTGACGCCAACCTGCCAGACATCAACATGCACAAATCAACAACTTTAAGCATTTAGTGGCCCGATAGCAGAAGGAACGAAGAAAGTTTGTTTTATGAGCTAACACATAACAGCGCCGGCCCGAGGCCATGACACCGAATCCCCTGGAGAGAACATGATTATTCGCGGCTCATGATTCCTTTTGCTATCTCGTTCTTCCAGAGGAGGCCGAGGTCTTTTTCTCTGGACTCAAATGATCTCGGAGCAAACCTTAAAAATAATCATTCAAAACGTCCTTCACAGAAAAATGAAAATGTTAAAATGTTTTTACAGACACTAAAAAGAGTTCAGCTCCTGCAACAAGAATATTCTTTGGTTCCGCCGCTTGACGATGCAAACACAGATTACATCGTCAAGCGGGGAAATCAAACACCGCTCCTGGATACTTAAAGGTCTCTCCGCTTTCCACCTCTTCACCATGATGCTGCTTTAGGTTTGACACTTCACTTCCTGAAATCTGTACACATCAGCAGATCTTGTCCTGTAACTCCTCTTTGTTGCACGTCCAGAACAAGAAGAGGCACAATCCGCTGCGACAAGCTCCGACAGCTGAGACACGTTGGACGCAGTGAGTTTAGACTGGTGTTATTGCTCCTAATGCCTCTGGGGCCACACACTGGATATGTTTGTAATCTCAGACACGGCTCAAGTGTCCGTCTCCCGACCGCCGGCGCCATTTGTCTCGTTGGGCCTTGTTGACTGCTCGCGATACGCCAGCAGATGGGCTGTCATGACCCGAGCGTTTTGCCGAGGCAACCGCTCACTCAAAGGGCCGGGGAGGTCTCGGCGACTCGTGCAATTACACTCCCCGCGGTGTCAATCATGGCCGGGAAAAACAAAGAGCTGTCGGCGAGCTGCTGCTGCAGCCGAGGAACAGCGACGAGGCTTTCGGCTTTAAATGGGCTACGCATCTGCATCATGTTTGTTTTTTTCACGTTTCTGTAATAAAGTTCCGCCCCCCCCCCAAGGATTTCCTCATATGAGCTCAGGCGGAGGAAGCACGCACTCGGTGATGAAGTGCACACACGACCAGTAGGTTATTACAAACAGAAATGCCACTACAGCAAAATTAGCAAACTGCAACACATTGACTTCACTTATACTGGGTGTTGAAGGGGAGGAAATCTGTTCTGTGTGTGTGTGCATGTGTGAGTGTGTGTGAGTGTGTGTGTTGCATTATTCATTTCACAGGGGTGCAGCTCTCAGATGTGCCTTTAAAGGTAAATTCACTGTGGACAATGAAGCCTGAATATGTTCCCTTACAAATACAGAGGAGCGGTGGGGTCATACTTTTTTTTCTTTTCGGTCACAGATATAAGACAATTTTCACCACATCACTGCAAGACCACGGTTCTCAAGTGTTGGAGAAAAGCATGAAAGAGAAACTTCAAAAAGTAAAAGGCTGCAAAGCATGAATGAGTTCAGTTTGACCAGCGGCATGACCCCGTCCATGAAGATGGATCACACGTCTCCACTTTCCTCCCACTGTGCAAACATGAGGCCAAACAATCTGGGAACAAGTGCTGCCATCTTGTGCTGAGGACTTCATCTGGAGCAGGGGCAGATCCAAGCACAGCCAGGGGGGGGGCAGTGGCTCAAGCTGAAATCTGATTGGTCCCTGAAGTGCTCCTATCCTGTTAATCTTTAAAAAGTCACATATTACAATAAATATGACAACTTGTTTTATTTTTAAAGCTTTTTCGACACACAATGTGCGTGAACAAGGAACGTGTACTTTGACTTTTCAGTTTGGTCAACGTCCCATCCACTAACATTTGAGGGGGCGGGGTTAATGACCTTTACTACAACCAGCCACTAGGGGGCGATCAAGAGGATTAGGCTTCACTTTTTTGCCGCCGTCACGTCGTCCAACTTCCTACAGAGTCCACGGTCATCAGGAAGCGTAAAAAAATGACCACGGGTGCTAATGAGCAGGAGACGGCTTCAAACGCAGGAAATTCAAAGAGCAAAGATGATTGAGAGAGACGCTCTCCTGCCATTTTACCAAGGGTGCAAAGATGAAAAAAAAAAATAAAAAATCAATGACGATTTCCATAGACTCCAGTGAGCGAGTCGGAGTGATAACAGTGCATTACAATGGGCCCTGGGTGTAATGAGAGCAGGGATCGATACCTGGCACCTTCCTGCTGGTGTTTGCCCTGCTGTTGGCCAACAAACCCGCTGTAATTAAGAAGTTTACCCTCAATCCAAGTAGCTGTCAGCTCGCCTCCTCTGCACCATGAAGGATCAGCTTAGCCCCTTTTGCTCTATATGAACCACTGGCTGCTGCTGCTGAGGTTATTTATATTCTGGTGTGAGCTCAATAGCTGCACAGACAAATTACTTTTAGTTTGAAAACACACAAAAGAAAATCCACGTAGTAATGAGACGGACAAATAAGCCTCCGGGATTTTACAGTTATTTGAAAAAGAAAGAAATTGCAAACTTTATGATGGGATCAATGTATATTGGTGCAGCAGAAGTTAATAAATATTCATAGCAGGGAAGCATCAATTTACTTTTTTTCCCCTAAGTCTCTCAAATTAAACTTTCATATTCTCATTATGAAACCATAATCAGAAGAATTTGGGGGATTTTCTGGGCTGTGCAGATGTGGAGATTAGCAAAAGTTGCAAATGGTTCAGAAACCGGCGGAGCTAATTGGGATTTAGCGAGCGCACACAGAACCGCGGGGCTGTCGAGGGCCGAGATAATCAAACCAGCCTGCTGTGACCAGGAGAAGACAAAGAGACGGAGCTGAATGAAACGTGGAGTCCCAAAAAAATTAAAAAAAAGAATCTATAACATTTGTTAAATGTTACAGAACTAAAGCTCCAGTCAGGACAGAAACAGAGTGTGACGAGTGCATATTATCATTTTAAATACTGTTAATGCAAAGACAGTAAAAGACTTTACAGATGTGGAACAACAGTAAAATGAAGTCACAGAAAAATAAATCCTGTAACGATGCAACGTGTATTTATTTTACTGCTGTTGCTCAATCAGAATGAATGTGGGACAGAAACGGGTTTAAAATGAATTATATTACTGAAGTATATTTCTTTAAGTGAACACCAGACTCCCTTACAGGTAAACGTATTGAAAGTGCCACACTGTCCTCTAGTGGTTCTTCCAAGCTAAGACACAATTTTCATCCTGCACCATCTGCAATATTTTCCTTTTCACAATAAGGCATTTTCCAAAACAGTGAAGACACAAGACAAAACTAGACAGTCCCCTTATGAAACCACATTTAAATCCTCCAGATCCAGAATTTGATTGAGATCAAAGTGATTTAAAGTATATGTACTGCAATAACTAATATAAAACTGCATATGTTCTTTTCACTCATTGCTCCGTTGTCTTTTCCCATTTACAAATAAATAAACATGAAATGAAACAAACTCTTTGGGGAGGTATTAGAACATAAACATGTATATATCATTCCCTCTTTTTACACGATTTAAAATTGCATTTTTTAAAGCACTGGTCTTCTACTGGGATTATTTATTGTGTCTTTATATGTATGAATATTGTGTCTTTTAGGATGATTGATTATTTTATTGTATTTGCACCTCTGGTCCCGAGAAACGTTCTTTCGTTCAACTGTAGATTTTCCCGTATATGGATGTTCAGGACCATAAAGCGCCCAGTGAACCTTGACCTTTGAGTGTGCGATCAATTTTAACATCAACACAACATCAACACATACATTTTTCATGCTGCAAGGACCGTTCCAACAACAGCTAATCCGTGAGTTACTGCCTTGCTCTCTTTTTAAGTCAGTGAAATATGTCCACGAACTATTGCAAATGCCTCATATGAACTAAAAATAGACGCAACTCACAATCTAATTCTACATATTCTCTTTCTAATGGGAGATGCCCAAGACAAAGTCCCCTGCTGAGTGCATCACAGAGGCTTAGAAGTAAAGTAACATAATCCTGTATTAGTCTCACTGCAGGGTGTTTCTGCAGCAAATGGGAAAAGTAAAAAATGAGAAACATCGGTGTTAAAAAAAGTAATTAAGAAGTAAACATGCAATATAAACATAATTATACAATGTAAACAGAATCTATAAACTGCAAACAGGATTTCAGGGATGGGATTTTTTTTGAAATAGCAAACGCAGAAAATGAGAAATGAACAGTTAAATGAAGTCATAACTGAGGGAAGTCGGTGTTGAGCTGGTTTAAATATCATTTCCCTTTCTCCCACCATCTCCAGTGGGTCAACAGGGCAACACAGGATGGAGACGGACACTGTGGGACGTAAACAATCAACCATGTCATGAGTCGGCAACTGTTCTTCTGAGGGTTTTTACAACGAGAAAATCCAAAAGCCTGACAGAGAAGTCTTAAAATGTCTTAAATCTATCATCATAGCAGTTTAAACCCCTAAAAAATCCACTTCTCTACGACAAAAGACACAAATAACATTTGAAAAACAAGAGAATACTTGATGTGTTGCTCAAAAAAACAACTTAAATGATGCATAATCTTATAATCTTGGAAACTACCAATCTGCCAAGTTACTCTTTCATACTCTATATTCAAACTGCCTTCTCCACTTTTCCAAATCACTTCCTACATTTCCCAGAAGGCCTCCCGCAGAAATAAAAGGAGCTTCCCTGCTGTGCGAGGTGGATTGAGTGTTAGTGTGAAAATTGAGCACAACAGGAGCAGTGTGATGGTGGAAATTACTGCAGAGCTACGAGGAGGAGCGGCGACAGCATCTCCTGCACGCCGTCGCACTGCATGCTGGTCTACAGAGGCTTCTGTCGGGAGAAACTCGCACGTCTGCCTCTGTTATGATTTTTTTCTCCCTGAGCCTTAAAAAAAAGCTGTTGATGTGCGATAAGCAGGATGAGACATGCTGTCGGTGTTGAAGATAACAGAACCAACAGCCTATAAAGCCGTAGTGGATATATCTCATCGTGACATCCCACCACACCGCCTGCGTTTAACCGCATTGAAGTGACAAAAATACACCAAACAACAACTCGGGTGCAGGAATGCAGGTTACACGATGGTTACAGGGTCGGTTTTTCCCTTTACACACACACACACACACACACACACACACACACACACACACACACACACACACACACACACACACACACACACACACACACACACACACACACACACACACACACACACACACACACACACACACACACACACACACACACACACACACACACACACACACACACAGCAGACTCCCTCTCGTCTCGTTTCAGGTGTTTATAAACCCGTCAAAGCTCGTCACGAGCTGGTGACCACGACCGCGTGAGGCTGATCCTGCTGGGAGGCCTGCAGAACACATGCAGACCCGATCGGGGCGTCATTAATCCACGATGAAACGTCTCCGTGGCCGACTGTCAACATGACTGGAAATAGAAACTCCACCGAGAGACGAAGGACTCATCAAAGAGAAACTCGCAGCAACCACCGAGGCTTTAAACAGACACAAACACAAAACGCCAAAACAGTTTGAGATTGCAGACGATCCCGCCGGCGGCCACGGGACAGATAATGACACGGACACCGAGGAGGCGTCTGGAGAGGAGTTTGGAGTGAGTCGATTTTCTCAGTCAAAGTGGAGATGAAACACAACAGATCTAGAACAAACAGCGACTGAAAGCACGTTCAGATATAAACACCACTATTATCCTGCAGGACGAGCAAACACAGGAAACACTGCAGACGTGACGAAGGACGGGGATGGAAGGATGTATAAGATGATGAGATGTATTTCTGACAGGTGGAGATTCTGTTATCATGTTGTTAAAATGTCCAAGCAAATATGTTGTAGGTAAATTAGTGGTGATGCATTCATGCAATATCATTTTAGGAAGATTTAGGAAAATGAAAATCTCATCTAACCTCTGACCTGTGACCCCTAAGTCTTTTTCCATGCAGTCTCAATCAACAGTAGATCCTGGACAGATCCCCAGTCCATCACAGACACCAACAACCATTCACACTCATGACGACAGTCTAGAGTCAACAGTTAACTTGATCTGAAGATGCCAACGTTCCCAGAGGAAACGTTCAAACTCACAATCACTTTGCTGGGAGGCAACAGGGTTAAACCAGTGCACTACCACAACAGAATTACTTTTTCACGTGTTTCCCCCCTGGCGACTGTTAAAGTGCCACTTACAGCCGTCTCCCGCTGAGCCGAAATCACTTTGTTATGGGATTAAAATCTTTCCGCTTACTGTCGTGGCTTAGATTTTCTTGACTTTCACTGCCGCATGCAACCGGCGAGAACACGGGATTGTCTAACCACGCATTCTGCAGGGTCTCTCCACATGGTTTTACTGTGAAGCCCACTGGATTGAACTGGCCCCTGCATCCTGTCACTGACAAAGACACAGAAAACCTGTCAGGGTCTATTAAAACTGAGCCGGTGAACCAGCAGTGAGTGTTAATTCATGCCTGATCCCATCAGAGCTCATTTACCAGATCAGCCCCTCAACCATCAATTCACATCAACTCAAGAATATTCGTGGCTCCAGGATCAATATTCGGTAAGCACTGGGAAAGCTGGTCCCATGAGTCACAGCTGCTGGTGATGAATAAGCTTTCATGCTTCATCACCAGTGGAGGTGCATGTTGACACAGGGCAGATGTGTTGGGAATGAGAGCACACACGCACACACACTTTCTCCTATTGGTTCCACTGGAAAGAGACCAATGCACTCCCTCCAGCTCGTCTCCCCCAGCCTTCCTTTCATCCTCTTTCTCCACCTCCATCCTCATCCCTCCTCTCTCCCAGTTGACTACAGCACATCCACACAGCAGGAGGAGGAGAAGCCTCTGTAATGTGGGTCACAGCCTTGGGAGCGTTGCACAGTGTCATCATCTTGGATGTGAAGAAGATCTCTAATGCAGGAGTTTCTTGCTCCAAAGCTTCCAATGTCCTTGTTAACTGGCCACTATCACCACTCACATTCACCAAACTGATTCCTCCAGCACATAAATTGTCCCCAGAACAGAATTTACAACCTCTCCAAAGCGCAATTACGCGTGATTATAACCAAACAAGCCGGGAAACAGCCTCCCCATCCCACAGAGATCCCTGCCACGATGCCCCAGGAGCCCGGCACCTCGCCGGGGACGCATTTTAAATCCACAATCTCAACTTCTCTGATTTACGCAGTCTTACCTTTCCTGCCTTGGAGCATCTCCGATACGCGTTTGTGGCTCCTGCGGTTTGGTTCATGGCGAAAAACCTCTGGAAATGGAATAAAAAAAAGACGTAAAAGTCAAAGTTGGAGTCGGATTGACTCGAGCAGACGAGCGCGTAAAAGCTGCGGAGTGTCTGGTTCACCTGGCGCGTCGGGTCGCTTCCCTGTTATCGGCTTGTGAAACGCGTATTTGCGCTCAGGGACGCATGTAAACGCAGGGACGTGTTCCTCAGGTGTGGAGCAGAAGGTTTAACGAGCCCCGCTGGTTGTTGTTCCACAGAGAAAGTGCTGCTGGTTCCCCCCCGAGTCAAATCCCAGTAGAAATCCGCTGAGAAGTTTGTCCCAACCATTAAAACTGACTGGTTTCTACTCCACTCGTCGTTGTTTTCTTTAATCCACTTCTTGTTGTGCACTTCCCGGATGACTGGGAACACGAACCTGCAAACACCGACTGAGCCCCGTGTGTGTTTGGGTGTTTGAGCGCGCAGCCATTGCGCAGGCGCGTCATCTGACAGCCGGGGATGAAGTGGGAGCTTGTCAACGTCTCAGCAGGGGGTCTGCAAGGTTCCCCACGACCCCACCCCCTGTGGAAACACACACCACCACACCAGTGCAGGTGGGTTTATTAAAAAACGTGATGCTCTGTTTGTGTTGCACGATTCCTCTGATCAAATAAAAAACACAGAGTACAGCTTCATTTCTCCTCCTCATCTTCCGATGTCAACTCTGAGTGGCCTCTGTGTAACATGAAGAGATGAGTGACACCGACAATTACCGGTGACAAACTATTTGTGACAATTGCGGTCATTATCTCGGTGTGAGGAGGTGGCTTCATTAGGCTCAATCACAGTAATAAGTGTGTGTTGTGAGGGCAGGTTTTCCTCTGAGGTGTGACAGCTCGGTGGAGGGGGGGGCAGGAGCTGCTGTCACTCACTGAAGAGGAGTCAACCATTAGCTTGACTCCCTGAAATGAAAAAACAAATAATCACAACATCACCGAATACTAACAACTGAAAAAAAGCATCATAAGTAAAGCATTGTCATAAACTCCTAGAATCCTTTCAATTGAGAGATTTGTCCAAAGGTACATTCCCCTGGAAACTGGAAACCGTGAAGACCAGAACATATGATTCACATTATTTTTCCTATACATATTCAAAGACCCAGTCAGCAACTCCCCCGGTTCCCTGTATGGAAGCATCCGTTATCATATCTCCCTTTCAATTTGTCACCCGCCTTTGGAGTTCGGGTATAACGAGACAATGGCTGATCAAAAGTTTTATATAGTAGTATAGCTGTTATGTTATTCACGTCATGCCTCCCAGAATGTATGATCACAGCTCATGTGGGCAACACTGTGAGCAGCAGCAGCAGCAGCAGCAGCAGCAGCACCAGCAGCGAACATCACTACAACAAGACTTGGCAGAGAAATGAAAGCGCTGGTTGTGAGAAGCAGCTTGATGTCGTAACTCCTCTGCAAACAGTCTCCTGGACGAGGAGCGTCTGGATGAATTCTTAAAGCCTGATCTGAGCAGTGTTACCGTGGCGCTGCAGCGGCTTCACTGGGGGCTCCGGACAGGACGTCGGGGGGGCCCCAGGTAAAATGGACTTTGTGGGTCTTAGCAAACATCCCCCGTCCCCAAAGAAATACCAAACCTCATCTTTCAGTGCAGACGCATCAAAAATAGTCAACACATTCTAATCTTCAACCAAACTTTTAAATTTACGAAGCTTTAGGCAGAGAGCTGGTGGTATCCGGCCTCATTAAGGGGTTTCTGAGCATGGTATCATTGCAATCGCTGGTAAAATGCTGATTATAAAAATTCAAGGGGGTTCTCACAAAATTATTCTTCCTTGAACTAATGTAATCAGACGTTGTCGAGGCCCCGGGGCATGTGGCTGCGACGCTTCTGGTGCCGGATCATCAGAGAATCCATATTCAGAGTCCTGAAGTAACAACTGGGCAAAGTGGCCTTCTCTGGGTTCACTCCTGTGATGGGACATTTTGAATTTCATTAATTGACAAAGGTTATTTCCTTCCAGAAAGTCTTTAATATTTTACCTTATGAAGATCTGAACATCTTAAAACTGTGAACGGAATGAGAACAAGTTGTTTTTCACGTAATGACCCTCAATAGAGAGCAGACATCCGCCTTAATTCAGTCAAACTGCCCCAAATCACACACACTCGTAGATATCAATCCCATAAATGTGCCTGATATTTTTTTTTCCCATCAATATTCATGAATCATTTCCTGGGGAATTAGTGAAAATGTCAGAGAATGTCAAAAAAAAATCCTGCAAAGAAAGATTAGAAAAGAAATTATTGGATTTGCCTCTTTGTCCAGATCCACGTCAAAACTTAATGAGGTCGTCCTTGGCCCATGTGACGTCCTTCCACCGAGTTTCATGAATAAATAGTTCTGTGGTTTTTGTGAAATCCTGCTGACAAACAAACAAACACTTGGACGGGTGATTTTAATTGGACGAGTGGCACATCACTGGATTTACAGCTTGAGTTAGAAAACCTCCACGTTTTGATGTTATCATTGTAAAACACAAACTCAATGCACCTCAGTTCTTTCAGTATCAAACCCACGGTGCCTGGGAGAACAGCTGCATTAAAGTTACATGACATTGGAGAGCTGGGTTGATTCATGTGACACGAGGACGACAGCTTTCACTGTGTTGCCCAAGGACTCTTCAATAGGACGCCGGGCCTCGACTGTTTCAGGGATATCAGCCGTCTGTCCGGCTCGTTACGGGACGTCGTATACCTCCCTTTCACGTCAGCCTCTTGACAGGATCTATCAGCGGACCATCAGTCAGCCTGAAAGCCCGCTTGTTGGGACGTGGACGGCGCTGACCCCTCGCTGACAGGTAAGGACATCCGAGACTCGGGGTTCACCTCCACACTTTGAGCGGCGCTGTCACTTCCAGGGTTAACTCTGACCTATAGATCATCTCCGAGGGAGGTCTGAGCTTCACATTAATTCAGGTCACAGCCCGTTGTTCCCACACAGGCTCGGGCAGAGAGACACACACACGAAAACATGAACACCACGAATGAAAAGATTCCAGTCGAAGCCACATTGAGCTCAAAAGCAAAGTAAAAATCCCAGATTTGAATTATCAGCCATAATATTTTAACCATCCAAGGTAGATTTCCCTCAAACTACGCGGTTGTGAAACAATTGTATATCCTCCTTGATAACACAAGTTATGTGCACTATACCCATAATTTTTAGGTGTAATAGCGAACACACAGGTCGTCTGCAGAGGTTCAGAGGTTTTCTACATGAATCTCTGCAGAAGCATGATTCCAGCTTGACTCTGAGCCGCTAATAGATTCATCACAAATTTGTCAAGGCTGCTTAACCAATAGTCTGGTGCCCAAATGTATTTGTCATTGCACATTAAGAGTTTGCTTCCTAAAGAAGTTTGAGACAAATTAAAATGCATGACGACTGAAGATGTGCTGCATGGTACGATTCAGCAATTAACATCAGTCACGGATGTTTCCAGTGTCTAAAGTCACATCTGCATTTCGAGCCTCGGTAAAGACGTCAGCGAACAGCGTCGCATGTGCACACGTTATGTAAATGTGAGAAAAAACAGAAGAGGAACTTCCCATAGGTGACGGAGAATGTTAATGCAGGACGTGATCAGACTGCGTCAGCAACAATTACACAGACACGGATATTATGGGAGTGATTCTATGGACTTCACATTTATTATGGATCAGGGGGCGGATCCAGGCACATTGGGAGATAGGAGGTTTTTCAAGATTTTAACAACAACAAACCGGTTTGTCCTCAACATGGCTGCAAAATATCATAATAAATAAAGGTGAGGGGTCTGACTACTCTCTGAATGACCTCTATATACAAGCATGAGGAATCTGTTTTAATACAGAATTGGAAAATGTAAACCTGCTGGAGCTAACATCTACAGAGTTTGGTACAAGACAGTCAGGGGGTGAAAACTCACTTTACAGTCAGTCTGGAAATAAAAACAGTTTGTCAGTTCATTCAACTCGATAGTTCACTGAGTCCGGTTTTCAAAAATAATCTCTCATAGTCTGAAGCTGCATATAAAAGATACAGACATAGAAAAACTTGTTTTAGCCACCGGAGAAACAAGTGCAGCGTCTCAAACAGCTCGTCGAAGCAAAGACGAGGGAGAAGAGGAATCTCTGTGGGAATAAACACATTTCACATCAGTGGAAAACTACCTCTGCAGTATCTTTAGTGTACAGACAGATACTTGCCTGTGCTCACATGTATTCTGTGGTAACCGAAAGTGACTTCATATCCAACTACAGCACAAAAACCTCCGGAGTAGAAAAACGTTAACTCTCTGCAAAGTTTTGAAATGTCAGGAGGTGAAATTGGGCGTGTGGCTTTATGGACGTCTCTCACATGGGAATCATCAACACGGTAGAGATCATGTTGAATAGCTCACCTTTTGTCCTCAGATTCTCCATCCTCACTGATCGTGTATGTTAATGTTGGGGCGCTGCTCTCTGTGCCGCTGTAAGCAGATAATGGACTCATGCATTAGAATATTCAGTGAGGGTAATCTCATTTTGGAGGCTGCTCGTTCTTTTTCTTGCATCCTTAATGCTATTAAAGACACTTTACCAAAGCTGCAACAACAGCTTCACAGCGGAACATCGTACAAGTTGAGATCGGGGGAGCACTCACAGGCTCACAATGTTTTTTTGTAATTTGTGCAACGCTGTTTTCTTTTGTCCTCTTGAGTTATTATCATTTCTAATATTTTCAGGAGGCACAAAAGGTCTAACGGGTAAAAACTGATTACTTCATTTTGTTATTCAGCAGCTTCCTTCCTCCAAGTGCATGTATTTTGCTGTTTGTGGCTCTTTTTGATGTGATTCTGGAAAATGTCACTTCCTTGAATCAAGAATAAAGACAGAGCGAGAAAAAACTTGCCTTTGATGATTTTCATTCATTTTACATAATAGAAAAGAAGCTGAAGGATCCAGAAAAAATCAAAATGAAATAAAATAAAGAAATTCAAGGTGTGCTGATTCTTTTTCCACCACTTATGTAACAGGAACTCCACAGTGGGTGCCTGTGCACAAACACACACACACACACACACACACAAAAACACACACAAGGACACATGAAATAATTAAATAAATCTAAAATAGAAACTGTAGCTAAATCTGAACCTCGCCCAGACAGTGACTAAGAAGTTTAAAAACAGCCCCGGTGGCCCAATTAATTTTATTTTATTATGTATCTGGCTAATAAATGAGCATGAAAAACAGCCGACTGTGCTCTTTGCAGTGCCTCCTGTGACTGTAGGAGGATGGTGTGTTCATACAATACATGTCAGATTTCTCTTTTAGCTTTTAGCTCCATCACATAACGCAATTCATCTGATATTATATATGAAGAGCATAGTTATGGTGCCAATTAATGAAAAATGAATAAATAAATAAAATAAAGAGCATTTAAACACCAAATAACAACGGATGATCTCTCTAATGCTCCAAGGAATAAATTCATACTAATAAAGAGTAAAACATTAGAGCCAATTAAAACGCATCAGCAATATAAGAAGATGAGGAGAAGCTGTGTTTGATTTTGACTTTGAGTCGAGCGCTGGGGAGGAAAAGGTCGTCCCATAGATTTGGGGATTAGAGCAGTAAATCCCAGTGCACATCTGCAGGCTGCCGTCCTGCCTGCTAACTCACCTCTGGCTGCTCCGACACATCGGACGCCAATTAACTCAGCTCACTACGGACGGCAGGTCTCACACCACATCTCATGTCTGTACAAGTCGGTTTCATCTGTCTCAAATGAATCTTCCTTTTCTTTGGGCTTCTCCATGAATTATCATAAATTATGAATCATCTTGTCTTACCTTTGACAAATGACGTTTTAAGGAAACCCTCACTGAAGCTGAAATTAGACATGGACTCTGACCAACAACGATTTTATAAATGATAATTGGTTGAATTTATTGATTTAAATAGATGAATAGATGAAGAAATAAGCCTCATACAGGCAATAGGACAATTAAGAAAATATGATCAAACCTTTCACATTCAAGGACAAAGAAAGACCAACACAGAGATTTCAAAAGAAAAGTAACACAACTAACTGACAAGTAAAACAAATGTCAAACACAAAAGGTCATTAAAACAAGAATAAGGAGCAAACAAAAATACTTTAAACACGTTTTGGTGCATTTTCATGTCATGCCAGCAAATGTCATCTATTATTGTAAGTATAGAAGTTGTGCGTTCGAAAAAAAACTTTTTGAAATTGATTCTTTAAAACATCTGTCAAAACATCTTCTGTTTTGTGTCTCAGATCAAAGTCTGTGATTGTTTCTCCGACAGCAGAGGAAATTATTCCAGGGTCCCGAAGCAGCAAGTTCCATTTTACCGTCTTAAGACATTTCTCGATTATTGAAATGACTTCTGTCCACAGACACAATCACGTCTTAGTCCCGCTCTCCCGCCACAGGACTGAAAACGAGGAGAGAGGCTGATGAGGCGCAGACGCAGCTAATGGAAGACATGTCTTCACAGGCATGAGAGTGAACCTGTTAATGGCTGAAGATGAACTTGTTAACAGGACGCGGCTCCGTCTCATTTCAGACTCCGCTCCTGTCATTATCCTGCCAGGTACAGAAACACAGATCCCCCCCCCCCCTCCAATATGCTGAGAGTCATAATTTGCTTTTCCACTCCATGACCCAACTCGTATCAGCGGCATCCATCTGCTGCGTTCCTGCACGAGGACGGTTATTACTTCAGATCGCTCAGCCCTTTCAATTCCTGCGACGGAACATGCTGTGAATTGTCCACACACCTCGGCACGTTATTGGTGATAACCACCTTCATGCTCCAGCGACTGACGGAGGGCTGTGACATTAGAATGAATGGGGCCGCAATTTTTATCTGACTCTGGGATTTGCATATTATGTTTCGAGCATGTGCAATGGCCACAGGCTGCTCCGAGAAAGAAACACTATTCTCTTAATCGTGTTCGTATTGCGAGCTAAAGGTTGCTACGTGAATACACTGCAAACAGGCAGACTCAACACAACGATAATAAAAACATTTGGTCGGTTATGCACAGCAGCCTGTGTCAGGTCATTTGGAAGATCAACAAATGCTCCATCAAAACTTAACTAGTTTGTTCACGCTAACGTCTTTGAACCCGAGTTCCTTCCACACAAGCCTGCAAATAGAAAAGCTGCCAAACTACCTAATAGATAGAAAGGTGGCGAAGGTGTTTGTGCTATTTGGTTTTGTTACACCTTTATTTTAGATACGTGTGCCGCCATCTTGTGCCATAACTCATGCTCCTCTCCAAACAGTATAAATGCTTTGAGCTCTATTGTGCAGACATTACAATAAGACTCATTAAGACAAATTCTTGATAAATGAGACGCTGAACCATCAACTCAGAATGTGACAAGTCAGCAAATAAGAATAGTTTAGGATTCATGATCACGTCAGTTCTCTGTGACGATGTGACGGGTTGTAGGAAATGTCCAGAATGACAATACTGTAATTTATGATTAAATCAAGAAAGAGTACTGAATAACAGGCCGAGACAAGGACATCACATTATTTCTGATTCAGACTGAAGAGGTGCTGAAGTTTAATGAAATGCACAGTGAAGATTCCCACTGGATCACAGTTACACCTCAGCAAACAGAAAAGGCTGCATTTTTAAGTCAATAAACTTGTTTTTAAACATAATTATGCAAATTCTACAGTGAAATAAATGTGATAAATATGTTAAGACCCTCATCACTTGCCTGCGGATGCTGTTACCGTGTGAAAATGAACGCATAGTATATGTGTTTACAAGCGCGTTCGCTGACATGCATATATTTCACTGGAGAGCTAATCCAATTCCGCTTGCACGATTTGCATAAAAACATTATTCCCTCAGTTGTGTGCAGCAGAAAACAGGGAGCGTGTGACACAACGTTGCATTAATTAAAGCCTCAGCTCGTCACAGATTAAAGACGTATTCAGGTTATTGTGTAGCATCAGTAGAAATGTCGTCGTGAGATGTGTGAGTGTAGGAGGCTAAATTGTGTTTGGCATAAATGAGTTGGAATGAGTGATGTGTTATCTAGCGTCTAATCTATTAATTCCACAAAGGGCTGTTTGTCTGTGTGTGGACGTCTATATTTGAATTTGTTAGGATTTGGACATACAACACATTTCATATTAATAAACTCTGAAGAAAGAGAATAACCGATAATTTGATTATATTTATTCCACCATATCGTACTGACACAGATATTCATGTTAGCCACAGGTGCAGATCTCTGTCATAGCAGCAACAATCATGGAGTCACTTCCTCTTTCAACATTCAATATAAACTCAAAGCCAAACTTCTTTGGAATTACAGAGCTTTTATTTTGAAAAGTCGGGTCTGAAGATTGTGTCCATTGCTCAACAGATCGACGGCCGACATGTTCTGAATGAAAAACTAACAGAGGTTCAAGTAAATCATTCATACTTGTATATAAACCACGTATGTGAACAGTAATAAAGTAAATTCAGTTTCATTTTCTAAAAAAAACAATGACTGTGAAATTGGTGCACAAGCAAAGAATGTGTTTTGATCATAGCTCATTTTGCAGTTTCTGAAAGAAGCATCATTACCACAGGCCGAGCAAACAGCCATGATTAGAACCGGCTCTGGTTATAGGAAACAATTTGCGATGCAATTATTTTCACAAGTATGTGGAGTAATTTTCCCTGAACGCTCAGAACTCCAACAGCTTCTCGGTGATTTATCCTTTTTGTCAAAAGTGCAAACAGAAACCTTCAGATCTTCTCACAAAGTGCAGAATTTTAATTTAGAAAATAAATTTGCATCAACTGCTCTGCGCGGGGGGAAACTGTGCTCTGTGTGTTTTTTGAGTTACATCAGAGTGTCAGCACAGAGAGAAACAGAGATGTCATCATGGTGACTTAATGGCACCGGCAGAGGCAGGAGACGCACTGGTGTCTTTCTGCAGTTTGCCCGGCACTCGTACTTTAACTGTCAGGCCGCCGCCTCCTCTCCTGGAGGAGAGACGAGATCCGCACAGAGCACATGACAGAAATCATTAATGAATCTGCAAAGTCAACGCACTGTTGAGTCAGTTATTGTGCCATATGGCAGCCATACTGCTGTCAACACTGGAGATATCCTCACGTCAACAAAGTCTTTAACGGCACAGAAGGTTCAGTACATCTCAGGTTCCCTCCGAAATCCAATCAGTCATAATAATGATCATCACCAGCATCACCAGCATCATGACTTTCAGTATTATCTGCTCAGTGATCACAAAATACAGAGTTTACAAGTTAAACATCAGAGTCTGTTCTGCACATTAAGCTGCATTTATAAATTCCATTATATTCACGTTACTAAACCATTCCTGCCATTTTGTGGACTATGAAAGCAGTCGATTGAAGGAAAAGTATTTCAAAATGTAGTACTTCAGTAAACCTATAAAATCCTCAACGGCCAACTTCATTGAACTTAGATTAATTTAATGTCACAAATTCCCGATGTGATGCAACGTGACCAATGTGTGTCTCCATTTCCTGCGCTTGTACAAACAGATCTTGGATACAGGCGACATCATCTTGTGCCGTTGACGTCATGTGGTGGACGGAGGGTACGACTTCCCCTGAAACATCCAAACACAACTGGAAACAACTTTATTTCTCCTTCAGAACAAGCTCACACCAAATTATTACATTGAATGTTTTCTTACACACAATAAGTCAAAACTTGAGTGACTGAGGGCAAATTTGTTCTTTTAAGGTGTCGACTTTACAGTTTCATTGCACTTGTATTTGTGCTTAAAGACATTTAGTGGAACCAACAATCCCACGACTGCTGTTATTCATGTGCCCACGATTTGTCTTTGTGTAGCTCAGATTTGATGATCTGTTCTCGGAGAGAAAGCCAAACATGTAACAAAACATTTCTCATCATCTGCTGTTGCCGACAGTCGTGTCGGGGCGGAGGATGTCCTGATCTCTGTTGTGCTGGGGGGGGTCGTTTGTACTGTAGGTGGGAGATTGTTCAAAGGGAGAGATAGATTATGGCTTACGGGTTTTATTCTCCAACGCCTCTCTTGTGAGAAACACAGATATCAAACCGTGTCTGATTTCAGCAAAGAAAATAAGCTACAGGCAAATTTCACACCTTCACTGAGTGTTTGGCTGAGTCACTTGGAAACTGAGAATAGAACTTACAACTTCCATCCAACATTTATAAAAGTATATTTATTCTTTTAATGTGTAGACAGATAGATAGATAGATAGATAGATAGATAGATAGATAGATAGATAGATAGATAGATAGATAGATAGATAGATAGATAGATAGATAGATAGATAGATAGATAGATAGATAGATAGATAGATAGATAGATAGATAGATAGATAGATAGATAGACTTTATTATTCACTCATAATAACTATTAGCATAGTTCGTACTCCTTCTACTCTTCTTAGCATTTTACATTTTATTCAATAAGAGTTATAAAATATCTGAAGTTGCTTATACAGTGACAGCTTTGCTCAGGATCCTCTGTGTGTTTAAGGAATATGACCTCAAGCTCCAAAGAATCAACTTTAAACGCAAGTGACACTTGCTAAAAAAAAAATGTACTTGAAGTCCTTCATGTGGTAAAATCCTTTTTTACTGCAGTTTTGCATCGGTGACATATTGAGTTTTGATGGGAGACATAAAAAAAGAGAGCTTGAGAGAAGATAAAAGTGAGTCTGACTTATTCTATATTAAAAAAAAGTTTACACAAGACAGAGAACACAGAACATTTCTAACCACGCGGACTGACAGGTTCATTCTACGTCAAACTGACACGGGGCTGGGAAAAAGTAAATTGGACTATTGTGATATTTTGGGGATGAGAAAGAGCTTTGAAGGATTTGATCGCAGCCGGTACAGAAATCAAACCGGCCTTTTTATCAGAGCCTGGAATTGATTCTTCTTTTTTTTTTTAAGATAAAGGCAGAAGCTCTTCCCCCATCCCTTCAGCTGTCATGGCATTTTAATGGCTCAGCACTTCTCATGTATGATATGGATGAAAAATCACGTCACGGTGTCATCTGTACTGTAACAGTGATGGATTGCACTCGGAAAGCAGATCTCCTAAACGGGGGGGGGGTCAATTAAACGGCATTGCCAGCAAAACGTATAGCTACTGGCTGCCGCAAAGTCGTTACCACGGCGACCACTTTATTGGCAAATCACAATGATGGACCTCAATATGCAGATTTGGGCTTGCATGCTAATTTGAAGAACGACATCCCCGGAAAAACACTCATAAAGTGGGCAAGGAAAACAGGATATGAGACGTCAGGGAGCGGCAGTGAGACCCATTCGTCTTGATAATATGTTTGTCTCCTGCAGGAGAACCAGATATTCATCTAGGAGATGTAGAGGATGAGAAAGTTTGTCTTCAGCTGTTGTCTCTTTGTGCAGCGAAGTGAAATCACGCCAAGTGATAGCATCAATCCCAGACTGATGGTATCTCTCTGCAGATTATGATTGAGCGTGCGGCTGCCGCTTTATTGCTTTTCCATCCACCCACATGGGAACTTCTCACGACCCACTTGGCAATTCACCTCATTTGGCTCTTTAGTCGCTGCATCATAAGACAACAAGATTTTTGCAGCTCTGGGAAAAAAAGACAAAACGGCAACCGGCACGACAACTTAAAATGTATTTGTGATTACAACGTGTACTACGTCCTCTGAGGTGTTTTCATTTTTCATCTGAGCCGCGTATTTCACAACAGGTACATGACACCTGGGAAATGAATCTTCTGAGGTGGAGGGATATGATTGAAAGCCTCCGATCAGCAGCTGTCGGACCTTGAAGACAGTTGAGAAAAAGCTACTGATGGACTCTGAGGTCGGTTTGTTTTGTCGGCTGCTGTTTCCATGGAGAGAGAAAACTCTACTTAGATGCCATGTTCTGCCTCAAGATGAAGACCTTCACCACGTTCACCTGTTTGCATTAGCTGAGGTTCACCTGGGACTAAAACTCTCTGTCGCAAACAAACTATTTTCATGTAATTTATCATGTTCCCATTTCCACCTCTGACTGAAACCTATTCGAAGTCTGATGCTGTGAATACGTTATTTAAACAAAATCTAATTAAATTAAACAAGCAATTACAAAAAAGGATATAAAATGGCATCCAAACAAAACTGATTAAGAATTAAGTAAAATCATTCAACAATCATTTATATTGGAGACGGACAAACTCCCCATTCTGTCATTTTTCCATGTTTTAAAGATAAATACACATAATTAGACTCATTACTGGATTAATTTCCACTTTTTGAACACTGATATTCAGTTTTGTTTTGCCTCTGAAAAGAAACCCGGCTGCTTCCTGTCACAATACACAAACAGTGACTTCTTCCTGCCCCTCAGAGCGACTGCACGCAGCTAATGTTCTCATATGGACTCAATCACCATGAAAACATCCTCTGTCACAGTCGCCTTGAAAGGATTAGCGTGGGCAGGAACGTGAAAAAAACAAAACTCTATTTTACATAATGTTTTTCTTTGTGTGAGACGTTCCTGAACTGACGTGTGGGCGCCTAAATGAAATATTTACACAACTACCTCATTCAGCTCCACGTGGACCCGCGATCAGCGGCGATATCGTCTTTCTGTGGGAGTCGGCGGAATACAAACAGCGGTGGAAATGTGCCGTAATGTTGTGTACAACCTATTGAGTTGCCGGTGGTTTGATAACCACTGTCACAGCTGCCACGAGATAATAAAACTGTGTCCTACTTTAACTTTATTTCCCCCAAAAAACTACTTATAAAAAGCACAGCGGTTTGATAATACCACGGCCTTCCTCAGCCAGTCTTATCCTCCCTCCCCGTGCCATCCAGCCCAGTGTTCCCCCCCCCCCTCAAAAATAAAATTATTTTTCTTTTGTGTCCTTGTAATATATTCATAGCCCAGGAAAACAGGCAGAGGGATCAAGATCAAGCAGCCCAGAGAATATCAAATGGAATAAATTCATGGGGCTGTGTGGGTTCTCTCTGTGGCAGAAAAAAAAAGAGAGAGAGGGGGAATGATACAAAAAAAAAAGTAGGATATTCACACTAACACTGCTGTTCTGAAGTCGAACCAGCAAACGTACCCACGCTGCGTTGACTGAAAGAGACTTTGAGCCCCCGGGTCAGACAGTTCCTTTTGGATAAGTGTGAATTACTTGATGTAACTTCTGATCACTTTGAACGTCATGTGCAGGTTCCTGTCTGTCAAAATCAGAATTATCAGCTAAATAAGCATGTACATACAATATAGTTATAAAGACTTATTTGTATCTGAAACCCCGTCTCCTACAAATTAAGTTTAAACTCAGTGCCGAATGTGTTTTGAGGGAAACTAGATTTTGTCGGTGTTTGGTAGAAGTAAAGGAGACATATTCTGCTCATATTCATAATGTAATTTGTGTTATTACTTGAAAAGGTTTACATGCTCTAATGTTCAGAAATCTTTTCTCATGTCGTCCATTACTGCAGCTCCTCCTTTCAGCCTCTGTCTGAAACACTTGGTTTTTGTTGTTAAAGTTTTTTGTTGTTATCTCAGTTTTCATCTTCTTCGTTGAAATCCTCTTCACGTCCCGATAGCCATCAATAACACGACCAATCATAAATCCTACGATGACAAAAAAGGTCAGAGAAAACAATTCGATACTGAACTTTTCTCCCGTTATGCCACTAAACCTTAAGACTCACCCGGTGCCTATACGAGTGAATTTGTGAAAACAAAGCCGCTCCTAATTAGTCCATCTGGGAGACAATTGATCCGTGCGTCAGATGTTTATGTGCAATCTCAATCAATAACATGGATCACAGAGGAAGCAATGCCAATACTCATCAAGATGCCAATTAGGCTTTTGTCTCTATGCCGCTGCGCTCTGCTCGTCCTGCATGTGAAGTGAAACGGGAAACCTGCATTAACTCCTTTATTTATCCATCTATTTACCCGTCATTAGCGATTCCTATTTGTGTAGAGATTGAGCTGCCTCCCCCCGCGCCGCCTCGCTCCAAATGGATTGTGCCTATTTGACGTTGTCGGGCTGATTTCTTTTGATTTGGCTTAAATTGGCCCAAAGAAGCGACGACGCTCACGTGTCTTGATTGGTGACGGCAGGAGCAGTTCTAAACATAGAAATCCCAACGATAGCAGGGTGAAGCCGTGTTCCCACAGAAGAGCAGCTTTCAGTGGTAAAGAAGGGAACATTTACAACACCGGCTTTGAACATGATGCCAGAGAATTCTTTTCAAGTCTTGTTTTAAGCCGTGGTGCATAGAATTTCTCGCGGGTTCTTTGATATCACACGTCTTTGACGCTCAGATCAGCAGGAGAGGACGGTGAGAACCTGAAACGCAGGGAGATGACATTTGCTTACTGAGGACCACCGTAGCTTCGAAAGCAGGGGCTCGTGCTCTACATGCTTTATTGTCACTCTCTTTAGAGGAAGATAAAAAAAGATGTGGACATCAAAAGGGTTCTTTACCGACACTGATCTTCAGGTCTGATGTGGAAGCTGGTTTTCTGAGTCGTGCAGAACATGATTTAGAGTTTTTGGGGAAATGCAAGACGAAGGCCACTGTGACCGAAAGGCTCAGCGGGGACTCGGGAAACGACGCAGGAGAAAGGTTACACGTTTTCCGGGGATTGTTGCTTTCCCCAATTTGACATTTCGTTCTCCCGATGATGACTTTAATGTGAGCGATTCGATGTCGCCCTGCGTATTCGGACGACAAATTCGTGGCATTCAGCGTTTCTTCCCTCTAATCCCTTCAGGTATCAGAAAAGATTGGCCTCCCACGTGCGTGCATACAGGCATGGACACATAGAAAAGACCTACATACATCCTTTTATATGAAAACCATCTGTAACCTCCTGAGTTCAGGCTGCACATTATTGCACGGGGCTGACTGCAGTTTTAAGACTCCCCTCTCTTCATCTCTTATTTCCCCGGAGAGCTCTCACCTCCTCTCATTCTCCCCGAGTGCCTCCCAGGTGCATGGATGAAAGCTTTTTTTCCTATATTCCCGAAGGAGTGTCTCTTATCAAGAATCTATCCGCAGCCGACCTCTTGTACACAGAGGTGAAGATTTGAGAACAAAAACATAATGATGCCCTTTGTCCTCAGGTGTGTCATCGACGAGGGGATTTCTCCACCTGCTGCAGGCTGCAGGGCTCCAGACAGGGATGTTCTCATTGACTGCTGCCGCTGTGGATCCACCACTGTCTCTTCTATGGCTACATCCATTAGAGTTAGAGTTAACCCCTCGGGTGTTGCAGGAGGAAAAGAACCCGGGGGCTCAAGGATCTAAGCACCAAGAATCCACTTTGGACTAAAAGCAGCCTGACGTGGAAAAGTATATCAGATTTATGATTCAGATTCCTGCTGAGGAGTCGAAGTCCTGTGAGATTTCATCGTCTCGCGTTTGAAACCGGTTGTTTTTCAGCCTCGTGAACATGAGATTGTTGCACGTTTACGTAGTGTAGAGACGTTTCTGTCCTGAAACTGACTAAATCATAAAAATGTCCAACATGACGACTCCACATTAGTGAAGGAAAAACATTTCGACTGCCCCTTGTGGCTGGCTGCAGTAAAGACAGTTTCTGTCATTTTACGTAGTTCAAGGGTTCATGTTTATGATGTGTTTTTGTTTACATTTGTTGCAGGATTACGCAAAATCTACTTGACGTACTTCAACGAAACTTAGTAGAAGGATGCGGTACTTTAACATTGCGAGATAAAAAGTATTTTTTTTACATTTTAATTGATTTCTCAGAGAATAATTCAAGGATCTTGGTGAAAAGAACCAGACACGATGGTGGCAGCTGTATCCAGGATATTTGCACAGGTCTATAGTCAGAGCAGAAAAAAAAATACTTTCACTTTGAAGGACCCATCATTACAGAGTCTGAGTTTTAAATCCATCACCTTCATCATTGTTAACTGTGCCGCAGGAGAATAGTTACTCCAGCAGTAACTAAGGGGGCGGATCTTAGTGAACAGTCAGTTGTAACTTTGTTGAAATGGTAAATGTTCTTATTTGGGATATTTGAACTGCAGGCAAAACAAGTTTTAGTGCTAATTAATTGTTAATTAGTTGAATTTATAATTGATCTACTTTAATCCAGTGTTACTTATTATTTCATCAGCGAGGAATTCTGAGGATTATTACGGTATTAAAATGCTGGACATGTAACAACGCTATGGAAACGAAACTGAAACGGTAATTGGAAATGAATATTTTTTTTGATCACAGATGAAATGAGGAGAAAGACATGCCTCGATAATCACAAGATAACAAGTTAGTCCTAGAAGGAGGGAAGCTGAATGTGAGAGTAGATTTGTATTAACTATTAAAGACTCCTCTCATGTTAGCGATATATATACCCCACACTTACGCTGGAAAGAATCTAAGAAGATTGGAAACCAGAACCCATATTTTTCAATAGGTTTTCAATATTGGAGACATTCAGGCGGAAATCAAGAAAATCAGATTTACCTCTAGAGCCTTTCTGTCTTTGTATCGGTCGGGAAAGACGACGGTGGAAATATGGAGAAATGTGAAAGCCACTAATTCATCAACCATAGAAGGAAAAGTTAAAAAAGTGTATAACATGCACATCTAAAGACAATATATAGCAAGCAATTCTGCATTAAAGTGTGAATTATACGAGTTTCCATTCATATTTCATGTATTTAGCATTGTTGGCATATTATATCTGTCGAGAGACTATTGAGCTAAACAATCCTAAGTGATGGCAGAAAGGTTTTTTGGAGAATCACCTCAAACACAAATGTTATTGTCTCTGAGTCACAGCAGTGGTTCTTCTCCAGGGAGAAGCAGCGTCAGTCATTTTGTTGCTGTGAAACATCTTGACGTGTTTTTTTATGTGACAGAATATTGAGACTCAAACGCAGAGAGAACGCTCGGGAGAGCAGGGTTTACGACACAAGGTGGATTTCCTCACAGCGTAAACGATCAAACACGAGAAGTCCGTCCGGATAAGACAACTGAAGACAGGCACATGTCGTCTACATAGAAACAACTCTACGCAGCAACGCATTTACACGAGGGCAACAAGAACATGTGGCAGAGAACAAAGAGAAACTATTTAAAGGGGTTTCTTGGAGGGAAAGGCAGGGACAGGAAGCTAATCAAGTGACGTGTAGAAGTTAATTGACCAGGAAACAGGAACTGGAAAGACAGGAAATGTTGGGACAAAATAATAAAATGGGAAGTGGAATATTGCAGCAAACAGAACAGAATTCGGTTGTAAAAAATATAATAACTTTTTTTTGCAGCAGTAAAGTTTGACCCATATCTATATTCACAAAATGAATAATTAAAAATATGTTTTTTACGTTGCATTATAAGAGCAGTCAGAGTGTCGCCTATTGAAAATGTAGCCGCCTTCGAAAATCTTAAGAGCGAATGGAGACGACTCACGTGGGAAGACACGGAGCTCTGGAGAATACATTTGGAATGTGCGTCTTTATATTTAGCCACTTGTAAGATGAGACTCGTCACCATCCACAGCCTCAAATAGGTGAACAACTCTTACCCTGCGATTTGAATTACACCGAGACGACTGAACCTCCGCCGGTGGAATTGATGTTCCTCACTTACTGCTGTTCAGGGTGAATAATGGCACTCTGCCTCCCCGCTGCTGTTTCTCCACGCATCCGGTAATGGCTCCTCCGAGAGTCGTAACGGTGTCTTAGACGGGCTAATACTCTCGTCTCCTGGTTACTTAGGAAAACTGGGATGACAGTGTAGGACAGGGTTGTATGGAGATCTCCCATCTGAGGAGGATCTCTGCAGAAATAACACTTAGGATGGGATCAATCTTAAAAAGAGACATATGATGCTTCCTCAGTTTGATAAAGACATTTGTGTGAATGTGAAAGTCAGAAAACTATGACTATGTTTTACATGGACACCTTGTGTTTAAATAAGTTGCCAAAAGAAATTCCATTCATGTTCCTGTTTACATCTTAGAGTATAGCTTGATTATGACTCAAATCAATACATCCAACGTTACTGCAACAATTTTAAAGCCCCAAACTAAAATGTTCAGATCTTTAAAACATCTACATATTGACATAATTCTACTAGGGTCATTCAGACAAGTGTCTTAATCAGGATAATATCAGAGTATTGGTGTCCATACAAATGTAGTCAGTGGGGCGGGTGTGGCTCAGAGGGTAGAGCGTGTCGTCCACTATCTAGAATGTCTGCTGTTCGATCCCCTTCTCCCCCATTCTACATGCCGAAGTGTCCTTGGGCAAGATGCTGAACCCCAAACTGCCACTGACGCCTGTGCAAGTTCCTGACCCCAACAGAAAAACATACTCCTGAAACTCAGAAGTCCCACCAGTACTTCAAAAGTATCATGCCGTGTACTCTCTGTCAGCTGCTCTAAATTTACCTTGTGTACTTTCCTGTTTCTCACCTTGGACAAGCAATTCCGTTCTGCCTTCTTTTCTTCAAGCGTCTAACCTCTGCTCAGCGAATCCGCCGCCGCCACCGGGAATAACATGTGTTGGAAGGTAGACGCGTTTGAAGTGTAAATATCCCACAGGTCAAAGACGGCAACTGTGAAGTCAGATAACAGCATATTTTTAACCATGCAAAACAAAAAAACTCTTGATATATTTCACACACTTTCCTCGTCCCAGACTGCAGACTGTGTTCGGGATCTGCGAGCGACGGGCATGAGTCGTTTCTCCTGTTTTCACGGTGTCGGTTTGAAGCTATGTTAAGCGCACGCAGCCCTGAGTGTGCACAGTAAACTAAAGTCAGAGAGAAAGTCTGGAAGTTGCAGAAGCCGTCCTTCAAAATGAAATATCATACATTAGCAAATCAAAGGGGAACATTTACAGATTTGGCGCTTCACTTCAAGGTCTCCCACTGTACTGAAGTTTCAGTGCCGTCCCCTCAGTTCAGAGTCGCTCTTGATAAAAAGCTGCCAAATGAGAGAATGTAAATTTAAAAAAACAGCTTGAACGTGGTTTTCCCATCATTAGCATTTCAACGGCGGGGTGTCAGGAGTGGTGCTGAATGAGCCGTATGGCAAACGGAATAGTCAAAGGATAACTACTCCCCGAGCTGTTTCATTTAGAGAAGCCCGTCTACAGTCGTGGTCTATGATCTGTTCGGACTCTCAAGTGAGCCGGGGAACATGTTGGGGAGTCAATATGCGGAGACGGGACTCATTTAGTATTCATTAGATGGTTTCCCGTTGAGCCCAAACCGCGCTCATTAGGCAGAGACTGGCCAAAGTAAATGTTTGAGGCTGAATATTTAAAGGAAACATCCAGTTTCTTTCATTTTGGGTCATAATCTCCTCGTTTCTTTTTACACCCTGACTTCTGGTTCTCGTGGTTAATTTGCAGAGAAGCCTTCACCTACATCCAACACCCGATGAATTCTAATAGAAATATATCTTTTCAGCATAATCACACACTGACATTGTGTCTGTCTTCTAATAAAAATGCAGAATTCATTTGTCTGAGGGACTGTTTTTGTAAAAACAGATATAAAAGCCCTCTGACTTGTTTATTTGCGATGCTCAAACATTGTCTTGTGTATTTTTGCAGCCTGTCCTCTGCAGCTTCTTCCTTCATCTCAGAGGAACGCAGGGAAAACGACCTCCTTTGATTACGCTTGAGAGCATTTTGAACGTTGGAACTCCTACATCCAAACTCTTTCATTTCTGAATTCAAATGTAACCTTGAAAAAAAGAAAGAAAGATGTTTCATGTCTTGTGGCAAGAAACAAAGGCAGAACAGCGTGAGGTCGTTATAGAGCCACGCAGTGTGGGGGGGTGGTTGGAAAGATGGTTCAACAAAACAGAGGCCCACTATGTTTGCTATTGGTGTTTGTTTTCTTCTCACCTTGACTGTGAAAGTCCCGCAAATTAAATGTCTTGTGTGGAACGTAGAAGGCTTTTTTCTGAGATGACAGTTCTGTTCCTTCCAAAACTGAAAAATAAAAAACACAAACACATCTCAGTGAAGTGCAGAGAAATAAAGTTTGGCTTAAAATTACTAGTTTGCAAAAGGCTATTTTAACTGTCATAGTAAGAATCGGCTAAAATCAAGTTCATGGTCAAAAAACATTGACTGACTGTAGGAAATAGGGGAAGAATAGAAACCTCTTGTGTTAGAATCTATTGACTGCCTGGCTTATTATTTAATAGTTTTACAGTAATCAAAACAATATATTTACTGCACAGGTTCAGGGAGGTTGTTGGGGGGGTCGATGCACAAAAAGCAAAAGGCTTTAAATGTTTTCGGTGGTACAATCATTAAGATCCGGTATATTCGTGAACTGCAAATTAAAATAATGTACTTTGTCCTTAAACGTGTTAATAATAAGATGAGTATCAACATTTTGTGAGTAGTATTTTTTTCCTCTGACACATATCCTGGGTTTCCTCGATTATCCAAAATGTAAAGAGTTCTTTCTTGAATCGAGCTCCACTCCTTCACAGAATTTCATGGAAATCAGTTTTTTGAGTGATCCTGATGAAAATACAGAGAAAGAAACGGCAATGAAAACATAATCTCTTTGACGGAGGTAATATGTAGTATATAATATTTAATATATATATATATATATATATGTATGTGGATCCCATAAGTGTGACTCTCTGGATAATGTACCAGCCAATGAGTTGATGTTAGTTAAAAAAATTATAAGGCTGAAGATGAAGCTGTGAAAAGCCTGAATTACTTCAAGCGTGATAGGAAACACAGTGTTGGAGTATTTCCACAGGATGGTTTATACATCGTCTGCCCTCATACAAAAGCACGGTTGGTGTTTCCGAGCACACGGCATTTTGTTCGAGGCTTTTATGGCCACGTCCCCGTGTCCCAACCCCTTTAGCTAAACTCCATAATGGAGCCAATGTCCTAGAGAAAATAAACGGTGACCTACATCGAGGAGAGGGTGAGTGGACCGTCAGCTGCCCGGAGGTGTGCTGGTCGTACGTTGTCCTCTCCACAGTCAACCACCTCTTTGCTTATTCACCAGTGAGGAGCACTCAAGACGTGAGAGCCCTCAGATCTCCAAGAAACAGATTTCATCAAATAATTATGGATCTGGTCTCTGCTCATGTTTCAGGCAAAGCTGGGAAATGATGTGAGTGATGTATTTTACTGTTTCTCTGCATCTTTTATTGTTGTTCTTTTGTAGCTGGACAGTCGTCGGATCTCAGCGTTGAACCTGGAGACACATCTACGTCGATGTAGTCAAGTTACAATCGTATCTGAATATGAGACACATTTTAATTCCAGGTGTAAATGAGTGTAAAATTTAAAATTGAATCTAAGCCAGTCAGTTTAAATGTTGCTCATTTGGCTGCTTTTATGCAACTGGGATTGTTTTGGTTCAACGTTCAGGGTCAAGCTGCAAGAAAAGTTAATTTTCAGACACTTTAGGGGGGGGGGGCAGTACACAGTATTACAACCCATTAAAACCGATTGGCTTTGGTTTAATTTTACAGCAATTACCTTTAAGTGGACTAATTTCACTGGATCCCAATTACAATAAAATGGACTGGGGACAAAGTGGAAGGAGTTTTGGTCGAGTGGTGCGAAAAAAAGAAAAACAAGAAATATATGCACAACAGTCCACAGGCCATTTGTTCTTGAGGGAAAAGCAAAGCTGCTGTTATTATTATATTTTATTATTGTCATGCAAAACCAGTGGACAGTCGGCCTTGGTGCTCTCAGTGTTTAAACCACACGGTACACAATAGACAGTGATACCTTACGGGAAGGCTTTTCTCCAGCAGCATCCTCATTAACATTTATTTAACAAACAATATTTCTGCTATTCTCCCCCCCCTCGCTCTTCCACAGGAGACTACAGCTGCAGGCGGGTCATGGCAAAGTGTCAAGGATTATTCAAACGCCCACTTAATCCACTCAGTGTTCATATTCTCTCAGTTCATCCATCACTGAGTATTTTCTTTACTGGTAATTCTGAAACACACATGAACACGCAGAGCTTTGCAGGATCTCAAACTTGACTTTTTTTTACCCAATGCCGGCAGGGTTGAGTGGAACTGAACTTGAGAAGGACACGGAAACCTGATTCACTCTGTTCACTTTGTGCTTAAATGTCAAATAAATATGTTCTAGCGTTTGAATTTATAAAATCAGAGGCCTCTTTGGTTCTGGAGAGACCTTTTGACTGAATAATATTCACACATATTTTTTTAAATGTTCCACTTCCAGGGCTCTTTAGTATTTTAAAAACTTGCTCAAAGGCACGACCTGCAGGAATCGGATTAATCATTAATGTGCATTTCCTGCTGCTGCAGTGAAAAGGTTCACTGGGACCCATTGATGGAACGTAGCTGTACAAATAAAGTTAAGTAAATGAATTGCACCCATGGAAGGATGACTGTGTGACCCATCCACGCACTGACGCAGGGGCCTTGCGGGCGTCGGAGGGCCCATGGGCCGGAGCCACTTGTGAGCTTGACGGGACCGTTTCCTGTTGGAAAGTTAATTAAAGCACTAAAGAGAGACGCACAACGACCACAAAGAGACACACACGGATAAACAAAGAAGAAAAGTCACCACGAAGAGATGAGAGATGACCACAAAGGGACGTAAAAACTTAAGACGGCCATAAAGCAGAGATGCATGTTCTTTCCTCGAGTAGAGTAGAAGTAGGTGGAGATAATGATATTCTCGTAAAAACATCTGCAGCCTGTTGTGGAGTAAATGAGCAGAAACTCAACTCAGACTTTATATAAGAGCATCTTCAGCTCAGCCGAGAAAACCTACATTTACATATAAGAGGAAATGTTGGAAAATGCAGCTTCTGGTTTATTCTCTTCCAAAAAAACACAGATGGCTGACGTCCCTATCAACTGAATATAAGTTAATATCATATTCTGGATAGATTGAGTAATTTCACAGATCAGAATTCAATTTATAACATTATCATATCTTAGATTGTTATCACCAAACTTTCCCTCTGAGACAAACAAGAGGAAATCTGACAACGCGCCACGCTCATCATCACTGAGACTTGTTTTGATTCAACAAAAACATATTTTTGTTCGTTTCGGACTCTGTGTTGCTCTCAGATTAATATTTCATCCATCGCTCGGGGCTGAGTCGACACGTTCTCCCGTAATGTTTCACAATAGATTGTGAAACCTCTCGCAGACGTGTGACAGCTGGTGGCATCATCCTGTTTAGCAGCTCCGGAGAAGCAGATGCCTTTTTCAATCTAATTCAAGAGACTTTCTCCACCGAGGTTTACTTTAACCAGACAAATTGAATATTTCCTCAGCGCCGCCATGAAACTCTCCAGGGTAAGTGATGGTAACGGCTGCAGATATTGGTGTTGTAACCCATAAAACGAAGTTATTCACCCAAATAAATGGCCACTAGATATAATGAGTCTACGTCTTCCATGGAAATCTCAGGGAATGTGATCGAGTCATTACAAAGCAAAATGGAATATTTTACACAAATGGGAAAATATCAGTGAGCACATACACTTTATTTCTTTTTAAGGAAACAGAATATGACACATCCAAGGTTTGAATTGTGGCTCCGAAACACAGACTACGACCTTTCATTTTTTCTCAATGTAGTTCCTGAAATAATTGATAATAATAAACACATCTTGTGTGTCTGTTCCTGACGGACATTCCTGCACATCTCTTTACTGACTTGGTATTTCTGTGTTGTGCGTTGGTCCTGCAGACAAACAGATGTCCGCTTGGAACGTGACGCACATTTCCATGTTTGTGTGTATTTGACATGTTAAGCAACATCCAGAAACAGCAGCTTAACAACCCTGTGTCCTAAAAATTAAGTTTCTACACACGTGACTGAATTAGGTTATTTAAAGATATTTCTGGACATTGTCCCCCGTATTGATAGGGGAGATTAAGTGTGAAGGGGGAGTGGAACTTGTGGACGCTGTGTATTAATAAAGACGAGACTTTCTGCCTGAAACCACAGAAATCTGCAGATGAACTGTATCTGAAACTAACGCGCTGTTAATGCAGCTGCTGAACCCTCGGCTCTTACAGGCTGCGGCAGAATAATCTATTTTAAACAAAAGAGGAAACCCATAGAAGCCAAAGATAATTGTGGTCTCGGCAATTAAATGACTGCAAGTTGATGTATTGGAAATATGCTCAGCTTTTATAGGCAGCAGGCCCCGCTCGCTCGCTTACTAATCCATAGCACAGGAAACGCAGATGCTGCTTCCTGCCTCGCTGTGGCGTATGGAGAATTGGATGCTGCGGTGGAAACCTTAGCTCGGAGAGACCGGCAATTACATTACTCACATTATAGTAAACGGATCATGTGTGAAAAAATGTAGGAGGCGAGTTCAGCGGGGGAGCAGCCCCAAGTTTCACAGTTCAATTTGATGCGTTTCATTCTCTCTTCTCAGAAGCTCTGGATCCATTTCAGCTCCATGTGCTGTTCTCTAAGAGGGCAGACGACGCCAGAGATGGACTTTACTGGTGCGTTCTCATTCGTAACAGCTATTATAGAGAAACTCCAGTGGTATTTACAATGCGTCTTTCAATTCGAAAAAGATCCTCTGCTTTTCACACGAGTCTAAGCTGAAGACTTTGTGCTTCTGGAAACGGCTGGAAAAAAGAAATCCAGCTGGAGGACGAGAACCCCTCACATGGTTTTAAGTCCAAACTGCAAAGCTGTGTTTTAAACCACAGCAGAGCCTTCGCCAGTCGGGTCGATTCTCCGAAATATGGAGGTTGACTTGTCCGCTGTCTTATCAGGAGTCTGATGAAAGTCTCATGTGTTCAGTGGGTGAACTGGTCTGACACATACAGTGAAAGGTTTGCAGCAGCCTCAACCAAATCTATAGGTAATTGCACAATCATGGATCATCATCATGTTTATTGGTTCGTAAATCCCTCCAATGTGCTGCAATGTGTTGATTTGTAATTCCACATGTGTTAAATGTAAATCGTGTGGGTTTGGAGGATTTAATGAGGAATCAAACACTTTAACTGCCAAATATTTAGTAAATTATGATCATTCATTTGACCAGAGTTATGTTTTTTCCCCACAAATGAGTCTAGAGGATGAATCTGAGTGACTTTGGTGATTACTTTAGGTAATTAAACATTTTCTCAAGCACCATCATGGTGGTTCTGAGTGAAATATCTCAACAACTATATTGGTTACGATAAAACTTGGTTCAGACATTTCATCTGTGACACATCTGTAAAATAAAGCTTCTCCACTTCTTCCAATTGATCGAATATCCATCCATCCATTATCAGTACTGTTCATCATGTGAGGGTAACGGTGGGGGGGGGGGGTGGTGTTGAGGCTCAAGTCAGTCTCAGCTGTCAATTATGTCTTTTCACTCTTCACTTTCTAATAGCATCTCAACTTCTCATAAACACAAACACTTGAATATACATCAGTCTGATAAGAACTCCGACAGGGGAGACAATTATTTAACTCTTAACTTTTTAGTTTGGTCCAGGTCTCACCTGCTAACATGCAGCCAGCCACCAGGGGGCGATCCAGATGTTTTGGCTTCACTGTCCTGGAGCTGTCATGTCCTCTATCTTTATATACAGTCTATGGTTACTACTGTGAGCAAGTTAGCGTGTTTACAAACTATGAATACTGATTCCGCTTTCGAATCCTCCACCACTAGAGGTTAATGTGGACAAAATAACATCAAACATATAAATCTCTAAGTATTTAAGACTCAAACCACTGCACAGCTGTAACAGCCACTGTGAAATCCTCCATTTTAAACAGCGAATGTTCGTGGTTCCGCAGATTGGAAGCAACTGTGATCTCAGTTTGTTTGTTTCATGTGTTAATCAGCCTCCCACTGGGTTTTACCACACACACACACACACACACACACACACACACACACACACACACACACACACACACACAGGTGAAAGTGTGTTTCTATAGAGGCTGGGAAAATAGTTCATGAGCTGCTTGTTTCATAAATGCTTGGAGACAAAAAATAGGACGGAGGTAATTCAGAAGTTTTCTCTCCGCTCCCTTCCTACACACGGCAGCTGTATGAACGACAAACGAACACATTCTCCTCCCAAGACTTGCTTAAAAAACATTATTCAACGTTTTCTCATAAAAATACATAAACTGTCATAATCGTGGGGGTTTTGTTTCCCACCTCTGATTCCACGGCGGTGTTCTTTTCCAGACTACAATAACAGCGTGTGTCTCCGACGAGCGCCGACCCATCTGCTTCCCTCATCAGAACTGCCATCAGAACCGATCACAGTCGTCGCAGGTGCAGTAATTTGAGCAGACTTCACATTTCGCTTCATTAATTCAAAAAAATCCCACAGGCGGCAGCGCGGGAAGGTTCAGGAACACGCTCATTATCCGTGGCACTAACAGTATGAAACAAAAACACTTTCAGCTTTTTGTCCTCCGGTGGTTTTAGCTTCCAGCTCCTCATCGACCACAAACTTTCCTCATGAATTACGCATTAAACGCTGTAACTGCCATTCAAAGGGCCTCGTCGTTCACAAGGAAGCTATTATGTAAATGTGCCTCTGACACTTTTCACCCCCTTCATCGTTCTGCGCAGGTGAAGCAGCCTTGATTGGTCAAATATTGATTTAAACTGTTGTTTACCACCAGCCTCTGCTGAGCCACTTTGGAGGCCGGAGGTTTTTTTTTGTTTCCCACAGATAATGAGGTTTGTGATTAGCATCTTAATCGGCATTAATAAGAAATGAGTGATGGCACGAGGCACATTTGCAAACGGTACACAGAGAACTGAGTACCGAGGAATTAGGCCCACTTGGGAAAGGGAAAGACAATCTCGTGAAAATTCAGTTATCCCACTTTGGAAATTGATAATGCACGAGAAATAAATTTACAGAGACAGGTTGGAACAAGAGGATATTATGGAATCAGATAGCAGTGACACTCACAGTTACATAATTGTGCACTTCTTTATATTCAAATATTAATATTCAAAATGGAAACACACAACACAGAGATCTGTAGCCGCTAAAAATGCTATTTGCATTTGGAAATGTGTCAGCTCCCTCTTCCATTATTAAACCTGTTGCAGTTAACTGTTTAAATAAAAACCCATTCATGTAGTGTGCTATGCTCACACAGTATTTCATTAAACAGTATCCAACCGATGAAAACTCTACAATGATGGAACGTGCTTGTATTGTTCTGGGACTGTGATTTTAATACTGTGCCCTCAAATCCTCATATTTAACTGTTATACAAGACGTTTAACTGAAACTTCTGTTGTCTTTATACGTCACAAACTGTTGAATTGATGACTATGACATCCAGCTGTTTGATGTCCGGACCAATATTTCCCAACATTTTCCGACGTTCATCTCTTAAAACAGCTTCTGTGTTTCGTCTTCATACATTTAAATCTTTAAGTTAATTTTAAACCCCTGCAAACGACATTGACTGAGTATAACAAACCAGGCTTTTTGGTCTGGGACACAAAACTAGAATTTGAAGTAAACATAAAGAACGAGTAAAAGTAAAACCCTTGAATTTTAAAGCTGTTATATCCTGATTCTTCCCAATAGGAAAGATGCTGAACCTACAGTTTGGGTCTTTACAGTATTGTTTCCACACATTAATGCACAAGGAAATCTCAAGGTCAGCCACCCGTCTGAGGACGGAGGTATAGATTTCATGAAGCAGGAAACTGTAAAAATTGTGTCTGTGTTGTGGTTCCGACTGATCAGGAAGAGGATGCTGAAATATGTATGACTTGGCCTTTGGTCTGAGACCTATGGAAAGGTCATGAATAATGAATGGGCTGCAGCTTCTATAGATCTATGTTCATGTGGATCTTTTTTTTTTTAAAGAAGCCTTCATTAATTTTATATCTCAGACGCAGCATTGAACCCGTCTCAAATAATGCTTGTCAGAATATAAATTCCTCTTTAGTGAATTACTACTATGGCCTCTGGTAGATAAAGTCCATTAAAAGTAGCCGTGATTTTAAATAAGTGTAGTCTGGAAAACCTTGATACTCATAACTATTAAAAGTTATTTAGTTCTGGGCTGTTTTAGAAAAAAATTCGCTGCCGCAGCCTCATATCTGGGTGGAAACGGATGTTAATGGGCGACTGAGCGTCATCATCAATCTTCTAGAATTCAACCTGACAGCGTTTGTCCCAATACTAGATTAGAAACCGCTTTTTTTCCCCCCATTCATTTGCATGTCATTAAGGAGCCGTGGTTAAACTGCCAGTCACAGAGATAGCTCAAAGTGGACCTTCCCCTAGAGGAGAGAAATGACCACTGTTTCATCTCCGTTAGAATTTCTTTATTCATAGGAAAAACACTCCGGGGTTCCTCTCGAGATTAATGGCGCCAGTGGACGACGTCGTCTCAGGGAAACGTGTCGTCAGTCACTGGGCTTCAGGGTTTGCTGAGTCGGCGAATTAAGCCGAGTCGACCGTGAAGGTGGAACGTGAATCGAGAAAATGTGTGTATGGGGTTTCTTCAAAGAACACAAGACACCTTCACGACTTGAAGCTTCAACATGGCAGAGGAGGATTTAGTCAGGGTTTATTTATTATTATTTATTTTCTCGAAAGTCAAATTGACAACACGCCAACGTCAGACGCACGCCCGTCTACAAACCACGTAGGTGACGACGGCAGGACGTGCGTATGTCAGACAAAAGTCAAAACTAATTTAAACAACGTAAGAAAGACATGAAGCTTGAAAACGTTCTTAGTCATCACCGAGCGTCCTGCTCATTATGGGCCACACAAGGAGAAAGAGAGGAATCGTGCAAAGAGAGAGAGCGATAAAAACAGTCAGAGAGGAAAATGCTGGAAAGAGATTTTAAAAAAAAACATGTCTGCTCAATATGGAGAAACTTATAGAAGCAGCTATTTCAAAGGATGGAATAGAAAAAACTCTCCTATGAAGCCAGGTGATAAAAGCTGGAATACAGATGAGAGCGGGTGGGTGTGTGGAAACGGATCTGAACTCACCTCTCTCTCTCTTCTCCTTGATCATCGTCACTGGATATAATATTTTTGGCAGGGGGGGGGGACGACACCGAGGCCACACTTTGAATTCCACAGCTTCCATATAGCTTAAGATAAACAGACTGGGTTTTGCTTAAAAATAATCATGTGAACGTGTTCATTTGATGATCCATGGAAAAGGTGAGAGGGACGGTTCAGGAGCAGGGAGCAGCCGAACCCAGATATCTCTTTGTGCAGTCGCAGTCGGATGATAACTTCATCCTTTCTTTGTTTCTGTGCAACCGCTGCCTCGGCCGCTACAGCCGTGCCCGGAGAGGCCTGAGAGCACGGAGATATGGTTTTAATAAACACATTTCCTTATTCAGTGGGTCAAAGCTCTTCGCTGAGCAATTTAGTCTGAAGAGAAGCAAACGAAACCGAGAACGAGGAGCCGTAAATTCTCTCGTCTCAAAGAAGCTTCCTCTTCAAATTGCAGGTCAAATGCTCCTCGAGGAGCAGAATCCATTAATAGTGATGTATTATACAAGAGGCTCTTGAAAACGCAGCAGTTCGGGGAGAAGAGTCTCGATAACTTCGACCTCCAGGACAAACTGAATGAAAGCACAGAGGAAACAAATAACTCGGCTGTTTGTGACGGCAAGAAAAAATTAAATTACAGCCAAAGGCAAGGTCTACGTGATTAGTTCACTTTGGTTTCATTAAACTGTTATTGAGCTGAAATGTGACGGGATTATTATTCGGTAATTACGCAACAACAACCTTAGAAATTTAAGTTTTAAAAGGAGGTTGTGGCTCCATAGTGAGTCATTGATATTAAACCAGAAGGGAGCCAGGAGAACTCTTGTCTCCCAGATAGGATACAGATGTGGGCCACTTCTGGCGATGATGCAACACTTCCTGTGAGGTATTCCTATTGTTTACTCGTGGCCCAGATCTGGAGCAGACGGCCCAAGTGCCTACAGCCACACTCACTGGGAGTCGAATGTAAAATGCCGATGAAGAAATGTATCAACTGGGAGACTCGATGGAGGCTGTCGGTTACAAGATGATCTGAAAAAAAGATATTCAGTCCTCTGAACACCCATCTATTCACACACACACACACACACACACACACACACACACACACACACACACACACACACACACACACACACACACACACACACACACACACACACACACACACACACACACACACACACACACACACACACACACACACACACACACACACACATCTTTATTCCCACACAGCCAATTTTCGGCTTCAAGGATTTCTCCCTGTGAATTAAATTAGTGGAGAAGTATACTGCTCAGGTGATGTTGTGAACCATCAATCAATCAAACTTCATTTATACAGCACCTTTCAGACAGGTTACTGCAGATCAAAGTGATAAAAATACGAATTAAATACCATAAAATAGATTTTAAAAGGTATAAAAACCTCTATGGCCCTTGCGTTTTTTTAAAGAAACGCTCTAAAGTCCTGGATCTGCCTTCTGATCCGAATCCACACCAAGATTGAATGCGTTCTTCCCTCAGCCATAGTGCATCTTTCCACCAAGTTTTGTGGTAATCTGTCTTGTCGTTTTTGAGCAATGCTGCCAACAAACAAACCTGGATAAACCTATTAAAAAACTCATTGGGTTAAAGTAGATATTGTTGATTATGAAATCAGACGTTGCCCCAAAAAGATAAACTGCACGAAACTGATTAAAAGCGACTTTGATCGGCCTTTGTTGCCCTATGTTAGATGTTACATTAAAATGTGATGTTTAAAACATGAACCCCCTTTACTGACACTTCTTACTGTAGTTACATTTTAATATTAGAATAGATCATGGAATCATAGCATGGCTATCATTTATATATGTGTGTGTGTGTGTCCTCCACTGCGAGGACGCCCTGGGCTGAGGATTCAGAGAACAAAGCCGGACGGACCCTTTGAACATGCATTTGAAATATTTCAGATAGCACTGATCAGATTAGGGATGAGAACCAATCTGGGTCATATAGATCCCAGGTTGTAACCTCACACCGAATCAAAGCCACATGAGACGGACTTTGAACTTCACACACAGAGACGTCCCCGTGACCTTTTGGATCACATTTGAAACGCTCCATTGTTATTGAGCGTGCGACGGAGATAGCACGGGCAACATGCTTGTCTAATCAATGGAGTCCGATCAATGGAGTCCGATCAATGGAGGGCCCTCGCTGCTTTCTCCCCGTCACTGCCGATTAAAATGGTGAAACAGACTTTTATTAATCTTGCTTACAAACAAACCAACAAACAAACCGACAAGGTCGAAATCAGGTGAAAGTTAAGAAGACTCCATGAGAACATCACAACAAGTGACTGTGGGAAATTCACTGTCACGTGTTTTAGTTAACGCTCGATCATATATTTATTTCTGAGAGATTTAACTTTGCTCTGCAACACGACAAACACGACAAACACGTGTATTTGTCTTTATCATTAATCATCTTCTGGAGTTTCTTCTTGAGCAGATATCACTTTGCATCTTGTTGTTGTTGTTGTTGTGTTCGAGGACAAATCCAGACACTGATAATGAGTTGCTGCTTATGAACTGGTTGACGGCTGAATAACAAACAAGATGTGACATAATCAACCAGTTATGAGATAATTACTGTTTTTTAATGACAGATCCTTGACCTAATTTCCTGTCCTGGCAACAAACACAAACACAGCACCACTGGTTTTATATATATATCAGATCAGGAGATATGTTTCATGTTGTGTAGCTGATGAGCTTCTTATCACAAAAGCACGTGTGTCCCAATCGTACCATCTCTTTATCTGCAGGTTTTCTAGCCGCGGGAAATCAAAACTGGACCGATTGCATAACAAGAATGACAGCCCACCCCCCCCTCGAAGAAAAAGCTTGCAAGACAAATTGTGAGGGAGCACTAAAAGGAAGGGGCGAGCATCGAACTTGGCAATGTGCTGACCTTGGTTTTCCTGGTGAAGACAAGCTGAAACACGAAGAGACATTAATGGACAGTCTGGTCAAAGCTGTCCTCCACTCTCTCGGTCTCCGTGGCTCTCGCTTACCCTTTTTTTTTCCAGGTCTTGCTCTTGAAAAGATATTTCCACTCCTCACGCAGAAGCAAAACCTGAGTCTTAGCTTTAATGAGGCCCCCAAGGGCTTTAAGTCAGGATCCTGAGGGGGGTGCTCTACCTCTGAAGGACTGGACCCCTCTGTTAATGGAGCACCAAGGACACACACAGACTTGTGTGGTCTCATCAGGTGCAAGTGGAGAGCAACACACAAGAAATCTATGGGAAATAGTGAATTTCGTGACAAATGTGAACTCAATATTAAATTATTTACGTATTCCTTTGTGAATTTGACAGTGAGTCTCATGTTCAAAGCGTAGAAATATGAAAAAGTGCGTTGTGCATAGGCAACAACGTTCATATTCTGACATCAAAGCTGCTCACAAGTGTCTTCTTGACTTGTGTTTAACACCGAACAAGAAAGTCACACTTGCTTTGGAAGATGGGGGCTGTCGCATCTGAGATTCTGAGATTTCCTTTTCACTGCCTGAGGGCGTTAATACTGTGGAATAATTATCACGTGCAAATAAAAAGACAGAATTGTGGCATCGCAGCGTTCTGCCCGAAAGAAGAAGAAGAGCGTGAGCGCCCACCGCTGCACGTGTCCGCACGTGTCCGCACGAGGACATCTTCAGCTCAACGCTCAGGAAACTACGCTAATCTGCCACAAGATTTAATGAAATGAAACGTTTTAATCAGCTTGAGGCTGTGGAGAAATTGCTCTTAATCAATAGAGTGCCAGCTCATTATATATGCATTACTGTATTCCACATTGATTAAAAACTTCTCGTCAGGTGTGGATTTGATCGGGGCGGCGCTCGCCAGCAAACAGGGCCCTTTCCTGTGTTGTGAAAGTGTTCTAATTATGAATCTGACCGGTCACATATCGATTCTCCTCTTAATTAAAAACCCTATAAGTCCCATATAGACACAGCTCCCTATTATATTTGGCACAGATATGGCTGATTGAACAGAATAAATCAATGCGTCTCCGGGTGACAGCGCTCACTGTTGTCAGGGGCAACTACTTCACGATGTGGCATAAGCGGCGGCGGAGGGCGAACGAAAGCCTTGCATCATCCCGAGACAGAGTGTCTGACACATCACGTCGTCTTCTTTGGAAAATAATGAGACGCCAGAAAAAACTTTTGCAATTCAAAACTGTGAGAAACATCCCAGTGTCGGTCGGTTCAGACGAGGGCAGACATTTTTCTTTTTTACCAGCGTCCGACTATGACTTTAAATCAGCAAGTGCAGAGAACGTCTGAATTAACTCCCTCCTCTCCAAACGGTCTTTACTCCTGACTCTCTGTCAATCTTACTTCTGCACGTCTGCTGCTAACTGACATGGTAAGCATGTCAAATTCAAGGTCTATTTATATCCCAAAAGCAGAAAAAGCAGGGGGGGGGGACAGAGAGAATCCAGAAAGCCTCGCCTGAAGGTAAAGCTTTCAAGGGACAGATAATGCGAGTTTCTCCTCTGGGGGAGATTTACGTAGCTTTTTTTATTTATTTATTTTGGTTGAATCAGAGTTGAACTTGGACTCAGGAGTCAGCGCAGCTCTTTCAAGACAGTGGTTCAAGTTGTGTTGATTTTGTTGTTCAAACACAAACTTCTTTGATGCATAAAGTCTGTAAATGAGCAAACGGGACAGTTTCACAAAACCCTGGACGAAGTTTGTGCTTCGTTCAGTTTCTCCCTTTTATCTTCAGAAATGATGGGACACGAGAAGTTGCTCATTAGGGTTTCAAAATATTCTGGGAAATCCTGACAACTTGCCTGCAGGTATGATTCGCTTTCACATTTAATACGCGACATGGACGTAAATTACTTACACGCTGCCCCAAGATCCACTTTCACCATGAAACTGAAACACATTATGAATTATCTCTGAAGAAGGAGTCACCCTCAAAACTTTTTCTTTTGGGACAAAATTCACCTTTTACTTCAGTCGGAGGACGAGAATGTCCGCACAGCAGTTAATCCTCCTACAAGATGATTTACCTAACTTCTCGGGTTGGTTACATTTCAGGCACAGGACATATTTGACCTTGTTTTTCGAGCATCCAATGTGCTGTTTTAAGAAAACACAAGGTCACAGGTCAACTCAGGAAATGGTCCGGTACGTCTGGGCTTCTTGTGGCCCATAAAAAAGGGATGAGCCTAAAGTGGCCCACTTTTAAAATAGCAAATGTGGCCCACATGACAAACGTGAAGTGCTGTAGGCAAGGTGAAATCTGGATGTGAACCTAAAGTGGCCCATGTGGTAAATGGTGAATACGGCCAAAACAGTATAAAACAAATTCAGGCCACCTGTGGTTGATATGCCGTATTGCTATGGTTACTTGTGGCCCAGATCTGGCAAACAGGAGCAGACCGAACCACTGATACTTGAGGCCCCCAGGTGCTGTTGATTGATTTGTGAAGTGGTCACGAACATATGACGGATTCTAAAAGAGAAAGAGGACACGTAGTGATTTTATGCACAACACATAACGTGTCTCTTCACAGATTCTTCAGTTTTAAACCACCGGACGTTAAAATGAACCAACTTTAACCACTTTCTGTGCAGTTCCTGGACCAAACAGCTTAATTTGGTCGTTGTGGAACCCCACTGGTTCTGTTTACCCAGCAGCATCCGGACTATTAAAAGCACATTCCCCCCCCCCCACTGTGTTAAAATGGCAGTGGACACTTCAGTCCCACAGATCTCTCAGGCTGATCTGTTCACAAACATGCAGCCAGATAGAATTTGCACACGCGATTGATGTCGTTTTAATATCTGCATTTCAGATGTCTCCTAATCATACTGCCAACAGTGTATGGAACCCCCGCCCGCCCACCCTCCGGACGGCTGACAGCCAGCACTAACAGGGATGTAATTCCCCATTTAAAGAAGAGTGTCCAAATCTGCTCATCAGAGAAACAGACACTTTTCATAATATTTCTGTTAAAAATAACAGTTTTTACTCCTTTGAAATGTGAAAGTCATTATTTTAACTTGCACTCCACTAGTCTAAGTGATAAACAAAGCACTGATAAGAGTAAAATAAAGATCAGGACAAGCTACATGCTATATAAAGTCTGCACTAGCTTTTATAATGTCAAGTTTTTGTGACATGAATAAAATGAAAGCAAGATGTGAGTATTTTCCACCTTCACTGTGACCTGTAACCATAGAATTCAAGTGAAAAACATCCTGCATAAGCGTGCACATCATTTAAGGCTTTGAAGAACCTTTTGATCTCTCAGCTTGGCACATCTCGACATTTCTCAAGGACTTTCCTTTGCAAAAATGTTCCCCAGCCACGAGTTTCTTGTGCACGTCGCCTCCTCAGGTCACCTCATGGACTGCAGGCAGTTTAATCTTGTTTCTGTGAAGCCGTTCCTCTTTTTTTGGGTTCGTTTGACTTGATTTGGGTGGTTTTCGTGCTGGGAGGTGAAATCCCTCTTCATCTTCATCCGTTCAGCAGATTCCTGAGGAGTTTTGGTGCCAAATCCACTGGTTTTAGGAGAAATTCACAACAACTTCACTCAAGCTCCCAAACCACGATGCTGCCACCGCCATGCTCCACTGCGGGTACGCCGTTCTTTTTTATGGCGTGCCATGTGGCATGCCACACCTTTTTGGAATTCAGACCATAAACACATCTTTTCCTCTGTGGTTTTGCCAGATATTCCTGCAGCTCCCTCAATGTTGCTGTAAATCTCTGGGCAGCCTCCCAGGTTGTTTTGGAGGGACGTCCTGTTCCTGGTGATGCCAATGCTGAGCCATTTTCTATCACTGTGTGAAACTCTTAAACTCTCCATCTCCTGTCAACAATCAGATCCTGCTCAGGAAAGACACACAAAACCAGATCAGAAGCAGATAAGTGCTCAGTGTTGACGAGGACTGAAGGTGTGAGAGTGGTTTCTGTCTGAGAGGCATGAGGTGTCGAGGCTGTGCAGAGAGGAGGTGGAGCGGGAAACTCCAGAAAGTAGATGAGAAACAAATAAAAAACTAAAATAACTTTTACGGTAATGTTTCCTGAAATCATTGTACAAATCAAACAATACAATGAAACACACACACATATAATACAAACCTGTAAATATGCATGTAAACTAAAATACATGCACAATGTTAAGCCAGATCTTAAGTTTGTATTTAAAGGTTGGATGGATTACGTTAATATTCTCTTAGGTCAATAAGTAAACTATAGTTAAACTAGTTCAGTCTTAATCTAGGTTTATTTTGAAGGTTAACTTGACCACTCCTGCTCTGGTCACATCAGGTTTAAACAATCACATATTCCATGATTCAAAGGAACAAGAGAAACGTCTGCACCCCTCGACTGAGAACATTATCTGTCAGTTTCGTTTCTGCTGCACAGCCTCGGTGATGAAAATCCGCCCCTCTGCTGATGCAACTTGAACAAATAGGTATTGAATAAGACGTCCCCCGGGCCCCGGCAACACTTTTCTTGTCTTGTATGTGTAACCGCGTCTCCCTCCCTCTCCCGTCTGTGTCTTTGTACTTCGTCTTTGTCTGGGATGCGAATGTCCAGAGAGGGGGAAAGGACCCTCGGCTCTGTGAGCCCACTCTGAGTCATACTACAGCAAAAATACAAGAAGTGCATGGAGTCGACTGATGATCATATTCAGCTGTTTCCCATTCCTGACTTTTCAGCTGCATTACACTGAATTACCTTCGTAAACACATTCATGACATTCATGCTGTTTATATCACTGACGTTCACACAGAGTTTCATTTACAGTTTTCAAAGCGCAGAGAGACATATACATTATTATTATTATTATGATATCATCATCTATTGCCATTCCTTGCACACAAAAAAGTAAAACTACAAGAAATCCTGTCAGTTGTCAAATGTCTCTTCCATGAGAATACATCTTTCACCCTTTAGTCCGTGTACCAGTCATTTGGAATCTGTTGAGTGACTTTCATACTCGTGCACGTGCATCGCTAAAAGTCTGAGCAGTAAACAAGCTGTTTATTGTCTGTTTTGAGAATCCACGTGATAAATGTTTAACTGCAAATCCATGCTGGCAGTCTGTTTGCTTCTCTGTGAATTTCAAAGGCCGGCGATGGCTGGAGGACAAGAAGCACAACTTTGAATTTGCCATTTTCCAAACAATAAAGACGATGCTGAATCGCTGACTCCTCTCGATCAACATGCGATGGAGAGATTTGCCTCAGTGACCTGATGGTTGCCGGGGGACACTTTAGTTTGTGCTGATGGTGGGAAGTGGACGTTATTAGCCACTGTGCTCGGTTTCAAATGAAACAGCTCTTGTATTAAAAGATGAAACTGTGTGTGATTGATAATATGAGTACAAGTGTTCATCAAGGCACAACACATTCAAGAAGTTCTTTATGAAATAGATTGATTCCTGCATTGCCAGAAAAAAATAGAGATTCACTACAGACACATTTTAGAATAGATATCTTTACTGGTTGACTAGTCAGCTGGTCAACTGGTTAGTCAATCAACTGAAAGGAGAAACTGAGCCTGCTTCATGGGGTTTGGGTTTTCAGGACGCAGCCACTCGTCCTTCAAACAAAAACTTTCCATTTTCTCGATTAAAAAATCCTCCAAAACAAATAAAAAAAAGTGCCAGTAACTCAACAGATTACTCAGCCAGTAAATGCATTTTTCCATTTGTCCAATCTGTCTAACTCCACTGAAACCACAACACAGTTACTGACTTCAAGCTGCTGCCTATTTCCTCCACCAGATGGGCCATTGTGACGGGAAGGGGTTGGACAGCGTTCTATGGACACACACGAAAACACATAATCACACACAGGAGTGAAAAGAACTGATCATTCCTCAGATTCCTTGTGTTTCGCTGCCCTCCGCTGACACATGTTAATACAAACTGTTCCTCAGACACAATGCTTTTATTATACTGTCGCCAAATCTACGATGAATAAGCCACGTTCGGGTGAAACACACAACTGAAGCCTGCAGACTGAAATATCTCAGGATAAGTAACTCTAAGATATCACGAGTAATATGGTAAAACTCATACATTTAAAAGGTGAAGTACTGAAGGGGAATATTTCAGGTAAGGGAACTGCACTAATGGAGCTTGGTGGGATATTTACCTCAGTTGTGTCGACCCTGGGTGTTTTTATTAGGAGCGAGTCTTCAGGGAACAGAGAAATCCGACTGAATGAGCCAATGTTCACCTAATGAACAGCCGCTGAGGAGCAAGTGATCAATACTCTTCAGCTGTAACTAAAGGCAGCTCTGTGCTATTAAAGGCTGCTGCACACTGGAGGATGTTAGACAGAAAGTTTAGCTCGTTATGAGTCAATTTCTTTTGCGTGACCTGTGTCCTGAGACAAACTTTACATGTACCACCTCTAAACTACATAAATAAATCAGCCGCATGTGGGAACATATAAGCGTCTTCACATCTGTACTTTCACACAGTTCCTTGAACAAAATGAAAAACTCCCGGTGTGACCTGCATGTAAATGCCGCTCGGGTGTTTGAGCTGCGAAAGCAAACCCCCGGGGGAAAGAGACAGACCTTTCATTTGGCCTGGATTAAATATTGATGGCCTGTGATAATAGAGAAAAGAGCATGAATTTCTATGTCACAGCACAGTGAAGGGGGTCGATCCTTTGTTAGTGAACTTTAAGGAGAGGAATTTATTTATTTATGTTTTTCCCATGCCCTGAGACCAGTCGTAAAATGTCCTTTTAGAAATGAAATGTTAATCGATTTCGATGCCTCTGTGTGTTATATTCTCTCTTTAACCCTTCGCTGACATTAAGCATTACCGAGGTTGTAAAAGCACGCGGGCCGCTGTGCTGCAGCTGCACTAAAAGTTAACCTTCAAATCTAATTAAAACTCCAGACGAGGAAAAAAACCCGCCTCCCTCTTGACTGATGCGTGATTAGTTGGTCAAATCTGCCAGCAAATTAGTGGAGTGAACCAGACTGAGACACATTTATTTTGCATCCTCGCCGCTTGTCAAGACGCTCGGATATTGAATCTGACAGGTTCACAGCAGAGGCAGAACAAAATTATGCATATATGAATAATCTGCACGTCAATGAGGTTTTAAGGATTTCGCAGGTCAGTTGTTTTGGGTCATTACATCAGATTTACAGATAATATGGTTTCGGAAGAGCAGGATTGTAAGTGAGATGTGTTTTCTTCTTGTGTTACTGCTTTTGGCATTTTCCTCTTAATAATAACCATGCATCCAACTTTCATCTGGGGAAGTCATAAAGTGTGGATGTGAGTGAACCTGCTCAGTTTTCTGGGATTACAGGATTACACTGACATCTGGTGGAAGTGAGGTGGCTCTGCTGAGTTCACCAGCAGCATTAGAGCCAATTCATCCGTTTATTCCATCCTTCATCGTCCATAAAGAAGTTTTACATGCCTGTAATGCAAAGATTTAACCCTAAAATAACTAAGAATACATTATTTGGAATGGAAGATTTTCTAGATCCTTTAAAAAGTGACAATAAAAGCATCTCTCTGCATCGTTCCAGGAGAGAGAGGCACACGATGCTGGCAAATGTAGAGTATGTGACAAAATACAAAAGTTCTCTTTAGACAGTAACCAAATTGTAATTGTAATAAAGCAGTGGCAGTAACTGTGATTGAGCTGCTCTGCTGAAGGTTACACAACCCTGTGATGAGCGAGCAGGCTGCGGGGAAGGTAATTGGAGGGTTTTCCCCGTTGAGCAGGTTTGATGAAAAGATGTAAAGATGTCACGCAGACGTGAAAGTCTCTGACTCAAAAGAGACAAAGTGGACAGGTAGTAAATCGAAGGTTTATTATCTTCTCGTTCATGACATGCACATGTTCACCCACAAGGACATTTAGTCAAATCTGCTCCTGATAAAAAAAAAGGGCAGGAAATAAATCCTAACTGTCTGCTGATGCTCCAGCAAACTGCACATCCAATACACTTCTTTTAAAAAAATATCTTATACAATCTCATATAATCTTGCATCTCTCGAGTCTAAAATCAACACTGTACTGTAGCAAAATAAAGTAAAAGAGGAATAAAACCTTAAATACACTTAAAATATAGATTAGATAAAAAAAAGCATGTGGATATTTTCCTTTAATCCACTTTACATCTGCGGTATTTCTCAAAGTGCCTTTAGACCTCCCTCATTAGAGAGGGTCAAATTTAAAAATATAGTGGCAACAGTTCATTGAACAATGGAAATATCTTCATTTTTTTCCATTCCTGTTCCAAAAGGTATAAAAATCGACTGAAAGAGAGCAAAATACCCTCATAATAATCAAAACAGTCTGAATATAATTTAATATAATCAATAATTCTGCAGAAACACTTGATCATGGCTGAAATAATTCAGATTTTCAGTCACAAATACTCCTTCTGTACATTTACCGCTGATAACAAGCCTCTTACATCTTTTCTGTTTTCCACCGTCAATATACAAATGATGTCAAGTAACAATTTTCCACTCCAGGAACTTCAGTCTCACTTCTTCGGTCCTTCATTACACCTTCAATCCTTCATCTCATGTAACACTGATAACTTCTTCAAGCCCTGTTCACCCCCCCCCCAGCCGTCAGACCTCGCCCTGTAAAAACGTGTTTCGTCTGTGGAGCTCGTTGAAGGCGACGTCGCTGTTGGTGCCGTCCGATATTCCGCTGTCTAGAAACACAGACCCTGGGGGGGGGGGGCAGACACAATTACAGATGAATCATATTTCTGCATATATGTGAGCGAGTGCAGGAGTGACAGATTTAAACCTACCACTGCTATTGGTGACATCACTGTAGACAGAGGACCTTTGAGAGGAGGAGTCGTGAGCTGAGGTGAAGGCCGTGGACATCGACAGATTCCTGTTGTTCTGAGTGGCCGTACGACTCCAATCTGTAGAAAGGTTTATATGATTAGTGACGAATATCGTTGATCATGAGGCCAAAGCACTTGATGACGATAAGGTGCACAACTGGAGTCATGTCCCTAACTTCCGCTGGTGGCCGCTAACACCTGCTAACATCTACTGGTCATTGGTAACTTCAAATTGTGCAGAAGACCTTCAAACGTACGAGGGATATTCACCATTTTGTTCTATATTCTAAAATGAAACCAAGCTTAAGTTAGTTTCTTCATTGAAAAGCATATTTTTTTCATTTTACAGATACATCAAAATGAAGCTCAAATATCCCGGGTGCCGGCATCTTGCACTTTTGAAGTCATTTGGAGCCACGTTATCAAGAATCCGTCCAAATAGTTTGATAGGTAAGCAAAACAGAAAAAAAGGATTATGACGCAAGTTCTAAAGTTATAGGGAGAATACTCCCTGATCTAATGTGTTAGAGGATTAAGAAAATATTTGGTTTCCCACCAGAGTTCTCGGCCAATCGCAGACTCCCGCAGCAGAGATAAGTCCGCCACTGCCTTCTGACGTTCTCCTTTATAGCACAGTGGAAAACAAAGACAAGGAAACCTGCAGAGAACAAGTAAAAAAAAACATTTTCAAGGTTTTGGTAACATGGATAAACTTTTCATTTTGAAAAGGAGTTGATTTTCAGATCTCACCTTGCAGAGAGTTGAATATGGAGAAGAGGTAAACAAAGGGCAGGTAGAGCGGACCCCAGGCGAACAGAGCGAAGCCCCAGGTGAGGCCGAGCAGAACGATGAGGCCGCTGACGCTGCGCACGTCCGTCATCACCCCTCTGTTCGGAGCCTGGTTCTGAGGGTTCTGCTTCTTAATCCGGGACAGTTGGACCATAACGACGATGAAAACCAGCAGGCACACGGCAAAGATCGCCAGGAAGTACGCCACCACGCCCACGTAGAAGGCGATGTCGTTACGCAGCCAACAGCTACAGACGGACACAAGCAGAAATGGTAAGGAGTATACACAGACACACAGAACTGAACTTTTTAAAGTTCAAACGCAAGCGAAAAGGTTGTTTTGCTAAATATTAGTGACAGTTTTCTGTGTTTATAACAGAAAGGGAATCATTTGAGTGTCTGGTAAAGTTCATAGGGGATTTTGAGGAGGTTGCAGCATCAGATATACATTTAATTTGCATGTGATAAATGTGTTTTTATGTGTTGAGGAAGGAAATTGTTATTTTTCATCATAGGTGAAGCACAAATGTAACTTTAAAAACTTTACAACTGCTTGATTGCATTTATGCCAGATATCTGAACTTGTTAATCTCTCAGGCCCTTGAGAGATTCATATGAAAGTTTTGATATTTGGCCTGATACGTTTATGACAATGAACTCGGGCCATGAAGCCATTTATATTTCCTGAAAGAAAGTTAGAGACAAATACAGATTTAAATGTTTCAGCACCACAGACAGTTAAGAAAAGAGTGTGTGTCTCTCCCACCCTCCAGTGGTCAAATACAACAATGACAGGAATAATACAAATATTCTCATATGATCTGTTTTGTTTTTTCTCTTGGACCTTTGAACATCTCATGCCAATGCAATACAGCATTAACAGGCATTTACATGAAGGAAATAAAGATTTAAATGTAACTTACAAGTCGTCTGTTGTGCCATCTATGTATTTTCCATATGTCACCAGACCGTAGTTGTCTTTGTCTACTGAGATTATGATGATCACCACGATGAGAGGAAGACCTGCGATACAATAAAATAGTTATAGAAGAATTATGCTTAAAAGCCACATTTTAAACACGACTAAACATTGAAGTGATAACATTTTGGCGGTGAGGTTTAAAGTGCAGTACGTACCCCAGCCTATCAGTGAGAACTTGAGCATGTATTTGCTCAGGTAAGGCGTGAACACCCGGACGATGCTGAGGTACATGTGCAGCGCTTCCAGCCCGGCCCAGGTAAACGTGGTCAGCAGAAAGTAGTGCAGGAAGAAGGCGGTGCTGGTACACAGCCCGACCGCCGGGTAGAGCGCCAGCCAGCCGTCCAATAAGAACACCAGGTTGAGGAGGAGCAGGGAAAAGCAGAGCTGCACCAGGATCTTGGCCGGAATGTCTCGCAGCAGTTTCCTGCAAAGACGGAGTTTATTAAGAAAAACACAAGGAACGGACACCACGAAGTGTCTCTGATGAAGCTCAGGTTGAAATGGTCTTGGCTTTGTAAAGAGACGGATTCTTACCCAAAGGAAAGGTACGTCATTAAAGTGACGGCAAGAAAAATAGCAGAGACTCCACAGCCGATGTAAGAGATGAAAGTTAGGATTTGTGCGTGCTCACGATCGATTAGTCCTTCTCTGGGCAAATCCTGCATGGAGGACGGGACAGAGACACAAATATACAAACAGTGAACACATGTTGTACAAATGTAGGCAGTCTCCAACTTTAAAAAGTTAGTTTAATAATAACTAACTGTATAACTGTATTAACGCTGCAATTCTGATTTGAAAATTACTAAATTGAAACTATTATTGTCAGAATATCTACAAGCATTAAACGCTAACCAGCAGTATTGCAAATGACGTGAGATGATTGCAGCTGCAAATAGTTTTTTCCGACGTGGCGTTGACAACAGAGCAGCCTTCAGAGCTCCAGCCTCCATCACCACCTGAAACCAAAAAAACACACACAATCAGGAATATTCACACGTGAGGCAATTCAACCAACTGCACGAGGCATAAATGTCCAGTACCCACCGTTCTGAGTGAAGTCCCAAAACACACAGGAAGCCACAAAGTTTCCCTGTGAACCAAAGAAGAAAGTTTGAATCGTCACCTCCACCTGCTAATTCACAATTAACCTTTTATTTTGAAAAGTTTATTCCAAATTTTCATTACGTTTTTGAACGGTCAAATGTTTTATTGTCACGTTTTGTGTGATCCTGTTGTGGAATAAACGGCTTCATGAAATTAAACCACTCACGGGTACGGGGTTGATGTTTTGGATGGTGAACCGAATGTCCTCAGTCAAGTTGCTTATTGACAAATTGGCAACACTGGAGCCCAGAACCGGACTGACGAGGGTCGTGTTTCCTAATGTTGAGTCCTGCAGAAGAACGAGACGGATGGAATCAGTTCAATGAATATTCAGTTTTCTTTATATTTGAGTATCATAATTGCTCTGATATCAAATGTAAGTTTTATTGCATCCTGAAAATAAATGTTGGACCTCATTGAGAAAGTAAAAAAAGCAGTTTCTAAGTCTTTTACACCACAAATCTGGATGTGACGGTGGTGAAGTACCTGGAATAAGGTGTTTTTCGTGTAGAAAGTGAATTGGGTCCTGCTGGCCTGTTGTTGCTGCTCAGGACTGAGACCTGCAGTCAGGGTGGAGGGCAGGAAAACTGAGCCCAGAGCAGAACCTGACCTCTTGGACCTGGACCTGCTGAGAGCACGAAGCTGGAAAAAAACAAAGGGTTGACAAAGGAGATAAAGTAAGGTAATAAGATAATGTACTATTCTCACAATGGCGACATCTGCAGGAAGCAAAGGGGATTGCAAGGAAACGTCAGTTAAAAAGTCATAAATAAGTAAACATGCATATAAATATATGGTACTATGAAATAGCAATACGTATATACAATGTAAATAGGACTAGATATAGCAAGATGTATTACATTTATTGACAGTTTATATGATATTACACCCAAGCTAATTGGTATTGCAGTTCTTTGTCCTGGTTCTGGTGTTAAACTTTGATGAAACCAAGTGAGAGATTCCTAATTAGACTCACAGAATCAAGATAATATAGTCTATAGGTAAATTTGTACTAAAGATCATATGATTTGAACGGTTTTGTGGAGTTATTTTTCTTGTCCTGTGTTTGCTCTGGAAGAAAATCCTTGACGTTTGCTACCTGGACATTTTCCGTGTTGAAGATGTCGACAGATGTTGTCGGGAAGTTGGTTCCATCCACCGTCTTGACGGCCAGAACCAGTGACTGTGCCGAGAGGATCTCTCGGTCGCCGCTGACGGCCAGCTTCAGACCCACGGTATCCACGACTCGAATCAGCCTGTCAACACGAGACATTTAATAGAAATCTCTCGTTCATGTAACACTGAATGTCAGTGAGGGTTTATTGTGGTTTTTACCTATTAGCCAACCCAGAGAGGGCCCCAGCGTTGCCCTCCATCAAGTTGCTGATGATGGTGATGATTTTTTGTCCCACAGACTTAGAGATAGAGGAGCCGTCCAGCAGCTTCTCCAACTGCCCCGCTATCTGCTCCACCTGCAACATCCAACCTGATTAACTCAAACTCCACAAAGTCACCACACAAAAGACGAGACAGCGAGTTTTTTACATTATTCAGCAATGACTGTTATTACATATTGCAAATGTCTTATTCCTGTTAATGTCTTTGTACTGAAAATGTCCTATTCTATAATTGTCTATTTTATAATACACATTTTTATTTTATTCTAGTCTGTATATTTATCTTATAATATATTATTAAATCCTTATTATTGCTCAGTCTTTTATTTCACAACTATTCTCTTTTTGCTACTACAGAGCTTTTCTGCAAATGTTTTTCACACAATTATACTTGGGAAGATAAATATGTGTGTGAGATGAAATGATAAATGTGGTAAAATAAAAATAACAATAAATTTCCAAATTTTAGCCACTCTGCTATTAGGTTTAGAAGTTTACTTTACTTTGTCATTCAATTTGTGTAGGGGCTCAACTCATGAACACAATTGACTGGAGGATTTTGTTATTCGGCTCGTGAACTCCATGGCCTGGGCCTTTTCATCATATCACAACGTACACAACGCTAGACTTTACCAGCTCGGCTCACTTTTTAACCCCGTAATGCGTACGTTAGCATATCAGTAGATTCACCTGAGAGGAGTCGAGCTGCGCCGCGTCCCGAGTTTGGTCCAGCATCTTGTTCGCCTGCTCCTCTTTGGCCTCTTGGCTCATCGTTGTCTCTGATGCAGCTGTGGAAGTCGTAGCCAAACATTGGATAAGAAAACACTCGTTAAAATAATGAACTTTCTCCATTACTACAAAACCACAAACATATTCAAATTAAGGTCTTCACGTGTCCCTCAAACTATAAAAAAACAATGTAGGCAAAGTGACAGCGACAACGTACCAGTCGCTGCTTCGGTTGTGCTGTTGACGACGGTAGTTGGGAGAGTTGTTGTGGATGTTGAGGGAACCTCAGCAGTTGTGGTGTTAAGTGGGCCATGTGTAGTAGTAGTAGTAGTAGCTATGGTAGTTGTAGCAGTAGTAGCAGTTGTAGAATTAGTAGTTGTTGTTGTAGTTGGATCTTTTGTGGTTTGGTTGAGAGCAGTGGTTAAACTGCTTGTAGTTGAGTTCTGGTTGTAGCTTGTTGCCGTAGTAACGTTGTTGGTGACAGTGGGATCAATGCTGTTGGCAGTTGTTGTGGAGTTGGTGTAATTATTTGCAGATGATGTGATGCTGTGGGTCACACTCAATGTGGTGTGATTTGTGGTTTGGTTGTTCAGCGGAGATGCTGTGGTTGTCATGCTGTTGTTCACAACAGAAGTTGTGATTACCACAGTCAAGTTTGTTGTCATTGTTTCATTGTTTAGAGTTGTGTTAACTTGAGAAGTCGTGTGAGTCACAGTTGTGTTGAGTGAAGCTGTTACATTCAAAGAAACAGGAGTAGTTGTGATATTCTCTATTGTTGTGTAGTTGTTCAAGACAGTAGTTACATTATACTCTGTTGTGTAATTATTAGAGGCTGTTGTGTGATTGTTGGAGGCTGTTGTGTAATTGTGGGTGGCTGCAGTTACATTGTACTCTGTTGTGTAATTTGAAGAGGCCGTGGTGTAATTCTTAGATGCTGTTGTGTTATTGTTAACCGCAGTAGTTACATTGTATTCTGTTGTGTAATTGTTGGCTGCTGTTGTTACATTGTACTCTGTTGTGTGTATTGTTGTATTGCTTGTTGTGACTGTAGTTACACTGTAATTGGTTGTGTAATTGTTAGAGGTTGTTGTGTAATTTTTGGCGGCTGTAGTTACACTGTAATTGGTTGTGTAATTGTTAGAGGCTGTTGTGTAATTTTTGGCGGCTGTCGTTTCATTGAAGTCTGTTGTTTTATTTGTTGTGTAATTGTTGGTGGGTGTAGTTACATTGTACTCTGTAGTGTGATTGTTAGAAGCTGTTGGGTTATTAGTTGTGTAATTGTGGGTGGCTGCAGTTACATTGTACTCTGTTGTGCGTATTGTTGTATTGCTTGTTGTGATTGTGCCATTGTTTACATTCCTGTTCCCAGCTGAAGTTACATTGTATACTGTTGTGTAATTGTTGGCTGCTGTAGTTACATTATACTCTGGTGTGTTACTTGTTGTGTAATTGTTGGTGACTGTAGTTACACTGTAATTGGTTGTGTAATTGTTAGAGGCTGTTGTGTAATTTTTGGCGGCTGTAGTTACACTGTAATTGGTTGTGTAATTGTTAGAGGCTGTTGTGTAATTTTTGGCGGCTGTAGTTACATTGAAGTCTGTTGTTTTATTTGTTGTGTAATTGTTGGTGGGTGTAGTTACATTGTAGTCTGTAGTGTGATTGTTAGAAGCTGTTGGGTTATTTGTTGTGTGGATGGTAGAGGCAGTTGTGTAATTGTGTGTGGCTGCAGTTACATTGTACTCTGTTGTGTAATTGTTGGCTGCTGTAGTTACATTGTACTCTGTTGTGTTATTGTGAAAAGCTGTTGGGTTATTTGTTGTGTAGATGTTAGAGGCTGTTGTGTGATTGTTGGTGGGTGTAGTTACATTGTACTCTGTAGTATGATTGTCAGAAGCTGTTGGGTTGTTTGGAGAAGGTGTAACTGTAGTTATATTGTACTGTGTTGTGTTACTGGTCAAAGATGTAAATGCATCTGTTGTAGTTACAGTGTAGTTTGGTGTGTTATTTGGAATAGATGTAACTGGTGTGACTGTTGTTATGTTGTAAACTGTTGTGTTACTTGGAGAAGGTGCAGTTGTATCTGTTGTAGTTACAGTGTAGTTTGTTGTGTTATTTGGAATAGATGTAACTGGTCTGGCTGTTGTTATGTTGTTAACTGGTGTGTTACTTGGAGAAGGTGTAGTTGTATCTGTTGTAGTTACAGTGTAGTTTGTTGTGTTATTTGGAATAGATGTAACTGGTCCACTGTTGATGTTAAGTCTGACTGTTGTTATGTTGTAAACTGTTGTGTTACTTGGAGAAGGTGTAGTTGTATCTGTTGTAGTTACAGTGTAGTTTGTTGTGTTATTTGGAATAGATGTAACTGGTCCGACTGTTGTTATGTTGTTAACTGTTGTGTTACTTGGAGAAGTTGTAATTGTATCTGTTGTAGTTACATTGTGTTGTGTTGTTTGGACGAGTTACTTGGAGAAGGTGTAATTGTATCTGTAGTAGTTACAGTGTAGTTTGTTGTGTTATTTGGAATAGATGTAACTGGTCTGGTTGTTGTTATGTTGTAAACTGTTGTGTTACTTGGAGAAGGTGTAGTTGTATCTGCTGTAGTTACAGTGTAGTTTGTTGTGTTATTTGGAATAGATGTAACTGGCCTGGCTGTTGTTATGTTGTTAACTGTTGTGTTACTTGGAGAAGTTGTAACTGCATCTGTTGTAGTTACAGTGTAGTATGGTGTGTTATTTGGAGAAGGTGTAGTTGTATCCGCTGTAGTTACAGTGTAGTTTGTTGTGTTGTTTGGAGAAGACGTAACTGGGCTGGCTGTTGGTATGTTGTACACTGTTGTGTTACTTGGAGAAGGTGTAGTTGTATCTGCTGTAGTTACAGTGTAGTTTGATGTGTTATTTGGAATAGATGTAACTTGTCTGGCTGTTGGTATGTTGTAAACTGTTGTGTTACGTGGAGAAGGTGTAACTGGGCTGACTGTTGTTATGTTGTTAACTGTTGTGTTACCTGGAGAAGGTGTTGTTGTATCTGTTGTAGTTACAGTGTAGTTTGTTGTGTTATTTGGAATAGATGTAACTGGTCCGGCTGTTGTTATGTTGTAAACTGTTGTGTTACTTGGAGAAGGTGTTGTTGTATCTGTTGTAGTTACAGTGTAGTTTGTTGTGTTATTTGGAATAGATGTAACTGGTCCGGCTGTTGTTATGTTGTAAACTGTTGTGTTACTTGGAGAAGGTGTTGTTGTATCTGTTGTAGTTACAGTGTAGTTTGTTGTGTTATTTGGAATAGATGTAACTGGTCCGACTGTTGTTATGTTGTAAACTGTTGTGTTACTTGGAGAAGGTGTTGTTGTATCTGTTGTAGTTACAGTGTAGTTTGTTGTGTTATTTGGAATAGATGTAACTGGTCCGGCTGTTGTTATGTTGTAAACTGTTGTGTTACTTGGAGAAGGTGTAGTTGTATCTGTTGTAGTCAAAGTGTCGTTTGTTGTGTTATTTGGAATAGATGTAACTGGTCTGGCTGTTGGTATGTTGTACACTGTTGTGTTACTTGGAGAAGTTGTAACTGCATCTGTTGTAGTTACAGTGTAGTTTGGTGTGCTATTTGGAATAGATGTAACTGGGCTGACTGTTGTTATGTTGTTAACTGTTGTGTTACTTGGAGAAGGTGTAGTTGTATCTGCTGTAGTTACAGTGTAGTTTGATGTGTTGTTTGGAGAAGACGTAAGTGGACTGACTGATGTTATGTTGTAAACTGTTGTGTTACTTGGAGTAGGTGTAGTTGTATCTGCTGTAGTTACAGTGTAGTTTGATGTGTTATTTGGAATAGATGTAACTGGGCTGGCTGTTGGTATGTTGTAAACTGTTGTGTTACTTGGAGAAGTTGTAACTGCATCTGTTGTAGTTACAGTGTAGTTTGGTGTGTTATTTGGAATAGATGTAACTGGTGTGACTGTTGTTATGTTGTTAACTGTTGTGTTACTTGGAGAAGGTGTAGATGTATCTGTTGTAGTTACAGTGTAGTTTGTTGTGTTATTTGGAATAGATGTAACTGGTCTGGCTGTTGTTATGGTGTTAACTGTTGTGTTACTTGGAGAAGGTGTAGTTGTATCTGCTGTAGTTACAGTGTAGTTTGTTGTGTTATTTGTAATAGATGTAACTGGTCTGACTGTTGGTATGTTGTAAACTGTTGTGTTACTTGGAGAAGTTGTAACTGCATCCGTTGTAGTTACAGTGTAGTTTGGTGTGTTATTTGGAATAGATGTAACTGGTGTGACTGTTGTTATGTTGTTAACTGTTGTGTTACTTGGAGAAGGTGTAACTGGGCTGACTGTTGTTATGTTGTAAACTGTTGTGTTACTTGGAGAAGGTGTTGTTGTATCTGTTGTAGTTACAGTGTAGTTTGTTGTGCTATTTGGAATAGCTGTAACTGGGCGGGCTGTTGGTATGTTGTTACTGTTGTGTTACTTGAGAAGTTGTAACTGCATCTGTTGTAGTTACAGTGTAGTTTGGTGTGTTATTTCGAATAGATGTAACTGGTGACTGTTGTTATGTTGTTAACTGTTGTGTTACTTGGAGAAGGTGTTGTTGTATCTGTTGTAGTTACAGTGTAGTTTGTTGTGTTATTTGGAATAGATGTAACTGGGCTGACTGTTGTTATGTTGTTAACTGTTGTGTTACTTGGAGAAGGTGTAGTTGTATCTGTTGTAGTTACAGTGTAGTTTGATGTGTTGTTTGGAGAAGACGTAAGTGGACTGACTGATGTTATGTTGTAAACTGTTGTGTTACTTGGAGAGGTGTAGTTGTATCTGTTGTAGTTACAGTGTAGTTTGATGTGTTATTTGGAATAGATGTAACTGGGCTGGCTGTTGGTATGTTGTAAACTGTTGTGTTACTTGGAGAAGTTGTAACTGCATCTGTTGTAGTTACAGTGTAGTTTGTGTGTTATTTGGAATAGATGTAACTGGTGACTGTTGTTATGTTGTAAACTGTTGTGTTAAGACTGGGAAGGTGTTGTTGTATCTGTTGTAGTTACAGTGTAGTTTGTTGTGTTATTTGGAATAGATGTAACTGGTCCGACTGTTGTTATGTTGTAAACTGTTGTGTTACTTGGAGAAGGTGTTGTTGTATCTGTTGTAGTTACAGTGTAGTTTGTTGTGTTATTTGGAATAGATGTAACTGGTCCGGCTGTTGTTATGTTGTAAACTGTTGTGTTACTTGGAGAAGGTGTTGTTGTATCTGTTGTAGTTACAGTGTAGTTTGTTGTGTTATTTGGAATAGATGTAACTGGTCCGACTGTTGTTATGTTGTAAACTGTTGTGTTACTTGGAGAAGGTGTTGTTGTATCTGTTGTAGTTACAGTGTAGTTTGTTGTGTTATTTGGAATAGATGTAACTGGTCCGGCTGTTGTTATGTTGTAAACTGTTGTGTTACTTGGAGAAGGTGTAGTTGTATCTGTTGTAGTCAAAGTGTCGTTTGTTGTGTTATTTGGAATAGATGTAACTGGTCTGGCTGTTGGTATGTTGTACACTGTTGTGTTACTTGGAGAAGTTGTAACTGCATCTGTTGTAGTTACAGTGTAGTTTGGTGTGCTATTTGGAATAGATGTAACTGGGCTGACTGTTGTTATGTTGTTAACTGTTGTGTTACTTGGAGAAGGTGTAGTTGTATCTGCTGTAGTTACAGTGTAGTTTGATGTGTTGTTTGGAGAAGACGTAAGTGGACTGACTGTTGTTATGTTGTAAACTGTTGTGTTACTTGGAGTAGGTGTAGTTGTATCTGCTGTAGTTACAGTGTAGTTTGATGTGTTATTTGGAATAGATGTAACTTGTCTGGCTGTTGTTATGTTGTTAACTGTTGTGTTACTTGGAGAAGGTGTTGTTGTATCTGCTGTAGTTACAGTGTAGTTTGTTGTGTTATTTGGAATAGATGTAACTTGTCTGGCTGTTGGTATGTTGTAAACTGTTGTGTTACTTGGAGAAGGTGTTGTTGTATCTGTTGTAGTTACAGTGTAGTTTGTTGTGTTATTTGGAATAGATGTAACTGGGCTGGCTGTTGGTATGTTGTTAACTGTTGTGTTACTTGGAGAAGGTGTAGATGTATCTGTTGTAGTTACAGTGTAGTTTGGTGTGTTATTTGGAATAGATGTAACTGGTGTGACTGTTGTTATGTTGTTAACTGTTGTGTTACCTGGAGAAGGTGTAGTTGTATCTGCTGTAGTTACAGTGTAGTTTGTTGTGTTATTTGTAATAGATGTAACTGGTTCGACTGTTGTTATGTTGTACTGTGTTGTGTTACTTGGAGAAGTTGTAACTGCATCTGTTGTAGTTGCAGTGTAGTTTGTTGTGTTACTTGGAGAAGGTGTAACTGGTCTGACTGTTGGTATGTTGTAAACTGTTGTGTTACTTGGAGAAGTTGTAACTGCATCCGTTGTAGTTACAGTGTAGTTTGGTGTGTTATTTGGAATAGATGTAACTGGTGTGACTGTTGTTATGTTGTTAACTGTTGTGTTACTTGGAGAAGGTGTAACTGGGCTGACTGTTGTTATGTTGTAAACTGTTGTGTTACTTGGAGAAGGTGTTGTTGTATCTGTTGTAGTTACAGTGTAGTTTGTTGTGCTATTTGGAATAGCTGTAACTGGGCGGGCTGTTGGTATGTTGTTAAGTGTTGTGTTACTTGGAGAAGTTGTAACTGCATCTGTTGTAGTTACAGTGTAGTTTGGTGTGTTATTTCGAATAGATGTAACTGGTGTGACTGTTGTTATGTTGTTAACTGTTGTGTTACTTGGAGAAGGTGTAACTGGGCTGACTGTTGTTATGTTGTAAACTGTTGTGTTACTTGGAGAAGGTGTTGTTGTATCTGTTGTAGTTACAGTGTAGTTTGTTGTGCTATTTGGAATAGATGTAACTGGTCTGGCTGTTGGTATGTTGTTAACTGTTGTGTTACTTGGAGAAGTTGTAACTGCATCTGTTGTGGTTGCAGTGTAGTTTGTTGTGTTACTTGGAGAAGGTGTAGTTGCATCTGTAGTAGTTACTGTGTAGTTTGTTGTGTTATTTGGAATAGATGTAACTGGTCTGACTGTTGTTATGTTGTTAACTGTTGTGTTACTTGGAGAAGGTGTAATTGTATCTGTTGTAGTTACAGTGTAGTTTGTTGTGTTATTTGGAATAGATGTAACTGGTCCGACTGTTGTTATGTTGTAAACTGTTGTGTTACTTGGAGAAGGTGTAGTTGTATCTGTTGTAGTCAAAGTGTAGTTTGTTGTGTTATTTGGAATAAATGTAACTGGACTGGCTGTTGGTATGTTGTACACTGTTGTGTTACTTGGAGAAGTTGTAACTGCATCTGTTGTAGTTACAGTGTAGTTTGGTGTGCTATTTGGAATAGATGTAACTGGTCTGGTTGTTGTTATGTTTCTAACTGTTGTGTTACTTGGAGAAGGTGTTACTGGGCTGACTGTTGTTATGTTGTAAACTGCTGTGTTACTTGGAGTAGGTGTAGTTGTATCTGCTGTAGTTACATTGTAGTGTGTTGTGTTGTTTGGAGAAGACGTAACTGGTCTGGCTGTTGTTATGTTGTTAACTGTTGTGTTACTTGGAGAAGGTGTAGTTGTATCTGTTGTAGTTACATTGTAGTTTGTTGTGCTATTTGGAATAGCTGTAACTGGGCTGGCTGTTGGTATGTTGTTAACTGTTGTGTTACTTGGAGACGTTGTAACTGCATCTGTTGTAGTTGCAGTGTAGTTTGTTGTGTTACTTGGAGAAGGTGTAACTGGTCTGACTGTTGTTATGTTGTTAACTGTTGTGTTACCTGGAGAAGGTGTAGTTGTATCTGTTGTAGTTACACTGTAGTTTGTTGTGTTATTTGTAATAGATGTAACTGGTTCGACTGTTGTTATGTTGTACTGTGTTGTGTTACTTGGAGAAGTTGTAACTGCATCTGTTGTAGTTGCAGTGTAGTTTGTTGTGTTACTTGGAGAAGGTGTAACTGGTCTGACTATTGTTATGTTGTAAACTGTTGTGTTACTTGGAGAAGGTGTTGTTGTATCTGTTGTAGTTACAGTGTAGTTTGTTGTGCTATTTGGAATAGCTGTAACTGGTCTGGCTGTTGTTATGTTGTTAACTGTTGTGTTACCTGGAGAAGGTGTAATTGCATCTGTAGTAGTTACTGTGTAGTTTGTTGTGTTATTTGGAATAGATGTAACTGGCCTGGCTGTTGGTATGTTGTTAACTGTTGTGTTACTTGGAGAAGTTGTAACTGCATCTGTTGTAGTTACAGTGTAGTTTGTTGTGTTATTTGGAATAGATGTAACTGGTGTGGCTGTTGGTATGTTGTTAACTGTTGTGTTACTTGGAGAAGTTGTAACTGCATCTGTTGTTATGTTGTAAACTGTTGTGTTATTTGAATAGATGTAACTGGTTAGTGTTGTTATGTTGTTAACTGTTGTGTTACTAAGTTATGCATGTGGTACAGTGTAGTTTGTTGTGTTATTTGGAATAGATGTAACTGGGCTGGCTGTTGGTATGTTGTTAACTGTTGTGTTCCTTGGAGAAGGTGTAACTGGGCTGACTGTTGTTATGTTGTAAACTGTTGTGTTACTTGGAGAAGGTGTTGTTGTATCTGTTGTAGTTACAGTGTAGTTTGTTGTGCTGTTTGGAATAGCTGCAACTAGGCTGGCTGTTGTTATGTTGTAAACTGTTGTGTTACTTGGAGAAGGTGTAGTTGTATCTGTTGTAGTTACAGTGTAGTTTGTTGTGCTATTTGGAATAGCTGTAACTGGGCTGGCTGTTGGTATGTTGTTAACTGTTGTGTTACTTGGAGAAGTTGTAACTGCATCTGTTGTAGTTACAGTGTAGTTTGGTGTGTTATTTCGAATATATGTAACTGGTGTGACTGTTGTTATGTTGTTAACTGTTGTGTTACTTGGAGAAGGTGTAACTGGCTGACTGTTGTTATGTTGTAAATTTGTGTTCTGAGAAGGTGTTGTTGTATCTGTTGTAGTTACAGTGTAGTTTGTTGTGCTATTTGGAATAGATGTAACTGGGCTGGCTGTTGGTATGTTGTTAACTGTTGTGTTACTTGGAGAAGGTGTAATTGCATCTGTAGTAGTTACTGTGTAGTTTGTTGTGTTATTTGGAATAGATGTAACTGGTCTGGCTGTTGGTATGTTGTAAACTGTTGTGTTACTTGGAGAAGTTGTAACTGCATCTGTTGTAGTTACAGTGTAGTTTGGTGTGTTATTTGGAATAGATGTAACTGGTGTGACTGTTGTTATGTTGTAAACTGTTGTGTTACTTGGAGAAGGTGTAACTGGTCTGACTGTTGTTATGTTGTTAACTGTTGTGTTACCTGGAGAAGGTGTAATTGCATCTGTAGTAGTTACTGTGTAGTTTGTTGTGTTATTTGGAATAGATGTAACTGGCCTGGCTGTTGGTATGTTGTTAACTGTTGTGTTACTTGGAGAAGTTGTAACTGCATCTGTTGTAGTTACAGTGTAGTTTGGTGTGTTATTTGGAATAGATGTAACTGGTGTGAGTGTTGTTATGTTGTTAACTGTTGTGTTACTTGGAGAAGGTGTTGTTGATCTGTTGTAGTTACAGTGTAGTTTGTTGTGCTATTTGGAATAGATGTAACTGGGCTGGCTGTTGGTATGTTGTTAATGTCTGAGAAGGTGTAACTGGGCTGACTGTTGTTATGTTGTAAACTGTTGTGTTACTTGGAGAAGGTGTTGTTGTATCTGTTGTAGTTACAGTGTAGTTTGTTGTGCTATTTGGAATAGCTGTAACTAGGCTGGCTGTTGTTATGTTGTAAACTGTTGTGTTACTTGGAGAAGGTGTAGTTGTATCTGTTGTAGTCAAAGTGTAGTTTGTTGTGTTATTTGGAATAGATGTAACTTGTCTGGCTGTTGGTATGTTGTTAACTGTTGTGTTACTTGGAGAAGTTGTAACTGCATCTGTTGTAGTTGCAGTGTAGTTTGTTGTGTTACTTGGAGAAGGTGTAACTGGTCTGACTGTTGGTATGTTGTTAACTGTTGTGTTACTTGGAGAAGTTGTAACTGCATCTGTTGTAGTTGCAGTGTAGTTTGTTGTGTTACTTGGAGAAGGTGTAACTGGTCTGACTGTTGGTATGTTGTTAACTGTTGTGTTACTTGGAGAAGTTGTAAATGTATCTGCTGTAGTTACATTGTAGTTTGTTGTGTTTGGAGAAGACATATGTAGTCTAACTGTTATGTTGTAAACTGTTGTGTTACTTGGAGAAGGTGTAGTTGTGTCTGTTGTAGTTACAGTGTAGTTTGTTGTGTTATTTGTAATAGATGTAACTGGTTCGACTGTTGTTATATTGTACTGTGTTGTGTTACTTGGAGAAGTTGTAACTGCATCTGTTGTAGTTGCAGTGTAGTTTGTTGTGTTACTTGGAGAAGGTGTAACTGGTCTGACTGTTGTTATGTTGTTAACTGTTGTGTTACCTGGAGAAGGTGTAATTGCATCTGTAGTAGTTACTGTGTAGTTTGTTGTGTTATTTGGAATAGATGTAACTGGTCTGGCTGTTGGTATGTTGTTAACTGTTGTGTTACTTGGAGAAGTTGTAACTGCATCTGTTGTAGTTACAGTGTAGTTTGGTGTGTTATTTGGAATAGATGTAACTGGTGTGACTGTTGTTATGTTGTTAACTGTTGTGTTACTTGGAGAAGGTGTTGTTGTATCTGTTGTAGTTACAGTGTAGTTTGTTGTGCTATTTGGAATAGATGTAACTGGGCTGGCTGTTGGTATGTTGTTAACTGTTGTGTTACTTGGAGAAGGTGTAACTGGGCTGACTGTTGTTATGTTGTAAACTGTTGTGTTACTTGGTGAAGGTGTTGTTGTATCTGTTGTAGTTACAGTGTAGTTTGTTGTGCTATTTGGAATAGATGTAACTGGGCTGGCTGTTGGTATGTTGTTAACTGTTGTGTTACTTGGAGAAGTTGTAACTGCATCTGTTGTAGTTGCAGTGTAGTTTGTTGTGTTACTTGGAGAAGGTGTAACTGGTCTGACTGTTGTTATGTTGTTAACTGTTGTGTTACCTGGAGAAGGTGTAATTGCATCTGTAGTAGTTACTGTGTAGTTTGTTGTGTTATTTGGAATAGATGTAACTGGCCTGGCTGTTGGTATGTTGTTAACTGTTGTGTTACTTGGAGAAGGTGTAACTGGGCTGACTGTTGTTATGTTGTTAACTGTTGTGTTACTTGGAGAAGGTGTAGTTGTATCTGTTGTAGTTACAGTGTAGTTTGTTGTGCTATTTGGAATAGATGTAACTGGGCTGGCTGTTGGTATGTTGTTAACTGTTGTGTTACCTGGAGAAGGTGTAATTGCATCTGTAGTAGTTACTGTGTAGTTTGTTGTGTTATTTGGAATAGATGTAACTGGCCTGGCTGTTGGTATGTTGTTAACTGTTGTGTTACTTGGAGAAGTTGTAACTGCATCTGTTGTAGTTACAGTGTAGTTTGTGTGTTATTTGGAATGATGTAACTGGCGACTGTTGTTATGTTGTTAACTGTTGTGTTACTTGGGAAGGTGTAGTTGTATCTGTTGTAGTTACAGTGTAGTTTGTTGTGTTATTTGGAATAGATGTAACTGTGCTTGTGGTAACTGGGCTGACTGTTGTTATGTTGTAAACTGTTGTGTTACTTGGAGAAGGTGTTGTTGTATCTGTTGTAGTTACAGTGTAGTTTGTTGTGCTATTTGGAATAGATGTAACTGGGCTGGCTGTTGGTATGTTGTTAACTGTTGTGTTACTTGGAGAATGTAACTGCATCTGTTGTAGTTGCAGTGTAGTTTGTTGTGTTACTTGGAGAAGGTGTAACTGGTCTGACTGTTGTTATGTTGTTAACTGTTGTGTTACCTGGAGAAGGTGTAATTGCATCTGTAGTAGTTACTGTGTAGTTTGTTGTGTTATTTGGAATAGATGTAACTGGCCTGGCTGTTGGTATGTTGTTAACTGTTGTGTTATTTGGAGGTGTAGTTGTATCTGCTGTAGTTACAGTGTAGTTTGTTGTGCTATTTGGAACAGCTGTAACTGGTCTGGCTGTTGTTATGTTGTTAACTGTTGTGTTACTTGGAGAAGCTGTAACTGGCCTGGCTGTTGGTATGTTGTTAACTGTTGTGTTACTTGGAGAAGTTGTAACTGCATCTGTTGTAGTTACAGTGTAGTTTGGTGTGTTATTTGGAATAGATGTAACTGGTGTGACTGTTGTTATGTTGTTAACTGTTGTGTTACTTGGAGAAGGTGTTGTTGTATCTGTTGTAGTTACAGTGTAGTTTGTTGTGCTATTTGGAATAGATGTAACTGGGCTGGCTGTTGGTATGTTGTTAACTGTTGTGTTACTTGGAGAAGGTGTAACTGGGCTGACTGTTGTTATGTTGTAAACTGTTGTGTTACTTGGAGAAGGTGTTGTTGTATCTGTTGTAGTTACAGTGTAGTTTGTTGTGCTATTTGGAATAGCTGTAACTGGGCTGGCTGTGGGTATGTTGTAAACTGTTGTGTTACTTGGAGAAGTTGTAGCTGTATCTGTTGTAGTTACAGTGTAGTTTGTTGTGTTATTTGGAATAGATGTAACTGGTCTGACTGTTGGTATGTTGTTAACTGTTGTGTTACTTGGAGGTGTAGTTGTATCTGTTGTAGTTACAGTGTAGTTTGTTGTGTTATTTGAATAGATGTAACTGGTCTGGCTGTTGGTATGTTGTTAACTGTTGTGTTACTTGGAGAAGTTGTAACTGCATCTGTTGTAGTTGCAGTGTAGTTTGTTGTGTTACTTGGAGAAGGTGTAACTGGTCTGACTGTTGGTATGTTGTTAACTGTTGTGTTACTTGGAGAAGGTGTTACTGGGCTGACTGTTGTTATGTTGTAAACTGCTGTGTTACTTGGAGTAGGTGTAGTTGTATCTGCTGTACTTACAGTGTAGTTTGATGTGTTATTTGGAGTAGATGTAACTGGTCTGGCTGTTGGTATGTTGTTAACTGTTGTGTTACTTGGAGAAGTTGTAACTGCATCTGTTGTAGCTACAGTGTAGTTTGGTGTGTTATTTGGAATAGATGTAACTGGTGTGACTGTTGTTATGTTGTTAACTGTTGTGTTACTTGGAGAAGGTGAAGTTGTATCTGTTGTAGTTACAGTGTAGTTTGTTGTGTTATTTGGAATAGATGTAACTGGTTCGACTGTTGTTATGTTGTACTGTTGTGTTACTGGAAAGTTGTAAATGTATCTGTGTAGTTACATTGTAGTTTGTTGTGTTTGGAGAAGACGTATGTGGTCAACTGTTATGTTGTAAACTGTTGTGTTACTTGGAGAAGGTGTAGTTGTATCTGTTGTAGTTACAGTGTAGTTTGTTGTGTTATTTGTAATAGATGTAACTGGTTCGACTGTTGTTATATTGTACTGTGTTGTGTTACTTGGAGAAGTTGTAACTGCATCTGTTGTAGTTGCAGTGTAGTTTGTTGTGTTACTTGGAGAAGGTGTAACTGGTCTGACTGTTGTTATGTTGTTAACTGTTGTGTTACCTGGAGAAGGTGTAATTGCATCTGTTGTAGTTACTGTGTAGTTTGTTGTGTTATTTGGAATAGATGTAACTGGCCTGGCTGTTGGTATGTTGTTAACTGTTGTGTTATTTGGAGGTGTAGTTGTATCTGCTGTAGTTACAGTGTAGTTTGTTGCTATTTTACTTGGAGAAGCTGTAACTGGCCTGGCTGTTGGTATGTTGTTAACTGTTGTGTTACTTGGAGAAGTTGTAACTGCATCTGTTGTAGTTACAGTGTAGTTTGGTGTGTTATTTGGAATAGATGTAACTGGTGTGACTGTTGTTATGTTGTTAACTGTTGTGTTACTTGGAGAAGGTGTTGTTGTATCTGTTGTAGTTACAGTGTAGTTTGTTGTGTTATTTGGAATAGATGTAACTGGGCTGGCTGTTGGTATGTTGTTAACTGTTGTGTTACTTGGAGAAGGTGTAACTGGGCTGACTGTTGTTATGTTGTAAACTGTTGTGTTACTTGTTGAAGGTGTTGTTGTATCTGTTGTAGTTACAGTGTAGTTTGTTGTGCTATTTGGAATAGATGTAACTGGGCTGGCTGTTGGTATGTTGTTAACTGTTGTGTTACTTGGAGAAGTTGTAACTGCATCTGTTGTAGTTGCAGTGTAGTTTGTTGTGTTACTTGGAGAATGTAACTGGCTGACTGTTGTTATGTTGTAAGTTGTGTTACCTGGAGTGATCTGTAGTGTTATGTGGTTTGTTGTGTTATTTGGAATAGATGTAACTCTGGTGTTGGTATGTTGTTAACTGTTGTGTTACTTGGAGAAGGTGTAACTGGGCTGACTGTTGTTATGTTGTAAACTGTTGTGTTACTTGGAGAAGGTGTTGTTGTATCTGTTGTAGTTACAGTGTAGTTTGTTGTGCTATTTGGAATAGATGTAACTGGGCTGGCTGTTGGTATGTTGTAAACTGTTGTGTTACTTGGAGAAGGTGTTGTTGTATCTGTTGTAGTTACAGTGTAGTTTGTTGTGCTATTTGGAATAGATGTAACTGGGCTGGCTGTTGGTATGTTGTTAACTGTTGTGTTACCTGGAGAAGGTGTAATTGCATCTGTAGTAGTTACTGTGTAGTTTGTTGTGTTATTTGGAATAGATGTAACTGGCCTGGCTGTTGGTATGTTGTTAACTGTTGTGTTATTTGGAGGTGTAGTTGTATCTGCTGTAGTTACAGTGTAGTTTGTTGTGTTATTTGGAATAGATGTAACTGGGCTGGCTGTTGGTATGTTGTAAACTGTTGTGTTACTTGGAGAAGTTGTAACTGCATCTGTTGTAGTTACAGTGTAGTTTGGTGTGTTATTTGGAATAGATGTAACTGGTGTGACTGTTGTTATGTTGTTAACTGTTGTGTTACTTGGAGAAGGTGTAACTGGGCTGACTGTTGTTATGTTGTAAACTGTTGTGTTACTTTGAGAAGGTGTTGTTGTATCTGTTGTAGTTACAGTGTAGTTTATTGTGCTATTTGGAATAGCTGTAACTGGGCTGGCTGTTGGTATGTTGTTAACTGTTGTGTTACTTGGAGAAGTTGTAACTGCATCTGTTGTAGTAGCAGTGTAGTTTGTTGTGTTACTTGGAGAAGGTGTAACTGGTCTGACTGTTGTTATGTTGTTCACTGTTGTGTTACCTGGAGAAGGTGTAATTGCATCTGTTGTAGTTGCAGTGTAGTTTGTTATGTTACTTGGAGAAGGTGTAACTGGTCTGACTGTTGGTATGTTGTTAACTGTTGTGTTACTTGGAGAAGGTGTTACTGGTCTGGCTGTTGTTATGTTGTAAACTGTTGTGTTACTTGGAGAAGGTGTAGTTGTATCTGTTGTAGTTACAGTGTAGTTTGATGTGTTATTTGGAATAGATGTAACTGGGCTGGCTGTTGGTATGTTGTTAACTGTTGTGTTATTTGGAGAAGTTGTAACTGGTCTGACTGTTGCTATGTTGTTTGTTGTGTTACTTGGAGAAGGTGTAACTGGTCTGACTGTTGTTATGTTGTTAACTGTTGTGTTACTTGGAGAAGGTGTAGTTGTATCTGTTGTAGTTACACTGTAGTTTGTTGTGTTATTTGTAATAGATGTAACTGGTTCGACTGTTGTTATGTTGTACTGTGTTGTGTTACTTGGAGAAGTTGTAACTGCATCTGTTGTAGTTGCAGTGTAGTTTGTTGTGTTACTTGGAGAAGGTGTAACTGGTCTGACTGTTGTTATGTTGTTAACTGTTGTGTTACCTGGAGAAGGTGTAATTGCATCTGTAGTAGTTACTGTGTAGTTTGTTGTGTTATTTGGAATAGATGTAACTGGCCTGGCTGTTGGTATGTTGTTAACTGTTGTGTTATTTGGAGGTGTAGTTGTATCTGCTGTAGTTACAGTGTAGTTTGTTGTGCTATTTGGAACAGCTGTAACTGGTCTGGCTGTTGTTATGTTGTTAACTGTTGTGTTACCTGGAGAAGGTGTAATTGCATCTGTTGTAGTTACTGTGTAGTTTGTTGTGTTATTTGGAATAGATGTAACTGGCCTGGCTGTTGGTATGTTGTTAACTGTTGTGTTACTTGGATAAGTTGTAACTGCATCTGTTGTAGTTACAGTGTAGTTTGGTGTGTTATTTGGAATAGATGTAACTGGTCTGGCTGTTGGTATGTTGTAAACTGTTGTGTTACTTGGAGAAGGTGTAGTTGTATCTGTTGTAGTTACAGTGTAGTTTGTTGTGTTATTTGGAATAGATGTAACTGGCCTGGCTGTTGTTATGTTGTTAACTGTTGTGTTACTTGGAGAAGTTGTAACTGCATCTGTTGTAGTTATAGTGTAGTTTGTTGTGTTATTTGGAATAGATGTAACTGGCCTGGCTGTTGGTATGTTGTTAACTGTTGTGTTACTTGGAGAAGGTGTAACTGGGATGACTGTTGTTATGTTGTTAACTGTTGTGTTACTTGGAGAAGGTGTAGTTGTATCTGTTGTAGTTACAGTGTAGTTTGTTGTGTTATTTGGAATAGATGTAACTGGCCTGGCTGTTGGTATGTTGTTAACTGTTGTGTTACTTGGAGAAGTTGTAACTGCATCTGTTGTTATATTGTAAACTGTTGTGTTACTTGGAGAAGTTGTAACTGCATCTGTTGTAGTTGCAGTGTAGTTTGTTGTGTTACTTGGAGAAGGTGTAATTGCATCTGTAGTAGTTACTGTGTAGTTTGTTGTGTTATTTGGAATAGATGTAACTGGCCTGGCTGTTGGTATGTTGTTAACTGTTGTGTTACTTGGAGAAGGTGTAACTGCATCTGTTGTAGTTACAGTGTAGTTTGTTGTGTTATTTGGAATAGATGTAACTGGTCCGACTGTTGTTATGTTGTAAACTGTTGTGTTACTTGGAGAAGGTGTAGTTGTATCTGCTGTTATGTTGTAAACTGTTGTGTTACTTGGAGAAGGTGTAGTTGTATCTGTTGTAGTTACAGTGTAGTTTGTTGTGTTATTTGGAATAGATGTAACTGGTCCGACTGTTGTTATGTTGTAAACTGTTGTGTTACTTGGAGAAGGTGTAGTTGTATCTGTTGTAGTTACAGTGTAGTTTGTTGTGTTATTTGGAATAGATGTAACTGGTCCGACTGTTGTTATGTTGTTAACTGTTGTGTTACTTGGAGAAGGTGTAACTGGGCTGACTGTTGTGTTGTAAACTGTTGTGTTACTTGGAGAAGGTGTAGTTGTATCTGTTGCAGTGACAGTGTAGTTTGTTGTGTTATTTGGAATAGATGTAACTGGTTTGACTGTTGTTATGTTGTTAACTGTTCTGTTACTTGGAGAAGTTGTAACTGCATCTGTTGTAGTTGCAGTGTAGTTTGTTGTGTTACTTGGAGAATGTGTAACTGGTATGACTGTTGTTATGTTGTTAACTGTTGTGTTACTTGGAGAAGGTGTAACTGGGCTGACTGTTGTGTTGTAAACTGTTGTGTTACTTGGAGAAGGTGTAGTTGTATCTGTTGTAGTGACAGTGTAGTTTGTCGTGTTATTTGGAATAGATGTAACTGGTCCGACTGTTGTTATGTTGTAAACAGTTGTGTTACTTGGAGAAGGTGTAGTTGTATCGGTTGTAGTTACATTGTTGTGTGTTGTGTTATTTGGAATAGATGTATCTGGTCTGGTTGTTGTTATGTTGTAAACTGTTGTGTTACTTGGAGAAGGTGTACTTCCATCTGCTCTACTTACAGTATAGTTTGTTGTGTTATTTGGAATAGATGTAACTGGTCTGACTGTTGTTATGTTGTAAACTGTTGTGTTACTTGGAGAAGTTGTAATTGCATCTGTTGTAGTTACAGTGTAGTTTGGTGTGTTATTTGGAATAGATGTAACTGATCTGGTTGTTGGTATGTTGTAAACTGTTGTGTTACTTGGAGAAGGTGTAGTTGTATCTGTAGTAGTTACAGTGTAGTTTGTTGTGTTATTTGGAATAGATGTAACTGGTTCGACTGTTGTTATGTTGTACTGTGTTGGGTTACTTGGAGAATGTGTAACTGGGCTGACTGTTGTGTTGTAAACTGTTGTGTTACTTGGAGAAGGTGTAGTTGTATCTGTTGTAGTGACAGTGTAGTTTGTTGTGTTATTTGGAATAGATATAACTGGTCCGACTGTTGTTATGTTGTAAACAGTTGTGTTACTTGGAGAAGGTGTAGTTGTATCGGTTGTAGTTACATTGTTGTGTGTTGTGTTATTTGGAATAGATGTATCTGGTCTGGTTGTTGTTATGTTGTAAGCTGTTGTGTTACTTGGAGAAGGTGTACTTCCATCTGCTCTACTTACAGTATAGTTTGTTGTGTTATTTGGAATAGATGTAACTGGTCTGACTGTTGTTATGTTGTCAACTGTTGTGTTACTTGGAGAAGGTGTAATTCCATCTGTACTGGTTACAGTGTAGTTTGTTGTGTTATTTGGAATAGATGTAACTGTTCCGGCTGTTGTTATGTCGTAAACAGTTGTGTTACTTGGAGAAGGTGTAGTTGTATCTGTTGTAGTGACTGTATAGTTTGTTGTGTTATTTGGAATATATGTAACTGGTTTGACTGTTGTTATGTTGTACATTGTTGTGTTACTGGGAGAAGGCGTAAGTGCATCTGCTGTAGTTACATTGTGCAGTGGTGTGTGAGTGGGAGACAGTGTAGTTGTGTTAAATGTTGTTGACTGAGCTAGAGTAGTTGAGTGGTTTGCAGACGTTGCGGTGTTGGTTTGTGTTGAGTTGACAGTAGATACTGATTCTGTTGTGTTTTGTTGTGTTGTGGTTGTGTTTTGAATCACTGTACTTCCAGTGTACTGTTCTCTTGTACTGTTGGATTGGGTTACAGAAATACTCTGAAATGTTGTTTGTGCGAGTTGCGCTGGTGAGGATTGTGTGCCGTTACTTGTTGTGGGTGAAGTTGTCGTGTCAGGCTGAGCTATTCCTTGTGTTGCATTTTTCTGTTGCTCTGCTGTGGTGTTGTTGGTTGTCGTGTTAGTTTGTTGGTTGTTGTTGGTGACGGACGGTGCTGAGGCTTCAGAAGTGCCGGTCGTAGTCGGGAAACTGCTGTGCGTGGTTGTGGAAGGTTCCGCAGGACAACTGTCAGTCAGAAGGACAGCGAGTGTCTCATTCGCCTCACTATGAGAGAACAGGCAAAAAGTAAAACATGCAATATTCAGAACTTCACATGAAGTCAAATGCTTTATTTAACCATTATGTTTATTCTTTAGTTGGTTCATCTGCTCGATATCACGTCAAGACGCAAAAGAGTAAAAAGGACGACAAAGTTTTAGCCAAAATTTCAGAACCTCCTTCACGAAAATGTTTTTAAAGGAACAGTTAAACATTTTGGGATGCTAACTGCTACTACCCTTAGCATAGCATAGTAGGTTAGCATAAATTCTGTAAATGGGGAAAAAGCCAGCCACTGTCCAAAGGTAACAATATTTTCTTACCAGCTGGTAACTGAACCAATGAAGACCATTTTTCTCATTTGTTTAAACGGTACAAAAAGCTACATGAAAAACTAACTTGGTTAAATTAACAAATTCCTTGGTTGATACATTGATGTTAAATTTAAAAGATACAAAGCAATTATTTTCTTTGGGCATTTTTGGATCGAAGGGTTTTGGATATAAATGCTGTATAATTTTACCATTTAACCAGAGTGGAGTTAGGTTGGCAGACGGTAGAGTTCGGCTGGTCACTGGCAACCCAGGTCAGGTTAGACGCCAACAGAGTAGGGACAGTGGAACCAGGAGAACCACACAACACTGAGGACAGAGATTTCCTTTACAACGGAGAATTCATAATGGGATCAATGTGACAAAAACAGAAAACATGCAGACTAACCCATGCGTGTGAGCGGCTTTTCATTGGTGATGCCACTGTTGCTGTCGATGAGTCGTTGCACAACTCTACTCAGGGAGCAGCCATTGACAGATCCAGACATCTCCAGTATCACCATGCAGCTGGTTAACCTAGTGAGCAGTGGTTAGAAATCCACCTTTATTAATTATTGTCAAACACATTATGATCAGTATTGCACCCCCACAGTATGATCATTATGGTCCATCTGTTTCCTTATATTTCTTCACCAGTGCCTGGTGCCCATCATCATCAATGATATATATGAGAGTTCAAGAATATTAATGAAGATTTAAAGGAAAATCAGCAACATCTGTTTCTGCATTTTTTAAAGTGCACTTCATAAGCAAATGAAGATGTCTACCTCTGCGTGGTCTCCTGACATTCCAGTTGAGTGTTCTAGAATACAGAAAACGTTTGGGTGAACATGATAGACAGCTCTCATATATTAAAATATATATAAATCTTATCTGCAGTATTTTTACCTTGTAATGATTGGAAATCTCTGGATAGTCCGCACTAAGTGTTAACAACTGTCAGATGAAATGTAGACAGTTAGTACATATAAAGCATGTTTACAAAAGGAAGTTCAATCATATTGTGATGTACATACCAATCTTTTTAGAAGACTAATATCAACAGAGGGTGTGTTGATATTAATTCTTGTGGCGAAAAACTGGCCTGAAAAAGAAAATGTACACATAAGAGCTGGGTTGGGCGTGGCATTCTTATAATCACATGTTTGCTGTATAAGTGTTGTATACGTTAACAGAGCAAACATATGCAGACAGAGAATATCCTGGTTGCGTTCTTACTTGAAGAGTTGCAGAATGTGGAGCAGTCACACAAGCGAGACCTTTGCCCTGAGACAGAGAAACATGGTGTCAGCAGCAGCAGCAGCGGAAGAAGCAGTGAATTCAGGTGAATAGTTTGTGGTGGTGATACTCACTGCTGCAGGAGTGTGTTGTCGGTTGTAGGGCTGCGTCGCTGGAGTTGAGCTGCAGGGGAGAGCTAACATGTAGAAGATGATAAGTGTTTCGTGCAAACACACACACACACACACACACAGGCTTACAGTGAGTACAGGGAAACAAATGTGATGTTCACCATTTAAACGTGGAGTGTGTGTTGGACTGGCAGACGTCATCCAGGGAGGACGTGAAGTTGCACCTCACAAAGTTGTCACCAGGGGACGTCAGGTTCTCGCACAGATTTCGACCTGATGGTGACAAAATCATCAGGAGCATCAAGAGTGTGTCTTTGTGTGTGTTTGTGTTTGTGTTTGTGTGTTCTTTTACTTTTGTCTTCATAGGGACTTTTTTGAAATTTTGAGAGAGGATATTTATGTAAAGTTTTGTTGTTTTTGTGAGGTCATTTAAACTTCTGCACACACACACACACACATCACATCTGACCCCAAACCTTACCCAGGGCCTCAGAAATAAGGTCCCCATAAGGTCCTGACAAGTCACAGTGTTTATTTTATGGTCCTACAGAGGCAGCAAAAACAAGTATACACACAAATGTTTGTACTATGCTTAAAATGGTCCTCACAAAGATAAAAGTACAGGAACACACACACACACACAAACTGCCTTGACTTGAATATGTGTTTCTCTGCAGTATTCAAGCGTCTGCATTCCTCTTGGTGTTTTGCATACACAGTATGTTCAGGTGCGTCTGTTTGTGAGGTGTGTTCTTACTTTGTACAAGTAAAGGTGTGTTTGTGTTTACACTATCATGACCATGTGTGAAACTTTTCATATTTTGATTTTATTCCTTTTTAAATCCGGCTTAATGTCTTTTTTTTCTTACCTGCTGTTAACAAGATGACATTGGAATGATTGGGACGTCAAACTTTACTGTGTTAGTTTTGTGTTGTGATGGATGGGGAATAAGCAGCGACTGATTGATGAGTGCTCACCGACTCTCTCCACCTCTCCGATGATTCTCGCTCGTGCTCTCTCGCTTCCAGCTTGCTGCAGTGCAGGAGCTCCGGCGAGCTGCAGATCACACGCTGAGACGGCGTGGCTGAGCTTCAGCAGCACGCCGCAGGTCGTATTTCTGGAAACAAAAAGTTCACCCCTCAAGTGAGGAGAAGAAATCGCAAATACACATATAGAGCAAAAATACCCGGTGACATGATTTACCTCACGTCCCTTTGTTCACCACAGGAAACCTCGACTACCTGAGAAGAGAGAGAGAGAAGAGTTGCATGTGTCTGTGTCTTCTGGGAGAAGTTTTATTCTGAAAAGTGCGATGATGTTTCCTGTTTCTGTGACAAACTGACCTGAACATTTGTTCCACCCTGACAGAAAATCTGTGACGCATTTACTCTGCAGCCAAACGCTTTGGTCAGCTGAGAGTGAGATGGAGAGACAGAGGCAGACAGATGCTGAGATGACGGCAGATAACCCACACACACACACACACACACACACACGTATATGCACACAATAATCAGGAGTTACAGCCCTAAATAACTGGAATCATGTCGACTCTAGCTTTAAACAGAACTCTGTACAAAAAGGGTCATGATGCCGGTTCAGTTTGAGTCTAAACATTCAAGGTTTCTTAATTTCACTGTGTTACACAACAATAAATGGTCCCCAGGCCAATTTAAAATTTATTTCAGGTGATTCACATGCTTGGAATGTTATTATGGCACGATTACGCTGCTGCTCCTACGAACTAATCCTGGGCCTGAAATACTTGTTTGTGACAATGAGGCTTTTAAAGTTATTAAGAGACGACAGGGTGGAGACATAAAGTCGACTGAAAGAACAACAAAGAGGATGAAGTGAAGATTTCACTCTCACCAGGTCTGTCACATCTTTTCTGATTTCACTGCTGTTTCTGGCCTCAACACTTAGGAACATCCAAAAATAAGCATCTGCGGAAAGATCAGAAATTGTTTGCACCCAAATATAGGATAGTATAAATAAAACTTCCTGATGGGACACAAAGGGAATATTTCTCACCTGTATCGGAACAGAGTCCGCTGATGTTACAGTTTAATGGTGGTGAACCTAAAAGAATAGAGAAAACAATTAGACAACAATATAAACTATAAATACACACTATGTAATATAATATATATAGAGATACAAGACATGATGGACAAAACTATAAAAAGTAACCACAAACTGACTTTATCTTTAATCTCTGCTACTGTTTATCCTTTACTGATATCATTACGCTATCATAAAACCATTAGGGCCAAATTCTTATACTAAATAATACTTGATTGTATAATAAGTTACTCTTTATCATCCTTGATATTAGAAAGTTATCATAGTTTACATAAATGATGGGAAAAAACTGACCCACATTAGATATATTCTTATATTTATATTACTTTTTATCATTTACTTTACTGACGTTCTAATGTTATGTTGTATAAGTAGAACAGATTGCCACAATGGACAAAAATAGTTGGAGTGAAACTATTCTTAGAGTTATACAACTTTTTAAAAAAACGTAATGACATAATAGTGCTATTATAAACGATTGAAATGATGAACCGATGAACAAAACAATTTATCAGGACGAAACGGGCTTTGTTCTCTCCCACGAGACGATGTGTAACTTCTGCCTTGATCTAAATTAGGTTTAAAGTCTTTATGGTTCGTCGTCTCACGCACAAACACAAGGTGTCTGACAACGACTGCATCGCTCACCTGTGGTCGCGGGCATCTGGCTGCTCAGGGGAGAGTCAGCCGTTGATAGGACAGGACCTGAGTTAGTTTCTGCTGACGGCACTTCAGGGAAAAGGAAGCAGGAAGATACAGGTCGAGTAAGAATGAGGATGCATATATATTCATCTGAGATGTGATTGTAACCAGACCATACACAACATGCATGCGAGTGTGTAGGTCACCTGAAGATAAGTCATTCGTAAAACGTCTGCGAGCACGACCTCTCAACTGTCCGTGGTCTACAGGAAACATGGAAACATGCAATATTCAACAACTAACATGCTCTACACACACATGCACAATTACTGTACAGACAAGTGTTGGAGATGGAGACACAAGCACAGAGGAGCCAAGAGTAATGATCAAACCTCATATGTATGTTCATTTATAGCAGTATTGCACTTTCCTATACATTTCTAACTATTACATGTATGTCTGCACATGTATTACTTAGCAGATTTGACTCTATCATTAATAACTGAGTTTTATATTTTATTTCACACCTCTTCTTGAAAGGCTGCTTTCACACGAGGCAGTTAAAACATCACATTCATATCATATGTTTCATGAGGACTGTTATTAAAACTGGAAGGTTTATTCTCTCTCATGTTTTGTTTGTTCTCTTATAATAATCTAATAATATTTTATATGGATCTATGCCAGTTTTTTTTTTATAGATATATCTCATGAAATAAAATGTGAAAGAACCGGCTTGAAAAACCTTCTAGAGCTGAGGGCCTGTATGTACGAACAAAATGCATAAGATGCATGCTTGAAAACTCCTAATCGTCATCTTGCAAACATCCAGTGCTTTGTCTTCAGTAAACATAGCAGAGAAAAAGGATTTTGCATTCATGAATTCTATGATAAAGAGAAAGAAAAGACAACCCTGCATTCTCTTGTAAATGCAAATTCTATCCACGCGCAGAATCAAATTGTCTTTGAGATCCAGACGGCTTCATGCGTGTATCTCTCACCACACGGAAGGTTATGGTCCGTCTGTTTGGCACTGGGACTGGTGACACCCCAGTAACGAGAGTCCCAGCCGATCACGGTGCCGTCCTCGCAGGAGGGATGGTCGTCCAGGTCGGCCCAAATCCGGAACATGTACAGCTCCACTTGTCCGAGCTGGGCCTCGGAGTGTCTGTCTCTGAGATGACAGCCCAGCCACAAGGAGCCGGAGGCGGGGATGGCCTGAGCGACGACGGTCCTCTCGGCCACCGTTTGCCCATCGACCTGGAACATTCACACAGATCCGGTGTCATGAACGAGAAAGTCACGAGGTGAAAGTTCAAAGGTTTAATCCCAAACAGTCTGGAAACCTGGCCCAATTAAAAATGTAATTTACAATATGTGTAATCACTGTGTGCACATACTTGTACACAGCAGATATACTTGTACACAGCAGATATTACCTCCAGGCTGAAGGAGTTGCGTTGTCTGTCCCTCCTGAGACACACCCTGTGCCAGTGCTTCAGGGACAACTGGATAGGAAATCTGTGTCGGACCCTGAGCAGCCACACGTACAGCGCCCCGTCGTCTCCCTCCAGACCCAGCTCGGGCCTGGGGGCGTAGACCGAGCTGTAGGAGAAGGCCACCCAGGATCCAGGCCCCATCACACGGATGTCCATGCACACGGTCATCTGAAAGAGCAGAGGCATGGCGGCCCTGTCCTGCAGGGTCCAGTGGTCCCCACAGCCATGTAATACTGCCTTGGTGTCTCCCAGGAAATAGCCATGTGCTGGAAAGGGAGAAAGACATGCAGCTGTGAAGATATACTTTTAATGCGTGGCTGCTCTCGTTGCAGAAATAGTCTCATAAACTCTCAGATCCACAGAAAATGTTTAATCTAGCTATGTAGAGATATTCTTTTCATTTAAAATCAATATTCACAACTAATATCTCTAAACGAATCTACCTTTGGGTGGAGCAGCTGTCAGCAGCACAAACCAGGTGACTAGAAGGAAATGGTGTTTCCATCTCCATCGTTCTTCAAAGCCATACATCCTCCTGAAAACACAAATACATTTTTACATAAATTCACATTAGATGAGACGAGGTTCTTTCTCTTTCCACCACTCAGCCAAATATTCAAATTTAATTTCCAGCGTTCGGTTTTGGTTGACCACAAAATGGGACTCTGTGTGTGTGTGTGTGTGTGTGTGTGCCAACTTCCGCTTCCCGTGTTCCTGTCCCTGTCGTTGCGTGTAGCTTATGTTATTCTGGATATGATTACAGTGTATGTTCCAGCTCTGAGATTTCACAGGAATTCTCCTTCAGAGCTGGTAAACTAAAACGATCTAATTTTATCTGTGGCTTTGTCTGCGGCGGGGGATGAGCTGCAGGGCAGGGCTGGACTCAGCAGATTGGGTTACAGCTCGCTAAATTCACACCTTTATAAGTTACAGGTTATTGTTGCGAGTGTCTATGTGGTTGATACACTTCAGTTTACGCCTATAACCCTTAGATATGATCCAGGAGAAGACAATACGTAGAAGGCTCCGTCACGTAGATGCGGAAAAAGGGAAATTCAACAAGGAAAATACAGAAACAACTTTGACTCTTTGACCGTTTTCATCTTTGTTTTGATTTCTCCACAGCAGCTGATACCACAACCATGATATATTAAGTTATTATGGCTAATGCTGTCTTATTACACATCAAACAGCAGATGCAGAAAAACATTATACCTGATTATGAACTTGAACTCATTTGGAGTTGTGTCTTTGGTCTTGTCATCATTATAAACTCTCCTTTTAGCTTTGTTTTGGTCTCCTCCTCCTCCTGAGGGAATTTAATGTCTCTCCAGCTGATAAATGCTGATAAAGGCAAAGAAACTGAACCAAAGGTGCAGTAAAAGGTAAAGTTGTGACACGTAGAACTAAAAACAATGAGCTGAAATGTGCTAAAAGGCTCTGCACAGCTGAGGGGAACCACAGAGCTGCGTGATAACTTGCATTGGGTTTCAAAAAAATAATGTTACACAACGATCAGAGCTCAAGTACAAAGATAAATTAAATCCCTTCCCATCATACTACTCCATGTAATGTAATAACCTAACAAAGAATTTAGATGATGATTTCCTCATAACTTTACTCATAGGTCCTTTATTTTTATAATCTCCATAAAAAGATCAAAGCTAATTGTCTCGTGTCCTCGCTGCATTAGTTTCTTCTTCAGGTAATTGGCTGACCAATGATTTATTGAAATGGTTATACTGTTGGTACAAACATACTGTTCCTTCAGCCTTGTTCTCTTACCGTAACCACACCCTCAGCCCTGCACGTTAATTAAAGTAAATGGGTCATTAAAACCATTAAGGGAATATTTGCATTTCCATTTATACACGTCATGATTTAATTGCAATGCAGGGAGTGTCTGCAGTTCCACAGGATTAAAAACAAATGCCAACACACAGGGTTTTGTTGGCTGCAGGATGCAGCAGCACACGCGTTAAATTATACACATATACAAGTAATCTGATACTTGTGATTCTGTTGACCCATAAAATGACTCAACAACTGTGTCGCTCATTTCATACAACGTGAATTAAAGTCAGAGTCAGTGCTGCAGATTTAAGTTTAAATCAGACATTAGGTTGTTTTTTGTCTTTGCTTGATTTGAAACCGACGCAGGTGTCGAGTAATATCAGCAAACATCCTAATTGCTCTGCGGTTGGGACAGAGCTGTATGTTTGCCTGTGATTATTGTGTGTTCTGCGTGTCGCCTCAGAAAAAGAAACCCTACTTGCCTGTCGAAGCCTCACGGCGACACAGAGACCCCACAGTCATTGTCTTTTTTTAACTTCTGTTCCCACAGTCTGACTTTCCAAGAAAAATGTCCAAGAAAAATGTGAAAGAAAACTGCTCAGACACATTTCTTGAATTTGTCTTTGTCTTTCCAGGAACCTCCGCAGAGCCACTTCTTTACCATGGTTACTTAAACAAATACACAACCTTTAATGTGTTATATTGTGTGTTCAAAAGATGAAATATTAAGATGCAGCAGTGTCCCTCCTAAACCTGTGTGTTTGTTATGTTGTGTTCTCTTCTTCAGAATTATGAGTCGTGCTCAAATGTAACCAGAGCTTTTTATAAACAGTTTATGGTGCAGAGTGAAGTTAGAAAACGTTGTGGTCATCCTACCTGGTTTATCTGCAGAGAAGATTTCTGCTTTATTATTATTTACGTGTGTGATTTATAAATACATTTCTATGATTTTCTGAACAGCTGTTATTCTTTCATTCATTGTTAAACAAACGACACAATCTTCAAACCCAAATTTGATTCGATATAAAACACTGCAGCAACAAAGCAATCGTTGTGCCTTTGCTTTGAAGAGAAATTGCCGAACAGGAAGTGATAAAGTGGATGTTGTTGCCATGACGGAGATCAGTACTCATCGCATGTCAGTCCGATTTATGACCCGAGGTTTGATCGACCGACCGCTACGGTAGTTTATCCGAGGACGCAGAAGAAGACATGTTGAACTCTGTCCGCACACTGAAGACACGCAGGCCGACTAACGGCTACAGAGCGCCGGCCACTTGTGTATTACATTTTTATTATCTAGTTTCTAAATCACAGCAAACTCTGAACTGAACTTCCCAGGACCACCAAGAATACACAGGCCCAGTGTGAGGTTGATAAGTTCTCAAACTCAAGAGTATTTTCTAAATAAGTGTGAAAGAAGTCTTTAAATTTCTTACCTGATGCTTTTTAGATGCATCCTCAGTGTTTATACGTATGTGTCTGATATATATATGAGTCTTATGGAGGAGGACTTGTCATCACACATGGCTCTGGTCCCTCCATCCCTCCCGTCTTCATGTTCATCCGCCTTTCATAAGTCCAAAAGTGCCAAGATATCTCTCTCTGTCTTCCTCTCCTTCTTGTCTTTCCTGGTGATGCTTCCTCTTCCCTTCTTCCCTCGTCTCTTTCCTCACATGTACCTCGCCGTCCCTCTGCGGCGTGTCAAGTCGTGAACTCAGGATTTCTGAAATGTGATTTCTGCCCGAGGGTAGACGGTAGAAGTAATAATGACACACCTCCACAGAGGAGAGGGAGGAGGGACGAGACAGACACATAATGACAATGAACTAAGTTGGACAAATGTTGAGTGTGTTTCTGTTTCAGGTTTTACAGGATGCAGGGTCAGAGAGTTCCCGGACAGGGTATTAGCCTGTATCTGATGTGTGTTAATGTGTGTTAATGTGTTAATGTGTGTGTGTGTGTGTGTGTGTGTGTGTGTGTGCGTGCATGAGTGTTTGTGTGTCTGTGAGAAAAAAGCACGGTGATGGAGATGAGCAGCAGATTGTACAAAACTAAAATAAAAAAGAAATGGCACAATAGAGTATGAAATGTGGAATTCAATGTCGACAAACTGGCTGAACGTCTTCTGCTTCTTGTTCTGTGTCTTACTCACACACACACACACACACACACACACGCTCCCACACGCAGGTGGCCGGGCTGTGAATTTGAGGAATGGAACCTGACGTTGGACGTGAAATGAAACCGAACAAGACGAGAGCAGCCTCAGAGTGACTCTTCAAATCAGAGTGTGTTTTTAACCTTCCTGCAGCCTAATGTCTGTATGAGCGGGACAGAGTTTTACTGATGTTGTGGGGACCGACATGAGTTTACCCAGTCTAATAAAGGTGGTTTGTTTTCCTTATGGGGACAGGAGTCTGTAAATCATTACATTTCTAGATGACATGTCTTAAATGTTAGGTTTAGCTGAAGAGGACACGACTGTGTGAGCATGTGTGGTGAGAAGGCGACTGGATATTTGAGGTGTTGACCATCTTGCTGCCACAAGGGGGCGATGAAGACTACAGTGGTTCCTGTTTGTTCCACTGGGGCTCAAGTATCAGCCTTTGTTCATTTTTACTGAGGGATGACAAAACAGTATCAGATCGTTGCACGTTGCCGCTCTTCTCCGGTGACGCAGCACTTCTGGGCGGGTTCGTCGTCAGCGTGCGTGTGAGCGTGTCAGGGGCAGACGGCAAATTATTCAAACTCATTGCGGTTTGGTTGCAGCGATACAATCCAGAAAAGGTGACGCTTTGTCAGAGCACATTATAGATTTGCATATGTGCCTCCTGAGGCCAGAATTGGAAGGAATTTTTTTCAAGTGAGCCAAAGGAGACGCAAGGAGACAAGGACAAGCACACACAAAATGAAGACAGAGAGTTGACAAACAGCCACAAAGACACTTAATACAACAACAACAGACACGCAGGATGTCATTTGTAGTCACTTTGTGTCCCTTTCCGTCCGGGTGTCTTGTTCCGATGCGGTGACCTTTCACGTGTCTGTTCCGTGCTGCACCCAGAGGCCTGTTGTCTCACGATCCATCTCTACGACTGTACTTGTGAAACCAAACAGTGGACGCAGCAGGGAACAGGAGTGACAGCGCGTGGGAGGTGTCAGTGGTTTCTCAATCCTGTTTCTCGCCTGAGGGCTCAATCATTAGTTTGAACCAAAGGGTCATTAGTTCAAGATTGCTAGTTAAAGAACACTTCCCGATTACTTCACGGCCTGGAATTCTTTTGTCACAGCTCGTTGTGCAATGAAGACGTTTTCCAAAAAGCACAGAAAGTTCATGTTTTTCTCACAGTAGAGCAGCCGACTCTGTGTGTGGATTATATTTATAAAGAGCTGCATCAGCCCTGTATAAGAACCAAGGGTGATGCAGCCCACAGCTGGTGATCCCTTCACCTTGAAGCTCACACACGTGCTCTTAAAGAAAACCATCAGGCTGTGACGCCTGCTTAGAGCCTGAACAATACTTTCATTCAGCCGAGTGTCAGGGAGGAGCGTGGATCAACAATAGCGAGCGCTCCCACACACAGACCTTCAGCCACCGAGACGCATTCAGGAAGAAAAAAGGCAACAAGCTCCTTCGCTTCAGGGGGCGACATTCACAGGAGGATGAAAGAGAACAGCACTTCCATCGGTTGTTGGTTCCTCAAACCATTAAAACAAGCTAATGAATTTACAGCGCTGAGGCAAAGTGTGTCACCACAAACTCATTGATCAAACATACACGGTGAATAACACGTCCATCTGTATCTTCACATCTGGATGGAGAAAAGAATCGAAAAATAATAACATTGTATTGATGATTTTGCATTTTTTAAACGAGCTTCTTGTAATTATGCTGTGGTTTTTTGGTTTGTCAGCAATGTTCTGATTGGATGCTTTCCCAGTTTTGGATGAGATCCATAGCTCTCGCTCCGATTTAGTTGCTGCGAGTCGCTTTGGACTAAAGAATCTGGAGTAATGATGGTTTCAGGGCGATTTCACACCCATGTTGTTTGGTCCGGACCTTCTGACTTGTCTGTTTGGTGTCGCAACCAAAATAACAGGTGTGAAAAGCGCCCCAGGCTACAGTCCGGACCTACGCACCAAGATTTCATCTGACCTGAAGAGGTGGCCTCACTTCGCATCAAACTGACCCATGATTTGCTTTGTTTGCACTGAGAAAACACACTTTTTTGGGAAAGTTCGGACTTTTGGATCAGTTGCAGGAAGTTGAGAAATCATTAAATAATAGAAGAAGAAAAAGAATAGGAAGTGTCTCGTAGGATTGTTTCCATTGTGTTTACACAACGTTAATGTTGCTGGTAGTAATAGCATCATGTTACAGTAGGTTTATTAATTTTATTTATTAAAAAGTTGCCGATGTCAGACGCACGCCCATCTACAAACCAATCCATGTCAAGTATAGGTGGTGACGGCAGGATGTTCGTATGTGACACATATTTCATGAAAATCAAATAAAATCTCATTAGAATCATTAAAAACGCAATAAATGATTTAGACAAAACACCTTTTCATCCAAAAATACAAGATTGTTCAAAACATCACAGCTGAAGACCAAGTTTCCTTCATTTGATTTTATTTGTCCAGAATTAAAGTAGAAATACTGGAGTTATACAGATGATTGCCTCATGTCGTTGTAGCTGAACTTGTGCAACTTGATAATGTGGACAGAAAGCAGGAGCCAAACAATGTGATCGGATACAAAGCAAAGTTTTGGAGACGAGCGAAAAGTGCAACACTTTCTCTGTCGTGGGGTCACATCCAGGGGCCTGGCCTCAGCCGATCCTCGACTCCTGATTGGCTACTTAAGAAAACAAGCCTCATTAACATGCCACACAGCGCTAGCAACAAGCAGGTAACCATGGATACACTGCGCTGGAAACCTGTCTGTTGTTTTACTGGCCTCCTACTCTCCTTCACTTCTCTCTCGACCTTCACACTCTATTCTTCCTCCTCCTTTCTTCCTCTCTTCATTCTTGTCTGCAGTGTGCACGGCGGCTACTACAATCAACCGCTCACCAGTCACCATGGCAACCAGGGGCCTGAAAACACAACACCACCGTATGATCAGACTGTGGTGATCTGGTCGACCACTCGTGTGCTGTCGTTCATTTCCACGCACTCCACCTCCTGTCTCGGCCCCTCTCCTCCAGGCCCTTGGCCCTGGGTCTTGGAGGGGGGCAGGAAGGTGAGGAGGGTGGGCAGGAACGCCAGCGTGTGCAGCGCCGAGCATCCGGCCGTGAGGGTGAGGCAGCGGAACAGTGTATGTGTGAGGTTGGACCGCACGGAGCCAACAGGCACCAGGGCGGCGCTGTAGCAGATGAGCGTCTGTAGAGAGGGAACTCCGTGTCTCTCCAGCGCCACTCTCACCCAGCGAGTCCTGCTCTCGCCCCGGCCCGAGGCAAAGCCACAGAGGAGGGGCCCGCTGCAGTCCGCCGAGTGTCCCAACGCCGAGATCAGACACAACACGGACATGCAATCCAGCTCCACGCCCCATAAGGTCATGAAGCCCAGCACGCCGAACTGCACGGAGAGCAGGGTGAGGCCCAGCCAGACGGAGACCAGCGGCTCCACGACGGCCAGCGAGGACAGACCCAACAGGAAGAGCACCGCCAGCAGTGAGTGTCTGAGGGGGGAGCTCACCGCTGCAGCGTAGCGGTCCAGGTAGACAAAGGAGGGGTTAAAGATTAGGAAGCGAACGCGCGAGGTCAGTGACAAGCGCCGCAGCGTGTCCAGCAGCACTGACATCTCCTCACGCTTGTTCTCCGTCGTCTTGGCCACCAGGAAGATCCTCGACGCGGCCACGTCCGGCTCCTCGCCCTGACCGCGCTCGGCAAATATGATGTCGTCTGCGAAGTGGGCGAACTGCGGCTCGTGGAGGAAGGCGTGGCGGAGTGTGTGGGTAAAGTTTTCCCGCGGCTGGCTGGTGGACTGGTTGCGGTCCGACAGGTAGTTCAGGTACGCCTCCAGCCAGCTGATTCTCTGGAAGCCTTTGGCGTATTCCAGCAGGTCCCGCTGCACTGATGCATTCCAGTAGGGGGCGCTTTCGTAGATATAAAATCCAATGACGGGGGAGTACGAGCTGAAATATCGCTGCTGGGCACGGGTGTACAATACTGTCGTTGTATCCATGGCAACCAGCGCACTGGGGTCCGAACCCTGCGTCACCTGTTGACGACAGAAAGTGTTAGTGTCAGACTGAGCAGAACATTTCTGATGGTGTGTGTGTCTGTGTGTGTGTGTGTGTATGTGTGTGTGTGTGTGTGTGCGTGCGTGCGTGCGTGCGCTTCACCTGCAGAAAGCCCATCAATCCAAAGGAGATGTAAACCAGGTACAGCAGAACCACAAAGGGTTTGACGTAAGTGTTTGTGATCCAGTCTCCATAGCAACGCCTCACGCACCCCAGCAAAAGGTGAGAGTCCTGAGGATGAGGCTCTGCGCTGACCGTGGACTGTGTGTGAGAGACGTGAGAGGGCGGATGTACGTGCGTGGTGTTTTCCACATGTTCGTGTCCGTGTGAGTTATGGTTGTTTCCGGTGTGAGGGTGCGTGTGTGCGTGTGTGTGCGTCAGGTTGGGATTCGGTGGGTGAGTGTGACTGTGTGCGACCCCGTGTGGTGCGTTGGTGGTTTGAGTCTCGTCCTGGTAGCGGGTGTACATCAGACACCTGTACCAGGCCGGTTTAGAGTCCAGCCGGTCCGGTTTCGGGACTCTCCGGCAGAAGCAGCCATGTCGGTATCCTGTCTCTAAGTAGCCGGTGAACACCAGGCAGGAGCTGTAGAAGGACAACATGTAAACATAGCTGATGGTGACGGCTAAGGCGGCGGTGCGGCAGAACAGTCTGACGGCCTCCATGTTGGTGAGCGGCGAGGCGGCCAGGCCCAGGGTCATCAGGTGGAGCATGGTGGAGCCGGAGAACCGCAGCATGACATCCTCGAAGACGCTCGCCACGCGCTCCTTCACGTGCTGGTCCTCCCGTGTCCGTCTCCACGACGACAGCATCTCGAAGGAGCCGAAGAGCCCGTGACCTGACGGGAAACAGAAAGAGAGATGGAGGATTTATATCGGAGGGTTGTGCTTTATTACAGATGTACCCAGACGAAATTACTCAAGGGTGACTTTTATGTATTTATAAATTTAAATCTGCACATAATCAATATTTTTATAACAGGAGCTGATAGAATTAGAGTTAAAGAGATTATCCTAATCCATCACTGGGAAAGAGACGGGTGAAACGAATTTCCGAAGCCATCCGACAAGCACTTTGGACGTAGAAAATCATCTCCTTACGTTAAATGGAGTCACGCAGCGAAAACTCAATGCAAAGGTCCATGACTTGGCAGTTTCCCTCAGAGCTAACAAGCATTTTTGATTCTTTAAGCTCATTGACTCACACACTGGAGTAACTCGTACTTAGATGGATGCGTAAACCCAGCACCTGCTTCCTGACATGTGATGATATGTCAGTGTTGTGTTTCCGACTTGTTGCACCAAAAAAAAACTATAAATGCAGCTTTAAATAACAACTAAAAGATTTGTTAAAGGCAGCTGTGCATTTCCTTGAAGAGTAGCTGCTGCTTGATTCTACACACGTCCCTAACTGATGCTACGCTAACCTCAATGTTCAACATTTCTCTCCAAAGCACACAGTGGTTTTGTGGGAATAACAAGAAAAAATAAATCCTCAAAATCAAAGTTGTTCCTCAGAAACCACAGCGCTATAAATCCGAGCTTATTTCCAACCAACCCGATTTCTTTTTCTACATTTCTTTTGATTGATCCCTTTTGGCCTCGTTCTACGTAGCACAAGGAAGTGGAAGTGGAACTGAGCCTGTTCTTTATATGTCACACCGCAACTGTAAATATGTGAAACGACAGAAGTTACCCACCATGGAAATGCTGTTTTCTCCTGACTTTGAGGATTTTAACCATTGCAGCAGCAGCAGCATAGTAATACAACTTATTCCCAGTTCTACATGAATAAAGCTAAACATTTTGAAAACTATGCTTTGATGAATATACAGATTTACAGCTTCTAACCAGGTAACATCTGGAAACGTCAATTCCCATTTGTCGGTCGACATCTCATGTAAAGACGTCCACTCTCATGTGCAGGCACATACGTGTTAATATGCATGAAGCAGATGGTTTTTAATGGTTGCCTCGTCGGTGGTTGCCATGGCACCCGTGAGTCACCAGTGACACAAGTACCTCCCCCTCCCTCCCCCTCTCTCTCTCTATTGACCTCGCCATGGCAAAACACTTAACACCTTAGCAGAGGCTTAACATAACAACACTTCGGGCGTGGGTGCAGCCGAGAAAGTCTGCAGATCTCTTGCGCGCGTGCGTGTGCAAAAGAGTTGGATCTGCCTTGTGAGGCAATTCATAAATACAAAAAACATGCAACTCGGAATTGTCTCTGGCCTGTGATGAAACAACAGATGCAACAAACACAGCCCAACGAGTCATCTTTGTACGTGGGATCACTGCAGAGTTTGATACGAGGGAGGAACTGTTGTCTTTGCGATCGATACACGGCTCCACCCCGGGAGAGGATTTTGATTGAAAAACTCGATTTGGGCTAAAAACCAGCTGTGAGTAGCATCATCATCACTATCATTTGACATCGGACACAAACCTGAGCAGCTTCAGCCTTCACTTTAGAGAGGATAGTGTGATATATGTGTTCAATAATTAAGTTATGACTCCCTCAGAAGGAAAAAGGATTCCCCACCCTGGCTGCGGTTTACTATTCACCACATTAACATCTATTTATGTTTGGAACCAGCTTTGCAAATTAATAAGTCTTAAAACACATCTTCATTTACGACCTCCTCTTATTCTTATCTTTCACAGTAATCCAGCACATTTGTCTTTTTTTCCTCTCCTCACACTTCCTCCCACCTTTTTCTTTCTGCCCACCGGCATTATGAAACCACCCCAGTCCCCGTCTGCTCGTCTTCCTCCTAACTTCATTTTCTGCTCAGAGAATCTGTATCTCAGCCCCCGTTTGGAGTGATATTCCATCAAACCCCCCTCTTCATCTCTTTTCCGCATGTTTCCTCTGTTCACTCTACGGTTATTTTAAGCCTGTAACAGCAGCTTTTCCTCCTCCACATTACACAGTAATTATGGTATAGACTACATGTGTGTATTAGCAGCTACGCACAGCACATCCCAGTGTGTAGTATTTATGCACTCGAGATAAACTGCCTGTACTCCCTCACATGCGTTTTCACTTTACTCCTCGTTTGATCATATTATATTTACTGCATCATGACTTCTTCTGTCTGCTGTTTAAAAGCAGTTTATATAAACAAAGCCAATTAAAACATATATATATATTTAGAAATCTTTATTGTTAACATCCATGTTTACTTAACCTGGCGATTTTCTTTCTCAATTCATCATTTATGCAACTGCCAAGCAAAAACTGAAAATTAGGAGCCATCCCTGAGTAATATCCCTCATTTTCTATTTATGACCTATACTGCAGCCAGCCACCAGGTGATTGAGACACTTTGGCTTCACTTTTGGGAAGATGTCCATCTTTATATAGGAAAAACCCATTTCATTTCATTTAAGCCTGGATCTGCACAATGGTGCAAAGGGGGCTAAAGCTTTTTTAATTTATTTAACACTAAGAGTTAGTGCCTTTGGTGAATATGCGCTTTACTGAGTCCAATTCTGGTTGTAGCGGTTTGGACGGCATTCACAAACCAATTCGTCATGTTGCTGCAGATAGAAACATCAAATTATAAAACGTTTAAATCACTTTGTTCTGAAAGTCAAACAACGCACAGAGTGGAAAATCTTCTGCTCTGGATTGGCTCCAACTCAACCACTTTGATTTTCAGAACCTTTTCAGTTTGAGCTTTCTCTCCCTGTCAGAAAACCGGCCTCCCCCTCACCGACTAAACCACTTGTCAGTCACATTGATGATGTGTCGACTTTGAAATGGCGTTCAGCCTGAGGCTGGCATCTGCAGGACCCGTCACAGGTGCTGAGAGAGCAGACCCCAGACAGTCTGGGACTTAAAAACAGAACCACAGTCGGTCTGTCATGTAGCAGCTTCGCTTTTCTGTGATTTTTCTCTGCTTTTATGTCGTTGTTGCTTATTTATTTGTTGTTTAACCATCAGAAAATATATCCGTTTGAAACTCACCCAGCATGACAAAGGGGATCCCCAGGTACGTGGAGTTGTAGGTGGCCCCGGTCAGGTTCAGTATCCCAGCAGCAGTGAGGCCCGACAGTGTGATTGACAGCAAAGCCAGGAGTCCCAACCAGGGTTTGGACCTCACACAGTCCCTCATAGAGCAGCAGAGGACGGCCAACACGCCGCACGCCCCCAAGCTGACCAACAGGGGGCGATGTGCCAGCACTGACGAGAACTGGAAGTCTGTCCTCAGAGAAGAGGAAGTGGAGGGGTAGAGCCCCAGCTTCGGGTGCAACGCCGCAAAGTGCTGCAACTCTGCACAGAAGGCCTTCTCCCATTGGCCGGCCACCCGGTCCATGAGGCCGCCTCGGGCTTGGAGGTAGTAGGTGAGCTGCAGCGCCCGAGCAGAGCGCACACCTTCGCCTTTGCCCCCTGTCCCCAGACCTCGCACCGCCCCGCTGGGACCCCACCCCTGCACCCCGCCCAGCTGGTGTCCGATGTACGCCTGGCGCCCGTCCGCCAGCTGCGTGATCGGGTACCGCAGGACCGGGGCGGAGATGTTGGAGGTGCGAGCTGACTGGATCTCCTCCATGGCGCGGATGATGTCATCAATGATGCAGACGTTCTTGTCGTCCGGGAGGCAGAGGTAGGAGAAGGAGTAGTTGAAGCTGTTGAGGCCTGAGGCCGGGACCGTCACCTGCATCTGGTAGATCCGCCTGTGGAGCTGTGTGCAGAAGAACACACAGACAACAAAGAGGTTCATTAAGTGAGCTGAGCTTACTAGAGCCCAATTTTATCTGGATAAAGTGCAACAGGCTTAAAAAGAAAGATCCATGAAAGTTTCTCTATGTGCAAAGGGGGACGACTTTGTGTATTTTGACTTTGCAGGTGTTTGTGTAAAGGGCGTCTGTGGAAATGTGTGTGTTTGTCTGTGTGTCTTCACCCGACAGCATAACAATAGTGGTCTCTGAATTCTCCTCCGTCCACCGAGAGGACAGCAGTGCCAGCATCCAGCACAGTGCTGGTTACTAAGCAACAGGCCTGATGCCAGTGTCTGCCACAGCCAATATGGGTGGCTTGTTGTGTGTGTGTGTGTGCGTGTGTTGTGCGTGTGCGTGTGTACGTGCAGGAAAGTCAGTTAAAATTGATTTATTTTGAAAGTTACTTCCTTGAACCACCCTGTCCTGAGGTTGTAAGATACAAACATTGATAAAATTGTTCATTTAATTTGAATGATTCCAATCTTTCTTTATTGCTGTTAGTAGTTTCCTGGTACGAGCCATACAAATTCCTGGACATGAAATGCGATGATATTGTTTTTCACATACGAACAATGTCACAGGAAATGTTTTTGGTCAGAGTTGTTCACAACAACAGGAAAAAGACACAACACTGCACACAACATATGCTATTGTCATAATAATATGATTTTAACAACCTTAGAGCTGCTTGGACTTTAAGGGTTTGGGAACGTTTGTTTAAATCTGAATGTCTTGGTGTGATTATCATATATTCTACATAAACAAGAGTATTTTATATAAAAAAATTGAATGGATTTTAAAACGACCCATCTCAATAGTTACCAAGTCAGTTTACTTAAAATCCCAAATGTGAACCTCATGGTGGCGCTACAGGAGGAGTGAGGGGCGGACACCAGTCAGCCATGACTGTGACTACAGTATTTTATGGGAACAGCTGTTGAGATATTTCAGTCCGGTACAAAGAGACCAATAAAAACACTGCTGCATTTCCAAGGCCCTGATGTTTGTTTGTGTGTCGTCACATCACATTGAGGGAAATTTAACACGGCTATCGAATACAATGGAGACGTATGCAAGCAGCAAACATCTGTCTGAAACATCTGCGGCGAATGCCCGACTGTTTCCACTTGTTCAAAAAGCATCTTTGGACTCACACAGCTGCACAGACACTAATCAATGATGCACAGAATAAATAACAGAAGAGGAAGACATGTCTGTTTCTTCACCTCAGCCGAGTGCAGTCAATGGTTGTGACTCACAATTCCTACTATTATTTCAAGGGCTGGTTTCACTGCTCCTGCAACCACAGCTGCTGCAGCATCCTCTGAGAGCGAGCGCATGCAACAAGTACCCGGGCAGAGAGGGGATGCTGAAAGGCTTTCTGGGAAATAAAAGAACTCGCACCCTGCAGTAGACGAGGCAGCGGAGACAGAAGATGAAAAGGGATAATAACAGAATCTTCTCTCAGATGATGTGTAACAATGTAAGGTTATATAACAGTGGATGTTTCTCTTTCATGCACCAACCTGCTTTTTCTCTCTGTGGCAGTAAATGAGGCACGGAGCCTTAAAGCAACCAGGCTCTAAGTGTGGCAGTCCTCCGTGGACCGACGCCGTTTACTTAAACTGGGTCACGATAAAGCAGCTTTCAGGCGTGCACTGGAATCTGGATGTTTTCCAGAACTTTTCCTGCCAACCTCTAAGTAAAAATGTCTGGAAAATGTCCAAGTGAGCCCATGTGAGAATAGTACGACCGAGTATGAGGGTCATGTTAAAGGAAGGAGAAACTTACGAGAATAAATCCATTTTCCTGTTGTTGTGAACGAGTCACTTCATATGTGAGAGACAAGCTCTGGAAAATGTCTGGACTCAATTTTCCAGAGTTGATGTCTGAAAACAGCTTAAGAGACCGATGGAAACACCGACACAAGCTACACATTAGAGCTTTAAGACTCAGGTCTATTAGTCAGCACGCTCTGATTACAAACTCATAACTTCATCAAATCTTTTGACTAATTGCTCCAGAGGTGTCGAGCTTATCCTCGTAAATCAACCATAAGAAGACCGGCGTGGAGACAAGGGGCGTCTGTGCTCCTCTTTGTAATTAAAATGCTCCGCTCCATAACTTTTAAGGTTGTCTTGGACGCTTGCAACAGGACGCCGGCTTTACGTTTAATTACCGTCAATCAGTGAGGACGAGGAGGAAGACACGTCAGTGCTCGGTGTTTGTCCTCGGGCCGGCAGACGCTGACCTTCGACCTCAGTGTGTGTCTGTGCAGGGTTTGTTCTTACAGCTTGACTGGATTTTTGATGTGACGTCTTTTATGCAACTTAAAGAGCTAAAGTGGCAGATTTTCCTCCTTCTGCAGCGATGCGTGGATGGAAGCAGCCCCTGGGAACTTCTCCAGGGAACTTTACAGTCCTTAAATCACTGATTAAATGTGTGTGTGTGTGTGTGTGTGTGTGTGTGTGTGTGTGTGTGTGTGTGTGTGTGAGAGAGAGAGAGAGAGATGGTGCACGCCCTACAAACATTACTTCTTCAAAATAAAAAACGAAGCAATTTAAAAATGGGAAAATTATATTTTGAAGCTGGCTCCATTTATATATTTTTACTCTATTTCATTTTAATACAAGACTTTCTTCCCATGATGTTACTGAATTAGGCTATAATTATATTATATATGTTTTTCAGGGCCGATATCCATTAAATCCCATTGACTTTATAGAAATAGTTTGGAAATGTTTCTTTTTAAGTCCAGATTGAAAACCTAAGTGCCTTCAACTCAACTATTTAACAAAATCTAAGGTCAAACCATCTTTGCATTTTATTTGACTATTTAACACATTTATATTAACAGTTTTTTACAGGTTTATCATTTAAATGTCTCTGACCTCGTTTGTTCTTCTGTTCTTTCCTTAACGTGCTTTTTGATTTTAACCTGATTTCCCTTCTGCCCCTCGGATCTACCTGTGTCTGGAATGTGCCTGGTCTTGCAGTGCGCGTGCACATACCTTCAGTATGGTGTCCAGGTGACCCGGGTCCAGCACGCTCCCCTTTCGGCTGGTGACGATCACGCGGCCGTACCGACCGGGCGTCTGCAGGTCCGAGTAGAGCGCGTGCTTGGACCGGTTCACCGGGAACAGGCTGTCCACCAGGTTGCCCTCGATCTTGGCCAGGCTGTGCTTGGGTGCGAGCAGGTTCTCCACGTCCTCCTCCACGCGGTACCGGCTGAAGCTGGCGCCGAGCAGGATGGAGAGGAGCACGGGCGCCGAGGCGAAGAACACCGGGTGGCTCGCCACGAACCGGCCCAGCGCGTGGAAGGTGGTCCGCAGGCCCGCGTGCAACACCTGGCGCAGCATCCTAGCGCGCGGCCGCGGCTCGAGCCTCTCCCACCGACCGGAAAGCCCCGGAGCACTGGAGAGCATCAGGGGCCGCCGGACGCATCGATGGGCTCCGTGGCTCTCAGCCCGCGGGAGGAGAGGTGACGCCGGGTGGTGGCAGGATCTGTCCCCGGAGCAGGAGGTCAGCAGCCGGGGAGAAGCCAGCCCTCCTCCGGTCACAGGGGCGCCGCGTTCCCCGGGGTTCTCTCATCCGCTGGATCAACACAGAGGACACAAGTGCGTTAGAGGATCCGGCGTCTGCAACATGTCGACATTCAGCAGCCTCCACCCCGGTGCCTTCCCGCGCCCTTCAACCTGCACGGATCCGTGCGCAACAGAAAAAGCATCGCAGCGCCAAATCGCGCTCGTAATTAGATTATCACACCTCAGCCTCTCCGGTGTGGAGCCGCGCACTCGGACAGGTTGCAGTCACACACCGGCTGGGGGGGGTTTGGGGGTTGGGGGGGTGCACATACCTGCAGAGGGGAACCAGGGGCCCGACCCCGTGATGACGGAGATCCTCTCATTCATCGCGTCCAGCTCCACCCTTCATCACCGCGCAGCCCGATGCGTGGTGTCGTGGTGTCGTGGTCCGGTAGCCTGGCTGAAAGTGACGCGGTGTGCACGCGTGCACCGGGGGGTGGGGATGCCGGCGGAGCGGATCAGTCCGGTGTTTGGGTTTTCCTCTGCGGCAGAAGGCGTCCCTGTCCTCCGCCCTCTCCTCCTCTCCGCGTCGCTCCTCTGTTGCTGTGGCGGAGCCGCTGGTTGTGCTCCTCCGCCGCCGGGCTGCTGTCTCCCGGCAGCTCTGCTCGGATCGGTGGGAAGTCACGTCACTGATTACCGGCTTCAAACCGGGAACCGTCTCTCTCTCTCTCTCTCTCTCTGTCTCTCTCTCTTCCCCTCTGAGACCCCTTCTCCTGCCCCGCCCCTCTCTCTCTCTCTCTCTCTCTCTCTCTCTCTCTCTTCTGATGCCACAATGCAGAGAAACAAACACTCATTAGACTGAGTGGCACTGAGTGTGTGTCTGTGTCTGTGTCTGTGTGTGTGTGCAGAAATTATCCTATAATATTTCTATTAATCCAGATCAAAATATTTTACAGCATTTTATATTGTATAGTGGCTCTTTGTGTGCATAACACAATGGCAAACTCACAACAACAGAAAACACACCAAAAATCACTAAACATAAAAAATACAAATCACGTGAAACAGCAACAAAAGCACAACACAAATCATTAAACACGACAACAAAAACACAACAAATCTCAACACACAAAACCAACAAATCACAAAAAGCAACAGTAAAAAAAACCAACATTAAGTATTAACCAATAAGACAAAAACACAACAAATCACGTAAAACATACAGCGAAAGCATGACAACAAATCATCAAACAAAAACACAACAACAGAAACACAACAAATCAAGTAAAACAACAGTAAAAACACAACAAATCACAACACAACCACAAAATACAACAAATCAAAAACAAATCCCAAAACACAGCAGCATTAACTTCTGACAAAAGTAGCAGCTGCTCGTCACTGATTGGACGAACTTAAAGTCTTTTTAGGAAAATGCTGACAAAGCGTGTTTGTCGTTGTGTTTGGTTTGTTGTGGTGTTTTCACTTCAGGGCCTCATATCTGCTAAGAACTACTTTAAACTGTTATATGTTTATAAACGATAGAAAGTGGCAACATGTGGTTTTGTTGTGTTTTATTCTGGTTGCTGTTCTGAGGATTCATGTAAAATCACCAAAAATATAATCCTCTATATATTTTATATTTTATTTAAACCTGTTGGACTTTTATTTTTTATTTCATCAATTTACTCTGTGACATATGCAACTTCATAAATTTGCTCAGTCACATATCGTCATACAGCGACGAGTGTGTGTGTGTGTGTCTGTGAGTGTGTGTGTGTGTGTGTGTGTCCTCGTTGAAGATTCATGAAGCGTCTCTTAGGTTTGATGTTGAGTAGCCAGTTGCTATGGCAACCAGACAAATTACTTCTTTTTTTTTAACACAGCGCAGGTTCCCATGGCAACGTTGATGCCACCCATCCCCCCCAAAAAACACACGCACACATACTAGCACAGCCACATTACACCTCCACACACACACACACACACACACACACACACACACACACACCCACATACTAGCACACCCACATTACACCTCCACACACACACACACACACATACTAGCACACCCACATTACACCTCCACACACACACACTTTCTCTCTCTGTGTGTGTCTGTCACACACACCTGCTGGCTCTCAATCTGCTTATAGAGTGGATGTGTCAGATACAAAAGAGACACAGACACACACACACACAGACACACACAGAGCAGGGAGTGGAGATAACGGTGTGCCGCAGACGTACCGAGATCACACACTCTTCCTGTCTGCCTCCGTATTTAAACCCATGAAATCAAATGGACAAACTGTGTGTAATGGTCCACGCGGGGCCACTAATGGCTCCGTCCTCACCGGGAATCATTAATCAGGGCGGTTTGTAATAAAAACATCCAGACACGCACAGAACAAGGTTTTCTTTTACCTGTGTGAAGGACGGTGCGTTCAGATTCACAAGAATAAAAGAACATGTGTTTGATAAGCAAAGAAAACTCCTAAAATAAAAACATTTTGCAATTGTGTATCTAAAAAGAAAATACAAGGACAATACTCGCATTCACAGAAAAACTACATTTATCTTACCGTTATAAATGGGGAAGTTGGAAAATGAATGTATTTTTCATTGATTTCTGCTGCTGCAGTAATTGGTTTATCAGTGGAGAACTCACATCCATCTTCAGTGTGCATTAGCAATTACCTGATATAACTCATTTAGTTAATAAAGATGATTTCATTATCCTGTTAAGCTGCATCCACTGCCCGTGTCCACCTGTTGCTTCTGTTCCAGACCATGTGAATCAGGGTCACTCACAGTTTATGAGGAGTTTGCACCTGAATCTGTGGCTTCATGTCGACTTTACGCAGCTTCCCAGTGGATTTACGCTCTTTGCTTCACTGGTTCGGTTCCCTCTCACTGCTGCAGGATCATGGGAAATATTGTGGTTTTGTTGAAATGTGAATAATTATATTTTCTCCGACCTCACTGTGAATCTTTCTCTCTATTATCCAAGGCCACAATCTTCTTTCTCTCACCTCAACTAAGTGCTACGAGCGTCCAAACATCACCGAAGTGAAACGATGCCGTCGGCACTGCAACTGGAATATTACACGGCACGATCGGAACATTTTAAATTTGATCCAAAAATAGGTCATGAGCATCGACTGTATATAAAGATGGACGACATGACATCTATTCAAAGGTGAAGCTGAAACATCTTGATCGCCATCTGGTGGCTGGCTTTAGTAAAGATCATAAACCTCACCTTCTCCATGTTAGCAGATGGGACAGCTAAAAACAAATACATGTCTGATACATTTTTCCCCAAAGATAGTTTCTGTCATTTTAGGTAGTTTTCAATGACGCAGAGGTTTGTTCGGATGTAAAAAAAAATTCTGTTTAGTTATTTGACGCTATAAATGTGAGGTCATGATTGACAGCTGAGACTATGGCATCAAATAACGTCAAAAAACGCAAAATGGCAACACCTGTATCCAAGATATTTCATTTTTGTACAACAGGAGAAAGAGGAGAAGTGTTTATATATTTATATACACCGCTAATTACTTTGCACAATCCACCAATGGGGTCTTTCTTTTTGTAGGGGGACAGTTTCTCATAATAACTCATGATGAGCAGCTATTACTTCAACAAGGTGTTAACATGCTACTGGGGGTTAATCCGCCTGTTGGGAAAATTAACGTGAGCAACGTTTCTGAGAGAAACCTGGATTAAAAACTGGAAAAAGGCAACAACATCTGTTTATACACGTTCTAATCCACTATTCAATTAGGCGTCAATTAGCCTTTAATCCCCATTAGCTGTCCAGCGCGAGACGAGCGGTGCAGGAATGAATGAGCGAGCGTCTCCCCCCCCCGGGGAGGAAGGAAGAGCAGAATGGAAAATGAAAGACTGCAGAGATATACGGGGGCTCGGGGCAGTTTCTGATAAGAAAAGTACTAATTAGTGTCGCTGAATGATTTATAGAAATCAGAAGTGTGTGTAAGTGTGTGTGTGTGTGCGTGCGTGCGTGCGTGCGTGCGTGTGTGTGTGTGTGACAGCCAGAGGAAGGTAGAGAAAATGAATGGGCTCCATTTTTGCCAGGCTATTTTCAGCACCCACAGAAACAGAGGAGGGGAAAATCCTCCAGGGCTGGAAAACTGTGACCTACGAATACACACGTATACTTCAACACACAAACCCACATTTATACAAGATGAGGGAACTGGTTTTGGCAGCAAAGAGGAGAGCATCAGGTTGTGATTCCTCTTGTGTTTGTCAACCTGCCTGACATCCTCCCTCCATTATTAAAGAGAGCTATATGGACGCAGCGTCGGTCGAGGGCCGGTATACTTTTATATATTTGTGAATCGGCTCCTCCCTCTGCGTCCACGCTCCTCCACCGCCCGCCTTCCTCCTTCTTACACCCCTCCCATCCCCCAATCCATCTGTTTTGGTGGAGGCCATCTATTAATAAAGAGTCTATCCCTTCATTTTCCATTTCCCCCGTTCTCCTGTATTATTTATTTACCCATCTATCCGTAGTTACATGGGGCAGATATGGTTGCCAAGATCGGAACGCATCCAATCTGCCTTCTGCGGGACAAACTTTACCCGTTATAAGAAATTAAGACTTCATTTCACCCCAACTCCTCAAGTTGGATTCCAAATATGCAAAATACTGAGCCGCTGAGATTTATAATTTTAGAACAGGCTCAGTTTGGCAGCTCGTCCTATTCAAATGAGGTGAATCTGCAAAAGTGTTACAGCGGCTGAGTCAGTTCAAACGGAGAAAATCTCCCTGATCAGAGGGATTTTCACACTCCAGCACCGAGGAGTCGTAATGTGGCAGCTGGAGGAGGAGATGGTGGAAATGTGGTTTTTTTTTTACAAGCTAATAACGGTGATTAACTACTAACGGCACCTCCAAATGTGGGAGAGGCCTCAAAACAGCCGGATGATAATCAATCACAATGATCATAAACCTGAGATGAAGCACAACTACAGTAGTATAGATATAACAGGATAATATGCATAACTGCTTAAAAAATAATTAAATGAATGGATTAAAACAAATCTCCCTTTGCTTTGTGCAGCTGCAGCAACACTGACGCAAGCAATTTGGCTGAAGAATGCACAACCCCAGAAAGGTGACGTGGGGTCAGGGGCAGAGAAGAAGAAAAAAGAACAAACTCAAGGTTGATGCTTTTGCAAAATGTTTAAAAAAACGTTACAGAAAATCTGCTAAAATCGTGTTGGCTGTTCATACACCTGCTGTGCCCGCAATAATATACATATCATTAGTGTGAGTCGTCTGAATACAACAATGGACGACATGACAGCTCCTCAGAAGTGAAGCCAAAACATCTCCTGTGCCCCCTAGTGGCTGGTTCAAGTTAGCAGAGAGATGCTTGAAAAACGGAGTGCTGGTCATGATTGACAGCCGACGCACAAATGAGCGCATCAACGTGACCTCGATACGTCGGCTCCACTCCACGACCTCTACTGCGCAGACCCCTTGTGGATTAAACTTAGTTCTCATTAAATCATCTATTTGATATTCAGGCACAACGTTTGTGTGAAAAATGTCGTTTTAAATGACACGTATATGATTTCAGATATAAAGAATCATCTTTTAAACACACATAACGTACCCTCAGACATAACTCAATGTCCTTACTGCACCATAAAAATGTCTGAGTCTCACTGAACATGACACTTTCAGTCACAGAACAAAAGCTCTCGGCCGGGGGTTTGCAGAAAGGATGGATTTCTCTTCAGTTTGCCACTTTCCACACATGCTTCAGCAAAACACTGCAAATTCACAACGCAGAAACGCCCGGCTCTCTCCCTGACGGCCTGTCTGTCAAACTCAATCTCGTCATCTCTCAGTTCGACTGTTCTCGGTGACACCATCTGGATCTCTGCCTCCTTCCATGTTTTCAGTTCATCCGTCCATCTTCATTTTCCTCTCTGCTATTTCTGTGCGTCTACTTTCTGCTTCCTCCCGGTGGGTCGGCAGCATTCGTAATTTCTAAATGTCATTTGGACATTAGCTCATGAGGCCTGCAGGCAGGATGCTGTAAGTAGCGGGGTGATGGAGGAGGGAGGTCATTGCGAGGGGCACGAGCATAAAGTAGAGGATAAAGTAAAGTCGTGGCCTCTCGGAGACTCTGAGATTTGATTAGAGTCACAGCGCAGAAACAGAGATGGATGCAGATGGATGCAGATAGAAGAATCGTTCTGCTTCGTCTTCACATGCAGAGAAAAAGATGCAGAGTGAAGCAGCTGATAAAGAAAACACGGAGAAGCCCGGTGACTTCAGCAGCGCCGGAGGAAAACCCGATGTGGGGAAAAAGGTCAGAGCGTGAAATCTGAGAGGAGCCGCTCTCACCTCCGAGAGCTAAATTTAATCTGTGTGATCGCTGGGCTCATCTGTAACATGTACGCCATCTCAAACAGGGCCTGGAGGCACGTTTAACTGCCCCTCGCTGGACAGAGGCAGAACTGCAGGACTGGGTCAGGCTGCAGTGATCCAATGCATCACACCACGTCTGAGCCTCTGACAAACAACAACCACGACTTGATTCTCCACTGTTTGCTCACATATTGATGTAGCTGTGTTGAACAGGGACTGATCCCGGTGACAAATCAGAGGTTTAATCACTGGAGCTGTCATTTTTACTCCGGCCTCTAAAGCAGATTTATCTGGATTCGATGAGGTAACGGCACAGAGTCAGACACTAACTCATGTTTAACTGCTGCAGCCTCACAGAGCGTCGTGGTGGCTGCAGGGACAGTTTGTCATGTTAGGAGCCGGCGGCGGCGCCTCAGGTATCGAACCCCAAACAACAGACACATGTATATACTGGGAATTAAACTTGAATGCACTCAAATCAGTTGGGGCATATATAGCTTTCAGGGAGGAGTACATTCAATTTTAACTTTTTTGGACTTTTATAAACACATGGAGGAAATCTTATGATTCTGCACTTAGTGTAGTACCGTTGTACTTTGGGATTTATAAAGTATTCTTTCTATAAATAATATGCAAACAGAACAATTTAAAACAACTATAATGCACAAAAAGCTGTGTCTATTTTGAACTCCATCTTTTAGGCAACGATGAAGATTCATAAGACAAAATTGATCAAAGTTGAACTTAGCAACAAGTCTAAATTTAGATATTTCAAGGTCCTACAATAGAAAGTGGTATGTGTATTAATTATTGTTGGTTTTAATATATATTCTTTACTATAAAAAGAAGAAAACTTACATTTTTCTTATTGATTATGTTACTGATGCTTGGATCATTTTCTATAGGGTGAAATGTCAGGATGTTGGAGTTTGTTAAATACAAAGAAATCAGATTACACAGTGTTTCCGCTGGAGTGAATTAAATTTACAACAAAATTACAGCAAAAACAAAACAACATTCAAACAAACATGTGTCTGAAATGTTTAAAGGAGCAGTAGGAGGCTGTGGCCACATGAGGTGACATCAGTGTTTCAACTTCCCATTGATCATTAATGTAAGAATATCTGCCTGATATTATTTACACATCTAGTAAAATAAAATCTCGGTTCATTATCATCCATCTCACTTATTCCCTATCTTTGTCAATTAATCACCAATCCAACACACACCCCGACACACAGACACACAAAGACACACAAAGACACACATAACAGACAAAGGCTCTGGACTGATTTCTAATTGGTGTGTATTGATGTTACTGTCGCTGGTGTTGCCACAAATACGTCATTAATGTTTCCTCCCGCCTGATGCTGTGTGACAAAGTCAAACACACACACACACACACACACACACAGCATCTCAACACAGAATAAGTTGCCATGGGAACTGCTGACATAAATGAATGAGATATGATGTGTGTGTGTGTGTGTTGGCAGGTCTGGAGGTAAATCAATGAATGGACATTCTCTCTGTTCCAACCCCTCTCTCTTTACCTCTTTTGTCCTCCATCCATCAGCCCCTTCCATCCACTGTCCGACACCTCGCTTCACTTCTCTCTCACATTTCCCACCTCATCGTTTCCCCCAAGACAAAGATACAAGGTGAAGGGAGAGCGCAAGAGTTTTTATTAAGACGCTCAGAGAAAGAAACAGAAACACAGTGAACCACGATCACAGGAAACACACACAAATAGGTTCAAGAACAATGACGGTAATAATTCGTCCCCATTACACAAAGAAAACATTTCAAAATAATAAAATGTAAATAAAAAAAACTAAGATTCTGTAACATATCCTACAGTGGTTTCAGTTTATTTGCACTGCACACACACGTTATTTTGCAGGCGTTAAATAAAACTCAGATTTATATTAATTGCCAGCGAGCTCGTTAATCGATTGTTTAATCTAAAATCAAAAATGACAGCGGTGCTATTTTGTCAGTAGCACATAAATAATAATAACTAGTCTACGTTTTAATTAACGAAGAGCTGGGGCAAATGGTTTGTGTGACAGTTCAGCAGCGGCCAAAATAAACTTGGACAAAGGATTTTTCTTTAAATCACGACGATGAGAAAAAAAAAGGAATCAATCAAATGTAGAAAAACAAGGCGACAATCACTTAAATACACAAAACAACCTGGAAATTTGATTTAGAAATAAAAAAAAAAAAGGATAGAGCCTATTGTAATTTTCTGACTAACTTGTTGAATCTGGTAAAAATCCCTCCAGTACTCCAGAGAAACATCAAGTAACACAAAGAGCCCGATGTGTGCGTGTGCAGTTCAGTTCAGTGCCACAGACTTGAAGACAAACGGAGGGAGTTCATCTTGTTATTCGAGTTCCCATGATTCTGAGAGTTCAGCAGCCTCAGGCTGAACTGAAGCAGACAAACAAAGTCCAGCGGAAACCAAGGACTTATCAAAAGAGCGCCCACACACACACACACACACACACACACACACACACACACACACACACACACACACACACACACACACACACTGAAGGTTTAAAAGATGTTTCTTATTTTTTGGAATAGAGTCTTTGGTTTGACGGATGCTGGGAACCCATCGACTAGCGCCGCTCATAAATACGTCTGCAGATGTTGACCTGATATATTTCTGCTTCTCACAGTTACTGTAACATCTGGAATATATGTTCCTGTAAAAATATATATAGTCATTGAACCTTCACCCTGATGTATAACTTCTTTATTCCCATAGGAGAGGCTCAACCTTTATCTACTCACACTTACAGTGCATATCCTGTACATCTGTTGCTATAGAAATGAGCAGTTTTTACAACAACAGCTTGCAAAAAAATATCTTTGCCAAACATAATTGATAAACTATGACTGACAAAAGTCTTGAGTCATGATTTTCTGCCGTAGCTGCAACATGTGCAGTCAAAGTTCCTGTAAAATGGCTTCAGTGCCTAACATGTCTATGAGTAAAATAACTCACACCATGTAAACTAAAGGCTACGTCCAGCATGATCAGCCTTTTCAACACAGGCCTCCTGCTCACAGCCAGGTTCAGGGTCAGGCTGAGGTCAGAGGTCAGAGGTCACCACACCCGGCAGGACTGTGCTCCTCGGTTCATGACTGACGCCTCGGGGCAGCTGAACACGTTGCGAAACTCTTCGTAGTTGCTCATGGCTCCGACAACTCTGCAGGGCGACAACAACGGTAAATGAGGTTGTAAGGGGATGCATGTTCATGTATTGTGTGTGTGTGTGTGTGTGTGTGTGTGTGTGTGTGTGTGTGTGTGTGTGTGTGTGTGTGTGTGTGTGTGTGTGTGTGTGTGTGTGGCGTGTTTGAGTGCGTGCACACCTGTATTTTGGCGGACTGTGGGCTCCGCTCTGGATCTGATCCCTGGCTGCTTCCGGTCTGTACGAGTTACATCTCACCTGCACAACACAAACAGCCACTTCATTAGCAGATGGTGCAGCAGCCGGATGATAAACACGGGGAAGTTAATAAAAACTGTGCTGCAACCAGACTGTGTGTAAAAATGGACACACAAGTGCCTGAAAACTGTGCTCCCTCGAATGACCAGCAGAGGGAGACTTCACCGGTTGCTTGTTCAGCAAAAACTTCTTCAATAAAGCATGATGTTCAATTTGAAAATTAAATGGCTCCAATGTAGAAGCATCGTATTAATTTGGGCATTGAATCCGTGTGACTGACAGCTAGCACCGTCCAATGGGTGCAGGTCTCAGGTGCAGGTGGGCGTGTAGTGTCTCAGTCAGGCTCCACCCCCTCGCTTCTCTAAATATGGTTACTTCTGGTTTCGAAAACAACCAAGATGGAGCTGGACAAAATGCCAAACTCCAGTCTTCTGAACGGCAGCTCTCAAACTAACGGTTGACGTCACGGTGGGTTGACGCTTGACCACAGCACCACTCAAATGATCTTCTTGAACTTCATTAACAGTTTAAGACCATAGTTAAGAAAATGTCAGAAACACACAGTGTTGATTTGTACGAAACTTAAAACCATAATTTACCTTCAACAAAAGAGTAAAACCTCTACTCAAACAACATGGACCAAAGTCACCTCCTCAGGATCACAAGCCTGTCACTGATGCATGTGTGTGTGCGTCCTTACGTGTGCGTAGCTGAGGAAGAACAGCTGGTTGTTGTTCAGTCCGACTCCCGGCAGCAGAGGCTCCTCCACACCACCTCTGCTCTCAGCCACCCACCTCCTGTACGCCTACACAGACAGAGAAGAAGAGTTTTCTACCTTCCCTCACCAAGGACGTTTGGACCGGTGAAATGCAAGTGAAATTCAAAGTGTCAGAGCACTTGTATTCACGCTGGTTTACTGTCGCACCGAAATGCAATAAAGACATCATCAATTTTCCATGTAACAGGTCAGAATATCGGCAAAATCAAGGCAAACCGTTTTTCTTTGGCGAGAGAGATTATCATAAAACTTGCCATACCCTGAACGCTTCTCTTATTCCTCCATTGTCGGCTATATTTTCTGCCAAAGTCCTCTTCCCCCGCACCTGCAGAGCCAAAACATCCACAAAGCCATAAAACACTTACTACACCAATATGATAAAAGAAGGTTGATTGATTAGGAGTTTAATAAATAATGCATGTTTCTGCTGGAGCAGCTGTAAATCCTGTGGTTTCTCACATTCAGGCCGGCCTCCTCCCAGAGGTAGCCGTTGTACTGGTCTATCATGCACTGGGTCTTCTCATTGAAGGCTGTTATTGACGAGTTGCTCCACCACTGGTCCATGTTTCCATTTTTGTCATATTTACGACCTGTTCAGGGAAGCGTCACACACACATAAAAATCACACACTCGAGTGAAGATATGAGAAATATCTAGTTCCACTTTCTTTTAATCAATTTGATGATTCATTTACTACTTATTGATTAAAGGTGCCTGGACGCTGGATCATTTTATCCTCAGCTCATGATCCCATTATAATCTTTATCACAAAGTGGTATTGACGTAATTCTGAACGCTGTCTGAACAAACTGTGTTTTTACCGTTATTGTCAAAGCCGTGTGTCAGCTCGTGTCCGACGATCACCCCGATGGCACCGTAACTTAAAGATCTGGAAGGAGACACCGAGAGGAACATTCACAGCAATTAAGTAATAATATTTTAACAATCTGAATATGCCTGATTTACTTTATCTTTCAAATTAAACTGCAATATTAGTCTATCATCTATAAATGTGAGATATTTACTCTACACTGATCTAAAAATAATCTGAAATGAAATCTTATTTCTAATAAAACACAGTAATTTCATGACCTGTGGAGAACGAGGTATAAAATAACGCCGCTCGTCTACAGGCCTCGTTTCCTCTGTGTGATTTTCTATTAGCGAGGCTCGTGTTGGAGAAAATCCCGTTATTAATTCAGAGCTCCTCGCTGCTCCGGAGGAAAGCGTGAGGTGGCATTTCTTTGGTCCGTTAACAGAGCGTGTCACATTTCTTTAATCTCACCTCGGATACTCTCTCCCCCAGAAGAAAGGCTTCTGAAGCTCTCCAGCAGGAAATCCTAAACGAGAGGATCAACATAGTTTGTGTCTATAGCTCCGTCCAGATTCATTCACTGCAGAAAGTAAATTCCCAATTACTTTGCATATTTAAAGAAATAATAATCCCCCAAATCCTTCCTGGACTGAGGTAAAGTAAAGATTTCTTCTGTCTGGACAGAATTTAGGAATAATTGAATTCAAATGATGTCAGATGTTGTCGTATCTTACGGATTTGATTGGTGGAAGAACTGTAGAAGGCGTTCACAGTTGTTGGGTTTGTAAACCACCTGAAACACAAAACACAGTCAGACGCAAGTCAACAAGGAGGGAAAGAGAATCACACAGCAAGTCGGCACAAAACCAAGTTTCTGACCAAATCTGGAGAAAATGAGCAAAAGAAAATACGAGAACAATGTGTTTTCACCCACTATTGTTATAATCATACTGGTTATAACTAAATGTAACCTTTCTATCACACACTTTATGTAGATTAGTTCTTGTACTCACTCCGTACGTGGAACGCTCTTTCGAAGCCAGGCGACATCGGACTTGGCGATGAACTTGAGCGTCTGCATCACGTTGCCATAGTAATCCAACTCATTGAACTTTAGCTAAAACACACAAATACAACTATCACTCAAAGTCAAGCTTAGTTTTAAATCTGATTAAGACATTTTGAATCTGCAGTTTTCCACCCTGATGTCATTGTTCTTCTAAACTGTCCAGATGTTGAAAATATAACTTGGTGCTCAGTTAAAGTTACTCGTCATAAACAGCTGCATCTTGGACGGATTGATTCACTTGATGGTTTGAATAAAGTAAACTTAACCCTCCCCTGTAACGTAAAGGGACAAACAAACCTCCTTGAGATCTTCGCTCAGGTAGGTGTCGTTCAGGATGAACTCGGGGTAGCCGACCTTTGCCAGGACGGCGTGAGCCTGGAGAGACGGCAACAGGAGAGTGAACGTTAACAACAGCTTCATCTGATAAATCTGATTATGATTATGTACAAGTCAGACATTTATTTAGTGTAACTGACAGACAGAACAAGATTAAATCTCATCACAGGCCATGACGATAGAGGAGAGAAAAAAGACAAAGCCTCAGGGCTTACATCAGCTTTATATGGAATTACAGTGTTGAGCCAATCCAGACAATAAAACACCTATTTTTGGTCCTTGTTGAACTTTGACAGTCTTGTAATATGAAACAAAATATGTTGTTGCACCACAGTTGGTGGATGATTAGTACTTTGGTTCAAAGAGAAAATTAATTAATTAAAAATAACTTATAAGTGAAGCACAGCACAGAACGTTTAAATAAGCACCGTGGATATGGAACTCTAATTATTTTCATTCTATATAAAAACATGAGTACAGTGAGAATGTGATATAAGAAAAGGCTGAAAATGCTCAAAGAAAATGAGCACAGCAGTTTGTGCAAGTGTGGCTCCTTTCTCTATATGTACATGTATAGATCCAGATATTTCCCTTAGTGGAAAACCAACACAGATCTGCCCCCTAGTGGTAACACTGAGTTAAAGCGTTACTGGAGGATACAATTTAGAGTTGAAGAAAAGTGTGTTTTGGAAATCCTGTGTGTTGCAAAGCAATGTGGGAATAAACCCATGACTGATAATATTAGAGCTGACGGCTTTTCCTGCCTTTTCTACGGCTCTCGTCTTCGTCGACTGATCCATCCACTCGTTCTCTTTCTGCAGGATGTCGATGAACGCCCAGCGAATGCCCCCGATCAGCTCCTCCATCTGAGACCAACACAGATTCACGCACGACACAGGAGGAGAAAGGAGATCAGAGCCACGAGGACGTCCAGGAAACACACTCTTATGTCTGTGTTTGTGAGGACGTTCTCAGACAGTGAGGACATTTTGGGTCGGACCGCACTTTGGGGCAGAACTTCAGGCTCTTTAGGTCGATTACATAGTTGTGATTGTTGGAGTAAGGGGCTGGGGAATGCATTATGTCAGAAAGGGTCCTCACAAGGATAGAAATGTGTGTTTCCACCGCACAATAAGAGCATTTACTAAAAAATGAAGTGCTCAGTGTCATTGTGACATAAACACACACACACCCGCACTGACGCAGACGACACAACAGTAAATAACCTCATCGCCAGAAGACACACATCTGTTAACATATACACGAGTTAGACTCTTGACCCCGGGATGTAAGACATGAGGTCACGTCGGGAACACACACGCACCATGTGTTTCTTGTCCTCCTGGAAGTGTGTGTTGACAAAGAGGCGCCCGGTGGCGTAAACAAGCGAGTTCTCCACGTAGTTCACGCACTTATCCCAGCGCGGGGTCAGAGAGGTGGTTCCCGTGGTTACCTGGGGGAGGTTTTCAAACTGATGATTATATTTGACATTTTAAGATGAAAATGAACGTCAATATGTTGAATTTATGGTTCACTATTAAATTCATCAGGAGCTTCCTCCCTGGTCTTAAAAACAGAAACAACATTAAACTAAATATCACATGACTTTCACAGCTCTTTAATAAATGTCATGTACATTTTAGGAACTTAAAACAAAGTTTGATAAGAAATCAAGAAACACACGTTAGAGTTTTTCAATTTTAAGGTATATAAAAAGTATATTTTTCTATATTATTTGAATGTTCAACGTCTTTTCTTTCTACCACTTTGAAATGTGCTACCGTGAATACATCTTTTACTTATTTATGTATGACGCACAAAGCAGTGTACAAAAGAAAAGAATCCTTCCAAATATTAAAGCAAAAGCTGTTTGGCTCATATCTCGTACTATTTTAAAAGATAGAGGTCATGTTTCTTCCCTTGCTGAATAATTTGATTTTCAACTACAAAGCTCTGTTTACAAGGCAAAATAGATCCTGAATTATTTATCAATATATTTATTTGTTGGCCTAAATTTTAGAACACTGAAATATGTCAAGTCTAAATAACCTGCGCAGCTTCAGTTACTTTAAAAGGGAAGGAAATAGTTTGTTTGAGTCTGGTTCAGATTTATTAGTTTGTTAAAATAACTCTGAGATCAGGATTAATTCAAACATAAGGCACATATTACGAGAGTTAAAATTAGAGTCTTCCTGTTCTTTCTGTTTATAGTAAAACTTCATAGTACGATGTTCCAGACATGAAGTTCAAAGTAGGAACTTCTCAAACAGCCGTTAACTATGGATCTGCAAATCGTCAACTCGTAAAATAAGAAAAACAACCTGATTTAAAGTTTCTCTGGGGTTTTTCCAAAGGATTTTTCTGGCTCTCAACCAATAAAGGAGCATCTCATACAGCAATGACCAAACCAAGACCGATTGTGGAACAAGCTTTCCGTTCGTACCCGAGCGTAGTCGAGGTATCTGTAGAGGAAACGACGACTCAGAGTGGTGATCCTGGAAAAAACCGTCCTCCACTGCACATAGTTCGCTACGGTCCTGAAGAGAGAGAGGACAATTAATTAAATGCCTACATGTAATCTCATTATACGCCATAAATCACTTATAACGAGATACAGGAGCCCCGAGGCCTCAGTGTGTGTGTTCCTCTGTCGGTGTGTCCGTGTGTGTGTGTGTGTGTGTGTGTGTGTGTGTGTGTGTGTGTGTGTGTGTGTGTGTGTGTGTGTGTGTGTGTGTGTGTGTGTGTGTGTGTGTGTGTGTGTGTGTACCTGGGGTCTGTGGCATTAATGAGCTTGAAAAGTTCCTTGAAATACTGAGGGGCTCGGACGATGATGGGCTCAGAGGAGGAGATGGAGCGGGTCGGGTCGCTCTTAGACTCCACCACCGCTTTTACAAAACCCAGCCAGTCGAACTACAGACGAGGAGACGCAGAGATTAATGGTTTCTTACATCAATCAACTACTAAAAACTAAGTATTTGTCATATTTTTGTCTGAACATCAAAAATTGCTTCAATTCATAAATAGATTGATGATCCTGTTGAACCCATTTCAGTTTTGGGATGTAGCTCAGCAGCTCTCAGTCTGATTGTCCTAAAGATATTCATAGTCCCCAGAGGATGAAGTCTACGTTCTTCCAGAATAACCCTGAGTTGAACTTGTTAGTTGTTGTCGGTCTCTAACATACCTGTGGTACGGAGCGCTGCAGGCGAGACAACGAGTATCTGTTGTACATGTTCTCACTGGTGCGGTTCTCGTAGGGAATCAGGATCTGTCGACACAATGAGCAGGTTTACAGACACACACACAAGACACACACACACACACACACACACACACACACACACACACACACACACACGACTGATGATTCAGAATTTATGCATTAAATCATCCTCCCTGAATCAGCTGCAGACTTCATGGGGGATAATCCTGAATTTTAATGAGCTCCAGAGACACGGAGTTTCCGTCAAATCATTTCCATACATTCAATGAAGTGATATTCGACTTAATGTGACATGACGTCTTTACATGAGCCAGTTTGGTCTCGAAGGCGAGCGCCTTCTCCATCTGGGTCAGCGCCGACGACTCTGGAGCGCCCAGCATGACGGCCGTGTCCGTCATCAGACTGAGCAAGGCCGCACGGTACTGGAGAGAGAGAGAAATTCGTTCACTGCTGTGAGCTACTGTGACGAACACGACATCAGCTGCCATCAGACGTCAAAGACTTAAATCTACACTTAGATAATACTTCACTCCTTTATCAGTATGTGTCATTTATTTGGTAGAATTCATGTTTTTCTTATAAATAACTTTTTTTAAGAGCAGCAGAAAATATTCATTGAATAATCCAAGTTCAAACACTTGTGTATAAACAGACGTAAGAGAAATGTCCTGATAAATCAGTGTGATATTCTGATGAAGCACCATAAGGTTTATAAGCTGTAACTAATTGATTTTATTAAGGCCACTTTATGGATATATGCACTTAATAAGAAAAGGTTTAACATAAATATTAACATTTACAGCCTCAGACTTGATGGATATTAGAAACCTTTATAAATGATCCATTAATGGGAATCAACATCATTAATATATTTATAACTGTAAATCTGGAGACTTATTACAAAGTGTGAAAACTGATGAAAACAAACTTCCTAATAAAGGTTTGCAAAGATTTACAGCTGCTGACTCAATAGTAGAAACACTGAGAGAGTCAAAGTTATTCAAACAACATAATAAAGACATTCATTACTTTTACAACTTAGTCAGAAAGGGATAAATCTAAAATATATTTAAATCAACTGCACAAAACAAATGAATCGAAAGAAACCGAAGCGTCAAGAGTGTGATTATTCAAGCTCATTAAATAAATAAATGGTTTCTTCTTTAATTTTGACTTTGCAACGTTAATTATATATAATTTTCCTGACATATTTTTAGACAGTAAAAACAACTTATCACACTAAGACTTATTTAAAGATGGTTAAACATATGTTTGCTGTGTGGAGCATGAACCCTGAGTCCTGTTCCTCATGACCCAATGTAAACTCTTGTATAAACAGTATGTTCTTTACTTAATCACTGCACAGCTTTTAGTGAAGAAATCACCATCCACTCCCTTTTCTCAAATTAAGTTCTGTCCTTACGACCGTCTGACGTCTTGAACCACTCATATTTCAAACGGCTGAAATTAACCTCCGCAATAATTCATCCCTGCAGCCGGAGGAGAATAGCTGCTGGAGGAAGATGGACTTTTGAGACGGATGAAGCAGAGACTCACGGCCTGGGCAGAGGACGTGTTGGTGGTGTAGTCTTCTCTCGAGGGCAGAGACAAGGACGCCTGGTCCAGCTGCACAAAGACAGATTCACAATCATTTATTTATCTAAAATCAAGTGTATGGTCAATCAGTAAAATATCAAACATTAATTGCATTTCTTTGTGATAAAGGTTTGACAGTAACTACTTAAATGTCAAATCTAACCATGATAAACATGCGTCCACATAAACAATGATGTGGATATCTGACCTTGAGGATGTACTTGGAGGAGTTCTTGTCGTCAGGGGAGACGTACAGGCGGATCAGGACGCTCTTGCTGTGCTGGTTCCTCATCTGCGCCAGAGTCTTCAGGAGGTTCCACCGAGCTGCCGACCACTGGTACTCGCCGCCGAGCCCGTCCCCGACCACGGGCCACCGGAACTCGGGCTGTTTGAGCGTTTTCAGCATCGGTTTGGTGTCCATCTTCTCCAGCATGGCTTCGTGAAGAAGACACAAAAAATCAGATTAGGGGCTGGAGGAGATATCAGAAAACGACGGTCCCTAAAGGTGCTGTACAAAGATTGGTGGAAAGACAAGTGGACGTGTGTCAGACTCACTCTCGTTCAAACAGGAGCGGTAGAGGATCTTAGCTTTGGTCACTGCCTCCAGTTCATCAGGGTTGGATGGAGCTTCCAGTAACTCTGACAAAAGAAACAAGCAACAGTGTGGGTCATTATAACAGTTCTTCTCCACGATCAATACTCCACAGACATCATAAGGACAAGATGGCGGCACCCGGCCTCCCTCGTTGTTCCCAGTCACCTTTGAGCTGGATGTCGACGTGCTGCCGCAGCCAGGGGTAGATGCCGTACGAGGAGGAATCTTCGGGGATGGGATTCTCCTTCAGCCAACCTCCACAGGCGAAGCTGTAGAAGTCCTCACAGGGGTCAACTGCCCGATCCACTTTACTTAGAATGGACCCGGCTACAGGAGGGAGGAGACACACGAACGTCAGATACTTCGGTCACGACTCAAACATCTGGTGCTTTACAAACAACTGGTGGAAGCTCCGAGAACTGCTCACCTGCCTCGATGCATTCTGGCGTCAGACAGAACTCCTCCTGACTGGATCTTTGGGAAACTGAGGGAGAGGAAAAGAGTCGAAGGATGAAGGGTGACAACCTAAAGTCTGCTGTGACTCAGAGAGCTGTGTTATTCTGGTTGCATGCATGTCTATATACAGTACGCTGCAACCACACAAATGTACGAGTCTGCCGGTGACACAACCAGCTTTCCAAGAACAACTCAACAGTGGAAACTTTATGTGGAAGTCGACAAACCACATGTGACCCCCGGGAGAGTTGAAAGAAACTTTAAAAAAAACCTTAAAACACCTTTGTAGGCAAAAGAAAAGCAGCAAATTCAAACGTTTGAGAGGCTGAAACCTGCTGATATTTGATATATTTGATTTAAAAATGACACAAAGCCTTAGACAGACCGCATCCTCCGAAGGAAGCAGCTCCTGAACCGACACTTAGGTCTTTTGTTATTGCTTTAATTGAGAAACAGAATTAGCTTCCTGTAGTTTATCCTCCTGACATCGTAATGACAGGTTTGTCCATTCACTCCTCTTCCTCGAAAGTGGGCTCACAGATTTAGAAAAACCAAATGCACACTCACAACTTCAACCTTGCACAACCTACTTGGCCTGGAGCAACCTCAACAACCCCCCCTCAGACACACACAGCTTTAAAAACACCCACACACACACATATGGATGTCTGAGGCTCCAGTGTCACTGCCGTTTGTCACCGAGATACAAAAACAAGCCAGGGACACACACACACACACACGCATGTAAACAAACACACATCTAACAGAAGCTCCAAACTTTAAACTCATTAGAAACAAATATTCATTAAAATGAATCAAAGCGACCTCTTGGCATTCCTGTGTCTGGTCAATCGCACGGCTGGGTTGGAGTGTTTCCATCAGAGTGGGTGTGTGGTGCTACATACATAGAGACATGACCAAATTACACTTCAATGCCGCCACAAGAATGTTGGCTTCCCTCAATAATAAAAAAATATATATATCTAAGGACCCAACCTCGACTCAAACTACCAACACACAGGAAGTTCATCTATATGTTAAAGCTGAAGCTCTCGAGCCAGGAGATGCTTGGTTTGATAAACTGCTCACCAGCTCCTCTAAGGCTCAACAACACGTGACATTTATAGATCAGTTTGTTTAAAAGCGACACGGTATTTTAAACTTTGGACCATGTGGAGTTTTTCCCCCTGTTTCAGACTTTAAGCAAAGTTAACAGGATTTATATATTAATCACAGATGTCAATCTTCTCCTCTAACTCTGCATTTCAATGATTTATCATCCTGATGTTTTAGCAAATGGAGAAAGTCTAAATTTCAAGCAACCTGTGTTTTGTTTTGGACTCAAATTTAACTTTAACTTTCAAACTTCAGGTGAAAATCATATTTGTATGAAATCTCTCAGAGAATTTTCATCCCTTAGTATGAACATGTGTCTCAAATTGAATCCAGTTCATTGAGCTGAAAGACTGAGAAAACTAGAGTGTCCCTACAGTCCTTTTAAATTCAATCAAGCTGCACTTAATTACACACACTTATACCAGTCCCATAAACATCCCTGATATCAAGATTCCATGAATTACTCGCTGGGAAACCAGAGAAAATCTCACAGTGTTAAAGATAGTGAAAAATAATTCCTGCATCCGCCCCCTGATCTGGATCTGCACCAAAATTGAATGGGCTCTTTCCTAATGTACAAAAACATCTTCCTTCCACCGACTTTCGTGGAAATCCATTCAGTCGTTTGCTGCACCGACAATCCTGTAACTAATCAGTCCAGTATTAAACATCGCTGCCGCATGAAATCTCTCCATCGTTTTAACACTTCACAAATTGGTAAATACAGAGAATTTAAAGGCTTTCGCGTGAACGTGTGTCTTCATATTTAAGATTTCTGCTTTTGTGATGCAGTTTAATGAGCATTGAGAAAGAATATGAGAAGTTGTCCCAAGTCCCTGCGTTATAACATTAATATGCAGCTAAATTAAACAACCAGGACAAACTGGTTCTTTTAAATCAACATAAATATGATTACAGATGTAAATCTTTGTAATTTATTGTGTCCCTTTTAGTTTATATAAAGCTCTTGTGGCCTTTGCTATAAGTTCATCAGGACAAAGTGTTGCAACACGTCCATTTTCTCTCTTATCTCCTGTTTTTATCCGCACTACTGCTGCAAATCACTGGTTTAATCTTCCAAACTAAACAATATTCATGTATTTTGAAAGTTACCAGTGTAAATTAACATGCACTGGCCTTTATAAATAAATAAACACATACACACCCTAACCCACCACTTCTCTGCCCACACAGCTCCTGCTAATTAATTTCACATTCAGCAGGAGACAATACCCACAAAGTGTCAACACACACATTCCTCCCTCTCTTCCCAGCGTCCACTTTGACTCCCACAGAGCGTTATGCAGACTCCGAGGTTGTGCATGTGCGTGTGGGGGCGTATATATGAAACCTTATATGGACCAAAAATAGTTTGACACAAGTTACCCGCGAACCCTCCACATAGACCTTTGCTCCCAGCCAGTGCACTGGTGTGTGTAATTTACAGTTGGCGTGTACTATAATCTGAGCGTGCACTGTGAAATACGTTTTCTGCAGAACTCCTCGCAAATTATAATGCAGCATGAGGAAAAGTGTGTGTTTATGTACAGTGTGTGTGTGTGTGTGTGTGTGTGTGTGTGTGTTTATGGACTTACCCAGTATGAGTGCGAGCAGCAGAACGGCACACAGACACACACACATGGCCAGGGCTATCTTGAAGAGACGAGTGTTGCCCCTCTCGGGTTTTACTCCAGCGCCACCTAAACGCTCCAGCTCCATGACTTACTTATAATCACACACACACACACACACACATTCACAAACACACTAACACACACTTAAAAAAATCTCTTAGCAAATGGAAAAACACAACAAAAAGCAAAAGAAGTGGAGAAAACTGGAAAAATAATTGAATTAAAAGGACAAAATTAAATCCAGAAGGTTTTTAGTACATATTCCTGATTTTTTAAATTAATCTATATTCTACTTTATACTTTCTCTATCTGTGTCTGCTGCTATCTGAGTATCTGCAGGACTCTAACTTCACCCCAGCTCTTCAAACTGTTCCTCCCTCCCTCACCACTCCTCCTCTCCCCCATTACTCCTCCTCTCCTCCCTCCCTCCCTCCCCTCCAGGACACAAGGGACCAGGCGTCCCAGTGGAGAACAGAAATCATTTATCAAAATCATTGGCTAAAACCAGAACATTGTGGGTGTGTGGCATTAGGGGTTGCAGACCCTGTCAGAGGCGTAAAAGTACATGTGAAGTGTGTGTGTGTGTGTGTGTGTGTGTGTGTGTGTGTGTGTGTGTGTAAAAGAGAGAGAGAGAGAGGGTGTGTGTGTGTGTGTTTAATCTCATGTTAAAAACAGCAGGGTGCTCTGCTCGAAACATTTATCAGATCAGACATTCAGTAGACCAGAATAAAATTAGATTCACACACACACCCTCTCTCTCTCTCTCTCTCTCTCTTTTACACACACACACACACACTCTCTCTCTCTCTCTCTCTTCACCACACACACACACACACACCCTCTCTCTCTCTCTACACACACACACACACACACACACACACACACACGGGAGACAGATTACAATCGATTAATCCGATGATGACGCTGCCTGTAAAAACACATCAGTGTTTCGGTGCATCACTAATTTCTAAGAGGAGGTGCTGCTGATAATAAGGCTGCAGCTCCTGATTGGTCCACCTCCTCCTCGGTGGAGCCAGAACGTGCTCTTTAGGGTTTTGGGTCAGCAGCGGTGGCGGCGACGACACAGTCCCTATATAGACTCGTCTTCCTGTGCTGCTGCAAACACCCATTCATCAAACCAAACCCTTTGACCACGATGCTATTGTTCAGCATTTCTGACTCCCAATCATTTGCGTCCTGTTTTAATTCTCATTGTTTGAAATCTTCTGAAAACTTTTCGCTCTACTTTTCATTGTCTACGCTTCTCGTTTAGACTCTTAATTCTACCGGCTATGAAATGATTTATTTATGCTTTGATAAAACACATTATTTATTGATGCAGTTAAATGTTTTGGACCCAATGTTTCATTATTTGACGTATGGTCATAGTCCTGTGAAATTTAATTTAAAACTTTAAAAAAGGAGTAACTTCATTATTAAACTGCACTTACAGAATTCCACGTCGGATCTGTGACTGGATTCCATTTTATCTATGCAGGTTATAAATCAGCGAGTCAAATCCAGGGCATGTGGCTCAGTATGAACCAGACACAGAACATGTCCTCCTGTCCTCCTCCTCCTCCTCCTCCTCTTCATCATCATCATCATCATCATCCTCCCATGTCTGTTTACACAAACATCCCTGCAGGCTGTCATCAGCGCGAGATAAGCAGCAGAGACACACACGCTAGAACACATTAGTGATCTTTTTCAACGCTGTTTAGCGAAGTTACGTGGGAGGATTCAGAACATGTTTCTTGTCTCTTTCTCGTGTTTACGTGTCTGCGTTCAGATAAGGTTGAGTTTCCTTCCCCCAATCGCCCAAAGTCTCCAAAAGAGGAATAAAGCAACAATTTGGAACCTGCTGACTGAGGTGTCTGCTCATCCCTGCTAAACACACCTCTGTGGTTAAGCTGGGGGCTGTTCGGTGTTTATATGTTTGTGGGAAACACCCTTCAAAATTACAACGTGCCGCCTCCATCGCCGACACACTCAGGAACAACATAATCACTGCACGACTGCCTGGAAAAGACTGAAGCAACACTGCGGCCGGGAGCTGAAGCTAAAAGTGAGGCCAGTGGGCTTTTGTTGCTCTGCCCGAGGAAGACAATGAGGAAGAGTGCTGAGAAGACGAAGGGTATGAAATTAGTGAGTCGCTCTGTTGTACGGTGGAGAGGACGTGCAACTCTCACTATTAACAATTATATCTGCTTGAAACTACATCAAATGGATTCTAAAGATTATTACATGAATGATGGACACACTGGCGTCCGGTTACACTTAAATATTATAAAACGACATGACACTTTGCTCTCAGATTCATCATTTGATTTTATTCTGGCTCTCGCCCGCCACATGTCCGGTTGCACCACAGCCTCGCGTGACCCCAAACAGATCGATGGATGGAATCGTGACCTCTCGCTCCCTCTAACGAGAGCAGTGATATTACAACACCAGAGAACGTTACAACAATAAATTATCTTTATGTGATGCATCATAGTCATTTAGTCCAACAGTCTCAGGAAGAGGTTCACACAAAGAGTCAACACAAAAATAGAAAACAAAGTAAGAAACTGGGAATGATTTCTCAAGACTTATTAAAAACAGCTTTTAAAAAAGAGAGCCCTTAAATAAAACCAGTTTTTATTCCACAGCTTTAACAATGAACTTTTACAACCAGGTCACAAACAGTTCGAGGCCGAGAGTAAAAATTAAACTTTGGGAGGAAAAAGTTCAGTCGCTTTCGGCCACAATGTCGAGGAAGAGAAAGAAACTGAACTGAGCTCACGTTTCATTTCAAATATTTGTTGGATCTTCTAGTCGCCTCTCATGAAATCATTAACTAATGTTCACACTTACGTGGAGGCTGTGATATGTGGTAGTAAATCAAAGTATTGCCATGCATTAGCCAATAGAATTAAGGCTTTTAAAACTAAGGTTAAACTTAGTTTAGGCCAAAACAAACACTGTTGTTCAGCAGGGAAATATGGCTTCTAGGAGTCAAACCCTTAAGAACCAGGATGGTTTTTCCTCTCATTTTTCAAAAACAAACAGTATAGATATTTGAATTTGTAAAGACCGTGCAGTCTTTGTAAACAGTCACACGGGACGGTGCTTTGCAGCAAGCGCTTGAGTTATTTGTATATGTGCTTTAGTGTCTATGGCAGAAACAAGGTGGAAGAAGTGAGTCGATTATGGTTTTCCCTGGTGGACCAGAACCGGCCGAGAGGCAGAGTAACGTTCTGCTCCACAGTCTCCTGGAGTTTGACAGTATTGTTTGGTATCGCAGTCTGTTCCCTGTAAGTTCACAGTTTAACGGTCTGCACGTCTCGAGCTCCTCAGAGAACATCTCTGTCCACGCAGGGATCTTCTCATTCCATTTTTTTAGATAGCTAACCGCCGCGGTTACCGCGCCGTGACCATCCACAGGCCCAGCGCCACGTTGGCCGCCAGCAGGGCGCTGCCCGCCAGCAGCAGGAAGAAGCCGATCAGCTCGCGCTTTTGACGATCCGTCACCACGGAAACCAGCGTGGCCTCCAGCAGAGCGTTCAGCATCCACTGACCGTCGAGAGCGAAGCACGGCACGGAGTTGACTACGGCTAACGCACCGGAGAGGGACACCACGTATCTGAGAGACGTCAGGGTTAAGGACCAGAAACAAACATAAGACGCAGATTAAACATTACTTATTATATGAATAATAAATATTGAGGCTGATTTAGGGACTTTTCTACATCATACCTCCAGGGATTTCTCTTCTTGCTCTTAATTGTGAAACTATTTTAATCTGGAAAACCTGAAGAGTAACATCATTTATCCAAATTTTGTGCCAGTGACAGAAGTGTTGACTTTTCTAAATCCACTGTCTCGTGGATCCATCACCTGATTACAGCTGCAGCCTGGAGAGTCTTTGAAACATGGAAGGATACTTGCAGAAGGTCTCCAAGAAGACGGGCAGATCCAGGTGGAGGAAAGTAAAGCGGGGGATGAAGTTGGTCAGACTCACTGAGGAAAGATGAAAAAACGTAGGATGGTTTTCACGTCAAGTCTCGTCCTGCTCACTCACTATATTTCACTGAAAACTGAAAAATACGCTCAACACCTAAACTGTAAACAGCGATTAAATGAAAATAACAGACACAAGGTCCCACATCCTTAAAAGGGAGAAACAATGAATTTGAACAATGATCAAACCTGACGCTACGCACACACTCATGCTACATATACCTGCGTACTGAAGGTGCGGCGGATAGCCCACAAACAGCATGTGTGTGTTCGGAGGGTGTGTGACACGGATGAAGCGCGTCTGGTTCTCCAGAGACGGGCTGACGCACACGCTGACGGTGTGGGTGTGTGCGGCGCAGTCGTTGTCGTTGCGACAGACCGGCGTCCCCGTCACCATCTTACGCACCGGCATACAGGCGAACTGCACAGGATTACAAGAGACACGCAAATACTGAATAAAGTGCGATATCGTGCAGCCAGGATACAGGAACTGAGACATTAGCAAAGTAAATCAAACAGAAATGTAATAGTTGATGGAGAATATTTGCCATTTTTGTAGATTTATAATTTGATATTTGTAGCTTTTACCATCATATTACTAAACTGTAGCTTGAATGTTATATTGTGCAACAAATGTCATGCAGTCGCAGCCAAAAATGGGAGAGTTGAATAAAGGAAGTTAGTGATTTTGGTTTGGCCACATATAGAATTGGTTTGGAAACTTGTTCACATGGTAAACGAGTCATAAATTCTCCCCGTCTGTGAGTCTGTGTTAGTGTGAGTCTGTGTGTGTGTGTGTGTGTGTGAGTCTGTGTTATTGTGAGTGCGCGTGTGTGTGTGTCACCTCCTTCTCTCGGCTGCTGTGGCCCTGTGGCTTCATGTAGGAGAAGCAGAGATCTGTGAGGCTGTTGTTGCTGCAGCAGTCCATCGTTCCATCCAGACGCTTGAAAGCTTCAAAGAATGAATGAATGAATGAGCTGATGTTTTTTCACTCAATATTATCACAGTAGAAGATTTGACCAGAACAGAGCGTCACACAATAAACAACATAACCTCGTATGTCACCACGACCTCGAGCTGTGCACTTGATTGTTTGTCATTGTACTGCTTCAGAAAACAATACAACAAAGTTACAGTCGGTTTGTTAGAGAAGGTGAAAGAACTGAATCCTGGATCCGCCCATTTAACCAGACTCATGGAAAACATTTAATGGGATCTCCCTTGGGTCATAACCACAGACTGTAGCCTCCAGGTATTACCTACATGTTTTATTATCTATCTAGATAGATAGATAGATAGATAGATAGATACACACACAGGGTGACCTGAGTTAATGAATAATAAATAATTAGCAACATCAGCAGATGAAAACTAGAAGCATTAAGTGATTGCATGATTACATAATGGAGAGTTCAGTCAGCGGAGGAGGGAGAGTTGTGTGTGTGTGTGTGTGTGTGTGTGTGTGTGTGTGTCCAGGATATAAAATGCATTTAGCTGGAGATATAGTTATTTATATTAAATATCTACAGATAAAAATGTGTATTTATCATTTCTATTTAAGAAAATCCTGAACAACTTCCTCCTTTTATAGAAGCTTGAAGCAGAAAATATTTGGTACTCGTGAGAAACACCTGAAACAATTAATAATCCATCAGTTGCTGTTTAATGTTCTGACAAATGACTAATAAACTAATTATTGCTGCTCGTCATGAAATTATGGTAATTTGATAATGAACGTTTCTGTTATTTATTCCTTAATTATGAAGTCTGGAGTCTGACAATGACATAATTAGACAAACAACAGGAGCTCTGACTGAGGTTTTAAGTAATTAGCTTTGTTTTCATAAGTTATTTTTTATATTTAGAATCACGAATCATATTTTTGGAAGCTACTCAAGTCACTATTACTTTAAATATGTCGTTCTCTTATTTTGAAGGTGCCCTCACTGTACACGCACCTCTGCCATGAGCCCAGCTGGGCTGCAGGCTGGCGACAGGGACACAGTATCCGGTCTGTGGAGAGTGAGAGAGGTGAGACAGGCAGCTGCTCCAGTCCTCCACCCCCGTGACGGGACAGTCCTCCAGCCCCGTCACGATGTCTCCGACGGACAGACCCCGAGGACCGTCGGCCGCAGAGCCCTGGTCGAAACACACATGCAGACACACACACGTCATTTATGAGAGAAGAATGTGGAGACACGTCGTCCATCTTTATCCCGATAAATAAAGGAAAGGAAAGCTTGACCACTGCTTTAATGACCACATGTAAATTTCTTGCGCTGACCTGCACGACCTCGATGACCAGCGCTCCGCCTCCAGTGGAGTACATGGGAAGGAGACAGATAGGCAACAGGAAGAGAAAGGCCAACGCCGCCAAACACAGAACAAAGTTGTGCCAGACTCCTGTCGAGCAAAAGTAGAGACAGAAAACATATTTTAGATTTTTCAGCTTTGATTTAATAAATGTTTTGCATTAGTTAACATTATGACATTTTAAAGTATAGATTTTTATTACAATAGAGCTGCAACTACTACGTGTCCTCATTATCAATAAGTCAAATTAATAATTCCTGGATAAAAAGTCCATAAAATGTCAGCCAACAGAAAAGCAAATGGCAAAAACAAGTTTGTGACGTCTTAAATTAACTAATCAACAAGAGATACAGCTCGATTCCCAACTCTTCAAACTTTTAGATATTGCTGATGAATGTCGTAAAGATCAGGAACATCATTAAATCACCCCCACAAACAGGACAACAAACTGAAGCTACTGTAAAGTCTAGGGTTCGCCTGTTTACAGCTGTCCTCCACATCTTCTCACTGCAAGATGTTGTTGACAGTAACCACCGTGCACTAAGATTAACCGTCTATACGTCTCTAGCATCCTAATTATGCAACAAGACACAGACAGTCGCCCTAAAACCACACGAGGAAGCGTCTCATTTCCTCATGAGGTCAAGTCACAGTTTTTTGGGGGATGAAACACAGAGTTTGGTCCAAATTCAGGAAACAAGCAGGATGACGGCAGCGTCGTGCAACAGAAACTAAATTAATGGTTTAAGATTAAAGAGGTTTTAGAGGAAATTCTTCCTGTTTCTATGTCAGACTTTGTTGATTTAAATTCCAGAATGATTGAATATACTTGTGATTTTGTCTTTACAGTGAACAAACGAGTGGAGTTGCATCACAAATCTCTCCAGCGATAAATAATAAACATGTTATGTCAGATAACCCCCCCCCCCCTGCCTGCAAACAGAGCGATCAGCTCTGTGGACAGAGAGAGAGAAAGAGAAATAAACCCAGCGTGATGTTATGTCACCATCTCTGCAGTTTGTCATATGACCGGACTGAACAGCTCGGCTTCATGTCACCACCAAACTTATTCTCTTCTCACAATAAACAAAAGACTGAAGGAAGTTTCCTCCACTTTAAAGACACAGATGGGTTTTACAGCAGCTCTTCGCTGCCCTCTAAAGGTTCATGGCGGCAAAAGAACATTTCTTTAAACTCTCACTACAAGTCCTGCATTTAAGTGACAGCATTAAAGGATTTCAACATCATAGTGAGATAGTTCAAACTGTTTAAATCTATAACTGTGCATCATATTTTATTAGTTGCACAAATATATTGTGCATAAAATCATAATTTGCAACGTACATATAGATTTTTAAAACAAGTGAATATTTAAAACAAGAGAATATTTAAAATATTAAATGTATGACCATTTCCTTCCTGAGGGAACTGAGTTTAAAGCTTTTTAAGACTTTTTCAGACCTGCAGGTTCTTGTTTTTGTCATATTTCATATATTATAAGTATTTTTTCCTGCTGTTTCAAACCTGCTTTCAAATCAAAAACCTGTATTATATCTGTCAACCACACGGTCATTACCGGGCTCCCACTGATCACCCACAGTGGCCCGCAGGAGGCATCAGCTGCATCCATGCGTGAGTGCCAGCTCCACCGTCAGTTCATTAAAATATAATTTTCTTGATTGCAGAGTGACATAATTTGATGTGAAGCTGGCGTCTGGTGTTCAGGAATAAAAGACCTCAGGGGTGACCTTCACCGGAACGACTCAAACAAGTATTTTAAGTGACCCCTGAATAATTGTGATTAATAGCTGTGATCACATTAGCTGGAAAAAATAATCAGGATTATCCACTCTGCCCTGAGGAAGTGATCAGCTGATCTCTGTATTTATAAATATATATATTTTAAAAACAGAAAATCATACCGGCACAGAAGATGCGAAGCTGCTGCGTGGGCGATATGAGGTTGAGGTGAGTGGTGAACAGGTCCACGAAGGCACCGGGATACAGCACAAACACAAACATGCCGAAGCCGTTCACTCGCACTTGTTCCCTGGGGGTGAGAGAAGGACACGACATTAAACACACAACTCATCACAGGTCTGAAGGTGATGAAGGTCAAATGATTTAAGATAAACACAGATATCGCTGATGTGACGGAACAACAGCAAACCTTCCTGAAGAATATCTTTGGTTAAATATGAATGTCAATCATCTTAAGTGTGTGTGCAGCAGTATTTCTACAGCACCCACTGCAGAACACACAAAATTAATCTCAACGGCCACTGAATGATGATGAACCCTGCTGGTTGCCACGGTAACTGTTCAGATCGTTGGGAAACCGAGTCCGTTACCTCAGTGCTGCCACCGCGTGGCCCAGCTCATGTATGACTCCACTGAGCAGCAAGGCGATGAAGAAGTAGCCGAGCTGATTCGTGGGCAGATTGACACCAGGGACCTGAGGACACAAACCACAGCAGGAGGAGGAAGAGGAGGAGGAGGAGGAGGAGGAGGAGGAGGAGGAGGAAGAGGAAGAGGGGAAAAAAATAAAAAAATTTGTACACTGGGCAAATAAACAATCTGCATGTATCATTAAGATGTATTTAAATCTTATTAAAACTTATTTAAATCCTATAAAATACATTTAAATTTAATCAAAATTAATTCAAATCCCATTAAGATCTATTTAGACATATTTAAATTGATTAAATTGATTATTACTTGAATCTCATTAAAATGTATAGAAATCAAATGAAGAGGTGTTTAAATCGCATTGAGACATATTTAATTCACATTACAGTGTAGCTGTCTGAGCTTCCCTCGTCTTGTTGACTGTGCGGTGTGTGTTTTTCTTCTTTCTCCAGGCTGAGTGCTATTTACCATAAATGTGCTGCTAATGGCCGCCCATGAATCACCTACAAAAGGTCCTCTGGGAACAGCACTCATATTACCGCGCGGCTACTTGACAGCGCAATGAATAAAAAGGGAACAGGAGGAAAATGCTTAATAAGAGCCCTCGTCATAACTGGAGGCTTTTTCCAGCCCCTCGTCTGAATTTATTGAAGCTTTGTATGAACTTTCAAGGACATTGACTCTCTGAGCGACAGTTCATTTCTAAAAAAAAAACAATGTTCTACGAGATAAATTGAAGTGAATATTTTTGATTTATTTATTTCACCTGTTGTAAAAGCTCATAAACCTCCCGTGCGGTGATGCGTGTGTACGTACCACCACTTGCAGCGCCTGTTGACTTTCCATCCGCGGGTTGTCTGAGGTCATCTGAGCGAGCGTCTGCTGCAGGGTCTTTACCAGCAGCCCCACAGATCCCACCATGGCCACAATACCAAACACCAGACCACTGTTGAACCTGGCGGAGGCGACGCAGCAGAGAATTTAGGTCGAGCGCCAACATTTGTTCGTTTATGTTCAAATAAAGGTGATAAATCTGTCAGAAGAATAAAAAGCCTGCAGGGTTTTTTATCAGCCTGAAGCTTCCACACACAACCTGTCACATATGATTCACTTCTGTCATTTGCATTGTAAAAAAGTTTATGACTAAATATTTAACGAGTATTATTCTAAAGCTTCAGTGATTAATTAGCTGAACAGGCCCGACTGGAGCCGGAGCACTGAGGCATCACGGATGAGGAAAGAAGACAAATGATGCAGGGGCAGCCGAGGGCGTCCTCACCACACGTGGAGGGCTCGGGGGTTGATGCGGGCGCAGTACGCGAACAGCCGGTTGAACATGGTCGTCTGCCACCTCACGTGGAAGGGAGACAACATCAGGCCTCGACTCGCCAGCCATGACTCGTACCTGATCCTGTGTGTCGATGACGACTGCGGGACAGAGTCAGAGTGAAAGGTACAAATTAAAAAAGCAGATTTTCACAGTGGACGATAGACTGATGGAGAAACTGCACTCAGGAAGTGGAGACGTGTCACTCATCTTTATTTATGTCTCTATGGTCTCACCTTATGCACTGTACTGTTTAAAACAACACTTTTGACCTGTAGCTTTTTCATCTTCTTTCTTGCATATATGTTTTGTTTATCATATTCATTGCTCTGCGGAACGTGCAAATTTATTTACAACATCAATTTGATTTATTGTCTCTGTCTAGTTCACTTTGTACGAAGATAACTGAATTATTATGTCTAAATCTTTTACACAGTCCTCTATCCACATAAACAACCTTCAAACCAAACAGATAGAAACAAATACATAAACCAGTCGTGCTGTAGGTGAAGGATGATGATAAATGATGCGTCTGAGCTTTTTAAAGAGCAGGATGTATTTGGAAATATCACTAAGGTGAAAGAGTTTTGATCAGTTTCACTAAATATGAGGTTACTGCTTTTAACACAATGAAATACACCACTTAGCTGCAGGACTTAGTGTAAAGTCAACTCTAGTTTTACTTTGTTTACTTTCTCTGCATGTTGTCATTATGATTCATGATGTCATCTTCTCTTTAAAAAAATAATAATTCCAGCTTCCTATGTATCTATAAATATGTTGTTTACCTATTTGTGTGTATTATGTAGAAAAAATATATGCAATAATAAATACACTATAAATAATAAAAAAATCAGGCTATATATAGATACAAACTCATACACCTACATAGCCAAAATCCAATATAAAGAAATTAGAAATGTTATTTATAGCAAAAAGAGATAAGGATAAACTAAGGAACAATAAATATATTGATTTTTATTTGTAATTATAGGTACTTTAAGGAGGCTGTAGCTGCAACAACAACATGAGTTCCTATAGTGCAGTAACACTATAAACTCCTCTCTATATGACTGTTGTCATCTTATATAAACACATTTGCTTTGTTATTTATGGTAAAAGAGATGAAGATAGATATTAATACAGAAACAGAACAAATCTCTTCATCCCTGCACCTTGTGAACAACATATCTTTAATATTAGGTACTTGCAGGAGGCTGTAGCTGCAATAACACTATGAGTTCCTCTCTATATGACTGTTGTCATCTTATATAAACACATTTGCATTGTTATTTATGGTAAAAAGAACAATAATTAATACAGAATCTCCTCTTCATCCCTGCACCTTGTGAACACATCTGTACTCCCAGGTACCTGCAGGAGGCTGCAGCTGCAGCAACACTACGAGTTCCTGTCTACACGACTGTTGTCCTCTTATATAAACACACAATAAGTGACATAAACACACAATAAGTGACATAGACACACACACTAGCAGCAGGAGGAGCCACTGACCTTGAGCAGAGTGTCGGTCAGGTACACCACGCACCAGACTCCCATCACAACCACCAGCAGAGACACGGGGATCATGGTGCAGCTCAGGGGGGGGGAGAGAATCAGCCCAGCGCCGCCGTCTCCATCGCTCCCTCCGCCCGCGGCTCCACACGCAGTTACCCGCTGTCTCACGCGTCCGTCACCGCGTCGTCATGTCAGATGTGTTTCTTTGATTCGACGCAGAACGATGGAGGAAAGTGAGGTTTGTTCTCAGGGATGTTGAGATGGAAGAGGAACCATCAGGAGAGATAACACTTCCGGTTTCTTCTTCTTCTTCTTCTTCTGCTTCTTTACAGCGGAGCAGCAGCGAACACACAGAGCACTGCCCCCCACCCCGCCACCTAGTGTTCAGCTCCAGGAATTTCACTTTCAATTTTCTCTATTTCTTCTTTTCTTTACTATTGTTTTCTTTTGAAAATCATAAAAAGCAGCAGGAGACAAATAAACAAATCAATAAACCCATTATATTAAATTGCATAAAATACGGTGTGCACCACTGAAGATGGAGAGCAACGAGTTTATAAGTAGTAATTTGAAAGATAAGACTTTGCATTTGAATGATGAACTTGTCTGTAAAAAGAAGCCAAGACCAATCAATCAGAGTCTGTAAGAGCTGCAGGGATAACAAAATAAATAATAAAAGCAAACTGTGGGTCCAAATATTCAATTTCGTGTGACCAAAAGGTCAGGAGGGTAAAAGGACACCAATAAATGTGTGTGGTCTGAGTCAGACGGGACAAGAACGGCCAGTCTGACTCATGAAGCCATAAATGAGAACTGGGAACATGAACCTGCTCTTGGGTAAAACTGTACATGTTGACACAGTCCCACGGAGCCTCCACTCTCTCAGTAACCATGTTTCATCTCAAATACATAATGTTTGTTTCTGTGTACGTCTACAATGTGGGATTAGAGGTTAAATCTGTGCCCAAACATATATTCAAAACTATTTTCTGATCCCTGCCCCAGATGTAGGACTCATTATTCAGTTGGCTGCGTTCAGTAATTTAATCTTGAGGATTCTCTCTGCACGCCTCCTCTTTTATTACCTCGTTTAAATTCTGATAGGACCTAAATCCACAGCTCGTCCGGCCCCTAACTGAGCCGTCTCATCCTCGAACTGGAGATCTAGTCAAGAAAAAAGCTTATTTAAGGAGTTCAAGGAGACTCTCACTGCACAAGAATAACCACACACACATTAAACGCACTGGGAATAAATGTAGTCTTTTGACGGGAATTTGTGTTGTTGAGGGAAATAAAACTTATATCATGAAATAGAGAAAAAAATGTAATTGATAGTTTGTCAAAATCTAAATCTACTTAGAATATCAATGTTGACATAAAAGCTGAGTCATTGTGTTGCCTGGACATTGAAACACAAACTCCACAGCTTCAGGACATTGACTTCTCGCTGCCACGTTGACTTAAACCTGCGGATTTAAACGTTGAATCGGAGCATCACATGTAGCAAAACATATCCCATCCACTAACACGGAGGAGGGGAGCTTCATGCAGTCAGCCACCAGGTGGGGACACATTTCAAACTAACGTTGGTCAGTGGTTCCCGCTTCTGCAACTTGCGACAAAACCTACATAAAGTCCCTTAAGAGCCTATGACAACATATATGTGTGTGTACTTGTTTTTTTCTTATCTCCATGGGACTTTTTCCAGTATAAAAGCTGCAGGACTAGTGAAAAGCCTGGTCCTGATGAGGTAAGTCTTCATTTCTGAGGTCCTGGTTGAGGTCAGGAGGAAGGTGAGGGTAGGGTTAGGCATGAATTGGTCTCGGTTAAGGTAAGGGATGAAGTATTGGCTCCAAAATGAATGACAGTCAATGTCCTAAAGTCCAGATAAGCCTGAGTGGGTGGGTGGTGTGTGTGTGTGTGTGTGTGTGTGTGTGTGTGTGTGTGTGTGTGTGTGTGTGTGTGTGTGTGTGTGTGTGTGTGTGTGTGTGTGTGTGTGTGTGTGTGTGTGTGTGTGTGTGGTTTGCATTTGCATACCTTGAAAAATAAAACAAAGCGACTGTTGGAGTTGCTTCATTTTCCTACCCGGCCACATGACAGATTAATTTTCATGAAGTCTGATCAGTGGGATGCAGTGAAGCTGGGGAACTTCCTCCGAGCGACACAGTGACAGACAGGTCGGCTGGAATCAGCAAACACACACACACACACACACACACACACACACACCCACACACACACACACACACACACAAACTCCAAAAGATAATTTAAAGACACACACACACACACAGGGACAGAGGCTGGAAACTCATTCTGCTTTTCTGATGCTGGGTCGGGTTCCTCTCAGGGAGGAGTTTCCTGCCTCTCCGAGCCAATCAGGCCGAGAGGAAACAGGTCAGGTAGCCGAAGAGGACCTCAGAGGGAGCGCAGGCCGGGCAGAGCAGCCACGCACACCAGGAGGTAAGAGAGCACACACACACACAGACACAGACACACACACACACACACACACACACCTTTAACCCTCTGAGATCACAGTGAGGATGCACATCAATATATAAAAGCAGGAATACCAGCTACCTCTGTGTGTCTGTGTGTATGTATGTGTGTGTGTGTGTGTGTGTGTGTGAGTGTCAGAGCAGAAATAGGGCAGAGCCATTTTAAGATGAGGACGAGTGTTTTCAGGATTCAAGTGTCAGTGTTTAACGAAGATGCTGTAAAATGAAGACGCTCGCCTTCTTTTAATATTTGTGGATATCATACAAGCAAACAGTTTTGTGTTTTGGGTGTCACATGGTTAAACGTTCAATTATTTGAATGAAGTCCCTTAAAAATATGTTAAAATCAGGGGTCATGCTTTTCCTTTTATAGACATTTGTTGGTTTTTCACTGTTTGATGCTTAAATGTTCATTTTTCTGAATGGATGTTTGGTCCTGCAGGGAAAGTATTTCATTCATTTGAACATTTTGAATTTTATTTTCATTTAAAACACACTTTAAAATGTGTTCATAACAGGATAGTTTCCAAAAACCTGTGAAGATGATACAAGCAGGGAGGATTCAAGGATTTTAATTTGTCACGTGTGAAGAGATAAAAAAGTAAAACCTGTTGGCGGAGGCTCTGTGTTTGTTTCCGTGCAGACGAACCGAAGAGGGATCAACAATAAAAACATAAAGAGATGAATAAAATAAAAAAATACTAATGAGATAGAAGAGAAATAAAAGACTGAAGTTGTGTTTCTAAAACCTTTTGATGGTCTTGTGCCTTAATGTTTAAGTTTCTGAATGAAGTTTGGTCCTGCAGTTAAATCAATTCCCTCACTTGAACTTTTAACCATAGTTTTTGCTTTAAAATCCTTAAAAACATGTTCAAAATAGGGTTTGTGCTTTTTATTATAAACATATTAAAATCCCATGTATGCAGAGAGTTTTGTGTTTTATTGTGTCAGGTTTAAAAGTTAAATCTTTTTAATTCCTCACTGGAATATTATAATAAAAATGGTTTCTAATTAGTGAGCTTCAAGTGTCCTGTGCCTCTGTTTGAGTGTGTTTTGGTCTGTCTCTGTGTGTGTGTGCGAGTGTGCCCATGTGTGTCTAAGAGTGTGTGTGCGATGGGTGTCCATGTGTGTCAGAGAGTGTGTGTGTGTGTGTGTGTGTGTGTGTGTGTGTGTGTGTGTGTGTGTGTGTGTGTGTGTGTGTGTGTGTGTGTGTGTGTGTGTGTGTGTGTGTAGATAGAAAGCAGGTCCCCTCTGTGTATCACTCGTCTATTTATAGTGAGAACAAATCCCAGATATGAGAGGAATCCTTCTACCACTTACGAGGCAGCTAGAGAGGAGGGAGGGGGGCGGAGAGAGGAGGGAAAGAGATAGAAAGAGAAAGAGATGGAGAGAAGAGAGCAAGCAAATCTGTGAGAGAGAGAGATAGAAAGTACAAGTGAGCTGGAGAGAAACGTTTAAGGGTGTTTAAAATCCAGAATTAGACAACAGAGTGTTTTGTCGTCAACAGGTAGGTTACAGCTGCTCTTTGTGTGTCAATGTGTGCATGTGTGTGTCTGTGTGTGCATGTGTGTGTCTGTGTATGCATGTGTGTGTCTGTGTATGCATGTGTGTGTCAAAGTTTTAAGTTGGTGAGACATAGCTTCAGAGCTTTTAAAGGGAATAATCAGGTCCTATCAGTGTTTATATCAAAAGAGAATTTAAACTGTTTTAACAAAAAAAATCATATTATTCGTGTAACTTTTATTTTGCTTAATATTAACAAATGCTTTCCAAAAAGTCCTTCCCTTTCTGTCTGTCTCAGTCTGTTCTAACTTCAGATTTAAATTAAAGTATATTTGTCCTGTTTATAAACCGAATATATAAATGGACGTGGATTCTTGGAGAGAAACCTGCATTCTCTTCAATGACCAGCAGGGAGCATTTCCAAGAAGTAAAAATGAAGGCAAAGTGCCTTGATTGCCACCTGGTGGCTGGCTGCAGCATAATACAGAAAGCCCACCTCGTCAATGTTAGTGGAAGTGACATGGACCAAACTAAAAAAGTCCTGAAAAGTACGTGTTGAATAGATCGTTCACATTAAAGTTAGTTTCTGTCGTTTTAGCTCTTTCTCATCACACTGGCGTTGGTTGTGTGTTATGCTCAAGATGGCAGCGTTCATATCCTGGATAATTAGGCGTCATTTCTGGATATTGGGATGTGGAGACATGTCGTCCATCTTTATTTACAGAGCTGAAAACACACGTAGCGTTATTGGCTACTGTGCACATCCATCAAGAGCAGCAACAAGTCCCATAGATTCGTGTTTGTACCACAAATAGCGGCTGACGTGGTCTTTAAGCGTAAATCTTTAAAGGAACAGTTCAACGTTGTAGGAAACTCTGTCTGAGATGAAGAAGAAACTTGATATCACTCTTGTTCTCTTTAAATGCTACGATGGAATCCAGCCAGCAGACGTTAGCTGAGCGTGGTCGTTCATTCATTCTTCCGCACGAGCAGCTTCACACACATTTCTTGTTGATATTTACAGAACATCACAAACAACACACACACACACACACGAGGAAAATAGTTATACGTGTGGTTACAAGTATGTGTGTGGGTGTGCATAGAGTGCAACATGTGTGAAAGTGAAAGGGCTTGTGGGGCTTTGCAAAGCAGCGTCCGAGGGCAGCTGCAGCTCAGGGCCGGCATAACTGCGAGTGTGTGTCTGTGGTTGTGTATCTCTGGGGAAGGGGGTCCAGGCTTTTGCTCTCATGTCAAGGACGTCAGAGCCGCCGCTGTGTGTTGCTGCACAAACAGCACCGTGGCAACTGAGACTCAGCCTCACTCGGCTTCTCTGCTGCCGCTCTGAGCCACTTTGAGATAAGATAAATAGGACATGGAAACTTCCACCATCAGGAACCTCTTGGGTCGGTGTTGATCTGTGAGACGGCAGAAGGAGGAGGGAGTGAAACGGGACCGAGGCAACATGAACAAGAGTCCTTTCAATATGAAAATATATATTTGACTGTTCATGTTTAAATAATGGACTTCAGAGTTATATAACAAGTTTGTCCTTTGTTACAAGGGAAACTTAAAATCTGTCCTGTTTCAAACCTTATTTCATAAACATATTTAAGGGTATTTACTTTATCGTGCAGCACATTGGTCAACGCTGGTCCTTTAAAATCGGCTTTATTAATAAACTCATGTGTGTGATCAGTTTTAGGTATTTACATTGTCATTGAGAGGGAAAGACTTGAAGGCCACAGACAGAAAAATGTGGAATGAGTGCCACTACAACCACAATAGTAACAGGATAAATATTTTATCTGCAACTATAATCTGTATTTTCACCATTACAATAAAAATACTTATATTATGAGGTAATTTGGTGCAGAGAGAATATTAGAATAAGAGACTTTATATGGTTTGTTTGGGTTTAAACTGAGGCCAGTGTGGCAGATATTTACAGAGAGTAAATATCTGTCTGTAAAAAACCCTCTGGAGTGTATTTATATTCACACTCACCATAAAATAAACCTCTACAGTACTTCACTAACTGTGCTGGACTTTTATTTTGACGTTCTTTATGTCTCCTGGTCTCATGAAAGATTCAGAGAACGTGTCCTCTACCTGCATCTGTCGCTAAGCAACTGAAACGCTATCCCGGCCCTTTAAAACCACAGAAACAGAGAGTCCCAGTTCCCCCATTATACAAACACACACAAACACGCACACACACACACAAACACACACACACACACTCAGCTGAATGTCTGTGATCTGTGCTTCCTGCAGGTCAGTGGACTCACCGGGAGGATTATGTCCAAACCTTCGTCCAACGTCAAAGCCCTTCAGGTAAAACATTTCCTCCTATCTGCATAATATAGTGTGTGTGTGTGTGTGTGTGCGTGTGTGTGTGTGTGTCAGTAACTCAATAAGTACTGTAGTAACTGTACTTATTAGTATTTGTCCTGTGCACAGCTGAAGGAAGTATTGGCATCTTTTACTGAAGCCGTTGTACTAATAACTCAAGTCAAAAATACTCCATTACAAGTAAAAGTATAAAAAAATACGTATTATCAACAACATATAGTACTTATTTACTTATTTATTACTCGAACACTTTTTACTGATGTTAATATTTTTACGATCGCCTTTGCTGCTGTTTCATTTCACAACATCACACCATATAAACATGAAGTGATCGCATGACATCAATAAAAACTATTCCGGTTATAAAACAAGTTATAAAACACTTTGTGTCAATTATGATGTAAGTTAAAGTTTGTTCACATTTAAGGAAAAATCATAAATTGGTTTAAAATGATATTTTTTAACAACCATTCTTTTATTTAATAATAATATTATCTGAGCTGGGTTCTTTTATTTCCTAACAACTTATCTGCATTTATAAACAAATTGATTATGTGTCAACAGTAAAAAATACAGCAGATAAGAAATATAACCTAGTATTAAATAGAGATACTCATAGTAAACCTCAAAATTGAGTAAATTGTAGTTAGTTACTTTCCAATACGAGTCCTGAATGTGTGTCCTTCGTGAAAATGAATCTACTTCACAAACACGGAAGCGTCAGAAGTGTTTCCACGTTACAGTATTTATTGATAAAGGCAAATACAGAGCTCTGACTGTGCATATACAGCACCAAGGCTTTATTAGTGCAGAGCTGCAGCGGAGGCGGAGGGATGCGCAGTCGTCTGTGTTTCTGTAGCGATGCCCCCACGTGTGTGTTTCCTCTTCTTCGTCCGTCTCTCTTCTCATTTGTGCTCGTTTTCAGTTCTAACCATGGGACAGGCATCAGAACAGAGGGGGGGTTTAAATACCAGTACAGTACAAACATGAGGTTGTTGTAGTCCAGTCTCCACCGTCAGTTTAAAACATAATCACAAACAAGAACAGCAGCACAGCTTCACAATATAACTTATTGAGATTTCATTAAAAAAAACATATCTTTGTAGAAAACACTTTAACTTTTAGGGTCACAGGTCTGAAGTCCATCCAAAAGTTTCTCTCTGAGATAGAATCAAAGCCTATGGACGACTTCAGTGTGTTTTATTTACTTGTAAATTCATTTTTAAGGGAGAGCATAAGGATTGGATTTTTAATTTAGGGTAAAATATTGCTCTAATCTTTGATTGTGCACAGAGGAGTGTTAGAGGATGATTGGACAACAGGCCCCAGGGCCCAGACGCAGAATTAGACCACAAAACAATGGAATCGTTTGTGGCCCTTTTGCATCTTTCTGTGGTCGGTGTCTGTGCAGTCGATTTGAATGTCTCAGTCGCCGGTTTCCAGGCTTTTTGCGTTCATATAGAGTCTCTTTGTGTTTGGTTACAGTCTCTTAATGTCTATCTAGAGTCTCATCGTGGTCGTTTTTCGTCCCTGTGGCCATTTAAAGTCTCTATGTGGTTGTTTTTAGTCTCTTTTTAATCATTAAAAGTCTTGTTTTATTCTTTTATGGTCTCTTCATGGCCATTGAGATTCTCTGTGTTGTCGTTTAGTCTGTTCTTACTTGTTTAAAGTCTATTTTTGGTCATTTAAAGTCTCGTTGTGGTTGATTAGTCTTTTCCTGATCATTTAGATTCTCTCTAGTCATGCTTAGTCTCTTTGTGGTCCATTAGTTGTTTAAAAGTCTCTTTTTAGTCATTTAAAGTATTTTTGTGGTCGTTCAGACTCTTTGTGGTCATGTTTAGTCTCCTTTTAGTAATTTAAAGTCTCTTTTTAGTCATTTATAGTTTCTTCGTGGTCCAATAGTCTCGTTTTAGTTGTTTAAAGTCTATTTTAGTCGTTGAAAGTCTATTTGTGGTCATTCAGTCTCTTTTTGGTTGTCATGGTCTCTTTGTGGTCGTTTGCTGCCTCTTTGTCGTTGTTAAGTCTCTTTTTGATTTGGTCAAAGTATCTTATTACTCATTTATAGTCTCTCTGTGATCATTAGAATTCTCTTTGAGGTCGTTCAGGGTCTTTCTGTGGTCGTTCGAGTGACTTTCAAACAGGAAATGTTAACAGTCACTTGAAACAGAAGCCCTGGCTGCAGGATCCTTGGGTCCTGGTAGGTCTGCTCACTAACCCTCTCATGCTAAGCTGGAGCACGCTAAGCGTAAAGACAGTAAACAATCCCAGCCCAAGCAACAGTACAATAATACAAATCTTAGCAAACATGCTGTGAATGAGGCGACTCCTTCCAGAACTTTCCCTCGAAACTTTAAACCTTAATCTCTAGAAAAAAATAAATAAAACTCTCTCGTAGAACAATATCCAGCATCGCACAGCACACACTCATCTGTACAGCTGTACAAGGTCAGCATATATACAATACATTACAGTACAGTAGCATACAAAACACGTCAAATACAAAGATGTCAGGGCACGCAGCAGTAGAACATCAAGTTAGCAGGCCTGTGTGTGTGTGTGTGTTTGTGTGTGTGTGTGTGTTTGTGTGTGTCAGTTTTAAAAAGACAGAAGTCTCTTGTAGTGACATGATGAAAACAAGGAAACATTGGTCATAATCAAAACAAGGAGTTTTGAGGAAACAGCAGCCGTTCACCCACACACGCGCAGGAAACTGTGTGTGTTTCAGTGATGAAAGTGCCTCATTGGCTCTTCTCGCCGTCCGCCAGGCTAATTTGAACATCCCGATGGGAGGTCTGCGTCCAGGGGCGGGACATCCTGTCAAGAGGAGAGAGGAGACAGTTGACATAGAGGAGGTGAGACAACACAGGACACACACATGCACACACACACACACACACACACACACATACACACACAAAGACACACACAAAAGAAAATGTACTTGCAAGTTTTTGCAGCTTCAAAAAAATGCCACATGCAAATTCCATAAAGTAATTTTTGCACATAATTTGTTTGATTTGAAGAAACTGTCACTGAATAATACATCAGTAGTAGTAATAGTAGTAATAGTAGTAATAGTATTACTAGATTCTAGTATTAGACTCGTCGCAAACAATAATGTAAAATTCAAAGTACAGATAATAGTGAGGTTGGTGATTTGAGGAATCGTGATATTTTTTTGTTTGTTATGTTATTTTTCATTTCAGGCTCAATCACCAGAACAGCCCAGCGTCGCACCCCCGACGCCAGAGGAGAAGAAGGCATTGCCGGGTGCGGTGAAACTGCCGGGGCCTGCTGTTAACCTATCAGAGCTGCAGAACGTCAAGAGCGAACTACGATGGGTGACCAAGGACTAACACGTAGGTACAGTAGATGATTCCAAAGAAAAAGATGCAAATCAGAAACAGGCAATGTTGAAAAAGCACAGAGATGAGATTATGGAAAGAGTCAAATTTGGGAATGATGCAAATGTGAATGAAAATATCATACACCTAACGACAGGTTTACAAATAGAGGGAAAGCACCTTTGCAACGTCTGCAGTTTCTATATCTACTTATTCTGGGCAGATTGTTTTTTAATCTGACACAGTTTGGTAATGTAATATAATATATAATAATATAATATATGTTTGATAAATCCTGAGGTTCAGGTCGAGGATAGTATGACTCCACAATAATTGCATGCAGTGGTTGGAGCTCACCACTGGGGGTCACTGTGGTCTGCTCAGCCCTATGTTTGGGTCAAGCGGTGTGTGTGTGTGTGTGTGTGTGTGTGTGTGTGTGTGTGTGTGTGTGTGTGTGTGTGTGTGTGTGTGTGTGTGTGTGTGTGTGTGTGTGTGTGTGTGTGTGTGTGTGTGTGTGTGTGTGTGTGGGTAGAGGGGGGTTGAGTCAGGCTCTATATTTATACTTTTTATGCGTGTGTTAGTATGTGTGTGTGTGTGTGTGTGTGTGTGTGTGTGTGTGTGTGTGTGTGTGTGTGTGTGTGTGTGTGTGTGTGTGTGCTGTGACTTTCTCAGTGGGACACAGAAACCACAACATCCCAGTCCAAACCATGTGGGTGTTCTGCTGTGTAGGAGACACATGAGCGAGAGGTGGAGAGAAAGAAGCAGAATCTGGTTGAACTTTTACTTCTAAACTAATTTCACAAGTGTCTCACAGCTGCATAAGAACAAACTCACACGTACAATGTGTTTCTTCAGCTCAGTCCAGTGCTTTAGCTTCCGTCTTAACCTCGTATTCAACTGGACGTCAGTGAAACATCACAGCCCAGCAGAGCTGTGATGTTTAACACAGCGTCTGCCTCCGAGACTTCTACGACTCAAACTCCACTCTTTGAGATGGAAATGAGCAGAAAATCAAGATCAAGCCACAGAGAAGCTGAAATGAAAAGGGTCAAGAGAGCCACACTGGAAGCGCACACACACACACACACACACACACACACACACACAAACAGATGATAGATATTTCTTCACAGCGGACCTCTTGCCTCGCAGGGGTCAGCAGCTCTGAGACCGCTGATAGCAGAACTCCCCTCACAATGTCTTTATCCATCTTTCTCCTGCAGGATCCCCCGGCCCCCGGCAGAGAGGAGAGCTGATAATCTTCATAGACACAGACTGGCCCACTGCTACAGAAGGCTAACAAACTACAAGCTAATCCCAACATGTTCAGAGACACAAACAGCTTTCTGCCAGGCCGCCGTCCGCGGGAAACCTCCAACATTTAACTTCTGCTACCATCGAGAAGCCGGCATCCATGAACTCTCTCTTTCAACGAGCGCGTCCAAGCAGGTTGACGTGTTTTTATCATCAGATGCAAATTTAAATGGTAATTTATTCAATTAAAAAGTGTTGTAAAGATGATTTTTGTTGCAGCTAAGACCTCTCTTTACGTTTAAAAGTCACAAAATATTTATTGCAAACAAAAGCAATTGTTTTATTTCAACTCTGGGTCATTTGGTGACAATCCACATGATCGACTGTGCTTCCTCTTCTCACACAGTCTTTTCCTTACTGTCAAAACTCTGACTGTGCGTCTCCTCAACCCTGATTCATACTGACGCTTTCTATTAAAGCTGGAGTGCGGGACTTTAACATATAAATGAACATTCAAGCCCTCGTCAAACAAGGTCACACAAAACGTCTCTCTCAGCACCACAGGAGATTTAAACCTGGCGTCTGCGGCAACATTTGTGCTGCGTGCGTTGGTCGTCATGCATTTTACATCTACAAGCAATTTACTAGAAGCAACCGTGGAGAAAGCATCTAGTAGCGTGGCCGGAGAAACGTCCAGATTAAAACAGAGAGTTGGCTTTAGGAGGAAGGATTTTACTCAGTTGTTCATTTCTTAATGTCGTTCACATGTTTCAGATCAGTTGTGTTACTTTTTAGAGGGAAACTATGAGGACAATTTTGTTGTTTCATGGTAGTGATGATTGATATCTTCAGGAAAAATATGGCAATAAAATCAAGATTGTTCCAAAAAGTCTAACGTTGACGTCTGTTCTGTCTGTTCTGTCCACCTTGTTGCTCCAGACTGAAATATCTGTAATATCTATAACTATTGGGGGGGAATGCGATGACATTTTTTACAGACATGTGTCGTCTCCGGGGGATAAATCCTCCTGACTTCTGCTCAGCACAGGATTCACAATGTCTCGCCAACTGGATGGATCGCCGTGACATTTTGGTGGAGACATTTAAGTTTGCCAGAGGATGAACAGGATTTCCAGCAGCAGCACCATTACTTCAAAGTTTCTGTTTGTACTAGAATATCTGAACATCTACCCCATTGACAAGCTTGAGATTTAGTGCAAACATGTATTTTCCCATAAGGATAAGTTGTAATAACTTTTCTAATCCTCTGAATTTGTCTAGCGCCACCATGTGGACAAAATGTAAAGGTCCAGTAATTTGGTTTAAAAAAAGTTACCTGCTAAAATAATGATATTCCTGTCAGCCTTGGGTTTAGCACTAATTAGCTAATGTTAGCATGCTTATTTACATTAAACCATAGACTGAATATAAAGATGTACGTGATAACAGCTCCCTAGACGTGAAAATAACTAATCTGGATCGCCCCCTGGTGGCTGGCCGCAGTATATGTCATAAACCCTGCTTTCTCAATATTAGCATGGGACATGGGCCACAATAAAAAGCCTAAATACATGTGAAATCTATTCTAAAGAGGATTTCTATCATTTAAATAGTTCTTATGATGCCTCCACTGTGATTGACTTATATTTCTTCCGATACAAATCTCAACCTCGATACAAATCTCAGTCATGTGCAGACTCTGGCACCAAATAATGTCAAAAGCACAAGATGGCCGCACCCATATCCAGGGTATTTCGGCTTCATTACAACAGGAGGAAGTGGAGCATGTTAGGATGCCACCTCAGCAGTTCTGCGTCTAAGTACATCCTCACCTCCAGCTCGGTAACATGGCTGAAGTCTCTTCCTCATGTTCGTTGTCATTTTAAAAGAAAAAAAATAATAATCTCGCTGGTGCAGTTGACAGATGTTCCAGCCGACAAAAGACGTCCCCAGTGATATGAGGAGAGGACATGACAGTAACGTTTTCAAGGTGACGTGATTAAAAGGAAATGTTCCCCCCGTGGAGACTTTCTTTTATGTTGTGTGTGTCAGGACATTGACAGTAAGAGCAGCAGGAAATAATGCGTGCACATATTTCAAGAAGAAATATGAACCTGAAAGCCCAGACGAAAAAAGCTTTTCAGTTATTCTTGTGTCTCCAGCCCATTATGTTCGCACATAATGGGTATTACAGGGTTTTAAGTAGGAGGTGGGGGGCATTTATGAGCAATGGAGTCACTAGGATCCTGAGCTAAACCAACAAATCCACCTGTTTTACAGCAGAATGCCACATTAAACCGAACACATGCCATCACACCAGGCCAGATAACCCTGCCATCTCCCCTGCATATCCATCTTCACATCACATGTCCTTCTGCACACACACACACACACACACACACACACACACACACACACACACACACACACACACACACACACACACACACACACACACACACACACACACAGGGAGCAGCTGTAGCTATGTTTAGCGCCCATCAGGTCACGATAGAAGCAAAACATAGGCTGTGTTTTTACAACCATACGTGAGGATCTGACATCGTGTGGAGACGATTAAAAACACTTTTTACGAGAGGCTTATCTGCTGAATTTTGATAGAGTGCAACCCTTCTGCAGAACAAACACACACACACACACCTACACACACACTCATCTGTGAGCATGAGCTATTCAGAGACCGCGATCACAACAAAATGTACTTTGCGGAGAATGTTAAAGTGGTGTGCATGTGTGTGTATTTGTGGATTAGACAGTGGCATTAAACCAGACTGTGAACTCATGAGCTAATAGAGGAAATAAATCTGCCTACATCCCCTCTCCTCTATCAATCAGAATGAGGTTAAATGCCTGGTAAAGGGCACGGCTTACCACCGACCGCTACGTGCTACTTTTGACACGTGCAGAATCTTTGACAGTTTTGGGAAAACTTCCACGGGTTTGATATGTCCCTCTCGTCGAATCCGCCGCCTTGTGTCTGTGTTTCTATTCCTGTCTCCATGGTGACAAGGGTGCCGATAGGTGCCGTGGCAACCGTGACCTGGAATCTTGGTCGCAGACTATAGCAGCTGTATTTACCGATGAGTTCATCCGCCGGGATAGACACTAAAACCCAGCCAGGCTCCCTCTTTCCTCTCCGCACATGTGTGTGTGGAGTGTAGCTGCTCTCTCGCTGGGTTGGTGTGTGTGAGCTGGACGCATGCATTTGGGTGATACTCCCTCCCGGAGTCAGCGAAAAGGGCAGCAGACAAACACAATGCCAACACAAGCGAGACATCACAGACAGAGACAGGAGACTTTGGGACGGACCACGTTTAGCGGGCCGAAAGGGAGGGGGAGGCAGTTGTTAACTTTCCTATCATGGTATCACATGCTCGCCGCCGCAGACGGAGCAGGACAAAAACACAGATGGAGCGAGCTCGACCATGGACACGCACTTCGCTGCCTTCTCCACTCTTTCTTTTTCTGCTTCTTGCCTTTAACACCTCATTACCCTGCTAATGTCTAAAGATTTTCTCTTTGGTGGCTACGTTTTTTTTTGACTACACAAATTTTCCTGTGCTTCCGTGTGTCATCCTCTAACTTCCTGACATTTCCCCATTACTCGCTTCCTTGAACCTTCCTGATGAAGACTTTTCTCACCCCCTCTATCTGACACCTGTTCTTTCACCTTTGCACCTCGCCTCCTCTCTTTTGGATGGATAGCTACTCCGTCCTCTACAGTTCCTCCCACAGAACCGGACTTCTCTCCGGCTTCCAGCGCCTGCGCACCGAGGGGAAGATGTGTGATGTCGTCCTCGAGGCCGGCGGCGTTTCCTTCCCTTGTCATCGCGCCCTTTTGGCCAGCTCCAGCGAGTATTTTTGGGCTCTGTTTGGAGAGACTACTGCTGAGAGATTAGCAGGTTCCATTAGCCTCCCAGCGCTAACACCTCAGGGTTTAGATGCCATCCTGGACTTCCTGTACTCAGGCTGGCTCAGCATATCACCCTCCACGATCTCTGTCCTTCTGGAAGCGGCCAGGTACCTGCAAGTGGAGACGGCTGTGGCGATATGTGAGCGCTTTATTATCGATGGTTTAAGTGTTGAGAACTGCTGCTGCTATGCCAACCTGGCCGAACGCCACACGCTATCAAACGCACTTGAGGCTGCAAACCAAACCATTGCAATGGAGATGGGGACATTGCTGCAGGAAAACAAGGACAATCTCCTCGAGCTGAATATCCAGTCGCTGATGTCAGTGCTCGAGGCTGATGAGATACCTGTCGTCAAGGAGGTTGAGCTCATGAAGCTGGCTTTGGATTGGCTCGATGAGAATGGCCCGCTCCCGCTGCTGAAATCAAATCTTCTTCTGAGTCGTCTGCGCTTCAGATTGGTCTGTGCGTCCGATCTCGCCAACCTTCATCACAGAGCCATGGGCACACCTCTAATCCGAAGTCAGCTGACCCGAGCGTTGGAGTACCACAGGATGGGTTCAGCTCAGCCAATCAGACAGAACAAGCAGTCAACACTCAGAGCGTCGCCCAATCGCGTGCTGCTCGTGGGTGGAGGGTCCAGCGCCGATTGTCCAGAACAGCAGTTGTTGGCGTTTGATCCAAGAGGCAGGAAGTTCTCATCCGTGAGCTCATGTCTCCCGCTGCGGCTGAGGAATCACTGCGTGAGCTCAGTGGGAGGTTTCCTCTTTGTGATCGGGGGGGAGGAAGTGAAAGAGGGAGATGAGGACGGAAAGAAGTCCGTCACCACGTCGACAACCAACCAGGTGTGGCGGTACGATCCTCGCTTTGACTGCTGGGAGCAGGTGGGGTCCATGCTGGAGAGGCGGGCACAGTTCAGCTGCTGCGTGGTGGAGGATGTTATTTATGCCGTCGGGGGACGACACACACGACCGGACACCGACACACACACCTCGGTCGGGTCTGTTGAGTTTTATGACATGACCACAGGAGCATGGAGGAGGGGAGCAACGATGCCCCGCCCTCTTTACGGCCATGCATCCACTGTGCTTGACGACAGTATCTACGTGTCGGGTGGCCTCCCGGGCAACCAGGGCACCATCCAGGGCAGTAACCATGGTGATAACCAGGATGAGAACAGGGAGAACAGCAGAGAGGTCTTGTATTGGGACCTCAAAGGTCGGGTCTGGGAAAAGAGGGCGTCCATGTCTATCGCCCGGTTCAGTCACCGCTTGGCAACAGCCCACGGCTACATCTACGCCCTGTTGGGGATGTACGAACCTTTCTGCGACATAGAGCGATATGATTCACGCTCAGACCACTGGACACGCCTCCGACCGCTCCTTATTGGATCCTTCAACTACGGGATGGTTTCGACAGCATCCGGGAATCTGCTGGTGTTTGGGGGGAGACGATGGAGCGACGGTCAAGAGGTGATCATGAGGAGTGTACTGGAGTATGACACTAAGACAGACAGCTGGAGAGAAATCTGCCAGCTCCCCAGACCTCTCACTGGGACGGAGTGCACACTGCTTCCCCTGCCAGACTAAAGGGTGCACAGAAAAACTTCAGTAATCTCAAAATGATGAGAATGATGAAACTGGATTCTCAATTTCTGTGTGACAAAGTTTCTCCACAGTTGTTCAAACTGAAATAAATTGATTGGGTTTCATTCATGAAAGAAAAGAGGGAAAGTATATCCATCTCAATAGAAAGCTTTGTGTTGGGGAGTGAAAGTAGGTTGGCAGAGATGAAATGTTTACCACCGGCCCAGACTTTACTTTCCAAATGACTTGCCCGAAGACAGATGGTGTTTGCATAGAGGAAAGCAGGTGGGCATTATTCTTCTGTCGTGAAAAGAGTTGGAAAAGTGTTTTTAAAAAAGTGTAAAGTTTTCGTAACCTGCTCTTTAGCCCAGTCTGCTGCTACTGAAATTTTGTTTTTGTTCAGATTACCACCACAGAGTTAAATTTGCATTTTGTCATTTTGTCTTCACACTAAGCTCGACTTCTCCTGCAGGAGTAGTTTGATATTAATAATGAAGCTAGTACCAGGTTATCTCAGTTTAATACCTTCCCATAAGTAGAGACTGTACGACCATCACACACAAGAGGGAAGAGAGACGTCCAAACAGGAGATAAAGGTGATGAAGGAGGAGGAAACAGGAGCTAAGCTAAATATTTTATAGAAGTTGAAGATAAAAGTTCTGCGCATGTGACATTCCTGTTTGTTCGATGAATAATTTAGGTTTTCTAAAAGATAAAGTAATAGAAGCCCACCAAAGATATCGAGTGACCTTGTTCTCATTTCACTTGTATCCCACTGCACCGGCAACTTTACTGTAAATCATACGCATGATTTGTGGCTATTAGCTGCAGAATTCATGGGCTTTTAAACTTTATACGTTCTGTAAAACATGTTTTATAATATCTGAAGGTAATATTTGTTTTTAAGAGTTATTGTGTGCCTCAGGATTTACTGGAGTTATCTTTTTTTTTTTGCAGTGTAGTGAATGTGTGGTGTTAGAACTTCAAATATTAACTTTATATACTTTATAATCATCTTTGTTGTCTATTAACAGGTGGAAATAATGGATTAATGAATATGTATTATTAATTATGACGGATCAAATAAACGTACATCTGCTAAATAAGATCATAAACCCCTGGAAAATATATATAAAAATTCCATTAATTGAATTACTAATTAAACTGAATTGCCAAATTGATATATTACAGTGTGTTGATTGAATTTATCTCAGTTTTAATTAATTGGAACAAAACAGCATCTTATCACTGTTCAGACAGAACTGCTGAGCTAATCGTTTATTTCCTGCTCGTCCACAACTCGTAAAGAACAAAAAACACAAAAACACCTTCATCCAAATGATCAAAACTTTATTGATCCACCCTCTCTTCCCCTTCCGACAGCAAAATAAATACTGCTTTTAAACCATTATATATAACTTTAACATGAAACAATCTTTACTCAGTTACAGTCTCCTCCAAAAAAGACCTGATAGAGTTCGAGAACAGGATCCAAGACACTTCGTTTGCACTCTACTAAGAGAGAGAGATCTACTGCATCTAAAGATTCAAACACAAAAACGGGAAAAAAGCAATATCGCGTTGTATCTACAACAAAGACATGCGACTACGACCAACCACGGGCAGCAGCATAGAGAGAGCATTCAAACTGAGTGTGCTGTGTGCTTATTAGTGTGCGTCTGTTCATGTGTGCGTGTGTGATTGCTTTCATAGTTTTGTGCAGCGTCTCTGAGTATCAAGTCATTTGGCAGCAGCGTACAAATAACAAACTAATATATTTTTTTATTAGATCCATACTTCTTATGCAAAATATTTCCTCATGTTCTCTATGTTGCATGCAGGATACAGAGACAGTCTCTGAGGAAGCGTCCACCCTGGGAAACCTTTACACTGTTAGACAGAGAATAATCAATGAAACTATCAGGGCATATAAGTGATGTTAGGATTAGTTTCATGTCTCAGGTGTGATGCTGAGGATGCAGCTGCACATTAAAGCTGCTAAAAATGAGAGGAATAAAGTCAACGTGACAGAGAATAGATCCAGAGGCGAATTGCAAGAATCCAGTCTGATGCTTTTGAAGGTTGTTCTTATATGTGTGCAGCCTTGAATGTTGTCTGCGCTCAGAAAATGATAAAAACTTTCTTTAACTTTTTGTTTCTTCAATTTCATACATCCTGATATTCAAAATGTCATGAAAAATTACCCTATGGCTTGAATGCAACTGTAGTCCTTCTGTCCTCGTTTCCTAACTGAGATTTATACGTTCTAATGGCCTCTGACTATCAAAACAACCAACACTCCTGAATGCAACATAACCAGTGTTAAAGAGTTCTGAGGGTGGATTGTTCCTCTAAATGTTTCCTATCGAGTGTGCATGCTCCAGGTCCAGCCGAGCACAGAACGAATCTCTACCAAACCAGAACAAGTCTCTAAAACTAGATAGAAACTAATTCAAAGCAGATTTTTTTTTTTTAAAACAATGAACCATGCCCATTGTTCTCTGCTGTAATTGTCACTCTACAGAAAAGTATCGTCACAGACATCAAGTGTGAAGCTGCGTTTCCACCTCAGGAAGTTTCCCCGAGAACTAGGATCCTTTGTTTGAACCCCTTCGTCTCCACCGCAGGGACCAGGGTCCAAATTTAGTTCAGGGGAAAAAAAACGTGGAATACTCAACTATTTCCGCAGTAACTCATAAAATCAGTTTCCTTTCCGTAAGTCCAGAATACATTTTGTTACTCGTTTTCCTCTTTTTTTCCAATCATATGAATCTCATCCGAGTTTGTTGTCGCTTGATTTATATAGCGTCATCATCATCGGACAATTTTATGCATTATCGCCACCTGGTGGACTGGAATTGAACAGCTTGTCGTAGCTGTCGGTTTTTACATACATCAGCAGGATAATTTGGTCTTTGGAACACGGTGGAAACGCAGGCAGACAACGCGGCTTAAGGCATGATGGGAAACCATGTATGAGGCGATTCGACCACAGTCATAATGGCACAAGAAGCAGAATGAAACACTGTGATGGCAGCTCATGGACACGCGGCTCTGAAATCTGTCCCCGTCAAAAAGGAACGAGCAGACAAACATCGTCCAGAGAAAGTTGAGTCAATCCCTTATATCCATGGGTTTTAGCGTAAAGAGCGCAGAAGCAAACACTTAATGCTTTAGAGCCGCTGCAGTGGTTCAACCAATCAGCTCGTTGACATGACGGCGTCTTCCCAGAAAACTGTCCTATTGCACTTGAACGCCGCGGCTGCAGAAAGCCATCGAGTCCTGAATCAAGTCGTCCTTACGTCCCTCTTTAGAAACAGTCCGTCGCTTTCTGCGTCGTTCGCTGATCGAAACGTCGGCTGCAGCTCGTTCAACTCGTTCCAGAATTGGGAAATGAGGAGTTTAAGTCGTCGTGCGTGCGGTTCTGTGTGTGCATGTGTGTGTGTCTGTGTGTGTGTTACAGGTCAGACATGGGTCTCGATGTAGGAGTGTGTGTGAGAGAGCGAGGGGGTCAGTGGCGGGCCGGGGTCTGATTCAGCGGCGGGGTTTGGCTCTGGAGAGAACAGCTCCTGATAGGCTCTCTTCCACTCCTGGAACTCAGCCGACGACAGCTGGGGATTGGCCAACAGCCTGTCAATCAACGCTAGCTCCCCCTCCCTGTCCTATGGGGATGCAGAAACACAGGAGGAGGGGTCACTTTTTAATTTTTTTCCTTTTAAACCACTGTTCTTTAAAAAACGCAGACAAACGAAAAGCAGGACACACACTTAAAGGGATACACCGGTTCTGGTGGGATTTGACATGAGAGAGTTGGTCAGTTTGTGAGAAGACAGACAGAAAGATTCTTCATGTGCTCGACAATTACTATCTAATTACGTCACAATGACATTTTATTAGAAATCAAACATATTATCTATTTCTAGCTGCTCTAATACCAATTTATAAGTAAGGTACATTTCATAAATGGTTTATTAGTTACTGTTGTGCAGTAAATAAATTTGTTCTAAGCCGTTAGAAAAACAGCTCTTTAATTTGTCAGGAAGCCACAGAAAAATTAACTATTATTATATAGTTATTGTAAGAACCTTTATATTATTTACTTTCCTATTTAAATTGACTAATTCTCTCTTTTGTTTTGGTTCAGTTTTGAAACATGAAATGACTTGGAAAGAAATTTGCATCTCCGCTGTTTCCACAGCAACCGGAGCAGATGACTTATCGCTGCCTGTCCACACACATAAAACAGCATCTCTCGTAAAGGGCGGTTATGTGTAGAGGCGACGACACGGCTGACTTTGTTGTCTGCGGTGTGGTCTCGTTATTTTTCATCCCAACTCCCCCTGGAACTCGGTGTATTCCTTTGAGAGACGCAGGACAGGGCGCAGACACGTAAGCTCCTCCACCCGACGCGTACCGGCAGACACGGGGCAGCCAAAGCCACAGATCCTCCCCCAGGAAACAGCCAAAGTAGCTACAGGCACAAGGGACAAAGCCCCCCCCCCAACGCCCTCGCCAAACCGTACCTGTCCACGTACACGGAGGAGGCCGACAAAGATACAAACTCCCAGAGACAAGGAAAAACAACAGCCACAGCAAAAAGGAGGACGAGCCACTTACAGGCACCCAGCCCGAGGAACATAACCATAGCTCATGTAGCATAAAGCCACAGATGGCTGCTCGATGGAGCTCGAGAGAAAAGACTCACAACACAACCGAGGAGACAGACTAAGACAGATGACACCACTAAAACTAACAAAACAGAGACATTCTGCAGCACGGCTCAGTGTGTGTGTGTGTGTGTGTGTGTGTGTGTGTGTGTGTGCATATGCGTACATTATGGTCAGAAAATGAACAGTGAATCACAACTAGCTCCATAAAGTGAGATGCATCAGCCTCACACAAAAGAAAAGCATTCAAACAGAAGGAGGGAGTAAAGGATTTGAATCCATCTGTTTCTGTGGAAATGTTTGATGTTTTAAATGTGACATGTTGCAATTTACAGTTTAAGATTTCCATTAAAATCAAACACACAATTTTCGATTTATGGTTGAAAAAATTTCAGCAAATACACCAAATACTTAAGCCAGTGGTTGGATGTAACAAAGTACATTTATTTACTGGTACTTTTCACTTTAACTTTTACTACTTACATCAGCAAATATCTGTATTTTCTACTCCCCTACATCTTTTGTTACCATCCAGCCTTTTCTTTAAGTGTCTTTCTCTATGTGTCTGTGCACATTCACTCCACCTGGTCTGTGTGTTTACACCGTGAGGGGAAGAGCATGAACCAACCTTGAGCGTGGAGGTCAGGATCCGCAGGCGATGCAGGCGATCGTTGAGCTGAGGGTCGGCGGCCCGTCTGAGGAACGACTGCCTGAACTCCGACTGACCTTTGGCCTCCGACCCGCGACCTAAAGGGCAAACGCCGCCCTGCTCGCAGGCCCGGAACAGGTCGCCGAGGGACGCACCTTCACTGCCACCTTCAACGGAGAAAGAGAGTCGCGCGTTTCATTCAAACCCTCCGATAACTCCTCTGGGTCACAAGATTTAAAGTTTAGGCTCGTATCTGAGGGGATTGATCTATTTCTCAGAGCAGCCACTAGAGGGCAGCACTGCACATGACAACACAGAGTACAATGACGTCAACTAAACACAGAAGAATTAATGATGGTAAAATCCTGTTCAGCCTCAGGGGCGTCTTCTCCACTTTTTCCATTTCCTCTACTTCACGATGATTATTATACTTCATCGTTCGTTTCTTAATTTTCTCTGATAATTCACCTGATTACATGTATTAGTCTTGTTTACTATTTCAGTTACTTCCTGTACGCTGCTGGACTCACCTTGGCAACCGGTGCACCCACGTCTCATTAGCCTCATTAGACGAGTGTGTGACTGGAGTGTGTGTGTGTGTGTGTGTTACCCTACTTGATACCGACAATGATTATAATGTGTGTGTCCGCCTGAGAGCGTTTTTTATTTCTGGAACATGTATTGACGTCAACGTCTTCACCTTAAAAAAAATCTTTTCAGTCTCTGTTGGCTGTCAAGACACATTTCTGCTTTCACCTGACGGCCACCAGCCCACACACACACACACACACACACACACACACACACACACACACACACACACACACATTACAACACGACACCACATGCATGATCCTGGATGGACTCACCATTGTACGTTTGCTGCACTTCTTTCGCAGGAGGCGTGAGGAGTGTGTGTAGGTTGCTGTCTCTTGGCAGCGTGAAGCTGCGGGGTTTCCCTCCCTGGGTTGCCATAGGGATCAGCCTCTGCATCGCCATGGGCAACGGGACATTCCTCTGTGCGGGGAGAGTGTAAACGGCTCCGGCCGTCATCGTCCCACCTCCAGGACCGGGCTCAGCAAACACTGCGTCCTCTGTGGTAACAGAAGACACATAACATCGCTCAGTGTTTTGTGTCGTGACTTCAGAATTTGGGATTTAACTTAAAAATCGTATTCTTCTATCGTTAAAGATAAAATGTTTTCATGCAGATGTTTAGAAGAATGTCTGAGCCTCCTGATTAATATCTTTTATTTTGTCCGGTTGTGTCCATGAAGCCTCTAACAGGACGTTACCTAATGGTCCGGTTTGTAAGTAGTGCAGTCCGGCCTCGGTCAGCGGCGTCTCAATCAGGTCCTGCCAAGAACGTCTCTGAGACGACGACGAGCGGCCCGGGGAGCCCGTCTCGCTGCTGCCCCCTGCAGGACTGGAACGGTACTGTGGGACGCAGTGGCCGAGACAGACAAAAAGTTGAGTAATCAAGAATAAATGAATACAAATTTTTGATGACAAACACCATCACACACCTCTACAGGATCACATCTGTACTGCACGTCGCTGCTGCTGCTGCCCCCTGGTTTTCTCCCGCTGTGCGTGGTGCCTCCCCCCAGGGGACCAGGGTGGTACTGCGGCTCGGCGGCCACGGCGGGTGGATCGCCACACAAGAAATCCTCCTGAGAGGAGCGTGAGCGAGACGTCTCCGTGGAAGAGAGTCGAGTGGTTCGGCCTTCCAAGTAGGCACTCATCTGACGGGGGAGAGGAAAGAGCGAGGATCATTGACACACTTCAAAAAGGATGTGATGACTTCCGAAGGGGGGCGAGTTGATTGGATGAGTGTGTGAGGGGACGTATAAGAAACAGGAAAGAAGAGGGTGTGAGTGTGTTTGAGATTTTGCAGAAAAGCCAAACACCAAAGACTCCTGATTATCATGATTTCCAAATATTATCTCAAAAACATAGAGGCGTGTGTGTGGTGCTGTCATAGCTGTGATTGTTTTAGTTTTCCAGTTTATCCGAGGCTGCAAAAAAAAGAAAACAAAAACGCCCCGAGACAAAGATGTTAAATGTAGAGCAACCAGATTCTGAGCCAATTATAGCGACAATTATCCCAAATGTGGCCTTAACGACTCCCTGGAGATTTAATGGGCGATAACGTCAGCTGATAAAATGGACTGCGAAGAAGCACTGAGCAGGATTTTTGCCTTCAAGTACAGTACGAGCTTTATGTGCACAGTCGTGTGTGTGTGTGCGGGTGACTCACTGATGGAGGCCGTGGGTAGGTATCATACGGAGGTGGGGGACTGTCCTGCTTGGGGCTGGAGGTGGTGTCCTCCTCATGCTCGCTCTCACTCCAGTAATCTGCTGGAAACCCACACAACAAACTGTCAGAAACACAAGATCCCATCTATTCTATGTATAAACCTCCACAGGATTTATCATCCAAAGATCTTAAAGACACCACAGGAGGTAGAAAATTAACTAAAATTAATTTACTGTCTCTGTTTGATAGTTTAAAAACACTGTCGTGCAGCAGAGATCTGCCGAAGTGAGCGAACCCTCACCCTGCTCCTGACGCATCCTCTCGCGCTCAGCGTAGCCCACAGCGGCCATGTTGAGACGACTCAGCCATCTGACAGAAGAACACAGCATCCAGACAGAAAGGTTATATTTACCAAACTATTAAATACATGTAAATAAATAAACTGAAACTGTATTTTTGCAAAAAAGTGAATCAGCAAAATGAAGTACAATCAATTGACGACGAGATGTGATTGGAAACACTTAATTCAGTATTTTATGTGAGTGTGTGTTATATTTCCAAAAGTGTCAAACTTCTACAATTAATTGCATTAGCTGTTTAAAAAGTATTTATGTCCAAATGTATCTTAAAATTAAAAAAGCACGTTGATAGGATGGTTGAGGAGCTCAATGTATTATTTGTTTTTCACTATAAACAAGTGAAATCAACTAATTAAGTTGATCTAACCTGCACTTTTCTACCAGCAGATATTATATCTCACCCTCCGAGGAAATATATTGCAAATGTGTTCAGAGCCACTCGTCCAATATAAACTCAGGCCTCCTTTTATTATTTATCAAATGAAACGTTTATTTTTCAGATGTGTTTGGTGAAGGTAAACAGGAAGCTGCTCTCCTGCCACACACAGTTGGGAGTTTGCCCTCCGGCGTGACCTTGGTCCACGTTTAGCACACACTGCTTTACCTGTTCATGTCATCCACTCCATCTGCTGCAAAGTAGAAACTCTTGACCTTGGGGTGACACGCTTTGAAAGCACTAGAGAAACAGAGGGGGAGATTTTTTTTAGAGCACATACAGTAAAATGCACATGCAAAAGTAAATACACATAAATATGCAATAGACCTTTTCATCATGCACTTACTATTTCTTGCGACATTCACTGGCTCGGTCGATCTTGAACTCTGGAAGACTCACAAACCCCTCGGCCTTCTCATCCTGAACACGGAAATTAACAATATTCATTTATAGGAAGGAAAAAGCTAAAGGGAAATGACAGATTAAGGAAAATTCCAAGTTTATTTTGATTGTAACTGTGAAACTATGGCCTTGTGGCTCTAAGTCTCACAATATCTTTCATGAGTTCGTCAAACACTATTTAGTTTTGCCTGGAACACGTCAAGGAGAATTTCTTCTGCCTCCTGCTGGTTGACAACATGATCATTTGTTTTTTGCAAACAGAAATGAAGTACGTGTTTATTTGCATATAGAGCAGGGAAGTGAGATCTAATCAAAAAGTGTGAACGGACATTATAGGAGCCGCCCGCTTGTGATTGGATCGCCCAGGGTCTCGGTGTAAACCTTCCCGAGCCTCACCTCCTCGTTGATGTACCAGTACAGGCAGTTGTCCTTCAGAACAAACCAGTACTTCTTCCACTTCTGGGAAAAGTAACCCTTGGCGTCTCTCTTTCTCCACAGCCAGCCCTCGCAGTCTCCTCTGCCCAGCGCCTTGCAGGAAACACGCCTCCGGCTCAGGGAGGCCAAACCTCGTCCTGGAACGACACGCGGCAAAGAGAATACAAATTAGAACAGCGTAGCACTAACTGCTCATTTTTAGCCCTTTTGTCCTGGTGTGAATTAAAAGCATTCATAAAAACAACCACGTCCTAATGTTCCAATGATTCTTGGCAAGATTTCCCCGAGCCTGGATGTGACGGAACACTGCGGCACTGCAGTGAGGTGAGAGGTGTTTAATACAAACTGCCTTTTCCTTCTGGCATAAAAGCCCTGTAACATTTTTCTCAGCAGGCTCCTCATTAGAGATTACCGAGCAGAGCTGGCTCCCAGTTGCCGGAGAAACTTTTATTGTGCTGTATCCTCAAAAAAAAAATAAAAAACGTCTTGCAACTCAATATTCCATTTATTTTCTGTGGCAATGGAAAGTGCAGCGTGTGGTGCCTCTGTAAAGGAGAGAACTTTCTTCGACAGTGCAGGAGACGAGAGAATTAAAGCTCGAACGTGCAGCGTGAAAAGGGGAGAATATGGAGATGATTAATAACTTATATACTCAGATAGAGAAGAATCTGTAAGTCAAACAGCGATAATCCGCTTTTTGTGCAGCAGCCTCAGCCCCGACTAATAAACTGATACCATCACTAAAAGCTCACGGCTGAGGGGGAGACTTATTTTAGAAAATAAAGATCGTCTCAGCCTGGAGAGAAGAAGTAACTAATATTTCATTACCTGTTTGACAAAGCGGCTGCTCGCTGCATTTAAAGCATCGATTCATCTTTGTTATAATTTTTTAAACTTCGCTCGCAGTGAACAAACGAGGCCATCGTAGGAAAAAGGGCAGATGGAGCTGAAGCTTTCTGAGTTTCTCACGACGGCAGATGGTGAAACGAGTGAAAGGCCAGTGGGAGAAAAACAAACACGTCCAACATGTTGATCTTTGTGGACGGTTCGGTCAAAGAGGAGGAAAGTTACGAAAAAGGACAACCAGGGGGTGAAGTTACCAAAAAGAATAAATGGAAAATGAAGCAACTAATCATCGTGTGAACCGTTTGTACAAAAGTAAAGAAAAAACGGACAAAACTGTGATTTTTGAGAAACATTTGACCAAAACATGAGTCGATTTTTGTGCCTTCTCACGTAAAAGAAATGCTGAGTCACTGGATTCATCATCTGGACTAAATGTACAGTACACAGCAAACAGGCCAATCTGGACTCACCAGAAAAATCGGTGAAATGAGCAACGACGTGTTAAAATGCAAATTCGCTGCATGTGAGGGAAAAATGTTTTGTCCTGACTCCAAAATGATTTCGTTGCAGAGGCTCCAGCTGAAGCAGATAAATAATTGAACATCTCCAGCAGGATAAAGTCCCAGCGGGTAGAGGATATAGATCTGTGAGGTCGGTGAAGTTTTAATTTACGTTTCAGCGGTTGAAAGAAACAAGAAAACTGTGATTTATTACCACCAGTATATATTTAGATGCACGGTATGAATAGATTGTTGCATTAATGTGCAAAAAAGACAGTATTAGAGTGAATTTTATAGATAATTACTCATTTGATGCAGGAGTTAAACAAGATTTTGCAAAAGAATGAACAATTATAGCATTTTGAGCAGCAGCGCCCTCTACGCGAGCGATTGAGTGGTTTTCATCTCCACGACATTTTGGGGAATTATGATGGCATTTGTCTCTGCTTTGTGACATTTATTGCTAAATCTTGAAGACAAATAAACATCCTTTCTATAAGTCCTATGAACTGCAGCGTGGTACAGATTGATGTAGTAAACAAAAGCAGAAAATGTGAATAAAACACGTCACTGAGTCGATTGACAAACGAAACAGAAACAGAAAACTCTCCTCTAAAATCCTGAGAAATAATGTATTTGTGTAAAAACTGATCTTTTCTCTGGAAATCAATAAGTGTCAGAGATTTCCTCAGTTTTCTTCCTGACTGCACAGTTGTTTCCAGGAAGCAGCAGCTCTTGCACTTTCACACAGCGTCCATTAGTTCTGCCTCCCCCGAGGGAGTGAAGCAGTGAATGACCACAGCTGGCGAGCATCTGGGGCGTGGCGGCAACTCCTGCTCACGCTGAACCGAAACATGTGGCTTTCCCCGCTTACCTTTATTCTTCTTCCTGGTCTTTGACTGCAGAGAGGAAGACTGCTGGTATGTCTGCGAGGAAGAGAGAGAGAAAGAGAGAGAGAGAGAGAGAGAGAGAGAGAGAGAGAGAGAGAGAGAGAGAGAGAGAGAGAGAGAGAGAGAGAGAGAGAGAGAGAGAGAGAGAGAGAGAGAGAGAGGGATAGGGCCGTCAGGATGAATCATTGGCCTTTGTTTGCTGCAAAGGATCCTGGGACATAAAAGATGACAGAAAAACACGAACACAGAGGGAAAGTCGCTCTCTCGTTATCTCTCCCTCACACACACACGCATGCGGGGATGAAAAAGTCGACCTCGTGTTGGACTTCAGCAGCTCTCACACGTCTAAACTTAGAAACGGAGGGAGGGAGAAGTGGCCCGACGTCCAGGTGACGGAGGAAAGGTGAGAAAATACAGTTCAGGACCTCGGGGATGAAACGGAAACTCTGGTCGGCAAAATGTGAAGGACAAACACGTGACTCCCTTTTCTCCGTACTGCCACAGCGCCGGTTAGTTCACGTCAGCTAATAATTGAGCCCTGATTGTTTATTTAGCTTCTGTATCCAAAAAGCAGGTTGAATGTCTCTATAGTTGTGTTTGATAAACTGAAGAAAACTTAAAAACTCAAAGTTTCCCAGGCAGATGTTCCAAGTGGTTTCCTGGAAACTTCCAATATATTGTCCTAAGAATAATCTGGTACTTAGCAGTGAAGTACCAGGACAAAAAAGGTCGTATTAGATATAATGAGGGCACCTGCTGCAGCTAACACTTTACGAATCTCCCTCGTAATTAGAACAGAACTGTGGGTATTTCTGGGAAATATCAGAGTAATTAACAGCTAATGCTTGGAAAATATGACGTAAGTTTTAAGGCAATTTGCAGGAAAATAAAGGACCAGTAAAAAGAATAATTACCTGACTTATTTCTACGATTTCTACTGACATGTTTAGACATTTAATTGTGATCGTAAGCTCAGAAATTAAATCCCAACACATGTGCATCATGTTTGTGGGTTCAGATTTGACAGTTGTGACTCAAAGGAGGAGGAGGAGGACGTCCAGCCCCTGCAGTGTCTTCTCCTCACGTGTCTGCAACAACCCTCATTTTTTACGACGTGACCTTTCCACAGGTCAGGACGACCACAGACGAGCGCCGATGTCACAATATTACACATGTCAGAACCTGGAGCTCGGCCATTCGCGGCCCCACGCTCAGCAAGACAGATGACACGGACCCGCCCACACCCGCTGACACGCCATCTGCCATCCCAGCACCGAGGCACACGGTAAACACGCAGTGGTACACGGCGGCATCAGGCCCACACATGCAAACACGTTTAATTTCCAAAGAGATGCTGTCAAGATGTATAAGGTCACCGCCGGCCGCAGTGACGGCGTGGACGGCAGAGCGGCGAGCTCAGACGGACAGACAGGCAGGGAGGACAGATGTCATGGAAGTGACAGGGGGGTGATAACAAGTCAGCATTCGCTCAGATCACACTTCACTACCGAGCTTTTTCATCAGGGGGGAAAGTATCTTTTTGATTTTCCTCACATCTGGAAACAAACGAGATAAAAACTGATTTTCTAGGTTAAAAAGTCTTTTGCTTGAAGGGAGGAACATGAAGTTCAGCTTGAACGTCATTTCCACATGTTAAACTAAACATACAGGGAGACCCACAATGCAACATACAACAGAAAAACAACTGTAAAATAAGAATTAACATAACGGTACAAACACCACACGGTCTAAAGGGTACGAGTGAGAAACAGCTCGGCCCGTTAGCAGCTGGCTCGGCTGTAAATAAGGTGCAACGATATATTTAAATAATACTCCAGTAAACAGATGAGCTCATTACGTACAAAGCACTGGGTCACAGGATGTAATCCCACACTACGGATCGCTCACAACATTTTCTATCTGTACTGGTCTGTTATTATATATAGAACTCAAGGGATATAATAAATAATTTGACCTGTTGATGTAAACTATATAAATATATGTTATGTAAATGGGAAAAAAGAAAAAATTACGTGATAGATGGAGGCGGGGTCTTTGGGCGGAGAATCCCTCTGATTTGTCTGCAGGACATAGTGGGAGGGGCTTTGGCTGTGGTGGCTTCGCCTCTTGGCGCGTTTGGTCGTATCATTGGTCCGTTTACCCGGACGAGCCGTGTGGGAGGAGTAGTCGTCGGAGCCGGTCCTCTCCTCAGCACCGGGCGGCCCCACGTAGCGCATGAGTGACGCCTCTGTTCAAACACAGAATCAATGAAGTAGACATTAGACATATCAAGTTTTACCGACATAGCTTAATGATGTCACATGCTGTTAATCAATGCTTCCTGTGAAGAGGTTAATAATCTCAGTGAGGTTCTTTCAGGGTAAATTAGAGACTAATTTCAAAATGATAAAAGTCAAAATGTCAGATCACTCGAGGATTCTTCAAAATTAGACGACTGGTTTTTAAAATAAATCATAATATAGTATAAAAATTGAGTAAAGACATCGACCTTTAATCAAATCATCGTAAATTTGCCAATTTTCTAGTTTTCATCTTTGAAAATATCATGTTAATTTGTGTCTGAAGAGGTGGAAAATATGATTTGATTTCAGCAGCTACTTCAAGTCTCCTCGTTGGACCTTTAAGTCGTGACTTTATTTCTCAGGTCTGTTTCTACGTGCTGCTTTTTATCTAATCGATAATCTTTTTCATCTCAGCCAAGGATTGTAAGAAATCGCAAATACGAAGGCTTGAGTTTGCTGCTCGTCTTCCCTGCTCTCTCTCTAAAATCGTGCCCGTCAATAAAGAAAAGATAATCCACATAAATAAACATGGGGATAGAAAACCTTGTTTGTTATTTTCTCATTTATTATACATTCCTCATATATTATTGTGCCACCGAGTTTCATCACAATGAGAGATCGAGGTGGAATTAGTTGGATCCATAATCTCCTTGTGAACGTGCCCGTGCATGTTGACACGTACGACTGAGTGTTTATTGAACCTGTTCACAGACGCACTCTGTTTAAGCGCCTTCCATCTTTTTTTATTTTCCACCAACTTCTTTCCACCGGAGAGGAAACCCAGGTTTCTCTCTCTCTCTCTCTCTCTCCCTCCTTTTCTCTCTCTCTCTCTCTCTCTCCTCAACGGTTCCCACCCTCATGTCCTCCCCTGGTTGCTAGGCAGCGGCCAGAGGAGAGTGAGACACCGAGAGGAGCTGCTGTCAGCGTCGCCATGGCAACTGTGTGAGTGATTCAGGTGGAGGTCAGGGGGAACCGTTATTTATTTAATTTTTTTTCCTGCTTTCTTTCCTTCCTCCTTCTCTCCACCATCCCATCCCATCTCTCTCTTCCTTTCTTTCTGTCTTTCTTTCTTTCTTTCTCTCACTTTTATTCTTCCTCTCCTTTATTTTCTCTGCCTTTGTGCCGACGGTCCACTTTTCTTTTCATCTCCTCATCCCCTGTTATTTCATTTCTCTGTGATGCTCATCATACAGAGAATTAGAGAAAGAGATGGAGGTGCATTGATCTCCACACACACACACACACATATCTATTCATAATCCAGAGAGATGGGAACATTTAATAGACTCTTAACAGGCTCTTCAGGAGGTGCACGCACAGACACACACACACACACACACACACACACACACACACACACACACACACACACACACACACACACACACTACACGCCGACACTCACCTCTGCGACTTTCTCTGTTGAGCTTGGCTGGGTCTTCATAGTCGCCCACCCAGTTACACTCCACAGGCATGGAGATGGGCCTCAGCCTGCCTACAAGCACACACACACACACACAACACCAAATAAATTTAAATGTACAAGACAGGACTCTGCTGGGATACATTGTCTTCTCTGACATCCATTTAATTACAAGAAGCAACAGGTCTTCATTTATCCATTGGCAATAAGTGCTCTCTGTGCTGTCATCATTTTTATTCTTCCTTTTATCAAACGCTCTTTAAGTCGGACACGCACTGTGCACGATATGACTCAATCCCAGAGACTAGTTTTAGAGTTTCAGCTTCGTTGTGCATTGTTTGTCGTGCAGTGTTCAGGGCCCTCGGGGACCAATCAGATGAGTTTCTAACACGTCTGGGGCCAATGGTTCAATGTGAGCAGTCAGGTCGTAGCTGGACGACACAAATCCTGAGCTGAAGCTTTCCAACGCAGATGAATTACTCAAACAGTGCGAGTTAAAAATATGTCTAAAGACGTACAGCGTGTGTCCATCTTTTTCTTGAATTGTCTGCAATGAACCAGTGATTTTAAAATCTTCATTTGTCTTATTGAAGAGTTTTTCAGCCGGACGAGACCGAACTCTTCACATTGTCGATCATCCCATGACTTTACCATATGTGGGCGTGGTGCAGTACACAGGCTCCTCCTCTTCTCGCCGGTGAGACTCTTGGTCCAGGAAGGAGTTCGGTGACTCTGAGCGTTTAGCGAGGCTGACAACGCCATGGTTACGAGAGGCCTCATCTCCAGACAAGGCTCCCGTCTCATCTCTATGGCAACAGCAGACGGCACAATTACCAGGAAAAGAGAAAATATGTACATCAAATTCAGAGCTGGTCTCTTCTGTCTATGTCTTTGTTCTACGTGTTATAAGTTGATGTTTTAATCCTTGACACAGACACAGTACCTGGGTGTGTACGGCTCAGCGGGCGGGGGAGGGATGTAGAGGTCGTGGAGGGCAGAGGTCTTGGTGGGGGTGCCTGAGGGTGTGCCGGAGCCGCTGCCTGGACTTCTGGTTGGCTGAAGACAAAAAAACAACAAGTGAACAACACAACAACACAACTGTTGAAGACAACAAACTAGTGATGTTGTCAGAAGAAGCAGATTCAAGTTTTGACCAAAGACACATTTACGTGAAGATGTAAACAAAACTCCTGAAGCAAACTGACATTTAAAATGAGCTTCTTTAAATTTAAATAATGTCCAAAAATACAAAAGGCACTCTGTAGAACATTTAACTTCCACAAAGGCCCAGCAGTCCTTTACAATTCAACAAAGCTCCACCAGATTGCACATATTCATAGATACCAGTTCCCTAAATATGCCTGATTTTATTCATCAGAATCCATTAATCACTCCCTGGGAAATGTCCTATTCAACAAAGTAAAAGAAAGTGAACTTTAATGGGCTCTTTCTCAGCCCATGTCCCATCCTTCCACTAAGTTTTGTGGAAATATGTTGAGTAGGTTTTGCATAATCCAGCTCACAAACAAAGATATAACATCTATGGTGGAGGTAGAGGTTTTCCCTCGTGTTTGTGATTGTGCAGATAATCTGTGTTAATGATGATATGTTTCATAATTCACAGGAGCATGGGGGAATGTGGGTGGAGGGTGTCATCACCGTTCCCTTCCCATTCAGTCTGATGCGTTTCAGCTGGCAAACAAAAAACCACGCTGAGCCACAGAACCCTGACCTAATTACACACTTTGGCTGCCGCCGTGCGGGGAGCGCGAGCACCGTGGGGACTTATGTGGGCCAGCGTGGCGCTTTAATAAAGTCTATAAAAGGTAGAGCTGGCCCCACCTGAAGAGCCAGGGGTTTCCAGCGCATGTTCTTCAGCAGCGCGGGGGCGGAGCTGAGCGTGCTCTGCGGACGCTTCTTCAGGGTCAGGGACACGACGCCTTTATCGGACCTCAGCGAGCCGACCAGGTTACGCAACTGCCAGCCCACCTGTGGATGGGAGGGGACAGTGGGAAATATCTTGATCTGGATAACGAAGAATAAAAATCACAACCCCGAGTTATACACAGTGTTTGTGTTCTTGAGTTCTGTCCACGTCGTGATTGCATCGGGCTTGTTGAGCCTTCTGTGCCAGGCAAATGGGTGTGGAGGTGGAGAGTCTATCTATAGAGCTTTCATGTGATGTAACCTGCCCTCAATTCAAAAACAATCGCTTCTTATCATTTATTCCTCCTCTTTTCAAGGCACTTTTTTGCGCAGAACTGTACCAACGCTTCTGTTTGTGGGAGATTTGTGGCCAAAAACATCCTGTAGACAAGAACAGGTTGTTTGCTGTTGGAGGCAATAACTTTCTCATTAAAACCAAGGAGCAGCTCTTTAAATTGCATTTGCTTGACTGATCTGAGATGTGATCGTGATGCAGGAGGAGCTGCAGGAAGGGTCAGAGGATCTGATTACGTTAACAGAAATGCACGATGCATCTTCACCTTGTAAACTAAGGGCACAATCTGCAACACAGATGTGAACAGAGCGGTGGCTCAACCAATAAACGTCAACACGCCGAATTTCAAATGAGATGCATCTGCAGGGATTTATCTTTTCTGACAATGTTAACTCTCTCAACTCTGCAACACAAAAGATACGTTGGTATGTTTTTCCTGCTGTGATGTCAACGCTTCAAATCTCTAACAGCAGCAAAAGAGTCAAAACTACTTATTCAGCAGAAAAGAACCTAATCAATATGAAAATACATTTTTAAACACACACACACACACTGTAAGAAACCCACCACAGTCTGGTGATTGACTTGAATGACTTCATCTCCTGCATGGATCTTCTTACAGCGGTCGGCTGGAGACTACAGAGCCAGAGAGAGAGAGAGAGAGAAAAGAGAAAACCATGAAATGATCTGAACTTATTGATCTCTGAATACAATAGAGGGCAACTTTTACAACAGATCGCACTTAGACAGGTTGTAACACAACAGAGGAGACGCCTTGAGGAGTCGTCCCTTTGGAATCTGATGAGCTGTTCTAGCACTAAATGTCAGTTCTGCAGATACTCTGAGTGAGACTCTGTTTTGTGTATCGTACGATCTCCGTCTGGATGTGAATCTACTTCACTGGGTATTTATTTATGCCACAGATTCAGCGACGCCGAGTGTTTGGCTGTAATTTATGATGTGAAGGATTTTGATCCTCTCACCCCTTCAGTGGTTCCTGTGATCACGTGGAGGCCGTCGTAGGTCGACTTGATGTACATTCCCTGATGGACAGAAGAACAGAAAAGAAGGAGGTTTCGTTAAATTCAGGTCAACTAGGAACAAGTCATCGTTCTTAGCTCGAATTTTTAGAAATTCTGCGTAGTAGTAGGAGTTACTGGCGCTAAATCCCCAGTCAGGTGTAATTAAACCATTGAAGAAGAGGCAAGACAAGATGGTTATACTGGGATTCTTTCAAGTTAAATAGTTGCAATGTTGACGTCCATAAGAAAAAGTTCAGATTCAAACTCCTCTACAGTTTCCACATTCAGTACAAACCAGTTCAAAGTCAAACAGGGTCATTACCAGTCCTTCGGAGGGTTTGATGTTGGTGAGGTGAACCAGCTCCAGATGAGCCGACTGGGAAACCAGAGGGTCTGATGACACACACACGATGTGCTCACACACCTCGGACAGGGTCTTACACTGCAGAGAAGAGGAAGAAGAAGAAGAAGAAGAAGAAGAAGAAGAAGAAGAAGAAGAAGAAGAAGAAGAAGAAGAAACATTATAAACAGGTTCACTGGTGCTGCTTTATTAAGAAAACACAATAAGAAAAACTTGTAACTCAGATTTGTCAAAATGTGACTTTTTTTAATAACTAACTGGTCTTGTCTCTTTATTTATTTGAATGTTTTATGTATTACGATTTCCTCCATGTGTCGACACAACAGCTGCAGCAGCTCTGGTTGACTACTGATGATTGTCGTAGCATTTTAAAGGGTCAGTTCAAATAATAAGGAGTAAGTAATAGTAAGTAAAAGTAATCTTAGTTATTTTTTGCAGATTGTTCTCAGTATTTCTTCCTCCACACTAACGTATTTATTTTGGATAATCTACAGCAAAGATTTAAGAGTGACATACAGAAGGTGTGAGTTTATTCTCACACTCATGTGTGATACTCATCGTGTTTTGGATTTTTGCAGCAGGTGCAGAACCAATTTTTATTTTCTCCACATTATATAAAAATAATGTCCATCTTGATGTTTATTTCTTGGTTGTTACCACATGAATCGGCTTCATCGTCTGTTTCACCGCAGACACGTCGACTCGTCGTAATGAGGCTCAGGTGGAACTAACAACAGAGGCGCCGGCGCCGCTTCAGCCGTTACTGCGCCGCACCGCAGCAATTAGTGATGTTATTAGAGACACCTGTGTCTGCTGCGAAAAGGTCAATTAACCGTACGCGTCTCTTCAGGAGGCGCTGACCCAGAGAGGACGGGACGTGGGCTTTCCTCTGGAAGGACGAGTCGCTGCTGAGTTTATTATATTTGATTTAATCTCAACAGACTTTTTATTACATCGGGATGGAAACGAATAATAAACATAATTCAAATCCTGCACAAAGAAAACCAAAGGTATCTGCACAACTGCCAATCATTTCATATCATTTAATCTATGATCAGGATTAATTCTGATTAAACCACTTCTTGAGTAAATGTTCCATCCTGACCAGGCTAGCTGTTTCCCTCTGCTTACAGTCTCTATGCTAAGCTACGCTAATCACCTCCTGGCAGTAGAAAAGTTAAAATAAATTTTTAAATGCTACTGCAATCACCGATCATATTCATTGAAAGATGAGAACAAGAGCTTTAGCTTCTGTTTGTCGACATAAGAATGAAATTGTATGAAAAAAATAAAAATAAACTGGAAGATTCCCATCAACAGAGCAAATAAGCGACATCTGGCCGAGGAAGCAGGACTCACCACATGAAGGATTTTGTTCTCCGTCTCAAACACGGTACAGTCCTGAGGGACAAGCAGAATTTAATGTAGCGCGAGCAGAACATCCTGTCTTGCACACACACACACTGACACACAAACACAAAAACACACACCACCCCATCCTGCTGCCACTTCTGTGCACTGTCTAGGCCTCACACTGCTGAACCGCACACCTGCACACATCTCGTCTGTACCCTCGCAGATAAAAACACGCCCACACAAACAAACACATTTATCTTTTTATTCTCTCACACACACACAGTCACACACACAAACACAAACACACACCAGCCATGCAATAGACAGAAGGTAAAGACGTAAATAGCAAAGACTCATTCAAGGATGCAGCAATAGAGTCTGAGGCTGCTGCATCACACACACACACACACACACACACACACACACACACACACACACACACACACACACACACACACACACACACACACACCTGTTCTTTGGGGATATGACAACCCTCTGCCTCAGACTTGAAGTAGAGGAGAATAAGAGCTATCAGCCTTCAAAACAACAACACACACACACACACACACACACACACACACACACACACACACAAACAATTGCACACACCTGCTGTACAATGGTGGTGAGCTCCAGGCAGAGCTGAATGACATTATTTCGGGTTACTGAGTAGTCTGCCACTGCAGCAAACGGAGACCTGGGAGGAAAAGATAACACACCGGTGTGTCTCATAATGATTCTGCTGCATTAGATAATGCACAGCGAGAGACGGACAGCAGCATTGTTAGAGAGGGGGCAGACACACAAACAGATGACAACAGTGGCTTTACACACAAACACAAGAAGTGGAAGTCGTGTACGACTCAGTCAGTTTTCAAGCAACCAAACATTTGCTGCTTCCTGTTTCTTAAATCTAATGTTTTGCTGCTTCCTATTTTTTCTCGTGATTTCAGGAACAAGCATCTTGCTCTTTTGACCTTTTACAGACTAAACTATAAATTGATAATTGGCGGATTAATAAATTATGAAAATAAGCATCAATCGTTTTTAATTATTTTTAGTTTTTCTGTAAATTTTTTAACCAAGACAAACTTCAGTTAATAACCTGTTAAAACTGGGGGTTTCTGCTTTTGTTTTATATCTTTATAAACTTAATATATTTGGTATTTGACATTTTGTCAGATATAATAAGACATTTGAAGCCTTTGATTTAGAGAAACGGAGAAATTGATGCTCCTCAGGATTTCCCTCCATTTTATTATACTATTAAGAAACTAATCTGCAGATTAATCAATAATGAAAATAATCACTAGTTGTGAACACAACTTTCACCCTACACTAAAAAACGTGTCTTCATAATAAACATTCCCTAAACTTGGAAGAGCTGCACGTGTGCACCAGCCTCAGATTGCATTCCACCTAATTAACTACCACAGCTAATTAAAATGATTAATGTTCTGTCCGATGTGAATATGGTCCATGTTTACAAGGTTAGAAAAATGTCAAATGCAGCTGCCTCAGTCTCAGAGAAAGAGCTGCTGTTCACTGATCAGTGGACAAAGGCTCTAAATGTCCGGAATGAATATTAATTCTCACAAAAGCAGAACTGTAAAGTGATATCAGTTTGAGCACTGCAGGTAGACTCGGGGGGAAACTGGAGAAAACACCCTCTTGACGTCGTCCCTCTTGAGACTCACAGCAGAGAGGAGGACACAGCTCCGGTGGATGAATGAAGCTGCATTAGTGAACCAGGTAAATGGGCCACCCTGTTCCCAGTGCTCCAATTTACACAGCTCCCACTGACTTATCATCTCAACCCAGGGTTTGGAAACAAACAAACAGAGAGGAGCACAGTTTAGGCCTGGATGTTCTTTTGACTAAAATGAACTGATGTGCGGAACGTTATTGGGCCACTTTGGATTTATTATGCTTAACAGTGCTTTGCCACTGGCATCATCCGTGTTTATCGTGGTTTTCAATGAAGAGAGCACATTCTGCCGGCAAGTTCATTTTTATAAAATCCCATTTTCCTGAGAGAAGAAGGTTTTGATATGAGGGTCTCTGTGCGAACACAAGGTTTCCTAATGGGGCCCCTGGTGTATTGTAACATAATAGACTATTCAGGTGTGAACCGGGTGCGAGCGATAAGGAAATGTGCTGCTAATGATTTCATGCGCACACACAAAGGGACCAATGCATGTAAAGTGTTTCTGATACACAAAGTCATTACGATAACACAACACATTCAGGCTAATGTACATTATGGCTACAAAACCAATATGGTGATAAAATGACACACAGAGAGACACACACCATTACTTTCACGTCATTGTTCTAAAGACCCGGATAAAAATTTCGGCCACAGCCTCTCGTGTATGATTTATCTGTGATGTGTGTGTGTGTGTGTGTGTGTGTGTGATTTGGGTCATCAGTATTGAGGCTGAGTGCTATATATACGCAGGACCTAAGGCTACACAGACTGTTTGCTCACGATCAGCTTCCAACCCCGAGACAACACTCGGAATACACAGCTCCGACGATACAGCGCGAGAAAATACCTGAGTCTGACGGCGTCATGCACTTAAGGTCATTTAGGTCACGAAAAACCTTTGGCACCCGATTGCTGCCACTTCTGTTGAATTTAGAGCCACAATTGGGTCAGATCTGAAAACTCGGACATGATTCACGATTTGTTTTTATTCAGTGGGACGAACACGTTCTGAGGTCGTCAACTCCGACCTCTGATGTGAGCAGACGTCCATAAATCCCCTTAACAGCAGATCTCAGAGAGGCGACACTTCTCACAGCCAATTATCTGGCATCACGGCAACATTACATTAGTAGTATTATGGCGACTGTTGCTCCAAAGCGTTTACAGAAAAGGAATATTAATAGTAGTTTCTATTTTATATTTTATCATGATTATTAGTATAGTATTGATATGTTTTATCCCATATAACTTGACGTGAATAGGAAAAACGTCTTTAAAAACCGAATTTTTGGGGGAAATAATCCAATTAAAAGGAAAAAACCTAAAACTAAAAGGTCAAACAATAAGTTTCTCTCGTCCCTCTCAGGAGTAAATAAGTACATAATAAAGGTTTCTGCTCGATACCGATCTGAACACATCTTTCCCTTTTTCCTGTGGTGAATATCAAGTGCATACAGGCGATAATACACCTGAAGATTCCCCAAAATAGAAAATGAGTCACTGTTCTCCTCCTCCTCCACATCATCTGATACTTGAAATTTATAACAAAGTGAGTTCATGACTTACACAAGACAAAAGCTTGGCACGGCCCGACAATCGGTGACTCACACAATTGACACTTGCGTGTGTGCATCCCAGAATATCACCATGTTAATTCTGAGTTACTCCTCAGTGGGTATTATCGATTCAGTCAATACCACTCAGCCCTGTCCTCCACATTGGATGGGAATTTATAGTCTCCTCATCTACTATATTGGTTAAAAATAGCAACACGAAAAAAAAAAGAGAACGAGAACTACAACTGCATTTTGAGGCAATCAGCAGAACACACCACACGTAAAACTCCAGTCTGCGTGGTCCTGTTATTAATTCATAGGCAGACGCTTTCAAATGTGCACATAAAGAAGAAAACGAGGAGTTCAAAGACGCAGAAACACGACTTCCAATTTCAGTCGTCGTGCAGAGATGAACCCACTTTCCTCCCTGACGGCTACAAAGGGGACGGGTTCTCCTCCTGCCCTGCTCGGCGGTCTGATGTCGGCGCGGAGACGAAAATTGTGTTCGTCACCACAAAGGAAGAGAAGAGTACATACTGTACATTTAAGGAGACATCATCTGCGACGTATCCGAGGGAGATAAAAGTTCATTTGTAACTCGGTCTGTGCTAATTTGCCTGAGTTGTAAAGCTATTAGGAGGGACGACACAGATTAGGGCCCTAACATGCATGGAAATCATAACCTTTTCCACGTCGTTAGTGTCAACTAATGAATTCAGCACATCGCCCACCACGCGGCTCCTATTCCTCTTATCCCGCTTGTTTCCCCCGCTCATTTGCTATTCTTCAGCAGTGGAAATCGATTCTAGGAGATGATGTTTCACTGGAATAAAAGCTGCTCTGCGATCGTACGCTTGTTAAATCTGCTCGCGTGACCTCGCGCAGCTGGAAAACGCTCGTTTCTCCACATTTGGTGTGTGAAAGCAGCGAGCGCAGAGCTGCAGATCTGTTGAGTCTATCCCTCGCTCAATGTCGCTTTGCCATTCACAGTGGCATCGCTCTGCGTGGGCGACCCCGTGTGCACTTGCATTAAGTGTGTGTCAGTGCGTGTGGAAGCGTGACGGCGTGCTAGTGTGTTTGTGTGCGAGTGTGCGTGGGCGTGATTGTGGACATGACTGCATCTTTTTATACGTGTGTGTGTGTGTGTGTGTGTGTGTGTGTGTGTGTGTGTGTGTGTGTGTGTGTGTGTGTGTGTGTGTGTGTGTGTGTGTGTGTCTAGATGGCCTCAGGACAGATGTGGGTGCCTGGCATTTCAAGAACCGATGTCAAAGACCTTTAGTTCAGTATCTGCTGTGTCGTGTGCAGGAGATCGTGGCGTGTCATGAATAAATGAAGTGACAGAGAAGACGAGAGCGAAGGAGAGAGACGGAAAAACATGGTGAGAAAAGGGTCTGACATGATCCCCCTGAAAAAAATAACATATTTCTTAAAAGATGTCAACAAGCAGCAGCTGCAGGAGAGTCGGTGTAGACAAAAAACATATGGTAGAAAGCATGCATTCACCAGTGCTGGATCAAAGACAGATCAAAGACAGAGATACCAATATTTATATTTTTTTAAATGTAGTTAATTAACTCATTATGACTGTAAAATGTAGAAAAATAATAAAAACCTAAAAATACTAACATTTAAGAGCCAATAACCACTGAAATGACTTATTGATTTATGGTTTCACGTTTTTGGAATATTATATTTATAAATAAACAATATTTTCGGAATACCCTGATCTGCACAAATTTGCTGTGTATAACAGTCCATTTATATCCTTGTATAGTGTATCTCAGATTGTAGTTTACTTATCTATCTACCCATCAATCAAACATGGTTGTATCTACAGTATAATCTAAGTTTAAAATGTTTATGTTTATTTATGAAAAAGTTTGGGAACCATCTGTATTTGAACAGAGTCGCTGCTCTGGCCTCTTCGTGCTGGATTCAGATGTATTTCTCTTTGGACGTTGGCGGCTGTGGGTGGATCACGTTTCCCTGAGGGAGTTTTCTTTCTTCTTATGTTTGCTTAAGGAGAAGTTGGTGTTCGTAGACAAACAACACTTTGCTGATTTGTATTCATGGAGCCTCACTCACTGACTGAAGGTCTGTTGTTCTTTATTCAACTGATAAACAACCATCTGATGTTCGTCAGTGACAAAGCAAATGAAGAACAAATACTTGACTGGTTGGTTGGTTGATTGATTGATTGACTGGTTGATTGACTGGTTCATTGACTGGCTGATTGACTGGTTGGTTGGCTGACTGGTTGATTGATTGATTGACTGGTTGGTTGACTGGTTCATTGACTGGTTGGCTGGCTGGTTGATTGATTGATTGACTGGCTGGTTGGTTGACTGACTGGTTGGTTGACTGGCTGGTTGGTTGATAGACTGGTTGGTTGACTGGTTGAATAATTGATTGACTGATTAGTTGGTTGGTTGTTTGACTGGTTGAATGCTCGTACTTAAAATCCAGTCTGCATTAGAACTCAACACATCATAACAACGTATGTGCAATAAAACCGCAGAGTAGCAGAGTTTTTGTTTTTTACCTGTCCAGCCAGGCGAGCAGGCTCTTGGCGGCGGTGATGAGGTCGACCACAGAGGTCAGCAGATCGTTGGGCAGCCGCCGCGAGGACCTGCTCTCCGATTGGCTGCTTCTGCGGCGACCGGAGATGAAGTTCTGCAGGTTTTTGGCCGAGGCGCCGAGTTTGTGAGCCAGAGTCCTGACGCTCTCCGTCTCCAGACCCGAGTTCTGAACCCGCACAGACACGGATAAAAACAGATGAACTAAAACCCCAGACAGGGAACCACCAGGAATGAAATGTAGATTCTTATTTGTCAACATGTTTACCAGGGTTTCTTCAGAAGTCGGCTGCATATTAGAACTTGATATTATATATTTAGAAGAGAGAGAGAGTCATCATGCTGACTGCAACGAGGCCGTGGCAGAGGAGGAGTGTTACTTTGAATTTCAGAGGGAAATGTACTTTTTACCTTCCCACATTTATTAGACAGCTATGCAGCTTAGTATTCTTTATTATTTTATTTTTCTATTTATTTCATTTTGTAACTTGTGTTTTCACCTAAAAGAGACAGATAGCTTTTATAAATATGACAAATAGTTATAGATGTGGTGTCTGGAAACCAACAGCCACAGCATGAAAATGGTCCTCACATTGTTATCAGTAAAAATAATATAATACAATTGAAATTGGTACTCTGCTAAAATAACTTCTTTATTTTATAGTCATTTTTATTGACTCAACAAAACACAGCATTGAATATCACACAGTATGTACACAATGCAATAATGGCAAAGTGCTGACTAACATTTAATTACTTGCGGATGAACCCTTCAAGGGGGCATGGTGATTAACTTGTCACTTTCTGGATTTAATAAAAATTGACTTGTGTACTTGTTTTTACATTTTTATTTTATTTAATATATTGGGAAGAGTTTGAGGAAACCTTTGAACAAGACATGATATTCGTCTCTTTTACAGATCTCGCAGATATCACTTACATTTAGGATGTTTTGACTCATTAAGTTAGAAGTAGCTTCTCTGTTGTGGAAGTGATAATTGGGAGATTCGCAGATTAAACTCTGGATGCTGCAGATTTACTTCCTGCATTCGAGCAGAACGTTGCACAATAAGGTTTCGGCTTTAAAACAGTCCAGTGCAGCTCTGCAGCCAAACTACAAAACAAGCAAACTCACCAGAGCGCAGAGCAAGTCCACGGCCTCCAGGATGAGCTCCTGGTGTCCGATGCGAGAAACTCCCAGTTCCTCCAGCTCGGCGTGGCTGATCCTCAGCAGCCGCTCCCCACACACCCCTCCGCGCTCAAACACACACACGTACTGCTGCAGACAGTCGTCCAGACCTGGAGCAAACACACACATTGTCCAGGTTAGGGCTGCTGCACACTAGAGGATTCTCAACTGTTGACCGATTTAAAAAGACGTGGGAGACATAACGACAGATTTAAAACGACTTTTAATCTTATAATCATCAGAATGTACACACTGGACGATTTGGTGAGAATGTCAGACCACACACTTGGAATCGACTCGCCATATCTTCTTCTTCTTCAGTTTTTTTTAATGGCGATTGGCAAAACAACTTTTAGGCGCAATACCGCCACCTTTGAAACTTATTTCGTTTTTTTAATCGCAGCTGTAAAAGTTCGCAACATCCAGTTGGCAACGCTTATTGCGGGTTTCTGTCTGAGCTGATTGTTTTCGAGATTGGGGAGGCTCCGACTCAATCGGTAGCATTAAGATTATTTTGTAAACCACACGTCAGGATTATTTGGATGAGCTCCAGTCGGGAAAACACCCCCGAGACGGTCGGAACGGGCAAATCAGGTCTAAAAATCTGCCCGATTATCCTCTAGTGCGCAGCAGCCTTTACTCACAATAAGAGAACTCAGCTGCAGTTATTCGCTTATTCTGTTTTGAAGTTAAAAAAAAAGGGCGTTAGTCGAGCTACATATTATTTCATCCACCTATTTATTATCTACTACATTTCAAATCACATTTCTTCTGAAAGCCTGTTGTAGTGTGATCCCACTGAGGGTTGAAGGTGCTTTTAAATCACATATAATCAAATCTATATTTATGGCAATTATGAGAGAACACACAAGGAACCTGGAAATGATTGGCACTCAGCCCTGGAAGTGACACTCATCCCCACAAAACCCCATCACTCTTTGTGACCCGTCCACATTTCAGACACTCTTCAACTCTGTCATCCCCCCCGATCGATAATCAGACGCATCCCCTCTTGAAATTATAGGCTTCACTCCACAGGCACTAATCAGCTTCCTCTTCAATACCCCGCACCAGCAGTTATCGTCTTCCTCAGTCTGTCTGCGGGGACGGCAGATTTCTTTTAGGCTGCACGAGAGAATGTACAACATCTTTCTGCTGCGTGTGCCACCGCTTCTCAGATAATACAACAGCTGCCGTGTCACCTTTTATGAGCCATTTCAGCTTGTTTGCCGTTTTTTGCAGATTTCAACTCAACATGGCTGCAAAACCAGAGGCGGATAAGGTAGAATTACGATATCCAGTTTGCTTTAAGAGACACCGATGGGTATTTTAAGGTATTTTGTTTTCTTCTTCCTCGGCGCCTGTCCACTTAAGGACTGATGAAGATGTGTGTTTTGGCCACAACGGTTCACGAATTCAAAATTAAGAGTATAAAGGTGATTTTCATCAGAGTTTGTGCACTGTGAACTGGGATTAATTGTCAGAGTTGTGAGGCAGATTCATTTTAAAAGTCTGTTTTCTACTAAAAGCAATAAGGCTTTGGGTTGGTCAAATGAACTATGATGCGTGAAGGGTCAGTACTCTGTCAGTACCAAGTGCCCACAGTCATAGTTGCATAAACTCTGTCCAGTTTACGGCTTTTGCCAAACTTTTAAACAACAATTTAAGGGTTCGTGCTGTTGTTAGCTGTGTGTGGTTTTTGGTGCAGAACCACTTTAATGAATCCTTTGCACTTAATTAATTTTACAGCATCGAACTTCTACATTGTCAGCAATTTATCCTGGGAAAGAACCACTTGTGCACGCTGACCCGTGACGGCTGCTGTGCACCTCTGACCAAAACGCCAGCAAACGAGAAAATATACGACATTTTACTATAGTTCTATAAACAAAGTGGCCTCAGATCAGCAGTATTTACTGACACTGCAGCCAAAGGAACCAAAACAAAGTCTTGTTCCTGAACCAGGAGTCAGGAGACAGGAGCAAAAAGGGGTAATGGACGTCTCTGATTGTGTTGTGAGTGTGTGTGGGACAATCTCTCCAGAATTGCAAGTGTGTGTGTGGGTGCGTGCATCGTTGGTGTTTGTGTGCGTGTGTGTGTGTATTTGTGTTCGTCTGGCTGGAGCAGGGTTTGCTGAGTCAAAGGAAAGCAGATCAAGACAGAGCGGCTCAGCTGCAGCCCCTGGCTCCCAAAACAATGAATGTATCCAGCTTCTAACCTCTTAACAAACAGCACAACTGGCAAACACACACTTCAAACACACACACACACACACACACACACACACACACACACCTCTGAGGAACGAGCATTGATTTCCCCTGCTCCAAGTCCCCGCTTTATAATACACTCATCTATCATAACCACACTATCAAAGATGGGGAAAGAAGCAGGATGGGAAGCGAGTGGAGGAAGCAAACGAGGTAAAAAAAACAAAAAAGGCAAATGGGGAAAAAGAAAAAACCTCATAAGCCAGCTGCTAAGTAGCATGCAAACGATTTCACGCACACACACACAGACACACACACACACACACACAGACACACACGCACGCACAGCATCTCTCATCAGCGACAAGCAAACAGCATTTGTCAGCTTCTGCACCCTCCAAATTCTTCCTCCCCTCCCCCAATCTGAAGCAGAAGAGTTTGTAAAGAAAAAAATATATATAAATGCCTGAAATCCCTTCACTTCATTTTAGCTTTTAAAAGATAAAAATCAGCAAAGCTTTATATGATCTTAAAATGAATAACACGGCAATCAGTTTTAAAGATTAGGAAACGTCTGTTCGACATTATCTGACTTTGCGAGGAGACGCGACAAATTGATTCCATTATCGAAACTCTTCAAGTTGACGTGAAATCTCGAATCGCAGCTTCGTGTCGCGCATAAGAAGTAAGACTTGATAAGAATAAAATAAATAAATAAATAAGCCTCTCAATGGTGATTTATTTTGGGGTTTCTTGGCTTTAATGTTAAAGGTCATCTCAGGTTCACTCGAGGTTTGGAGAAGGGCTGCCAGGGGAGAAGGAACCAGAGCGGGACTTGTAAAAGTTGATGGATGCTCTTGGTCTTAAATCTGATTTGGGTGAAAAATGTGCACAATATCCATGTTGCAATAACCACCAGAAAAACTGTGCTGATTAAATCATAAATTACCAAATGTTGTGTGTTTCTTATTGTTAATAACAAATGGAGGCAGGAGTGAGTGCACCCATCTTAAAGGCTTAAAGCTGCCTTATTAATATAAGCAGAAAAAAACAACTATTTGTGGCTTTTTCCAGTCGTATCATGTGAACCTTGTTATGTGTTGAGAAATCTAAAATATTAATCAGTCAGCCTTTGAGGTGTTGCTCGGCTCTTTCCTTTTCCTCTGATGCACAATCTTTAATCCTCTCATCCAACACTTATCAAGAAGGCAAATAAGCATATTCCCCCAAAAGTCAAATTAGGCTTTTAAACTACCCGACAGAATCAAAGCAGCCAACATGTGAAAATGTTGCTTAAATGTTCATGAATATTTATGATGAGTGCAAAAACATATCACTCTAAAAGGGGGATATTCTGCATAATGTATAATTTGTATTTGTATCTCATATATACAAAATTCAGATTCGGAAAGCAGGACTTGTGCTGGCAATTAAGTTTGTGGATAAAATGATGTGGACATGCAGCTGAGCCTAGTTCCCTAACTTTCAGGGGAATACAGCAATGCCTGTAGTGCCCATGGGAACAGAACAACCCAACAGCTTTTGGGATCAAGTGAAACAACGAATACAAGACAGATCTGAGCTGTGTCCAAAGTCAAGGGACACATCTACTTCGCTCTCTACGACAGCCGAGACAAAACTGCACGAGTAAACTGCAAAAGACGTTTTCAGCTCTTCGACTTCACAAAGTCCCCGGGTCCCAAAATCCAGCAGATTAATGTTTCGAATATCTAAACATGTGTAGTCAATGTGTAGTGTTCATGTTTGACTCTTTATTGGATTTTTAAAATTTGTTTTTTTACGCCATTTTTTACTCAAGTATGGCATCGGAGCGCTTCTTCCTCCAACAGCCACACTTGTGTTTTAATGGGTGTTAATAGCAACTGATTTTCGAATAGACGCGAAGCTGATTAAAACAATGTCGGCTCTCACTGTCAAAGTGTTACAACTGCTGAGAGAGACAGACAGAGGCAGAAAGAGAGGGGAAGATGCACATCGTGGCAAAAGTTCACTGATTATCAGCGTCGCTTATCGCTGGCAGGGAGGGAGAGCGTGAATGCCCTGAATACTGAGGAGTCCGATTGTAAGCGACGTGCACACACACACCCACGCAGGACGGAGACAGACACTGAAATGGTGCTATACAGTTAATTCACACAGTGGATGGCTGCTGCGGTAAAAGGACACGTTCTTCTACTGCAGTGGTCTGGTTTTTATTATTTGTTAAATACTCCCTCACAGCCCTGACACCGCCATTTATCATCCACTTCTCCATTAGCCAGGTCAACAGCTAAATTAGCTCATTTAAAAATTGCCATTACTTTGATCAATTTCAACTGTTTCTTTGGAGAAATACATCTTTTACTTTCAGCTCATAGTTTTAACCTTTTACAGATTAGTTTTACCTAAAAGTTTCTGATGTCTAACAAGGCATTTTTGCAATTTCATCCATTTTACTAAAAGTTTCACCTATCTATCTGACTTTAGCTCGAAGTTTCATTCCTTTATTGATGACTTCTGGGTTTGCTAATCTCTCAGTGACTTTAAGATCCCCATTTAATTAGATTTAAATATCAATTCAAACCATTTATTCATTACTTTTAAAGGTCCAGTGTGTAAGATTTACGTGAAAAGGGATCTATCAGAAAATAATCCTAGTAATGTTTTCATCTAAATTGTATAAATTGTTGTTTTACCCTAGAATGAGCCCTTTATATTTAAACACTTTATATTTACTTGAGGAGTGTGTCCTCTCTACGGGGGAGGCCGCCACCCCTTTTTCTTTTTTCACATCTCTCACACACGTTCCCAACACTTGCTGAGGTGTTAGTTACTCAATATGTAATTTTTGGCTGTTGTTGTGTTGATTATTAGACTTTTTTTTATTGTTGTACCCCCTGGCACGTTTAGTGAATGCAGGCATGGGACAACTATCCCCAGGTTGGAAATCAATCATGCAGTAAAAATGCTGTTTTCCTATAAACTGTCTGTGTGGGTTCGGCGTCTAATCTCTACTATCTCCGCATGTGCAGTATGTTTATGTGCACGTCCATGTATGTGACTGTCGGAGAGTTCATGTGTGCGTTTGACTGATGCAGAAGAAGTGTGATTCATAGCTGACTCACACATTTAACTCCCACAGAGGCACACTTTTCACAACAGCAGGCGAGCCAAACTCCCACAAACACCCTCTTTCTCTCTGTCACACACACACACACACACACACACACACACACACACACACACACACACACACACACACACGTCTAATAAAACTCGGTTTTGCGGTGACTTCTGGGATATTCGAGAGTTCTATAAAAGATCTGGCCCTCTCTGTTGGGTTATGTGTCATCTGCTCCAAACACTGAAGCTTCGAACAATAAAAGTTGGACGAGCGCTCTCACTGTGTCCCTGAGATTTGCAACTGCAGGATGTCGGAAGCCCGGAAGCTATTTGAGGCGAGTTTGTGACAAGGAGGTTGCCAGTTTGAATCCCAATGTCAGCCGCGAAACAGACTGGGGAAACTCGTAATTGATGACTTTTTGCTCTATCACATCAGTCTTGTGCCAATGTAATTAGACAAGCTAGAAAACAAAACAGCAAATGCCTCATGCATGAATAGTCGGCACAAAGAATCTTTTTTTTAAATCAAAACCAGAAAAAGGATCTTAAATATGCAATTCACGGCCACGCACATGTACTTAAAAGACTAAAGGCCAAAGCAACCAGGTCTCCAGGTAAGTTGGGAGCCAGATAATGATCCATGTAGAAGACACAGATATATATACACCACATTATTCTTCCACTACAAAATGTTAGAGTTGTCAGTAAAGTGCATGTACAAACCTGCTGAAATGCCAACAGGTAACCTTCATACATCTGTCTCCATTAAGGGAACTTTATAAACTCCTCACTTATAGTTCTTGTTGAGTGCGCTGGCAGCACAAGGTTCAACATAATTGAACAAAACAGAAACTGTTTAAAATCACAGAGCTTCATCGCTGAGCCGGCGGCAGCAGGTGAGTGTACAGAGCTGTGTCATGGCGCCGTGACTTTTACAGGCTCGCCCGGACTCTTTGGCCTCCGACTGACTGAAGCACTTCAGACCTAATTTCCCAAAGCACCACATGTTCGCGCCGCGCACACAAATGAACCAACAAACACCGGGCTCCGGCTCTTCTGTCGGAATCTGACAAATGTTTTGCATTCTCAAGAGTCTTGTCGCATCCAGCAATTAAATTCATACAGAAGAAATTAGCTAAAATGTTCCCTGGCTTCTTGTGTGAGCCAAACATGAGGGAACAAGAATTCCCACCATTCCCTGCAATGTACAGTAGGATCTCACGTTACTATTGAAGTGTGCCACTCCCATCAGTCGTGCCAATGCAACACTGTCGCCAAGTCAACAATACCCAGACCTTTTGGCCCCAAACGTCTGTGGTATATGTGATCTGTATGTTATGGTACACACACACACACACACACACACACACACACACACACACACACACACAGTATCCAAATACTGTATATCACGTTTCACCTCTGTCGCCACAGACACACCCCAGAGACCCAGAGTGAACCGAATACCACACTAAGGCATGCCACGTGTGTTGTGTATGTGTGTGTACACTGTATGGAAGTGTGTGTGTGTGTGTGTGTGTGTGTGTGTGTGTGTGTGTGTGTGTGTGTGTGTGTGTGTGTGTGTGTGTGTGTGTGTGCAAATGTCCGAGGACCCGGGTGGAGCCTTCTGTTCAGAGCGGGTGTGTGTGTCTGTCAGCTGTTCTGCACAGACGGTCTGAGACGAACAACTCACCATCCACCCACAAACACACATATATATACACGTATACACACACACACACACACACACACACACACACACACACACACACACACACACACACACACACAGGGGCACTTATAAACACATGCCATATGCACATGATCAAGCGATAACCCATCCGATGATGAGGATCTGAGAAAAGTACATCATGTATATTTCCACATTTGCATTTTATTGAGGCACGTGAGTCAGAATAAATTCCCTGACGTGCTTTTATATGCATGAAACGTACATGATGGAGATCATGCAACATGTTTCCTAATATTAGTTGCGTTAGTCATCTTTCTTTGGACGGGGCTGTGTTTGGTGGATCATAGAGCGATGATGCATCTCGATGCTACGTCCCAACACGTGAAAGATGTCACCGCTTTCGCTTGTAAGGACAAAAAGTCAAATTTGCATTTAAAAAACAAACCACTTTTGTTGAAAAGTGCACTCTTGATGTGTTTATAACTTTATACTAACTGGCCTGATGGGGGCGCTGTCATTTCAGATTAATTAAAAACGCCTTTACTTCGAAAACAACTGGTCAGAAATGAATTTGAAATTGTGAAACCAGTTAAATATCTTCTCCTGGTACGAAAGGAGGGATATCGTGACTTATTGACCTTATGTCCAAACCGCGTCCAGCAGGAATAACAAAACGAATGTTCGTCCAATAGACGGAAGGTGTTTGGTCATAAAAGGGAAGATCTACAGCTCGTTGTGAAACCAACGCCAGACGACTAACAGCAAAGAAGGGACCGAGACAAGGTTGTTCCATCATTTCAAGCTGACAGTTGAGCATGAAGAGAGTCGATAAATTACAGCCCTTGACATCATGACGAGAGAAATGTGATGTGAGAACGACCGGACAAAAAAAATGTAATAATCTGCATCAATATAAGAACATTTCCCCCCAAATGAAGGAAAACAACCGTTTCAGTTCAAGATGGCCCTGTTCAGTATGTGTTTACAAAAAGTAGCACAGATCTTTGTCATGATACATAATAATCATGATGGTTTCACCTTTTGCTTCTCCTGCTGTGACATGTCAAAATGTGCGCAGTGAAAACAGACTGGAGGTTATTACAGCTGCTGTGAATCCAAACCGACCACAGCCTCCACTTTCCAACAACTGCTAACATTTTACAACTCCCTTTTTACGCTCGGAGGGAATGAGAGTTTGACAGAGAGAATCTAGACGTTGGGTGGGCCATCACTTTAAAGACCCAACCACAAATATTGTTTTAGCACCGAGTGACACCGACTCGATAAAGTTCCTTCCGGCTCTGAGGTGACTTCAGGAAATGTCGACAGCTGGGAACGTGGAGGAGATTTTAAGATGTCATGACACCGTCCACTGCTTTCAACAAGAAAGACTTACAGCCTCTGAAGAAGCCTTAATTGCTTTTATGAACTGAATGGACCCTTTTGAAATGACCTTCACGTCGACGGCATTTCCGCCAAATTGGACGGATATTAATTGCCTAATGGAACTCGCAGTATTGGCAGCACGGCTAAAACTCTTAACTGCTAATTTAAACTAGATTCATTTCGATAATAAATCTCGTAAATGGACCGGTCTTCTCCGAGACAGGTCTCCTTTTGGCAGGTGTTTTCGGGGGAAGCCTGGCGGATACCGACACTGTGATGAGCCAATATACAGGTCTTTAAAATTATGTTGGCAACCAGTCAAACTGAAAACGTTTTATGAGGGGTAAGTGATTGATTTGTGTGTCGTACCGTCTACGTTGGACCATTAGTCACAGCAAAGATTTAAAAAATGCATTGTCAAGCAGCATAATGTATTTGGGTAGCTCTTACACGATTTGTAAAATATTAAAACACTAATTTAGGCTTTTTGTGTGTTTTATATTGATTTATTTTTCTTAAAAGACCCAGAATGACGCTCCTTACTCACTAATCACTCTTAAGATGACAGGAGTGAACATCTTTCACAATCTAAAAAGAAGCTTTAAGACTAAAAAGATGAGTAAATTTACCTCAATCCTAGTTTGTCAGTCGTTTCATGCTCAAAGCCTCTTTTCTCAGTCAGAGGAGAAGCCCCGCTCCCTGGTGCCCCCTATCCCAGGGTATGAAAGTGAGAGGATCGCTGTGTAAGGCCTGTTCAAGGTGGGAATCTTGCAAACAAAGCATTTGGGGGCATTGTTCTAGCTTTGAACCAGCAGCAGAGGTAGTCACAAAACCATACAGACACCAATGCTGTTGTGTTACATGTCACGCCTCTGATTCCAGCACGCTATGTAAAATCACACACGGGGGCGGCATCCCGCCAGCTCTGTTTAGTTCAGTGTAAACAAGCAAAGGCTGCATCACGGGGGTTCTGAACAACAATATAAGATGAGCTCCGAGTTAAAGAGGATGCACAGGCAGCTTGTTTTAATACAAACCTCGTAACGCAGCTGGAAAGTCAAGTGACAACACAGACACAAGATTATATTAAACACCAACAGTGACAAAATGCAACACACTATTACAAAGACATGCAAGATTACAGCAAAATAACAAAATAACGCAAACAACGTCATGACACAAGGTATGTTACTCCGTCTTTAGTCTTAATGTATAACGTTAACGCTTGAAGGTGGGAGTAGCCAACGCTTGGTGCCAGTGCGATCGTCATAACGACAACAATCACAGTTTCCTGCTTGGGACACACAACATAGCTGACTTTCAAGCTAACGTGCATGCTAGCTATCAATACAATGCTAAAGAGAAGTACACGGGAAATAAAATCCTCAACCTCACCAACACACACCAGGTCAGCCCGCTGCCTCATCTTTAGTATCAATGTGAACTGATTGGCTGGCAATTGAACTTGTTGGTTTAAAACACGATTTGATTGGAGGGTGCCGGTGAAAAGTTGACTTTGCAAAACTTCTGCCGTACGCGGCCGCAGTGCGAGCAACACGATGGAACCACAATGCCGCTTGGCAACATATGACATCACCCTATTCAAAATGAGCCAACAGCATTTTGGATGAAGCCTCCAATGTGTACGTACGAGGTATTCGTAAAGCAAGGCTACTGTAGCCTTAGTTAATGATGTGTCAATCTGAGTTGTATGTCACAGGAACCCTTCTTCTTCTTCGATGATTGGTTTATTGGCGGGTGGCCACCATCGGCATTACCGCCACCTTCTGTGCTGGTTCCTGGAGGTACTGCAATACCAAGTCGATAAAATCCCTTACGTAATACTTCGTTAATCCTCCGGCACACTGTCGTACTTGACCACGCAACTGTCACTACATAGATGTGCTAATTAGTTTTCCATTTAAAATCTGAACTTTAACATATATTTTACTTGTTTGCCAAGTGTGACCCCCTTGAATCTGTGCCCCCCAAATCAAAAGTTCCTACAACCGCCCCTGCACTCAGCAATGAAGTTTGGCTGATTCTCCTCCAGCTACTTTCACATTACATCACCACCATCATCACCAAGTGATCATCAGGTGCCTGGATGATGCATAGACACACACACACACACACACACACACACACACACACACACACACACACACACACACACACACACACACACACACAGCTCCCACGCAACATAACATCGCCTCTGTCTTCATTAATGTCACGATCACTCAGTGTGTGTATGTGCATCCAGGAGTGTAATTAATGATATTCATTAGGGATGTGTGTGTGTGTGTGTGTGTGTGTGTGTGTGTGTGTGTGTGTGTGTGTGTGTGGGTGGTGCGTGCGTGCGTGTGTGTGTGTACCTTTCATCCAGTCCACCACCTGGCTCGTGCTCCATTTGCTCACCGGCTCCATCACCAGCGCCATCGAGGAAACTTTGCGCGGAGTCTCCGTTGCGCGCAAGCGGCGTCGCAAAGCCGAGAACAGAGCTCCGTGAGGCGGGCACACCTCCCCACGACCCCTCCCTGCCTTCCTCCCCTCCCTCTATCTGCAGCCAGGTGACTCCTTCTGTCCCCCACCCACCCCTCCCCTCACACTCTCCCGGTCCGGCCCCCCTGTCGCCCCTGGCACAGTCCGGTGTCGTGTCCCGTTAACGCAGCGCAGCAGCGGGACAGCCCGGGCGTGTGTGCAGCGGAATCCGGTACATTCCCCTGCGCGATCCGGTCTGACATGTGTCGCCTCTCTCCCTCTCCCTCTCTCTCTCTCTCTTTAGTGCATCAGCCCGATCCTGGCTTCCCTGTGTGTGTGTGTGTGTGCGTGCATGTGCGACAGAGATGGAGAGGAGTGTGTGTAGGTGTGTGTGCGCAACCGCTCCGTCACCGGCAGCAGCAGTGGAGGACACTGTGGATAAGTCAGACCGGACTCCACATATACGACTGCACCTCTCTCTCTCTCTCTCTCTCTCTCTCTCTCTCTCTCTCTCTCTCTCTCTCTCTCTCCCTCTCTCCTCTCTCTCTCCCTCTCTCTCCAGATATGATTATATCGTGCACCCAGTGGGTGGCTCCACGCGCACTACACATCAGTGCATTCCCTCTGGGAGACGATAGAACCGTGGAGATGTGAGGGAAGATACATTCTCAGAAGATGTTTAATAAGGACGTGTGTGAGTGACAGAGAGAGGAAGTGTGTGAGTGTGTTACACGGGGGAGAGATGTTATTTTAGATTTTAATGATTTGCAAACATCAAACTTTTAAATTGAATTGAGTATCACCTCTGGGAACACGACAACATGATGTATGGACTCACTTTCCGCTGTGTGAGGAAACTTAATTCCTCAGCCAACCTCTCCACCTCCCACACCTCCACTCCATGAGATCATCTATCTGCATTTACATCTCATTAGCTCGCAGTGATGGAGTGAGCCTAAAGTCCAGATCCGAAGTGTTTGGACGCTTCCGCATTGTTTGGTTCGTCCGGCTGATTCAATTTCAGATCGAAATAGGATGGCGTTCAGTCTACAGACCCCTTCAATTCAATTGAGCTGCACCAAATTGCACTCTCACAAATATCAGACCTGATATTTTCATCAGGATCTATCGGAATATTCACAGTGAAAATCCGTGAAAATGTTGAAAAACACCCCGTCTCATAATGTTAAAGACAGCGGTTAAAATATTTTCAGGATTTACCCCAAAATTGAATGGGTTCTTTCTTGGTCCGAGCTCCATCCTTCCAGCAAATTTCGTGGAAATCCATCGAGTAGTTTTTGTGTAATCCTGTTCACAATGACACAAACAAATGAACAAGAATGTCCCTCAGTAGAGCTCGTACCTCTGCCAAGGCCCAACAGGGATTTTAAGTTCGTCTCATTATTAAAAGATAACAATACAACTTTTGTATTTCTCAAGAATTTAGCAGGAGCGTCCCTTTCAAGAAAAATCGTCTATAAATTGTAAACTTTCTTTTGGATAGAAATATCTAGATAGTACTTATGTAATTTAACTAAACCAACTATAAAGTCCCTTTCTTTGACAAAAAAGACCCTTAATCTCACAATGTCATTAATTTAATCTATAGGAATCGTTATGACACTTATATAAAGTGAAATATTTCACTCTATATCTTTCCTTCCTGCAGTAATTTGTATATCAGAGAATAAAGCTCCTCCAAGTCTTGTAAATTAATTCCTCACCTGTAACACATTGCAGTATTTCGCCTTATATAATTAAAACATTATTCAATTTACTCAAATCGTCAAATATTTATTGTGTTACATTAGTGTGGTGATGTGTGTGTGTGTGTGTGTGTGTGTGTGTGTGTGTGTGTGTGTGTGTGTGTGTGTGTGTGTGCATGTGTGTGTGTTTTGTGTGTGTTAAAGGAGGACCATCTCACCCTTCATGCATTTCAGTCACATTTCAAACTGAAATGAAGTCACACAAGTTCACTGCAGACACAGTTTAGCTGCAACAAACGGAAGAGACAAGAATCACTGGAGATAAAAATCAGATCTGGTTTCTTGTGATCTGATTCACTGCTGCGTCATCTCCTCTGTAGGTGGATGTATGCACACACACACACACACACACACACACACACACACACACACACACACACACACACACACACACACACACACACACACACACACACTATAGAGGCTGTAATCCAGTGAACGGAGGGAGGCTTGTTAGCGTTTCCTTTCCCAACTGTGACCTCTGCTGGTGAAAAGGGAAAAAGATGATTGTTCAAGCTCTGCTACAGCTGGAAACTTAATGTTTGGGGTGATGTGTTCAGAGCCCGTCAAAAGATGACCTCTTATGGCAGCATTCACATCCAGAATATTTCGGCTGCATTTCTGGATAACGGGAGGAAGTGGAGACGTGTCGGCCGTCCTCTGTGGTCCAAGATATAAACTAGGAACTATAGACGAGAGGTTTAAAACATGTCCACGTGTTGCATACGCAGTCAGCCACTAGATCACTAGTTACTGATTAGCTTAGCATAAAAGGACAAATTGAAGGAAAGAAGGGAACCAAATGCAGAAGTCAAGATTTCCTCACCTATCAACGCCATCGCCCTGTTCATCTAATCGGAGCTTGTGAAATAAAATAATGCAATAACTTCATGTTGGTTTAAAAACTCATGTAACAAACTTACTTTTAAACCTCACAAAAGGCTCGGATTGGAGTTTACGTATGTTTGAAGCATGTGTTCGTTTATTTATGTTTTTGCCACAATTACCTCTAATGTGGGTCAAGTGTATTGTTACTGTCACTGTCCTCAATCTTTAAGTTGACAGGAATGCTCATTAAATCTGTAATATTTTTACATTACTGCTACTTTTGTCGTGATTTAGAAACATCGCTGAGTCACTGTTGTGACGAACGTCAGCGCACAAGAAGGGACATTTCCATTCTGTGATATCATTTCATCATTTAGAAATTTACTCTATTACTACAGTATGTATTACTCATAAGGGAAACTATTGCCTTTAAACTAGTCACACTGTTCCACAATCATCGGAGGACTCGGTTGATGAGTAGATGAAGACAAGGCCATAGACCACGAAGGCAGAACCGAAATAAGACGGCCTGGTCCACACAGGATTTCCTATTTGCATCAATAGCTAGTTCCGCCCTTACTGTCGCGGAAGCAAAAAGGATGCAGCCCCTGAACTGGGACCCAGCTCAGCCTTTGAGTCTCTCTACACCTGTTTCTTACCGCACCACATCTTTATGTTGTTTACATGAAGTTGCACAGCGACCCATCTCAGAAGTCCATGTATTTGCTGTCTGGAGGGACAGTATGAGTAAAGCAGCAAAGAAGGGGAAGTGTTGGTATTCAAGAATAGACTCTCTTCTTAATTTTTTCAAATCATTGCTGAGGTTTTGAGGAAGTGAGGAAATCCAGAACTCATTGTAAAACATGGAAGAAAGTAATGGAGAGAATTCAGAAACAGCTCTATGTTCAAAGAAGGTAATTAACATTAACGTATGGATAAAATAAAAGAATAAGAGTACATGACGCTGAATGAAGTATCCCCAAAACTACAAATTTAACATGTTTCATGATTTTGTGAAGTGAATGCTAAACCTCAGAGGTCAGATGTCCAACCCTCACAACGACTTTCACTTCCTAAAAAACGCCTCCATCGAATATAAAGAGATGACGGGCGGAGGATAGGTGTTGAGCTGCACAGCAAGACAAACACTTCTCTCATTCGCACTGGATATTTAACAGAAATAGATCAAATTTTTATCCTAATATTTAATTGACAATTACATTTTTTTGACTGAAGATAATTAAGCTACAAGACTGGATGGTGGATTTAAGACGGCTGATTAATTTCTTCTTTATTTGGCACAGTAAGTATCAAACCATTATTCCTCTTAGGTGTCTGTTCCCACAAGATATATTGAATCAGAATACGACTTTTTTATACTCCCTTTATTATAATATTATGAGTTTGTCTGTTTTATTGATTTTTTCAGTGTTTTATCACCAACTGGACTAAACAGTGGAATTCCCTATTGGACGGACTTCATTCTGTAAACAAGATTTAAAAATGGGTCCTGGAGTGAAAGAGGTTGAAACAGAAACAGGAGGAAGAAAAACTGTCCAACTCATCACTTTTTTCTTTTTGCTGAATATCAGCAGTTTGCTTGCTCCAACCTCAGGATTTGCACTGAAGACCTGCCGAATCAGTTACAACATTGCCAAATGTGCCGGGTTGAAACTCACAGCTGTTGCTCGAGATATTCCCTCAGCGGTGAAAGGTTTTGACTTGTCTTCAAACAAAATTTCAAGAGTACACGTGTCGGATTTTGAAAATCTACCAGTTTTGACACAGCTGGACCTCAACCGCAACTTCATTACGCTGATAGACGATGGCGCCTTTGCCAATCTGATTTCCCTGAACAAGTTAAATCTAAATAATAACAAACTTGGGAAACTTGGAGCGGAACCTTTTCGTGGTCTGAGCAACCTCACCGAGCTCAGAGTCCGTAGTAACAGCATCAAAGCTGTGGCAGAGACAACTTTCCAGCCCATGAAAAGCTTAAAGTTGTTGGACTTTTCTCACAACAAACTGGGACACATCACGAAAGTCAAATCAATGTTACAGCATCTGCCAAATCTGCGTGAACTGTATCTTAAAAGCAACGGTTTCACCACTTTTCACTCAGAGGAACTGACCAACAGCTCATTGGTACTTAAATACCTCGACTTGTCTCAGAATCCAATCACAGATTTTCAGATCACTGCAAACGTTTTTCCAAATCTCACCTGGTTTAACATCGGCGGAGCTCCTGGAAAGACTCCGATGATCTGGGACGTGCGTAACAAGACTTTCTTAAGTCGAGTGTCTACTCTTGATATTACTGGGCTTCGAATGAAGTTTGGTGACATGAAAACATTGCTGTGGATGGTAAACTCCTCACTAACATCTCTAAGGCTGAATGCTATGAGAACAAACCTCACAGCGCTAGTTCAAACGTCCTGCACCGTCCCAACACTGTCCGTGCTGCAGCTCCGCCTCAACAAACTCTTTTTTGTTAGTTCAGATTTGTTCAAGTTGTGCTTCAATGTAACAGAGATAGATTTAACAGACAATAAGATCAAAACCATCAGAGACGATGCGTTCAGATCTCTTCACAGTCTAAAGATCTTGAGTCTGAGTCACAACAAACTTTCATCGGTTCCACGCGCGACAAGGAATCTACCAAGTCTTGCAGAGTTGGATCTCAGCTCCAACAACATAACCAAACTTGGATGTGATGACTTTGCCAATCAGACAAAGCTGAAACAACTAAACCTTTATCAGAATTCAATCGCAGCTCTCGCAGAATGCGTTTTCAAGGATTTAGTACGATTGCAAGTTCTAAAGCTGCAGAGCAACCGCCTGTCCAATTTAAATGGTGCTTTCAAAATTCCCTTGCCATATCTTAAACAACTGCTTTTAAACACAAATACACTCACTGCCATTAAACGTGGGGAATTCAGCGGCTTGCGGTCCCTCCAGAACTTGTCATTACATCAAAATAAAATATCTGAGCTTGAATATGGGAGTTTCGGCGGATTGACAAGTCTCACAGATCTCCTGCTACAGAGTAATCAGATTAAAGAAACCGAAATAAACAAAGGTGTCTTCAATGATCTGATAAATTTGAGAAGATTGGAGCTGAGGGACAATCACATTAAATATTACTATAGTTCATCTTTGCCTCTTGCTCCGTTTTCTCGGCTGTCCCGTCTGGAGACGTTGGCTATTCCTTCCCAACACGGCAAGGGGGGATCTCAATTGCCTCGTAACTTACTGCAGGGTTTGACCAATCTATTGGATTTTAGCATCAGGGACATGCACCTTGTCTCCTTGCACAAAGACATGTTTAATGACACGCCACAGCTGACGAACCTTGACATCAGCTCAAATGAATTTAAGGATCTCTCCCCAGATTGGTTTTCCCAGATTCCAAACCTTAAGAGCCTTTACATTTCCAGAACAAGTCTTACGTCTCTGGATTATCTAACAGATGCCAACCTTACCAAGCTGGAGTTCGTGCAGGCGAGAAAGAACGAATATTCAGTTATCAGTGAAGATATAATTAACTCCTTACCAAGTCTTGTTTATGCAGATTTTCAAGGGAACGGTTTTACCTGTGACTGTGATAACGCCTGGTTCATCCAGTGGATACAAAACAACAATCAAACTCAGGTTTTTGACGCCTACAACTTTAAGTGCAACTATCCCATGAACCTTAAAGGCATGAAACTCCTGGAACTCGACATTCGTCTCTGCTCCGTGAACACCGAATTCATCATGTTTATCTCCACCACGTGTGCAATCCTCGTGTTTATGCTGGCGTCCTTCATCTACCATTTCCTGAGGTGGCACCTGGCCTATGCATACTACTTCTTCTTGGCTTTGCTCTTCGACACAAAGCATAAAAACAGGCAACCTGCTAATCAGTACGACGCCTTCGTCTCCTACAACACTAATGACGAACCCTGGATCATGAGAGAGCTGCTGCCCAAACTGGAGGGAGAACAGGGCTGGAGACTGTGTCTGCACCATCGAGATTTCATGCCAGGTGAGACTTTACACCCCCTTTGCTCCAGGCGCGCTTTAATATGTGATTCAAAATGTAGTCAACTGATGTGCTTGGATTTTAAAGATCTGTTTCGCACAAATCCAGAAGCTTCTGTCCATTTCCATATACGTATTTAATGTTAACGTAAGAGAACGAGTTTATGGTGAATGAGAAGTAAGAGTGGCATAGAATCTTTCTCCGATATGTGGCCATCATAGTGGACGGATCATCAGCAGCATTAACATTTAAGTTTTCCTACCCTCAGGTAAACCCATCGTAGAAAACATCGTAGATGCCATTTATGGAAGCAGGAAGACCATCTGTGTGATCAGCCGCAGGTACCTGGAGAGTGAGTGGTGCTCCAGAGAGATGCAGGTTGCCAGGTAATGTGTCAGCTCCCAGACCGTGTGATGCATGAAGTATAATGTTAGTCCTCCATACAGATAGGGAATTCAAATCTACACATGTACGGTTATCAACGCTTAACATAATAATAATAATAATGGAAGTATTGATAGATTATATATTTGTGGTTTTAAGTACCAAAAACAATCTCAATGTATTTTTATTGCACATCCGGGTCAATCACATAAAACTGATTGTAGCCTTCTACTGTGACTCGGTAAAACTCACCAGAAAAAGCAAATGGTGACGGTCGGTCAGCGCAAAAATAAAACAAGCAGAAGGTGAAATTCGGACTCTAATGGTGCGTCTGAATTTGATGATACAGTGGAGCTTTGGGTCTGGTTCTGTTGCAAAACTCTGACTGCATTGAGGTGCCCATCCACCAGCGGCTGGGTCCAATGCAGGAGTGGCGAGGCCTCCAGCCCTCATTGTTGGACATTAGGAATTACTGTGGACATTAGGAAGGTGGGTGTTCAGGCAGGGGGTACACAACCGACATAACTAAATCCACAGTCAACATGAGGAACTTCCTGGTGAGGAAACAGGAAATAGGAAACAGGTGTGTGAGTGGGTGGGGACGGTCAGGTGACCAGGAAGGGAGGGAAGGTTTCGGGACATCGCGTGGCTGGATCGGGACATGCAGTTCACAGGATCTTGTTAGGGTCCCTTGTTGCGCTTTGGTTTTAGTATCGTTTTGAAGTTAAATTTAATTTACAGGAATTACACGATTTCATGGCATGTAGCTGTAAACGTCAGAATCAGATTTGATTCAATTTTGACATGCAGTTCCTGTTTTGCCTTTGTAAGTTCCCCTCCAACCTTGTTCCTCCCGTCTAGTTTCCGCCTGTTCGATGAGCAGAAGGACGTGCTGATCCTCGTCTTCCTGGAGGACATTCCCACCGCAGAGCTGTCTCCCTACTACCGCATGAAGAAACTGCTGAACAAGATGACCTACCTGAGCTGGCCTCGAGCCACCGAGCACACCGAGCTGTTCTGGGAGAAGCTGCGACAGGCTCTGTGGACCGGAGAGGACCGAGTGGACGAGTGCTTCCCCCTCAATGTGGTGGATAATCAGCGATAAAGTGGAAACTCTCACTGGTTCAGGTTTCCAGCCACTATAATTGACTGGTTTGAGTCATTATGGCCTCTAATTAGGCTCTTTTCTAACAATAAAAATGGAATACATCTATCCAGAGAGGGCTATCATTACTATGTATTGCCAAATATTGCATTGATCAGCAAGCTTGATAAATTAACGAATCAGCCATAAACATGGGAGCTGTCTTACCCTTAAGAAAAGCATTTTTCTGTGCAAATCTTGTTTTCTACCCCCTCTCTGCATCTCGTGCTCAGAAGTCTATATATCTGACAGACTGTCTCTGGAGGATGAATGAATTTGAAAGTCTCCATTTTGTTTTTTACTTGTTTTGAAGTTACTGTGTCTCTAAGGCAGCAGCGGAGAGGAGGTGTCGGGGTTTATGAGTTTAGGAGTATGATCGTCACTTGACCTCTCAGAGGAAGTGAGTAAAATCACTTCCTGGTAATAACCTAATAATTGCAAAATGATTCCCCTCAGCTTGTGATGTACTTTGAGGCGATAAACAAATTCAAGTGTAGTAGCCAAGTACAAATTACCCAAATGTAGATACTTCTAAGTAAGTCACTGTTTTATTGGCACCGTCTGTTTATGTACAATTACCTCAAATGCATGTATTCATTTATATATAAATAAAATGTCAATTAATGGGATAAAATGTTTTTACATGCTAAGTTATCAGTCATTTTATTATTTCATATTTCAGACTATGACTCTGTAAAGTAAGTGTATTTGATTGGACAGGATTTACTATGCTGTGTAACTTTGTGCCAAACTTTTAAATTCTTGTTACATGTTCTATTATAGATTAAAAAGATCCATACAAACATAGACAAGTTTCATCAAACATCTGTTTTAATGAATTAAAAATGTCAATATTCATATTTACATTCAAAACTGAAACCCACAATATGGGACTGTCAGAGTTGGTAAATTAAACAAAAAGGGGAAAAAAAGAAATTGCAATACTTTTCATAAACAATATTTCATTTCTAGTTTTGTTTTTTGTTGATGAGGCCCTGTAGCTACAGCGACTACTCTTCCCTGTTTATAAAACAGAACATATATAAGAAAAAAAATATTTAAAAAATCCTATAATTTAAAATGATGATAAAAACAAATATATGAACCTCTAATAAATTATGTTCTTGTTGTAATATATATAAATAGACTGTTTTAATGAGTTCATGCTGATCCAGGAGTTCTGCCTTTGATGATCTGAGCCTGCTTCTTCCTCTTTTCACTGTAAAAACAAAAAAAGGATTTACTTTAGTGAGACATTCATAGGTTTTGTTTTTGCTCTGCATGAAAATTATTTGATCACTTGGAACATGAATCACCACATGTGGCTGCAGGGGGCGCTGCTGCTCAATAACAGTTACATATTATAATCTGAATAGAAGCTTTAATCTGTAGAAATGTAAAAAAAAAAAAAAAAGGCTGCATGTGTAGAAACTAAAAAGTGATTTTGCCAAATAAAAGAAACTGTTCAGAAGAATCACAAATGTTTAAATACTCACTCGACACAGCTCATCCCTCTCTGGGTCCAGTTCGTTAAAGGGTCGGCACACACAAACCTGCTTCGGATGTGGAAGCTGTGGGAAAGAGAGAAAACACAGGAATGTTGTCACTCACACCCAAGGTAACGTTGCACTCCCTGTTTGTGTATAAATTCCAGTTTATGTATTAACCTCCGAGTGTCCCAGGTACTTATTAACTGCAGTTTGAGCTCTACACACACTTTTGCACACAAGTCAAAGCTCATGTGTGTAGTTTTAGGTCCAAATTCCAACAATATATAAACACACACTGTTTTTTCAGCCAGTGAGACTTAAACATTTGGATGTGTCACATGCTTGGTAGTTAGTTGTGTTGAAGAGGCCTTATGCACAATATTCCTGTGTTGACACTGTTGATTTATGTTGTGCTTTTAATCACAAAACAATAATTTACATCTAAGTACAACTGCTACAATTAACAGATTTGTCCAGTAAGAGAAAATCAATCAGCTGGGTTTTCTCACTGATGTTTTTTGAATCAGAAATTGTAGATTAATTGTGAATAAAAACTGTTGATCATCCGAGCCCCGTTTCTACGTAATGCACACTTTTCTTATTGCTCAAAATTGTCTATCTAATAAAATCGTATCATTTGTATTTGTTTAATTCTCCCTCAGGATCCATAACGTCATGATTTCTGTCCTAATTCTCAGTTTAGTGACGTGATGTCACGATGGACCGTTTACTTACATGATGGCGTTGATGTCACAGGAATTGTTGATGGTCTGGATGTTGTAACCCAGCAGTCGTTGGCATGGCAACGCACGCTTGGTGTAACTCACACAGCAGCTCGCTACAAATACAGACAAAAGTTCTATGTCAGCAACCTTGTCAAACACAACATTTACCCAAAAAAATTAATATAACATTTTAATGTGTTGCCTTAAAATGCACGACAATAACACAATATACAAGATAGACAGGAGTACAGGAGCTGGACTCACCTGACTGAGTGCTGCAGATGAAGGTGCTGAGGAGGACGAGGGTGCAGAGCGCTTCCAGGTGACGCATGTTGCTTGCTGTGCCGGCTCTGAGTCAGAGTGAGGCTTCAGGTGCTTAGGTGAGAGTGTAACAGATAAGCAGTGAGTGTGGCCCTTAAGTAGGAGGCCTGTAGGAATTCCCCCTGTTGGGCGGGATTGAGTAATTCTAAGTGTGATTGTTGAGGCGGTGGAACGGAGCCAGGAAAACAGGAAAAAAGAAAAACTGCCACCTCGCTTCAATGCCCGTGTATAACAGCACATCGCAGACCTGAATAAATACTGAGTCAGTGTTTTATATTTGGAGAATGTGAGCCGTAGTTTAATAGTTGAGACTTGATTTAAATTCAGCGTTGAAGTGTCTTTAACCAATGTGTTTATGAAAATAATATATTGTAGGATTATGTGAAAATAATGTGACAATCCAGGTGACCAACACAACCAGTTATCTCTGGTTTAATCGGTTTCAATCGGTTTGTTTGAGGTGAAGCTTGACTGACAGGACACTTGACTTCTGTAAGGAAAGTTCTATCATACATAAAAGAATTAAATGATTGAACCTACAATAAGGGTTTTATTTGTCGTGAAACACAAGTATGAAAACCAATTCAACATATATTTTACCCTTATAATCTACGTGTGTCTGCTCAAGAGAAATAAACAATTTAAAAACAAAAGACCACCTCCTCTAGAATATTATAATCTGCTCGATTCAGATTTTAATTTGAAACTGCATCTAATTGAATACACTATAAATATAAGTCCACTAAACGTGACATTTCTCATTTGAACTTCTTTTTAACACTTATTTGAACATGATGAAAGTTCTCAAATAAGGTGATAAATGATTTTTGAATTGAGTTTGTTTGTGAGCACGCAGGCGTTAAGGTTAAATTCCAGCTGCAGGACTTTCCTTCCTGACGTCCTCTTCATCATCCCTTGTGTCAACACGAAATTCCATTCACAGTTAAGCATTTAACATCAAATCATTACTACTGTGACGATACATGACTCTGTGTGTGGTGGTGGTGGTGCGTCATGTCGTAATCTGCACTGGGGAAAAGAAACGGTTGCTTCACATGAGAATGGTGTGAGAGACGATATCTCAGGGGCACATAGGGGCTGAGATAAACCTGAATAGAGATCGGACAGATACGCAGAGTTGAGTCGAAGGTCCCTGGATTCACAAAGCAGCTGTATCCCCTGAGGAGCTGATCTATCTTTGATGTGTGAACTCCATTTTGGGAATTCAAGTGACCTCAAGTGGCATCTTTCATTGTTTGCATTTGTAAAAGTAAAAGGATTTTGACAGTATGGCAACATGATGCTCAGGATCCCATCAAACTTAAATAGTAATAGTAGAAACTAATGCTTAATTTAATAGTAGTAATGAAACTAAACCTGGAAGTTTGATAACTGATGACGTCTTAATTGGCTCATGAGGGCAGCGTTCATGTCCAGGAGCATTTTGGCTCCACTTCTGTTTAGTGGGAGGAAGTGTATTATATATCTTTGTATACATATCTTTATAAACAGTCTATGAACTCATGGGCTGAGCCTTTCAAACACATCATTGATGTTTTCACTTCAACTTTCAATCTTATTAAAAACCCAGCTTTTGCTAAGATTCAGTTTTTGACACTTGCAGTACGAGTCCAAATGCTACTTTCAAGTTTTTCTACTTCTCTCACCTTAATTGCTTCACTTGTAACTTCCGACTGTGTTGGTGAGTGGATGAAATCAAAGACAATCCCTATCTGCCCACTGTTATGACTGGGTTGCCCAACATGAAAACTGGGCACAGGCCCTAATCTGCTGATAAGCCACAGAGCGGATGAATCACACCAAGTGTGACACCAGAGCAGAGAGAGTTCCTCTGGGTGTGGGCAGATGGAATCTCCTCACGGGCAAAGTGTTTGCTCAGTGAAGTGCTGTGAAATGAGCAATAGCATTTACTTCTGAGGAACACACCTTTTCATGAATCACTTTCCCTCCGTGCCTGTTTGATTTCACAATATAAATTTAATATGCATATAGAAACTGTCCGTACTGACGAATCAGCCGAGAGTCTCGAGGAGCTAAAAATAGCTAATGACCTTAAAACGGTAAAATTGTGAAACAGGTGAGTTTTTTTTTTTCACATTTTCACCGACTTCCAGGGAATAAGGCTTGGATCTGGATTGATCACCGGACTGAGCCCCATCCTAGTTTCTGTCCATCTGTGAATTACTACAGAAAATATTTCCAGGATGTCTCTGCAGTATCAACTATTGCTAATAAAAGAATATGGATGTGTTATTTTAAATAAACTGTTTCTTCTGATGCTGTGTTGTATGTAATATGACGGAAGCGGCCATTTGTATGAAACTGAATGTGCAAACGTCCTTGACAGATAAATCCGATAACGATTACACTTGTCAACGTAGGATAAGGTCACAGTTACGCTCAAATGAAAGAATGTGATCATTTCAGGATAAAAAAAAAAAATACAGGAGCACATACATCTCCACATTACATGAGAAAATCCACATATTCAGTCGTGTGAGGTCAACTAAAGGCTCATTCTGCTGACGCTGCACATCGCAGCGCTGTGATCTGTGTCCTTTGTGTGTCACGGTTGCGTCGCCAACAAGGAAACGGCGGCCCATGCTTCTCCATTGTAAACAAATTCACATGTGTGGACAGTCCCACTTTAATAGCCTGTTACTATTTTTAGCTCATTGGCTATTTTTAGCTCCTCAAGGTTGTGGGTATATAAACAGATAGTCGGCCTGTGAGCAGCCACTTGCTCGTCGTGAACGTCAAGGTTCCAGATAAAAACCTTGAATCTGACCTGGTTTACCTTGATAATCCAAATTGCTTAAATCAAAATATATCATCATCAAAATATAAAGAAAATATATGAATTATATATTGTATTACTATAAAAAAATATAGATATATTTGGTTTCCTTCTTGGCTACTGGTCTCAAAATGGTTCCGACACCACTAGGGTTAATGTATAATTATGTTTTGTCACATAAACGTGATTAGTTTTAGGTGAAGATCGTAGTTTGTGAGAAAATAAGTACTTTGTTATGGTTTTTGGAACTTTGTTCACTAATTTAGCAACTATAGTTTATGAATGAAGCAGCTAAAGAGTCCGACATTTCCCTCTGGAGAAGCTGAAGACCAAAAGCAAAGCTAAGAACACAACAATCAAATAATGTTGAAACATTCATTAATTAGCCTTTTGTTACAAAGGTAATAAAGTGACACTGGTGTTTCTGAAGCTTGTTTTGCTGCGTGTGGCCAAAAACTAAACAAATTCTAGCAATGCAGCTTTAAACTTTAAAGAATTTTTTTTTTTCCAAATCATAATGTGGACGCAATGTTGAAAACCTATGAACTAAAGTTTCTCTGCTTGCCCAGTTTGTCACAGATGAAGAACAACTCAGACAAAGACGCTGTGATCTAGACTTCTTTGGTTACTTAGCTGTAAATCACACCCGGTGAAAAACCTTGGTCAACTTTGGTTATAATCACGTTTTAAATAAGGTCAGCTCGCTGTTTAGAACCAGGAAGTGTTTAAATACTTGTTTGCATCAACCATGCAGAAAGCACCTATTATGTAAGGTAACTAAAAACTCATTCATAACCATAAAAGTACCACGATCCCTCCCTCTGAGCTTTGTCTTCCTGGCAGTGAATCCCAGGAGAATCCCGAAACAATACGCCGACACTTTGCCCTCACACCCGTCCCGCTGCTCCTGTAGTGAGAACCTCTGGTCTCTGGTGAGATGAAGCTTCTTTCACTTCTTACGCTGGGACTCGTTTCGCTGGTCATGTGTACGAGCGTGGACACCGCGGCTCAGGCGGCCGGTAAGTCCTACACTTGTTGCAGTTTTTGTTCACCTACACAGTATCTGTGTTTTAGAGAGTAACAAGCATGAGGTTTAAAAAGAAAATATATGAATGTTAGAAATAAAAGCTCATCTCTTTTGGTTTTTGTATAATTTTGTGTCCCCTCCCCATGCAGTTGTAGAATCAGGCTTCATTTTAAATCTTTATCACGTAGTCTACACGGATGTTGACACAAGGTCTGGGTTCCACTGAGGTTACGAGTCAGCATCCTTCAAGATGCTATCTGAGGTATTTGAAGTTGAATATCAGGTGACATGTCCGCCTGCGTGCACTTGTTTGTGTGCGAGCAGGGCGGCGTGGCTGCTGTACGGCCGTCACCAAAGTTGGTGTGGTGAATTTCATCATAAGAAGAGGAGGTGCGGTGCGATGCCGGCAGCAGGACATCAGAGAAGGCTGCAACATAAATGCCGTGTAAGATTATCTGGGTATATCCACATGATATGATATTAAAGTGTGACTGCTTGAACTTGTCTCCTTTCTTTGACCCACTTTGCGATTTATAATAAAAGTCTTTTATTTCTTTTTTTATGAAGCTATCAGACAATTTGTGTCACGGGAACGATTGTGCGTTGTTTTTTGTTTCGCCTCCAGAATACTGAAGTGGAGACGCCGCCAAGTCTGTGTGGACCCAACGTCTCTTAAGACGCAAAAACGACTCGAGATTTTGTGGTAACATGCACACACAGGCACAAACAGCTAGTTAACAAAGAACAACTGGAGTCTGTTACCTCCTTCACTTTCTGATACACCCTCAGAGTTTTAAAAGTTGGTTGAAGCAGTGTTCATGAGGTTAAAGTACGACCTCCTGCTTCTAAACATCGTAGACACTCCTGACTCTTGACACTATTTGGAACTAGCAGGTCAGCAGGTCAGGGCTCCACCAATTGTGAATCATCCCCCTCCCCTGTTTCTTTAGCATTAAAGGGGACATAGCATGCTCATTTTACCACAAGTTGATATGGTTCCTTGGGGTCTTAATGAAATGTCTGTAACATACTTTGGTCAAAATACCACAAGGATCATATAAAACAGCACCCTTTTTACCCTGTATAAAACAGCCCTCCACAGAGTGACCTGTTTTGAGTGCCTGTTCCTTTAAATGCTAATGAGCCAGCTCCCCCCCCCCCTCTCCCCCATGATTTTAAACGATATAAATTACATATTTTATATGATATAAATTATCAAATATGCATCCCATACTTTGTATTCCCCTTCTGTTGTCCTGGAGTTTTAATTTTCCCAATCACATAATTAAATGTCCCCCTCTGCCCATCCACTACAAGCACACAAGCAGCCAGACAGAGAGAGAAAGAGAGGGGGCTATGAAGACCATCATTTACCCCGAACCCCGACATTCAACGGGTACAACAACAAGCGGAGAAAGCAGAATCGCGGGCTGACCTTATATATACAGTCTATGGGGCTGACCAGCGGAGAAATGCTCGTCCCGTGTGAACAGCCAGGCGTCTGCGTGCTGGAGAACGGCGCTGCGCTGCCTCGCAGCGGCGCTTCCGCGTCCGGTGTTAACCCGGCGTAATGAGTGGGGGGGCTCTGTTTGTTTGTCCCACTGGTACAGTAGTGCTGAACACTGCGGAAGTCTTCCACACTGCTGGCTGTGTGGCGTTGACACAAATTCCAGCTCACGCACGGGAGAGCGAGCGGTCGCGCCCGAGCAGCTGCTGCAGCCTCCCAGTCCCAACGATCCAGACAAATGCCACATGTGAGTGAATCGCGGGCTGACCAGCGGAGAAATGCTCGTCCCGTGTGAACAGCCCGGCTGCTGCGTGCTTGGGAACGGCGCTGCGCTGCCTCGCAGCCTCGCTGCCTCCGGTGTAACAAGTGTGGGGGGACGGGGGGGGGATGAGGTGGGGGGTGGGCCAAGGCCATGTAGGGAGACTTCCAGTGCCTTGTTACGACACAAAACCCAGGAAGCTCAATCGAGTCGCTCAAGCATGACGTTTCTGACTTAGAGGAACTATAACAAAACGCGCGAGTGTTTTTTTTCCAGAGTTTTTGGGTTGGTAGACATGAGCCAGATACCCACATTAACGTGTAGAAGCACTAACAAAGTGGAATTTGCATGCTATGTCCCCTTTAAATAACAAATTGAAAACAAAACTTATCCAAACAATTGAGACTCATCTTTGACGAAAACTCCATTTTACGCATTGGGGTTAGGGTTACGACTTTTTGGTTTGGTTCATGTCCCATCCTGCATCAGAACGGGTTTTCATCGCCTATTGTTTCTACTCTCAACCTGATATCCTGGTTTGTGTTTCTGATCCAGCAGCAACAGAAAAGCCAAGGGAGTGAGACATCGTGGTCGCCCACACAGCAGGGAGACCAAATTCTGAACATACCGAAACTCTCGACAACCACAGATGGATCAATGTGGAATAAATGTAAATGCTTTCAGTTTTCTTTTATCCTAATGGACAGAATGAAGTCCTTTTACGTACTATATGTTTCCTCCTACTCTGTACCACCATCTGAAGTTTACTGTGTTATACACAAGGTTAAAATGTATTGTACTGTATGTTTCTATTCTGAAAATAATCTAAATACTGTACTTTTTTCTCATCTCAGCGTATTCCTTTGCATAAATAACACAAGTTAGTACCTGCATTGCTTGTATTCAAATCAAATGTGTTATTTTTCTGTTTTTGGGGGATTATTTCTTTGCTATTTTTGTTATAATTTTCAGAACAACATTTTGAATGTAGTGAAGATTTGGAGCTCGTATGAAAAACGCTGCAGGAAACACAATATTTTCTCAATTTTCAATTTTATTGTCAGGAATCTTTTCACTTTCAAAGTTAAATACAACCTGCAAACGTAAAGTAAATTATGAGCTCTGATGTTTCCTCCTTTTGTTTTCTTTGTTCCTTTGTTATAAAAATGATGAATGTGTTTGATTAGTAAACCCGACCACGCTGCATGATGTCACTTCAGATACTTACTCAACCTTGAACTTCAGTGTAATATCGAACTCGCAGTTGCCAAGTTTCTGGGTGAGGCTTTGCAGTAACGGGTTCAACACAGAATAATAACTGACGTGGACATTTTGCATTAAAGCGTTTGTTCACATAAGATGAAAAAATAAAACGTTTTACTCATGTAGAATCATGTAAGAAATGCTGTAAGTAGAACTATGTTAAAAAGAAATGTCAAATGGAGAAGCATTGCCCATCTTCAGCCCAGACAGCAACTTTATTGGAACGTGTTCAGACATTCATGGTCTCCAGAGGATAAATTCTAGTTCCGGTGATCCTTTAACTCACAAGTACCTTGTATGTACTGATAATAAGCGGCTGTTTGCCTTCAATGTGGTAAATATGTGTCTTAACATGCTAGTATTGACAATATATGAATTTAGATAAGCAAGCTTATGAATCTGTATTATGAACTTTGCGATGCTCAGAGAATCAATACAATAAGGTTTATTGTATTGAAGTTGTGTTATTGCAACACTGCCGTGTGCTACGTACAGGCTCACTTCAGGAATATGACTCAACAGGTAGTTTTCTTTGACCTGAGGTGAAAAAAAAAACCTGGCAAGCAGTCAGACATGGTGATGAAATCTGCTGAGCTGAAGGGAGTAGGTGAAAGTATGTAGGCGAACGAGATTCGGAGAGAAAACAGGTTTCAGGTAGGCAACGTGCTGTTGGGACATATAATGGGCAAAGGTGTGACTGCAGGTGTTTACTGAAGGTGTTACAGACACTGAGGTTTGTCTCAGGACAAGATGAGTCTTGAGTCTCCTCCTATTATGTGAAACTCTGTGAGGATTATGGCAGACGTCAGAAATAACGAGGACGAGGACAGAAGCATTTTAAAGGTATTCAAACACGGGAAATGGCTTCAACAAGGTTAAAGTGTTATATTTAATTACTATCCCAATCACCCCCTCCCACATAAACACCTCAGAGACAGATTCGTCCATTATTTCCAGGTTTATTGCAGCTCTAAAGCAACCGGGAAACACACAAGCACATAATTACATATAACAGTTGGAATACAAAAAAAAAAATTTAATACAGGTTCACACAGAGGAGACAACGACAGATAATTCATTGAGAATATCAGGGAAATCGTACACGTACATAATAAATACATTGCATACAAATGTAAAGGCAGACTGGCAGCCATGATGTGTGCACGGGTCAATCAATCATCTCAGTGTGGCGGTTTTCACTTTGCAAGAGTTAAGGCTTTAGGTCACAGGCGACGGCTGTAGGTAGTATACGCATTAGTTTGTGTGTTTTGGAAATAATTCACAATTCAAGCTGAAACTACGACAGTTTGAGTCATTTGTCTTGTTTAAACTTTGGCTGACAGACGAGGGGACAGACCCAAATGAGGATAGACACATAAATCAGTCTGGAGGTCATGGAGACACTGATAATACTGGTGGGTTGCCAGGTTTTAGGAAAATAAAATACATCATGACGCTTGATGCAACGTAAGAACAAGGAGAATGTGCAAAGAGTTGCACTTATATACTCATGGATACTAATCGTGTAAGAGAAGTGAGAGGTGGAAGCTGTGTATCTATATATTGGCAAAATTATGGTTGTTTAAAATGGTTATTCCCATCCTGGCAGTATGCTCCCCATGGAATCCCAAAATATAGATAAAACACAAATATTTGCCTCCTCAAACCTCTTAATTTAAAATAATAATATTTTTTTGGTTGTCCTGCTCATAATGCCAGGAGACATGAAGGCTATGAAGTGTTATTTTAAGGCATCACAAGATAAAAATGTTTGGGACTCACTGGTTTAAAGACGTGTAGCTAATATATGGATGGAGGTGCCTTCACGTTACAGGAACTTTGAGATAGTTTTTCAACTGTTTTCTGTGAAGAATCGGCCACAAAACCTTTACATTAAAGTGGACGTACCATTCTCATTTACACGTCGATAGTTTAAGTTTGGGTTATTACTTGAAAACAATCAGAAAACACGTTCCTCAGACTGTCCGATGCTGCTGCTCCTCTTTTCAGCCTCTGTCTGAAACACTTGGTTTTAGCTCCTGTCTCTTTAAGGCCCCAGTCTGCTCTGATTGGCCAGCTGGCTCACTCTGACGTGATTGGTCAGCTGCTTCCATGGCACGTCGGAAATCTCGGCCTCTGCTCTCTTGGCGTTTAAAGGGGGCGTGGCAGTCGAGCAGCTGAGCGTGTATTATGCAGATGTGGGGGCTTTGTGATGTCATAAGATAACGACGACTGACGAGGTGTTTCAGCAGCTGTGGGCTTTTTAACTTGTATATTTACAAAACCCTTTAGAGTAAAAAGTTAAACTGAAAAGCGTCACGTGTCTCCGTTAATATTTCAAGTCCACAGCTGACGTTTCATACGTTAGAGGAAAGAATTGTCAGGTTCCTTGTTTGCTAAGATGCAAAACCACAGAAAATCCTTAAGCACAATTAAATACACTTGTTAAATACATATTTAAGTGCACATAAAGATACGTAGAGTAGTGCCGGCACTAAAGCGCTTTGGTCTGATCAGGTCTGACTCTGTGAGGAGATGCGCGGACGAGCAGAGACTCAGTTTGTCGTGTGTGAGCGACGCAGAGACAACAACTAAAGGAACAGTGCAGGCGGAGAGAAGAGAGAGAGCGGATGTGCGTGTTTCTGCAAATCAGAGTCCGTGTGTCGTCATGCATCGTCTTCCGAGCGTCTGTCGCTCGTCAGCCGCTGTCGCTCTCGGTGCCGCTGGATGGCTCGCCAGATGCGGCAGAGGACTCCGCCCCTGAGGAAGCGGAGAAGCAGGTTAGGACATGAGAGCACATCAAAAGTGAAGCCAAACCGTGCTGATCGCCCCCTGGTGGCGGGCTGCAGTGTAGGTCCATGTTGGTTCTACGGACAGGAAACGCAGATATAAGAGAGAAGCTACCGTAGACGTAGACAGCGGAGGTCATCTTTGGTAACGTCAGTGAGAATGTCCGTCAGCGTGTATTCGTCCAGCACAAACTAGGGAAGAAAACAAAGAGGAACAACTGTGAGGCATTCGGTGCCAACAAACAAAATGAAATACGCTGTTCAGATGCTGCACCTTATCGATGGTGTCGGCGTCCGCCCCCTGCTCCTTCAGCCAGTCGACGAGCTGCTTGTCCGGCTCGTGGTCGGCTGGGACGTGGAAGATGGAGGGAGGTGAAATGTCTGAAAGAGGAAAATAAAGACGATTTAGAGACGTACCCGTGAGAAAGAAGACGGTAGATCGGTCAGGGTGTTTACCTGGTGGTCTGTGTCGGACTCTGCACAGCTCCATGTCGTGAGACCTCTGCTGCAGCGTCACCTTCAGGACCTGCTGATACTCCTTCTCCTTTTGCAGCAGCTCCTCCAGCAGCCTGCAGGGGGCAGGGGTTACTCGTCATTATCGTGAAAACATCTACGCGTTTTTGTTATTGACTAAATCTGACGTCACATGTGTGTCATCATTCTGTGGTTTTTAGAGAGAACCAGCGGCTGTGTGCAGCCCTGGAGCTGTAGGTGTGGGTTTGTTAGCTTGTGTGCTGGTTAGGGCACATTCCCTTCATTACTTCCACTACTTCCAGTACATGAGAGGAATTTCATCATCACCAAGTCCAGTGCACATTACGCAAAGACTGCCTGGGGCAATTTTCCGTGAGTCTGTAGGAAAGTACATGTTGAAAACTACCTGACCTAATTTAACCACAACAAAGGAAAATGACCGCCTCCGTAAAACAATTTAGATCCAAAAAAGAACAGGTTTAATTTTGCATAGTTTATGAACAAGGGCTCGAGTTATGAACAAAAACGTATGACCTTCTCCTCAAGGTCAAATAAACGTGTGAATTTCCTCGGACGTTTCTGAGGCATTGAAAACCCAACGCCTCTGGGTTTCTATGCTTGCGTGCGTTCACCTGTTTGTTTCCTGTTTGAGACGTCCCAGCTGAGCTCCCAGCTGCTGAGGGGTGCGCTGGTGCTCGTGGGAGTGGGCGGAGTTTAGCGTGCTGACGGCGGTGTGGGTGGGTTCGGTCGTAGTGCCGGGGTCGTCGGCGTGCGGAGCTAAGACGGGGCCGAACTCCACTTCCTCCTCATCCACCTCGTCTTCCTTCTCTGCTCCCTCGCACTCGGACGCCGGGCCGAAGTGGGTCTGCAGCTCTGTAGGCCGAGAGTTCAAAGGTCAAAGGTTGAGGCCAAAGACCAAGAATGTGTATGCACATCAAAAAAGAAATACACTTTGTCAGGTGTCATCAATATTTCACAGTTAATTAAATAATATATTTAGTTCTAATGTCTTATTTCAACTTGCAAATGAAGGACAGAGATTCTAAATGTGTGCATGTGTCCACCGGATAGTGACCAGAGCTCAGCACGCACCTGGAATCAGGATGGTGATGGCGGCCTGCACCGCTCGCCGGATGATGTTGTCCATGGCGAACATCCAGTGAGGCTTAATGTGATGATTCCTCAGGACCTTGTTCACCTGAGAGCGTCACACACAAACAGATGAGATGAGACTAACTTCAGATCTAAAACCACACACACATTAAAAAAAAAACACAACTGTTTGTGTAACTCATGTTCAGAAGTTGACATTCAATATTTTCTATAACTTGGTTATTGGTTTTCAATTGTATAAACTAATTAGAAAATTCCCATTAGGCTCCAGTATGTAGAATCTCATGGCAGCAATGGAAGATAATAGTCATAATTATGTTTTAAATATTAAAGTATCTGTGTTTTAGTTAACTTTCCGTATAATGAAAAATGTATTTACTTGATGTTCACTGTAGATTCTCCTTCATGCTGGGAGGAGGATGTTGAGGTAAATAAATATTAATCTCATAGAAATATTTGATTGAGATTTATAACATTTAAAAATATTCCTTAAAAAATATATTTGCTCTCTCAGCTGTTTGTATCATTGTTGTTCATTCCTGCACCGCGCTGCTGTTTTATAAAGCAACATCATCAGTTTCTCGATGCATTGGATGAGCCAGTGTGTGTGTGTGTGTGTGTGTGTGTGTGTGTGTGTGTGTGTGTGTGTGTCTGTGCTGACCGAGTCCTGGAAGCCAAACAGCACCAGCTGGATCTGGTTGATGGAGGTGGAGTCGAAGTCCAGGTCCAGCTTGAGCTTGGAGATGGTGGCGGCCATGACGCGCCGCTCGGGGGAATGGATGAAGTCTCGCAGGATGCAGATGATCTGCTTGATGTGATCGACGGACAGCTGGAGCTCCTCAATGCCCTACGTGCACATACACACACACACACAGAGACATATAGAGACATTAACATTCAGATATATGTGTTGATTTACGCTCCCTGAGCCCGAAAGAAACACTGTAAGGTACCCTTTAAAAAAAATATTCCTTTTTGTAACTTTTATCAGAACCATAATTGTTTAATCCCTTTGTGAGGAAACTCATTGATATAATTGTTTCCTTAGCCCCTTAGAGGTCTGTCACTTTTTCCAAAAAACAACTTTGGATGAATTTTAAATGAAGCGCGGTAGTGAGCACCCTCTGCTGGATCACAAGGCAAACTACGTCAGTGTGGTGTACTTGAAAATATATATTTTATATTTATATAATTTATATTTTCAATTTACACTAACCATAACCATTGCAACCTAATCCTAGCCTAAACCCAATTCTAACCTGAACCTTGGTGCTAAGTCTTAACCCTTAAACAGGCCTTTCAAACTTTATCTGTATATGAGGAGAGGCTCTTTCCCAAAATGTCTTTTCTCCATAAGGTCCTATAACTCAATACTGGTCCTCACAAACCCAGTAGACCCGTCACTGACACACACCTGGATGTGGTTCTCTTTGAGGTTGGAGATGACCTTGTCCTGGTCGTCATTGAGGACCTTGTAGAGAATGGAGCGTCTCTCGCTGTCCTTCTTCAGCAGGAACAGGCCGCCATCCCTGTCCTCGGGGGAGGGGGGGGCACTGCGGTCCTCCGACACCGACCCCTCATCTGGCACACTGACACACACACACACACACACACACACACACACACAGAGAGTTATCTCACAGTGATATAAAACAAGACAATGAGGACACTGATGATTTACAACAGCGTGAGGCACCATTCTGTTTATTTGCAGATACAAGCCTCTCCTGGCTACTGTGTGTGCCAAAGGAAAGTGCAAGAGGCAGCATGAGTCAGCGCCGCAGGTCGTGCACGCGAGTTCACACACACATGTGCAGATGTGTGCATGTGTGTGTGTGTGTGTGTGCTCAGCCATCAGCTGAAGCTCATAAAATGATCAGACCTCATTATGTCAGTGTTGTAAAAGGTAGTGGAGCACAGTGAGAGCACAATAAGGCCACCTGCCAGCCAAACACACACAGACAGACACACACATATGCAAACACATGCACATTCATTCACATCCTTCCACACAAACTGTTCTGACAGCAGTAACACATCATTTAAATATTTAGCATCCTGTGGTTTTCTAATGTCCTCAGACTGAATCGGATTTGAGTTAAAGTGGAAGATCTTGTTTTGTCAGAGTTGTGAGTTCTTTGAGGATCCCGAGTCTCATGTGAACGAACGCACTGACTCGATCTGAACACACGTGCACACCTCAGGTAGTTGGAGTTGGGGGGTTTGAGCAGGTTCTCGGAGCCCGAGCTTTTCTTCTTCTGGAAGAAAACGTCGTGTTTGGAGTCACAGTCTGGGCTCACGGAGCCGTGTTCGCTGCTGCTGCTCCCTGTGGCCTCGCACTGCAACTGCACCGGCAGGGAAACATTGTGGATGTAGTCTGCAAATAACAAACACACAAAGGTAGAAAAGTCTGGACTTGTAAGTTTCGTTCAGTCTTTGGTTTACAAAATGATTGAATAATACAATTCTCTGCTGGTTGTGTTTCTGCACATTTCCTCTGTCCTGGAATCGTTTATTCACCTGATGGCTTGAAGGCGATCTTGCTCTTCTTGCCCTTCGCGTTGTGCCTGACGAACATGTCTTTGAGCAGGTCGGAGGCGATGGCTCTCTTGTTGGGGTCGGGCTCAAAGCAGCGCAGGATGAACGACTTGGCGTCCAGCGACAGAGACTCTGGGATCTCCGGGTGGATCTTGAACATACCCACCTGTAACGCAGGGTTGGCAAATCAAAACCTCGGTTCTCTTATTCCTGACAGATCATTGTAACAGAGTGAAGAACCAACCTTAAACATGGCCGCCTGTGGCTCCCCCAGCTCATGAAAGGGTGGTTTCCCGGTGGCCATCTCTATGATGGTGCATCCGAGGGACCAGATGTCAGCCGGAGCCCCGTACCCTCGAGGGCCCTTATCGATGATTTCTGGCGCCATGTACTGCAGCGTACCTGAGAAACAGACGAGGCAGCAGCAGTTAAACTCCGTCATCGACCCACATCTATGAGCGTGTGTGTGATTGGGTGCAGCTGGTTGGAATTGAAGGGGAACTGTTGGGCCTTGGCGGAGGAATGTGCTCTCACGGTGCCAGTCTCGTTTTATAATTACGTCTTATTTTGTCTGTGGCCTCTGATTCTGAGCAGATTTGGCATCTGCGCTCTAAATACTGATGTAAACAGAGAGATAGAGATAGAGAGAGCTATAAAAAGATCAGCGTCAGAGGAGCAGCAGAGGAGAAATAAATAAGGACACACACACACACACACACACACACACACACACACACACACACACACACACACACACACACACACACACACACACACATATATATACACACCTGCTAATGAAAGGTAAACACCATTCTGCCTCTGCTTGATTAGCTAATCTGATTACGCAGCTCGCTGGCTGCTGGAGACGAGCAGATGGCGAGTGAATGTCCACATGTTCGTAGGCGCTCGTGTGTCCGGGTGTTTCCATAGCCGCTGATAGTGGCTCATGACATTTTGAGGGTCATTCGATATTTACACTTCGTCTGAGACTTGGTGTGAGACTGCAGAATTTCTACGACTCCACTTATGAAGCCCAGACTGGATTACTGACTGATGATGTGTGACGGGAATTTACTGGGGCGGTTTTATTCTCGCTGATGCAGCTGTTTCACATCTTAGTTTGGACGAGTTCTTTAGCGTTCTTCAGAGTTCTTCAAATGTTTTTATGCGTACTTTCATTTTTTGTGTGCAGGATATTAGCAATTAATTGATGGAAGAATTAAGTAAGTAAATAAGTTACCGGTGAACGTTTCCGTACACGGGTTGACTCCTGCCAAACGTTTGGAGGTACCAAAGTCAGAGATCTTCAAGACGCCACTGTAGGTGTTCACCAAGACGTTATCACCCTGATGGAGAGACACAGAAAAAGACAGAGAGACAAACAGACATAACTTTAATTTTTATACTGAGCCAACTTATCTCATATAATCTCCTTTTTGGTCAAGGCAGGAAAAACAAAGGTTTAACTCTGTTAACTTGGTTTCTGTTCAAGCACTTGGAACTGTTTGTCCACAGCAGACATTGTGACGCATCACAGATGGCGACGGTAAACCACACACGATATTAATAACGTTAATTGAGGCTTGTTATTTTGTTCGGTGGTTCTATTTACAGGCTCCTGCTACAACATGTGTTTGCTCAGGGGTAGATCAGCTGAATGAAACAGAATTAAATTACTTACACCTGAAATGTCAAAATGTCTGCCGGAAGCTTATCAACAAACTGACGCACTAAATATCCTGTGTACCTTGATGTCTCTGTGGACGATCTGGTTCTCGTGCAGGTATCTGAGCCCCTCCAGGATCTGTCTGGTGTAGAAGATTATCGTCGCCTCTTTCAGCGGACCCCATTTCGACCGCAGCAACGCCGACAGGCTTCCTGGAGAGAGGAGAGAAGGAGTGTCCAAAACCTATCATGAAACGGGAAGACGACCAAGCAGTTAGAGAGACCGCCCAGCAACCCAGAGGTCACAAGCATCGATCTCGATAATAGACACTTTGGCGAGAATATCTGCCGTCCTGCTCAGGTTGAGATCGACAGGAGGATCAACAAATACAAAACAAGTATGAAGAAATAATTATATGTTCTCCATGTGTTTCATATTCCTATTCTACCACACATAATAATTACACATCACAGTCTCTGTCTGTCTGGTACACACACACACCTCCAGGCACTTGCTCCATGAAGATCTTGATGTATCCGTTCTCAGAAACAGAGCCCAGGTACTGAACGATGTTCCTGTGCTTCAGGTACTTGTGAAGGGCGATCTCCTCGTGAAGCGGCTGCGAGTATCTGATTCACAGAAAGAGGAAGAGGTCAGAATCATCCGTCCATCAACCTGCTTCATCCAAAACCTTCTGGTTCAAACTAGAGCCCTACTGATATCAATTATCAGGAGATCAAATTGTTCATTTTCTTTCAAATACATTTTCAATTGTCTTTTTTAAACGTAGAGATCAGTTAAATTAGCCATTATGTGTCTCGACTACAAGCGCCCACCTGCTGTCTCTCTCTGGAATCTCCTTGATGGCGATCCGGACCTGGTTGCTGAGGTCTCTCCCAGCGAACACCACTCCGTAGGTTCCTCGCCCCAACACCACCCTGTCCTCCGTCTCATCGGTGTCATACTCGTACTGATAACACACACAAGTATTGTTAAATAATGTCATAATGAACTGGCTATATTTATTCCAACACAAATAAGTGCAAACCCCCCGCTGACCTCCAGTGTGTCTCCATCTCCTTCCCCTTCCAGCTCCACAGCATTTCCTGTCCCATCAGATATCATCTCCTTCACCATGGAGCAGAATCTGAAGCACATGTACACACACACGGACACACACAGACACACACACACATTACATTAGTTCCAATTCCCAGCTGTCAGGTCACGTTGCGATACAAACGCACATGCGTACGATACGAACACGGACACAAACACACACACACACCTACACAGACACATCTAGAGGTGTGTGTCCTCACCGACCGCACTGCTCCTCAGTGGAGAAGTAGATCTGGAAGTCGTCGGAGTTATCGTGGACGTAGAGGAAGCAGCAGCGCTCGTCGAACTTGCTGATGCTGCAGTGTAGAATTAAAAAGATCTATTAAAATCGAATAAATCTAATATTCATAATTCCTCTGAAACGGTTTGTTAATTTCATACCTGATGCCTTTTATGGACATTGCAGTGAAGTTCCACTCGTGTATACCCTTCTGTAACGAAAGGGATTTAACCTTTTAAGTTGCACAAACCACTCAAAGTCTCATTCTCAAAAATAAATCTCCATCTCCTACTGCTATGCAAATATTAAGATCCTTATTATAATTGATGTGTGAGGTGTCATCTGCCACGTCACATCCTTTATGGGCATTTATTCACTACATCTGTTTCCATTACACTTTGGTTTTTTATCAATAAATCAACTTTAACACCTCAGACAAGCCCAATTTGCAATATGTCAAACTTTCTGCACATTTTCGATATACTCATGTACAAAATAGGTCTATATGTACAATGCATAAACTGCTGTAGTTAAGACGGTAACATTCTTACAGTTTCAGCAGGAGAAACGTGCCAGATCGAGACGTTCTTCTCTTCCGCCTCGTTGTTAATGGACACATACGAGGGCTGGTAAACCTTCGTCGGCTCCAGAATCAACACCTGAGAAAGACGGATGAACAGACGCGTTTGCATTTGTCTCTGAATACTGCATCTGGCGGTGTGTGTGTGTCGGATTGAGCGTCTCGTACTGGAAACCGCAGCCGGTTGGTGGTGCGCTGCGTCGCCTCCACGATGATGTCCATCCAGAAGTTGAGGCGCTCCCTCTGAGGAGAATGCTCCAAGTTCTGCTTCTTGAACCTCTGGATCAGCTGCAGGTTCTGCACCACCGACCGCAAATACCTGGAAGAGAAAAAAGATTAAATGAATCTGCGGATTGAGATTGATTATTCAGATTTTTGTGCCGTGCCTGAAGCAATCTTGAAATAAATGTGTTTACCAGAGAGGTGGCTTCAGTTTGAAGAGCTTCTCTGCAGCCTGAGTCGCTTTGGGGATGTCGCTGGCCAACATGCTGACGGTGAAGAACTGTCCCACGTCCCAGTAGTTGTTCATTTTCTCCAGGGATCCTTTTCGTCCCAGCAAACTGTTCAACCTCACACCTAAGACATGATTTATCAGGATGGATGAAGTGGGAAAACAACAATTTGTCGAGGAGTGTCAGGTTCAGGCTCCTCTCACCTATTTTCCTCAGTTCAATCGAGCTCTCAAACTGCTGCCCGGCCACGATGAGCAGGACGGCCAGGTTGATCCCGGAGTAGAGAGTGGGCTGCAGCTCAAAGCCCTTCCTGTACCTGGAGGTGGAGGACGGCACATTGTAAACGAACACGCCGGAGGACGTGCACAGCAAACACAGCGTTTAGCTCCTGAGCTCTTACCACTGAATGGCATTGTCTCTGTTTTTCATGTCTTTACAGTCTGAGTCCAGAAAGATGTCCTTGTATATTCGTCCACAGAGGCAGAACATGTCGGGCGCAGGATGCTCACATGACTGTAGCACCTGGAGCATCACTGTCAGAGCCTGCTCCCTGTCACCAGGACTGTTCCTCCTGCGCACACACAGACGGGGAATTATTATCATATCTACTATATTTGTATAATTGTACACAGAGATTCATACAAAGGTCAATTTTTAATTGTCAGATGGGGAAGAAACCTGAGCAGAGGGAGACAAGAGAATCAATCTAAAGTTAGCTTGATAAATTCATATGAGGTCAAAAGCCGATAAAACAGCTGATATAACTTGTTGTTGGATTTTATTTACATAGGAGATGATGAGCCTGAATATCAGCAATGATATTATATGTTTAAAAAAGAAGGACAAATTAAGTTTGTTGTTGTTGTTGTTGTTATTGTTGTTTACCTATTGAGAGCGAAGGCGTAGTGGAACTGGATCATGGGCTGAGTTGCCAGATCACAAGTGGGCAACATTTCCAGGGTTTGCACCAACTTCACCATGGCGTCATAGTCCTGGTGGTCGGATGGAAGAAATCTTTTTTTTCCCATTTTGTTCATGTGTAAATTAAAGATGTGTTGTGTTGTGTTAGTACCTGAATGTCTCGGTAGGAGAACAGCAGGTTCATGACGATGTCCTGCGTGAGGACCTCCGTGTTGTCGATCCGGAGCTTGATGCGGGAAAGTTCCTTGGCCAGTTCCTCTCCCTGATATTTCTCCCGGGCCTTCCGGATGTCGTTCAGCAGGGTGTCCTTATAGGAGGCGCTGAGGACAACAAGACGAGTGAGGACATGATGGTTTTGTCATATTGAGTATTCTATATTTGTGAAATGAAAAGACAAATATCAGCTGATTTGTGCCGGGGGCCAGTGAACATTTAAAAAAAAGACTTATCATAAAAACTATTTCTGGAGCCATTTTATTCACGTGGTGGTTTGCGAGATAGTGTGATGCATGCTGGGACACGCTGTCCTCAGTTCCCCTTGAAGTGAACGTCCTGTCCTGTGTGTGTGACTCTCACCAGGACGTGACGTGGATGTCCTTCAGCAGGCTGGTGAAGCGGTCGGTCAGGGGGACGCACAGCGGCCCCAGCAGGTTGTCCCAGCTGGGCTGCATGTACTCGCTGGCCCTGCGCTGGGCGTCGCTCTCGCAGCACATGTACTCGTGGTTGGGCGTCACGATGTAGGGGATGAAGTAGTAGTTACCACTGGAGGCCTGGAGGGAGAAGGGAAAACATGATGTACAAATATTACAGCTGAAGTCAGGCTTAAAGGAAAGCAGGAGTAATAAGGGACGGGCAGAGAAAGTGGATTGGACGGTGATTAGTGAGGAGGATGAGATGTTTTGTGTCATCAGCAAACATTAACACAAGTTCAATATCCAGTCTAACACAAACTAATCCACACGAACACACACTGCAACCCCACATCTTATTGCCTTTTCTTTTATGATCTTTTTTGCTTAATCTTTAAAGTTTATTTAGTTGAGTAGCCATCTCTTCTTCAACATTTGTTAGGTTTTATGGCTGATTGAAAGTATTTATTACAATCACAGATCCTCTATAGTGTTATTTCACCTGTAATGGACGTTATGTATTCGCCCGTTTTCATTTTGTTTGTTTGTTTGTTTGCTTGTCTGCACAATTACAAGAAGTCATTAGCTACATAACTTAATAAATGACAAAATAATAATAATACATAATATATTTGACTGTGTCTTCTTTTATCAACTTAAGCGTCATGGCTTTGTTAACTGCACATTGTGAGAGGATTTCATTTGTTATTCATGCAACATCCCACAGGAGGCTCACTGGTCTCAGCCCCTCGTCCAAGTTGTTATTATTAGTCTTGAATCTCCCAGCATGCTTTGGTGCAGCATGGTACCTACTTTATTGAGCAATCCAGAGCCTCTGTACTCTGGAGGCAACTGAACCCACGGAAAACCTAATACCGGAGGACGGGTGGTCTGTGCCACACACACACACACACACAAAGACACACAAACACAATATACACACATTAAAAATCATTTGCTATAAGTAATAGCCACTAATAATACAATGGTACAATTCAGGAGGCTTGCATGTGTGTGTGTGTGTGTGTGTGTGTGTGTGTGTGTGTGTGTGTGTGTGTGTGTGTGTGTGTGTGATTCCTGTGTGCATACATGCACGTGTGTGAGGACCAACATCACAAGTCACGAATACTATTGCCACACATAGCTTGAGACAGTCTGTGCACATAAATCAAAAGGAAGCAAACACACACACACACACACACACACACACACACACACACACACACGCAGAAAATAACTTGCCGTGTTTTTCTGCGCCACCATGTCCTGCAAGGAGAAACAACAGAAAGCGTGTCAGAATGGATTTGGTGTGTGTGTCAGTGTGTGTGTTTGTGTGTGTGTTCTCTTGTGTTACACGGCCACATAACCAGTTTAAACAGCTGTCTTCCCCCTGGCAGCACAGACTGAGTGTGCCACACACACACACTGACCATTACACACACACACACACTTGTCACACACACTAGTCTGTAAATAACTCAAAGGAGGTGCGAAGGTATGGCGTGCAGGAATTGTGTGTGTGTGTGTGTGTGTGTGTGTGTGTGTGTGTGTGTGTGTGTGTGTGTGTGTGTGTGTGTGTGTGTGTGTGTGTACCTTCAGTGACTGCGCAGTGTCGGGGTCAGTGTCGTGGTACAGGATGACATTGTTGGCCATGTCGAAACTCTCCCTGACGCCGAGGTGGTAAAACAAAGATGGCTGCCGGAACACGTCACTCATATCCACCACGGCGATGTCTGGAAGGAGGAAGATTAAGAAGAGGAGGAGTGACAACAACAACAACAACAACAACAACAACAACGTGTCTGTGAGGTCCCGGTTTGACCTTCACACGATCAAACTAAACAAGAGGAGGGGATTCTTAAAGCTGGAAATCCACCGGGGCCCTTGAGCAAAACACTGAGGTCTGAACTACTGTAAAAAGGAAACGTCTGCAGAAACTCTTTATAAAGTAAATTCAGTATTTTACAACACTTGCTTGTTATTTGCTTCCTTTAAATTCCCCTGGTGATGATTTTTCTTTTGTGTCTCTGGACAATAGTTTGAAGGCCTGTTTTTTCCTCTGCAGCATTTTGAGTGGAGGGAGAAGAAAGTTGGGTGTCATCCGTCCTGGAGCTTGTAGTTTTTCTTTCATTTTCATGAATTGCAAATTCCAATAAAAACTGTTTATAAATACCCCCAAGGATACTAGATAATAGGAATCTGCTGAGGGACTCTATCTCTGCAGTCATTATAAACCACATGTATCTGCTCGGGAAGCCTTCATTTGGAGGTTATACTCATGTACACACACAACGATACTGCAACCGAGTACTGTACTCACATGTGGTGCATGAATCAAAGTTTATTAAATCGACTGAAGCAACAAGTCAATGCAAATATAGTATATTTTGATTCTGCACGTATATAAATAATCATTGTACAACTGGCAAACTCTCTGTCTGTTAATAAAACTGAGTTTTGTATCTGAACACACTCTCGTTACAGAAACTCATCATCATCTTCACATGTATAAAACTTATAACTCTTAGCAGTAAGTAGTGTTTTGTGTAAATGCCACTTTTACGGCTCTGTATAGTGGACATTACACATTTAGAATTTGAACACGTATTATTATAAAGCACTAAATAGGGAATTATTATTTAAGAAAGAATAATTTAGAGGAAAGTTTGAGATAATATGATTTGAACATCAACACTAAAGAACGCAAGTTGTCCAGGACTGTGCTTTGAGGAAGGTAAATGCTGTATTAGCGATGTGTGGTTTGATTTATGACCCACGTGTCCTTCAGTTCATCATCTGGTTCCTTCAATGCTTTAGCAAAGTCACAATATGAAAATTGCAGCGTGTGGTGCATCCACAGTAACGTCTCCTGCTAAGTTTCCACAGCGCAGAGATTCTCAGGTGAGTTTTTACATCTGCCTGGACTGAAACTTTACCTCAGGCTGGAGGTTTCAAATCATTTATTCATTTGACACAAGTAGGAAATCATTCAATCCTGAAACACTTTGGAATGGCTGTTTTAAAGGAGCCTCTATAACCTGCCTGTACCTGTGGGACCTTCTCCATCCTCACACCATTTCATTTGTCCACTTCCTCTTTTCTCTTCTCTCTGTCCTCACATTCAAACTCAAACATAACATCTTATTTATCCTTAAGTGATCAGATTTAAACCTTAGCTTTTACTTGTTTAACTAATCTTGTGTTACACATGTTGTGGGGTTTGTGTCTCCTACTGTAAATTGTCATATTTTTCTTTATGATTTATATTGTTTAGTGTCCCTGAGTGTCTAGAAAGTCATTGTGGGAAAACACTTGTTTTAGTTATATCAAATAAAGTTGTAATCTTTATGAAGTCATACTTCAGGCGTGCACGTGCATGCATTCCTCTGCATGTGGTAATTTGTTGCAAACATTGTTTCAACAGGTTTTCAGTGCGTAACTGTTGCTCCACATGCTGTTTCAAAACTTTACACAAACAATCAGAGACTTTTCAAAGTGTTTGAGCTCAGATCACTTTGTCTTTTCACCTGCACGTGCACGGAACTAACACTCAGCAGTTTCTCCTCCACTCTCTCACCTGCATCGTAGAAACTGTCCAGCACCGACGTCTCTCCGAAGTCCAGCCTCCCGAAGGTGACGGTGGTGAGCAGCGCGCTCTCGGAGTCGCAGGCTCTCTGCAGACACTGCAGGGCTCCGGACTCGGGGCTGCTCGCCATCACCGCCTTCAGCCCGTCGTTCAGCACGTACACGGCCCGCAGGGAGCGCTGCTTGAACGGGGGACTGGGGCTGGCCACGTCGGCCCGGTCCCGCTCCGCCACGCTGGCCCCGGCGGAGTGCTCCCCCGACATGTCGGCCACCTGCGCGCTTTGCCCCGATTCCATAGCGCGAACGTGGGGAGGCTTGGGTGCGTAATCTCCTTCCTTCTCCGGTTTCCTTCCACCTCTCCCTCCGGGTTTACTCCTTAAGTCTCGCTCTTCTCCTCCGGTTTCTCCTCCTCCCGTCGCTCAGTCCGTGCACACCTGTCGTCGCTGGAGCGGAGCGCGTCTGAGTTTGTCCCCGCGCATCTCCGCCTCATTAACCCACATCATGTGCCGATTATCTCGCACCAGGAACTCCAGCTTCCCCCAGACTGGATCCGACTAGATCCCCGAGAGAGAGAGAGAGGAGTTGGAGGAGGAGGAGGAGGTGAGGACAGAGGGAGGAGGTGATGTATATATTCTCCTTAATTTGGGATTCGATCGCCTCCAAGGCCGCGTTTGACGCTTTTCCACAGGGACAGTGTTTATTCTGCAGGACACAATCAGCCCCGGACACGGACTGAAATGTTATCACCGCGTCTCCGGATGTCTAAATATAAAACCGTGCGTACTTTACGCGCCGGACGCACCAGCCAATTTATTCTTCGTCAACGGCCAACAAAATCAGCAGAGGGATTCAAATATTTAATTATAAACACTTCAACTTTTCCTCTGCTGTATTTTGTCCGTTTTTATTCTTACAGGTCTATTTCAGCCACACACACAAATAAAAGAGTAAGGGGCCAGTTTACGCATTTTACGCACGGTTCCTTCTTGGATTGAAGCTACGCGGTCTCTGGGTGTTAATAACAAACTGACACAGGAGCCACAAACCCATCTATCACACTTTGACAGAAAGGACATGTGCTGCTGGTCCCAAAGTGGAGCTAGGAGTGACCACTGGTCCTCTCTGAATATCTGCAGTGAAGATAGGGAGTTTCCTAATGGATCCAAATTGCCATCATTTTATTCACTGTAACAACTTTTCAAGTTATTCTAACCGTCTTCTCTTAGTTGTTAGCGTGTTATCTGTCTCTTGTAATTCACCCAATTATATAAAAGTACAATTCAACAACCACCGGAGTTCGGCTCATGTGGCCAAAGGTTCCTCTGCAATAATATTTCAGGGTTTCCATTTTGTTTTTGTCGTGTCTCAGTTACATCCCAATAATTCTGATCCATTCATTGTGCAACAGCTTAAGCGGCTGAATCAGGACTTTCACTTCTCCCTTTATTCACCAAGACCTTAGTGACCTGAGAGCAAACACACACACACACACACACACTCCTCTTATAACTGCCATTCATGATGGAGCACCAATTGACCTTTAAAGAATAAAATAAGCACGCGTACAGTACATAATAGCATCTTTATTACACTGAAATATAAAAGTATATATATTTATCACTATCTTGGAGAAACAGGACCAAGTCAAGAAAACAACTTGTGGCCTCAGTTGTAGCAGTTTTCTCGTTGTCGTACGACAGAAAGAAAGAAAGAAAGAAAGAAAGAAAGAAAGAAAGAAAGAAAGATTTGGAGTTAAGCAGGAAGGCCACAGTGACGGGTTGCCATAGACTCTGTGCACGTACATATATGAACGGGAGGCAAACACTCGTACACATACATGTTACCACACACACACGTTTCCATCTTCCTTTTACCTGTGAGGACTTTTCACCACATTCCTGAAACACTGATCTTAACTTTAATCTTCAGGTGGCTCCAGGTCGGAGTTGTGGGACGAGATGTGATCGGCTCAGATGTTTTTATAATAGAAAAGTGCAAAAGCAACAAAGAAAAAAGGATTTATAATAATGTTTTTGGTCCAGGTGAGTTGAAAAACAAAGATCAGCATGTTCATGTAGTGACATGTGCTTTTCTTGAATCTAAATTTGAAGCCTGGGCTCAGTCAGGTAATAAAACCTTGTTCTCTGCTTTTCTTTTATTCGTAAAAAGTACATATAAAGTATATTTTTAAGTATAAAAGTAACGGTTTGAGGATTTACACGGTGAAATGCACAGGACAATTTCTTGTAATCTCTATAAACAGATTTGGTTCACGTGAATTTACAGAATCTGAGGGTGACGGAGAAGATTCTGTGGCTGGAAGCGTCTGGTTTTTCTTGTCCTCAAAACGTAGGGATGTTAATTTGTTTCCTGACAAACTTTCTCATCTCAATTCCCGAGATTCTTTTTAGCCGTCAATAAATAAAGTCGTCCGAAAAGAAGTAAGTCACGGGAAAAAGTTGGCTTCGCCGTAAAACCTCAAACTGACATTTTCATACACGTCGTCGGCTGTTGTCACGTTTGGACAGAATCAAGCTGTTTCCTTCATTTTCCAGACATTAAAGTGGAATCAGTTCTCTCATCTCACTGTGCTTCGAGAAAGTACAAAAGTTTTTTCCCCCCAGAATGACAAAACTACTCATTTAAATAGCACCTACAGCGTCAGTACTTGTCATGTTGGTTAGATTTGATTCATGCTTGTAGTTTATAACTCAATGTGTATTATGACACTAAGGGGGAAGAGAAATAACGCCCGTGTTGTCAATGTGCGATGCTTCACAGTGACCTGCCTGCAGTGTACAACAGAAGCATCAAACACACGGTGTGCAGAAAGTGTTTGTGTTTAATACTGATGCTAAACGATGTGCTTCAATTTGGGATTTACCCTGAATCAGAAAACGTTATCCAGGCTGTTGAGGTCACATGACGTCACCTGGCAGGTCTAACACCTCTGTCCTCACACGGGTTGGAAAACAAAAGAGAGACACACACACACGCGAGGCAAAGGCCACAGAGTGGAGACAGGACGGCTCAGAGGTCGTCTGCACCTCCGGGCTCCGGATGTCCAGTCCCGACTTTCCTTCGCGCTCAGAAAACAAAAAGTACCGGCGAGGTTGCCACGACAACCGCAGCTCTGTTGCATCAACCGTGACCGTGGCGACGCACGGTGACGGGCCGCGGTCCGTCAGTCAGTACCGGTGGCACAGCAAGCTCTGGACGAGGACAACGGTAAACCGAACAGAGAAGCCTTTTTAAAAAAAATAAAAATAAAAGACGTAAACGCAGGATAAGGCGTGTGGAGGAGGGAGGTGGCTGATTCCATGGTGCTGATTGGTTTGCTGATGGTGATCGTGATGATCGTTTGGCACAAACGTTTCCTCGGCCAAAGTGTCTCGACCAACAGTGAAAAATCTTTAGAAACACGTGGCCTCCGATGTGGTGATCAGATCAGAGGGATGCTTCGGTCGTTATTTCATCAGGTTCTTCTTTATGTGCTCTACTTCCATCTGTGAAACACACAAACAAACAGGCAGTTTAGCATTGTGTTCTGTATTTGTGTGTGTTTGTTCAACAGAGCCCTTTGGAGTTGTCTTGTCAACAAAAGTTATCTATAAATTATAATTTAAAACACATGACGTGGATCCTTTAGATCGAACTCATTGCGTTTCCTTCCTGATAAAACTAATTTATAAAGAATCTTTCAATCCTGCTCAGTTCGATTCTTCTTCCCTGCTTTTGTTGGTGCGTTATCGCCACCTGCAGATCAGTGGAGGAGTGAGAAACGGGGGTGTATCATCATCTCGTGCACGTGCAAGCCCGACGTGCACGAGATCAACAGAACTGCTCCGTAGTGCTGCCACAGGCCAAAAGCTCCACAGGGTGTTTTTATTTTAATCCAGTTAACATCTGGAGTTAAATGTATGGATAACAGAACAGTGCAAACAAATATATATGTGTAAAACATAAATTATAATAATATCAATCTATTTAAGTTTATTGGCAAGAAAATTTGTTTAATGTTTGTGTGTTGAACTGAAATATAAGAAATGAACCTGATAAACTCTCTTTTATGAGTCTCACCTGTAAACTGAGACGAATCTTCTTCTCCTCGTCCAGCGCACTGGACAACTGCTTCATCTCCTGCCTGACACACACACACACACACACACATCATCATCAACCTGACATGTGACTACACACGTTTGCTCTCACTGTTCAGTAACGACGCACACACTCACCTGTGCTGGCTCTTCAGCAGTTCTACGGAGGTCCTCAGGTCTCTCAGCTGATTCCTGAGCTCCTCCACCGTCAGGGGGGTCAGGGGCGAGTGCCGGAGCTCGGGGGAGGGGCTCAGTCCCGAGGAGGAAGACGGGGAGATGGGGCGGAGGGCGGTGTTCGGCGGGGTCAGGACAGAGGGCTTGGCGGGCAGTGGTGCTTTACCGTCAGGGGCCTGTTCAAAAACAGGAAGAGCTTCATTAACCTGCTGGTTCTGCTGGAGTTTAATGTGTTTGAACAACTTCTAGTAAATGTGGGAATCTGAACGACTGCAAACAGTGAAACATACACGACTTTGCAGTGAGATTATTTTGTCAACGAGCTCAAGAACAAACTTTCAGAGTAAACTTCTAAGACAACGTGGACGAAAAATCCTTAAAGTGCTGAAAACAATAGAAGATTTAAACGTAAACAAGGAGAAAAACTTTACTAAACTTCACAGCTACGACTGGAAAATGTGGTGAGATTGATTTGCCAGCACTTTTTTAAAGACGTTTCATTTGATACTAAAAAAGAAAATAACTGCATTTCTTATACAATATCCACTAAACTCTTTTTAGTAGTTAAAAGTTTAAAGATTCTGTTCAATGTGCGGGACCAGACAATCAGCAGCGTGGCGCCCTCTGCTGGATGAAACAAATAGTGCAACAGTGTTGAGTGGTCGTACAGGGATGGGGGGAATTCCTTTTCTCAGGGAAACGTCCACAGATCGGACAGGAACAGCCCCCGGCTCGTCCTTCCCTCTCTCCTTCTCCTTCCTGTCCTCCACTGCCGGGGGGTCCAGGTCGATACTGGACAGAGAGGACTGAGCGAGACGGAGAGACACGAGTTATTCAAACTCCCATCATGACCAGGGTTATTCATCTATGACCATCTATTCACTAGATTAACAATGACAGCTACTTAAATAACTAAAGCTGTAGTGTACTTTTTGTTTCAATGACAAATATTTAAAATCAGCTGCAAAGATGCTCCATGTGAGGAGGCACTCACAGCTGAGATGATCTGTGAGCGAGGCCGGCGGTCCGTCACTCTCGGCCGCGTCACCGTGGGATGACTCAGTTTCTCCGCAGCTGGAAGCACGGCGTCCAGGTCCGCATCTGCACAAACACACATCACCGAAACACACACGTCTCAGTAGGTGACACACACACACACACACACGTGAAGACAGAGCCCTCTGACTGTTATCCAGGCACCGTGTCCTGATCTCATTGGTCGATGCTCCTGTCAATCGCACTCACCGGTCTCATGTGACCTGTCAGGGGCAGAATCTGGTGTCGAAGCCCCGCCCTCTGACTTGGGGCTTTCACACCTGAGCAGGTAAACCATACAACAGCGTTAGACTCCAGACGCTCAGGGAAGTGCGGATGTTTTCTGTGTGTGTGTGTGTGTGTGTGTTTGTGCGAGTGTGTACTGACGCTACAGGAGGGGGTCGCTCAGGACGCCGCGGGGGTAGGGAGGCAGGGGAGGAGCTTGTCTTTGGGGGGAGGGGTTTCTTGGGAAGGTGGGATGGGAGGGAGGGCTTGGGGATGTCTCCGACCTTCGCCTCTTCACCTACACACACACAAAGTAACACAAAACACATGAAGATACGATGGAAAAACAACAGAAAACACTTTTACAAGACACATGAAACATAAACACACATATGTAGACGACGATATGCGACTCAAACACACACTCAGAACAAGGCGAGGGCGAGGAAGAGGAACAGCGATGATGGTTCGAGCTGCAGCAGCAAAAATGAACTGAATTTGACCCAAGAGGACGAAAGCAGGTCGAGCAAAGATGTTAAAGAAAAAGAAGAAGAAGAGGAACAAAGGTCTGGAGTCGCCCGAGGCTGCAGGAACAAGAGAAATGAGAGGGAGCCCGAGAGGACAAAGAGAAGCAGGACGGTGGCAGCAGTCGTGTTTATGAGGACTGTTATGAAGCTTTTTATGAGATTCAGTTTCCCATGAAGAAGAGAAATATATGAAACAAGTGAAAGAAACTCAAATTCTGGCTTTCTATGTCCAAACTGCTGATAAATAATCAATTATCTAGGAAGTTTATGGTATAATAAGAAAATAAGAGGATTTGTTTTTGCACGAGCAGGAACTCTGGTGCCAGTTTTACAAATCACAGCACCGATAACTTCCTGTTGCACACAGATTGATGTTGATGCAACTTCTTCATTTCAAACTTTGTTCCAGATCAAAATGCTGCACGTGATTTGTCTTCTGCTCTTTCACTTATTCCATTTGCACATTAAAAGCCAGTTTCGCTCGTTGTCTTTGTGCTGTGAAGGAATCCAAGAGGTTTAAAGCTGGATTAGTAATATTGGAGGTTTGTTTGTTGCCAGATGAGCAGATAAGTAGGAAACCGTGAGACGCTGCAGGTGTAAGTTGAAGCGGGTCGCAGTCGGCTGAGCGGCACCACAGGGGGCAGAACTCTACCTCGTTCCTGGTCCCTCTGCGGCAGATGTTCGGGACGCTCAGGAGGAACCTTCCTGACCTCCGGCTTTTTCTCTACAGGTCAGAGTTTGCATTGTTTTGTTTGTTACACACACAAACACATGAGAGCAGAGGAGAAGGAATGACCGGTGTTACCTGTGGTGTTTTTGGCTGAAGGTGCGCTGGGGGGCGGCGGCTTCCTTGGTCTCTGGAAACGCACACAGACGCAGAAACATCAGAACAACACGTCAGGAATCCGTCACGTCCGTGAGACTTTCCGAACCTCAGGACGTCACGGTAAACACACAGTTTCTCCAGATGCCCAAATTACCTCCTTCTCCACCTCGAGCAGCTTCACAAAGTTGTCCGGGAAGACGCCCTGCCTCCCCCCGATCTCCCCCATCCACCAGCCTGCATCCGCACACTCCTGGACAGAAGACAAATCGTGTTTCTAAACCCGCACGAATAAACCCAGCAAACCAAACGAGGCAGACACACACACACACACACACACACACACACACACACACACACACACACACACACACACACACACACACACACACACACACACACACACACACACACACACACACACACACCTTGGTGATGATGTTGACGATCTCTCCCTCTTTGATCGACAGCTCGTCTTCGTTTTGTCCATCGTACGGGAAGAGAACTTTACACTGCTCCCGCCCTGACAGCCAATCAGATCGAAGAGAGAGTCAGACAAGGACTAATGAGTAAAAGTGAAATCAAGAGGCTGGAGAGGAAGTTCTTTTTTTGGTTTTGTGGTCACAGATCTGGACAAAAGGTCATGGATCTTGAAAAATGTGGTTCCATGGAGGGATGTGCTTTTTCCAGCCGCTGCACAAATCTTTAACATTATCCTTCACACTGCGAGGACGGGGCCTGAGCTCTATTGAGTGTCGCTCTGAAACATTTATGACAAAGAGCAGTTTAAAGATCTTGGAGTTTTCCACAAGCACCTGAATGCACCAAGAAGGGACCATTTTCAAAGGTGGGCCTCGTAACACATCTGTTGTTATGTTGTTAGAATAACAAACAATACTGTGTTAGAATGAGAGGAAGTGTTTTAACTGAAAGGCAGGAAATGATCTCAAATCTGTGGCACGCTGTGCAAAACAGACACAACACCGAAGGAGGTAAAAACCAATACATACATGTACATGTGTGGGAGGGAAATATACAAACTGTTTTATATCATATCATATTATAAAATCCAACACACCTTTAGTTTTGTTGTCAGGTTCTGTCTTCATGGTTTCAGGGGCGACGCTCGCTGCTTTCCCTTCGTTGACCTGAAAGATGAACAGGTAGAAAAAAGATTTGACTTTCAGTGTGTGAGTGTGTTTGAGTGCTTGTGCAGCATAAGACGTTAAAGGAGCCGTTGTTTTTCCGGCTGGAGTGGATCCCTCCACGGTGTTTGTGGAACCGGGGTGGCTCCCACACACACACACACACACACCAACACACCAACACACACCAACACACACACACTCATTCACAGGGCCCGGTCTGTCCCGATCACACACACAGCTCTGTTCTGTTCGGGGAAGAAAAAAATAAAAAACTCCCACCCTCAGCGTCTCTCCTCTCTCTCTACACCCTTCCTCCTCCTCCTCCTCCTCCTCCCTAATGAGACCCATGTGGTGCCACAAGCACTGAGACGTCACTTCAACATCACGGAGAGGATCACATGCCGCCGACGCCTCGTTCGGCTAAATAAAGAGTTTATTGAGGCCGATGGTGATACAGCTACATTTAGCAGACAGATTAAAATGACACAGTTCTCGGCTCCAAAAAGAAAAATGTTTCCCCTGTGGATTAGTTTCTCTCAGACTACAGATACCTCACCCTAAACCGCCACAGCTGCCTACACTGTGCATCCTGTTTTACAGCTGTGTCACTGTACAACATCTCTCAACCTACAGATGCAGTAAAGTGTGAGCAGAGGCAGGAAACTCAAACAGGGCTGAAGGCTGTTTGGTGTCAGACGTTATGTCGTGTTCATCAGGAACGAATAAAAGAAAGATGAGAAAAGAGCTCTGGAGCTTTTTTTAAGTTCAGCACTTATGTCACTTGTGAGCACGATATTAAAAGAGCAGGAAACACATCATCAATCACGCTGATCTCAGACGTTACAGCATCTTTCTGGACATGTGGTTGAAGACGAGGCCTCAATATTCCGGGTTTCAGCTCCTGTCCACACTAATGCGTATATTTTGCAAAACAAACTTTCTGTTCCTCCGCGTTCGGGCGACTCTTCAACACGCAAATTGAGTTTTAAGTCACTAAAACAGAGATGTTTTTACAAAGGCCCAAAGTGCAGAAACGGAGCGATTGTGAAACAATGAGTTGACTTCGCCCAGTGTTCCTTTGTGTGACGAGCATGCACCAGAAACATCGACAACAACAGCACCTATACACCGGTCGACAGGAGAATGAGCTCTGTGGGGCGTGCTCACAAGCTAGAAAGGGTGAGACACTGGTCTTTTCTATCACGTACTGGAGGCACACCCACAGCAGGAAGGTTCTTGGTTCGAATCCCAGCTTAACCAGGGCTTTCTGTGTGGGGTTTGCATGTTCTCCCCGTGTCTGTGTGGGGTTTTCTCTGAGTTCTCCGGCTTCCTCCCACACTCTAAATACATGCAGATTGAGCGTGGACAGTTGTTTTTGTGTCTATAATTCAGCCCTAAGATACACTGACGACTTGTCCTTGGGAATTTCAGTCAACTGGTCCAAGATCATGTTACCATCTGTCAAAAGAAACCTCAAAAACTGTTGATGCATTAAGTTGTTGGGTATGTTTTGCCTTGAAAAGCAACCGTCTCACCTAAAATGAGAACACAAGCTTTTTCCTGTACACTCAGCTGGTATCAGGGCTGAATGACTCTGACTCACTTCTGCTTTTGTGAGTGTGGAAGCTCCAAGATGTTGAACACCAGCTTGAAAGTAAGTATCAGTATTAGTGTGCAAGAAATCAAAACTTAACCTGCACTTTGTGCATCTCTGCAGTGTGAAAACCACAACACGGGTGCTTGGAGCTGCAGACTGGCACGACCTTGCAGTTCAGTTACAAAGGTGACGTGGCTTCCCGTGACTCAGCGTCCCCAGCGTCCCGGAAGGAGACAGTCACCTCCTCCAGAGCCTCGTTAGGGAGCAGGGAGACTCGTCTCACCATAAAGCAACATAACAGCCTCTCGCTCAGCAGGACAGGCTGACCAACATCCTTCAGAACACACACACACACACACACACACACACACACACACACACACACACACACACACACACACACACACACACACACACACACACACACACACACACACACACACACACACACACACACACACACACACACACACACACACACACACACACACACCTGCAGGTCTATGTCACCCAAGTAATTTATTTCATCTTCATTCTCTCTCTTCTTCAGTAATCAGCATTTCATGGGTTCTGCCTTAGTTTCATTTGGCTTCTCAGAAAGTCAGGTATTGAATTTACAGTTACATCGTTCAGAGGCAGGTTTTTGTAAAGGTTTCTATTAAATAATGGACAATTAAAGATGATTAGATGAATAGTTTTATATCTCTTGATGGTGCAAATGTGCTTATAAAAAGCTGTGCCGAGAGAACTTTTGCGATCTTTAATGTTGCTTTCAAACCTCTAAGCATTTGGGTGAATTGACCCTTTAAAAAGACAGATAATAGAAAAGTTCCCAGGATCAAACCAACAGTATCTGCACGGCCAGAGAAACGTTTGTGCCAAAATAGTGTAATGTTGTCATTGGGACATAATCTCTGACACAATATATTGACCATCAACAGGCACAAAACTCTTCATACAAATACATTTTGTAATTTAAATAAGAAATCTAACCAAGAACGTGTGTGTCCACAAGTGAAAACTCCTTGAACTTCACTATCAGACACGTATTGTTTTCTAAGCAGCGTTTCAACGACCAACAGACACAGAACTCTTGTTTCTACATTCACTTTCTCGTCCAAATAAAAAACACGGACTTGATCCACCACATCCTCTCCACAACCTGAATGTCACCTCTCTGTCGCCCGTTCAGCAGCCGAACCACAACATTCAAACCAAGAAGGCAGCGAGAGACACAAGGATACAAATATATAACAATGCACAAAACAAAAAAACAGAATAAGAATAAAGACAGAAGGAAGAAGAGAATGTGAGAAAACTAGACCCTACCTTCCTCTCCTCTGGTTTCAGTCAGACAGACCGAGCTACATCAGCACAGGCGGCTGGAGACTGTGTGTGTGTGTGTGTGTGTGTGTGTGCGAGTATGTAAACGTCAGTGAAAAACTGTATCACCTCCCTTCTCTCTCTCTCTCTCTCCCCTCCCTCTCGCTCTCTCTCTGTCTGGCCTGTGGAGCTCTCACTTCTGCTTTGCCTGTCTAATCCCTGCAGGATATGTGTGGTTGTGTGTGTGTGTGTGTGTGTGTGTGTGAACGCAGACTACTTCCTGTGCTGTAAAACTGAAACAGAGGAAGGGGAGGAGCCAAGGCTGGGACTTCCTTCCCTCATTACTGACTCAACAGGAAAATATTATCAAAAAATCTATTAGAAAACAATTTCTGTGTGAACAAACTTTAGTTCACACCCATTGTTTGGACATTTAAACATTATAAGGAAATTCTGGAGATTAACATCTGGTTTTAAGGTTCTGGTTGAGATTAGATTTAGGTTAAAGTACAAAATAAACATCTGACGAAAACAATGACTTCTTCCGGGGATGAAAGAAAAGAACAGGTTCACAGACATCACGTCCTTCAGAGCGGCAGAGTGTGAACACAACGACACTGACGGACATCTTGGCAACAAAAGAAGATGCAGTTTCTGGAAAACCCAGATAAGATTTCTGCCACCTTGACTCAGCCTCTGATAAGCAGAAGAATATTGGATGTCATGCTTTTCCAAGAGAACGACAAGCGATCAGATACCCAACGATTAGACCAACAACGCCGAGTTTGCAAGTACGTGGTCGGACTGAAGAAAAGCGTCAATCTCAGCGTCATTAAAGAAGGAAACATGCAGCCAAAGTGTTCAAGGACAAAAGCTCTGGGATAATGTTGACGCTCTTCGGGGGAGTTTCTGCAGAAAAGGCAGCTTTTATCAGACAACAAGGCAAAAAACCTGAAACCTCCTTCAGAAGCAGAATTCCTGAAGGAGCCGTGTTATCGCTACAGAGCTGCTAAACCCGGACAAAGTGAGTTGTCAAGTTTTGTCTCTGTGGCCTGAGATGAAACAACAGACACAGCAAAACCGACTTTTGCCTTTTTTTATACATGGGATTATTGCTGAGTTTGAGCCTTTGGCCCCATTTGAGCAAGTTGTTTTGGCTGAAACCAGCTGTGAGTAGCATCATCATCGTCATCACTACCATCTGACATCAGCCGCCTTGCCAAAGAGAAGCGGTTTCAGCCGTCGCATCAGAGAGACGAAAGTCCTCAAGGTCATAGATACGTCTTTATGTTTGTGACTCACCTTGTCGCCCTCCGAGTCGATTTCCATGGAGCGAGGTCTGAGCTTGATGGGCTGGTCTTTGAAGATGTCACCGAAACCAAACCCTCGGACCTAAAGAGGGGGATTAAAGATCAACTCATGACTCACTCGTTGATTTTTAAAGCTTAAAAATGCAGCTCTGAAAACTTCTGAGCTCGATTCTCCGTGGAGAGATTTAAGATTTAAGAGCTAAGACACGTAGCATCAGTCAGTGACGTCTGCTCTGCTCACGGCTGATTTACCTTCTTTGGCACGATTTCTCCCGACCCTGTTTCCGACCGACTGTCTCCTCCGTCACTTTCACTGCCTGGACTGTCTTTACCTAAACACACACACACAATCACGCACAACAACACAACACAACACATATCAGCTTTTTACATCACTCCTCTAAACGTAGATTTAAAACAATAACCATTTTGCTACTCGATGTCTTTTCCCGTGATCTGATTGGCTGAGACTCACTCGAGCGACTGCTGCGGAGCTCCTCCTGCGAGGTGGCCGTGTCTGTGTCAGACTCCGCCACGACCACTCTGGTGAAATTGGAGGGAAACATCCCAGTCTTGCCATGAAGAAGCCCCTCCCACCAGCCCTCCTCCACCTGAACACACACACACACACACACATGAGAAGCAGATTCAGATGGTGATGTTCAGGTTTAATGTTCGTTTACTGTAAAGTGTGAAAATGAAGCCCCACAATTGTAGGAAAGTTTTCAAAAACAGCTATTTTTTTATCGTAAGAGCATTTTTTCTTTCAACATATTGTACCAATACTCTCCCTGTAATGAAAAACATACAAAAAATCTCGTATTTATTCCATATGAGGCTGTTATCGTCACTTTCAATCTCAACCTTCAGGCCAACATTAACGAAAAAGTCCTTGAAATGTTGTTAAAATAACAACTGGACAACCTGATCTCCTGAAACACATTTTATCTGATGGGACTAACAGCTGCAGAACATGTGCTGACAAACTGTTTCTTCTGGTTTTAAAAACAGAACAGAACGTAGATCAAACACAAACAGTTCATCGCAGGGATGCAACCACAACTTTAACACGAATACATGTAAAGGGAGGGTTGAGAAATAAGATAAGAAAAAACAACACATTCAATTCAATGTGCGCAAATAACCATATATAACAAAATACCGTTAAATAACTGGATTGTTTTCTCAGTGTTTCTCTTTATGAAGATGCTGGTGTCGAGTGTCTTCTGCTTTCTGGACCGTTTATTTACTGTCTGCCTTGTTTTTGTGTCATTGTGTTTTTTTGTGTAATTGTTCTTGTATATTTGTGTTTATTCTGTACTTGTGCTGCTTTAATACATGGATACCTACATTATCTGTTTCTTAAATTTAATTGTAATAAGAATTATGACCACAATATGAATATACAGCTTGTCACTGCCCTCTAGTGGACAAATTAGACACAACCATAATGCATCTCAACAAAGAAAGTATTGAATGGAGTCCAGTCTCACCTCTGTTATGATGTCAATGACGTCTCCGATTTTCAACTCCAGCTCGTCCTCATGCTGAGGCACGTAGCTGAACGCAGCTTTACACCTCCGCTTACGGATTTGCTCTCCTGCAGACGCACACACACACACACACACACACAGACACACACAGACACACAGACACACACACACACACACACACAGAACAGGAGCTCTTACAAAAACATATTTATGGTGCACATGTGACATAATTGCCTCCTATTCTTTTCTTGTGGTCTCGTGGCCACTGAATTATTAAAAGGCCTCATGGCTGAGGACGCTGACCCTTGACCTTTTCAACCAGGGCCCAGTGTAACCAGCGCTGACACTTAATGCCTCTCGTTGGCCTTGCAGTTGTTTGTCTTTCACCCATTAGTCCGTTCATTAGTCTGCACATTAGCCTTGACTCATTCCACACCAGCTGGGCCCTCGTGCCGTGCACTGCCTCGTTTGTCCACAAGGGGTCGTCTGACTTTATGTTAGATTTCAAGGACCCATGTTTCAGTCACAGGAACAAACTGAGACTCTTTTAGGAACTAATTTGAACACATGATTTAAAAAAGGGAACAATAAAAGCATAATAAATAAAGTATGTGGTCATTTTGCATCTCTGTAGTTGTTAAGCATCTTTTGTATTCACTTAATGTCTTTCAGTGGTCGTTTTGCATCTTTTCATACTTGTTTTGTGTCTTTGTGTTGACATATTAAGTCCCTTTGTGGACATGTTGTGTCTCTTTGGGTTATTAAGCCTCTTTTGTGTCTTTTTGTGGACATTTTGTGTCTCTTTGTTGTCATTTAGCATCTATTTATAGTTGTTTTGCATTTTTTTCTAGTTGTCTTGTGATCTTCATTTGACTGCTCGTCAGCAGTCACTTACCCCACGCCTCCCCTCTGACCCCACCCCTGAGGACGTGTGTGTATAGTACGTGTGTAGTATGTAATACATGTATATGTAACCATGTTTGCAGTAGAAAGGTGAGGAATGCTTGACCCAAATCCCTCCTGACACTAATAGGATCAATGTTTGAGCCTGACGACTTAAAGCTGCCTAACGACCGCTGTGTATGAACGTACGTGTCCGGGTGTAAGAGCTGCGTTTACCTTTCCTGCCCGGCCGCACGCCGGGGTCGGACACGGGGCTGGCCCGGCCATTCGCCAGGTCAGACCTGATCATGCTTGCTTGTCCTCCATCCCTCTTCCCCTCTTTCTTAATCTCCTGCAGAGAGAGGCGGACGAGAGGATTAGATGAGGAGGAAGAGGAGGGGAGGAAGGACGGTGGGAGAGATGGTAGGAGAGGTAAAGAAATACAGGTTACAGAAACAGAACAGGGGAATTAGAAATGAGAAAGTGATTTTTTTTGATGATCACACTGACGACGATGATTCATTTACCAGCAGGAAGTAGAAACTCGTGCAACATCTCAATGCAGCCTGTTACTGATCTAATTAAACACATGTGACTGATCCACATGAAACTGATTCTTTTGACGATGTCAAATTACAAACACAGTCACATCAATATCTGGTTTCATAGAAACAAACGTCAGTTACAGTGAAGTTTTAAGACTTTATTTCTTTCTCTTTTTTAGGTTTTGGTCAAATCTTAATCTTAAAGTATTATAGGCCTTTAAAGTTTTATTTAGAATTCAAACATTCATTAAAACGAAAAGTTCATATTCGAACTGTAATGACCTTTATGATTTAAAAAAATTTATTCGAGAGGTGCCGTCTGCAGTAGTTTGTCTCCTGATCCAACAGAGAGCGATGGCTTTCAGCTTGACCTATCAATGTTATTTACGATAATCAGTTCTGCCAAAATACTATAAACAACAATATCAGTACGTTTGATCAGTATGTGTTTATGCTGCGGTGGAGCGCCATGACGTCAGGTGACCCTCTGTGTTCACCTGCAGACGTCCAGCGAGGAGCTCATAAACACTGTGCTGACACAAAACCCACAAACTGCTGCTGTGACCACAACTCTCGTTTCCGCTCACCCACGCTCCGTCCCCATGACTTTCACTTGCATAGTTAAGAATCACAAGACGACAGCATGACAAACTGATCAAGAGGAGGAGAGAGAGAGAGAGCGGCAGGCGGACAAACACACCGAGCGACAGGGCAATCCACAAACAGACAACAAACACGGGGAGACGCACACACATGAAAACACAAACACACACACACATTCGCAGTAAAACTAGACAGGACGGTTCACATCTATCCACCACATTCATCATGACATTGTTTCATAAGCTCTGGCCTGTGGCGAACGCAGCTCAGTGAGGCAGACAGGCCTGGGTACACTGACTCACAGAGTCTAACCCCTCACACACACACACACACACACACACACACACACACACACACACACACACACACACACACACACACACACACACACACACAGCCACACCCACTGGCTGTGATCGGGATGGTGTGGCGTGAAAGCCTTAATGAACCACAGAGATCCAAAAATATCAAAGAGAAGAGACGTCTCCCGGACGACAGCCGAAGCTCATTTGAGGCTAAAGATTTGTTTTAGGAACGTGATGCTGGAGTTACAGCGATTTTTATATAAACCAACGTAGAGAGGAGCCTTCACATTCCAAGGAGTGGAGGAGCCAATTAAAATCTGACGTGGGGTGTGTGCACTCCTCTGCCGACAGGAAGTGGCAGATTAAAAAGTGAAGGCGGAACAGAGACGTCCTGAAACATTTGAAGACTTTCTTTGGCTTCAATGGCGAGAAACCGCTTAAAAACAACGTGACACATGTTGGTTGAAGCGTTAAAGAGGATGTTGACTGGAACCACAGACACTAAACACATTTTGTTTACAGCGTCCATGTTTTTCCCACATTCTGACTTTAATTTGATCTGGTGTTTTATTTGGATCTGCACCAAATTGCACATTTTTTTTCAGTGGGGCATGGACAGTGTCAGCTGCAGGAGGGAGAGATGGGGGGTTGTGGTTCGGGGAATGTTGCCAGGGATTGACTCTCTCTCTCCCCTTATCAGCAGTGCTGGGGCCACACAGAGACTCTCCGGTCAGACCGGACGATGGATTGAAGACCTGGAACAACAGCCAACGTGGTTTCGAGACAGTCTGTGTAAAGTCCAGTCAATAAAAAAGTTTGTGTGGAAACTCAAGTGTCCAGGTGTCTGCCACTGGTTGCATAATCGTAATCTTGTTGACAAACATACAAACACACTAGTGCATTTGATGTTCACCTTATTGACGTTTTTAAGAAAAAAATAAGAGCCGCACAGTAACTTTCACACGTGCCGGTAACTCAGCTCCGCCTGGTGAACCAAACAGGCAGACACTATTAACCTGCTCACATACCCTGGACCAATCAGCAGCGTGCATCGTGGCCTCGCTATAATACAAACCAACCAACAAACAAATATAACTTAAAAAGCCATCGTACATCTCACTATCAGCTGGTGTAAAGTCCGTTGGACGAGTGAATAAAGTTGCACAACAAAGACGCCGTTTAAGAGGGTTAATAATTCTTGCAACACTTTTCCTTCGCGTTTCACAAGTTTCCTTTTTATAAGCTCGCTGCGTTTCCTTCTGCTTCCTCTTTCTGAATGTCTCCGAGTTCCAGTTTTATTTTGTGTCGTTTCTACGAAGGTTAATGTGTCGCACACTGTGGGTGTCTGCTGCTACAGAGCCTTGTTTCACATTATCTGTGACTGGGCGAGAGAGAAGGTCAGAGGTTCGGCGAGAGGAGCCGCACAACCCAGTGTTTAGCATTAGAGCCGCGCAGTGTAAACTACATTCTTCGCTGTCAGGCTTGTACACATGACGCAGACAAACACACACACACACACTCCACACAGTGTTGTGTACATAATGCAGGTGTTTCCTGTTCACATGTGATGAATCGCCTCGTCTTCCTCCCCTCGATTCAGCTGCGTTTCCTTTAACTCTGAGTTACCTCCGTATCCCCACAGGAGGAATTGCAGTGGAGCGTGAATGCAGTCCAAGTCGTAACAAAGGCCTCGGCTGCAGGAACGGTGCAGTGAAACCACACAATCATTAGTGTCTGGTTCCAAACTCCCACGTCTTAATTATTTAAACAGGCGACCTTCGTGGATAACAGATGGATTTTTATATTTTCTTAGGAATTTATGTTTAAAAAGGCCAAACAGCTCGTAAACACCACGTCTAACTCATTAAAAAGGAGGCTGGAGGCTGACAAGGGCTCGCTGTGGTTTATTTTGCAGATCGGTGTGTGAAGGGTTACAGTTTCCATGTGTCATTGCATGAAGGCTCATTTATGCTGCCATCACGTACCGCAAGAAATATACGCCCGAGAGTTTCTGACACCAACAAACACGAGGACCGCTGGAGGAGGTTGTGATAACGTAACGTAATTTCGACACCAGGGGTTTCTTACCAACTCTCCTCATCAAAAAGTTACAGCAATGTTTATGGTGATGTTACTTTTGGCAACATGTGTGATTTCTGCTTTCGGAAGACGTGCACAAATATAGGTAGAAGGTTCAAGCCATTTCCGTGTATGATTCTAATGGCATAAATTACCCTGTGTGTGTGTGTGTATGTGTTTATTTGCTCTAAATGACGTACATATATTCTATATATCGCCGCTCGAGCCAGCTCTTCTGCACTGTGGCTGCAGAATCAATGTCTGTTTTCCTGGTTTTACATTGACACTGCATTAGCCTACTTAACAAATGGCAGATGTCAGGGAAAGGTGACCCCAGTGGACAGAGAAGGTGTATTGATGCACTCACAGAGAATTAGCTGCACTTCTCCTCCGCCCGACACAGCAATTCACCCCAATTCAGCTCATGGTCTTTTGTTTACAGACTAAAACATATAGATTATGAAAACATGAGCCCACAGACTCCTTAGAGGCTCCGTACCCCTCCCGTAGAGCAGTGGATCCAAAGCTAGGGGTTGCGACCCCTTGGGGGCGTCGTGAGGTGATTTCCAGAAATATAATGAAATTAAAAATCATTTAGAAATAGCATATTTGAACTAAAAGATATTGATCTTTTAGTTCAAATCATAGAGTTTCCATAAATGGCCTTTGCAGCTCCACAAAAAACGAAGCCAAAATATCCTGGATATGGGGGCCACCATCTTGTTCTGCATTTGGAGCCAGAACTCCATAAAATGACAGGAAGCATCTTTGAGAAAAATGTGACTTTTTAGTTTGGCCCATGTCCCCTTTATTAACATGGTGGAGACGGGATTTATGAAATACACTGCAGCCAACCCACAGGTTCGTGATGGAGACGCTTTGGCTTCACTTTTGGGGACATGTCCTTCACCTCATATTCAGTCTGTGGTAAACACGTATGAGACTATCGTAAATGCACATTTGCAACGGTAATAACCTGCTTGGCGGAGTTAACTATGAAAAAGATGGAGAGTGGGAGTAGCATCTCTCTGAGTGAATATCTAGTCTTGTAAATGCAACAATGTGTGAAGCTCTTGGCAAGAAATCATTTTCCACAGCAGAGAAAACTCAGATCATAAATCAGGGGTCATCCATTTGTACAATAAAATACTGAAGTTACACAAACAAATGTAAAATAGTCAACTTCAGCGTAAAGTTCAGCTAAATTTAACTGTTCAGACCCAAAAAAAAACAACCAGCGGCAAACTCAGCTGCTCTGTTGCAGCGTGACGATGTCGACCCTGACGACCAGAGCATTCAATGTCAAATCAGAGCATGTGAAGCTGATTTGCAATACCTGCTTGTCTAATTGTCAGACGTCAGATGACTGCAGCAGCTCAAATAAACAGGATGTCCTCCACCTCGGCATGAACACTGGCCTGTGGGGACGTTCGTGAAGAATTCAGAACGGCTTATGTCTGAATGTAAAAGGACGATATCGTCTAGAGTTGTACTAAATTTGGGGGAAACAGTAATAGATAATGTCTGGTTGTATTTCTACCATTAACACTTTCTAGACAGAATGTGAAAGATATGTAAAATGCTTGTGTGGCGTCTTAAATTTAGCTGAACACTTCCCTTGTGACTCGTTTGGATTTTTAGGCAGCGCCTGCAAATAAAGATGGATGACGCATCTTCACCTCCGCAAAAAAAGGGGAAGCCAAACTATCCCTGATGCAGGTTCTGCCATCTTCCAACTGGTGATGTAGTTCAGAGTCTGTGCAGAGGCATCGAATGACGAATTAAAACAAAGTTACCAGAAACAAGATCAAATCTACCTGGAAAACATTTATTTGACGTGTTCTTTGACTTTTTAGTTTCGTCCATGTCCCATCTGCGAACACAGAAGGAGTTTATGACCTGTCCTGCAGCCGGGCAAAGTCTTCAGATAATAACAGATCATCGAGTTGGTAGGACGACAAAAAAATCACATGTGCAGTGGTACTGGTGCATCGTACTCTGCGTTACTCCACTTCCTGTTATTTTAAATCACATCAGGATGTTCAGAAACTTTCACAAAGTTTTTTTTACCCTTTATTGAAAATGGTAAATCATTGACCTCCAGCCAAACAGTCAGCCCCCACTGAAGGGGGCCGCCTGCATACCATCACTTCCTGTCGCTTTTTAACTTGTCCGCAACCCCCGCCAACAACACACACACACACACACACACACACACACACACACACACACACACACACACACACACACACACACACACACACACACACACACACACTCACACACACACAGCAGAATTGCAAAGCTCAGTGTCACTGATTCCCATAACTGCAGTCTTGTGACAGACCAGTCTGGTATTAGTGCAATACTCAGCCTCCCTCTGTTTCTCCCCCACACACACACACACACACACACACACACACACACACACACACACACACACACACACACACACACACACACACACACACACACACACACACACACTATCAGAGCACCATTGTCCGGCTCACTGACAGTGAATGAGAGCTGTGACATTCAGTCAGCACAAGTGAACCACCTGACAACACACACGCTCCTGTTGCCCTGTGTAGATGTGAATCCGGCTCTCTGACCTCGGCCCCGGTAGCGTGTCTCTACTTCCCCTCATCACACGGTGCTTCCCTTTTTCTCACCACCAAGAACACACTGGGTTACTACTTCAAATGTGAAGAGTGGTTTCACATCCCTGAGTCTCTTACGTGCATCCACACATATAAAAATAGCAGCATGAACATTTCAGGGATTACGTTTCTAACTTGCTGTAAAAGACGTCATGAAAGTTTGTTTGTTCATTATCATGGGAGGTTAAAATCACTTAATCTATTCTTATCTGCAGATTCAATCAATCTGCGGCGAGTTGCTGTTTTCTATTACACATCTTGAACTTATCCTGAATTCAAATCCCAACCAAAAAACTCAAGCTGCATGTTCACTCTGCTGCTCGTGGCTTTATCAAGTGTGCAAGCGACTGAGAATGTGGAGGGACAATGAGGTGAGGTGAGGGGGGGGGTTCGACTGTGATTACTCACCCTGACAAAGTTGTCCGGGAACAGCCCCCTGCGTCCGCCCAGCTCTCCCTCCCACCATCCGCCATCGTCCCGCCGTATGTTCACGATGATGTCACCCACCGTCAGGCCCAACTCGTCGTCCTGCTGAGCCTCATAGTCGAACTCCACCACGGCCTCCACTGTGCACAGAGAGACGAGAGCGTTACAACAACAGGTCAAACACTGCAGAGGTGACGATTGTGAGTATTTTATTACTTTATTCCCAAGTGGAACAGATGATTTTTTACATCTGTTCCACTGTCACACTTTACACTGTTCACTCAGGCCCACGCGACACTGCAACAGTAAAGTCCACTGGATTTAATTTCTCCTCCGTGCAGCTCGGATTCTGCTGAGTGTCTCATTTCCTCAGGATTCCAGAGAATAAAATGGCCGGCTTTCAAAAATGCAGAAATAAAGGCTGTAAAAAGCCTCGAGGGGGAATCACCTGCACTGCCGCGGCTCACACGGGAAATTCAGCAGAATGTACATTTCTGCTGCCGGAGTTCCATCAACACAACAGTAAAAACGTATTTTGTGGATTTTCCACACACAAACAGTTTTTTGGTTCAGAAAATAAAGGTATGTTCTCTTTAATACTCAATGTGTGTGTCCTTGAGGTCAAAACAATGTCCTGAATGCATTAAATTGTGAAATATCGGTGTTGAGATTGATAACTGGAGGACGTTTGGGTGCAGTGTCAGTTAATTAAAACAGACTAGAATCAGTAGAGCAAGATGGTGAAACGTAAAAAAAAAAAATGTCCTAACTCTCTATGGATTAAATACCCCGAAGTTTCATGGAAATCTTTACAGTAGTTTTTGTGTAATTCTGCTAACTAACAGACAAACAAACGAACAGACAGGTTTGAAAGCACAACATCCTTAGAGGTGATTCGAAAACAGGAACCACAGGAAATGGTTAAAATATAATTTGTTTTAAAAGAGGAAACTAATAAAAAACCAAAACGTAACTCGATGTTGTTCCACTACAGACAAGTCTGGAGTGACAATTATAACCTTATTTAAATGATGCACATTAATGAACACATGCAACATCTTTACCTCAACATCACACACTCTTACTCATTAGTGCGCGCACACACACACACACACACACACACACACACACACACACACACACACACACACACACACACACACACACACACACACACACACACACACACACACACACACACACACACACACACACACACACAAATACACACCTTGTAAACAGTTGGTGCAGCTGCAGGAACCGAAAAAATTTACTGAATGTGTAATTTCACATGTCGTTTTCTTAACGCTGACCTTAACCATGCACACACACCATCTCACTGGCCACCCAGGCCTGATCCTCGTCTAAACTGTGTGGGCAGCGGACGAGGGGATGGAGCGGAGGGGTTTCAGGGCTGGGGTAACCATGGGAACATCAGTACAAAGGGGCGGCTATGACTCAGACACACAGACGTCCTCCCCAAAACGATCCCATTCCCCACACACATGTCCGCAGGTTATCGAACATACGGCACACGTTTTCACTCAGCAGTGCAACCACACAAAGAGGAAGACCACAGTTGTGTTAAAGAGGAAGGTCAGGGCGTTACTGAGAGTTAACAGGTACATAGTGAGGAAGAGGCAAACGCAGAGGAGAGTCGTGGAGTGTGTCTGCTGCTCAGATGGGGAGGATATGATTCCCGGCGTGAGAGATGAGCAGCAGACACGACAGTGACGTGGCACTCACACATTCCTTTTTCTTCTTTTTTCTTTGCTCTCAGCTGTGACGTGTGATGCTCGTTGGGAAGTGGCAGATACTATGAGAGTGAAAGTGGTTGGTTCTTCAGGAAGGGGAAGTGCGTACAGTGAATTCATAGCTTGTTGCAGCTTTCTTGCCGACCACAGTACAGTACGTCTTAGTGGCGAAAGGAGACGGCGCACCGCAGTCCGCCCACGTCAGTCGACAACACACACACCAGTGAGGAAGATGACAGATTGTGAGAAGAGTGGGAACTGGGTCCTGACACGACAACTTTTATCTTACAAAATAAACAACGCAGAAAAGATGTGCATTCACAACGACATCTTGAAATCATTATCATTTATATATATATATATGTTTAAAAACATCAGCCTGTAGTTTTGTATATTTAAGCAGTGGTGAACAAACCGGATATTAAACCAGGTTTCTGAGCAATAATGTAACACTGGTTATTTGATGTGTTTCACTGACAGGAGGCCTTGAAAAGACAAGAGTCTGAAAACCTGCAGAAAAAACACAACTTTCACACACACCCACAGGAACTGAGAAAAGCTGAACAGCTGCACTAAGTTTAGATAAGAGGAAACTACACACACAGACACACAGACACACAAATTAAACTCCCCAGATTCGCTCTGACGTCTCATTGGTTTCCAGTGAACCTGTGTTTCGTCGTACGTTTCAGTGCTGCTGCTGCTGCTGCTGCTGCTGCTGCTGCTGCTGCTGCTGATGATGTCAGGAGCAGCTGTGTGTCTGTGTCTGTGAAACATTCACGCTGGAGCCGAGCCCACCGGGAGTCAGAGCCTCCCACTCACTGTGGATCGGATCACACACTTCAGCAAATTCTCCCACATCCAAAGGAAAAACCCGTCCGTTCTCTGCTCATCGCGCAGATACTGTGTGACAAAAGGCTTTTTTTTTTTTTACTTCTAACACTCGGCACTCCCGTTTCTCAGAACGCCTGTTGACAACGGCTCAGATTAGAATTTGTTGCATTCATCTTTTCAGTGTAGGTGGAGAGAGAAGACGAGGAGACATTCCTCTGGCAGCTTCGTCTTCCTCCCTGTCAAGACTAATGGCGAGAGAGAAACTGAGCTCTTTTAATGTGTTTCAACTGTTGAATGTGTTTGAAGTTAGCGCTTTGTTTTCAGTCTCGAGGGACCGAAGGTCACAGTGACAGATCTCCGAGACTGGTTTTCCTCTTTGAAAACTAAAGCAACAGCAGAATTAGAGAAAGTTATCGCTGCAGGTCTGATATATTTTCGTCATTTTGTACTTTATGTGCAGAAACATGCATAAATAATCAAAACCTACGAGATAAGTGCTTTACCACAAGGCTCCGAGGGCCGGTTTAATGTACAAGTACACTCAAAAGCACTTAACTGTCTTTTAACTAAAGTTTTTGCCCAAGTGCAAACGTTTCAGTCCATGTTGGACTTTCCTCAGTGCAGAATGAGCTATACTGGTTCACCAGGGCTCCTCTTACACTTGAGTAATCCATCATAATTACCCACATACCACGTACTTATAAGGTTCATTTTCATCCATCCATCCATTATCTATACCTCTAATGGTCTGGGAGGAGGCAAACTGGGCAGCTGACATAGTGGTGCACCCTGGACAAGTTGCCAGTCCATCACAGGGACAGAGACAAACAACCAGTCACTGTCACATTCACGCCTTCGCTCAATTTAGAGCCGACATGTGCATTTTCATGGGCGTGTTGATTATAGCACTGAGAGGGGAAACGTCTCTGTAGTTCAGAAACCTTTATTAACATGGTGAGTATTTAAAGCTAGGGTTGGTAATCCTGGAAAAGAGCTAGCAAGAGCTGTACACTTTTAAAAGAAGCAACCGATACATCGCACCCCCTCCCATCAGGCTCCTCATCAAAGCCACGCCCCCAACGCCTGACAACGCTCGCTAACATCTGGCTATCGTCTCTGCTTCAGCTGTGTACGTCTCTCCAGCTGAAGCCATGAACAGTGAAAGCATTTTGACTCTATTCATTGATGGTTTCAGAAACAACCCTGCCTTCCCTCACTTCTGACGGGGTCACCACAAAAACATCCATAAAGATAGATGACGGTGGCAGGCAACTGGGCGATAAACATTTGTTCTGCTTGTCGCGGCGCCCACTTGGGTTTAGCTAATACGCAGGAGTTGTTTGGAGGCTCTTATAGTTTCCATTTCACTTGCGCATATCACGAACAATTAAAATCCAGCTACCACAGTGGGGCTTTAGGGGACCACCAGAGACCTGGGGCCCTGTGGTAGCTGCCTGCTGTTCACTGCGGCCCTGCTGATTACGTGGCTGTGAGTGAGTGTTTCCCCCTGAGGGGAACGGTGCATTGTTTGTTTACATGCAGCAGAGACAGATGTGCAATAGAGAGAAGCCCATACAAGGAAAGAACATTGGGAACAAGGGCTGCAGCCAATTATGAAATGATATTTAAAAAAAGGGAATTCAACTGATCAATAAGCTGTTTAGATCTCAATTTCCGAGTGCGGAACACTGACAAGTTCCATGAGTCATTAAATAGAAAAAGGAAGTGTCGCCCTCCCGCTGCGCTGCATGGTGTCTGTGAAAATCCCCAGCAAATTCAAATATGCACCGAGTTAACGGATTACTCGAGCGTTAAACCTGCAGTCGCTTGTGTTGCAGCAGCAGCAGCAGCAGAGAAGCTGTGGGAAGCGATGGCGATGATGAGCTGGAGAATAATGTGACACACACACACACACACACACACACACACACACACACACACACACACACACACGCACACACACACACACACACATGAGGCCCGTTAGACACACACACACACACACACACAGAGTGAATGCAAACGTGTCAACATCTGCAACTCATCAATGTGATTCCGCGGCTTTTTCTGAAATCGCACCCGCACCGCTCGGGCGCGCCGCCGCCGCACACGCCCACGCACGCTCTCTAACCATGAACAATAAAGCGCAAGAAACGTGCGAAAAAAGCCACCGAAGCGCGTGCGGTCACTCGCGAGCCGCGTCAGGGGAAGGTGAGGAGGTGAGGAGAGGAGGGGACGGCTGAACCCGGCGCGCATCTGGACCGGCCGCCTCTTCCTCCCCATCCAGATGCGCAAAGGCGCCGGAGGCTATTTTGGGACGCACCGCGGTTGAGAAGCACAAAAAGCAGTCTCACCCATTTATGTCTCCCGGTGTGCGGCGGGGTGCTCCTGCAGGACGGGGGGTTCGCAGGCAGGCTCGCTGGATCCAGGTACAGAGGAGGGTTCGTGCCGGACCGAGCTCCAGCCTCCTGCTCCGCGCCACAGATCCGCTAGAGCCGCGCTGAAACGGGAGGAGCGTCAGATGAAACCATATTCCTTCCTCTTTTTTTTTTTGTCTCCGGTGACACGACGGAGAGGAGGCAGAGCGAGTGACCAGGGGAGGAGAGCGCTGATGAACAACCCCCCACCTCCCTCCCTCTCTCTCTCTCTCTCTCTCTCTCTTTCTCTCTTTCTCCCTGCTGCCTTCACATGCACTGCGTAAAATCCCCCTTCTTCCCAACTTGCAGGCCTCTGGAGTCCCGTGACGCAACGCGTGGCACCGTGCGTGATGCCCAAATGGCGGTGGCACACTTCCTCCGTGTTGTGGAGCTGACTGCGGATCTTAATGTAATTTATAGGCTCATTAAACGTGTTTAATCCAAACAAACACAGAATAGTCACTTTATTCAAATGTGTCCATGTTTGTAATAATAATAATAATAATAAAAGTTGGTCAAAGTAGTTGGTTAAAACCTCACCTGTATGCACTGGCATTTTCCTAGTTTTATTTTGTATAGTTTTTATATTTTTATTTTGTTGTTTCAATGTTGCTCTTTTACACATTTTGTTTTATTGCATTGTTTCCATTGAGTGCATCTGGATTTTGATTTGCTTTATTCGTACTTGTGAAAAATATGTATTATTGTTAACAGATATCCAGATATCAACAAAATGAAAACGTCTTTTACTCAATTCTATCCAATGACCACCGGCTGCCGCACCTCACAACCTAGTTTACTGTCCTAAATGCTTCTTTCTTTATTGCATGAATCTAATGAATAAATCATGTGATGCATTTGTGTGTCCAGCTCCCACTTTTGTCCCGTTATTATAAATGCTTTTATATCCAGTATATTATACAAACTGTGTTAAAACGTTTTGTATGTGCATGGGACTGCAAGGATTGAGTAGCCTTTTATAATTAACAATAATTATAAATATATATACTGTACAGATGTGTAATCTATATGCACTGTAGTGACGGAATGTAAGTGGGTTCAATTCCTCAAGTGCTGAATTCAAGTTTAGCTATTTGAAAGAAGGAAAAAAGTTATTTATAATCTTGTGTCGAGAAATGTCAGTCTCACAAACTCCAGTCACTTTTTGTTGGGTTGTTCGTTCTTCTCCATTCTTTGAGATTTCCGACAGCCCGTGAATGCAGCACGAGTGTGAGCTCGAAGCCTCGCACCTGTGCAGCAGAGATCTCGTGAGAACTCTGCTGCAGAAACACTGAGATCCCTGTGAGAGCAGATTATAGTGATATGATGTCATTCTGACTAACTGGGGTTGTGCTGTATCATCACGTGGTCTCATTTATAAAGGCCACGTTTAAAAACACTGAATATTTTTGGAAAAAAGTCAAATATAGAAACACACTCTCTCTCTCTCTCTCTCTCTCTCTCTCTCTCTCTCTCACACACACACACACACACAACACAGCCATAAGCCCCTGCGGTGTTGTCGTCCCCTCTGGACCAAACCACTTGCAGATGGGAATGTGCTGGCGGCAGCAGAACGAGGGCGATGGAATGATGCAGCGGTGCTTTCAGAGGTAGAGGAAGAGATGAGGAATTAAAGATATTATTTCTCGCCGTCAGCTGTCACCCGGGTGCAGAGCTGGTGACAGAACAAGCTGCTGCACTGACAACAAAGAAGATCTGATCTGATATGACCGACTATGCAACAGTTCAGGAACGTAATTTCAACGTCACAGATGCTTCTCAGGTATCTGTGATAAAAGAGATGACTCCTGTCTGACCTTGACCGGAACGTGGAAATGACTTAAACACCACATGAATACATGATAAATGAGTGTTTCTTATAGTTAATTGATGTCACTTTGGTATAAGTATCACTATAATAGCCTCGTTTAGCATGAAGCATACATTGTATATAAAGATGGACGACATGACGGCTTCCCAAAAGTGAAGCCAAAGTGTCTCCTTCGCCCCCTGGTGGCTGGCTACAGCACAGGTAAAAAAATCCAGCCTCCTCTATGTTAATAGTTGGACCAAACTAAAAAGTCAAAGTACAAGATGGTTTCTGTCAGTTTAGTTGTAGATCTTGTACTTATTTATTGTAAGTGTTCATGTTTCTGGTAAGTTCGGTTTTAATTAGTTATTTGATGCTATAAAAAACGAGGGTAACAGTAAAAGTTAAATAGTGTTGCTTTACTTCATTTCATCAGCTGAGGGGTTCACACACTTTTTCATCCTACACTGAATATTTTAAAGATGTATTCAATAAGAGCAACTGTCTTATGATGTAAAAATAGAATGTGTTGGCACAGAAATGCAACTTAGACATAAATCTGACCAGATTTTTAAACAACACACAGATGGAGATTTTACAGATGGTCTCACCTGCTTCTTCTTGCCACTGTAACAGACCGCCTCTCACATACTGGAAACCGTCTGTGCTGCTACACACAAATTGTTTTCTTATCCAGAGACGGAGGTTTAATTCTCTCCAGAGATGAGAAGTAAATCTAACACAAAGCACGCAAGTGACACCATCTGGGACGGTGTTGCTATGACATGATGTGCTCGGTCCCAATTAAATTTTGCCACCTACTGTTCAAGTGGGAACAGACGCCACACACAGGCGCAGATGCACATAGTGAGAAGTCTCAGTAGTGCAAACTCTATTTCTAGCACCTCCGTTCCGCTCTTGCTCACATTTGTTGCCTGATGGAATCTGTAAAACTGGATTTAAGTCAAGTGAAATTCTTTCCTTTCTCATGTTAGACATTGAAAAATGATTTGCTCTATTAATAATATTCAGTCCAGACCATTTTCTTGTCTTGGAAGAAACAAAATGCAATTGTTGCGAAAGCCAATAAAAGAATTTCTCTGTTTCTATTTTGAACCAGGAGCAGTAATTACCACTGTCACTGAAACAGCGATCCGAACACATTGTCATGTCTGTCTGCAGCCACAGGACTTCATATCAGTGTCTATTTTAGATGTATTTTTCCACTTGCCTCACTCGCTAATGATGCTGCAAATAACCTCCCTGACCCAGGCCCTCGTTGCCTTCCTTCCATTTCACATTTATTGAGGTTCTCTCTTCTCCAGGAAACAGTCAAAGCTTTAGAATTGGTTTCATTCTCTTACCGTGATATATGCCTCGTCCATCGCAGTTTTATCCGAGACTTCTGAAGACAGTTCCCTCGGATTTCATGGCTCAGATTTTGTGCTGATGTGCATGTGAGTGTGAACTGTGGGATCTTGTACAGGCATGTGGCTCAATAAACCAACGTCCAAGCTGTTCAATCTGCCACAGGTGAACTCCTGTCATGTTTTAAACACCTCTCGGTGATAACATGGAGGCTCATGACCACAAATATAAAATATAATGCAAATATCTCACTAAATACATTAAATACAGTAATAAATAATGTGAATATAATTCATTTATTAGGCAGCATTCACATATAGAGTGAGCACAAAGAGAAAAAAGAGTAGAAAGTAGTAAAATCAGAAACCCCCCCTTGTATATGGTATATCACCACTGAGCCCATACACTAATAAATGGATGTATGCATTTAATACTGTTTTAAATAGAATAAAACAAAGTGTAGCTCCTGAGAAAAGTAAAAGTGTCTGTCAGGATAATATGCTTGAATAAGGTATAGGTGAAATTGAAATAAAGGAATTGCTAGTTAGGTTATAAATGCAATTATAAAAGATAATATCGTATAATTTGAATCTATACTGTATGTACACATGTAATGTAATAAATTGTTACTTTGTACGACTGATAATAGCAGAGGTGGGGGGCTAGTCCCGGGCCCGTAAATGAGTTAATCCGCCCGTTAATGTGTGACGACATCCCAGGAAGCGGAAGGGATCATTTACGGAAGCGGAGCCGCAGGACGGACGTGCCCGCTGCAGAAGGTATTTATTCATTTGTACATTTATTCATTTACACATTTACACATATGCATCTTTGGCTTCATGTCTTCTTTTTAAATGTGTTTATTCTCTGAGCTTAAAAAAAGGATAAAACGCGACGCTGCGAGTGACGCGTCGACACTTCCCGAACATTATTCCACTCGGATTGATTCCGTTTCAAATGTCCCGATTTACAGGAAGAGATATTTAATATGAAGAGATATAAGAACTCTTACATATACTTCTCTCTCTTCTTGTTAAAAGTGAATAATGATATCAGAGGTCAAAGATGTAAAATAGTGTGACAGGAGAAATCATCTATCTATCTATCTATCTATCTATCTCTCTATCTATCTATCTATCTATCTATCTATCTATCTATCTATCCATCTTTCTATTTATCTATCCATCTATCTATTCTACTATCTATCTATCTATCTATCTATCTATCTCTCTCTCTCTCTCTCTATCCATCTTTCTATCTCTCTATCTATCTACATATAACTAAAGCTCAAGATATGTATGGAGTTAAAAAAAATGGAGTAATTATCATTTAGTTAATTAACTGACAATATAGTTGCTAGTTAGAGGTAATTGATCACATATTGCTGTTTTGTGATCACTGTTTTCACTGCTCTCCCCAAAAAAATGATATTCCATACTTACAGAAAACATTAAATGCAGCTCATATATCCACAGAAACTCTTTATTAGTGTACGACTATGGCGGTCGAGCTAACGCTTGCCACTGATGCTGTATCTCGCAGGTCCTAATGAATGAACACCAGGCTATTGAAACCATAAGGGACGTGTTTATATCCTGTGTCTGCAGCTCCACAAAGCAAACCCCAGAGTCAGGGCGGCACTGAGAATAATGCACGTTCATCGTCAGGAGGAAATCGATACTCTGCTCGTCTTTACAGCTCTGCAGCTGTGAGGTGGTCAGTCTGATGCTCTAATGGAACACTCCTGTCATAGGAATCATATTAAAAGACTGTGGGGATAAAACTGAGTGGGGTCGGTTGGAGAGCAGCTGAGAACAGGGGACTGAAACTGGACTGGTGGTTTTAATGTGGGTGCTTGAAAGCAGACCGAGCACTTGAATAAGAACACCTCACCAAACCCGGGGCCTCCAACACATCACGTAGCACAAGATGTCATATCAACACACATCTGCAGATTTGTTATCTTTCAAGGAAAGACGAAAACATTTCTGTTTCCTGCTCAATCTCAGGGATAAGGATGTGGTGAACTGGTCGGTGCATTTTCTGTCAGTCCCCACCCACAGTGGGAGGAAGCAGACGAGTAACAGTGGTCATTATGGAATGGACACGTCCCCCTTCAGCTCTGACTCCGCGGAGAAGCCTGCAGCTGACAGGTTTATCAATGAAACGCAGCCAAAAACTAAGTATTGTTGTGAAGTGGAAAAGGTCGAGTTTATCACGGAAGAGCTGTCTCATGATCTCTGAGTGTCTGCGTGAAGTGGTCAAACCAGTTATTGGATGTCACATGAGAAGTTGCAGTGAGACATGAGACCTTAATGTCGTTGGAAACAACATTCACGACTGATTAAATGTCTCTTTAATAGTTTTCAGCTCATGGTTTGGTTCATAAATTGTTCAGAATAATGACGAAAGTGAAGTAAACCAAAGCAAAAACACTTTCATGGTTACGAGAAAGAGAAAATTAACAAGTTTCAGCTTTTTTTGAAGCACTGACTATTAAATGTTAAACGCTAAAATTATTCTCAGTTATCTGCATTTGTTAGTTATCCTAATTATTTTGTTAATGTTAGTAATACAACAAAGTATCAACTATTAACCCTTTAACAGACTCAAAAATGTTTTTCACCCATTTTGATTAAAGTCATAACAAAAACAAGTTTCTTTTGCTCACTTTTTATTGACGTAACAAGGGAAATATAATAATAATATCTTTATTTATACATCACTTCTCAAAGCAAAGTTACTTAGTGCTTCACAAATAAAAAAATATGTGGAAACACTAAAAAATAACATAAAAACACATGCAGTCATAAAAGATTAAAAGAATAAGACACGGAATGTATGACAGAAATTTAAGCTTTTAACATCCATAAAAATAATAGAAGCTACAATTGGGTAATATAAGGTTTATATCCAGTTACCTCCGTCCCACTGAGACATAGAGACGCTGCTGTTTGTTGTGGTATCAAGTTTATCAGGTTTAACAGTTATCACAGACAGACAGTGAACTATTGTTTATAGTAAATGACCTGAATTCAACCTGCGTACAGAAACATGGCCTCATACTAAACAGAGAACTAAATACAGATGAATACAGATAAAATACAAAATGTATCCATGAATCTGTTAAGGGCTGTAGCTGTCAATTCATTTTAGCTATAGATTAATCTGATATCGTATATAATAGAATATAATCGATGCAGATATATTTAGTTTGTTAAACATGTACAGTATATGTTGTATATGAAAATACAACTTTGTAAAGCCCCAGTCTATGTTTATGCCTCAGGAAACAGGAACGTGTTTATAGAGAAAACATTCTCCGCCCTGCAGAGCCCACAGAAAGCTGCTCTGTTCTAAACCGGAACCACCTATAAGACGTCCTCCTCCCCCTCCACATGTGCGTTCCTCATTTGCTGCTCAAACAACCTCATCGACTCGCTCTTCCACTTTCTGTCTTTAGGAACAGAAACAGCAGCAGCGATGGATCGAGTGAGGTCCACCTTTAACAGCCTGGTGAGTGTTTGCCATCTACATTTTTAAATTTTTACTTTATTATGAGTTTAAACCTTAACTTTACACAAAATGGCCTTGTCCGCTCGTCCTCTCCTGCAGCTTCTCTGTCAGGGCCACATTTCTGTCATATTTTAATCTCTTATCTTACCTCGTCTTTTGTTTTTCTCTCCTCAGATTAAAAGCGAGCGCTACAGCAGGTTCACCCTGCAGCCGGCGGAGGACGGAGAAAGACACGTCGAGGTGAAACTGTCCGACGGCGACGCAGATGACACCACGGAGGTCACCACGGAGGTCGCGGGCCAGGCGGGCGGCTCTCCGAGCTTTAGGCCGGCGCCACCACGTCAGAGCCGGCGTCATATTTACTTCCTGGCCCTGGCAACCCTGCTGATATTTGTAACTGGTAGGTCACGGCCATGATGCCAACAAGACATGAGTTGAAGGCTTCAACAAAAAATTATCTTTATTTATTAATTTGTTATTAATTTATCTGTTATTTTTATGCACATCACTACAAACCATCTTTATCTTTTTGTTTTGTTCGACCAACAGTGCAAAAGAAATTAAATAAACTGTCATAAGGAAAACAAATTATTACAAAAAAATCATAAATAATCGTCTTACAACAGAATCTTCACCTTATGAAATAGGATGTTGCTGCATATGTTGCACATACATCTGTAAAACTTCTTCCCTCGACGTGAGGCAAGAAGGTAACAAGTGCTTTACTTAAAACATCAAAAAGGCACGAAGACAAGATATTAAAGATAAACAAGGCAAAGACCAAATTAAATGATGATAAATGATTTACAACGTAATAAAGTGGGATCGTTAAAGTAGCTGTGCAGAGTTCAACTTTTTCTATATACGTTTTATGGATTTTAATCCTTTTATTTGGATTTGTTATCTTTTTCTTCTCATAATTTGTTCCTATTCTTTTTGATTGTATTTACAGATTTTATTTCTTGCATATTTTAAATGTTGTTTTTCTATAGTGTGAATGATTTTTTGAGATTGACCCAAAGTGTCTGCTTCAACTGTCATATGGAGTTAAGTTAATAAACAGCAGCGGCAAACTGGCGACGTAATCATTTTATCTGTAATGAGTTCAAACCAGCCGATGTGTTGATTGGGTCCCATTTTAAATCAGTTTCTGTCACTGGTCCTCTGTCAGGTTACCTGATTGGTTACATCAGCCACCGTAAAGCAGAGCCCCTGAACACGGAGCCGGAGACCGCAGGGGGTCCAGTACCACCGACACCGCCCCCTTTTGTACCAGCTCCTGATTTGCCGCTGCAGTGGACGGACATCAACCGACTTCTGACGCAGAAACTCACCAGCCAGGCCTTTGACAAGACTCTGAGGTAGAGAATACATGTGTTTGCTCTCAAACCACGTGTCATGATGAAGGTGAAGCCAGAAACGAGGAAACCTCACCATGCACACAGTCAACCATCAAACAAATCAATTTACAAGAAATTTACAAAAACAGGAAATTATCCCAAGTTACAAAAACCAAAGACTTCTGTTCTTCTGAGGCTTGGCCATTAAAAAACATCTTTATAAACTCATAAGATCGTGATAAAATCTGCTTTGACACCAGACTGTCTGCAACTCGGACGTCTTCCGTCTTCCGACAACAATCTGGTCATCAGAGTTGAATAGCACCATTGTTTCCTAAAGCCTTGTAATCAGCTCGGCCTCTTCACTTTCATTCCAAAACCACCTCCTTTTCATTTTGAAACATTTTCCATTATTTACTGGAAACAAAGCACGTTATGTCTACCAAGAACTCACCAGTCATCCGTTGGCCTTTTCTCAGAAGAGATTAAACTGTACCCGAGACATTTCAGAAAACTGAAGTGAGACGAAGTTGAGGAGGAAATGTGATTATGTCCTTTCACAGGGACTTTGATTTGCCCAGTCGTTCGGCAGGAAGTGTGGAGGATGCAAATCTGGCAATCCGCATCTTTGATGAATTCAAGCAGCTGAAAATGGACCCGTGGACGGACACCCACTACGTCCAGCTGCAGACGCCAGACAGGTTGGTACCACACGGATCCGATGAATGAGTTGATTCGGATTATTTTATTCAAGAACATTTCTTTGTACGGTCTCGGTTTTGCCTCAGGGTGGTGGCAAAACTCAAGTCGAGAGTTTTGACAGCCGCATTCTTATTGGCCTGTTGGGGGCGCTGTAATTCAAGATCAAGAGGGCTGCTTTATGGAACCTAATTGAGTTTCTTTATTTCTGGAAGTTAGTCATCTTTTTTTCTCAGAGTCTCTGACCTCATCGCTGACTTATCTAATATCAAGATTTAATTTGATTTAATATGAGACCTAACCCTATTTTACTGTCCTGTCATTCCTTCATAATTTACTTAGAATCAGCTTAAAAAATTTACGATATGTATTATATTACATGAATAATAATATTAATATATTATAGATATAAAAATGTTGAAATAAACAGGTTGGGTTTAGTAGTGAGTCAAGTCCAGAGGAATGGCAGAGGTTGGGGGTGGATCATCTTGTCCACATTTGTCCAAGTTTAGCTCCGGCTTCTCGTCCACAGTGGACTCAAGCTGGGGAGCTGAGACTGATGCTGCACCCTCGGTCTCAGGAACTCTGCCGCAAGTCAGTCTTAGACATGTTCTCCTTTTGGGGTTTGTTGTCCTCTTCAACATCTTCTCATCCTATGCAATAACATGCATTTGTTCATCGTATGAGTTCATGACCCGCTTGGCAGAGACCATCTCCAGATTAGTGCCGATAATCTGAAGGAGCTCTCACAGGCACTCAAGAGACTCTGCATCTTGGTTCTTTAGGAGACTCCTGATGCAGCTCTGCATAACAGCCTTGCTAAGCATGTGAGCGAGAAAGAGCTCCCCGATAAACTTGATGGTACCAATGGAGCGTCATCCAGCTCTTTCTTCATTTGCTCGATGAATCTTTTGTCCCCGACCGTCTCCAGTCTTCTCTCGCTCTTCTCAACAGTGTTATCTCTGCCACTGTAGATATTAAAACCAAGTCTAGGGACCAGTCCCAATTCCTCTCCCTTGCCCCTCCCCCTACATATGAAGTGCCCCTCGCTGGTGTGTCCCGTCCACACGGAGAATGATGTAGTAACAAGCTCTTATCTTCTTATCGACAGCACACGTCCAAACCGTGTCCTTTTTGGGTCGGATGTCTTTGAACCTGCGGGGTATCTGGCCTACAGCAAGACTGGGAAAGTTCAGGTGGGTCAATCAGACAGTGTAAAATTTGTGTAAAATATATATATTTTTATTTGGATTAGAGTTCAAATTACACACCATCCTTGTGTCACGTGATTTAAAGCCTCTCCAATCACTGGTTCTGTTTTAATTAGATATACAGGTCCTTTTGTGCGGGAGATTTTAACGTAGTATCCTGAACTTAAATACTTGTCATAAACAATCTTGTCCTTGCCCCTCTTTAGTCTTGACTTTTAAATTCCTTTTTAAAATGTCATTAATGCGTTAGCTTTTGTACCTATAAAATATAAATTATTAACTGTAAGTTTGTATAAAAATACAATTGGATGCTGAATGTAATGGTCTGTTTGACTTGTTTGTACAAAGGGTAAACTGGTTTATGGAAACTACGGTCGTCAGGAAGACCTGGATGTTCTGCAGAAGAAGAGCATTGAGCTGAAAGACAGCGTTCTGCTGCTCCGCAGAGGAAAGATCACGTTTGCAGAGCAGGTACATGATTATTTCAGGTTCTCGTGTGTCTCATATCAGTTGCACTGACTTCCAGGTTTCTGGGAAACTTGAGCTTGGCTTGTTTTTTTAATGTTTCTATTGTTTTTGATTATGTTCCATCAGGTGGATAATGCTGCAAGAAAAGGAGCCTCTGCTGTTCTAATCTACCCCGACACTCAAGGTTACAATTATCAAGGGGACACGGATCTATATGGACACGTACGTTTGTACACACACATTTAATTAAATTTTACACACCATTCAAGCCTAATTATCAAACTACTTTGTGTCTTGATTTTTGTTTTCATGTCCCCTTCAGGTCCATCTGGGTTCAGGCGACCCGTACACGCCGGGATTCCCCTCCTTCAACCACACCCAGTTCTCCCCGACTCAGTCGTCTGGCCTCCCCAAGATCCCAGCCCAGACCATCACCGCCAAAATGTCCACTACGCTTCTACAGTAAGGACACACAGACTCCAATGAATTTAGTTTGATGAACAGTTAAGAAACCCTGTATCAGTGTTAGGCTCAAATTTGCTCTTGACAAAAATATTCATCTCTACTTTAGTAGTTTAGTATTTCTTAATGTATTTATTAGTATAAACAAAGACTGTAAATTAAAACACCTGCTAAACCCTGTGTTGTTTATACATGATCTATCTTAAGTAGTTAAATAGTTTCTGAAAGACTTGACAAATTCCTCAAATACTGAAAATTAGCTGAACTGGCTGAGTGCACATGGAAACTGTAAACGTGGCTACAGCTGTGGACCCTCTGGCACATTTCACCGGTCCCTCACTCGCCTGTCTTTGTCCTCCTCTCCAGGAATATCGGTGGCCCTGAGTCGGATGCGAGCAGCGGTTTTAAAGGCGGCTTCGACTCTGTGTCTTACAGACTGGGAGGTGTCGAGAACGTCACTGTAGAAGTGAACAACGTGCTGGTCAACACGAAGATCCGCAACGTGTTCGGAGTCATCAAAGGATTCATCGATCCTGGTAGAGTAGAACGAAACATGTTCCACTCCGATCCTCTGCCGTAGGGATTAGATTTTTTTTTCAATGCTTGTGTTGTTTTGCTGTCGACAGATCGCTACGTGGTCCTGGGAGCTCAGAGAGACGCCTGGGGTAAAGGCTACGCCAGAGCCGCTGTCGGCACGTCTGTACTGATGGAGCTGGCCAAGGCTGTGAAAGATATGGTGGAAAACGGTAACAAATATAACTCTCTCCATAGTAATGTGATAAAGAGTTTCTCCTGACAGCCCGCTGGTGATGAGATCTTGGTGATATGGGCCGACGATTATCCCTCTGCATGATATTAACGTTATAATTCATTCTCTAGAAAGATTCAGGCCGAGGAGAAGCATCGTGTTTGCAAGTTGGAGCGCTGGAGAGTATGGAAATGTTGGTGCCACCGAGTGGTTGGAGGTAAGAACTACAAGTCTTTTAAAGAAAATATGTACTGTTCAAATTTATTTTTAACACATCTTTGTTTTGTTTTTTAGGGTTATATGTCCTCTATTGACAAAAGTGTTTTCACCTACATTAGCCTGGATGGAATAGTTATGGGTATGTCCACCACACACTGTAATGTGATGACTTTATATTTCAGTATGATATGAGTGAACAGCGTATTTTTCCTTTCCACAAGGTCGCGGCAGCTTCACGGCCTCAGCTAGTCCGCTGCTCCACACCCTCATTGAGAACACGATGAAAAGGGTAACGACACGTCACAGCAGGGTCATTCAGCTCCTTCATTAAAACAGGTGGAGTTTATACTGAGTGTAATGTGCCTCGTTCACACAGGTGAAGAGTCCAATCAGCTCTGGAACCGTGTACGACATGATGGGACAAAGCAACTGGGAGAAAAATACGTAAGGAGGAAACCAGTTTTGGAATTTTTTTTAGCTTGACAAAAGTTACTTGATGTTTGTGCTTCCATTTCCTTTTTGTGAAGTTAGTTTTTATTGGTTTTTAGTCTCAAAGGAATATTAAAGCCATGTTGAAAAGAAAAGTTATTGTTTGGACGATAACTTCACATCCTCATGTGAACAGACTAAAGCCGCTGTCAGTGGACGACCCCGCCTATACCTTCGTGGCTTTCTCTGGAATTCCTGCCGTGTCTTTCCACTTCATCTCTCCCAATGTGAGTCTTGAAGTTAATACAACTGTGCACATCCACTGAAAATGGATGAAAATTTTCTCACATCGAGTTGGTTCCTCTAGTTACTTGTGTGTGTCTCTGTCTATGTTTGTGTCCAAAGACTGAGTCCTACTCTTACTACGGCACCAACCTGGACAACATGGATCACCTCAACTACCAAACCAACCACCACACCAGTGAGATGACGGCGGCGGCGGCCCAGTTCGCCGGCCTCATGGCCTTGCGACTGGTCCATGACCACCTGCTCAGTCTGGACGTGACCCGATACACCAACGTGGTCAATACGGCTTCGATTCGGGTCTACAAACGCATCAACCAGCTCGTACAGGTCCGTGTAGCATTTATACGAAGCACATGTTTATCTGCGAGGGGCTTATTCAGTGTCTCGGTGATCTGACTCATAAAAGTGTGTGTTGTTGATTTGCATTTTTGTCTTTGTAGTCCGGTCAGCTGAAGGGCGTGAGCCCCGCCTGGCTGAGCGGCGCACGAGGCTCCTTTAACAGGGCCACAGAGAGCATCGGCAGGACCATTGTCAACAGTGACCTAGAAAACCAGAAGAGCTGTCGGACCATCAACGACAGGATCATGAGGGTCAGACGTCTCTGCCGTGTTTTCACCTGCATGTTTACAAGTTACAAGCTAATCAAACATAATTCTTAAAAGCAAATGTCGTTACCAACACTACACGAAGCTTCTCAGTGTCTGGGGACGTAATCCTGTCGTTGTATTTCACAGCATCTCACTCGTGCATTCTGATCTTTTTGTGTCATTCTAGGTTGAGCGAAACCTCCTCTCTCCGTACGTGTCGCCTACTGAGACTCCCTTCCGTCACCTCCTGCTGGGCCGCGGCCCCCACACGCTGGCGTCCATCAGTGAGACCACGGACATGGAGCAGCTCCGCATCCAGCTGGCCCTCGCCACCTGGAACCTGCAGGGGTGTGCTCACGCCATGGTGAATGACATCTGGAGCATCCATGACGAGATCTGAAGAGGAGGGTGCGGAGATGCAAGTGTGGGTGCGTGTGTGTGTGTGATTGAAATTAACTTTCAGGTAGAGCGGAGGAAGGAGCTCCAGTATCAGCACATCGAGCACAGGCTGTCAATCAGAGGTCCTGCTCTTTAAATACATGCTTATATTTAACGAGGGAACAGATTATCTGTCCCATGAAGATCCAGGAGGAGACAGAAGTTTTTAAAAGTATTTAAAAAAAACAGTGGTGAACCAAATACCTTTTAGAAATCAAAAGCTTCTGATAAGCCTCCCCCCCTCCCAATCACATCGCACTTGTACGAGCATTTTGCTGTGACCTGAAAACACTGAGAAACCTTATTTATACTTAAGTTTTATTTATCAGTGGCAGTGCCCACTATAAAGTTATCGTTTGTCTTTTTATACGACGTTATCGGAAGCAGTGCCTTCCATAATTATGACGGTTATACTGTCGGATTCTACGGCAGCATCTGCTACACCAACGACTCCTCAGCTGTTGCTGACAAAGTGGAGCCCCGGGTAAAGTTTGGCTTTTCTTTTTTGGCCTTTGTTTCTTTTGTCCAAGAGAGTATGCACCATTAATATAGTAGTTTTATAAAATTACATCTATGGCACTTTGCTCTGTCATCAAAAGAACTTTACAAAGAGAGAAATTAAGGCCAGAAAAGAAACTATCTCGATATAAGGACATATTTATTTATATGCCACAAGCCCGTAGACGATATACGCTTTTCTCTTGAGTCTCGTTTAACTGAACTTTTTGCGAGAGAGCCATTTATGTTGCACAGTCGACTTTAGAGCACTTAATGATATCGTGACGTTATCGGGAGCAGTGCCTTCCATAATTTATTCCCATTATCGGAAGCAGGGTCTTCCATAATGACAAGCAGTGATGGTAGTTTTTGTCTACCAGTGTGTGTGTGTGTGTGTGTGTGTTTAACAGTACATGTGTATTTATCGGGAGCAGCGTCTCTCATATTTCACTTCAAGGGTGGAACAACTTGTCGGGGACAGTGTTTCCCAGAGTTTAATTTTTTACATATTTATTTGTTTTTATTTGGGGATTTTGTGTGTGTGTGTGTGTGTACGTGCGAAGACGCAGTCCCCCTGACCTCCAGAGTGCACATGCTTCTGATTTCTTTATTTGCTTGTGCTTTCATTTCTGATACATACTATGATCTTAACACAACAGAACCTGATGTGCCCCATTCTGACAGGATTCAAATTACAGAGGGAGCTGGAATTATTTACTGCTCTGTAAAGTAACTGATTGAAATGACACATATATATGCTAGTCAGGACAAAGCCACAAGCCTCCACATGGGGGTGCTGAAGAGCTGAGACAGGAGGAAAAGATACTTGGGTATGAATTTAAGTGAAACATTTAACTTCTCTTAGCCATAACTCAATCCAGTCTTCACACACTGACATGAAACACATATGAACGTCAGTCAATGTGACCTACACCTCAGGAGGTTATCTTTTCTCCAATATCCATTGTGAATAAATGTCAAAAAATCCACTTGGAAATCTTTGAAGACTGAGAACTTGCCTCAAAATAATCCAGTGAGTAGACATGTGCATATTTATCAGTACATTTCCAACAGGAACTGCTAAATGTTAATTTGGCTTACTTCAAATGGCACCAGACATGAAATAAAACAAATAAAAGCTCAAGTTAAGGCCCAGAAGAGAAGAATACCAGTGTCTTGCTCCGCTGATAGAAGGAGGAAGCATCACACCACCTCCCTGTTAAATAAATGAATGCACCATGAATGGGGCTTCAGACTTTTGTTAAGTTTTGCAATCAAGCAGCTCAGTACACACACAGTAGAATATTATAGCGTATAATATAATATATCATGGTACTATAGCACAGTATAGTCTGCAACATACCTGCTCTGTCAGTCTAGTTCTCTCGCTTTGTGTTTGTGACTTTAAAATCACCACAGATAAACCATAACTTTCTCTGCATGTGTTTTTAAATCCATGCTTCCACTTAACCTGCATGTTACTGTGTTTCTTTACTGAGGTGAAGCTCAACAGACCTGAACCAAATTACCAACCTGACAAAACCTTCCTTCAAATTACGGTTCGACCAACTCGTTCTGTTTCTACTGATACACACAGAGCGTGGCTGTTGTTACTCTATTTAACACTTTATCCCTATAAAGGTTGGACACTCAGTGTTTTCCCTAGAATGAAAAGAAATACAACATATTCTATAACTGATATTAAAAAAAGTTAAATGTTACGTTTTAGCTTCAAAATGAAAACCTGCGAAAGTGGATGGAGCTTTTAGAAGAAAAGAAGTGTATAACCCCCTAATATGAACTACATTTAAAATCTGCTTTATTTAGTTACACTTACCTAACAACATCCCGTGCTTCATTATTCAGATTATTTGAGCAGACTCAGTCAGACGCTGTTTCCTCACGTCAGTTCTGTTCAGCTTGTCACTGTTTTCCTTTGTGACTTTGGTTACAAGAATCAGAAAGAGTTCAGAAACTGGATTTCACTGGGTCGCTAAAAGTTGAACTGTATCTGAACGTGTTCAGTTCCTGCACTTGAATTATTTTTGCAATGATGTTTCTGTGATTCCCACGTTCTGCAGAGAATAGAAATAAATCCTCTTGCTTAGCATCATGTGTATGTGTCTCAGTTCAGTGTTCTGCTTCCTGTGGCCTGCCTTTCAGATTAAATGCACCATTTTCACGGAGTTGTGCCATTTTACATTCACAGTCAATGATACAACAGAAATGTGTGGTACTAAGTCTCATGCTGAATGAATGCTAATATCAGACATGTATGTATACTTAAAACTGATACATATATTACTACGTATGATTATACAAAATACAAAAAATTAATATATTTCTCACAATCAGATATTTCTAATAATATGGACATACATATTACAATATCATATTTCTCGATATGATTCATAAAAAGATATAATATATACTGATATATATATTGGAAACCTATGTATTAAACGTATGTATACTTTTCCCTACATGCTTCTTAAATACATATAAAATATGAAAGGAATATTTAAGAAAATATATAACCACCATAAAATGTATGTGTACTTCAAAATAAAAGCATCAGTTTGAGGTGTTTAAAGTCTTACCAGCATAGAATTATATTGTTATGAATCCATTTATACATGTTAACAGATTGATTTGATTAAAGACGTTATAATAATGTCATTTTAAAATAATAATGATAATTTTGTGTTGGTTCGACTTTAAACGGCTTGAATCAGTGCTTTTATTTTTTAAGTCAGCTCCTCCTGAAACAGGAAGTGGCTTTATTTTGGTAATTCCGGTGCACGGTGAACGGGGGCGCTGTTTGTTATTCACGTACGGAGGTTACGCACCGTTACGCTCATTAATCTGCGGCAGCCTCACGAATTAACGGAAGAGACGGAGATAACGGATCCGGTGGAATTCATCGTTTCCACCGATAAACAGCGGGACCGTCCGCCGGGCTGCAGCTGCTGAGAACCGGGACACGGAGCGAGGAGCGACCGGAGGAAAGGACCGAGTCCTCCCGCTGCAGAGCCCGGCTTCAGAGGTCTGTATCCCGGGTTCGTTCTCTCCGCAGCCTCGAGTCGACAAAAAAAAAAAAAGATAAAATGAACAGATATAAATAAAATAACGTTTTAAACTGTTTGAATAGTAAAAATCAGATTTAACATGTTCACAGTGACGCGTGTCGACCTGAAGATAAGAAGCTTTGCACTGAAGCAGCAGCTCCATCAATTAAAGTCTCTTCTCATTCATCACATCTCTGTTTCTCTCTGTCTGGATAACTTCCTCTTCTTTTTATCTCTCCCTCTGTTTTTGTCTTTATTCAAAAACATGCAAGATGATAAAACATGTGAAAAATCCCTGCAGATGCACACGTGCACCGATATTTAGTATTTAGCTCATTGGTATAGAGATATAGTCGTAAGTTTTACTATTTTAAACAACAAAAACAAATATATGAGTATTTTAGTGTCTGTGAATTTCATTTAACAATATAAAAAATCATGTCAAAGATTCTAACATTGCCAGGAAAATAACTCTAAATATTTCCTTGTGTTTGCTCGCAAAAAAACAGGATTTAAAGTAAAATCTTCACTGATGTTAAATGGGCTTTTATTTGTTCTTTTAAAGCATTTTTTTCTTACGTGTACTTTGACTTTTTAGTTTGGTCCACAGCTGTGTCTCCATTAAGCGGCTGCATCCTTTGGAGGACGCAGTCTACATGGACTACAGAGACCTCCTCCTTCATGGGCTGCGTCGACGAGCAAAGGCCGAACTGAAATGAGACGGTCTGGTCTTCAGAGGATTTCTGGATTACATCCCCCTCCTTGTTGCAGTCGCCAGTTAAGCCTGTCGCTGCCACTTTGTGAGACAGTTTGTCACTTTAGCACAATGAATCCTGGGATAGGTCGGACCAGGAAGGATCCACCCGCTGGAGCCTTCGTTTCTCAGAGATGGAAGGATGCATTTGTTGGCCTCACCTGGAGGAGCCTTCGAAAATGGGACAGTCTAGTTGCGTTGCTGTGACACAATTGGTCTTTAAATGCAGACTCCGAAGGATGCAGCCCCTTAATTGAGATACAGCTCCTGTCCCAACCGATAACATGGAGGAGGCAGGGTTTATGACCTATATTGCAGCAGCCACCAGGGGGCAATTAAGGCGATTTGGCTTCACTTTTAGGAGCTGTCGTGTCGTCCATCTTTATTTACAGCCTATCATAGACGCTCACTTCAAATACTTTTATTAGGTCATAAGATTTGATCTCATGAAAATTTGATCTCAGCTCAAACATGAAGACAACATAAAGAGAATCAAATGTATTTCTAAATTCAATATTCAGACTTGCACTAACTTGGATTCACCCTGAAAGGCTTGAGAATTTCAGTCTGAGCCTCCTCACAGTGAAAACAGGGACATATGGACGCTTGTCTCGCTGGGTTGCCAGGTCTGCTCCTGTCTGTCTCTGTGACTCTGTGTTCTGTGTCACTGTTTTCTCAGTGTGTTTGTGTTGTTCTCTCGGTCCGTCTCGGCTGTGACTTATCCTGCTGCTCTCTTTATAGTAACACATGAACTCCAGTTTTCCTTGTGGCTTTTTTCTTCTTCAAACAAGAGTAAATTTAGCTTCCTCAGCCTCCCTCTCATTTCCTGCCTCTCATACATGTTGTGTGTGTGTTTCTGGAATCAAATGCTGACTCTCTTTGTCACTGTGTGTGTTTAGATGTGGGTTCCCTCGGTCCATGGCCGTGTCCAGGTGACCTCCAGTGACCTCAGTCACTCCTGATGCAGCTTTAATCCCTGATCCTCCAGACGTCAGGGTGAGAGGTCCGAGCTCTACTGTTCATTCCTTCTAATTCGCTAAACGATCCTGGCTTCATCGCACAGAGGAATCATCAGTGTGTCTGTTAATTGAGTCTCAGGCATCTGGTGCAGAGAAGAGAAGTGAAGCAGCTCCTCTCCTCTCACCACCTCACTTCTCCTGCCAGCGAGCGAACGTGAGCTAAATTCACTTTTTCTATTTTTGGCGCATTGGCCTGGATTCAACACGCAGAGATGAAAACTCACATTTTGTGCTCATTTAGGCCACACATGCACACACACATGCACACACACGTACCGCACACACACACACACACACACACCGACACAGCCGCTGCAGTTCATGCACCAGTTAGCTTAGTCTTGGTTTGCGAATGTTGCCAACGATGGAAGCTCAGTATTTCTCCCTTGTCCTTATTTCTATAGTATCTATACGTATCTATATGACTAATTGACAATTTTTTCTTATTGACCCTGGTTTTCTCAATCATCTCTGCTTCGTTCCTCAATATATATTATATAACGATATTATTTAATGCACCTACTCATTTAAAAGTGATCCTGACGTCAGGGGAAATCAGCCTCCAGAGCTGATTTTACATTTTTTAATTCACCAAACCATCATCATCCCTCCTTCACAAATGTTAAGCTTGATGTCAAGCTCAACGACCATCTGCATCTATCAAATGCATGCTGGGAATTTATTATTTCTGGCTTAACCATCCATTCATTTCTTCATCCATCTGGCCACGCACTGTATCTCCATCTACATGTTCTCCCTCCTCCCTCCCTCCCTCCTCCGACGTCTCCCCCTCTCTCCCTCTCATCCTCTTGTTTAGCGCCGCTGAATTATTTAACGTCAGACACTGGGCTCGGCTGCAGAGCCGGAGGGAGATGGAGATCGAGAGGAAAAGATGGACAGAAGAGGGGATGTACGGAGGTGTCTGACGCTGCAGGTCGTGAGTCAGCAGGGAGGGAAAGGGGAAACGGTGGGAGGGAAGACGGACTTTAGATGGTTTTAGGTGATACGACCAGAGAGAGAGAGCGGCGTCAGATGCCTCCCGGGCGTGTTGGTGTGTGTGCATGCGCGTATTGATTGAGCAGAGAAGGTCATGGAGCTGAGAGGAGATTAGCTAAACCAGACTCGGTGGTGTTGAGCGCGGTGCTACAGCTAACGCCTCCTCTGAATAGCAGCTAGACGGAAAAGAGGAGAGCCAGAAAAGAGAGAAAGAGAATAAGGAGACAAGGACGAGAGGAGCTGTTACAGTATGGGGGAGAGCTACGTGTACCAGCGACTCCCCTTCGCCAGAGGAGAGGAGGAGGGGGAGGATGAGGACGAAGAGGAGAGGAGGATCCGGGAAAGTGTCGGGGGGCAAATGGTAAAGTGGTGGGTGGATGTGCAGTGATTTTTCTTTTTTATTGTCCCATTGTGATCACAGTACTTGTGTTTGTGTGTGTGTGTGTGTGTGTGTGTGTAGATGCTGAGATTGTGTGTTTGTGTGCAGGAGGGTGTCTCGGGGCTTCATGTTTCTGGTGATATCATAGATGGGGTGTGTGTTTACGTGTGTGTGTGTGGGGGGCGGAAGAACACATTCAATTTTGGTGAGGATCAGATCAAGGGGGCGGCTCCATTCATTTCTTTTTCCGCTTTCTTTAACATTCATAATAATCGATTTTAAATATCAGGCATATTTAGGGAACTGATATCTATGAGTGTGTGCAATTTGGTTGAGCTTGATTTGATTGAAGGGGCCTGTTGGGCCTTGGTGGACGTATGAACTCTACTCAGTGACTGTATAGTTCCTCATTTGGAATTTAAATGGTTTTATAGATGAAGGGATTGAGCAATCAAGAAAATAATTAATTAAATAATTAATAGATTAATTGATAATGAAATTAATCCGTAGGTGAAATGATGCACAGATGTGTTGCAGATAATAATCCATCAATCAGGCAGTTTTATATCTAAAAGCTGAAAAACTTGTGAGCAAAGATGTTTTACCAGTGATTTTATTATTGTCCTGATGATCTTTGCCTGATTGAAGCTGAGAGCAGCTCCTCCTTTTCCCCTGCACATTACAGTGTGTCCATTAACATGACTTACTACGGGCTGAACGCCGTCCTGACGTGCACGATAACACAGGTGTGTGTGTGTGTGTGTGTGTGTGTGTGTGCAGATGCAGAGCGACGAGGGAACCGAGTGGCTGCTGGAGCTGCTGACAGACGTGCAGCTGCAGCAGTACTTCCTGCGGATCCGCGATGAGCTCAACGTCACTCGACTTTCCCACTTCGACTACGTCAAGAGCGAAGACTTGGAGAAGATCGGCATGGGGCGCCCCGGTGGGTTATTGATATTCCACAGTTTAACCATGAACCTTATTATAAAAATACTATGAATACAAAAGAAAACCCAAATATAACCAAATATGTAGAACTTAAATTAGGATAAAACTGAATAAACTACTATTTATTATAGACGCAGATACTGAGATGTCTGAAAGGCTCATATCGGCCAATTTTTATGACGTTATATATAGTAGAAAATTAAGTGTCGCAGTATTAAGCAAGTAGACAAGTAAGTCTGCTGTGTAAAAAGCTAAAGTATGAATCTAAACTGTTGTCTGTGTTTGTGTTGGCTCAGGTCAGAGGAGGCTGTGGGAGGCCGTCAAGAGGAGGCGAGCTCTTTATAAACGAAAGTCCTGGATGAGCAAGGTGCACAAACAACACACACATATTTAGTTCTACAGTGGAACAGGCAGTTTTTCCACCAGAGCTGATTCTGCGATCTGAGGGAAAATATCCTCATACTCACCAAAGTTTGAATTCCAAATGAGATATCTCCTCCTTTTCATATTTCTGCTATTAGATATAATAGAAACACATTGATGCTTTTTCAGCTAACAACGCTCTCCAGTCCAAATTCACATAAACATAATATTGTATATATAGAGTAATGTGGCAGGGCATTAATGAAATCCTGTTTCTCCTTCTGCATCGTCAGGTATTTCCAGTGAAACGCTCTGACGCCGACCCCCAGCAGCCCGTCCCCCAGGGGGCGTCGTCCAGCCAGGCGCCAGCCGCCAGCGAGCCGACCGCCTCCCTCACCTGCCTGATCAGGGAGACGGAGCTGCAGCTGTTCGAGAGGCTCGGAGACGGCACGTTCGGAGTGGTGCGGAGAGGAGAGTGGACCGGTCCCAACGGCAGAGTGGTGAGAGGAGGGAGGAGTCTGGGAAACAAACATCTGCTTAAAATCTGAGGGATTCAACCCGTCACTGTGCATCACCACCCAAAGGCTGTTGGTTCATTATTAGTTGTTTGTTGCTGATGTTGCTGCGTCTCTCCCTCCTCGTCTCCAGTTGTCGGTGGCGGTGAAGTGTCTGAAAGCAGGCGTGTTAGACTCAGACGGGCTGGACGACTTCATCAGGGAGGTGAACGCCATGCACTCACTGAGCCACCAGAACCTCATCCGGCTGTACGGCATCGTCCTCACACAGCCCATGAAGATGGTAAACACACACAGACTGGCTTCAGTACTGTACCTTCTGTCCTTGACCCACAAACGTGTACAGGTGTTGTTGCTGATCTGAGCTTTGTGTGTATGTTGGTGTGTGTCTGTGTGTAGGTGGCTGAGCTGGCTCCTCTGGGCTCCCTGTTGGATCGTCTCAGGAAGCGTCAGGGTCACATCCTCATCTTGTCCCTCTGTAACTACGCTGTACAGGTCCGTGCACAAACCTGAAGTGAAACCTCCTTCTTTCATTTCATCTGCTCGTTTGTTTGACGATCCTTTTGTGTGTGTGTGTGTGTGTGTGTGTGTGTAGGTGGCGTGTGGCATGGCCTACCTGGAGCAGAGGCGTTTCCTCCACAGGGACCTCGCCGCCCGCAACGTTCTGCTGTCCACCAACGACACGGTGAAGATCGGAGACTTTGGCCTGATGAGGGCGCTGCCGACACACACCGACCATTATATCATGGAGGAGGGTCACAAAGTCCCCTTCCCTTGGTGAGGAGAGCGTTCAGCCTGGTTCTGGTGCAACTAAATCTGTCTGTTTCTTCCTGTCTTTTTCACTGCATGTCCATCTTTGTCCTTGGTTCTCCTCAGGTGCGCTCCGGAGTCTCTGAAGTCTCGTTCTTTCTCTCATGCGTCTGACACTTGGATGTTTGCAGTCACTCTGTGGGAGATGTTCACCCACGGACAGGAGCCGTGGGTGGGCCTTAACGGGAGTCAGGTACATGCACACATCAGCACTTCAACACCAATTAAACTTCAGCCTCTCTTGTTTTTAAAAATGCACCAGTTAATAATGGCTTTTCAGAGAGTTACAATTTCTGCGTGTGTGTGTTTGCAGATCCTGCACAAGGTGGACGTGGAGGCCGAGAGGTTAAATAAACCAGAGGACTGTCCTCTGGACGTTTACAACGTCATGCTGCAGTGCTGGAGCCCCAAACCTGAGGACAGACCAACCTTCATCGCCCTCAGAGACTTTCTGCTCGAGGTAGCTTGGCAGGTTCAGACTAAACTCAAACAGCAAATGTGTCCATGAGAAGTATGAATCAGACTTTTGTTACTTCAGATAAAGTACATTTCATGGAGGACGGCACAAATGTTGAGTGTGGAAATTCATTTTTGACTTAAAATAGTTTGATCGAAAATGTTCTCATTTTCCCCTAAAGGAACCAAATTTGCACATTTTATAAGAATAGTTTTTCTGACCATTTTTTTGCCTTTATTAGTGACGTGACAGTTGAAAAATGTCAGGAAAGGAAGATTCATTAACTTATAATCAAATCAAACACTCAGAAAGTAAACAGTGATGCACCAGGCAGATAAAGGACAATACAGGGAAAGAAACTAGAACAGTTTGTGCCAGTTGTGTGAGACACCTCTGTAAGACTGCATGTGCTCTGCAGACGATGCCCACGGACATGAGAGCCCTGCAGGACTTTGAGGACGAAGACAAGCTCCAGATCCAGATGAACGACGTGATTACCATCATAGAGGGAAGGTCAGTGTGTGACGCAGGCAGAACCTCACTGTGTTGGATCAGCAGGATCGCTGCTTCTATACAAAATCACTGCTTTACAAGACAACACATGGGTCTATTGTTGACGCAGGATTCTTTGCATTGTGGAGAATTACTGTAATTACTGTCTCGTTACCGACTCGTGACAGAGATATTGTGGCTCCTGCTGAGGGAGCTCGAATTTAAAACCACAACTTAATAAGATAGCACTTCATTTATGTCTCATCATGTGACAGTTTGTTGTCCTCAGGAAAAACCATTATCTCCTCTGTTATCTGCCATGTTAGAGGAATCACGGCAGTAAAGTAGCAGTAGAAAGATGTTAAATTAGTATTTGTGTGTTTCCATGTGTGTGTGTGTTTTCAGGGCGGAGCATTACTGGTGGCGAGGTCAGAATAGGCGGACGCTGCGTTTCGGTCAGTTCCCTCGCCACGTGGTGACGGCGGTCGCCGGTCTGTCGGCCCACGACATCAGCCGACCGCTCAAACACTCCTTCATCCACACGGGGCACGGAGACACGGACCCCCACAGGAGCTGGGGACATGCAGACCGCATAGACAGGTTAATAATGCACAGTTATCAACATCACATGAACTGCAGGTCAGTTAGAAAGACTCAGAAGAATCTCCAGTATTCAGCAGGAAACTTTAAAGAGAGGACAGAACCTTATTGGTGGATTTGTTACAGCAGCTGCTCTTCTAGGGATCATGAGAAATATAGTTTTCTCTCTACATAGAAACCACTAAATTGCTCGGACAGAATGAGTCACCACGTGTGGCTGCAGGGGGCGCTGTTGCTCAGTAACAGTTTCAGTATTACTGAAGTGTTGCTTTAAATCGTCCTGTGAACCTGTCACATTTATCACAAACCAGTGATTAACCATTGAACTGATTTAAATCTACATTTCCATTGGATAAAATGGCACCTTATCATTTAAATGCTTCATCATAAGCAACAAACTCTAACATATCATCACATGCTGTGTAGTTAAGCCTGAACCGTGAGTGTGTGTTGAATTGCTTGTGTTCAAACTCTCCACTGGAGAGCAGCAGTGCACCACCTGACGTACTGAAGCGTAGTTCACACTCACATCCACAACTTCCTCCTTCCTGCAAAACAAGCATCAAATCCCAGAGCAACAATTTAACAAGCTTCTGTTACAGGAGCAAAGTGTTTATGAACAAATAATATTTATTGTCTGGTTGAGAAATGAAGTCACTGCAACATGAATCCATTAAATCTGCTTTATAACTGTTCTTCTTTCTCCCAGTCTGTATTTGGGGAACCCCATGGACCCCCCTGATGTCCTGGGAATGGAGGCCGGCATCGCCAGACCGACCAAACTCCCCAACCGGGCCAAGAGTACGTTCATCCAAACACTCAAATGCACATAATCAGCACAAACAATGTTTATTTTAGATTTTAACAATATAGAAAACTGATAATTTTCAGTAATTCTATTCTCTCTCTTCCAGAGCAACCTCCCCCTCGTCCACCTCAGCCTGCTGTTCTGCTGAAGAGTACGTTTTCACTCTTTGTCTTTTATTTGGCCGAATATCTGAGCTTTAAAAACCTGCTGTTGTTATTATCTGACTTTGTGTGTTTGTGTGTCTGTGTGTGTGTGGTTGTGTGCGTGCGTGTAGAGCCCTTCTACGACTCGGTCATGGACGATTACGACGATGACGACGACACCAGCACCGCGTCGGGCCTGAAGAGGCTCGGAGTGTCTCTGGGTCTGAAGCTGCGCCCGTGGGAGGGGTCCCTGGTGCGCTCGGCCAAGAGCGAGGTGTCGCTCATCGACTTCGACGACGACAGCTTCAGCTCGACCACGCCGTCGCCGCTCACCGAGACACAGCAGCCGGACGAGGACACACTGAAGGTAAACCAGAGACTGACATTTACACATGAACTCAACGACCAATATTGTGCTATTAAAGTACATTTTCTTTATTGTCCCTAAATAATATTACTTAAGTAATTCAACTCAGGACTGTTTCCTGTTTCCTACGATATTATTACTTTTACTTAAGTTAATGATCTGAGTTCTTCCTCCTGAATTTAAAACTATAATTCAAATGTACTCATTGGATTTAATAAATTAGAAATTAAGAGTCACAGCAATGATATGATTTTGACGAGTTAGGGATCGTCGTGTTCTGAATCTCTTTGACCATTTATTTACGTAATGTTAAGAAGGATAATTTATCTCTTGCAAACCATAATATATTAAATGTTTCCCTGTTCATTAATTTCCTCCTGTCTGACTGTGAGGCTTTTTACCTCCAACATCTTCCAAACAAACCGACTGTGCAGCATTTTAAACGTCCTCTGACTCTTCGATCAACTTTCTTTCTTTTAAAGTCAACAGTAGAAAGTGTGAAATGTGTGACACCACTCAGCAATGATAGGTTCACAGTTTTCTAGCCTTTGGCCCAGAAATGTCATAAATAATCAATTTCTTCTTGGATGCATTCAGGATTGATCCTGGTTCAGTGGTTTCACAGTGATTCCACCTCATAGCTTCAGCCTCATTTCCATCTTCTCCACGGAGCTGTGGCTGAACGCTACTTGGTGGAGTTGTTTCTACGTATTTACGACAGCAGCAGAGCTCTTTTGTTTCCGTTCAACCTGAGGACGGCACTTTCTCCTCCTCCTCAGATAACTCGTCATTGTCGTCCTCAGGACACTCCCTCCATCCTGGACTGGCCTCTCCCTCAGCCGGCTTACGACGAGGTCTCCACGGAGCTGGAGGACCAATCGGAGGACCAGGAGGTGAAGTCTATCAACAAGGGGCTGGGTGAGGAGGCCACGGCCGGCCTCACCGTAGTGGGCCGGAGCGAGTCGCAGTCAGCTGACCTCTTCCAGGAACTACAGAGAGAGGTAGAGGAAGTAAAGACGTAGTTTCACACACAGACTCATGTTATCAAACATTTAATTCTAAACTAACGTTTGTCTCTGATGATGCAGGTGATGGTGAAACTTCAGGTTCCCATGGCAACAGGCCGCTCCCTCCCCTCCTCCCCTCTCCCGATGCCCCTGGCTCCGTTGGGCCCCCACCGACAGATCCTCCTCCCTCCTCCCTCCCCCTCCACCTTTGCCTCCTGCTTCGAGGACCGGCCGGTGCTCCCTCCTCGCAGCCCCGTCCCCCCGCTGCGTCCCTCCAAACACAACCTCTCCGCCCGCCCCACCCAGCCGCAGGTCCGCTCCAGCTCCATATCTCTGGGGGACGAGGAGGACACGCCGCCCCAGATCCCACCAAGAGACCACGCCTTTTCTCAGCCGGGCTCCCGCTCCTCCTCTCCCCTCCCACCAGCACCGCCGCCCTCCGCCTCGCCCATGGCTCTTCCCCCTCCCCCCCTCTTCGTCTCTCCACGCCGGACATCAGGACTCCTGGGTCCCCTTCTGTCCTCAAATTCCTCGTCCTCCTCCTCCTCCTCTGCACCGTCTCAAGCAACATCCCATCCCTCACGCCTCGCAGCTCCCGGCGCCTCCTCCTCTTACTCCTCCAGTCCTCTGCTGGATCCTCTCTCCTTCCGTGAGGGACGCGGCCTGTCCTCGTTGATTGACAGCTCCCCGAGCTCTGCTCCCGCCCCGCTGCCGGAGAGACCAGCTTTTCTGGAAAGGTGTGTTTGTGATATAAAACCTTGATTAGTCTCCACGTCAGGATAGAGACAGTTTCTGAAGCAAGTTTAAAAGGAAATGAGCAGTTGTTCCCAACACAACATCCCAACACAACCTATCACATAACAACACAATCTTTAGAGGAAAAACAAACCACAACTAGTCATCAATTTCTCCAATTGAATTTTTTAATTTGAATATATCAGTTCATCTGAGTCTTATCTTGACCTTTATCTTGATTAGGTTATTGTCTTTGCCAGTTAATGAATATCTAAATATAGATTCTTCAATTTAAAAACAATTAAAATAAAAAATCATCCGTCATCATTTCTGATCTGTGACTTTCTCTGATCAGATACGGAGCAGCCAACATGGTGGCAGTCAAACCCATGATGCAGAAGCAGCAGCAGCAGCCGGGCGGAGCCAAACCTAATTCCTCTTATAACAACAACAACGGGCGGACCGCAGCTCCCAGCATGCAACAGGAGCAGAGCATCACACAGGTAAGGTAGAGTGAGAGGAAATCCGCAGGGCATTCCTCTTCTTTTTCTACTTCTTTTATTATCATCGCATTGTTTTCCTTCACTTTTTCGTTGACTATCACACATGTTAAATACAAACAGGAGGAATAGACACAACAAACAGCCTGAAATGCGACAAGCAGAAAAATCTGATTTTTTAAAAAGTGAATCTCTTGTGTCCTGAGGGATATTTACTGAAGATTAAAGATAAAGCAAACTTTAAATTAACTTAAAAACTCCTGTCATCACAGTGTGAATATAACTGTCGGGGCAAAAACTTCAAAGTCGACTCCTCTTGTGGTTAAAAAGAAACCAATTTCTATTTAGACGAAGATTATTTGTAATAGGGTGAAATTTATTTTAATTTGAGCAAATGATGATTTACATATATGTTTGAAATATGATACTCTGATGACATGGAGTCTGTCTGTGCAGAATACTGATGTGTCAAAGATCAAAAGCAGATGTTGGCTGCACACCCACAGGCTTGTATCGCTCGAATCCCTTCTATTAAGAAATAACTTTACATTTGATCTTATCTGCAGTCATGAGTCCTGCTGTCATCAGCTCCCATGGAACATCTTGAGCCCCACAGTATTGTTTGTTAGTTATTTATTTGTTTAAATAAAATCCACTCATTTCTCTGTAGATTCTTCATTCGTTATAAATACACGGTGTGATTGACAGGTGCAGGCAGCGGTGCATGGTGTCACACTGGAGGAGTGTCAGTCCGCGCTGCAGGCTCACAACTGGAGGATCCCCCAGGCCATCAGCCACTTGAAGGTAAACCGACAAAACAAACAATCCACTTGTGATCTGCTGTCAGCGGCCTGATGTTAAAGTACAATAATATTGGTTTAAACGAGGAATGCTCCTGTCACCGTGTGAACTGTAGGTGGAGCAGTTGTTTCGCTTGGGGCTGCGGTCGAGAGCCGAGTGCGAGGAGCTTCTGCAGCTCCGCCAGTGGAACCTGGAACAGGCCAGCACGGTGTTGTTAGAGACATTCGGACCCCATCTAAACAGGTAGAACTAAGTAAAAATATATAATATAATAAACAAAATTTCTAATTTTTCAATCTTAATCAAATACGATGTACCTCAGGGTTCAATTTTCGGACCTTTTTGGTTTGTTAGTTTCTCATAGTCAGATTTTACTTGAAATTGATGAAAACCGAATCAAAAGAAAAAGCTAAGACCTTTAAAATGGCTGTTTCTATTCCCTTTATTTTATAAGTACAGCTTTAAAAGTTTCCTTTTTGCACGATCCTAAATTTGCAGGGGAAAAAACAGATTTCTCACTTTTCCTTAAACATCTCACCCGAGGATTTGCTAATAACCACACACATGTGACACCACCTCTCTCTTGTCGTCGTCTCAGGAAGTGACAGCGGACCCACCGAGGTGCACACCGACGACCGACGAGCCCCTCGACATCACTTGGATCATTGGATGACTCATCGCTCCGAGGACTCGACACGTAGCAATGCTTCTTAACGAGCGGAGGAATATAGGGCAGTATTACGTGCCTCACTCTATGTACTGTGAATACCTGCTACTACCTGCGTCATACACATGCATGCTCATTATTAGCTAACGGAGCAGCTTGTTGAATGAGTCACAGACGACGTACTTGAAATGTTGCTATTTATGTTTTTGCTACATGCGTAATGAGAGTTTTTCTTTCCCGCTGAGCGCTACTGCAAACTTTTGTGCGGGTGTGAGATTTGCGTGCATGTGTGTTTGCGTGTGTGCAAGTGTGAGCTTACACTGAGGTAACAACACTGTACACGTCCATGCCTTTTTCGCTGTTCATGAAATCAGGGAAGTGTGAGCTAACGGCAGAGTTGTACTCGTATGTTTCTGTGAAAATGTACCGATAAGACGCTGTATTGTATTTAGCACTTTACCCGGTGTGGATATTTTTGCGGTCATGTTAACTGCTGGTCAGGAGAAGATAAACAATTTGTCTCGTTATCGCAACCAACACGGTTACTGATATTAGCATACGGAGCTTTGTAGGCTTCGTACGGACGTGACTCGTGAGCGATCGGTCAAATGAAAGATGTTATCGTAGGCAGTTAGATGCAAAAATGTCAAAGTGATGACATCTACCATCTGCTCATGAATACAGGGTTGTAGTCGCTGAGTTAAACCTCCACAAATTATACATTTAACGTGATTTTAAAAGTGATGTTTAGCTTTTCCTCCTGTGAGAACTACTGCTGTGTGATAATCATCAACACATCCTGAATGAGTAGTGTGTGTGTGTGTGAGTGGGTGCACGTGTGCTTAGCGCTGTGGATATAGTACTTCCACACAGATCCTGAGTGTGATCACACCTGGATTCATCAGCAGCTAAACAGAAAAGGAAACGATGAGGGAATCGTACGTTGTTGCAGCTACTCTGGTTTTTATCAGGTCATCGATCACTCAAACTGTTTTATTAGAGCAGCTTATAAATGTAATATATGCAATTATGTCCTTGTGGTTTATAATAAACTGAAATTTGAGTCTCTCTTTTCAGTACTGCAGGTGTTTGTGGTTATTTGTGTCGTAAATGTCCCGAAGAAAGAACATTAAAGTCGTCTCTGGTGCTCATTTGATCTGTTTCACTATTTCAATATGTCTTGAATCCAGAGAGAGTTGATTGGCCAACGAGTCTCAGCCACTCCCCTCCCCCTGGTTCGTGTGGAGCTGCTCTCTGAGCCTCCTCCACAAACACGTAGAGCTTCGACTTTAAATAAGAGTAATGTTAGAATATGAAAATACTTTATCAGGTTGTGATTCAAAGTAAACACAAGTAAGTACATTTAGCTCCCACCATTGAAAAACAAGTTGCCGCACCAATTCAACAATGAAATCAAAAAACATGTTCAATTTATAATAAAAAAAATAAATCTTAATAAATAGATAGAAAAACATGTAAACGAAATTAAACTTACATATAAAAATGTGATTTACTTTTCAGATTTAATAAAAAAAAAGTTTTTTATACTAATTCATTTCATATAACTAAATACATTTCATTAAGTTTGATTTTCAAATTAGATTTGCAGTTGTCATTAGATAATTTCGTCACGTTTGGTCTTCCATACCTCCAACCTGTAAAATAACACTAACATGAAACAAACATTAAACCCAGATATTCAATTTTTTTGCTTTGATGAGTTTGACAAATATAAAGCTTCAGTTTCCTTTGAATATCAGCGTAAAAGAAAGAAAACGTGTGATGCCAGCTGCCGGCACATCCTCACAGGGATTCACTATTTTCCAGTAAACTGACCCGAGCATGTTTGACTCAAACTTGCTGTTAGTCACTAAAGATCCTCCGAGCAGAGCCTCTGCAGGAGCTCTGTCTCTAATGGAAGTCTTGTCTCTGCTTCCTCTGGGATCAAACCTTTCCATTATGGGACCATCGGGCCACCGCTCCTGCCCCCCCCCCCCGAACTATCACCCCTTGTCTTCCTCACTCACTCGCCCAGTCACTCACTTCTACATTGATCGCAGCTGCAGTGCATTGTGGTGCGATTGCTCGGTGAGATCCCTGGACAGTGGGTGGTTCAGCAGCCGGGGGGACGCTCGCTCTGCACTTCACTGCTACAGCAGTAAGCACTCTGTCACTTTCACTGGGGATGCATGGGACACACACACACAAACACACACAGACACACACAGACACACACACACACACCTTACAACCAAACAAATGCACCATTTTCTGTCCCACACGCACAAATTGGTACTTGGGCTCTGGAAACCACGAGGTGTCACCATGCTCCTGTTTGATATCGTGTTTGTTTTAGTAATATGGACACGAGCGAGGATTTTCATGGATGTGAAGGTGCCATTAGTCGTACATTGTTGGGAATTCGTCTTGATGCTGCTGTGTTTGTTCATTATGCAACTTATCTTTCTTTTTTAGACTCTTTGACTCAGAATACAAATTTGAGCCTTTAATTGGCGATAAATGACTTTTACTGGAAGTTTCTTTGATTGTCGCAGTTGCCCCATAAGATTACATTGTAGCCACTGTCGCTGTGTCTCAATTTGGAGGCTGCATCCTTGGGGGCTGCATTTTTTAAACATAAGTACTCAATAGAAAAACATGTTATAAAAACATCTTTTCAAACGTTCCACTTCCTGTTTTCTTTCATTTTTCCACAGCCTCATGTGCAGGATTGTTCAGCCTTGACATAGAGGCTCTCCACTGAGAGTCACTCTTTTCATTATTGTTCTGTGCTTTTCATGTAGTGTAGCATTGTCGTGTTCCTGCCGCCGACTCTTTGACCCTCAGTGGATGTGCTCCTGACCTCCTGCTCGCTCAGAGTGAATGTGATGATGTACGGTGGCGTTATAAGAATGCAGAGGAGGAGGTTTCTTATCCATTTTCTTGCTCCTCTGGCTTTGAAATGCAGAACAAACAACACCATTGACCACTCTTGTCTTTTTCACATCCATTTCATCATCACTCTTCTTAGTGATGGTGCTCGCAGACGTGAACCCACTGGAATACAAAGCACATCGCGCTGGAAACAAAAAATCCAAGGGGAACAAATGAGGACAACTTTAGCTGCTATGATTCACACTTTGTTCCATGTTTTGATTGTTTCCGTCTCTTCTCGACATATTTGCTTCACAGCAAGTTGAGCTTTTGCATTTTTACCCCGAATACACACACGATACTCTTTCCGTTGCCCTTGACCTTCACTTAAGGAGAAGTCAAAAGAGGAGGGCAGATTCCCGCAGGGGGATCAGTAAAGTTTAACTTAACTCGGTTGACATTTTGAGTGAAAGCCTCTTTATTCCTGCTCATCTGTTCCCTTGTGAAAGTCTGAGCTGACATCCTCCTCCCTCTGGCGTGTGTTATCTGCTCTTGGGTCCAATCCAGTCAATCGTACAAAGGTAAGAGTCTGGGAGACAAACGAACCGAGGCCCAGAGCTCATTATGCCGGAATTACGAGCTTCGGTGACGCAGACCAGGACCTGAAACCTTGTAATTATGTTTTTTTGGATGATGTTTGTTGTTGTTGCTGTTGTTGTTGGTGAACTGTGACTTAGAGGGCAGACAACTTGGAGACAAACAAGGCAGCCGCTCTTTTTGTGCTCCTGCCAAAGCTGACCGAACAGCCAGGCAGCCATGCCTGACTAATGAGTGTACTTGAAAGGGTCGACATCTTAGAGAGAACGAGCGAGGCAGACGCAAAAAACCACACACACACAAGTTCAATTAGAAACCGAACACGTTTTTTAGGATGAAAAGACTCGTGCTCCAGAAAGTGATGGAATCACTGAGGATGAGACGACCTCTGTAAACCTGAACGTTTGCTTGTTTCTTTCTTTGTTCTTCCATGAGGAGGAAAACAAATCTCTCAAACAAATGAACGTAGAGTATTTCCATATATTCATCTGATATACTGCCTCTTTCTTAGAGGAGAGAATGATAGTTTTGCATTGACAATCTTCGTTAAAAGAAAACATAATTTGCATTCAAAATCTGTTTCACATAAAACAACCACGTTGATGTATGTGAATGACACTTGAGATCCAGTCTTTGGTCCTCGAGCGTCTGAAACCAGAGGACGTTTGTAATGTCCTTTCCTAACCACTGTTCCTTTGGGGTCAGGGAAACATGTGAAGGAGAAGCTGTAAGGAGTTAGGAAAGGAGAACCAGGGTGTAGAAGATGTGGAAATGTCATAACGTTGAATTAATATAATAATAATGTGAGCGACATACCAGGAGAAAACCTTATATAAGTGGAGAAAAAATAATTGTGATGATGTTGTTAACACTAAAATTCATTGTGCTTGTTCACTGGACAGATGTGACAGAAGAAGGATTCAGTTCTGCATCATGAGAATAAAACAGCCGTTCAGCTTTTTTATAACGTGGGTGCGTCCAGGTGCAACTACGAGGTGGCGTCGCTTAAAATGTGAATCTGCACGTTGCATTGTTTCACACGCAGCAGGTCCATGCACGGGTTTGCAGGCGCACGTGTTTGTGGCGCCTGCCGTGAGAAGCGTCCATCGGGCCTTTGACCAGCACGGCGTCTTACGAATGTTTGTAACACGCCCAGCAGGGATTCATGGTTTGGGAAGAACTTGAATTCAAACTTCAAACAACTTCAAACAACTGATTATAACTGATACTTGCTGAAACCTCTTTGACTCTTAACAGTCAAATTGGATTTTTGGGCTGTAAATAAAACAGACTTAACAAACACAGCGAAAGATTTCAAAACAGAAGCTGCAGCTACGTTAGACGGATCAAAACATGCGGAGAAGAAGAGCTTGTAAACGAGATGTGATGAGTTCATGTCAGATTCTGCCTCCTGCTTCGTTTCCCTCGATCTTACGAGCGACAGAACGTCAACAGCTTCTAACCCTCTTCTTTTAATTTGCCTCCTGTTGGTGTTTCCTTTGCTCCAGTGCCAACACTAACTGTGCCAGTGCGCCGAGATTTGATATAACTCGATGTGACTGGATTCATTAAAGAAGCGCAAGTACAATGGATGGATAATTATACGAATATTTAAAGAGAGGGAGAAGGGAGGGGGAAGAGAGAGAGAAAAGGAGAAGAGAGAGAGAGAGTGAAAATGACTCATCCTTGAACTGGGCTGAAATCGATTGTGTCAAACCGAGAGGAAAATGTGTTCTCCCTGCGGAGAGGTAAATGGAGTAAAGGACAGGCAGGAGGCCCGAGGTGCCAGAAGAAGAAAGTAAAAGGATCTTCTGTTAAAAGAAAATCACTCAAGCTTGTGTTTGTGCTTTGGACCTCGTCTTCTTCGAGATTTCCTCTCACTCCGTGATTTCTGAGAAGTATTTGAATTCTTCTCTAAAGGTTGAGACGCAGACTCGACCTGCAGCAAACCAGCTCATCCAAAAGTCAATCCCCACACATACAGCTGTACGCTGACATGCAATCCCAGTAGGAGCGCCGCGTCGCTGTGAAACCACCGAGTGCTTGAGTGCTCTGGGACAGGTTTTGTGTTCCTGATCCCTCACCACAGCGTTTCCGTTGGATTACAGTTACCAGAGTTTGTCTGAGGGAAGATAAGAAAGCCTGAAATCAGGTTTACACGCACAGCAGCGAGCGCAGTGAGCCAAGTGTCTGATCCTCTGCAACAACCGTCACTTGTTCTCATCTGATTCTGTCAAACAACCTTCCAGGTAACACAGTATGTTTTATTTAGGAAGTGAACATTAAAAGTTCAGTTTTATTCATCTCTTCATGAATCATGAGACAAACACCGAACTCTGAAAAATATTCTTGTATATCATGATGGGAGCAGGAGAACAGGAACGTATGACGTCCTAGTTTCACCTACACTTTGTTTTTCCATTTCACGGAGGCGCAGTGACACAAACAACACAGAGTTTAGGACTATAGTCACGAGTCTATTCCCCGTAGAATCTTAAACTGTGCGAGAAGTAGGATTTTCCTGCTTTCTCTGAAAATGTATTTTTTGGCATCTTTGCCCTTAACTTTTATTTCCCTCCTCTGATAATCTTCTCATTGTCCTTTTACTTTAACTCTCTTCTGTTTCCCTCCTTTGTTTCTCGACTTGCAGATGGAGGTAACCTCAGATACAAGGACAGATAAACCCTCGGAAGTCAAACCTTTTCATTTATGGACACTTGTCTCCCAGCTCCCTGCTGTATTAACCTCCGAGTTTCAAAGAGAAACAACTCTTATTGATTGTCCGAGCGAGCGTCTGGCTGATGCTGTTTGCCAGGTGCTGATCTGTTCTGTGCAGGTGGAAGCAGGGAGGGAACTCGTCTTCCTCCTCTTCGTCCTCCAGGAGTTCTCTGAGCTTTATTTATCTCCTGTCGACCGTTTATCTGATGCTCACGTGTCTTTGTCTTTCACAGGAAGAAGTTCATGAGCAGAGGAGCTGATGTTATCGACCCACGGCTCAGAGACAGGAGGCACGGCCTTAATGAACCTCTGATAGTAATATGGAAGTCAGGTCAGGTGGGAAATCTCAGTTAATCTGAAGCCTCTTCTTTAATGTCACTGCTGTGTGCCTCATATATTGATTGAAAATGATTTGACTAGTTTATAAGGCATCAAACTACTCATCAGAAAAGCTTGAACCAAAACATTTGGTGATGCTGCTGGTGTTGATATAAGCGCACATTAAAAAACCCACCTACCAAGTCTGACTTTGACGTAGCCTCTTATAATTTTATCTTTTTATCTTTCATTTCTTAATCATAAATTATCTAATTCAATTTGTTTACTAAAATGTTTGTGTTTCTTTTTAATGGTGTCTTCTCATTGGTTGCTTTGGGCTGCACTAGTTTCTAAATCTGAACTATGTCATTTTTATCATTTACGTTTTGTTGATCAAATTAAGTTAGATTGATTGAAAACAATACGAATTAATAGATTATGACTATGACAATAATCTGGATATCATGTAAATACAACTAGTTACAGTAGGTAAGTTTAAAACATCGTCTTCGCTTTGACTCTCAAATGTCTTTTTATAAATTAATAGAACGTGAAGAAAAGGAAGCGGCTGAAGATGACGGAGGTGTTTGACAGTAACGTCCAGACATAACTGCTTCACATTTTCTGTTAATGTGGCTCACGTCGTACCAATATTTGATTTTTTTGATCAAACATACTTTCATTTTTCTCTCCCAGGATGAAGAAGAGTCATGAACTCCCCCGCGGATCAGGTTTGATGTTCAGCAGGGGGGGGCAGGAATCCCTCAAAATCCCTCAAAATCAAAAAAAAAAAGAAGACGGGTCTCTAAAGTATTATCAGAGCTTATTATTCATTTCAGGGTGTGAGCCTTAGTTTTTTTTTTTGTTGGCCCGGGGCCCTTATTAATTTCTGACCCTTATATTAACCCCTACTAATATTTTATTGGCTGTGAGACGAAGAGCCGACAGATTCTGTTCGGAAAAGTTGAAGTGCTTTAAATTTTTTAGCGTCTCCACATCTCAACTTCAGCAAAAACGTAAAAATTGTGGACACCTGCAGTTTAAAGTGTGTCGGACTTCGCTTGTCGGCGCCATTATCTCTTTGAAAAGTGGCTCGTCTCAGAAGCACAATGGATCCTGGGAGAGGTCGGCTGAGATCTGCTTGGGGATGGAGCTGTGACTCTGAAGGATGCAGCCGCTGAGCTGAGACTCAGCTTGTGTTGCAATTGCTTTTAAATTATCTTTTAGGGAAATAACTCCGGCTGTGGATTTATTATACAGTTTCAAGGTTACAGTGAAATATCCATAACTGTTTGTCTTTTTCTAAAAGCTACGGGCTATAATACAACCTCCAGCAACAACAGGTTTGAGAGTGTGTGTCGTCTGTAATCACAGTGTCAGAGGTCAGAGGGTCTGCAGATTGGAGACTGACTCGTGTGTGTGTGTGTGTGTGTGTGTGTGTCTGTGTGTGTGGGTAATGGTGTGGATAAATGGATACTGATGCTTTCCCCAACTCAGCCGATCACTCACGGCACAAACGAGTCCCCTGGCAGAGTGAGGGAAACAACCTGAGAAGGACAAAAAGAAAGAGCAGCAATAAACTGGAGCCGCTTCATCTCCCTCTGTCAATTCCCACCCATCTTCTTCAATAAGAATCAATCAAAAAAACTTTGATTGGATGATATTTATCCCCCTCCCCCCCTCTGCTACCTTTCCTTTGCTCTGCTGTTCAATCATCAGTTTACTGGTCTGACGGCGAGAGAATCATCCACATGGAAAAACCACCAACAGCCTTTCTGTTTGATCTCTCTGATGAAAAATGTCTTTGGTCTTTGTTGGATTTTATGCTGCGCTGGTTTGATCAAGGGTGATGTACGGGATCCATACCCCGAGGACGCGCCTTGCACAAATATTTTGATTGTGATTCCATCTGTGTGAAGTAAATAGATCTTTTAAAACACACAAAATAACTCCCTGCTCCTCTGGAAGCCTGAGATTTAAAGGATTTTTTTTTTCTTTTCACAAAGCATTTGCAGCCAAATAAACATTATATGATTGTCAGCTGTTGCAAAGTCTCATTTGAGTTGGTGCAGCAGATGTGTTCACCTGCACGACAATAACCCGATTCCTCTAAAAACATCTATTCACACGCAGGTGGTCTGTAATCGGATTTATCCTTTATGTGAGGCTCAGTGAATGGTGACTGCAGGAAGCTGAGAATAAACAATGCATATGAGAGCATGTAAATGCATCGTGGTATTGATCTGACCCCGCACATCTGGCGTGGGGCATCGGGAAACCAGTAGAGCGGGGTTGAATTCACAGATCTGACTGACAGGCGGAGGCTGATGGATTTTACAGGTTGAAACACACGTCATTTGTTTTTACCAATTCTAATTTAATTGTTGATTTGAGCTCAACATGTTATGTTTGTGTCTGTAAAAGAAAAACATCAATGTGCAATAAGATTACATCCTCATGTCAATATAATAATAATTTCTTGTAAAGTATTTATTGACCTTTGTTTCGTTCTGTCTTGTGAATATTGTAATTAACTTTTAACTGCAAATTAAAAGAATGTTACTGTAAAACAACACATATACAAATAAAGGGGTTTGTGGCTCACACGTGTCAGCTTGAAAACATCTGCTTTGTAACAACAGGATAGTCAATCAGAGTAAAGATTTAAACATCAAGTGATGATTGAATTCTTTCTGACAGAAAATGACAAAAACAACTTACTGGAACGACAACAACCTTATTCAGAATTATAATGATTGTGAGTCAGGTGATATTTGACTGAAATCTCCTTTAGGTGCAAAAAAAGAGACAAGAAAAGAGGAACTATAGGACAGAGTCAACTGTATTTTCCATCCTCGTCCTCTAATTGATCAAAGCAGCCTTTTCTCCTTGAGGCAGGACGTATCGTTAATCCCGCCTTCCTGCCCCGACACTTGTTACACTTCTTGATATGCTGAAGATGACATGTTGCCTGAGGTGATCCGCAGCCGCGAATGCTCTGCAGGCGGCGGCAGAATCAGGGGGAGCAGATGGTAACGAAATTACAACTTCTGCAGTGCAACGTTGAACACTTATTTTTAATTGGGTGTTTTTTACACATTTAGTTTGCAGCTTGCTGTTCCACCTGCTGTCGGGCGTTAAATTCCACTACACACTCTCCTCTGTGAACACATATACACCACTGTGAGGCAGGTATCTTAGAAATGTGGATTTATATGTCCACATGCAGTCTGATTCTTACTTATATATTATTAAAGAGGGAAAAAGCTGCATATTATCCCTTTGACATAGGAATAATGAATGCTCCATTACATCTATATAATTATTTTCTCACTCCTGCTCTTCTGTCTGTCTCCTCTGTTCTGAAAACACAACAGCTCCCTCCTCCTGTAGCTGTCGACACTGACGAGCCACAAACAGCTTTAAATAGCCAGATTACTGCCATTACTGTGACTTGAATCTTATTTCTCACAAATTCTATAATCTCAGAGAACATAAAAGAGTTTTGTTTTTCTCTCCTAAATGTCGTGCTTTAATCTCACCAGGACTCTTCCCATTAAGAAATAATTTGGTGGATAAATAGATGCAATGCTCATTATTATTGATTTTCTATGGGAGACATTTGCAAATATCAAATATAAAAACATCCAAGTACATTTTTAAACGGTGTTTTTGACTGTAACCACGATGCAGAAGGTTCCGGTTGGACGACTTCTTGTTTTTTCTTGTCACTCTCAGTTTGTGTCTCCTTCAGCTTCGGTCAATAAACCTTAATTAAACTGTTAATGAACGTTATTGGCAAAATGTCCATTAAAAGAACGGATAAATATATATATCAATAAATAGCCAAACAAAAACTTTACACTCTCCTTCCCATTGTTCCCACTTATGAACCGCCTATGATACAGTATTTACAGTACGATGCTCGGAGCTGCTGGGATCCGAGCAAACAAAGAACAGCACATTTGTCAGAAAGTTTTTCAAAATTCATCTCATGACCTTCAGCGATCAAACCCCCTTTGATGTGCTGCTCTCCGTGTCGAGGTAATGTTTGATAAGTGATGCAGGAGATCAGGATTAATGAATCCACGCCACTTCATACCCCCACTCGACCTAGAAATGCCAGGAGTGTGCCTCCTGTTGGCTGCCGGCGTGTTTTACCCTCCATTTCCATCTGCTTGACTCGCCTGCATATTTGCTTTAATGCACTTTCTGAGAGCTTCATGATTCATGATCACAGTGTAAATGTGACCAGACCCATTTTGTGGCTTTAACCATCCACTTCTAATGTAAAGTGAATTGATTTCTGTTTTGCAATGCCTGTGCTTCGGCACAAGATCCTTTATTTAATATTCTTTCAGGAGAGAAAATGTAATGTGACACAGACCCTACAATAGAAGACGAAATAATAAAATACATGTCTATGTAGTGTCGTGAAACATCTGCCTAATGAGGTGGAAAAGAGGAACGAATATCATGTGATGGTGACGCTTTGATGCACATCAGCAAACATATTAATCATGATTAATTGCACGTGTTGATGTGATTTACGAGCCATTCAATCTGTCAATTTATCAGTCGGTGAACGTCTCAGTCAACAAATGACTCAGTCAACTAGTCCGAGAGTAAATTAATCAGCCAGTCAAGTCAGAAAACCACTGAATCCATCAATTGATCACACATTTATTCAGTCAACCAACGTCTCAGTCCAACCGGTCAGTGGCTAATAAATCAACAGTTTAATCAGTCGACAAGTCAGATAGTTAATGAATTAATCAGTCAACCAATATATCTATCAGTCAGTGACTCAACCATTTATTCAGTTAGAGAGTCAGACGAGTAATCGATCAACCAAGCAGTTGATCGACTAAGAACTGAGTTAATCAATAAACCAGTGAACCCGTCAGTCAATTAGTGACCTAACCAACCAACCAGTCAGTAACCTTGTCGTTCAGTCAGTCACTATGAGTCAGTAAATCAGGTAGTTAGTCAGACAACGACTGAGTCAATCGATAAGTTCGTCATTTAATCAGACGATCAATCAAGAACAGGTCGAGTCTGTCAATCAGTCGATCACTGAGTGAACCAATTACATTTTAGTCACACAGTCAATCAGCCTCAATACGTGGGCGAACCAATCAACTAACCCTTCAGTCACCTCTCATCCCAGACAATTTATCACCAAGTGGAACCGAGTGTGTGTGTGTGTGTGTGTGTGTGTGTGTGTGTGTGTGTGTGTGTGTGTGTGTGTGTGTGTGTGTGTGTGTGTGTGTGTGTGTGTGTCCATAAATTCACATTCCAGATTGAAATGGAAGAGAGCGAGCGATTCAATTTATTTGTGAATGGCTGCGTTTAGCTCGGTGAAAGCAGCTGAAGAGTCGGGCTGCCAGGAGGTGAAATGAGGTCGAAGGTCACCGTGGTTCCTCTGACGTACAACATGAAGCTTTAATGGATTTTTCTTTGAATATCAAAAAATATCACTTTGTTTTGTAAAGTCTCTACTTTGACCTACACAATGTATGTTGTGCTTTGAATCTAACTTTATTTCTGTGGTGCTTAAAAACAATGTCTCCTGTGATGACTTCCCCAACAGCCTGTCGGTTATAATGGAATCATTCTAACAAAGATTTTAGTTTTTTGAGTTTTATGCCTCAAGTTGTGAAAATAAAACACCTTTTTTGTGGAAGAACATGGAACGTTTGCCGAGTTACTGGTGACATTTGAGGGCTGATAAAGGTCTGAAACTCCAGAGTGTGAGATATCTCAGATGTTTACGCTCTTTTATCAATGTTTTTGTCCCATTCATTCGACCCCACAGCTTTTTGCAGACATAAAGAAAATGTCATATTCTCCACGACCGGGTGTTTCCATCCCTCAAGAGACAAAAGTGCAGCGAACGTTGTCCTGCGCTTAAGTTTTTATGAACACTGCTCCATTTTTCATGAGGCAAAATTTCATTAAAATAACAAATTTTGTTTAATCAATTATTCATTTCTCACTGGAGGTGCAGGAGCACACGGTTATGTTTGAAATGAAAGGAAGAGCAAAGGAAACACAGACACGAGAGAGAGAGAGAGAGAGAGAGAGAGAGAGAGAGAGAGAGAGAGAGAGAGAGAGAGAGAGAGAGACACGTGTGCGTTTACCTGCCGAATAACAATCAAAGCAAAGCCGCTCGTTTCATCTGACTGCTCCCGTCAGTAAAAGTGACATAATTGCCGTATCGTTTAAAAAGCCTTAAAAAAACCCACCTGTATGTTAATGCAGCAAATAGCCGCTATAATCCGTGATGGGCGATTTCACACATCGTGAACGGTGCTCGGCGCCAAGCCAGGGCCTGGTGTGCCTTCATGTAGCGAGGCGGAGAGACGAGCCTGGCAGACGCTTTGCAATCGTATCAATCATGTGTGAGTAAACTGGCCCTGCTCGTTTTAATGAGACTGTGCCAGCCACATAATCAATGCAGCTTAGTTGACGGGAAAATTATCATTAGCTACAACCACATAGTCAACTTTTATTGTTTAGCTACAAGCTCATCTAAGTTACAAACTTCCCCGTAGACAAACAAAAACTTTAAATGCAGTTTACATTGTGCCCCTGAGCTCTAACTAACAGGTCAGATGCGTTTCCCTCCTCGGACGCAGCCTTTGGAAAACCGGCTCATAGATCAAAAGTCCGACCTTGGGATTGAATTGAGGGCCGTTCGGCCTCGGGGACCAGAACTCACTGTTCCCACTGAGCCCAGCTGACGTGCCGTGTCACTCCCAGGAGAGAATTCACATTTTCAAACGCTGAAAACCACAATTTAGAAATGCTTACATTTTGTTTTTTTATCACAGGGAACTTTTCCTGCTACAAATTCACTCATGTATAGAGAAGTGTTGATTTACAAGAGTTGACAGAGAGACGGTTTACCCATTCAACCCTATTTCCTGAAGACTATTAGTATTTAGCAGATCATTTGCAAGTTTAGGGTGTACGCATGAAGCGTTCTGGATTAGGTTCACTAAGACCTGGAAACAGTATCGTTGTTTGTGGCAGTCGGACTGGAAACAGTGTACGACAGAGGAAGAAGTCTTGGCGCAGGTATCCACCCCAAATATCTGTAGTTGCCCTCAGGTGAATTGGTTTTTCTGGGCTTTGAGATTGTGCCTAAACTTAATAAACCTTAACAACAACAAAAAGCTAGTTAATACCTCCACCAGGGAGTCGTTTTATTTGTGTTCTCATCAGGATTACGCAAAATCTACTTCAACGAAACTTGGTGGAAGGATGTGACATGGGTGAAGAAAGACCCCATTCAACTCTGATACGGATCCCATCAAAGGATTCGATCCAGGATTTAGTTTTATCACTTGAGAGATATCGGGTGTGTTTAGTTTTCTTGACATTTTCACATATTTCACAGGGAATAATTCATGGGTCTCGGTGTAAAGGGAACTTTAAAGGTCGAGGCAGATGGCCGCCCACATTGAGTCTGGTTCTGCTGGAGGTTTCTTCTCTTTTCTCTCCACGGTCGCCAAAGTGCTGCTCATTGTGGGAACTGTTGGGTTTCTCTAAAATGTTTATGGTCTTGACCTTTTATGTAGAGCGCCTTAAGACAATTTATATTATAACTTGGCGCAATTCAAATAAAATGTAATTGAATTGATATCTTCGAGTGTGTGCAATTTGGTGCAGCCTGATTGAATTTAAGGCAACTGTTGGGCCTTGGGGAGGTGTGTGTGTATAATGGAAGGCAAATGACCTCTATTCACGTTTCTGTCATTTGTGCAACAGGCAGGAGGAAGCAGCAGGAGCAACACGAGAACTCGCACGGGGACAAAACACCATTGATTCCTGTGCTTGCGACAGTTAATTGCACTTCCTCCCCCCTGACATCAAGCTGTGACCCGATCCGCCGAGAGATCACAGAGGAACTGGCAAACAAGCCACTGTACATATCTGTCTTTTTACCTGAAATAATGATTGGCCGAGACAGAGTGAGCTCAGGAGAAATCGCTCGCGTCCTTCAGGCTGTAAACTACTGATCTCTTGTCAGGCAGCATGGATTCGCTCTCCTCCAGCTGCTGACATGAGCAATCGCTTATTTCCTTTAATTAAATGTGTGAACGGTGGTCAAGCGGCGGTGAGATCGATGGTTAGGGGGTTTCACAGAATACTGGGAAGCGAGTGGAGTCTCGCTCCGTGTCCGTCACACAGATCTCAAATCTGTCTCTGTTCATCTGCTGCCTGTTGTATCCAGACAATGATGTTATGTAATGCTTTCAGTCACAGTGTGGTGGTGGCTTGGGAGAGTGCATGCTCACACACACACACACACACCCATAGACTGTATATATAGATACCCTAAAACTTAAATGATGTATGTTATGGTGACTTTCTTTTTGTCCCCATATTGTCACTGTAAACAGATTTAGGTCCCCACAACATGAGTAATACCGGGTCCACACACACACACACACACACACACACACACACACACACACACACACACACACACACACAGAGTTGTGTCTCCATAACTTCAGCAGACATTACATTGACTTACTTGGATTTCCTGGAGACTTATTCGAACCTTAACTCTAGTTACTACTTGTCTCACCCTAACCCTTATCTTAACCTAACCATACCTAAACTTAACTTTAAACATGTATTACCCTTAAAATCTAATGATTCACAGAGGTGATTACCCATAGACTGTATATATATATAGTATGTTATGGTGACTTTCTTTTTGTCCCCATATTGTGACTGTAAACAGATTTAGGTCACCACGACATGACATACCGGGTCCCCACACACACGCGCGCAAAGGCGCAGGAGGTGATAAGAGCTCGGGCGCATTGGAGAGGGAGCGCACCTTTTGGAGTGAGGAGCGCACGGCGGAGAGGAGTATGTTCGTTTCCAACCTGAGCCTGAGCTGTGAGCACTGTCCCGGGGGAGGAGCCGGCGGCACAGCAGCGGCGGACGCGTACGGAGAGGTGCCCGGCACCCTCCCTCCTCCGTCCCTGAGCCCGACGGGGCACCTGGTGGTGGCCGTGTGCCTCGGCTTCATCGGCAGCGTGGGCTTCCTCAGTAACTTCCTGGTGCTCACGCTGTTCTGCCGCTACCGGGCGCTGCGCACCCCCATGAACCTGCTGCTGGTGAGCATCTCCACCAGCGACCTGCTGGTCTGCGTGCTGGGAACCCCCTTCAGCTTCGCGGCCAGCACCCAGGGGCGCTGGCTGATCGGACGCACGGGCTGCGTCTGGTACGGGTTCGTCAACGCATTTTTGGGTGAGCAGGTGTTTTTTTTCCCCTTTGTCTTGATCTCCGGAGACCGAAGCAGCAGCAGGACAGTTAATCTGGAATAAAATCTGCTGAATTTTATCTGTCTCAGCCTTGTTGGGATTTATCTGCTTCTAACAAGAGAGAAAGAGATGAAATATCGATTTGTGTCCTCACGTATATTCACCGCCCCTCAGATAAGATAGTGTCTGTGAGGAATCATTGGAAATTGCCTTTTTCCAGCATATTGACTCTTTCGCTCCCTGTAACTGTGACAGTTTGTCTCCAAATCCTGGATTTGTTCAGTTAAAACTTTAATTAAGATATTAATGCATCCGTCGCCTGCAGCAGAACATAACCAGATTTAAATCCTCAATTCATTCTGCAGTTAATTTCCATTAGAAGGTGTAATGTTCTGCTCGTTGCTGATTATGTGCAGCTCGCGAACTGAATTTCCTTCAAGGACACAAAACGATCTGATCTGGTGATGTGCCCTGATTTAGATCTAGTCCCAGATGGAACAATGCATTTTGGGTAAATGCAGAAAGAAAACAAACCGTGGGAATCTCCTTTTTATATCACATGACGTAGTAAATCTGCTCCTGTCGGGTTCTTATCTTGTTCCCCAGAGGTTGTGGAAGTCGAAGGTGCAGGGATCTGACCTCTGACCTCTCAGTTTGCAGGTGTCCAGCATCATTTCAGTGGAGTGGAGCTAAATGATGATTTTGATTGGGTTGGGGGGAGGGGGGGTGATGTCGCTGTGCCTGGATTTTTTAATGACTTCTGACGTTTTACTCTTTGCACTCAAGGGCTTCTGTGATTGAGAGCAATTGTATGTGATTAATCAGTGTGTTAAGGAGCTTTGCCCTCCCTGAAGAGGTGACTCTTAAAGATATTAGTTTTCTCTTTGGAGTCTCGCCCTGTGGCAAGGTTTAGGAAGGTGTTATCGTTGGCGCTCTTAAATAAGTTGTTCTCCCCATGTGGAATCTGCAGCTGGAGTAAAAGTGAACTATGTAGATGCAGTCAGGTGCTGTTGCTCTTTTCTCACCTGTTGCAGTGAAGCTCTGGAAGATGTTGCTGCTCTTACATCTTTCGTTTTCTCAATGGAATTTGCACTTTAAGTGAAGCGCACTTATTTGTTGTTGTTGCTCTGAAACCAGTGGTTTTCTCTATGGAATCTGGACCTGGAGTAAAGTGCACCAAGATGCTGCTGCTTGATTTGCTGTCGGATGCAATAAAGTGATGTTTCTCTTAAAGCTATTGATTTCTCTTCTGAGTCTGGAGTAACAGTCAGCGAGGGGGAAAGTGTTTCCTCTGTGGAATCTGGACTTGGAGTAAAGCGCAGTGAGATGTAAATCTACTTAGTTGTTTTCTCAATGATGTTTGTTGCTGCAGTACGACACTGTAAGAAGTTGTTGCTCTTAAATCACTTTCTCTTTTGGGACTGGACTTCCTGGCAGATTTAAGGTACAAGAAAATGTTGTTTCCCCTAAAGCTATTGGTTTCTATTTGGAGTCTGGACTTGCAGTAAGGTGCACTAAGATGTAAGGTGCAGTGGGATGCTCTTGATCTTAAGCCAGTAGTTTTCTCAATGAAGTTTTGCATTAAGGTACTGTAAGGTCCTAAATCTCTTCTTTTCTCTGGTCTGATCTTGCATTAAGGTGTTATTGTTTCTTTTCGAATAGCTTCTGTAAGAGTTTAGATTTGCAAGTTTCTATTAAACCAGCTCTTTCTTCTTGGGAGACCAGTATAAGGGGAATTAAGCTGTTTTTGCACCTCCATTTTTCAATCTCATCCGCTTGTCATCCTCTCTGTAAATGAAACATGCAGCATTCATATCTAATCTGCAGTTCATGCATGGCCCGAGAATCCGTACGATTAATTTTGCACACTGTTCCTGGGCGTTGGATGTCCGCGGGCACCTGCAGAATAAGTAAGTAACAACCAATAGCATCAAAATTGTACGTGACAAGATCAAAAGGCTTCTCTCAGCGCTGCCGAGACGCTTTACAGATTCAGGTCGGAGCTGGGCTGGTCATCGTCTCCGTCAGGCCTCTGGAGCGGAGAGATGAGCGCATCAAAGATTTATGTGAGTGCGGAGTGATTGATGACTGTTTGGTGAGAATTGATCCAATAGTGGGGGAAAGAAAACACGAAGAAGTGCAGCGCTGTTTGAAAATGGCCAAAAATAACCTGCAGGGTCCAGTTGTTTCACATTATACTCCGGCTGATGGAAAAGACCTTGTTGGTGGAAGTCGTAGTTCCATAAATAAAAGTACCCGTCAGTTTGTTTCTTTATCAGGCATATTTAAGGGAGTGACATCTATGAGTGAGCGGAATTTGGAGCAGATCCAAGTAAAGATATGGATCTAGTAGATTTAACTGGGATTTCATACGATGGTTGGCTTTTTTTCAGCTGCTGTGTTGTAACAAACATGACCGGAGGACGATATTAAGCCTGAATGCATCTACTCTTTAAAACGTGCTTTTTCGTGTGATAGCTGAGCAATTTGGAGCAATTTTATTTTTGTGTGCAAGTGGCCTCCCCATGTGTCACTTTGTTGATATGCAAATGCACAATGTAAAACCAGAATTGCTCTGTTCAGCGAATGGTGCTCAAATTGGCTCAAATTATAAAATCTAGACAAAGGCAGAGACCACTTCTGTCCAGATTTACTCGTGCAAATGCTGCAATTGGAACTACACCCTCCAAAACTACAAGTGCACAAACACACGTTACTGTTAGTCAGTCTAATGAAACCCGTTGGATGAACTTCACACCCACAGAAAAACAACAGAAAAAGGGTTCAAGACATCTTGTTTCACCCGCTGGCTGTAGGAGCTGAGGTGGAACCCGTGTGTTGAGTGACTAACGAGATGTTTTCTGTTCTGCTGCAATTACCCAGAAAACATCAGAGCTGGTGCACCGCGTGGTCAGTGACTGTAATCGAGCCACATCGGGTCACTCTCGCTGGAATAAGATCTCATTTGTGAAGTCAAGGGTCTTTTTTTCCTCCTCCTCCCTTCCTCTCTCTCTTCTTTGGTTTCACTGCAGGTCTTTCTCTCTGTGTCCTCTCTCCGTCAAGATTTATAAATCAGACGCCAACAGGTGCAAGATTTGGGAAACTGTTGCAAACAGGTGGTGACATTTTATGCATCAACAATTAACGGAGTAATCATAAAAAATAATTGTTACCTGCAGCAGTATTGTCTTTTATCACCTCCCCTCCATCGATACTTTCCCTGCATGAAGTTTTCATCATGCACTCAGTGTAAAAACACAACCAGGAGCCTGGTTATGCTTAGACACGGTCAAGATATAATCTTTCCTCCGAAGAAATCAAGATACAGAAAATCAGGTTTCACTAATCCCCATAAGCTGATTAGGAAAACCAGATTTCATTCATCTGACTTTGAAGAAATCAGGTTACTCCAGAAAGCCACCAGTAACAGGATTATGCAGAGTAAATGCATGTAAACACAGTGGAAGTTGTGCTGAGTGGTCCGATTTGGCACAAGTGCTTTTGCTTTGCCAACAATTGGATCTGAAACCAGAAAGAAAGAAAGAGCAGAGTGAGAAAGACAAAGAGAAAGAGGAGACAAAGAAAAAGAGAGATGAAGCGAGGGGGGGAGAAAGATGATTAGCTCCCGTGCTGACTCAGGCCCAGGACACTGGGTCATTCTTTCTAAAATCTATTCCTCACCTCTGGGTGAAGAAGAATCAGGCCTCAGGTGAATAAAACCCATTTAAATGCACAGTGGAGAATGTGATGGGCCCCGTTTGAATCAAAGTCACGGGTTGGGAAATGATTTGCGCCCTGAAACCCCGCGAGGCTCCGAGCAGAGACTGCACAATCGAGACGTGCAGTTAGCGGACAATTCAAACTCAAAGAATAGACTGCATTAGACAGGTGAGGGCTTGTTCACCCGTGATCACTTTATAATTATGAAATAATCCAAAACACAAATGTAGTTTTCTCAGTAGAGTGCATCTCGCCCCACAGTCCCCTTATGAAACCACATTTAAATCAGCTGGACGTGGATTTGCAGCATATGTCTCACACTCGTAGATATCAGTCCGATAAAAAAGGACACGTGACAGCAGGTCAACGATACCGTCGCCCCATCGGTGCTGGTTGAATAAAACTGTTTACCAGCTCAATCCATCTCATAATATGTCAAATGTTGGATATTGTGCTTGTTCCCATGACAACAAGTAGCCAAATAAATCATTGAATATCACTTAACATGGTTTCTACCTATTGAACTTTTATTTAATGTCGTATCCGACAGAATCCCAACATCTGCGGCAGGTAGACTCTCAGTCTGTTGAACATTATATCGACATGAATCAATGCAGTTTGAGGGTTTTACTTCAGTGAGCAGATGTTGGACAGATGTTAATCAGTCGCCCCCTTCATGAACTTATCCTAATAATTTATGTTTCCCTCTTTTCACGTACTTTTTAATCAGTCACTAATTAATTAATAATAATGAATGAACCCCTCTCCACAGGGCACTTGTGTCTGGGAGCTGAGAGCAGTTTAACAAAGCAGTGACGCTCCCTTCGTAGATTAACATCATTTTACAGGCACATGTAGAGGTCAGTGCAGATATTACAGTTTAATAATAATATGAATACATTTTATTACTTTATATATTTATATAGAACCTTTCATACATGAAATGCAGCTTCAAAAGGCTTCACAACAATGAGTTAACATAAAAGACATGAAGACACAGTGAACTGAACAGAGTCTGGAGAACGTGTTCTTTTTTCTAAATCCCCTCGAGTGTCAGTTTGAAGTATTAACAGACCTCATCATATATTGTTATCTTTTGTTATTTCAACAAAATGCGTTAATTATGTTTGACCCATGAGCGTAGACCTGTGGCGTCCACGTGCTTTATGTAACCAGAGGGCATCAGTAATGGACAGAGGGAGCCCTCTCTACCCACACACACACACACACACACACACACACACACACACACACACACACACACACACACACACACACACACACACACACACACAGTAATTTCCATTAATCTCAAGACCTGCTCTTTGCCGTTGCTCTCAACACACTGTGCGCCCACGACCTCGCCACGCAGTCCAAACCAAACACGAAGCCTTCAGTGCTGTGATTGTCCGTAATCAAAGTCTCAGTCCCCGGCAGACTCAGTGTAATGAAGGCAAAGTGCCCCTGGACCGCCGCTTAAGCTTGTATGTGCTGATTAGCTCTGATTTAAGAATTTCCTCCAGTTGCATATGTTCATCAATTAGCAATTAACATGCACGGGGAGATGGTGCACAGCTGTGCGGCTGTCGGCCTCTGCTTTGATGCAGAGGAGAGCGCGTGTGTGTGTGTGTGTTGCGTGTGAGAAGCAGGTGTGAGCAGCGTCATGATGATTTACGTGACCACTCGGGATAATGATTAGCTCATCAACGTTACGATGCAAAGTTTGACTGTAAGTAAACTAGAAGTCCTTATTTATTTAATATAAAATGTGCAAAAACACTTTTCTAATCCAGAATAAATTGGAGCTTCAGTTTTAGAGCCCTGCCGATGTGGATTTTGGGGCCGGCTGTTGAATTCTGATCTCTAAAATATCCAGAGGCTTCTTTACACCCTTTCACAACAATAATTGCTCTGTATTAAAAATCAAGTTTCCACATAACAGCCAAATCAGAAGAATCATAATTGTTGATATTTGTGACTCTCACACCCCTTGACCACCACCTCTCTGCACCCCGCTCAGGCATCGTCTCCCTCATATCCCTCGCCGTTCTGTCCTACGAGCGCTACTGCACCATGATGGAGCCCACCATGGCTGACGACAGAGACTACCACACCGTGCTGGGAGGGATCGCCTTCTCCTGGCTCTACTCGGTGGCCTGGACCATCCCCCCGCTGCTGGGCTGGAGCAGATACGGGCCTGAGGGGCCCGGCACCACCTGCTCGGTTGACTGGCAGACCCAGACGCCGAACAATATCTCCTACATCATCTGCCTGTTCATCTTCTGCCTGGTGGTGCCGTTCATCGTCATGCTGTACTCCTACAGCAAGCTGCTGCTCGCCATCAGACAGGTGGGATTGCAATTTGTGAGATACTTTTTCTTTGAGTTGCAAATCACAAAGCATGTTCTTGTTGTGCAGTGGTGCGGTGGTTAGCACTGTCGCCTCACAGCGTTTGGATCTCGGTTTAGCGGGGGTCTTTCGGTGTGGAGTTTGCATGTTCTCTCCATGCAGATTGGAGTTAGGTTGTCTGTAGGTTTGAATGTGAGCATGACGGGTTGTTTGTCTCCTTGTACGTTGGTTCTGTGATGGACTGGCAACCTCTGGAAGTAAATCTCTCATTAATTTTCTCCATTGACATTTCAGAGAGTCATTTTATTAAGAGTTTAAAGCCTGAAACCAGGCCGACCAGCGACCAGATGAATTGCGACCTTGAAACATTTGATTTGGAACAAAAAACAATATTGGAAAACAGAAAGAAAGAGAAGGTGCTGACTGTGTATGTAATTATTTTAAGAGTGGAGGAACTACACATCCCATAAATCATGGCGCCTCGTATCTAAACAACTGCAGCATGTTAGGGCTCCTCCAATCAGACACATCTCTATTACACCTGAGGACTGTGGGTAGTAGTAGTACTTCTCTTTGACATTGTGAATAAATCAACTTGTTGATATCATTTGGACTTGTGGCTTCTACAGGAGCATATAACATCGTTTCACAATCTTAAAGTGTGTGGAAAGTCTACCTCGGATGGTTAAAATATTATGGCTGATAATCAAAATCACTCTTGAGAAAATGAATTACTTCAGGACGCTGTGGAGCTCCTTAGATCATGGATGGACGTGTTGTATTAGAAACCATGCAGCTGTCTGGATATGACAGCGGAGCACTCGACTGCAGATCTGAGACATGACACCACAAACAAAGAGTGTTCTTAAGTGATTCTTGATTGTGATGGACACCCAGTGAACCGCTCTAATTTGGGATCTCGACTGATCCTCGACTGATCCTCGACGGTATCGAACGCCTCGGGGCCGTCTGAGTGTTCGGTCTGAGGCTGACGAGAGGAAGGAAGGAATGTGAGTTCATACATTTCAAAGAGTCGAGCATGAAAGCGGAGAATCGAAGCCGAGTGTCGGCGGATCTCAGCGGCCTTCTATCAGGTCGGACATCTCCACAACGTCTTCTATTAAAGCTGCCGACACCAATTCACTTTGCTTCTGCTTTGTTCTGTCGCCGGCTGCTGAGGCCAAACAGACACAGTGGGATTGTCTATGTGTCGACATAATTTACAGCGTGATGCAGGATCAGGAGGTTCTGACGAGATAATTTGATTCCAGTTATTGCTGCTGGGAAGGTAAAGCATTGTGTTTGCCCCTGAGGCATTTTCCTAAAAGTACAAATCAAAGTTTTGAGAGCGATCTAAAGGCATTGTTGAAACTTTGACAGAGGCATCAGGACGATACAAACGAGAAGGAGGAAAGTTTGAGGCTTGGAGGATGTTGCATCACATTAAGATGCAGTTTGTAATGTATGATGGCTCAGGTGTGATATTTCTATTGTCCAGCTCATAAGTGAAGTAAGTGCTTCTTTTATAAGTTAGCTAAGAAAAGAATCAGAGCAATAAAGAGAAATAAACATAACAAAACTGGATGGATATAAAATCCAGCTACTATTTTTTGCTCAGTAGATTTAAAGACCAGATTATGTTAGTAGTTACTCCCATGTCAATATGTCTAATAACCGAGTGGATTCCCATCAATCTGTCCTCATCATAATCGAATTGTGAGAAGATTTATCAGAACATCAGTCGCCTTTATGAAAAGAAGATGCTATTAAGTAATAATAAAATTAAATTACAATTTTCCACATCAAAAGAGGTGAAAACTGTCTTTGCAGCATGTAAACCTTAAAATTAAATTTGTTATTATTATATTGCTGCTGTTTTCTATTTTCTACTGTGTTTGGATCTGCTCTAGTGGTTCAGGTTGAGCTGGTCTAATCTGTTCTGCTCTTTATTTGCTCTAAATGATGACGTCTTTTAATTAAATATTGTTTAAGGGTTAAACCCCTGACCCTATAACCCTAAGAGTAGGTTAGAAAATAATATTTTTTAAAAGAGCGAGAGAGAAGGGCAGAGGTCATGTCTGCAGGCCGGTGTTAATGAAAGGTCCATAGACGAGTCTGCTGAAGCGCTTCATTAAACCTGAAGGCTACAGACCTTCGCACCCACGGTCAGATACTCACAGGAGACAAAAACTCTGTATTTTGTGTGCGTGAAAAAAACACTAATACACACTAATACACACACACACACGTGGTAGAGCTGCAGATTTTCATGAGATCCAGGCTGCGTATCTTTGTGTTTAGTGTGTATGTGTGTGACCTTTTGTGATTTAACGTGAGTGCATTTGCATCATTCTGTTGATATATCACCTCTGTTCGGCAGCTAAATGCATCCGTTGAGCGTATCTGAGAACTCGGCTTGCCTCACTCTTGGGTTGTGCGTCACACGTCTTCCTTTAACTTCGCAGGTCACGGTTAAATGTGTTTGCTCGCGGCCGTGAACCGCACTCTGGTGTTGATGCGTCGATGCTGTTTGCACAAGAATTTAATTTGCCACGTCATTTGCTGGTTCATGTTCCATGGCTCTGCGGGGGCAAGCTCTCTGAACGTTTTTTCTTTTTCTTTTTGCTGAATGTTTGTAGTGTATCTTTTATGAAATTATAAAAACAGAAAGTTGGTCAAATTGGTTCAAATGTCCTTAATATTGCGCCCAAACCAATTTAGCTTCCTGGAAGCCCGATAGCCTTAAAGAGCTTTGATTGGTTCTGCAGTGCCACCATGAGGTTAACAGCTGTCATCTGTAGTGTGACGTCTCAACAGCTGTCGGATGTTAGGTCGGTGCAGAAATCCACTTTATCTCATGTCATCCCATGTTTGCACTCAACTCATTTATTCAGCTAATTCCTCCATTAAGAAGAAGCCTGTCAGAGCTGCTAGCGTCTGTGTAGACTTGTCTAATTGTATAAACTCTTCCTGTAAAGTCTGTTTTACCTCATCAGTCATTTCGTAGCTGGATAATCTAATTTCTGCAGAGTTTAGGTCCAGAAGCTGATTAATTTTCATCTTTGTTTTGCGTTCATGGTGCTTGAAGCTGTGAATCATCACAGGATTCGTAGCTGCTGGTGATTCAAATCAGGTTAATGGACTATATCATCCTAATTTATCAAACTGGTAAGTGACTGAGCTCATTAAACCCAGTGTGTTGACAGAATCTGAAAACACGAATCGCAGATAAACGTCTCCGGTAATGAACTGGCAGTCGTCCTTATCGTCCTCACTGTTGTGATGATGTTAATCTATAATCTAATAGTGTGTGTGTGAATATCTTTGGATCATTTGTTGATGAACCACAAAAGAAACACAATGTTATGTTGAGACAGAGGAGAGCAAATGCTCAAAGTGTTTGAGATCTGCCTCAGACAGAGAGAGTTAAATCTTTCTCTGCTGCCTAATGTAGATATGCAGTGTGTGTGTGTGTGTGTGTGTGTGTGTGTGTGTGTGTGTGTGTGTGTGTGTGTGTGTGTGTGTGTGTGTGTGTGTGTGTGTGTGTGTGTGTGTGTGTGTGTGTGTGTGTGTGTGTGTGTGTGTGTGTGTGTGTGTGTGTGTGTGTGTTTGTTACAGCAGCCAAGGTGTAAAGTTACCTGAGGGGAGGATAATCCCATGCTTACACAGCATGCATCTTTCTCACTTGCAGGGCAACACACACGCACACACAGACTATCTAGACACACACACATTTCCACAGTTGAGTATGATTACATCTTGTGTGCTCCTTCTACTGTGTGTTGAAATATAAACGCTGCACAAGACAAAAGAAAATGAGGGTGAAAGGCAAAGTTTTCTTCCCTCTGTATTTGAGCTGTATTTGTTTAAATGTAGTATTTATAATATCACAGCACTTCACTTGAAGTATTTTTAGCAGAACTTTACTTCATAATGTATTTGTGCATCTTCATATGTCTCTGCAGCTTTTCTATAGTGTTTGATTTAAAGAGTAAATAAACTACAGTATATATGAACGTTATAAGTGGAAGAAAACCCCTTATCTGTTTAATATGGTTTAGTGATACAGTGATAACTGATAGATTTACCAGTTAAAACTTCTAAAACATTTAGTCTTTTACCTAACTACATTTCAGAGGGATTCAGATTTACTTCACTACATTTTCTGTGCTGCTGTGAACGTGTCTGAGCGCAGAATCTCCCGCTGAGTCGTGCATGTGTGAAAGGAAACCACCTCTGGACATTCTCTAACAGAATGTTCTGTCTGAAAACAGAAAAAAAGTTTAGTGATAAAAAAAACTTGAGGCGGGATACATACAAGAACGTAAGGAAATTGCAGGTTGTAATAAAAAAAACCTTATCATCCTTTTATCTTTTATTATTCACCGTGTTCTCGGAGCCCTGTTGGTCTCGTGTGCGGTGGCGTTGACGTCTGAGAGAACAGGAGGATGATGGAGCTCGTCCTTGATGGTGTGACAGCGTCTGGTCCACCGCTGACGTGATTGTCACATGTCGTAACGTATTATAGTTTTGGCCTCTCGCCCTGTTCTCTGGCAGCGAGAATGACCCCAGACTGTGGGTGATGGAGGTCTGAAGTATTCTTAAAACATCCTCCACGCGTTCCTCCTCCACGTCCAGCTGACGCAGCAGCTGTCGCCAGCGCCGCGGGGCCGCAGTTTGCTCAGAGTCACACGGACGGGATGATTTAACTCTGGAAGTCAAAGGCTGGCAGCTCCAATATTAAGACCTTATGGAAAAGATGACGGCTCCTCTGCACCGCCAGGACCCGTTTCTGGCCAAGCATTTTCATGAATTAGTGTTTTTTTAAAATCAAAGTTAATCTATTTCCTTCTAAATAAAGAATTAAACCACCTCGGTGCAGGTTTAAGCTGCACAAATAAGGCTGAACATTTTCCAAAGCCTCCTATAATTGGGCTGATTTCCAGGCGTCTTTTGGCTTAAATTCATTTCAGGGTGACGTGAGGCGCGGAACTTTATTCAGACAGATAATCCATCACAACAAAGATTTCAGTCACTGTTTTGTGTTAGTAAAGTTGATATCAGGTTCTGTTTGGAAAACGTTTTATTGAAAGGATGCTCTGAGACTCTGCTGCCAACGACGAACCTCAAATGACCTTTTATATTCATGTTTTGTTGCATTGAATCAATATCACGGAAGTTTTAATATAAGAATATAAATGGTAATATAAAATATTATAGTAAAACAATTATAAAATACACCAATTAAAAGTTTATTTCATTATTATAAAAAAACAAATCTCAATTATGATTCAAATTCAATCTAATTCTCTCTTGTTGTGGAGATTAATGGTCAATGATTTTTTACTCAAAGACCTTAAAGCCTTCAATGAATAATTATGTATATTATTGATTAATCTTCAGGTTTTATTAATCATTATGCATCTGTTGTTTATTTACCGATGTATCAACGGACTTTTCCCTCAGGTCCGGAGTTCGGTGGTGGCTAGTCGCCGAGAGCAGCGGGTGCTGGTGATGGTCGTCACCATGGTGGTGGGCTACCTGGTCTGCTGGCTGCCGTACGGGGTGGCGGCTCTGACCGCGACCTTCGGGTCCCATGACCTTTTGACCCCAGAGGCGACCATAATGCCGTCGTTGCTGGCCAAGTTCTCCACCGTCATCAACCCCTTCATCTACATCTTTATGAACAAACAGGTGAGACGTCCACTGTCCCCGGGGGTTCTTCCCTGACCATAACACATCCTTTTACCAAGTTCCATGGAAATCCATTAAGTATTTCTTGGGTAAACTTGTTCACAATACTGTACATGTTATATTAAGCACTTAAAATATCATATTATGCCTTTAACTACATCATAATGTGTTTTAAACCCTTAATTTAATGTTTAGTGTTGCTAAATAGGAAGTGTTAAAACAATGAAAACACTAAACTTACCTGAACTGACGTGGTGTAGATGGAGTCAGCTGTTCTGTGTCTTATAATAGATCAGTCTCATTTTATTCTCCCCCTTATTAAGTCACATAATCACAACCAGGGACAGTCATTGAAGTTATATAAGATTCAGACTCAGGGGGAGTCTGTGTAGGGACAAGCTGACCCCCCCACTCCTCCATCTGCTGGCTCCTCATTTACACCTTCAGACATCCTGCTGCATTACACACACACACACACACAAACACACACACACAGGAGACAGACACACAACATTATTATCGTGGTGTCGCAGCCAACGCACAACAGAACTCTCCTGAATCAGAAACAGGAAGTCGTGTTATCAACCAAGAATGCATCTTTTTCCTTAACAAAACAAAAACCTACATTTCGTAGAGTTGCATCAAAGTGTGATATTTCTTACAGTGATTCAAAAACACATGACTACGTGAACTTGGCTATGAACTTTAAATCTGTGCTGTAGTTACAGTTACTACAGTAGTAGTAGTTAAAACCCAACACCGTCCATTTGTATTGTTTTTATCTGTTGTGTCCTGTCACATCTTTTAAATTATATAATTATGCAGTTTTTATCCAAAAGCAGAAGTGTTGCATTGATGAGGGGGGGGATCAGGTGGAACAGTGGCAGTGGATTGGGGCCATTTAACACGACCTGACATCAGAGTGGAACTAAAAAGAAAAGAAAGGAGTTTATAAGAGATTGAAAGAGTGTGACTGAGGAGAAGGTGGAGAAAGGAAAAGAGAAGACGCAACATTAGATGTTGGAAGAAAGGAGGGAAAGAACAGACGATATTAGGTGAGAGAGGCAGGAAGGAGGACAGGAGGAGGTAAAAGGTGAAGTGGAAGAAAGATAAAAGAAACAGATTCTTAGAGAGTTTGCATGAGGAGGAAACGTTTAAGGAAAGAAAAGTAGAGAAGAATGTTTTAAATTCTTTCATTTAATCAGCAAGAGAAACCTCAGAACAGGAGAAGAAAGTTATTTAACTGAGAAGAATCATGAAAAACTATCAGATATGAAAGATTTAAAATCACAGACGGGGAACGTACGACTGATTAAAGCTCATTTTACTTCAAAAAGTACCTGAAACCTGAACCTTCTGCCAACATTAGACTGATGTAGTTAGTGGATCAGTGCAGTGACTTTGGAAGGAAAAAGAGAAACCTGCTCAAAGTGGTGATGAATGAAAAAAGGATGATGAAGGACACAGCAGACGAAAGACAGGAAGGGAAACAGAAAGTTGATTTTTAATCTCCTAAATGTAACGTAGCTTTGATTTTTGATTATGTCCCTATCAGGGAACGACACGGTGCCGCTGACCTTTCCTTCCTCCCTCTCTCACTCCGCCACTCTTTTATCTGCCTCCCTCTCTTTCTATCTGCTGCCACCTCACTCCGTCTCTCTGCTTGGGAGACATTTAAGTCTCTTTGATGACTGACTTGTGTTCCCGCCGCGCTCTGTGTGTGGAAGTCTTTTCAGGCTCGTGTGATGATGATGAAGCTGATGATGAGCTTCCAGGGCCGTGGATAAACGCTCTGCCGAGGCCGCGCTGTGTGGCGCTTTCAGTCTTCAGTTCCTCCCAGCCCATAACTATGGCAGCCGTGTGTTGAGGCGAGTTGAAGACTTCAAGCGCTGCGCAGATTCATGCCCTGGACCAGAGGCAATTAACACTTGAACAAACAACCGTGTGATAAGAACTCCCTTAAATGACAGAAACCATCTATAGGAGAAAAAAAAGCTCGTTAACATGGAGGAGACAAGGTTTACGACCTGTACTGCAGCCATCCACCTATATCTAAAAGCACGTCTGTCTCTCGATTAGAATAAATCAGTTTCCAAACTTCTTTGGCTTGTGACAGCTTCAAAAAACTGTTCGACCATTCAGCTCCTAATGTTCTTCCTTGACTTCATCTCTAGAGGCCCCCCCCGAGAGGTAAAATTGTCCAATTATTTGACGAAAAAAAAAAAGAACAACATTCCCTCTCTCTCTGATTCCTCTCTTGTAAATCATTTCACGATGATTGGGAACCACTGACCCGAAAGCTGTTTTCTAAGAGGATAATTTAAATCCTGGTCGGGGGAAATCATTTATTTATTTACTTGAAGTGAGAGTTTTTTTCTTGTTTTTCTTCTTCCTTTGGGCTTGATGACGCTCTCTGTGGTGGTTTTATCAGCCACTCTGCTGAGAGAGAAGGTGTGAAAAAGCTTTTTCTCGACCCCCCGCTACCTCCGCTTCTTTTATCCTTTATTATTGTTTTGTGCTTCTCGGTGGAGTCGAGTCATGAAACACTGAGATGCTGCATGAAATGAAAACTGCATCTTCTGTAGTAAAGATATGTTTCCTGCAGCCTTCGTTATATATCTCCTCTTTTCTAACGTGCAAACTTTTCTCCTTGAAGCCTTTTTTTGCACAAAAGAGAATTTCTAATGTTATATTGAAAAATGCATTATATATGCACATATTATTGTCAGAGTTCTATCACACATCTGTTTGCCTTATACACACACACACACATTGGGAGTTGCACGTGAGGATTTAGTCTCCCCTCAGTCTTAAGATCCAATCTGTACCTGACTTTAGATCTAATCCTTCACGACGTCAGGTCCTCTATGTTCTTTATCCCGCCCTCCGTTCACCTCAGACATCCCTTTTCTCCTTCACACCTCCGTCCCCCACTTTGCACATCCAGCCGTTTCCTCTCCCCCTGGGGTTTTTGCTTTTTTTTAAAAACCAACAGCTTTGTTTTTCCCCCGAGCGCGGCTCTCCAGTAGATTAACACACTGGGATTTGAGACAGTGGAAGAAGATTTGAAAACGGGGGGAAGCTCATTTTAAAAAGCCGCCCAATTTCCTCGGGGGAGCAGAAATTAATTGGCTCATACATGTTGAATTGTCAGTCGGCTGCTTGTAAGTATCTCAAAAAGCAGCTCCCAGAAACATGCTTTGAGGAAAGAACTCGCTATGGTGATGTCATGAAACGTACCGAGGGGGTCATGCTTCACGCAGCACGCCTCGTTTGATCTGCGGCGCCCTGGGGAAATGTAGTAGACTTTAAGTATACGTGTGGAACCGGAGAGTATACTAAGTACACTACGTTTATCCAGGGGAGCGCGCTGCCTGCTGGACGAGGGGAAGACCTGCACGCATGAACTGGATCAATGTGATAATGTGTTGTCGTTGCACTATTGACTGTATTTGTGTCGTTTCTCAAAGATTCTTTGTTCATTTTTCCTCTTAACTGAACCCAGGGAACTACGGACAATGCAAAAGAGCGAAGGGAACTATTAATAAAAGTCAAATATCTGGTGAATTTGAATAATCTCCTGGTTTTACTCTGTGAACTGTGTCATCCTGGGCAAGAGAGGCCTACAAATAGGACAAAAGAATAAAACTACAAAACAAAATAGATCTTAATAGTAAAGAGATCTATCATAAAAAGCATGTAAACTAATAAGCTTGACTTTGCCTTTCATTCACAAACCCCTACTTCAGTTTATAGTGATTTCTATCAAGAGGAATTCATAGTGAGCTGATCAGAAAAATAAAAGCCATGGTCTTTTGTTATTGTTTTGATTCACAGACCCCTAGTGGCCAAAGTTGTATGATGTACCTTTAATTCATGTTCACTTATTGTTCACTTATTGTGTCTGAAGTCATGACGTGTGTGTGTGTGTGTGTGTGTGTGTGTGTGTGTGTGTGTGTGTGTGTGTGTGTGTGTGTGTGTGTGTGTGTGTGTGTGTGTGTGTGTGTGTGTGTGTGTGTGTGTGTGTGTGTGAGAAGTTCTACAGGTGTTTCAAGGCATTCCTCAACTGCTCCGTCCCCGAGCGAGGCTCCAGCCTAAAGACATTTTCCCGGGCGACCAAGACGCTCCGCACCGGCCGCCAGGACAAGGAGCACCACATGTCCGCTAAGGGCCCCTCCGCCACCGCGCCCAACTCCATCCCCGGGTTGTCGCAGGGGTCCAATCACTCGGCTCCATCGAATCGAGACTCGGCTGTTTCCCGCCCCCCTGCTGCTGACAACCCCAAACCCAAACTTATCCTGGTGGCTCACTACAGGGAATGAGAGCAGGACAAAACAACAGCGACGGGGGCCCAACGTTTAGAGGCGGGAGCGGCGAGCGGGGGCACAGGTCTCCAATTAGGAAACAAATCCTCTTAATAGTAGAAAAGAGCGAGCTCAAAGTGAGCTCAGTGGGAGGCGTGAAATACAAGCCGGGGAGTTTTGATCCCAGAACAGGTTGTTGTTGTTGCAGTCGACAAACAGGGACACACATCTCATCCTGCTTCCCCAGCGGCAGAGAGATATGAAGACGAGGGCTCAACGCGCTGTAATGCTGCATTTCGAGATCACCGACTCCTGCCGATAGAAAGTACTCGCTGTTTTCACATCCATCGTCCACTGACGCTGCATTAAAGCTCACTTAACCTCTGCCTAACGTTTTGCAAAGAAAAGGGGGGGCCTCCGTGGATCCGAGATTAAAATTCAGATGCTCAAACAGGGAGAGCGTGAGTTCGAGGACCCGCTAGCATGTTAGCGATGGACACACGGAAATAAGCACGATTGCACTTTATTGATTCAGAAGGAGCAGACGGAGGGGAAGATGTGAAATTGCATTCGCTCTGCCCCAGTAATTCAATTCAATATCAAAGTGGGTCAAGCTGTTTAGTTTATTTTTTATTACATTCATGAGGTGTCTTTTGTTAGACGACAAAATAATGTGCTACCTTAATCGCAGAAATTATTCAGGAACGTTTTGGAGTCTTCGGAGGAGCTTTTTTTTTTCTTCTTCTTCTTCTTGTAAACAGGGCAATGAGATATTTTGTCGGCTCATGTGTGCAGCTACTATAAGACGGATTATTCTCTCTATTTTCCAGCGATAATTCGGTAGAGGAAGTGGGAATAAGCACGTTTTGCTGACCCTGTTTCCATGCCTGATATCTGAGGATTTGAGGAGAAGAGCTTTGAAAAAAGATTTGTTGAACAATTTTATGCAATTAAGAATTAAGGAGGATTTTTATTATATGCCTTTATTTACACTTTGCCATTAAAGGGATGTTTCACCGTGTCGTGAGGGTCGCGTTGAGATATTTCACTGTTTTGATTTGTCGTTGAAATGTTTCTGTAGCTTTGTTCAATAGAAAAGTGACGTTCTGTTGTCTCCTACTGTGTTTTTTTCCTTCGCTTATGTAACATAAATTAAATCATGTCTCAAACAGATCTGGATGTCTCTGTATTTTTCTATTCACTTCACCCAGAGAGTGTGTGTGTGTGTGTGTGTGTGTGTGTGTTTGTTTGTTCAGAAACTGGAGCTCTGTGTCTCTCTCTCTCTGTCTCTTCCCTCCCAATCAAATTCACATGTGTTGATTAATCCATGAATTATTGACAGCGGCGTTATTTACAGGGAGGGAAGCCGATTAACAGTCCAAATTACAGCGTTCGTCTCGGTGCGAAAAAGACGCCATTTGGAGTATTAGGAGCGACAGCCAAGAATGAATAACGAGGTGATGTCTGCAAACTCATCTGGGCAGCGGCTCAGAGTAAACTTTGGGAGTTAGCGCGCAGCATTATTATCTTTTGGGTATTAACGTCCTGCAGGATTGGACGCAAACGTCTTTCAAGGCTGTTTGTGCAGCAAAATAAAGTTGAGAAAGAACTCCTGCTGAGTAATGCTTTCCTCGGCCCGTCTTTATGCTCCTTGGCATTTGAAATATAAATAGTTTTCTCCTCCAACATCATGAAAGTTTCTCTCGAACTCGCAAACATGTTCAGCTTCATTGAAATTTCTCTTTGATTCATGTCCGGTGATGATGAGTAACTCTTCGGTCATTCCGAGGGCGTTTTTTGGCAGATTTTTTTACTGATTTTTAGATTTTGTTCTCCACCACAGCAGAATATCCTGTTCCCATTATGCTCTATTCTTCCAGGACTTTGTGCCTACATGCATGTGATTGTCCAATATGGTCAGTTCCCTTGACGCAGCACGAATTAACAGGAGAAGTTGAGGCGTCGCCAATGTGCCTAATGCTTAATTGTCATGAATGAAGATGCAGTGTTGGCTCAGATAAGAACAAATCCAACGCTGAAAAGATTTTACTCAGTGTATCTGAGTATCCAACCTATCAGGTTAGAGTTAGGTTAGACCTCCACTGTCTAATAAACACATGATCACACTGGATGACACAACACTTCATTACTACGAACACACAGTCTCCTCCAAAAATCCATATTTCCTCCTGTTTGAGTCATGTTTGCTCAAAACAACAGAGCCCAGATGTTTTAATTCAATATTCACTTCAACACCTTTGTTATTGCACAGTGTAAAAAGATTTGAAGTGTCCAGAGAGAAACAGACAGACGAGTAGACACGTTACAGTCTGATGAATAAATATAAAAGCACAAGCAGTAAGTAGTGCAAACCTCCGCCAGCTCCATTTAGACGTTCTAGTCTTCAACCAAACCATCAACTCTGCTTTGTGCACATGTTTGTGTATCTTTGTGTGTGTGTGTGTGTGTGTGTGTGTGTGTATTAACACCACACCCTTATCACTTGCAGAGAAACAGATAACAGATCAAACTGGTTGAATATCAGGTCCAGACATCTGAGACTAACTGCACTGGCCTTTATTTCATATTGTATAATAAATCTTTACTGTTGTGATGGAGCGTCAGGACGCAGCGTTCACATTTTAATTGAATTATCCTGAGCGGTTGCAGACAGTTAAAGTAATAAACTGGAGGAGCAGGTATAACGCGGCTCAACTGGTTATGTAATGTTTTGTATTTCGAGTGTGTGATTAACTTGTGCTTTTTGCAGTGAAATATAGCAGCACTGGAAGTTAAGAGATTCTTACGTTACATTACATTAATTAGCCTTTATCATAAATCTGATCTAACAACATGACACAAAGTTAATTCCTGTAATGAGGTTGCTGAGCGTCATGTACAGAGTTGGCTGGTTGTGTTCATATTTCAGGGTTAATGTGTGTTTGTTCCTTTAATGTGTATTTGTGCCTTTTGTTTCAAATATGTTTTATTGAGCCAAGGACAAATATTTATATAATATACTGCAGTGTAATTGCTCATTTGCATTATATAAAAAAATTAAATTAAAGATTTATAATACATACAATATAGATAAGATAGTCCCTTATCTAATCTTTCTTGTAGGTATTATAGTTAATGTCAGTTTTCTATCCATGTGTGTTTGTGTGTTTTTATTTCAAATACATGTGTCAACGCAAAAGAACCACAATTTAAATCAAGGAATAATGTACAAACAAGGATATAAAGCAGCTGATGTGTGTTTACCTGAAAAGTTTGTACTTATACATCAAAAATAAACACATTGAAGAGGAAAGGATATATTTCCAAAGAAAAATAACACAAAACAGAAAATAAACTAAATAATGTTCATTATGAGGGAAACAAGCATACAAAGAGAGAAAAGAGTTAATTTTAGAGAAGATTTATCCTTAACCCATCCTCGGGCCCTTTATCTCCAGAGATGAAGTAACACAGGAAGTTTAATGCAGCGTAATTATCAACACGACAGTGGATGTTTTCAGGATGGCCTCTGTTTCCACTTTGCTAAAGAAAAGATTCACAGCGGGAGGCTTTTATTCTGATAATAATAATATCAGGCTGTGATATTTAATGCGAGCATGTCCTCGTTTCACCTCAGCCTGCGTTCCTCCGGCAAAACAAGCAGGATCTGCATCTTTGTCAAAGCCGTCACCACAGTTACAGGAGACGCCGCTGGCTTCTCGTAGGTGAATCACAAACCTGCGTTGTTTGATATGTTGCCAAGACAATGAAATAGAATCCAAGGAGTCCGGTTTAATCAGGCGTGCGTGTACGGTGAGTCGAGACGTTCACTCTGCACCCAGGGACAGGGCAGTTGGGGTTTTGGTAATATGAGGAATCGCACATTTTCTTGGGGAAATTCACAACATTTTTTAACCTTTATGGAGACGGTGGCAACCAGCAAATCTTCATTCCACTTTATAATAATGAAGTGACACCAGTTTCCCAAATGTCACCACCATTTATCCATTTTCACAGATCTTATCTCGGTTTTATTGATAATTAAGTGTTGGAGGTAATTTATTCCTACAGACAGGAAACATAATGAGCAGTCTGAGGCACTAACTTTATGAAGAAGCACAGATAAATCAGATTTAATCGTTCTCCATAAACGATTTGAAGTAAGATGGATTGCTCTTTAACTCTTGAAACAATCTGGACTTTTAATTTCACCACAGAGATTCCAACAAGTAGATAAACACTGGTCTGCACAGACACTGGAGATGAGTCCGGAGAGATAAACGATTCACCTCGCAAAGCAGAAAGTAAAGTAAAACACCTCCATTACTTTCAATTAATTGTTTGACATGTCCTTAGCGTGTCCCTCCTCTGGCTCCGTCCTAATTGGATTGAGTGGAAACGTCCTCTCGTCACGTTGCTATCTCAGTAACTGGTTCAAATCCAATCCCGACCGGAGTCGTATTGGAAAAGTGAGCGTGTATCTCGGCTGAATCGCTTCATGCATCCTCATTAGCAGCTTGATAAAGAGAGGGGAGGGTGGGGGGGGTCACATTGGTTTTATAATCACTACAGTTTCAGGATAAATGTCCACGAATGTCCACGAAAATGTCCTCGTTTATATCAACAAATTAGTGTTTTGTAACCAGAAGACAGAAGAGAGAGAGAAACAACATTTACTTTGATTTTTCTCGTGTTGAGACTTGTTCTCTCGTTGCTCCTGATGCTTTTGGGATATTTCCTGTTGGCTCCTCAGATGTCAGACGTGTCGGTGAATTCACTCATCGCTGGTTGTGTCCCAGCTGCTGCTCATCGGAGAGAGTGGAGTCTGATAAGTGGGTTGGATTGTGAGGGGAGTCTGATGAGCTCGCCGTCGTCTTTTGAGTTTTCAATCACCTCCAAATGAAGATACATCAGATCAATTCTCACAATATATTTAGGGAGAAATGATCTTTGGGTGTGACTGGCATATACATTTAAAATCAGTTGTTTATTGAGCGAATCGTCCCCTAACACTTTGAGTTTAGTGTGTAGTGTGTAGTGTGTAGTGTGTAGTGTGTTGTGTGTTGTGTTGTATTGTATGAAACCACTGTTGCAGGTACAGACATGTATTTCGGTACAATCTGAAAGCAGTGTGATGTTGCTGCATCTGTTGGGCCTGTGCATTAATAACTGAAGTCCAGATGGGGGCTTTGTGAATAGAGTTGGGTATTGTTTTGTTTTTTTATGATATGGGTGCTAAATCTAAACTTTTAAAACTGTACAGGTGCCAGAACCGATCGATTTAAAGAAACGGCCTGTGTTTCGATTTGGTCCTGAATACTCTGGCCGTGTCAGAACCGGTGAATCATTGGAAATGGATTTTGTTACGCAACCCTGTTTATGAATGACTGATATTGAGGATTTAACCTTTTTAAAACTGTGAATCCATTCGCCTGCCACCTCTTACACGAGGATGGAGACCTTACAATGACCCTCACAGCTCTGTAGTGCCCCGGTGTTCAAGTGTTTTTCCCCTGGTGTCGAGTACCTTCACACGTACTTAGAATTTTCCAGACCTTGCAAACCACACGAGCGCATTTGAGGGTAAATAAAGCAAAATGCTTCCAAACATGAAGCTGCATTCTGCGTATAGCTGATAGCCAGTGAAATCAATGAGGTGTTTTACTTAATTTTGTGTGATAATTGTGTTGTGTAAATAAACACAACTCTACCAGAATACTGATCGAATATTCTGTCAATAGCTGCTGATGAGGAATCCGTCACAAAGCCACTGCTCGCTCAGGGAGACATGCAGTTATAATGTGTTTTTAAATTGTCAGGGTAGAAGTTTGATTTCTCTACCGGGGGTTTGCCCTGATAGGAGCTAGGTGCTGAAGATGTGTGATAAATAGGAGTATTAATGGTAAACAAATCATTTTAAAAATACAACAAATTACGAAATTAATAAATCTCAAGTGGTGCTTGCAGTTTTTCAAAAGCAAACTTGACCATACAAGATGGGATTATCAGCATCAAATTGTCTTGTTGAGTTTAAAGAAAAATACTTTTTTGTATGTAATTAACAAGGGCCCAGTATTGAGCCTTGGGGGACACCTTTTATTAAACGTTTGCCACAAAAGCTTGAACTATGAAGCAAATAAGACAAACTGCCCATCTCCATCTGTGTGGTATTATTTAAAAATAATTTGATCAGCTTGTCCGTGTCACAATGTCAATGTTTGCTTATGACGTCAATGGTGTCTTCTTTCATCCCTCGCCTCCTTGTTGTGCTTCTCGTCTGTAGCCACAGCTGTGAGCTCGTACAGTTTTTCTGTAAACGCACACATGCTCATACATATTCATGCTCATACGTTCACTTTGTGTTGTCTCTCCCTCTTTGGATCTCTGCATCGAGCTCCCAAAGGAAAATGTCAAAGTGCACGTTGAATAATGCAAATATTCAGCTTATTTAGATTACTCTCGAACATCTGCACAACACAAGCTCTGATCTACACATGTGACATGAGTACAGAGCCGTGTGACACTCGTTTATTGTCCTGCCAATCACTTCCATCATCATCTGTCACCTTTGGTCCTTCTCTCCATCCCACGACCGATCACAACAATCAAGACGGAGGCTGCCGCCGCTCGTTCTCACTTTTTCATAAAAACATATTGATCCTTGGCCTCTCAGGGTCCGGCCTGAACGCAGTCATTCCCTCCGTCTTTCTCCTCCCTCTCTCCCTCTCTCTCTTTTGTGTGTTAACCTTGTGTAAGAGTCGAAACACACTGAGTGGCCTTGATTCACAGAAATAATTAGGTGACAAATGAGGCGATGCAGCTCGAGAGCCAAGATAAAGAGGGAATAACGAGTGAGGATTAAAGCAATAACGGAAGGTTGGGTGCAGCTGAAGAGGTGAATCATGAATCATGAGGTGAATCATGAATCGTGTCTTCTTCCTTTGCGCCTCCACATGTTTCTCAGGTGACGGTGGTATTCACGGTCGTTTCTCCTCTAAATGGTGAACACTTGAGAATGAGTTGGCCGCTGGTTAGATTCTCACCATCTGTGTACATCTTGGCAAACACAATCAATGAACAAGATGAGGGAGGCCAGGCTCCGCTGGACTAATGGTTCGTGAGGGGGAAATTGTCAGAGACTAATTGTGCCTCCTCTCGAGGAGGTTGTCGAAGATCATTTCTCTCTTCCCAAGGTGGGATGTGATCTTCAGGCTGCTGAGCAACGTCCTCTGCTCTAAATCAGCTGGTGTTTTGTTTCTTGGATGGAATATATGGATGTAATATAATGTATTACGATCACGTGTTCTTGGTTTCTACAGATTTGAACATGGCGATGTGGAGACTGCGCCAAATCCGACTCCCTGAGTGAGACTGAAACTCACGTACTTAAATCTGAGGAGCGTGTGGAATGGAGGCGAGCGTGCATGACCAAACGTCCTCATATATTCAGGCTGATGTTCCCCCTGGCTTTGGTCTCGTGCTTCAGGTCGTTCAGGTAAATCTTAGCACCTCTGAAGAGCAGCAGAATGATCTGTGGGATCAGGTCACAGCTGTCGATATAGTCGTCCCGCTTGTGCCTGTCCATTAATGTGGTCGTGGCTCAGGCTGAGCACAGCGGTGGAATTGATGCAGAAAGTGAGTCTGAATGGGGGTTAACTGAATTTAAGACTTCCTCTGCAGAAACGACCGCGGACAGAAGTGACGGCTCTTGAGATTATCCTGGATAATCTTTGTAGTAACGTTTGACGATGTTGTTGCTTTTCTGCATCAGGGACTGAGAAGGAAACTCACTGCAGCGTTTCGGAGGAGTCTTTTAGATTTGAATTTCAAAATGAACGACTCGAAGCACAGAGACCAAAACAAGCTGCACCTCCCCCTGAATATATGAGCTCCATTTGTCAAGCACTCTCACCTCCATGCAACACACTCCTCAGATGTAAGTGTGTGTGTTTCAATCAAACTCAGGTCAAACAAAGTCATGCTGTAAAATTAGATTGTGTTGGTTATATGTGAGAGGAACAGGTGAACTTTAAAAACACACAACACCAAGAACCTAATGAAGTTACAATGGAGTAATAGAAACTTTGCAATATTTCAGTTTGTTTTATTTGGTGCATTCTATTTTATGCATGATTTGAAAATGCACGTGAAACATTAAGAGGAAACTCTCCATTTCACTTTGCACTTTTCACTTTTACTTCATCTTTCCTTTCGAATCCTCGAAAACCTTTCCAGGGAAACGAATTGGGTGCAAACTGTAAAATATTAATATATTATCAGTGCATCAAACCAAACTGAAATCTGAAGGCCTCCGTTCATTTGATTTGAAAAGGGATTCTCTTACTTGACCTCACTAACAAGCGTTTTATTAAACTGACGGTGTTTTCTGCTTCTCCAACGTTCTCCATCCAGGGTTAAATATAAAGGACCTCAGCAGAAAGGAGGAGGAGGAGGAGGAGGAGGAGCCGCCATCTGTTGCTGTTTTAAACAGCTGCTCTTCTCTGCTCTGCTCCCTGTTTGCACACGCACATGCACGCACACGCACACAAACCCCAGGCACAGTGGCTCCAGATGGCAAAGCTTCATGACCAAACATGGAAAGTTTGGCAAACGTACACAGAGAAAGACACAGCGACATATTTCAGCGACATACTCGGCTTTCAGAACACATTCACTCAAGTTTTATTAGAATGGACTTTGTCACATGGAGCAAACGGCTGCTCCACTTTTCACGGCCCTTCAGATGTAATTTGCATCGCGCTGCGTTACTTGGCTGTAATTAAATGTGGAAGCAGAGCAAACTTCACCCCGGCTCTGTCAGACGGACGTTTATAGAAGAGTCATTATCACCACACTGGCCTGCGAAGGTGGCAAAAAACAAACACACGTGTTCCCACGTACATGAACACACACCTGAAGTGTGTTAGAAAGTGATTAATATTTAATCAGACGCGCTGTTAGGGAGGGATGTGCCTACTTTGAGCGGCAGCGTGATGAATGAGTGCTCACGGCGAAGGATAGCAAGATAAACACCTGAGCATCGCCAAGACGACAGCGAGCGGCGCGGGACATCTATCACACCAAGGTTGCCACGACAACCTGTCGCCGGTTTGTCGCCAGGCGACCGCGCCGCTCCAAGAGCCGACACACGGCGCAGGATCCCAATAATCACCAAGTTATACAACGACAGGAGAATGAAGCAAAAGGGAGGGGGGGCTTGTAGTGAAATTGTGGAATAAGTAGAACACACACAGAAGAGGTGTGTGTGTGTGTGTGTGTGTGTGTGTGTGTGTGTGTGTGTGTGTGTGTGTGTGTGTGTGTGTGTGTGTGTGTGTGTGTGTGTGTGTGTGTGTGTGTGTGTGTGATATGGCCCTGGAAAAACTCACACAAACTTTCTTTTCTTGTTTGTTTTGTCAAGCGTGTATGAATGAAGCATGTGCGCCTCACACGGGGCACAGACACAAAATTGCAATCACATAATAATGTGTGCATGTGGATTGTATAATTGTCTCCAACACGGCTAATGTCTCTGAGTAATTAATCGTAATTTTCATGTAAATTTGGTATGAAATTGGTCCATGGCTTTTTGTCTGTGAGCGACCCTGCTGAAGAACGATAAGACCACATCCCACCTCTCGTTTTGTATCTCTCTTTGTGTCTGTCTCTCTCTCTCCCCCGGTTCTCTCTGCGTCGTCCTTGTTAGAACAGTTTCTCTTTCCTTGGGGAACAAGAGGAACCTTTTCATTGCGACTGAACTAGAAAGAGAAAAGAAAAGCTCACATTGCAGAAGACAAATCCTCTTCTATACATGTAGTGAACTTAAAGAATTACATTTGTTTTTGGTCAAACGTTTATTTTTGTATTTTTCCAAATGACCCAATAAGTGTTTTCAACCTCAGCCTCTATATCTGCTTTCTGATGGATGCCCTCCAACAGAAGTCAGTAAAACGGCTGATAAATAGAAAATCACATTTAGGATTTAGGACCTGAAGGATTTACTTTGGGTGTAAACCAGAAGCTCACACACTTCTCAGGGTCAACATCAAACGAGAGTTTGAAAAAAAATGCACATGTCAAAGGTTGAGCGTTAAGAAGAATTATGCATCCTCATTGATTCTGAAAGTCTGAGACGACTTTGAGCAAAGAAAAAGTTGAGCTGCTACGAAGAAGAAATAAAAATAGAGAATTAAATAGACTTTAAAAATGTAAAATAGAGCCTTCGTAAATCTGCCTCTGGAAATCGCTGACTCTGTTTTCCTCTGACCTCGTCGGAGAGAAGATCAATGTGCGAACAGTGGAGTAAACCACAGGCTCACACTCTGATCCACCGCCTACATATATTCATTCTTTGTTGAACAATGAATAATTATTATAATTTGTGTTAATACTTTTTCAGAAAGCTCAACCTACTCAGTGCTTCTTGTCCAAATAAGAAAATGAGTGAACCGATTCAAAGGTTAGATTTAAGGACTTTAAGTTTGGCAGAGTGTTTTACGAAACTATATAATTATAATAAAAATGCCTTAGACTGTATAAAGCAAAAATGTACAGTCTATGAATTGATTACTATGAAAAAAGACTTTTCATATAGTGCCATCAGCAGGTCAACATTTCCACTTTCACACTGGCACAAAGTTTTGTACAGAAATCACTGGTTCAAACACTGAGACTAACTTTCTCTTTCTGTTGAATCTCATTCATTTTTCTGTCGCTTGTTTACTGCAGCTGCATCTGAAAGAAATAGTTTTGACGAACATTTTACAACTGAAAACTCGAGGAAGGTTAAACCGATAAAGTTTTACAGGACTAATGAGGAACTTTAAATCTAATCAGGCTTTTTAATGAGACACTTTTTTTTTTAAAAGGTTGTTTGGGACCTTTTATTTTTTTTTAACGACATCCACAAAAACACTTTCACTTCACGGCACAGCCTTATTTATTTATTTTATTTTATTTCCTTGGATCTTTGTATCACCTTTAAACTGATTTGACAGACAAAGCGACACCGGAGACTCGAGGAATTCACACTAATAAAACCATTAACAAATGAGGGCGATAAGAGCAGTAAAATAGGAGAAATAAAGGAGAAAGATGTTATTATGCATTTGACGTAAAAGGAAATAAAATCGGTAAAACATAAACAGAGTCTAAGAAACACAGATTATACAGCACAGTGTGTTTTTGATGAATTGGTACATTATATTAATGCCAAATGGAAAATGTCAGCAGAGACATTGAGTTTCAGGCGGTTTGTCGTCACTTCGCTTTTCATTTCTCTCCTTCCACTTTCATTTCTCACCCCCAGTGTCTCCTCTGCCCTTCCCCTGTTTCCTCCACCTGTTTTCTCTGGACTCCTTCACATCCTGAGGATCAGTAATTGGAAATGAGAACAGAGGTCGACCCCCCGCCGAGTCATTTCACTCGGTATTAGTTCTCAGCTCTGAAGAGAAGGTGGCAGAAGAACCTGCTCTTCTTTTATTTTAAGAAACTCCACCTGTGAGTCATCTCTACGTGAGTCCATCACTCCGAGGTGTTGACCCACAAAGAACACTCGTCTTTGCTTCTGGGGATTTGCAGTGATGCATAAAATCTCCTTAGCCACAATCCTTGTTCTATTAAAAAGAGCCCCGGCAAAAGCTTCCACCTCTTTCTACACGTTTTGATTTAAATAGTTTAAACTCACCTGACGGAGTTTGCGATCCAAGTGTTTTGGCTAACCTTCAGGGAAGTGTCATGTCGTACATCTGTATAATCTGTGGTTCAGTTTCATCCGTGTATCAGTCAAACTAAATTCTCCCTTCGTCAGCCTCTGGATTTGACTTTTCTCTGCTGCCTGTGGAAAGTTAGAGGAACTCACCACTGCAGGTTGATCACACGGCTTTGTGCCTAGTTCTGCAAATCACTGTCGTGCATTTTGATTTGTTTAGATTTCTCCATCCTGCAGCTCTGGTTGATGTGGACGTCGCCTCTGTCACAATCTAATATTAAGACCTTTAAATTCACATCGAGCTCATTATCGAAAACTGCTCCCATCCAAGTAATTTACACACAGAAAACAGAGGAACAATTTTCTAAATCCATTAAAAAGAGGAATATAAAGCTGCAGGCAATCGTTTTCTCATTAGTTTCAGTTGACTGTTAAATGCTCAGAAAATACATTAAAGAAAATTACTATTGCCAATTATCTTTCTGTTACCTGATCTCACAGAAACAGAATAAACGAGGGTGGTTCAAATGAAAATGTTAAAGATATTTAACTGTCAAAACGGCGACAACTTTCTTCTCAATTTCCCTCCAGGCAGCGTGATATTAATAAAAGTGAAGTTGTGATTGGTTGGTTGATAATTAACGTCCCGGTAGCTGATGACAGGTCGGAGGTGTAAATATTTACAGTGGAATTCATGTGACAGTTTGATCTATTGTTGGTCTCGGTGAAATAAATCAGCTCTGACTCCTGTTGACAGCATCAAACCTCCACCTCGTCCTCCCCTGCTCATCAGCGACCACAAGAGGGAGTCCCAGCTGTGTGTGTGTGTGGGGGGGGATAGGACTATCAGCAGCTGGAGGCAGATATAATTGGTAGTGAGCATCTCTTATCTTTCTGTCTCACACACACACGCTCTCGTTTGTGTTTATCTTTCGACCTGATCTCTCGTTCTCTCTCTGTCATCACGGCACCAAGGTTTATTTCATCTTCTGCCTCCGAAAGGAAACAAAACCCCAGTCACAGAATTTATCATTACATCCCATTTCATTTTAGTCAGAGCGGTCTGGTCTAATTGCTGAAACATTCATTAGGTTCTCAGGGATTTTCTCCAGATAAATGTAGTCTCAGAAAGTTTAGGGTCATTTGAACCAAACCAATCATCTTTGCTATTTTTGATTTTCAATATTGTCTGTTGATTTTTCTTGTTTTTAATTAAATAGCAAGTTTGTTTGAATCTAAAGAATTTCTGATATTTGAAAGAATATGATATCAAATATCTTTTGTCTTTGGAAGCTTGGAATTTAACACTTTTATTATTCTGGTGAAGGAAGTTCCGGAACATTTTAATCGCAAGTACAAATAAATAGATTGACTTTTCAACTTGAGGAAAAGTAAGAACTTGGTTTGTGAGTATATTCAATATACTTAAAGTATTAAGAGTGAAGCATTCGTGTAAATGTAGTGGAGAAAATTACTTGACAATAAATCTACTTAGTTGAAGTACAGATAAATGAAAAATGTACTTTAAAAGTTCAGTAGCAAAGTAAATGTTCATCCCACCACCGAACATAACATCAAGACGTTAAGTATTAATATGAATTCAAGAAATGTAATATTCACTTTCTTACAAAGGTTTAGAGACATAACTCAACGTCTGCAGTTGAGAAAGTAATAAAACTCCCTGAACTCTTTTTTTTTTTCTGTGTCGTCACTTTTACATTTTCAAGATAAACTGCATTTCCAGATATTATCAGGGAGCTAATTTCATAGAGACACAATATCCTGCAGGGACGAAAAAACATCAGATAATAGAAAAGTAAGAACACGGACAATAAACAGTCGTGTGAACAGAAAGGAGTCAACTCGATAACCTGCAGCCACAATGAAATCTTTTGTCAGAACAACTTTTACGGTGTTTTCTGGAAGTGGAGACTCGTCGTCCATTTTTATTTTCAGTCTATTTGTCTCAGTGTTTAACAGCCGTTCTATTATTAAGTGAATCCAGTTTCCTTTTTATTCATGTTAACAACTCTGCTCGTTTATGGAGTCTCATCCTTTTTCTCATTTCTCCCTGTGCATGAATTTACTGCCCACTTTTATTTTTCATAGTTTCTCATTTGCCTCCAGTTAAAACTTCAAAGTTCGACTCCTCGTCGTCAGCTGTTTTACAGAGAAACATGTGGAGCTCGCTGTGCAACGACACATCGAGAGAAGAAGAGCGATGAAGACGTCTGTAGAAGACAGAACTTTTACTCTGTGCTCAGTCAATCACCATAAATCTTTGCTCCTCTTAGGTGAAATAAACACTGTTATTACTGAAGCTTCCACAGTAATTATTCTTCAGACGTCTCCTCAAATAGGTTTGTGAACATTTGTTGTTGTGTTACTCACGTCGATCCATCTCCATGGAGATATGCAATCCTGTCTCTTCACGCTGTTACGACAAACACCTCAATATCAGCCAATACTGCATCAACTGTGAGCTGTGGCTCAGGAGGTAGAGAGTGTTGTCCATGAACCAGAAGGCCGGTGGTTTGATGCCCAGCTGTGTCCTTGGGCAAGATACTGAAGTGCTATAATAATAATAATTTATTTCATGGCACCTTTTTAGAAACTCAGGGACGTATGACAACAAATGAATAATTATAGTGAAACATTCAAATCAGATTAGGAGACACCCACAAAATAAACAAATACAGTCCTTTTTATTTAAAAAACCCTCCAGCTGGTTCGTCATCAGCTGTTCGAGAACCACGACGTCTCCTCACATCAGAACAAGTCGTCTTGAAGAACTGAAACTTTATTCTAATCTTTACTCATTTAAAAGATCGTTTGCTGTCAGATTTGACTCTTTTGAAAGTCTGTATCTCAGCCAGTCTCCCTCTGTCAGATAATTCAGCTCCAATGAAATTAGATTTGAGCTTTGGGAATTTAAATAAAAAAAATACAAATGAGACCTTATAAAAGTATGAACTACTTTTCGGACGTTTCATTCAAGAAAGTGATTAAACACCAAAAATGAGACAAAATGTCAGTGCTGTTGAGTCAAATGTCAAGATTCAATAAATCAAATGCAAAAAAACAGCATTCTAGAGCTTTTTATTTTTTATTAGAACATTCAAAATGAAAAAAAAACTTTACATAATCCATCACTGACAAAAACACAATTTTAAAAAAGTGAGATGCATAGAAAGAGAAGCGAAGCTGAGCGTTATCACACATTCGAGTGAACTGAGGAGGTTTGAGGTGGAAGCTGGAAAAAAAGCAAAGCAACAGATGTGAAGCAGCTACAGAGATGAAAACTTTGCTGGAACTCCCTCAGCTTTCTGAGCGCGCTCCCAACAGCTGGAAGCTTTGTGTGGATGCACGTGCATGTGCTTGCTCACTGGGTCCATAGACTTCTCATGTGTCCCTTATCTGGTCCAGTCTGGACTGGCTGTGCACTGTGTGAGGCGGTCATGGGCTAAGCTACAAGAACGCACGGGACTGTGTATTCATGTCCATCTGCATGCATGACTGTGTTTGTGTGTTTACTTCTTGCGGTAGTCGCCTGCGTAAGCTCTGCGATCATCCTGCTCGGGGCTCTGGTCTCCGTAGAGCCTCAGGATGTCCTGCAGGCTCGGGATCCCCTTTGACATCTGAGGGTTTGACATCTGAGGGTAGGACATCTGAGGGTAGGACATCTGAGGGTAGGACATCGAAGGGTAGGACATGTGAGGCTCCTCCTGGCCGCTCTGGTAGGGCTCCGCCTCGTACTGCTCCTGCTCCGGCTGCTCTGGCTGATACTCCCTCTCTGCTGCCCCCTGGCTGTGGTCCTCCTCGGCGTGATGCTCGGGCTGGGCCTCGACATGGGGCTGCTCAGGCTCGTAGCGACGCAGGCGGCAGTCCCTGTCGTACTCGGGGTCACAGTCGGGGTTGGACGGCTCCATGACGCCGCTTCGTGTGCCGTCGGCATTCAGGTGGGGCTCGTAGGCCTCGGCAGGGTAGGGCATGTGGCGGTGAACTCCAGAGCGAGGCTCGGTGGGCTTCACGGGGAAGCAATCCTGGTCGTAGCCGATGAAGCATTCATAGCCCTCCTTGGTCTTACCTGGGGGGCCCAGAGGGTGGCGCTCCTCGTGGGCAGGCTCCTCATAACTGGGGTTGGAGAACGGGATCTGCTGCCTGGGGTTGGAAGGACCACGGCGATGCATGGCAGCCGCCGCCTCACGGATTGCAGAGAAAGGATCGTTGGGGTTGGACTCTGGGGCCGCCTCCATGCGTGGAGAATGGGGGTCATTTTGTTGAGCTTGGGCCATGTAGCGGCGCAGAAGAGCATATGGGTCGTTAGCCTGAGGAGAAGCTGCAGGAGAAGCTGGAGGAGCAGCTGGAGCCTGGTGGTACATCGCATAAGGATCAGAACCTCTGTTAGCCTGAGCATAAGCATCCCTGAACATGGCATAGGGGTCGTTCTGCTCAGCTGCTGGAGGGGCGGCACGGATGGCGGCGGCTTCATCTGCCTCTTCGTTTTTGTACGAGTGTGGGGGGTTGGCGAATCTGGTGGCGCTAAGGGGGTTGCAGCCCTCTTCGTAAAGAGGGTTGCAGGATCCAGGGCCAGCAGGGGTAGGTTGTTTAGGAGCACGGGGGGCCTGGAGGAGAGAGAGAGACCCACTTACATCATGATAGTCACAGCTTAGATGTAAATAAAAACCAAAAGCAAACATACCACGAGGGAGGCTGCGTAGGCACAGGCGGGATCCCTGACGGGGTCACAGTTGGGGTACTGCAGGTAGACGCCAGAGGGGGCTTTCTGCACCAGCTTGGGTTTGCAGGAGGGGTCTTTCTTGGGATCACAGCCGAGGTGGGCGTAGGACGGCAGGGGCCCGGCGGAGGGTGCGTACCCGTAGGCAGCTCTCAGGTGGTACTGCAGACACTCCACGTCTTCAGACGCGCAGATCCGCAGCAGCTCAGCCTTCTGCTCCTGAAGCATGAAAAACAGACAGATGTGGTCCCATGGTTTCGTTAAAGGCTGGAGGCAGAGGCTTTTTATATCTTTCAAATAATTCTGATGGAATATGTAGGAATTTATAGGATAACTAAGACAATCTAGGTGAATATCTGTGCAGCAGATCTTCTATTTTTAATTCACTAAAATCAGTAGTTTGCAGTAATGCATAATGAAAAACAACATCTAATATCTTACCTTGGAGAGGAAAGGTGTTGAGGATGGAGCGTAGTACTGATACCCAGACTGTGGGTCCTTTGCCGGAGCAGAGCGGACATACATAGGCGCTGGGGCCTTGGCAGGTGCTGCAGCAGGGGCAGAGGCTGCCGCTGGGAGCACCAGGGGCTGGTAGGGGCTCTTGCCCTGGATCAGAGCAGCATACAGGCAGTAGGTATCCTTGGTGGGGTCACAGGTTTTTACCGGTGCAGGCTTGGGGGCCTCTGGTTTTGGCTTGGGCCTGCTGGTGTAGGCGGACACGCAGTTGGGGTCGTCGGAATCTGCGCAGGACTTGTAGATATCCCCCAGGTGGCGCAGGTAGGCCTTGTAGGAGCGACGGCCCTCGGCGCGGTTCTTGTTCTGGAGGTAGGCCAGGTAGATGCGGTCCATCTCGTGAACCTGAGAGCAGGAAGCGGAGAGGGGGGGGGAGGGTTTTACTGCGGAGCTGACACATTGTGGGCAATAACAACAGAGCACAAGCTGTGAAGTGATGCTCCACCCTGATTCATTTTAGCACCAAAGTACTTTTATAGGCTTAAAATCCGACTGTTAAATGTCTCAGGCATCATGGGGATTTTGTTGTTTACCACTGACACTAATTGTAAAAGGTTTTCATGGTGGAAAGGTTTGAAAACATCAGTGTAAACGTGTCAAAACACTGACGGGATACAACAGATCTCTTGCACAAGGCATGAATGTTATTACCCCTGACAAGGAAGTTGTGTTTTTTACGGTGTTAGCATGATTACGCCCCTAAAAATTGACTTTATGTCATGTGTCCCTTAAAGTCTTATTATTAAATGAGTTGTTAATGTCCAGATAACAAACAGGGGTTCTTTGTGTATGAGTGTGTTTACTCACTGCCTCCTGGTTGCCGTTGTCAGTGAAGAACTTGTACCAGTTCCAGAAGTCGGAGTGCTGTTTGTACCAGCTGATGTTCCTGCGGTTGCGGACCAGACTCCGCTGTGACGCTGCAGCAGTCGCCCTCTCCTGGATACTTTCCCCCGCTGAGGTCAGGAGAGAATTAAAAAACAAAAATGAAGGCACTGCTGAGCCCAGAGCTTCCAAACTCACTCGGTCATCAAATTCAAGGACTTGTTCCTGTGACTTCTAAAGTTTATAACAAGATATTCAAGAGCTCAAACTTGTTATATATCATTAAGATTCTTTATGTGATATGACATATCAATCATGAGGTGAAGAGTTGATGCTACAGCAAAGTGAGGTGATGGATCTGTGTTTTACTGGGAACAACTTTTATGTCTTTCACCTCTGGCAGACTGACACTGTGCACTTTTAGAAACAAGCACCACTGTGTACGTTCATCCCTCCATCCTCTATGTTGCTTTTCCATGTTTGTGCTTCGGTAAAAAAAATACATATCTACCATCTCCTTTGGCCTTTAGCCCGATTGGTCCAGCAGACAGGAACGCTACAGAGAAAAACAAAAACAGAAGTTGCTGAAGCTGAAATTGAGACGTGCTTACTCCTCATTGTGCGACTTTTGAAACGTGTCTCGAATACATAAGTGATAATATGACATTAAACCTGGAGCCCTCACAGATTCATTAAATAGGGCAGAGGTAATTGGCTCTGCCTGCGGCGCTGGCGACAGCAGCTCTTTGTAGATTTTATAGGTGAGCCTGTAACATCAAACCCCCTGCTGGGCTCTCAAAGAGCTGTGTGTGCACTCTGTGTGTACGTATGTGTTTGCTGCCGTTTGACCACATGCTGCTGTGGGGAGCAGCGGAGCGAGCTCTTTTCATCTCCGCAGGGAGAAGGTGTTAATGCCTTACAGAGGAAGAGGAGGAGAGGGAGGAAGAAGGAAAGGGGGACAGATGACCGGAGATCCATGGAGGGATAATTCAGGGTTGCGGGAAAAACATCATAAAGGGTTTTGATGGAGGAGTGAGGGAGATGTGATGTGCACAGGAGCAAAAGTAGGAATCTGCAAAGAATGAATGTGAAGGTGACCTGGGGTGCAGGAGGGGGCTGCTAAATGATGCTGCCTCAGTGTATCCGCTGTATTGTTTTTTACGAGCCTGTAAAAGAGAGGCTGGCACATCTGGAAACAGCAGCGCTTTAAGAGGGCAGAGGAGGAGGTGATGCTGACAGGTAATAATTTTTTTACGGGAGCAGGAACGATGAAAGGAGAAAAAAGTCCCCCCCCCCCCGACTACTGCTAATGTTTTCCCCAGTTCACTATCGGACAGTGCAATTTTAAAAACGATTTTAAAAGGGGAGATGAGATGTGAATACGTTGAGTCATGTCATGAGAGGAAGGTGGAAACAGGTGTTGGAGGATTAACCTGTCATGGCGTGATAGATGAACATCACAGTGATGATACATGTGAAGCTGAGTTGAGTTACAACCACTTTTAACATAGAGTGAGTCCATGGCCATGAACTGGTGAAGGGCAGAACACCTTTAACGCTCCAGTTAACCCTGAGCTCAGAGAAACGAGACCTTGAGATGAACATGACGCTGGTGAGGAGCTGGAAGGAACAGGCAGGAAACAGAGGAGATGAATACAGACCATAATACTAATATAAACAGGGAGTAAGGAGAGAGATTCTGAGGATGAGAAGAAAAGAGAAGCAAAGGAGGACGAAGGTACTGAACGTTTTAATCCTCTCGTTTTATTTGAGAGCTCAAGGTTTTACATTTAAAAGAATTGGATCCACTTTATTTGGCTCAGCTGCTACAAATGCTGCACCAGCTCTGACTTTCACCCATATCTTTCTAGTTTTATTGAAATAAGATTTTGGTGGTTTTTCCTGAATTCTTCTTTCACTTCTGATTACGTAATCAAACCAGCCATTTACATACAGGACGTAATGTATAACGTGATGGTATCCGTCCATAGTGACAGACGTGTGACATTCTGACCTGACTGTTGTTTATTTAATGGTGTGTGTCGTGAACTCACCGGGCAGCAGCACCACAGCCAGCGCAGCGGTGATGAACACGCCCAAGAAACTGGATCTCCTCCGTCCAGCCATGACTTCTCACACCTCCTCCTCTCCTGCAAACACCACAGTCACAAAAGGATGATTTCACCTCCAAAAACAATCCACTCAGTTGCTTTTGAGCCTAAAAATCTTGATTACAAAGGGAAATCGTGGATTATTGATCTAAAAACATCCTGCATGAATACAGAGAAGGCTACAAAACTGCTGAATCCCTGTTGGAAGGTGTTAAATGTCCTCTGCTGAGACCTCAGACCTGAGCTAGTTTTCCCCTGCAGAGCCGATGAAGTGACCCCTGCAGCTCTGAGCTGAACTCTGTAACTCTGGAGGCTTTAAACAAACATGCTGCCTCACGGCCCCTGGCTGCTGTGTCATTGTAAAACCTGAACCAGGTGTTTTCCTGCAGCCAAACTTCAACCTGAACTTGAATCAGATAAATAAACACAGAGGTAGCAGAGGTTAGTTTAGTGTTCTTACCTGTGGTTATCTTCTCAGCGTGGATGTCTGCAGATCCAGATGTGGACTCCAGAGAGACAACAGGTCCACCTGGGCTCAAACACTAAGTGTGTGTGTGTGTGTTGTAGAGGTTCCTGGTGCACCCCGTCCCTGTGGCCCTTCTGTCAGACTGCCCTGACAACGGGATCCCGGATGGTTTTAAACCGAACCCGTCATCCCCTGACGTACACACACACACACATTCATTAACACTCGGGCAGGAAAACACACACACACACACGCACCACCTGAGGGGGTCAAGGGCCACCTCAACACGGCACCTGATTGGCTGCAACTTTCTGTGATTGTGGACCAATCGCAGGCCCCGTAATTAAGCACAGGAAAAGAGGGGGGGGGGCTTGAAGTAGAGATGGAGACGTGGAGAAATGGTAGAAGAAGTTGTCTTAAGTGATGTTTCATTAATTTATTATTTAATTTGACAAACATGGTTTTAAACATGAGTCTCATTGGAAGTTAGAAGTTGGTTTGAGGAAGCGTCAGAGACTCGAGAGGCAGAAAAACATCGAGAGACAGAAGAGACGGGAGAAAGAAAACATGAGGAACTAATGAAGGGGCGCGGCGGTGCCACATACGCACTTTTCAGAGACGTGAGAGAGGCCAAACCACAGCTTCTGTCCAAACCTGACACACACACACACACACACACACACACACACACACACACACACACACAGGGACAGCTGGTCTACACATGAGGAATTTGATAATCTACAGTTTCCTCCTCACTTTTAACTGTGTTGGGACATGCCAGCCTTGTAACACACACATGTACGCAGGGATTCGGTCACTATTTTATTATTGTGCACCGTTGGGACCTTTCAGCGTTTTGGTTTGTGATCAGTTCTAATCCTTAAAGCTCCTGAAAACTCGACAATTAAACGTTCATGACAAAATAAGTTTCAACACATTTACTTAATTTCATATATTTTTTTATTTGTCATTAATTTAAAATATAATTATTTGCCAGTTAAAGAAAAAAACACCAGAGACTTACAGACGTTTTTTTAAAACCTGATTAGTCGAAAGCTAACAAGCCACCAACCATTTCCCACATGAAAGAGGTACCAGTGTCCAGCCCCATCTTTGGAGCAGATCTCTCTTAATGTTTTAACACGAAGTCGCCTGCATAAAGAAATGGGTTTTCACAGTTTGAGTGTGTGACCTGCACAGAGCTCTGACCTCGTCCTCGTCCAGCACCTCTGGGACGAACAGGGACACTGATGCTCCTGCAGCTGTTTGCAGCAGATCCCTGGAACCAGCAGGAGCTGATTCTAGCAGCACGGTCGAGTCCGTGTGGAATACGATCAATCAAAAAACGATTTGGGTGTCATTTCCACATTGGACTCACTTTTTAAACTAAGTCAAATCTGAGCATTTCCATTTCGCCTATTAATGATATTTGACTTCAATAGGGCTCCTTCATTTCCTCTCTTCTTTTGAAGCATTTCCACATTTTTCGCAGCCCCCCACCCCCCGTCCTGTCCCATCGTGCCCCGGCTCCACATTTAGTGGTCATGTTAACACTGTATCTCGTATGTAATTACGTTTGCAAACAGGTGTTCGGCGGAGCCAGCAAACCTACAATCCAGGTCCCGAGCAGATTCGAACACGACGACGCCAAAACCATACTCATAATTGTCTCTGGAGCCGGAATGCGTGGGATTCTTAGAATTCAGCGTAGACACCTGGTTCTCCATGACAGCTTGTCCTCTTTGCTTTTTTTTTTTGTAAAACCAAAAAGACTTTATTTCTGTAAGGTGGTACCTGACATGTAGGAGGAGGAGGGGGGGCTGTACAAATAAGAGAAAGCTCCTATTTAGAATTCTACACAAATCTTTTTTTCTTTATATACAGGATCACGGGGGTGTCGTCACTGCAGGTCATCGTCATCGAAAAGATCCTCGAAATCTGCAGATGGAGAACAGAGGAGGAGAAGATGGAAAGAAAAGAGAGTAAGAGAACAGGGTTGGAATCAGTCCAGCTGTTTCCCAGAACTCCCACATTCTTATTACACCTTTTCTCACTTGAGCTGCTGAGTTAGGATCAAATTAAACTTCTCTACAACTACATTCACTGCATGGTGAAAACTTAGTTTACTTTTACTTTTGTGAATTTATACTTTAACTTTTACTGCAGACATGACGTGGACACATTTCAAAGTACTGAGGACTCGAACTGAGACAATTCTACTCATCACGGGACAAACTAATGATGGTCACACAAATAAAAGAACAATTGGAAACAGGAAATAGCCGAGGTTGTTCTCTCCTTTGATATTTTCGTATTTAATATCTTTGGGTGTCATATTAAGTCAGTTGGTGTTCGGACCAAACCAAAACTTTTTTAATAAAGTTTGCTTCAGGTGCAGAGGAGAAACTTCCATCCTGATTATACTGGTTGGTCACAACTCCTAAAGGTTGAGAACCACTGATTCAAGCCACGTCCTCCTCGTACCGATTGAGAGTGAGAGACGTAAAACGTGACATTTTGAGATCGGAACATAACGAAGATCTGTTAAAGTTTGGATGAGCGATGAATCAGCATCAAAGTTTATGTCTCACGTCTTTGACAAAGGATTCTGATTGGATCACTTGATTAGATGAAATGTTATTGAACCCTTAACTTGGTGTAAACCAGTACGTGTTCTCATTTGATGGTTTGTTTGTGAACTACCTGAGTTTATTTGTGAATGAAACAAGGTGCTACAACACTTCAGGTCCCAGTTAGTGTCGCGGGCTGAAAATCCTCCGAATGTCCCTTTTAGCAACGTTAACAACCCACGTGACGGACTGCAGACTGTGTGTGTGTGTTTTAAAGCAGCTGACTGGCGAGGTGTCCTGCTGAGTCTCAGTCTTACAGCAGCTATAAACTCACTTTACCGTCTTCTTCTCAACTCTTTTCCTCCCTCCCTGTTTTTCCCCTCTTCTTTCATTCCCCCTCTTTTTAACAATCAGCTCTTTTCTTTCTAGGTCATGTGCTGCTGAGCCAGAATTGTTTTGCCCGCAGCCAACGCTGCAAGACAGAAAACAGATTAGCTCTGTGTTTTTTTGTGTGTTCCAGCACATTCACTGGTGTTTACTGGGGAACGAGTGGATTTTTGTAAGGGTTAATTTGAGGAGACGATGCGGTTAAAGCAAGAAAACTGCATAATGTGCTTACACCGAAGCTCCAGTTTCCATGCAGCTCTTCAGTAATCTGGTTTCACCCTTTTACCTTTTTTACATTACTGAAACAATATTGAAATACTCTGAATATCTGTTCCGTAAGAACATAAGTCTAATTAGTGGTACGCTGCTGCTTTAAGGGATTATTCTAATAGTCTGAGGTTTAATTTAAATGTGTTTTGAATTGTTCAGCTTCGACTTGGTTGTGTTTTAATTTAAGTTTGACCAAATAATCAGGGTTCTCTGTGTGTTAGCCAGCTTTTAATTAAAGGGAATCTAATTGAAGGGAACGTAGTTTTTAATTTAGATGAGTTCATGTTGCTGCTAAAAAAAACTGAAACGTTCAGACATAAACACAAACATTCAAAGTCCTGAGTGTCTAGTTACAAACTTCAGCTTGTTGACCACACTTTGCTGACACGTCTTTATCGGATTCGATCATTAAAGAGGCAAATGAGTCATTTCCTGCATCTTTGACCTACTTGTTTGTCATAATACGAATCAAGGAATTTATTCTCATTCGTGAGTTTCAGTTTCACACTGTTTAAAAGTGCCAGATCAAGAAGGATTTCTGTTTTCTGTGCACGTACAGAAAAGTGTCAGAGGGATTGTGTGTGTGTGCGTGTGTGTGTCTGTGTGTGTTACCATTAAAGAAATCAGAGTGAACTGCTTTTTCATTGGCTGCCAGGTCCATTAGCAGACCGCTGCTGCCCCCTGCCTGTGAACATGCACCAGTACACAACAGGTTATGTGACACAAAGCAACGCGCACAAACACAAACAAACAACAAAGGCTGACATTTTTATGATCTTTTCCATTATTTAATTAATGAAACTATCTTTCAGCTGCAGAAGTAAACACAATGAATCAGGGTGTAAAAATAATAGAAGATGAAAATAAAATGGCAGCTTAATCCTCATTTAAACTGTCTCTGGGATTTATTTCAGATGGAATGGAAACTTTTAGCTCCTGTGTATCTGTGACTAAATGAGACCATGTTGTCTTTATTCCTCTTTAATTTGACAGTGATGAAGGTGGTTTGTGTTTTTACAGTAAAATAAAACTTGGTACAAACCAAAAAAACAAACATTAAACGACACCGATGTAAAGTGGCTTTGATCTTCTGCCTCAGCTGCACAAAGGCTGAACATCCGGAAATATTGGCGGATTTTTACATAAACGGAAAATCGTTTCCTTCCTGAGTGGATTAAGACATTAGGGAGCTAGGTAGCATTAGCCGGGAGCTAGGTAGCATTAGCCGGGAGCTAATCCACAAACCTCGTCCAGATCCACGTACGGACCCGCTCCCTCGGGAAACATCTCGTCCACCGCAGGTTTCATTTTGTTTTTAATCGCAACGAATCAGCCGCTGGGTTTAAAGACACACTGTGGATGTAAGTTTGTGGCTAAGCTAAGTTAGCTTCCCGGCATCCGTAAACAAAACAAATGTGGTGCAACGCTAAACTGTGTCCGGCTGTTGCCACAGGCGTGTTGCGAGGGTTCCGCTCTCTCTCATTAGCACACGGTGGTTGTGTTACAGTAAAAATATCTGAAGTCACCATATTTATACTTTATCTTATTATTTAAATAACAGTAATAATTCACCTTGATCAATTTCACACAATGTTTGTGTCAGTGAATAAATCAACAGCTAAATAATGTAATAATTCCTAAAAGTACAAATGGATAAATAAATGAAAATTAAGTTTTCTATTATATATCCAATCCCTCTATTGTATATTTACATATTTTGTAAATCTAATTTGTATAGAAATACAGAGGAAATAATACTTGTATTATTATTAATAATGAAATGAAACTCATAGCACTCCTTGGATACTTCAATAATGTTTATTTGTGGCATAATACATACTACAATATATTATACAGTACAATTCTACAAGTCTCCCTTCTTTACTACATCTGAATTCTACTTATTGGCTATAATAACACACACAGTGTTATAATTTGGGAAAGTATGTTACATGCTTCCATTTTCTTTCTGTTTTTCATATCTTCTCTTGCTCATTTCCTTTCTGTGAAGCTAAGAGATGCATTCCTTCATAACTACTTTGAGCTGCCACATCCGTCCCTCCCCCTCCTCAGTGCTCATGTCCTGCGTTGGTCTCGTATCCCAGGGTGTCTCCGAGGTGCTGGTGGGCGAAGAAGGCCCGGGCCATCTCGTTGATGTGGTTGTAGGCACCGATGGATTTGAAGTACTCGATGTAGTTCCAGAAGTCGGAGGTGGAGTAGGGCCAGTAGGGAACAGCTGGTGGTTCGTCGTACGGCACTGTACAACAAACACAACCACTGTTATATAATCTATAATCACATTCCTCCGGTTATTTAATGATGACATGTTGATAATTAGTTTCTCTAAAGCTGCTCGGGTTCAGTCGGTCTATTTTGGTTTTTACACAACCTTCACACAAAGAGAAGATAATTCTTTGTCTGAAGATAAAGGCATGAAGAACAAGTTTTTCCTCTCAGGGGAACGTGAACCACACCTGCAAAACAAAATGTACAAGATCCTATAGCACCACTGACTATGTCCTGGTCTCACGTGGCTTCTGTTGTTGAATATTTCAGCCTTTTTGAGCAGTTTTACAACGTTGTTTGAAAATTTCGGACACAATACTTGAAATATTATCAGAAACACAATAAAAAGAAAGCATCAGTAAAATGCTGTTTTTACAACATTTTAACTCAATTTAGTATTTTGTACTTTTATACCATGATTTTAAAAAGGGGGCACATTAATCCTGAATTTGTAGAAAGGATTTGACACTTTTATTCGAAGCAACTTATACAACTGAGAGAAAACCCTCAAACTTCCAGTGCAATAGGACACCAAGGAGTGTGTGCTTGGCCTTAATGTGTTTAATGAGACAAAGTGCAAAGAAGTGAACAGCACATGTGTGTGTCAGGGCGAGAGAGCAGAGAGAGGAGGTCCACTCAGAAGTCATGAGTTTTCAGTGAGTTATTAAAGATTAGGACAGGAATCTTCTCTGATAGCATTTGGTGGCTCGTTCCAACATCAGGATCCTCACATGAGCAGAGTCTGGACTGTGATGCCGTGAGTGCAGGGGTGGAGATGCAAGATGGTGCAAGAACACAGTAGGAAGCATCAGATACGGATTCAAACCAAACACGCATGGAACCAGATATGGTGGTTCACTGTGTCAAAGGCCTCTGATAGGACCTGCGAGATAAGAACTGACGACTGAGCTTCTGCCTCAGATAACTGTCCCTTCTGTTGAGGGAGGAATCCTCCGACCAGGTAGAAGCAACACGAGAGACGGAGCAACACGAGGGTGAGGAATGTTGCATCGAGCGGAGGTTCGACTGACAGTGATGGATTTCGTGTTTACCAGAGACAGAAGTGGAGTGAAAGCACAGAGGGACAGTGTCCAGTACAGACATACTTCCAACTTTTTATTTTATTATTAGTTTACTGTTTTTATCCAGTTTAAGTTACTCAGAAAGTTCTTTTACTGATATATATTTTGCAGAAAGTTTGGATTTTGTCTGTTTGGCTTTGACTGAGGAAATGTCTGAAAATAAACAACATAAATAACTTTATATGAAATATTTTTGGTTTTGTGGTGAAATTCGATGCGTCTAAAAAGAAAAAGATGTTATTCGTGTACAGTTACCTCCTTCAGGGATGACTCTGGCCTCTGTGGAGAGGAGGAAAGAGAGAGAGAGGAAAATTAACATTCCCGAGCATTCCAGGGATTTTCAGTCACAAAGACAGGATTCAGGTCCGCAGAACGGAAAACTGAGCTTTCTCCCAGAGGAGCACAGCATCCCTCCTCAAATATTATCACACACACACACACACACACACACACACAGACTCCTCTTTGTACACATGCAGTCACTCAAAACAAATGCAGCACTGTCACATCTGGGAGAATCATCCACGATTTAAAGCCGTTTACAAAACATCTGTACGAACATAAATCCAACTCGGTCTAATGTCTTAACCTCAACATGATATTTCTGTCTAAATGAAATAAACTGTAGTTAGATTCAGATCTTGACAGAATTAGAACTAGAGTTTGACACAAAGACGGAACTCACCTGTGAAATAACAGATACAGAGGCAGAGGAGACTGATCCAGACCAACAGCTTCATCTTTACTCCTGTAAGGCAACAAAAAAAGTGCATCATGCTCTATTGCTGAGTCTAAAATTCAAATTCAAATACTCAAATGGTGAAAAAATTACAGCGCCAGCATCATATAGACTTTAAGACATAACTGTTTTTCTGTTAAAAATCAAACTGTGCAGATGTTTTACCTGTAACTGGTTTGTGAAGCTGTGCAGAGAAGTGCTGCTGATCCTCCACTGGTCCACTGTGGTCTGTGGTGTGTGTGTGTGTGTGTGTGTTGGGGGGTTCAGCAGAGGAGGCACACACACACACACACATTTTAGTGTCACATTACAAGACTTGATTTGTCGGGACCAACATCTTTAACTTAACACCACTTAGTATGATATACACGCATGGGAAGTGTTTTTATGTCCCTATGTTAAATACATGTAGGAGCCCTATAAACTTATTTTTGTGTATTTCATGTATTTACAGTATTTATGGTTTATTCAGCAGGAATCGTACAAAGTATTGTAGAGTACATGTATATGCATGTATTGTATATTTTTCCTATACTAGTGCTATACAAATACATATTATTGTTTTTATTTAGTAAAGGGGTCTGAATCATCTCATTTAACAGATTATTAATATATCATTATATATATATTTTTTCTCTTGTCTTTATAATAAACTGAATCTCTCTGGATTTGATCAGATAAAATATCTGCAGAGGTCGTCTTGAGACGAAGGAAATTGTGGATGTTATTAAACTTTTGTCCAAGGTTTTATAACTCATATCTTTTCATCTTTGCTTGTGAGGATAATTGTACTTCTTTGTAAAATCAGACCATGAGAGTCAAGAACAGTTGAATGAATAAATCTTTATTATACAGAGAACCTTCCCAAAGCTTATTTTTTAAAGAAAAAGCTTATTTCATTGTTTGATTCAATAAAGAAAACATTCTTGTAAATGATGTAAGATTCACTTCTGCAGTAAGAAAAACAATATATTCCTATTTGAGTGTGTTAACATCACCACGTAGACTAAACCATGAGAAACAGGCAGAGGAGTTAATGTGAGTTTATTAGTTTCATCTCTAAAGTCCCGAGCAGCTAATACAGAATTAAAATATAAAAAATATATTTAAAACATATACACACTGCAGATCACTTTCATTCGATGTCTCCATCACTCGTCTTTGCAGCCAGTCTGATCTGTGGCCTTCATCCTGGTCAGGTCGATTCCCTCGCTGGTCATCAGGTCTTTGGCGTGCTGCACCGTCTCCCGAGGCGGGAAGCGCGACCGGCTGAGGATCCAGGCGAAGTCCACGTGGAACAGGCGGAAGAAGTCGTTGCACGAGTACACAATGGTGAAACTGGTGTAGTCAGTGGACAGAACCCAGTACGGGCTGTAGGGAGTGACTGGGAGCAAAGGTCACAGAGGGAAAGAAGATGATGGTGAGAATCTTTCATTATTCATCAGATTCATAAAACAAAACACCAAATACGATGAAGAAAGGTCGTCTGCAGAGTCTGATGAAAGATGGAGGAGTTAGTTTTGTGCTATTTGGGCCTCGTTAGGTTTCTTCACAGACATCTCATCATAGTTTAAATCTTAAAATCTACATCCACAGGGAGATTTGAATCTCTTCAGTCGAAGGACAGAAGCATGAAGTGAGATCTGATGTGAAGCTTCCACAGACTCAGACAGACGAGCTCATTGTCTCTGACAAATAAAGTGATGCTGATGTGTCACGTATCAGCCATAACGTCGTCATTCATGAGGTATGTGTGTCTTTAACCAGCCTGAACTCAGATGATCTCAACCACGAAGAACCTGAATCGTCTGATTTTATTCTTAAAACACTCGACTCCTCCGGAAGTAAAAACAAAGAGGATGAAGAGGAGGAAGAAAAGTTCTCACAGTACGAGAAGCTGACTCCCAGTTTGGCTGCTTCTGTCAGGTCTCGAACCACCGCCGTCCCTTCGCCCGTCCTCCTCTTGCCCTGACTGAGACACACAGAGACAGAGGGAGACTCTTTGTTAAACGAATGTTAGTTTAATTAGCTTTAAATCTCTCAGCTGACTCTTAAAAATGTTAAGATGTAGCTTTGGGTCAAACTCAATACAAGGATCAAGTTCTGTGTGTATTTATACACAGTCTGTGGTGTGTACTCACTCGAACTGAGAGTTGAGCACCCGGATGGTTCCGTCTTTCCTCAGAGAGTAGTTCGCTTCGATGCACTTTCCTCTTTCAAATGAAGCAGGAAGTTTCTCGATCTCGTACCATCTCCCCAGATACTGTTAATACAGACATTAGGTATTATTACTGTGTGTTTGTATATATGTAGAGTATATAATCCATGTGTTTATATATATAGAGTATATGTGTTAATGTCTGTGTCACCTGCTGGAGGTTGAAGCCGGGCTGAACTTTGGGTGTGTTGCAGGGACCCCAGTGAAACGTCTGAGCTGCCACCAGGGGGAGCAGCAGCAGCAGGAGGTAGAGGGAAGACATGTTTCCTTCAGGAGCGAAGAAGAAATGTGTTGACGTCATGTTTATGAAACTAACCTGGAGCAGTGCCCCCTACTGTATGAACAGCGCCACTGCACAATATGTAATCAGAAAATGAACAAACGTGACAATTAAAATCTTCTTTGTGATTGAAACTGATCATTTATTTATTTAATTATCTCTCCTTATAATATTTTATATTATATAATTAGGGATGAAAATATTTACAGAGAATTGTTATTATTAAAGATAATAAATGGAAATCAAAAGGAGTCCGGTTGATGTGTCAAGGACAAATTGATTTTATAACAATCTGCTTTCAAATCGAGCCAGAACGATTCAGATCTTTGTGGCTGAAGCCAAGAATAATATTATCATAGTGTATACAGATATGAAACCTGTCAGTGATTCGTCATATTATTTCCATGAAACTTTGATGCAGATCCAGGAATTTGTATTAACTTTACTCTCTGAGAAATTAACTAAAATGTCCTCGATGGAGTCGTGTCCTCCACTGAGTGTTATTCAAGTTTGTCGTGTCACAGTTTAGTTTCTTCCGAGTTGAAACTTTTGAAACTTCTGAGTGTAAAAAACCTCAGAATCTAGTTTATATAATGTTTAAAGAATATAAAGGAAATCAAGTGTCGATAAATCCCTAAAGATCTGTCAGGGAAAGTGAGAATTGGTTCAAGTACATATATTTATAGTTACATAATTCAATATTTAAAATATTCCAATTAAAGATCACCACAAAACTCTCAAAGAATAATAATCATATATATTCCTTCAGTTTAAAGTGTAGTTGTGTGTAAGGTGGAATATACGAAGTGTTTTTGTTCTAACTTCATTTTAAAGGTTTTAAGGATGGTGTCTGAACAAAGTTCCTCTCTGGAGCCTCGAGGACGTTGAACTGCAACGTTTACATTCTTGAAATTATTTAAATTACAGCTTCTATTGTCCCGGTAGAGAAGAGAAGTAGTTGTACAGAGTTCAGTGCAAAGTAAAAAGATAATTTTTCATGCTTTGTCTCCGCAGGTCTCATGTCGCCACACCTGTTCTCCTGGTTTCACATAACAGCTGCATTCAGGTCAGTCTGCTTATCCTCACCAGTGTCTCACCACGACTCAACCTCAGAGTTTTACTCTTTCATTTCAAATAAACATCTATAGTTACTGATGCAGATTGATAAAATATGAATTTACAACAACAGAGGATGAGACCAGGTGGAAAACAAGTGAAGTCATGAAACAGAGATTAATTAGTTTTTAAAGACGAGCTGCAGTTTAGAATAATCCCCATAAATAAATCATTCTTACCTCCGGTGAGTGTGTGTGTGTCCGTGTGTGTGTCCGTGTGTGTCTGTGTTGAAGACGTCCAGTTGTCAGGTGTGGCTCCGAAGCTGCGTCTCACTGAGGCTGAGCTGGAAACTCTCAGACGCTCAGTTATATCAGCAGCTCACACACACGCACACACACACAGTGGGAGTGACATCATGCTGTGTCACTCCAATAGCACGCTTCTGCTCATTAGATAATTGTCATCATGTGCACATTCCCCCCCACACACACACATTATAGTGAACTTGCAGACGCTGTGTAAAGGGTTAAGTACATTTCATCCGTTCAAGTTACAGAACTCTAATACTTGTAGTTCTAGTGCTTCCTTGTTGTCATGGTGATGACTCGTGCAATCGTTAGAATTTGTTTTTAGTTTTGAATAATTGTGCGTGATTTGTTTTAACAGCAGCAGCCACTTGTCTATTGTTTATTTATTTCATGAATGAACTGGAAGCAAAGTTTTAAAGTTTTTCTGCAAACAACCAAATATAATGTGCTCAAAATAAACAGGCTCACATTAAAGGGCCTCAGCATCTGTCTTAAAAATACAAATATATAAGATATACAAATGTAAAATATAGTTTAATTTGCATTCCTGCAAATACTAGAAAGCTTCACATTCACTTAAACTTTATTTTTTATTTATGTGCATGTTTACTTTCCTATTACTTCATGCATCTGCAAAATAAAAGCTTCTGTGTATTTTGTCAGAACGATATATTTCCCTCTTATTCTTCCCAGATGTTGCAAGTGTGTGAAACAATGAGAGCAAACAGACAGTGAGACTCTAATAAAGATTATTTATTTCCAGTGTTTGTTGAGAGGGGGCATCGCACCATGTTCTGCTGTACACAGGCCAGATGTTCTGCTGTACACAGGCCAGATGTTCACCAAACATTGTCTCATGCAGTTCCTTTCTTTTTTTTTTTTTTGTCCTTTTCCTCCCGGGTTTTGAAAAAAACGCATTTGAACTGCACGTGAAAAAACAAGTGAAGGTGTTGAAGTCGAAGAAAAACAAACACTGACATGAACTAGAAATGAGTTTGAACGGGAAGAAACAGAAAACCTGTGGAATGCCTGTGAAATATTTTCCTCCTAAACTTTTTGTTGGTAAAAACTGTTAAAAAAGAAAACAAAAAGAGGCACTTTTTTCTTTTTGAGATAAAAACACATGTAAAAAGTTTTCTTTTGGACTATAACTTGACAAAGTTTGGAAATAAAAACTACTGCACCGAGCATTACATACTATAGTAACAGTATTTTTTCGTTAATGTTTTTCAGTCTTTATTTGATAAAACTATAATAACCCTCCGAGCTAATATCTGTCTGTTGTGACCGTGCTGTGAAAAAAACCCACAAACTTCCCACAGCACCCGGCTCAGAAAGCAGCCGTCAACTAAACCCACAGACTTCAAGTACAGGCAAAAACAAAAAAATACATACACGTCGTTTTTTAAAAATGACAATATTGTCACAAGCAACTAGTGTTAGTCCAAAAAAAAAAAAGGAGCGAGTAATACATTCTTCATACCGTTTATAAGAGGAAGAACTGAACCGAGATTCCTTATTTCTAAAGGTTTCCTCCTGCGTTCTTCAGTAACCGTTTTTCATTAGTGCTGCGAAACAAGCGTCAAGAGTCCGATTCCGTCACTTAAACATCACGTCGACGGCAAAGTCACATTCTGTCACGAGTCCGTGTTTCTCCTCTTTCCTTGTCTTGTTTTCCAGTATGGCCGACGAGTCAGTGGAAATACACATAAACATCTCTTCAGCATTAATCCAGTAACAATCATGTAGGCCTATACACAGTATGTACAGTAGATACATAAAGTTTACTTTGTAGAAAAAATATTGTGCAGTAACCTTCGCTCAAATAACCACATTCGCACATTTACTCATTCATTCTGTTTGTCCTCACAGATACTGGTAGAACCGCGAGCGGACGACTTGTGCTCCAGAGAGTTTGTGTGGGTGAGCGTCCGCCCCGATGGATGCTTTGCTCTTCCCCTGCAGCCCGCTCCCGTTCACCTGCTCCCCTGCCGGCGGCTGAGCGTCCGGGGTGGCAGGAGGAGGAGGAGGCGGCGGCGGTGATGTTTCAGGAGCGACGCCCAGACATCTGCAGGATCGTCCTCGGGCACGGCTTTGGGTGCGAGCTCCACGCTCGGTTCAGAGCCTCGGCAGCGCTCTCTGGAGATCCAGTCCCGGACGGAGAAGTCCTCTGAGGAGCATCTGGGTTTGAGGTGGTCCAGCAGCGAGAGGTCAGCCACCTTATCCACGCCGCCCTGCTCCCGCCAGTCGTTGATGACCGCCAGCTCTGCAAAGTCTCTCTGCCCGCCCATGGTGTGCCGCCGCCGGATGTTCTTCTTCTTGGCCCGAGCATCCTGAGCTCGGTTCTTCTGAGCGAACATGTCGTCAGCAGATGTTCGTATCCGCAACTTGAGCCGCTCTGTGATTTTAAGGTGCCACGCTGGTTCGGCGCGCTCCGACTCGCTGCGTGAAGACGAGCTGAGGCTGCTGGTGGATCGGCCTTTCTTCATCACCTCCAGGACCCGAGACAACCGCGTGGAGGACTCCGACCTCCCGCTGCTGCGCTCCCCGCTCCCAGCTACGCCCTCCATGGAGGACTCGCTGTCTGTTTTCTGCCTCAGTGACCACCTTCTGGAGAGGGTATCGCACTCAATCATCCTGTGCGACGGGAAAAGGCGGCGTGCTTCCAGTTTTGGCACGACGCCTCCGTCAGCTGCATCTCTCGCCTCGGCCTTCTCCTGACTCTGCTCCTGGCGCGGCGTGGACTGGCTGCTGCCACCGCCCGGGGCAAACACCGGGAAGTCGCTCTCGCTGTCCGTCTCCATGGGTCGCCCCTCGCTGATGAGCTCACTGCGCTCGTCGTCTGCCTCCTCGCCGCCCTGCAGCTCCGGACTGAGCACACTGGACTCGGCGCCGGTCAAGAACGTGATGGAAGAAGTGGTGGAGTAGTCCGAGGTGATGGAGCTCACCTCTGCACCAGCAGACGCGCCGGCACCTCCTCCCTGTCCCATACACACTCCTGGGGGCAGGTCGGGGGGGGCTCCTCCAGACCACTTTTTGGGTCTCGACCGCGGCACCGATGCTCCCGAGCTCATGGTCCCGAGGTCCGAGGTGTTTTCATCCAGCTGAGACGGAGGATCCGACAGGGACGACTTCCCTCGAGGAGCTGTCTGGTGGCTGATGATCGGCGAGCCGCAGATGATTGGGGACGGGGAAGAAGACGAGTGGCGGGGCGGAGTCTTCTCCTTCAGGAACAAGGAGTTTCTATGCTCTCTCTTGGCTTTGGGCATCAGCTCCACGGTTCTCCCGTTCTCCTTCCTCTCCTCGGCCGGGGCTTGCTGCTTGGCGTTGGGGCGAGTCTCGCTCTGGGCCTCAGCCTGGAGATGGTGGTTGGGCTTCTGGCCAGGGATTTCCTTCTTGGGGAACACAGAGTCCAGGTCGTCATCTGAGCTGCTCGGCTGCGGCTTCTCCTTTGACTTCTTTCTTTTGCGGCTGGCTGCAGCAAAGATGGAGGAGACCAGGAGCTCTCGGCTGCACTGGTCCTTCCCTGAACCCCAGGAACCCTGAGAGAAGGAAGAGAGAGGAACACAAAAATGAGAATGTGCAATGCAATCAGGTCGAAAAGAAGAAAAACCCTTCGCCCCTGCCTGGAAACTGAAATCTGTACTCCACCTGCTCCCATGAAGCACCACAAACCAGAGAAGTGGACAGAGAGAGGAACATTAGCGAGTGTCATTAACAGGAAGCACATTATTGTTTCCATGCCAGCGGTGAAGCAGCAGCAGCAGCAGCAGCCTGAGCTCTGTCATGATGTGGCCATGAAGCTGAAGAGAAGCAGCCACGGAGCAGCGGTGCAATGATGGAGGCAGCTGCTTATTCTCACGACACATTCCGGAGGATTTTTCTGTCTTTTCTCAGATTTTGCAGCCTGGAGCATTAGGTCTGTTGTTACGAAGCAGGAATATTTATAGACTTTTAAAGGCATGAAGTGCTGCAGCTCACTGGTTGTGCTGAAGCCTGTTGGACTAACTAACACTCAAAGTTTTGTTTCAACCAAGTTACAGCAAACTTTCTTTTGCCTTAGTGGTGTTTTGCCATGCAGATTATTTAGAGCCTGATACCAAGGCAGATATTAGGGACTCAAAACTTTCTGATACTGCAAAAACATTGAATAATGATTCCTATGATGTCGTTGTCAAACCCTTATGGCAAATAAATGTAATTGAGGTTTGATATTTTACAGTTTAACCATAAATAAGAAAATGAAAACACAAATACGACCAAAATATGTTAAGAAAATCGAATTTGGATCGGAGGTGAAGGCACCTACCTCCCTTCATCCTACTCTACCAGAGGCCTGAGAGCGTTTTCACCAGACACACACACACACACACTCACCTTTGATTTAGCCGAGTCACTGTTCGGTGAATCTGCAGGAGAAACAGAAGAGAGGGAACAAGTCAGATACGACACAGACACACACGCATGTGGAGCAACACGTGAATGTGATGAGGGAGGAGAAAGGAAAAAGTTGATGAGGAGAAGCAGGATGTTTGGTGGGAAACAAAACGCACAACAGACAAGATGGAGGACGACACGAGCAGACAACGGGCCATGCTGCACACGGGGACAGATGAGCTCTACGTTACACTCAGGGCCACGTCTACAAGGCATGTGACGTTCTTTCCCGACTCCAACAGCACACGTGTGTTTCCCGTGTCTCTGTGATACTGAGTGCAACTTCAGCCGTGACCACAACAAATACACTGGACAGCGGAGCAGGTCACGTGCCATGCAACACGAGGACACGCAGCAAAACCCTGTCATACAGACGAGAACATCTGAAACCACGGAGAGAAAAGTTACTTTAAATGCGTCAAATACCTGATTTTCTTAAATACTATGTTTGCTGATGAATAAACATGTTTTCCTTTTTGATTTCTCAAATGTTTAACGTAGTGTTGACCGGAGCTTCCTGATGTTTTTGTCATAAAGAAACATGTCTGTCCAAAATGGAAACTTTTCACGGCCTGCATATTTTTTTTCCCCAGCTTTGTGAATTTTTCAGATCTCGAAATTGTTTAAGGTTTATTTTGATTATAACATAAGTGAATTTTATAAAATAAGAGTTTGTGGTTTTCGTTGGACAACGACGACGAGCAATATTCCCTCAGATTGTTTTACTTGAATGTTTCTTAGAGGAACCGGGAGATGAAACTATTCACAAGGACAAAAAGCTAAATTGAAAAAATAATAATCTCGTGATCTTTGAGATTTATCTTCTGACTCTGACGGGTTTAAAGACCAGTAAGAAAAGACCATAGGATAAAACAGCCCACGTACATTTATTTTTATATTTACATTTATATACATTTTTATAGTTTTGCTTTCTTTTAGTTCTGATCTTAAAGAATATTGAAATCGTTTTATTCTATCTTGTTTTACTCATCCGTAACATTTTTCTATTTGCTATGTGATCTTCAAATTGCTTTGAATTGTTTCCTATTGTTTGCCTTCAAATTTTCATGAACTCGTAAAGCTTCTTGTAAGAAAGGTGCTTTGTAAATAAAGCTCTTCAGCTGAATTGATGGAGCAGTGCGCGGTGGTGGTGGTGGTGACATGAGTGTTACCGTGACAACAATGACATGGTGACGACAGAGACGGCTATGGAGGAAACCAAAAGGTTAAAGCGAAGTGACAGGGGGGTCACAGAGGGGCTACTACATGAGACACTACATGAGAGCGAGAGTGTCAGCGAGGAGGAAACCTGCGATCAGTCCTCACCTGCTCTGTAATCGTCTTGATAGCGTCCTCAGGTTCGGACTCAAATTTGTTTTCTGATTGTGTGACATAGCCAAGCCCCCCTATACACCCCTTGCAATACACAAGATGGCACAATATGCAGGTGCACACGGACGTTGTGACGTAGGAAACCATACCATGCTATCTCTCCTTTTGGCAAGCTTGCAGGACAGTGAGGAGAGACAGCGGAGAGCCTTTCAGACAGTAGCACCGGCCCGTGTTAGGTAAACTCTGACAGACAACACCGGACACTGTACCGTACCGTGCAGCCGCTTCCTTTCCCCTCGCTCGTCACGGCGTCTTTGCTTTTACCACTTTTCCTTTTTTCTTTTCTTTCTCTTTGGCATTTCCTGTGCTTTAAAAGAACTGCGGGTTCCTGCAGACTAGGCAGCTACACTGGGGGCAACAATCCTCCTTCTTCCTACAGTTCCAGCTGTCCATCACGGACATTATAGAGTCCATCAGTGACATCATGGTGTGATAGACTCCTCCCACTTGGCCTGTGTCAAGATCAGTATGTGTGAATGCTGGGAAAGCCTTTAGGACACCCGACAGAGCCTCACTAGAGACAGAGGAATCAGAGGTCGCCTTTCACTGTAAAAACATCTACTTTGTGACGTGGGAAAGAACATGCCGTATTAGTGCAACAGTGGGCGGGATAAGGGGGGGGGAGGGGGCGAAGCCGAGTAGTGGAGTCTGATCCAAACGAGTTATTAACGGGCAGAGAGATGATTGAATAAGGAAAAGAACGTCTAAGTCTTGTACTTCTTTATAAAACACTGCGGAATGCTGCCTAAAGCAAATGAAAAACGGGACAATTTATCGCGTCCTTTGAGTGACGCGAATAAATTGTCCGCTCGGACCCACACAGGCGTTTGGACTCATGGTTAGCCATAGACATTTCTATCTAGTGGCAACAGCCAAAGAAGCAAAAGAGGGGGAAGCTTGGACTTAAGGAAGAAGCAGCGTTATCACAAACATCCGTAAGTCGTTGTTAAAACACCAGCGGTCTCCTGGGACCACAGCGAGCAGCAGTGAAAGGACAGAGAAAGGTTAACCCACCACAGAGTCGGTTCTGCCAGAGGCAGAGCGTTACCTGATACTTCACCCTGCGACGCGGCGGTGCGGCCGATGTTGGTGAGGAGGTGGTCGATGTTGGGGATGGGCTGGGACTGCACGGCACTCATCTCGTGGGACACAGTCTGCAGGAAGCAAAGGGAACGCATCAGGTTTGCTCACGTGCTTAAAGCGACCTCTCGCTAGATAAACAAATCATTTTGAATTGATTTGATGATAACAAAGTTAAATCTAAGAGCAGAAGGAAGAGTTTTATTATGGTAGTGACGCCTGTACCCACCACTGGATCTCCATTTCCATCTTCAGTGAAAAACCAGTTGTACTAGAAGCAAAATAAAACATGAGACGTTAGGATTTTGTGTTTTATAAGCGAGGAGATCAGTGAAGAGGCCACGGAAACGTGTGATTCTCACATTCTGAATGAGGGTCTCTACGATCTTGTACTGGTCGGGCATGTGTGTGACCATGTGAGTCATGTTGTCCTCGGTGGTGCGCACCAGAGTCGGACCGAACACGATGGCCAGGTTCCTCGGCTCCATCTAAAACGCAAGAAATGAAGTTTAAAGCAAATTTTTGATCCTCTATTAAGACTAATGTTGGTTTTAAAAGATACAAAAAATGAAGTTCCGTACCTTATTCTTGTCTGAGTTATCAGCCACACATTTCAGATGAGCTGAGAGGAACTTCAGGGTCTCGTAGTGATGATCTGGTAACTCATGAAGCTGTCAGGAAACAGGAGAATAACAAATGACAGGATGCAACAACAGATGGAAACAAACAAAGGATGAAATAAACTACTCACCAGCCTCTTGATCACTTTGAGTCTCTCCACTGGGCCCTCTACCCTGTTGGCCTCTATGAAGTCTGAGTATCTATCTGTGGGGGGGGGACAACATTTTTCATTTTAAAACATTTTCAAAGCTTTCATGTAAAAAACTGGGTGTAGTTAACACTTTTGGCCACTAGATGGCATACATGATCCTGTGAAAACAACTCACCATTAGTGAACAAGGGCTCTGGAAGTTTGCGGAAGAAGGACTTGAGTAAACTGCTGATCACATTGAGGTCCCTCCATTTCTATGAAACAGAAACACAACTTAAGTATTATAAGAGAAACCCTGAAACTTATTACCTCCAGTAATGAGGTGATTTCGCCGCTGTCCGTTTGTTTGTCAGCAGGTTTACGCAAAAACTACTGAACTGATTTCCATGAAACTCGGGGGAAGGATGGAACACAGGCCAATAAACCTTGGCAGAAGTATGAACTCTACTAAGTGACATTCTGGTTCAACCTGTATTATAGTTTTAGGCTCAGAAGAACCTTTCACAACATCCACTGTCAGAAAGATGTAGTTTTAGCTACTGAACTCCACAGCTTCTAACGGTGCTGATGTAGTTACAGTACTTATTATGCTTTTGTATTTACTGAATCTTGCCAATAAATTACAGTAAACGTTATTGTTGCTCTGTGCACAAAGGTCGAGATGCAGCTTTAAAAATGTCAGTCTTGCATCCGGCTCTAAACAGATCGAGGTCCAGCACTTACACAACTTCAAGGAGAGTATAATTAAAGCAGCAGAGGATCGATGGAGTGACTCACATCATCCTGGACATCGATATCATTCATGCCCTTGTTGTTGAGCTCCTCCTGCATGTTGGAGATCGCTGCGTTGTTCCCCGGGACTCTGTAGATGCCTGTGTACTCCAGCCCCCTCTCCTCCACCAGATTACAGCAGACCTCCACAATCAGAGGCACAAACTGGACGATATATATGTAAAGGGAGAAAAGGATAAGGTTATTGGACATGCAAAGAACGCAGATAAGGTAAATAACATCTTTATGAATGTAAATGAGCACAGACCTTGTTTGACAGTGCAGGAGGACAGTCGTCCAGCCTCACTCCGAACGTGACGCCAGGAGACGGCTTCTTCTCGAAAGGTTTCCTCATCAGCCCCGGGATGCCTTTCCTCCATGTCCCTTTATCCTTAGGAGGGCTGGTGTCGTCTGCAAGGACACAGCGAAATAATGAGAACACAGACGTTTTAATGTGGAGGTAACACTTTACTTCTGCCCTTTCACAACCAGCACCAAGGAGGTTTGGTTTGTTTGTTTGGAAGCAAGATTATAATGCAGGATTTATGTTTTTAACCTTCTTTAACATTGAGACATTAACACTGTAGTGCACGTAATGTTTCTCTTCCTCTTTTCCTACCTTTGTGCATGTTCTTCCTCTCCTGCTCAGGTTTGGGGGAGTGCGGACTTGTTGCTTTGGTCTCTCCTTTGCCTCCCAGCAGCGTCTGTCTGATGCTCATCGACTGGCGAGAAGGTTTGGGCGACTGCTCCGTCTTGCTGCCTGTGGGACTGAACGAGACAAGGACATGAACGCTGAGTGAGCTTCTCTGCACAGGACGGCGTGAAGTTCTCCACAGTGCCAGGACTCCCCCTCCTCTCCTCTCCCCTGCCCTTACCTCATCAAGGTGTTGTACTCCTTGATCTTCCTGCTGATGAGGTCATGGCTGGTGAAGACGCCGTTCTAAAAAAATAAAGAAAAGAGGAGGGAAGGAAGGAAGGAAGGAAGGAAGGAAAAGGGGGAGCAGAACAGAATGGACATGGGAAACAAAAAATGATGGTTAGTGCATCAGGTGCAACACCTTCCTTGACCCCCACCTAGATACAGTGGAGTGAGCGAAAAGAAAGGAAATATCCTGTCTGGGATTTTAATATATGCTGGATGCTAATGATGTTTGATTTAGGACCGATCTGATTGTCATTGTCAGATAGTCAGTGTGTTACTCTAAATGATTCCCCTTTTTGCTAGGGACCCCCTGGAACCACCTCAAGGGCCCTTGATGGTCCCCGGACGCCACTTTGAGAACCTAAGTATTCATTGAAAAGATTTGTTATAAATTTAGCTGCTAAAATATTTCTTTCTTAAGCAAAACAGGCTACGGGGTCAAGAGGACACGAGCGCCATTGAAATGAACAATGGAATATTCTACAGTATTAGAGGTAATGTTACACTGACAAGTGATATAACAGAGGATGTTCCCTGGCACAGTGACCTGCACAGAGACCCCGAGGCAGCTGCCTTGCTGAGAACTGATGAACTGTACAAGCTGCCAAAGTCTGCAAATAAAATCATAATAAAAGTAGAATTACGGCCGAGCAGTTGTTCGCCTCCGCCAACCTGTCGGGTCGCGGGGGGGAGTCACAATCTCCCCTTCTGCTCCCGAGTGATTCTGCAGAACATTATTATGTCACAGTGAAGTCGAACTTTAGCCTTTTAGATATTAAATGTCATCAAACAATCATTTTTATCGAATAAAACACTTTTCCGACGTGTGTTCTGTGACGTCATTGTGACCAAAAATCTAATCAGTTCATCTTTGAGTCCAGGTGAAGATTTGTGTAAAGATGTTCCCTCAGGGCGTCTCCTGAGATATCACTGTCACGGTAAGAGGACTCACATGCAACCTGAAAACTTAACGCCTCCAGGTTTGATGAGCAAGATTACACAAAAACAACAAAACAGATTTCCACGGAATTTGGACTAAGCTTGGTTCTCTTGATCCCTGGTTCTCACCTCCTCATCCAGGTTGCTGTTCTCCTGGATGACTCTGATCCAGGCCAGCATGTCCTCCCGGTCCTCGGCCTGGAACAGGTACTCGCAGTCCGACGTGGTCAGCCGCAGCACGTTCTTGCGCTTGGTGTCGCTGTAGGAGATGTCAATCAGACAGGCCTTGATGCTGATTGGCAGGGCCTCGTCCACCGCTTGGCAGTTGGCGTGAGCCTGCCCTTCCTTTTTGTCTTTATACAGGCAGAGGTAGTTGCCCCTCAACACGGCGTACATCTGCTTCCACGGGCGCATCCCCCCACCGACACGCTGCGGAGAAACAGAGTTTAACAAAGCAAAATAGAAGTTAAACAAAAAAAATATGCTGCTATTGATGACATCGTAAATACAAGACCTCAGGCAACAAGGTCAAAGGCAGATTTAAGTTCAAACAGATGATATCGTCAAACAGGGTCAGACTCACTACTGTTTATAAACTAAGTTACGGGTCATGTAATGCTTATATACGATAGGAAAGCTACACAGAGACGGTACCTTTCCCTTATCTGTGTTCAGCTGCTTGAAATGCAGCAAACCCTCCTTGGTGGCGTCGCAGAAGACATCAGATGAAGAATCTCTCCTGGAGCCCGAATCTTCTGACGACCTGTCGACTGCCTGCGATGGATAAGAAGGTGAGAGGAAACGTTAAAGACAGAAACTTCTCACCAGTCAAACCATTAGCATAAATCAAGAGTTATACTGGTGCGTCTCAATGTCACATTTTAAAGGATCTACCATATTAAGGTTGATTACGAAAAAATACACGTCCACACCCTCTGAATCAATAATCTACCAAAAACCAGCCTGACGTTGCTTTTACAGACGTCACTATTTCCTGTAAAGTTTAATCTTCTGGGTGTGACCTAACGAGCTGATAAACCCGGCAGGTAGCTGCTGCACAGAGCTGACGAACAAATGTATTGTTGATAAAAATCCAGACTGGACTCACCCTCCGAAGACCTTTCAGACCAGGGATTAAAGACCTCCTACATGAAAGAGACATGAGAACATAATTATACTGAAAGAGCTGGAACAATATGGAGTAATACTCTTTTGTGAGATGTCACTCACCCTCTGCTTTCTTCCCGGTAGTTGTCAAGACCTTCATCGTACGACTTGGAACGCTCGTTTTTTGTTCCAGAATCTGACTCAATAATTGTGAGACGGAGAGAATCTATTAAGAGAGGGTCAAACAATCATTTAAAAAGTGGCCGTAAGCTGTGATATCGAGTTCAAACTGTTGCCGAATTTCATATTCTGCGATAAAATACAACAACAGTACCTTGGTCATGTGACAGCTGTCGACGAAAGACGGGGGATGGCGAGGTGGGGCTGGGTGGGATGGTGGTGATGATGGGTGCTGCAGATATGACGGCAGAGGCAGGGATGTGGATGGTGCTGTCCAGGTCCAGACTGGGACTGGATGGTTCGTCTACGGACAGAAAAGGAGGAATTTAGCTTCAGGGCGAGAAACAAAAATCCATCTACTGAATGATGAAAAACATTTGTATTTACTATTTGAAACCAGGGACCAATCGTGTCAAAAACAACAAAGAACGTCTAGTGTTAAATCATCATCACTGTGAACTGCTAATACACCAAACAAGAATAGAATATATTGCTTTAAATGGAAGGATGGGCAGGATTCTACTATGCTGACCTCATATACACCTTTGTAATAGAACATCATATTGCAAATTAAATAATAATAGATACACAACGTCTCATTCATCACCGCTATCTCAACTCGACTAATCTTTTCAGCAGACGGCTGTAAAGTGCTGCGATAAGAAGCTGAAAAGAAAAGAGCGATGCAGTCAGAAAGTAAACACGCGTTCCTTCTCGGATAAGCTGGAACACCTTTCCTGCTAAATACACACGTGCAACGTGGTCGGCGAACATTACACCCTCCCAGACAGCGGTGTGTCATAACATCTGATATGCAGTATCAGCACGATAGCGAGCCCTAAAAACAAATTGAGAGACGCGCACGACGAACAAACACTGACAGAAATGAATCATATCTGCGGCTGTGGTGATGCAGGCAGCCACATATTATGTTCCTGAACACTGTCTAGGATTAAATAGAGCAAAAAGCTGATGACAGGAGGAGATTTCTTTTTTAGTAAACTGGTTTCAAATCATTATTTTTTATGAATTAATTTAAGGAAATACAACTGTCAAAGGATTAGATTCCCATAGATGCCAGTGCACATCTGCTTTGAAATCTCTTTCCCCTCGAACCTGGAGAGATCATCTCCCATGACACAACAAACCTCTTTTCTGAAACGTCAGAGCGATGACTATTGCATGTAATCACTTGTTTGTATAGCTTTTATTCTGTTTCTGGGAAGACGGTGACACCCACTGATGTCTGACACGTATGATGTCGACATCAAGACTTTTGGGGATGTGGAGTGTCCAAAGGAAAAAATCCAACCTATTTTATTTTGCTGTTGAACTGAGATCGACTGGACAAGAAATATTCAGCCTATATCAGATACATAACTAATACTACACTCTACAATTTGTGTTACTACACAGCAGCTTTGTATTAATTAGACAAACACATAATATTAGTTTTTTGGGATCAGGCTCCTGTTTACATGTTTTTTATGCCGAGCTAAGCTAACCAGCTTTTAGCTCTAGCTAATAAACGTGAAATCAATTTGATGTTAGGCGATCGCTGCTTTAACTTTTTACCTCACATTCTGGAAAAGAAACATCTCTGGTGTTAAATAAAAACACTGGGAGGTGCAATGATAAAATCAAATCTAGATCTAGATGCACAGTAAGTGTTTGTGTACACAGGAGGGAAATGGTGCTAGAAGACGATAGGATTAACTGCTGCAGGCTCTCGGGACAACAGGCGAATACGAGAGCTGCTCTCATTGGCTGGTTATGAGTCACCAATGGCGACGCGGCCGTGGATGCGAGGTTGAGTTCTAGCTTGTTGGGTTTCTGTCTGCCAGATGTGAGATGACACAACAGAAGCCACTTCAGACAATACTTCAGTTTGAACAACACAACAAGTGAAATCACGCTCTGCTGGACTCTGACGCTCAATGGATGACACAGAAAACAAGGCGATGTTACAAGTTGCACGTACTTCAGCAGCACAGAGATGTTCCAAGGAAAAAATGTGTGTCAGACTATAAAGTGTAATTGAAGCGGATTGCTGCAGGAATGACCTTATTTCTCTGTTATGTCACAGTCCATTAGGGCGACATTCTTAGGTTTCTCTTGCTGTGCAACACTGTGGGGGAATATGAGACATTTCAGAGAGTGGGAGGGCAGGTCTATTGAGTGTGTGTCTGTGTGTGTGTCTGTGCTGCACGACTCAGATGCCAGAGAGGTTTGAATACGTCATGGTTACCTGTAGAACAGTGTGACACTTACACAAAACAACCACACACCTGACACAGTGTCATCCTGAGTTCAATGTGCCACAACTAATTAGTTTAAATTCCTACAGGACACTTTCTGCTGTGACTGGAAATTCTGCTTTTTGTTTTTAATTCAACACAAGCACTTTCAACAAAATGTCTTGCTTTTCAAGAATAAACACACTAACTCTGTCTGCTATGGAGACACAGTTTAAAGAGAAGGTGGTTCTATGGATTAGGTGCAGTCTTACCTATAAAAGGGATTGAATCCAGGGAGTCATCAAGGTTATTGGATCCAGACGTGTGTCGTGTGTCACCCAGCCTCCTTAGATGCATCTCCCTACAGCCGTCGTTGGACATCCAGCACATTGCATCGGCAGAGCCGGCCTTCACCAATGGTGGTGACCTATGAGTGACTCCTCCACCGCAGTCATTAACGGCTAGTACATAGGACGGAGGGCGAATGTGAGGAGGTTCGGTTTTCTTGTCTCTTCTTAGGACCACTACTGTTGCATCAGGTCCTTCTACTCCCTCTGCAAGACCGCCATTAGTTCGTACAGGTGAGCTGGTGGATGTGCAGGTTTCTCTGACCTTTGGCTTTGGGGTCACAGCTCCGTTGCTAGTGGAGGTACCAGAGGAAGCTCCAAGTTGTCTCTGCATGGGCAGTTTAGAGGACGGACCAGAGCAAGAGGAGGACCTGGCTGCCAACCCGGCCTCCAACCTATTCTCCATTTTCAGACTGTCAGCCCTGCCCCTGAGCTGGAGGTGCAGAGGGGAAGGGTACCCCAGATGGTTGCCACTGATGGCAGCTCTTTGGTCTTTAAGAGGGTCTGTGGTTTTGATAATGGGTAAGGCAGGTAAAGAGTCTGAGATGGCACTTTTCACAGGCAGACGTGAGGGTCTCATTATGACCCCGTCTGTCCTTGGTGGTATTACAGAGTCTGTTGTACCTTTAGTAAACACAGGAGCAGCTAAAGGTGAGATAGATAATCCACTTCCTCGCCCTTCGTTCTCCTGTCCAGGGAGACTCCTGTTTAGATGAGGTAAAACTTTCAGGCCTGCTCCCTGCCTGCCGGCTCTGGATTCCTCTGCCTTGTCAACCCCACCTGGCTCAGCAGGCTGCTGGCCCAGGTAGTCGCAAGACCGTGCCCGAGGTTTGGTAACTCCTGTCGGGGAGGAGAAGGGCAGAGCGTCCTGGGAAGAGCTCCGAGGCCAGTTCCTGTTTGGTATCGTCTTCTCTGTTCCACCTCCAAGCCTCTCTTGGGAGGCGCTACGTAATGGAGTTGTCACTGTAGTACCCGGACTCTTTGCATCCATCCCACGGTCACTGGATATGCTCCTCTGTCTGACCTGGGAGGCTGATGCCGCTCTCTGGCTGGCGCTAGAAGGGGGAGGCGTACGTTGCTGGGCGTACGCAGAATTAGAATTAGCAGCTGCACGCAAGCTGTCCAGGCGCTCCTGAATGGTGCGGCAGCCATACGTGTGCAGCCTCTTGGCGTCAATGTAATCCTTATAGGTTGTGTAATTTCTCCAGTCAATGTTCTGGTGTGGGGAGGTGGATGAGGCTGTGGGAGAGGGTGAGTAGTGGTTGGTGTTGGGTGAGACAGCAGTGGAGAACGTGTCCGGCGATGCAGCAGCGACAGGTGCCCGTGCAGGCGGGGTTAAGGGGTCCGCATAGATCGCACCAGGTCTAGAACTTGAGGACGGGGAGTAGACCGGGCTTTCTACGGGACGGGAAGAGGGACACTGCAACTGTGCACCCCCAGGTACTGAGGGAATAAGGGGTCTGGGTCTAGCTGATCCAGAATCTGGTGGAGAACTGTACCGGTTTTCCTCTGTCCTGTGACTGGGGCCCGCCCGAGCGACCCAGGGCCCCCTGTCAACTGGATCAGGAGGCATGGCTACTGTCCTCACATTGTCATTACAGACACACACCACAGTCTGAGACTTTGATGTCTGCTGGGGTGGGGGTGACGGCGGAACAGGGACTTCCACGCAGTGACTCTGTTCAGTGGTTGCCCCTCTTCTTCCTGGTCCCTGAGCTGGCCCTCCAGGGGTCTCATCGACCGGGGCAGGCTCTGATGCCTGGGCCATGCCCGTAGCCTTCACTTCTATCCGAGGGTAGCATATGGGAGGGGGCTCGGGGATGTTCTGCGCATTTCCGCTGTACGCCTCGTTTCCTTTGAGGTATGCATCCTGGGAGTACGCCTGCAAGAGATTAAAGGACATTGTGTCACTTAGGTTGCAGAGAGGTTTGAGAGCAGAAATAGATACACATTAAACTGCCAGAGAACATCGCGCCCAACCCGGAACAGGATACATTAGACCCCTCTCAACAACGTTTAAAAAAAAAACAGGGAGTGCTGCAGAGCTATTTGTGAAGCTATCAGACTTCTGCCATGAAAAATATGCTGCAAACGCACATCCAAAAATAGCAGACAATACAAAGACTGTTCTATTTAGGCCCTCGTTTGATTTTCCTGCTCAGAAACCACAGCTGTAGGGCAACCGATTTTTTAAATCACTCGATATACTGACACATCTATAACCTGACACTTCATCTCCCTCAGTATCAATCTGTTTGTTTGTAAAATACCTCAACTGCAACACCGCAATGTGGCTGCTTGCATTTTAAGAGTAGAGAGAGAAAGGTAATCTGAGAGTGTCACTTATTGACAGGAGGCTCAGCTTAATGTGATGAGATTATCAGGAAGACAAACAATGTGACTGCAGTCCCTCAAAGAAGTGTAAGTGACGGACCCACAACTGGATTCTGCCTTTCCATATAAATAAACAGCATGGTTAAGAGACACGGCGTTCCAGAAATTCTTTTCCAAACAAACACAACAATTGTTCTCGAAAGTTTCTCAATCTCTCTCCTAGGAGAAGGCAAACAAATATTACAGTATGCCATTTTACAAATTATCATAAAAAGCACCAGATGTGGGGGAAAAAAGAACAGCAAATAGAAAAAGAAGGCTGGAAAGTCCAGAATAAACCCTCGGAGCCAGAAGTCAGGATTAAAGCGGCAGGGGTTTACCCACCTTTGGTGCCCAGAGGCATGAGGAGAGGGAGAACGGGGGACGTCTCTGCCTGCTGTTGCCAGCTAACGCTACTTCTGTCAGCATGGCTCTACAACTCTACTGTCCCTGTAGAGACTAAGGTACTTTCCTTGAGTAGAACTCGGAGAAAACCCCTTAAACTTCGCTAGAGCTCGCTCTCCAGTTAAGTATCGTCACGGACAGCCTCAGAAAAATCTCCTGGTTGCACGCTGACCTCGTTATATTTCCTCATCCTCCCAGCTCAAGAGCCCTTGAGAAAATGAAAAGGGAGAGCGCTACGGTGCTGGACTTTAATCGATGGCCCTCTACCTGAGGTGTCAAGTTACAGCAGCGGTAGGTCTGCAGCCTGGTGCCTCCCTCTGCATTTGCATAAACCATGCAGGGAAATATAAACTAATTTCTTGAATGAGGAAAGTACAGAACAAAATGTTTGAGGTCTGCTGACAGATGATATCTCTTTTTCCAGTGAACTCATACACTCATCCCAGTAAAGGAGGGGAATTACAAATGGGCTTTTTTGGGAGTTTGCCACCGACTACATGTGAAATTACAAAGTCAGAAACCTGCGAATCATCCGGACAGAGAACTTAAAAGGAAAGTCATTGTTTAGTACAGATTCCCTTCTTACCAGAGCTGTGATATCCCTGGAAAACTGCAGTCCACAGGTTAGAGAAGCAGAGAGGAGAATAAAGAGAAGTAAACAGGTGAACACATAGAAAAACGAGCGATACACAGACAGCGATGGAGATGACACGTGGAGAAAGACAGTGACTTCTAGCACAGGCTAAAAATACATCGTGCAAAAGGATCGCAGAGCCGAGAAATCACAGTCTGAGAGTGGAAGAATTAGAGAGAATGAGAATAGAGGTGAAGTTCAGCAGTGTTGGTGTCCGTCCTTCACGGACCTGAATATCCTCTGAGTCGTTGTGTGCTCATCCCCGTTATTTCCTTTTCTTACCCCCCCCACACACACACACTGCTGTTACAATACGCAGGTTTTCTCTCCTCTCAACACACTCAGCATTTTTTCCCTGTGCTGTCACTCTCACCTGCTCACAGCGGCACCTCTCCTCCCCCTCTCTGGCTTCTGAGGCATTTCAGTCGCACTCACTCAAACACACACACTCTCTCCACTCGCCTCCTTCCACTCATCTGATCGACGCTGCCCTATCGTACGTTCACTTTTGGGCGAGCATAAACACACGCGATTGCCCGAGCGACACTGGCTTCCTCCCTCGCTCACTCGCTCGCTCCTGTAAACAGTGTACCGAGAGGAGAGTCAGCTGACTGCAGCTGCACTCCCTCCGGTAGTGTGTGGGCTCCATGCCTCCGAAAACAGGAAAACATAAACACATTTAAAAGCAGACACAGACACCTTTATGCATATAACGCTGCACGGCTTGATTAATTATAACTCTGCTGTGATAATAGTTATTTCTTAGACACTAGACTGTATAGAAAAACTTAATTTTTATTGATGAGGATTAACTGAGAGTGAAATCTGCAGTTAAATGTATATTGTTCTTTAAAACTGACTTTGTCTCTTGGAACATTTAGAGCGGTTTGACCCCTCGGATTGTAAACAACTGTAAAATAAAATTTCCCTAAAAATCCCCGGCTGGCAAATGAAGCTTTAATTTTAACTCATGCGTTTCTCAATGGCTCATTTGAAATCCTGAGCCTTGTGAGTCCTCACTCATTCCAAAGTGCCAAAAGCAAGTTATTGTGGCATCTGGTAAGCTGCGGCCAAGCTAACAAGCTATGTGAGGAATTTAGCAACACAGTGGGATCTGACTCAGTTCTCCGCTCCAACAAAGAGGATTTCTCAAACTGGGGTGAAAGGCGTCGTGTGGCGACTGGTTTGACGTGGTCTGGTGCTGCGTTATCGTCTGTTGGGGCTGACTGATGGCGTGGGCTGGCTGTGTGTGTGTGTGTGTGTGTGTGTGTGTGTGTGTGTGTGTGTGTGTGTGTGTGTGTGTGTGTGTGTGTGTGTGTGGAGCCTGAACACTGGGTCAGTTCCTCTGTTATTAGTTTTTAAATCACTCAACACTGAGGTTGACAGTTTTAGAAACGCAGCCACCTGACATGAGACGATCGATACCAGGCTTCATGGTCCAAGATCAGAAAAAGACTGGAGGCATGGCAGTGCTCAGAAAAACTAACCGTTTCCACACAATAAAAAAACAAAAACATATTTAAAAAATAAAAATCATCAACTGATGAATGAATGCTTACCAGCTGCAAGATGTCCTCATCCTTTGGCATCACACAGAGCTCCAGTGAGGCATCGCTGATTGATGCAAACGTGAGGGGGAGATGGGAGAAGGAGAGAAACTGTTAGAACAGAGGGTTCAATCAGAGGAGAGCCATGACAAACGTTTTACACGTACAATCCGACCCTCTACAGCTGCGGGTTAATGGTGTGTGAAAGTTAGACGTGCATTTGTCAGCGATAAGGAAACAATCTTTGCAAAGCTGAGAGTGTTTTCTCAATAGAAAGTTTCACAACGGTTCTGTATTATTTTCTGTGTCATTAGTTCACAAACACGCAGCGAAGCGATGGCGGTGAGGAGATTAGCTCTTGGGCACCAGAGTCTGAGTCAGTCAGTCTTAAGGTCAGGGTCTGATTCATCACATTGGGCCCCTGTTGATTCCGATGTGATGATGTATGATTATCAATATAAACTAAAAAATGTTTTGGAAGCAGAACAGGGCCACAAGTTGAAGGAGGCCATAATGCAAATGTTCAATTACTGGGCATTTTCCTGCTTTGCCTATTCTTCCTTAAAATTAACCATAAAATTAAACATTGGCAAAATCGTACCTGTTCTGGATCAAGGCTATGACTTGTGAGTACGTCTTTCCAATGATGCTCTCTCCATTCACCTTCACAATACGATCCCCTGCACAGAATCACAGAATAAGTAAGTTACATTTATTTAATATGACATCCTTCAAGTGCTTGACAAGAGTATAGTTCAAATTCATCAGTTAAAGAATCAAACAAAAAAGCATAACCACATAAAACAGTAGGAAAACAAGGCACAGGCCAGTTTGAATAAATGAATCTTTAGCTTCTTTTTGAAGGCGTCCACACAGACTGTGAGATCTTATGTCAATAGGAGGAGAATCCCACGGCTTCAATTCACCGACGACCAGACAAACTCTATGACCGGCCGGGTCTGAGAACTCGACTGTTCAGGACAATTATCTGGAGTCCAGTCAATACGGTTATTGACCAAGTGAACTCCTCCGCGGCTTCTTCTTCCAGCACAAACACACATCAAAGCAGGAACACCAATACTGGTTTATTTGAAAGACCCCATGTTAGGATCCATCCTGTGTTAGGATCCACATCCATTAACATTTCCTGAAGACGAGAGGTGAGTTCAGGAGAGGAACTAGATAATTGTGGGAAAACAGTGCACTCCTCCGTCCCGGGAGAGGAAAGGAGAGTGATCAGATAAAGGCACAGGGCTTTACAGGATTTGTCCCGGGCCACTTGACATTTCCAGTATTACAGAGCGCGAACCTGGCAATAACATTTACTGCACGGAGCTTCAGCTGTCACCGGGAAATGAAAATGGAAAAAAGAGCTGATTAGTTCTTTTCACCAGAGGGGGAGTCTGTTCGAGTATTTTCTATCCTTCATAATAAGAAATGATTTGTGGATTAATAAGAGAAACAAAGTGGGAGATGCAGTTGATATAACAGTGTGCATATTACACTTTGTTCAACCTCCCACAAAGGAGCCATCTGTTATTTTGTAACCCATCTCTGTTTTGCCTGGCAGGTTACAAGGAAGTGGAATTACCTAGAGAACAGATGTGAAGAAATCTTGGCATCAAGCGGCGATTTGGGGTCAAATGTGAGACGGTCGGAGTTAATCTCAAGACCTGCCAGTTAACAGGAGGAGTGCAGCGATCTCCATGGAGACCGTGTGTTGCACTGTATGCCCATGTATGTGTGTGTGTGTGTGTGCGTACCTGTACAGAGTCCAGCTCCGTGGGCGGGGCCTCCCTCCTTCACTTGCTTGACGAAAATGGTGTCCATTGGCTCCAGACGGTTTCGCTGTCTCCCTGGTAACGAGAGAGAGAGAGAGAGAGAGAGCACATGCACTCAGTGAGGACGAGCAGCAGTAGTGGAGAGAGAAGTAGGCCATGTTACACTGGAGCTGGAAATTCAACTGCACCAACATCAGTTCACACGTTTCCTCTGGTTTCATCTTTATCTTCTGCTTGTGCTATTTACTGAGTAAGTCTAATGAAGCTCATGCAGAATGTTTACGATAGAGAAGTTCATTACAATTTCAACGCTACTGAAAAGAAGCACATCTGAGTTTTGTTGTACATACTTTATATATTTCAGCGACTTCTTGCTGATGCTTCGATTGCACCTTGCTTTTCTGTTAATATTAATATTAATATGAATGTCCCAAACGCTGTACATCTGTCTTTCCCTTAAACAACACATCCTCTGTCCCTTGACGCATCCTCTCACTGCCTCTACTCCGCTGTCAGATGTGTCCTGAGGTGCAGACAGTGACGGGGGGGTCAGAGTTTGCCGACAAGGCTGCATGCAAGCGAGACACAAGGGACTTTGGTTTCATGTGGCTCACAAAACACGACGGCACGCCATGTCGTGTGAAGTGCACAAGTGTATTTATTAATAAAAAAGAAAAGGGCACAGAAGCAGAGTGACTGTGTTTGTGTGAGTCTGATTTAAAAATATATAAATTTGTCTTTTCCCTGAGCCATAAGCTTCAGTCTCATTTGGCCTCAGCTGCCTTTCATGGCCCGCAGACTTAAAGGAAGTGCAACATCTGAGCATCCCACTGTTCTGTCCTCAGGGGGACGCCAGGCACGCATGCTCCTTTCATGAATGCCCCGCTTCTTGTTCGCACAGCAGCAGATACATGCATTTATGACCCAGAGGCGCCCGGTGAAATCAGTGGTGCGTGTGTGTGTGTGTGTGTGTGTGTGGGCCCGATCGACTGGGGTGGAGCAGACGTGGTGTGAAGAGCGACGTCAATGGCGACGGGGGGCGATGAGTCTTTTGAGAACCAGTAACATCAGTCTCAAGCCCCAGACTGGTCGCCAGCGTGTCGCACAGCCTTGTCACCTCAGATGTCCTTGTATCTCATGATCGTGTGTCCTTATGTCAGTGCGTTCTGCTGCCCCCCCTCCGTGTGGCTGAAAATGTTACTGCATGCTGAGGATTAACATTGACGACATGCAATGTTTTGATCTTCCATATGATAATCATCTCTGGGCAATAGAAACAACAGAGGAGAGCTTAGAAGGATAACTGGCTGATGGGAGATTTAATCCTGACCCTTTTTTAAAATCAAATTAAATTGTATTTGTACAGATCATATTCACAAATCACACTTTGCCTCATAAAGCTTCACAATCTACACAAGGTGCGACATCCTCTGTCCTTAACCCTCGACTAGTGTGAGGGCATAAAACATCTTTAAGGGCCTCAGGAGGACTTACAAGAGAGGGATTCGTCTCATGGACAGACAGGTATAAAAGGTAAAAATAACAATATTCATAAGCTTCATACGAAAAGACAGTGTTGAATATAAATGGAGAGATGCATCAATGTTCACTGTTACTGGGGAAATGTTGACAACAGCTGTACACTTCTTTTTGATCCAGCAGAAGGCAGTAGAGGACATAAAATATCTCTATGAGGGACAAACTGTATTTATATTCCAGGTAAGGTGACCGAGGGGTCCCAGGGGTCGTGAGATATTTCCTGAGGGATGGTTTAGAGAAAAATATGATTGCATATATTAAAAATAAAATTACATATTTTAGACTGGTGATTGTTTTTACATAAAATTGTGTATACAAGTGATAAGATCGTATTTAGAGTGGATGTTATTAAGTGTGTTTGTGAGAATCAAAGTCAGTGTGCACATGCTTGCACAAAACCATCCTCATTATTCAGGTGGGTCACAACAAGATAAGGCAGAGAACCAGGGATCTTACTGAATCACCTGGTCGCTAACGACATGACTTCAAACTTCAACCTTATTGACGCGTTGTTGGATATGACTGACCCGTGTTGGGTGTAGAGATGTCGACTAACGCTCCCTCTACCTCCCCTCCGCCTCTCTGCTAGTGTGCGTGCACGAGGCAAATTCCCAATCCAGAGCCAATCTCACCGAGCACCGACGCTGCAGCACAAATTGGATTCTGGAAGTTTCCATGCCCCGCAGCTGGATGAGCAGGATTAAATGTGGAAATCTAAAGCTTTGGACATTTTTAATGCTCCCAACTGTCTTATCAAAGCATAAACTACTGTGTGGATTAATGAAGCACATCAGCCTCAAAATGACTTCGGTTTGCTGTTCCAAAGCTCAGAATGAGTTGAATAACCGCAGCTATTCTTGGGTGGTACTTACAGGGAAACAATGACGCAACGACTTTTTTAATTTTTCAGAATTTAAAATATGTGACGGCTCATGGTCAAGGTCTCAGTGGAGCACATATCTCCACTAAGGCCCAATAGTCCCCTTACATTCAATTAAGCCACACTTCATTTTACACACTTATATATATATAATGCATCATTCCCTGGGAAATTGGTGAAAAACAGCCTATCTCACAATGTTAAAGAAAGTGAAAAACAAAATCCTGGATCTGTATCTGGACTCATTCCCTTTCTTGGCTCACGTCCTCAAGTTTCATGGAAATCCATTCAGTAGTTTTTTGCATAATCCTTGTGATAAACAAAGAAACAAACAGATGGGCAGGAGCGTAAACATAACCTCCACGGTAAAGACGTGAAGAAGCTCCCAAGTGGACCCGATACAAAGCACTGGTTTGTTGTTTTCAACGCGTGGACCACAACTCGCATTTCAACCATATATGAAGCAAGAAACCATTAAAACGCTGTTTCCTTGCTGTACATTTCCAGTCTAGCAGTTAAAGGCCTTATACTGGCACGGTTGTGTCTCCGCGCTGCTCTTTGGCCTCGACAAGCTCTGGCTTGGCTGCCGTCCCCGGCTGCACAGCTGGGCCTGGTTGTGTGGGCCAGCTCCCCGCTCCCCTGTTGTTTTGGGTTAGATAATGTTATTCTACAGAGGGCTGGGCCCGCTGCCCGCTCTCTGCATTAACCTCTAATACCTCTCTGTCCAACTCGCTCACAACCCGTTTGTGTCACTCACACGTTCACAAACGCCGCACCCACATGCAAACGTACTGCCTTCCTAAAGTATACAAACACCTAAGTACATGTGTTACTCGTTGTTTGCTCCGATACTGAAGAGGAAGATGGGTTTCTCCACAACTTTCCCAACACTTCAAACACAAAGAAGGAGGAGGACTGTGTGTGTGTGTTTAGATGCTTATCTGTGTCAGCTCTCTTCCAGCAGAGGAATATGAAAATGTGAGGCACATGATCCTGGCACACGGAGGTCCCCCCATAGTGTGGGAAGGTCAAAGCACAAGTACACTTCACATAAATCCATAAACTGCGACTTCCTTCAAAAGCACAGCGTGTTTTATCATCAAACTCCCGCTTTTAAAGACGGAGGACGAAGCCACCGTGAAAACAAATACTGTAACTCTGCCTTTTTTGCCTCTTCCATTCCCATGAATTCTGTACAGTTCTCACACAAACTAGTCCAAACACAACTCTCCTTTGAAAGCTTAAACTCTGCTGAAACACCTGCACGGCCGATTGCTGACATCCTCCGAATACTCAAACAAACACACACATCCTTCGAAACTGTGTCAATACACTTTGTCACACGGTGAGACGACTTTCAGGTGCCGGCGTTGAGATGGACAGGTCTCATCTCGCTAATCGCCGCGCTCTGTAAACAGCCGCAGCTTTACGTCAGCACACACTGGAGGAGGGTAGGTCAATACGCCTTAAAGCCAGTGTCAAGTCAGTGGCTGCACGTCGGTAAATAAGTGAGTAAACTTTTTTAATATGGCAGGTTTCGAAATATAAAAGGTCAATAAGTCTAACTAACAAGCTGTTATCTCAATCCAGGTGTGTCTTATCAGATTTGCAAACGTATGAAAGAAAAATGGTAGATTTGTCAACACAAACTCAAAATCTCATTACACATGTGCAGTTAAAAAAAAACATATTTTAGCGTTACTGTTTTAGCAGACACAGAATTCACATTTGCAAATTCCTCTACACATTTGCAGATTCTTTTACACATTTACACGCGAATTGAGATGCAGTTACACAACTCTCCATGACACAACTCTTTTTCTCGAGCTTTCCACCACGTGTTCTCCTGGATGGAACGTTGGTCACAGGTCGCTTTACGTCGAGGGGCAACTGTTTGTGTTCAAAACATGATCTGCAGCTCCACGTAAGAGGAGGAAACTCCATTACATGATGACAACGGAAAACAAACCCCATCTGCTGAGGAAGAGATGTGGTTGAAAGCGCAGGAAAAAGGTTGTAAATGGTAAAATGTTCTGCTTCTAAACTCTAAAAAAAGCTGCACTACAACTTCTTATGGAACATTTAACAATTGACTGACAGAAACTGAACATTAAAACCTTAATATAGGAGGATTTATGCACTGAACTACAACTAATACTAGAAACTGTGGATGTTTACTTGAATGTAACACCTGCATGGCTAAATTTCTGGAAGCCTGATAACATTTCAAAATATTTCACTTCACTGACTGTAGCATTCCTGATGTAGAAACACCTGACACCACTGTTGCAACTGTCCACTGATGTGCTCAACAACAACAACGCACACAGACACACACTCACATGAACACAGACACACACACCTGGTGTTTTTCCACCACAGACAGGAAGGTGGTGGAGTACTTTCCATCACTTTCTAGGAATTGCGAATACCAAAACCCGCCCAGGGGACGGAGGATTATGTTCTGACATTACTCTGACCGCACTGTACTGAAAAAAAAGAAGAAGAAGTACTAGTTGATTCAGTTGTTTTGTTTTCTCTCGTTAAAAAAGGCAGTTTAAGTTCAACTGGTGGAACAAGTGACAAACATCTGGAGACAGATGGGGCCATTTTTAAATACCTTCTCATGCTTCAAGACATTTTTTTAAATGAGCCAACTGGCCACGATTCCTGTAAGAGAGAGTTGAGGGTGGCCTCTGTTTTTCTGATCTTTACACAACCAAAAAAACACAAGAGCAAATGTGTGAGGAGTAGATAAGAAGGTCCATCAACTACATGTGGTTAACTAGATGCAACCAAGCGCATTTATGAACTCATGGAGTAAAACTTAGCTGAATTAGCAAATAAAATAAAGTAGTTACACTTGTTTCAGTAAAGATCTACAGGTGGTGGCATGGAAAGAAAAAACCATAACCACTGACGACTGCTTATTATCCATATGAGAACAGAGGAGCTTGATAGGCGTTGCAACAGTCCAGTAACAGAGAGGGTGAACAGCCAGTTGTGTTTGGATATTTGCCTAAGAAAGTTTTTATGACTTGAGTCTTAATGTTACAGCTTCTACGTGGGTGGGTGTATATCATAACAAAAACAGAACGAGCTGTCAGAGTCATAATTACTCACTCAACTTAAAAAAAAAAAAAAGAACAGTTTGAACTCTAGATTGAAATAAAAGAAAAATAGTTCACCCTCGTGAGTAAAGGATTGAGGCCTGTTGCCAAGAAAAGCAGAAGTTTTTTGGGGGGAAATATTTGTTCTCTTGCCAAGTCTTAGATGAGACTATCAATATTAAATATCACCCTAATATCTTGTTTGTTCAATCTGCACAACCTCCGACGTTCTGGGTAAATACCTGCAGTCCTGTTGCATACCTCTGCTCGGAGCCAGGCTAGCTGTCTCCCTGTTTCCAGTCTTAGTGCTACGCTAAGCTGACCGTGGAAAAACGGAAAAAAGAAGACAAAAAACTTTAGTTTTGTTAAAGAAGGTGGGGCATTAAAAAAGGCTCACTGGAGAATACTGGGGAATTCAGTGTGCTTGTGCTGCGCTGCGTTCCCTCTGCAGACTTCATGGGAACGAACCAAAACCTGACACACACACACACAAAAAAAAAAAGAAAAGAAAAAGAGGGAAATAAAAGTGATATCTGCGGAGAGAAGTGTTTCACGTTGAACGCAAAAACAAATATTTGAACAGATGGTGAAATTTTTTATGTTGCTTCTCTCGCTGCGCTGAGGTTCCACGGGCTTCGTAAGCACAGCACAGAACGCCTCATTCGGATTTCAGCCCCCTTTGATAACTTGCTAAAATACACAGCTGAGGAGAAAGAGATACAGGAAAGGCAGAGACAGACGGAGGGAGGGAGGGAGGGAGGGAGGGAGAGAGGAGAGGAAGTGAGATAGAGAGGAAGATTTGGGATAACAGCCGTTTGGTATGTACACAACCGCTGTGAAAGGAAATAAACACGTCCATACTTTGGGACACACACACACAAAGTAAAAGCACATCATTCCCGTTTCCACATTTCCACTCCGCATCTACACACTGTATGTCGGTGTTTACGTTTGTTTATCTGTGTATCTACGTCACTGTGTGTGTTTTCTGGACGTTTTAACGGTTTCCAGCGGCAACACCCAGCTAGTCAACACGCGGTCAGCAGACCGACCCCCCCACCCCTCCCTCCCTCCCTTACCCTCTCCAAACACCAACAGCCTCATCACACACTGGCTCGGAGTCAAGCAAATAAACTGCAGTGCAGCGCGCCGGGGAGGCTGCAGCGGACATCACAGAGCCCGAGTCGGGACGGAGCGCAACTTCTTTTTTTTTCATAAACATTAAAATAACCCAGCACATGGGACGCATTATCTGTCTGGACCCGTGTGTGTGTTCACGTGGTTGTCGGATGATGTCAAGGGTGTTTGTTTGGGGGGGACGTACGCCGTGTAGCTGCTGTGACACCGACGCCAAACGTCTGGAAGCTACAAAAAAAACTTTAAAAAAGCAAAGTTTGTCTGCCCACGTGTTGTTTCGTGACAAATAATGAAGTTGAGAGTTGAGAAAAAAACTTCAGGAAATAACTTTCAAGTTTAAATGTTAAGCCAATATGGACGAGACGTCTTTCAAGTGCTTGGGAACATGAAGTCGATTTCTTGAAGTCTATATTGAATTAAAGCAATAAGACTCTATAATATGATCGGATGGACCCTGTGAGAAAACTTTACTTCCTCCACTCGGGAGGTTTTGTTTTTCGCCCCTTTCCATTTATTTGTCAGCAGGATTACGTAAAAAATTACTGAACGGATTTCCACGAAACAGGATGAGAGACATGGGCCAAGATAGAAGCTTATTACATTTTGGCGTCGAAAGGAAATGTTTTCACTTTCTTTCATGTCGAGAGATGGGTTGTTTTTCTACAGATTCACCAGGAAATAATACATGGATCTCGATGGAAAAAAAAAAACAGGCATATTTAGGGGACTGATATCTATGAGTAAGTGTAATTTCACTGCAGCCTGGGTGGATTTAAGAGGAGTTCGGGGTCTTGGCGGAGGTACACGCTCCAACTGCCTTTCTAGTTTTTAATTAAATAATTCAATCCGAGTCAATCTGACAAAAAATCCTTCAGAACTCTGTTTTCAGTCTATTTTGGATTTAATTTCTACAAACTTCAGTAAATGAGGTTATGAAGGGGCAGACGGACGGTAGCAGGGTGTCATACTTTACTTGAAGAAACTTAATTTTGAATTAATAATGCTAAAGGCCATTATGTGTGGAGTTTGCACGTCCTCCCTGTGCCTGCATGAGTTTTCTCTGGGTGCTCCAGCTTCACAATAAGTGAAATATAGTAAATAAGATTCCTCTTCATCGCACCACGACTCGTTTCTGGCTGTTTTATTCAGCGAACACCATATAAAAGGCAACACAGGCTGCTGCATCTGCACATGAGCTGCAATCACATGCTCTGAGTTTCATGATCTAGTCTGTTTTGGCTTATTTTTCAGATAATTCAATTAGTTTCAAATTGTTTATTTATTTTAAGATTTCGAAGAAGTTTCTTAAACACAATGAAACTCCAAATTTAGAGATAAACAGTCTTCAGCTTGACAAGTGACAATGTTAACTTATAACCGATGTATTTTGTGGTTATTTTTCTTAATAAATACTTATTATCGATTCATTTGCTGCCATATTAGCTGCAGCTTTGCAAAGAAGGATTTATGAGACTGGAGGGAGGCCAAGTGACTTCCTGAGGCAGCAGCAGGAGGTGGTTATTATTCACTATGTATTGAGCCTTTCAATGAATGCCTCTCATGCACTTACTACATAAGATTTAATGGCAGAGGACACACACACACACACACACACACACACACACACACACACACACACACACAGTCACAAGAGGTTTACACGACTTCTTTCAGGTAAAGTCACAAAAGGCAATCCCAGTTCATAACAATGTGGAGCCACACTTACTCCCTGAAGGGTTTCCTTCCCGTGTGTGTGCTGTTTAATGTTTTGAGGCCTGTGTTGAATGAAGCGGGTGGACATGGAGGAGCTGAATGGGTGGGTGGGTGGGGGGGGAGGAGGGAGGGTATAGTGTGAGGAATGTGACACCAAGAGCCAAGAGGGACGATGAGGGACACTTACTGGAATCCCTTAATATCCTGTTGGGATGTGTTTTGAGTCAGATTTATCACTAAAGGGAGTCCGCTCACCTTCCATCAACCCAGACTTCATTCATATCAATTCCCTGAATCACACCTGGGGTGGGGGTCTGGATGTTTCACAAGCTAAACCAACAGCTAATGATGATGAGCGTCTCACTTTCTCGTTCATTTATGTCAAACACAAAGAAATACTGTGAAAAACTGTGTCATGTTTTCTTAGAAAACACAATTTTCTATTTGTTTATGTATGTGTACAAGGGCCTCGATGGTCTGTTAAGATGTGTTACAGGGCTGTTTAAGAAGGCAGCAGAGCGATCCGCCTGCGTTCACGCTGGGCTGCGGATGTGAGCAGAATACTGAGGGACTGGAACGACGAGCCGGATGCTCTGAGGAATGCCGAGGCCTTGCCAAGCTAACGCCACGGCTCTGAAGAGCAAAGACTAAAGATTCAATGCGGCCTGTCTGGCTGACAGACCCCAGAGAACACAACTGCACCTGCAACATGTTGTTTATTTCTTTGTCTGCTTTATTCCCTGTGTTATAAAGCCATTATAAAGAGACTGAGTTCCCAATACAAATAATGAGATGTTAAGACACAAAGACTCATCAAAATGCATCTATTTCAATCTGTAAAGAGAGAAAACGTTTGGAGTAATGAGGTGTCAATCTTAATCTGATCCCCATTCAGCAGGAATAACTGAGTAAATGGTTTCTGTGCGTCTCTTATTGCAACAGCTGAGGTCCCAGCTCACAGTGCACATCCCGATTTCATGCAGCAGTTTAAATTAAAAAACTGATTTACAAACTTACCTCGGCTGCCGTTGTCCTCATCCTGAAAGAAAAGAAGAGTGGTTTAATTTTCATAACACTTAGAGGGAATATAAACTGAAAGACTGTGTGACATGATGATATAAATACAAAAATAGATCATTTTTCTTACCCCATCCCCCAAAACTAAAGACTCACTCATTTACCCGAAGCAGTAAAACAAAGCCACACTGATCATTTCAGGCCAAAGTGCTGGCTCATGCTTTTCTATTTTGTTTAACTGGAATTGGAAATATATTTTGCCAGTTTATAGTTTTCAGGCCAAGTCACTGTCAAGACGAGAGATTCAGTAACAATCACAAAACTAAATTGAAGTAATTATAACAAAGACTGACAAAGAATAATGTCTGTAGCCATAAAAAGAGTAAAAGTCATCATAAAAAACCAATAATCATGGAAAATACTTGTGTGTTATTCTTGTATTAATACTCTATAACACTGTTTTGAAATATTATATGACATTTAAAGGCCTACATAATTTATCACCTCCACCAAGAAGGTTAGGTTTTTGTTTTTGCATGTTTGTTTGTCTGTTTGTTAGCAGGATTACCCACAAAATACAAAATGGGAAATCATGAAATGTCTTAGAGGGCTGGAGCCCGATCTTTAACATACTGAGACTGGATGTGAGCCTTGGCAGAGGTATGCCGTCTCAATTTGATGTAATAAAACAATAATTAACAGATTAATTGATAAAATAATTAGTTGAAGCCCTACAGGGGATGGATGAGAGAAGAAAGTGTTAATTAATCATTAAACACGGCTCCCTAATTGGAAAGGTTTTTGATAAAGGACCCATGACGGTCCAGAGCAACTCCTGTGGCAGTTCATCCAGAAAAGCCACTTCATGTTTGTGGTGTGTATTTTTTCTCCATTTCCTCAACACATAAATCTTTAACTTCTCTCAGATCCACACACTCCTGCTTTAATCCACCTCCCCCAGTGACACATGTGTTGGCCATGGATGCTTTAAGATTCGCCGCTCTCCCAAGGCTTTCCTTAAGACGGTCAGAACCTCTGCAAGCTAACGCTAATATCCTCAAACTGTGATTAGGACAGAGCTCCGATCCAAGAGCCTAAAAGTAATTACAGTGATGCATAAACATGGATGAGGATTTTGTTTTTTCATCCTTACCATGAGGCTTGAGGTTACATAATGGGAGAAACGGTTAGAGTTCACAATGAGCGATCGACTGACCTGATGGATTGAGATTTAAGGTTTTAGTGCAAATATTTCCCGGAATCAAATCTTAAAAGAATACAAAAAAGACTCTTGGAATAAAGTCTGATGGAATCTGCACGCTTGTTTAAGTTAAGGAATTCATATGTGAATGATATTTTATGAATCAAATTAATGATTTATGCTACATTCTGCTTCTTGCCGGATTTTCACAGATGAGTTAACTCCCTTATTTTATTTATTCTATGAATCTTAGACCATATGCAATGTCAGCTCAATGCAAATCCGGTTTTAGTGAGAAAATAGAAGCAAACACTGCACCAGACTGGACTTAAAAATGGCCGGAACAAAACTGTGACACCCATGAACGCCTGTGAGAGAAACTGTCCGTCTCTCTGTGGTTACACAAACGTCTCAAAGTCCTAAACTTTTGTGCTGCAGTTTCTCTTTCAACATGTAGAAGCGACGCCAAAGGCTATAAACTTAACGTACTATGCTAACTTTGTAGGAAATCCCTTTGTGCAAACATGAGAGGTTGTCAAAATACACTTCAGAGAAAAGTAAACCCAACTTATCCTGAATTATCACTTAGGAAAACTAATACGAGGGAGGCCGTGATAAGCTTCCAGAGAGCGGACTTGAAACACCGGCGCATTTTCCCATTAAAGAAGCCCTGTCGTATTTACCCAAAGCCCTTTAGTCTGTATTAAGTCTATGCCCATTAGGAGCCGGAAGTGCTGTAACATCAGGATTAATACCAAAGGGCAGATTGGTACTGATGTTATCCAGAGGACAGTTGGCTGAGTTCCCAGGTGGGATGATACAAATCAGAAATAGGCTCTGCTAAAAAACTGGCACGACACGAGCGTATTGACAGTTAAATAAAAACACTGTAGTCCTATTACGTCTGGTGTCAGTGATGGTCAGACACAACAGCAGCAGCAAACTGGAAATAGATTGAAATTGAAATGTTATTCGAAAGAGATTTGAAGAGATTAAATATTCAAGAGATTAAATACTGATGTTATAAGTGTGTTATAATAAACATCTTTATGATATTTGTATCTACAGTTAAAGTGACAAAATAATGGCTGCAAATGAGGTGAGCTCAAACGCACCAGACGCCTGTAGCAGCGAAACGAGCGTAAAGTGTGTGATGAAATGTTTGTTGTCGAATTTTCTGACTAACTCTAGTAAAAATGTACGCAAAGCAACTGAATCTATTTCACATCTGAAGCTGCTCACAGCTTGAGAAAATTACCCGACTGGTGGATTGGAGTGAAACAGCTTCAAGAATCTCAGAAAAACAAAAACAGACACTAAAAAGCCACTTGAAGCCAAATATTGCATCTTTACTTTTTACTACACAACAGAACATGCATTGATTTATTTCTTCCTGGCAAACAACTCGCACACAAGAAAAGCACCGAATAGGATGTTGTTGGTCTGTGGCCGTGTTCAAACAGCAGCTGAGAGTCATCATTTTGACGGTTTCTCCTCTTTATGTGACACAAATCTGCTGTTTTTCTAAATCACTACAGACACTACTTGTGTCTTGGTTTAATGAGTACGATCTGGAACAGAGACCAGTAGATATAATGTTCAGGCCCTCGCCAGCGACGCCGGAGTTAGAACAGAGGACAAAAAGCAGTAATGAAAGCAAATTAACCCGAGTGACAGGTATTTGGAGAGAAGCCTTGGTTCAGTCAAAGCACAAATTAAAATTTTGAAATAGGTAAGGAACTGAACAGCTTTTTCCCACGGTTCGTCTACCTAAGTGTTGAAATGCGTTACATCCTTGAATATATTTGCAGAGATTTTTTGATGATATGATGAATTTGTTTGTTTCGTTTTGAGGTCTTGGTGTCGTCAGATGAGTGAGAGTCAGTGTGCTGTCACCTTCAGGGAGTTGTGGACGGCAGACTCCGGTGGGTAGACGATGAAGTGCCGCAGCGTGAAGCCGAATCCCTGGGAGGTTCGACGCAGGTTGAGCGTCTTTGGGCCCGGCCAGGAGAAAGGCTCCTCCTCCGGCCCGGGAGAAGTGGTGGCCGACACCTCACTCGGGTCGTGCCCATCCTTCTGCTTGGCCTGAATGGAGGAAAAAACAAACATAGTGTTAATACAAAGTGTCCAGAACCTACACTGTGATTTAAAACTGGAAAGACAGCAATTTTTAAAAGTCCCACATTTTCAACATTATTCGCTTTCTTCTTGAGAGCCAAACGATGCCATTCTTTTGTTTGTTGTTTAAATACATGAGCTGTCAGCGAAGGCTTTTCTCTTAAATCATCATCACCCCCCCCTAAAATTGTATCTGTGGATCCCTTGAGAGTGTGACCTCCGGGCTGGGAAACTCTGCTTTAGATGTCTCACTGCTCTGCAACAAAGAAATCAAACGTGGCTATAAAAATAATGACCCACTGATCGTAAATCTGCTATTTCCACTTGTTCACCGTTGAGAAGAAACTCTCAGCTACATGACAGCACAATCCCTCCATTGACTTCACCCCTGGTGATTGTCAAGCCGAGTGGTTAACGAAAACAAAGAAAAGTGTGTTTTCACAGATGTAACAGCCCGTGACTAAGCCTATATCTTATTAATCATCTTGATTTAAACATACCAGAAATCCCCTGTCGGTGATTCTTCACAGTCGCCAGATAAAAGACAACAACAGCAGGATGGTTGTGAATGGTGAATAACAGGGAGACATTTAGTGGTCAAGGTTTGTGCTTTCGGGAAACAGATGAGCAAGTGTTCAAAGATAGGTTGTACGGTGTTTAAGGAATATTGTGAAATGTAATTGATAAGATATTGTTGCCTATAATCTGCAAAACAGTGTTTTTGTGTAGGTAGGAAATGTTTGACCTGCAGTCCATTTGCTGTCTATCATAACAAACACTTTAGCTGTGTCCCAATTAAGGGACTGCATCTTTCTGGGGACTTTGAAACCTCAATAGACCTTCATATACCTTCTATCCCTTCATACACCTTCATATACACTCCATAGACCTTCGTATACCAACTATCCCTTTCTTTCGTAGACGTTCGTAAACCTTAATGCCATATAAGTGTTTCATGTACCAAATAACTCCTCTGCAGCTTTGATCTGTCCAAACATTAAATGAATCAACAGCTTCAGGCGAATACGATTTGTCATCAACTGAGGCTCAGCCCACGATGAGTCTGAATGTACTTGTGAATTTTGTCTGTAAACACAGAAGAGGAAACACATCACTCATCACAACTGGTGCTACTACGTGACAACTGTTATAACGTTGGTGACAGAGGCCACGAATGAAGTCAAATATTTAGCTCCTGCTTTGTGGCTCTCAATGCAGGGATTAAATCTGTAGCGATACAAGTCACATGTGTGCTGCCCTGGGCGCCACACCACCGTCCATATGGCTTTAGTTACTGTACATTCGGAGCTTTACGGGGCTATTTGGTGCGTTTGCATGATGACAGACTTATCTTCTACATTCCTACATTCCTATTGTGACGAACACAGGATAAAAACAACACGTAAATGCTGGCGGCTCTCGGCTTGCGTGACATTGCATTAACGCCTACATAACCCAGCTCGTGCCCCACGTCAGCTGTAAAACAGGGATTTCAAATGTTCTACAACAGAAAGCTGAAAAAATGTTTACACTGGCTAAAGTGGAAACTGGTGCAAAGCTGAAGATGATGAAGTGAGAATATGAAGTTAGACAAACACATATATACAACACAGAGTTTCTGCTTTAGCCGTGTGCAGTCCTGTTGCATCACTCCAGTAATTTAAAACAATAAGCTAACTGCAGCTAATTTGCCACTTCCTGCACGTGCTTCACAATAAATGCATTTTTTAAGGTGAGTGCAGTAATACGCTTTTAGTATGAAACCTGAAAATATTTGCAGCGGCTTTCAGAGTTTGCCAACGTTAGCTAGGATTTCTTTCCGCACAGCTGTCGGACAGTAGTCTCTGCTTGTAGTGTTTGATGCCTTTCTAACGGTTGTAAACCTCAGATTTATCACACCTTTGAACACATAACAGGAAGTATTAGGTAATTCTTTATCAGATAACTGAGAAAGCCTCCCCGATGTCTACTGCTGAGAGCGTCCGGAGCAGTGAGACGTCACATCCATCATCAAAGTAATGACGGAGCTGAACCACTGCACCGCAGGGCGTGCGTTAGCGGTTATTGCTCACACTACTATCGTGACTCTTGGCTGTGTGCGGGCCTGCCAAGAGCTCCAGCCTCAACCCAGATCTCTCCGCGGGCTCTTCTCCTACCAAAATACATCTCAGCTTATGGATCCAAAACAAAGACATTCTCCCCTCCGCCGCCCCTCCGGCTTCTCCTTCCACACCTCTCCTCTGCCTGTCTGGGAGCAGCAGATGTAGAGAGGCCTCCAGAGAGAGGGATGGGTGTGGGCTTAATGGTATGACTGGTGAAATCACCACCAATACCCAAGTGGTGCAGAGCTGGAAGTAAACCTGAGTCCATAATGTAACAGAGAGAGGAAGAGGAGGGAAAGAAAGGAAAGGAGCTGACACGGGCCAACTCAGCTGTTTGTTTTGATTTCATGCTTAAAATTTAATGTTGTATTACGCAATAGCTAAGCCATCTGACTGGAATGCCCCGTGACTGAGGCACAAACACACACACACAGACACAGACACACACACACACACACACACACACACACACACACACACACACACACACACACACACACACACACACACACACACACTTTCCATCTCTCTCTATATATAACATATTAAATTATACAGCAAGAAAAGCAACAGCGCAGCAAAATGCGAAGGGAAACTACAGCTTCACAGTGCTGCCATAAGTTCCCACAATTCCTCAGTAAAAGAGTCATATTCAGGGAACAATACTGTAAATCTGATCCAAACAAGCTCACACGATTACCTGATTAATACCATTTAATTATGCATGCAATCTGTTCATCAAAACAGTCACCAGCGAGGGGTTTTTGATCTGTGCGCTGCCATATGGTGCCTCAGCCTGCAGGATGGTGCATTTGCATGGCCTCTTCTGTTTCTTTATGTATATGAGTGAATTTGAATGTCATTACTTTTTCCAAATGTTTATTTTTTTATTTTTTTAATCTGTGAGTCACCCCCTGGTCGTCTGACCTCATGGATCTGCCACTTTCACTCCCTCCCTTTCTCGCCTTTTCTTTCCAAACATCTCTCCCTCTTTGACCACATTAGTCACCCTCCTTGTTCAATATATAATAAGGAAAATGTGCCTCTACTTCCCCCACTTTGCTCCTCCACTGAACAATGACTTCATTCCAGCAAGCCTCAGTGTGTATTAAAAAGAAGTTGGGGCTGTTGGGGATATTTTAGAAGAAACTGTGAAAACGAAGCTGCTGCATACACACAGCTGTAAAATAAACACGATCCTCCTCTGACAACACACAGCAAAGAGGCACTGTGAATACACCATAGGGACCAATAACAATAAACGAAACCTAAAACCCTCACGCACACTCATATTACGAAAGATATTGGTCAGTGAAACAGGACTGCTCTGCTGCTGTAGCACAGGATGACGCACGCTAAATTCCTCAGATGGCACAACAAAGTGTAGCTGCCCCTCACCTCTCAAACGCTTCCTATGTAAACCTATATGCCTCTGCCATACACTGATAGCCCTTAAACCCATATTTCATATGAGTTACAGTATTCTTGAATGCTTCCAAACCGTAACACGACTTGCCTCTGACGTTCCCTAAAATTAAAGGATGCTCATCCACCACTCATCACGTAAACTGTCCTTACCCGGGATCGGACACAGTTCTTCCTGGAGGCTTCTCGCAGCCGAGCCCAGGACACGCTGCGGTTGGGACTGGTGAGACCCAGCTCCACCTCACCCCAGTAGGCTCTGGCCAAAAGCTGGAACCAAAGACAGTATGGCTCCGATAGGCAGCCGTCCACCCCGGCCAGCCGAGCCCACGGACAACCCCCTGATGAAGGGGAGGAAGAGAGAGAGCAGCACCCTACAGCATTCACGTCCACATCCCGCAGGTCAGAGTTATCCTTCAGCGGAACTGGCTTACAGCCTGGAGGTAGCCCGTTCCTCTGGGCCAGCATGGCATAGCCAAGTCCGAGGTGGTTGAGACCAGATGGCAGAATGGATGAAAGCTATCCTCAAAAATGCTCTTTAACTTCCTCTTTCCCTCTGTACCGTCTACTCCAAGTTTTTGGCTGAGTTCATTTTGTTTCCTCTCTCATCCTCAGCCCGTCCCTGACTGCCTGTGCTGGTCTCAGTTCGGAGAAACAGGGCTGTTCCTCTGGGCGTCCCACAGACACATGATGTTTCCACTCAGCCGAGAGGAGAGCAGCTGAATGCAGTGCGGAGAGCAGCAGTCCGACTGACTGACGCACCCACCCACTCTCCACACAAACCTCTCTGTGAAGTATGCACACACACACACACACACCAGGCGGCCTGAAGTGAATTCTCTTCCTTGCCTGTCTCCTTCATCGCTCTCTCTTAACTCACCTCTTCCACTGCCAACCTCTAACAGACACTCAAACGTCGAGGTTGATCAATAAATCATGAGAATGCATGAGCGGAGAAGACAAGACGCACACAACAAGTCAGAGAGTTATGTTTTTAGAGTCGGAATAAAGCGGCACCACAGAGCTGCTGTCTGCAGGGAGACAGGAATAACACAGGATTGTTTTCACAATGAGTGGAAGAAGTCAAGTGGGGCTACGGCAGATAAGGAGGCATGTGTGTTCTGTGAAATCTATAAGGAACAAAAATGTACAGCCACCAAACCCACCCACCTCTGCATGCCTGCAGCTCATCTGGCAACTACAAAGAACTAATAAGTGTGTGGTGCACATGGCGGCGAGAGAGACGAGCAGAGGGTGCAAAAACCCACAGTAGCTCCAGTATATTATATATTTATTTATAGAGACGATGCATATAAACATTGTTACATAAGGATGAGCAAAACAACAGATCCACTGTGTACAGGACGTCTAGTTAAACTGACTCCTCAAACTATCTTCAGCTAAACTTTGAATCAAACCTTTACACAGAACTTTGACTGTGGAATCTGTCCCCCAGTGTTTACATGGAGAGCACAGATCACTAAAGGAAAAGGATCAATTAAAATGACCCAACACCGCTTCCAGTTTACATGTGGTCATGTGAGTATTGACGCACTTTAAAAATAAACTGTGAGCCAGTTGTTGAACATATCTAGTTGGGCCATTGTGGGTGAAGCTGTAAATGGTTAACAGACAGTGCTTGATTCTGTTAAGGTCAGTCAATTTAACACCTAAACGTTAATAAACCGTTATTAAACTTCAACCTGACATGAAATGATTGAAAACACTATTTGCCAAAACTAATCCCCGACTGCATCCAGAGTTCAACTGGATGCAGTCACCTAGTCTCCCTCCCCACTTGTTGTATTACATAAGAGGCTAAAGCCGAGTCCACAAGGGAACACCTCCTCAATGCTACAAGGTAAACAAACTCCACAGAGGCTTGGCAACCGCCTTTATTTTAAGGAGCAGTGAGATGTTTGGGAGCGGGATGGACTCGGCCCTGATGATACCTTTTAGTAAATCTCTCGGGGAGAGCGCACGGCCAAAACATCAATTTAATATTTAATCACATTTTCATCTCAGGGCTCTCTGGAGCATTTGTGCCGCTCCAATGGTAACATCAGGACTCTGTGCTGGCGGAGGGCCTGATACTAAATCTCAAATAATAATCTAAACATGTTCATTTTGAAATGCAGCACCTCTATGACCCTGTTTGGACCTGGCATTAAAATGTGTCTCGAATGGTTCTCCGATGACTACTTGTGATCGGATCTCACTTTCCTGCTCTATATGCAAATCAACACAAACGTCATCCGTGTTCACAAAGACCAAATTGTGTTGTTTTTACCCAGTCTCAGTTTCTAGATGTCTCCAATGACGATGTTTGTGTGTGTGTCGGTGCAGCTGAGAGAGATGAAAAGAGAAAGCCGGGTGAGGAGGGGCTGAATGAATGAATGTGTGCAGCTATGAATTTGACCGATTTAAGAAAAGTATCCGGCATTATGTTGTGATCAGTGCATAAAAAAACCTTTAAACTGTAACTGCTGACTTGTCTATGTTGCCCAGGACACATTTGCATTCACACAGCAAGAAGAATGTGGCCACATGCATCGCAGACCACCTCCAAATGTGGTCCGAGTTTGTCCCATAATCTTAAATTGACTGGTCCACTTCCAGTAACAGCTAATGCAAATCCGCCAGGAGCAGGTGTGGTTTGCAAAATCGTGAAAATGTACACACAGGTCTATTTTGAATCTGAGGAATATTTGCCTTCCGACACAGCAGCGACCATGAAAACAACATCAGGAATCCAGTCGTGGAATGTTCCCTCTCAGCCGGTTGCTTATGAGCATCTTGTTACCACATTCACTCCACTCCAATATAGCATGTGGTGTTCTGTATGGAAAAGACGGCAGAAATAGATGTCGACAAACACGTCCAGTGGAGACATGTGACCTGTAGAAGCCAAAACAAGGATTCGAGTCTGACAAGAATCGTCATATTTGAGAACTAGTCGAACTGCAACGATCAGGGAATCAGAAACAATGTCATACGTGTCACATGTTTCCATTTTCACAAAGGCATTACAGTCGAACAAGACTTCATACCTGCACTAATGCACATCTGACTCTCACAAGGTTTCACACCACATCATATAAGTGTCCCTACACTCCTCTAAATCTAAAACACATGATAAGAAAAAAAGATCCCTGAAAGGAATTCCTGTTGGCTAAGACGTGGATTTGGTGCCATGCAGACACAAAAAACGAGACATGCCGCCCCGAGAAATATTATGCCGTTGCCGTGGAAACGAACCAGACCACAACAATGTCGGCCACCGGACTCGGGTGTTGTTCTCCATGGGCGCCCATGTGATTTAAATGTTTCTGTCGATGTGTTTATGTGTAGATCAGTGTGTCATGAAGCAAAGCAAACAGTATCTAGGTGATTTGGGGCTTCCAGCTCACATCCTCCGACTTCCTCTGACGCGGACGAACACCAGAGTCGACAGAGATCCCGTGGACGTGCAGATGGATGTGCATAGTTTGATGTTTATGCACAGAGCAAAACTGAAAGGAAAGACTTGTATGTGTGTGTTCTGGGTTTGGCTGTGTGCAAACTAAATATCCTCCTGCATGATGGTTGAAATGTTCAGTTTCTGTTGATTCAGCTGTATTTTAAACTGGGGCGACATAGTGGTAGAGTGGTTGGTACTGTCACTTCACAGCCTAACGGTTTTGGGTTTTGAACCTGCCTGCCCTCAGATGTCTCTCGTCAGCTGAGATAAAATGTTGGCTGAACAATAATATGATTGAGAAACACAAACTTGCAGGGTCTGTCCCTGTGATAACAGCAGCAGAAAGTTACACTGAAATAATCTGCTGCTGCAGCAGCTTCCAGGAGTTTAAACACCGACGCTGATACAGAAGCGTTTATCTGATTCCATGACAACTGATTGATACGGTATGTGTAAGTAAGAGGGCAGTGATTTGAATGGGTAAGATAACAACTTGTGCAACGCTCGTAGACCATGCAACCGATCCAGCGGTGTGTGGTTTGCATTTGTTGAAAAAAGTTAAACAAAGTCACTTAGAAGTTGCGAAATGTAAATAAAGCTCATGAAACTATTGGATTTTTCTAGAAATGACTAATCTGGTGATGATTTTTTAGACAAACTGATTTGTTTGGCATTAAAATGAAGATAAACCTGCACAAACTGTTAACTGTGGTGATACAGGACAAATCTTTCAACTGTACTTTGATGCAACACAGATAAAAAGCAGCGGCAACAGGTTAATTGGGACGATGTCCGTGTTCAAACATACAATAAACTGTCAACAGCTCTTTAACACCCGCCGAGGAAAAAGCTTTGAAGAACTTTATGAGATTACACAGAGGTGCAAATTGTGAACTTTGCCGTCGGTCCAAGCAAAGCCGCAAAAACTAATAATACCCGTGTGGTCCAGTTGATAAAATCAATTTAAGCGTGGCCACAGACGCTTGTGAAATTCTACTAGCGGGTGTAGAAGGTGGCGCTGTGAACAACCGATGGATGTGTTGTAACATTGAGGAGGTCTTTGTCGCTGCCCCTTGTTGTTGTTGCACCGTTACCACTCGCTGCTGGACCCAACGCAGTGCAATATGGTCTCGGAGTCCCCCTGCTGATAATTCCACAAATGGCTTTGTGGCTTCAAGCAGCATCACAGGCCAGGGCCAAAGACAACATCCAGACTGCGGCTGTGGTGAAATAAAAGACAGGGATGGAGAAACTGACAAGCTATTTAGGGGCTTGTGTGGGGCCTTTAAGACCACTTGTGAGTCTTTTTTACTGGTATCACATTACTGGTGTGCTGATACACCAAAAAAACACAAGTCCAGTTTGTAGATTGGGAAAGACTAAAGAAGCAAAAACTGGTCGGAGGAAAAGTTCAGCTTTTGACATTAAAACAACCAAAACCTGTGTTTCCTCCAAACTTGTTTCAGATGTTTACATTTGTTGAGAACACGGCACAATGAAAACCAGGTTGTTTCATGAGATGCCTTTATTTTTTTAATCCACTCAAATCTGGGAGTGTAGGATTTATTAGATGATAATCTGCCGCTCTGATTTGTGTAACAAAGGAGAAAAAAAAAAGAAAAAGGGGCGTGCGGTCGGCAAGCAGCTGACAGGATCTCTGGACGAGGATTAAAGACACAGGGCACCGGGCAGGACTCTGAAAACTACAAGAAGTAAGTTTTAAGTCTCCAAATGGTCCCAAGTTTGTGTTTCTGCAGCCGTGAATGTGTGCGCTTGTGTGCGGCGGAGAGAGACAGAAGAAAGGAGAAAGTATTGCAGGCGGATTAGGCTCGATTCAGGGGTGGCTTTTCAGGACTCCCGGTGGGTGTGAGATCTAATCTGGACATGCTGCATCTGGGCTCCGCGAGGTATGGCTTACTGTAACAAAGGAGCGGCTAATGAGGGCCAGGGAACAGACTGCTCCGACTCAGCGCCCACACCACTGCACATCCATAAAGCCCTTCTTCATAACGCCCCCTGGGGGTTTGAGGGGTATAAACCCTACAACCGACTACTCTGTAGAGGTAGCACACTGCAAAAGAGCTGATCAGGCAGATATTCAAGCAGAGAGATCTTGTTGCGGGCCGATAATCGGGGTGTAGACGGTAATAGTGGAGTCAGGTAGGAGCCATAATATAATTTTACAGCACTCTGCCAATATGCTGGGAGGAGGGAGGGAGGGAAGGAGGGGAGGGGAGGAGGGAGGGAGGGTGTTTGTGAGGCAAAGACAGACTTTCTTTCCTGGAGGGACGAGCAGAAACTGAGGCAGAATAAAAAAAAGAACAACGAAGTGAGTGAGAGAAGCTCATTTGGGAATAAAACAGTTTGTTTAAATTTATTTAAAAAAACAACAGGCTGCATGGGAAGCTTCTGATTTTGGGCAGGTTAAAGGGAAAATAAAATTGCAGCTGCTTGGAGGAGTCACATCCCGATGAAGAGGGTTTGTTTTTATGTAGCACTGAAATGAAAGAAAACACCCAAAATGGTATAAAATAGCACTTTAAACTATTTCCAGTTCCTCTTACAGCCAATGTTCACCATCCATCGAAGATATAGGACTTTTATGATGAGACACATTATTCCTGTACAATGTTCCTTATTAAATAAAAGTCGTGTTACAATAAACGCCTAAGCTGCCATTTAAATGTCCTCAAGGTTAAAATCCCAAAACAATAAAATCCCTGCCTGCTCTCGCACATGCTTTGGTTGTGAGAAAGACGCTGGCACCAGCTTTCTTTTCATTTATAAGACGAGTCCAAATCACACACAGTCATGATGCAACTCCATAAGCTACCACTTTAACTCCCCGTGAGTCATGCCCACGACATATTTATGAGCCAGTGCATCACTTCTGTTCCACTGGCAAAAACAACCGTCAAAATTCACAGTTTGCTATGGAGACGCAGTAGAGAGAAGCACACAACTGCCTCAAATGTCCAGGAGAGAAGAAATAAAAAAAACACAGGGGCTTTCCTGCAGGGAGAGTTTACAGGCTGGACACTCTCCCAAAATCACAGAGGAAGACAAAGCCCTGAGCCCAGAGGGTGGAGGGGTGGGTGGTTTGCATGAGCCGGGTGTATTAGCAAACTCCCCCAGTGAAGGAGCTCGGGCTTGATTTGGACAATTGTCTCCAGAAGTCCCTGGACACCTACAGACAAATGCCTCTGCCAATCAAGCATTCAGCCGGAGACTCATTCACTCCTCGGCAGCTGCTCGCGGAAAACGCAGAAAAAGAAACAAATGTGTTTCTGATGACAGCCCGACCCCACCCTGTCAAATAAAACAAAATTAAAAAAAACATGCATTTTCTGTGGACGTTTGATTATTGCATCGCTCGGACAGTTTCCCCCTCAGGGAGAATCCACACAGTGAAGGCGAGGTGAGACGAGAACGAGCTAATGAAGACACAGTCCCGTCAGACTGACGCAGGTCAACATGTCACATCTGACCAGGCTCTGCTTCCAACAACCAATGATTTGATTCCTCATCGTTTTATGTTAATGAGGCTGGATATTTTACATATTAACCAATAAATGTATTATAAATAAAAAGAAAACACAAATTTTACAAAATCTATAGAACCTGAATTAACTTTTCCACACAGTTATATATCAGAGCCTATTGGCAACATAAACGCCGATACTGATATGACTATGAAAGGCTCTTAATCGTCCATATTGTCGAACAACAGATAAATCGGTCATTTTCAGTTCTGATTTAAGACGTCAAACATGGGATCTGAGCTTCGATGGCTCCATAGGGTCTGTTCAGTGACGCAGGATTCACCCTATATGAAACACCGCTATTCTATCCACATCTCACCCAACACCCTACACCAACACCACGTCTGGAAACTCCACATGGGCAGCATTAATCAGACACATGGACAAACAGCCGATTCACTCGGCGAGGCTGCTACGGCTTGAGAATGGGACATAGACCATCCTATCCACCCCGAATGTAAACTAAGTCACTCGGCCTTTTCCAGCCGTCTGAAAGGTTCCTTTAACGGACTATGACACTGCCGTTAGTGCACTGCCCCCGAGCTTCATAAAGGGCCCATATAGCTGCAGTGTAAACTGATCTTGGAATTCCCTTGGCTGAGGTTTGAGGTCGGAAGGCTGCAGACTCAAGAGGAAAGGCCGAGGGTGGAGGCTCCCCTCATTCCAGACACACGCCTGACGGATGCATATTTACAGTGTAATGGGTGACAACACACATGGAGAGAGAGCAGGGCCCAGTCAGGTGAACACACACGCAGCTCTGTGGTGCTCGGCATAATGAAACCTCATTCATCATGATGTCAATCCGGTGAAATGAGGAAAAAACAAACCAGGTCGTGAGTAACTGCTGGAGCAAGAGTTAGGAAAATTAATGAAAACATGTATAACAAAAATCTAGGTTTGAAAATTGAATAAATCTGGGTCTTGGACAGATAAAACCACAAATTTGGAACTGATACGATTCTCATAAAAAAGGACATTCTTTAACTATTATAACATTTTATTTGGCTAAATCATTAAAGCCACGAGTCCTTCACACGTGCAAAAGATAAAGCAAAGAGTACACAATAACCTCCTCCCGCATCCAGCCAGGAAATACCACACATCTCATGCATCCAACCCGGCTATTCTGGTCGACTGGTGAAATATTCAGAACTGCCATTTAAAATTCATAAGCGGCTGCAGGAGATGCTCCAAACCTCTAAAAATAGTCTTTATCGCGTAATGGCATATGAAATATTCAAGTTGATATGAACTCTGTTGCCACGTGTGTTAATCTCGTGTTTACCTCTGTCATGTGCAGCGGCGGTGACCATGTGTTTTAGCTGCAGTATAAGCTCCTGACGGCTGCAGCCAAAACAGCAGCTGCACTTCTCTTTATTGTATTTATTATAGTCGTCCCAGGTGAAGAAGTTTTAACCCACAGCTCTGCAGAGGACGGACGGGTCTGCGTTCAGAACTGTCTCACTGTGTTTGGAACCCCTTGGAAAAAATCAATCTCAAGGGGTTTATCCTCATGAATAAACTTGTACTTACGTTTTAGACCTTTGGTTCTTTATTTATTTTGTTGACTTGTGTCCTTATATTATCCGTAATGTTTTCAACAATGTTCAAACCCAGAGAAATCCCCACTTTTATTCAAGGTAACGTGACATATCCACTTTACTGTGTCTCTGCCCGTCTCTGCCATAACTTCCAGGGCAAACCACGTATGGAATCAGTTTCTCACATTTGTTTCTTTTCTCTCTTTTAAAACATGAATGTACAATAACATTTTAAAGAAAATACACAAAGCATTCAAATATTCATCTGGATATTGATTGCCATGACAACAGCTGCAGTTTCAAAACATTTGAAGATCCTTTTTTTTTTATTTATTCTCGTACATATTGATGTTGGAGTTATAATTACATTTTATGGAAAGGTAAACATTCATTCTAGAAGACATTTTAATATACAATACCACTGCCATTGCGTTATTGTGAAGGCATTCAGTGGACTGTAACAGATTTGGTATGGGACAGATCTGGTATTGGTTATGAATAGAGGCGCTCTGCACTGGAGCCAACACTGATGAGGGCTGTGGGACACGCCCTTTAAACAACACACACACACACACACACACACACACACACACACACACACACACACACACACACACACACACACACACACACACACACACACACACACACACACACACACACACACACACACACACACACACACACACACACACACACACACACACACACACACACACACACACAGCCCCGGGCTGACCAAGAGCTGTAAATTACACCGCTATTATGATCCAGCAGGGGAGTGAGAGTGAGGGAGAACGGCGAGAGAGAAAATGAGAGAAACAGAGGGAGGAAGAGTTGAAGAAAATGTTCTCCCTGGCTCGCTGTGGATGCCTGTAGTGATTGACAGATGCATGATGGTCCATGGAAAACACCATGGTGCTTTCCCCAATGCGTAAACATGGCCTGAGTTGGAGCACATACAGTACTGTAGATCTGCCTCCATCCATTTCCTTTCATCCCTCGCTTTTCTGCTTAAGGATGCGTCTTCTGAACTCCCCCCTTCTTTTCTTCCACGGCGCCCCTGGCAGCATTTCATCAGACCTTTCGAGTTTAACCTCTGCGGCTTCATCAATTAAGACGCTGACAAGCACAGACAAGTCCAGAGTCCAGAGTCAGTGACATCATGTTGCATCTCATTAAAACGACCACGCTGGTGTTTGGATGCAATGACTCAAAAACCTCTGCGTAGCCACAGACATGGAGATAAGTGACCAAAACTGTCTGTGATGTGATGATTACAACATTCAAGAAAATGCAACAAGATTCCCCACATCACACAGCTTAACTGGAGAGAAAGGCGTTCCTCCTGAGTGTAATTGGCTTCGTCTCGGAGAGGATGCAGGTCTGATTTACGGCCACGAGTAAATTCTGCAGCTCGGCTCGGGCTGTAATCAGAGAGAGAGTTCTTTCAACATCTCGTCTGAGCTGCTGTCTGATGTCAGCTGGTGCTTCTCACCCGAGCCACCGCAGGGCTGGAGCTTGAGGTCACAGGCTTGAGTCAACTGGGATAAGAAGGTGATGTGAGCAGCTCGGAACACAGGCGGGAAATTGTTCGATAGGCGTCATGAGGGAGAAGTGAGACCCATGAATTAAGGGTAAAATAAGGGAATGCACATGCCCCAGGAGATGCTGGACTGAAAAACGGTTTGGACAGTACGTAGTTGTCGCTAACGTCAGTCGGTGCTGCTGTTCAGGGCGGGGGTTCAAGAGAGTTCACGTGACCTGCTGCAGACATACAGACAGACATGGGATTTATGCAGGGCGGGGCAGGTGTGACCGAACAGTAAAGTCCTGTATTAGCAGAGGAGAGAAGAATGTTTTCTTTGAGCGGAGCACTAACGTCACTTGGTGGGAAATAGTTCTGAAACTGATGCTGTTTGATGTACGTATGTGTGTCAGCAAGTCGCCAGGTTCACGTGATGTATTGAGTCCCAACACACTATTATCAAGTTGGATTAAAGCATTCTTCCAGACTGTTTACCGAGGCTGCATCACTTTTAATGGCTGACATCAGAGGCTCTTTAAAGCTACAACAGTCCCTGCTTTTCTTAGGCCTGTTCCATTCTGTCCAACAAAACCAGGTTATATAAAGAGGACCTTGGCCAGATGAGCTGAATAAAAGACTATTTAGCTCTCCATGTCTCGCAGCGTGGAGCAGCTCTAAACTGGAATGTTTTCCTCCCGTGTTTGTCCAGGGGGGGATGAGACCCCGAGGCCGCAGGGCTGACGACTCACTGCTCTGTGTGTGTATCCGTCCGTCTGTACTTTATAAGTCTGGAGGAAATTAGTTGACTCAAGTTGACTTTATGAGTAACCATTTAGAGGAAACATTTAAAACAATGTGCGTTGTAAATTTTCCTGTCACACACCACCTTCAATGATCTCCACGAGGGTCAAAGCAAACATCAAGGGAACATACTCCCTTGTTTGTCTGGAGAAGGCAGCCAGATGTTTACCAAAAAACACGCTGACAAAAAACCTCTATCAGAACAGACAAGAGCGTTATTATCACTGTAGTGTTTTGGAAGAAAACCCCTTATGAAAAGATAATGAATATTTTCAATCACTCCCGGCCCGAATTAGGAATTCTCAATGGTTATTAACTATTCCACTTGATTTGCTCGTACCCTGAAGGGAAACTTGCCTCACAGCATCCATTAAAAATACAACAGTACAAATGTAGTACATAGATAAATAAATGTGTACAAATAGACAAATAGACATAAACTACGTCCCCTAAAGAATCAGCTGCTATCAAACAAAAACAAGCTGACGTAGAATGAGAAAATTCACTTGACACAACAAGACAATGAAATAAGTATTATATCTAACTATAGCACTCAACAGTCACCTTAGATTAAATCAAGCTGCACCAAATTGTACATACTCATAGTCGATATGAATTATTAACTGGGAAATTGGTGAAAATGTCAAAAACAATCTATCTTGCAATCTTAAAGAAAGAAAAAAATACCAATCCTGGATCCGCATCCAAATTGTAATGGGTTCTTCCCTGACCAGTACTACATCCTTCCACCAAGTTTCATGATAATCCGCTCAGTTGTTTTCGTGTAATGCTGTTAAATATCAGACAAACAAACAAACAAACAAACAAACACAGATGAAAACATAAACTCCTTGGTCGGAGGTAACAGAAAATACAGACTGGATTATATGTACAGGTTGAACTTCAACAGCTGCGTCTCAGCGCCCGTTGTTAGTGCTTGGATGTGGCACATGTGGGATCCGATGTGTACAGAACGGAAAGAAAAAGGCTGCTGGTGGTGCAGCTTGCCCAGATTGAGGACCAGATGGCTTCACCAGCAAACGCCACAGACTGTCACTTGCTCATGTGGGTGGGAGGAGGGGCAGGAGTGTGTGTGTGTGTGTGTGTGTGTGTGTGTGTGTGTGTGTGTGTGTGTGTGTGTGTGTGTGTGTGTGTGTGTGTGTGTGTGTGTGTGTGTGTGTGTGTGTGTGATGTAGGACTGAGCTAGAGCAACCGATTGAGCATTAAATCGGTTCCTAATCTGTTGGCGAAAGATTTGGATGATTTCTACTGGGGAAAGTGAGGACTCTGGTAGGACAACCACATAATAATGCTAAACAGAAAATAGTGCTGGTAAACACAAACACTCTGAGCTTTCACTGGCAAGTAAAATGAAATTAGGGTTACAGGGTGAAGGCTAAAGGTCGAGGGTTAGCACCAGACAAGACACTTGGCCTTAACGGAGACTTGGACAGATGAACCCACTGCCTCTACGTGTAATGTTGCACTGACTCACACCAGGTTTCCGTGTGTGCGAACACAAAAAAAACCTGCTTCAACTCGGGAAAAAAAATAACTGCGTCTCATAAATCTACAACAGATTCAAACCGCAAAATGTGTTTTTGATATTTTCCCTCACTTTCTGCAACTGTCAAGACTCATCAGGTCTCTCCTGAACATCACACAGACATTGTTTTTATTCGCTGCAGCTATAAATGTATCCTCCCATAAAAAGCAGTGTTAAGTCAAAGTAAAGAGCTTCCTGCCTTTAACCTGCCTGACTCTTGAGTTGAGGAAAAAAGGCAGTGGCAGCAGAGAGGATACATCAAACAAGTTGTTCATGTCTTATCAACGGTATGTGGACCAGCAGCTTGCCAAGTGGCACCGGTCAGAGGACTGGGGATTGGTGACAGGGCCACAGGTCACGATTAACTGGCAGGCAAAGAGAAAGTGTAAGGAGACAGTAAACGCAGTAGGGGGTTAGCTAAATCCAGAGCTAATTTGTTTGGCTTGCTAGTCTAAATTTGCAGGTACAAATCGAGTATGCGGACAGTAAGGGTGCAGATAATGCAGCACAGCTTACCAAAACAGCTAGCAATCGTCAATGGATGCCTACTGTCCACCCTATAGGCTCAACCACTCTAATCCTTTTAGGAGAGCTGAGATCAGCTGCTAAACTGAGCAAACCTCACTCAGTCAATCCCATTGACAGAAATGTTCCACCACGGCCACACTGTAACCCTGCTCTGCCGCCCGAGGCCTTCACTGCAGTTAACTGGCTGCTGAATCTCATGTCAGTAATAAGCATGCAAAAAGGAAAACGCAAAATACCCTCTGGTCACAACACTGTGATTACGGTTTGGTTTGGGCACAAAAATGACTTGGTTAGGTTTGGAGGAAGCAGATGATCATGTTACTTTGAGGAAACGTAAAGGAAGGATTGTGCTCATGGTTTAAAAAGTGTTGACTCGTGGTTGGAAAGTCTGATTTAGAGTTTTGTTGAGCAATCCATGCAAAAACCTCCTCACACGATAATAACATTACCTGATTTCCTCCTTGGCTCCTGTCATAATGAATTAATCTGTTAAAGGGTTTTGTTACTTCAACGTAAACAAATCTTGTTTTGGAACATTTGTTGAGTTGAGTGAATGAAAGAAATCTACAAAAATCTTACTCAATATTTGCTTCTTGCATGTTAAACTTGTTCCCTTGTTCTTGCATGCACTTCTTTCACATTTACGTGAACCTCAAGTGGGCATCGTGATGCAGCTGCTGGGCTCTAGGTTTTTGCCAAATTCTGGAAATCTAAACCCCATTCCTGGTGTGAGGACGGGAACCACTCTGCTGCGGATGAGCTTTGAGGAACAACCAACGACTACAATAGATCCCATTCTGTCCAAAACATGTGAGACTATCCCAGACGTTTCCTATAGCACGGATGTGTTGTGACCTTCACCCTCCAGCATGCACCGTGCAAGTATAAACCCAACTGGACTGTGCCGAGAATGAGGCGACGTCAGCCCCTGTAATGCGAGACCTCGGCAGTGAGGAGAGGAGAGGTGACCAGGGCGGGGAGGAAAGGGGAGATTAGTAGTACGGTATCCAGGTAACGGCCGTAAATACTGTCAAAGCAAGTCTGAACAAGGAGCGAATCAAAGCAGAAAATGGTATAATGACACGCTGACATATACCAGCTATCGAGGTAGTTTAACAAGTGGAGGGATGAAATTACTCTACGTGTTCATGAGCACGCTGCGCGCTGTTTTGGCTGCTCAGCAAGAAAGAACGTCAATATTACACCTGCCAAAATAATCCTTGCCATCTTGGTGTAGCTTTGGACTGTTGCTCCTCTGAACTGGTTGCACTTTCACAGCCAAGACTCCTTGAAAATATCTCCCTCTTCTTCCTCTCTCACACTGTTTTTTATACTAGACAGGACATGTGGGATGCTCCTCAAAATGATGCTGGTACATCCATGAGATCTCATTCCTATCCTGCTTAGACACATAATGAGCTAAGAGATTCCATGCACATTCTGCACATACTTTTCTGTTATATACCCTGCATGTCTAGATCATGACATTCTGTACTCGGTGAACTTTGGGGGGAAAAAATGCTAAACTGCAATGTACACCTACATCTCTCCTCACACTGTAAAAACATATCCTGCAACAACGCTCTCCAAAAGCACACAGTGCTCTTTTCATGACACTCCGAGTATGCAGGCTGATGACGGAAAATGTTAGCTAGTAAAATGCTGGAAAAGTGGGAGCCTCAGAAATGCATGCGTCCAGCACGGATCTCTGAGGAGGGTGACGCAATACAGGACGGGAGGGGATGCAGAGGAGAGGGGGCACAAATATGTTGACTATTACAAGCTCAAGCCCCCTCCTCCTCAACCACGTCCGCGGCAGTCCCACCCAACACTGAGGCCCATCTGGAGCGCCTCGTGACCCAGCTGATTAAAAGCAGTTGTAGCCTTCGGTGAGATGTGGCCAATGGAATGTTGGGACTGTGGAAAGGCCCGGAATAAGTGTGTCTAAGAGGGTTGTGAATTTATGCAATGTGTATGTGATACCACGCATGCTGATGTGTGCTCTATTTGTGTTGTATCACATGTGTGCATGCAGCCACACGTCCATTAGTGGCAGTCATCAGCGATCAATCAAATGGGATGGGAAAAACCCCCAGAGCTGAGTTGATGGATGGCCCCACTGGGACTGATGGGATGGCTCGATGGAAGCATCTCTGCACCTGAGTCACAGCTTTGGATCCTCCTGTTTCATGACCCCATATTAGCCTCAACGCAAACAAATACAAACTAATACAGCTCTCATGCTAAGGATTACAGCCATCAGCTTTAACCGTAACCGCAACCAGTAAAAGAAACAAATGTCTCCTCCACTTAGGGTAGAATTTCTCATCCTTGCTCTGTTTCCTTTTCTACCCATTTGCACCTCATCCACCCCAGACCTGGCAACCTGGACCTCCGCAGTAACACCATCCAAACAAAAAGTAATTTACTAGGCGCACCCGTCGAGTGGCATCACTCTCATCCACCAGAGGTCTAAGTGGCAACCAGCCAACTGAGAATCTCATCTCTCCAGGCGGATGACACAATTCATGATACAAGAGCCTCAGGTTCATCTTTACTGCTCTTGCCCCGGTAGGGGATCCTCCAATGCGGTTAACGTTGAGCTCAACATGTGTTTTACTACTTAATTGAATAATGAAGCGATGAGAGAGGAGGAAAAACCACATGACCGAGGACTGCACCAAAAGGCTGCCAGAGGAGGATTGTGCGGCGAGGGCTGCATACTTGGGTTTTAAAGCTGCATTTTTAGAAACGCTGTGGCTACATGCATGTCAAGGACGTTTTCATCATCTTTAAAAAAAAAAATGACCGCCCCGCCTCCTTTTGTCAGACTCCAAGCAAGTGTTTTAAGTGTTGCATCATGTTATGTAATTGAACCCATGCTTTCTAATTTAGTTTGGCTAAGCCTATTCCAGCCGCATGTTAACTTGCATTTTCACTAATGGAGCCTATTCGCAGTCCATGTGGCTTCCTGCTTTCGTCCCGCAACTGTTTGGATGTTTGGCTGCTTCTGACATATTTGTTCTTTCTCCATCTGATTTGTTCACTATGTGGAATTATTCTTAAAAATCGTAAAATTTTATATTTTCATTTAAGGAAACTTTTATATGGAAGTGACAGATTAGTCTTAATAGAGTACAGACATGCACCAAACTCTGGATAATTGCAGATTATCTGGTTGAATGTGAGTCTGCAGACATTCTCCTGCCATCCCCCTAGTAAAAACTCTGGATAATGTTCGAATGAGCCCGTGTGGGATGTTCATGTCTGAAAACAGCTATAGAAAGAGACAAGCCTGCTGGCAATGTGGATGGATTTATGGTCGCCTGGATAGAAAGTGCTGACAAAGTTATTACCCCGTGGCTCTACCTCAGCTGAACTTCAACCGACAATAAAACATGTCAAAAACTGCTGGTAGTCACAGCAAACAATAAAAAAAAAATAAAAAAAATAAAACAGAGGAAGTGTCCGATTCGATTTACAGCCTGGAAACACATATTCCACTTTCTGGATTTTCTAGTATTTCAATAGATCATCCTGTAGTGGAAATGGCCCCGGTTTGATTTCCGCAGCAGCAGCAGATGCATATCCTGCAGCCAGACGCCGCAGCCACACTACCTGCTCACAGCAGCCGAGTCCCGAAAGATAAATATTTCATCATGAAATAGTAATGTCAAAAAACAACTCAATTAAATCCCCATTAAGGCAGACACGTGCAGAAACATATGCGGAAACCAAAACAACATACACTTAGCCATTTGGCAGACAGGTCAGAGGCTGTGAGGGTGGACTCAGAGCCGAACTGAACACAGCGGGTCTCCAGGCCATGATGACCACGCCCGGCCCAGCTGGAAACAATAAAAAACCTCATACTCCTCATCTCTTCCTCTTCCCCTCCATCTCCTGTCCCTTTCTGTTGCCTCCTCTCACTGCACCTCACAGGCTCTCCAACTCCGACAGGGTCCGTCTCTTTTGGTCTCACTATCTCTTCTTCAGTTATTCCTTTCACGCACCGTCCTCCCTTTTTCTGCCTCCGTCAAGACTGTTTTCTAATCATCCCTGGGCCCCATATAACTTAGAGGGAGTGTCCACTGCATTCTCCATCACCACAGTAAACAGTCAGTCGACTGGTGAGCCACTCTCTCTGGCATGCATGCACGGGCCCTTTTAAAAACTAAACGCCAAAAGGAAAAACAGCAAGGGAGAAACAGATGGATGTTGTTTGTGTTTTACGGACAGACGATGGTAGTGAATTAGATTTCCAGGGGCGGGTGGAGAGGTATACAGTTTTTGTAAAAATAGCAAAAGGGCACCCTGACCTCTCCTGTGACACTGTCGCGTTGTTTTTTCTTGCAAATTCATCACTGTTGATTAGTAAACGAGGGCTAAGCCTATCTCCTGTCACACTGTGGGAGGACCACTGGTGCTCTGAATGCTAATGTCATTTCATCAGCATCAGAGCAAAGCTGCACACACACACACACGCACAAACACACACAGAGACTCATACGGGACAGAGAGAATCGTTATCAATGTCTGTATCGCCACACACCCTGTATCGCCTAACCAATCACATGCTCTGGCACTGAACAGGCAGCCAATTAACGCTCCCTTTGCTGTGTTGCCTGGTGGATATGAGGGGAAAACAGGAAAACGTGACTGGTCGACCAATGTTATGAAAGAGCTGGAAGGGCAGGAGAAGGACATGATGGTGATTCGAGATTTTTAAAACATCACGACAAGCAAATATTCTCCCACACACACTGATCCATACATCAGGTACAGTAAATGAGAAATGACACGGTGAAGGAAAGAAGTGTTTTATTGTGATGGGTAAGACTATAATGGGGGGGGGGTGACCGACACACTCCAGTGATCTATGGATTCTCTGTCATGGCTCTGCAGAGGGATTCTCCCTCCCCCCGCTCCACCCTCTGACCGTCTTGCATGATGTAACTGCTCTCAGTAGAGTGATCGAGTTTAGATGTAGCGCCGCACGCCACAGTGGCAGTCCTGCCATTCACATGATGAGAAAGCAAATGCATGATCAAAAAATCACCCTTTTCTCCTTCGCTGTACAAGCAATATATACAACCTCACCTCGAGAGACCCAGCGTGTGAACACTACACAACAACACCTAACGCACACATGCACGCACGCACGCACAACTCCACCCACAGGCGAGGCTCCGCCCAGCCCGGTCTGCATTGCACCAAAGAGAGCTGCATCTTTTCCGAGCCGCTTTTTCAACAACCTGCGTCGAGGAGACTCGGCAGCATCCAGCTCCTTCTTGCTCACATCCTCCTCTGCCCCCTCTCCCTTTCCCTTTTCTACAGTTCACAAGAACAGCGTACTTTAAGAAACCATAGATGAAAGAAGGCATCTTTATGTGCTTTTCTTTTCTGTGTTACCAAGGTGACAGTCCAAGGACAAGGTGTTTCCCTCTGGGTTTGTTGAGCCAAGCCTCCGGGGACACAGCCTCCATAAGTTGTTTTCTGCAGTTCTGCAACACACACACCGAGTGACATCGCTGCATGTTTACCGCAGCGCTGTGCACACACGTCGCAGGGATTAAGTCTCTGTGTGGAGGGCTGGGGAGGGGTGGTGAGGAGGGGGTGGGGGGGTTACTGTGGCAGTGTGAGGTGAATCAGCATTCTGTTCACGCCGCTTTCCACTACAAGAATCAGCTGAACTGCTGAGGACAACAGTACGGCTCAAATTTACGGCCACAGGCAAACGTGTCCCGAGTCTGCAATGAGGGAAAAAAGCCCACAGTCTGCAGCTGCATGCAGCGACAGTGACACAGCAAATAGTCGCCACAGGAGGGATATGCTTAATATTTCTCTGTTTTCTTGAGCGAGACAAAACTACGAGCAGGTCCTGTGTGAAATCTTTGGCTTCCTGACAACGTTTTTTTGCTGTTTTTCTACAAGAAAAATTCAACATTCATTTAGTTTTCTTTCCAGATCAACATGTTTTCATAAACCCCCTCGGTGCTTGGTTGTCACACATTCACAGTTTTAACAGTCGTCCGAGCTCAGCGCCTATAAATCATTAAACAGTATAAATTAACTGGACCGAAACGTATGCTTCTAATAAGTGCTGAGTGCTGCTTGTAACAAGATCCTGTCAAAATGCTTCTAGGTGCAAGTTAGAGGTTCATGTATCTCAGGTCACGGAGCTTAAAACCGCCCTCTGAGTATAAACATTAACCTGTCTCAGTGGGAGGCTTCGCGTCAGGGTCTACTGCCTCAGCACATCTTAGATCACCGAGACTACATGTGCTTCACACTTTGTCCAAGATGAAATCATTTCAAAACCCCATCTTTCATTCTTTTCTTAGGTCTCAGGATCAAATAACTAACTTTGGAAAAGGACAAATGCATCTTAATCATGACTTTCCGGTTGTGTATTCTGCTCCAGTGATGTACAATGCAGAGAAGGAGGACAGTCCGGAGGTTTAAACTGCTGATAACCAGGTCAATCCCACCCATATAAGCCGTTTTCAGTCAGGACCACATTAAGTTCTCAACACAGTGAAGCAAATCCTTTAGATTGATCGATTTTCCACCTGAGAGAGCAAGCGATAACACCAACTGAAATCTTGACTTGAAGACAACCCGTGAATGACATGATAAACTTGTCAATTTCCACCCACATGCTTAAATTGTCAGGCCCAACAGCTCAGCTCATTACAGAGACCATGAATAAAACCAGAGGGATGAAACGGAGAGAAAGGAGCAGACTAACTCTGTTCCTCCCTGAGGGAATTGTGTGCCACATGGGCACATGTGCTCGCATGAGGCTGATTAAAGTTCTGATCTCTGCTTGGGACTGATTTGGAAGTTTTATGACTCTCTCCTTCCCTCCCTTTTTCCCGCCTCAGTTGCTGCCCCTCGGCTGCTTTCATATGCTAATAGCGGGGCAATTGTGCGGGCCAACAGCCTGGAATTCCTCCCCACAAAGGAGAAATGGAGAGGGAAAGACAGAGGAGTGAAAGGGGACAGAGAGACAGAGAGAGAGAGACCAGACGAGGGTGTGCTGATCAGAGGATGTTTGCAATGAAAGCACAGAAAGCCCAAGCGTGGTTATGGTGTGTGCTAGATGCTAGTGTGGCTTTGTACAGCCAATCAGGAGTCCACAATATCTTGAAGATTACTTTTTTTTGTATTTGTTAGTATATCTGAACCAGTTAGTCTTTAACATTTTTGCTTAAACTTGCTTAAATGATGAGCAGATTCTCACAATCGTTGCAGATCCATTTTCAGCTTTGACTGGGGGAGGAACTGCCTGATCATTTAAAAACCTACTTTTGGAATTTGAAATCAAGCAACATCAGCTGGTAAGTGTTCAGTCTAGACCTGAAACAAATAGACAATCAATCAAATAATTGATCAACTTTTCAAGCAAAAATTGCAAGTAGAAAAATCCCCATGTCCAATAATTCTTAGAAGGGGACATGTGAAGCTCTTTCTGCGGTGTTGGGTGTGGTCCGTCACTACAGGGACGTCAGTGGAGGTGTCTACCAGTGCACGAGCGAGGAAGCCACCCCCCCACATTAAATTCCCAGATCCAGAGGCCTAAAGACAAAGAGAGAGGACACACACACCACTTTTCTGTCCATCCAGCCACCTAAACTAACCCCTCCCTTCAGAGACAGAGAGCAGGTGGGCCAATTAGAGTCCCCAGGGTCCCCCGTCCCAGATGCGAGCAAGACCCTCGCTATAATTGGTTTCCTCATGTATGAATTATTAATCCCGGTTGCTCTTTGAGGTTTTTGACAGAGGAGGGTTGAGACAGTGCGCCCTCTGACACTCAGACTCTCCAGTTTAACCCCCCCTCCCAAGTGTCATGTTAAAACAACTCTTCAGAGCAAGGTAGAGAGAGTTGTATCTGAGAGCTCACACAAACAAGGGGTGGTGCCATCTATGATTGTTTTAGTTTAAAAGAACAATCTCTGTATCAGGTTCTTTGAAATGATGTAGCTTGAAAATGCTACTCCTTAAAAGCTCGGCAGCTTGTAAAATTGACAGAGGCCGGATGATGCAAGGATGTGTAATTTGAAAGCATAATCCAGTGGTTTATCAAGTAAGATATGCAGAAATAGAATTCCATTTGCTGGAATTGGCAGCAAGGGATGAACTGGTCAAATATCTGGATGAGATATTCATTTTTTTTTTTTAAAGAAAGATAAAAGCTTTTTTTCCTGGTAATCGTAACTTTAAGGCTGCGGCAGTAAAGCTGCCTTCAGACATGCGCTGAACTTCAGTGCATGTCAGGGACTGTATGTGAGAACGCGAATGTCCGAGTCAGTTACTCCAAACAATCACCAGACAATTATTTTTGCATCACTCTACGAATCCATTATTTAACTTGTGAGACTTGAATGATCACAGTTGCTCATGACAACGCTAATGATCCAACAATGAACACATTAATAGAGGTGCGGCCTTGTAGTTATTGGTGGCAGTCATGTTGACTCCCTGGCTCGTCTCCCTGTGTCTCATACCAGGTGTTGGGCTGTAAATATTTCATGAAGCCTCAGTGCTGTGCCACTGGTGCACAAAGGCCGTTTTGAGCGTCCAGGACAGCAGAGGCTCTCTGGAAACAGAGGCCTATCAGTTCGGCTTGGGACACAAACAATTTTCGGCACTGCTAAAATTAAATTAGGGGAAGGGGCAGGCCAGAGAGCAGCGCTGCCACATTGCTCAACACGGCAAGACTTCTTTACTCCTCACATCAGACATTCCATGCCAAAATGAAAAAAAAGGGGAGGGGGTACTGGTGGTGCACGAAACAATGATGTGTCTGTGCGAGCATCCAGTGAAAAAGCCGAAAAGGCATGTCGGAGATATGAAGTGTTAGTGAGGGTGCCAAGTTGACTTCTGTGCCTATAGAGACAATGGATACATACAAGATGGCCCCACAAAGAGGACTGTATGATAGAGGGAACAAATTCATATGCTCGGATGCAAGTGCACATACGTCAACATGGAAAGGCCTTGACCTTTGCACCCTTGAACTTAACATGTCATCCCATTACAAGTGCACATTTTCCACTGTATTTAACCAAGCAGCCTTTGATTTAAGTCTGAAACCGATATGAATATGATGTGGATAAATATTTTTTCAATTGGTTCAGATACAGTTATATTTACAGACAATATCTCAGTAACTTCAAGAGAGTTTACTTGTACTGGAGCCAAGAGAAAGAGTTTTCAGTCCAAGAATCACTCGTTAAATCACTTGATAAGTCTTGTTTCCTACAAGTTTAGAGTCGAGCCACCTACAGCTGCAGGAGGAACTCGGTGTGCAAAAGCAGGAACACTCGGAGGTCAGCATGCCGAGCACTCCACGGTCTCCATTTCCACGCTGCACAACTGAATGAATTCTGGCTATTAATACTCGGCATGTCAGGGATGCCTGGAGAACGCCAGGGAGCAACAGGGGACAGAGACTGAAGGCTAACCCATAAAATGAGCAAGGTGAGGAGATGAAGAGGTGGAGAAGATTATGCTGCACATCCAGCCTGAAAGAAGGACTCTTGGTGTTCGGAGAATCAGGGGCCTTTGTTGCATGCCCCCCATTAATCTCTCTGCCAAGGCTTCCTGTCAAGTCTTGCTATTACCATCAATAAATGCTAAATCCCCCAAAAATAATACCAAAAATCACAAGTTAAAAATAGAGGAAAAACTGACCTGATCATTCCAAGCGCAGTACAGATTGCAGATCAGGCTCCAGTTGTTGTTAATCATACAGTCGAGAACTTTGAGATGAGCCATGTTACATTTGACTTAAGAAATCCAAGCCACCTGCCCCTCAGCTGTGTGTGCTAAACCCGGCTGTGCCCGGCGGCACCCTGCTGGCACCGATGCCACCTTGACAGAGAGGAGGGCACAGGGAGGCAAGATGGATCAGCAGAAGGCTAAGGGTGCCTCTCTGCGTCCATCTGTGAGCCCAGCGGGTATCCTGTCAGCCATGGCCATCACCCCCAGTCACGCTTCATTAACAGTATGTTAATGATCTATGCTGCACACAAAAACATGGGAATTATCCCATACATAGCATTTAAAAATACTGTCCCTGGAGAAGAGAGAGAGCAGCAGAAAAGAGTCCGGTGCAAATAAGTCCACCTAGGTATCGACGTGCAGCAGAGGTGTCTCCATGGTTATGCAGCAAAATGCAGACCGGCCGGTGGAAGAGAATCTTAAAAGACGACGAAACAGGCTTTTTCTTGTCATCTGCCTCTGCAGTTTGGGACAGATCCCTATTTTTGTCTCTTCTCGTGATGGCGTCTCGTCCCGACTGTCTGTGCCTCCCTGTGCTTGTCTCTGCAGCAGTACCAGGCAGAGGCAGCCTGAACACCAGAACCACACATACTCACACTAAATCAACTTGCATCTGGCCGCAATGCAGGAGATAGCCAGGGAGAGAGTGATGTCCTTCTTCTTTCTGTTAACTATTCAGGACACAGCCGAGAGCAGCCGAAGGTGTCCCGTCACTGACTCAATGCGCACCTTCATCCGCCGTCTCACATTAAAGTTAAAGCTCACTTACAGCTTGTAACACCTCAAGAGGCTTCGAGTTGTCAATGGTGTCCTGCGCAGAGCTACAGAGAAGAGGACTGTGCAAGGTCCAAACAAGACCAATCGTGCAATTTAAGACAGAATCCTGTGCAGTGCAACTTATTTCATTACTCTGCAAAAAAATCTTCAGTCTGCTTTGCAGGTGGAAGACTCGCTGACTAAAGGCAGGAAGAGTGCCGCAGCCCCCACCACCACGGAGCAAAATCCCATATCGGAAGTCAGCTCTCTTTAAGTAAATGAACGTGCGCTTAAAGACTTCCTCTCGCTACGGGATGTCAAAGAAATCAAACTTTTGAGGGAGGAAAATATGCCGGAAATGCACGAGGAGATAATTAGGAAACTACTGGATGCCAGTAAATTGTTGTCTGGGATTGTTTATGTTCCTTCCACCCTTTGATGCTGCATGACGTCCAGATGGTTGTGATTGTGACATTAGCTGTAAGGCGGCTTCATCAGTGAGATGCTCATACAAGAAACACCATAACCAATTAGCAGCGAGGATAAGCCTGAGGTGGGGTTTAAAATTTTCATAAATATTTAATAATAACCCCTAAGTACTACATGACACTCCCGTCTTACAGGGATCCACAGGATGTAACCACAAAGACAAAGTAGCTGTGTTAATCGATGGTGGTAGCGGAAGTTCCTGAGAAAGAGACGTTCTCAAGTGAGAGAGAGCTGCATGCCACTTGTGGGTACACACACAGCTGAGGTCTGACTGCCTGCGTGGCTAGTAAAAACTTTATGGATGGTAGCGTGAATATGCAGATACCGTGGCACAAGTAGAGCGGCACAGCTACAGAAGGCAGCAACAGAGCTAAACGCCAAGTTAGAGATCTCTCGTGAAATTATGAGGAGTGCAAAAACAATATTTGGGCTCAGGACAAATTAGAATTTGGTGGGCCGCCACAGTTTAGATAATTAGTGGGATACACTGCGTCTATCTTACATTTAAACAGTTTGGAAGGAGACATGAGAGTTACACATATCACAAAGAGAAGGGTAAAGACAACTTGAGTGATCATTCAGACACAAGACTCTGCATTAGGTCAGGAGGCTACACTCACAGTCTGGTCAGAAAGGTCAGCCAAGTCCCACAGGCCACTGTCAGTGATCAGACATGACGACCCCGGGCCCCATGACACACTATCAAAAGACCAGCCGGGGAGGTGATCTCAGTGCTTTCCTCTGCTTGCCCCTCATAACTCTTAAAACCACCTAGTGTTGACCATTATCAACACACAGCCTCTGTGCTTTCCGTAACCTCGAGGCCAGAACTCCAGTGGCTAAGGTTTACTGGAGAATGTGGTTCCTCTCAAACTACAGGGTTTCTGCGAGACAACCAGAAACCAGAAAACTTTGGTCGCACATAAAAGAAATAATGACATGTAAGATATAACAAGAGCTAATCTTGTACCAAGATCAGTTACACTTATATCTAGGTCAGGAAAATGTAATATATCAGAAAATACACGGTGACTGTCCTACGCACCTAAAGGGTTCTTTCCCTGATCCATACCACATCCTTCCACCAAGTCTCGTGGTAATCCGTCCAGTAGTTTTTGCGTAATCTTGCTTACAAACAATACTTCTGGAGCTATTTGGACAATTACAAGCATCATGCAGGTCCAAATTGCCTCACGTTGGAATAACTTAAGAATAAAATCTTGAATTAATAAGATAACAAATGTCTAAATAAACAGTGAACCACTGTGGCATCACGTGTACAAACACTCCCTCCACCACAGGCCAGGAACAGACCAGTAAAGAGTAAAACCAGCGCCCCACCCCCACGCTGAAGCTAAAACAATCAAATCAATTCTGAGTTATGGATCTAATGGTGCTCTCTGGACACACACACACACACAGTCAGTCAGTCAGTGACACACACCATCTTAAAGTATTCAGTACAGGGTGTAACAGAGTGCACAGGCGTGTTTTAATGGATGTTAAGGTTACATCATATCACTCATTGAAAATGCATGAGGAAGTCAGGCAGAGAAATATAACACACTGTGGAAGTCATGTGAAGTTTACTGAGAGGAGTTAATGGTTATTAAATTCAGGGAAGAAGTTATTACACATTGTAGTCGACAACCATTAGAGTTTGATAAGTAGCCCTCAGTTGTTGTTTGGAATCTGATTTGAGAATGAATTAACAAAACAGTAAGTAACCAGCAAGCATTTCAACATTTTAGGAGTGAAACATTTTTGCTGTTGTTTCTGTGATAACTTTTTTTACACTCTAATGTCTCAATGCTCTTTTTAGCTCTGAAAATCAGTTAAACACCTACAATCTGAAATCCATGTTAAACCATGTTTTAGAGCGCTTTGATCCCAATAAGCCTGAATTCACCCAGTTGACAGCACGTTGGCGTTTTCAATAAATGACATACACCCTGCGGTTCTAGCGACAACTGCAAGATCGTAATTAAGTGGTTGCGGTCAATTTAGGGAGATTATATTTACTGTCAGAGACGACTTGCTTTGAGCTCGGGCTAAAGTTTGAGTTCCACGGTGTGCCAGAGACGACAGGAGCTGTCACAACAGCGTGGACGTCGTTCGGTGGCATCTCTGCCATCCATTCATGAAACCGCTCCTTCATCAGCAGGCCCTCTTTCATTCAGTCAGTGTTCCCTTGTTCATTTCCACGACTGACACCGAGAGGAAATAATGTGGTTTCCTGCCAAGACCTCGAACGCCCACGCTAACACGGCGGGTTAAGATATGTCCTGATAACACCCTGTTACACAAAGAACGCCTAAAAACAAATAATGCTCTTGCACATGTGGTTTAATGCAGCTTTACATACAGTCATATGACAAACTTTGCCCTGTGTCTTCTTCAGCGCCGTGTGAAACTTCTACATAGCTGCAGTCTATATATTCATCATCACATTACATAATCTGTGGCTTATGGAGCCTGCAGGGTGTAAATTATGACAGGATGGAAGAGGAGTGTGAATATTCAGACAAACCGAGCTGTTGATGCACTCCACACACACACACACACACACACACACACACACACACACACACACACACACACACACACACACACACACACAACACGCCCCAGACTGATTCGTGTATGTCATGTCTAGGAGCCAAAGATAGAGCAGTGATGGGGGCAAGTGTTGACAGAGATGCCTTGGGCATGTGTAATAGATAGCGTCTCAGCCTCACTGAGCATTAGACTGGTTCTGTTCTGCCTGTCTGCCTGCATCTGCAACCCCCCCCTCAAACTCCTACTGCTCACCATCTTCTTTCTGCCCCCCCCCTATTGTACAAGAGGGAGGGGGCATCCAGGCAGAAGAGGCTGTGACATTGAGGCGATTGGTAGAACAGCAAACAAACAAAAAGGTGGAGAAGAAACAGAAAAGGTGTGGCATATTGCCCCAAAATGTTAAACTCTCACCCCCTGTCCTCTTCTTGCTTTCTCCCTTCCTCCCTTCCTCCCCTCCCTCGGCGCATCCATCCATCACCCATCCATGCTTGTGGCCGGTGGAATAATGTAGTAACCCGACTGCGGCCGGCCTGGACTTTAAGCCGACTGACGGATAACATGCCGGAGCCATGCCGAGCATGAACGTCAGCCCTCCAGAAGAGGAAAAGATAAAGGGGGCCGCCCGACACATGTAATACGCACACATACATTTTGGGTGACCTTGAGTCAGACGCAGCACGTGTACCGGTTTCCCTTTTTGTCTTTTCCAGGAGAAAATAGCTACAGCCACCGGGAAGTTTGATTCCGATAAGAGATGCCAAAACACACAGTACACTTTCAGATTGACGATAAACTGTGAGGCAGATCTGGTGTTTCCAAACTTGGGGAAACCCCTCAGAGAGGGAGAGAGAGGAAAGAGAGAGACCACTCGTATTCTCTCTCTCTCTCTCTCTCTCTCTCTCTCTCTCTCTCTCTCTCTCTCTCTCTCTCTCTCTCTCTCTCTCTCTCTCTCTCTCTCTCTCTCTCTCTCTCTCTCTCTCTCTCTCTCTGAGTGTTTGTTCTAAAACAGCCGTCAGTTCACGTCCAGGTCAATGTTTTGTTTGCTGAATATGAAAGAACCACGACATGCTGCACGAGACGCATTAGATTTGCAAATGTATGCAAATCAAACTCGTTTTTGTCTCTGCTGTGACTGATGAACGATTCTAAACACTGATAAATGACTTTGAGATTTGGTTCTGCAGACGCTGTTATGTGTTTTTGTTGAGATTTTTTTTCCTTGCAAGGACTAAAATACACCGACAGAAGAAGTGACATCATAAGTTTAATTAGAGCTCTGTGGCAACACTGGAAATTTCACTTTTTCTTTTGACGCTAAATGTGTGCAGCTGCACACGTATGTGGAAAGATTTAATCTCCCTTTTTTTTTTAAACTCTTGCATGGCTCAAACTGGCCACTGTCGCATTCCCAGCCTGGCATAATGATACTGTCCTGACCAACATTCACACATCCGGGGATTTCTGGAGAGAGCGAACAGCAATTCCAGGACAGTGATCATTTTTTCCCTCTCTCTCTCTCTCTCTCTCTCCACACACACACAGAGCATTCATCTTTCCATGGGATAAATATAGCCCTGCTAAAAACACGCGGGAATAGAGGACGGGTGAAAGACAAGCATGTTGCTTAGTGTGTGTGTGGGGGGGTGTTATGGTGCTGGGAGGGGCTATATTTAGAGCAAAGCTGAGAGCATCACCAGCAGCCAGAGCACCGCCATTGATGTCGTGCTCCACTACATGAATGATGGTACTGATCAATACCTTCTGGAGAGAGAGATCCACAACTGGGTTCAGTCTTTACCGCTTCCCCTTTCTTTCATCTTTCAGATTTGTTCTCTCAGGTTGTGCCAAATATCGATTTGAAAGTAAAGATTTAAAAATGAAACGAGGAAGAGACCCAGAAAAAGAGAAGTGCGATTTTGATTTAATTGTTTACTAAGTATTTCACAGGATGGTAGAAAAAGATAAAATCCCATTCTCATATGTTTCATTCTCATAGGAAACCACTATGTTGATTGAAATTTAAATGATAAGTCAATGTATTTGGCAATTATTTAGATAATCCATTCATAATTTCAGTAAGTCTTTCAATCAAAAATGCCCAAAATTCTACAATTTCAGTTTATCAGTTGTGCAGATTTGCAGATATCATGCATTTGATATGTAAGATAATAAAATATCTAATAATTTACAGTTTAATAAACACTGAAAATAACCGTTAGTCGCTGCCTTTATTCTAACAAGAAAGTCACTTTGTCCGTCAATCTTTTGTCAATAGTGTTTCCCTAATATGGGCAGAACTGAAGGCCTCAGCTGCTCCATAACTGCCCTGCTAGTGTCAGTGTGACAGTGTGAATGAGGCCAGGAGAGAGGGAGGCAGACGTTATACACGTGGGGTGTTTTTCTCTTTAACGACTGGGGCAGCTGTGCCTAAATTACCCCCGCGTTGCTAACGTCGCTTTGACAGTAGTAGCATGTGTGTCTGGGGAGGGGGGGGGTAATATTTGAGAGCTCACTGCTTGCAGTATCCCTCATTAGCAAGCCAGAATGATGCAGGGGGAGTGGGAGGAGGAGAGGGGAGCCCCATCCCGCCTGCGGTCTCAGCTCCCATCAGCAGTTCACGTGCAGCGAAGCTTGAAAGTTGGCAAAGTTCGTGTTTGTGTTGTAGGAGGCATCAGGTAGATAAAAACACCTGCTTCCCTCCTCTGTCGAGCCTCAGGCTGCAAAAATCTCAGGATAAATATTGGCACACTGACTCACAGGTGACTCGTGTATTCTGCAGAGATATACAGATGTGGTACTCTGATTTATCAAGAGACAAGCAAATTCAAATCTCTCATCGGGGCATTAAGCTGCAAAAAGCATCCTTAGAGTGACGGGGACTATTTAAAACCAGTAAAACGTAATCTGTGGGTTTAGCTCTGAAGCTGGAGAGTGTCGGGGTCGGAGAAGTTAGTGGAGACGGAGCTGATGTATGTTTGATGCTTCCGCTCAACATCTGGCAGTTCTTCAGTCTTTGGTGTTTGTAGTTTTAGTGTCAGTGATGGAAAGTCAGGTGATGTTATGGGAAACATTGATTGGGAAAGAAACAGATGCGAGGAAAACCGCACCGCGCCGACACTCACTGCTGCCAGAGTGAGGAGAAGAAAAAAACGTCTTATCGATTCATGATAACTCTTTTATCTCATTGATTCTCTCTAATCTGCTCAATCAGGAGTCAGGACAGAAACAACCGAATGCTCTTCTCATTAGCTCTGACAAACTTCTACTTGTGATGTATTTCTAACACACAACCTCTGCAGACACCTCCGCTCTGAGCACCCATCAACCTTTCATAAACTCTGGCACCGTTCGCACACCGCCTCACCCTATTCCCAAAGATTTATGTCGTCCATCCGCGGCTAGTTCTGACATAGTAAGAGGATTACAGCGCACAGACAGCCCTGTTGCCATTTTCTGATGATGGATTAATCCAAAACACGCCAACCGCTGCAGTGCTGTTATGACATGTACCTAGCCAAGCCGGAATCTCTGATGATGATGATGATGATGATGATGTAACAGCTGAAGCCACCGTGCGTAAGAGGCAAAGGATGAGCTCTACAATGTGCCATTTATCAGTGTTTGGCATGCAGACCTGCAAAAGACCCAGTAAGATTAACACTGCTAGCACAAAACTCTCTTTGTGCACTTAACCAGTTTGTCAGAGTGGGGAAAAAATGAACCCTATCACCCCGAACACTGGCAGCTCGCTGCAACACTTAGCTCACACTCGCTCTGGTCCTCTCGCTCTCCGAGTGCATGTCAAGGATTTCCTTAAAAGTGAGAACACCTTTGAACTAGCGCTGATGAAGTTACAGTCGATAAGTAGGATTCGTGGATCCTTCTCATCTGTACAGGTGACAGTTATTACCAGTAAATCCACATGCGAGCATCAGGCACAGCAGGGAAGTAGCACAAAGCTCACACTGTGTCAAAAATAGATGTTCTAATCTGGTAAAAAGAAATGCACATAATGTGTCAACAAGATACAACTGTTGATTGGAAGGTTCATGGACCTAAAGTACAAGGAGTCAAAAGTAGAAAATCTAGCATTTATACACTTAAGGCTCATTTATGCTGAACATTAGATTGAGAAAGGGATTGAGCCTTCTGAAAGCTTAGGGATAGGCACGTAGCAGATGGAACGGAGCAGTACCACAGGATATCGTGGGGGGGTAGTGTAGCCAAAAGTTTGTGCGAGACAACGAGACAAGAAACTGCAAACATCTATTGTGGCTGTTGTCAGAGAGTCTGGACTCTGCACTGCCCTCTAGTGGATGTATAAACAACCATGCCAACGTAAAAGGACGTGTTGACAGTGACCGTTACATCAGATCGTATCTCTTTGTGTGCGTCGGAAAGAAAAACCATTAATGAGCCTTTGGTCCAGCGACTGTGGAGCAAACCAATCCCTGATGAGCAGAAGTCTGATCTAGTCAATGACAGTGATCGACCTTCGGGGACGAGGGTCATGTTCCAGCCTCTCACGGCCATATTTGAATCCAGCAGCTTACTTCTACACTATAAAAGAACATCCTCCCCTTATGTCGCCACCATGAGTGATAAGCCCTTGAGACAGAGGATTGTGGACGACTGCACAAAGGCCAACGTTGTCCATTTTCTCCGATTATGCTGAAGTTCAACTTTCAATTACCCAAAGGAGAAGTACCAGAAAAGTTATCAACTTCTCACTTCCTGCACGGACATGCGACGAGAGCTGTGTATTTATTCCTCAAGGAACAAACTTATCAAACATCCCTCGTTCCTCAAATTGAAGCAAATTAGCTAAAGAATCAGTAAACCACACTGGAGCCTGCTTTGACATCCAGGGGTCGAGACACATCTGCATCCAAAGTCTTACCTCGCAAATCGGAGTTACGGCTTTGTGTTGTTTACTCTCCTCATTGGCCGGTAGTGAATCACTCCAACGTGCTGCCATCATTTCATTTCAAACCGCAGAGGAGGAAGAAGTCCTTTAGAGCCCACATTGAGGTGAGGAGGATGAATCCAGAAAAAAAACAAAAGAAAAAAGATGAAAAATCCTAATCCACACCGTCCTCTTTCTTCATGTCCGTCAGCCGTTGAAATCTGGACACAAAATGGACAAGTTGGTCAAATAAAGAAACGTTTGTACAAAAGATAGATACACAATCATGCGCTTCTCAGACCCAAACTCAAGCAAGGACATTACGCCCTGAAATGAACTTTTGAAAATGACTGAAACTACAGCAACAATAAATGTCACATCAAAGCTGCAGGTTTATAAATTTATGATGAACCTGGTCACTCAAGGACACGAGAACATCTTAACTACTTCTGAATGAAGATTATACTGAAAATCTACATGTCTGAATAAAAGTCCTTTTACATTTTGAAATTTAGTGGAAGGGGCAATAAAAATCAATCAAACTGAGGTCAATATTGAGAGAACATTGAAATATTTGAGTCACTAATGCAATAACAAGTGTACTACTAAACGATAGTTACAAATAAGAGCAGGCAGAAGAAAAATATTTTACGTTACATATTTCATCTTAATAACATGCACACGTAGATCCTTTCTGATTTCATTTCTTTTCACAGATCCCATAACAAAAATTGATCAACAATAGATTTTGAATCGATTCCACAGTTTCACTCCATATACATAAAAACACATAATGTACTTTAATGGACTTTCTACGTTTCGGGGTCATTTGATATCAATTAACAGCTTCTGTATGTTTCCAGGTATCTTTACACATAACCAAATATATTTATAATAAAAAGTTCCAACACATAGGACTCGATAACCAGTCTGTTGGGTTTGTTCTCTTGCATTGACCTTGTGTATGAGTCTTATTGCTCGTTTCTGTAACACACACACACACACACAAGGGTCTATTATAACTTTTATATATTACATATTGTAGTTCTTTTCCAATGCAGCACGAGTTTCAGCTTCCTGTATATATCCCAGAGCAGTTGCTGGTGTGTGTGGATGAGAGGGAGCTGGCCCAGCAGGTGGATAGCTGCTAGTTGAGGGTGTCCTCCTGCACAGAGGCACCTTCATACTGGTATTTGCACACATGCATGTAAACACCGGCTGTTACTCGTGTGCATGTGAGGAGGGAGAAAGGACTGCGGTGCACACACCCGCCGTCATGAGGTTTATTCCTCCAGCGGCTTTAAGAGGGAAAATCCCCTCGAGTCCGTTACTACGGAGCCTCGGCTGCTGTTGACAGATCCACGACAGGTTGCTGCTGCGAGAGGAAACACAAGAAGAAGAAGAAGAAACCTACCTGTTAGAAACCCGGACAAAGCCAACACGTCGTCCATGTTCTGAGGTGAAGAGCTGGTGTGTGTGTGTGTGTGGGTTCGAATCCTCCCGGAGCTGGGTGGGGAACACGCAGGCTGTCAAGGGAGCTTAGAAAGCGGGACGCTCGGGCTCCTCGCTCCCGGGGCTGCGGAGCTCGCTACCTGTTAGTAGGACGAAGGAAAAAAAAACCCTGGTAACCGCCCTCCAGCGCGCGTTCCTCCGCCGGGGAGCGCCGACGATGGTCCAGCCTCCCGCCTTCATTCATTCCCCTTCATCCCGGAGCCGCGGCTCGACGCCAAAACCAGTGCGAAGTGCGAGCGGACGCGCAGAAAGTAACGTGCAGTCGTGCGTGTTCTCCTGTTGGCGGCGCGACGGTCTGGGGACAGTCTCCCGGACTCCCTGCCCCGGCCACGCCCACAGACTCCACCCACTTCGCAGGGCGGCGTCCAATCGGGCGGTCGGTTTAAATTTGGAATTTCGAAGCGGGCCAATCGGAGGTGTTGTTACATAACAATTCCAATAGAGTGGAAGCTGGTCGATAGATAGATAGAGACAGAGAGATAGAGACAGAGAGAGAGAGTGATAGAGAGAGAGATAGATAGATAGATAGATAGATAGATAGATAGATAGATAGATAGATAGATAGATAGATAGATAGATAGATAGATAGATTGATAGAGATAGAGAGACAGAGAGAGAGTGATAGAGAAAGAGAGAGAGATATATATATATATAGAGAGAGAGAGAGAGAGAGAGAGAGATAGAGACAGAGAGAGAGAGAGAGTGAGAGAGAGAGATAGAGAGAGAAGATACATATATAGAGAGAGAGATAGATAGATAGAGAGAGAGAGATAAGATAGATAGATCGAGAGAGAGAGAGAAGATACATATATAGAGAGAGAGATAAGATAAGATATCTATCTATCTAGATATAAATGCGTATAAGTAACCATTCTGTACAATTTGTACTGTTGATACTATAAAAGTTTTGATACGTCTCCACATAAGTTATATTTTTCCGATTATCTAACTTGTTTACTGGAGTGAAACGTGCCCTCTCTCTCAACACATTTGAATAAACAGCCATCGGCTCATAAACACTTTGCTCTCCCACTCTGTCATTAAGCCTTTCAGTCCTTTTTAAAGTGAGCAACTGAAATCCCAGGAACATCATTAACTGACGGGGCAGAAGCCCGAGGCCCACACACATATGCTGAGCTCTCCAGTTTCCTAACGCTCAACCGGTGGAACATATTTGCCCAGCCATTATCAACTGTCCTTAACTTTATTACGTGGGACATGTAGGGCATGGCGGCCACATGGGACTCGCATGAAAAAAAAAAGGGCCACACAGCTGATGTGCAGAAAGACAAAGGCTGACAGTTTTCTGTTTGCAGGCTCCTCCAGCGGCACAATAGAAGATAGGACAATGGGACTCCTCTGACCCACACTGTGGCGAGGTTTCCCTGGTTTCAGAGAGGCGCTATTGTCTAAAGAACTGGTGCACCCTCACCCAGACAAAGGCCAACTTAAACTGATGTAAGTGGGACTCTGCGCTATGTGACGGTAAACACCGGGTTCTTATTCATCGGATGAAATGTGTTTATTAAACTCATACTACATTAATAATGCAGCAAGAGGAATGTATTGATTTGACAGCGAGTGCATCAGAGACTAAACTCCGGAGAGGAATGAAGTTTCTGCTTGTTTCCTCCCACCTACAGCCCATTATCTGTATATGTGTATAAAAACCCACAAGGGAACTATTAAAAAGTTTTCCCAAGAAAGCACTTTGTTGTTTTTATGAATGGCAAAGTGAGGACAGAGGGGTTTAGATGAATGGATGGTGAGTAACAACAGCACACTTTTATCTTTAATTTCACTTTTTCCGACCTTATTTCAGTCGCCTCTGCAGAACGCTCTGCAAAAGCATTTGTATGAACTTCGACTGCTGATTCCTTTACACCAAATATGTGACTGCAGAATCAGATCGACTCAAACATTCAGGAGAGAGATTACAAACCGTCTCGTGGCAGCAAAATGTTTGGCTGGATTAGGACGTCACATGAAGCCCAAGTTCAAAGCCCGGCAGCGTCAGGATTAGGACAGGTGGAAATGACTCTGCAGCAAAGAATGTAAAGTGAGTGAAACTGGTTCCTTCATCCACACAGACAAGACGACATCCATCAAACACCACCTACATACAGCTTTATTCATCAGGTTCTTCTTTAAGCCGTAGTTGAGCTTGAGAGTTTAAGAGGATGAGGATCACGACCCGCTCCAGGTTGTGTAAGTGGACCTGGCACAGAGTTTGATGACTGGATGAAACCCAGCAGCAGTCAATCCATCAAACCCTCTGGCCAGCCGGTCTATAACTGGAACACAATGAATGCCAGAGAGGATGTTCTTTCTATTTGTGACCGAAGATGCGTCAGTAAAGCAGTTTTCATCCAGTTCCAAACTGGGAATGAAGTGTAATCTTTTCGAGACCGGTAGCTAAATTCAGATTAAAATTCAGCAGAAGCACAAACACAAATAGTTTGACATTTTGGGAAAATTACATATTTGCTTTATTGCTCATGGCTGGCTGTTAAATACAAAACTCCACCAATTACAACCTACATCTTTAACACTAAACCCATAAGAAATGTTTGAATCTACAGGTAAAACAAGAAAACAGCTGGTTTTGAGAAACACGCTCTCTTTCTGTTGAGCTGGTGATGTGACATCTAATCCTATTGCCCCCGTCTCCAGCCACTGGCTTCATGTGTCAAACGCATGGATGTGTGGCCATTCAAATGTACAATTCCCGTTTTGTTCCTTTTGTGCTGGGCGCAGTTTACCTGTAGCCTACTTTCCTGGACTGGCCCCTTCCTCTGTTCCCTTGACGGAACACTACAAAGCCGCAGCATGTGAAAACCGCAAGGCTTTTTGTCCCATCTTGCTTTCAACAAACCCTGCCTCAAGGTGAAAGACAATGGCCCCCGGGTTCCCAGGGCCATGCGGGTGGCATTAGCGCTGGGATAAGTTAACCACTACCGCCAAGTGCTGATGTTTTATGATAAGGACACATGGGGCTGCAGCCGCAGGAACAACGGGGGTCTTTGTGGCTCCAGATGAACAGATAGCACACAACTAAAACGCTGCGTAATTTGTTGAGCGTCTTTTTCGTCTTCCTTATCTCATTGCTCTGCACCTTAAGGGTCAAGGACAAGCGATAAAACCCGACTGAGCGCAGGGTTCCTCTGAACGTGTTAGCGGAGGTGTTGTTTACCGCCACAGATGTGAAACCTGAGAGCGTTTTGAAAGCACAACATGGAAACGCAACGCTCCAAACCTCCCAGATCTCTCTTTTGTTTCCAGCCACTTGTATTGTCCACATAGCAACTCATTTACCAGGTCATTTCACTTGGAGAGGCCTTGTCGCCGGTGCTGGACCATTACCTTTGGAAACATGCTTGTAAAAAGTCAGGTGGGAAAAAACATGCGGTAGCTATAGTCTCAGGTTTGGAAATAAAAATGTCTGGAACAACCAAAATGATAATATATGATCCTACGGTTTAGACTTTTGAATCTGTAGACGTTTGTTTACATGGAGCGGTGCCGAGTGCACAGGTTAAGTGCTCAACCCAGATTAAACCCTAATTACTTCACCATCTTTCCGTCGAGATGTTATATCCCCTGATGATGACAAATCAGAATAATCATAATAACTCCTCCATGTGCTCACGGTTGCCCGTCATGTTATGTGTTTGGAGTTTCAGGTGGTTTAGAATAAAGAGCGCGTAGCCACATGATAACACTCCCCGAGTGCACGCTGGGTGAAGTGGAGCTTGTTCGGCTCTGTTTGTCGACATGCACAATTGACTCTCTCAGTCACACGGATGATGGCAACAGAACACAGAAAATACCTCAGAGTGTGTGTGTGTGTGTGTGTGTGTGTGTGTGTGTGTGTGTGTGTGTGTGTGTGTGTGTGTGTGTGTGTGTGTGTGTGTCAAATGTGTATGTTTGTGCTGCAGTCTGCAGGTATTTTGATTTCTAGCCTTCACACTGCAGCACTCTCCCCCAGAGATCAAGCACTAAGAGCTTAATTGTCGCAGTAAAAACCTTATGAAAACACAACAGGCCTTAATGTTTGTTTATTTACGAACCAGTGGAATAAAGAGATTGTTTTCCTTAACAGTAATTGAGGAATTTATGATGAAAGAACAATTAATTAATTTGACATTTCAAAGGTTTTGCTGCCATTAAAGCTTCACCCCCCCCCCCCAAAGATTTCTTCAACATCTCTTAAAAGACCGTTCTCAGTGTTTGTGCACTGGAGGCTCCATATTTCCACATCAGACATGTGTAATTGCATTGTGGACCATTACTGTTTCCAAACCAGTTGATCACAGAGAAGCTTTCCGCCATCAGTATGAATTTAAAAAACAGCTTCCTAGTGTCTCTGCCATTCATCAACTCTGGTTATTTCCTGAAATTTTCCAGAGGGCCTGTATGTGAGAACAAGTTTGAGTCTGGGTCAGTTGCTCCTGACATTTTTCAGAATTTTGTGTCTGAAAAAAGTTGAAGTCACTTGGGGCAGCTCAGTAAATGTGGGGGGGGGGAAATCTACTCAACATGTGGTATAAAATACATAAAGAGAGTTTTACTGACAAACTATGAGAGTGGAATTCGGTACACAAGTACTTACACATCACCAATTTTGGTTTTGCCTGGTGAATTGTTATGTTTTTGTTTCCCATCTGCAGCAGAGCCCGGTTAAAGTTGGAAACAAATGTCAGTGTGGAGACGCCGGTCGGCCTGTCTGCTGCGCCCACTGTGTGTTTTCCATGAGTCAGAGGTGGGCGTCGTCCGGGCACAGCGATGCCAGCGTCCATAAGCTCGCTCCATCTGTCACCAACGTCCTCTCCTGGTGGGCGGCGCTTCTTTCTCTCATTTATCCAAAAGGGTGGACGAGGCAACACAACATCACGTGGAACATATCGTTTTTAATTTAAAGCTATGTCATGAAGTCCTTCCACAAATTTGGATGAGCAACTTAAAAAAAAAATACAAGTTACATACAAATACACATTTAAATGCAAAAAGCTTCCAGCTGCAAAAAGCCCTAACATGTAGTTTTGTGCCGCTGTGTAAAAACTGGGCATATTTCGTGGTTTTAATTCCTCTCAAATCTTGTACTTCATCTTTCCAGTCTTGCTGATAACACAGATGTGCTGAAAAAGAAAGAAGTGGGAGAAAGAGGAATTAGCTTAAATTAACAGTTTTAATCTTGTCCATGAATATTGAATCTGATGATGGCACAATGTGTGTTTAAGATCACCGCCCCATATGGGACATTCCAGCATAATGTGCCATGCAGAGAAGTTTGCAGTGATTTGAAGGTAATCTACAAAGATATGACACGTTCATAAATCTAACTTTGGGCGTCCCGGGGGTTTAACTCATATTTCTCCTGCAGGATAAGGACAGATAAGAGGGGGAAGCTTCAACTCTGCCTGATAATGAGATCCTAACCTCTGCATTCCACACGTCACCCTGTTTCAAACCTTCGTAATGAATACCACCCCCCTCAAACATGCACAGGACACACACACACAAAATAATACAGCACATACAGTACATGCAGCACCACACACACACACACTCACCCAAAGCTAGGGGAGTCAGTGTGGGGTTAGTGTTTCACATGAGTCAGAGGTAAATTTGAGGCCACGTCTTAGCAGAAATAAAAATGACGAAGCTCACATGGATTTGCTCTCACTAATTTCAGGGAATGAGAAATCGGGCGTGAAATAAACTGTCAGGGGGGTGGGGGGGCGACAAGGATAACAGGAATGATTGCACTCCTGACCCGAGGAGTGTAGAAAGAGTAAAAGGGTTTACGAGCCTAGTGAAGTAGAACAAAATAAAATAGTTCAGATGAAAAAGGATGGTTTCTTTGCACGAGGGTAAAAATGTAGAAATGACCAAGAAAAAGAAAAGAAATGAGAGACGTGATCAGGAAAACACAATATTGGACAAATTCAAGTTTTAAAATTTGAATTCATCCAAATGTGTGGACGAGACTTCACAATCCAACAACTTGTTTAATAAAAAAATGAGTATATGACGTTTTAGTTGTTTGTGAGCTGTCATTTTGAAGCCTCAAGTTTAGCATTTTTTCCAGCGCCATCTACCAAAAGTTACCATATTTGGAAGAGCGGGGGGTGGAGTCGTGCATACACTCAGGTATAAGTGACATCTAAAGTCTCCTCAGACAGGGAGGATTCTCTGGGTGAGTCTAGATTTCAAGGGCAGCGGACGTCTCTTTGATTTGCAGCAGTTTACTCTCCCATCCCATCTCTTTCATCTCTTTCTCTCAGCCTCTCTAAAGGTCGTGTGCGGCGTGCGGCCGTGTCACTCGGCCCACTCACTTACATTCAGGTCACGGAAGTATTCATTGTAGTCCAGCGCATAACCGACAACAAAGCGGTTGGGGATTTCAAATCCAACATCTATCAGAGCAAATGCAGACAGGAATGTTAATAAGTAAGCAGGATTATGCAAAAACTACAGGACACATTACAAAAAAACTTGGTGGATGGATGCTGTATGGGTCAGGGAAGAAGCCCATAACGTTTTGGTGCAGATCTGGATCATGGGGCAGATGAAGGAATTGTTTTTCTCACTCCTATCTTTCGAGATAGGGCGTTTTCAATATCTTTGTTGCTTTATCAGAGAACAATTCATGGATCTTGATTAAACAAATCCGGCATCTTTTGGGGACTGATAACTCTGTGAAATTTGGTGCAGATCCAAATAACCATTCCAAGATCTGCCCCCTTAATCGAATCCGCTCCAGTTGAGTAGTTTTTGCATAATCCTGCTGGCAGTCGGACCAGTATACAGACTATGAGTCAGACAAACAGACAGAAATGAAAATATATCTTTCTTAGCAGACGAAACAAACCAACAATCGTGTAGAAACCACGAGTACTTACAGTCGGTCAGATGTTCAGCCATGTTGGGGACCCTCTTCACCAGCAAACTAAAACACACGTTACATGAAAAGTTACAGCACAACAAAGTATTATGATGAATAACTACTTGTATCGAGTACTGTTTTTAATTATCATCACTTTAACAAATACACGCCCCATTCCAAAGAGGAAACTTACATAGATGTAACATGCCAACACTCAAACAGCTTTACGCGGAGTTTTAAAAAAAAGGAAATAACTTTCAACACAAGCCATCAGGGAGGAAAGATGTTTATCTTGTGTGTGTGATCTTCGGAACACAAAGGGAACTGCCCATGCACACCAGATAGCGAATGTGGACGAGTGATATCTTCTTCTCGTGCTCGTCACACGCTTGGCATTTCCACTGGTGTGTGGGGGGGGGGAAAACACAGACGATCGAATGACGGGCTCACCCTGCGACCTTGACCATCTTGGGTTCAAAGGTCTCCACATGCTTCAGAAGGGCCTTCATGGTCTTTCCTGTGTCAACTATGGCCTGAGGGAAGGGAAGAGCAAAGGAAGGGAGGAGAGATGAGGAGGGACGTTTGAGGGCCGGATGCTTTCAGAGAGGGGAAAAGTGATACAGAGATGTTTGGATCTTTTTCTCGAGTATTATTCTTATTTACTTTACTTTTATTTCATATATGTTGATTTTCTATAAACAAAACAATTTTCTCTCACTTACAGAGATGTGTTTTAATTCAAGGGTTACATCAGTTTGATAAGAACTAAATAAGTGATTTAAAAAACATCTATGGGAAAAATATATTAGGACTTTTTAGTTTTATCCATATCCCATCTGCTAACATGGAGGACACATGGTTTATGACCATAGACTGCAACCAGCCATCAGGGGACCATTCAGATGATTTGGCTTCACTTTTTGGGAAACTGTCGTGTCGTCCATCTTTATTTAAAGTCTCTGAGAAGTTGTAAGACAAAAGTATCGGACACTCACCTCAACAATCAGCACACACTTGGTAACATGCGAAAAGAAAAACAGGCAGACATTAGTACATCGGGGCCTTTGAGTTTTAACACGGTTCCAGCAAAGTCAAAATAAAGGCTGGTTGTTTCGGTGAATTTTACATTTGTTAGAGACGGTATCTATGGCGACAATGTTAGCAGTATCTCAAACGCCTTTACAAAAACACAGACTCATTCTGTCCTCCGCTGTAATGGACATCTGTGCCTGAAGTGAGTATAAAGTCACTTTGAGTGTCCGGGTGTTGCACACTTTCCCTCCAGGTTTCAAGTGACTCCTTGTTCCTTTTGGCCGAGTGCGAGCGGCTCTTTGTTCGACCAGTGGAGAGTATCTATGGTTTGGGGGGAGCGATTGGAGAGAATGCAGGCGGCCGGCCAGTGTTCCCGAGCTACACCTGAACCCTGTTACATAACACTCGGAGAAACTAGACGGGGACGTGTAAGACAAGATGGAAACTCAAACGTAACTAACCTGTCATGGTGCGTGCTTCAAAGTGTAAACACAATCTGGAGCCAGCTGGACCACAACTGTACCTTGGCAAATATTTGATTCTGCTCTGCATCATTGTTTTTAGCTCTCATGGGATTATTAGATTATGACTTTTGTGTCTTTTCTGTACCTCATAGTCAAAGAGTGTTTGTACTTCTGCCAAGGCCCAACAGTTACGAAACCACATTTAAATTCACAAATTCAAATTCCTGTCTATCTATCTATCTATCTATTAGCTAGATAAATAGATAAAAGACAAAAATACATTAAAAACATCCTAGCATGCTAACATTTGCTTATTAGCGCTATCTTTTACATCTTAGATAAATCACTCAAAAGCAAAAATGTTAACCTCATGGTGGCGCTACATTTAAAAGATGGGAGACATCCTCTGGGTACCATGAATGCCTCTACAACATTTCACAGCTATATGTCGACGAGCTGTTGGACCCTAAGACGTTTAGAGTGAAATGATAAGACAAATGGTTTAGGAACCAATATTTTATCCACGTGCCAAAGCCTCTGATTGTGTCTTCAGGTCACTCACACTCTGTTTGAACGAGATTTTAAACCAAACTTGTCCGATTTTCACAATAAACCTCGGGCTTAAGCCACTGGAGCTGTTGGATTCAACATCGTGGAAACTACAGGAGCTCATGTCAGCTTCAAGTTAACATTTACTTTTTCTTTGCCGTCGCTGCTTCTCCATTGTTGTTCTGCGCTCGTATGACTCAACCTCATCAGGCCCCACAAAGCTCAGGTGACTAATAAAGAGTTCTGTGATATTATAAGAGACTAAGTGGGAGGTTCGTGTTCAATATTTCCATCGGAGTGAGGGATTGTGACAAGAGCGTTGACCTGACTGACGCAGACAAACTGCAGTGATTCATGTTTTCTGTTCCAGCCTCAGCTTTTTCCCCTCCAACCTTTTCACTTAAGAGAATTCCACATTAGCCTGTTTTTAAAGCGAGTGCGTGTGGGCATTAAATCAGCCGAGTAAAGTGAAGTTCTTTTACTATCTCAGAGGAGGATGTCGGGAGGAGGGATGATTCCTCACGATGCCTGTGTCCTCCCCTCCAGAGCGGAACAGGGATGAACAGTCAGTAAATCTGCCTCGTGGGAACATTTGTTTGCCTGATGTTTCTGATTCATGGCGACGCTGGCGAAGGGCAAACCACTTTAACAAAGTCACACTCCTGTGAGATGCACACAGAGACGAGGATGGAGCAAAACTGCTCTAAATGATGAGATATAGGAATGTGTGTGTTGCTTTAAGGGCAAGTGTTGGGCTGTAAAAACGTATTAAAGAGAGTTATACGAACAGATAAAAGTAATTTCCTGTCCTTGTTTTAGTTGTAAATTCAATATTCTCAGAGGAAAACTCAGATAAGGTATATTCTGCTGTGGTCCTGAGGGGTCAACAGTCAAATACAATCAAAACTCATAATCAAAGACTCACAACACAATCAAATAATCAATACTCACCGAATACTCCTGTTGTGAGTATTTGGTTGCAAGTATTTGATTGTTTTGTGGTATTTGGTTGACAGTATTTGGTTGTGAGTATTGGTTTTGTTGTGAATATTTGATTCTGATGTGGGAATTGGTTGTGTTGTGATTATTTGGTTGCGTTGAGAGTAGTAGGATGTGTTGTGAGTATTTGATTGTGAGTATTTGGTTGTGTTGTGTAAGTTGTGTATATTCACATGGGTTTTCTCAAGTTGTAGAGCGTCGAGCTCTCAGGATCACTGTAACATTCTCTATTGTCCACCTGTGTTGACGTGTTTAACTCTAATTTACACACACCTTTCCACGCAGGAACGACAGATCTCTGCTTCCTATGATGTGCAGGTCCTCTGTGGATTGGTCATTCTGGGAAGAAAAAGAAGAAGAAGAAGAAGAATGTCGTCTTAAGCAACAACAACATCATATAGAGATGTTGTAACTCTTTACTGCACGGTTGTTTTTCAGCCACTGTAATCGACAATAACAGCGTCTGCCAGGTTGCTGGTTGGGAAACGGAGGAACATATGTTTTCTTAAGGACAAACTGTATCCGACTGTAGTGTTTCTCAATAACTTGGCTTTACTCTGCATTAATGCAAAACAAATGCACAAAGGGACACTGGTTTTGCAATGACTGTGAATGTATAATGTGATGGAATTGTTGTGCAAGCGTAATATATAATAATAAAAACAATATTGAAATTATAATAATGTTCAAAGTTTGTCGAAAGCAGCAATCCCACCACACTTTCTTCAGAAAATACACAACAACAGACACAAGACAAACTGTGACATGGACAAGATCCCCGTCCTGGGGGCAGGTCACATGACTCCATCGTGACCCATGAGACTGACTGCGTCATCACTAATTCTAGGTTTTATTATTTTTATGGGTGGTCATTCGTACATTTCTCAAATTACATGTTTAGTGTTTTTATTCTTTGCGACTGTATTTTTTTAATAAATTGTTATGTAATTAAAAAAAAAAACTCTCTTGCAGCTACTTAAACTCAATTATAAAAAAAATAGAAATGGTGACTGTTCCCCTGAGCTGCATGAGCAGAGCAGGAATGTGACCACATGCAGAGAAATATAAATCAGATCCCGTTGGACGTGTCTGAGCCAAAACACACCGTCTAACAAGTGACGGTGTGGAAGAGTGATGCAGAATTATATGATGGTAAACATCATCCCTGCAGTCAACTCCTCAGTTCACACATTCCAGGTGTTAGACGGTGTCAGAAGCTGTTTTCTTGACCTGAGCTTGAAGTGTCCTGCCTGAGTGTGGCGTGTCCTCACTAAACATGAACAACAGTGACCTCTGGTGGCCGGGCCTAGAGTAACATACATCCCTGAGATACATAAGAGATCGTCAAATTTACTTTGGTGCACAAATGTAGGACTGTAACTACAGGAGTGTTTTGATTATTGATTAAGCTGTAATTCATATATTTTTACATTATTTGTATATGTGAATGTATTCCAACTCAAAAAGCAACAAATCCATTTTAAAAGTTGTTGTTAAAGTGATATCGACTTGTCATTACAACACTACACGATTTTCTCATAGACAGAAAACAGCTAAATAAATATTGAAATGTTTTTGGGGATAAAATAAATCTGTCATTTTTCTTTGCTGGTTTATTTATATCTCTTTTACAAGCAAGACCATATCCTTAACACTCTGTTATATATTGTTGTCTTGGAACAAGCTGGCACAGGAATTAGTTTAAGGGATTATTAAAGTCTTATCTTATTGTATCTTATCTTTAAGGGTTTGAGGATATGAGGCAGTTGTTTGCAGAGATTCTGAAGCCACTTGAGGAAAATATGTGACTTCTGCTGTGACTTGTTTTCATGCATCATGCACTTCTCCTACCAGGTAGCTCTTCAGACGAATAAACTCCACCCGGGTCTCCAGGTACTTGTTCGAGTTGCGGCCAAGAATTTTGAGGAACTCCACCAGGTCGACACAGAACTTGTATCCTCCCTTCAGGACGCACAGCACCATTATGTTGCCGTCCCCGAAGTCGTCCTTGATGTAGTGGGCCAGACGCTCGACCCTGCGGGAGACGTTACATCAATGACTGGGGAAATGATGAAGAACTCTCCCTTTCCTAGAATGTGTGTTTTTACCTGTTCATGATGACCCCGTGTGGGATATAAATGCTCTCTATGTCCTCGTGGTAGTGCTGTGGGTAGGTGAACAGGTCCAGACTGTGCCCGGACCAGTCGTCTTTTATCTACATGTGAGGTCGGTGATGTTAAACATTTCACAGGGAACAGACAAATACAATAAAGTTTTTTTTTAAACACGGAAAGGGCTCGAGGATTTCTATGGTCTGGAATTTCACAGGGAAAAAAAAGTTGTTAAAATACTTTAACTGGTAATACAAAAATAAACTAAGTTTTCTCATAATGAAGTTAGCAATTGTGTTAATATAACTTATCTTTCAGTTGAACAAACTTTATTCTTTTGTGTGTTACCAAGTAGAGTCACGCTTTTCCAAGTGCAAGCTTTAGTTTGGGAATTTTTTGTTTTAATACTTATTGATGAACCCTAATTTCCTCAAACCTTAAGAACATGTAAACTAAATCGGCAACTTGTTGCTCTAGTTTGACTTAAATTGAATTAAGTCATTAACAGAACATTACAACACTTTCATTGTTTGTAGAAATAAGGATATGAGACAACAGCTAGTACGTTTTCCTCTTATAACAGCTACTTGTATAATGGCTGAAGAATATTTGTAGATAAACAACATTTTTGATGAATTTGGGCTTTGTGTTGAACGTACCACAATTCCTCTTTCCATTCCTGCAGCTGCGTTGACACAGGGAAAGCAATGGAAGTGACCTGGGTTTGGGATTATTCAGGTTGTGGTGATCTTCAGTAGAATACACAACATAAACTGGACCTAAAGTTGAGGCTTCTCCATTTTCTCCTGTGAAGAAAAAGGGCAGAACAAGAAGTAAGACGACATTGGGTCAAAGCGTCATATTCCCTCAGGGAGGAGCATGTCCTGGAGCTCAGGAACACAAATGATTCACTAGAAATCTCTAGATACAACAACCTGGTGCCTGACATTTCTACTGTTACAGCCAAAGCATTTCTTACTGTTTTGTTTTCCTCCTTTTCAGCGACCATCCACAACAGAGGGGGAGAAAAAGAAGCTGGAAAGTTCAGAGGAGAAGTCCAGGGCAGCCACATGGGCCCTGATCTCACTGGAGTGGTGAAAAGGACAGCTCTGCTTGAGCGGTGCAGAATTACAAGGATAATCAGATTCATGTGATGCTGGCATGTGGCTGCATCACAAGCCAGCGGGGGAGGACGAAACAAATCGATGACAAGTACTTGGCTCCTTGAAAAGTTGGTGGCAGCAAACAAATTTGGTTTAGTTTGATTTTCATCCAGATAATATTCAATTTATTAAAACAGTTTGGACAACATGTCTTATTTGAACATTTCTATTTTCTAGCTTTTCGTCACACTTTGGACTGTGGGAGGCAACTGGAGTTTCAAACTCTGCACAGAACGACAGACAGAAGACCGAGCGGTCGGGATGTAGATGGTTTGAGTTTCTCACAGAGGTCCATGTCTTCCTCCGGCTGTGTCGTCGCTGCTTTCATTCGTTAATTGAGGATTTTCTTCTGATTGTCGATGTTGTGTTGGTGACGAACAAGCAGACCTGGTGCTCATGTTGCAGCATTTGCCCTCTTCCTCTTCTTCAGACCCTCGATAGTGAACTCAAAATAAACTCAGCTTAATAATGCGTATGTCAGGATTCAAGGTTTTTATATTCATTCACATCTGTGCAGTGCATATTCTCCATTACTCTTTAAATACATGCACAAATAACAAAAATGTATCCTGTGCTCCTTTTGTTACATTTTGATGTTCATAAACAACATGGCAGCAAAGCAGCCGTCCCCATTACTGTTTTGTATTTGTATCCGTTGATCTGGGTGGTGAGCTGCTGTATGCAATTTCTCTTACTCAGATTAATAAAGTTATTTGAATGACTCTCATGGAGCTCTGTCGACGTCCTTTGGGTATGTTTTGGTCATTTCAACAACAACAAACAAAAAAAGAAAATCTCTATAATTAAATTCATGCTGTTCTTCTAGCTACACGTGAAAGCAAATTCTAAAAAGAAGAAGTGGTGAATCCCGAGCTGCCAGAGGAGAACAGGAATGTGACCACATACAGAGAAATATAAATCAGATCCTTTTGGATGTTTCTGTGCCAAAATACATCGTCTAACAAGTCACTGTTATTAAAGAGTCATGCGAAAAACCTGAAGTCAATTCCTCACTTTATTCATTCCAGGTGTTAGACAGTGCCATAGCTGCTTTTATATTTTAAATTAGGAGCCTGGTGTTTTCATGACCTGAGCTCTGCAGTCAATCAACCTTGAGGTGTCCTGCCCGATGTTTCCTCACTAAACCATCGACTGTATATCTAAAAAAAGTGATGACACGTCTCCACTTGTCCTCAACATCCAGAAACGAAGCCAAAATATCCCAGATTCGAACGCTGCCATTTTGTGCATTTGAAACCGGAGTCTGTTCTTCAGCAATCACCGAGTGGCGCTGGGATGTCGAGTGCCCGCCAACACACATGCTTGACCAATCGTGAGTCAGTCTTGGGTCAAATGTAAAGCCACGTTACAGGCAGTGATCACGTTACCAGGCAACAAGTAACTTTCATGTAGCCTTCATATTGGCTACTTGTCATCGTAATAAAATCCTAAAAATCCATTGACTGCCTATGATCTTCTTCTTCTTTGTTCGGTTTAAATGCGGCGTCCAAGGTACCATCCAATTGCCTTTGATGTGAGGCTAAAATCCTCATACATAACATAGGAGGATTTGCCCCTGTTCCCTTTGATTGCATGAGTCTTTACATAAAAATAAATTCTACTCTGTTCCTGAATTTCTTACAAAGCCAACAGCTGGAAAATTTCAATTTCAAAAAGTTGGTCAATTCATTCACCGCTTCTAAAGCCACCACGTCCTAAAGTCAACATGTCTACAGACAACAAGCCGGAAGCCGCCGTGCCTAAAAAAAAGTTTCCACCTGTGTATAAACGCAAGCCGTGTAGAGGCAATAACTATGTTATGGACTTGCCTCAACACCACAGTAATATCATCAAAATGACTGAAGCCAAGTTACCCACTGTGCATCCAGAGTCTATGTACAACCATTTACCAAAGCCAGTGGTTGATATTACAGAAAAACCGCAGAGGTATGTCTACAGCTGTAAAGAAGAAAAAAAAACCTTTAATATAAGTCAAATATATGTATATAAGTTCATCTTGTCAGTTTAGTTAATTAGGAAGCAGAAACTAGTTAGTTAGTTAGACCATAAGTAGTGAAATGTACATTAATCCAACTTATGGTGGAAGATGTTGCAACTTGTGTACGTGGCTAAGACAGGAACGTTTTATTCCATTCATTAAAATTGGAAATGATATTTACAAATGATATCTTTTTAATAAATTGATCATCCTCCTCTGCTCCCTTTAAGGTATGTCTCCAAGTTTCGACAAACAGTTATTGAGGAGAGCAAAGCAAACAAGATGGCAATGCGAACGATGGGACCAGCAAAAGTGGAGGTGGGACATGTCAAATTCCTCAGGAAGCCAACAAATAATCCCCAAACACTTGAGAGTGAGTTTTTCTGCCGATGACACGGGTGCATATTTGAGCAACGATTGTGTATTGTAGTCATCTGAATTTCTTCTTCATATCCTCTCAGAGGTTCCTCCGGTCTACTTGGTGAAGAAACCAGCCGTTCCCCTGCAAGCAGAGCGCACGCCGATAGAAACGAGACCAAAGAGGGACTTCTTAAAAACGATGGACAGTCTGAAAACGGTGAAGCCTGAGCCAGCCTTTGTGGACATCAAGGGGCACAGGGAGATACTTAGAACATCTGGGTTTGTCCCCGTCTACACCGAGAAAAAGGTATTTCCCCTCACAAAAGAAAAGTTTGTCTAGCCTTTAATTCCAACTAATATTATACGTAGTTACATACAAAAAACAAAAGGTAAGTTCCTCTCCGATTGAGGACATTTGATGATTGATATTTCAATTGCCCCACGGTGTATTTTAATGAAGTTTGCTGTTTTCTATCTGCAGGATTATGGACAAATTCCTGAGTACTTACTCAAGCGCTACGAGGAAAACCTGCTGAGGGCTGAGGAGGAGTATTCCAAGTTGAAAGAAATGATCGATAAGGAGGCCAAGAAAAAGATGTCAGACGCAGAGAGACAATCCATCCTGCAGGTATGTGAACACATTGCTGCACTTGCAATTTCTTCCCTAAATCAGTAGACAATACTGTATATGCATTATCAAGCATATTAATGTTCACACTGACTGGTGTCCCTCTCTGGTTGCACTCTCTCTAGGGCCTGAGGAAGAACTGGAATCAGGCGAACACTGATTACCAGTTGTTACCGCTCGTCATGGTCACTCATTCAATGCTTGCCAGGAAAGAGCGACTGGAGGAAGAGATGACCCATATGGAGTCGGCCATTGCCATCTTTGAGGATCAATCCAATCCAATCTTCCTCCCACGTGATGATGAATGACATTGACAAGTTCCCTTACTTGATCTGGGGCAGCATGGTGGAGTTTGCATGGCCGTCCCGTGTCTGCCTGTGCTTTGGTCCCCCCCCCCACAGTCCATGCTGCTGTAGTTAATTGGAGACTTTGTTGGCCACTTTATTTATTTCATTTTTCCCTATTTGGTTCTGTTCTGTTTCTTCCTCCGACCTCCGTCTCACTCATGGCAGATTTCACATGGACTTGAAAAAAACAAGTTTATGAATAAACTCTATAATCTTTTTTTTGCTATGAATTAATTGATCTAATTTGTGAAAATATATTAGCCATGAATGTATCAATGAATGTCATATTGTGATCTTTCTTGACAGCGTAGCCCCACAGTTGGTTTCACATTTCTCCACAATGAAGATGGTATTCACCCATCACAAGAAATATATTAATCATGTCGGAAATCGATGAACTTAAATTGTCCACAAGGTAAAATATATGAGAGAAACAGATTTTGCTCGTCATCAATTTCAAATCACATCCAGCTTTTTACAGCCATCCAAAATTAGTTGAAGAATGAATGAAGTATGAAACACTGATTTACGAGGTTCTGATGCGCACTTGAATGCACCATAGCATCAGCCGTACTTGTAGGTTTCGCGAAAGAAAAAGTATTTATACGTTTTATTATTTCAATATTAAAAATTCAAATGTAGCAAATGATCCACGGAGGGTTAATAAATACGTTAGAAAACGTGTATATGACGTTTTTACAGCGAAAACCAGCGCTCACAATACGTTTATTGGGAGGAATATACGTTTTGTCCCATCTGGCTGACCGTAGTTGTTTTGGATGTGACGTTGCAGTGAAACACGTGTTGTCGGAAGTTCAAGTTTCCAGTCGGGTTTGTTGTTTTCTTCTTCTCTGGGGGGGGGGACAGCTGCGACATGTGACTCCACGATGGCTTCACTGAGGGCACGTGGGCTGTTGCTAAGAGCCGCCAGCCTCCACCGGAGCCCCGTCCACAGATGGTTCTCCACCAGGGTCAGTCCTCCGGGGCGCAGGAACCTCCTCCTCATGGGTCCCCCCGGGGCAGGGAAGACCTCGGTGGGGAGGACCGTGGCCCGCACGCTGGGACTCCCTGTCATCGACGTGGATGACGACGTCTTGGAGACCACGTGGAAGATGCCCGTGGCTGCAAAGCTGGCGTCGGTGGGGGGGCAGCGGTTCCTCGAGGAGGAAGGTCAGGCCCTGTGCAGCCTCTCCGCCTCCGGGTGTGTGGTGTCCCTCTCGGGCTCGAACCCACTCCATGCTGAGGCAATGCAGCACGTGAGGCGGGGCGGTGTGGTCGTCTACCTGGACGTGGACCTCGAGGACATCATGCGGAGACTCACCAGGATGAAGGTGGACAGGATAGTGGGTCAGGAGGCGGGGGCGTCCATGAGGGACATTCTGCTCTACAGGAAGCAGTTCTATGAGAAGTGGTTGGACGTGCGTGTGCTGTGCGGGACAGGAGACACGGTGGAGGACGTGGCCGAGAAGGTGCTGAAGGCTGTGGAGAGATATGAAGGTCACGCTGCAGAGACCTACGTGTCCACCAGGGGTGACAGCGAGGGGTCGACCCACTTCAGTGATGTGGTTGTGGAGGGTCTGGCCACAGATGGAGGTCTCTACGTCCCCAAAGGTGGAATGCCAAAGCTCGATGCTGGAGAGTGGCTGAGACTGGTGGACATGTCCTACCCAGAGAGAGCGCTGGTTTTACTTGAAAAGTGCATCCACCCATTGGACGTCAGCGCTTTGGACCTCAGGACGATGGTGTTCGAGGCCTATGGGTCGAACTTCTCCAGTGAGGCGGTTGCACCCGTCAAACATCTCCACCACAACCAGTACGTCCAGGAGCTTTTCCACGGCCCCACGGCCTCATTCAAAGACCTCGCCTTGCAACTGATGCCCCAGCTCTTCGCCTACTGCCTCCCTCCCATGTGCAACTACCTCATCCTGGTGGCCACGTCTGGAGACACCGGGAGCGCGGTGCTCAGCGGTTTCAGAAGCCTGGCCGGGGTCGACCGACAAAAGACCGGCGTGCTGGTGTTTTTCCCGGAGGAAGGAGTCAGTGAGATCCAGAAGCTGCAGATGATGAGCTACAGGGAGGGCAACGCCAGGGCCGTCAGCGTCCTGTCCGACTTTGACTTCTGTCAGAGGAGCATCAAGAGGATGTTTGGAGAGAGCGGGCTGACGGGGCACCTCGCCGTGGAGTACGGGACCGTCCTCAGCACCGCCAACTCCATCAACTGGGCCCGGCTGCTGCCACAGGTCGGGGGACGGGTCTCTTTGTCTCAGCAGACAGTTTCATTTGATGGCTGAAAAAGTGTCAGCAGTTAATGTCAGAAAGAAGGAAAAAGCACATTATGGTTTCCAATAGTCAAAAAACACAAACATAATTAATTTACAATGATAAACAAACAGGTAAATACATTTATTCTTATGTCCTCGACAGTTTCCTTTGTTTAAGGGAAGATGTCGTTGTATTTCTTTTTTTAGTTAAAGCAAAATATAATGAGGCAATCATGTACCTGCAGTAGCAACAGGTAAATAAATGAAGACTGAAAATGAAATACGTTTCTACACTGTTTTCATATTGACCAACTTTGCTCCTCTTGCAGCTGGTGTACCATTCCTCAGCCTATCTGGATCTGTGCAGGGACGGTGTTATCACGTTCGGGGAGCCCGTTGATGTTTGCATCCCGACCGGCAACTTTGGCAACGCCATGTCAGCTCTGTACGCCAAGTGCATGGGCGTCCCGATAAGGAAAGTCATCTGTGCGTCCAACCACAACCGCATCGTCACGGACTTTATCACCACGGGCCAGTATGACCTCCGGGGACGGCCACTGATGCTCTCCCACTCCCCGGCTATAGATATCCTGAAATCCTCCAACCTGGAGAGGTTTATCTACCACGTCTCAGACGGAGACAGTCGTCTCGTCAAGGACCTGTTCACACGCTTGGACAGGCAGCAGCACTTTCAGGTTCCTGAGCCTCTTCTTGGCAGGATACAGCAGGAGGTGCTGGCTGGCTGGTGCTCTGAAGACGACTGCCTGGCCGCCATCCAGAGGGTTCACACACAAACGGGCTACGTCCTGGACACACACACCGCCGTGGCTAAAGTCGTGGCAGATAGGCTGCAGGACGGTTCGTGCCCCGTGGTGCTTTGTTCCACCGCGCACTACGGGAAATTTGCCCCCGCTGTGTTCAAAGCTTTACGAATCCCAAATATTCCAGAGGATCCCGTCGAGCAGCTGAAGAAGCTCGGGTCGACTGCGTCCAGACCTGAAATGCACAGAGAGATGATGAAATGCCTGAAGGAACGCAGCAGGGGGGGGCACGCTGTTTGTCAGGCGGAGTACGGTGTGCTGGTGGAGGAGGTGGAGAACATGATACACGACTCCTTCCTCAAAGTTATGTAGGTTTATTTGACCTCCTCCAAGGAAATCACGTTTTCACCCCTGTTTGCTGGTTGGTTGGTTTGTTTGTCGGCAGGATTACGATGAAATTACTGAACAGAATTACCCGAAACGTCGGGAAAGATCTCGTAAAATAAATAAAACAATTCGGTATGTTTAGGGGACTGATATCTATGAGTGTGTGTAATTTGGTGCAGCTTGATTGAATGTTGGGCCTTAACTTAGCGGAGGTATGAACTCCAGTCTTCTAGTCTTTTCAATTTACAACTTTAATTAATATTAATTAAATCAGAATGAATACGATTCTAAATTCTTTATTGTCATCATGTGCATGTGTCAGCCGTTCAATGGCACAGACATTGAACACAAAAGATAAAAGTCAGACATAAGAATAAAATCAAGCTTACTAATAAAATAAAAAATATATACATTTCATATATAAATGTATAATAAAACAGAAAGAATAAATAAATACAAGGTATGATGATAATTTGTTTTTACAAACATCATCAAAAGGCCACCTTCTGCTCGAGCCTGCAGCATCTTTTCATTCTACTGTCAGATCTCTAATGTGTTTTCGGGCTGAATTGAAAGCCTATTGATTACACAACATCTCTAAACATCATTATCTAGGATCCTGGCCCACTAGAGGGGGGTGTCTGCTTAGCCACTGCAGGGTGGGAACACTGGTGCCTGCTGCAGGATCCATATACCTAAATATTACTTAAAGGGGAATTCCTGGCTAAGTCAGAGACCATTAGACACATTTTAAATCAAAATCTACTGAGATAATCATTTTCTTTAAGTTAAATCTTAAGGATTGATCGTGTCGTTGTGTAGTTTAATTGTATCTAACTCCTGTGTCGCATATTTTACAGTTATAGGTACTGATTGGAAAAATACATAAAACCATATCATGTTTTTATTTATCAAAATGTGCCAATTTTTTTGTTTTATTAAAAATGAAAAACTGAAAGTAAACCATAGCAAACTGTTAAAAAACCCACTTATAAAATGTGAATTTTAAAAGACATTTATTTAATAAACCTCTTAGTGTAGAGGGGGTGAAAACCCTTTGGTATGACTCTTTCAAAATAAGACTTAATTCCTGTCTCTTTTTATTCTCTGGATAATTACAGAATAAAATCGGTAGTTTGACATTTCAGGAAAAACACTTGAGTTTCTCACTGTGAGTGAGACGAGAGAATTGATTCCACCACAAGTCTTTATGTTCAACATGTAGCTCGACAGAAACCTGCTGTCCGGCCAGAAATATCCACCCAGTGTAAATGTCAGTGTGAATGACAGTGTTAGGATTTTGTCTTTTCATCGATTCCTCTGATTCTTGTCATTTTAATGTCACTGTATTCTGGACTGAAGCTGAATGTGATTTAAATGCATGTTGGTGGGGAACACTCTGCAGAGGAAGTGGCTGATATTTCAGCCTGTGTTTCCTCCTGACCTTATCAACCAGGAAGGGCACCGTGACCCCAGAAACACCCGAGACTGGAAACTGATAGATTTCAGACGACACACACGAGGAACCATGCGTCTGCTGTTACATCTGCAAGGACATGAACCTTCATATTGTCACAGAAACAGATTCTATATTTTGTCATTGCTTTATACTACAAATATATATTTTACTGATTTGAAGAGCGTCTCTGTGGTGTATTTTTCTTCATGTTTACAGACTGAAAATGAAAATCGTAGTAAACACATACTTTATTTGACGTATAGCAAACCCCTAAATCAATCGTTTAAAGGAGACATATCCTGATCATATTCAGGTTGTTAATCTTGATTAGTGTTATTATTTGAAAAGGTTTACCTGCTCTAATGTTCAGAAAACATCACTTTCCTCAGACTGTCCATTGCTGCAGCTCCTCTTTTCAGCCTCTGTCTGAAACACTTCTTCTTTGTACATCTCACACAGTAATACAGAGTAGGGGGCGGTGAGGGGGGGTAATTTGTCACCCTGCACACAACAGGAGGGTCCAGAAATGAATCCTGTCTCTGTCAGTGGAGTCATTTAAATCCAGGTGCTGCCTCAGCAGCCGCGATGAGACGAGGGCGGGAAGATAAGTTTCATAGATCTCCAGGATTGCTTATGACTGCAGTTGTGAAAACGGATGGAAAGTCAGGGCAGATTTGACAAAGCACTTTGCCAGCATGCCCTCTGATCGGGATCTCCGTCTCTCTCCGAGCCTCTGACAAAACCCAAGAGGAAAGTGTCTTTATCTTCACATTCTACACTCATGGGCTTTAATATGCAGCAATAAGGCTCGTCTGGGATTGACAGCTGAGATTTAGTCGCTGTTGGTCGAGCATGTGTATATTTACCTTTTAACAACATCCATCTTTATAAACAGTCCATGATTCTGACAGGTTGCCAGATTATTTACAAAATTTAAAATGGTATTTTTAAAATATCAACCATTAAAATCTGGACCAAAAACACACAGCAGACGATCAAAGTGCCAAACGAAGGAACATGTATTTGTGAGTCTGTGGTTGATTTGACCTGCTGAAACGAGGGAGAAACAGTCTCCACGGTTTGCAGCGATCCATCGTCTCCTGACAGAATCAAAGACCTGAGCTCTGGGCCTGTGGCAAACAGATAGAGAGAAAGAGAAAGGTGCTGAGGGACATCAAGATAAATTGTGACTTTTACAATCACCCGTCTCACCGTGCTTTAAATCGTTTGTGCACTTTTTCTTACACGCCGGCGGGATGACCGATCACTTTTTTGCTATGCATGAATATATTACATAGTACATGGTCACATGTCGTAGGTTTCTACGAAGCAACTCTGTGCTTGTTCTCTCCTTCTCTGCCTCCCCCTGCGTGTGGGGTTTGCTTCTCTGTGAGCGTCGGCCTTATTAATCAAGCTGCTTGGCAGGTGAATGTGAGGAACGGGTGGGTAAGTGTCTGAAGATGGAAGAGGTGCATGTGTGTGTGTGTGTGAGGAAGAGAGAGAGAGATCCAGCTGTTGCGTGGCACCACGGCTGGGTGAGCAAGGATAATTGCAGGTACCAGGCTGTTCCCACCTCTTTAATGTGAACCTGTGGCATAATGGAAACTGCTCTATAACACAGGAGGGAAATGGAGAAGTGAGAGGAGGAGATTAACGCATCAGAGGAGTTTGGAGAGAAGATCCAGTGAACTGGGTTGATTCGAGCTTCTGCTCACAAGAACACAGACTCTGGATTTCGGTTGGAAAACCTAAAGGAAGCAGAGAGCCCCCTTCCTCCAAGTAAGACACATCCAATGGAGGACCCATATTTTGGCCCTTATCTCATTCTTTCAGGCACAACCCAGAAGTCATGACCACAGATGATGGATGGAACATAAATCAATAAATCGAAAGCTTTGCCTTTTGGCTCAACTCCCACTCTGGAAGCATTTAGAAGTTTCACTGGTGTGGTGAAGTGGAACTGTGAATTGTTTGAAAATAGATAGAATAAATAGAAAGGACAAGATCTCAGTGCTGTTACATTATATTTAATGTAACTCTGATTATGTTTAAAGACACATATTATACCATCCTGTGCTGATATGACTGATCTGTCCTTTATTGAAGTTACATTGAACAGAGTATAAAACCTGCAGTGACATTTATTGCATTTGTAAACTGTAATTCACTGGTTTCAGTATAATTTTCCTTTTCCTTGATGGTTCAAGCAAATGCTAATTCAGAGGCTTGTCCACCGTGCCAGGAGTAAACCCACAACGCGAACACACAATCCTTGTCCATCCTGCTACAAAGAAACAGTCACATTTAGAAATGTTAAAAACGCTGGCACGAAAACCTGGTGCTGAGCGTTGGTTCTGAAGTGGAGGTAAAACACCCTCCATCACAGCAAAGACCCAAGTTTAAAGTGTTGGCAGCAGCACCTCTGTCTTGGCTTGGTGCTTCGACAAAGACAGCTTGCCAGTGTTCGGGGGGGAAGCCAGTGAGGGATTAGCTCACACTACTGCACCCCCACAAGGTCACTGAGGGGTTAGACGTGGCAGGGACTGTGGCCCACTGGGGAACTGGCATTAACGTATGCAGGAAGAGCTTGAACGTGTTGAACATAAACATCCTGATGTCAAGCAGATATAAAGATTAGAAGAATCAGAGGAGAGTTTTGTTTAATTTAAAAGCCTTTTACTAATAAACACACCAAAAAATGGATAATATATTGATTGCATGACACAGGTCAAGGTAGAAATACAATTTAACGTGAAAGTAAAACATAAACTGAACTGTAGTGAAAATCCAACGAGGTTTAGCTCAAATTTCACATTTTTACATTTCACTTTTCTATTCAAATAAACTTTATTTACTCATTTGAAATTAGATTAGTTTTATCACCACAGATGTACAGATTTAATATTTATAATCATAAACTTCATAAATGCCTTACTTCATACCAGAAGGAAGATTTCCCTGAGACAACTTTTGAATGATTTTATATAATAATCTAATAATCCATTCTAATCTCTGTCAGATTAATGTAGCCGACACTAATGCTACCTTGTGTAGGATCAGGAGTCTGATCACTGGGTTATGACCTGCTGCATTTTAATGAAGAAATGAGGGTGACTGGAGGAAGCTGGCTCTTCTCCACCAAAACAAGTAATCTGATCTGACACCTCAGTGAAAACAGTGTGTGCATGTCTTTATTGTCTATGCAGGTTTCTGTGTAGTAAAACCGTAGTCTTAACACGAGTATTATTGCAAAGTGAAGTCTCTTTTCTCCATGATCAATGGTTTCTTTCTGGAAGCAAACGCACCAACACATCTCAACATCGTGTTCACCGGAGGCTTCCCAGCTAATTACCTGAGACATTGATTTGCACCCCAACATACCTGAGGAAGAGGAGGGGAGAAGAGCTGATGAAGTTGCCAACAGGAGCTCGCCACCACAACACGATTGTTGCCGGAGCACAGATTGAGCTCATTTACATTTTGATGCAGAGCAAAAATGCATCTGTACCTTTCTGCCGTTCAGAGTCTTTGAACAGCTCACAGACAAAAGGCGATGGTTCGATCTAAGGGGAACAAAATAAGTGATGGGCCGTGGAACAGATTACATTTAACTGATGCCCTCATCAGGCTTGTGGCGACCGTCTGCCGGGATCTTCTCCCGTCTGTGATGAAGGAAAGAGAATCCATTTCTCTCTCGGCGAATGAAAAATCAATGACCCTGAGATGGATATGCGTGAAATGAGATATGAGCTTTGTCTCCGAGGACTCGGCGGGGCTCAGATTGACAGCTGACTGACAGGGGTTAAGTGCCAGGGAAGGCCGACGGGCTCAGACGTGTAAATTTGACCATCTCGGACCCTCACACCAAATGTGTTGTGGAACTAAAGGTCAAAATGCTACATGTTCTGGGAAGAGATAGCCATTATTGCTAAATTCCCAAGATATAAATGACAATTTGCTGAGGCTGTCACAAACTGTCACACAGGTTTCATTGTGGTCACGATGTCCAGTTTTCCGACTTCACGCCGGCCTGTACTCTACGTTGGGCGTCGTACTACACCTCAGAATCCAAGCACCAAGAGATTGACAGTCACATCGCAGATGGCTTCGCTTTAGTCCTCGTCACTTGCACCCGTGCGATCACCTTCTCGCTGGTATTCCGCCTGAGGTAAGAAGTGATCAGTGACTGTCACACACTGAGTGATTCTCCTCCGCGGAGCCTGGGACACAGGGAGCTGCTGTTTATCAATGTGAAGGATACAGGGGAAGCCACATGCGTGTTACATGTTGTGATAATTACAACGTCAGCATTGGCGTGTCCAAAGCACGGTAAGCTCTTAAAAATGCTTACTGTTGCGTTTATTATGTGCATGTGTTTGCTCGTGTTTATGAACATGCCTGCACCTCCCTGACAGAACGGACGACTACTTGGACTTGTTGCCGTTTTAGATTTGGAAACTCTTCTTTCCTAATACTTGATAAGAAAAGCTGGTCCTTTTTGTTTCATACTGTAGATCGTAATTTTGAGCACATCACCCATCAAGTAACTTACATAAAAAAGACTCACATAGAAGCCCAGTAGCTCAAAAGTTAGTCTTACATTACCAACATGTTTTTTCCAGGAGCCAACATGAGAGATTGCTCACAACAAGCAAGAAGGAAGCTATAATGTCTGTCACCATCACAGCTCTGACCAATGTCCTCATGTTCTTTAGAGGCTTCATGTCTGACTTCCCATCAGGACCATTGTTCTGCCGTCACACCAGCACTTCCATCACATTTTATTACATTCACACAGTCACCTGCTTTGAAACCCTCCAGAGTCACGAGGCCAGAGACAGACGTTGGTGTGTGAGATACTTCAAAAAGATGAAGCTATGTCCACCTTCATCATCATCATCATCATCATCCTGACAGATTTAGGATTTCCCACAGGTTTAATTTGAGTTGACACTGTTAACAGTTATAGGCACAAGACTAATACGATATAAGGAATACAAGAATGCAGTGGTATTGCAGAAAAATAGCAGCAAAAACAGCTAAATTCAAACAAGCATATGTGGTTATTAATAAGCTCAGATTTCAAATGACTACAAAGAGACACATTTGAGTTGCATGCCTTTGAAATCTGCTGACAAGGAGCTCTGTGCTTGTTTTTAAAAGCAAACCAAAATTAAAAGCAGCCAGTTTTTCCCAACAGAGGGAAAATGCAGCCCACTCTGAGCCCCATGAGTAATCTGACTTATGAATGCCACCAGACAGACAGTGACAGGAGGGCGATGTCGATGTCACGGTGGTGCAAGTATAGCAACTGTTTGGTTCCCTGTCTCTGGCTGTGTGCCTGCAGATATTTAGAAAGAAAGCAGCCTCAGATGCAGCTGCATGTGTGTAGGTTGGTCAAGAAATCCAGGACGTCTTCAAGTCTCAACTTCCAGCATCCCCCGATGGCCCGTGCACTGCGCAGGCCGACTCCCAGCTCTGTCACCCCTCGTCACGCCTGTCTTCATTCACCCTGCTTCCAGGACGAGATGCCTGCAGCCCACACAGCGAGACGTGACATGGAGAGGGAGAGAGAGAGAGAGAGGGAGAGAGAGAGAGGGAGAGAGTGAGATAGGGAGATATATATAGAGAGAGAGATAGAGAGAGCAACCTGACGCCTGATAGCTTGGTGACAAATAAGAAATATATCAGCTCGCCATCAGGCCATGTAGGTTATACAGTATATATATGTTTGTGTGTGTGTGTGTTTATATGTTCATGTATATTTATATATGTAACAGGTAGCAGGACAACAATTAATTCTCTCTCATTCTGACCTGCCTGCTGGTGTAGTGACTTAATTTCACTGGTGTGTGGATCAATAAAGTTATATCTGATCTTATGTTATGTTAAATCACACAAGACATCTGCTTTAGCCCAAAACTTCAGCTGTAACCACAAAAGAAAACCAATTAATTCCCACCAATTGATCACCTGACTCTCAAATGACTCTTCGACACATTGATCTAAATCAAGTGCTTCATTCGGATCAATCAGTGGAAGGCTGGCGTCTTCAGTTTCAGCACCTGACAGCTCCTTCGTGTGTTTCAGCACCGGACAGCTCCACCAAACACAGCTCCTGATTGACAGCTGATTTGTCCAAACGCGGATCTGTGTGTGTGTGTGTGTGTGTGTGTGTGTGTGTGTGTGTGTGTGTGTGTGTGTGTGTGTGGCTGTTACAGGCTCCTTCATGCTGCCTGTGGTCGGAAGAGGGCGGAGTGCGTCTGTCGGCCAAGTGAGAAGCTCCATGAGAAATAACAATACATATAAAAACATCATAACACAATTACCTACTACCTGCTTCCTCGTGTGATTCAGGCTGTGCAACCAATACCTGCTGCATAGGATCGAATCTGCAGCAAAGAAACCGAGACAGTCTTATACACAGGGAGAGAGAGAGAGAGAGAGAGAGAGAGAGAGAGAGAGAGAGAGAGAGAGAGAGAGAGAGAGAGGGGGGGGAAACAGCTGCAAGCGGATACTCAACATCAACAAGCTGTATGAGGCATCAGTAAAGAAGAAGGGATTTGACGAGGAGAGGAGAGGAAGGGAGTTCCTGTCGTTTTTTCCTCCTCCTTGGCTTCTTCATCCCCACAACACACAACGTGCAGCCTCGCATGAATATCCTACAAGTGGCGGAGCGATGCTTTAGCTGAGCCATTTGGTGATTTTTATATATTTTATTTTCTATCCTACTCTCCAGCTCAGCTCTGCAGCCAGACGACTCTGTAATTCCGAGCAGCAGCAATCTCCCAAACATCTGCGGGCGCTTTCTGGAAGGGAGATGGCTGTTTTCCGGCTGTCGCTGCTGCTGCAAGTGGGATTTGTGATCGGATCAAACCATAAATACGCGGAATGGTCCGCGCACGGGGAAGATACCGGAGCACGGGCGGAGGTTTACGGCGCTCAGACGCACCGTCGGCAGCTGGCGCATCTCCGCGCGCCTCATCCTCCTCCTGCTGCCGGGGAGACGGCGGAGCTGGCGCAGCAAATCGAGGAGAGTCTCCCCCGGGTGGTCACGGCTTTCCTGCACACGGGGGACTCGACCACCTTGAAACACGCCAACTGCTCGCGGAGGTACGAGCTCGCCTCCCTGCGGGGAAGGTCACACGCCGCCCCGCATCACTCCATGGGCAGCGTGCTGGACACGGTGCTGCACGCCACCAACTTCCTCAACGTGGTCCTGCAAACCAACAGGTCCAGGGAGCAGAGTCTCCGGCGAGACATTGAGTGGTACCATGCCCTGGTGAGGAGTATACTGGAGGGAGACGCCAAGATCCACCGGGCTGTGGTCACTTTCAGCGCGGATTCAGCCGTGGCAGGGCCCTCGATGCTCCTCCAAGCCACCAGGGCCGGTGGAGAGATCGTCCTGCAGGACCTCTCCAGCGTGGCCCACCACCATCTGCACAACCGCACAGCGGACACAGAGTGGTACCACGAGGTCAAAGACAGGAAGAAGCCCACTTTCCATAAGAGGGTGCTGAGCCAAGACTTTAAATCAGTTGACAGTTCTTTGAGCAGAGGAGAGAGTTTCATCCCCGACAAGACGCACGTGAAATGGTCTGCTCCCTACCTGGAGTGTGAGAATGGGAATTTTGCTCCTCGGTGGCTTTTGACCCTATCGGCTGCTTTCTACGGCCTCAGGAACAACCTGGCTCCTGAGTTCAGGTAGGCACATGATGGGTGTTTGAAATGTGAGCAGTGATTTATAGGCTGATATGAAGCAAAACTCAAGAAATCATAACTTCTCATCATCCAGCAGGACACACACACACACATGATAATATAGAAACTACAGATGCATGTGAGAAAGGGTCATGTCAGTCTAAAGGTGAGTCCAGGTGGCTTCAACCACCGCTACACCCCAATCCTCACCCATCACAGTCAGTGCGGTGATCAGACCTTCCTCCCTCTACCCCCCAAACACACTACACCCTCCCACCGGCCTCCTCTTCTCAAACGAGGGGGGTTTTCTTCTCTCCTCCAGTCTGATGAGGCGGCGAGATGCTAAAAATAACCCTTGGATGTTACTTGATGTAGCAGTGGTGGAAACCTCTGGCTACAGGCCCTAATTCATTTTTCAAACTCGCTCGGTTTCTTGATTTACCGCTCGGGGAAATGCAGTGCAGACCTTTCTCTTTTCCTTTTCCCCTCTTTCAAAAAGGGAGGCTGCAAAATCAGCAATGAGTCAGAAGCTCGCGGAAGCAAGGCAGCCGGCGTCAGCGGATGAAGAAATGCCGAAATGCGTCTGATGTTCTGGTGCCTTGTAGAAGCCGTGTCCTAAAGCCACCCCTGCTGCAGCCCGCTGGTGTAATGTGCCATGTTTATGCCAGCGGCCCTGATATGCACCGGAATAGTCGAGTGTTAAGGCTCCATAGGATCCTGACCAACATCTTCCCAATGAATATTTAATCCAGATCGGTAGTTGTGTGTGTACTGGCTTCGATGAATCTTTAATTGATACACTGAAGTCGCTCTCAGGCAAGCAGGGATTGCAAATGAGTCCAAACCTGCAGTGATAATACTGTAACAGGCGATCAGCTACGTGGTGTTATCCCCGACTGAAGCCTCTCAGAGCAGCTACACACACACTCTGTGAAGCAATCTGATGGGAAATTAGCCCACAGACTCCAAACTGATGTCGTGTAGAGTTTATTCATGAAGCCAGATTCACGATTTGGTCGAAGAATTGCGACAGAGAAACCTTTCTTTGCCAAAAGGAGCAGCTTCACCGTCCATTTATATTCCCCCCTTTCAACCGGGGCCTCCTCCAAAAGATCGAACGTGTGACACGCGTGGGTGTTTTGTGTTGTTTAGTGTCCCCGGAGAGTGGCCTGTTCAGCGGCCATAAAAGAACCACAACTCTGTGCTTAAAGGAGCAGGAGGGTCACATGTATTCACATTATCATGTCGGCCATTTCAATAAGCTTACTGTTAATTACACAGTATCTCTAATGCGCTGATGTATTATGGGGAAATGAAGAATCAGTACACTGACACAAGTTTAATGCTCAGAGAACTTTAATGAAGGAAATGTGCTCATTTGCTTTCATGCAGAGTCACATGACGATTAATCTCATGTAAATGTGAAGTTACCCTCAGCTTTAGCATAGTTAGCATTGTGTAGCACAAAGACTGGAAACAAAATTAAGGCGTTAATATAGTTAAAGAGCTTTAGAGTCGCTGGTATTGGCAAATGTTATTATTTAGACAGAGCGAGGCTCGCTGCTTTCCCTGTTTTTGATGTTATGCTAAGCTAAGCTAAGCAAACATGAATGTGGAATCTTCCCAGGTAATTATCAGCAACAAATTAAATATGTCAGTATGAGCACATCTCACAAATCGTCAAAACTCTACCGATAAAACTTTTAGTCAGTATTAATGCTGCAAGAGCATATGGATGAATTAATACAGGAGCAAACCAGGAAATCCTCAAAGTCGTTGGATAAACCATAAAGTTGAGAACCTACTATTCTCAAACATGTTAGTAAACTCAATCCGTAGCATGGCGGTGAAATAAAAGTGGGTTTTCCTGTTTGCATGTTCTTCCCTGTCTCATAAGAGTCGGAGGAGTCGACTGTTTGCCGACGACTCTCGTGTCCTCGTGGTTGAATATGAAGCAGTTATCAGCTTAGCACACACACCGTTTAGCAGGGAAACAGCCGGGCTACACGTCGACTCTTCAGACTTAAACCAACCTAAGCGTTAGAGGAGGCGTGAGGCCGATGTTGACCTCGACTGACTTTTTGGACAGAACCAGCCTCTTGACTGGTTTCTCATATAACTCAGAGGAAGACAGGGAAAAAACTGAAATGTGACACCATCCTTTTAAAAATGAAAGAAACCCCTTTCAAACCTGACTCTGCTATTTCTCTCTGTCGTATTGATCTCTGCACATTTTGCAGAGTTAGCATTGTCAAATTGATTAATGCACATACAGGGGGTTGATTTGAAATACACCTGTTGTCGTGCCTCTCTCGCTGTTTGCCGTGTTTCAGACGCTCAGAACAACGCCCCCTGCAGCCTCCCTGTGCCCCAGCAGCCAGATAGAGAAACAGGAGAAGAGGGGAAACGCTGCCTCAGACATCAGCTCTCCTCCGCTTCCCTTCCTGATGAATACACAATCAATACAACGATGAATTAATAATGAATGATGTAGAACAACAACCCTGCATGGGCCATTTTGATTCCGGTCCTTCACTGCTCCAGCCACTTCCTGTTTGGCGTGATGCTGCAGGAAGACGCTGGGGGGACTGGTGTTGATTTTCCATGCATCATGCATATGGAAATTATGAGTCTTGTTTCGCTCCTTTTTTCTTTTTTTTTTCGCTCGTCGAACACGCAGGTGCTAAACAACGAGTGAGTCTTGTTAGAGCAGGAGTGTGGGGACGTGTGTTTGTGATAGATCGACCTGTTGTTTGTGTGAAGGTGTAAGAAATCGCACCTCTCACACTTCATCTCTTCTCTTCCCGTCTGTCTCTTCAGCTGCACTCCAGGCACAGGGGAGGCAGCTTAGACCACACACAGAGGACTGGCTGTTTCTGTGTGTTGTGTGTGTTGTGTGTGTGTGTGTGTGTGTGTGTGTGTGTGTGTGTGTGTGTGTGTGTGTGTGTGTGTGTGTGTGTGTGTGTGTGTGTGTGTGTGTGTGTGTGTGTGTGTGTGTGTGTGTGTGTGTGTGTGCTATTGTTGGAGGCTGAGACATTCTTCAGGATGATACTGTACCGTCCTAATTGGCAGATCACTCTAACTTCAGACACAAACTCGTGACTCGTACACACACAGCAAAAAAAATACACAGAAGAAGGAGATGAATGCGAGAGTGGAGGTGCTGTTTTTGTGAGGTGAACACACACTGCACTTCAAATTCACCTCTCACAACACACATCTTAATTGCTTCCAGGCTGAAACTCAAGCAGCGGCGGCAGAATAACAAGGCAAACTCATTTTAAAAAAGGGCAAGCAAACTGTAAAGGAATACAGGTATTTTTCAGCGTATTTCTCCAAAGGCCACACAGGTTTCTAATTAGATACCTGCACCTTCTTTCCTTTTTACGCTTGGCTCTGGTTTCCCCCTTCCTGCTGTGGGACGCACCGGCCGTCTCACGGAGTGGGAGGCCTGGAGCTCCACGAGGAACCAGCAGCATTGCTCAGATGCACACCATCCAGAAAATAAACAGGGAGGAAACCCCACAACTCCTGAGGCTGGGAGCGATAATGCATGATGCTAAACTGAGATGAGAGGGAGCAAGGGGGGGGGAGATTCAGAGCTGAAACGGCGAGCGTGTTGATTTCAGTCGAGGAAAAGAAGTGTGGAAGTTTGGAAGCAATTGGTTTTCCAGTGAGTGTAACCTGAAGCAAGCAAAGGTTAAAGATCCCCGAGGTGCTTCTTCTTCTCGGCTGACGTCACTGGGACTCCACTGCTCAGAATCCAACAACCCAGGCTAAGTTATATGTATTCATGATGATGCAGCTAATGATGGAAATAATCTCGGTGATTTTAGCAGTATTATACACCAGTAACCTCTTAAAGGATTAGAACATCTGTAATATCATTACTGGAGGTTCATCCTACTCTAATCTGATGTGAGAATAGAGCTGCAGTACAATAGAGGCGGCCGCAGAATGGGGAATATAGAGCTGCTAAATGATTTGTAAAAGGAATTAAGCTATTGTAAATTTTTCAGATTAAGGGACATTACAGACCAAGTAAAATATATATCAATCAGTTAATGTTTTCCACAAAACTGTCAGGTTTCCTTTGTCAGCAGCTCGAATCAATGAGTTCTCCTGCAGCTCCGTGTTCGGTCGCCAGAGCAGAGCTTTTATTGAAAAGAGTCTCAGGAGTCCAGAACTATGACAGGATGTTCCCACTCTCTAAAAAAAAGTCCTTATTCGTTTTCTGTGACAGACGCTTCTGATGACCGGCGACAGAACTCAATACAATGACCCAGGTTGCACTGAGACACTGGGAGACAAGCAGCATCCTGCCCGGCGGCGAGACTCACATTAGCTTCTGCTCGTCCTGTCAGCTTAATGCATTTCCATCACATAAGAGACATTTTCCTCGGGAGGGCTGCACGGTTCTTGCATTGTGATTGTTCCGTGACATAATGCACGAACTGTGCCCTTCAGAAAGGACAGCAGAGTGTTCCTGTCGGGACACCGGGGCAGCAGAGACGTGCATCCTGAGCGTGCAAGTCTTCTGGCTACATGGATGAGCTCAAGGATAATGTCTAAGCTTGTGCCAGTCTCTCATGTTCACCTCTGTCTTTACATTATCCTCGGTTTATGTGCACGGTGGAAATGTCAGAGCTAATTCCTTTTGCTCCAGAAGAAACTGCCAGATGCTCTTTGTTGTCGTGCAAATATGCACATTAACACATGCAAAAGTGTCCAGCACACATGAGATCTGAGCGTAGCTTTGCAGACGAGTCTCTTTGGTGCCGCTGCTGGTTGAGGTTGAGACTTGAGCGCGGCTCCCTGCGCTGTGCACAGAGGCTAAATGGGCTAATCAATCTCAGAGTCCATTTTCTAGGCCTGAATAGAGACGTACGGCTCAAAGCTTATAGACCCGACATTCACTTTTCATTCATGTATACATCCAAGACTGACTTGCAACAAAGAGGCCTTCGCTGCCAGCATGTTTTCATGAATATGCTTTTGTAGCCTGCGAACAATTAGCCAGATTCAGTCGGCTTCTTAAGGCTGCGGCCAGCGGTAGCACAGTTTATGTCACAGAGAGCAGAGCCGGTGCTGGTGGGACGCTCCTCTCTTTGCCGCCCTGGCCTTTAGACCCATAGAGAATGGAGGATGAAAGGAGAGAGCACTCGTTTCCCGGGGCACCACTATCTCCTGCTCTCTGTGATAATCCCGTCTTTGTGGCCTTGATGGCCACCACGATGCCTCTGCCCATGCTCCTTGTTTGCCGCTCTCACATTACGGTCCAGTCTTTGTGCGCCGCCCGTATTCAGACGCCACCCCCGTTTGAAACCCGGCGCACTTGCTCTCTTTTCTCTCCCTTTTTTTCCCCACAAGCTATTTTTCATGCCATATGTCCACTCTGGCTGCGATGCTGATCGCCTGCAGAGTTGGAAGCGGACGTTAAAAGAGGAGGCGATTGTGGGAAAAGAGAGGAAAGTAGACGGGCTATTTTCTCTTTGTGCAGGCTTTTGCAAGCAAAACCCGAAGCAAAGGTAAAAGCCTGAGCCGCTTTTGTAACAGACATTTTGATGAATCCTCAGAGCAAATGGCCATATTCCTGTGCCGTGTGTTTCAATGCCCTTATTACATAACGGAGAAATGAAACGGAGGTAATTTCTCAGCAGCGAGGTGGAGAACAGCGGGGTCAGTCTGCCCCGAGGCGGGACCCGAGCAGCAGTTATTAATAACAGACGTACGGGCAGAGCGAGCGCTGCACTCGCCTGATATCCGGAGGGAGCAGGTACAGTGAAGCAGCTCCTGCTCACCTGGACACACACCAGCGGCGTTTGTCGGAGCACGTGGTGACGAAAGGGCTGCTGTCGTGTATAAAAGATGAAAACCATAAAAGTGAAGCCTCTTGATCGCCCCCCAGAGGCTGGCTGCAGTATAGGTCCTGCTCCATGATGGTGGATGGGACATGGACCATCCAGAAAAATATCTTATTTTGACTTTCTGTTGTTTTTATCACCAAGTGTGAGATATTGTTCTGGTTAGAAATATCTGATCTGATCTTGAATGCAGCAGGAAACTGACTTCAAAACTTTAACCTACTGGCTGCTTGTGAGATTTGACATTACCTCATTACATGTGCTACACTGGCTGCATGGTACATTTATCTGGAGTGTAAAATCATCAAAACTGCAGGAGGAATAGAATGAGGTGTGAAGAGCGCCGTTCATTCATTTCCCAGGTAATAATCTTCTCCATTAATATTTTGCAGAGACCACCAGGGGCTTTTTAACAAAGCAGCGCTGAGGCTAAATGCATTAATAATATAATAATACAAATCACTAAACTGTAATTGAAGCCTCCGGTAGAAACTAGTGGAGCTGAAGGAGGGGGGGGGGAGTCATCCTGATTAGACTTCAGAGTCCAGGTCTAAACAAGTCTCTCCCGCTGCTTCTGTCCAGGACACAAATCCTGGAAATTGGACGACCACAGATATCAGTGACTCCGCTCTGCTTCGCTCTTCGCTGTTAATCCCGAAAGCAAAATTAAAAGCCAGGTGAGCCAGGTGATTAAAATGTCAATGTTCCAACAAGAGTCACAAGGTCGTTACAAAGTCAGCCAGCCATTTATTTTCAGGGAAGAATCTGCAGGTTTTTGCCTGAATTTAACACATTACAGCATCGATTCAGTTGTTCCCTTTGGGGGAGAGTTGTGTAATTTAATGGGATTTTAAAAACTACATTAAAACATAGCAAAACTTGTACATGAAATGCTGGATCAGACACGTGTCTTTTTTCCGGTGTCACGTCTCTCGTCCTGCTGAGCTATAACTCTGGAGAGTCGTTCATCACGTCTCCTCTAAGTTTAGCGTTGTTAGAGAACTTAGCGAGTATAGATTTTCCAACTTGCTGCCTCGAGCCGTCCTCCACTTTTCAGTCTTCCTGCCTGAACGAGGGCTGAGGTCACGGGAGAGGAGACGGTGCACGGGGCCTCGCTGAACTGAAGAGCATTGTCCAACCAGGCAGAATAAATATAGATTTTATACTTAACAAAAAAAAAATAAAATATATATATACTTGTATTTAGCTGTTGTACTGCAGCAACATGTCAGAGAAGAACCCATTAAACTTTGGTTTTGGATCCAGATCAGGGGGCAGATGCACAAATTTGTTTTCCACTTTCTGTATCTCAGTTTCCTGCCGAAGCTGTGTCACGTCCACTGCACTTGTACGTTGGTAAATGAGAATCACCACAATAACCTCACATTGTTTTCCATACACCAGCCTCTTTGCCTCATATCCTCCCTCATCAGAAGACACCATATACCGCACAATGCAGCTGATGAAATAATAAGTACGCAAATAGAAACATGAGGTTTCTATTTTTGTCGGTACTCAAACGAAACGAGACACTGAGCCGTTCATCGTATCTGACCTCATTTCACTGTTTCCTCACTCCAGCTATTAGTTAACTGAAAATATGGATTCTGACCCCGTGTGAATGGTCCATGCTTCAATCTGCCTCATTTAACTGATTCCAATGTGCTATTGAACCCAACATATATTTCATATTTTCAAATACATTCTAAATTGCTGAAATATAATAAGTACAATCAACTTAAATAATAATTAAGATACATTTATGTTGTGCAAACTGATTTAATACATTCTGCATGTCTGCTGCTGTTAGAGATTGCAAAATGGGGATGTTATTGTTGATGTGTTTTTATACAGTTCTTTTAATCTGCAAAAATCACCCACATGTCTGGGGTGTCACTGGTAATTAGTTTTATTGTTTTTGAGCAAATACCAATATTGTTTTCAAACGTCGTCCTCGTCTTTCTACCAAAATATTGATCTCAAATCATGTAAATATCAGATTTATTAAAAAAAAAGAGTACAACCTGTAAAAGTCCATCATCCCTCACTTTGCACTAACATCCTTAATTCCCCAGCAGCCGTCTTAATGCCGTCCTCCTGTCTTTGCAGGGGCGTGGTGCGAGTGGACATTAATCTTCAGGATGTTGATATCGACCAGTGCTCCACTGACGGCTGGTTTGCTGGAACCCATCGATGCAACCTGACCACCATGGAGGTGAGTGTCAAACCTGCTGAACGTGCCGATTCGGCAGAGGATTGATTCTGTGTGGGAAACTCAACTGTAACGTTCACGCTCTCGGCCACATTTCAACAAGGGGCTGAATGGAAAAGCACTAAATCTGTAGGTTTCAAGATCGGATTCTTCTTTTATGAGACTGTTTTATCAGCTGAAAATTACCGTTTAAATATCTTGAAAATCGAAATACATAAAACAATATCTTTCCTTTTTGTGTTTACATCAAAAAATAAATCCGACATGACAGTAACTGTGTAAATAACTTGATATCTATCCTCATAAATGGATCCTTCAGTGTGTCAAGGACAGTGTGATCCTCTGGAAAAATATGAAGCTTCGTCTCCGCCGCCGTCTCAGTTATTACCTCCATCAAGGTCATGTTGTCATGAAATATGATGGAAGTTGATGGTCTGCGTCGTGTGGAACTAAGTGGACAGATGGGTCCAACTGGGCCAATTCATTTATAGTTTTTGTACGAGTTATTATTATGGTCACAGATACAGAGGGTCAAATCTTAAGGGTTTGTTTACAGGGTCAAGAAATTAATTTAAAACATTTGTTCAGCACCTGCAGGAGAAAATAATCCTGATCATTTTCATATGGAATGGGGGAACTTAAAGGTGAAATGAAACCAAACCATTAGCTAACAGATGTTAATCAACCCATGTTTCACTCTTAACGACTCTTTATTATCATGGAGACTTTTCTCTGAAGGACGTATCTGTGCACAGACTGATGACATCACACGTCTCCCTCGAGGAACGTACACTCCTTCCATGTCAACAACAATGGATCAGGGCGGAATAATAAACAAAACATGTAACGTACAGTGAAATTGTGTTTCGATAGTTGATTCTTTCTGCGGCACCTGCATGTGCAGCAGAGCCCGAGTGACCGGGACTCAAACTGAATGTGTGACCGAGGAGTACAACATGTTTACTTCCTGTCCTGTGGTGCAGCAAATCCGCCGTGTGGCTTCACGTGGAGTTTTGCATTCCTGTGTGTATGACCGTGCCTTAAAGACTGACATGTGGGAAGGGTGCATGTGGGAGAACTGCATTGAACACAACTGTCTGCATGGATGGTAAAAACTACGATTTAATAGCCTCAGAGCTGCTTTTACAGATGTATCCCCTCAAAACAATTTGGAGAGTAAAGCTAATCCATTCTGCTTATGTGCTATATGTGAGTTGGCAGTAAACTTTTTCTCCTTCTATTAAAAACAAAAATAGCCGCTCTCATCCTGAGACGTCGTCATGCTGTCCAGCGACGGCAGCAGCTGCAGGTCGCAGCCGGCTGCCGGCTCGTTCCCCCCCGACGCCTCTTACCTGCTGCTCCGGTGCCGTCGTTAGAACTGATAGATTTTGAAGATGTGCTGTAGATCAGACTGATTCATAATGCATGTGATGTAATGGATTGCAGTGAACCTCCCTGAATAATTAATAACTCTCTTTGTCTGAGTACTTCCACCTCTCCACGGACAGTCGATGTCAGGGACATTTGACATAGTGTGTGTGAGTGTGTGTGTGTGTGTGTGTGTGTGTGTGTGTGTGTGTGTGTGTGTGTGTGTGTGTGTGTGTGTGTGTGTGTGTGTGTGTGTGTGTGTGTGTGTGTGTGTGTGTGTGTGTGTGTGTGAGAGACATAGACAGAGTGTGTGTGGCTGCAAGGAGACAAATACATTGTTACTGGTATAGATTTTTAGCTTGGTTTGCAAAATAATGATCTCCATGCGCTTACAGTGCAGGAGTGTGTTGGGGGTGCGCTTGCTTACAGCTGAATGATGAAAGCTGCCGTGGTCGAGGCTTGTTACAGGATCCGTCTCGTGTTGCATGACAGCTTTATCATGCAGGAGGGCTCGTTATCGTCATATCTGCTGGATCAACAACACAGATGGGGAGAGGAGTCGAGGAGGGAGTGTGTATACGTGTGTGTGTGTGTGTGTGTGTGTGTGTGGAGGTACGTCGAACAAGAGCCGCGCTGATTCCACCCAAGTTGTTTTCTCTTGTGAATATTCATAATTCATAAATTACACACGATCCCTCTCACATAAATTGGAATTACAGCATTGTTGTGTCAGTTACAGCCAACAACCTACTTTCCTGGGCCTTAATTAAAGTGCACGATGAGGTAAATCACAGGTGACGAGGGGGGGGCTGATGTTTCTCCAGCTATGAATAGAAAGCCCCAACAGCAGTGTAATCAAGTCTTGTCGAGCTGTGTGTGTGTGTGTGTGTGTGTGTGTGTGTGTGTGTGTGTGTGTGTGTGTGTGTGTGTGTGTGTGTGTGTGTGTGTGTGTGCGTGTGTGTGGGGTAATGTGATAAAAACAGCACAGGGAGGGCTGCCCTGCCTTTGCAGCCGGGGATTCATTCTGTGTTATTGCTGTATTTTTTTTCCCGGGCAGGTATTCCCCTCTGCATGTGCAGCAATTTGTAGTTTAATGGGTTTCTTTGGGTCCATTTAGATGAAGCAGACGATAATTTCAAGCTGCTGCAGATGCGAGTTATAGCGACTATTTTCTTCGTGTTACTAAAGCATTTGTGTTTTCATAAGGGGTCGGAGCAGTTTATTTACTGGAGTGTATCTATGACGTATTCACATTTCCATTCCCCCCTCAAACGAGGCACAACATTCTCCACGTTGTGTTTTACATGCACGGGATGAATTCCTTTCATTGCACATCCACTGTTGTTGTTCTTCTTCCTTTTTTCTTCGTCTTAGCTGCAGGTTTTTTTTTTTTAAGTGCCACCATTCCACCAATTGAATTTGACAAAACGCAGTGGCTCCAGCCAGCAGGGCCCTGCAGAGCCGGCTGCCTGGCCTGGCCTTGCATCCTGCCTCTCAAGCTGCTGTTTGCCCAGCCAAGCATGCCGGCGAGCCCAAACTCAGATGGAGGCAGATGCTATGGATGACTGACTCACCAGGCGAGAGGAGGAAGGCAAAACAAAATGAGGCTCGGACTGTTGAGAAGAGAAATACAATAACCCAACAGCTCCAGCCACCGGGTTGTTTGACGAGTGGCAGAGCGATTTTTTAAATCCAACGATTTCTTATCATTCTTTCCCAATTATTGGTTTTTATTTTCATTTCTTTTTTCTGTTATGGTGCCACAGGTGATCTACAGAGAGATTCCACTGAGACCCAGGTGGATTTGGCCTCTTTACTTCATTGCATGACAATACATACCAGTTCCCTAGATATGTATTTTAAATACAGACAGACGGATAGTTTGCAGAATTAATAACGTATAACTTCAGGTGACCTAAGATACAAAAGTCTGATCGAAACCCTGTAGAATTCCAGATCTGTAGCAGAAAACTTATTTTCTGCATACAATACAATGATTTTTGGGAATTGAGGTAAATTTAATTCTGTAATTTTTATGCAGTGCATATATATTATAGTAAATCAGTTGTTTTTGCAAGTAGGCACCGTGTGTAATGCCATGAAATTACAGGAACATTCAAACAATGGAGAGAATGAACCAACCCACGCTGCTGTCAGGGATAATATATGTGTTTATATCAACTCTGACTCCGGACCAGAGGCAAACACTGCATTTCATTGACTAAGTAGCTCTGACTTCGATCCCACTGAAACCAGATTAATCTTTACATAACCAAGCATGTAGCCGAAAGATTATCAACCACAATCTCCACTTCATTTCCTGCTGAAACGCTGTATACATGGCGTCTGAGGTTGACGGTTCCCCGTCTTTTTCCTCTCATCTCTCACTAATGGCACTTCAATTAGTGTGTTTCACCGTTCTTCAAAAGTCTAGGACTTCGCCGCCCCGGGGGCACCTTTCACAGGAGAATGTGGCTGTGGATGATGATGAATGTTTCAATCAATTAGCTTATTGCTCAGAACAAGTGGTGGGGCCCTGGGGGACTGTAGCCCGTGAAAGGCGGTGACACAGAACCTGAATGATTACTCCAGCCCGCACCACGAGGACTCCGGACGCTGCCGAGTGAGAAGAGAGAGGCTCCACTGGATGGACATGACCATTTAGAATCTGAAAATGAAAACATCCGATTTGAAAATGTGTCCAGGTGGTGTCGCACCACCTGGATTTAATCTCTAAACCCGACAACGTCTGGTTCCACACCAGTGTTCAGGCTCCAGGGATGGATCTCCGTCCACCTCTTTGGTCCCGACTGAAATATCTAAACTACTGTTTGATGGAGTGATGTTAAATTTGTTGCGAGGATGAACCCTGATGTCTTTTCCGACCCCCCCCCCAGGAGCGATTTACACACTCAGCCAATCACGAGTCAGTTTTCTAAGCTGTCAATCATGACGTTTCACCCTGTTTTTATAGAATCAAATCAAGGAATTAAAAAGAAACTTACTGGAGAAACTTGGACTTTTACTGTGGTCCATGTCCCATCCACTAACACGGAGGAGGATCAGATAGATATTGAATTAACATTGTGGCTGAAGAACCAGACGGTGGCTCTGTCTTCATCTATCTTCTTTATTTTTGTTTTCCCTTCTCCATCTATTTCTATTCACAAATTCACTCCAGAGACAATGAGGCACAAAGCATTTGTGGAAGAATCAATTTAGAAAAAGCTTATCTGGAATCAAACTCCTGCCTCAGTTGAAGGAGGATAATTGAAAATGCATCTTTTGAGTTAAAAGACAAATACGGACGCGCAGATGCCAGACGGCTGCATGTCAGGGCGACGACTGATGTTTGCTTCACTGTGTCACTCTCTCTCCTGCTGTTGAAAATCTGAAGTGGATATTCCAGCTCTGTGGGTTGAACCACTGTCACATCCTGACCTTGGTTCACGAGGTGGCCCCGGCCCCGTCCCGCCACCATCTCAATCACACGCTGTTTTCTCCGCCCGTGTACCTGCTGAATTAATAACGCCGCCGGTGTTAAACAACCGGCGCTGCCTCCTCCGTCTGCTCTCACCCTCGGCCTCGCTCTGGTTTCCACTCTCTCGCCCTCTGTGTGCACTGAACACACTTGCCGTGCTCCACACGTCATTTTGACTTACTCTCCTTCCCTGGAGGCTTCGTTCTCACCACTATCCCCAACACTCCTCCCGGTCCTGGTCCTGCGATAAATAATTAACCTGGAGGAAACCGGATCTTTGATTGTTTTTATTCTCATGAGACTGTGGGAACAGTTTTGTCCTCCCAGATGTCGACAATCAGATTCTTGAAAAACTCTCTATCTTGTGGGGACCAGCTTTTGTCCTCAGGTTATATTTGTCCTTAGAGTTTTATAGATTCTTGTCTCCATCATGTCACAGTTATTAGATTCTTTTCTCCAGTTTTTTTTTCTGCATGATCACATTTTGTTCCTCTTGAGGCTAATGTGTTCACAGATCTAGATTTCCGTCCTCACAGTATCTGAATGCAGTGATTTGCTTTTGCAAGTCTGAATAAAAACCTTGTCCTCAGATTGTATTTGTAATTGATCTGGTAGTTATTAAATATTTGTCCCCAACACGTGACTGTGCGAACATTTGTGTCCCATTTATGTCTGAACAGATTTCTGTCCCCACAGTGAATAGTGTCCCGTCTCTATGACTGCAGCTGTGTCTCAATCCATCGGAGGCTTCGTTTGATCCGACGGCAATTTCCACCCCTCGATTTGACCCAATTATCGGCCATGCACTGCTGTGGTTCATCCGAGGACGTAGAGGAAGACATGTCGAAGTCTGTCCTCAGGCTGAAGGCACACTGCTCCACCCACACTGACACAGGCCGATTGTGTAACAGCGGCACGACCAGACTGTCACACACACTCAACATCTTAAAAACAACCTCACCATCCATTAAAGATGAAGTAATTATTCACACTGAGTCAGTTGTTGTATCAAATACGACAGAAAGACAAACAGCTGATTGGCCTTGACCCCCTGTGGTGACTTAGAACCCGAGCCGTTCCCATCATGCATTGTTTCTGTGATTTACACGTCATTGTCTTTTATCCGGCAATCTTTACCTGCAGCTGCCTTTAATTTAGAAACATCACACGAAGGCCATGTACGCTATTGGCAGCCATGATAACAAATCCTTTATCTACACGACGGCGGCTGTGCAGGAGCATGCGTTTCATGGATGCTGTCACACGAGTGTTCTCCGCTACACCTGCCAGCGCCGTCTCTTCTTAAACGAGCCGATGTCCTTATTCAGGTTCATTCGTTTAACCTGAGAAAGACGTTCGTGACGTTCTGAATTGATGGGATTCATTTTGAAAAACTGATTGCCGGCTGAAATTCATTAATCAGTGTGTCACCAAAAAGTGATTGATCTCAGAATCAGGGATGTTGCTTGATTTGCATGCGAAGGTTCGAGGCCTCGTTCTGCTCCATAATGAGTCGTCTGTCATGCTCGCGATCGGCTCTGTGATAGGCCAGTGATCTGCCCCGCCCCTCGCCCCAATGTCAGCTGGGATTGGCTCCAGCTCCCCCCTGCGAACCTCAAACGATCAGTGCTTTGGGTTTGTTTAATGCTCCGTTTTAAGTTAAATGTTGCTCCTCGGTGTCATGCACAAATTTTTCCCAGTTTTATGTCACATCCAAATATGTCATCCTTCAGTAGGACTCCATTTCTCACTCGACGTGCCGCTCGCTCAGAAAACTCCCCGGGCCCCTCTTCGAACGTGAAGCATTAGCTGAGCAACGGTGAGTAACGTTTATCTTCTCGTTTCTCTGACAGCTCCCCCACCCCCGTCCAAGCGTTCCCTCTACACTCCTTCGACAAAAAAAACGCTCACCCCTTCTTCTGCAGGCTGATAAAAATAGCAGGTCGTTTTAGGATGTTGGGAAATTCCCCCTGCCGTTTGAAACATGGCATCATAGTGAGGCAGGGATTCCCACACCCATGTCAGCAGTGGTTTCACACCAGGACCGTGACCCTTTCAACCTGCTGATCTCGTTTCGGCAAGAGAAAGAGCTCGAAGCGTCCTAATTAACTACGTCCCCGGCTATGTTGCCTATTAGAGTGTGTTCAGGAGCCTATAAATAGGGTAATTGCTAATTATCTAGAGTCATCGCAGAAAAGCTGTGATTATGCTTCAGAGCTGATAAGGGTGCTTGATAAGAAGGAAGCAGAATACTGCTGTGCACCAGCAGATTTAAATTCACCCCTCAATTTCAGCAAATCCTTTTGTGCCAGGAGAATTACGCAGCATTGTGGAGGAAGCCCCATACTCAAGAGCAGGAAGCAGAGAAAACTGCAGTAAATGTGGATTCAGAAAGAAGAATTGAGTTTGAAACAGCAGAAAGTTGAAGTCCTCTTCTGGGAAACGAGTGAATTTTTGTCTTTAGTTTACCCGTGTTAAGAGGCGAAGTGACTCACTATTATTAAATGCTTGTCCTGTTCTCCACCTCGCTCTATACATAACACTACACCTAAACCTAAAAATAAATAGAGAAAACTCCTAATGGATCCTAACATCCGCCTTTAAAAACCTGAGTTTACCCTCTAATCTTGGTGTTAAAGAGATATAAGAGTTTCATACCGTCAACAAAGGATACTTCATTTTACACCAGGTAAATAAAACCACTAATTCCCTCATAGTGGACGCAGCTAAGTTGTCCCGTCTCCTCAGGATGGAGACATCAAGGCTGAGGGCCGTCGGCTATAAGCAGAGGGACGACACATCACAGGACACCTCTGGTCTTCACTGTGGCCCCCAGCCCTTCACCACTGTCTGGCTAATTGGCTCTGTGGATAAAAGGTGGAACTCTTGAGTTTACATGGAAACACTTTGAAGACATGAATACACTCGCCCCCGGGGCCGAGTCTTACATCTGCTTCGCCCAGCCTTTCGCAGCGCACCGTTAAAAACCGAGGCAGAAAGCAAACACTGGGTGCAGCGAGGACGGGATAAGAGTGAAATGTAGAGGTAACATTTGTCTTGGGACCCATGAGAGTGGATGTGAAACGAGTGCAGCAGCGTGCTCAAAGGAGGCAGTGAAGGAGTGAGACAGAAAGACAGAGTAGAGGCAGCAGTGTTCACTTCCACAGAAGCTGTTTACGTGCACCTTACACTCAAAAAGTGAGTCTCTATTATCAACTCAAAAACAAACAGAAATCTCGCTATTTGAATAAGTTTCAAGGCAGATGATGGACGACATGACAGCTCCCACAAAAGTGAAGCCAAAGCATTTAGATCGCCCCCTGGTGGCTTGCTGCAAATAGAGTAAAGAGGATTTAAAGTAGGAAAATAAGAGTTTAACAGTCACTGTGTATGAGCGGAGTTGAAGTGAAGGGCCATTGGACGACGGTGGCAGTGTTCCCTGTCCTTCATGACATTTAGTTCCCCTGCAGGCTTCTCCGAGGAGGTCACGAAACGCTGTCCTCCCTCCGACCCTCTTTTCCAGAGCTTACAGTTCTCGCTCGTGCATGATGGGGGTGTGTTGTGTATCTACCGCTGCAAGTTGCAAGTGTCAGCTCCACTGTGCATTTTAGTGTGCGAGCAGGGAATAGATATGTGCTTGTCCAGTTTACTTTGACGCTGACATAAGCTGTGAAAGTGATTAGGAGAGCAGTATCCCAGCCGTGTGTGTTGTGTGCGCGCTAAGGAGCTGCCTGTGTTTACTTGTGTCCCAGCTCGATGGCAGCGCTAAGCTCCCACTAGGCCCGAGTGTTTATCTCACTGGTGTTTAGGCTTTGCTCTTTGGACGGCAGCCCAAAGCGAGGCCCGACTGTCCGGGCAGCTCCGCTCGGGCTAACTCCTGCTGGTTGACCTCGTTTAAAGGCCTGGCTGTCGAGCTGTCGCTGTGAGCGCAGGCCCACAGCCGTCCAGCTCCCTGCACCGTCCCCGTCCCTGCTCTGTCTCTGTGCCTCCCTGTTCGTCTGTATGACGGAGTTAGAGCAATGCACAGGGCTGCAGCACCGCTCGAAAACAGAGTCAGGACCAATTTATTGAGCCCAGTCACTGCCCGACAGCTAAAAGAAGAACTCTGACGTCAAGACACACGCACGCACACGAACTCGGCCTTTATTTTTATATCTCAACAACTCACCTGTGAAGTTTCATGCACGGGCATGATGCTGAGATTAGATGAAAAGACTAAATGAACTTGAGGAGCCTAGACATGACAGGAACAGTCTTTCTGATTGAAGGTTTATTAATATTCAGGATTATTAACTTGTGGGAAAGTGCACAACATTCGGAACGATTTCATCTCAATGACGTGTTTGTTTACGCAATAATATCGTGGTTTTTATCAGGTTTTTCAAATATTCTGGTTTATGTTTAAACTTGTAAATATCCTGGATAAGCTATTTATTTTATTTTTCAAATTTCACTGGGAGTACGGCACAACTCCTGTATTTTCTTTCTTTCTGTTTCAAACAACAGTGCATTGTATAATTTCCCTGGTGCCTTCATACACACATGTCGAGCTGGAACAGACACAACTGCACAACATGTGCCGAGTGATTTGCCCTCCAGCCAAGTCCTCCCCTTCTAACCTGCTTTCTGCAAATTCTATAGTTCAATCTGTAATTACTGGAAGATAAGCTTTCCTCAGGGTCTGTGTTGCACTCTGTAGGATCATTACAAATACCTACAGAGGCCTATTAGTGGTTGATGAGGCACCGTGCTGGACCGGAAGCGCGTGGGCTCCTTTCAGAGAGAGGCAGAGCCCTCGGCAGGCCCTAATTAGCCCGAAGAATCCGGCTAGTTCCCGGTTTCCTGGTCAAGTGGAAGATGCCTGGCCTCCGCATCAATTAGTGCGACTTTTAGAGTTGTGTTTTTTAACTCCCCTGCTTCATGTCACGGAAAGGTGACGGAGGAGAACTGCTGTTTGATGTCAGGAAGATGTGGAGCTCGTGCACACTTGTATTCAGAGGTTCAAGCTGTAGAATAAACCAATGGTGCATGTGAAGTGAATTTATAGTTTAGAGTTATTCAGGTCTACACTGGCTTGTTAATACTGGTATTTACACAGTGGTGTAGTTGAAAGATATATTTGCAGGATTTTCTCCTTTTGTAGTATTCAGTTTTATTTTTTACATCATTACGTAATACTGTGCACAAGCCTCACTTTAAATATAGCTCGGTTTGACCCATGTGCACAGTTTATTATCATAATATAGATGGTTTCAGGCTGTAGAGATGTTCAAGGCCTGTGGAAGTCTGTAGTGGTCTTTCACATATTTCCATTCACGGTCAATGTGAAGGTCAGAGGTCAACCACGGTGTCAGGTGTTCTTCCAGTCTAGGGTCAGGGTCAACAGAATGGCTCCCACACTAGTTCATATACTTTGAATATAGCTGCAATAATAACTGTTCATTTGGTGGCTTTCACTTTTCCACTGTCACAGTCAAACTACTGCATTCTAGGAAATAAATTAGACCCATAAAAATGGATATGACGAAAGAAAAATAATTTATGGAAGAAATTTAGATTCCACTGGATTCACATTCACTTTATGGTCATAAGTATGTGGACACCATGGCACTTATAATAATACTAATGATGCTATGTCGCGTGTTAAAGCCCAGGGTCTGTTTCACCAAATCTGTAACATGCCAGCTGCAACTTATAACACGTGACACTTTTCTCTCCTGCTAATTATGACACTTGTGACCCCCCCGCATGACAAAGTGAGACGACCACATATATTCTTATATGATATAGTATCAGTATTCAGGCTGAATCGAAGTGCTTTAATTAAAGTGTTATTCAAAAACAGTGATGATTAAAATCTTAAAAACAGAGCTGGTGTAAGAAATTGCACACAAGCCAGAGAGAGAGGGAGAGAGTGTGTGCTGTGTGTGTGTGTGTGTGTGTGTGTGTGTGTGTGTGTGTGTGTGTGTGTGTGTGTGTGTGTGTGTGCGTGTGTGCGGTGTGTCTATTTCGAGTCCTGGGCCTCTTATAAGTGCTCTGTTGCAGGCAGACCATGCTGCTCTGACAGCGTGACGCACTCCGATAAAAAGGCTCTCGCTTGCGGTCACACACGTCACCATGGCAATTAGCATGTCAGTGTGTGCATGTGTGTGCGTGTGTGTTAGCATGTGTGTGTGTGTGTGATTGACAGCTGCCACAGCTGGGACGTAAACAACAACGAGCGGCTGCTGGTGGGGGGAGCCTGTGGTGCTGCAGAAACACACAGTTGCAGCTCTGGGTGTCTCTCCAACATGTGACTGAGCCATAAAGAATAAATGAGCTGCATCATATTTACTCACATGATGCAGGTGACAGTTTATTTTTTATGACACAGATGGATTGTAACCGTCAACAGTCCCAGGGAGAGGTTCTGTGCAGCCACACACACACACACACACACACACACACACACACACACACACACACACACACACACACACACACACACACACACACACACACACACACACACACACACACACACGTTGCTCTCCATCATATAGAATTAATGAGCAGTTAATGTGATGTGATTTCTCTCTCAGCACAGTCGAGGCCTTCAGCTCATTATGGAAAGATAAAAAAACAACATGGCTGCCTGAGCCGCTATCAACAGAACATCATCAAACATAATTAATAGCATATGTCAGGCAGATAGAAGTAGGTCAGTGACGGTAGCAGCTGTGTTCAGAACACTTTGTTGTTTTATAATCACAACACATGTATTTGACCATAATATAATATAATATAATAAAATGTAATATAATGTAATATAACATAATATAACATGATATAATATAGAGACCTACATATATACATTGGAAGTACAATGATCAATTGATTAGTTGAGATGACTAATTAGATTATTGGCTTATTGTTTCATTTCAAATCATTTTCATGCAAATATACCGAATTCAATCAGCTGCTTTTCCTTGTTTCACATGAAATATTATATATTTAGTCAAACAATGTATTTAATGGGCTCCAGGAAACTAGGATGGACATTTTTCAACACGTTTCAAAACCTGCAATTATACCTGCAAACTGCTAGTTTTCACTTGTTGATCTGTGGACCCCATTGGCAGGAATGTGAATTGCAGTATGAATGTGTTGCGTTTGTGTGTGTATGTAAATTCCACTGGGTACCTTTAAGTTAACTACTTTTACTTGATAAAAAAATATTTCCCTTGCCGTTGAGATCACAAGCGACTGACGACAGGAAGCTGGAGCCAGGCTGCGTCGTTCTGTTCAACAAACTCCACGTCCGAGTCCCTGCATCAATCACTGCAGCAGGCGTGAGCGGGACGCACTGCCACGGTTATTCTTGGCTCATCATGTCACACACATATGACAAATAGTCACATGCACACACACACAGACACACACCTATCTGTGCCTGTTTGCATATTAACAGTGGCAGCCAGTGGCTGCAGCGTGCTCCACCTGTCCTGAGGACACAGCTGTTGGGAGTTCGAACATGAAACCACTCACCTGACTCACCTGACTCACGTTGCACCACAGCCTTGATTTAAAGCCTCAGCAGGACGATTTTAATGAGGTGATATAAACATCTCAGGAACTTAAATCAAACCGTCTATTCTGCGGATCCAAGTTTTATTTGAACAAATAAAACGTACACTCAGGATGTGCTGCATTAAAGCTAAGTGTTGTAAACGACTTCCTAAGACATCGGAGTGACACTCATTCACGGGGAATAGATTCTGCTGTTCTGTTTCTTACGTGTCTCTGTGTGTGTTTTCCATTGCCCCATTTTTGGTATGAAATTATTGATAAGAGCAGCTTTAAAGCTTCACGTCAGTTCAAGTGTTACCGCTCTTGTTGTCTCGATGCACATGAGAGAACAATTCTTACAAGAAGCAAAGTAAGAAACAAAGAATATTCTGTTGTTCAGGTCTGCAACTGTTTCTGTCTGTAATCTGTCAGGATAACCTCAGGTGTTGTACAGGAAAAGAAAATCACAGGCTGGTGACATGTTGCATCATTTTATTGTGAATCTAACAACATCTGCAACAATTATGGCTAAAACATGCTATTTATAATTGTATTGAAATAGTTTTAAAGGAATCATCCTGTGACCTTCACTCTGTGTCTCGTCATCACGGATCAGAAGTGATGGATCATCCTACTATTGATAATTTCAGTTTTATCCTATACCTTTTTATTTATCTTTTATTTCAGATGCATTTTGACTAATGATTCTGGGAATGCTCATCATTATTATTTATTTATTTTCCTTGCATACATTTTGATTATATCATCCAAGTTCTTGTCTTTCTTTTAATCAATACTTGTTTTAAATTTAAATTGATTCTAAAGCACTTTGGCTACAACTCGTGTGCTGCATCAATAAATCTAACGAGTTGAGTTGATATGATGGCGACACATTGAAAACTTCTCTCTAAGTCGTGTGGGTGTGACTGAAGTGTATTCTGTGATAAAGTCAGAGTATGTGGTGAGTGACAGGTTCGAGGTTTTTAAAATCCAACTTGTCGAGGGCGTCACTCATCGAGACGAGGAGCCGTCTCCTACAGATTCCTGTAGCGTCTCTCCTAATGCTCCGGCCTCTTCTGTGGAATTAGTTTGAGGAACGTGTCCGTTGAATAGTAATGTGGTAATTACCTTGTGCTTCCACCGAGGGGCCTCTCAGATTGAACGAATAAAAAAAACCTGCGTTCAGACCTCAGCGAGGACCTTGAGAGACGGTGAGAAATAGCTGCCTCTTAAGACGTGCACGGTCCATTCTGCTGTGAAGAGCACGGCGGCGACCGGTGCTTCATTTAGACGCTGCCACCGGCCGTGCCTCCAGATCTCCGTCAGGTCACAAACACTTCACAGCGTGTCAAGAGTCATTTGAAGCACCGCTGCTATTCTGGGCCCCTTTCTCCGGACTCATAAACCATTATCATCTTCGGCTTAGGTAAACATGTAGACTCATGTAGATTTAAAGAGAGAAGATTTGAGGCCGAGTGTGTTCACGCAGGAGAGAAGATGTAATCTCATTCCCTCAAGATAGAGAATTAATGCTTCTCCTTTAATCATGCAAATAAAGTCTGTTCTTAATTTAGACATTAATTATATCTTGTAATTTGGCAAACAGCACACAAAGTCTGCCAAGGATGCCCCCTGACAACCCTCCTGTTTTTCTCCGCAGCCCTCAGTCTGTTTCCTATCAGACTTCCAATCAAATGGAAGAGGTTTTCGCTAATTTAATATCGAGTGGCGAGGAGGCGCAGGAAGGAGGCGGAGAGGGGGAATCGCACGACTTAAATAATTAGACCCTCGTCGCTCTCGCAGGACATTTGAACCCACATTTCACTCACAGGCCGAACTTTGGGTTCAGTATTGACGTATTTTAATTGCTTTTGTATTGGTTTGTTATCAGTCTGAATTTCAGGGTATTTAAAATTCTTTCAGCGGATTTAATCAAGGAAATACATTCGTCATCGACGTATGAAACATTTTTTTTTGTTTCTCTCCACAGTGTTTGCCGATTCGTGGTCAAGGATTCGTCTTGGACAAATACAAGTGTCACTGCAAGAAAGGATTCTATCATCCCAACAGAGTCGCTGTCAATGGCTTCACACGTAAGAGACTAATACATAATAAATCATATTTTATTACTGTCATAAGGAGAATCATTGGTTTCTGTGTGTAGATTACAACAGATTACAACATGCTAACTGTATATTCTGTTTTTTCAGAAGGAAAATGTTCGGTCTTTTCACGTGTGTCGTCCCTTTTACTGCTTCCGACTCAAAGTTGATTCGAAGTTGCACCGTTACGATTCATTTAATCATCCATGACCACGATCTCTTGTATCACATTATATAACATCCTCATTTTATAACCACGCTGATGAGAGTGACACGTGTTACTGCTGCTTCCTGGAAGCTGAAGTAGCCTCCGTTACCTGGGGGAGGCTAATCAGGGTCGGGATGGGAAATCTGTTTTTAATGGTGGTTACTTCTGCCAGTTGACTCTGTGTGTGAGTTAATTAAAAAAGTGCTTCTGCAGACACAGAGTCCCGGTGGTTTTCACCTGGCCGGCATCACTTCTCTCTGCCGCACTTTCATTTAAATCCACTTTACCTCCCGTCTCCCAATGTTCCCTCGTGCACCCCCCTCCCCTCCCTCACTTTTTGCATCATTTAATATTGCGCCCATTTTTTCACCCTCAGATATTCCCCTTCATGTGCAGAGAGGCTGCAGTTTATTTTGAAACGAGTTGATGGCTGTGCTGTTTCTACACCAGCTCTCGTGTTTCGTGTGTGTGCGTATGTGTGTGTGTGTGTGTGTGCGTGTGAGAGAACACAATAATAGAGAGGAGAGGCAAGCCCGTTAACGAGGCGTACTGCTGCAGTCTGGCCCACCATGGGGCCAATAACAAGCCTGTTAATCCACAAGGGGACATCCTTGACACTCCTTTGCAGAGAAAAGCCAGTACAACTCACTTCCCTTTGTCTCCCAGTGATCTTCCACTGTGGATCTCGCACATAAATGTGGGACAAAGAAGTTAGTGTGGCTGAGCTCGCTCCGTCTGCCACTCAGCTGTTGGTGCAACAAACCGACGAGAAGGAGCTGAAGGATGTGACTCACAGCGACGGAGATAAGTAGTCCCTTTGAAGGGATCAATGATGTGCAGAGTCATAGCTTTGAAAAATAGGCCAGTTCCTTTTTAAAGGAAAAATCCCTGCAAATCTCTGAGACAATGGCTGTTTCCAATAAAGCCTCCATAAAAGCTCTATATAGCTTCGCCCATTCTTTATCTGTCCAACCATATGGCCATCTCTCAGGGGATTTCTGCACAAACCAATAACAACAGCACCCGCTGTCCCCTGGGTCTGTTTGGTTTTTACCTTAATTTACGGAGGCAGGGTTTTTCTTTTTAATGGCCCAGGAGGCTTGTCCTTAATAACCAGCGGCATATTTTCACGAGAAGTTTAACTGTAACTTTGCAATAAGTAGTTTAGGGTTCGGTTTAGCACTTAAATATGTGCCAGTGTTTTAGGTTTTTAGGTCCGTCTTTCCTTCAGAGCCTGAAATGCCTCGTTTGAACTTCCGATCTTTTTTTTACGTGAAGTGTCTGCAACACTAAACACCATGTCACATTCCCACTTGCGAGCCATAGACCGCTTATAAAGATGGACATGTCTTCACTTCCTCCTGCTATCCAGAAATCAAGCCAAAACACACCGGATATGAACGCCGCTATCTCTCAAATTTGTAGCCACAGTCTGCGCGTTAGCAAACGTTAGATGCTAGTTTGGCTTGAATTGGTCAGACAGGTCTGGCGCCATCGTTACCATGGCTACAGCAGTGGTTACATCTGATCAGGAATCATGTGACCCATGCTCTAATCAGCTGACCAATGAGAGAAGCCTCGGAGTCGAATAATGGACATTTTGAAAATAACAGCATGAATAATCTCCCAAATTGAAATGAAATTCATGAAATTGCACATGGACCAATATTTCCCCACCCAGAACATAACCCTATTTTTAATGATTTTCACATTCAATCAGCTCGTTACACAAATGTCTCCGTCCTTGTCAGCGCAAAATAACCAAGTGCCGGCAGGACTCTGTGGACTTTATCCCCGGGAAGCCGCAGTCATCAGCCCTGTATGTTATGCCAGTGAGTGAACAAGGTGCAGCAGTGTTGACTTTTCATGTTCACACATATAGATCCATCTCCCTCGTGTTGACACAAAGTCGATGAATCCTTGTAAGGTCAGCGAGGTACAAGACTATATTCTGGAAGCTTCAGTCGGCCAGAGAAGAACTTCCATCTCCTCCTTTATCTTTTAATACTGGTCTCAGCAGGGCCACAGTCAAAGTCAACATCGAGGGGCCCTTAGTGTGACACTTGTTGCTGCTCAAGCTGCTTCGTAACTCTGAAAACATGAGGAATACTGTAAAGAAAGATGGACGACGCACCTGTAACTAGTTCCATCAGAAATTAAACCAAAATATCAAGCATGCGGCCACTGCCATCTTGTTATTTTGAGGTAATTTAGAGTCTGAGTTTATAGCAAATAACTAAATAAAACCAAACATACAAGAGAAATTAGTTCTCTATTAGAACTATAGCAAAAATAACAGAAACCATCTTGTGTCCCATATACTAACATGGAGGAGGTGGTGTCACGTCGTCCATCTTTCTATACAAACTATGGTTTAAACTCAAGGTTTTTATGTCCCTGTTACCCTGGCAACTGCAAAAAATACGAGAAATCTCAATCTAAATGAACTTGTTTGATCAATACCCCTGAAAGAAATGAATATTTGAAATCAAACACCTCGTTGACTCCATTCATCTTGACTTTGACAGGGACGGGGAAGAAGGGGAAAGCAGCAGACAGCGGTCCCAACGCGGACGAGGCGTCCTCCAGCGACTGTCTGCCGTGCCAGCAGGGCTGCGCCTTCTGCAAGGACGACACCCCCTGCGTGGCCCGAGAGGACGGCGCCCTGCGCATGGCCGTGGTCTCCTTCCAGTGCCTCTGCATGCTGATCGTCTTCATTAGCATGGTGCTCGTCTACTACTTCCGCAGGAATAAGGTAACACGCTCACGACAAAACCAAAACTGAGTTTGGTCCATAGAGAGGCGCTCTCACCTTAAACTCCCTGATCATCTGATCAGTTTAAAAGCTCTTTCACAGACTCTCTGATCAATTTTAAAACATTTTTCAAGACAAATTTTCAATAAATTCTTCTTGCAGATTTACATATTTTGAAATATTTTAAATGAGATAGACATCTGGTCTCCGTGGCTATAGCTGCTGGTTTGAGTGTATTTTTAAATGGGCTGCACAGCTGTCTGCTGCTCTCTGAAAACCGCCCCTCAAGCATCTTGTCAATTAGAGGATGATACGTTAAATATCTCAGCGAACAGAAATGTTCAACACTTCTATAAAAAGTCCTCGAGACACGAGCTTCCATTGCACTTTGTTCTCTTTCAACCAACAGAGAAGAAGAAAGTCAGATATCCACAATGACATCCTCTTGTTTCAGATGTGTTTAAACCTGCTGCAATATGAAGGGCATGTTAGGAGATATATTCAATATACACATTTATATCCATTGAGCAGAAATCAAACATTATTCTTTTATAATATAAAGACTTTGGGAATTTATTTTTGGTGCAAGAAAAGACCATGAAACTCTTTTATACTTTTTTCCACTGGAGATTTTGTAACGATATCTTATACATAACTGAAGATGAAAATTAAAGCGGCTTTAAACAGCATTTTAGATTCGCTCACTTACGGCGACTTTGCATTTCCCCCCTCAGCTGTTTTCAGGTGTTTTGTAAATAGCAACTTTTTAAGGCGATTTTATGTCAGCGTTGTGTTTGCAGCCTCAACAATTATCGATAAAAACCCATTAATTGATAAATTAGAGGTTTAATACTTGTTGCATCTTTGTTTTTTCTGTCAGAGTATCAGAGCGTCTGGTCTCGTCCTGCTGGAGGCCATCCTGTGTGGAGCCCTGCTTCTCTACTTCCCGGTGAGTGAGTGCGTGTGTGTGTGCGTGTGTGTGCATCCTTTCATGTGCTTGTTTTTGACGTATGTGCTGATACTGCTCATGACGTGCTCGTATATTGAGCCGAACACAGAAATCTTCTCCCTGACTGAAGGTTGGCATTCAGTCTGACCTTCAGTTCACTCTGTGTCTCATTCATCCGAAACTGTATCAGAGCTCAGAACAAAGTTTCGTGTCCGCGGCGGCGGCGGCGGCGGCGCGGAGCAGGATTGTTGGACGTGTCAGATCGTGAAACCCCTCGGTTCATAAATCATCCTGTTTGGATCTTGTTGTTCTGTGTGACAGCTGCATGTAGCGTGGATAAGCAGGGTTTCACAGCCGAGGTGTGTGAGATAAAACGGGACTGGCAGAGACAAACATCCCAGGGCTCGTTGGTGACCCCCTGCTAACTGTACACAGCGTCGGCCAATGAACCCAGCAGCCCGTCAGCTCCGCCATCTGTTGACCAGCCACTCGTGCTGCCTCACACACTCTGCGCTCGTTCAGACCTGCACGGGAAATACATTCGTCTGACCTTCACCTTTCAGTATTAAGTGTTTTCAACCAAAACTCAAACCTCAAGGGACTTTCACTTTAATGAAATTAGGTTTAGATTTATTTGTAGATAAACGATGTTGTAACTTTCACCATGTCGACCACGTCCTTTGAATGAAGGACCCCTTTATATCAAAGATATGTGGGACTGTCCTGCAAACACAAAAGGATCAATATTAAGTGCAACTCCAACAATATCCAGAAAGAAATATATTAAAATTAAGTTTGATTGTAAATAAAAACACTATATAGAAATAGATTTTAATCGAACCACCCTATAAATGGTGATGGTTGATCTAGTAAAACTTTAAATTTGTATTCAGAGCTGGAACAAATCATTGATTAATTGACGACAAATCAATTTGAACTATTACACTAAACTATAATTTATTAGTTATCAAAAAAGAATCTATTACTGCACATACTCATTTGTATATATTGTAGAAGTTGTACATTGTCCTGGAGGAATAACAGTGGAAGTGCTTGTTTTTTATAATTTCCATATGACTTTTAAATTCTGCCAATAAGGAATAAAATAGTATTTAAGTCCAACAACAACTGAACATGGCTCCTTGTCATGAACCAGAAATGGATGATAACTGAGTGTGATAGAGTTCAACCATGTGGAAACCATAACTAATTGTTGTGACCTCATGTAACCTGCAACTGTGATCAATACAAATCATTCAGAGTGATTCCCGAGCATCAGTTAAAAAAGATACCGACATTGATTTACATGAATCCACCATTACCTCTCCCTCCCGGGCGCCCGGGGCACGGACTAATTGCGATTTAGCTGCAATCATGTGGAGCTATATGCTTAGCAAAGCAATGCAGGGGGAATGTAATTAAAGCCAATTGATTCAGAGCCGGCTGATCAATGCAATTTGCTGCGACAAGGTCCTGAAAAGTAATAATGTTTTGAAATCTGCAGAGTGAAAGTAAACCAGCGCGGCAGGTTATCGGTGAGTGAGTGAATGAATTGCAGATGATGTTCCTGTATCTTGCTGAATGCTAAAAATAGGCCGCTTGTTAACAGGCTGTACAAAGGGAACTTCACTTTGTAGGTTGCTCTGTAAATCCAGCCTTGTTTGGAGAAGACAAATCAACGGACTGTTCTGTACCGTCATGCAGAAACGGTCAGAGTGAAACCACGACTCGTCTTGTTTTGATAAAACATCTCGGCTCGATCATGTGAAAACGGCGGCACGCTAGATTGATCCCCGCCCTGATGCATTTCCATGTCTCCCCTGCGAGTCCCACACGAGCCGAGGCTGCGAGGGTGAGACGCATCACTCCCAATCTAAATATAGATTCAGAAATATTCCACCGCCGCTGCTGCTTCTATTTTAAATAATTCCACTGTTATTAGGGCAGAAGGAGATGCATCTCCTCCTGCTCTGTGGAGGAAAACCATGTTCTCCCCCCCCCTGTGCTTTTCTCTGCCGAGCGTGTCACATGCAATAACTTCAGCTCCCTCCCTCCCCAGCTCTGAAATTAAAGGCGGAGGGAAGAAGGAACAAGCAGTGCAGGAGGAGAAGAGGCAAAATTATGGCAGTGCCAAAGCCGGCTATTTCCGTCTGGCTGTGGAGATGAGAGAGGGAGAGCGGACTTTGTGATTCACAATGTGATCCCGGGATTAGCTTGCCAGCCTCGCGTTTGTCTCTTTGCAGCTTCTTATTGACGCTGCTGGGGAGGCTTAGATGGGAGTACAGTGACAGAGTTTGGATTGCCATCGCTACTTGTTTTTATTTCTCAGATGCCACCAGCTCCCACAGTGGAGCCGGGGGAACATTCAGTAATGAATCGGAGGCGTCGCCTCGTGCTGCCACCTGGTATCAACCTGTCAAACGACGACTCTGATAGGTGCTCGGGAAAATGCAAAGAAAAGGGGGGGGGATGGAGTACACATTATTTCACTTGTCATAACAATATTCTTAGCGGTGCATTGTCCACACTGCAGCTCATGTGTCACACGACAGCTTGCAGAGGAGACAACGCCACTTAGAGAACAATGAAATCTTCCTCTTTTCCACATTCACTTTGCCTTTTCATCACAGTTTCTCTCTTTCCACAGCTCAGTCACTCTGTGCTTTTTGTCACTCGGCGTTCTGGCGACAATTTTTTTACTCCTCACCCCTCCTCTCTTTATTTTGGGCTTGGATTTAAGGGAGTGATTATCCGTAGGAAACACAAAGCTGCGACAACGATCTTCTTTATTACCTCGTGTTGGGTCTTAAATCTCAGCTAAAATATATATTCCTGAACTTACTTGTGCTGAAACACTATTTTGGTCTTTTATCTCTATTATTATTGTTATTACAAAAAAAAGTTCTCGATAAATAAAGTAATTCTTATCATTATTAAGGTTAGAGGTTAGCTATTCTCTATGAACAGAATCGAGGAACAAGATTTTAGGGCCGGAAGCCGCCAGGTTTCAGTTTCTAGTTCAAGAAAAACACAACTACAGGAAAGAATAAACATGACCAAGAAAGCTCGTCTGATGAGCTGTTCTCTGTCGCTCTCTCCCCCTCGTCAAGGAAACCATCTCTGTCATCTACCTGACGTTTGAAAACTCCAGGCGCTGCAGTGAGCCAGTAACAACCAGGCTGCTTAAATGCGTGTAAACAGACCATATGAGACTGATCTTCCCCTCCCAGTGTCCCAGCCCATCTGTGCCGTGCACCAGCGCAGTCCGCCCCAGAGACTGGGGTTGTTCTTCTCTCCCCTCCGAGACGTGTCACGCCTCCTGCTCTGCCTCGAATGCATTCATAGATGTTAACGTGTATCTGCGAGTTTTGTGTTTTTAGATTTTAGTTGCCACCGTTTGTGCAGCATCTTTTCAGCCCACTTGGGGCGTCTGTCGCTTCCTGTTCGAGAAAAACCTTTGCAGTTTTCAAACCAGTGGTCTGGAGCGTTAATCCTCCTCCGTCCCTGATTCAGTGTCTTTCCACCTGTCCACTTTCACTTTTAAGCCAAGGTGCCACTTCACCCCGGCTTGTGCGTCGCTGTGCATGGCAGGCGGGCCGGGCCTCCCAGCGCATCAGGGGGCTAATGAGAAGCCGTGTGGCCGGGGGATGATGTCTCCTGACCTGACAGGCCTTGACACACAGTCTGCCAGCGCTCTCTCTCCCCTGCTCAGCTCTACCTCCCATCCAAGCTGTTCTGACACTTTCAATCTGACTTAAGTGGATCTGGAGGGTTTCTGTGCATCCCCAGCCCTCCCTTCATACCCGCGCTTCCTTTTCCTCCATCTGCACGGTGCTGAAGATGCACAGAACACTGCACCTGGAGTGTTCTTTCTATCCATACGAGCAGAGAGATGGAGGGTGTGAGAGACCGGAAAAAGAAAGATAGCACGGTTGCATGTAGGCGTGTTATTCCCTCTCTGATACGTCCCTTTGAGACCCGGCGAGGTGGGAATATCTCTGAGGATGTAACTGGTGTTGAGGAGGGAAGGCGAGCGCCAGCCAGCCCCGGCCTTGACTGTGCAGAGGCCGAGCTGGATGCAATTTACACTCGGCCCACCTCAGGGAGCAGCGGCAGGAGAAGAAACCATTACCTCCCTCCAGAAAGCTGCCCTTCCCACGTGGCAGTGAGTGTCAGCTTTCATATAAAAATGGATCCATTGCTATTACAACACTCCACCTCTCCCTTGCTCCCACCAGTGCCCCCCCCCCTCCTCCTACTCTCTCATACCGAAGGTGTTTCGTGGATTTATATATAAAAAAGAAAATAAGACAAAGAGACGAGGAACGAGCCGGAGACGATGACCAGAAAAAGCGGGGCATGGGCGGACCGGAAGGCTGCCGCGATTTCCTGTCAAAACATTCAAAGTAGCGCGAGAGCTTTGTTGTGACAGATCGATTCCCGAGGCGGCGCCATCTCGTTCTCCACTCAGACGGAGACGGACACACTAAATGGCTGAAAGTCATTTTTCTCCTCTTTAGCTGAATCTTTGGAAACTGTGAAAACAAAAACCTGAAATTCAGCTCCGTCTGTTCCTTTGACTAATGCTGGCCAACGGTTTCCAGCTCTGGGCTTTAGTTGCTTTCAAATCAAAGAACTGACGTGTTTTGCACTGGATCACGTACAGATGACTAATATATGATATTTTCTTTTGCCATTTTCATTTCCCTAAGTGCTCTATTAGCATGAGGCTGCTCCTCTACCCGTCATAGCTGTGAACCCCGGTAATAACTCAGCATTCAAACCATCACTTAGAATTTTTGCAGGTCTAACAGAGGCACAGTTTCCAGGCATTGAAACCATTTGGTCAGTGTATTAACTTTTCTGAATCCTGACCACATTCATTTATACATTTAAACACGAAAAACAGGACATATTTGCACAATTTGCACGATCTACGCACGTAGTTCTAAAACATCTACGTAAGTCTGAACACTCAAATTTTTCAAGGAGTCTCCAATATGTTTTTATACCAACGGTGGATAAACAGATGGACAAACACACACAACTCTGGTGTTTTATTGACATTTTTGTTGCTTCCAGCTCAGTGTTTTTGTTTTACGGCCACAGCTACTTGTTCTTTCTAATCTTAGCGCTCATGACTGGCACCAAACATCCCGTCCTCAGTCTGCCAGAAATTATATTTACACACAACCAAGTTGCAGCCTATTGTTTGCAGACAGGGTCAATGACTGCAGACTGAAATACTATATATACATAACAAATGTTAAATTATACTCGTGAAGAACGCCTTGCATCAAGCTCAGTTGTTGAGAGTGACGGAGTAACAAATAGAATATACAGTAAACATTTTTCCCGTCTGCTAAATCGACTAAACTCATTTCATGCCACCGAGAGACGAGTCCGACGCTCTGATCGATAACTTGTGCGTCTCTGACCTTCACAGGGACGAGGATCAATCCCCAAAAGCTTTCACCCTCTTCATCGACCACATTTACATTTTTATTGTCTGCACATTACAAGTTAATTACACACTGCTGATTTTCGGTGCACTTCTGCTAACTGCATTATTCTAATAAAAGAATCCACCCACTTTTTTTTTATTTTTTAAGTGTTATTGGTTGAATATCTCCTGTTTGCCCCAGAGCGAGAGCTAATTATCCAAAGCAGTCTAGCACAAAATGATTTGTGTATGCTCTATGGTGCATCCATTTGGGAGTCGTAATTTGGTTGTGGGCGTATTTTCATCCTCACATGGAGCCTTTGGGGACTTTAAAGTGCCAGAGTTTGTGTTTTTATCACATTAAAGTTCGGCACCGACACCGGCTGTGTTTACATTTAGTCGTACTCCAGTTAAGGTCACATTTAAAGTCTCAGTTTCCTTTAATCAACTCAGGTCGGACAGCGTTTTGTCCACATGGCCGAAGGCAAAAGTCTTCACACCTGGTGATGAATGGACACAACACAAGTCAGGAACCTGCTTTCAGACATGCACTGAACTTCTATTCCCGGAGGATCTGAATGTGAGAAGTGCGTCCAAGCTCCTTCAACATTTTGTTCTGCTGCGATGAATAAATCTGGAAACTGAATTTACAGAAAGCTACCATCCTCTTCTCCGAGCAGCAGCTTCACCTTCACAGTGCCTTTGTCAAAAAATAAACACTGAAATAGAGAATACGGTGAATTACGAGGCAGCTGACAGACACACTAAGACTCATGAAGCCGAAACAGTTGGTCGACCGTTGTGTGGAAAAGACTCGTGTTTGATTCGATGCTGCTTTTTCTCAGATGGGAATTCTTCTTCTCCGAGAAACTTTAGAGGTTCCCTCGAGAGTCTTTCTGTAAACAAACAAAAGTTATGTTTACGTTCAGTGTTACTCTACCAAAGGCGTTTGGTGTGTTGTGTATTTACTTAATCATCAAACATTTTATTTATTTTCCGACTTGCATCCGGCTGCTTCCAGGCTTATTGGTTTGACCACACGTTTCCATGTCTGCTGAGAGTTGCATCACATGTGCACACCCATAGTTACCCAGGATGCAAGGTTAATGACTTAAGCTGCAGCCAGCCACCAGGGGGCGATCCAGATGCTTTGGCTTCACTTGTGGGGAGCTTGTTCTGGTGCAACCACCTGGATCATCTGTCGTAAAACCAGGACACAGAACAAACTGCTCAGTTCAGTGTGAAATGAACTAGTTTTGATATAATCACTGATTTCCCACTCAATCCTCAGTTCAGCTGGTGCAACAGGCTGCTGCTCTTCTCCGTCGCCTCTGTGGAAACTCACCAACAAAACCAGGACACTGTCCATGCTCTTTTTCAAAATGGACTCACCTCAAAAGCAAAATTAACAACCCAGCGTTGGTGAGCGCGAGGTTAGCCAACATCAGATCAGCTCCCTGGAAAGCCACCGCCGCTCGCACCACAGCTGGCTGGCTGTCGTCAGCGGCGCATCAAAAGGGACACTCTCGAGTGGGTAACCAACCAGCCCACTGAGTCTCTGTGTGTGGAGCCAGCTGGTGGGTGCTGAGATGGGGAGCGATCGGGAATGAAAGATAACTGCAAATTAAGTGAGCGAGCGTTGATTGAATGAGTGAGTGGGTGAGCGTGTGAATCTCGCTGCTCTCTGTGCTTTTCGCCTCCCGTCACTCTCGTTGTTGAATATTCCAACGGATACGTGAAGAGAGATGAATCTATTTATCATGAATGTTAATCATGTAAACCCACTGAAACCCTGTTCTCAGTCCTTCAGTCATTTCTGTGTTAAATGTTACACCATTTATGTGTCGACTGAAGACAGATTCAAATATATATATTTCCCATTTCCTTTATCTGTTTCTCTCATATCCCCCTTGTTCATTTTGTGTCTTGTTTCTTTATATTTGTTTTCACCAGGCTTCTTTTTATCTAGATTTTTGTTTAAAACTAGCAGTGCCCTTTGTAAACCGGTTTAATTGAATGGGCCGTTGTTCGTACTGTGGTGATGCTGGTTGCAGCTTTTCTTTTCCGAAACTGTAAAAGTGACCTGCAGTGATTGAGCCGCAGCAAATAAAGAACCTGCTGCTGAACCCTGGAGCTGCACCATCCCTGCTGCTGCAGAGCGCTGGTTGCCTGTGTATTCAAAGCTTGTTAATATTGAACTTATCACGTGTCCAAATTGCACAGAAAAAGCGAGACTGCATTTTGTTGGTCTCATAACAACACAGATAATACGTGTAAAACAGTTCTCAAGATTTCTGGAAATATTAGATACATAAATACCACAAAAGCAATCAGGCTTATTTGAGGCTTCGACTTAAATAATGTAAAAGTTTCACAAAATTAGATTATACAAACTTAACATACAGAAAATCTGTATTAATAGGTCATTATAATGACTTTATTATCAAGAGCAATAAGTATTTAAATATTAGAGCAAAGAAACAACATCTCAGTGGAAAATGCAGTTTGTTGCAAAGACTTTCTTTCTCTCATCTTGAATATGTTATGTTTAGTCGATGGTTGGAGGCTGAGCTTCATCTACACAGTCACATGTTTAAACCAACAACAACTGCTGATGTTTCCCATCAGCAGACGACACGTCCCGTCATTGTCCGAGAACAAAACCCTTGTTAGTCACCGTCCCACGAGTCGCTCTTCATTAGAGCACGAGCGAAGACCTGTTATGTGTTATAACATCTGCTGTCAGGTTAATATGTGCACAACAGGCCATGTGCACCGCTAACAAAACAACAACAACACAAATAACTGATGCATAATTAGAGACACGAGTGGTAGGAGAGATGCTGACTCAACTGCCTCGTCCATAATGCATCACAAATGATGGATTAGATTACATTAGTTTTAGCTTTAGAGCTGCTGACAGTTTCCTCAGGGCAGAACCACGTTAGCTGTTTCCACCTAAGCTAAACAGGCTGTGACATGTTAATGCACCGATGCAAGATGTGAAGATGTGATTGCGATCAATCAAAGTATATTTCTGCAAAAATATGATATTTCTTTAAAAGGTTGAGCGTCTTCAATACTTAGCAAAGATGTATTTCCTTCAAACATCTGGATTAGAGATCAGCTTCTCAGTGAGAGGTGTGAATGTCCATGAGGGACAATTCATTCAAATCAATTCAACCAAAAACTGATGCCAGTCTGCGAAGGAAAAACAAGATATGGTGTTTCTGTCAGTAAGTTAGACATCCAGTACTTCAAAAAGTGTCTTCCTCTCAGATCTCTGGAGCACTTTGTTCTGTTTGGCAGTTTCCAACCTGACAGCATTTGCTTCGGAGGGTTGATGCAGAAGCAGGTTGTGTTAAATCAGGTGTCTGGGGAGTCTGGAGACGGAGAGGTCGGCAGATGGGAGACATTCAGCAGGGACACCTGCCGGAAACCAGGAGAAAATATTTCCTGATATTTCCTATAAATGTCCATGAAATCTGTCCTCTTTGGAGGGAGAGATACTTAAAAGGATGTTCGGGCTCATAATTTTAATTTGTGTTATTATTTGAAAATGTTTACATGCTTGAATGTTCAGAAGCCACATCACTATCCACAGACTGTCCACTGCTGCAGCTCCACTATTCAGCCTCTGTCTGAAAAGCATGGATTTAGCTCCTGTCTCTTTAAGACCCCCCTCTAGTCTGCTCTGATTGGCCAGCTGGTCCGCTCTGTTGTGATTGGTCAACTGCTTCAAGCGTGTATCAGAACCGTCGACCTTTGCAGAACTTTTACATTCACAAAAAACCTCTATAACACACGAGAGCAAAGAAAAACAAAAAAAGCAGCATATGTTTATTAAATTGTGACAAAAACTGAATTTCTCCTTCTACATATATTCTTAGAGTTTAGAATAATCACGATATATAAATGGCGTCTGCAAGATGTTTGGCAGCACTCAGCACTTCCAGATACTCAGGCTGTAAGCGAGAGGCGAGCTGAGGAGCAGAAAGAGTGTTGATAATTGTCTCCTTCATATTGACGTCCATTAGACAGGTATACACCCCCTGATCCTCTCAATCCCTTCACACGCACTTATGCTGCACGTGAACACACACACACACACACACACGCTGCAGAACATCACCCGATCCCTCTCCTTTCTCACAGCGCCGAATCCAGCATTCCCAGCACTCAGCATCGATTATTAATGGAAAGTTTGAAAAGAGAAGAGGACGGAGGGAGGAGGAGGAGGCTAGAAACCGATCTTGCTCTTTATGCTCGCTGACGTGAAGAGAAAACTGCCCGAGGGTCACAGCCAGACTCTTCCCAGAAACCCTCCTGATGGGAAGTGCAGCGGCGGAGCGAGCTGCTTACGTAATGAATATCGCTCCTGCAGCATGTGGTCATGAGGGGTCACGGAAATGTTTGAGGACGATGACTGAGGTTATTTTCAGAGTAAAATTAGAGTATTGGCGATGAGGCGATTGGAGAATTGACCGTATTGTATCAGATGAACTGGGGGAGAGCTGAGAGTCCAGAGGGAACACGTGGTTGGTTTTTATTACGCTGGAGCTAAAGTTTCACATTCAGCATATTCTTTAATAGTTTAAAAGTCCACTCTTGTGAATTATGAGCAAAGCTGCTTGAACTTAATAAACTTCTGCTTGATGAAAATTTGAAAAAAGACTTCTTTGACTTCGTCTCTGTCTTTTGTTGTTGTTGTCAACTGTGAATCTTGAGCGACTAAATATAAAACTTTTCCATTGTGGTTTTCAACGGGTGAAAATGATGTGATCTCACCTTTTAAACACAAACTAAATGTGATAAAAACTTTTTCCTGAGACCCGCTCGCATCATTTAAAGCCGAGCCTCCGGGGAACAGCTGCGAGTTTCTGTCTCACCACAAACAACACCAGGCCCGAAGTGGCACGTGACCGAGATCCAGCTGCTATTTTGCAGTTTATCGAAAACGGAGTCGGAAGCCGTGTTTTCCCCCAGTGTGTGTTTTTTTTGTTTTTTTTAACTGCTCGTCCTGTGCCCTCCTTCTGTCCCTGCGGAGCCAAACGTGCGTCAGCAAGTTGCTGAGAGGCTGAGAGGCCTGATATCTCTTTATCGGCTCCTGTGCCTCCGCTCTGCGTTTCGTCAGGAATCCACTGAGGACTTAGTTTTTGCAATATTACTTTCTTTAACCTCTTCATGTGAGTTTCAGGGGCTGCTCCATGCTGCAAATGTAAGACAGCTGAGTCATGTCAGAAGTTTTTCTGGTCGACCATGTGTCACAGGAGGGCGTGGCCCACCCTCTCTCCTGTGGGGTCCTCCGTGTCCCTTAACTGACTCAGACCAATAGTGAGCGAAGAAATCCACATGCCTGCGTCTTCTCCGCTGCCTGAGGGAACGTATTAATGGCTCGGCTAATCCGATTACCATTAACAATCCCACAGGGGAAATCGCTGCACATCTGCAACGGACAGATAATTGTGTTGCCTCAGATGTTTGTGTCTTTCTCTAGTTTTGTGTGTTTTGGATTGATGCTTTTTGGAAGATCATGAGTGTGTGTGTGTGTGGTTTATTTTTTTGTATGGGCGCCATGTCTGTGCGATTCTCGGTCTTTACAGCAAACGCGGGTGGATCCTCGTTCTCTGTCTCAAGGGCAGTTCCTCTGTGATGTTAGCGTCAGATGCAGCCGTGTTATGAGTAATGCCAGGGAGGGATGTAAAATGTCACTGCGCTTCTGTCACATCGTGTTTTAACTATTAAAGTCGATGTGATTCATGACATTTCCTCTTTGACTTTTCATTTACAGTTTCTTGAGAAATAGAGGTGAACCTTATCAGCTGTAGAGTCAGAGTCGTGCTGGTAATGCCCATACCCATATGTTTTAAATTATAGTAAATAGAAGCAGTGTGGGAAGAATTATGTAAATGTAGAAATCATTATCTTTTGCTTCATTATAATTATTATAATTAGTTTCTGATGCTTAAACGTTGTTTCATGTAATGATTGCGGTCTGAGGTTGTGGGGTTCAGGTGAATTTCAACTCCACTGCATTTTTAAACATGACTTTATCCGACTATATTTGGAATAATATTGATATATATATTTAACAGCAGTTTAAACACCACACGCTGCCATCTTAAATACGACTGGGTTGGTTTTGCTGTTGATTTTACTCAGACTGGAAACTATCCAAACTCAAGGTCAACTTACCAGCTCTCTCTGGAGCTTTCAAACACATCACACAGTCTTCATCGACAGAGTGAATCTGCTCAGTGATGGATCTGTGAAGCTTCAACATTTTATCCTCAGCACTTTTTTTCTCAAACGCATCCAAGTTCATTTCCAGGCCTGGAAACTCAATGACCATTCGCCCACAACCTGTCCTGAGCTTCCAAACAGATTGAATGGTTTTCATTAGTGAGTTAATGTGCTGGGATTAGTCGTCTCAATGGCTCAGTCCTTGTTATTCAGACTCTTTCTGTGTTGCAGGTCGGGATTCTTTACTTCCAGCCGAGTGTTTTCCGATGCATCCTGCTGCGATGGGTCCGACTGCTGGGTTTTGCCACCGTCTACGGGACTCTGACTCTGAAGTTGTACAGGTAACACACACACACACACACACACACACACACACACACACACACACACACACACACACACACACAGGCCCTCTCCTCATGTCAGCAGGGATTAACTCCAGCTCCTCCTGCGGCCCTCGAAGTCGAAGCGGTACAGATGATGGATGGATGAGCTACTTTAGTGCTTATGTGTCTTTACTTATCAGGTGATTAGCGAAGTGTGTGAGCGGTGTTTTTTAATAACGTCAGGCATAAACTTCAGGTTTAGGACCGCACAGTGTGCTCTGGTCCCAAAGGATCTCCATATATATCGTTTGGAAAAAGACGGACCAAGAGACAAATGTGTGAGGGAGCAGAGGAAGGGAAAGAAGTGCCAGAGGGCTGAGAGAACAGGGGAGGATATCCAGCACTGAATAACCCGTAATGAGACAGCAGCTCCGCCGTATTTAAAGCAACGCACTTGAAATTGTTCTTCTGTGGGTCTTTCTGTCAGGTGGATGTGTCAAAAAGGCCCGGTGAAGACGATGATTAAGAGGATGTGGCTAATGCGAGCCGAGTAAACCCTCAGAGCTGCGAGTCAACATATTGCACAGATCAATTTTTGATGGGGGGCTCATTAGTGGCGAGCGCAGTGGACACTTCATCAATGTGCGTGAAGGGCAGAGCCTAAGAATAGCGACGGCTGATCACGTGTTCCAGCTGAATTTAATTCCTGTTGCGCCGTCTTTGTGTTTCGGTGTATTTACGGCTTCATGTATTAAACATGGAAGAGGAAAGATTCACTGCTGGAAACCGTGATGCCTCTTACAGCTGAAATGTTCTTCTGCTTTAGTCCGTGGTCGTACTAAGCTGCATGCACATGGACAGTAGGTACGATAAAAAGTTAAATCCTTAAAACTCTTATGGGCCTTAATCTACAACAATCCATCCCATCGTAGATGCTCAGTTTGACATATATTAATCTACAGTGTATTTACATGTTGTTCTGAGGGTCTCTCCTCCTCCTCCTCCTCTTCCTCACAGGGTGCTGAAGGTGTTCCTCTCCCGGACAGCCCAGAGGATCCCCTACATGACCAGCTGGCGAGTGCTGCGTCTGCTGGGCATCATCCTCCTCATCGTCTGCTGGTTCCTGGTGGCGTGGACATCTGCCGTGTGTCAGAACCCGGACAGGAAGTCCACTCTCATCGACGTGGGCTACACGCCCGACGGGCTGCAGTTCAGCATGTGTCTGCTGGACCGCTGGGACTACATGATGGCTGTCGGTGAGCTGCCCCTCCGCGTCCATCGGGGGTTTACATAGATGAATACACGCTTCATTCTGTTTTTGGGCACCACAGAGAGAAAACATGGGTTATTTGAGGTATTCATGGCAGGGAAATCCAGAAGTAATTTGTCTGGCACGATACATTAGGAGTTCAAAGAGTGTACGAGAGATGAGGGAAGAGTGAGTGATGAGGAGAAGTGGGATGAGGGAGACAGTTTGCCTCCATCTACATTTGGCAGCGCTCTCCTGTTTCCTAAAAGAAAGACATTAATCCTCCCCACTGGTGATGCACATTTGGGTGTTTTCCTGTGTTTTTTCGCTCGGAGGAGAGGGAACAACCAGCAGCAGATAAAGACAGATGAGGCATCGACGGCGCTCGGCGGGGGGCCTGCATCTCGCACTGAGGATCCGCATCCGCAGATCTGCATCCTGTTTTTTTCACGCCTGCTGACTCAGGCTTCACGAGGGAGCAAAAAAACGCGGTCCTATTTGACTTCTGGGTAAAACGAATGGACCCCCAGCAGGGACGACACGCTGCGATACTGTAGACCGAGGACAGATTTCCTTTCTGTTCATCGGGGGTAAAAACAGGAATGTGCAGGTCAGCTCTGACGTCAAAAAACAACATGCAAACGCACAACAAAGTGCAGTTTCAGCAATGCAATTATGTGTTGGATAATTAATCTTGTATATTACATCAGATTTAAGCATATTTCTCTTGTGTTGTTGCGGAAACCAGCAGCATTTGTTTTAGTGTTTGTTCAACACAAACCAGGATTTTATGTCTTCTACAGTGGAGATTCTATAAAGAGCATAGATTATTACTCTATTAATGGTTAATCAAATTGTTTTCTGATGCATTTCTCATGTAAAAAACACCATGTTAATTGTGGAGCTCCCTGTATATGAAACATTACATGCGGCGGCCATGTTGGTGCACAAGGATCCATTTATTCTCCAGAGAAAACAACCACAGCTGTTATAACTGAGTTTCACAGCTGTTGTGAGCAGGATATTTTTATGTAAACCTGTGTTGTACAACAGTTGAACAGTTATTTTTTGGTCCTGTGCTCTGCATATAAATGATTTCTTTGCCCCGTGTCTTCATTGTGTTCCTCTTTTCTCATTCTTCACAGCCGAGTTCCTCTTCCTGCTGTGGGCAGTGTACCTGTGCTACGCCGTGAGGACGGTGCCGTCGGCGTTCCACGAGCCTCGCTACATGGCCATCGCCGTTCACAACGAGCTCGTCCTCTCAGCGATATTCCATGTGATCAGGTAACGCCTCCCAAATTAACTTTTACATTCACATTTGGATGCTAATCTTACATTACAACTAATCTTCAAGGGGTCTCATAGCAAAAATGGACATGTTAATATAAACTGTATAAATACATGTACTGACATATGAAATAAGTCAAATAAAATAAGATGCACAGCAGCATAATTATAACAATAATGTCCATATCTAGCCAGTATCAAAAAATAAATAGAGAACAATGCATTTCCATTAAAGTCATATTAACGACTCATTATAAACAGTCTTATTCAGTCCTATTCTCCAATAAACCGCTGTTCAACAGAAGCACCAGTAGGAAAAGAGACATTAAGTCAGCAAGCAGCCTCATTAATGTCAGTCACAAAGAAATATCGAGCAAAGAAAGGCTCCTTTCAGCAACTTGATCTGTTGAGATAATAGTATAATGTTTTGTTTGAAAGTAATTTTTGCATTGTAAAAGTTGGTAAGTGTATAATTGGGTTATTAGCAAAAGAAAAAGCATCATCACATCAAGTGTGTCTTAAAAAACAGAGTCAGAAAATCCACCACATACATACAACATATCGTCATTTCACAAAAAACTCTATACTTACAAATATAATATTCGATAGAAGGTTTAAATGATCTGCTTGTCTCTAGAAGCCTTTACAGGGAAGTTGTATTGATGCAAATTTGTGTTATTTGTGAGAATTCAGCCTTTAAACTTCGACGATCACAGGAAGATCTGTAATAAATCTCCGCTCCTGGTGCAGTCACGTCCGTGCATCTGCTCCGGGGACAATAAAACATAATTACCAACAAACGCATCATCCTCAACATGTACAGATGCTGTCACGTCCATTTACAACATGTTTCCACATTTACCGGCTCCATATTTAATATCATGGCGTTTGCTGGCTGGTGTCATTTTGACGTTTATGTCCTCCACTAGATTGTCTCATTTGCATCACATATAGGCTGAATGAGGCTCAACCCTTCTGTTCATGTGGGAGCTGTTTCTGTTTTTAATCTCCATTGTAGTGAAATCACTCCTCTCCCTCCTGTGTACATGTCAAAGAGCTGCAGCGTGCAGTTTGTAAATGAGACCTTTCAGCTGACATTGCCGTTCCGAGCTGGTGTCCCCCCTCCAAACGAGAGCTCAGCTCCATCACATTATTAAACAATGAACCATATCAGAGCATAAACACAAACAACTACAATTATTGGCACTTGTAAAACAACATCAATGTATCATCGACTTATCGCCTGATAGCTTCTTGGAGAAATCAGAGTTTTGGACATATCTGAACGTCTGGTTCTGCGTGACTCCGCTTTGTCGTGAGTCTGTTCTCTGCAGAAAATGACCAGACGAGACCCCCTGATAAATTGGACAGTTGCCTGGTGTGGCGGGTTTGATTCTGACTGACGGGCTGCCACCAGAGACCACGGCGTGCACTGGAGCTAGTTACGGGCGTCCATTTGTGTTACTCGCAGAACCGGCTATTTGATCCCACGGTGGCCAGTTACAGCTCCTTCCTTTGCCGTGGTGGTCGTGATGTTTTGGTAAAAGGTCCAGGTGCGAATGGGATGTGGAGAGAAAATGAGTGTAGAGGGATGGCGGGGGAGACCGCATGCCAAGGTTATTAAATCCTCATCTGCACAGAAACTCGCCATAAAACAGGAAGGAGGGAAGACTTCAGTGCTTTGGGGCATTTCATGTGCTGGACCTTTGCCGTCATTCATGCCTCTGAGCCATTACGACAGTAACTGTTCGTTAATTAGCCATTTGCCAACTTCAACAATGTAATGGGGCTGCTAGATGACATTCGCTTGGATAGAGGCTCTCCGGTGGTTGAATTAGCATCTGACAGGACATGCCTTCATATCCTCGGCGTGCTCAAGGTCTCACTGTGCTGAAAAGCCTGTTAGTTCACTTTAAATGAAAGACTTGAGCTACTCCTCGCACGCACTATTGTTTCTGCCGGTAATTATCTCATATTCCACCAACTGCTGTGCCACAGCGGGCCCAGTGTTTTGCTGTCTGGTGCATTAATAGGCTGCATCTTGTGAGCAGATCAAGGTCACTCCCCCTTTTTGTTGTGAATCCAATTGAAAGAATGAGGAGAAATATGGTGTCCTTGCTGGAAGCAGGGATCAAGTGGAGCATTATCCGAGGCGGTGGACTTGACGCCTGGACAGACAGTGGGTAAATCTACTTTGGCTGAAAACTCATTAAGTCTGCAGGCGTCTGTCTCCCCCGGCTCCATCTGTATCTCAGAGGTTTACTGCAGACGGAGCAAAGTGTGTGGACGTCACAACATAATTTAGTCGTGCTTCACTGCAGCTACCGTGTGAGCATTTTCAATTTGACAATCAGCTATCATAAGGCTTTTTAACACGCGTAATGAACAGCACTTTCATTGTGAGAGCATCTGGAGGCATCTGTACTATGTAGATTCAATTTCTTGTATTTTATTCTCTCTCTTTTCTCTCCATCTACTCTTTTTACTTTTATACTTTTCTTCTTTTTGCATCCTGACAGGTTCACTCTTGCCCCTGAGCTCCATCCAGACTGGATGCTGCTGCTGTTCTTCACCCACACCCACCTGACTGTCACAGTGACACTGGGTCTGCTTCTCATTCCTAAGGTAAAGTTTACAACTTGTGATCAAGTTTACTCCACATGCCCAAGAAAAGGAGAATATTGCTGTTATTTTTGAGACTTTGCATTTGTTCCGACACCACTTTTCTACTATCCTGATACTGACTCTGATGACAGACAATACAGAGCATCGATCCAATACCGCTGCATTTAAATGAATCTACTATCAGCAGTACTTGAGGCATTACAGATGTTGACATTGGTATAAGAACATCTTGTTTATTTAGAAATTTGAATCACGCTACAATATATGTATGATCTGGTGTATGAGACTTTTTTATGCCACTCCACTAGTTCCTGTTTGCTGGCGCCCACATGAGAGACGATATAGCCTCTGAGGCCTACGAGGACGAGCTGGACATGGGTCGATCTGGGTCGTACCTAAACAGCAGCATAACCTCTGCATGGAGCGAACACAGTTTGGACCCTGAGGACATTCGGGTAAGACGTGGCTTCCGTTTACCTTTCCACCTCCGATGTATAACCTGGTTATAACTTTTTTTTAAATCCTACCAAAAATACTGAGCCATGGCAGTTCTTTATTGCAGACACCAGACGAAATGGGCCCTCTCAGTTCTATTAATGGCTGTGGCGTAAGGCCTTGTGACAGTCATTGGGAAAAACGTACCAACGTGAGCAGAGATTTCTGTTTGTCTGTTAGCGCTGAAGAAGTCTCTCTACCAAAAGATCTGGGCACCTCAATCCAATTATCAGAGAGGGTGTTACCATGATGACAAAAGCATTCATTATACGGGATGGTGACAGATATATGATTAATTCAAGACCTGAGCTTAGAGGCTGTTTCAGACCTAACATCAATTCACACTCCGTTTCCTTATTTAAAGCTGTTCAGGACTGTCCTGTCTTTGCTTTTTCTTTCAGCTTGCATGTGATATTCCGTAGTGCATCACTTAACAACTGTTTGTTAGTCACGTGTCATGGATTTGTACGGCATGTTCTCTGTGCAATAGTGTGTCTGCTTTTTCATAACAGTGTTTTGATCGTAAGAACACCGATATATTTGCTTGTAGCAAGAGACTGACCACTTCTCTTTTGTCTTTCCAATCATTCCGGCATCCATGTTTAGGAGGAGTTGAAGAAGCTCTACTCCCAGTTGGAGATTTACAAGAGGAAGAAGATGCTGGCGAACAATCCTCATCTCCAGAAGAAACGCAGCTCCAAGAAAGGGCTGGGTCGCTCGCTGATGAGGCGCATCACCGAAATCCCTGAATCTGTGCACCGTCAATGCAGCCGGGACGACAAGGAGTCGGGGGAGCATGGGAGCAATCGTAACAGCATTTGCATGTTGAAAAAGAACCCTTTCGATCCGCCTCACCCAGGAAAACCAGCCAAGGAGGAGACGCTGAAGAACAAGGTTTTCTCCCTGAAGAAGTCCCACAGTAGCTACGACCACGTCCGCGACCAGAACGAAGACTCCAACAGCTCGACAACAGACAAGATGGAGGTGACCCCGGCTGAAGGATCCCTCCTGGATACCCTTATGGGCAAGAAACTGGTCAAGAAGAAATCTAGTGAGAATGTATGTGTCCCCAGCGAATCTACAGAATGTGTCCCTTTGGTCTGCAAGTCTGCCAGCGCCCATAACCTCACCGCAGACAAGAAACCAATTCATCCGAAGGCTTCAATGCTGCAGAAGTCACTCAGTGTCATCGCCAGTGCCAAAGAGAAGACTTTGGGTTTGACAGGAAAGGCCCAGATAGCAGAGGACAGCAATAAGAAGAGTCAGTCAAAGAGCAAAGAGACAAGGGCCAGTGCAGAGCCAGAAAACGAAGGCCCGTCTAAGATGATTATCAGCCAGTCGGTTGAGTACAAACAGACTGTGGCAAAAGGTACGATCATGAAACAGCCGGTTAGCGGTAGCGAGCCAACAATCTGTTCCGATCCAGTCAAGGGAAAGGACCTCTACGATCTCTCAGAGGTTTGCCCCTGGGAAGTGGAAGATGTCCCAACTCCATCTGAAAACAAAGTCATAAAGCACGTATCTATCGCACCAAAGGAAACCACGACAGTTCACGGAGGGAGCACCAAGGGAGGCAAATCTCAGCAGCAGAAGCAGAAAGCGTCTGATCACTCGAGTGGCAGGAATTCAAAGGAGATTCAGAAGACGACTGCTGTTCGGGCAGAGGTTTGTCCATGGGAGGACGGAGGTGAGAGTAACGTTAGTCAAGGGGAAGGGTCAAAGCAACAATTATCTAGTCAGACTAGTCAATTTGCTAAAACCCAGCAGCCTCATTCTGCAGTGGAAAGCTCCAAAACAGCTCGGGTAGACATTTGTCCTTGGGACTTTGACGAGCCTCAAACGACAACAGAAGTGTCTTGCTCATCAGATACGACAAAGCAGAAAAAGAGCACATCTCCAGTGGACTGTAGAGGGAAAAGTATCCTTTCAGATCCATCCAAAGTAGGAGGCTCACTCCAGCCACCAACTAAAGTTGATGTGTGTCCCTGGGACTATGACAGTACCGCAGTATCTCCAAATTCTGAGACGACGCCTAGTCCCTCTCAAGTTGCCAAAACCAAGGAAGACCTTTCAAAAAAGAAGGCTACCCCTTCCACAAGAACACTTGACAAAGAGAAATCAAAAGACATTGATGAGAAAAGTAGAACAAAATCTAAGGACAAGAGTAAATCGTCAGAGAGACACGCAAGCCCGCAAAAACTGGCCGAGGTTTGTCCCTGGGATGTAGAGAGTCAGCAGGAGGTACCGCTGGTGGAAAAAAGGAAAAGCGCAAATGTTGGAGCAGCCAAACCAAAACCGGCTGAAGTCTGTCCATGGGAGTTTGAGGATACGTCAGCTAATAAAGGTACAGACAAAAGTGCTTCTGTGGTCAAACAGAGCAATCCAAACCCTAAAGGCGGCGTCGAAACTGCTGCTAAAAAGGCAGATGTTTGTCCCTGGGACTTTGAGGAAAGCGCATCAAGCAAGCAGGCATGACACTAAAACCTTAACGGACTTCTGAAATTATAGTTATTGATGTACACTTTTTTTCACTTTGAAAATCGTTAAATATTACCTTTTACTATTAGTCTGGTGACTTGGAAGAAAAGTAGATCAAACTCCACAAGTTGCCTTCCTTTCCGAGGTTTTGTTCCTGTTTTACCTATTTTGAAAATAAGTAAAATGTACAAAAAAACAACGTCGTGACGAGCATTCCAGATTATTACAGGAACATCCTGAAGTTAAATTGTAGACAAATTATGCAACTTTTGATTCAGCCTTTTCACTTCATGAGCAATGTTGAAAATCTGCATTTATCATGTTCTGTACTCAAGTTTTGTTTTTAGTGCATTGACTTCATTACTTCTTGGGCAAGGACATGAAATAATGGTTTTGGAGAAAGAATATTGAACGTGAATTAAGGTTTGAAGTATGATAAGAAACTGCAGAAGTGAACGCCAAAGAAAATGGGAACATTTTGCAAGGAGGGACGTCGGTCTTTAGGCGGTCAAGTTAATTTATTAGTTTGTGTCCAAAACCTTGGCAGAGAGGGAAGGACTCAGTGAGAAAATCAATCTATAGCACTTTAGCCAACCCCATTAATTAAGAACTGAGGTCGGACTCTTGTTCTTCTTGTACACTTTGTATTTTCAAGCTCATGGCATGATACACACAACGACCAAAATTAGACATGTTTATTTTGTTTAGACCTATTTAATTGTAGTTCTCGGCAGATTAAAATGCTTCCAGGTCTGCTGGGATGTACTGTATGTGCCTAACCAACTAGCATTGTCTTGTATTAGTCTGAAGTAAAGCGAATGGGTTCATCTTGTGACGTTGACTTTATAGAAACAGCATGCACAGCCAGGTATCGAGGGTAGTCGGATGCTACCAGTTTGTCGACCAAGGCAATTAATGTCTTGACAAGTGTATAATGTTGTTGTTTTATTTTCCAAAAGCTCGTTCAGGTCGGTGAAGATTATATGAGAGCAGCACTAAACATGAATGTGTGTTAACATGACTCATATGTATGCTGTAAAAAGTAGGGCCAGAGAAATTATGAGTGTGAAACTGGAGAAAAATTATTCGCACCAGCTTTGTTTATAAATCCAGCATGGGTTGTCTTTAGGTCGGCTTGTAACAAGTGTGTGTGTGTGTTTGAGTTTGTATGAGAGTTAATAAAGTTAAACTACTTTCCTTAACGAGTAACCTGCGGAGCGTAGACTGTAGCTGGGTCCTAAATCACTCGCTAATTACTACATAGTCCACTATATAGTGAGTTCGCCATTTTCTAGTGCTGTCCGATTGTTTAGGGATTTTTTAATATCCTATATTGTGCACTCATTGTTTCCCACAATGCATTGTGAAAAAAAGTGTGATGGTCACTGACTGAGCAATATATACCATCATGCATTGCGCTCGCGGGGCAGAGACGAGCGTGAGCAGCAGGAACAGGTCGACCTGTCGTACAAATGTAAAATACGAGCAGAGCATCACAGCACAAACTGAGAAAAAGTTTATTTCTACATTAAATGATGGTCATTCAACATGTTTTTTACTTACGTATTAATACTTAATGTAAAATTACGTTGTTGTACGTCGTAATCCTGCAACAATGACGTAACTGGCGACAGGTAGTGTTCAAGATCGTTTTTTTGGATGAGCTCACTATATAGACCCTTAATAGCAAAGTAGGGGTTCGTGAATGAGTGGGTGATTTCGGACACAGCCTGTACATAAAGATGGACGACATTCCAACTCCCCAAAATTTAAGCCTAATCGTTTGGATTGCCCCCTGGTGGCTGGCTGCAGTATATGTCATAAACCCAGCCTCCTCCATGTTAGTGGATGGGACATGGACCAAATTAAAAAGTAATTTTTCTCAGGTAGTTGGGTAGTGGTTATCACACGGATGTACTGTATGTTCAAGTTTTTATTTAAGGTTTTAATTAGTTATTTGATGCTATAAAAACAGAGATTGATTTGCGATAGGCCGACCTCGGTACTGCACGGACTCTGGTTCCAAGTGATCTTGCAAGTTCAAGATGGCCGTGTGTATACCCGGAATAATTTAGCTTCAGGTTTGTACGAGGGGAAGTTGAGTCCATCTTTATTTACAGTCTGTTCTCTGGAGTCTGATTCATGATCAAGTCCTAACAGCTCCTGTTTTTTCCTCAAAGGTTGAATTTGCCACAACTCAGTTTACAAACAGCTGATGGGAATCACTGCTTTAAAAGTAATTCTGGTTTTTTATAACTTTTATTTTTAGCTCTTGGCCATGATTTCTGTCAGTATCAGTAACATTCTACTAACAAATTCAGGTTATGAGTCATGTTTAATGAGTCGTTAATTGATTTACAGCCGCGTCGATCTCATCCCTGTTTTCACCCATTTCTGTGGCCATTGTTCTGTTGCCACTTTCTGTGGATGAAGCTATTTATACGGCTCTGGCACCAGAAGACAATGGCCCTGCTCGTAATCCCACCTCGGGAGAAGGGAAACCACAGCACCACAACTATTTACTCTAAATTACCTCTGAATAAAATGGTTTATATGAGCTATTATTACTGTCGCTTTGTTTCCAGACCCGAGTAAATCCTTTGGTTAGTATAATATTACGATAACTGACAGAAACAATGGCCATTTACACAAATAAAACATGTCTTTTGTTTGACCAATGATACTGAAGGATAATTATGATTGTTCAGTGTTGAAAGTTCACAAGTAGCATATTTGCATGTTCCTCCCTGTTTAATGCAAAGTAGGCTAAAACCCAACCGATTAATTACGCTAATAACTTTAGATTAGACTTAGCAACGTGGTTTTTCAATTTTTCATTTGACTAAACCTTTTGAAGGTTTTGATTTGTTTCCTCGTTTTGCATCAAAATGTCTAAATATTCATCACTCTCCATCCTGGGATCACAGTGGAAAAAAAATATAGAAATTTCCCACTTATATTCAAAATAAACACCTGAGAAAATATTTGCAGTAATGTGAGTATCAATATAGCATCTACAGTACTTTATGGTATCTTGTGAGAATTACATGGTATCACTGAATGTCGTCACTGAGTGTAATTATCTGTAATTGCTGTCAAAATTCCTCTCGACATGATATACGACCTCTGTAAGAGTCCTTACTAACTGTGAGATAGGAAAAAAAAATCTGTGCTTGTCAGTGAGAATTTTACTTTGAAGTCCTCATTCGATTAAACACGGTTCGTAAACTGCTAAATTTCTGTAGCTCATCCCAACGGAAAACAGTCCAGTGACAAATATTTGTAGCCGTTCTCATCCGACGCGACTCCACAGCTCAACCCCATGAACATGATTTAGACGTCGGGTCTTATATCTGCCTCCGCCGACTGAGAAATTACCTCTGTCATTGACCTGGGGTGGGGTGGGGGCTTGTCTGAGATATTTAAAATGTGGAGTGTTTGCCTTTCAGCGCAGGGTTTGTCATCACCTCTGCTTTATGAGCTACTTTAGGAACAAGGTCTGAGAGGAGCTGTCACCACGTCGGGATTGATTGTGATGCTCTGATGGATCTATATGATATTTATGAACCAGATGTTCCGTGTCGTCCATCATGTGCCCTGTGGTCGCGGCTGCAGGATCCTATTACGTGAGATTACCTGACCTCCTGTGTGACAGCAGCAACATTTCAAAAGCCCCTCTCTGTTTTTTAAAACCGACTCTTCAGTCTTTGCAATCACTGCCGCATTAGATTTTACTGCCCTGGGTGATGAATAATATGCCGTATATATTTTCTGTCCTCGTAGGAAAGCTATTTTAAAAGAGGGGATGTGTTTATTTCTTGATAGTCACGTCGTGTTCCACATGACCTCACACTGAGCTCTGAAGCCGCTGTGATTTGGGTAAAATTCAATATATTTTATTTTGGGAGAAAAAGCGCAAGTACAAGCAATATTTTATAACATTTTCAAGCAAAGAAGTCGTCGAAAAAAACATTTTTATCGGTTTGTGTTGATTGTTTTAGCTTTTGCAGGTTTTGCCCGTGAGATTTACAGATCAGTGATACATGGAGCACAGAGGAAGGAACACTAAAGGCTCATTTATGCTGCTGTTACATATGAAAAGTGATGATGTACCGGTCACTGCCCACATACTTTCATGCGTCCTCTGCGTTGGCATTGTTGTTGAGCGAAACATCCACTAGAGGGCAGCACACAAGCAGCTGTTTGTGACTGTGCCCAGGCGAAGTAACATCTTATCGATTCTTTTTTAAGTTCCGACATCGTTGAAATGTCTTTATCGAGTTCTATGTTCGTCTCACTCACCACTGGCTACACTGCCCCCCCACGATTTCCAGTGGTACTGCACCGTTTCATCTGTTTCGTCCGTAAGCTTTCAGAAGATGTGCACGAATACAGACGATACGAGTGCAGGGTACCGCCTTGTTTCAACACCGCTCTGTCTCCGTGTGCAAGTGGAAGTTTATTCATTTCTTTGGCTTTGAGCCACCGGAAGTTAGCATAAAAATGAATTAGCTAAAAAGCTATTTCGTTCAATTTAGTTATTCGACGTTGTTGATAGTCAGGGAGTGCAAGTGCATAATTAGAGGGCGGAGTCCATATATGAAACGGACAAAAAACTCTGGCTCTGTTGTCATTTCCGTAGCTAACGTTGAGCATAAATGAGCCTTTACGGTGCAATATCCCACCATTATACTAGGAATAATGTCACAGTTTTGCATAGCATTCGATCTGCTCTGTTGTGTAGGTAGCATGCTAGCCGTAGCATCCCTCAGTTGAGTCAGTCCATAGCGTCTGTGTAAACATAACCAGCGTCCTACTGTCCGTCTCTCTGGAGAGTATCATTGTACTTTAGCCGTACTCATCAATGAATCAGTAAAAGTTTGAATCTCCGCCATTTCACGTCCACAAATCCAGACAGTTTGTCCTTGTAACACGTCGACGTAGACGACACCCGTGTCCCGTAGCTCTTCGTCCAGCGATCGGATCGTTGCCATGGTGCGTTCTGTCGGCTGTTGCTGCTTTCATCTCAAACCCCGACTTCCGTCTCCTCTTGTGACCAAACCGAGTCCGTCCGTCACCCGATGGCAAACACAACTACTACTCTTGCTACTACTACTATTCAATGCTGTAACGTTGTAAATCTTGCTCTTGTGGCTTCTGCATGAATTCAAGAAATTAGTAGGACCGATGTTTCACTGCCCTTGATAGAACAAAAAAGAAGAAAAAAAAGGATCTTTTATGGACTGTTACAAGTTGTATAGTGAGTGGTACTGTCCCTAACCCACTGTATTATGTGCTTGTTATAAATATTGCTCTATGACAAGCCTATAGCATCACTATATGGGAATATTTGGTAGATTTATATTGTGTTATATTGTGATAGCATGTACATAAAAGATACCTCCTCTGCAATAAATATTTATACGAAAATGAACCGCGTGTTTCACTATTTTGGATCCCAGTGAATTTTCGCTCTCGTCTTTGCTCTTCGAAACATTTCCAATCCCACGGGAGGTTGAGACGAGACGCTCCCATGATGCATGTCTGCTTAGTAATCATCCCTGTCTCAGGTTTGTTTGCTTATTCTTCTTGTAGACACGCAGTTGGTGAAACCCATGGCCTCTAAAAGCCTCGTGCATCATAACCACTTTAGGATATGCACGACTTGGCAACTGTCCTGAAGTGCTTTTATGGCGTGTTGTGGTCTTTTGAACAGGGATCAGTGGAGGCTCTGCAGGAAGCAGCAGACAGGAGATGGTATCAAATGCTGACTCCAGACCCCTGCAGAAAAACCCAGCGTCCTCATTTTCCAATTCCAAAATAATTACTGGCCAAGGTGATATTTTTTATTCCTCGAGCCGAAAGGAAAATCGCTTCCTGCTCTATTAATCCACCAGTTTTCTTCAGCCCCATTAATTCTGCCTAATGAGCATTACATGAAACAAAGTGAGTACAAGTACTTATATCTGCGACTATACAGGCAGTGATGCAGCAGAAATAACATTGCAGAGGGCTATTGTGCAAAGCAAACATGTTAGCATTGATTACAGTTTACTGGAGCACTTTCAGATACACAGAGGATCAATACGTGGCTGCTGCAGGGAACTAACAGAAAGTTCAGAGAAGGAGATGAGGAGACACACTCACATTTCATTTAGCATTCAAATACATTAGTTTGCAATTAGATACCAATCATGCATAAAGAAATAACATTTAAGGTTCTCAACATGAATTTCGCAGACTGAGTTTTTAATGTTTATTCATATTTTTACTCAAGAACATTCACTGCTTGTCAATAAATTTAAAGCTGCAATGATCATCATTTAAATGAAAAAAGGTCTTTAATGTCTTTAAGCACATTGTTTTGGTTCAGCCTCACTGCTTTTTATCAACCCAGACCCCAACATCGGCAGCCAGCTGTTTTCTGGAGAAAACATCTGGTCAACCCCCTGTACCACGATACTCGAGGGTCACCAGACACTGTCGGCAACTTGAAAATTATAAAACTGGCAGTGGAAAACTGGTGCCGACAGTTTCCCACGCTGCTCGAGCATCATGAAAAAGCCGTTGGCAGCTAGAGGGGCACTGGGAGAGCACATGCACGTTATCTGGCCATAAAGACAAGTGAAAAAAAGAAATCCTGGATCAACTAATTTATCTGAATTCACTCCAAACTTTATTGGTTCTTTCTTAGGTTATCGGTTCCGTAGTTTTAAAGTAACTCTGCAGACAGAACGGAAATGAAAACTCAACCTCCTATCTGCTAGGGGCCTGAAATTGTGTCTGAACTTGGTTGAGGCCCGATCAGATAGACAGAGAGTGAATATTGAACTTATATGCATTTATTTATATTTTAAACATTCAGTGTAAATTTTTGGGATTAAACAACAGGCTCAGTGTTCCCCTGATGCTTTTTATTGATTTGACATTAGCTTGAGTGCCAAATTCTATTTGATCAAACAAGCAAAGGTCTTTAAATCCCATGTAAACACCAGACTCACTTATTACTGCCAGCCTGAAGCCAATCCCTCCTAAAGGCTGAATAAAGATCCTGAGTAAACATTATATCTATAAAAAATAAATCAGATTAACGTCTGTAAGAACCAAACAAAGCAGAAATGAGTAATGACAGAAGAGCAGCGGCAGAGGACACATCCATCACTTGCTGCAAACTCTCTGGATCTCCCGTGGAGCATGCGAGAGTCACAGTTGGACGTTCCTGTGTCTCTTTGTTGTCTTTGCGGGACAGCGGGACACATCCACCAGCGCGGCAGGACTCACTCTCAAACCTCAGACGTGAACCTTTTTGTGGATGAGGCCCTGTGGGTGGAGATGGACGGGCGGCGGCGGCGGGACAGAACATGAGGGGATGCTGATCACTTGGCACAAGGCAGCATGCTCCGGCGCTGACTCATCCGTCTCTCGGATGCAGGGACGACCAGGAGCGAGGGGACGGGGTGTTCTCGTGTATGGACTCATGAGCAATAACTGTAACGCTCATGACTCACATAGAGGGGTTGCGTGTTGTGTGTGTGGAGGGATGCACCTAGTGGGAGATACGTGGGCGAGAGACTCACACCGGTGGACGTACACACACATGCTGCACAATGTGATCTTGTTTTCTTGTATTTATTGAGAAAGGACTTAATTCTCCAGAATTTGTGTTCTTCTCATTTCCTAAATACTTTTACACTGCTCTCATTCTGTCGTTTTAAAGTGGGCTGCTGTCATTTGTAAGATTTAAAAGGTCAGTGCAACCAAATTCTCAATTATTCCCATAAGTATCTAAGGATGTGCAGGTTTTGAGTAATTTTACCAGGTTTCTCTTTTTGTTGAAGGCCACACAACCAGTGAGGCCAAAACCAGTCCCAGCATCAACTGGGAGATGGTAAAAGGCTGAATAAAGATCAAGGAGGACAACACAAGAGAGCATCTTTGCTTTGGACCGTCGTAATCCTTTAATCAGCCTTTGAATTTCAATTTCGATTTCTGTTGACCCTTCAACTCATTGCTCCTCGACAAGCAGAACGGTTTTTACTTCTCATTTCCTCCAGTGATTCATGAGCAGGTCCTGTGATCCAGTGGGTGTGTTTGATTTGTTCGACACCACAGCCGTGTGGGCAGACCCGCCACCCACCAGATCCTGTTCCCTCCGTCCTCTGAAGCCACGCTCCGGTCTGGACTCCCACACAGCTTTTCTCAATGGTGGCCCCCTCCCCCCCGGTGATGTGAGCACCCATGACTCACAAAGCACCTCTGTTACGCTCCACCAGCACCAACCACCTCCACAAGAGAATCCACAATACACACATTAATACATTTACACACTCGCAGTCAGGTACACGCTCACAGCTCAATACTCATTCCTGCGTGCGTAAGATAATGAATAGGTCATCCGATGAGTAATTTCACGATGCAGGAATGAACAACTGGAAACCGCTCATTATAACCTTGAAGCTGGCGTCACTCGTCAGCCGTCGTGTGCAGGTGGATGAGCTCTGAGCAAATACTGACGCACCCACTGACGAGTTAATGTCATCGGAGAATATCCAGAAACATGCGTCTGCAACTGACTTCATCCTACTCACAGCTTTTCATTCTCACCTTGTAGATCATTCATGAAGAGGATCAATGTCTTCCTGGTAATCAATGTTTAATTATTATAGCTGCTTTCAGACCTGCACTGAAGACATTTTCCTGAAAGTATCCACAGGGGCTGTAGGTGAGAATTCAAACGTCCAGGTCAGTTGCTCTAGACATTTTCCAGAACTTTAAAACTCTTGAAACTTGAAATTCCAGTGGGCGTGTTGATGAAGTTTCTAACAGATGTGAAACTGGAAGAAAACAACTATCTCAGGATGAAAGACAGGAGCCCTACACGAAGAAGACGAAGACGTCAAGACAACTCGAGAGGTTTTGGTGAAAAGGGCCAATGAATTTATACGTCATGTCCTGCTTCCTGCTGCTCTACTTCGACGCCTCGTCTGGAGGTTCACGGACATTTTCTTGTTGTTGTGAACAGCACCTTTCAAAAGTTATTTTCAAAGAGGACAAACGAAAACAAGACAACAAAACATCAAAGACAAGACAGAAATTTATACAAAAACCAGCCTATTAAAAATATGTAATTAGAAAAAAAAGGAAATGCAGACTCTTATTAATAGAACCTTCCATTATTCTAAAATTAGACGAGCCTCCATTTGATTTGGCACCTGTTCTTACGATATGATTGATTGCACTAAATTATCATGAACCCGAAAGGCTGATGGAGAATTTATATCCGCCGCTGACAGGATGAGGCCAGTTTCTCCGCTCTGTGATATCGAATGACAAACTCTGGATAATGGCTTCAGCCCACAATGCTACACGGTATTTTTGGAGATGAACTCCTCAAATATTGGTAATCAATGTTGTTATTAGTGTTTCTGAAACCCAAGATGCCATTACTCCCCGGGCTCCTCCTCCACAGCCCGGGAGCCATTATATATTTATGAGCCAAATTATATCCAAACTGCTTATCCAAGACAAACAGTGCATGTTACAGAGGCTGTGTAGTGCACGCGTTTACAATTATCTCTGCTGACGACAGTGTGCGTGCACTGATTACATTTATTCAGACTCAGTGTCGGTTACAGTCCCTGCAGACGTGACAGCAGGTTGTGAATTTCCAGCGCCCTGGCGTGCAAACACCTTGTAGGCAAAGGAGGAGAGCGTTTTCCGAAATGATGAGTCCTCTCCCCGGCTGCAATTCTCTCCTCACATTGTTGTGATTAACTGCCGGGGCCCGATGACACCTCTCCCAATTAGGGAGGCCCTTCAGCCCTGCACAGTGAGAGGAGCCCATTTGTCTGAGAATTTCCTCTTCTTGCTCCTGTCAGACGATATCCTCCACCATTTGGAAGACAGAACACCTCCACCCATGCACACACACACACATGGATGCACTCCACCTCTGTTTCCAGGTATGACAATATACTGTAGGCTTGTGTTTACGTCTGTGCCGTGTGCATCTGTGTTTGTAAATCGTGCATATTTTCATCTGTGAGTGCAAAATGATTTATCTTTCATTTTTTATCTTATTGGAAATATTACAAAAAGAAGAAAAGCATAGTGGCACCAGACCAAAGCAGGTTGCTAGTGGTAAAACCTGTCAGTGTGATAAATAGTAGATAATAGAGTAAAGCTGTGTGGTATTTCTTATGACTTATGAAAAACTGTGATTTCTTCTTATTTACTTTTTTGCAGCCAAGAGAAACATATAGTTCATACAAACATGTTTATAAAACATAGTATAAATATGTTGAACATGTTCAAATCAAACACATAACTTATATCAGATGATGGCATAAAAAAAATCTATTGTTACTTTTATTTCTATGTGTTGTTATCCTATTGTTGTTGTTGGTGTTGTTGTATTTCCATGGCATTTACCACCGTTCACACTGGAGAGTGGACGCCTGGTTGCGCACCGCCCCCTGGTGGTGGTGCAACCCCACGTCATGACGTCCTAAGGTGACGTTGACTCTTCATCAGCTTCCTCCTCCTCCTCCTCTTCCTCATCTAAGAGAAAAACAAAGCACCCACTGTAATAGAACATTTCAGATAGACACCATTATGTGGAGTTTCCAAGTTGTCATGGTACATGTCTATGTAATATTATAATGAAAAGATCCGCTCTGTCCATTCTAAGATGTCAATTCTTGTTTTATTTTTGTTTTTTTTGACAAATAATGTGTGAAAATGTGTCTTGAAAGTGTCGGATTTGAGGTATTTCTGTTCTGTTGCAGCCTGATAGTCGTAATTTCAAAATAAGGGGAAATAAAATCAAAATAGTTAATTTTTCTCTCCACAAATATTAACCGTAATCACATTGTTCCTGATATTAAAGTGTGTGTTTGTAAGAGAATCCATCACTGACTTACACAGGAAACATGTGGAGGTGAAAACAGGCAAACTCAATATGTGAATTACGCTTTTTAATGACAACTAATCCTTCAAGTAAGTGTCAATGAGTCATTAGAACCAAAGATCTACTTGAAATCCAGCTCAGCACATGAATTTCATTATTTCATGGCTCATAATTACACTGAGGGAGAATCTGGGACCAGCAGTGTTTACACAAACCTGGAGGCATCACAACCGAGCAGCTCCACTCATCTAATAATCCACTGTATTGTGATTTTTACCCCAGGTTCTTCTCCTCCTCTTCGTCATCACTGTGCTTTTCACCAACGCAGCTGCCACAAACAGAGCCCAAGGCCAGGACGCTGGTGAGTCACAGTCATACAGACGTGTGTGAATGAAGGTAAAGTCAACGTTCGTTCGGTAAATAAATATAAAAAGGCTTTTCTTTGACGTCAGCGGTCTTAATCACTCAATTGTAGCAATTTCCAGAAGGCGGTGGTGCTTTATCTCCAGCGTCCCTGCCTCCAGGTAGCAGGCAGGCGGCTGATTGATGGGAGCGAGGTGGCCTCTCTCAGGGACCAGTGTGCCATCGCTCACTCACCGTTAGTCACCGGCTCTCGAGCCGTCTGAGCTGGAAATGTCTGAATCACTCTGTGAAACACCAGGAACACACACACAAAGATGAGGAGGGAAAAGAGGGTCAGAAATAAAACTTTCCTGCGATAAGTTGGAAGAGACAGAGGAAACGTAACGCTTTGAAACATGAAGTGAGGTAAAAGTAAAAAGTACCTGAAAGGAAATATCAAATAGGCTCTTTATTCAGTAGATGACACTTAAAAAGTTGAAACAAACATCAACCCTCAAGGTCGTCTAGTTCATTTTCTGGTGCTTTCCATCAAATCACATGATCTTCATCCGCTGTTGTCATGGAAATGAACTCTGGATGTTTTTTTCATGTAACATGATCGTTAGCTGAGGAGCAGCCACTTGTCAGGAGATCTTTTTCTCCGCTGCTGTTTTCAAGGTCAGAAATGCGCTTTAGATCAACATGTGAAGAAAGGAATTGGATCAGATGCTGAAAAACTACTTGACTTGAATGAAAATAGAAGAATGAAGATTAAATATCAGGGGGAAAAATGAAATAAGGATGTGTTTTCACCGAAACAGAGAAGTCAGGTGTTTATGGATTATAAGAAGAATAGAGATGGAATTAAATCCACATTACACGTGAAGTTAAATAATTATCTTCAGACTGAGACTCTTTAATGATAAAACAACCAGTCACACTCCACTGGTGATGGAGGTGGAGAGCGTGTGTCTGCATCACAGCCTGAAAAGCAACATGAGTCAGTCTCATAGTAAAACTCACAGCGAGTGGGTTTCACTGGAGGAGACCAGTGTCTGGATTACAAAAGAGATTTATTGATTTGTACTTTTTTGAAATCAAGCCTCCTGTTACTCTGGCGACAGAATAGGTTTCAACAAAGAGGATTTTAGATTAAAAAGTGTATTTGAGGCCTTTTTATGATCAGAACAACAGAAAAGAAAGAATTAAATAGAGTTATAATAAGATGAAAGTATAATATTATTATAAAATGTAATGGTGGCAATTTCACATACAATGCTTTATTTTTTTCATTAGCATTATTCCCTATTGGTTATTTTTGTAACGATAAATACGTTCATTGTTTGGAGTATCATTTCCAGCAGTATTTGGCTGCAGTTAGATGCAATGACCACTAGATGGAGACATTTAGCCTCTTGTGCCAGTGAACATAGAATTAGCTCCTTTTGTTTTTCATGGGAAACTTCAGCATCAGCCTGTGTGACGCTGCTGTCACATTTATAACGTGTCCAGAGTGAGAAATGACTTTATACTGTTTATCTACTATTGTTATCTTACTATTACAATCCTCTGCAGCACAGTTGAGGCCATGCTTGACTCCATCTGGGGGCTGTAGTGCCCTGAACCTCCACCAGGGCCCAGTGAGAGGAACCAACACCCTGGACTGTACATCATCAGGATTTTACTCCAGCAGCAGGTGAACAAAGCATCGATTATGAGCCGAGCTTTGTTTTCTTGGAACAAAAGACCATAGTGAATTTAGAAAGTCTCATGATCTCCCTGGCTCTGACGGGGAGGAAACGAGAGACTGAGCAGCTTTGTCTGATGCAAATCTTCTCGGAGAGAAATTCTTCTTTTGCTTTTCAGAAGTTTCTCACTGAGATATAAGTTTCCTGCAGAGCTCAAATGTTTTTGCAGCTAAATCTCCAGCCTGGCCTCTTTTCCACACATCACATTCGACTTGTAGTGACTGAAACTCAAACCTCTGAGCTGCTCAGACTCACAACAGGTTTTGTTTGAGGTGAAAACATGAGTCTGGGTCCTGGGCCAGCATGACATTGCACTGGAGCCCATTTCTTCTGAATGGTGTCTTTGTTTCCGTCACAGAGCCACGATAAAGGCTTCGGTGGGATCCCCTTCCACCGCCTGTGGGACAAAGACCATAACATCCCCAAATCTGAGATGACCAGGCGCTGCTGCACGGTCTGACACATGGTGGCTGACTTCTGACTCTCATGTTGGTTTTTGTAGCCGTCGAGAAATTCAGGCCCTTTCACTAGCAAAGTCTGAGAGAACAGAGTAAACTCACTGTGCAAACAAAGCCATGAAGATTATGAACTGATTGAAGATTGCAAAACAAGTAGAGCTTTCTGTTTTCAGCTGCATGAACAGGTGTGTGCAACAGCTTCTGACTTCACACACTTTAGGAATCTGCTAAATTCATGTGCATGCATATTAAACTGCACTTTTTTCTTAGCACAGTAATGAAAATATCATAATCCCCCTCGCAGTGATGTAAGATTCAATACATTTGAGTTTTTGACGAACTTCCACCAAGTGAGCTGAAACACAACTGGAGGGGGGGAATTATTACCCATGATCCCCGGCTTCCTGCACCAGAAGAGCTGCCGCAGCTTTTAAAAGCAGCTACACTTGTTTACTTTGAGTCATTTGTCCCGAGAGTTTCCCTCATTGATCTTCCAGGTGAACCTCCGATTACAGTGAAGAGGGGATGAGTCACCTCCTCTAATTGCATGTGTTCGTTAGTGTGACGTCAGCAGGATGTTAATTGGAGCGGCTTATGCAGAGTGCGTGTGTCGAGTTGTCGGAGGCCGGAGGCAGCAGCAGCTCTCCTGCTCGGTGGGGGAGTAATTAAGACGCAGGGACGGTGATAAGGGAGCGTGGGCTGCTTCAGCTGGTAATTATACTGTGGAACGCTGGTTTATTATTGTCCTGTGTACTCATGAACTTCTCCTACATTTATCCTCTATATAATAAACTGTCCTTTTCTCCTCGTGAACACATCTCAGACTCAAAGTATGAAAGTTGGGCACAGACACATTTGTTTTACGTCTTTTAAAAGATTCAAATATCAACACCTGGATTTGCTTTGACTTCCAGGAAACTATCTGAGCTACAGCAGCATTAATATGTGACAACTTACTCCAGGAAGGTCAAAGGTCGTATAACACGGCCCCTGCAACAAGAGGGGATTCAGCATTTTGCTTAAAAAAGTAAAGAAGTGTAAAAGATCCTCTGGTTGAATAAGGACTTTGACCATGAATCATCATGTTGTTTATTAAACTGAGTGATAAATTAACCACCAAGTCATTTATCACTTTTTTTTCATAGTTACAGCTATGGTGACGTCTAACACAACAGTTCTCCAATTTAAAAAAAAAGAGATTTAACCCCCCACCTCTCGACCCCAGACATGTCTGTAAAGTGTAAAACCTCTCAACAGCAAAACAAAATAGAGTATTTAAGAATTAAAAATGATAAAATGCTCAAAATACTTAATACAAATCATGATGTAAGATTCAAAAGGACTAATAAGGAGACATTTACAGGATTGGAAAGAAACCGTATCCAGAGTTTTTTCTATTAAGAAAGTCAAACACATTCGCTGAAAATAAAAAAGAGAAATTAGTAAATTTATACATGAGACGAATGAGAATAAAACACATATGCTAGAAAAGTACCAGGAAAATGAGGCTACAAGACACAAATGTCAAGTTGTCTGAGTCACCGCTTGAATTTAAAGTTTGTTTAAACAAAAAGGAGAATTTTGTTGCAGTTTTATGATTTTTTTTTACAAAATTCAATGATAACTTAAATAAATATAAACGTAAATAATAAAACTTTATTTCCACAGCTTGTATCCACACGATATTACAAAGTAAAGTATGACATCCTCAGATTAAAACACACACACACACACACACACACACACACACACACACACACACACTGACTGTGCTGATTTCTCTCTTGGATGTAAACGGTTAACCCCCGGCGGTGGTGACGTCACGCTCTGGTTCCTGCAGGCTCGGGCCGCAGTTCGGTGAGAAGAGATCTGAGCAACTAACCAACGAAACTAACTAGTCCTCCAGTCTCCACTGATCTCCAGCCGCTGGATCCAGACCGATCAACGACATGGGAAACTGTCAGGTGAGGAAACACGTCGTCGGATTAAAAGACGTTTTACGCGTCAGACGCACCGAGGAGAAATAACGATGATGATTCAATCTGAGCCATCGGCTGATCGGAGAGGGATCCACACTTTAGATCTGGATCCAGTGGATCTCCAGGATTCACGTGAGACTCTGTGGATTCACGTGCTGAGAAATATCAGGCACTGTCATGAGTTGCGCACTTTGCGTAAAGGACCGAAAAACTGCAGTGGCTCTGTTCGGATCCTCGGTTACTGCGCAAAGAGAGAAAATCCAGATTAATCCGTTTTATTGTGGCTGGATTTAAATCTTAAGGTTTCACTTTCACTGTGTTTGGTGTTTTAATGTTATTATTTTAACACTAAACGACCGTGTGACAGAAAACCGTGTGTGGTTTTTTACGCAGGGGAGAGGAGCCACTCCCCTGCGGAATTCATCACTGCTCCGTTACACGAGAGCTGATATGAATGAGTGTGTGCGTGTTATGCAAGGGTAAGAGTGCAAGAGGTGGGGGGGGGGGATTTAAATCTTTATTCTTTTTTTGGTACCTCTCCACTTTATGTCCATGTCCTTTATAGTTGCACTTATTATCTAAAGGCAAAATAACCTATTTACACATGTTTCTCTCTTGAATCTTGAATCTTCTAACAATTAATTTCTCATAAAACATGGTTAAAGAAAATGAAACCAAATCCAGCATCTTCCCCTGAATCTACATCTGCACCACAATCTTCTCTAAAAATCAATTGTCAGGCTCCGGCCCCATCTCAAAACAAAATCTGGTGGAAATGGGTTCAGTAGTTTTTTGCTTAATCCTGCGATTTAAAAAATAAACAAACAAACCTTGGAGCTCATGTAATCTCGCCGTGTTAAAGGAAGTGAAAAGACGATTCCTGGATCTGCCCGTTTATCCGGATCCACTCCAAAGTTTACATTATTGTATCATAATAGCATAAACTGTACATTAAAGTAGTTTTTCATACCAACACAGAGATCTTGTTGGTGTTCAGACCCTAACAAGCATCAAGCACATACTTTACATCGATCTGATTAAAGTGAGACACATTTCCAGTGTGGGGACCCTCTGAATCTCCTCTCAGACCCCCGTTGGCCCCTGAGCCGGACTTTGATTACTGCTGGCATTTGTTCAGCCCCCACCAAGTTTGTTTAAAGACCTCTGGCCCCGGATTCCTCAACTGAAGCATTGTGTGCCAGTCCTCCCCTCCCCCCACCAGCCAGCTGCTCCTGCATCGCTGTCATGACACGAATCCCTGTGAACCTTATTTAGACGCCGATTATATTGATTCCGTAGTAGTAACAGCCGTGTTTTGTTTCCTCAGCCAACTATCGTGCCTTACGAGGACTTTGATGTCTTAATGGACATCAAGGCCATCCGCAAAGCCTGCAAAGGGTTCGGTGAGTTGGGAATAAGTTTGAGTTCTACCTTTTAAATTAAACAGTTTATTCTTCTACTGCATCTGTTTGTGTTTTGTCTTTTTTCAGGAACTGATGAACAGGCCATTATTGACATCCTGGCAAACCGCTGCGCTTTTCAGCGGCAGGAAATCAAACAGGCTTATGTTGACAAGTATGACGATGTAAGTGTGATTTTTATAATCAAGATCCAATAATTATTCTCTGAGAAATCAACAAAAATGTTGAGAAACCCTCTTGTGATACCAACTAACAGACAAATGAACATGAGTGAAAACATAACGTCCTGTGTCTCTGCGTCAGGAGCTGGTGGACGTGTTGAAGAGCGAGTTGACTGGAAGCTTCGAGAAGGCCATCCTCGCCATGCTGGACCCGCCCGTCATCTACGCCGTGAAGGAGCTGAGGAAGGCGATGAAGGGGGCGGGAACCGACGAAGACGTCCTGGTGGAAATCCTCTGCACGGCCACGAACGCTGCAAGTTGCAAATTAACTAAATAAGATTGAATCAGTGACAAACAAGTGAATTAGTTATTTTAAATGTCAAATATCTAACTTGATACTTGTTGTGTTTGCACCAGGACATCGCCATGTTCAAGGAGTGCTACTTTCAGGGTAAGACGAAATCCCACTAGTTGGATGAGGTGTTGCATTCATGAACATGTGGATAAATGTCATATTTTCCATCCCTGTGTCATGAACTTTGGAAACTGTGGAGGTTGACACATCAGGGGCCGACGTGGGAGACATTCAGACACTATTCTTGTCCTTGAGGAACAGTCACACTGTGTTTACTCAAGGCCCATCCTGCTGTAACTTCCTGTTTCCCTGTGAGATCGGTGCTTATCGCTGCATTAAAGTAAGATTTCCTACAGTCTTGATTTCTCCTCCCCTCCTTAAATCTTCCAACAGCATCAGCACAATCCTTGAATAAATCCCCAACACACCAGTTTCTCTCTGCCACGTTGCACTGAGTCATTCTGCACAAGAAGCTGAAGTGACTCTGGTAATCATAGCTCGGATGAGGTCGGCTGTGAGGGTTTGTTTGATAACTAGGCTGCGTCCCGCTGGGGCCTGAATCACGTCGGTTTGAGAACGGGGCCGCGAGTCACAGTGCAAAGTACAGAAATGACGCCACAACCCACAACAGTAGTTATAGCAGTAGTTATTATTTACACTAGCTTCCATGATGTGCAGACGCAGGTTATCGTCCGGATGGGTGCACTCTGTTATTAGCAGCTCATTGTGCAGATTTTAATAACCTCTCTCCTTGTGCCTGCTGTTTGTAGCTTTGCAGTCTTTGTCCATGTGCATCTGGTTCCAGTCGCCTACTTGCTCAGTTATATTTCTTTAGCTGAATTTTGAAAGGCTCGTGTAGCATCAGGGGTCAAAGTCGGATTCGAACCCCAGTCTGCTGTTACAAAGGCAGCTGCGCCACCAGATATCATGAATCCTTCAATGTAGATCCTGGTCTCATTAAACTAAAAGGCAGTGGAGTCACAGGACGTGTGATTTCAGAAAGAAAACAGGTCCGACTTGGAAAGTGGGACAATTATTAACTTAAGCAAACAGGACAGGTTGAAGAGAGTTACACATTAGATGCACTGAATGAGTATCTAAGTGTCTAGCCCTCATCTTTAAATACTCACAAGTCAACAGAATGATTTAATGATTTATTTTTGTCTTTATGTTTGTTTCTCTTGTTTTTTTTATTCTCAGTGCATGAACGGGATCTGGAAGCAGATATCGAGGGCGACACGAGCGGAGACGTGAGAAACCTCCTCACTGCTCTGATGCAGGTGAGCGGCTGCACCCGTGTAACTGAACTCCTCCCATCTGTCCCGGCACTGAAATGGAGCTCACTCTCCCTGTGCCCAGTTATGCCCTGTGAACCCCCCCGCCCCCCGACACACACACACACAGAGCAGATTCAGTTGCATGAGTCATACACTAAGTTTTCACTACGCAGCAAAAAAACCTCTGCTTCTAAATCCAGGGCGACAGAGACGAGAGCTACGAGGTGGACGAAGAACTCGCCGAACAAGATGCTACTGCCCTGTTTGAGGTAACGTCTTCCTCTGCAACGCGTCGTCACCAATGTGCCGATCGGTGAGTGGTGTAAAATGAAAGAGTTATAATCTGTTTCAGGCCGGGGAGGGCGGCTTTGGGACAGATGAGTCGACCTTCAGCCACATTCTGGCCTCCAGGAACTACCTGCAGCTCCAGGTCACGTTCAAGATATATGAGCAGGTCGGTTTGTGTGTCGCTGCGTCTGCAGTGAAACCCAGTATCAGTTGTTATGTGACATGTGTGAATTAAACAGGGATCATTTGAACTGTACTTTCCCTGCGGCTCTCAATGTCCTGAACATTTTTTTTAATGACCTTGTCTTGACACATTTTGATAAATTACTAATCCGATGTGAAACTGAAGGAACTTGTGCAGCTGGAAAATGAAACGTCACCGCTTCAACTTCACCTGTTGTCTCCACAGCTCTCGGGAACTGAAATCCTGGACGCCATCCAGAACGAGACTTCTGGGACACTGATGAAATGCTACGTTGCTCTCGGTGAGTGCGAAACACAAAGTGTGGCATGTTGAAAATACTCAAAACTCACTTAAACTTACATAAAAATGGGGCCATTGAATGCATCGTCTGTATGCAGCTCTTTTATTTTTACTGAAGAGGAGCTGAGGAGTTTTTAATGAAACCTTTTCCTCCGCCCTCACAGTGAGAGTCGCTAAGAATCCTCAGCTCTACTTCGCCCGGCGTCTGAACAAGGCGATGAAAGGAGCAGGAACTGATGAGGACACGCTCATACGCATCATCGTGTGTCGCTCTGAGGTAACGGGACATTTTATTTCACAAGTATGGCTGAAGGTCAATACCACTGGTTTAGCCAAAATCTCATAGCTCTCACATTTTTTGTTTTCTGCCCCTCGTCCTCTAATGGTTTTTCCCTCCGTCCACAGTTTGACCTGGAGACTATCAAAGACTTGTACCTGGAGAAGTACGACGTGTCCCTGAAGGACGCCCTGAGGGACGAGTGCGGCGGCGACTTCAAGCGCCTCCTCCTGGCCATCTGCCACTGAGAGACGCAGGCAGAGCGTCGGAGGTGAAAGACGGAGACGGCAGAAGACGTTTGTCGCTGCTGTTCTCTGTCGAACACACTAACAAACACTACTCGGCCTCCATGTGACGTGGCGTGGGGAGCAGGAGGGTGGAGGTGAAGGAGGAAGTAACCCGGCTCATGTCTCGTCCAAACTGAGTGCATGTGGGTGACTCTGTGTTTTTACTTTCACAGATATCGAAGTGTATTTCCTTTTCTATAACCGTGTCCGTCAATCGCTGCCAGTTTCCTATAGTCTGTTTTTAACCTTTAACTTCTTAACACCTTTTCCAGCATTTTACACAGTGACGAGTTATTTTCAGTCGCCGTAAACAAGCACCAAGTTTTATTACCGGAGTGAACTGCAGTCACGCTGATGCAATTGTACGGATGTGATCAGGTGATTCAAGACTTGATAGAATGAATCTAATCTAAAGCTAAAGCCAGAGTGAGACCTGCTGCTGCAAATATACCAACCACACAGGAGTATTAGAGAAATGAGAAGAAGACAGTTTTTCATTTTGTAATCCGGGAATAAAGTTAAAATGTGGAGAATTAAGTTGAGGAGGAGAAACAGAAGAAATGTACTTTTTCAAATTTTGCATTTCGAGGATAAAGTAGAAATGTCGACAAATAAGTCTAAATCTCAAGAATTAAGTCAATCATGATGTTTCACTTGTTTTTATCAAATCAAATTACTAATTAAAACCAAAATAACAGAACATATCTTTGAGAAAAAACATATTTAACATGCACTTGGTCCATTTCCCTTCTTCTAACATGGGGGAGGTTTATGACCTATACTGCAGCCAACCACCAGGGGGCCAGTCATGTCGTCCATCTTTAGGTACAGTCTATGTCCTGGCCCTGATACTCTCCCATTACTTAAAATTCATACTATAGTGTTATATAATTACCATTGTATAAGTATTATACCGTCTTTTACTAAATAATTCTTTGTTAATGCTTAATTATTTCCCCCCGGGGCCGTTTCCTTTCACCCTCTAACTTAGTGACTGTTAAAACGATTGCGAGGCTTGAAGCTTTGAAATGAAGAACTGTGAACGTGTGTTTGGAGGAATATCAGCTGGGATCATGAAGGATAAGCGATGTTATGTGAATGGATGAGCGGAGAGAAAACAGATGATATATTTTATTAGTTGCTTATTGAGAGAAACTATATATTGATTTACGATATGTTGCATTTTTATCCAGTACAACTATTAAAAACTTGACAAATCCAAATACACCTCATCTTGCTATATGATTTTTTTTTTTTTAATTTACGACTAACACAGTAGACGTTTTAATATATAACTTTATTTAGCGGACTGTTTCAAGTAGGCCAGAGGTTGTATACAAGAGGAGAAACCTGATTCAACGTCTGTTTCTTTTGTGTCTATATAAAGGCAGCTGAGATTTGTTGAAATGACCACTATTGTAAACAGTTTGCAAAAGTAGATACACAAGTTAAAGACGTCAGTGTGGTCGTGGGATTATTGTTTCACTCTCTGTAGCCAAAGACTTTTAGTTTAACTGCAAATAAAAAGGCCTGTAACTTCATCGTGTCCCTGTCGATTTATTTGTTTGTTGTTTTGTTTGATTGTCGGTTTATTTTTATGCAGGATTCAAGGATCTCAGGTGATTTTAAATGAGTGCGATGGTTCAGTGACTGGGAATAATATCCTCTTTCATTCCCACTCACTGAACGTCTGTTCTTGCTCTATGTGCAACTCTGGTGAGCAGGTATGAGGCTACTTCCTGTGAGAAGTGTGGAAGGGCAGTAGAATCCAAACATCCACAGCAGGTGAGAATAAAGATGATGCTAATATAACAATATTATACAACACCCCTTCCAATCTGTCCTCTGATGCCTTTAGCTCTGTAGGAAATATGATATACTTTATCCACACTTTCCAAAATGTCTGCCTGACACATTAAGTATAATGAATCTCCACTAGAGTTTAGCCCAGTGAACTGTGGGTTTGAAAATGTAGTACAAATGAAAATTTAAAAGAATAAAATACAATTCTGTAGACAAGAAAAGTAGAAACGTAAAATACATACGTGCCTGTTTTTCTAAATGTGCAATATGAAGTTGGCATAAAGGATAGAATGAGTTTGTAAGGATTTGCCATTCCTTGAATTGTAAAAGTTATTTTTTCAATGAAATCTGAAATATTATCTGTGTTACATGTGGACTTTTTAGAAATTAAAAAGAAAACAGTGTCTTTATATGTAGAGGGATTATCATCATCATCAATAATATTCTTAATAATAATAAATGCCTCGTAAAATAAAATAGAAAAGTAAATACATGTATAATGTCAAAACTTGTAACTCAATTAACGGTACCAGTCTTTATTTTAAGTTATTATACTTTGATGAATCAGTATCAACAATAAACAACAACAAGTAAGTATCTTGTGAGACTTGTCCTGTGGCACAGTAGTGAGAATTACGAGCTTCCATGCAGCACCTGAATGCACCGTAATCTTCCCCTCCCTCCTCCTCCCTCCCTCCCTCCCTCCCTCTCTCCCTCCCTCCCTCCCTCCTCCCTCTCTCTCCCTCCCTCCTCCCCCCTCTCTCTCTCCCTCCCTCCCCCCTCCCTCCTCCCTCCCTCTCCCTCCCTCCCTCCTCTCTCTCTCTCTCCCTCCCTCCCTCCTCCCTCCTCCCTCCCTCCCTCTCGTTTTTCCTCCACTCGTCTGTTTATTTTGTTGATAAACGGTGAATTTAGAGTCGGGCTCCATCATCCAGAGGCGCAGGAGCGTTCCAGGTGTTAGTCTGATCCCCTGGACTCTGCTGAAGGTACGTGCTCCTCTCTGGTCCTCTGCCTTTGTTGCTCCTTTTCTCTGGTAATTACAGTCATTAGCATCCATCTTGGTGGGAGATAATTAAAATCACTGCAAGGAGAAGTGCTTGGCTCTCTTTGCAGCCCATGAGCAGGACTCCTCTACATGCATCATGTAAGGTTTATAACTTATGTCATATTTTAAATTCCCCACTAAGAAAACACTGACAAATCCAGAGTGACAGGTGATCAACCTGCAGACCAACCTGCTGTGTGAGGGTTTGAATCCACAGATATTTCAACAGGAAGATGTAAAGTTGATTCTCACATTGCAGCATCTTATTCCCATGGGAGTAGATCCCATGTGAACCCGTTGTCAGGTGCAGACTGATCACTGCAGCACTCACTCCTTCATTGTGTTTGGATGCTGCAGCAACATGCACATGTCACCAGTCCCATGCAGCATCGTCTCCATGGAAACGTCCAGAGAAGCGTGATGGACACTTCCTGCAACAATAGCAACAGGATCAACTGCTATACTTCTGTACTACTACTAAGAAAACTACAATACTACTTCTAAAACTTCTATACTACTACTATACTACTATTGAACCCACTTTTATCAAGCACCTGGTGGAAATTCCTTCTGTCAACCTGCAGATATTAATCCACCTCTTATATCTTGTGAATTCTCTTCTTGATGAAACTGTTGTTCTCACCTGGCTCCTCTTGATCTTGCGGCTTATAAATCAGTAACTGAGAGTTGACGTTCATTAACCGTTAAGCATTAAACTCACAGTGGCCTTGAACATTGCCTTTATGCTCCTTGGCTCCAGCATTACTTTTTCATTATTTACAAAACTGCTTCTTCTGCAGCTTTAATAACACGTCTCTGTGTCTCAGACCCTGAGAGCTGGACTCAGTGAAGCCAGGTGCAGAACTTACAAGTTGTGGAAATTACAGGTTTCATGTCTCCACTCGCTGCGACCTCTTGATATTTGATTCCACTGAAGTTCTGAATCAGACACTGTCATTAGATGGAGAAACAGCAAATAAGAATAATCCTCAGTGGAACAACATGGAGCCTCTTAGTGGTATTTACAGTTTAAATCTGGAGAGACACTTTTCTGTTTGTGTGAAATAACTTTTTATCTTTTCCAAAAACTGGTCCGGACCTTTTTGTATTTGTTGCTGATGCCCATTCATGTGTGTTTGAAATGTAACTTGTCATATATATTATTATACAATGTAAAGTTTGAGTCCTGGATCTAATCTAAATCCAGGATTTAAACGCAGCCCTCTGCTCATTCTTAGTGAATGTTTAACTAATGCAGGATTTATCACGTTGTAATGAATTTATTAATGTGTCATATTTCATGAACTCACATGGCTCTGGATTAATAAGTCATCAGCTCGATATTATTTTTGTGTCCATCATTAAGTTATTTAGTACAAAGGTACAAGCATCAGACTCTGTGGTAATAAAATCTCAGCTGTTTGTCAATTATCAATCAATCAATCATTAAGTGAAGAGCCACAAACCTGATGATGTCATGTTAACCAGTTATTGAAGATTACAGTGAATTCACTCTATTATTATGAATTTCAACACACGTGACTTGATTCATGTGCTTTTCTAATAACTCATCAAGTATCATATGCATCAATTCATGTTTTTCTCTTCATGCAGAAATGAAAACGTGGATTTAGCCGATTTAAAGCTTTAATTAGAGCCTGTATTTAATTTAGAATCATACAAACATATTAGAATCTTTTACTGTAAATTCCACATAACTACTGCTGTTTATATTATATACATTATATTTTATGACCTGAGCTTACTTCTTACAGTGTAGCCATGAAACTGATGAACACCATTGATTTGTTAAGTATAGAAACATAGAGGCAATTTTGGCGTCGCATATTTATAATTACAAGAGCTATATTTCGTAAATGTCTTAATTGCTGGATACTGAGCTCATAATTACAATATCCAAACCTCGTTGTCATGGTAACAGCTTTAGTCAGAGTTCAAGTGCTGCCAGATGTTGACGGCAAACGATGGAGCAGCGTGAAGTTGATGCTTCTTTTTAAAACAGGAAGAAATGATCTGAGGCGTTTGTTGTGATATAGTTAATCAGAATACTTCATTGGGAGGATTCAAAATACATGTATAGGTCTTGGGAGTATCAGTCCTGATTTTTAAAAATGAAATACTTACAGTAAACTATCTAAAATATGGAAAACCTCTCATCACAACACGTGTTTTCTTCCCCAGGTTGGAGGAGATGTCGTCCGTGTGGCAGCAGGAGCCGTCGGGTTACTCCCCCTGCCTAGAGATCGACTCCAGCTCCGTGCGGACCAAGGACCGGCTCGGCTCTCCGGCCTGGCTGAAGCAGGAGCAGGATGACCTCCGCATCATCAAGTGGGAGAACTTCCAGTCGGGAGCCTCGGCCGATTCTGTGCAGGACAACACACCCAGCAGCGCCATGTCAGGTAACCAGCAGCTGAGGGGAAATAAAACCAATCAGACCACGTTCCTGACTATTTATAGGATTTATAGTCTATACTAAAAACTACACATCCTGTGTGTGTGTGTCTCTCCAGCTGCCTCACATGCAGAGAGCCTGCCCCCCCGGGTGCTGCTGACCATCACCAAGCTGCAGTGCATGCTGGAGAGCAAACAGGAGCGCATCGCCGCCCTGGAGAGGCAGGTGGAGGACCTGGTGCAGGACCGCCGCTTCCTGAGGAGCCAAATCGAAAACCTCACCAGCAACCGCTCCATGCCCACGTTCGCTTGCCCCAGTCCAGTCACAGAGGGTCAGTGTCTGAAGCAGCGTAGACTCATTGGTCTGTTTTGATTTATTCTCATCCATCACTTCTCTTGTTTGGGTTTTTTTCACACAGCGCCCAAACCCAGCAAAGTGCAGCACTCGGAGAGCAAGTCTCGGAAGAGAGAAAGGGCTTCGTCCAGCTCCTCTGACGGCAGCGACAGCGGCTCCGAGGCGTCCGACTTGTCGGAAGTTTCAGCGGCGTCGAGCGAACACAGACGGAGGAAACATCACAAGGACAAGAAAAGGTCGAGGAAAGGGAAGGACTACAGCAGGAAGAGAGGTAATCTCCAATATATCTAAAGTTTAGAGCTGAAGTAAAAACATCTATTTTACATCGGAAATAACGTACAGTATATTAATTGTTTATACTTGGCTACTTATATAATTGGCCTATAATTGACTTATATATCCGTAACAGCCATAGTGACCCTGTCCCTTGTTTCCACCAGCTACAGGTGTCCAGTACGTCATCCATCGCTACAAACAGGTCCTGTCCTCCTTCATCAAGAAGAAGAACATGAGCGAAGCCTTCCGCCACCTCGGCATCGACCGCAACACCATCGCAAACACGGCGTCAATCGCCGAGCTCCACCTGGCCGGCAAAGACATGGTCCCCCTGGTGGGCATGTTCCGCCAGGGAGAGGAGACTCTGGTCAGCTACGCCCAAAGGTGCACCTTGGTCATTGACAGTGACACGGACCTGTCCAGGAGGATAGACCAGATGAAAGCCAACGGCGAGCTTCTGCCCATCTCAGGGAAACGGCCGAGGGTGTCGCATTCTCACATGCAGCAGCTGGGGGGCGCTGCAGACAGTATTTTAATAGGTTGATTGAACATTAGAAGCCTTCTTCCAAATCTTGAATTAGTTGTTCTCTCAACCTGAACTGCTGGATTTCAATGTGCTTATGTAGTTTTGCTTTTTTCCTGGGGACCAGAAGTTTTAAATATACATATAAATATATATACACAAGTAGCATTCTAACCTGACAAGATGTGGACGTATGTTTTTTTTACTGTCATGCACATTTATGTACAGTTGATTTCAATATTGGATTTTTTAAAAACTATGTAAGAGCTTGTGTGTAGTGTTAGAAACACCCACAAGATGGCAGTGCTCACACATAAGACAAGTCATTACAAATCTCCTTTGATCCAAAATGGTGGATGGACAATTTTACATTTCCTGCACTGGCTGTGTTACTTTATGTTTATATGAAGTTATATTCATGCACTGTAATTTAAAACTGCATTCATGTGTTTACTTAATGTTTCCAAACCTGCCAACAAATGCAAATACATGTATATATGGCCTTTAATGGAGGTATCGGTTATGTATCCTCTACACTAGAAGATGTAAACACCTCATCCCAGGTCCTATGATGCTAAAAAACCCAAATCTTACACAAAAAATCTGTGACATTAAATGTGATGCAGCTGGAGGGTGATATATGTTCAGTCTCTGGACCAGAGGAGTGGACAGCAGCAGATGTGCAGACGGATGGCAGAGCTTGGTAAAATATCCTCCGGCGATGGCGAGTGTCAGTGCAAAGTGTCGCCGCTGATTTCCTGTGGTGTTTGCTTTTCAGGCCGAGTGACAAACGACTCGTGCAGAGCCATTACAGGGGCTGCACCCGGGCTGTTTGTCGTTGCACGGGACTCTGTCACTGTCAGTGCTGTTCAGTCCTGTGCCAGATATCTGCTTATCTTTCACTCACACATCCCAATCCCCCCCCCTCCACCCTCTCCTGCTATGAACTCATTCACTCATTTCTCATCACTTCTCTGTCTCACTTCTCATCCCTTCATTCATCCCCAAAAGTCCCCAGGACAGAGGCAGGTGGTTGAAGGTTGTGGACGGTGTAGGAACATTTAACGCCACCAGAGGCAACCGTCAACCACCTCGCAGCTGGTTTACAGTGAGGGACCAACTCCTGAGTTATACAAATGTCAGTACTGCTCTCGTCACCAGGACACGATGCAATTCTGCAAATCCTGACATGAAAAAGGACCTTATGGACTATTTGGTTTTTGCACACCACCCCTTTTCGGTCAGCATGTCCCGAAATAAAGCAGCAAAACAGAGCCCCAACCTGCGTTTGAGTGGCAGCTGTGAATTTGGTGCTAATGACTCAGGGTGATGAATCTCAGAGCTGAAGATGGAGACAGGACGTGGGCCTAATCGAGCCTGAAGCGTCCTCTTCTCCTCCCCCGGCCTTTTGACTCCCACTGATGTGGGGCCAGCTGGGACTCCATTTTGTGTCTTTTCTGATTGCAGGTGCCGCGTCACTGCAGAGCCTCCAAGTGCCTGATGGCTACAAAAATTCCAACCCCTCCTCCTCCTCCTGCTCCTCCTCCGATTCTGACCTTGACAAAAAAAAGAGCATCTGGTCGTTCTCACAGTGACGAGTTGTAATAACCACCAATCACCTCCTAATGGTTCAAGTAAAATGAGTTTGAACTGGTGGGTTCAGACGAAATGAGGTAATGTTTTGTTTTACTGCTGCATGATAAAAGCCTCAGACATATTTATGTAAGATTAAAAGACTTGTAACGGAGCGAAAGAGCTCAGACTTGAGCAGCTGATTGAAAAGCTCCGTGGGGAACACACTGTAATTCTTGAGAAACAGTGGGTGACCGTTTTTCACAACTACTGAGGTTATTATTCTCACATGTTGAGTTTCAGTGCTCATCTTGTGTTTGGCTGAGACGTGTTTAAAATCACGTTTGTCTTACAACAGGTCATCATGTTGTTTTTCTGTCTCATTAAACTGCTGCCATATTAAGTGGGAACCTACCCACTGTATTTCCCATCTGTGTCAGTCTCTTTGCATTCTCAAATAACCGAGAATATTCAGCAAGATTATTAAATTGTACTTTATGCTTTTGAGTGCGGATGAGTTACAGTCTGGTTTTTAAAGTTGATCACTGTACTCTGCCAAATTAATGAGTCGTCCAAGTCCTCCCTGCTGTTTAAACCAGTTTACCTCTTCAGTTTGTCTGCAGGGGGAAGAGACAGGATCGAGCTTTAAACTCGATGATACATCCTCACGAGAAGAGGACTCGACTTGGCTGCATACCAGTGATCATCAGAGTTACTCATGTTTCTGCGGCACACGTTTACATGCAGGTTGTGTTTTTCCCACCAGGCAGGATGTGCACACGCAGGACTAACAGGTGCTCGGGCAGATTCTAAATTCACCAAATGTTATCTGACAGTCGGTGTGGGGGCGTGCATATGAGACTCGTCACCCTTTTGTTGCCCTTGGTCTTCCGGCTAATGGAATCTCAAAATAACCTGCGCACTGTTGGGAAAAAGTGGGTCACCGCACCAATGCGATGCCAATAAAATACAAAAGCATCAAGAAGTGCATTATGGGTATTTCCCCCTGTGGTGGAATTGAGGTGGGGGCCGGAGACTGCTGCATTTTTCTCAATCCTTTTTTCTGCAGTGACATTAAAAAGGCTGGTGGAGCAGTCGACAAGGTGCAATCAGAGATTCGTCTTCAGCCTTTTATTGGGAGTGAAAACATGATTTTTTTTTTACTGCATTAGACGACTGGATAGCAGCAGAGCGGCCTCAGTGTAGCACGGAGCTGCTGCGGCACTAGAGGACAGTGTTGTATCCAGAACGCTCACAGTCACATTCTTCTGTTTGTGGCCAGAGAAAATCACAAAAAACACCCCTGAATGCACAGTTTGCTGATTAGATTCAGTCCGACAGTCACAAGCTTCTACTACAACGCAGCACGCGTTTTATTATAACCTTTAAAAATACTCAATAAACCAAAGATGCAGACACGTGCTTAAAAAAATCCCTTCTCGGACAAAACGGTGACAATCAAACAGGGAATCGCATAACGGCGATTCATGAGATTTCTCTTGGCAAATATAAAATAGGGGAAAAACGCAGAGATGTTTATCTGAAACCAAAGAACCTCTTCACAATGACAGCTGCTCTGCCGGCGCTGCCAGATCAACAAGTCTTGCTGGTGTGTTCTCCATCTGGCTGCCACTGATAACAACTTACTGGGGGCTGCTGGATAATAGTCTTGCGAGCTTAAAAGCATGCAAGGCAAGGGGGTGGGGGTGCAGAATGTTTTCTGGGGGCAATCCAGCAAAACAGGACCCCGTAAACCAAATGGCACGCTGAGCCGAGCACGTTCAGGAGGTCTGTTGGATGCTGCTGGGGGAGGAGGAGGAGGCGCGGGGCTGCCATAGTTATGATTCGTCTCAAGATGGCTGATGTATCTGTGTTCAGCACCTCTGTGGTTTTGTAAAGGCCGTGAAAGGACGTATGTAAAACTGGGACGACCTCTATTTTCAGGGTCACTGAGAGGCGCTGACTGTATTTTCTCCCCCAGGTGTCCTCAGACTGACAGGGGGCCGCGTGAGAGATGAAAGAGCACAGGATGATAAATGGATGTTTGCTGTCGGCCCTAAAAGGTTGTTTTTAATGTATGTACCATGTTTTGTCGTAGTGCAAACATCAGGGGTCATGTTATAAAAGAACAGAGAGAAAAGGTACAGAAATGAAATACAAGAAATACAGAACTGCACAGGAGTCTGTCTGTTCTGTTTCTCCTCCTGGGGACAGCTACGTTCACTTGGACACAGAAGACGATGGTATGTGACGCAGAAGAATACGCAAGTTGACAGCATGAAGGAACCCCGACCCCCTCAAATCCTATTGGTTCTTCGTGCAGTGACGCAGGACCAACCAGACATGAAATAAAATAATAATTTGAAAGGGCTTGGATCAAGTCAGGCGTAGAACCTCGGAATAGAAACGTATCACAGTGGGTTTCTGGATAGTTGCTGATAACCAGAAAAAGATTTGGATCTTGTCAAGTCGTGTTTCAGTGTCGCCCGAAGTCGTTAGGTTCACGATGTCTGTTTCCTGATGTGATTCAGCTGAGTCACCGTCCTCTGGGGTCCTACGTTCAGGTTAATGACAAACAGATGAAAGTGTGAAAGTCAGAGTCTGATCTCACGCCACACACACACACACACACACACACACACACACACACACACACACACACACACACACACACACACACACACACACACACACACACACACACACACACACACACACACACACACACACACACACGCTCTGAAAGCTCTTGTCCTTATTTCAATTCCTCTCAGATTAGACATTGTGCTTTTCTGTGTATTCTCTCTGACCTCTATTATACTAACAGCTGTTAATTACACAGTACTGGGTTTCCCAATTAATCTGGCTGTTTCACACATTGTCCCATTTTTTTTACACAAAAGCACGACATGCATTCGGATCCTGTCGACATAAGAGCATGAGAGGTGGCTGTATTTCTGTGAATCTCATCTAAAAGCTGCTGAACATGTAAAACCATGTATGTGACCATATGGAGCAAAATCAGATTCAGCCAAATACCAAAATTCAATTTGTTTCCTCCATCTGGGAATAAATGCACAAGAAACCCCGAGAAAATCAAACCTGCCAGTTTCAAACCCTGAAAACAAATCTAGTTTCAATCGGAGACTGAGGCCGTTTACTTTTGCTGAAACTTCCGGGGATGCTAAACACACAAACACACAAACACACAAACACACAGACATAAAGTCAGAGGAGAGGAACTGAATACTGATGAACAACAGGGGGCATTAGCATCAGTGAGGTTACACAACTCCTCACTGGGGAAGAGGACGCACTGTGTTTTGAAGATGAGTCACCGCTGGGACTCAGCATCGTGAACTCGTGGGATTGAAGAGGAGTGGGCAGAAGTGGCTCTGAAGCTGTTTGTTGAACTTCATGCGTCTAAACTTTACACTTTCTGAAAAACCAGCATCAGAAGAATTTCCGCTTCATTAGCGATGTGGCTCTGGGATCAGCTGGAGACAGAAATACATCAACAATCATGGTTTGAAATTGCTGCAGATATTCACTGTATGTTTGCCAACAGAATTAATTATTTCTATATAGCAGCATCAAGTGAAAATGTTAATACTAACTAATACTTTAAATATACTTTCTGCAAAACTAAATCCATCCTTAGCCTTTGTTGAAGATGGTGAACATTAAAAACATTCTACCTGAACCAACTGAATTAAAATTGGATTTTAAATTTCCACGTTATTGTGCTTTATACATTTATTCAACAGCTAATAGAACATTAATGGTAAACTACAAAGTGAATCATTTGCCATGAGCGGGTCAAATTAACATTTGCACAGTTGAGGCTGTACACGTGTCAAAGACGCTTTTAATTGCATCGAGATCTAACTGAGAATTACATTTTCTTGGATCAAAGGCCGCTATAAATACTTCGTCAAACGGCTCACATCACACGACCGCGACAAATTCATTAACATAAGATGCGAAGCTCCTACGCAGGCCCTTGTTTCCACTGTTAGATTAGCAGCCTTGTGCCTGACGAACATTTACGATTCTAGATTTAACCTCGAGGCATTTCTGACACGGTTGAAATAAACAACAAACTGCAATTTGTCCTCTGCACAAATAAAAAAAAGGAAACGCTACGATCTTATGTTGTTCTAACAAAGCCTGACCACAAACACGTCAGCTTGAGCCAAAGTGGAGCTTCATGCATGTATATGATGCCATTAACATCCCAATGATCTTTCTATCAACTGCACAATCCCACTACTCATTTAAGTGGCTCATGATATGCTCTGCACCACAGCTGGGGAACTCACGGCCCGGTGGTTTGCGACAATGGCAGCCGGTCATTCGCGGCAGCCGTGGGCCTGTCAGGCATTCACACCACGTTCCTATGGCCACAATGGCCTCATCAGAAGCCTTATTCAATCAGGCTTCACAGACGGAGTCGACCGCAGACCCCCGTCAGCTGTCCAGCGATCTGCATCGCGGTGACACCAACAATCAGAGTGTCCCTCCTTGAATCTCCTTGAAGTGATCTCTGATTTCTCCTGATTGCCTCCATTATTCCCCTCAGCGACGTCCAGTATCACCACGTGATTAGTGCAGGGGAGGAGGAGGATAATAGGATATTGTGGTAATTATTGTAAATTAATTGTTTTAGCAGTATTGTATAAGATATGGGGATATGGGAAAAAGGCGTTTGAATCAAGTTTGGAGTCTGAATACACTGGTTTATGCACGTGATCTCAAAGGTGAAGGTTTCAAGGTGCAACAAGGAAAATAAAACATAAATTCAAATAACCATGTAATGGTCAGGCAGGAAACAGCAGGGTGGTGCAGCGCTGGTGGTGTCAGAGGTGAGATATCGATTCCAACATGTGCACAAACACACAAAGAGTGAGAGACTGTGATAGTCAATAACCCCATCAATCGATCAACCTTCATGAACTGTTGCTCGTCCTTCAGGCCAGCGAGTCACCGAAGGATCAGGAAGTCATGCAAATATTTATGCTCCTTCTAAAACGGCTCGTTTGCAGGAGGAGCTGTAATTCAACTAGAAAAAGGGCGTTTATTGATAATTTATTTATATTTTTTCTGTGCAAAATAGATTTTTGTATTTATTTAGCATTTTGTGCAGGTTTAGACCAAGATGTGATGCCTCTACCCTCTGGCAAGAAGTGGTTTAAACCAAGTTTAATGTAGATTATTTCTCTGTAAAAATCAAGATAATTCACTTGTGACACAACGCAGACATATTGGCGGTAAAATGCAGACGGAGTTTAATTGTCAGGGTGCGCAAAATGGCAGACGTGAACCCAGAAGCATGACATCTTGAGCAGTTATGGGAATAGACAAGAGTTCTGGTTTATTGGACGAGCAGAGGTCAAAAACCAGGCAGATAGTCAGTGATATCAAACTAATCTGATAGGGAGCAGGCAATCGGGAATCCAGGGTCCAAAAGGCAGGTCAGAGCAGAGATATCAAACAGATCTGATAAGGAGCAGGCAAAAGGCAATCCAGGGTCCAAAAGGCAGGTCAGAGCAGAGATCAGGCAGAAGAGTGAAACACGGGATAACGCTGGAAAGCTAGGAGAAAACACACTGGACGATCTGGCAGGGAACAGAGGAAATGAGCCGGTATATATACTGGGTGACTAATGACTGATGGAAAGCAGGTGAGTCTGGGGGTGGGGCAGGTACTGGGATCCGTGGGAACGAGGGGGAGTGGCTGAATTCTGAAATGAAACGAGAATTAGTACATGAAAAAATAAGATAACAGACAGTGAAAATGTTACGAGCTGACTGAAGTTGTGACATTAATGAGTGGGCTGCAGGAGACAAAGCTAAAGGACTTGCTTGTCATTCTAGTGCCACTTCATTTTCAACAACATAATTGCTCTCAAGCCTTTATACTGTTCTGAGTCCCAGCGTTTCCCAAACGATCTGTCGGCGGAGTCAGTGTGAAAACATGTCTGAAAACAGCTTCTTTAATTTCAGGTAAGACATTTTATCAAACCTTACTAAATCTAATTTCATATTTCATTGTGTCAAGTAGCTTTGGACGTACAACAAAATAACTATTTGGATTATTTGGGTGCAATGGCAGCTTGTTTAAGAGGAACTGAAACAGGCACATGAGCCAAAAATGAAACTGGGAAAGCTGAGCAGTTGCGTTCAGTGTGTGTGACGGATTATTCGACCAGGCAGCCGTCTTCATAAGATGAGATATCCCGTCAGTACAGTGTCAGTCACAGAGTTGAGACCGGCGGCTGATCCGCGGCGGAGCAGAATGTAGGCTACCTGTCACAAAATTAAGCCCATTAGCTGCTTATGTGAGACGTCACACATTTGACTGTGTGCCGCACGTGTGCTTTCATCCAATCTCTCAAACAGAAGCAGAGTTTTGTTCATTTGGAAGTTCTTTCAAAACCATGATATGTACAATCCAAATATAATATGTAACAATTCCTAATTAAAATGTCTAAAAACAACGAGACAGATGTTATATGATTTGTTGGCGTGTTTCCAAGTGTTTCCAGAGGAATCCACAGTTTTATTCAAGGTAGCAGGATGTTTCATTTTAGTCGCCTTTTTAATTGTGTTGTATCCACTTTTCCCGTTGTTTTGCTCATCTCTGCAGTAACTTTCAGGGCTAATGACGTACGACAAAGGAAAAACAACAACTTTCACGCTGCTTCACGACGTCATCAAACTATCTTTGTTATTGATTTGATTGAGAGACCCCTAGTGGCCAAAGATCAGTCGAACAAACGGCATGAAAATGAGACAAAGGTTTTAGGTACAGTGGCATGCTAATGGTAGCTAACAGCATCATGCTAACATGCTTAGCTTAGCACGTTATTTATATTTGATAAACAGTTACCACAAAGTTCAGCAGTGGATGATTTCATTGTCCAAAGGCAACATGGATGAAATTTAAAGAATAAAGCATAAAGAGATATCCCTTGATTTACTACATAGATCCAACATCATTCATCACTGCTTATTTATTCTCCATCACCGTCTTTCCACTGGTCTGAAGGCCTGGAAGTGTGTCTGGTCTGCAGCCTGAGCTGGAGCGTGGCCCACTCTAATCATACGGCTATTATGGCCATCGGTGCATCTCCCGCCCCGGTTTTGGTTCAGCCTGCAGGAGTCATTTGTAAAGCAATGGAGCAGGAAATGAGGTTGGTTTGCTGCAGTCGTCCAAGCCTGGAGGACGTGCACGAGGGAGCCACATGGTTGATCACACCCACGGTCGAGGGGACCCTCCCAGACGGGGGGGGCGTGGAGGTCACCATCGCGGGGGGGATGACGTATAGCGAGGACTCACAGTATCACAGAGACATCACCGGGCCCCAAGATTTATTACTGACAAAAACACTGGATCTGCAGTTCCCCTTCTGAAACAAGAAATCCTTCAACTACATCGATTCTAATACTACAAACTGTTTCTTTTGTTTAATTGAATTCGGAGCAATAATAATTAGTTGAATACACCGATGTTGATCTCGTGTTGGGTGAGAGTTTCTCTCTCTCTCTCTCTGATTGATTGATACACGCCTCTGAGTGTTGGGAGGAAAACAATCACGCTGCCATCTGCTCATCTGTGTGATCAGTTAATAGCTTCACCGCAGCAGCAATTAGTTTCTGACGGTTTGAGCGGAATCAATAATTTACAGTGTAAGTCACAGCCGCGTGAAATCTCACTCCTCCGTCACACGAGGAGTTTGCTAAAGGACGTAATCGTGCAACGTTTCAAAGCGCGGAGAGCATCGTCAAATCAAAGGGTGTTATCGTGATGTAAACACATGACATGTCAATTATCAGCAATTCATTAACGTAGCGGGAGAATCTCTCAAAATGAATCTGTTAACAGAAGACGAACAGAAGACGACAAACAAGTTTTTTCTTCCATTTGCTTTTCACCTGCTTGGTCTTTGTTAAAGTACGACAGGTTTAAAAATGGGTCAAGAGATTCTGACTTTCTAAGAAGCGCTCAAATCTTCAGCTTTACGTGTTAAGAGGTCATTAGCGTAATGGACCTAACTTCTTAAGAAGATGGATATTTTCCAACTGCGAATGTTGCTCTAATAATGTTTCCTCACCATTAAAACCAATGTCAAAGCCTAAATTAGCCTGAATTACCTAAAATAATTCATTTTAATAAGTCGCTGATTGAATTTTGTATTTCACTTGATAAGAATGACAGACGGTGGTATTATACTGCTTTAAAAAAATGCAATGTTCTCTTCATTCGTTTTGTACCATAAACCATTAAAATTGATTCTGATGAAACTCATCAGTTACTCCTGACGTTTTCAGCCATTTTCTCAAACAGAGGCAGGTTTTCAGACACCATCAGTCGGTGCAGTGAACTCTCAGTCCGGCTCTGGCTCGGCCCCACGGCGCCTCTCTCCCCAGCAGCGTCTGTGTAATGGGACACTGCTAAACGATGCTGAGAGCACCCGGGTGCAGTCATGGCCGGTTACACCCGACTCGCTCCTCGCCGTCGACCACGCACTGGCCCCCGTTGTTAGCTCGTCTTCTCCCAGGCTAATTTATGACACTATCAGTCTCATCGGCTGTTGGCGACTGGACGACCTGGTGTTAAAGCTAATTACTTAAACTGATTACATGAACCTAATAACTTTAGTATGCTCCGCACTATTGTGTTCCCCATTCCTGATGTATAATACATAGCCGAGGAGGCCGGGCCACACAGGAGCAGCATCCTTAGAGTCTTTCCTTCTCATGCAATCATCCACATGTGATATCATGTAAATGCACTGAAGAAAGAGTAAGTATGATAATGACTCTTGGCTTGTTTGTGTCACTAAATAAGCTGCTCACGCTAACAACTCGAAACACGCAGGACTGTTTGGATGTGTTCATCTTTTATTTGCTTCCTCAGACAAAATGTAAACACGGCTTCTTCATTTGGGTTCTCATTTGCAAACTTGGGGAGTGGCTCTGTGCATCAGGGCCATGTGTGAGTGTGTGTGTGTTTACCTGTGCATGCAGGATGTGTGTGTGTGTGTGCATGTGTGTAAATCTATGCTGTTTCCTTACCATAGACTACATGCGTCTCTTTGCTGCTTCGTTCCCTCTCATCATCATGAAAGGTCAGTAGAAATATTGAAATAGTTTCAGTTGTTATGATTCAGCAAACTTTGTAAGTTAAGTTTGTTTCCAAATGTAGTTTCCTTTGGTCAAAGGAAACAGATTTTGGTCAAAGGATTTTTAGTCACGTTTTATGATCACGTCTTATGCTTTTCTGATTTATGTTATTAACATTAAGCTGTAGTGATATTTATAGCTTTTTTGTATGTTGGTAAAAACTTTAAGGATCAATTCTGGTTTTGCTCTCAGTATTCTTTAACAAAATGAATGTGCTCTTAGTGAAAATACAGTCTGAAGTATAAGGAAGTTTTGGGGCGAAGTTCCAGTTCTGGTATTAGACAGTAAAAAACTACCAATATTTTGAGGGATATATATATATATATATATACATATATACATTAAAAACATTGGCAATGACTCCCAAGATTTAATTTTCAAGCCTTTATGACAAATAAATGTAATCACAGCTTGATATTTTAAATAAATAAGACAACATAAATACAACTACATATAATGAACATACATTGTGTAAAAGAAAAAGTAAACAAATATACAACTTTTCTGTAAATCTGTAAAATAAACATGTTTCTATTGGTTTGGCAAATATAAACACCAATATATCTGATCCTATCACGCTGCACTGATGCATTGGTCAGGCTCTAAGTGAAAGTATTGTGCCTTTTGACTTCCACGTGTCCAGGCTCAGTGAGGCTGATCACCTTCGCTTGTAGCCCGGCAGTCTTCCCGTGCCAAGGTTAAGCCGAAACTGGAACCCACAGCGTCACAGATAAGTCTGCCTCGGTGTCCGCTGTTTGCCAGATGGATATTTCCCCCGAGCGGCCAAACCTCTGCTCAGACATGACTCCGATAAAAGAGTCGGGACTGTAATTCATCCATTTATCCAGATACCAACGTAAGTAATGTATAATTTACAACTTTTTGTTATTTGTTTCTTTGAAAATCACAGTAGTGCATCTGTACACACAGTTCTACATACATCACACTGATCATTGTTGTGTGCACTTGTACACAGACTGTGGTTAATGCCACATCCCTATACAGCTAACATAAAGTGACAGCCAGCCAGTGCTCGAGGATACACGAGGTTAGGTAACACACACACACACACACACACACACACACACACACACACACACACACACACACACACACACACACACACACACACACACACACACACACACACACACACACACACACACACACACACACAGACACACACACAGTGTCTAAGGGGTCATTTCCCTGCAGCCTGTGCTCCTGTTGGAGGTGTCCAGTGTGAGTCCTTAGGTTTCTCCCTCCTGTCTCATGTGTCACAGCTTGTTCATGTCGTCACATTCAGAGGCAGATGATGTTTTATTGAAGATGTCTGCAGGTTACTGGGCCGCTGTACATCAGGCAAACACAATGAGCGACACGTGGATGCATGTATGGGAGTCTAATTGCTCTGCCCGGGCAGCGACAGATTAAATCTCTGCACAGTAATGTCCGTGTTCGTCAGGTTTATCAGGATCTGGAGACATTTTCTTCACAATGACTCAGTCCAACTGATTGAAATCATCATAATGATCATCACCAGTTGAGATAAAATAAAAGCAGGGGAGCAGATCTGATAGGAAACCCGGTCGCGATCCTCCCTGAGCATAAATAAAGTGACCACTGATAATAAAAAGAGGAATGTCCCTCTGTAGCTGCTCAGGGCCTCTAACCAGCTTTCCTTTGTGTATGAATTGGCGTCTATATGGGGAAAGGCTCATGCTGCAACAGTGCCTAATTCCTGCTAATCCCACCGTATGCCCTACCACTTAGTAATGGGTTCCAATGGCAGCCCTGGTGCAGGGGAATTGCTCGTGAGATTAGCCGGCATTAGCTCCTCCTCTGTGGGTCACACTCTCGGCCAGGCCGGGCTAACCCTGCCGCTGCCTCCACGCCAACCTTTCGCACAGAAATGGATTAATCATTTTTCAAAAATGTCCCACGCTTGTTTTTAGAGAACGATGTAAGTTTGATTTGATTTATTCTGCTTTGATTGTGGTTTTGAAAACAGAACTGTGACGACAATCTGTCCACAAGGATTTATCAATGCTGTGTTTGTGTGTTTCCTTTAAAAAGGGGACCATCTAGTTGACTAACTTTCTTTTGCACGTTTCTATGCAAAGATATTAATCCTCTTCTTTTTATTCCTGCAGTTGATAATGTGTATTTCTGTATTTCTTTTCTTTTTGGATGTACAGCAGCCTGAAAATTGAGACTCTGCTTTGATTGGCTGTGAAAGTAGGAGACACACACCCCTCTCTGAGGTTAGAGACAGAAACAGATAACAGACATCAATGGGGATTAATACCGATTTTAATAACACTCAATTTTGCAGTTGACAGTTCTCGGATAGCAATTTTAGAAATTGTATGTAAATGTGATTAAAAATCCCAATTTAGTATCAGTGTTGAAAATAATGTTCTAGTTTTAAATGTCAAACCCTAAACTATGAAATTATGGAAAACCCATGATGATCGACTGCTGTGATCATTAAAACAGCCTCTGCTTAAATGTATTTACTATAAATATCATCAGTGATAAATAAGCTGTTTAATTAACCCTGAGAAATAAACCTTTTTTCCACGATGATTCAATTCAAGTAAAAAAAAAAAAACACTTAAATAATTAATATATTTATTCTGTATCCAGTGTCGAGGTACATTTGTTGTTAATGAAGTTCATTAATCCAACATCAGAGGCATTAATTAATTGATTAATGATTTGAAACTACGTACGAGAGTTAATTGTTTGTTCAGTATCCAACATCTCAACTCTGTCAGGACTCTATCTCACTTACTGAGCTCAAAGCTGAAATTTAAATTGACTCTGTCACCACTGAACGAGATACAGCAAATAAAACTGCAAGTCTGTCAAGTGCAGACGGATGAAAGCAGATGTTTATCGCCTGCATTTCTACACTGACAGAGGCAAAATGGTTTAAGGATTTTAACCACTGACCCTGATACAAGCTTTAATCCAGCCTGAATTTTAATTTGTTCCATATTCTAACACCTCACAGCTGCTGGTGTTGTTTTAGCCACAAACTTTGAGCCCCAACTATTCAGCTACCACTGAATTATTCTCTGGTTTAGTGTCGATGAGCTTTTACTTCAGTTCCAAGACAAACTAGTGTGTCAGTACTCGTCTGTTTACACTATAACAAGCATGATTATAGTTAAAATGCACAAAACTGGAATGAAAACTGCAGTTTCACGTGTGTTAAACATTAAGATACCAGTTCCAGTATCAACAAGAGGGTTGTTGGTTTGAATCCTGACCTCTTGCTCTTTGTGCTTTTCCCTCTGCAGGAGATCTCTCCTGAAGATGTTTCCACAATCAGGGAAATCCATCGTCTTTGACAACTTTCCAGATCCCACTGACACCTGGGAAATCATCGAGACCATCGGGAAGGGGACGTACGGAAAAGTCTACAAGGTCCTCAACAAAATAGATGGAAGTAAAGCAGCGGTGAAGATACTAGATCCCATCCATGTAAGTTTTACATCTGGATATCCAGTATGAATATATGTTTATGTACTGTATTGCAGTATTGCATAGTTCCAGCTTTATGGATTTAAAAACCATACCAAAAGCCCTGCATGTTCCTTACTAATAAAATCAATTAACCCTAAATGGATAATTTGTGAAATAAATAATAATCCTCTATTATAATGTACTATATCAGTGCAGGATACATTCATTGCCCTGTAGATTAAATTTAGCAACACATCCATGTAGTTTAGTCCTGTTTTAAATACAGTGTGGCTGCAACATACAGAGAAAGAGTGACTCATAATTGCAGTAATTAAGAGGAGTCTGGATTTGCTCTCATCGCCCACACTGACAAAGAGGGGGAGTTTTCTTACTGACCTACGGAGCAGCAACAAGAAAACGCTTCATTTAAAACACTTATTTGCCAATTTTGTAAAAAAACAAACACAAATTTGGGTAAAATGTTCAATATGGATCTCAGCTAAGCAGAAGGACTCCAAGCCTGTGGAAACAGCTTCCCTGGATTTGCATCTAGCGTCTATATTTCTAATCCTTCAGATGAATGAAATGTGATCGGTAAACATTATTTTATTTAAAAACCAAGTGTCTGTCTTCTCATTTGAACTGATCCGTGTTTCTTGTGTTGCAGGATATTGATGAGGAGATAGAAGCAGAGTACAACATCCTCAAAGCTTTGTCCGACCACACCAATGTCGTCAAGTTTTTTGGGATGTACTACAAGAAGGATAAGAAATGTGGAGATCAGTTGTGGCTCGTGCTGGAGGTGAGAGTACTTGTTATACTTGAATAAATACATTTGCTCTGTGTGCTTGTTGCAGCCAATGATGGAAAAATAAAGATGGACGACATAACAGCCGCCCCAAAAGTGACATTAATCTATATCCAAGATATTTTGGCTTCACTTTTTTATCGTGGGAGGAAGTGGAGACAGGTCGTCCATCTTTATTTAACCCACATCTGTCATTGGTTACAACCCATATACAATGACTGACAACTTAAATAGTCTCTATACCACGGTGGTGTCGTGCAGACACAAATGCAGATTAAAGGTCACATTGATCTTCACACCTCGTGTCTCGCCAGGTACGTATATGCAGCGGTGACCAAATCTGGCCCGGGATTATGTTACACTTTAAGCTGCAATGAGCAGTCTAGGAGTTTATTCATAGGCCATCTGAGGGATTTGGTCACAGGCCAGTTAGCATCATTGACGTAAATAATCTGAAAGCAAGAGAATATTGTTTAAACCTGGTGGTACACATTTTTTTAACCATTCAATTTGCTATGCTTAAGGTGGTGCTCTGCGTTTGACTGCTTTCTTGAACCTGCTCCCGGAGCAGTGGTGACAGGTGTGATGTGTAATGTAAAAGTTCAAGGGGACCTTGGTGCTGCTGCGGCTTTCTGTACATCTTAGGGGGGGGAAAGGAAAGGCCACATGCCTCGAGGTCCCGAGTTCTTCATCTGTAATATTTCATTTCTGCTGTAGCCCTTTGGAAATGTCAAGTCCCAGAGAAACATGTAGTGGAGGTCAATGGAGGTGTTTGTGGGATCCAACACGATGGAGGCTGCCATGTACTGTGTGTTCGTGCTCTGATACAGAGAAACACAAACCTGGAGACGTCTGATAAACGTGGTCAGCAAACCTGGAGACATTTGATAAAAATGTGTCCACAAAGTCTTTTGAGTGTTTTTTTAAAAATAAAATGTAATGTGGCATTTTTTTGTCATGGATCTAGGGATGGAAATATTAGTCAGTTTCTCAGTTTGTCCACCACTTTAGTCCAGATTGAAATATGTTGTGAACATTTCTATTTTCTGTGGAGTTGAGATTTCCCTTCATGCTCATCCTTTAATTCCACTTTACCATTTAAATATATCCTATTCTCCAACCTGCAGTGCACTTAGTACGTTTTGTCTTCGGGTCTCAACAGCACTTCACTCCACTCGTTCCCTTTTCCACTCTCGGGTGCAGCAGAGCTAGAACACCGTGTCCATATTTCTGTAATCCAAGCTCACTGGACTTTGCATCAGCAGCGGCAGTGTTATGTTAACCCACTAGATGGTTTTCAGCTCCGCAGCTTGTGTTTCCTTCACTTTTCATCGCTGCCCTTCCTCCTGACCTTTGCAGAGGACCCTGCAGTGACTTCGCTCGGATATCGAGTGCCGTCTAAGATGCTGAGCAATTAATCTGCCTCACAGGAGAACAGAGACCTTTATGTGGTTATGATCTTGTTTTGCACGGCAGTGACACTTTTTTTAGCTCTTTTAGCTCTTTTTCAACGTCAGGACTCAAATTCTAAAATTCAAATCTGGACTTTGTGGAGTTTACTCAGCTACTTTGTTCCCTCCCTCTTTCCTCTTCTCAAAATTTCCCATGCAAAAATATGCAGCCTGCAGTCCAAATCCTGTGGCTAATCCCGAGGCTGGAATAGCCCCCCAACAGTTTAGCGAGTGGCTTTGTGGGGCTGAAGTGTGTGTTTGTGGGGCTGAAGTGTGTGTTTGTGGGGCTCCGAGGTAGATGCACGCTTTAGCAGTGAAGAGACAGGAAAGCTGGAGGACGAGCGAGGAGGTCGTTCACCATGGTTACTGCAATTTTCCTTCCTTTAGTTCTGCTGAGAGGAGCCTTTTTTCTCTGCCCTGCGCTGACTGCAGGAACAGAATTCACACAAATTGCATCCTCCACTTTGTTCGCCGCTCATTGGACTCCGCCTGCTTTTGGCTTTGCCTCTGTAGTTTTGCTCCTTCATGATAGCGGATGCTGCCTGAATGAAGCCTTAATGTCTCCTCCCAGAGCTTCAAAATACATCAAAGGTAGCGATGATGGGGGGGGACTTTTATCCTCTAATTGGAGATGAAAACATTATTTAGATGCACGGTTTCAATTGTGAGCTCCCGTGCTCCAGCCACAGACTCTTGTTAAATGAAGGCCAGTGTTAGTTTAACCTTCAGGGATGAATCTCATCTTACATTATGCAAAGATAGAAAGTCACTATGTCTCAATGCGAAATTGCCTTATTTTGTGCTCATATTGCTTTTTTACTTTGAATTTAGATTGTTTACTGGTTTTAACTCGTAGTATTTCTACTTCTAATGCACGTGCAAACATGTCGCACAACAAGACAAGAGCCTGAAGGTCTTTGCATCTGAGAGCAAGTAAAGAATAAACCAAAGACGAACCAATTTGCAATTTTGTACATTGATCTGGAGATTGACAGATATATTTGCGTAAATATTTCCATCCAAACAAAGCTTCTTCACTTTTTAACCCTTTGCTTCGTCCTCTCTCTTTGATGGACTCCTGCTGAAAGTCAAAAATAAACCGCCCCCGTGCTCGTCTGCGTCCCGACTCGTCCTGACCTCTGCAGTCATTAATCGACAATGAGGTTTAAAATGCTATTCCTTGTTCGGACTTTTCAATAAACACACCGCCGGAAAGCAGACACCTCGGCTATTATGCTCCTGTAAACGATAAGGCCACAGTCACAATGAGCGCTTCTCTCTGGAGAGGATCCAGCATGTCTCACACACACACACACACACACACACACACACACACACACACACACACACACACACACACACACACACACACACACACACACACACACACACACACACACACACACACACACACACACACACACACACGTTCACTGTTGTGGATGCAACTAATCTGGCAGTAAATAAAAACTACTTTTCAAGAAAAGATGTACAAAGTCAGCACCTGCGTATTTTAAAGGCCGTCATTGTCGTGTGTGTGTGTGTGTGTTTTGTTTCATCTTTGCATTTGTTTCATCCACTTCTTTTCCTCGTCTTTGATCAACTACTTTCATTTACATGACTAAACAAGCACCTGACCTCATTTGTATTGGAGAACATGCCGCTCAGTGTTCCATGTATTCAGTTTATTCTGTGAAAATGAATAATTCAGAATGTCCACACGCAAGATGCACTTGAAAGATGTGGATCTTCACATAAATGTTACACTTATAAGTTATTTTTACTTATTTTATGACAGATATAACAACTATAACAACTACTAGATATAAACTATTTTAGTTCTTCTTTCTGTAAAAAGTTCAGAAAATCTGGTTTAATCCATAAACTCTAACCAGGTCTGAAGTTTCATGCATCATCTCCATCCTGCAGAGGTTTGAGTCGTCATCTGAAATAATGAATGTCCACGTCTCTCATCACTTTCTGGACGTGTGCTCTGTGGCGAAGGTGAACGTTTAGCTCAGTTAAATCTAGGGCACGGCACCTCTCATTAATATGGATTTGTCCGTCTGCCCTGTGTAATTTAATGATGACAGGTGATATGGCAGCAGAGATGTGAACTGACGTCAGGCTCGGCTCGTCTGCGGAGGCCTCGGCGGTATTCTCTGCTTAACTGCGGTTTGACTGCACGTCTGGTAGCAGGGAGGAGGAGTGATTAAACTCCCCGTGTGGCAGCTGAGATACACGCCATCCATCCGGCAGCAGCACTCGGGGCTCCTGATGGAGAGGTGGATTGATCGGCAGATAGAAAACAGACACGTGGCTCATGACGCTGCTTGTTCAAGGTCACAGCACTTGCTTCACTCTCAGCTTTAAGAGAAGGATGAAGTGAGAAGGCCGTCCAGGCAGGAAACCAGGGGACAAAGTGGTCACGGGGCCCCTGGGACAGAGTGTAAAGTGACTGTTAGTGTTTGTTGTTGGAAACCAAAGAGACGTCAAATGATCACAAAAATACTACAGAGAGAAAAAATACGCAGATATCATATATAGTCATAATATCATCCCTGGATGATTCGTCCCTTTCTCCAGACCTGATGTAAAATGTATCGGGTTGTTTCTTGGCCCAGGTCCCATCCTTCCACCAAGTGTCATTAAGTCTCGAACATCCACTCACCTCAGTGTCTTGTTCTATCTTTAAGGTCTTAACTGGATCCTTCAGGAAGTGGCTTCTTCCAGCTTCCTGCTGTTTAGCTCAGTGCCACAGAAACACAAAGTATGTGCAGAGGCAATCCAGCCGTGTGCGGGGGGGGATAATAGCATGGTGACAGAACGGCTCCCTGTTTGGTGATTTGAGCTCAGGAGCAAGAATATTCTGTCTGTTTCCACTCAGCACATTTAGTCTCGGCTGGATTGCACGAGAATCCGTCCGTCCTGCGCTGAGACAACACTCATTTTCTATCCAGTGCCATTATGTCGTGTGATTCTTCAAAACCATACAAGCACAGAGTGAGTAAACATCCTGTCTCCGCTAACCTCCCTGGGAAAATAAATATCGCATTATGGCGCCTCGTGCTGCGCTCTGTCATTTTAAACGGGTTGAAAAACGTTACAGTCGTATGAAGTTATTTATTTTTGACCCTTTTCTGATATGTGCTGCACATTTTCTTTAGTAAACTCGCCGCAGGGGAGCGATTCTCATCCTCCACTGCGCGTCTGTTGCCTAATTAAGCTTTCATTATACAAGTGTGGGGAATTAGTGTAATTATAGCACATCAGGAGTTATGATGGAAATATTCCTGCCTTGAACAAAATGTTTTTTGATCGTCTAAAGATGTTGACATGGGAAAAGATGGATGCATGCGTGTTTACAAACAGCACTCATGTGCAGAATCTACAATTTCTGTTCACTTCCACCCTTTCTTTTGCCGTGACTGGCATCTGAATGGTTTTTCCCCCCCTATAGCTGTGGCATCTCCCGAAGAAAGGCCCAAATTACTGGTTATTTGTGTTGCCGTGGCAACCTACTGGGTAATTTTCTGCAATTTTCCAGGAGGGACCGCTATTGATGCCGTTGATGGTGGAGTCCGTATCTAAATGCAGTCTGCCGCCAGAAAACACAAAGAATGAAATGTTTCTTGCTGTGTGAAGTGGAAATGCTGATTTTTACCTGAATGTGTTGTGTCTCTGTTATGAAACGTTTGGCTTTAAAAAAGTGTGTGTAATTTATGGTGCAAACCTGAAAACATAAGAGGATGCAGTTGCTTTGATGGTTTGTGCATCTTTAATATTTACCCCTGTCATCACAGCGCAGATTAAAACCTCCTCACAAACTGTACATTCTCTCCACGGGCACCGTTTCCACCTCCCACTAAGCTGCCTGAGAAAGATAAGCCGCTGAAGATCGACAGAATTACTCTGAGCGTCTCTTTTCTCACTGTGAAATCTCACCATCAATACATCTTCATCCTGTGGAGCTCTGCGCATCTAAGATGTCCCAGATTTCAGCAGATTGTATAAACTGAGCTATAAGTGCTGACTCATGCTGAGGTTTTTCGCTCATTGTCCTCCTCTTTGTTTTTTCGCAGCTTTGCAATGGCGGCTCGGTGACGGATCTGGCCAAAGGCATGCTGAGGAGAGGGGACAGAATGGACGAAGCCATTATTGCCTACATCCTGCACGAGGCCCTCATGGTAAATCTGGCTTTTTGCCAGAAGGGGGGGGGGGGACAATGGCGAGTTGAGCAGAACGACCCCCAGCTCCTTGAATTAATCGCTTCAACAGAGAGTGGATCATTTCTGCAGGCAGGTGTTAACTGTTGACTCCTTCTTGTCCACAGGGTCTCCAGCACCTGCACGTCAACAAGACCATTCACCGCGACGTCAAGGGCAACAACATCCTGCTGACGACGCACGCAGGGGTCAAACTTGTGGATTTTGGTACGTAACGCATCTCGTTCATAGACTGTATAAAGATGGCGCCCCGATAGTGAAGCCAAAGCGTCTCGATCGCCCCCTGGTGGCTGGCTGCAGTATCAGTCGTAAACTCCTCCATGGAACTTATCGGCTTCACACTTGACATCTGTGTTGTTAAAGGCCCAATGTTAATTAGCTTTCGTAGCAGCGGAGGCTAAATGAAAGTGACGTTGCTGATCATGACAACATCAATGATTCTCCGGTTCCGGGTTCTGCGTCAAGCTTCATCTCACTTTGACTTCTTTGAAACTTTTCCACCCGCCTCTCCTCTCTTCCTCATTAGCTCGGCCCAACTGGTCGAGGCAGATGGCGGAGGGAGAGAGGGACTGATTTCTCTCCACAGTTGCTGGAGTGCTCGCTCGTTGTGGGAACTGTTGGGTTTCTCTCTCGGATTTTAATATGTACAGTATGTTGTGATTTCGCGCTACACAATTTAATTGAACTGAATAAACAGATGAACAGCTCTTTGTCCAGCCGCAGGTCTTTACTCTGCCGTAGCTCAGTCACTTTTACAGTTTAAGAAACAAAACTGCAAAAGCATCACGACAGGAATCGTTTTGCCAAAGACAAACATTAACCCCCTCTGGCTTTTTTTGTACCATCCTCATCCAATCAGTGAAAACCATGTTTGGCTCTATTTAACAGAAGAGGGTCAAACACATTACCTTCAGCCGCTTGCCAAATAAATTGTGCCGCTAATTAGTTTCCTTGAGGTCGGGCAACATTTACACAACCCAACAAGGTTATACTTTTTCCATTACACCCTATCTTTTCCATTATGTAGCACACAGCTTATTAGATATTGTTGCTATTCACTCTGCATTTGCCCTGATTTGCTTTTGGCTTTTCTTAACCAAATGAAGCTTTCGCTGTGGCACACCATAGTTCCTGGATCGAAGGCAAAGTGGTTGTGACTATTTCCAGGGGATGACTCACCCCAGTTTTCCTCAGGGGCTGAAAAAAAAGCAGCTGCCTGTTTTCATTACAAATAAAATCCCCACTCAACACGTGCGTAGGTTTGTATTTATTCTGCTAATTGTGGGCTTCTCTTAAAAGCCTTTTCCCAACCATGAAGCACAGAAGTGCACAGCTTTTACAGAGGGAGGAGGAGGAGGAACTAATGGAATCACTTAACATGTGAATGTGAAGTAGGTAATATGGAGAAGGGCCAACCTTTACCTCCAGAGGAGCCTTGTCCTCCTATACTGCGCCAGTTTTAAAAGAGGTAAAGTGTTCATCATCAGCAAAGATCTGAAGTTAGAAAACAAATGACGTCAAAAATGCAAAATGGAGATTTTGGCTTTACTGTTAGGGAGCTGTCATCGCTCTCCTCTTTATCTATGAGGCTGAACTTAGCTTTTAGCTAAGAGCACCATGCTTGCGCGGCCGCAGATTCAGTTTTGTTTCACATATTTGAGTTTTGCAAGAAAAGAAAGTCACTGTGACAGTGACACTGAGTAAACATCTTGTCATTCTCCTAAAATGAAGGTGGCAGCAAACCGAGCAGATAAGATGTCGACTCCAGTATTATCGCACAAAAATTACTCTAAAATTGAGTTTTTCTTGTCTGTTAGTCTTTATCATTACTGTCTGTCCAAATTTGTACCAGGATGTCATCAAAAAAAGCAAAGATAGCAGCAGTGTAGATATAAATACATTACGAGTACAAGAAATAAAAATGTGTAAGAGCTTGCAGAGTGACCCAGGCGCTGCGTCACGCTGACATCAATGGTTTTTCATGCGGAGGGGCACACGCCACACCGAGCAGCTGAGGAGATCAAACCCCCGCAGTGACTCATCACCGGCGGAGAAACATAGAAACAGCAAAGAGATGGACCCAAAAAAGAGCAGTGGAAGAATGGAGGGGGGGGGCTGTTCGCTCACGGGTCCCTCATGAATATTGTAATTGACAGCGTTATCTCTGTGATGATTATTAAGTGTGGCCCACCAGGCTCCACTCGGGGTTAATGTAGTGGAAAGAGAGGGACTGTGAGAGCTTTAATAAGCGGCTCTTTATGTTCCTTTATCCCGACACATTGATAAACCTCATATATGTGAATTATATATACATATATTATCGCAGACGTGTGTTTTATCAGATCACCGTGGGTTTCATGTTTCTTTGTCGTGCATGTGGCTGCGTCCAAGTAAGACTGTGGGTTTGTTCTCGCTAGTGTGTGTGTGTGTGTGTGCGCGCACACACACACGCACATCCCCTCCTGCACATGATTCTAATCCCTTTAGATGTTTGGCCACACAACGGTTTTCCTCTGCATTGCTCATCCTGGCATTTCTCTCCAGCCCTGACTGTAACCATCAGAGAATCCTCACGTTATGTACTGTACCGACGGCATCGACGAAAAAAACAAAACACGAACAGAATGAGCTTGTGAGAGAAACAGTTGCTTACAGTCAAATAAATGCAGAAATATGTTGTTGGTGCAGCTCCACAAATGATCTCTTCATTTCCTCTCAGCTTTTATCTACTGAAACACAATTTAACATATTGCACCAACTGTACGACCGTAATCCATAAACATAATGTGCCAGATAAAGACCCTGTGCAGCGGCACGCTGTGCACCAGCCGATCACCTTTTGTTTGTCAGCAGCCACTTCTGTCCGGAGGCTCTGCTTCTGTCGTGGTCGGCTGCCTCTGCAGAAGCCGCCCCGGGACACATGACCGCGTGGCGTAACACTGATTTGTCTGGACTGGACTGAAGTCACGATTGTGGGTCAGCATGTTCGTTGTCAGGCTTTAACTAACACACACACTGGAGGACACACTCTTTTCCTCTGCAGTCCCATTTATGCTGAATTAATCTACCTCTGACTCGACTGTCATAACATGACTTTTGTCCCTCTGGTTCTTTATGCAGATAATTCTAATATAAACCAATAAATCACAGGATATCTTGTTCGGAGAGCGAGAGAGAGAATTGTCGTCTCCAGCTGCCGCAGCCTGCTTACAGTCAAACTGTATTCAAATCTTGTTCTTGAAATGTCTGCATGGTTAAAATCACCTGTGAGTCACACAAGAATTTGTAATTCAAAGCAATCTATCATTTGGATGAAAGGAGGAAAAAAGGCGGCGCAGCTTGGGTGTCTGTGTTTTGTTTTCTCTCCTTGTCACTATAGCGACAGCTCCATCAGTGCTCATAGGAGACCCTAGAACCTACTGTTTCCCTTTTCACACATCATCACTTTGAGAAGCAAGAAAAACTCAAAGTATGTCAATGAAGTTATTGAGATTCCAGAGCGAGAGGCTAAAATGTCTCCTCCGTCCCTGCAGGTGTCTCGGCCCAGCTGACAAACACCCGTCTGAGGAGGAACACCTCCGTTGGAACTCCCTTCTGGATGGCACCTGAGGTAAAGTAAAAACCGGCCTATAAACGCTCCCGCTGCCTGTTCCCTTTCCACCACATTAGCCCCGCAGCAGATCCCGACGGGGGCCACAGTTAATAATCATCAAAGAGATAACACTGTCAAATGCAATGTTGGAGAAAAAAAATGGAATGGGCAGCCTCGGTCATTCATCTGCGATCTAATCACGGCTCGCTGCACATCCACCGTCTGAAGTGCACGAGAAACCGTCCTCAGGAAAGTCCCATCTCGGTTTTTATGGGAGGTTAATGTGACTTTTCAGGTGTTGTATAAAGGTGCAGAATAAAGCGAGCGGAGGTTCGAGGTTATTGCTCTTGATTGGAGGTTATTTGGCGAGAGTGTTGAAAGTTCAGTCCAGTTCCTGTGAAGGTGTAAAAAAAAAAGAATCACACCTCTATTAAACCACATCTAAATCAGCTGGATCCAGATGTTTATTTGTATCTGCTACCAAATTGCTCACAGATATCAGTATATCTACACGTATACATCTGAACCTATAGTGAAACAGCCAAATGTGAAGGAGGTTCAACAACTGCTGCTGTAGAAACAGATCCACGTAATTTATATTTCATTAAACTGACACCACAACACCTCAGAATAAACCTCAACACGTGGGGGCATCCCATAATCGCCCGTCTGCACTGATCACAATGAACCAGGAGTAAAACCTGAGGAGCCTTACACTCCTCTACACAGCCTCACTTTGTAACCATTGCACCTTCGATAGTTTTAAATGACGATCACAATCAAAATCAACATTTTTACATGAGTTTTGCATGCTGTGCAAACTGAGCATTAGAATAAACACTGCATGACGTGTCCTGGATACTAGTATTTTAATCTCATTTGTATAAGATGCTCATGGACCGAGCTGTAAGAAAGGACGTAGCTTGTTGTGGACAGTGTTTGGTTGCAGGGCTTTTTCACGTCAGGGGTGTAAAACAAGGATCTGCAGTATTAGTTAGTTAACTGGAGAAAATACGTTTTTCATGACTTTTCAAAGAGATTCTTCAGGAGGAGACCTTCCACAGTTTTGGATTATTAGTTTTCTTACTAAAGGAGATTTGGTTATGTAACTTTCAGGTGTGGGGTAAGTTTGCGTCATATATAAGAGCTGTGTTTAATGGTTACACATTGATAATTTGGGCTAGAACACTTTCTATACTTGTGTATTTGGGTGAAACGAGCAAATTTAAAGTCGTCTTGAGGACTGATTTAGCATTTTTGTTGTGCAGAGATATGACAGAATACAGAAGGACTTTTTCTTGTTTGTCTATGAAAATGTGTCTTTGTGTATTTCAGGATGTCTTTTTGATAATGATTTCTCTACATGTCTACACTTTGTACACAACTACATGGCTATTGGGAATTGGTTATACAATTCATATTGATTTTAGACATTTGACAATAGAAGTGATTGTGTGTGTGTGTGTGTGTGTGTGTGTGTGGTTACGTGTGCGCATGCCACCCACTCAGAGATGATTCATGTTGTCGATTGGTACCATGTTGCCCTGAGGACACTGATGATTGAGCGTGTGTTTGAGAGAGAGAGAGTGTGTGTGTGTGTGTGTGTGTGTGTGTGTGTGTGTGTGTGTGTGTGTGTGTGTGTAAGAAATAACATAATCCAATATTAATACATGACAATATACAAATATTGACTCTTTTGCCCCAAACTTCCCAACTTTAGCTCTTGTATCGAACAAATCCTGAACAATTCACTGTATAACAGGACATCACAGCTTTCATCTCATGTTCTAATCTTCCGTTGGCTTTGTGTGAAATGAAATAGACATTGTGTTAATTCTGTTTGTTCAATAAAGATTTGATGTGATAACTTGTGAAGCCATTGAGGGCAAATGGGTCGATGGATGTTGGTTGATAACTAGTTCCAGCTTTTGCACGGGGAATTTTAAACATACAAACAAGATAAATATTAATACCATCTGTGTAGCCGTCTTTGTAATTTTCTGTTTGTACCCATTTGTGCTCCAGGTGATAGCCTGTGAGCAGCAGCTGGACTCGACCTACGATGCTCGTTGTGATGTTTGGTCGCTGGGCATCACCGGCATCGAGCTGGGAGATGGAGACCCGCCCCTCTCGGAACTCCATCCAATGAGAGCTCTTTTCAAGATACCCAGGTGAGCCTCCATCGCAGCTGTACATCAATCAATCATCAATCAATTTCTTGATAAAATACAAAGCTTTAGAGACACAACCCTTTCTTCATCAGCAGAGGGGATGTTCATTACATCCCTCCTATAGAGAGCAATGTAAAAACAGGATAATGCATCGTGCTCGAGCTGCGATCCAGAAAAAACATCTCCTGCCCCCAAACCCAGCGATTTGCTTTTCTATATAAACAGACAAAGTACAGTCTTTTCATTTCAAATAGCTTTTTTCTGCTCATGGAGGCTAATCCCTAAACTACTCCCCCTCCTGTCTCTGTTCCCATCCGTCCTGTGTGTGTGTGTGCGTGTGTGTGGGGGGGGCTCAGAGCCCGGCCACCTTTTTCTCGTCTGAGCGTTCTGTGAAGGTGAAATGTAAATTGTTTATCTTCTCCGGATTCCAGTATGAGAGCCGCACAAGCACTTACCGACACTGTCATCTTAACGGCACAGCACTTTGTCCATCACGGCACGGAGCGCGCCTCACATGCACGCACAAACACACACAGACAGCTGTGTCATGGCTGTCGTGTGTGTTTGTTCTCGGGGTCGTGCTCCACGGGAGCCGTCACGCCGCCTTCCCAGAATCGATGTGACTGCTGCAGCCAGAGCTGCAGGCCCTCTCTGTTCACGCTCTGGGTTCAGGTCGTCAGGCAGTCGAGGAAAGAAGGAGAAAGCATCAGCAGAACGCTGAAAGCATCGACCGGCCCACACCTCGTCTGATTTAATTTAGGCCAAATAAATAGAAAAAGATCATCAAGGAGAAAAAACACCTCATATTTATGTTTTTTTTAAGTTTTCAACATCCAGATACAGTTGTTATAAACCTGAAACAGGATCATATAGAGAAATTCAATCCAGTATAATATCCTATTGTTCCTGCAGCACATGTGCTCCTCATGATTCATTTGTTACCACAGTCGTGCTCCTGCCATGTACCCAGAGGTTCTTAAGTTGAAAAATAGAAACTGTTGTTTTGACCCAGGTCTCTACTTTGTGTTTATTGTGTTCTCATGAGATTAAAAATATTCTTGACATGGTGATTTACAATAATCCAACACAGCTCTCTGATGCAGTGCCCATAAAACATGATCTTTATTAGCTGGATTAGTGAGTGTTAGCATTTTCTTTGAATAGATGTTTCTGGTGTTATGTCAATCTGAACTGTAGTGAAGCCAAAGAATCACAATCTCCAGCAGGTTAAAGATTAAAACTGCTCTGATCCTTTATTATGTGCAACAGAGAAGATTTGCCTTTGACTCGCATGTTGTACAAACTGATCTCATGATTGGACAAAGTGAGTCACAACATTTAAAGAAATAAAAGGTTAACTATCTCAGGTTTGGTGACTCTTTGCCTCCTGTTTGTCTTCCAGATAAGAAAAGCGGTTAAACAACCGCAGCAAATATCTGATGCATTTGCCGTCTTTATTTGTTGTGTGATAAAAAAGGAGATTTATGAACTTTTCATTAGAACTATTTATTGCTTTCAGAGCCGACCCGGTTCATTAACAGGCAGAATTGACTTTCCCGGCCAGAAACCCTAAAACAAATTAGCTCCGTTGTTCGCAGGCTGTGACGCCTCGTTACTGGTGACCCCCTAAACAACACGTCTGTTTGAATCGATGGTGTATTTACAAACCTTAAAACTTATAAGATCTGGTCAAAACTGCACCTGATCCATTGATATTGACTTTTCAGCCGTATCGACACCACCCGGCCGCAAAAGTGAAATTGCTGTTTGTTGTTGCTGCTGCAGAAACATCAGTGGACGTGTGTTTTGGAGACGAATTGTTGCCGTGTTCAGATTTCACTTCCGTCGTTCCACTCAGCCTTTTGTTCCCCCCCGGCCCTGCTCCGCTGAATCCCATCTCATCTTATCATTCAATTTATCTTTTCCATTCCTTCCTTAAACAGAAATCCTCCGCCTACCCTCCACCAGCCGGAGCTCTGGTCAGACAACTTTAATGACTTCATCTGCAAGTGAGTGCGGGTGCCAGTGGGTTTGTGATGCCTCGGAATAATAAATACAGCTTTTTCCACTGATAATACACAACCAGATGCTTTGAATATAAAAGACATGCATTGCATTCCTCTACTGTCTCTTCCTCAGATGTCTGATTAAGGATTTTGAGCTGAGACCAAATGTGCTCGACCTGCTGCAGCACGTGTTCATCAAACAGATTCTGGGCAGAGAGAGAATTCTGCAGAAACAATTGATTGAACTCATTGATCTCAACCAACAAATAGGAAGCATTGAAAAAACAAGGTACAGTCCGTATTTCATGCGTTGTTTCCTTTCAGATATCTCACATTTCTACAAATACCTGTGACACTGCGGCAGTCGTGCTACCTGTCGAGCAGCACACTCGTGATACTCGAGTCCTGTGAAGTGTTCAACTGCCAAAAGAGACTCTGCCAACCTCCTCGTCAGTGGCTCTTCTTTCCTAAACTGCAGCTTAACTTTAGCAGGCAGTATAATCCAAATTACCCCCCTCTGCTAGAGACTTTACGAGCCCTGCCGCCCTCACAGGAAAGACAGCTCAATCCCGCCCCAGCTTCACTTGACACGTGCAGGCTGCACACCAGTTCAAATGTTGGCCCAGCTCATCCATACAGTCGTGAAATGTTAATCCTATTTCTGTCGTTCAAGCCATCACGGAAAGACAAACAGAAGCACAGACAGTAATGACAGGTAACACATGCATATATGACCTTTATGTCACATTAGGAGTAGATGATGACTCTTGTTGTAGTAGTGATGGCACATGTACTCCCAGTTGACTGAATAGTTCACTGCTGTTTGCATGCTGCCATTGTTGGAATTGTCTTGTTTCTGCGTCATTTTGTTTGTGTTTTATGTTGTATGGGTACTGAGGTTCAACTCTCATGTAGGGGGCGCTCACGAGGGAGTCCAGAATGAATGCGAGTCATATTTCGATATGAATAGATGTTATAGATATTCTTCCATCAGATTCAATTTTCACATGTTCGCAGTGAAACTCCCAAGATACTTTTGCAACATTTTGTTTTCACTGGAGCCTGTTTTTACTTGAGCGTGGAATATTACTATCAACGCTACCATGAGCAGTGAGCAGGTTTATTTCATGTATCCCGAGGCCAAGAGAGGATGGAGTGCTGAGTGACCTTCTTACTGATTTAACATTCATGCTATAAAGTGTTATATTTACATTTAGATCTGTATGTTTAAGTTATTTAGAATTTGTTTGAAGAGATTTGTTCTTTGCCCAAGCAAATAACATTGGCCGGAATGTGAGCTGCACCATTTTGTGCTCTGCATGCACTGAATTTGAAGCAGGATGAATTATCACATTACACACGCTGCTTATGAAGTGGCTTGGTTGTGCATCCTGTGAGTTGCAGGCATGAACGCATCCACACTAAAAAAGGAAGCCACATGAAGACGCAGGGTGACCCGGACGAGGTGGAAGACCTCGCCACCTTAGAAGTGCTGGACGAGGTAAGAAAGCCCGAACTCAGCTTTGACCTTTCTAGAACCGAGATGATAGTCTTCCTCAGTTTCAAAGTTGAGGTTCACATATTCTATTTTTTTTTACTCTGGAAACGAGGGAGACCTTTTTGTAACAATCACATTCACTACACCGAAAGGAACATCCACGGTATCTTGTAGTTATTCGATTGGCCAATTGGCGGGAGCTGCACAGTGGCACAAATAACATCGAGAGCAATTTATCAAATGTGACATATTGAACGATACAAACAGTCTCAGTTAGCAGCGGATATTTCCACCCATCCGTCAAGATGAGTGTGAGGGAGGCAGTGCTGTCGTGCTGTTGTTGATGTACCTGTCCCGTAAGTATGAAGACGGGAGAATCAATCACAGCGCGACAGGAAGATAAAACACTGACGTCACAGGCCTCGACTTGAGCTAAAGGAGAGTTTGGTTTTAATAATGATTTTTTATGCATTTATCTCTTCTAAGTAACTTTATAGGATTGAAGCGTTATAGGACTTTATAGGATTGAAACTTTATAGGATTGAAGCGTTTGAAAAACTGAACAAAGTCTGTGGTTTCTTTCTTCCAGAACACGGTCACCGAGCATCTTCAGAGTCGCTATGGAAGAGACCAAATCTACACATATGTGGGGGACATCCTCATCGCAGTCAATCCTTTCCATAAGATGGAGATATACAATCCTCAGGTCTGTGGATATACAACGTCGTGTGTGTGTGTGTTTTCTTTTACGCATGTGTGCTCGTGCATTTGGTCACTAATGCACCGAATGTAGCCGAGCGTGTCTCATTAGGGCCTGAGCAGCTCTGCAGTCGGCTGCATCCCATTTAGCTTCTAGTACACACACACACACACACACACACACACACACACACACACACACACACACACACACACACACACACACACACACACACACACACACACACACACACACACACACACACACACACACACACACACACACACACACACACACAGTTTCTCTGCCTCTTCCACACCTCACTGGTTGTATTTACAATCATTGTTTTCCTTTGCCTCAAGTTTGTGGCTGTTTTTCAGTCCTCTCCTCCCAGAAGTAAAATATAATAGGACAGTTTGTACAGAGCGCATATTTCTGTTGGTGTGTCGTCTAATGTAGCAACACCAATTCCTGATAACATAATCTTTTTCTTCTAAACAGTATCTACATTCTGGTGTATGTGACATTCAGGTACCTGTTCAATCATAGACTGTAAATAGAGATGGAGGAGGCGTCTCCACTTCCTCCCACCATCCAGAAATGAAGCCAAAATATTAATAAAAAAGAGTAGAGCTTTCTAAAATGACAGAAACCATCTTTGAGGAAAAATGTATGTTGTGTTTTTTGATTTTGTTTCATTTGGTCCATGTCCCAGCATCTAACATGGAGGAGGCAGGGCTTACGGCCTTTACTGCGGCCAGACACCAGGGGGCGCTTGCTTATCTTATCTTATCTTGCTTATCTTCTTCTCTTCACAGGACACTAAGATGTACATCGGAGCCAAACGCACAGTGAACCCGCCGCACATCTACGCTGTGGCCGATATCGCCTACCAGTCCATGGTGTCATACAACACAGACCAGGTACAGCACATACACGTGTTAGTTTATTATTTTAACAGAGTCACTTTTACCCCAAAAATGTCTTGGTGCCAGTTGTACAAAGAAGATGAACCTTGTCTAAAGGAGTCAGTGTTATTATTACTGGTCTTATAATGATGTCTCTGACTTCCTGTGCGCAGTGTGTTGTGATCAGCGGAGAGAGCGGAGCAGGGAAAACAGAGAGTGCTCATCTGCTGGTGCAGCAGCTGACTGTTCTCGGGAAGGTGAGTTCTAATTGCTCCATAAATACAACATTTCATTTACACATTGTTATTTATTCTTCATGTGGAGATTTCACAGAGATTCTCCTGAGGTACAAACAATGTCAGAGTTTGAAAATCTCGGATCAAAACAATAGAGAAAAGCGTCACAGTAAATACTTTCTGAAATCTAAAAAGATGTTTATGATTTCAGGAAATCACCATTTTAAACTTTGCAGCAGCCGAATACATTGTCAAGGATTTTGAAACTTCCTATGATGAGTTTGTGTGAAGCTGCAGCTGGTGCCAGTCATGCTTTGCAACTTCCATTTCAATTTGCTTTTTTATTAGTGGAATAATAAAGAAAACCAATGGCAATGTCACTTTTGATAGGAAAAACATTAATAGAAAGGCACACTGCAGAAAAGTATCTATACCATTCTAACAAAATAGTTATATCGGGTTTCTATGATGGTTTAATGTTTTCTTCAGGCCAATAACCGGACGCTGCAGGAGAAGATCCTGCTGGTCAACAGCCTGGTGGAGGCTTTTGGAAACGCCTGCACCGTCATCAACGACAACTCCAGCCGCTTCGGCAAATACCTGGAGATGAAGTTCACCTGCGGAGGAACGGTGGTGGGGGCGCAGATCTCCGAGTACCTGCTGGAGAAATCCAGAGTCATCCACCAGGCCGTGTAAGTATCACCTCCTCCTTCTCGTTTATGTCCTTTTTCTTATGTAAGAAACTTTTTCCACAAAAGAAAGTCAAATTGAATTTGAATCACGTCTCCTGTCGTTTCCTGAAAGAACATTGCCTGGATGGTTATTTTGCTCTGCTGGCCTGGGATCAGTGCGTAATGACCTGTCTCCTCCTTGCACCTCTGCTTCTCCATATCAAACTGGTGGCATTTACCTTCCAGCTGCACTTCAGTCAATCCATCTTTCCCTTTTATCATGTGTCCGCGGAACGGAGCGGGTCAAGTGGAGGGACTGGCTTGTATCCTGTTCGATCAAAGATTGTGGTCCTGCAGGTGTCCTCAGTGGACGTTCAGAGACAGACTCAAGTATTTCATTAGGAAACAGACACTCGGGTCAGAGACGGGTTGATTTGGCTGTGAGCTCCGTGTGCAGCTTCACTTTTATTCAGCCGGTTAGATAGTAATTGTTGGGGGACAGCAAACAAGGTGGAGCCATGTTTGTTCAAGATTTAATCCTCCTAAGATTTGTTACCTCAGGGATGTTGTGTTTTCAGATCTGTGAGGAGGATAGTTAGCAGAATGTGAATCTTAAAGATTTATAGGCAAGATTACACAAAAACAACTCAGCAGATTTTCACGAAACTTGGTTGTTAAGATGTGATTCGGGTCAGGGAAGAAGAACCCATTAAAGTTGGGGCAGATCTGGATCCAGGAATTATTCTTCACTTTGTTTATCATTGTGAAATATGGCATTTTTCAACTTTATGACTATATATGATAGTGTGTGGTATGTGGTGCAGCTTGTATGAATTTAAGGGGATTGATGGGACTGGCAGAGGTATGAGCTCTTTATCCATAGAGTCCTACTTGTGTTTCTCTTATATTAGGAAAACAGGAGTGAAGTTTATTTAAGTATAATGCTCACAAAACCACATTGTTTGTCTTTACAACCTGAATGTTTAATCTGTGTGTTTCGACAGAGGGGAGAGAAACTTCCACATCTTCTACTACATTTACGCGGGCCTGGCCGACAGGAAGAAACTCGCCCACTACAAGCTCTCCGACAGCAAAACCCCTAAGTAGGTTTGACGTTTCCTGGCCCCTTCTCCCTAACACTGTTATTTCCCCTCTCACGCTGCCAGCTCCCTGCTCCCCCGGTCCTGATCTCTGCCTCCTCTTCGTACCGCAGGTATCTGTGTAACGAGCACATTAAATTAGGGCCTGACATCGTGAGCAACACCTTCTACAAGGAGCAGTTTGACGCAGTGGAGCAGTGTTTCAAAGTCATCGGATTCACCCTGGAGGTACAGAACTGCTGCATTGATCACAGGGAGAGAAGCTGAAATTGGCTTTTCCACGATTATAGTATAACCTTGATTTAACTCCCATAGTGTCTCACACATCTGCCATGTATGAAAATGTGTTTGCAACAAAAAAAAACATGTTTGCATGTAAAAATACATAAAATAAGCTTTAAAACCAGTGTATAGTCAGTGTATAAAGGTGTAGAGTACGGCTTATTATGGGGAATGAAGCCACAGGCACATGGAGGCAGTCAGCTGTTGGCATTGTGAAGACTAATGAGGCCCAAAGAACTGATTGCCTCTGGGATCTGCACGTCAATAGCACTTATCCTGTAATCGCTGCTCGGCTGTGCTGGAGGACGGGCCTCGTTTCTGCAGAACGTCCTGTCTCGCATTGGAATCACAGAACGTGTGTGAAGATTATCTTTGAGGCACTTTTATCTACTTTGAAACACAAACTGAAACCTTGGAAAAGGTTGTCGGTGCTCGGACAAACTGAGTCTCACTATTACAGGTGGATGCATTTATTTCTATTACTGATATGTTTTCAAATTACACACTGCCCCCCCCAAAAAATATGACATCCTGTGCACAGAAAGGACATTTAAGTGTAATTTTGTTCTTACTGAGAATGAAAGTTGTGTGAAAATTTTGAATTTTATAATTCTGGATGCTAATAATAATCAATTACCTATAGGTATTTGTGTGTATAGTTTGGGGGTGAAAGCAGTTATTCAGTAGCTTTCAACTAAACTAGAACATATTGTACCTTACACAGCTGAACGTTTTTTATTGTGTGGCAGCACTGAGTAGAAATTGTACTTGGAAGGTATTCAAGTACCACTGCGTTACATAAAGTCAATAATGCAGATGAAAACATATCAAATGTGTCAGTTTACAAGATGATCCTGTCTCCGTTGTTTGTGCAGGAGCTGGGCAGTGTGTACAGCACCCTGGCCGCCATCCTCAACTCTGGAGATATCGAGTTCAGCCCGGTCGCCTCGGAGCATCAAACTGACAAGAGCAACATCTCCAACATTTCTGTGCTGGAGAACGGTGAGAGGGGGCGGGGCACCGGCCACAGTTCAGTGTGTGATGACGTAAAAAGCAAACATGACTCCGAGCTTCTTCCCCTGCACCCCCCACGTCTCTCCTCCCCCTCCTCTGCTTCTTTCCATTAACTCTGCAGAGAGCTCCAGGTGCAGCTAAATATAGGAAACTATTGTTCTGAAATAAATCATCCATCAGTGCAGGAGTTGCAGAGACGTCATTGCCCAACATACAGCTGCAGTCGGTAGATTTCACATTCGCATTATGTTTTCTAAATCTAAACATTTCTTATGACCGGTAATTTACAAAGCTGCTTAAATGGCGTCAATCTATTTCATTAATGAGCATAAACATGAATGTTTTTAGTCGTGAATCCAGAGCATCACCTTCTGAATGAGGACAGATAAAGTTTGCACATCATGCATGTATTACTTGTACACTTTCCACTTGACTTTCATCCCCATTTCAAACCTTATCTCGTTTCTCCACAGTGGCCTCGCTGCTGCATATCCGCTCAGACGAGCTCCAAGAAGCCCTGACCTCCCACTGTGTCGTTGCCCGGGGAGAGACCATCGTCAGGCCCAACACGGTGGAAAAAGCAGCGGAGGTGAGGGACGCCATGAGCAAGGCTCTCTACGGACGCCTCTTCAGCTGGATCGTCAACCGCATTAACTCGCTGCTGCGGCCCGACAGCCACCTAGGGTGAGATTAGGAGTGAGAGAGTGTGATGGTGTGTGTGTGAACGTAGAATGAGGTCATCTCGAAAAGTTTATACTCTTATGTAGGAGAAGCATGAACGAGCATGATTTAAAGTTTTTCTTGGATCACGTGGAATCTTATCTGGATCCGCAATTTAATGAGTTCTTCCTTGAACCATAGCTGCTGCTTCTTTCCTCCAATATTCGTGGTAAACACAACCTCCTTTGCAGAGGTAAAAAAGATCTAAAGTAACTTACCCCCCAATCGCAGATGTATGAAAAGAGTTGATAACTGGACATTGCTTTATTTATTTTTTAGCAAGGCCACAGAAATTATGCTCCAGACATATTTTATCTGAACTCTGCTGGGATAACACTTCATCCCTCTCACCTACAGAGAAGAGGACAAGGGCCTGAACATCGGCATCTTGGACATCTTCGGTTTCGAGAACTTCAAGAAGAACTCTTTCGAGCAGCTCTGCATCAACATCGCCAACGAGCAGATCCAGTTTTACTTCAACCAGCACATATTCGCCTGGGAACAGGTGAGTTCCTCCGACCCGTCGCTGCAATCAAAGATCAAAACATCCCTGAGAGCTGGAATCCCTCCTGCAGAGCATCGTGGTTTGCATTTCATCACCTCATTTCCATCTAAATAGAGATAACACGTCATCATTTGTCATCCGCTTGTGTTTTAACAGACGACAAGGGTAAAATATGCTGCTGTCTTTATTTACGGGAGAGCGAGGTCCCCTGTATGTGGGTGCGTTGCCTTGGGGGAAAGGAGAGAGAATGGTTTGCTAATGTTAAATGATTTGGTCTCACCCGTGGAGAGGAGCCATAAATCATCCCCAACGAGGGTCAATTAGGAGTTGAAGACAGTTAGCGTTGGACTTAAACTCACTCTGGGGTATTGTTGGCACCAGGCCTGGAAGTATATTTGTCCTCTACTGCCAACATTATATATATATGTAGCATAAGGGAACTGTAATGTGCCACGAGATTAATAAGCAATAAAATAAAGCAGTTTTAAAGACTGTGCTCCCTCATCTATACGTTTCCATACATGCACTTATATATAGATCGTCTATCTCCATCCGTAAAGATTTCCTCATGTGGGTCGTTTACTTCACAACGTGCATTTCATGCTACAATAAGCACGTTGATGTGATGCCGTTAGTTCCCCTTTCGTCCTTTTTCTTCGTGGGATAGAAATGTCTCAGGGTGGAAATGTTCCCGAGTCCCTGTAGCAGTGAGCCCTGAGAGTCAGTCAGCCTGACGTGATCAGGTTAGCGCAACATACAGGAAAGTGGAGGGATTCGCTGACTTTGCCCCCTGGACTAGATTCATCTGAATATATAGGGAAGCAGCAGTTTATCACTAGAGGCTGTTAAAACCCAACAAGGCAACAAGCTTTAGGTTAGATTTATGTAGTTTGAAAAGCTGATTTATGTTGTCAGATGCCTCCAATATGCAATGTTTTTATAGTTCTTACTTCAAAGTTTAGTTTTCTGACTATAATGGAATGTGAGCAGAAAACAGCTGGGATACAAATGGATTTAATGGTAAACCTGGTATTTCTGCAAAACATTACAGGTAAAGTTCAAAAGTGGCTGTCATTTCTGTGCAGGATGAATATCTGAATGAGGAGGTGGACGCTCGGATGATCGAGTACGAGGACAACCGACCTCTCCTGGATCTGTTCCTACAGAAGCCCATGGGGATGCTGTCACTCCTGGACGAGGAGAGTCGCTTCCCACAGGCCACAGACCAGACTCTCGTAGGTCAGTGGGAATCTGTTTTCCAATGTAAAGTCTCAAAACCTACATTCATAATGTTTGAGAGGATAATTAATAATGTGCATCTTGGAAATGTAGAGAAATTTGAAGATAATCTGAAGACCAAAAGCTTCTGGAGACCAAAGAGAGTTGACCTTGGCTTTGGGATCCACCACTATGCTGGAAAGGTAGTTAACATTTGATCATAATACTTTTTGCATCAGTTACTTTTTAAACTGAAACTAGTTAACGTGTGTTTTTTGTCCTCAAGGTGATTTACAACGCTGCCGGCTTCTTGGCCAAGAACAGAGACACGCTTCCAGCCGACATCGTCCTGCTGCTGCGGTCGTCAGAGAACGAGCTGATTCGCAAACTCGTCACCCACCCGCTCACCAAAACAGGTACAGGAGGAGGCCGGCGTATAGTTTTACCTTCAGGAAAAAACAGAAGAGAAACAAGACGGCGGTTGTTTACTACAACGGTTCACAGGCAGCACTAAATACGCACCGTTAGTAAAACAAAAGGCTATTGTTACTCTGCCCTCCGTTCGCTGCAGGACATTTGTAATAAGCAGCTTTCCTGTCCTTTTCTTGGCCGAGCAGCGAGCCAGCTCGGTCAAAATCGACCTGCAAAGCCAATAATCACATTATCGCTCTTTTAAGTAGTATCGAGTGCTGCGTGACAGTGTGCGGCTGTTTTCAGTGACCCGGTCAACTGCAACTCACAAAAGGGAGAAAGTAGTGAACTTTTTTTATTTAGGTTCTTAAAGAATCAACTCTTCTTGATTCACATTAGTTCCCAGTGATGAGCTGCTGAGCTGCTGATCCCCCTCCGCACACAGCAGCTTTGTTTCTGTGGATGATTTCTGGATGAATGGCCGGGTCTCCCTTGTGGAGGGCACTTTCCCACTGACCCTCATCTTCTCTGTGCTTATTTGACAGGAAACCTCGCCCACACCAAGGGCAAAGTCATAAACACGATGTGCAACCCGCGGACCCCGACACGCACCATCAACTTCGCCAAGGTACTTACAGCTCGGTCTATATCATCACCGTGAGATCTGCTCCTGAGCTCTAATTCAGCCTTCTTTCATCTCTGTAGTGTTTTCCATCAAAACCGTAATCTCACCTTATTTTCCTGTCATTTTCTTTTCCTCTGCACTTCTGCCTTAAAAGATGGGAGTGTTAACCCTATACACTGCTTCTTGTTTCAGTGAGGTAATCAAAAGATGTCCATGTAGTTAGTGCTTCAGTGTGATACACCTTCACTCAGTCTAGATCTCTAGTAGCTGGTGTATCTAGTAGAAGCAGTCACAGCTTTATATCTACACTGGATACAATGAACACCATAGTCTATGAGCGTGTCATTTCACGTTTCATGATTCCACTGATACACAAGCTCAACCAATCACAAGTCAGTGTCAGCTGTCAATCATGACATCCCAGTTTTTATAGCACGAGTTTTTAATCGCATCCGTGATTAGAGCGTCAAATAACTAAAACAAGCATGTGAACCTACACAAGAGGGAAAAGAACTATGTGAAATGCAGAAGCCATCTTTGTAGTTTGGTCCATGTCCCATCCGCTAACATGGAGGAGGCAAGATTTATGACCTATACTGCAGCCAGCCACCAGGGCTCGATCAAGATGACCTGGTGTCTCTTTTGGGGATCTGTCATGTCATCCATCTTGGATCCTTGCAACCTGAATGAATAAACATCTTCACATTGGATCTGTATCAAGTAGACGATTACAGTTTTATTCAGTTAAGAAATGATTCAAACTTTACATTCAACTTTCAAATCATCAGTGTTCCATCTCTTTCAGTCGCTGATGGCCTAATAAAAACTCCTCCTGGCTAATTAATGGCACAACTTCAGTAACTCCAGTAAATTACTTCACAATGTGGAGGTGCACAATTGCCGTTTCCTGCTGTTAAGGCCGGCAGGTAATTAGCTCGCCTAAAAACACATTGACAGGAGCTACGTTCAAATGAACCGTGTTTGATGACTTCCTGAATCCATTTCCATTTATCTGCATATGAGACAGAACTCATCAAACTGCTCTGAGGATCCGATGAGCTCGAACAACAGCAAATGGCTGATGGGTCGTTATAAAGCTGGTTCTGCTTAGTTTATAGATTTAGAGCTTGTTACCAAATAGTTACATGTCTGTGCGTAATTTATAATGTAGCTTTCTGTGTTGTCTTCTTAGATCAAATACTGTGAATACTTGAAATATTTCTGATATTTAAACGAGTTGCAGACCATAAACTTAATTTGGCACTTTTTAATTTTTTATTGTTTATCCATTTCATGCGTCTCTTTTGCAGCCTGCGCGGGAAATAAAGCTCACGCCTGAAAAAATAAGCTTTCTCAATGCGTCTCTTGATGGCAGAGTGCAAACGGTGATTGGTGATTTTTCAAAAAAGAATTTTTCAAAACACCTATTTGCTTTGAAAACTCTAATGGGAATGTGTTTTTCTTCATTATGACTCTACGTCGACAGGTGGGCTGCAGCCACCACCGCTGCTAGTGCTTTACATTAACCTTTGCTCAGTGTCTTTATTGTGCCCTCTCACACTCTAATACCTTGGAAGCTTAAGTGCACCTTGTAAATAAAAGCATTAGTAGAGTAGAGAGTAGAATAATCAGAGCACAGGATGATTTGCTTTGTGACATATTTAATGTTTCAGGCGGGGGAACAAGGAGACGTTCCGTACCACCCGAGAGAAACAACCAACATGAGAACGCAGACCGTGGCCTCCTACTTCAGAGTAAGATTGTGCTCTTTTTTTTTTATTTGCACATGTCAGAGATGTATTGTCGACTACGTTTTTCTTTTCACTCTTCTCGCCTCTGTGCAGTACTCTCTGATGGACCTGCTGTCCAAGATGGTGGCGGGGCAGCCTCACTTCGTGCGCTGCATCAAGCCCAACAACGATCGCCAAGCTAACAAGTTCGACCGGGAGAAGGTTCTGGTTCAGCTGCGTTACACCGGGGTCCTGGAGACCGCCAAGATCAGGCGGCAGGGCTACTCCCACCGCATCCTGTTGGCCAACTTCATAAAGAGGTCAGCAGGTCGGAGTCAGGGGAGGAAACAGCTGATTTAAGGGATTTTAAACAAATTTAAAAAACAGAATTACACATAAAGACATCTTTACATTAGTGTGATGTGTATATAATTGACCCTTTGTTGATTGCACCGTTTATTACAGATACTCCATCTTGGCGTTTCATGCTCATGAGGAGCCGGATGTGACTCCAGAAACCTGTTCAACAATACTGGAGAAGGCCAAGCTGGAGAACTGGGCAATGGGGAAGACCAAAGTAAGTACAGCAGTTATTTTAACTTAAGTTCTGTGTTATTTGCTGATGTATGTGTTTGATCTCTAGGTAAATAAATCAGTACAATCAACAGTACTTGCACCTAAGAATGTATTTTCATCAACTTAAAGTATGAATTGATTTGATAGGATGATCAATAAAGAGGTTGTGTCTCGTCTCTCAGGTTTTCCTGAAGTACCATCACGTGGAACACCTGAATCTGATGGTGCAGCAGGGCACGCAGCGACTCGTTCTGCTCCAGGCTTACATTCGAGGCTGGTTGGGAGCCAAGCGGTACCGGCGGATATTAAAAGAGCGAGAACAGAGCGCTCTGGTGCTGCAGTCAGGTCAGTAATCTGCACCGACTCGTCAGTGTCCTGGAATATGAATGAGCCACGGAGCAGTCACGCTAATTCATACTTTAATCTCCAGCTTACAGAGGTCACAAAGTTCGGAAGAGGGCCACCGATGACAAAAACAAAGCAAAGTTTGAGGCCTTCATCGTGCAGTTTCAGGCTGGTGAGAACAAACTGAGCTCAATCATTTATCCTTCACAATCCCAGCTTGTTATGAATTATATCAGTTTATGTTTTTCCTTGTCTTCCACTTCAGTTTGCAGAGGCTATCTTGCAAAAAAGAAATACAAGGAGTTGGTAGACGAGAAGAACAAAGCTGCAACCAAGATTCAGGCTCGCTACAGAGGGCATAAAGAAAGGAAAAGCTTCAAAAGAAAACGGTGGGACAAGCGCAAAACTCAAAGATGTAAAACCTAAAGATGTTGAATTAGTTTCTGATAAAGACGTAACAATTTTCTTTGTAGGGAAGCGAAGGAAAAGGCGGAACAGGCATCTGAACCAGAGAAAAGCACCAACGACTCGAATCCAGAAACTGAAGCAAACAACGAAGAGGAGGAAGCTAAAGCTGCCGTCGTTCTCCAGAGCAACTACAGAGGCTTCAAAGAGAGGAAAAAGTTTAAGGAGAGGAAACAGACGATGGCTGGGTCCGAGGTAGAGTCACCGCCAAACACGGCGGTGTTAGGGGATCAGGAAAGAGGTGGGAAAGACGCTACAAGCAAAGAAGGAGAGAGGGAGAAGATAAAAGATAAAGAGGAGAATGAAGAGGATGAGGAGAGTACGTATGAAGCAGAGGAAAACGATGACAGTGATCACACACAGGTGGCAGAAGACGAGGAACATACAGAGGTAGTGGACGAGGCCGTGATCGAGGACGCGCCAGAGGCAGATGCTGGAAAAGAAGAGCGGGAAGAGGACAAGAATGGAGAGGAAAATGCAGCAGGGGACGAGGAAGTCAACGTTGAGGAGGAAACCAAGGCGGCGACTGTTCTCCAGAGCAATTTCAGGGGTCACAAAGAGAGGAAGAGGTTGCAAGAAGAAGGTAAAATCCCAGCTAAGAAACAGAAGAAAAGCCCAACTGGTGAAGAAGCGGCGCAAACAGCGATCAGCCCTGAAGCTGAGGAAGACGTGCAAACACCAGAGGACATCTGCAGCGATGGAGCAGAAGAAGAGGAAACTCAAGAAGCTTCTTTGACATCAGGCGACCAGGACGAGACAAAAGCGGCCGTGGTGCTTCAGAGCAACTTCCGTGGCCACAAGGAACGCAAACGACTCGAGGAGGAAGGAAAGATCCCAAAGAAAAGGAAGAAAGAAGAGATCTCACCCGAACGTCCAAAAGAAGAAGAGGAGGAAGAGTTGATACACACAGAGGAATCGGTGCCAGAATCCCAACTGGACTCATCTGCTGAGAACCTGGACGAAGTGGACGAGGAAAAAGCTGCGACTGTCCTGCAAAGTAACTTCAGAGGCCATCGAGACCGAAAGAAACTGAAAGCAGAGCAAGACGCACGGAGGAGAGCGAAAGAAGGAGAGGAGGAGAACGAGGAGGAGGTGGTCCTGGACGTTTCTGATATAGTGATCGAACGTAGAGAGGAGAGCGATGTCGAAAAAGAACGAATGGAGGAAGAACAGGCTGCGGTGAAGATCCAGAGCAACTTCAGAGGGTACAAGGACCGAAAGAACCTGAAGAGCAACAAGCAAACAGCACAGAGAGAAGCTGGGGAGCTGCAGAGCTTCTCCAAACAGGTACAGTAATACCTTCAGAAACAAAGATGGACGACACGTCTCCACTTCCTCCCGATGTCATTAGGCTTCACCCTGTTTTTAATAGCATCATATAACTAATTAAAAGCATGTTAATTTATCACCAGTTACCCGAACACCTACATTTTAGTTTTTTTACAAAAAATCGAATTAGCATTTGTAAAGCACAAAACAAAAGAAAAAGGTTTCCCCGTATACATGTGTTCAAGTCATCCATCATTCGTTCATTGACAAAATATTAGATCGTGATCTCAAATTAATTATCCCGTTACCGAGAGATAACAAAAGGTTCGTTATCTCGAGATGACTTGTTAATTATCCCATTATCTCGAAATAACTAAAATTAACTCGTTATCACGGGAAAACAGGGGAAATATAATGTACGATTCCGCATGTTACCACGTCACCTCTCTAACTTCTTATCTTCTCGTGTTATTATTTCCGTTCCATCTCTTTCAACAGGTCGCAAAAACGTCTCAGGACTTTGTGACCCTGCAGGACAAGTTGAACGAGATCATCCAGGCCCATCAATCAAACCCCGTGAACAACGGCATGTTTGTGAGAGGCAAAGCAATCAATGGCTTCGCTCCCCAGAATCACCAATCAAGTAAGATAAGCGAGATTGGCTCGGCAACAAAGATAGATTGTAGAGCAATGAATATAACGCAGGATGTCGGCGCGGATTAACCCGAGGTTAATGTGCAGGTTTGGTTCCGTTGTTGAAAAATTGAATCATCAGATAATTAAGAAAGATTGACTGCCTGTCTGAGGAGGATCATTCTTCTAGTCTGTGGATCCTCTACGATCACACCGAGTCGTTCCCTGCAACACTAACAATCAAGTTTACATTTCAGCTGATTTTAAATCCAGGATTTAAGACAGGAATCCGTCTTTATTCGGTATTATATGGAAATTAAAAGGTAAAGTTATTACGATCTTCTCACAGTAGAAGTGGATTTTAATCAGAGGCTGTCATTCTCTCTCTGTCTTGATTAGCTCAGGAAACCCGGGAAAGTTAAGTGCCAAAACCCCGAAGGCCAACATGCGCACCATCTGATGTGTCATCAAATGTAAAGTTTGATTTGCACTGCTGATAGGTGTAATTGCTTTGTGGGGGGTGAGCGGGCGGGGGGGGACTGTAAATTGAAAGTTCAGCGTCTCAGAGAAAACGAGGACGACGGCTGAAATGTCACCGTTCAAGGAAACAATGAAGAATTTCAATAACACCGATGATTGTGTTCTATTAGTTGACATCATGATGAATCCACGATTTGATTTTTAGTGGCTTTGAGTTTTATTACAGGAAGTTATCTAAAGGACATTTTTATATAATTATTATAATAAATGCATTTTTCCTAACTTTTAACAAGTCTTATTGGTGCCTGAATTTAAAACAGATGATGCAACTTTTGACAAACAGCAGCCACTGTGACAAAAAGGGGAAGTTCTTGATTAAATATTCCTTTAGCTTCCTTTTCAGTCGTCTTCTAACTCGAGCACGTTTGCCCTTTCCAGTCTTTCCCCGAGCGCAGCACATGGCCTGAGGTAAAGCAGAATAATTTATCTGTGTTATTTCCGAGGGCCAATGCATCTCTGTATAAACTTGTGCTTTTCAGCCCCGATGGGTCGTTTCTCCATCGACAGTCCTGAGCCGTCCTCGTGAATTTCACTGACGTAATAAACCTCGTCAGATTCATTTGTGGCACGGACAGCGAACGCAGAGGAACGCCACTCACAATGTTCTTCATGGCGAAGGTCATCGCATGTTAATCACGTTTTGTGAGCGAGCGCTCTCAAACAATTATGGCGGGAATTAATAAGAGGGTGTGTGAAGGTGGATTTACTCGTTTGAGCAAACGCAGAACGACCTTTGAGTTGCTGGAGAAAACTTTTTACCTTCGGGACATAATGGATTGTTTTTTTCTACGCGTTTCACCCTTTGCATGAACAGTGATTAATATCGAGCAACAAGCAAAAGGTCATTGTAATATTCTTCTAATTGCATCATCAAATATGAGAGATGTGTGAGATCATGACGAATATGAGAGATTGAAATTCATGCAGGGAAAGAAAGAACAAAAGCCAACCTGACAACTCTCGCTTTACGTTCGATACCGCGCTGGAAAGCGAACATGGATCATCACAAGGTTACGTCACACTTTGCTCATGTCAGAGGTTGTTTCACATAATCGCTGTTGGAAAATTCAAAGCAGCCAAAAGGCCTTAGGGTTAAACTGCAGCCTGCATGGAGGGCAGCTCAATATGCACAACAAAGTCAAAGGGCAGCGCCGGTTCCCACTCACGTGCATCGATGTGTGTGCATGACGTGTGACTCTCCAACCGACTGATCCTGATCGGTCACAACACGCAGCTGCCTTCAGTCTGTTCTGCACGTGTGGGAGCAGTGAAAACCAGATCCAGTCCTGCAAAGATCAGCTTCACATCATCCTGATGGATAAGACGCAGCCTTTTGCAGACGTCATCACCACCTTTCTTCATCATATGTCCACTTACACACCAAGTGGAACATTTGTTTGTTTTTTTCCCCTCAAGGCTGAAAGAGCCAAAAATGTTGTGCTGCTCCAAAATGTTAGTCAGAGTAAAATCAGCCTTTAGGCGCCAGGTGACCTGACGGATAAAAAAGGTGCCAAATACGTATCACAACATCCTTAATGGAGGCCGACTCCTCCATTTACGTAATTTACTGGTCATGCTCTTCCCACGTGCACCATCACCTCTGCACTGCCCTTCTAGAACATCCTCATTGTCCCATACTGTGGTTAAAATGAAGAAAGAAAAAACTAAAACCAACTGAAAGTCTTAATTTAGATTCATCTCCACACATCTTAAATTGTTGAAGGACATTCTGGGAAATGTAGGCCCTGTGAGGGAACATGTGTCCACACTAGACATTTTACTGTGTCTGATGTTTGTCTTTTTAAATGGTCTCTGTTCCCTTCAGCTCAGAAGATGCTGTCGCGGACCCCCCGCAGGACGCAGCAGCCGAAGACCCTGAACACGCCAGAGGACTCCACCTACTACAACCTGATTCATGTGAGTGAGACGCTGAACGATTTCAGATACTCGTCCCCGACAAGGCTCGTCACGTGACACAGTAACTGCTCCGCCACCTGTTGGTTTTCAAAATGCTCGATTGATTTTTCCCCTCTTCTGTCAGACAATGTCATCAAATCTTGCCTTTTATAAAGTTTTCTGAAAAAGTATCTTCAACGGTGACGTGCGATTCTGAGTCAATTCCTTTTTGTTCAGTGTTCTCTCGATATATAACGCAAATATTTGCGTTCTTCATAATTTCAGTGAACAACAGCTCAGCACAAAGAGGCTCGTTAATAAAGCTGCAGCACTTTGTCTGGATGACCGAGTTATATTCTGTAGACATAACAAATCTGATCAATAATTTCATCTTTCATTTTAACATGTGGAAAAGAATAGCAACCTTTCATAAAAGCAAGATTTCTGTCTTTTTATGAAAACAAAACAATAGTCATAACAGTTTTTAAGAGATGACTTGATGGATCCATTATAAATTAAACAAGGCTATAGACTGAAAATGTTCAAAGTAAGATTTTAAGTGCATTATTATTGATTGAAAGGTGAATAACTAACAAAACAGAACTTTAAAAAAACAGTGGTTTCTCAACTCCTTGAGGGGGTCGTGACTCGTGAGAGCAGAGGGGCTGTGAACCTCTGTCCTGATGCTGAATAGAGATTATTGATTTTTAACAACCTGTCCTCTGTCTCTCTGCACCCAGCGCTCCGTCCAGGATGACAGACGCAAGCCCAGGAAAGAAGAGTAAGTGTCCATGTCGAAACCTCATTTTAATGACCTATCACCACTGTTTTTAAAAAGCCTGCTGGTCCAGAGCTACCACTACTAATATGCCCAATGAAATGTAACGTTTTGTATGGTGGTATTCCAGTGTATAGATATAAAGTTTTGAAAAGGAGGTCGTAGAAAGTGTGTGTATGCATATATACAGTATTTGCCGTACAGGCGACAAGGTGAGAATACAACCCCCAGCGTCGGGCTGATGATGGAGCGATAGGGCTGCCTGAACAAGCACTGTGCTTTATCACAGCGCTCTGAAGAGACGCACACATGCACCTTCATACACACACAAACACACAGTCCGACAAAGTGCTGAACATCAAGGGTAATAATGTGTTAGCAGATAAATAAGGCCGGCGATGGACAGGAGCAGTTTACATGCATCATTAAGGACGAGAAGGTCAGCGGGAAAGATGGCATCTCTGGCTGAAGCTGACAGCAGAGGAGGACGGGAGATGGGAACACGTGGGTGGTGAGGAGTGAGCACCGGAGAGTAGACGGAGGGAATGAGTAAAGACGTACAGAAGGAGAAACGAGGAGGGAAAGAGTGATCGTGCGACGTAGAGGTCTCCATTTTAGAGCCAATATCAAAAATATCATCGCTTACATGTGGCTTTTTCTACTCGTGGTAGCAATAGTGATTCAGCTCGTGATGCTTTTTGGATTTGCCATTTAAAGCACAGAGAGTAAAAGTCATTCTGATAAAGAAACAAGTTGGAACAATCAGAGGAAAGTAGTTAGCAGGAGCAGTGAACCGAGGATGAACTGGCCCCGGAAACAGCTGAAGTGTCGGGCACGACTCGGCCCCTGGTGCCTGGACCGAAGCTAAATAGACAAGAAAAAGGAAATGGGCGACTGCAGATTAGAAAATGAAAGGAAAAAGCCATAAAAGTCCAATTTTATTCACTAAATATTCAAAGAAAATAGACTTAAGCTTTGTCTAGAATGACAGTGTGTTCATAGTTTACTCTTTTAGCAGTTAGACTGATCAGAGGGATACAGCTTGTAGCACCATATCTCAAGATGGACGTTTGTTTGTCAGAAGGACGCCTCAAAAACTACCAAGTCCATTTACTCCAATAAAGGGTTAAGAGATTCAGGGTGGACAGGAGAGCTGGACCGTCCCTAACATCGTGTCATTAACATGGCTCTAAACTGGCTTTAAAGATCTTCAGCTTTTAAACGGGTCAGTATCAGTGAAGCTGCAGCACTGGACTCATAAAGAGACTGATTTCCGATAGCGTCTGATTATGTGTGAGACTCATTGATCTCCACACGGAAATGATCGTTTCCTCGCTCCCGTTCACATGGAGGTCAAAATGAAGTCTGGTGGGCGGATCCCTGCAGACTGACGGCTTGACCTTCAACCTCTTTGTCCTCGAGAAAGTGTCTTTCTGTGGTTCTGGATGTGGGAAGCGTCTAAAAAAAACTAAAGTCCCACCATGACAGTGATATGAGGACATGTGAGGAAAGAGGCCTTCGTCTTTTTAAACAAACATTTCAACAACTCAACACTAATCTCATTCAGGGAAACTTTTAAAAGGACATTTCATTTCAAACACATGCTTGTGAATGAGAGGAAACATTTAAAAAATCCTAAAAGTCTTTTAGACAACAGGTAGGAAAATTAAAATGTATCTTTGATAGTGGTTTTCGTTTTAATAACAAATAATTTTTATTTCTCTCCTGTTTGCGTCACTTGGACTCAGCTGTGATCTCAGCTGTGTGACATCAGGGCTTGATTCCAGTCTTTAAACAGTAAATTAAGAAGCAAGTAAATGAAATACAAATCTACACAATAACAATAAATATATATGTCTCACTGAGACTGACACAACAACATAATCTAAAAATAAAGACTTTGTGAAATACTGTAGGTTTCACTAAGCTGGAGGTCGTTGGTTCAATACCCAGCTCCTCCAGATCATCCTGAAATGTCTTTGCACACTGGACCTAATGACTGTTCATCTGTGTTGCTGCTGAATGTGTGAATAAGACTTATACTGTAAAGTGCTTTGAGTGTTGATGAAAGTATTTCTGTATCTCTTGCTGTTGTGACAATAACAGAAGTTCATAGTGGTGCTGGATTTCCCCAGACTGGGGATAAACATGTTTAAAAACTGGTTTTAAATTGACATCCATCCATCTCCTGTTTGTGCTTCAGTCCAGGGAAGCTGCTGGATGTCGACGACTACTACTACAGAGGCCTGGTCACCAGCAGGTCTGAACCCTCCATATCCACAGAGGAAACGTCCCACAGCAGCAGCATGGCCGAGAGTAGGCGCTCCTCGGTCAGGAGGCGCTCCTCGGTCAGGAGGCGCTCCTCGGACAGGAGACGCTCCTCGGACCGGAGGCCGCCTGCTGAGCAGAGACCAGCTGCTGCCGGGAGACCGACCAGAGAGCGAGCCGTCACTGAACCAGAGCCGCCCAAACCTGCCAAAGACAACAGGTACAAGCATCTTCACCTCGTGTAGTAGGAAGGGTTTTTACAGAGAAGTGGTTTTATAGCCGGTGGGTCAATAGAGTTTAACCCCTTTTGATTCTCTGCCTGACAACAAATAAGTTAGCTACAAACAGCTCAGACACATGATAAATGACGACTGGAGATATTAAACAAGAATCTTTTCATCTTCTCTTCTGATTCTTTTTGTTTCAACTCTCCATCCTTGGTTCATTTCCCTGTTTCTCTCTCGCGATGTGTCGACAGGCGCTCCGTTCACAGGACGACCTCCACAGAGAGTCGGGCCGAGGACAACCCGTACGACTTCAGACATCTGCTGAGGAAGACCTCGCAGAGACGAAGGCTCATCAAACGCTACTGAAAGCAGGACGGAACCTTTTTACCCGATTGTCGCACAAACTGTTAATATGTGAAGCGTCATACAAATATCACAAGTATCTGATTCATCGCAGTCACCACCAGTGAAATTCAGCACAACAGAGGTTTGAAGGTAAATATAAATAATACAATGTTACGCTGTTTAAACTCGCAGGGAATGAAGCTTTTATTTATGTCATTTGTAAACTGTACTTTTGCTCATTTTTCTTTTATTCATTTTTCTTTCTTTGCTCGTCGAATTTGTGTGAGATTGTTTATTTAAACCTCAGATGTGATTTTATATAATGTCCATACTGTAGATCATGTAAATATGCAAAAATCCTGCTCTTAACACTTTCACAGTTTTTGATGAATGTATCTTTGGAAAATCGGCTTCGGTGTCGTCGTGTTGTAAGAAATGTAAATTCTTCTGTCGGCTGCAATCATCTGGTTTGTCCGTGTAAAAATAAAATATTTTCAAATTCCTTGTGACATTCAATTTATCGTATTCACCGTGTAAAGTCAGGTTATTTTTTAAAGTAGTAATCTCAATATTATTACTGTGGTGTCCAAATGTGTTAACATGAGCAGCTGTGTCATGTTTATCAGACCAGTCGAGTAAAATCCTCTTTTTCATATTGACTTGAACATTTTTCTTTGAGATTCTAACTTTGACCTTTACGTGACATTTTAAAGGAGAGAACCTCCCTCGGTGTAAGTGAATCCCCGACAACACACACTGACACAAAAACTACACACACAACCACATACACTGTACATACTGGAAATAACCCACAGACAACCAGAGAACAACTGGGATATGATCCAGTTTTACTATGACCCTGATTAGCTGTTATGAACAGTTTCTGCAGATGATTCCCTAAGAATTAAAAAAAAAAAACCATCTTCTTATGCACAAAACATTTAGTCTGCAAAACAAATGTTAATTTACAGGGACAATTTGACGCTATAAACCCACTTTAAAGAATCATAGCTGTACACAGAGATTACCGTGGCTTTGCCAGAGGGGTCACTTTATTGTAATCGTTCTTTTTGGCATTAGATGGTTGTTGGTGATTGCCTCCATGCATCATAACAGATGTGACTCAGTGTAGTTTTGATGCCTGGAGGCTGCGTTTGCTCTCATTCATGCAGGATATAAAAATGAAACAGTGCAGGAGGTGACAGTGGTGGATTGTAACGAGTAATCTGTGTAATTAGGTTGTGACACTATTAAGAGTATTGGCTTGTTTCTTTCTCTTTCTTTGTTTGCTTCATCCAAAATAAACCAGTGTCCATATCCATAATTTAAATGGAATAACTGGTGCAACAATAAAAATCCAGATGTGTATTCTTCTCCCTGGAGTTGGGCTACAGTGCGTAAAACAAGTCCTGGGTAATAAGATACTTTTGGAGTGACGCGCCCCGTCTCTGAGAATTGCAGAGAGGAGGGACCCTGTGCGCACTTTACGCGTCTGAGCCGCGTCTCCTCGCCGCCCCGCTGCTCCCATCAGCCGGAGGCGGGCAGTCAGAGCAGCCGGTCCCCGCGAAAGAAGGTGTGCGACCTCCGGGCGGATGAGTTAGTTGTCATTCGGTGTCTGCATGGAGGCTGAGTTCAGCGCGCAGGGGGACGGAGAGTCGGGGATGGAGCTGCTCTGTGGAGTCACGACGTGCGACGTCACCATGACCTGAGGAGAATCACGATGGGATTTCTATAGTGACGTGAAATTTAGGTTGGACGCAATTAGACACGTTTCTATAGGCGCTGCGTGTTCACCAGCAGCTGCAGATTATCGCTGCTTTTTTTAAATCCACATTTCTGCACCAGCTCCTGTTTTTTTGGGCGCTTTTTTAATTTTACGCACGTTTCCAACAACCGCAGAAATTTCCCTGTAGATTTTTTTTGCTCCTTGAACTTGAAGCTTTTTTTTTCAATTCATATTTTTTGATTTTGATTCCAAGAAGTGGCTGCGCGGTGCGTGGAGGCGCTGACATTACGCACCGGTGAAGTCCAAGTGTTTTGCGGATTTCTGTGGGAACACAACGCTTCGTGCTCCGTGCACCTGTGGACCAAACAAAACAAAAACCTCCAGCTCCGAGATGCTTTTTGTTTTTCACACATAAGCTGCTTGATTTTTTTGTATTATTTCCTAGTGTCTCCTCATCCTCCTATAACGCGTGAGTCGGATGCGCGGCTGCACCGTGAGCAGTCGGTGCTCTGACCACATTCAGCTCCTCAGCTTTGAGCAGCCGCCGGTCGACGCGTGTGGATGGGCTCTGTCGGTCTCTGCAGCTCCTAACTACCGGTAACGATGGCATCACACGGTTTCTGGTCTCTTGGCGGAGATAATGCGGGGGCCAGCCCCGGGAGTCAGAGCCCCAGTACGAGTGAGTGGCTCTTTTTTTTTGTTGTCTTCAAACCAAAAACCTCTGGATCCAGGCGCATGCAGCACAATTCATTCCAGTGGGTTATCTGTGCCAGCCCTGCAGGCCTGTTGTATTCACATTGGGGGGGTATTCCAAGTTGATTGGGGTCTTTTGTGCGTTTCGTCCATCTTAAAGTTGGACTGAACCGCGCTCTCCTCGTGCGTATTTAATGTGTCCCCCCCTTATCTTGCAGCCAGGGCTTGGTGCCAGGCGGCGGCCCAGAAATTATCCGGAGGAATTGGATCGAAATTATATGGTAGGTCGTGCATGTGTGCGTGTGGAGAGGATTTGTGCCTCTTATTTCCACCATTACACCCACACGCTGGTTTCACAGGGTAATAAGAACATGTGTATTTCTGTGATTCGGCAAAGCGCTGCTCAATGTCGGGGAGATGGAGAAAGCCGCCGAGCCCGGCTCCGACCAGCAGCCGCCGCCGCCGCCGGAGACGAAGTCCGGCGACTGCGGCTGCAACAAATCCTGCAACTGCACCAAAGCTTCCGTGGGCTTCTCCGACCTCTATTCAACAGGTACACAACCACACACACACAACACAACGCATGCATGGCCCCGCATGGACGAGCTGCATTTATCCAGTGTCACGATAAAACACCAGAAATCATTTGTTATTGTGATTCTTCTTGAATGAATAAAAAACGTCTGGAAGTGCAGGCATTTTGCAAATATCCTGTCCCTTAATAAAACAGAATTAAATGTGTTTAAATTGCATTGAAATACATGTTATAGGCCTGCACGGAAAAATTAGATATAATCAACTGAATGACTGTTTTACGCATGAAATAAAAATGCAGATATCCAGATTTAATACCTGCAAGATATTGTTGAATATGTGTGAGCGGTGGACTAGATTCCAGAGAGGTCACCTTCAGCAGAATCTGATCTGAGCTTCGTTCAGAAGGCAGAACATGTCCTTCACGTCCTCGATGGCCTGTTCAATATAAAATAAAATGTTTTTTTCTCTACGGTTGATGGCCTGCAGGAGGATTTCAAAATAAAATTCGACTCGTGGCGCCATTTTAAGGCCTGAACACACACGTGCATGACAAATAAAAATCACCCAGACACATGTGGATTTGCAGGAGAGACGAATCACAAAATGTCTCCCCCTTGCAGATGTTTTATTATTTAATTTGTTTTGTAATTCCCAGACCTGTTACCTGCGATGGACGGCGACGCCAAGACGATGACCTTCCTGCAGGAGGTGGTGGATATTTTACTGGCCTACATCGTGGAGTCGTTCGACCGGGAAACGAAAGTGATCGACTTCCATTATCCCAACGAGCTGCTGCAGATGAACAACTGGGAGCTGCAGGGCGAGCCGGCGAATCTGGACGACATCCTGATCAGCTGCCGAGCCACCCTCAAGTACGCCATCAAGACAGGTAGGAGAGCATCTGGATTACAGGGGAAACATCTGGATTATAGTGGCGACAGCTGGATTATCGTGAGCTGCAGAATGCATGATATAAACTACAGGACACACCCTCTTTTTTTTAAAAGCTGCATCTTTTTATCTTTGAGGCAGAACAGGCCTGAAATGTGGCCTAATGTGCAAAACATGTCCAAATTCAAATATGTAGAAGCTTAAAATCTTATTAAATCAAATACATATATATTAAAAATAATTTAAATCGTAATAATGCAGTAACAATGCAGCAAAAAAACAAATAATATTATAACACAATAAATCTACTTAAGACATGAAAAGATCAGTATCAGTTGTTATTGATATTAAACATATGAAAGATAATAAAACAAAGAAACCAACAGAAAATGACCAGCTTCATGAACAGGGTGTGGTGGGTGATAAATAAGGTGTTAGAATAAAACATCTGTACTGGTTTTGTTCCTCCATGAGCCTCAGACCAGTAAGAGCAGTGACGCAGTAAATATGAGACTAATAATCATAATAATGATAAGAAGCAGGCCTCACATCATGTCTCCTGACTGCAGACACACACACAGCAGCAGGATGGATTTCACACCACCACACATACTGATCTTATTATATCATATTTTGTATCTGTTTTAACTATTTACTCAAATCTGCACAATTTAGCAGATTTAATAAAACTTTAAACAGTTTATAGTTGTGAGCAGATATAAGCTCATTTTAAGTCATATCTAAGTGAATAGTATTTATAATAATAATGTTGTTATTGATTGATGCTGATCTATAAAAGTATCGATCTTTGATGTTGATCTTTGATATTGATCAGATTTAAAGAATAAACAGAAACATTTCTATAATCAAAGATCCATGTCTGGTTTGTTTTGTGGTTTTATCACTTCACCTCAAACCCTCGTAATTTATAAATGATCTCTTAATAACATTTAAATAAAACAGTGTATAACAAACAAGCTGATAGAAGAATATTTATATGTTTATAAGTGTTAAGCTATTTATTGTTATTTATTACCTCCTATGAAGAAATATTCAATAATAATATCTGTGTTTTATAATATTATTATTGAGTATCTGTGTGTGAACCAGCAGCCAATGACAGGAGAAGTTATGCAGCAGTGTTTCATATATATTAACACTTAAATCTGCATGTAAATAAAATTAAATAAATGTGTTAAGGAAACATAATTAATTTTAGAAGCTTCTCGGCCTAAAACAAAAGGTGGATAAACTCAGATTGTTTCCTACATTACCCACATTGCACCACGTTCTCCATCATTTCAAGTAGATGATTGTAAACGTCTCTGCTGCTGCTGCTGCACAAACTCAGCATAAATGCACGGGGGGGGGAAGCATATTTCAATTGCTGTGTCCTGCCTGCAGATAAGACCCCCACACACACACACGCACACCACACACACACACACACACCTCACACCCTCTGCCTCCTCTCTTTCCACCCAGCCCACCCCAGGTACTTCAATCAGCTCTCCACAGGATTAGACATGGTCGGGCTGGCAGCCGATTGGCTCACATCCACCGCCAACACCAACATGTGAGTGTGCGCCGCCTCGCTCATCACGATGTTAAATGGTGATAATGACGATGACAATGGATTCCATTTCCTGTGTGTGTGTGTGTGTGTGTGTGTGTGTGTGTGTGTGTGTGTGTGTCTGCAGTGGCTGATAGCAGCTTTTTCTCCCCCCTTTTTGTTCACTCAATCATTCCAAATGAAAAGGGGTGAAATGAAAGGCAGACCCCACCCCCGTCACCCTCCCCTCTTTACTCCCCCAGCTCCATCCCTCACTCCCTCCCCTCTCGTCCCTGTGGGGATTCAAGGGGAGAAAATTAGCTCTGAAATTAAATTCAAACTAATCTGGAGCTAATTTCACTGTGCGTGTGTTTTTTGGTGCGATAAAACCCGGGGCGAGCGTCGGCCTTGGCAACCGTGAGACACTGCAACATAAACCTCATGTTGACGCGTGGGTTTTTAAAATGAGAGCAGCTAATACACCGTGGACTCGTAGAGAAATGTATCAGCAGGAACATACTGGAAATGTTCTTTATGTTAAATGCAGCGGGGATGAAAATGTGCAACTACTGTACAACAGGGAGAATGTATGAGTCGGACGTGCTGCCTTCAGGGTGTAGAAAAGGAAAAGTAAATCCTATCACCCTGTTTCCCAAACAGTCATTAAATGTGTGTGTGCTGCTCAGGTTGCACGTTCTCTGTGCATATTAATGTAGATCATTTGCCAATGTTGTGGTGTTGCACTTTGTTAATTGTGTTATCTGACACATTTACGAACATATACTTTCACATTCATGTGCATATTATCGATCAAATCTGGGATTTTTCTAAATCAGGGGCCACAGTTTACATAAAGGGGCCAATTATATGTCCAACATCCGTGCACAAGTCCTGATTGAGGCCTTGTTTCCTGTTTCGAGCACATTGTGGACTTCAGAACAGCTTAGAAAATACAAATTAACATTTATTCTTATTATTGTTCATACGTTTTATTCTTATTACAACTACTGCCAGGACAGGGGCCCTTCAGGGGCCCTTCAGGGGCCGATCAGATATCAGAGGGGGCCATTTCCTTCCTGCATTCGCCCCTGCTGCAAATCGTTTTGCCCTTTTAGAAACAAACAACCACAAAATATTGTGTTTTTATCCTTCCAGATTTTAAAATACTTCCTCTGCAAGACGCATCAATTCTAAACATGTCCTTGAAACACACAAACTGCAGAGGAGAATAACTGAGGAGAATATCTGTTTTTTGGGCTGATGAGTCATGGCGTGTTTTGTGTAACCGGCACCACGTGATGTCGCTTGTGTGACGCAGGTTCACCTACGAGGTGGCTCCTGTCTTCGTGCTGCTGGAATACGTCACTCTGAAGAAGATGAGGGAAATCATCGGCTGGACGGACGGACGAGGAGACGGCATTTTCTCTCCTGGTACGTCAGCATGTGTGAGCGCCCCCCCCAGCACCCCCTCCAGCAAATGGAACTGGCTGTGTGTGTGTGTGTGTGTGTGTGTGTGTGTGCTGCAATGTGTCAATTTGCATTTTGATGATGTAGATGGAACTCATTTCAAAGCCAATTAGCATAGAATAATTCCCCCAACTTCGGCCCCCACCTCGTCAAGGCCCCAGTATTGAATCCCTCCCGTGCGTATTCGTGGTCGTCACATGATGAGGACCAATCACTGCAGAGCTAAATGTCAGACTGTGATTGGCTGTGGCCCCCGTGGAACGTGCAGCTGTGACGTTGGATGCTGCAAACAAAAGATTTCAGTCTTTGTTGTTGTTTCATAGTTTTAAAGAGAGTCAGAAACCCAGCGTCACTCCCATGAGGCCTTTCTGTGATGTGGGGCCGACGTTGATAAATCACAGAGACCCTCTCTGTCCTCTAGGTGGTGCTATTTCCAACATGTACGCCATGCTGTTGGCCCGCTTCAAGATGTTCCCTGAAGTGAAGGAGAAAGGAATGTCATCTGTTCCCCGACTGGTGGCCTTCACCTCCGAACACGTAGGCATCAAATCCACTGATAGTCAATACGTGTCTAACACTGATCACTGATGGATGTTTTATCTGTTTCATGGAATCAGACGTCAAAGATCTTCTCTAAATCCAGAAAACAGCCAAACCCTTTTTATGATTATAATTGAATCTGTTTAAATCCTCCTGTGGTGTCACACTGATTTTTCCCTGGTTTCTTTCAGAGCCATTTCTCCATCAAGAAAGGAGCAGCCGCTCTCGGCATCGGGACTGAAAGTGTGATCTGCATCAAAGTGGACGAGAGGTAAAGTCAACCTTTTATCCCAGTATATGAATTCCAGTACTTTTACTCAAGTACTGTACTCAACTACACTTTTGAGGTACTTATATTTAATTTGTATTTCTGTTTGCTGCTATGTTTTACTTGTATTCCACAATAATCCTAGAGGAAATATAGCAGTTTTTTTTACTTCACTGTATTTGTATTTCAGCTCCAGTTCATTTTTGTATAAAAGAGTTTACAGAATATGACAACAATATACATGTAATATATAGTATCGTACAACATATTACAGGTTTTCTTTGGCTTGAAACGCTTCACGAAAAAGTATTTTTTATAGTATGTGGGCCCGTTGTCATCAGAGTTCACAATCTTACACTGTCATGTATAGTAATATCACTAAATAGTAACACAATAATTTTTTTTCCACCCACAATTTAAATATTCTTTATCAATGAAAGCAGTTTCTTCTCCATCTGAATTCACAAACAACCCAGTAAACAAGTGTTGTGTTCTCACAGCGGTCAACTGATCCCAGCCGACCTCGAGAAGAGAATACTGGAGGCCAAGCAGAAGGTAACGTGACGCACGTCTGTAACTGTTCTCCACACACACGTTACTTCATTCTCCACTGAATCCCCTCAGCCACGGGGACGAGGAGGGAGAGCATCGCTTCATGTGTGTGTTTGTGTTCACGCAGGGTTTCGTACCTTTCTTCGTGAGCGCGACCGCTGGAACAACCGTGTACGGAGCCTTTGACCCGCTCATCCCCATTTCTGACATCTGCAAAAAGTACGACATCTGGATGCATGTGGACGTGAGTAAAATAAGCAGAAATCTACACACACACACACGCACACAAATGTGATCTCAGGACTTCAGTGAAGGGACACACAGAAAACACAGAGCTCACCCGAGAGTCTGACAAATCTATTACGTCTGTCTCGCCTCTAACTGCCTGCGGTTGACCCAGATAGGAGCCGGCCATTTCCTATCTAACGCTGGAGATTAGAAAAACTGGAGCAGAGGCTGTAAATCATCTCCCTCCCCTGACTTTGCCATCATGGCCTCTCTCAGTGAAGCGTCTATTAATGAAGGTGATTTAGTCCTGACGGGGGGGTGGGTGGGGGGGACACATCTATTAGGAGACGGAGGCGGACTCGTCCCTGCCTCCTCCTCCTCCCCTCGCTCAGACGGGGAAAGACCACATCCTGTTTGTGGCACATGACGATGATGTTGTCGGTAAACATGTGTTGGGTCTTTGTGTGTTTGTGGACGCAGCTCCTACACAAATGTGTGTGTTTTGTGGCCTTTTTAACTGTAAATAGTGAACTTACAAGACCCAACATTCCTCTGATATTAACTAAATATGTATTTGTGTCCTGGATCTGCACCAAATGACACAAGGAAACTGTCAGGAAGTCAGGGGGTCTCTATTACACAGTTTGTCCACTAGAGAGCAGTGGCAGGTTTATCAAGCGTCAAGTACAAAACATCTTGTACAGAACATGTTGTGTTCATGTTCATACTTACAAACTCACAACCAAAGCTTTAACGTGTTTTCCCTGTGTCGTGTGTGTGTTTGTGTGTCAGGGTGCATGGGGAGGAAGTCTGCTCATGTCCCGGAGACACAGGTGGAAGCTGGACGGAGTCGAGAGGCGAGTTGTTCCTTCTTTTTCTGTGGAAACACAAACATAAGAAGCTGATGAGGGTTTGACGTAATGACGCATGATGGTTGTTTATGTTGTTGTTTTTTAACTGCAGAGCTAATTCAGTCACATGGAACCCACACAAAATGATGTCGGTCCCTCTGCAGTGTTCGGCCCTGCTGGTCAGAGAGGAGGTACGTCCCCTAACACAGCTCACAGGACCACTAAGTTTTATTGTGGTAATTCACGGCATGTAATCGTCGCCGTGGCTGTGATCCCTCCACAGGGTTTGATGCAGAACTGCAACCAGATGCACGCCTGCTACCTGTTCCAGCAGGACAAACAGTACGACCTGTCCTATGACACCGGGGACAAGGCGCTGCAGTGTGGACGCCACGTGGACATCTTCAAGCTGTGGCTCATGTGGAGGGCCAAGGTGAGAGGAGCTGCTGTTGTGGTGATAAACATCCTGTCTCAGTTTGACGGTGACGTCTTTCAAATAGGAAAAGTGAAAACCAACAGGAAGCCACAAGCCAAAGCTTGCATTTTTTGTATCTGTAAAGACATTTTCTGCAGCGGATATAACTGCCTCCATTTTGTGGATTATAACTTTTCTGGATTTGTGCCTGTTGCCAAATATCTATTGTCTATTTAATATTGTCATTTTATTTATTTAAAACAAAATCACTTAAAAGACCAAACTGTTTTCTTCTCCAAAACCGATGACCTAGTTTTCTGACCTGCTTAAACACAGAGAAGCATAGAACTCAGGCTGCCTGTCGAAATTTGACAAATACAATAGATCTTTTCTATCAGTTAATCATTTAAGATGTGAAAAGGTTGAAGCTTAAGTTTGTGAAACCAATCACAATGCAGATAGAACCATATAAGTCCATGTTATTAGATAATATAACCTTTATGATGGTGTCTTAAAGTAGAAAAATGGAAAACTCGATCGTGAAAATAACTCCTGGATCCACATCTTGATCTGCAGTAATAATTTTAAGGCAAATCCAGGATTTAAACCGACTGAAGAGATGTGAATCTTCTCCCTCTCAGGGCACCATCGGGTTCGAGGCTCAGATTGACAAGTGTCTGGAGCTGTCAGAGTATCTGTACAACAAGATCAAGGACAGAGAAGGATACGAGATGATCTTCAACGGGAAGGTACGTCCACGTTTCATCCTCCACAGCAGCTCCCATCGCTCCCCGCGGCTGCTTCTACCTCGGTCTGTTCAGTTGCATGACGGGAGACTTGATTGGCACACAGCGCTGCTCTTGCTTTGTGTCGGCTGAATGCCATTTTTACCTCTGGCTGCCAGTATAATGTGCTGCTATTATGTTTAATGAATAGCATAATGGCCTGTGATTGCTCATCTGCATATGAATGGCACGGAGTCTGAAAGATCGTCCACCGAGCAGAGCTGCAGCAACACAAACACGTGCGGGTACGACGGGTTATTAAGGTGAAAACCTCTCATGCTCGGACACTCGGAGTCGTTTTATGACGAGAGTCTTTATGTTTCAAGTCTGGTTGTTTTCCTGCTGAGCCACAAAAGGCTTAAAGCATCGTAACCCAGAGGGCTGATGGGAAAAGTGCTCTGGGCAGCGGCCCAGGTGCTCACGAGTCTGTGGCTCCCATTAAGCCTTTACATCAATCTGCTGTTGAATATATGAGCATCAAACCAGCCCGACCGTAGAAACGAGGCCGCTGTGCACGGCTGCTCATCTGTGGGTATGAATGAGTTTCAGACACGTAGAGAATATCTGAGAGGAGGAGGAGGAGCCTGTGTGAGGCTGGGAACACGGACTGGAAGAAAGCTCATCCATTCATCTCACGCGTCCTGAAGTTAGAGGCATGGGGCCTTGTTACATGTCTCATAGTCTCTACACAGCCGTTTATAGAATTTACAGGGGTTCTTAATTGCTGTTATTGTGAATGAACGTAATCAGCTCTCTCTTCCCATTTGGGCCCGAACCTATTGCCTGCTTTGCCTAAGCTGTTGTGACGCTGATGCCAGGCTGTTCTCCAGTATGAGTTTGTGTGCCGTAATAATGTTTAAATAATTATTTTAACCGTTTTACCGTGATACTGATCTGTTCTGTTTCCGTGATGATGTGATTCCACGTAACACAAATTGCTTTCCCTGCTCTACATGTGCACGTGTTTGCTCTTGTGTGACTGTGACTCGTGTCGACTGTGCGTCTCCGCAGCCTCAGCACACCAACGTCTGCTTCTGGTACCTCCCTCCTGGGATCCGCTACATGGAGGACAAAGAGGAGAGAAAGAAACACTTGCACAAGGTGGGTGAGCGCAGATAAGACGTCTGACTGCAGTGTCGACCAAAAGGAAAACCCACCTTTCACGTGGCCTACAAACCTTTTCCCTCATATCCAGCCTGACCGTTACATGTCCTCCTCATTAGGGACGACAAAGACGATCAGTTACACAAAAAACTACTTTTGAAAACGGGTTTAAAAGTGTGACAGAGAGGAGCGATATCACACAGCAGACTGGGAGGGAGGGAGGTTATTCACTTAGCTGAGGTGACGGCCATTCAGAGGGTCCCTCAGCGGCAGGGGTCCACTAATTGACAATTAGGACAAACAGATGGCGGACGTGCCGGCCATACAAAGGAGCCCCCTCGGTCACATCTTTCTCATAATCCGCCGCATGGAGAGGTTTGAAAGAGCAGAGTCATCGTGGTTCAGCGGCCGGAGGATCCGACCAGATTCCTCTTCTACTCAGACTCTGACACCGAGACCGAGTCGTGACGTAAAGTTTCCCAACTGGTCCGAACTGGAAAAGACGGATTAGACGGAAACCTGCAGCTGCTGACTGGTTATTTTCCAGAGCTGTCGGCTGCAGCGCGACACCTGCAAGACATTAAGCAGAAATGACTTATTCTGTGATGAGGAGTGTGACACGCTCCTATAGGAGCCTCTATGCAGGACTAACTGCTCCAGCAGACTGGAATTCAAACCAACTCTTATTCCTTCAGGAACTTCCTATACCTCCACAGTTATTACATTTTATTTCCCTCCGGGATCAATAAAGTATCCATAAGTTTATATATATTAAAATTCCTATTAGATTATGTTGTACCTCCGGGTTATTTCAGTCAAAGCATCTTGTTACTGAATCTTATGCTAAAGTCATGTAGATATTTATAAAAGAAACTGACAATGATTCCTAAGATGTTGTTATCAAACGATAAATACAAATGTATAAAAAAGAAAATACAAAAACAACCAATTGTATAGAGCTTTTATTAAAAAACTATTTTTACTTACAGCCTCGTGCAACTTTTCTGCATTGCTCATTCTGTAAAATGAAAGTTTTCATATCAGCAAACATAAGCCAAGATACTGAGACTGTCAGTGAAAGGATTATATGTTGATCCTGATAAAAGACTGAAGTATATAAGTTGTGTTGTGGGTTTGTTAGAAGTGAAAGTTGTGTTGTTGAAGGCTGCAAAGCAAAGTAATAGTTTCTCTAACTTTATTTAATTAATAACTTCATTAAATTTCGTGTCTGATTGTTTTCCTCTGACTCTCGTTGGTTCACTCTGGACGTGTGTGGATCTTTCAGGTGGCCCCGGTGATTAAAGCCAGGATGATGGAGTACGGGACGACCATGGTCAGTTACCAGCCACAGGGGGACAAGGTCAACTTTTTCCGCATGGTGATCTCAAACCCCGCCGCCACCTTCGAGGACATCGACTTTCTTATCGAGGAGATCGAACGACTGGGCCAAGATCTATAAGACTCGTCTCACCTCGTCCTCACGTTCTTTTCCCCCTTGGCGGATGAATTGTTTGTCGTGAATGTACCGGTAAACTTTTCTTTTCTCTCTCTCTCTCTCTTTCCTCCAAAGTCACATATTTAAGAATATATTTGAGAAAAAACCCCCACAGATGTATCCATATATTATGTATTGTAGCTTTGCCGTGGACTGACTTGGTCCAAAGCGATGTAAAAGTGCTTCTGTCTGCTTTTCCTGTAGCGTAGATCCCAGAGTAGTGTCAGTTGGTGATGTAACTCTACGTGTACCTCTTCGTGATTTGAAAGGCTCGTGCAATAGGTCGATGAGGAAGAGTTTTATTTTTCAATCATCTCTCATTTGCCCAGTTTGTCGTTTAAGTGCCAAACGTGGTTGTGTTCTATTGTAACTTTAACTTTTAAAACTTCTGGTTTAAAAACTTTGAAAAAAAAGTGAGAAAAAAAAAAAGCACTTCACCTTACCTCAGCTTATTCAACTGCCTTCACATCTGCACATCATCCTCCTCGCAGTGATTCTCCTGTAGTGAACCAGCACATGTAAAAAAAAATAATCCCAATTAGAGCAGAGGGTCGTTTGGATTCGGAAGGAAAGGAACAGAAAAGTAGATTCAAAGGATGTTGGTCCATCGTGTGTCATATTCAATTTGTTGTCACCAAAATGGTTTCAGATATAATAATAATATAATAATCTAAGGTTAGATTGATCAGCACTTCAGAGGTTCATGTAAAGTTATCATCCTTCAGATTTTAGTTAGCTTGGACTGTCCGCTGGCACACGAGTGGAGATTGGTTTCTCTGGATCTCCCCCGAAATCATCGTCTATGATGGGAGGAATTGTTTCAGGGCATCTTACATTCACAAAACGAAACCATAAAACAGAAAAAGAGGAAAGAAAAACTGAAAAGGTAAAACACGTCTCCTTAAAAACGTCATTTGCCGTTACCCTCACTAACGGGACTAAATCTTAAGGATGATAACTTTAACTAAACCTCTCATTAGTGTTACATACGTATATATTAGAGAGGTTGTCCGGTAGTTGGGCTTTTGGGTGAAGCACTTAACTGAAAGGTTCGAGGATTGATCTTGAGAAACTGGGGCAATAATCGTTTAAGTTAATGACCTTCACCAGATCCTGCAGCTACTGTCCACCTGACATCACTTGCACTAAGTCACCAGGGGACGAAGAGCGTCCCTTAGCATTGCAACTGAGATTTAATCCATTCACAAGCAATATATATAAATATATATTCCAGTGTGGGTCCAATCTTTTAAAACCCTGCAAACATATTCAAAAGAGACGGTGAATTCACGTGTTGACGATAATCAAGTCTCCAGACCAAATGCACCGTAGCTGGCAAAAAATAAATGAAATAAATAATAGAGTTAATTACATGCTTATCGTAGGCGGGTTAGGATCGTGAACCCTGAGGTTCTGTAGCATTTCCATTAGTTAGAAAAGCACAATTTGCTCAACGTGGTCGGTCAGTGTACAATCACTTTTGATCATAGATTGTAAATAGTATTTCAAGATGTCCTGAGTACATATCTTTGTGTATACATATATGTATATACGACGTATAACCAGAGACTATTTGTGAGGTAAAGTTATTCATATTTTCTCTATCTCCGATATAGATTTACTTGTATTTTCATCCTGTTTGTCCAAAAAGGCTTTTGTGTGTGCGTGTGTGTGCACGTGTGTGTGATTATTTGGTGTGTGTGACATGAAACGTGTTTCAGGGACTGGCTTTAAAGACACCGACAGATACCGAACGAGCCGCGGTCGAACAACGAGACTCTGACGTTTGGATTTTACGTGAAAATGCAAAAGCCATTTAAACTCTGGAGCCCTGTGTTTATTTCTTTCATTTGTGTGTGTGTGTGTGTGTGTGTGTGTGTGTGTGTGTGTGTGTGTGTGTGTGTGTGTGTGTGTTGTGTGCTCACGTGATAATTGACGGTATGTGCCAACGTGTACCTTAGTGTGTTTGTAACTGTGTTGCCTTAGTATAAATTTTGCCAGTATTGTCTAGTTTTTCCTCCGCAGGGGAGGTCGTGCACTTTACAGTATACACATGACCTAATAACGTGCAATGTCCAATGGTTGTCGATGTTTTAAAGAATTATTATATTCCAGAAAAAAAATGTAACTTTAAGCTCTTTGGTCTGAATGTGACGAGAATCAAGGGTCTTTTAGACGAGGAAAGCATTATTTGATTATTGTTCCTATAAAGCTTGTTTAACTATCTTTAACTAGCCTATAATTATCGATCCTGTTGATTTGTCCTTTTTTGAAAACTGAAATTCGGCGTCCACACTGTGACACGGACAACATCGGATGTGAAACAGCGACAAAGGAATCTCACCGGTAGTCCTGGAAAACCAGACGCGTTGCACCTCTTGCTGCTGCTGCTCGACTTTGCTTCCTTTGCACGTGCATGCGATGCCTTGCCTATCCAGCTTGTTTGATATCCAGTGTCCTCTATATCTATTTATATATAACATATATATACAAATATACAGTATGTGTAGCACCTGTACCTATAGCTTGAGTGTCCGATGTATAGCTTGTAGCCTGTAGATTAGTGCTCTGTCGCTCCGGCCTTTACATGTGATCTCTCGTGTCTCTGGGCTTCCTATAAAGTGTCTCCGTGCCGCCAAGCATGCTAACCTCGCCTCGCATTGTATACCTCGCCGCGCTTGATACTGACTATCTCTATCCTCCGTCTTTCTCTTCTGCTTGACAACTGTCACCGCTTCTGATCGTAGAGTATTATATCTATATATATATATATATGTGTGTGTGTGTGTGTGTGTGTGTAGTCCCTCAGCATGTCTCTCCGAAAGCTCGTCTCCGCTTCCGCACCTGTACGACCGTTATTTCTATCTTTCTATCTCTTCCGCTTTCGACCCTCTGGTAGCAGCGAGAATTTTCTCTCCCGCGCTTTTCCTCTCAACGTTTCCACGGCTCCCCGCTGTCGTTCTGTTTGTTGTGTCCGAGGCTGGTTTGTTGACTCGTGTCATGGTGCCGCAGCGTTTTGTTTTAAGACCCTTGACTCTATGGGATGTATGAGAAAGAGAATTAATAACATTTTTTTGGCTTGATTGTCCAAAAACATGTCTTATGCAGGTGTTCTTAGCCTTTAGCACAGAAACAGAAAACATGAACCCTGGTTTCTTGCTCACAGGGAATATTGTTTGTTTAAGAGAACGATTAAAACCCCGACTACTCAGAGTGCAGTTCATTTTCACTGAATATAAATCATATATTCTGCAAACTGCTCTGCTAGCTTCTCTAAAACATTCATTTGTCCTGAACTAATGTTACTCTTGGGAAAATAGAAATAAATATTGTCTAAACAAACATCGTTTGAATGTGTTTTCTTCTTCTTTTTGCTCTCACACACACAAGAAGATCTTTATTATGCTTCATATAGAAGCTCTTCATACGTTCCTGTGTTATGTGAACAGAGAAAAGTTTGAAGTTGTTATGTAACGTGGAGCGATTGGTCCTTGAAAAGGAGAAGTGCCTCATTGAGGCCATTTACGTGGGAAGGACGTATCAGCAGTGTCACAACAGCACTGTTCATTTTTATATTTTATTTTCTGACCAAAAAAGATCCTCACTTTTTAGTTATAAATGAAAATGTTTTGCTTTATAAAATAACGTCAGTAAGATAAGATGAACTTTATTGATCCCATGCTGCAGAAATTCACTTGTTAGAGCAGCAGACAGTGACAAGAAAACAATTGAAAGTATACAATAGAATAAAAGAAGTATAATGAAATAAAAGCAAAATATGTAAATAATATACAACTTTCTCTAAAGAGTGAAAATTATGGGTCATGAGAAACACAACTTGAGGTGTTTTACTGTATTTGTGCATTTTGTATGAGGAGATATTGAAATTAACATATATGCAATGGTATCTGTATATTTACAAAATAGGGTAGTAGTATACAATATATATAATAGTATACAATATGATATGAATATAAAAATGATATGTATAGGCATATATATATATATATATGTTGGTGTAGAATAAGATGCTCTCTCAGTACCATAGAAATTACTATATGCTTATGAACTCCTCTCTAGGTGGCGCTGTTACCTCACAAACAGGGAGTGACAGTGAATTTCAGGCCAATATAAATGATTTTCCATCACTGTCTCAATAAGAAGCTGTTTTACATTTTTCTCTTAATCATCTCTGATTACGATATGTAGGAAACTACATCCCAGACTATGTGAAAACGCTCCCACATGGTTTCTCTCACCTCAAACACTGACAGTAGATACAGAGACTGAGAAACACCCCATTAGTTTACTACAGTGACACAAAGGCCCAGATAAGAAGGTGAAAGTGTGATTTACTAAGAACATCTGTGGCCCAGTCGGCCTCAGAGGAAACGGCTGATTTTAACATTATGAACATGTCATGTAATCACGATAACTGTTTCCACGCAGCAGTTTGACTGTGTTTACACGACGAGGTCCAGCAGCACCGGCCTTGATCAACCTCCAAAACCCTGATCAGAGGAAAAACCGGTCCAGCCTCTCACTGCTGAGTCTCCTGCAGATAACATGTCAGCATCTGTGGTGCTAGGTGGGAGAAACACAAACGACAACGTGACATCACCAGAGGAGGTTTCTGGACAAAATAATTAACAAGCTTGAAACACAAAACAAGGAATAAAAATCCACTATAATGATCTCAACGATTGGAAAATGATTTCAATCCCCTGACATCTATTAGGTTGCATATAAAGACACTAACACACAGGTGTCTGGACAAAGCCTCAGACGTGCTGCACACACACGGTCACGATGTGAGTGTTCCTCCTTCACAGGCCCTCGTGGGGGTTTCATGATTCACTGTGTTTCAGCTCATCATCAAGGAATTAGCTGTGTTCTCTCAACATCACTTTCTAGATTCTTGTGTCACGCGGCCCCTCGGAATTAATTTCATTCAACCTCGACAGGCCGCGTCTGCCGCCTTCATCTCCTTCTTCCACACAGTCTCAATATTTTTCTCCACTGCCCTCGCAGGATAAAAAATGAACTGGGAGAATAATAGGAATAATGATTAAATAACCAGGTCTGGCGTTTCTCAGAGATCCCCCTGCAAGGTTTCACCCCCTCAGTGATCAGAGATGTTCCCACGTGAGCAGTTTATCACGTCAGCGTCTGCAGCAACCCCCTACCCCGACCATGTGAGGGACATCACAGGCCCCGTTCAGGCCCGACGCTCTAATCCTACATGTGATTACACAAAGGGGAAAGGAGCTGCTCTGTCCAAACACACAGCGTGAAGTTAGAAGAATTGTAGCAAATACGTCATAAAGTTTAAGACGGCGACGTTACTCCGCTCTCAAAGTTGCCAGTGATTTACGAGCAAACCGGCAGATGGTAAAATCATGGCGGCTGGAGAGAGGCTCACCAAAGCATTCTGACAGAAAGGCCAAAAGGATTCTCATGGTCCTATAAACGACTGGAGTGTGTGTGTGTGTGTGTGTGTGTGTGTGTGTGTGGGGGCAGATAAGCCGAGCCAGATGTTGGAATCGGTGGCGTTCACCTCACAGTCCTCTGGGCCGCACTCTGCCTGAACTCTGCCTCTGCCCTCATGCCAACCCAGAAGCTTGGTGGGTCATCCGTTAGTGTTTGGTTTCACCGTGACGCCGCTCGGCTCCCACATGAAAGCCAGCTCGCCTCAGGGGAGAAGCCGCATGCTTGGCTGACAGCAGAAGAAGTCGTTTTCAGTTTTTTTTGGGGGGGGGTATTTATCAGCTGTGGAGGTTGAGCTTAGATTTGTTGGTTTGTAGGTCAAAGGACGTTCATGGTGTTTCAGGTTAAAGCTGCACAGATCTATATATTTAAATTGACAATGACTAGACATGACCTGTGGGTGAAGTCCAGAGTTTTCCTTTCTCACGACGCAGCGGGAGGTTTTCTGCACAGACGCGTTCACAGCAGCAACAAATCCTCTGTGTTACTCAGGGCAGAGGTGGAGCAGCAGACAGAGACAGGAAGTCACGTCTTAACTCCGCTGCAGAGATCACGTGATCACACTCTAGACATTTGCGTCGGTGCATCTGTGGTGTTCAGTGAGCTCATTCCAACATTATCCACAGTTTTTACTCGGAGGCTGGCTGGAGAAGCTTTGAAGAAAGTCTCAAGTCTCCAACTCTTCGCCTCCAGAGTTTATCTGGAGTTCAGTCCACGTCTGAAAGCATCTAACGTCGTCTACTTAACCTCCTGGGTCAACTCTGACTTATATTTTCCGTAGCTTTGCATATAAAGTGTTCCTGTGCAATAAAAAAGGATTGACAACATTTCAGATGTGCTTATTTTCAGTTTTACCTCCGAATTCCTTGGTTCAGATAATCTGGTTAAATGGAACCTGTATGTTGGCTTCACTTTGAAGGAGCCATCTCGTTTAGAGTCTCTGCTGTAACTTCATAAACATGCCCAGAGTTATTCAAGCTGGATGACATCTTGATGAAATCTTGTTCTTGTTCGCCACACTGAGGTCGACCGTTGCAAAAACTTAATCAGACTCGATAAAAAGATTTTCAGGAGCGATTTGCTGACAGTAAACGTCCTGAAGAAGTCTCTGATTCGTCAAGTTTTTCATCAAGTGATTTCGTTGTCTACGATGTTGCCAAAGTTCCTGTATTGACTAACTTTCTCCTTAATTATATTTAACTCCATCACACTTCTGTAAGTACGTCGTCACCCAAAGATGCTCATAATCCGGTGTCTTGTTTTCTGTTGATCCCACTTTGTTCGCACTTTGTCGATCTCGTTAGCTCCTCTGACTTCACCGTGCCCCCGGCCCGCTACACAAACGTACGCCTTGTTCTGTCGCAAAGCACCACACACACACACACACTCACACACACTCACACACACACACACACACATCGCTCAGCTCCACTCATCGTGGTATATGCACAGTCATTTGTATGGATGCATTCAGTGAGATAGTTAATCTGTAAGCGCCTGCCGGAGAAAGCAATTAACCTCGCGGACCACCGGGGAGTCGATGTGAGTGAGAGAGCATCTCTCCGCCGTTTAAATATACACCAGAGGGACTTTCAGCCAAACGATTATTCATCATCAGCGCTTTCAATGGCCTCTGCATGAAGACAGCTAGACAGCTCTCACTCCCTTTCTACGTACACACACACACACACACACACACACATACACACAGGTATTTATTTCCACACCCACACTTACTGATCCCAGGGCTCTGGAGTTTCAGATTGCCCTTGACGCAGAAATGATTAAGGTCAGCTAAAGAACAAGAAAATTAAACGCTGCATTCCTGGTGATCAGGGGAATTTACCAGATACTGCAGGGAACTATGCACAACTCCTGCCAAGTCTGGGAAAGCGACACGGAGCATGTCCTGCATGATGATTTTCAACGTTAGCTCGGACCAAATAATCCACTGGCAGCGTTTTTTAACTTGTATACTATGAGAGAAACTTTTCTCTTCTTCCTGTTCACTGCCAATACTACAAATTTAAAAAGAGCTTTTGCTGGTAAACTTATTTTCCGTTTGTTAGCCCCCGAAAACTTTTTCACAGGCCGTTCGATAGGAATCCCAGTCTGTGTTTGTGGCGGCCGACCTGCCAGCTCATTCCCTCATGCACCAGTAACCCCTCTAATGAGGAGAGGAACACCGGCACAGATGGACGGAGGAGGGGAGGAAGATGAGGGAGGACGATGGAGAGTTTGTGATGAAATGAAGACTGAGAGAAAGTCAGCTAGAGACGGGGAGCTATAAGGTCCAGACACACTATAGGCTTCTCCACTTCCTCCACTTGTGCATTAATTAAATCAAAACACCCCTCATACTGGTGCCATCTTGTACTTTTAACGTAATTTGAAGCCAGAGTCAAACTGTCAATCACGACATTCACCATGTTTTTATAGCATCATGTAACTATGATTGGATTTTAACTAACTTTTTAGATGCTCTATGTCCCTTCTGCTAACCTGTGCTGCAGCCAGCCACCAGGGGGCGATCCAATCGATTTGGCTTCACTTTAAGGGAGCTGTCATGTCTTCCATCGTTAATATAGAGTCTATGTTACAGAAGGAACTTTAAATTTGTCCACTGCTCAAACTTCCTCAAATCAAACTGTGACCAGAACAAACTGTGTTAATGAATCTGCAATCACTTGTTTATCATTAAAGGTCATTAAAGGAAGGTGTCACTCACACGAGCTTCATCGATTACACCGAGTTTGGAAAGTTTAGAAAGAAAAACGTCACCTTTGAGAGGGGGAATAACCACAGTGCACGTACAAAAAAAGAAAAAAATCCCCATTCTGTCAAGTCCAATGAGAGATTTAAAAAACGTCTCGGAGCAGACGTCATCTGGAATCTCACCAGCTGAATGACGTAGCCTCATACTTTTGCCTCCAACACAATTATCTCTTGCATTGGGCCACAAAAGGTAGGTTTCCTCTCTGCAGCAAATTAAAACACTTGAAGTTATTCATTGGGTTACGGCGCCTGACCTCGGTGTTACAGCACGGCAAACAAAATATGGCCAAACCTATAAAAAAACTTGTAAAATGAGTAAATACACAAAACCTGAGTCAAGGTTTCACTTAACCAATACAGTAATACAAATGTTGCAGAGAAAAACTCACTAAATATCAGTTTTCCTCCATGTTTCATGATCCAGTAGTTTACACACAAACCATCAGACAAACAAACAGACAGGGGTGAAAACATAACCTCCTCGTTGGCGTAATGAAGACATTTCAAACCGTGCGGTGGATTTCATTTCCCTGTCTCGGAATGTTTCATGTGATTTATTCTCATAAGAAAAACCAACAATCTGGGTTTTAAAAAAAAGATCAACATCATAACAAGTTTTCTTCACACCCCATAAATCCAGTGTGGATTCCCACTGTAAGACACAGCGGCGGTCAGCAGCATCGAACCTGAACACATGGTCTAAACATTTCCCTGTAGACAAGAGGCCTCGGCTCTTACAGTAACATGCGCTTCTGATTAAAACAAGCCCGTCTCCGGCTTTGTCCTTTTTTTAAATCAACATGTGAGCAGACTGGGGCCAGGTCCGGGTCAGGAGGGTGCTCACCTCCACCATGTCAGGCTCAGGGAGCAGGTTCGGGGGTTAAAACACTGTCTGAACATAAAAGATCTAACATCCTACTCCCTGGGTAAATCAGCTTTGGAGACGGTTGTGCTTTTTGGAGATGTCGGTTGTGTTGGAGGAAAACTTCCTCGCGTGCCATCGGCTGTTTGAGTGGTCTCCAAATCCTCAGAAAGCAAATAAACTCACAACAGATGCATTGCGGTGATGAACGATGTCTCTGTGCTCAGCCACAGAAACTCGAGCGTGCAAGTCGGCGGCCCCGTCGAGCCGCATGGCACCTTTCTGTTTCTCACATCACGGCAATTCTGCCTCGAATCCCTGAAATGTAAAGACGTTCGGTTGCTTGATTAATTTGTGTTGACTGTGGCGTCTGATGTTGGATTTTATGTGTGTTTATGAAAGATGAACTCATATGTGACCCAGCGTGATAGAATGCAGCAAACGTTCTCTCCCCTTCTAAAGCCGATCACATGAAAGGCTCGTCCGTAATGAACCCGAAGGGAATTATTACCCAGCTGCACTCGCTTCGATGCAGCTTAACAGCGACTGTCAGCTCATTTGTTTTTGTTTTTCAGGCCCACGACGACTCTCCTGGTTAACTCTCGTTGCTCTAATAGTGTTTTTTTTCTTCCAGTTGCACAAAGCATCTGTTTTCTTGTGCAGTAAGATAAACAGTATAAACACCACCTGCACTCTGCCTCCCCAGCACCAAATGGCAGACGCACAAAGTTAATAGTGGAACATTTGGCAACTAAAGAGCTGCATAGTTTCCTGTGGTGGAGACCAAAACCAGATCTAAAGGGCGGGGCTGACATTCACCAGGTGCCCCGGGACGTGACTACTAATGAAAGATAATGATGCTTCATATTTATTGGCTCAAAGGAGCAACTGTTTGCTGACGGGTTTTTCCATACGAGGAATTATTTAGAAGGTGTTTACAATTTGCTCCTGAGAGGCCCCAAAAAAAAATTAGCTTTTGAAGTTTGAGTGTGTAAATGATCTGAAAGAACGGCTCAGATTTTACGCAAATATCTTTTAAAGCTGCATTAAAAGTTTTTTTGGCCAGTCTGTGATATTATTTTAGCAAACAACAGACGCGTCTCCACTTTTGAGAAATGAAGCCAAAATATTCTAGATATAAACGCTGAAGACATTTAAAGCCAGAGTCTTTAAAGAGTGTGGGCAGTAGCGTTTAGGGGATCGCGGACGCTGGAAGTAGGGTTGCTAGCGGGTCAGCAGCACCACCTACTGTTGGGGGCTGTAACTACAACCCTACAACTATCTTTTACAATATTTGATTTCGCTTTAGAATATTCACTGTATTTTCTGTGCAGCCGAACCGATTCAACGGCAAGCTTACTGTAAAAATGAGCACTCGGTCTTACATCAGTGCGTAGATCATGCTCTACAGAGTCGCATTCCAGTTTGTTTGTTTGTCTGAGCAGGATTACTCAAAAACTACTGAAGCAATTTCCATAAAATGTTATCGACGGATGGATAAAGTGCAAAGTAAGAATCCATCATATTTTGCAGTGGATGCAGATATATAAGTAGAACCAGGATTTTTGTTCATTAGATCCTTCATTAGCCTTTAGGTGGAGGTTTGCATCCTTCTAGTTTAGTCCCAGGAAAGTAGCATTAAGTGAGTCTCTTTTAGATGTTTTGCAGGAAACAGCTGCTGGAAATGAGGTTGACGACAGTGGAATTTGTCAGAAGTTAACCAAAGCTAAAAGAGGCAAACTAAAAACGCATGGCGGCACCAGGGGGAACTATGATGTTCGGTGGTGACGCTGCAGCTTCATCACTACAAGCGAGCCCGTTTGTTTCTGTGTCGCTGGTGTAGAAAATATTGATTCGAGCAGCTTTAAAGAGAAAGTTTTCAATCGTCTTTTCTTCCTGCTCTGATTCTCCGTCCCCATTCCTCCGTCGGATGTCTGAACTTCTTCATGTGCTGTGGCTCTCATTTGATCTAAAGCGTCAGACATCTGGAGCACTGCTCCGCCGAAACACCTGTTTCCAATCCGAGCAACCGACAGAAACATTTGATTGTTTCTCACAAGCAGACACTTTTCTTTTTTCTCTCCCTCTTCCTCTCCCTCTCATTGACTCAGTGTATTTGTAATGTTTGAGCCAGGGAACTTCTCTCCTATAGGTAATGGATGGAAGAATAATTTGAACATGATTCAGACCAATTGGAGGAAAATGCAGAGTATGGTTTTCCAGGTATTATGTCGGTATTTGGCACCTTTGCTGCTGAATAAGGTTGTTTTTAAAATAGGTTCAGTATGTGTGGGATTAAATGGAATGAGGAACGTCTGATTGTTCAACTTTTAGCCTTTAACTTAATGGAAAATAATGGACATTCAGTCTGAAATTTAGATTTTACAGTGAACTTATGTAACCTGACAATCACAGGGAATCTGAATGAAGCCCACATGAGAGGATGAATAATGTGGCTTGACAGGAATCCATTATGTGCACATATTTCTCAATAAAAAACATAAACTCTAATCATTAAATATCAGTGATTGTTGTGGGCGTCCAGTGAAACTTTGAGGTCTTGTGTTTCACACTGTAAGTTGACGTTTATTGGAATAAAACCAACAAAGGCACTTGAGCTTTTATAAGAGTGAAATTTCTTCTCTGGCAAAAACAAACACAGTATATGTACATTTTATTCGGTGCTGAACGAGAATACATGCTTCGATGTTCCACAAGAAATGTGCAGCGAGCCCGGCAACACAAACAAAGAAATTCATTACACACAACGATGTGAGAATAAAGCAGAAGAATTTCACTGCCAACTTCCCGAATCACTTATTAATGCCTAATTGTTGAGAGGACAGAACACAGACAGAGGCAATTAGGGACGATATGCATGGGCAGCTCTCCACAAACAAAGTATGATGTTTGCACATTCCATAATACTGTTATACTTGTGCAAATAAGTGTATCACAGAGGCTATCACGGCAAGTACTTGAATATCAACACTGTCTACTCAGTGCGTTACCATATAAATCAAATATAAGCATTTCATAATGTAAATACCAAACTCCTGTTGTATGAAAGGCAAATAAATATCATCAAAAACATCACAAGTACAAAAACTCTTTCTTATTGAAATTTAACTACATTGCATTCTCACATGAATAATTCAACATTTGGGAAACGTGCACATTCTGAGAGAAAGTCGGACATGATGATTGATGCCACTCTCTAACATGTGCGGTAAATAGGAAGCTCAGCTGGGATTGGCTCCAACCCCCACCACCACCACCACCACCACCACCCTCAAAGGAAAAGCCGTACAGATAATGATTGGTTGAGGTTGTCAAGAGCAGCGTTTTAGCTTAGCTTAGCACAAATACTGAAAAGAAACAGCTGGCCTGACTCTGTCCCAAAGTTTCAAAAAAAAAATAGCACCCGTTAGTTTAATCCACACAAAGAACTCTGTGAAGAAGTGGTTATGACCCCTTCAGAATGCAGTCCGGGAAGTTACTGGTCCGAGCCAAACAACAATTCTGAGCATAAACATCTGTTCAAATGTCAAAACACTTTGTCAAAAATGTCTTTTCACAGAATTTGTACAGATTAAACAAGTGAAATATGTCAAATATTGCGCATTATTGTTTCCCTGCTTCCTGTGTTTATGCTAAGCTAAGCTAACTGGCTACTGAGTGTGGTATCGATCCTCTGAGATATACTTGCTGTTTAATTACACATACGTTTACTCTCGTCCAGGAAATGAATAACCATATTTCCCAAAATATCAAACTACTGCTTTTATAGGTCTAATGATATAATACAAAAAGGTTTGTTACATACAGTTTGTATGTTAAGTATATGCAGGGATGGAGGGATATACATATCAAAAGACTCACACACACGCAAAAGTAGGCATGCAAATGTGTCACACAGACACACACATACACACACTCTCTATACAAGCACCAGTGCACACAGTTGTACACACACACACACACACACACACACACACACACACACACACACACACACACACACACACACACACACACACACACACACACACACACACACACACACACACACACAGTACACACACACTTAAACATTCAATTAAGAATTGGTCACTGCTCAACCAGCCGAAGTACTTCAAGCAAAATCAGTACTTGTTTAAAACCATACACGAAAAATATTTCACCATAAAAATCTAAAAAAGTGATGAAATACACATTTAAAACAATAATATGACAAAATATGTGGAATACGTTTTTCATCAACCAGCATTTTTCCTGGATTTGGTAAATTGTTGAATCTGCTCTGCGATTCAAAACTGTGCAAAACTGTCCTTCTGTCTTCTCACAAACTGTCTTAGTGACATTCAGGCTCCGGGAGGCTTCACACCGCCACCCAGAGGATTGAGATGTTAGTGCCTCCCTCGTGTGTGATCTGGTTGACACGTCCTCGGATACAGTCCAGAGTCACGTACACCGCTGTGCCGTTCTGCACCTGAAACGAGGCCCTGAGCCCGATGCTGGCCCACACGCTGCCCTCAGGCATGTATCCAGACACCTGCTGAGCCACAGGACCCGCCTGCCCACTCTTACCTGCCACCTTCTGCAAGGTGAGTTTTACTATGTTACACGAGTGGATCAGCTTCAGGTTGAGGGCGATGTTCGCTGTCCCTTTCTCGTGGAATATAAAGTTCTTCCGGCTGCTCGGCTCGCCCGAGCGGGCCAAGTGAACCTGCGGCGTGTCTGCGCTGATCTGCTGGAACAACAGCGGTTTGTTCCTCACCGCTCCGAAGGGGAGGCCGGTCCTGGACACGGTAGCGGTCAAAGCCGACGCCACAGCCGAAGGAATCCAGATGAGGCTCAGCATGCTGATCCCAGTGCTGTCCCCGAAATAACGGATGTTGCACTGGGAGGGCGACGTGATCTCGAAGGTGAGTGTGTCTCCACTGTCCACGCTCACCGCGCCAGAGAGGGTGATGGAGGTGTCCCGGTAGTTGACGCCCGTCTTGAAGGCCTGCGTCGCCTCCACACCCGTCCCGTTACGGTTAGTGAAAGCAATCAGGGAGAAACCCTCTCGAATGCAGGTGTGGCCCATGGAGTACAGCGCCTGCTGGAGGACGAACTTCACCACGCCGCTCTCCGTGAAGCGCACCCCGCGGCTGTCGTGGGTCAGGCTGATCATATACGGGTCAGACACCGAGGTCATACGGAACGTCGGGCGGTAGCTGGTCTGGTAGTGGACCAACAGGGACATCTGAGCCGTCATGGCAACAGCGCCGGTATCATGAGACAACCAGAGGAGACTCAAAGACGGAGCGTTGACATCGTACACGTGAAGATCTTTGCTCTGGTTGCAGTGTTGATTCGGACTCTTCAGCAGGAGGGTGAAGGTGTGATTAGGCTCGACCTCCACTCCGCTGCTGACGCTCACACCCTGAAAGTACTTCCCATCGGGCTGTTCGATGCGAACGCCACTGAGATCCTGACCCTCCTCCTCCTGGCTGCCGTTGAGCCTCATCCCCACCTGGAGGAAGTTCCTGCAGCTGTGCTTTAATGCAAAGTTATGGTCCAGCCACACCAGGCCGTGCTGCAGGAACGTCACCTGCCCGCCTTCGTTGGACAGCAAGTCGCTGCCCTCCTTCTCTCGGATGTTCAGCTGAAGCCCCTGGAAGATGTTGGCGCCCGACGTCCGCGCAGACGGAACCACCACGTTCGCCGCCCAGGACTGAGAGAGTCGGCTCTCTGAACTCTGGCTGCACACGGTGTCGCTGACGGCCGTGCACGGGACAGCGACAGCCTCTCCATCACAGTCCGAACAGGCCTGGCACTCCTGCAGCTCCGGGTTGAAGAAGTAGTCGTGGCCACACATGCCCATCCCCACTTCCCTCTCAGACACCCCCAGACACCTGAAGCCTCCTGAGCCAGGGAGAGAACGAGAGAATGGAGAAGCCAAAGGTGTAAAAACATGTGATACAGTTTATAATGTCTGTTTTGTGTGGATGAAAAATACTGACATTCTTTGGGTTTTAAATAAACTTGTGAAAATGTGTTCTAAGGTCAAATCTTTCCATGATCGTAGAAGAAGTTGTTTATCATCAGCACAATGTTTTAAACTCACCTGGGGTGTTCAGGCACTTCACTCGCTCCCCACAAATGTTTGGTAGTTCAAGGCATTCGTCTCTGTCCTGTAATTCATGAAGATTAATATTATCATCAGGAAAACATAGGGAATAATTCTGCTTATGTACTGAAGCTGCAAGAAGACATTTTGTGCTTGTGTTTTTAAGATGAAGCCAAAAGCCTGAGTTCGTCAAAATGCCACTCAGTGTTTTAAAGGTCAGTACCTGGCACATGCGGTCTGCGGTGGACGAGCACTGTGAGATGAGGAAGAAGCCAGGCGGACACATGGTGCACTTCTCACACTGAGGCGGGTCCCTCTGAAAATCACAGAACTCCTCCGGGCTGCAGGGCGAAGGGCAGCCCAGCAGAGGTTGAGGGAAATTCGCCTCCCCGACCACGTCCATCACCTTCGTGTCCACCTCCATTTTGTGGACGGCGTAGGACTTCTGCAGGTGGCTGCGGGCCTGGCTCTGCAGACCCGCCAAGTGGCTCTCAAAGTAGCTCTGCAGCTCGCCCTGCAGGCCCTGGAAGGAGACCTGTTTGACGGTGTCCGAGAGGAGGCCGTACTGGGCCTTCACCACGTCCATCTGGTCGTACATGCGCCGCTGCTGCTCCAGGATTTCGCGCTGCTGGGACAGAAGGGCGTCCTGTTGGTCGACGAGCTTCTGCTGCAGGTCGCGGATGACCACCTGCTGGGCGCGCAGGGCCTCCACCAGCGTCTCCTGCCCCTTGGCCAGCTGGAGGTGCAGGATGAGGGCGTCCTCTGAGGGAACTTCATTCTCACCTGCGATGAAAGTAATGCAGAGTGAAAGACGGGAACACACTTGCTGTTAAACAGTGAACTGGAGGAAGTGATTAAATGAGATTAAGTCTGATGCAGAAGTCTGACTTCAGTGAGGCGCTGGCACCGAGTGTGAACACCCGGTGACCTCGGGCCAACATGAAAGAACCACAGCTTTTCTGGACAATTGACTTTGAGACATTCTTCCAGCTGAGCTGCTCTGCAGATATCATTTAGTTCTAAAGGTCAACAGAGTCTTATTCTGCTCTAAAACCATAATCCACAGCTGATCACAGGTGGAGAAAGAGGCTGAAGTCAATGAAGCCTAAAGTGCATGGGGAGAATTCATAGGAAATTCAGTGAAGACAATACTTTTTGGAGCATTGACAAAGAGGACAAGAGGGGTGTCCTCTTTGAACATTTGGAAAAAGAGAATCAGCCTGAGATCATCTAAACACTGCAGATGATGCTGATGATGGAGAAAACAGACCTGGCTTGATGTCACATGTGAGCTGGACACCCAGAGGCGCGCCGCCAAGTTCCGAGGAAGAATATCCAAACTCCGGGAAATCTCCCAGAAACTGCGCGGCTCTGTCGGACAGATGCACGGGAGGACGCTGGCTGGAGGAGGAAGAGGAGGAGGAGACGCTCTCCTCGGAACCGGCCACACAGCCCTCACCCACACAGGACTTCGCCCGAGCTTTGGGCCGGATCCTCGGGGGCAGTCTGCACTCGATCCCTCTGCAGTCTCGGGTGTCATTTGTGGGTTGAAATTGCTTCACAGCGGCGGTGCAGCCCGGGTCCGTGCACCCTGCAGGCAGAGGGAGGACCTCGGGCGCCTTCATCCGTGTGCCACCGCCTCCTCCTCCTCCTCCGCCGCCGGTGTCTCCGTGTCGCCCGCGGAGAGGCTGCGCGGCCGGGTAGGCTTGAGCCGCGGCTCTCGGAGAGCCCGGGTACGCGTGGTGCTGGCTGGCCACTATCTGCGCCGCTCTCCCCTGCGTGGTGGGGTTGAACTGCCGCGGCTGCCTGGAGGATCTGCCCCCCGGACAGTGCTCCCCGGTGCACGGTCTCGGGTCGCTCCTGCCCCCGCCGGGGCAGTGCGACCCCCGGCAGAAATCTGCTGCAGCTTGCGCGGTGTTGTGCAGCGAAACCCAGGAGAGCAGCAGCACCGATGTTAGTAAAACCATGTTTGCATGAGAAAAATCCGTCTTTACCTGCAAAAGCAGAAAATGCACGTTTGAGCTTATTGATGAACCAAATGGAAAATCTGTGGAAAAAGCTGAAGTTAATCATAAAAAACAAACTTTGTACCAGTTGATGACTCAACGTTACCTTCAGCTGCAGGTTCGGTGAGACCGACTTCCCTGAGTGTCAGTGAGGAATAAACACATCAGACATCGCTGCTGCTGCCTCCTGAGCCTCTGAGCTCCTGCTCTGTCGGGATGAGGAATTCCAAAGCTTAATTAGCATCAGGTTTCCCCGAGCCCCGAGTTAACCCTTCAGCTTCCCTGCATCTCCACAGGACCTCCCCGATGGAGAGAGACGGACAGAATATACATTTACTTCAAATGTGCCCTCTGTTTTCATATTAAAAGGGAAAAAAAGACTAAAAGTTATTCATGCAATGCCAAAAGAAATGTTGTTCTCCAGTGTTGGCATCTTTCTATGGAAGAGTGTTGGAGTCAGGCCGAGAATAAATGAGGAGGAAGAGCTCATATTTGAAAAGTCGACAAAACAGATTTTTTGTATTTGTAAATAAAGTTGTGATGCCAAGAATAAAGTTTTTTCTAAAGTGGAAATGTCAAGAAAAATGTCAAACATAGTTAGGAGGATAATCTGTTTGTGTTTTGTAAACAAAATTGAGATGTTGAGAAAAACATTTTTTCTATAAAGTCAAAATGCCATAGAATACATTCAATAAACATGTAAATGAGCCAGAGATAGATTTGTAATGCCAAGAATGAAGTAGAAATGTTAATAACTTTGAAATGTCAACTTTTTCAGTCAAAATGTTGAAGACTAGCGTCAAAGAATTAAGTCGAAAATAAACCAATTTCACTAATTCATACATATTTTGTAGAGGTCATGTGTGCTAATGTTAGCAGTTTGATAGATTCTTAAAAATTCCAATTTTAGCTCTAATGCTCTTCCATACTTTCCTGACTGTCACTTTTCATGTCCCCCACTGTTGACTCTCCTTCGTCCCAATAAGAAAGTGATTGTTGAGACAGCTGCTGGTCCTCAACCCTGTCCTCTCCGTGTTATACAGGCCTTGTCAACACCGAGCGGCCCTGGTTATAGACAGAGCCAACAAAGGTCAAACTCTTGTTGAAGGGAGCTGTGGCAGGAGTCAGGAATGTGAAACCCGCAGCTGCTTTCTCCCAATAACTCTCAGGGCTTCGACCTCAGGTCCTGCAGTGGGAGGTGATCTGAGGCTGATGTGTGGGCTAGTTTGGCAGATTATGGTGTAAATGTCTGTTTGATAATGTGGAGGTCAGGTAGGAAGTCAATTACTGCCAAGCACAGAAGAATCTAACATTTAAATGACGACACGAAGACTTATTTGTATAATTTTGACCTTTTCTCCCCCATTTACTTTAATTATTTCCTTACTTTTACTAACTTGTTGTTTTGTATCTCAGAGTTTTAACATTTCTCATCTCATCATTTCAACCTGGACTCATTATTTTTGACGTGGTTTCTCATAATGTCGAATTTTTATTATCTCTCATTATTTCCACTTACCACAAGTTTTGTTTTAACCAGTTTTTCTTTTGGCAGAAATAGTTTTTTCCACATTGAGGCAAGTTTCACTCTTATTAACCAAAGCAAACCTCAGTTTTCTTGTTGGCTGGAAGCTGTTTGTATAAGTGCTGCCAAAGAGAGCGGAGTCGCTCTCGGGAATCAGTTGCATACGACAAAAACATCCAGTTAATTGGTCGTTTTTACTTCTGGTGCAAACTTGCGGCGTGGATTATTTCACCGCTTAGAAAGAAAAGCAGCACGGGGCCGGTAGCATGAGCTGCTCCACACCCACCCACAGAGTTCAGTGGTGTTTGACATGTACATTACAGCAGGGAACAAACAGAGGGCACTGCAACACTCCCAGTGTGCGTCACCTTTCACATCATCATCATCATCATCATCATAGTGACAGTTTGTCCTCTGCAGTATTACCTTTCACTAACGCTCTATCGTTTTGCAAGGTGCCCACTGGTTTCGTCATTATCACCCCATTTCCTTCTGTGTGCCCGAGCCCAGGAAAGGTGTTTAGAGTGTGTGTGGGAGCGCTCGGATTCAACATGACAGAGAATAATGCTTTAAAAATCTGCCCTCTGATATTTCTCTCACCTTAACATCTGGGGTTTTGTAATTCATTTGGAATTCCAACAGGCTGCTCTTTGTTAAGAAGGTCTTGGCTTTGCAACCAGCTCCTGCTTTGTTGTATCAAGGGTTGCTAAAAATAACAACCAGTTTCTTGACTCTGTGCTGTGACACATGTTGGATAAAAACATCAGTGCCCCCTCTGGACCACCCTCAGCAGCAGTGACGCGTGGCTGCAGAGACACAACAAAGCGAAACATCACCCAGCACTTGAGAAATGTTCTCCACGAGGCACCGGCGTGCTCGTGTCGGGGAGATTATCTGGCCCCCGATGCTTTTGGTGTCCATGTGTTTGTCAACCCCTGAGAGAGGGAGGAAATGAGGGCGGTCGGGACGCATGCCCATACCCGGAGTGTTTGTTTAATACATCACGAGTCATGAAAGGCTCTCCGACGCATTCAAGGTTATTTGGTTTCCCCCCGTGGTGCTCAACCTCGCCGTACGATGACAGGATTCCACCACAGAGAGGGTGGTCTGCCTTTCCGTTCGGAGCTGGGGGGAGTCTTGAGGGAAAGTAGGACACAGAAGTGCTAATAATAGTGAAATAATGCAGACAGAGACTAATGTTTTCCCGGAAAATGAGGGAATCAGCATCATAATGCGTCGTGATGCCGATTTTTCCCTCAGTTTCCTTAATATTTTGACACATTTTCAGTTTGAGCTGCACGCCTCCGCCCTGCGAGCTGAAGGGAGATTACAAAAAGATGTGAAATCTTGATTCTTGGTCTCCCAGGTTGACTCAAGGAGAAATGCAAATAAATAGAGCTATCTGTGTCTGCATGGTCAGATAAGAGCCGGAGGCTATTCATACCTTGGCAGCTTGACTTTCCTTGGTTCCCCCCCCCCTGAAGATTAATGACCTTGTTGCACCACACCAGTGTCTTACGATATTCCTTCCTGATTTCAAGCGAAACAGAAGATTGTACATTAAAAGCTATTTTTTGAATGGCCTGGGAAGATGTGTGCTTTTGCTTGATTTCTGCTCTGGTATCCGTCGGTGCTGTGACTTGTCACGTGACCACTCCTGTCTAAAGATCTGCTGTAAATCAGTTTCTACGAGGTGAATTATTAACCGAGCTCCGTCACATTTCCTGTGCTGAGTCAGCGTTCCTACAAATCCCACCAATGCCTTTTCTTTCCCTCCACACACTCCATCATCTGCTCAAGTGGTTGTCTATCACCGCAAAAGTCTTGATTGAAACTCGTAGCTAGATGGAGTATTTTCCTCGTGTGTTTGAAGCAGTTGCCATGCAGATAAGCAGCACTGTGAAAGGGGGGCAGCGCTGCCCTGACAAGACTGTTGTGAAAGTGTGGAGACTCTTTGCAAGAATGCAGTGACAGGTCTGGACCTGAACTTCCGCATTGAGCAGTCAGAGAGCCAGATGCAATCAACACACCCTGCATGTAGCTGCTTTTTACTGGTGTAGAGCTTCATCAGAGGAGAATATTCGGCCCATGAAGCTGTTATCTTGAAACTAAAAGGTGAAACAAGGATTAAAAGAATCTGAAAAGGTGAGTCCCTGCTCCGTTAAACCGTACCTTCAGTAAACGGTGAACCTCCTTAGCTGCCTTCCTCACTTTGACTCCCCTGTAGGATGTTGTTTTAAGTTGATGTCAAACACAGAGAATTAGTTTTTCCTGTTACAGTCATAGCAGACACGCAGATATGACAGTTAATGTTTGGCATCCTGTCAGATTTAGTGATTCTAAAGCTTCCTTTTTAAAAAAAAGTTGTCAACCAGGAGGAAAAAACAGCAGAAAACTGTCATCGCCATCTACGATCTTTTTGTTCTGGTGAGATGAATCTAAATTAGGTTGTTGTACCACAAATAAAAAAGACATTAGGCGTATTTCAAGATGACAAGCAGGGTGTTAGTTCATCTGTGTTCCTGTCTACGGTACAACAGGGTGGACCCAGCTCTAATGTCAGACTGCTCCATGACTCAATAACCACGAGAAAACCGATAGGCCTGGCCTCTTATTTTTAAAGCTCGCAGTGCTGTCAGTTTGTCACCAATGATTGGAACATTTTGTACATTTGGCTCCGGAGAGGAGATTTAATCACAGAGGAACAGACCGAATCACTTACATGGTGCATCACCGAACATGTCCGCTTCAAGGATGGGGTTAAAACCACTTAGTTGACGGGTTTAATCCTGTTTAGAAGCGTCGTCAACAAGAAAACCCACAGAAATATGTTAAAACACACACTGTCAAATTACTCGTAGGGAATTTGCGTTAAAACAAAAACATACATATCCCTGTTACTCAATTACTGCAGGTGTTGTGCTTTTAACATCCGAGTTTGATTCTAAGACAAACCCTCTTCGGCAAACACAGATACGATCTTCTGTATTGTTCAGTGCCAGTTATGATTTGAGTTTTTTTTTTATCCCCTCCAGCGTTTTGTTCCTGCTGCCGAGTCCCTGACTTCTCTTCTTCACGGTAGCGTTCGACCGGTTCTGTAAACACATCTGAATAAGCCTCGAGTATAGATATTCAATCTGAGTTTCTATACAATATGGCAAACACTCTTGTGCTTTGTGTTCTTGTCTGGTTTCCATTTTCTTGATTTACGCATGTGCAGCGTCATGAAAAAGGCCGAGACATGTATTTGAGATTATTAAGGAGGGAGGAGGGAAACTGTTTTCTGGAGGAATGCACTTGCAGACACTGTATAGCCAGTATTTAATTTCAGCAAATACCAGAAGTATATGGCCTGCAGTGGTGTGTTTTCACAGTGCATTGTGCGAGTCTGGAGAGCTGCCAGTGTTCATGCCTGAGTGTTTCCAATAATATTTACAAATGCTGACAAATCACATATTTTCAAGGCCAGTTTCTGCAGAGAAAATGGTGCAAAAAGGGCAGCGAGACTCTTCTGAATATGAATCATAGGTTCACAGACTTTAAACCTGTTGCATAGTTATTGCACCTATTGCCAAAAATACCTGTCTCACAAAGTTTGGTCTCTTAGTAGAAGCAATTCCGGTTTAAAAGGAAAGCCGGGGTCCCTTCAGAGAAGAGTTCTCCACAATTCCTGATAAGAATCTTCTGAATGATTTTGCAACAGATCTCTGTCAAAGCCACCATCTTGAGCCAGAGAAGTGTTTTATTCATGTTTTTATGAACTTGGTTGGACATTTGGAGAAGTTCACTTGTTCTCTGTCTCGCTGGGAGTTCCATGAAGAGATGAGATGAGACAGTTTTCGAGATCTGACCAACAACTGGTCTGGTATAACAATTTCCCTTTCAGCTCTCTGTGTTAAGAGGTCGTTAACACACTTTAAATAAAAAGGCTTTGGGACATAAATGAATCAGGGAATTTAAATTATGACGTAGTTTTTATAACAGAGCGGTTTTCTAAAAATTTCAGTTCATGTATTTTATTACTCATGCAGGCTTTATACTTGATCATTACTTTTTCTTCAGCCTTCATGCAGACTATCATATCTAAACCACATTTAAACACATACTAATACCAGTAAAACAGTCACATTAAGTTTGCAGGTGGCTCATGTCATCACTTCCTACATGATTTCAACATTGCGATTGGCAGGAAGTTTACACTTCACCACTTCCTCCTATAGGGCGAACCCAGTTGTGTGAAAGGGTGGAGGCGTACGAGCTAAAGGAGTTGGAGACCCACTCATGAATATGTCACATGGAAATTAAGGCTCGACACCAAGAAGCTCCTACGCGTGACAGAGTTGTGTAATAGAGTTGTCTGTTATCCAAAATCTGCCTGAATTGATCTACAGAGTCAGAAAGTGCGAGTTTCTCAACCAAACATGCAGACGCCATCTGTTCGCTGGAACAATATTGATCCATTTCACATTCAAATGGGAAACATCATGTCACAACAGCGTATGAGCTGTGGCCTGGAACAGCATCAGTCACACTCGTCTCCTCCACACTGCGACTAAAAGACTTTTGCCTCGGGAGTCTTTTGATTAAATTCTTCTCAAACGTTTTTCTCTCCTCTGCTGCTGGATCTCACAGTTTACTACACATGATTCCACACCGTGATGAGCGCAGGCAGCCAGTTGCACTTTGATAAAGACCACATTTGCATATCTAATGTACCACAGCAGTGAAGTGTGAAGAGTTATCCAAGCATTACAAAAAAATATATTTCCAACACAACTCTGTTCAATGTCATATAGCATATCAACACATGGACGTTTAATCAGTGCCCTACAACCCAACCTGCCACTTTTACAGAATATGAATTAAGTCATTTGTATTGTACTGCATTGACTTACCTCGTTGTTGAGAGGTACTATACAAAAAAACTATTTTCTTCTGTAGTTCCAAAGTTTTCATCCTTGACAACTAAGTTATTTCTGTTAGCAATTAAGTCCACATGTTCTTACAGCTCCAGATTAGCCATGCTAACTCATAGCTTGCTAATAAACTGACTTAAAAGTTGTTTATCTGATATTTTGTTGTCTCCATCTTTGTTTTTCATCGTGTGTAGCTCGTATAAAAAGGTGATGATAGGTGTCAGCATCCTAACATTCGGCAAAAAACCCAAAGTGGTCAACTTTTAGCCCAAAGTTTTCCAGTGAAGTTCATTAACAGCCACAGAAGTACAAGGTGGATCTTTAATGTTTATCAAGCAGTTGTCTTACAGCCACTGATCAGAAAGGTTCAGTGGTCATCAGGCTCAGAATTCACTGATTCCGTACTTTCTGTCCAGAGAAGTGCGTTTACTCACCATCACAGTCCTACAGGAGGATGATGATGAATGAGGAGCTTGCACAGTTGCACCCAATCTTTCCCGTGAGTGACTGAACTCCCGCTCACACCTTCCCTGAAGTCCTGCTCCTGACTACTACTGCTTATGTTCCACTGTAAGAAAACAGGGACTCTGTTTTGACTGCATATTCTAGGCCATCATAACATTTGCTTTGACAAATGAGGCTTCAAATGATACATGAGAGACAGATAACGCACATAATCTAAGATGGAAACCCTGAGCGAATCTGCAGAAGTTGTTTTCAGGGAAAACACGGCTACTGTAGTTGTCCTTCAGGGTGTTGTGCCACCGAACTGAAATAATGAACCCTGAAGATGCTGATATTACCCTCATAGGTCTGGTTTAAACCTTCAGCGTGTTTCAGGGATCGTTCTTATGATCTTAGTTTGCAGAAATGTTTAATTTAAGCATTGTAGCTTTAAACTTTTGAAATGAATTTGTTTGTCATCATAGGACTGAATGTGTGGCTCATAATAACCGGTGACTTGCAGCATTCAGAAAAGGGAAGGTTAGAAGATGTCAAAGTTCAATTAGTACGATGGTTTGATGAAGAAAACTACCAACAAAATAAGAAATGTATCGTCTAAAAGGCACAGATCTATAGATAACACGGTACATTTTTATTCCTGACGCTGTGAGAAAATGAAATAATATTCCAAACTCCAGTTCAACAAACAAGATGTGACAAGTTCCAGCCAAACAGAAAAAAAAAACAAGCCTGCAAGTTATGCATTCAAAGTTTGCTCAGTTGGATCTTGGCGGGAGATGTTTCAGGAAAGCGGAGCTTCGGGGCACGGACGACAACCGCACACATTTCAAAGTAAAGCAGCAGTACTGTGTTTCTACCACAGGCCGTCAGCAGCACTTTTAACATGCAAATGGATTCACCTCTTCATTCCATACATTCCTCGACCATCATTTGTCACGACAACCACGTCCAATCAATTCAGCCCATTGATACACGTTGTGCTCTCATAGCTGCATTGGACAGAGTTTAGAGTCTGAGCCTTTTCTGTGTGTGACATTTCTGTTGTTGCTTTAACCAGATGGACGACATCGACGCCATGTTCAGCGACCTGCTGGGGGAGATGGACCTCCTCACTCAGGTAATCTCAACTTCTCATGACAACTGTATGATTTTAGGAACTAACACTCAGTAATTTGTATTTCTCATGACTTACTGTAATGTAAGTTGTTTATTAGAAAATTAAATAATATAAAAATACAACTCATTAACTGAAAGTAAATATTATAGAACGGAAGGTTTAATTTTGGACAGATCATACATTCACTTCCTTAGTATCACTTCCTGTCAGAAATATGTTATTCAAATAATTCTGTTCAATTTGAAGAAAGGATTACTTCATTTCTTCCGCAAAGTGCAACAACGATTTCCCCCTTTTTTGCTAAGAGCATCAGATGCTCTTTGTTTTAACAACTAAAACACCATTAGTGCTTGAAAGGGATTATATAGGCCACATCTTAAATGCTGCACATTTTCTCCGGGCTTCCCAGAGTTAATTCCACTACCTTAAATAGACTTTTCTCCCTCAAAGAATAATGACAACCCCACTAAAACCCACCATCGATCACCGAGACACTCTAGACTGGCAAGCACAACAGACACAGCGGGGGGGAACTCTTTGTGGTCATCTAACAACCATAAATTACATTTCCTTTTAGAGGGGAGGTCAAATGGCAAACGCATGAGCCAGCTCCAGATTACACAGTTTCTTCTTAGTGAAAAGCTCTGCTGATCACTTTGATGTTGTTTTCCAGGCCACCAGTCCTTTTAAAACCACTTCCCCTTGTATGAGGGGCAGTTAATATCACACACAGAAGCCCTGTTAGGTGTCGTATCTGAAAACAGATGGAACATGAAAACGTGTAAACGTTGTATTTCTTTGCATAATATTTGGGGACTGTTTATGTTTCCGTGCACTCAGAATGTGTTGTGCATTAACTCCCTGAGCCTCTTGGGGTCCTGTACATATTGTACAGATATTATATTCTTATAAACACATGGTCTTGTTCATTGTTTCCCCACAGAGCCTGGAACAGGAGACAGGACCTCCAGAACCTCTCCCCTACGCTAACCAGGAAGTCAACTACTCTATCGGCTTCGCCGACTTGAACGGTGACTAAACACTTTGTCCGCCATGAGTGAAGAAACACCACAAAGAGCAGGGGGTTGAACTTCTGCACCATGTTTGCTATAACATTCAACTCATTGGGAAAGGATATATCGCAAGTTTAATATTATCAAGCAAATTATCTGTTTTAGCAAGTTTAAAAATTAAGGTCACTGTGTCTGCCTCTGGCTCAGGGGCTGTAAAATAAGCCGTAATAATTTTAAAGCAAAGTCACGAAATGTCATTTGAAAGTTTTCTTCCCCTGTTTTTTTTTGTTTTTTTTGGAAGGCACGTCATTAATCAGCAGTTTTATAGGTTTTGCAGTTCTTGATAACAAATGCCTGTATAAGGACCTATATCCCACCAGCTAGCAGCTGGAGCCAAAAGCTAATGTCAGCAATTAGCATGACAACATCTTCACAATGCTAATATCCTTTTGTTTACGCTGAGTTCATGTCCTTTGAGAGGGAAGGCAATGATGTGAAAGAGACTCGTTCACAACTTGTTTCACGTCATCAGACATGAAGATGGCAGTTAGCAAACACAAAAGCACAATTAAGGAAAACCCATGTTATTGCATTACTTCATAAAAACAAAGAAAAAGGAAGTTGTAAGTGAAAAAGACAACGTGTTTGCAAGACAACCCAAAGTTATTTCAGAATAGGAACTTACTGTATGTTGGACATGACTGTTACTGTAACAGTAAAAGTATTTTTGTGTTGTCTAAAATACCCACTTGAGTTATTTCCTAATACACTGATTCTGCTCCTAACACCAGAGTCCCTCCATGAACTGGAGGATACTGATTTGGATGCGCTGATGGCTGATTTGGTCGCTGACCTAAATGCGACCGAAGTGAAACTCGCAGCAGAGATAGAAGGTCTGAAGGTGCCGTCGCCGCCTCCACCGGATCTGCCACAATCACTCAAAGGCCTGAGCCCCCATGCATCACCAGCTTCACCAGCATCTCGAGCGAGCAGCACAAGCAGCAACACCTCGGCCACCTCCCCTTTGCCACCTCCGCCCCCTCAGGGCGCAAAGCCTACAAAGGTGGGTGTGACAGTGTTTTCACAGTAACAGTTACATCCCTGCAAAGAGATGTTAATCTCCATACAGCCTGTAGCTGGTCCAACATTCAAGAAGTGAGAGTTTTATGAAGGTTTTTCATAATAATAGAAAGTATTTTAATAAAACTTTAACAGCTTGAAGGAAAAAGGCCTCGAGGACGGACAGCAAAGTAAAAGGAACATTTCCGTGCATTGCTGTACTGCTTATATGGGGGTTGGGAGAGGCAATAGTCAGTCTCTGTTTTATTATGTCTTGGTTTACCGATGACAAAGTGCTTTCCAAGGCATTCGTGACAAGACAGTATTAAAAAACGACACCAGTTCCCAGCATATATATTTCTGGTCCTTTTCATCTTGGTGCAACTGCCTAAGAGTGGTATTGCTCTTATAGCAGTTGGGCGGTGAGCTCATGACAAAGTTGTTCCTGGGCTGAGGCATCTGTTACAGTTAGCATCTGAGGTGAAACAGTCTGGAACAGATCAAACACGTGCAGCCATGAGGCAGGAAAGGGAAACAGGATCAATACCTCAGGTTGGAATAGGGGAGGTAAGATGTGGCCGTGTTCAGGGGGGTGGAACCAGACAGGAGCTTATTGCTTTAGCAGAGATTTGTTACCTCATCCTCCTGAGGTAGAAGCAGCAGCTGTGCTGAGGCAGTGAATGAAAGTTGTTGGGTCGAGGAGTAGAACTTCATTAAAACTGCCGCTGTGGGCAGGATTTTAATCACACCTGACTCTGAAATTTTTTTTGTATCCCTGCTAATCCAGTCATTGTAAATTTACAAATTAAATTCTTGAATGAAGATAATGAGAATGGGAAGCATCTCCTGAGCAGCACTGAGAATCTACAGCCATAGAAACGGAGACACCGGATTCTGCTCCTCGTTTATCTGACGCACTTTTCATGAATTCAAAGCAGTACCTCAAACTACTGAGAGCTAGATGAGAGGATTGATACCTCTGTGCAATAGATGTAAAGGTATAAGCAAGCAGAAGAAATGGCAAAAGACAATCTGTTCTTCACTGTAACTCATCTGTCTCATTAACATGTCGTTGTTTGTCTTATTCAGGAGGAAATCGAGGCGCAGATGAAAGCAGACAAAATCAAACTCGCTCTGGAGAAGCTCAAGGAGGCCAAAGTGAAAAAGGTAAGACGACCAAACTCTGAAGTGCACTTCTGACCTCGCGTCCGCTGCCATAAACCATACTTATGACATTTTGAGTTACGGCTACAAGGACTTCACTGTAAAAGACGTAATGTTCAAACACAGCTCGGCTCTTTGTGCCTTCGAAACAGCCATCGATCAGTAAGGGACGGCTTCGCTCAAGGAGCCAATGTTGCGCTGAGCAGCACAGTTTCCTCTGTGGGTGATATGTGGTCACTCACATTTGTAAAGCAGCACTCAAAAAGGTGCAGACATGTTTTAAATGCAGCGCTTCACCTCAGGGTCTGTAGTTCAACACAAAACCCAACAAGCCTCAGACTGCAGGCCATCATGGGTGTTATGATGGATAATGTGTCATGTTTTATACTTCCTCTCGTGGTGCAGGTGGAACAAAGTGGTTTTCTTGGTAAGATATTAATGATCTAAAATCTAAACTGAAACAGCGAAAAAACGGTAACTTTCACAGGAACATCTGTCCCAGCTGTTGGACACAGAAGAGCAAGGTGCACTCTCTGTGGTTTGGGCAGAATGTGATTCTCGGGTTTCATAGAAACCACTGGTTGCCTTGCATGAGGAAGTACAGTAAGAGGAAGAATAATTTGCCCGTCCAGTGACATCTCATTCAACCAAACGCCGAAACCATATTGTGTTGAAGGTGAGGTCCAGACGGAGGAACATGTGGGCTAACGCTCTAAACCCTCCTGCGATAACATCTCTGAAACCCACATTTTTTTGGCACAACGCGAGCGACTGGCTGACCTTGGTTCTGTGAAACTGCTAAGCCTTCCAAAGCTGGATTTGTCTCCAGATGAGAGGAAGTGTGAAGCCATATGAGCCCGGGAGGAAAGCGCTGGTCTGCTCCAGAGCTAAATTCGTTTCAGCTTGGGAGGACGAAAAAATGCCACTGAGACAGAAGTGGCAGTGCACGGCCTCCTCTAGCAGAACTAACATTAACAGGCAGAAACAGCTATTTAGCGTTTGTATCCTGTAATTTAAATGGAAAATAAACAAGTTGCATGTGTGTGGATTGGATGCGTCACTGCTTAGAGAGACCTGCTGCTGCTGCTGCCCACAAAACCTTTAACTGCAATCGCTCACACAGACACACAAAACCTCTTGTTGTAACTGGAACTCTTATTTCTTACCGGTTATACTTTCTTATTTAATTATCACCGACACAGGAGGACAGCTCTGACACTCACCTAATAATCAACAGCACATGTTCAACCCCATCCGTTACATTCACAGTTGTCCCCCATAAACAAGGGCAGGTAGGAACCTAAAGAAAGGGCAATTTAGGATTAGTAAGAAAATACATGATTGTTATATTGATTGATATCTGTGAATAAATAACAATTAAATTAGCGATTTCACCTGTTTCAATATGAACATTTGTGGTATTGTTTTGTTAGTTGGAGAAAATACAGCAAAGTAATGCATCGTTTAAAAACGTAATTCAATTGTTTTCCGGACAGTTGGTCGTGAAGGTGCTGATGAACGACGGCAGCGCCAAGACCCTGATGGTGGATGAGCGGCAGAACGTCAGGGAGGTTCTGGACAACATGTTTGAGAAGACTCACTGCGACTGTAACGTGGACTGGAGCTTGTGCGAGACAAACCCCGAACTGCAGCTCGGTGAGTTCCTGCAGTAGATGTATAGTGATTGTGTGCCGTGGTACGACTGGGTTTTTTAACCTGGGAGGCAACAATAGCACGAGGAGGCTTTATGACCAATGATAAATCTACGTGCTGCCACCGGCTGATGTAGCACCAGAGTCATTCTGTGGTTAAATATTGTCAGGTGAAGATAGAAAGAGGAACCGAGCGTGATGCAATCCCACGACTAGTTTGGAATAAATCTGCTCAGAGCTACAGACGTTATTTTTACTGGCAGAGAGATGTCTTACGACTGGGGACACTGCTTTGATGGGAAGTGATTTCTGGGTAATGTAGTGCAGGAGCGCCGCGGCAATGAGCTCGAACTGAGCAGCAAATATATCAACAAAACAAGAAAAACACAGCAGCGGTAGATTACAGCTTTAACAACATAAGCCCTCGGTGTGTTTTTATCTAAACTGTCAGCTAAACACACAGACACACACAGACACACACAGACACACACACACACACAGACTGAATGTACAGGCTGGGATTTTTCATCCTAGTCCAGATGATGGACTGTGTTTTTATTGGCATGACGGCCACACTGCAGCGAGCTCACAATGAAACACTGATCTTACTCCCATTCATCTCTCTCTCCCTCTCCCTCTCTCTCTCCCTCCCTCCTCCTCCTCTCTTTCCTGCAGTCTCTCTCTCCCTCCCTCGCTCACACACATGCGTACAGTGCAGACAGGTGGGTTTAATTTGTTGCGTCGGACACTGTCAGTCTTCCTCCCTGTCATGTGGAAATAGGAGCCTCATGATCTCAATCCTCCGTCTGAGCGCTCTGTGCTATATTTACTTCAGCTGCCGGACTCAGATCCTGCAGCCGTTCATTACCATCTGTTTTCTCTGTTTTCTAACAACTTCATCAGATTGTTACTGAGCTGAATTCACTTCTTTTTTTAAAGAAACAGTCTTATATGTCACGGACAAGGAGTCATTGTGCTCCATGGTGAAAGGGTTTTAATGAAACACTGGTGGTAAAATCATTAACCTCTGCGAGCAACAGAACCTAAGCCAATGTTGTTTTGCTTAGAAATTATATTCAAGTCATTTTATATGCGGCTAGTTAAACTGTGACGCACTAAATTAGAGGATAAGCCAAGAAATACTGTGCTTTTTCCCTCATTTAAACTAAATCTGTCGCAAGACAAAAACCAAGGAATGTGTTGATTCATTTAGCAAAACTTCACTAATCTGTCTGTGGAGTGAAGATCTCCCAAAACTCAAAAGAAAGTAGAAATACCTTTAAAGTTATGTGCAGTTATGTGATATAAGTTTCAGTTTTTCAGTAGCGGATCAATACATTGACGGTTTTGGTTATTTTGTGGCATTTATAGACAATAAAAAATGTATAGAATATGTGTTTGCTTAAATATCTTGTCACAGAAAACATTTACAGAGGCCTTTTTTGAAATTGTAGCATCACAAAGGAAATGGATTGCTCCTATGCAAATATTAGAAGTATTGGTGGAAGTATTTAAATCACACAAACAAAAACCTTTTGTTTACAGTGTCCAGGTTTTTTTCCACATTGTGACATCAAGGCGTAGGAACACACCGAAGTCTGAACACCGACTTTACAATTTGGGAAATGAGACCTTCCAACGAGCGTGTGAATGAACAATAAAATACTGTACGAGTCCAACCAATGTTCTGGGTAGACCTCAATGCTGCCTGTGCAAAAACAATTGAGGAAATGTGTGTTTCCCTTGAGTCAACAGTTTATTTTTAACCGAATTATATCTGTCTGAGACACAGATATAACTTTAAATACTTCCGTGTGCGTAACTTGACTCATGGGCATCACGGTCCGGGTCTTGTGTCATCTCTGACTAACTGGACAGCTTCACATTGGAAACTGTTCCATTCATCGTTCAACATGTGTGACCCCCCCCGCGAGTGGTCTGGGCACTATACCATCTCAAGTTTAATCGTTTTAATCAATAAAAAAGGCCAGGCGTCTCGGAGCGTAGTAAACACCCACAGCCCTCAACAGCATCGCCATCTTCAAACAAGTCTCTACTCGGCCACGTGCTCGTCATCCACTCCACCACCGCGACACACGATGTGGTTAATGCACTTCAAAGGAAGTTTTACCCCTAATAACTCACTCCAGCAGAAAAGTCACACCATCCATTTCAGGATTGCAATAGTCAAACTATAGACTGGAACACTGGCAGCAATCTATTTAATGCCTAGCTCTGCCTCGGCTGCAAACCTGTAATTGGGGAGCGTGGCTAAACTACAGTCAAATGGCCAGTACACGATTAAGATCTATGGCACCGGGTGTGTGGGTGGGCAGAGGAGGAGGAAGAGGAGGAGGAGATAGTGAGGAGGAAAGTGCTTTTAATGTGTTGTCGAGCTTTAGTGCCATTTAAAGTTCCTCCAGTGAATGGGGAGGGTTGTATTTTATCGATCCCTTGATTCGGCCCATTTGAGATGGACAATTACGCAGCTGTGACTTGGAACCAGGCTCAGCTGAGTTAAAGATTTTGTGGCAGAGTGAACTACAGTCCACACGTTGAGGCATTTGTTCTGGCGTGTTTTACAGTGCAAAGCTAAAACAGAGGGGACACACGGAGAATTTAAAGTGCGATTAGAGAGTCGTCGATTCTGGTTTCAACAATGTTGACTCATTCCGAGACAAACTGGGGGTTTTTGAATTTTGCAGTGTTTGACTGTGCTGAGAAATTATTTTTAGTTAAGCAAATACACGCATTCATTTAATGTAGAGAACGTATGCAAAGCAAAATTTAGATGTACTTAATTTGTGTATTTCCACTGTAAGGTCCTCGGAATGACAATGACACCATTGGTCTTTTGTTTTTAAGGTGTCTGAAATAACCTTTGTTGTCATCATTCAAACAAGTGATCATTCATGGTCATGCGAATAAGGACTTGTCATTTCTCAGGAGCAAAAAGCAGAACAGTAGAATGGCTGCAGTTCCCTAACCGCAACCAAATGGTTTTATTTTCCTATCGGGCACAACCTGCTTCCAAAGACAAAATCCGTTGGTCTTGGACAGTTTTTGGCATCGACCAAAGACCTTTTATGTCCTGTAGTGATGATGTGACTTGTTGACAGTGTTGGGAAACTGAATATCACTTTGCAGATAGAAATTTAACACAAAACTTAGACTACATTCATAACAAACGACGTAAACACCTAAAGATAAATCTTATAAGAAGATAAAAATAGTAATATATACACGACTACTCCCAACAGGGAAACACTGCAAACATTTCTATTGGGTAATTTCTTTCTGTCAACTAATACTTGTGCAATTAGAGTAATTTAAAATATGCAATATTGTCATATATACTTTTTATACAATATGGCTTCAGGGCAATGATATGATTACTTTTATTATGACTTTACTGACGTTTGGTTTGATTTCTGTTTGCAGAACGGACATTTGAAGACCATGAGAACCTGGTGGAGCCGCTCTTAGCGTGGACGAGGGACACCGAGAACAAAGTCCTCTTTAAAGAGCGTGGGGAAAAACACGAGGTTTTCAAAAACCCACAGGTTCGTCCCCTTATTGTGCATCATCAACACTTTGAGGTCATTACATATTGTAGCTTGCATACCGAGTGATCGGAGGTGACGTGCGAGTCATATCTCTAAACTCCAGCCCTGGCCAGTTCATTATTCTTGGCCTTGATTCGTGCAGATCTCTCTCCACGTTGATTCAGCTCAGCGCCGTCTGCTGAATTGTTGTCAATTACGAGATGTGTTTGCTCCGCGCAGGATGACCTCTTCCATTCACGTCCTCGCTGTAATATATCAGACGAAACAGATTCTGGGAAAAGACGGAGAGATCCCGTCATGTTTGTTGATGTAACGGATCCATTTATAATCCCAGGGTATGTAATGGACTCTGTCTGTTGGCAGAGACAAATAACCGGTTCGGAAACCTGGTGAGACATTCTCATTTTATAAAACACTCCGTCATGTCTTCCACGTCCTCCAACAGGAGACAGATCTGTTTTATACAGAATGTCCCTATCAATTTAAAGCTGCAACTTTGGACAGGAGCTGCCAGAATGTTCCCCCTGAGGCGATGGAAAGATTTAGACCCAAACTGATATGAAGTCAAATGAGCACAGTAACACAGGGACAGAGAGTCGGAGTTTGGGAGGTATTTGAAAGCACTGAGTTTCAAATATGTGCTTTTCTCACCAGCTACAACAACTTCTGAGGTGCTTGTTTTACGGCTCTATGTGTCCCTGTCTCTGTCCCTGTATGTGTCCCTGTCTCTGTCCCTGTCTTTATCTCCTCTCACCCCTCGCTCCTCCCTCATTCAACCAATCAGTCATCATGAGGTTCACCTGACCAGGGAACTGAGGTGCTTTTAAAAGCTGCTGTCTCAGGATCAGAACGAGGCTTCTTCCAGTGTGGAGACCCTGGTTTAACTGTGTCACAGCCGGAGAGTTTATCATTGTTTTAATTTGTCTGTTAATGTTTATAAATCGAATGGTTTGTGTTGTTGAATTGTGTCAGTGGTGGTCAGTGATTTTACATGTTAGACAAAAAGGGCTCGATCCTGGGGCCAAACAGTGATTCACAAAAATATTGCATTTCTTGCATGTTTGAGGGAATACGGACATTTTAATGAGCAAAACCAAGAGTCTGCACTTAGGCACAGCTGCAGTTTAAGCTAAATGCTAATGTGAACATGTTAATGTAATTACATTTTGGCATCTTGAGCTAAATGCCAAAGTGAACATGCCACATTAATTTGGTATTTAGCATCTTGAGCTAGCAAGCGTGCTACTGCAATTATGTTTATCTCTTTTAGCTAAATGCTCAAGTGAACATGCTACTGTAGTTTAGCATTTAGCTCTGTGAGTGACCTCACCATAACAGTTTCAAAATGTCAATGCAAAACACCCTGATATTAAGCAGGTGTAATGTTTACACCATGGACGCCATCTTAGTTAGTGTTTGAATGCTAACATTTGCTACTTAGCACTAAACACTGTGAAGCTGAGGCTGACGGTAAAACTGTTAATCATCAGGAGGATTTGAACGTGTGCAACAACGTTTGTAGTAAATAGTTGAAAAGTTTCTCTCAAAAAATATCTGCTCCAGTTTCTGATGCTAACATGCTAACAACTGCTAATAGCCGTCACTCGTACTCATTAATGCACTTCATGTTTTATTCCTGCAGAACTTTTATCTTTGGAAAAAGGACAAGAAAGCTCTCAAAGAAATAAAGGACAAAGACAAGGAGATATTAATAGAGGTAAATAAACAAGCACACAAACTCACAGGGGTATAAAGTTTCCCCAGGGGGCGCTCATCTTCTCCTCCTCTTTCATCCCCTCTTCACGTCCGCAGGAGAACTTCTGCGGGTCGTCCATCATCGTGCCCGACCTGGAGGGGGTGCTGCACCTCAGAGAAGATGGAAAGAAGTCCTGGAAGCCGCGGCTCTTCCAGCTGAGGGCCTCTGGGATTTATTATGTGCCCAAAGGGAAGACCAAGGTCAGGGGTCAAAGGAGCAAACACCACATGCACAGAGCCGGGTCGCTGATCTGGGACACATTCATTCAAGCTGGAGATAAAATCCTGCTCATATGGATATTTTTTTTGCAATTTCCAATGAGATTCTTATGAAATGTAAGAGCAGTTTCTTCTTTCCTCTCCGGGACTACCAAGATGTAGTGTGTTGTATTTCTGCTTTATCAAACCCCGCTTCATGCACGGCTGAATATCACTACATCTTGTACTCCCTGCTGGATCGTACATTCACTCACTGTATATCTCACATGTCTCAGCAGCAACTACTCCCGTACACACCTTCGCACAGTGTATCACTACTGCATCTGTGGTGCAGATTCAATTCGGTCGACACAAAAACCCAAAGATGCCGCAGATCACAGACGTAATTTCATCCTCTGTTTGTTTCTTTTTCAGTCGTCCCGTGACCTCGTTTGCTTTCAACAGTTCGACAACGTAAACGTCTACTACGGCAAAGACTTTAAGAACAAATACAAGGCCCCCACTGACTTCTGCTTTGTTCTGAAGGTAAGCTTCAAATATCCTTCATCAATCAATCAATCCACACCACACACACCAGGGCTATTTTACCCTGTATAAGATGTTGATGCTTGCTTTACTGGAAATGTGAAAAGCAATAAATAGTTTAGTTTGGAGAAGTGAAAGGAGCTTCAGCCAGTTCAGTAAAGAAAAGGTGAACTAGATGAGATTTTATGTGAAAGAAATGACTGTAAAAACCACTTTGCGTTTTAATTAAAAGTACTTCAAAACGGAGAATATTAACATCGACGGGACGTACAGTGCTCATTTAAGAGTGAGAAGTGCTGATGTGGAAATAAAGGAAAGAATTAGACGGTTTGGTGGGTCAGTTTTAAAGGGATGTGAAAGTCTGCGCTCTTTCCTTTCCCCCTATCTCATCTGTGAAACACCAGAATCAGCAGATACCGTTAGACTAGATGGTGAGGATCAAAGCGAAAAGAGCTTAGAGAGGCAAAGAAAGTGAATTACCCAGCGGTGAGAGACACGGCCCTCAAGGTGCGGTTTGTCCAAGGGCAAAGGGGAAAATGGACTGTCAGGGTGGACATGTTGGAAGACGAGGTCTCACATCTCGTCCTCACACTTCAGGCCTCGTACAGAACAAACTGCAGATTGTAACAATATGATACGATGATAGCTGCTGTTAAATGAGGGCGTTCACGAGCGGCCGAAACCCGCTGCAACTCAAGGGACAATTTAGCTTCATCATTTAACAGTTATTCTGAGATGCGTTGTTGGAGGTGATCCTGGAAACCATCCTCATTATCTCCAACTGATATCATGACGATATGTGGAAATTCAACTTTCTCTTCAGGAGAAAACAATCGACTCTCAGCCCCTTTTTTTAAAGTCCACAATGTACAAGAAATACTTTTGTAATCACTACGACTGGTTTTCTTGGATAAAACCAACAAAGGACGACGTGAGCAGAAAACTCAAACCTCACTGCTCCTTATGCAAACAAGATAAAAGTGCACATGAAGATATGACTGTCTGAAATGTAGTTCTCTGCCTCTCCCTCTCTGTTTGTCTTCACTAATACCGACTGGATTATTGCAAATAACAGGAAATTAAAATATGAAATCTTTTTAGCAATCTGATTCTAGACCCACTCTGCCCCCTTGTGGCACCTTGTGATATCCTTAAACCCGTCGAGGAATAATAGAATAATTAAAAAACACTAGATCCTTTTATTCCCGAGTTGGTTTAAGGCTTCAGGCAGAGTCAATAGATTTTGTGTCCCTCTAATCTAATTGAACACAATACAACACATTGCAGTTTTAACACTGTATAATGGTGCCGTGATACTTTTTGTCCCCCCAGACGCTACTGTTGGTATATTTTCATCTGTTGTTGCCCAAAAAACTGTTAAATGGACATTTAATGTGATCTACACTAAAATACAGGGGTTTGGTTTTTATGCTTTGATGATAAAAGGGATGTAAATGTATTATTTTAAAGTAAAATGGCTTTTTTTTATTATTTAATACTTCTGCAGGGGTCTGTGGAAAACATGTAAACAAAAACATATAATTAAATTTTGTTTTAAAACAGGTAAAAGTAATCCTTACTCTGTAATTCTTAATAAAACTAGTAAATTAAATACACGTAATGTATCCTAGACTTAACCCTGCTGTGGCTGCAAGTAGTAATCATTTTCAGGATTAATCGTTTCGTCCATAAAGTGTCAGTAAACAGAGATAATGCACCGCCTGACAGACTGTCACATATCCCCACAGGCCACGGGGACATCTTTAAATTGCTTTTCTTGTCCTGATAACAGTGAAAAAACCCAAATATATTCAGTTTACTATCATCAGGCTGACAAACGGCAGCAAATAGCTGCAGTCAGACACATACATATCAAAATGCTGCTGTTTTTAAAATGGTAAAACAAACATGGTTCTTTGTCTGTGTAGCATCCTCAGATCCAGAAGGACTCTCAGTACATCAAGTATCTGTGCTGTGACGACGCCTGGAGCATGAACCTGTGGGTGACCGGAATACGGATCGCAAAGGTAAATTTGAACAACCCTGCTTTTTAATAACAAGAAACAAACTCGAGCAGAAGACACGAGGTCACGATCTGTGCTGTGTTCCCCACACTTCCAGTACGGCAAGTCTCTGTATGAAAACTATAAAGCAGCCGAGAAGAAGGCAGTCGTCAACTCTGCGTGGATGAACCGCAGCACCCCGTCCAGCTCCAATCCCTCCACGCCCTCGCCCACCATCAAAGGTAGAACGAGCTCTCTCTCTGCTGTGTTTCAGTGACATGACACGACCCAGATGTGTCGGTAGAACAAACGTTTTCCTTGTGCAGTACGTTCACTCGTGTGATTTCTCTCCTTCCAGCCAAGTCACAGAGTCACGCAAACGGTCATGCTCCCAAACCCCAGCCAGGACCTGCATCTGAGGTGAACTACTCCTCCTTACCTACATACCTCCTGTATGTTTGTTAGTTAGTCAGCAGGATCACGTACAAACGACTTAACGGATTTCCCTGAAACTCGGTGGAAGGATGTGGCAAAAAAGAAAGCTCTAGATTTTGGTGTTTTTGTTTGGCTAATTTTATTGTTTCAGTCATTTTTCATATTATTTATATATATTCTAATGTGATATAATATTTTCTGGTATCAGCTTTGCAAATGTATTTGCTGATTTTCTGTGACCTTGTCAATTTAACCTATAAACGTTTAATTGAAAAATAATCTTACATTTGTCCGTCTCCTGTACACAAAGTGTTACTGGTCTATTTTCTGTCTCCTCAGAACTTTGGAAGCATCCCACCTCCTCCTCCTCCTCCTCCTCCTCCTCCTCCATCAGGTGGGTTTCTCCCTCCCCCACCTCCGGACTCATCATTCCCTCCTCCACCACCTCCTTTAGCTGCCAAGAGTTCCTCGAGACCCAGCCTCCCCCAGCGAAACCTGCCAACCAACTTCCCTCCACCTCCACCTGCAATGGACCTCCCTCCTCCACCCCAGCCTCCGCCTTTCCATGACTCCTCTGAGGCACCACCAGACTTCCTCCCACCTCCTCCTCTGCCAGTGAAATCCCTCCCATCCCCTCCTCCATCCTTTCGTTCAATGCCACCTCCTCCTCCTCTGTCAGCGAAATCCCTCCCATCCCCATCTCCATCCTTTCGTTCAATGCCACCTCCTCCTCCTCTGTCAGCGAAATCCCTCCCATCCCCATCTCCTTGTTTCAGGGGCATGGACCAGTCTCTGCCTCCTCCACCACCCGACCCAGGCTTTTTACCACCTCCTCCACCTCAGCCCGTGTTCACAGGGGCTGGGTCTCCTCCTCCACCTCCACCTCCACCACCTCCTCCACCCTCTGCTCCTACCCCCGCCCTGAGAGCAGCAGCGCTGCCTTCTGGATTGGCGAAGAAGATGCCTCCTCCTCCGCCAAAGAGGACTACACCGTCGCTAGGAGGAGGAGGAGGAGGAGGAGAAGGGAACTTAATGTCAGAACTGATGTTAGCCATGCAGAAGAAACGCGGCGATCATTAGTCTGAGCAGGTCATTTGTGGAGAATAGGAACGAACTCTGCCAAACGAAGAGTAATTTCAAACTTAATCCACAGCCGTACTTCTGTCACATCTGGAGATCAATACTACAAATGGATTGATCCATTTATCCAGAGCATTGAGGTGATTCATCTATAGCTCAGCCTTGTAATTGTTTTAAAACTGGGTCACTTAGAAACCAGTGACTGCTGTAAGAAAACATTTTATCCTGTCGTCATAGTTCAAAGAGATGTTTTTTTTTTATAGAATTGTATATATTGTCATGTTTACCTGGGAGAATCCAGAGTGTTGTTGTTTTTCAAATGACATCTAAATAAAACCTCCTGAATAAATATCTTTTGATTCCTGGTGGCATAAGAACAAGACAAACTGGACTGAATCATTGTCCAGTCGGACAATGATGCGAGTTGAGTGAATTATACATAAAAGATGATGATAAAACAAATGTTGAAAGTCTACATAATCCAGCTACGGCTGCAGGTAACGATTTACTTTCATTTTCAGAAATGTGGAGATTATTTCCAGGATTAATCGTTTGCTCCATAAAATGTCAGTAAATAGAGATAATGTCTTTTCTTGTCGTGATAACTGAACAAAACCCACATTTTTAACAGTACAGGACCTAGTTTCCATGTTGTACCTCTGCTGTGTGCAAACTGTCTGTGAATACAGTGGAACTAAACTGTAGATGAGCCTGGATCCATAAAAACGCAACAGAACAGCCTCTCAAAGCAGCAGCTTCGTCTTTATTTCAGTGTCAAATGGACAAAAAGGATGGAAACAATATCATCAGCTAAATAATCTGATCTTTGTAGGTCACTGTATCCCCACACAGGGGGTTTTCTTGGCAGAAAATAACTAGAAACACCCATGACCTTGACATTTTGGAGGAAATGTGTTCCACTCAGCTAACGCACGAAACATCAGGTAAAGTTGAGACATCTTCATTTGAGTCATTTGCTGTATCCACTCATGAGGAGCAGCTGACCTTTAACCTCTGAGCCCACGAAGGAGGTCTTGCTGCATAGCCCGCCTCCTCTGCAGTCTCTTGTGTAACAAAGGGAGAGGACAGGATGTGGTGCAGCAGCTCTACCTAGTGGGAGGTAAATGTCACAGCCGGTTAGAGAAAAATAAACTGTAGTGACATTTTAAAACACTTATCATCACTTATCTATTTACCTCAGAGAAATCGTTCATCTCAGCTTTTCTTATGGCCGACTCCGCCATCCAGTTCCTCAGCACGTATCTGGGATTCACATCTGTTCAAGAGATTTTACAGAACCAGATGAAACTCTCCCAGGTTCTTCGAGCCTCAACATCATAACATGTCAGAAACATTATCTTCCATCAACATTAATATGAAGATTTAGTGGCTCACTTTTCATTCTGTTTTGACGATTCACATCACCATCATTTTGTTGTCTGAGGAAAGAGGGAGAGGGGAAAAAAAACTAAGATTTCAGTGAAACCTTTATTTCCAAACTAACACACAGTCTGACTTTGACCTCTTTGTTCTCACCTGCTGATGCGGAGGAGGTACATGTTGAGCCAATCAGAGAAGTGCTGATGCGTTGATAAATCATCAAGAGCCCACATCTAATACAAACACACAAAAATCACTAAAACATGCCTACAAATAGATACATTGGCTTTTTGTGTGATCTCCAAAAGCAGAAATTATAATCAACGCGTAACGTAAATTAAAGTATTAATCGGAAACTGTGTTATATAAATTTCCGTGGGGTCCTGGAGGGGCAAACATTTTAACGTCTCTTATTTGTCACCGACTTTAAAACTAAATCTAAAAGTAGAATTTAACACTTTACCTGTGCGAAGTTCCTGTTGTGCAGCTGCAGGTGTGAAACTTCACTGAGTTGTCTGAAGGTCATGGTGAAGTCTGACTCTGTGTCCTCCATCATCTGGGAAGACAAACACAAATTATACTGGGAGTTGGGGGGGAACACTGTTTGCACAGAGCCAGTTAACAAACAATGCAGTTAAATTGACCTTGCAGAAGACTTGCCTGAAGCAGGAAGGGAATAAGGTAACTGTCTTCTTCCTCTTCACCAAGAAGCCCCAGTTTGGCTTTAAATATCTGGTGAATCCTGAAACACATGAATAAATCTGTTTAAATAAATAACATTACTATAACTGCCATGGGTTGGATGAGGATGAACATGTGGAACATACGGATTCACATGGAGCTCACCTCATCTGGTAGATATTCACAAATCCTTTTAAGATGATTTTAGCTCTGAAAACAGAAAGAGAAGAAGGTTAGCAATTGTATTTTATGAGAGTAACTTGTTCTTTGAAGGAGCAAAAATAATGCAGATATGAAAACCTTTATTTTACAGAATAAAGCAGAAAAGATCAGCTGTTGCTGCAATTTCTACTGTTGGCCAATAGAGGTCAATATAAGTCAGATGTTACTTAAAGCCTTCTTCAAGCAAATAAACTGCAGTTCACAGGTTTTCTTACTCTTCCTGCTGTTTATGTGTAAACACAGGACTCAGAGCACTGAGGAGCTTCTCCAGGTTGAACAGTCCGACATCAGCCTGAGCTCCTATTCTGTACCTGCCCTCATCATCCGACGTGTTGGGGATGAAATCTGCAACGTTACAGGTCTTTTTAAGTTTTGAGAAAACTGGGGCAGTGAGATATTTGAATAAAAACTGAAATACATCAAACACACTGGGGTTATAGGACTCCATGAAGCCAAACGGTCCATAGTCGATGGTGATGGACAGGAGACTGAAGTTGTCTGTGTTGCACACACCTGTTAGAAAGGCACATGATGTATATGAGTAAAGGTAAAAACAAACATGGTGGTAAAATGTTCAGCTGGACTCTTACCATGTGCAAACCCAACAGACATCCACTGGCCAATCAGATGTGCTGTTTCATTTACAACCGTGGAATAAAACACCTACAAATACACAGAATTCCTCAGTAAGTCATTATACATGTACACGGGTGCATTGAGAGAAGAATGTCTTTGTGTGACTCACCAAATATTTATCAGGGTCATTTGAACTGATAGAAGGGAAATGTTCATCAATCACAAAGTTCAGCAGCTTCCTGAAATCAACAGGACAATAAAACACTGTTATTCTGCAGAAACCTCTGTGGAATAAAAAGTGACGTGATGACAAGATAACACTTTTAGGTATATTATGATTATGTGACCAGTATCACCTCAGAAGATCCGTCTCTCCACTTTGAGACAAAATTTCCAACGATCCAATCCGAAACCAGGACTTTGCTAAACGGAGAACAACAGCTCCTGGAGTCCAAAACAAAATGTGGAACTTATAATTCAATGTAATGATAAATTAAATGCATCTGATACTGAGTGAAATCTAGGTTTTGTGTATCTTGTCTGTACCTCTCTCTGTCTTCACGTTGCCATTGTAGAACTTATCCCTGATCACCGGCTCCTCACTTACAATTAGACTGAAACAAAGCAAGAAATCATCAGATTCATAACAGGACAAAAATTCAACTTTGTGAACCTGTTTTATGGATTCAGATTTTTAGCTTTTTCACAGGTATCAAACATAATAAATGAAGCACTGCCTGTTTCTTGTCTTTTCATTCATCAGTGTTGATCTTACCTGGCAGCTCTGCTGGTGGGAACACCCAGGAAATGCATCGCCTCGCTGCACAGGAACTCCCTGACAGACGAGCGGATCACAGCTCGACCATCTCCGGACCTGGAGAAAGATTCAGGAAAGACATTTCTTATGATACCATTTTAAATGTTTATGTCTGAATTAATATATACTGCAAATTAAAATGTACGGAGGAAAAATTGGGGGAAAGAAACATACCTTGAATATGGAGTTTTTCCAGAGCCTTTAAGCTGCAGTTCCCATATTTCTCCCTTCCTATTAAATGGACATTTTCATATGGTAAATAAGTCAAACGTGTACAAGCTTTAACTGGGAATGCTGTTTGAATATCAGTGCTTGAAGTATAATTCCAAAACCTTCTCACCTGTTGGAATACTGACCAAGGAAATGTGCTCGACCGTCACCCAGCTGACCTGCCCAGTAACCAAACTGGTGCGGAGTAAGAAAAGGGAAAACCATAAAAATCTCAGATTGGCCCTCAGATCATGTACAGCTGCTGACAGAGTTCATTCTCAGGGGAAAGTTCATGTTTACCTGATGACCCCCGTATCTGTGTGCGAGAGGTTCAGATCCTGGCAGCAGTCTGCCCCCGCTGGCATAAAGCCGGAAATCAGTGGACTGTGTTACAGCCACATCCAGATCTAAGATCCCCTCGATGACATCCTGTTGAGACAGTAACAGATATTAATTCATTTGCCTTATTTTAGGGTGAAATTTGTGATGTGGCTGATGACATTACATCACCACCTTAGAAACGGCTGCCAGGCTCAGAGGCCCTTTCAGTGGAGTTGGGATGGATTTGGAAAATATGCAGTTCTTCACCGTGTGAACAAAGTTTCCGCTGACCTCATCGATTGGGAACACTTCTGCACAGACGACACAAAAAAACGACATTATTCCTGTTCGGTGCTTTGTTTTTGTACTGACCTGCAAAAACCAGAATCAGTTTTACCGAGTAGCTTCTTACAGGACACTCTGAACTGGTCCAGGTCCTGAATGAGCTCTGAAACATTCCCGTTCCACCTGGATTTGACAGCGCGTTGGGATGATCGACTGGTTGATGCTGCGTCGTCATCGCTGTGACAGTCGGGTCCAGCGCTGGGACAGAACTCCAGGAGATGAACAGGAGTGACACCTGATGCTGCAGCCAGAGCAAAGACTAGAAGTCTGTAGATACTCCACATGGCCACGGACAGAGCTGATGCACATAACACAGGAAAAAATGAGTTTTATATATAAATAGTTTTATATGTGAATTAATAGAAATGTTATTACTGATGCGTTGATGTATGAACAGTACTTTCATGCTGTAGCTGATTGTTGGACATTTATATGAAGCTGGATAGTTAAATAAAAACAAACATCACATTGTACTGACTGTTTGTTTACATGTTATATTTGTGTCACAGATGCTTGTAACTAAAGTTGTCAAATACATGTTGTGGAGTAAAAAGTGCAGTACTTGCCAGATTTTAGTGGAGTTTTAGTGGTAGTGTTAAATGTCGGTACTCAGGAAAAGTACAAATACCTACAATAGTATTTAAGTACTTGAGTAAACAAACTTATCTAATGTGAACAAATTAACAGGTTAAATATGCTTAGTTTTCATTAACCTGACTTCACTTAAGATACAAACTAAACTAAAACACAAAGCAGTAAAGTCTTTTCGGAGTAAATAAAGTAGTTTTGTATCATTTCAGTCGATTCATTCGTGAAAATGTTCTTAAAAAATAAAAGTTAGCTAGTAGTTATATTAAATGTTAGCTAACCAGCTCTTAGCCTGATCCCAAACACGACCAGCTGAATGTTTTCTGGGGGAAACAACCATTTCTTTAATCTACTGCCGGGTTTCAGATTTCAGATAAATAATCTTTAAGGGAAATAAATCATGTTTTTCTGCCATTTTAAGTCGTCTGTTGCTCCTTGTTTGCTAACGCGGCTAACGCTACTTCCGTGTTACCCCGCGTCATCAACCGGCGCCCGCTCACAGCTTCCGGTTCCGCTCGTAAGTGTCACCCGAAGTGGACGCGTGCGCTGCGGCAGCGGGTGTCATGGCGGGCCCCTGGTGGAGCCGCTGTCGGAGCTGGAGCACAAACTGTACGAGAGCGGGTGTGTTCGAGACCCTGCGGCGTGTGAGCGGCAGGTCTGCGGCTCTGTCCGCGTCCTCCCCGGGGCGGGCGTCCTGGAGCTCCAGGCCCCGGAGCGAGGTGAGTGTAGCGGCCGGGCAGGAGGACACAGGGGCGGGGAGGGAGTGCTGTCAAACCCGGGAAGGTCATATATGCAACCGAGGCTCCAGCTGGTCCCAGTGGATGATGCTTTAATCCGCTTCTGTCCCAGTGACCGTTCACATCAAGTTGTGTTGAAACCGCTGCGTCTGTTTCCTGTGTTTTTGAGACATTTCCTGAAACGAACCGTTGACTTGTTGCGGGATGTGAACATGTTGAACTTCTGCTAAAGGTCAAGATCTGCTCCTGACACCGGTCCCTCTGAGATCTGACCTCCAGTCAGCTGATCGACTCACACTCACCAGTGTCTGAGCCACTTTATATTTAATTTAGATGTTTGTAACACAACATTCATTCATGTGATGCTCCAGACTCCCCCAACAAAACACTGACTTTTAGAAAATGCTAATAAACTACTACTGCAGTAGTGGATATTCATTAGAAATATATATTTGCATTGGTTTGATTTGCAGCCGGTTCCTGAATTTATTCTTTGTCTATTTGCATTTTGACTTTCAGGCACAGCCGTCGTCATCCACACGGACGAACCTGCAAATATTCAACTTTACCTCATCTCTAAACAGGCGAGTCCTGATGTGTCACAACCAAAAGCTTTCTTTCTTACGTTCTATTCCCTGATCTGTATGATTCGGTGTATTTGAATGTTTTCTGCATCTCTCTCTCCAGACACAAGCCCCGGTTGCTGTGTCCCACGCTACAGCCGTGCTGCTGCAGGACGATACACAGCGACGCTAAGGTCAAGGACCCGTTCACGTTAGCCCAGAAAGACCTGACGAGTTTATACGATGATATCAAAAAGGTTTGTTTCTGATCAAAGGTTTCAAATATGCCAACAAAGTCAATAAAATGTGGATATTTATGGGAAATGTCTTTAATATTTACGTTTTTGTATAAGAATCTTGTGTTAATCTAAAGCTTTCTTACTTTGACCTTGTTATTGTAAAACTAAAATAATCTTATCAGTCAATCAAATTTGCACCTTTCATACATACAGATATTGGAGACGCTGGTTAAAAATGACCTGGAGACATTCTGCTGTCACATGGTGTTTGGCAGATGTTTATATCGGACATTTTTACGACTTCTCTTCACAGGAGCTGTTTGTGTCTAAAGAAGAGCTGAAGTTTCTCTGTGACTACTACTTTGATGGAAAAGGCAAAGCGATCCGACCGATGATTGTCGTCCTGATGGCGCGGGCTCTCAACATCCACAGCAACCGAGCAGGGTGAGACTTTATTATCATAACAATATGTTTAGTGTTTTCACCATTTACTGACACAGCTCGCCCACAACTGACCTTTGATACAGTGAAGTTGCACCACACCTTGTTAGAGGATCTTTTAAATTGTTATATATGAATCATCCAGGGTTTTATTTCGTCTCACTTCCTGGAATCTGTCGTGACTTGTCCCCTGCAGAGATCTGCTCCCGGGACAGAGGGCCATCGCCATGATCTCCGAGATGATCCACACCGCCAGTCTGGTGCACGACGACGTCATAGACGGGTCACACAAGCGGCGTGGAAAGGGAACGATCCATGAAGTGTGGGGTGAAAGAAAGGTAACTGAAGCCAAATAAAAACCAGCTCAAAGAAACACTTCTTTTTATTTTAAGATGTGTATATGATGTATGTTTCCTCTCGTCCAGGCGATCTTGGCTGGAGATTTCATTCTCTCAGCCGCCTCCCTGGCGTTGGCTCGTATCGGTAACATCACTGTGGTTAAGGTTCTGTCGCAAGTCATAGAAGACCTGGTCAGAGGTAAAGTAAATAACTCAAATTCTCATCAATTACTGGATGATTTTACAATTCCTGTATTAACCCTTTATGAACATTAAGAGCTCATTAATATCAAGTATATTGTCGTCCTGCTTCCAGGTGAGTTCATGCAGCTGGGCTCCAAAGAGAACGAGAACGAGCGATTCAAGCACTACCTCGAGAAAACCTTCAAGAAGACGGCGAGTCTCATTGCAAACAGTTGTAAAGCAGTATGTACGTTCTGTCTCCACACAAATACAACAGAGATGGAGAGAAGCCTCAGTTTCTGCATGAAATTATTTTTGTTGACTGCCTGTCCTGTTTTTTTTTTAAGGTTTCCATTCTGGTAAACCCTGATCCGGATGTTCATGAAATCGCCTTCCAGTTCGGGAAGAATGTCGGCATCGCATTCCAGGTACGTTATTGTTCTGTCAGGCTCCTTATCTGCTAAATCACATCATAAAAACAATTAAACATCTTCAAATAAGCAACAACAATTCCAAGAAGAATATTCTCAGGAAGAAAAAACAAAACTATATATATATTAAATTACCTTTTTAAGGACAGATAACACATATTTGCATTGTGCTTATGATATATTTACACCCAGTGTGTTGAATCAAATTAAATGTCAGAGGTGCAGAGTTGTGAGTTTGTGTGTCTGTCGGCAGCTCGTGGACGACGTGTTGGACTTCACATCAGGAGCCAGTCAGCTGGGGAAGCCATCAGCTGCAGATCTCAAACTGGGTTTAGCCACTGGACCAGTTCTGTTCGCCTGTCAGCAGGTCAGACCAACATTCATCATTTGAACTGGTTTTCATTGAACCTGAACAAAATCATGTAACATGCATCATGTGTGAGCCTCTTTACCAACAGTGTATGTTCCTTTTTTTAGTTTCCTGAGCTTCATGCAATGATCATGAGACGGTTCAGCTCTGATGGAGATGTGGATCGAGCCTGGAAATACGTCCTTCAGGTAAAGAGTGTAAACAAATGAACCTAAAGTGTCTTTGGGATTTACATGTAAGGTCCTGACATCTTTTTTGATTGCATATTAAAGAAGTCTCCTTATATTTGAGTCACAGATGGTTATATCCTCAAACTACAATGGCAGAGCTCATTCCTCTGCCAAGGCCCAACAATCCTCTTAAATTCAATCAAGACAAATTACTCATTTAATCAGTTCCCTAAATTTGCCTGATTCTTTTTCATCAAGATCCGTTAATTATTCCCTGGGAGATTGGTGGAAAACAGATGAGACAGAAGATAAATGCTCATTAAATTGTTCTTGAAAAGATGAAAACAACACGACCGCCCTGTCTTCTTCTTCTTTGCCTATTTTAGAGTGATGGCGTGGAACAGACCAACTTCCTGGCCCGGCACTACGGTCAAGAAGCCATCCGACACGTCCGTATGCTCCGGCCGTCCCCGGAGAGAGACGCCCTCATCAGGCTCACTGAGATGGTGCTCACCAGAGACAAATGAACCTCCTGTGCCCGGGGCTTCACTTCAGGCAGCTACCTGCAGAAAGGCAAACTCCCCCCCGAGCCCCGTGTGTCTGCACAGGGCGGGACGAAGACATCGAGAGAGAGAGAGAGAAGCGATGGACGTTCGGTTCAGATCGACCCCTGCTGCTGGTTTTAGTGCCAAATGCGAATGGCAGCGAGCTCGTTTGTGTCCGAGCACCAAATCAGAATCACGGGATCAGAACAGCACTCGGGGGGGTCTTTTCTGAACTGACTCCTGTCGTTTCATGACTCGACATAAACTCTTAAAATATACACACGAGGCTGAGTCACCTCGTAAAGCTTATAAACACACATCCTTTAGATTTCAGGTCCTACATGGAATCAAAGAGATGGTTTTGAGATTAATCTTAAAGCAACACTATGTAATGTTGACTGAACAACAGCGCCCCCTGCAGCCACACATCATTAATTATGTCTGTAGAGAAAACACGCTTAGTCCCACTTCCTGAATGGTGCATATTACCCATGATCCCCGGCTTCCTGAACCAGGAGAGCTGCGGCTGTGACAAATTCACAAAACTGTGTTCACAATTCTTCATATTTAAAAATGCGATGGGAATGGATTCAATCATCATTCACTCTGGGGTCAAATGACTCTGCAGGGTCTTAATGGTTCCCTGATCGGCAGTGATGTGATGAAAACCCGGGTGTTCTTAACTGATCTCCAGTTTAGCTTTACTCTTCAACTTGTTGGACCCGAGGATTGAAGCTGTGACTCAGTTTTTCTCACGTTCAGTGAATGAAAGAGGAAACATTCTCCATATTCACAGTCACTAAAAACATCAAACTCATTCTGAAGCTGCTGTTTTAGGGTAAAAATAGTTTCATAGTGTTGCTTTAAATCACCGGATGCCACCGCGTCACAGTACTGTACCTGCAGCCGCCTCCCACGCCTCGGTGATCAGTCGGTTACACGCTCGTCCTGAGATGTGGAGTTGCTGCATTTTTCTGTTTAATTCCAAATAAGATGCATAATCATCATCATCGGTGTGTTCGTCCGGATCCGTGTTTGAATTTCTGAGATCCGTCCGCACCACCACGGTCACATCTCTGTTTCTTTGACTTGTTAAATGTTCTGAGGAAACTTCTGTAAAGCAAAGTGCCGTTTTACAACCCAGGCCTTAACATCTGCAACGACTGTGCTCAATAAATCCAACGGTTTGTTTTTTATTTAAGCCACTTTGTGCCGTCTTCATTTCCTCGCAGTGACCACACGTGCATGTTGTACATAGAATTGTTTATTATAAAAGACTGTACATTAATTTTTCAATCATTTCATATGTACAAATGAAGGGCAGACAGAGATAGATTTCAATGTTTCTACCCATGAAATCGAGCTGGAACACTTTAATAATTGGAAATAACACAAATGGGTAAAACATGAAGGCTTCAGCTGTTAGATGTTAGACGAGCGTTGGAGGGCAAAACAGGAAAGAGAACGACGTCATCAAGATGATTCGGAGACCTGAGTGAAACCTAATGCTGATTGGCTGATTGGACTAAAGAGATAAATGCGTAAACCTGTGGCGCCCGGAGGATTTTACACAGCCCTGGAACCCAGAGCAGGTCGTGGTTGCTTTGAGAAGACGGAGGAGGTATTAGAGTTGTTTATTGGTCGACTACATCACGTCTGAATTGTCACATGGCAGTGTTAGGCACGACAATCTCACCCCTTCCTTTCCCCCCCGCCCGCACGCCCCCCCACGGTCTTATCAGAGCCGGCTCTTCTTATTGACGATCCCACAGACTTGTTGTGATTAGTTTTTAATGCATGACAGTGATGTGACATAAAGAAACTGTGGAATGTGATTTCTTGATTTGATCTAAATGAGCATCAGAGCAAATTTCACTTTTTAGCTTCAAATGCAAACGAGCGTTTTTTTTTAAGAGGTGAGACTTGACCTGAAATTTCACTTCAGGGTCGAAAAAGTTCAGTGACAACAGTGGAATAAAAAAAACAAAAAAAAGGTGAATACACAATATAATGGAAGCATAATGGCAATAAACTCAAGGTTACATTATATCTCTTTAAACTGAGCATGCTTTAACGCCAAGAGGAGTAATTTTCTTTTTCTTTACAGTATTTAAATTTGTAAATTATCGACACGCCGTCTGTGTTCGTTTCCCGTACAAATGGGCCCTCGGGGGCGAAAACTTATCATATAGTCGACATTCACTGAACTTACATCACAGGAAGTGGCTGCAGCTCACGTTATATACAACCAACACTTCAACTGAGGGTGCGTACATGACACTAACATTTGATTTGCTCCGTCAAAAGCCCTAAAACACAGAATCTTTGTCCAGGCAGCGTGTACATCCTTCAGCTTGGTCTGTGTTAGTTCAGCCTGCGAGAGCACGTGCAGTCCAAACCTTTTTCTTTTTGTTTCTTTTTTTTTTTTACATATTCCGTAAAAGTCCCCCACCCGCCCATATAACACCAAAATAAACTAAATAGATATTACTTTAAATTTTATTTGCAATCATTCAGGGAAAGAACATTCTGTCATATCAAAAAATGGGGGGGGGAATCATACAGTTACGTCTAAGCTTCTCAGGAGTCGGGGGGGATTGCTGCTGTCTGTCTCTCGGTGGATTATGATATGACTGAATAAATAGGCTGTACTGTCGCTGCCGGGTCAGTCGGCGTAGTGCATGATGGACTCCACGTAGTTGCCGGGGAACAGGCCGGTGACGCCGTTGCTGACGCCCTCGTACCAGCCGTCGTCGTTCTTCTTGATGACGTAGATAATCGAGCCCTCCATGAAGCTCAGCTCGTCGCCCTTGTCCTGGCAGTAGTCGTAGATGGCAACAACTGAAAAGAGAAAAGGGTTTTTTGTTGAGAAACCAATGGAAGAAAATACGTTTGTCCTCCATATTTACCTCCGCCAGGATGGTTAAGTTTTGGATAGTGATGGAAACAATCAGGCACATTAAGAGGACTGGTACTTATGAGTGTGTGCGATCTGGTGGATTTAAATGTGGCATCTTGAGGGGAGGAGGAACCAACCTTTCTCGACGTAGTTCTTGGGGGCCCACTGCGGGTCTCCATCAGCGTAGGGGTCATTGTAGTGCACCACAGCGGCGTCCTCCTCCTCGTAATCCACCGGCGGAGGCGGTGGCGGGGGAGGGGAGTCGTCGAACATGGGCAGGTCATCCGGAGGCGGAGGGGGAGGAGGAGTAGGAGTATCTGCAACTGGTTGGACAGACGCGGAGAAAGTGAGATGACGGAGGAGTTTCCTGTTTGAGGTCACTTCAACGTGAGCCCGCGATGGAGCCGGCGGCGGCTGAAACATGCAGGATTAATAAAACATGCAGTTTTTTCTGGAGATTAAATTGGTCGAGCAGGAAGCATCACCGTTAGGACGTCCATCACACAATGAAATGATGATTGTGATTTTCTGGTTGTGGCTTTGAATCTAAACCAGCAACACTTCATTCATCTGACATGCAGTCATGCTATGTAGTGTTTTAGGAAGAAGCTGTAAAAAGTTAACATAGGTGGCTTTACTTTACACTTTCATGTTGTTAAGTTTTCTCTAAAACCATAAATCCTTAAACCTCATTCGTTAATAAACGTCCAGCACTGACATCCTGAACTGCAGATTTGAAACATGACTGTATTTCATGGTTCAAACCGGCAGGGGGAGCTAAAGAGTCCAGTCATCTCCGGCCCTGCCCTGCAGTGACCTTTGGTTTTTTTCTGCGTTTGTTGTCACTGCTGCAGAATTCTGCAGAAATTACTAAACAGATTACAAGGAAACAAACTCATAAAATGTTGGTATCGATCCAGATCAGGGGGCAGAGCCAAGAATGTTCTGTTCACTTTCTGTAACATCGTGAAATTTTTTCAGGATCTTGGTGAAAAGAATCTGTCATTTTTGGAGACTGATATTTATGAGCGTGCAACTTGGTGCAGATCCACGTAAAAATCCAGATCTACTGAATTTTCATCAGGGGACTGTTGGGCCTTGGCGGAGATATGAGCTCTAGATTATAAGACATAAACTAGATCACCTAAATATCTACATAAAAATGTATTTTTAAAAGGTCACATTCTATAAACAAAACTGTCAAAGCAGCAAAGTCTGCTGCTGAGGTCGGTCGTCATTGATCTGAACAGACAAGAGGGGAAAGGATGGACAGACACGATGCATGCTGGGTGATGGGAATCGCTGGCGCAGATAAAAAGGAAAGTACGACTCAGTTCCTCTTCACTTACTGCTCTCCTGCATCCTGGCCACAAAGCCAGTCAGAGGTATCTGTGGAGTCAGCTGGGGCATGGGGGGAGGAGGAGGAGCGATAGACACTGAAAGCCGGCGAAAGAAGAAGAGACAGAGAAAGAAAGGATAAAAAAAACATAAAGAGAGAGAGAGAAAGCCCGTCAGTCACCAAGATCGTACAGAAGAACGTTAAAGCAAACAGAGACTAAAGAAACCCACCGAGGAAACGAGAGCTCGCACCAACAAACAGAACGAGACGGACTGACGGACTAAAACATAACCAGTGACTGAAATAATGACAATCACATGTCTGCAGCATCTCTGGTACGACTGACATGTGTGATGTGGTCTCTGACTGATGAGCTTTCACACCGGATCTGGGATCACTGAGGTCAGAGGATCAACCGCAGATTAATTATCTGTCACCGTGGCTTTATGATCAGCAGCCAGAAGGGGGCACTGTTTGCCTGAAATGTGCCAGACGAGGCTGCTCAACTCCCATTGTTTTTACTTTGAATTCTTATTTTACATTTCTATAGACTTTTCCCCGGATCTAATTAAAACCAATGCCACTAATTTGAGGTTCGTCGTGTCGCCACATTCAAAAAGCTGAGAATTTACTGTGCGATCTGTAGCTGACCCACATCTGGATCGGGAGAAGTTCAAGGTGCAAACACACAATGAACTGACGATTAACTGAACGCGATCGTCCACATCTGGACGCTGTCTGGCTCGCACTGTGATCCGATCTCAACCAGGTGCAAATGTGATTTATACACCAAATTCTTCAAGAAGATAAAATCCTCCTGCAAGTTTAAAGGTCATTTAACTCACGAATCTTTCAGTCTTCTCCTCAAATACATTTCATTGTCATAAGGGTTTGATAACGACATCTAAGGAATCATCGCCTCATTCTTTCAAAACTTTTTTACTCCCTAATATAAATACATCTACACGTCAAACTTTATCTACATGATGCCAAATGCCGACTGTTGCTTGAGAGCAAACATCGATTGTCTGCATTTTATCTGCTGTGGAACTCGAGGGCGACGTGTCCTGCATGAATACTGAAGACGTCCCTCGGTTAGATAGAAAAGGCCTTAACCTGCACTTTCAGACTGAAGGGAAACGTCAATAATTCAAGCTTGACCTTCAGAAAACTTGGTCCGTGGCTACAGACGTTATCTGTCCTTGGTTTGTAACGGTGTATAATTTGGAAGAGCGTGTGAATCAGGCTGGGACTGGAGACAGAAGGGCCTTACTTGAGTTCTGACCATAGCCAGGAGTGCCTCCGTTTATATGAGGCTGCTGCTGTTGCTGCTGTTGCTGCTGCTGCTGCTGCTGTAGTTGTAGTTGCTGCTGCTGTAGTTGCTGCTGCTGCTGCAAGGAGAACTGGGAAGTGACCGACGGCGCCCGGCGGTAGGTGCCCGTGGCCGAAACCATAGAGACAGAGGAGTTGGAGGGGTTGTGCCGCGAGATCTGCCGCGAGATGGTTCCAAACTGGGACATGGGAGCGGGGCCCAGACCAGGCCCAGGGGCCACCACTACAAACACCCAGGGAAGAAAGAGAGGAAGAACCGAGGAGGGAAGGGGGGGTTAGACAGAGGAGACGGAGAGGGGGAAGAGAGGGGGTGAGAAAACAAAAAGCACCAAAAACATGAATCAACAGCTAAAAGATAACGAGAGCTTTTTAACACTGATTAGAGCCCCCCCACCTTCGGAGCAGACACAATCGATAACGAATCAGAGGAAGCAGCACAGATTGTTAATTGGTGAAAGTGTTCCACAGAAATCTCATGAGGGTAAAATGGAAAACACAGATTCCCGAGAGGTTATAAGACTTTAAAGATGTAGCAGAGGAGGTGAGGAGGCAGGAAAAAGATCAGAGCAGCAGCAGGACAGACTAATCCTCCAGGTTTCAGCAGAAGAACTTTTAAAACTCTTTTCATGGACACGATTAAAAACGTCGACTCATGCAGGGAGAGTTCACGTGTAGCAAACAAAAGGTCATGAAAGGCAGCGTGAGGGACAGAAGGGGTTAAACTCTGGGTCTGCTCGAGTATTTCCTGTTCATATTTCTAGATATCGCACAGCGTCTCCGGGGAGGCCCTGCTCTCAGATAGGGATGGGTGGGACCAGAGGAAGTGAAGATTCGGCCGAGGTAATTACAGCTGTTAGCGTGAATCGATTTCCTGTGGAAGAATCTGCAGAGTTTCAAGTGATCGTCCTGCTGGAGATTTTAAAGTTCACTGGAGTCGGACTTTTGCTTTCTCAAAAAAAAGCCCCTCAGGAAAGTTTCCAGATCTCATGTCTGAAAACGGCTCATCTGAAAAGTTTGAATGTGTGAAATAAAATTCCACATTCTGACAGACTAATAATATATAAAAGAAAAGTAAAGCAATAAAAGAAAAGCAATAAAAGAATTGAGGAGCGACATACTTTACCTGTGCTAAAAAAAAAGTCTCATAGCCCTTAAAGGTAAACTAACTTTATACCATTCTGCCAGTGAAGTGTCTCATTTGAAGGATTTCACAAGTTGTGAATGTGATTGATGAGGTTTGGATATTTTGTGATTCAGCAGCTTTGGATCAAATGTAAATGAGGTTCAAGGTTCTGCAGGCAGTAATTAGGTGATATGAGACTTCATTATTAGATGATATAGGACAAATGCAGAATTAAGTTCAGAAACCACCAACACTGAAGATCAGGAAATAACAAATAAAAGCCCAAGATTTCTTTATAATAACCACAGAATAGTTCAACTGGGCCAGAAGCATTGATACAGTTTGTTCACACTGCAAGACGCCACAGAGCCGAACAACCAGGAAGTCTTGGCTGATGAGTTCAGGGCAACGAGTTCATTGGCTGAGAATCTGTCCTCATCACCTTAATAATGTTATTTAATTAAATTTATATGCGTTTGCAAAACAAGCAAACAGGTTTTTTCATTACTTAATTAATGCTTTTTAGCAACTGTGTCTACTTATCAATTTAAAGTACTTTAGTAGAAAGCAGATTAAAAGTAGTTTTTACCATTGACTGTAAATAAAGATGGACGACATGACGGCTCCATAAAAGTGAAGCCAAAACATCTTTATCGCCCCCGTGGTGGTTGGCTGCAGTATAGGTCATAAATCAAAGTTCAACAAAAAAGTCAAAGTAAAAGTTAAATCAAATTTTCTTGAACATGGGTTCTGTTTTTTAGGTTTAGTTCTTAGGGTTACGGATTTTAAATATGGTTTTGATTATTATTATAATTATTTTGTAGAACAGGATTAACTGGAGACACGTCGTCCATCTTTTTTTTCTACAGTCTTAGTTAAAACTTTTTATTCCTCCAGAGGAGATTTACTTGCAGTGCGTACAAACAGACCCCCCCCCCCCATCAATACCCACACCCCCCTCATTCGTGCCCTCTCCACCATGAGCAGATCAGAACAGACGTGCTGATTTCTCCACCCGCCAAGCAGCAGAGACGACGGGAGTGGCCTCGAGGTCTCGAGGAGTCTCACCTATGGGTGCTGGTGGTGGTAGTGGTGGTGGTGGAGGAGGTGCTGGGGGACCGAACCCAGCCATGGGAGGAGCAGGTGGAGGTACAGGAGGAGGAGGTGGGGGTGGGGGAGGAGCGAACATGGGCGGGACTGGAAGGAGTTTGTTTACATTAGTTTGATACTGAACCTCGGCCGCCACCAGCCGCACCTCTACACCGTTACATAACATCGCTCTACTCAGGAACCCTTCGGGGCTCGGGGAGCACTTCGACTCTGACACACTTCTCTGTGGTATGAATCCAGTGTTTCCATGGCGACCGGCTTGTAATGGAGAGCCGTTGTTAGTCTCCAAGTGTTGCAGGCCTGCTCCTTATTACTGAGGCAAAGCTGTTCACACAAACTAAAGCATTTCCTCACAGCACCGGCGTGTGTGTAATGCAGTAATATGTGTTGCAGCGTGTGTGTGTGTGTGTGTGTCTGTGTGAGAATGTGTGTGTGTGTCTTACTATTCCACTGTAAAGCAGCAGACCTAACACAGCTTGGCCTATTTACACAGTAGGATAGAGAATCAGCTGTGCTTCGAACACAATGGGCCGGCATAATCCCTGTCTGGTAAACATAGGATTTGTGTAGAGTCGTCTCACAATCTGCAAATACACCATTAAATTTACACCCCGTCCCGTAGTGCAGGCCGTTCGTATATATCCATGCATATTGTATTTTTTAAATAAATAAACATTGGATGCTCCAGATTTAAGTGCATTTTTTAAAGTAATAGCTTATCGTAGCTGCAGTATGTGATGTTACATGGTCTGTGGTTTACTTGATGCACAGGCTCAGGCCTACACAGGTATGTGCATTGTGCAAACAGCACGGACCCATGTTGTCATTACTGCCTGTCAGTGTTTAAAGAGCGTTATCTCATCCTCATCAGGTCGAAAGCGACCAGAATTCAACTGATACGAGTTTCTGAGGGAAAAAACAGGTTTTACTTTCAGGATATTTCTCTCATCAGGATTTTAAAACCGGTGTTTGGAGCCTGGGAAAGGATAATAAAAAAAAGAAAAACTCCAAAACCTAATTTCTGTGGCTGTGTGCGTCAGGGAGGGGCAGGTTTTGTATTGCAGGCTTTTCAAAATGCCTGAAGCTGTTTGAGCAACAATCCTGTGCCGACCTTATACGAGTAGGAAGAGAGAGACAGTGGCTGTGGCTGCTCGCTGGGCTGTTATCAACGCTCACCTGGTCCAGAACTGGGAATGGAGGGTGTAGGCACTGCGATGGGAATGCCAACCCCGCTGCTGCCGCTGTTCTCCCTGCTGCTGCTGCCCCCGCTGCTTCCACTGACGGAGGAGAGAAAGAGGACATCGTTTTATTTAGGGCAAACCTGCTCAGAGGTAAAACTACAGACGCATCGACTCCACTGCATCGGAGTTTCTGTCCTATTTAGAGGATAAGACTGTAAAAATCACTGTTTTCCTCACAAATTACTCGATATTATTGCTGATACGACAAATCTATTAATAAGATGATCAATAAAAAATGTTACAGAAAAGAAAGAAAGTAAAATATAAATTTTCACATTGTAATTATATATTTTCACAACTTATACATTTTTATGACATGACAATTTATTCATTAATGCCCTAAAAATCATATATTCATATTTGAGTTATTTGAAAATGACGAACAGAATGTATCATAAATATCTTTTCCCCATATGCTAATAACTGTAGATCCAAAACATTCTCATACGATATTCTATGGAAGCAAATCCATCACCTTGACATTATTTATTTAACACATTAGAAATCTTGGATCCTGTCCATACATCCCAGTGAGGATGTAGAACATGTGGATGTTCCATGTGTCAGTGGCCTGTATGAGCGCTGTTTCACCCTGTGTTTGACCCGAGGGCTTGTAGATCAATGGCCTGGTGACTTAATCCCCCCACCACCTCCCGCTCTCACTCTCTCTGGCCTCGATCCTCATTTACGCTCCGGCCCCACCTCTCCTCTCTTCTGCCTCTTTCATCCCTGCTCTTCCATTGATCCTCCTGCCTTCCTCTCACCCCTCACCGAGCCTCGACCTCGTCCTCTTATCTCCTCATCGGCTGTAAAGTGATTCCCCCGTTGGCCTCCCAAACCCCTCACCCCCGTCTCCTCTGATTCCTTCCATCCCACTGAACCCCCCTCCCCCCCCCTCCCTGCACATCTCTTTATCCCCTTTCCCCATCATCCCCCTCTCCTCCCTTCTCCTCTGTGATCCATGTCAGTGGAGCCCCGGGGCTCTCCAGGCACACACAGCAGGGGTCACCCCTCTGAAGGATGTCGGTGGCGATGGAAGCAAAGTATCTTTTGGGATAAAGGCCAAACAATATCACGGTGCAACGTCTTAATTCAACCCCCTCCTGCATGTTTTGGATTTATCCATTCTAATCCCTTGATGAACTTTCACAGCTTTTGCTTCTTCTTTGTTTTAAAATGCTGGAATAAAAGAAGCTCCAGTTCCGTCTCTCCTGCTACAGGAAGTTGTTTATAAATCAATCTGTGAGTCTGTAACACACAGGTTGACTTAAAATAAAGTTTGGAGCTAATAAGTACATTCTCTGTTAAAAGGGTCAAAGTAAAAGCAAAAAACCAAAACGTGTTATAACATAAAAAAGTAAAATGTGCTTAGAAATGTTCTGACTTGACATAAGAGGGAGAAGAGGATGTTTGAGGCAGGAATTCAACCCTCACACAAACCGTTTCAGAACAGATTCTATTACCAGGACGCTGCAGTGAGCACGCGCTCCTAAAGACAATGACAATGATACCTCTCCCACAGAAAGATATTAGATCACAACAATAAGGCATCGAGCAGCGGGAACACAGAGACACTGTTATTGAATTTAAGCCTCAATCGAGGATGGCAGAGACCGACGAGCTGAATAAGCACGGCCAAGTGTATAATCAAATAGTGATGCCACAGCAGTATTAGCTGCAGCCGGGCAGGAGCAGTCTGACTCTGAGGACGGCACCGGTTTGTTAAAGGGACATTAGAGTGGCTTCAAAGCACGGATGAGTAACTGTGATGCCGTTTGTGTGACAGGCTTCGTTTGTTTTTAAGGCTGCGAAGCGACAACAACACAAAGACCTGGAGTTTGGTTTTAATTGATAAAGCAGGAACAGCACCGAGAGAAGCCTCCCGTGTGAATGAGCAGCTTTGTGCAAACATACTGAGGGTGGAGGAAAAAAAAAAAGTTATGTAATATTTATGAGCATCACAGTCAGCATAATAAGCTCTTTAGCTAATGAGGCGACTTCACTCACTCGTAACTCACGTTTGACGAAAGCTCTTTGCTTTCAGCACGTGGAGAATTTTTTTTGGGGGCAGAACAAACCTCGAGAGCCGAGTGTGAGTTGTCTTTAAATGCTGAAGTTGACTTTGGAGTTGTTTTTGAGAAACAGCCCTTTATATCAGGGGCTTTTACAGATATTAATATCAGTGTTTGAGGGGCGGTGAGAGACTCTCTGAGGCTTGTCAGACAAACTCTGGATGTGGTGCAGGAGAGGAGAGAAAGAGGCGTTAACCAAGCAGCTGAGTTTAGAGAAGAGTAATTTTGGGAAAAATGCTTTTTTTTTTTTACATTATTGAAACACTCAGTGCATATTCAATGTTCAGTTATAAAGTGCAGTTGGAATAATAATTCCACTCACATCCACAGAATAATGAGAGAAAATCCTTTACTCTGTCTAAAAGCTGTGCAGCATCTGCATTGCAGCTTTTACAGACTTTAAATCAGTTCTGCAGGAGGATAACTTCAACATTATAGTGTCAGCAGGGGGCCACAGGGTTTGACTTAGATCTAATATTATGAGGCCAAGCCCGACTCCATATTATCTGCTCACATTTATATCCTCATTAGATTAATTATTAGATCAATACTTTATTTGAAACTTTTAATGTATCTGGACTTAAAGTGTCTTTAATGAGCAACACTTTGCTCCTTGTTGCTGTAAGAGGATTCTACTAGTAGCTCAGTTATAGTTCTGGGTTATTAACTTATATTCTTTTGTCTACATTACTACCATTGCTTCTTCAACTCTGTACATGTCTAGTTTTGGGTTCAATTCTGTAATAAAATCTAATTTGTTTTGAAGCTGAGCTTGTTTCTTGTATTTTACAAGGAAGAATGTTTCTTTGTGTATTAAGGCTCCAACTACTGTTGTTTTTATTATAATTACCTACTAATCACTTTAAATTGGATATCATTAGGTTTCAAAAGACTTAGGTAATGACTTCAGGTCGCTGTGCAGTTGAGACGTGTTCTTTAATGTTACAGTGAGATGATGAAATAAAATCCAGGAGAACTGGTTTGATTTTAAGATCAATATGTCAGATAAGCTGTGGAAAGTTCTCACAGTGACAATCACTTCATGTTCTGAACTCGAGCGTCTTTTAAGTATTTGTGTGGCTGGTGCAGTGCTGGAAGCTGGGTGACGTTGGGCCTTTGCAATCATTGATTTTTAAAGAAAAATATCGAGCTGGGTTCTTTCCTCTTTCTGCCGGATGAGGCTGCGTTTCTTTGCCCTCTGAGGCGACAATGCAGTGATCTCATTAAAATTAATGAGGTGCCCGTGTTTCTTCACTCGGTGCTGTGGTCTATCTGAACATTGTTACGCAGTGAATTTATAGTTGTAAAGAAGGAGAAAAACAGCGAGAGGCTTTTGTGTGAATGACTCTGGGTTTTCCTTTTTTTCTACCTGTGTGTGCGTTGCCTCTGGTTGAGCGACGCCGTGCGCCCGGGGCTGTGCTGGCCGCCTATTCGGGCTGGGCTGGTCATGTAGTCGTTGGGCACTGTGGGCGGCTTCACCGGCTCCAGGGTCTTGTAGGACGTGTTGCGGCTGCAGCGGATGGAAAACAAAACGCAAATCAAAAGAGAAAAATGATGCTAATTCTGTGTAAATCCAACCATCACAACTACGAGGGCGAATTCACTGGAGCGTCATAAATCCCATCAGTTTACACAGCTGGATGCTGGGAGCCACAGACATGAGTTTACTCTTGGAATTATTATCCGATTAGTGTCACAGACTGCTGCTGTGCATCAGATGATCACTGTCATGGCGTCAAACATTATCAGATTAAAGTTCAGGTAAGTTCCCAGACTCCATTTCTTTTCCACTACAAGAATATTTGTCAAACCACACCTCTAAGCTCAGTGGGAAATGCTTCTTCACTATCCTCACCATGCATTCAGAAAAAAAAATACATTAGCCCCACATGAGTCTTGTGTCTTTGTTCCATTCATTATTTGATAATTACAGGAATAGTTCTTTCTTCCGTGGTCACTAAAATGGAAATCTTACCCGATCGTGCCGCGCCCGGACATGGGCGGACTCGGCGGCTTCTGCGTCGGCGGGTTGGTCCTCGATAGTGTTCCTCCTCTGACTGCCTGATTGTTTCCATGTTGCTGTGGTTTAAAGAAGAAAATGTTTTTTATTCAAACAGACTAATCACTTGAGACACGTGAAAGAGGACGACACGTATGACGAGAATCACATGTTACAGGCTGCCCAGATAACAACTCCTTTGCAGAGTTATAGTATAATGCCACATCCATTGACTTTATATAAAGATGGATGACGTGACTGCTCCCTGAAAGCCAAAGTGTCTGAATCGCCCCCTGGAGACTGGCTGGGTCATAAACCCAGCCTCCTCCATGTTAGCAGATGGGACATGGACCAAACGTCATGATTGTCAGCTGAGACTTATAGTCTATAGTGACACTGGTGGACAGCAGCCATCTTTAGGGTTAAAAACCTCTGGCATGTTACAATTAGGTGTCTTGCAAAACACCTGGATTTGCATTACTGTAAATTCTGAGATATTTATACCACATTAAGAACATATACGAGCTGTCTGGGAAGCCTATAAATATTCTAAATGAAATACAGAACAATTATGGACAACACATAAATTAGATGACAACATGTACACAGAGGGGAACTGACAGGGAGGGTGTTACAACTCCTTCGAGTGTGTGGGTTCTTTTACTAAAAGGACTACGAGTCGGTTAATGGGAACTAAGGTGGGAAATGGCGACAATAATCACATGTGGAATGGGTTTTACTGGCATCTATCAATAATACATTACAGCAAAATGGGTCATGTGACAAACCGGACTTACCTTGGCTTTTAACCACTTAGTGTGGGCAATGGAGAGAGGAGAAAAGGGAGAGAGAGAGACAGAAAGAGGGCATGTCAAAACGGCCATGTCTGAACGAATCAGTGGAGGTCAAAGTACAAGGGAGCAGGAGAAAAATGATTCCACACTGTATTTACACTGGGTAAACATTTAGCAAGAGCTGGGCAGGTCGGCAGGAGAAAAACACTGTGGCTTCGACTGCTGCAGCCGTTACTCAGACCAACAGAACCACACCCAGAGTCCGACTGGAAGGAAATCACTGGGATCTGAGGGGAGAGCTATTGTGCACAAGTGGAATTATCTCGACAGGGTGTCTGAGACAGTCTGTTTTTAAGACCTTTGCCTTTATAAAAACATGAATCTGCCTCTGAAGTCTACCGAGTCAATTTTTGCTCATTCGATTTTTTGATTTGTATTTGCCATATGGAGATTATTTCATTCCTGGCCGCAATAAAAAAAGCAGCCTGGTGCTCGTATGGGCCGATGTCAAAGAGAATATAGAGCCAACTTCGCAGTGGGGTTAATCTGCAGTTTGACAACTGCAGAGTCAAGTGGCTCATCTATAATGCAGCGTCCCCAATGGCCTTTGCAGAAAGCATTGTAGCATCAAAACACCATGAGAGAGAGAGAGAGGATGAAACCAAAAGCTAAATTCACAGCTCAGGTCAATATAAAGTCACCTCTGCCCCTTTTAAAAACAACACCTATAGTGTAGCGGAGGAAATTTTATGTCCACATTTTCCGGACTCCCTTTGTTATCGGCACTAGACGGGATTCAATCCACAATCTAGGTCACACTGGAAATGCCGAGGCCGGCTCCAGCCCTCCCTTATCTTCCTGGCAGCGGCTGTTTCTCTGTTTTGCTCCACAAACCGGAGCGTCAGCGTGGAAATGCTTTAGACACGTCCAAGTTGTATCGTGGACAAACAGGTCATTGTCAAGTCCAAAGAGACTTCTCATGTGGAGCGGAGGGGTAAAAGATGACCGTCGTTAATCTTCAGTATAAAAGGAGACAAACACATCCTGAGTTTTTATTTTAAACCAGTGGAAAAATATCTAAAATAAATGAGAAACACGTAGTGACTGGTTGTTCTAATTAGTGCTAAATACATGAGAACAGCCTTTGATGTGATGTCATTATCTTGTGTTTTAAATTTACAGGAACATAAAATCTGAAATTTCCGGTTTGGAACTCGGCTTGGTGGCTTTAGAATCAGCTCCCAAACTATGTGACAGGCGAGTTTAATAATTAGTTAATAAGATAACATTGATATCAGCCTCATTTTTTATTGTTTCTTTTGTGTCAGAACAAACCGAACATTTCCTATTGCTGTAGTTTGTTCACCTGTAACCATGAGGATAACCAAACGAAAGTCAATCACTCAAACTCACAACTGACACAACCAAACAATATCCAAGGAGTGAAATCTACCATCGAACCCCTGACATCATCGTCCCTGGGTTCCTGGAAGCCCCACTGACGAGATTAGGCATCAGCTGACTGGAAGAATAAATCTCATCTCTCGTATTAATGCTAAAAAGCATCATGTCACTGTCAGTGCGCCTTGTGAGAAACGCCCCGATCTGTCGGCGGCGAGATTCCAGATGTGGCCGGCTGATTTATTGACATAACAATAACAACTACAGAGGAGAATCAGATTACGTAACTGGATGAATTTCACCTTCTGATTCCTCTCAATTCAGATCTGAGAACAGCTCCTATTAAATAATGCATGCGAGGGGCTACATGATGTTTACTCTCTTTATTACTGCTGCTCACATTGTGGTGTTTAACTACACAAACACTGCACAAGGCTGTAAAACCAGTTCAGGCCAATACAAGCATGCGCAGGCAGCGAGCTTCACAGTTAACTGGAGCCAGTCGCCTTGATTTAAACTCCCATTAAATTATTGATTCTGGTCAGTAACTAAACCGTGACTATAGATATTCCATACAGGCCGGGCATCTGACCGGAGCCATCACAGCATAGTATATGAATTAATATGGTGTATTGACGTTGAATATCGATCGGCTCTTTGGGCTGTGACATGCATGTGATAGGATGTGAGTGATGTGGCTTCTGTGTGTGTGTGTGTGTGTGTGTGTGTGTGTGTGTGTGTGTGTGTGTGTGTGTGTGTGTGTCTGTATCCACTAACAAATGTAAACGCTGGAGAAAATCCACAGAGATTAGGCGCAGAGTGATACCTCGTGTTCTTAAAATAGACGCATCAAACAGACTCTGAGCAGCCGTGGAGCTCAGTGGTTTCACTCATTTGACACCACATTCTGGAATCCTAAATACTGGAAGCTCTGTATTCAATTTGACACAGGAATCAGGATTCTGGATTATTTACCTGCTTTACAGGTCCTCATTTTACCTGGTTTCTGCGCCATGATTCCACAAAATGTACCTTCTACATATCCACATTAGTAAATGATGTAATTAGAAACACTACACTAACGAGCTAATAACACTTCAAAGTCCATTAAGCAGTAGTTCTGTTGTGTTGGTTATTCACATTGATTTTCAGAGGCGCTGTTGGGTGGATTTAGGATTTAGAAAACAGATAAACCACAGATATCAGGCAGTCTGTTTCCCCCATTGCTTCAAGTATTTAAAGGTAGGCTATGCTAATAACTTTCTAGCTCTAGCAACTTGTACAGGATAGAAACAAGTGTTTTTTCTTATCTCACTCTGGAAAAGGACATTAATTAGTGCATTTCTGAAAATGTTGAACTCTTGCTTTAATAAGAATAATAAATAAAACAATGTCTTTATAGAGTTTTAACTACATAATGTTGATAATAATATGTACAACTCTGGTGTCAGTGGTGGGGAGATGAAATGCATCACACCATTTCACCATGACGGAACAGGTTCATAGAATTCCCTACACAATAGATTGAGAGGCACAATGGCTTTTATCCGGCCTCATCAATGCCTGTAACACTTCTGGATGGTAATGGCGGGGCTCTAATCCAATCTGTCTGACAGATGCAATTGATTGGCTGATTGATGGAGCCGAGGCAGCTCAGGGGAGCCGATGGAGATCGCAAAAAATGCCTGCGGCCCGTCAGGAAATGATGTCATTACCACCACTGTCACGCCGACCCGGTGACCCCTAAAGTGAGCCCCTAATGGCAGCGAGGCAGGAGAAAACATCACCGTTGGATCATCACATCCAAAATCGGCTTTTGCTCGGCCTTTCAGATGTGAAAATAAACTACAAATCCAATTGTAACAACATGATTCCTCTGTTCAGATTTGGAGATACTTTAGAGAACAGGATTACGAGAGCGGACGGGGCCTAAGTGCCTTTTAAAAACGTCTTAACATCTTTCACAACGCTCCAAGAATAGAGACGTTTTCTGAAAGCTACATGATGTAATCACTTTTTTTTCTTTTCGTTTATCATCTCCAACACCCCCCCCCACCCCCTTCCCACCAACCCACGCTGCAACATACTCCTGTAGGGTCAGAAAGGGGGTGCTTTCTGAAGATGAAAGAGAAAGCACGAGAGATGGAGCGAGAAAACAAGTCAAAGTGGGAGAGAGAGGAGTGGGGGTGGAGATATGAATCCCTGGGGCAAGACAGAGCTGAGGGGGAAGGGAAGAACAGTAGATATAGTAGAGCGACAACGTGAAAGAACAGGAGATTAAATGATTAGAGAACAAAAAACAGGAGGAGCCTTCTCACCTTGACACCATGGCCGACATCGTCCAGTACAGTGTAGTCAAGGGGCTTCCTGATGTACCTGACTGGCCGCTCCATATTAGCCGGCGCTATGATCTTGTGAGTCCTCGCCGTGTTCTTGTTGGTGGTCAGGATCCCGATCTCCCGCCTGGCTACCTTCTCTTTATGGATGTCCACGGTCTGTGAATGACAGCGAGGACAGAAGAAGGGGTGTGATTGATGCAACAGTGGGAACACAAGAGACGTCCGGTCCAACGGGGACCTCTGGGACCGAAATGAACTTGTCATGAAGCAGCTTGAGAAGATTTAATTAAATCATGAGGTTGTGCTTTTCATCACTGGGGTCTTAATCTTTTTACAGCAGCCAGTGCAGACTAATAAAAATCGATCGCGGTGCAAAGCAGATCCTGGACAGAATCATGAGCAAAGCATGTTCAGCTGAACATTTCTGAAATTAAATATGTAATTGATATGAATGAGGACGGGACCCCAAATCTACATGCAATAAGTCATTTCAGCTAATTATTAACAGAAACATGAAGATATACAGTACGAGAGTGAGAGTGAGAAACAATAGTGATGTTAACAACCCTAAGGTCTACCGTTTATTCTTCTTGTTTCAAATCCCAGACAAAATTAAGGTCTATTATTTGAGCTAAAGACAGCAACGCCCTTAAAAAACAAGGGAAACAAAGCTGTCACTGATGCTGTATCATGGCACAAGTTAATCAATGGAGTTACTGATAGACTCAAATATAATCAGCCTAATTGAGTTATCAGTGTAGCTCTGAACCAAATCATTATTTCCATTATCAAATGCTGTGACTTTCCTTTTTTTAATAAATGTTTAATATTTTGATGAGAAAAATGTCGATCCCAGTTTATCTACAGTCCGAGGAAACATCATTAAGACACTTTTGTCTGTAAAACAAACCCAGACACAGAGATATTAAATTCCTCAGAACTGATGCTCACATTCGACATAAAAAGATCAAAGAAGGTTTCGCTTCACAAATGAATGAAAAAAGAAAACATAAAAATAGCTGACGGGTCATTTCCTGCCAGTAGACTGGTTAGTACAGTCGATACGGCTCCTACATATCGACCATCATGTTAGAATGTCCCACAAACCACTGCATTTACGTCCCCTGCTTCGATTTCTCACTCCCGCCGAGCTCAGGGGCAGCTGCCCTTCCTCTGAGAGATGAAAGGCTGCAATGTCTGCGGACGGCAGGGCAGTAAAACGATGGTCTCTCACAGGGGGGAGTGAGTGACCAGCGCCAACAGAGGACTCCTTTCATATCGCAGGGATCTGGAGCTGGACCGAGATCTGTCTTTTTACGCTGCACTGTTCCACTGTATGGGCGACTTAGTCTCCAAGTGTCACTCAACCCACAGTCTGGACGGCTTATATGCAGTCAAACTGTGCGGTCAAGCTGAAGTCTCTGGACTGTGACATTTTTGAGGCGTAGACCTGAGAGCTGAGAAGTCGAGCTGCTTTCACAGTTCGTGTGTCAGATTCAAAGGGTGTAAAAAGGTGGTTTGTTCGAAAGGACAGAAAAAGAGGAATTAATATTTCATAATAGACAAAGCTTTTCGTACATAATTGCTCCCACTGAAACTTCAAATTGAAAAGGGAAACATCCGTTCTGTTCCAATGCCCCGTTGTGTCTCCCTGGATTAAGAGGACTGACAGAGCGTTGGATGCAGTCATCGGTTTTCACCTGAGCGGGGCTGCCAGAACACGAGAGGCTCTTCATATAAAAACAGAACTGTCTTCCCGATGAGGTGAACAACACAATGTACAAATGGGAAATTTTTAGCAGCACTTCAAACTCCAGTGGGTAAGAGCTCTGCTGGGGTCGGTTTGGAGCTAATAGATCTGGACTCTGCAGCTCAGAGATAATGCTCAAATTTCACAGTCATAAATCACGATAATCTGGAAAACAGCTGGGCCAAAATCTAATCAGTCCATTTGGCTTCCATGCGGGTGACGGGATTCAAAGATTGGCTTTGTGAGATCCTGATGGAAGATCTCACCACGACCCCGACATGAGGTCTTCTTCAGAAATACGGATCATTGTTCGGTCAGGTGCGTGGAGCATTGTTCTGAGATATCATTAAGGAAGTGGGTGTTTACAGCCAAAAAGAGGAAATGTTTCACAACAAATCACAAATAGAAAATTCCTCCGAAAACAAGAGAACTGTGGTTGAAATGTGGCTAAAGTGGGAAAACATCTGGCCTTGGCTGAGCCTACTCCCCTTGTCAGAGTGTGGACAAACACCACCGCTGCGGGCAGAGGGGGGGGAAGTGACACAGCAATGTGGGGTATGAGTTCATCTCCTTCCTGTATGGCGAAAAATAGTAACAGCGCAGGCTGATGTTAGACAACCGTTGACCGTTGGGTTAAATTCAAAACCCAAGAAACATTAAATGCGTCCGACAGAGTTGCAAAGGTCTTCGTAGAAAAGCCAATTCTGGTTAGACCCTGTTTGACTGACCTCATGAAGAACTTCACTCTTGGCAAAGGCTTTTTCCCTTGACTGTTTCTAGTGATTTTTTTTAAACTGGCACTAAAAGGTGTTTACTTGATCCCAATGGCCCGTCTGTTGGGTGGAAAGAGACTGAACTCTGAATACATGTTGCCAAACTGAAAGGTGGATGATTCACATATGTTCTCAAACCACTGTCACCCATATGTTTGAGGCCTGCAGCGGTTTCCCAGAAACACTGAGCAGTTTTTGGCTCTGGTTTTTGGCCTTTCCATCGGCAACAGGCTTTTAGGATTTACTAGTCTGACTCATCGGACATGGCCTGTGGGTTTAAGCCTGCCATTGGGTGAGGCAGCATTCTCCTCTTGTTCCGCTTCCGGCATTTTACTGTTTTCAAATTCCCTTTGCTACAGGAAACAATGAGTTTCGATAAAGATATGGATCTGCTATTCCTGTTTGTGACGTTTCTTTACAGGGAATCTTCTCGCAAATATTCCAACAAAAACAAGAAAGAAAACGGGTCCAGCCACACAGTTACTAAGGACTTACAGACCTCCTCTGCTTCCTGCCTTCTCGTGATTGGACACCCTCTTTAACTTATTGCATTCATTATCTTCCCTCCACTTGATTTTGTTATTAAATCCATTTAGTTAAGTGCTTTCTAAATCCCTTTGTTTCCACCGAATTCTCCCCACACCCAGAGAGGAGTGACCCACCTATACAACTATTCTGAGGATGTAGGTCATACTTTTAAACAGCATCATCGAAACGTTGTACCCAGACAGAAAAAAGATCCAGTCATAGAAATCACTTTGAACTTTGCGAGTTCTTCCCATTTTAGGACATGGGTGAGCAGCGGTTGCCACAGTGATAGATGGTGTGTTGGCAACAAGTGCCTTTCGGTTTTCTGATTTATTTAGGTTCTTTATAGTCCAGACTGTTGCTATTTCGGTTAAGACAGTACTTGGAAAGAGTGTAAATCCCAATTGGGGATAGGATCAAGGACTATAAATGTTTGGACTTCAACACGCAGGAATCTAAAGAAGTGATGTGTGTCTCGGTGAAACATTGACGTGTTTACCGCCCTGGACAGTCAGTGATTGCTCTTATGGAAGAGATGATGACATGAGATCTAGTGTTTCTTCATGTGTTTGGTCTCAGGTTTCAGGTTTGGCTACTTTCCTGAAATTCAGAGGCAAAGAAAGTAATTCTACACCGGTGGGGGAGGTGCATTCCTTCCTTAAATTTATGATATAGTTTGTTATTGAAATGTATCCATATTCTCTGGCTGGAATAAACATTTACTTAATGGGATCTAGAAGGGGTTATACTGATTAACAAACTTAAGTTAGTAAAAAACCTGAGACAAAGGTTTATGGTACAATAATTCTTCTATCTCTCTCACTTGCTTTAAGTCTGTTAGGGGACCCCCCGTTATCGGTTTAACCGGCCAGAGCGCTTCCACACGCCGGGCTGTCGGCGCATTTGTCAGCCCCTTCTTGCATTGTGATGTGGACAGCTCGCAGCTGCGCCGGTCGGAGCTGGAGTGAAGATCCAGTGTTCAGCTCAACATCCACCACCCGGAGGCGAGCTCAGAATTCCCAGCTGTATATATAGGCCTGTTACCTAATGATGGTCCCCTCTCTCTCTCTGTCGTGGGACAGATTATTTGATTTTAAACCCGGACAAAATAAAATGGAATAATTATATAATCTTCTAGCAGCAGCCCGGAGCTGAATGACAGTACAGACAATTAACGCATTCACAATGGGTCCTTTAGTATCGGTATTTATGACAAAACTGGATTTTTACATGATATGTGTCAATATGATCAAGTATTTTATGATAAAGTCATGTATTTTATTCACTGAATTTGCCAAATACAGGCTTTCCTGATTGAATATTTCAGCGATCTCTCCACAATAACGTATAAAACTTGGATTTAAAGGATATACAATAAACTAGGTGTATGGAGTAAAGGTTTTTGTTTCCATTCACGGACACTATGTTATTGCAACCAGCATAACGTCAGACCTATGGCAGCAGGGCTGGGACTCTTTCCACACTGATCCTCTCTGACCTGACGTCTCTCCCTCACACTGATTTACTCAGACAGACAGACAAGGGGGGGGGGATGGAATTTTGAAGCCTTGTGCAAACGTAACTTCCCAACAGAGAAACACACAAACACACACTGTTTTGAAGAGTGAGGTAAGCGGCGACTGCAAAGAAGATATGGAATTGAAACAGCCGGTTTCACTTCAGCACATGTTGGAGAGAAAGGAAAACAGCTTTTTCAGCACCTTGGCAGACTGGCCACTGGATGTTACCCTCAATAAAATGCCAGCTATGCACAAACAAACAGGGAAGCTGCACAGCATGTACTGTAGGCATAGTAGGGTTGAACTGAGTGCTTACCCTGCAACACAGGGGAAAGCCTATTACAAGACAAACACACCCTGAATACCATCGTGTGGATGTGTGGCTACTCAGACCAGACACATGTGCCAATGATTAATGACAGAGCTCCACTGTAGATGATTATAAGATTTAAAAAAAAATGTTTCAGCAAACTGGCAGCGAGACGTCTTCATCGTGCTCCTCAGAGATCCCCCCCACACACACACACTGAAAAATACTTATTCCAAATGGTATCGCTGTCCAAGAACACGAACCATTTTAAGATTATACACTTGATTTTGAGAAACGACACGGCTCTTATTAAAAGGTCGTTATTCCTGGCTGAGGGCTAAGATAAGCTCGTCGTTACAGGAGTCCAGGAATTGGACATCCTTGTTCTGCGGGATTACAAGGAGATAAAAACTATGAAGCACATGTCTGTTAAACACGTTTGAAACTCAAGTTCAGGCTCACTATGCAAGAGGAGTTATCCCGGTGGTCAGAGCCCCTAGCAGGTGAGGACAGACTGATGAGGACATGAACCTTCTTAAGAGTGATATTTTTTCCTTCTCGGCAAAGCCCAGCTTCGCTCTCACACCATTACCCCCCCCGCTCACCCCTGAGAGCGGATTTTAACAATTCGCGATGCTCAGTGTGTTCCAGCGGTTGTTTTATGATGAAGTGCTGGAGTGTGCTTTTTTTTCTGCTGAAGCTCCTTTATGTCATCCTGGCCTGGTCTGCTTCTACTTATTTCCTACATTTCCTGAAATAACTTTTTCAGAGCTGGCCCTAAACACGTTGCTTTTTGCGGGATCTGGAAACGCGGGGCAATGAAAAGCTTGAGTTGTGATCACTCGGCTCTATCATTAAGACATCATGTGGCCGTGTTGCATCATCGCGTTTTGAGGTTCTTTGGCGGAGAATTTGGCATTTCTTCCTTTGGTCGATGGAAACGAAAAATGAGGCGATTTCATCTTCAGTTTTCTGGGTCGGAAAGCAAAGACTGAAACATGGCACATTGATGTTCTGGTTGTCTATGAAAAAGACAGATAGTGCCTGCAGGAAATGAAAATAAACAAACGTTGCTCCTGGCTACTAGCTTTTACAGTGGAGTGCATTCTCTGATCAAATATTTCCTGATTAAAACCATAAATTTGCCAGTTTCTGATGTTTATGGACCAAGAAAGAACTCACTCAGATTGTGTAAAACTTGATGCGGCTTGATTAAATACAAGGGGACTGCTGGGCCTTGATGGAGGCATGTGCTCTGCTGGGTGACATTCTAGTTTATTCGAGAGGTTTGGGTTTTGTTCATATTCTTGAAAGAAAGACATGTTTTGTTTAAGCATAAATATATACACACACATTCCATTTTTCATGATTTCCTGTTTCTTCTTCTTCTTTGCTGTAAATAATCCCATGACCCCTCAGCTCAATCTTGTGACCCACTGGGAAGCCCAACCCCCCCAGAAACCACAGCTCTAGGGCACCTTGTTCTACATTTCAACACAAAGGGCTCTTCCAGTCACATGCCTGTTTTCTCGAGCCGCTTGTTCTGACCGTGTCCGGCCTCGTCTGTTTCGAGCTGTGCAATCCAACACTCCCGACTCAGCGCTGAGGCAAAAAACGGCTGTTGGAGCAAATGCCTCTTTGTCTGGTCTGTTTCTCAGCCTGATTACAGCCCATTACAACCGAAGCCCGTCATCTGCAGAGGCAAACACGGAGCTGTTAGTGCAACACGGAGCATGTCGGAGCCTCCATGTGCACTTGAAGCCAGAATGCGGGGGGGGTCAAACTCCCCGTGGGGAGTTCCCTGTTTGGCAGCTTCTTGTTTAGCATCCCACAAAAAAAAAAAAAAACTGGATTCCTCTGGTAAATCGAACAGCCCGTGTGTGTCATGGCTGAGCCAGAAGCGGAGGTTGTGACGACTGGACAAGTGTGAAACCTTGGAAATGTTGTCTCTCTCTCACTCTCTCAGGAGAGAAAAAAAAAACAGGACTGCATGCCAAGGTCGAGGCTTTGTTTGCTAACACAGCACATATGGAAACACCTCGGCCGACTTTTGCCAATTTAACTCTGGGCTGCGGCCAAAGCAGCGTTCTGACTGAGCTCTAGTTTACGTAGAGGCTGAGAGTGAAGCCAGATTTAGAACAAGGGAGATAACAAACACTAAATCTCACAGCTGCAAAACCGCCTGCCACGGACGTAACTTCCTCATCAGTCGTGTTTACGAGGAGCCTTCAAATAATTGCCTCGATTATTCTTATAAAGGGAAGATCAGAAGAACAGAGGTGTAATGATTAGATGTAATTGCAGAGCGCTGTTAAGAGGGAAAGATTGCACTGGTGGAAATGGTGATGATGCTGGGAAGAGGTCGTGGAAGGAGAAGCTGGAGAGGAAGTAACAGCCGAGCGGAAGACTGATGATTTACTGAACAAGTCGCCACCATCACTCAATCCAATTTAAACTCTATTCATGCAGGGCAGAGTCGTGATGAATGTGCCACACGTCACATTCGAGGCATTTCAACTCACACAGACGTGGCAAGGAGCAGATACAGCAGCGACCTTAAAAGGTCAAAAGTCCTGATGAATCAAATGATCGAGAGACAAAGAGTCAGATTTTGACAGTTGGTTTATTATCAGAATAATCGATTTAGTAAAACTGACATTCGGTTTCCGGCTCTGTTTTTGTGCTTGTATTTCTTTCAGGTTTTGGGGCTGTTATTGGACGACCCCTTCATCACTCCCTGGGCAAAACCAATCATTACCTAATAAATATTCAATTAGAATAATAATTCTAAGGGGTAAAGATTTCTGCAACTCGGTACCAAAAACAAAACCAGCCTCTCAAATGTGAAGGTTTAATGTATTTCTAATATTTTTGTGACTGAGTGAAAGGTGTGAAAACTTTAAATTGGTCTTTTGGAAACTATAGCAGACAATATTTTCACACTATACGCACCAGGTCTTGCCCCAATAATATTAAATCTAATCTCAAGGGCTGCGTTTTTAATCTTGCTTTTAAAATCATAGTGAGTCTGTTTTATGATTCTGATGCCTGTCGTCACATCATCAGAACATTGCACATTTGATCTTTTATTCATGCTTTTGTTATTTTCCTTTGCCAGGATTATAGAGCACATTGTCTCAACTCCTATTGTTTTAAACTTGCTTTATAAATAAATCTGACTTGACTTGATTATTTTCAGTAGATCGAGAATAGTGAAATGAGAAAAAAAACATTTGTTGAGGTCTTAGTTTCATATCATTTGAAAGTGCCCGTCTTTGGGCTATATTTGGACAAACCTGTACATTTGAAAACATCCTCATGAGCTTTCAGAACTCGTTTCTCACAGTTTCACATTGTCTTTTTCTTGTTTCTAGGCATAAAAATATAGTAAACAGAGACTGAAACCGAGCTTTCTAACATGAGCCTTTGAACAACAACTGCCTGGAGGCAACGGACCACACAAAGTCCCGGCCACGCGGAACGAAAAGTTGCTGTAATCCAATGAGAAAACGAAGACGTGTGTAGAATAAGTGTAAATATTCAACAGTGAATAAAACAAATATACTGACAAACTCTCACTGTGGGTTTCACAGCCGTGCAAGTGGGAGAGAGACCACCAGGGGAGGCAGGAGAGAGAGAGACTGAAATACACAGGCAAGCAGGGGGATCACACACACACACACACACACACACACACACACACACACACACACACACACACACACACACACACACACACACACACACACACACACACACACACACACACACACACACACACACACACACACACACACACACACACACACACACACACACAGAGTCAGAGCTATACGGCTTCATTTCCTGTTTGGATGGATGCCATTCTTCCTCGACGGGAGGTCAAAAAGCCGCCACTGCAGCACACAGACACAACCCCAACAGTCTTTGCTTGTGTGTGTTTTCATCACAGCACTGCACACACAACTACACACTATACATAACACACATAGACACACTGGAGTGCAATGGCATGCAGCTGTACCTCCAAGGAATGAGAACTGGAATGAAAAAACTCACACGTGCCAGACTGAGATCACAATAACAAACTGAATCCCTATTTTACACACACACACACACACACACACACACACACACACACACACACACACACACACACACACACACACACACACACACACACACACACACACACACACACACACACACACACACACACACACACAGCCAGCTGACTCTTGTGATCAGATAAGAATATTGTGTAATTGTAGTAATTGCTTCATAGTGAAGCACACAGCTGTGGGAACAAACTGGCAGTGTGTGTCTGTGTGAGCTGCTTTTTGCATCCAGCCCGTTGTTGCGCAGCTCCGTCACTGGTCACTGGGTTCAATCGGCCTGCTCCGGATCTAAGCCACTCACACAGATGTACTGTTGTGAAATGCAGCCACACCCATCTACCCACCAGTTGCTTTATCACACCATCAGCACATCTCCATGTCCACTTGAGTGATAATCAATGAAGTATCAAATTGTGGTATAATTTACTGTTTGGGCCGTAAAACAGGTTCGGCCTCTTGCACTTCATTTGATTTCAGTTATAGTGTTTTTTTCTGATGCTGCATCATCGTCTCCCCCCCCCACTTGAGGTTTCACTGATCAGTTGTGGCCTGAGAGTGACTCAGTGTTTCCTCCCTGACTGCTGCTCTGGTGACGAGAGGAAACATTGGTCATTTGTTCTTGCTAATAATAAACAGCTCAAGCCAGACTTTACTGAAGAAAAGGCGAGGGGGATCTTCACTGCACTGAAAAAAGGTCCTGCACACATCTGCACACATCTGCACACAAACCTCTGAGGGGGTTTTCATTTACTGCTCAGGGAGTGAGTGAGTGTTGCTGAGGTCGAACACATCACTGGCTATTTTCAGCTCCACAGTTTATCAGTGATGACCCGATCTTTGTTTTGTGTTTATAACCATAAAGACATTCCCTCATGTGATATTACACCAGGCATATTCAAACAGTTTGAATTATTGATGAGAATATCAGCTTGATTTGAAAAGTTATAACTGAGTTTAAATAAGTAAAAACAATTAACAGAGTATGTGACATTATCAGCAGCCATGTCTCATTCATGACATCACTTTCTAAATGAAACTGTCCCAGGCTCCAATAATCTGACTCTGTCAGCTGAATGACTGCTACCTGTTGCCATGACAACAATAACTATTTCTGGTTTGAACATTTATACCACAAAGTTTAGTTTTTATTTTAAAGAATGGGTCTATATGGTGCAGATCATTTGAGGAAACAGCTACTCCATGAAACCTCAGAGCTCTGTAAAGGGGGGGGGGGACATTCATAATCAGGACACAGGAGCTGCAGAATGAACACTTGCACACACACACACACACACACACACACACACACACACACACACACACACACACACACACACACACACACACACACACACACACACACACACACACACACACACACACACACACACACACACACACACAGTATTCTCCCCCTGTCTTTCCTCTATTCGAGGGTATCACAGAGAGGTTCTCAATGTGAGGCATTTTCTTCCGCCGGACGGACAAAGCGCTCCCTGTTCGCAGCCGCTTAGCAGCCACTTCACACGCAGCGCAAGGTGGAAGCCCAGCGAGCCACTCTATTCTCCCATCAGCCTTTTCCGCCTCAGCGCTGCAAAGAGACTCTGGATTGTGAATGACACAGACAGCAGGGGAGGAGACACGTAAACAAACACCTGACAGCTCACACTCCAAAATCTGTGCATCGGTGACGCAACACCAAGAAAATGCATTGAAGCTGCTCAGCGAGGCGGCAGCACGACCCCGACATGCACTGAATATCAATGAGAAATTACCTTTAAACTATGTTTCAATGCACTTCTATGATAACTCCTATGATTCAAAGATTTTAGAGGATTCGTCGAAAATGAAGCTGAATAATTTCTACTCTTGATTAAAGTTCAAATAATTAGTTGATTAATCCAGAAGGTTCCCAACATGAGGGTTGGACCCCCCCACTGAGGGGCCAGCAGATAACTCTGTGGGGTCGTGAATTATTAACTGGTTAAAGGGCAGGAAGATATTATTTTGCTTGATTACTGGGTATTGTTAATCTCATTACTTGGATAAAACCAGAGACAAAAATCTTCATTGGTTGAACTGGTCACAACAAGTCAGCTGATAGAAACTTAATTGACGACAATATTTAAAGTCAGTAAATCGTTCAAGCTGTTAATTATGTTCATATTATGTTTTTTACATGATTGCAATTAATTCCTATTTCACTTCACACTGTTAATAATTTGAAGAAGTCAACTGAAACAACAATTAAGCAATAATCCAAAAGAGAAAAATATCTTGACAAAGAGGATGAACCATTAGTTTCAGCCTGACAGTTTTTGAAATGCATTTTTTAAACAAACTTTTTAAAAAGCAGACAGAGGTTGAAATGATTAATTATTGATTAATCAAAGCGCTCTTGTGACCAATAACTGAGCCAAATTATGCATCTGATACGTTCCCTGTTAGTCCCTGAGCAATTCCCTGTTCCCAATATCAGTCTCTCCTACCAGCACAAGCAAAAGACAAGACAAGACGTGTTGTATTACAGCACATAACCCTCTGTATTCAACCCAGTGGGATGCATCAGTTCCAGTCGGAGAAGGGCCACCACCAGGCAGACACACCCTGACCAGAGGGAGACCCACGTCAGTGTGGGCAGACCAATGGAAACGGCCCTGACGCCAGACAACGTCTCACCACTGACTCACTGACACGTGAATGTAAGCGAGCTGCGTCCTGAGGCATCTCCAGCTTCAGGCATGCACGGGTACAAGAAACTTGAAAAAGGGATTCGACTACGGTTTGATTATGTTTAGCCAGTGAATTCTGAAGTGTGTTTATTCATGCTAGGGAGGATTTATCATATTTGAACTGGCACGGGAGAACTTTCTATCCTTTCCTCTCCGTTATAAAAACAACATGAACCCCGCAAGCTACAGACTTTCCTCTCCCTCGTCCATTCAGCAGAATGCAGCACCGTCCTCGAGGGCCGGAGCTAATCTCATGTCCATGAGCAGTGAGAGCAACACGATAATGATCCACCTCTGAACAGGACAGTGGAGAGCAATAAAACACGCCCACAGCCTGTAGAGCTGACAGGCCGGCCTCTTTATTATTAAAACAGAGATACGCTTCATTACGGCAAACGCATAAGGACCTCGGCCCTCGCTAATCCATAAAACAACAACGAGACGGTGATGGAGACGTTCTGAATGAAAGAGTCAGAGCTGCTAAAATCATTCATAATTCCCAGGGATAAATTAGAAAAACACAAGACGGATCCACAGAGCAGCTACGATGAGGATTTGAATTAAATTTACTTTCCTGCATTTCTTCAAACCAAAGCAGAGGGAGCACACATCTTCGTTGACCACCAGCTGACCCAACCTGACATGATCTAGGTCATCTTCACCATGGCGTCAAAACATACACAAGCATGGGCTGGAATATAGGAAGTATAGAATTTCCCAGGCGCTAGACAAGAGACGGAGACGGCCGCACATCAAGACAGAAGTCCAACAACATAAGCTAAACCGAAGAATTCACTGGAAAGAAACAGCTTTTCTCACTGACGTAAAGCACCAGATCTAACTGTCTTTCAAAGGCTTTTCTGATGTAGCCTGCAGGGGTTGTCGTGGCAACTAAAACAGGCGGCGGCGTCATGGTGACCTTGGTATCGCCTGAATGTTATTTGTCCGGATATTGACTCAAAACCTGAAGGAGTGTAAATATGCCTGCTCTTCCTTTTCTTTGCTTGTCATGATCCATCTTCCATTTCCCTCTGCAGGTCCCTCTCTCTGATTCGCCGGGTCTCTCTCTCTCTCTCTCTCTCTCTCTCTTTCTCGCCCTCACGTCTGACAAGTCCTCTTTCCTTCTATTAGACTGAAAGTCTGACCTTCGCTGCTCCCTGCAAGAATTTCTGGCAAAGCTCTGTCAGAGGAAAAAGAAAGATAGCGGGAACAGGAAGAGACAAAACCAAAGCAGCTAAACCCAACACCACCATGACACCACATAGTGTTTTCGCATTAACAAGAAACTACAAAAATGTATTATTTTCACAATAATTTTTCATGATTGGATTCAATCATGTGTGTCTTCTGTGCGATGCAGGTTTTTGTGAATCTAATCTACGAGAAGCCACATGGCTGGAGCGCTCTGTTTGATTTGTCTGAGCCCTTAATGCCTTCATTGGATGAGCAGTTGGATTTACCTGCACATGGCAGAGGCCTCATGCTACACAGGGGAAAAGGTTAGGAAATGAAAAAAAGAGCGATTTATTCCACAAAACCATTTGATGCACCTTTAGGTCAGTGGAGTGACGTGGTACTGGGTTGGCCAGCATGGTTAAAACCCTTTTTCAATATAGATGTTTATCACAGTAGCATGATAAACCCACAAGAGATCTACTGTGACTCAACATGACCTAAACGTGGCCTGTTGCTTGATCCCAGCTTCAAGTCGGCTACATCACATCCTTTTAAAGACAAAAATAACTGGGACCAATGGCTAAAGACAAGAATATTAAATAAATTGACAAATAAAAATTGTTTCTTCTTCTTCTACTACTACTGCTGCTTCAACACACATTCTGGCATGGTTAGATGTGTCTGAAGCAAAACCTTGAAAAATAAAAACAAAAGCTCCAATATCCATCGCTGATGTGATACAGGTTTGAAAATGTAAATTAATCACACACAAGACTCCTGTGTTAAGGCCTTGATAATTACAAATTGAGTGTGTTCAAACTTTGTGGTAACTATGGACGTTGTGCAGTGTGTTTGTTTCTCGACAGTAGCATGTTAGAAAGCCACACAGAAAACCAGTCATTCGGCCAAACACACAGCCAGTCAGCCACTGGGACAAGAGTGAGAAGCTAATAAAAGGAACCGTGGATATTACAGAAGGCCTCGCACTGTGTTTGAAAATAACCGAGTCAGTGTGAAAGTGAGAGGAGAAGTGGGAAATGTGGGACACCATTCTTCACAGCTGTATGGTTTGTGGTGTGTGTCGTTCTCTGACCTGGGAAATGTGGTTGATGGAGGACTCCATGCGCCGCAGCTGCGAAGCCTGGATGTCCAGCAGCTGCAGCACATTGTTGGCTAAGGCATTGATCTGGTAGGCTACGCTGGCCAGGGACTGGGTGGTGTAGGCTTTGGTCTCCTCCAGAGCTTTCCTCTTGTCCTCGGCCTGTGCACAAAAAAGGGATTAGAGAGGGGGGAAAGAGAAACAGATGAAAAAAAACACCGCTGGTTGAAGAAGAACCCAATTACTGTTAATATCATGTAACAGCCTCATCCATCTTTGAGCTGCAGATCCAGGTCAGGTTTGTGGTGGATTCGGGCCAATAGAGCCGCCAAGACCTCCGATCCCCAACGACTCTCTCCCCTGATACTACGCTCTGTCTGGAGGGATTTAGGATGATATAACGCCTCCTGCTGCAGCAGAGGTACTGAGTGAGCGGCTAACTTCTAAACAGCTTGACATCATTTTACATTCTTGATGTATTCACCAATAAAATGCTTAATTTCTGTTTTAATGAGAAGTTTTGCCGGTGACCATTTGGACCGTTAAATTATCCAGAACTCCAGAAAATGTAGACTTTTAATTTGGCTTCAATATTTGATCTTCACTCCAGATAAAAAACAACCAAACCCCAAAATACCAAGATATTATGTTAAAACAAGGATATTGGTTAGAAATTATTGCTCAACCATTTAGCCATTTCCTTGCTCGCTCACAGCTGCAAGGGCTAACAGAACTGTGCGCAAAAATACATGTTTCTAGACGATACTCATGCATGTATATGACATAAGGAAGAATAAAGTGGATTATCTTTAACAGGTGGCACAGGATGCTTTTGAAACTAGATAACAGTGGATTCAAAGTACATAACGCTCAAGCAGTTTGTTTCTTGGCTTTACTGGGCCCCTATCTAGCCACTATGCTAATATACTGAAGCAACTGACTTCTAACTTTGAATATAAGCTTTTCCGAAATAAATTATACACACATTTGAAGTCATGGCTGACGGAGCAGCATGAAAATACTCTGCAGAGGACATGTTCTTACAATAAGTCCTGTCACACACTGTTCCACTGCATTCAATGATGTAAGTTCCGAAAGTGGCCCGACCACACAAACTGTGGTAATGACACGTTGTCGAAAGCCACCTCGCATCACATCAAACAGACTGAGGCCGTGAGCTGAGCTACAAAATGAGCCACCCTGTTTGATCTTGGTGGACTCTTCCCAAAGCAGAGTCTTAAGAGCAGTGCCTGGAGGGCACTGGGGTTTGATAACAGGCTGCCGAGGCATGGGGGTAGATGGTGGAGGAGATGATTACTGGTGATGGAAAGCTATGGGGACTGGAAACCAGAAGAAAGGAGACATTTGATCACCAGAAGATGGGAGGAACGGACGAACGTTGGAGAACGACCATGTCACTGCATGCCTCGTTACTGATCCCACATGGCAGTACGTATTTAATCCAGTAGCGATACATACGGCTAAAAGCTCTACTGGTAAGCTCCGGCCGGGTGAGGAGGTGACAGTGTTGGTGGTGTTTCTTTTAGCGGGAATCAGAGCAGCAGATGTGTTGTGTGATAACAGCCTCAGGAGGGAGGAAGCAGGAGAGATTCCTCCAGAGGGCTCGGAGCAAAAGGCCATCTGTTGAATGTGTGCAAACGCAGACACCTTCTAATGACACGGCAACATGCCACGTGGGAGATGATGTAACAGCTGCAGGAGAATATGTGAAGACAACAAAAACAAAGAAAGAAAAGAAGCTTCACACCCATGATGGCGCTTTTTTTTTTGCAGGAGGATGCAGTTTTTGTTGGGATATGAGACTTCAGATTACTGAGCCACATGTGCTTGCCTGTGCAGAACCGCTGGCCTACATTTACTATCAGGCTGCAAGCCAGAGACAGTGTTTATTTTACGAAAAGCACAAACATTTTTGGGCCTTAGAATTTTATTTCTACAGGAAAATACATTTAGGATACATTTAGTAGAAAACATTGTTTTTCGGTGTGTGACTCACACTAGGGGCTAAAGGTGGATATGGCAATGCATATTGAAATTTCAATATTAAGAAACTGCTAAATGTGTTTTTAATCAATACCTTGGAGCTGTGAAAGCAAAATAGATGCTTCAGTGCTCAGATGCTACAGTAAAAAGAGCACAGTGTTTACATGTCTACATTCTGTGTTTCTTACAAACATATTTACACACAGTCTGTGCTTCCATCCAAAGCACAACATGTGATGTTGCTTAATTCAATTTTCTTCAATGGCTGCCATTGATGCCTTTTATTAATGTCAATTTCCATACTATTGGAGCTCATCAGCCACTCTGCCTGAATGCTCCCTTTATTTCTCCATGTAAGAGATGAATTCTGTTTCATTTTGACTCAAACTCAGACAGTTTTATAACTAATGGAAAAAAGGGTCCGTTCTGTTGTCTTTCACCCACTTCAAGATGCTGTAGCACAGAAAGACGAGCCTGTATCATCACCTCCATCAAGGAGGTTCTGTTTTTGCCCCCTGGTAGAAGGATGGGGCATCGGCCGAGAAGGAACCGGTATTTTTTACATTTTCACCATTTCCCAGGGAATACTTCACGGATCTTGATGGAAAGAAGCAGGCACGTTTGGGGGACTGATATCTATGAGTGCAATTTGGTGCAGCGTCATTGACTTTAAGGGGGCCGTGAGTGCCATTCCAGTTTACAGATGTAAAGCTGTAAAACCAGGCCTTAAAACTAACCACCACATTTCTCGTTGTTTCTTTTCCCAAAGGAAACAGTGGCTGCAACAACGAAGTAGTGACCGTACATATACTGAATGAAACGGGCTACAGCTGATCTTTAGCATCCTCTTAAATCATACAACTGTTAATCTGTTGCATGACACATCATTTTAGGGGAAGAAATAAACTGATTCAGCAATAGTTGAATGGCAGATGGCAGATTCATCTTTTTTTTTGGCACTTCTGGATGAACTGATCTAAACTGCATTAGCTGACAGAGCTGTGATGTGAGGTCAGCGACGAGCGCTGGGCGGACAGATGTGACACTTGATTGCATTGCCAGTGCGGCATCTTAGAGCCTTTGCTTGTTCACGCATCAGAGGTCGGCTGTGTACAAATCCTCAGATTAACCAGATTGGTTGTTCAGTTACCCAAGAATCGGCACTCGCCATGACGTCCATCTTCAGCGAGAAAACGTTACGGTGGATATTTGGAGGAATGAGAGCAAACGTTTGCCAGGAGAAGAACAAAGCGAGTGCTTGCTCAGTACAAAAAGGTAGATAACAGCACGGCAGAACTCGGTGTGCTCTACGGCAGCAGGGGATGCAGAGAATGAGGCGAGATCCCTTTAACGCTCCTGGGGCACTTTATCTCATATTTCGGAGCTGAGTAATGACTGAGTGAAAGAGTTTACAGAATATCTAGGCGGTGGCAGACAGGCCGTCAGCACCTTAGCTGGGTTTAGAAAGGGTGTATCGAGGAATATATAACGTCTGGAGCAATAAGGGAGTGGCAGCCACAAGAATGGATTCGTTTATTGGGAAGTTTTTGAATCTCCTGAGGTAAAAAAAACTGGATTATTACACCATTCTCACACAGTCACCAATCCAGTCTGGCAAGATAACGGCCGGCAACTGCTGAAGGGTTGTTTTTCAACAGGGTGGTGCACTGCTTTGCTGTCAGGCTTCTTTGAGACAGTAGGAAGGAAAAGTCCAGACTTCCTCCCAGAGGATAGAAGCTGTGCAGGGGTCAGAGGAGGTGTAGCTGCCCCTTCACCCAGAAGCCTTCATGGGCAAAACTAGGAAGTGGACAAAATGAGCATTCTTCCTGACTGCATGGCATGACTCATAGAAAATGTAGGTCGTAAAAAATATCTAACAACTCATGAGGGGTTTTCACCAAGCTGTGCAATCAAAGTCTGGAACAAGACAGACTTAAAATAAAGAGTCTGTCTAAAACACATAACAACCGTGTTTCTGCAGTTCTACAGTCTGCCCCTGCATTCGTTCAAGCACATTGGAGTTTCTCTGCTCCCACTTGTCCGCAGGGGAAATGCACTCGGAACAAAAAAGAAAAAAAAAACACTTTCAGGAATGTGTGGAATTCTGGGAGATGTCATACGTCTCTAAACATTCAAGTGTTGTTGAAGAGCTCCGCCGTGGACCACAAGTGTCAGGGACGAGCTCGGAAGAAGAAAGAAAACAAACACTGAAATGGAGTGAATAAAATGGGTTTATTTATCTCTTCTGTAAACTGGAACCTCAGCAGGAGAGAAAGCTACAGTCCAGAGCAGAATGAGTGATCTGTGAATCCAACTGGAAGGTCGTGGAGCTCACATGGCACACTGGTCCGTGTGATGAATCGACCGCTGATTACTGCAGATCGGACACGGTGAGATAAGTGAGACAAGAGGCAGCTGAGAGCTGACGCTCAGTGAGTTGTTGTATTGATGTGGCTGTCTTACATTCAGCTGATTTGGAAGTGAGACAGAACAAATTAATATGACAGTTAAACATATTCTATCAGCAAGATTTATACAAACAGACACCAGGATTTCCCCTCAACTTTCAAGATGCTGAAATGTACATGTATTGGTCATTCTCCTTGATGTAAGCTCTCTAATCCGGACACAATGCTGGTGGTCTGATGGTCTGATACCCAGTCCAGAACCAGAAAGGCTATTTTTACACTGGTATTAGATCGGTAGTCGGCATTGGCCAATACTTAAAGTCCAGTTATCGGAATTTGGTTTGGAAAAGGGAAAAAATTGTATCATCATCATTTAAAATATTGAAAGACACCTCATCATAGAGCTATTAATCCTAAATAGGCTACAAGAGAAAATATCCACCAGTTGAATTTATGAAACTGTGGGAAAGTGAGAGACAGACAAGGTGGTGACACCGGATCGTGTGAGGAATACAAAGGACCAGAGCTTCAGTCCTTCCTTGAACCCGGGTCTTAAAAAAGAAAACACTCAGCTGTACGATAGGTGAATTTATAATTTGCTCTTCCTCCAGTGCGACACACGGAGGCTGACTGAAAGGCCATAAGGTCCACCTGACCTTGAAGAACTGCCAGCATACAACTGGAAAAGCCTTCAATATGTCACACAGAGACACCAAGGGGAAGTTTGCATATGGAGAAGAGTCATTAACCTTCCTCGAGTGACTTGGTAATTGGTGCATCAAGGTAGAACGTCATTGCTCTGGGGCTGAGACTACACATCCTTAACTGATTTATGTATTTCTCAGTGTTGGATGCTTCTGCCTCACATAAAAGTGGATTATTCACATTTCTCTCTACAATCGAGCCCCGACTCCCACGTTCTAACCAGCTTGGGGCAGATCAGTTCAACGGTCTGGACCAAACCAACTCCTGTCAGCTGAGGGGGAGGAGTGACAGGTGGTCAAAAGGATGAATGGGCCTGGCTGGTAAGCTGAGAGCCGCTAGGCCTCTCGACGCTGCGAGAAAAAACAGGCCACTACACATAGAGAGAGAGAGAGAGAGACAGACAGAGAGAGAAGCAGGGAGTTGGAGAAACAAGGACAGGAAACAAGGACTCAGGATAAACCCAGAGAGAGGGAGAGAAACCGAGGTAAACCTGGCTTTCTTCTAGAGGAAATGTTCACATGAGCTCTTCTTAGGAAAACAGCTTAGGGCAGGTACAGGAAGGATAAACAACCAGAACTATGAAGAGCAAATCCCTCTCTGTATGTCAAACTCCTGCATGGATTACAATAGACTGTAAATAAAGATGTATTCAAAAATCAAGCCAAACTATCCTGGAATATGGGCACTACCATCTGACATTGGATGATGTCATTTGGAGTCAAGCGATGGCAGAGTGGAGCCAAAGAATCAAGGTCCCGTTGAAAAAAAAGCCGTGTAATTATTTTGGTTGATGTCCAATATGCTAACATGGAGAAGGCGGGGTTTACCTAACATGGAGGCAGCCACCAGGGAGTGGGCGAGATGTTTTCACTTCCCTTTTTGGAGCGGCCATGTCGCCCATCTTTAAATACACTCTGTGATTACAACATCCATCATTTCAAAACGGCTAATTTAAAGAGCAGCCGGGACTTTTCCGTTCAAATAGAAAAAGTACCAGTGTGCGTCCTGTCACATGTTTTGAGCTTACAACACTTATGACGTCTTGATTTACCACATCTCACTTCTGTTTCCCCTATTCCATGTTACCGTTGACGGTTTGATAAGCAGATGCCCGATTGTGACACAAATTTCATTTGAAATGTATAAATATCAGTGTAAAAGCATCGTCAAACTACCTGTTTCAGACATCACTTATAGCGCATGTTTACTTTTAAACTGCTCCTTTCTTTAACCGTCTCATCAGCGTTTACAAGAACTGTGTCGCACTACCGACAGTCTTTCTAATTCAGAAATAAATGGTTAACTAATCGATTAGTTGGTAATAAAATTCTATTAATAAATAAATCAAATAATCCCCAGTTCTTTGTAAAATGTGAGGATTTGCTGCTTTGCTTTGGTTTCGTCAATTCTGACATTATCACTATAACTGACTATATTAAAGACATTTTATGGTACGTGATCCATTGATATTCAGAATGAAATGGAAAGTGGAGACTAAATTCTGATAGAATCGGTTTCAGCTCTGCAGAAATAAAACAAAAGCTAAACAGAACAATAAAACCTGAATGCAGGTGTTATTCAGCAGAGCCACGAGCAGCTCGTTCTGGAAGCCTGCGTCAGGGTGTCCTGCCAACAGGGCCAGGTGGCCCGCTTTGCATACAGGACGTGTGTCCTTGTCACACAGGTTGAAGAAAAACAGGCTTCTGAGGGGCAATGAAATGTAAAATAAATGTGAGAAGAATAAATTTCAAACGGGGCAGCAAGCGCTGATCGAGACTATTGTTTTTAAGTAGCTATCTTGAAAAAAGTTGCAATAAACAGGAAAATATTAAAACAACAATGCGGAATTAATCAGAATAGTCTGTGTCTTAATGTGAAAGGGTGTTTTTTTTGGAGGGAGGGGGGGGTCTATTAGTAAGCTACTTCCTGCCACATGGAGAGAAGGCATTTCCAGGGGCCAAACTTTGGAGTCAGCAGAGCAAACAGGAAACATAACTCTGACCTGTCAGTGTGTCATATACACCACCCACACACACACCCACCCACACACACCGACACCCACACACAGTTCCAAACATTCTTGGATGAACCAAAGTCACTATCGAGCTGAGAAAGTGACGTGTCCTTGGTTGAACAGAGCTTTCACCATCTGCTTGTGCCTGCTGAGCTGCACTACAACGTGCACTGAGCCTCCATGACTAGACACACACACACACACACACACGCACACACACACACACACACACACGCACACACGCACGCAAGAGAGAGAAGGGATGGAAATGTGAAGGGTGCAGAAAGGTTGGGCTGATACGAGCTGAGACATGTTGATGTGTGCACGGTTCGGGTGGGAGTGCACAGTTTGTATGTGTGAGTGTGTGTGTGAGTTTCCTAGAGACACTGAATATCTGCAGCAAACAGAGAGAGGGCTTATGAAAAAGTGCCCCTGATAGTCTGTCACCCCCTTCACACGGAGCTAACGTGAACCCAAAAGCCTTAAATCCTGCTTTTTTTTGCGTCAGCGCTTTGAACAAAGTGCTCGGCAACAACACGAGGACAGACTCACAAACCCGTCAGACACACGAGACAGAACGAATCACAGGATTTAACTAAAGTTAGAGCAAACTTTACAACAAGTTCTCTACAGTGACTTGTCAACAGCATCCATCTTTACTGAACTCTTCATCCACAACAGCATGAAAACAACAGCAAATGTGTTTTTCTTGATGACTAAATGCATTTTCTGTAGCTTCTTCTAACCAGGAGCAGCATTCTGGATGTAAACTCACTAAATTCAAGTCATCTCACAGTGCTCGGATTTAAAGATTCACCTTTTCAGATCACAGCTCATTTAAAAAACGTTTTTTAAAAATAATTTCCAATTTTTTGTTGATAGCTATGAAGCTCTCAGCCCTTTGAGTGTGAATGTGCTTATGGTGAGTCACGTTGGACAAAAGCATCTGTTAAATGAAGGCTATTTAATATTAATTTCAGCACAAAAAGTCAAAGAGCTTTATCAGGTTGTCTTAATTAACGCAGGTGTACAAATATTTTGCCTTTAAAGTCTAAGATTGGTCAAATTAAGATTCAAGTCGGGAACTACAACTAAAGAAGAAGTTATTAAAAGATGAAACCACAAATCTGACCGGGCCAACGTCACTGTTTTAATACTTTTACTTTTGTCAGTATTTACATCCTGTATCCATCCCTTTAAAAAAACAGAAAAATATGAGCGACGAGTAATTAAATGAATTAAATATGATCAGTGTTGGCCTTCAGAAATAGGTTTGTAGTGTGAAATATGAACACGTTTTCCTTTAGACTGCTTTTTATTCCAGTTCCCAAGTTTTATTCTTGTCCAAACAAAAACTTTTTCTCAATGAAATAGAAAAAAGTCAAAACAACCTGATCTACATCAAACTCTTGTCAGACGTTCAGTGGCAGCTTCCACTCCTTCAGCCCGATTCTCACATTTCACTCCATGTTTACGTTTGATACGACACCGTGGGAAATCAGTTTCCATCTCACGTTACAGCTGGAGAGACTTTTTAAAACGGGTCAGAGACGGTTAAACTCTGCCCTGGTGTGTACGTGGGGGCTGGAGCTGGCACAAGGCTCCAGGAGTGGCCAGATCATCGCAGGACGAGAGGAAGAAAACAAAAAATTACAGGGAGTCCTGTGGGAGTACAGCTGGAAGGGACACACCCTCTGCAGCTGATACGGTGGGTCGACTTCCTGCTGAGAAACTAAATGTTTTCTCACCGCCACTGTTTGTCTATCACTCAATTTGTCCCTTTTTCTAGTTTAGGAGCGGCTCCCCGCAGACGTCACTGTGCTGACACTCAAACACTGTGGTCTTCAGGCTGTGCTGTGAAGTCGTACTGTGATGATCACCTCTCCGTGGGGCCACATTTACACGAGAGCAAAGTTTAGAAACACACAGAGACTGAACCGGGACCAGATAGTCCGGCACACATGAAGAAGATGAAGAGGAGGAGGGGAGGAAAAATAAAAAAATCAATACCTCCAACTAACAATGGCTTTACATTCCTCCCTCTGTCTCACAGCCTGCAAACACCACTGAATAAGCCTATTTATACATTAAATGTTTTTAAAAAGCTGATTTCCACTCATTCCCCTGCAGATATTAGGTGTTAAAGCTGCATCATGAGGTGTTTAATGGTTAAATAAAAGTGTAAAAGTCATGCACAGGCATTATGGCCCATGCATTGAGTGGTTATAATGCAGCTCAGTGGAATATTCCTGCAGTGTCCCACAAGGGAAATAACCCAGTTTTGTGGTTTTAAATGGTGAGTTTAAAAGACCTTATGGGATGTGATGGACTCTCAGTTATATTGAGATGTGGCGTTTTAGCGTTGGGATGATTTAACACTTTTAATTGTGGAGTTGTTTTTCTTTTATTGTTGTTGAGCAGCTGAGATGTGTTCACTGACCTGCCGTAAAACACACACACAGGCCTCGCGCTGGATAATAATCATCATAATAAAAAAAAGTAGACACACCCGATGTGTGAGCGGATAAATGTGATCAACACACCCCGAGGTCAGTGGATACACCGCCGGGGGAAGGGAGCTCCGGCACCGGGCTGTGTGTGAGTCCCAGCCCCGGGGCGGAACAGGCGACTCCCCCGGTTCCTTTATCCACTATTTCCTGTCCCCGCACAGCCATTCAACCCGAGCTCGGGGCGACAAAAGGCGGCTGCGGGAGGAGGCGCAGCCCGGCGGAGCGATCACCTACCTGGACATAGTTGTTCTCGCAGTAGTCCGCGACCCGCGTGAGGTTCTGGTAACTCTCCACCAGCGCCCGCTTCCCGGCGGGGATCTCCTCCTCTAACAGCATTTGTAGCTCTGCCATCTTACATGTCTTCCCCCCGCAGCAGAGCCTGTGTTCCCGCTGCCTCCTCGGACTGAAGCCGCCTCCAGCTCCGCGGATCTGAACCGCAATCCTGCTGCTCCTCTTCCTGTGTGAGCTCACCGCCAAGATCGTGTGTGTTCGTGGGGAGGGGTCACTGCGACAGAGGGACCGGCTTTCAACCTGGAATCAGAACATTATTCTGTGTTGATAAATACAAAACTAACAGGAGAAATTTAGCTTATTTCTATTTTACATATGTTCTGAATATTAATTTATATTTTTATTATCGTTTACCCAATGATTCATTGATCTGGTGCAGTTCCTTCATTCTGATTAACACGACACAGACGATATAACATTTCAGTTTAATTTGTATTGATGCTAATATCTGACTGTGATGCAGTATGAGGGTCATATTGGAGAAAAGACAATTATGAGATGACTGTGATAAAGTTGTAATATTACAAAAGTAAATTTGTGATAAAGATGTACATAAAGATGTAATCGAGAAGAAGGTCGTTGTATTCCAAGGATAGATTCATAATTTAATGAGAGTAGCATTACAAGAATAAAGTTATAATGTAAAGAGAAAACGTTATAATATTATAAGAATAACGAATATTAATCTAATGAGGAAGAAAGTCGTCATATTAAAAGATAAAAGTTGCCATTTAAGAAAAAGACAATAATAAAGTAATGATTTAATGAAGGGAAACAAGTCATAATATTACATGAAAAACGTTGCAATTGATAAAAATCGCATTACAAGAATAAACTTATGATTTCATGAAAAACGAAGTTATAATATTACAAAAGTGAAGTTGTAATTTAATGAGAAGAAACTCATATTACGAGAGTAAAGAAAAAAAGTCTTGAACCAATCTCACTGATTTTAAAACAGAGAAAACTTTATTGCTCACAAGTTCCCTTGAAATTTTAATTTAATTCATCAATAAATGAATTAATCAATTTCATCTCAGCAAATCTCGCAGCGAGTTGTGTTGCCCCCCAAGAAAGAAGCAGAGTGAGACCTCTCGCTCTTCTCCCTCTTCCGCCTATCACGATGCCAACCTGAATGCAGAGTAGTGCATGCTGGGACATGTAGTGTCGCTCTCCTCCGTCGGCACAGCGCACAATGAACACTTTAAATTAGCGAACAACAAAACGTCACAAACACAAATCGACATTTCCCCACTTTATTTCCTCCGGGTTTCTTCATCTCGCTCGACGTGAAACTACATTTTTTTCTCCTGACGCCGGAGCGGAGGCTTGTGGGAGTTGTAGGAAGTGTCGTGGAATCCCCCCCTAAACAGGAAAACTACAACCCCCAGCCTCCACCTGTGCCTGGCTCCACTCTGTTGATGGCGTCTGGTCGAGGGTTGAACGCAGGTCGCCTCCGGACGAACTGATCCCGCGGAACTCAACGGTGAGCGACGCCTTTTCTACGCGTTTCCCGTAAAACACACCTGCGCAGGTAAATAGCGAAGTTTAGCACAGACGTGGACGCGGCCGGAGCTGTGTCGCATTTCGGTTCGTGTCCCAGATTTTAAAAAAGCCGAGAATCGTCCGCCTCCCACCGGCGGTGACAACACACTTGAAGCTAATCGTGGAGAAAGTGCGGTGTAAACATGCCTATTAAGAGTTAGCACGGAAGCTAAGTTAGCCGCCAGCGTGTGTTTGTGACTTGTTGTCCGTGTCCAGGTCTTCTTATCCCGGACGTCTCGATGGAGGTGGAGAGCGTCAGGATGGAGGTGGAGGATCAGCCGCGTCTGATCCAGCGGAGGTTCGATGCCGCCGTGAAAGTGATCAAGAGTTTAGCCCCGGATGGTGAGTGCAGGAGACGGGCAGCAGTTCACCACCTCCACCCCCCCACCATCTCTGTTTATTAACCCATCCCCAAGGATCAGAACAACACGCAGCTCAGGAAGTCCCAAAACATCACATCTCTCTCATCAACTTGTATTTACACCTGCATGACACACAATGGAATTGTTGTTGCTCTTGCACAGAGACACAGGACTGAAATTAAAATTTAAAAACGCCATTTAGTGTGTGCACAACTTATTTATCTTGTGCACATGATAAATAAGTTGTGCACAAAAGTAAATAACTTGTGCACACAAGATACAAGTAGATGTTCAACTTTGATTTTCACCTGCATGTCTCACACTTTAAATTCTTGTTGCCGCTGCACAGAGACACAGAGATTGTCAGGACTCATGTTGAGGATACTGAAGCAAAACAGGCTCAGCTGAAGGAAGGATTGTGTTTCAATCCTAATAGTTAGATATTAACTGCGTGCACAACCTATTTATCTTGTTGCACAGATAATAACTTGTGCGCACAAGATAAAAGCCTTTGGGGCTCCGTACAATAATAAATGACAGAAACTAGTTTTTCCATACTTGATTTTGGGAAAATAACCTTTGTTTAAGTTATTATTTTTCTGTTGGGGCGTTTCTCAGCTCAAAAGGATAATTACCTCTGTAAAGACGGTTTGTTGCTGTTTGTGTTTCTCAGCACAAACATTACTGAACCACAGATTTGGAGAGGATCCAGGTAGACATGCAGATCAGGTGTTTTTCTCCACTTCCTTTAACATGATGAGATAGGGCGTTAACTTCAGAGGAGGTATGTGCTCTCTGCGTGCACTTCTACTTATTTATAGCAAAATATTTTTTATAAGATAAGATAAAACTTCATTGACCCACACACTGGGATAATTCAGTTCAGCTCAGAAGGAGGCACATCTAAAACAAAGCTTGTACCACACCCTCGGGCCAGTTTAACAAGTTCAACCCACAATTGAAACGCAGGGTTTCTGACTGTAGTCAGGTGCAGAGCAACAGCTTGGTCTGCCTGAGAGCTCCTGCGATTTAACAGGTTTAATCCACTTAACTCTCAGCGTGGCGTGCAGACACTTTCTTCCAGCAAGTAGACATGTAACAGATTGATCATGTTGCACAAGTTACCGTTCATAACTGGAATTCCTGTCTTTCAGGTCCTTTCCAGCCGTCTAATGACATGATGCTGAAGTTCTACAGTTATTATAAACAAGCAACCGTGGGCGCGTGCAATATACCCCGGCCTGGCTTCTGGGACGCAGTCGGCAAAGCAAAATGGTAACAAAAGGAAATGTACAATCAGTCAATATGTTATTTCTCACTTTGAATAATAACTTCTCCTTAAGAGCAAGAGGACGAGCACAAGTTGTAAACTCATGTATCAAAGCCTGGAGATTTCGCCTCGTGCTTGTTGCGCAACATTTGGCTTTTTACCCAGTTTGACCTCGCTGTGCAAAACACGACAGAGCTGTTCTCCGCTGGGTGTCCTGACCTGGCAACCCTCCATATGCTCAGGCTCAGGTTGTGTTGGTTGATCTTTGGACTTGTTGAAATACGACCCGGAATGTGACCTTTCACCCACAAAGCTCGGTGGTTTCTCTCATGCTATCAGTGCGTTGGTTTGATTTCTGTTTTTTTATGAGCGAAGGGTCAATTCGCTTTGTTTGGGGAGAGCTCTTCTCTCACCTGTGAGCTCTTTGACACACAGTTAATAACAGGCACACTATCCTAAAATAACCTGACCTTGTTTACAAAGGTGAAAACTGGCACAAAACAAATTCAAGTTGACACAGACTTTGCACCAAACAGGACTTTTTATTTTCACTCTATGATAATAATTTGTATTTTTATGAAACAGGGATTCTTGGGATTCTCTTGGAACTATGTCAAAAGAAGAAGCAATGGTCGCCTACGTTGATGAAATGAAACTGGTGTGTTTTCCAACTTTCTCTTATAGACAATGCAATTTTATTTCACACTGTTAACATGATGTTAAAGTTAAACCTTCCTGTAACTTGTTGCAGTATTTAAATTGCCTTTGTTTCTGTGTTGGATGCGCAGATCCTGGAGGGCATGCCCATGACGGATGAGGTGGAGGAGCTCCTCCGCGTCCTCGGCCCGTTCTACGAGCTGATCGACGAGAAGAAAAAGATCACGCAGATTTCCGACCTGAGCACAGGTACGATCTGCTCTCCTTCACTTTGTCTGCGATTCCTGTGACAGCATGTGGCGCTAAACCTGTTTTATAATTTGCCTCCTGTCAATTGCTCAGCCCGTTTGACACTGTTTGCTAGGCAGCTGGAAGGCAAGTACACAACTCCGACAATACCCCAGTCTGGTGGTTTAGTTCTAGCACACGTGTGATGTTGTAGCTCAGAGGCTGTTAGTGCTTATTAGCAGTCATGTTACGTACGTTTACTCAGCACATTTAAGGTTTCTTATGCTAAATGGATTCTTTCACTTGAAAGTGATAAATTCAGGTCAAAGTACTTAACATGTTATCCTTTACTTTAAATCAGGACCATAAGTACACAAGAATTTTGTTCAGCATTAGCTTGTTTGACTTGACTTTAAATCTGTGTTTTATTAACCTCATGTAACCTCTGAAAGGGTTTCTTTAATTTACTTTAAAGTATTATTGACCTTAAGCATTGTCCTTTTAGTTTTTCAGCCTTGTAATTAGTTCCCTTGTGTTGCACAGGTTTTGGTTCGATGCTGAATTCAATGCCATCGAAGAGCATCGCTAAGAGCATCGTCAGAACCATGGAGATGAACGGCACTCTGGAGACTCGGCCTGCCAGGCTCAAACCAAAGGAAGTGAAGGAAAGGCCAGAGGAAGAAGCACAAGAGGAAGATGATGATGATGAGGAGGAGGAGGATGATGATGATGAGGAGGATGACGACGATGAGGAGGAGGAAGAAGAAGGAATAAGGGAGGTTAGAAAAGGTAATAAAGTTATTTTTAAAAAACAACCTAATTTCAAGGTGTGTCAGGAGTGAATATTGAACTCTAACTTTGCGGGTTGGGGTGTGTCAGATTTAATTTCAGACAAAAAATCAGCAGCTTCTCAGCCAAAGAAGAAGAGTTCAGCCAGGAGACACAAGGGGCCGCTGTCAAATGGCAAAGTGGCGAACGGAGTCGCCCATCTGACCAATGGGAGTCATTCCCTGAACGGTGTCCACTCCACAGGGGATCCAGCCGGCGAGCCTCTGCTCAACGGTCACCATGCGGGTAAGGAAAACAAAATCATTGTATTTTGAAACTGTCACGTTCTGTTTTGACTCGCATCATGTGATCAGATCATCCGCTCAGCTTCACCGCCAGGCGCCAAATCTTTTTAATGGAGTAAATAAATGCTCCAGCTGAAGTGGAACTCCAAGCCCCCGATTAAGTGAACGCTGCTTTCACCCCCATGTGACCCTGTTAATTACTTTGCAGTTTTAATTCACAGTGCACTGCAGAGAGAGTCTGAGCTTTTTGTCCCCGTTTCCTGTCTCAGATCCCAGAGCCGACGTGTCTGGTCCCCATCACGTGGCCAGTGACTCAGACAGTGAAGTCTACTGCGACTCTGTGGACCAGTTTGGCCAGGAAGAGGCAAGACAAAAAACACAAATATGGATTTATCATCTTTCTTAAGTGAATCCCTAATTTGAATGTGCATCTTCTCCAGAACCCCGACCATAACCAGTCTCTGGATGACCTGGATGAAGATGAGAACCACGCGCTGCAGCCACTGGAGGCAGCACAGGGAATCCAGGAGGATGTCCAGGGACCACCAAAGGCCATCAGGTGTGGAGGAGAAGACGGAGAAACCGGTGGGACGATGTCACAGGGGCAGAAGCTGGATTCAGACATGCCAGACAGCTCAGTGGTCAGAGGAGGACGAGGTACGGTTGATATGAAGTATTCAAGACTGTATATAAATTATAATTTCATATTTAACAGGAAAATCTAAATATATGATGACTGTCGACTGCAACAATTGATGGAACTGCTCTTAAAACACATTTTGTGTCTCAAAATTTAAAGTTTAAAACCATTTAGCATTTTCCAGGCAAAGATGCAGGAAAAAGGAAAAACAACGAGGCATAAAAATCAGTTTGTTAAGTGAAATCAGTGAATTTTACTTGAAAACTTGTTAATGATGCTTTCAAATATATGAATTATAAATCTTCTCTTTGCTTGTTAGGCTCCAGGTCTGCATGCCGCAGCTCTGGAGCTCTGATGCCCACGCACGGTGGTGGAGATGGGGACCGGGGCCGCTGGGGGGGGGCAGTAACACCTGCGGGGAACCTGGATGAGCAGATCGTCGTGGCGCTGGCCCGACTGCAGGAGGACATGCAGAGCGTCCTGGAGAGGCTGCACACGCTGGAGGCTCTATCTTCCAGTCAGGTCAGGACGATGTGTGATCACACCCACTGTTCCCCGGAGGACACATCACAAAATTAAATTTCCTTTTTCTTTTCTTTCTTCAGGCAAGACCAATGGCTCTGTCTCCAACTTTCCCATCATCCCCAGTGACTAAGAGGAGTCAGGTAAACAGACTGAATATATAATGGTTAACTGAGGGTTGAATCCCCCTGCAGCGGCTGCAGGCTCTTAGCTGTGTGTGTCTTCCCCCCCGTTCTTAAATGAAAACTTCTGAGTTCCGGTTTCATTTAAAAATAATGTTGATTGTTTTGTCTTTTTCTTTTTCTTTTACCCAGAAGCCATCCTGGTGGCCTTTTGACATTTCTCCGACCAGTTTGGCCTTCGCTGTGATTTGGCCGTTTGTGGTGCAGTGGCTTATCCGCCTCCTCCTGCAGAGGAGTAGAAGGTCATATTCTACAGAACAATACATAAAACACGACCATGAAACCTAACATCACCAATGTAACTCCTTGTTTTTCTTCTTTTTAAACAGACGAATCAACTGAACCTTCCTCCAGTGTAACCGCCCCCCCCTGCTTCGACCCACAGCCCAAGTAATTTGCTTTTGCACTATGAAGAATGCACCTAGAGTAACGAGTGGGAGGAAGATGTCTCCCGAGTGAGTCGTTCTGTGGATGTGGAATAAAAAGAAACATGAATGTGTGGCCTCTGAGCCTTTGATCATAAAACACGATACCACTCGTACTGGAATCTCTTTCTCCGTAAGAAAGAAGCGGTTTGTGTTGCTAGGGACGACGTCACAGTCGGGATATTGTCCGCGTGTCCAGACACCAACTGCAGCAGCTCCTCCGTTTTTCCCCGTAACCCAAAGCTTTGCTGCACAAAGAAAGGCCTGATACTTTTGCTGTTGTGAGCATAGCGCTTAATGTGGTGAAATAAATTTTAACTGTTCACTTTTATTAGTTGCCCAGGCAATGCTGCTATGATATAACTGTAGCCTAGAAGGGAGTATTGAATGTAATAATATATTGATGTGTGAGATTCTTTTTAATTGTGAGAATAAGTTATTTATTGCTTTTAGACAAAGAGAAGGCGTCGCTGGGCAGATGCATCGGTTTAGGTTTAAAGTGAACGCAACACGTCGTTAAACGTTGAAGTGTTTTCATCGCCCGTCCTTCAGCACATCAATCTGTTCCCAAATAGAGAAAGTGCCTCAACATCACAGGTACATTCAAAGGTGGCATTATGATTTCATACATTCTCATATTGTCGCATTACTGTTTGTATTTCTTGACCAATTAAACTTTAATCAAACTACCTAGTGAGCCAGGAGCCAGATGTGTGATAATTAACACTAGTCACTGTCCGTGTTGTTTATGCCGCCATGTTCTGTGTGTTGTTTAATTTAAATGTGTGATATGTTTGTATGAATATTGTGGAGAGATTTTTTGAGTTGATGTTAATCATGAAACGATAGCAAAGCATTAAGATCTGTACAAATTGTATACAATATCTGTACAGTTAAAATGATTAAAATGCAATATTTTAATTGCATTCCTGTGTATTATTAACATAGAATATTATATCATATTTAAAAAGGTTTGCATCTGCAGCAGCATCAGTCTCTGCAGAGCCTTTATGTTTTAATAAAAGAAGTAATAGTTTAACTTTCTACTGAAATGTGCGAAGGCTTTCTCACCTTCTCTGCCTGTGGACAGAGTGGTGTCTGCATGTGATCATCTAACGAGCCGAAAATAAAGTTTTCATAAAGTGTTTGAGTTCGTCCTGATTCCTTCACATAAACGGAACAAACTTCCTGTTGCCCTCGGGTCAAGTTTGACCCATTTCTTCTTTAAGGTTTCTTTAATCCAATTGCCATAAAAATAACAGATGGTTCCAAACTACGTTCTTCACAAATAAAGACCAGAGTTCCTGACAACACACAAACACACACAGAAACAGATCACATATGGAATTAGGTTGACAAATAGCTGTCAGACGTAATTAAGTGATTTATAAGGAGTTGATGCAAAGACAATACGAGATGATGTTCAGTTTATCAGCTGATATATCAACAAGACTGGTGCACATTAGAATGAAAGTACATTGCATCCAGCTCACAAATGTAATTAAGGATACTTCGGTTTCCTAAGTAGTTAGAAAGCTAAAAGTAAAAATGAGTAATAATAATAATAATAATAACTTACTCCCCTAAATCGATATCGACGCCCATGTCAGTTTGGCATGAAAAATAACACCACACAACACTTAAGATTTCAATGTCTGATTCTGTCATGGTGCTGTTATTTACCAGAATAAGACACAAAGTCCATCATGTTACAAACATTTTATTTGTATTTTCCTTTTTTCTTAAAGTGAACACGATAAAAATGTCCTAGTGAACTTATTAAAACAAAAAACAAAAACAGTAGTGTGGCAAATGGAAAGTGAAGAATGACATCACATCAACATTACAGGTGACATAAAAGCAGTTAGGATCCTGTCTTAAAACAACACTAGATGCTATTCACAAGATTTACAAATAAAATACACTATTTATGAATATATTAGGATGTTTATCTCAGCAGCACTAAGCCTAATACAGGGGGCCCCGCCCACCCAGGCCCCGCCCACCCAGGCCACTAACAGACGAACAGAACAACAACAATGAAGTGTATCTGCACAGAAACTTAAATTTACCATCAGGCAGGAAGTGCCACATATGAATTAATATACATAAATATATATTTGTGTTTAATTAACTTGAACAACACAGAAATCAAAGCCTGTCGTGAGCCAAAGCAGAAGCAAACTGGATTTTGCTAAAAAGAACCTAATTTAAGAACTACTGTGTATAATATTGAACACTTTAGATTCAGCTTGTATTTGATTGTTAGTATCTTAGTGTTGCAGTGATTGCACAGATTTAAAATGTTTTAAAATATATTGCTGTATCCGCATGAACATTGTATTTAATTGCATGATGGCTCTGATTTTTCACACACTCACTTCAAACTTCCCCAACAGCCGAAAAACTGTTGACGTCTGCTTTTATAAACTGAAGCCAGACACTGCGATGTGCTGAGCGTTGTTTCTTGCGTCGAAGTACGAGGTGTCGGTCTCGTCCGTGGGCTGAGGTATGAAAGGCATGGGCTGGTTCTGCAGGTTGTCCCAGTCCAGGCCGTCTAACAGGGGGTGGCGCTTGAGTTCTGGTGGATGTGAAAACAAATGAATTCACATCCTGTTTCATTTCTCGTCTGTCTCGTAAGTGTCGAAACTACTGTTTGTTATATTTGATGAATTAGGAGTTTAACTGCCAGTATGATGGGAAGGGAATTCTTCTTTATTAACTCACAGAGGAGGTTTTGTTTCCGTCAACGCTTCTTTTGTATTTTGTTTTTCTTGGCAGGATTACGCAAAAACTACTCAACCAATATGCGTCACATTTTGTGGAGGGGTGGGGCATGACCCAAGGAAGAAGCATTCCAATTTTGGCATGTTCAGGAGACTGCTATATACGAGTTTGTGTAATTTGGTGCCGATCCAGATGAAAATCCAGATCTATTGAATTTAAATTTGGTTTCAGTTGACAAACTAAATCAATCAGGTGCATTTTGAATAAAAAAAGTTGTCCTCACCCTTCAGACCTGCTCGTTTCGTCATGTCCATGGTCAGAAGTATTTCAATGGCAGTTCTTGAATTTTCAGACAATTCCTCTTCGTCCTCGGGCCACGGGATGTCTGACATTTTGTTGAGGTGATAAAAGATACAACAAAAGCGTCAGTATGCTTATGAGCTCATTTCTTTCCAAATCAAAATTCGTTGTTTTGTGGTTGAGGTTCGAAGGATCGTGAAAGATCTGGATCGTGACAACCCACCTCTGTTGAGAATATTCTGGAAGACCAGCTGTGGCGTCTCGTCGTTAAAGGGCGGAATCCCCGTGAGGAACTCGAAAAGGCACACGCCCAGCGCCCACCAGTCCACCATGAAGTCTGGATGAGGGGGGGAAAGACAAGTTTCACACAGCTGCTGACTTCCACAGTTCTCCCTGTGAGTCCTGTTAGAGTGTTCACTACGTGTTCACTAAGAGTACTGCGGTGGCAGAAGCAGGGTCAACGTTAGTCTTTGGGTGGAGGGAGTCAATTTCTGGACATTTAACTTTCCTCACATTTCATTCACACGTGGATTTGATAGGGTGATCAAATTTCAAACAAATTCTACTTGGAGCCTGGCCCTGAAAAATAAAACATCTACCACACGCTAATCTCGATATTTGTTGATTTCTAAAGAAGTACTTGTGCTTCTCAATAACTGCACGGATCAACGATTACGGTTAGTGTGGACATCAGCTATAATCAGGTTAAGAAGGATAAACGCTGCCGAACAGGATCATTCATGTCACAGTTTGACTGGTCATGAATTCAAAAAGCCACAAAGCTGCCCTCAGCGTGTTGACGCCTCAGTGAATAATAAGTTAAATCAATAACCATAAATTACTATTATCAGCTGACATGTTGTCGAGTGTCAAACATCAATCCAGAGCCCCAGCACACTGCATGACACCAAATGTAAGAGCAGAGAAACCCGCCCAGTTGAAAGCATCTCAGCCTCAGAAAACCTGATTCCCCGACTGTTAACAGCGGTGGAAGCTGAATGTTAAGACATGACCCCACTTATTTTAGCCTTTGAGATCAAACATTTGAAAAACGTCGTCCCCTTCCCTCTGATCAGGCCCAGAGTTTGTTTACCAAAACAAAAAGGTGGAAACAGGAACAGGGAAAACAGGGAGATCAGCTCATTTCCTGTAGCGCATTAGCAGCCGGGCCAAACATGCAACTAAGCTCACTTGCAACAAAACAGCCACTTTCATTACAAACTTACCGCACTGACCACTTCCTGAAACTAAAAGAGAAGGCCTGTCACAAGGGCTACAACATAAAGCATCCACTGTCAAAACCATAAGACTGTGTGTGGCTATTTGTGATAATAATAATAATAATGTGTTTTTGTCATATATGCCCCTTAACAGTGTCCCTCTCTTACCGTGTGGTTTCCCCAGCAGAAGCTCTGGAGCTAAATAGTCAGGGGTCCCTAAGATGGGAGCGCCCTCCACAGGCAGCGCGCCCCTGCGGACACTCTTCGGCGTCCTGAAGGGGGTGTGGGAGGTTGACATGGCCTGAGGCGTCTGATGAGAAGAAGGAGGAAACACAAAGATCATAAAAAAAAGGTCTGGAAAAAACTATAAGAAATATATTAAATAAAAATCTATTGGGTTGTGTTACTGTGTCACAGCTACAAGAGAGCCGCTGATTCCTTCCCTGAGCTGTGACTGTTTAAGAATGAGGAGAATGAACTTGTTCCTACCTGACAGAGAGAGCTGTTGGAGCTGACTCTGTTCTGCACTGGTGTTGCGGCGCCACACGCCGAGTGATAAGAGGCTGATGTGGAAAAGTCCATGGCCTCCACAGACCCAACACTGAGTCTGGAAACCCCCGACATGTTGGAGCGGTTAATGGAGCTGCAGTAGCTACGGAATACCACGACGTTCCGAGGCTTGAGGAACGAGGGAGACTGCGCCGCACGGCCGGTGAGATCCGGGAGCTGGTTAAATTGACTCAGTTTGCTGACAGCAGAGGGGGTGTGTGGAAGTGATTCAGTGATGGACGATTCTGGGTTTTCCTCTTGACCCTCAAATAATATCGAGTTCCCGATTTTGGAGCACTTGCTCAGTTTGAGAGATGAATGGCTCTCCATTGTGAGAGAGGTTTCGTGCATGGACCCGTCAGAGTCCAGACTCAGGCTCCTGCAAATGTCACTGTTTCCAGCAAGTGGTGACGTGAAGCTCGAATGAGACAAGTCTTTGGCTCCATCTTCAAACAAGTCCTCTGCCGGCTCTTCCAGTTCACAGAACAAGGTTTTGGCCACAGCGATGGGACTGGAGCGCTTCGGGACTCGTTCGTCAGACAACTCAATCCCCTCTGTGGAGGCCATGAAGCCGCCGATCTGAATGGTGGAAAAAGTTCCCGTCAGGCCACTGTGAAACCTTGTGGTCTCTTCTGGAATCTCATAGCATCTTCTGTAGTCTGTGTTACTCTTCTTGGCTTGGATTTCTAATGGCTCTGGACTCTTCTCTATTTCTGAATATGTTCTCTTCACAGACGAGGGAACCACAGTTTCACTGTCCCCTGTCGCTGAAAGACAAATGCCCTCCTGAGCCGTGGAACCAAAAACAGACTTCTGTTTGTTGCTATGAGGCATTTTTTCGTCAAGTAGGTCTGGATTTGACTTTTTGGGCAGATTGCTGCTGGCTTGAGCAGAGAGCAGGAGGGCTCTCAGTTTTGTGGGTGCAAAGTCCTGTTTAGTTCCTCTCCTGGTGTGTTCATTTTCTTTCTGAAGAAGAGAGGAAAAAGGGAAATTATTCTCAAAATAAGGGACGATTGCAGAACGATTAAAATAAACCCTAAAATAGGATTGGACACCCCCCCAATTTAAAAAAATGTAAATGTTTGATGATTTTAAAGTTAGAGCTCCATGAGCACTGACCTCCTCGGTCTCCCACAGTGGACTGATGCCTCCTTCAGTGTCGGTGGTGCTGCCTGCACTCATCGTCTCAAACCTTTTTCTGGTCTCCACGAGCGTGGGAGACTGATTTTTTGCCAGATTGTGAGGACTAAACACACTGTTGTTAGGCCCTAATGGAGATGATGCAAATACAAAGAAAAATTCGATCAGACAAGCAGCTTTTTAGAAATAATTACTCAAAGTTTACACATCAGTCGCTCCGAAAGGGTTTTAATACTTCAACATACCCTTTTTCCAAGGGTACTGAGAAGGGGAGAACATCTGATCTTTCTTCTTCATCATGGGAGAACCAAGAGAGTTATTCTTGTGTCTTATTCTGCCACAGGAAGCAGGACTGGAAGCAGCAGATGCGCTGCAGTGACGCTTTCCTTCCCCTGTTGGTGTATTCTGTATTTAGAAAAATAAAGAAAGAGTAATTTTTCAATAGAAACTATGCGTGTAAAGTGGCCATTACCTCATTCAAAAAGAAATACTTACAAATCCAAGGGAGCTGATCAAGGACAGGACTTGACCCGGCGTGCGGAAATAATCTTTATTTGGTTTAGCCAAGGACGGGGTGGTTAGGATGTCCATAAGACTCAGCTCTGAAATAGAAAGACCATAGACAAAATAAAGGAAATGTTAATAAAATAAGCAGCAGGAATGATTACAATTTATTTAAGATGATTGTACGTCGTACCTCTGTCAAGCTTGACTTTAGAAAGACCAAAGTCTGTAAGTTTGATGTGACCTTCATTGGATATGAGCATATTGTCTGGCTTCAAGTCCCTGAAAAGATAAACGACAGACACAATAAATGTCAGCAGAGGATTCATCAGTGAGTGTTATACTCATTCTATGAGTCCTAAAGACATAGTATCAAAGTACCTGTGGATAATACCATGACGATGAAGGTAATCTAAAGCCAGAGCAACCTCTGAAATGTATTTAACAGCCATGTCCAGGTCGAAATATCCGTAGATGTGAAGCAGAGATTTGACATCTCCACCGATGAGGTACTCCATTACCTGTAAATAACAGAAACATACAGATTAAATAACAATTACCTATTACAGTGAAGTTGGTTTTAGGTAGTTGTGGGGAAGCAATACAATTCAGAAAGTGTTTGGAGTAAGTGGGTCATGTTGATTTTTAAATAAACAATAGTAACCAATAATTAAAGAATAGAAAGGGGTGTGTCCCATTATCTATGGTAATAGTATTCAGCTTTGGTTTGGAGTCAGTTGGTCACATGACATGGAAGCTATTGAAAGAAAATACGTTTTTGAAATATTATTATTGATATAAAACACAAGCAGCATCAAAATACAATTTTTTAAAAAAGAGTGTATCCTGTTTATCTGTAATTATACACATGGTTTGGAGTCAGTGGATCACCTGTCATGGAAGCTATTGGTTTTCTGTATATATATATGAACTGGAAGAAGCACTACACTCTACTGGGTGGATCCTGTGTGTGGGGCAGTGGTCCCACTCAGCAGTAACGTGTCTGTTCTGCATCACTGGGGTTTTACCAGATAGATCTTCGTGGACGTCTGGAGGGAATAAAACAGGTGGACGATGAAGGGACTTTTGCTCAGAGCCAGCGCGTCCCTCTCCGCCTTCATCTGTCCCGTCATGTTCTTATCAACCATGTCCGCTTTCTTCATGGCCTGGAGGAGGGAAACACAGATTTGATCAGAACAGGTTCGGTGGGGGGGTCAGTTTCTGCCAGAGAACACACTCACCTTAATGGCGTATAGCCGCGCGTTGGACTTCTTCCGCGCGAGGTAGACTTTCCCGAAGGCTCCTCGGCTGACGGGCTTCAGAACCACGAAGTCCTCGATCGAAGGCGCTCTGGGAGCATCCACCGTTTTCCCCTTTCTGCCGGAAACGTGTTTCTCGTCCGCGTCCATCGTGTAAACTCGTCTCGAAACGAAGCCTTCAGCTCGAAGTCGACCCTCTCATGTCAGAAACAACAACCTCGGGTTTGTTTTGAAAATTTGAAATTTCCGCCGTTCGTCCTGCGGGGGGTCCCTTTAGGCGTCCAAATCGACTGCCTGTACGTAAATCATGACGTGAGTCCCAAATATGCGCAATAACGAAAATACAGCCGTCTTTTAACGCAACATTCTCACTTTATTGATTTTAATATATGACACAAAACAGCTGTTGAATGAGAATAAAAGCTTTAAATTGTATTTTTGATAAGGCAGTTCGCAACGCGTCGTAATTTGTAATAACAAAATGTTTTTCCCCCCACTTATGTAGAACAACAAAACACACAAACTACTGTTATTCATGTGTAATTTATATTAATATTTACAATTTTAAAACAAATTTCCGTTAATGCGTACTTTTTTTTATTGTGTGTGCGTGCGTTCTTCCGCTGATGTAACGGCACACGCCACCGTAACCGCCCTGACGTCATTTTGTAGTCCACTTGACCTCGGACGCCGGAGAATCCATTTGCTGTTGTTAGCTAAGCTGCTGGAAGTTGAGCAAGAAGGAAAAAAACAAAGGGGACGACGCTCCTTCGTCTTCCTCACCACAGCCACAGAGGCGCGGCCCCTCGTACATCCGCCCTCCACCTTGTTGTTGTTTCTCAACCACCATTCGGGCTTCAACAATGTTTTCGCTGTCGACGTCGTTTCAGCCCCAGCAGGTAAAAAAAAAAGCTACCGGATACAACCTTTCCCCAGCTAGCTAGCTAACGTCACTGCGCCATGTTCTGTATTTGAGCTGTAACGTGTGTGAGTTGTGACAGTGACAGCCTCCGTCGGTCCTTGTGTTTGTCTCCCAGCCTCGTACTGTCAATGACAAGCTAGCTAGGCTAATGCTAGCATCAACAAGCCGAGGCTAGCTTGCAATCACGTTGTCTCGGGGGGGGTGGCTACTGTGAGGATTTAATCACAGGGTGTGTTTGGTCAGAGCTGAGTTTAAGTTTAATTGAAGGGGTATTAAAGTTAATCGTCCAAGGAGCTGAGTTTACCTAAGTCGTACTTCTGACGTATGTGGCCCACACGTCACCCTGTGTTTGCTGTGGAGCAGCCTGATGAACACTGACATAACTGTCCCGTCCCGTCTGGAACACTCACCTCAAGTGACCAGCATTTAAACACTACTTTCTGAGTCTCTGTGCATGGTTTAAATGTAAGATTGTGCAATGCATCACATGTTGGGAGCTTGTTCCTCACCCTCCTCCTCCTCCTCTGTTGTTGTGTGTGTGTTCCAGATGATAGTGCCCCTGAGCCAGCTCATCAATGCCCTCCACTCTCTGAAGAACTCAGCCACAGCTTCAGTCCAGACTCTGCACAAAGACTTCACCCCAGAGCACAGTTCTTTTCTCAAGGAGGTGAGTTCGCTACCATGGATGCGTTGTATACATTCTCTCCAACTGTGTAAGTGAGTCAACAATTCGCGATCATTAATGACTTTGGCCTGAACTTGAATATCTTCACACACACACACACATCTTTAAATAGATCAACATTGCTGCTTTTAGACGTGCACTGTACTCCAGACATTCTCGTGAAATTATCGAGAGGGAGCAGCATGTGAGAACGCAAATGTCAGAGTCAGTGGCTCCAGACATTTTACTTAACTTTTCCCTCCAGCCCACTAGTAAAATATCTGGAGAATGTCCAAGTGAGCCCATGTGAGGATACAGCAGGAAAATGTCCAGAGGATTTAAAGCCAGCGAGTGGGTGTGTTGATGGCGTTTTAAACACGCAACAAACAAAAAATACATATGTCAGGATGAAAAAGAGATGTCATACATGTAGAAGACGACGCTGACAAAGATGTCAAATTGGAAAAACTGCGAGATTCGAGAGCTTTTGGCAATAATGGCAAAGACCGGACCCAATTGTCCACACATTTTCCAGTGTTGATGTATAAAAACGCATTGTGTTACTGTCTATATGTGTCTAGAAAAGAGAGATACCTAACAAGAATTCTTAAATCCTCTGGATGCCACTTACCCACTCATGGGTTATTGTCCTCTAAAAGGTGTAAATGAACCTACTTTGTTTTTCCTTTCTTCATAGCCCACTGTGAGTCTAAGGGACCTTGGCCTCTCAGACATCGGGGTGAGTCAGCTCGATGAGCTGGTCTGCAGGTTGCTGCCTCCACCAGGACCAGAAGAACCTCCGGCTGTTCCTTCAATATGGAGAACAAGTCATGTTTCTACAGACAGCTTCTTTCTCAACAAGCATGGTGAGAAGGGTGTTGAGCTGCAAGGTTTTGTTTTGACAATTTTGTTATTTAATAAAAACTAATTTTCACTATTTGTCTCACAGGGGTTTCCCACAGGAGATTGGGGGTGTTGGGCTCACCAATATTCCACAGACAATACCACAGTCCTCTAAAAGAAGCTTGCTTACAGCTACAATTCTTGCCTGGTAAGAAATTCAATTTGAATATTTGATCTGCTGTGTGTATTAAGGACTTGGCACTTGGGGCAGTGATTGAAGATTTATGTTGTTCCATGTGTCTGTCTATAGTCTGGGTGCAGAGTCGAGGTTTCAAGACATTTAAAACAAAAGCTCGACGAAAGGAATCCAGTTACGATGGTCCAGTGGAGTCTGAGACCTACACACCAGCCTTCATGAAGGTCGGCATGTTACTGTGTTAAAATTGAGGTACCATATTGTAATTTTCCATTGAATGAAGCTCACCAACCAACTCTTCCTGTGTTTCGCTCACAGGGTTTGCTCATGAGGGATAAAGGACCAGTGGTGCAATCGCTGGACCAAGTGGTACAAGAAAAGAACCTTCCAGTAAACCAGCAGGAGGCTTTCAAGACAGGTTTCACAGATGGGTTCATGAGGTCCCAGGCATATACACAGAGAACACAAGGCATGTAGCTCACTCCCTCAGCCTTCAGGCACCACAGTTATCATCCACAAAGAAAAACATGTTTTCTTTTTTGTGGGAGGCTCAGTTGTGTACTGAGTGACAGGACTCTAACCTTTTCTCTGTTGTTTTGACAGACTCGCTGAGGAGAACCAGGTTGATCCTGTTGGTCCTCCTACTTGTTGGTATTTATGGTCTGTCCAGGACCCCCTTTCTCTCGGGTAAAGGCTCCTTTTCTGATGCTGGTTTGTTTCAGTTTTCCTTCTTTCCTATTCTTGCAAATCAACTCACAACCCTACATGCACATTAAAAATAAAGTAGAGCTTGTTAGAGTCTCCAAGCTTGGATAATAAAGTTGGGATCCTCTGGCGGCTTAGATATTTGATGTGGTGTGTTTACCACCAGGTTAATAAGACATGATAACGCTTTGAAGGTGTGCATTTAGGGTGCGAGTGATAAATCTGCTGGATACCACTGTGTACTAATGCTGAACTATCTATCAAATGTGCATGTGTCGATGTGCTGGAACTAGTCCAATAGTTGGAAGCGATAAATGTGGAAGAGCAGCGTACATGTGTGTCGTCATATTTACGTGTGTGTCGCAGTAAGCTTATTTTAATCAACCAACTTTTATAATTGTGAGATGCTGCAAAGAACTTGAGTTTTTCTAAAATCTCAATGTACTGACTCAGTGGTTTTGGGATTTCACAGTGAGGTTCCGCACCACATCTGGTCTCGACTCAGCAGTCGACCCCGTTCAGATGAAGAATGTGACGTTCGAGCATGTCAAAGGAGTCGAGGAGGCAAAGAACGAATTACAAGAAGTTGTGGAGTTTCTCAAGCACCCACAGAAGTTCACTGTTCTGGGTGGAAAACTGCCTAAAGGTATAAGGAACTGAACTTTCTCCACATTCTCCATTTTGTCAGATTTTTATCATCCCTAAATCCATTTGGCAAATTATCTTCTGCAGTTTGTGTTAACTTGTTTCCTCTGTTTTCCTCACAGGGATCCTCCTTGTTGGTCCACCAGGTACTGGCAAGACTCTCTTAGCTCGAGCAGTAGCTGGAGAGGCTGACGTGCCTTTCTACTATGCCTCTGGATCCGAGTTTGATGAGATGTTTGTGGGTGTTGGTGCGGGCCGCATCAGGAACCTTTTCAGTAAGTTTTCTGGATGTGAGAAAATGTGAAAAACCAGTTAACGATGAAGCCACTCTACTACAATTTCTCCGTTTTTTTTTCATCTTGCAGAGGAGGCAAAAGCAAATGCCCCCTGTGTCATCTTCATCGATGAGTTGGACAGTGTTGGAGGGAAGAGGATCGAGTCTCCTATGCATCCTTACTCCAGACAAACAATCAACCAGCTGCTGGCTGAAATGGATGGGTCAGTTCTATAGTACTTATATTTTAATCTTCATTCTGTGACTACAATATTTCAGTTGAGAGTTTTCATTGCCTTACTGTTAATGTTCTGTTCTTTTACAGGTTTAAACCCAATGAAGGAGTCATTGTTATTGGGGCTACAAACTTTGCTGAGGCTCTGGATAAGTATGTCTTCATTTCAAATAAATAAAAATACATTTATCAAGTATAACAATGTGTTAAATAACAAGTATGACCTGCTGATGTTCTACATTATGCACATATAGTTAATGTCTGCAGAACAGTTGCAGTTTTATTGTTACTGCTCTGTAATCTCTGTCCTCTGATTGATCCTCAGGCTGTTTCGACCTTGTCCTACTTTCAGTGAATCGCTGTTGAATCAAATCTTTTCATTCAACCAAAAATCAAACGCATGAAATCGACTTGCATAATAATTTGCATGGAAAATTACTTCCTATATCCAGACTATTTTTGACAATTGCTCTCAGTTCTACTTTTCTAATTCTATATCGGGAGTGAATACAAACCCTAGGCTTTTTTTAAAAATAATTTTTAAAACATTACAGCATGGGATATTTAGCACTTAGAATTAAAAAAAAAGGGCATCCCAGTAGTCTCATTTGCAGTGTTACTCACTCCAACTTTGTAACTACTTTTCAGTGCTCTGATAAGGCCGGGGAGGTTCGACTTGCAGGTGACGGTCCCTCGTCCAGATGTGAAAGGACGCACTGAAATTCTCAACTGGTACCTGTCCAAGATTAAAGTGGACGATGGTACGTTTCATCTTTTAAGACTCAAAATGTATATCTAAGAAAGCAGATCTTTCATCTTGGCAACTTCTGACAATATCACACACATTTGGGAGAAACAATAGCACATTTTCTATCAACTGAAACCATTTAAAGCATTAAAAGCTGTAAACCTGAGAGAACACTTTTGTTCACCATTTCTGTGAAGGACACCATTGTCTTCTGATCACTGATCACCTTTATAAAGAAGCCATTTCTGCTGTGTGTTGTGTTTTAGTAATGGATGCGGAAATCATTGCCCGGGGCACGGTGGGATTCTCTGGTGCAGAGCTCGAGAACCTGGTCAACCAGGCGGCCCTGAAGGCAGCAGTGGACGGGAAAGAGATGGTCACAATGAAGGAGCTGGAGTTTGCTAAGGACAAAATCCTCATGGGTCAGTACACACAGCGTTTAGATCCGCTCCGCAGCACTCGCATCACGTCACATGAGACAGATTACCTAGACCCGCTCTGGTTAAGAGACAGGAAGAATGTCAGTGAAAGAACATGAATGGAAGCAAAGTAAAAAAGTTTGAATCAGCTCTAATCCTTCCATTGTTTCCCTTTCATACCAGGCCCTGAGAGGAGGAGCATTCATATCGACAAGAAGAATAAGACAATCACCGCCTACCACGAGTCCGGACATGCCATCGTTGCCTATTACACGAAAGATGCGATGCCCATCAATAAGGCCACGATCATGCCACGGGGACCAACTCTCGGCCATGTGAGCATCTTTCTGTCACTTACCAACATATCCAGTCGTCCTCGCCAGTATTAACAAACTCCATGTTCTCTGTTTCTGTCGTCCAGGTCTCGATGCTCCCAGAGAACGACCGCTGGAGTGAAACCAGAGCGCAGCTGCTGGCTCAGATGGATGTCAGTATGGGTGGTCGAGTAGCAGAGGAGCTCATTTTTGGAGACGACTACATCACCACCGGTATGAAATTAAGAGGAATTGATTTGGTTGATGTGTCTGTCAGTTCTGTTGTGGTACCTGCAACGGAACAGCTGTAAAAAGAAAAGAAAATCATGTATTTTATTTATTCTTATTTAAAAAGTTCCTTCTACGTGTGTCTGTACTGCAAAGACAAATCTGTGCAGTTGTGTGGTTCGTATGAATTTGTGGTGTCCTCAGCATTAATGCTTAATTTTCCATTTTTATCAGGTAAAATTCCTTGAATGAAATAAATTCTTTGACATTGTTTACATATTGCAGTTTATATCTGATAATGTTGATAATGCTGTGTTTGTTTAATATCACTCTTCTTGTAATTGTTCATTTCAGGAGCCTCCAGTGACTTTGATGGTGCAACCAAAATAGCAAAAATGATGGTGACCAGGTTCGGCATGAGTGACAAGGTGAAATTTAAAGTTTTCTTTGACTAACGACTTTTGTCCTTTACACATGAACATAGAAGAAAGACCTTATCACAAAAAGTGCTCTTCTGGGACTTGAAACTATTTTTACTGTCCTACATTACTGCAGATCTCTGGCTTGAAATTTATCAAGGCAGTTATACTTAAACTCAGACTTAACCCACCAAATATCAATTTACAGTGTTTAAAACAAGTGTATATGTTAGTTATGAATGCATAGTTTATTGTTTATACTCGTAAGAATATCAGCACATTCTTATCAATGTACTTTGCTTTATTCCTTCGTTATCTCTGAGTCACTCACAGTTGCTTTTACTGTAATTTAAATTCTTCAGTTACTCATTTCCCACTCGCTGGTCTCCACCAAGGGAGCATGGATGTATTGTTTAGTTGAAATCAGACCTTTAGACCCCACTATTATGACATCTAATTACACCTGAGACAGTGGAAAGTTCTGTCTAACTCTTGTCCTGTAAAAACTCTTGAGAAGTTAACCTGAGGATGTAATTTTGTTGTAGCTCGGTGTCATGACCTACGGGGACGTAACCAAGCAGAGCCCCGAGACACAAGCTGCCATCGAACAGGAAGTCAGGGTTTTGCTGAAGGTGAGTTCGCCACAAACTCAAATAAATCCTCAAACTTTAATATCAACAACTTATTCATTGATTTCTGATTCACCCATTTCTTCTCTTGTGTCCAGGACTCGTATGAACGCGCTAAAAACCTCCTGAAGACTTACAGCAAGGAGCACAAGAAGCTCGCCGATGCCCTGCTAGCACACGAAACTCTGGATGCCAAAGAGATCAAGTTGGTGCTGGAGGGCAAATCACTGGAGCACTAGATACCTCAATAGACATTTTAGACTCTTGTATCATGTACATATGAAGCTGTGCAATGGAGCACAGGCCTTTTGGAGGCCTTTGTATTTCATTTGTTTGTATTCTTCTGATTATCAATGTGAAGTTGACACTGAAATGATTTGTTTCCTCCCCTCATGTTAATTTTTTTTTTTCAATAATTTCCTGTAGAGAGGACTTTTGAGTTTCACAGTGATTTTTAAAACACATCAGTCAAACTGGTTAAAAATGTTCTCCACACAATTCACAAAGATCTGATGTGGCATTAAGAGCTTGGACTTCACTGTCGAGACAAATGACTTCTGTAGTAGTTTTATACATCAGAGTCATAGTGGGACACAGATCATAGATAATTAAGATAAATAACAAATTTCCCGTGTGTGTCTATGTCTCATTTTAAATCCGTACAGACTGGTGAACACCATGAGACCTTAAAGTACCTCAAAATAGACTGTTCCATGTAGTTATAGACAGATACAGCTGATAATTGTTCATTGTTTAATTCACCATATTTCTTTTCTCTAAATGATGTGCTTCATTTGCATTTGTTATATCTACTGTATGATCTTATTTATTTAAGTGCCCAAAGGTGTGTCCTCTTTTTCTGCAAGTAGTGATAGACCATCATGTTGTATTCTGAGCCCACCTGTGTAAATGAGGGGATATGTATATATACTGTGAGAGTGTAAATGGATTGGCTTTGTGCTTCTGTTTGTTCCTTTAGACAATGGCCTTCTCGAAGCTCAAATAAAGATTACTCTTACTTAAACAACACACGAGTTTCATGACGCGTACATTCATTTGTTTGATTTCTTGCAAAAAGCTGCAAACTTTAGACTCGAATGTAAAATAGAATAGAAAATATATGTTGTTGTTGTACAGTATCAAGATTAAGCAGCGATCTGTCTCCGCATTCACTCGAATACGACAAACATTAAAACAAACATAAAGAAATTGATTAAATTAAAATGTACAGGTGTAAGTTATGAAAACAGGGAGCTGGCTCTATTTCCTTTTAGAGACGCAGGCCAATCAGATGACTTTAAAAATGCAAGTACTACATTCTTGCTATACACACCCACTTGTCAACCGGCCGAGAACAAAAGCTAATTGACCGCAGCCTCATCTCAACCTGCGATTAGTGCATTTAGTTCCACATGAAGCCAACAAGGCATTGTTGTGGCCTCTTACTGTTCCACTGATGCCTGACTAAATATTTATAAAGGGTAGAGCAGCTCTGGCTCTGACCACAAACCAGGACTAGACACTGAGCTTCACTATGGAGAGGCTTAAAATGTCTCTTTGCCTTTTGGAATCCCAGTAAAAACAACTTCCATCATCTTAAAGGAACAATGGACGACCCAGATGAGGAAATAGCTGTCGTTGGGATTGGATGCAATTTCCCTGGAGGTATGATTTCATTACGCTGTTGCAAGGATTTAGACATTTACTCTCTGTCTTCATTCAAACTGAATTGGTATCGTGGTGTGTGTATTTTAGGCGAGGGGTTGGATAATTTCTGGAGGGTCCTGCTGGAAGGAAAGAACTGTGCAGCAGATATTCCAGCAGAAAGGTTCGACACCACGTTCTGGTTTGATGCAGACGAGTGCAAACCCGGAAAGACACAAACAACCAGAGCAGCTCTAATAGAAGGGTAAGCCTTATACAGATGGACAGAGTTGATCCTTAGATGTTTGGATTATGAAAGATCTGCAATTTCTCGATTATTCCCAGATTTAACGAGTTTGATCACAAGTTCTTCGGCATCACTGAAGCAGAGAGTGATTTCATGGACCCTCAGCAGAAACTCCTCCTCCAGTGCACATACAGGGCGTTAGAAGACGCAGGGATGGCTATGGAGAGCATCAGCGGAAGCAGAACTGGAGTTTACATCGGTGACCACCATTATTCCACGAATCATTCCAAGTACAATGTTATAATACATAAATTGTAACCTACTCAACTTCGATTGTGGTGTTGCAGGTTTGATGAACAGGGATTACGAGATGCTCCGAAGTAATAATCCCACTGCAATCACCCACTATAACGGCACTGGGACGGCCATGAGTGTGGCTGCCAACAGAATTTCCTTCACCTTTAATCTCACCGGCCCTTCATTCGCCATCGACAGCGCCTGTTCCTCATCTTTGGTGGCTTTACATTTAGCCTGTCAGGCTCTAAAGCAAGGTACACGGTTTTCTCTTCCCTACGAAATCCATTATTAAAGTGGGTTTATCATGGAATTGCTTTTAAATGGTCCATGTTCATTCTTTCTTTCCACCAGGAGACTGTGAGATGGCTTTGTGTGGAGGTGTCAGCTGCATCATTGAGCCGAGAGTGTTTGTTGCTCTCACCAAAGCAAAGATGATCTCACCTGAGGGGACGAGCAAACCTTTCTCCGGCAGAGCAGACGGCTACGGCCGAGGAGAGGGCTGCGGGGTCGTTCTCCTGAAGCCTCTGAAAAATGTAAGAACATTTTTGTGTTTATTTAGTTTTTTGCAGTCATTTCATATCACATTGGGGATAATAGCTAATTTTCTAATGGTTTGACTTCATGTTTAAAGGCTGTAAAAGACTGCAACAAAATCTGGGGTATAATCAGCAAAACAGCCGTCAACCAAGATGGCCGCTCGGTCACTCCGATCACCAAACCCTCCAAGACGCAACAAGAGGAGCTGCTGCGAAGAATCTACTCAGAGTCCGACCTCGTAAATGTTCAGTACATAGAGGCACATGGGACTGGAACCCCGGTCGGAGACCCGACGGAGGCAGGAAGCATCTCTAACATCATCGCTAAGGCCAAACCTCCCGGATCAGAGAGACTGTGGATTGGCTCGGTGAAGAGCAACATCGGACATACAGAATCGGCAGCTGGAGTGGCCGGACTCATCAAGGTTCTTCTTATGATGAAGCACGAGACCATTGTTCCGTCCGTTTTCTACTCTGAAGACAGTGCAAGTATAGATGTAAAAGCTCTTAATCTAAATGTTCCATCTAAAGCTGAGAGGTGGGAGACAAATGGGTCGTTACAGAGAGTAGCTGGGATCAATAGCTTTGGGTTCGGAGGCACAAACGCACATGTGATTTTAAGGGAGTATGGAAAGACCACTGTTCCCAGACAGATCACAAAAAGTTGTCCGAAACTCTTTGTGGTTTCTGCAGCCTCTGAAAAATCATTGATCCTAACAATCGCTGACACCCATCGGAAGCTTTGCAGTGCTCTTACAGTTGATTTGCAGGCGTTGTCATATACCTCGGCGTGTGGGAGGAGTCATAGCAGACACAGATATAAGAAGGCCTTCCTCACAACTTCCCTCTCAGATTTACAACACAAGCTGGCAACTGCTCTCAAATCAAAGGTTGAGTCAACAAAGTCCGACGTCCAGGCCGTGTTTGTGTTTTGTGGGAATGGCGTTGCCTACTGGGGCATGTGCCAGCAGCTCATGGGAGAGGTTCCTGTTTTCAGAGATAAGGTCAGAGAAGTTGAAATTCTCTTCCAGAGTCATAGAAGCTCAAGCATCAGTCAATGGCTCACTGGTGAATATGATAATGATGATTTCAGCAAACCAGATTTTGCCCAACCTGTTCTTTTTGCAATCCAGATTGGCATTGCCTCTCTCCTGAAGCACTGGGGCGTCAAACCTGATGCAGTGCTTGGACACTCTGTTGGCGAGGTGGCTGCAGCTCACTGCTCCGGCCTCTTGTCTCTTGAAGACGCTGTGAAAGTGTTGTACCACCGCAGTTCTCTTCAGAGCAAGGTCACAGGAGGGAAAATGCTCGTTGTCAGTAATGTGGCTGCAGAAAAGGTTTTAGAAATCCTTGGAGTCTTCTCTGGCAAAATTTGTGTTGCAGCTCTCAACAGCCCTCGGTCCTGCACACTGTCGGGGGATTCAGACGTGATAGACATCCTCCATGAAAGGCTGAAGACTCTGTTTCCAGGTGAAAACCTCTTCCTCCATATCTTGGAGGTCCCGGCGGCATATCATAGCCACATGATGGATCCTATATTAGAAGACATTGAGAGAAGCATAGATCGTTTAGATGCCAATAACATGGAATGCAAACTTTTTTCGACAGTGACTGCAGACAGGTGTTCAGATGGTGACTTCTGCACTGGGACGTACTGGGCAAAGAACATCCGTGAGCCTGTTTTATTTGAACAAACACTGCGTGCTGTTGCTAAAGACAAGCAGTCAGGGAGAAACATGGTCTTTGTGGAGATTGGACCTCGTAGGGCTCTTCAAAGAAACATATGTGAGGCTCTGGGAAATGACACCATAGTTCTTTCCTCTGTCCATCCAGAGAAAGATTACGCCACAATCTTGTCTACCATGGCAAAAGTATTTGAACTGGGCATAAACGTGGACTGGCATGAAGTGTACAGAGGCTACGAAACATTGCCCACGACTCTTCCAATCTATCAGTTCGACTGCTTAAAGAAAGATCAGAATTTTGAAGAAATGAGAAAGGGGAATGAATTATCAGCTTTTTCTCCCCATCCACTCATATCCAAAATAAAGCCAGATAACAAAGAGTACATGTGCAACCTCTCACTGGAGAGCGCCCCTTATCTCTGGGAGCATAAGAACAATGGTGTTTCCATCGTACCAGGTGCACTTTATGTTGAACTAGCTTATGCCTCAGTGATGGCGAGCTTAATCCCAAAGACACCAGTTTCTTTTCTCCAGCTCAGTGTCAGATTTGAGAATCTGTTTACACTCAGCTCAAAGTGTCATCAGTTGAAAGTAATACTTGAGCATGCGGATAACGAGGCATCTTTTAAAATACAGTCTGCTGTTGCAACACATGCCTCTGGGACATACACGAGAGCAAGTAGCCAACCTCTCTTAGAGGAACCCGCCATTAGTCTCAACGTGATTTATCAACGGTGCGGATTAGTTATGAAGAGAAAAGAGATTTACTCAATTCTCTCTCAGGCAGGATTTGAATATGGCTCTGTCTTCAAACAGCTCGATGATGTGCGTTGTGGGAATGAGTTTAAAGAAGCTGTGACAACGATTCAAGTCCCCGGAGAACTTCTGAAACACCTTCATGACTATTTCATCCACCCTGTGTTACTGGACTATTTCCTCCAAATGACTGCAGTGGTGGCTATTGGACAGCTAACAGCCAAGCAGGGATTCCCCTCAGCTATAGGCTGTGTCACAATCTCAGCTCCATTACAAGAGAGAATGGTCATGTACTTACGAGCGACTCAAGAGACCCCAGACTTCCTAGAAGTGTGTGGTTCCTTTTGCACCACTGAGGGGGGAGTACTTGTGGAACTCAAGAAGGTGAGGATCTCATTTTTGAGCGATTGCTCGAATGTTCTTCAGTCGCTGTTCTTTCACAATGAAATATTTACAATCCATGACAAGGCAGACTCTCAAAGTTTCAAAATAAAAGCACTCGTTTTTGAAGACAAACTCTGTATTACCAAAAGACTTCAGCCGTACTTACTCCCAGAGTCGGTCATCGTGGAGAGCAGAGACAACTGGATGTCCGGCCAACTTCGAGATGTCGTGTTTCACACACTTAACGCTAATATTGACTTGGAAAATGTTCTCTTTATTTGGGGTGTAGAGAACCTCTGTCAGTTGTCACCTGAGCAGACATTGGAGGCCTTGGTTTCTTGCTGTGAGCAATTTCGCCAGATTGTATTAGCCTTAAAAGAGAAAAGACCATCTTGCACAGTCCACGTCATAACATACAGGTCAACAGAAATGACTGTGGACCATGTGAGTCCGGGATTTGTTCTGTCCGGTATGACAAGGGCTTGTGCCGCAGAGATGGAGAGTCCGTCCTTTCAGCTGATTGACCTCGCTTCTGTGACAAGTGAAGACGTTCAAATGCTGGTTCATGTGATCAGCACCTGCAAACAGCAAGAGGTCATGATCAGCAAAGGGCAGGCATCAGCAACAAGAATATCCCGCACCCCATTGAAGTACGAGGCTTTATGTGAAGGTGATGTGCAGTCGTTGTATCCGAGCGACTTTGTCCTGCAGACATCTGTCTCATACAGAATGCTCTGCTTGTCTGCCAGTCCCTGTGACACCAATATAAATCCTCTCCAAGCGAGGTCAGTTGAGATCCAGCTCACCAACGTATGCGTGCACTCGTCTGATTACTTTCCTGTCACCACTTCGCTTTTAAATTTCGGCAAGACGATGTATTGGGATCGACACACGTTGCAGAATCACACACTTCTGCTTTTAGATTTCAGTGGCATCGTCACAGCCGTTGGGAAAGATGTTCAAAACGTAAGAGTGGGAGATCAAATTGCTTCATGTTACCCAGTTCCAGCCACGGATAAGATTAGAGTTCCTGAAGCTGTGTGCTACAGTACAAAGAGACTCCCCTTTCTGAGAGAGACTCCATGTGTGTCTTACTTCATACTGGCATGGCAGATCCTGCAGAGGATGCTGCCTAAAGTAAACCAGCAGCAGAGAAAGCTGACGATTGTCTCCTCTAATCTCGCCTCTGCTCTGATTATAGTTTTAGCTCTGACAGCAAACCGCTCAGGCTGGAACGTTTCCTCGAGGCCACATTTCAGAGGCACTCCTCCACATTTTGATCAGAGTCATGCATTTGTGTTTCTGCCTCCATTTGACGAATCTTGGCGGGAAATACAACACAGGCGTGACTTTGAGAGACACGCTATTTTCGTATGTAGCAGCCACATGTCACCCTCACTCACTGCAAACATGTTTGCATCAAAGAGTGAGAACATGCACATACATAAACTAGATGTGGCGGATGTTCTCCAGAGAGCCACTCTGCAGGGTCAGAGCAGGGATGTCTTTAATTGGCTACAGTTATTAGGCTTTGATATAACATCTCTACCTTTGAAAAGAGACACATTTCAATCATCAAGAACAAAAGAGCCTCAGATCGAATCTTATTTCACCACAAAAACAGTGCAGCAGGTGGTTTTAGATATCGGAGGATCTCATTGTCCAGTGTCTGATATCCCTGTGCTCACCAGGCCTGGACGACTATTTAAACAAAGCTGTGTTTATATTGTAACCGGAGGCCTGTCCGGTTTGGGAGCTGAGACTGTGAAGTTCATCGCCCATAATGGTGGAGGTTGTATTGCAACACTGTCCAGGAGTGTTCCAACAGATGAGACGCTTTCTGAAATGGAGCTCCTCAAGAGAAGATATGGCGTTTCTGTCATTCATGTCCAGTGTGATGTTTCTGTGTTGACGCAGGTCGAGGACGCGATCTCAGAAATTACACGAAGATTTTCTCCTTGTCCAATCAAAGGAGTGTTTCACAGTGCTGCCGTATTACATGACGCACTGATTGAAAACCTTGATGAGTCTCTCTTCCGACAAGTGCTGCAGCCCAAAGTGAGCGGGGCTCTAAATCTTCACTGTGCAACACTTCACAACAAACTTGATTACTTTGTGTGCTACTCTTCCATCTCGTCTTTCATTGGCAACGCCTCCCAGTGTAACTACGCAGCGGCCAATTCTTTCCTGGACGTATTCTGTCACTACCGGAGAAACCTTGGACTTGCTGGACAGTCCATCAACTGGGGACCTTTGAATCTCGGTCTCCTGCTGAACAGAGACCACTTCCAGAAGTTCCTAGAGACAAAAGGGATGATGATAATGAGCGTGAGCGAGGTTCACGAAGCACTTGAAAAGTGTCTGTTAATGAACAAACCTCAACAAGTCATTTGCAAGTTCAACTTCAAAAACCTCAACATTCATGTGCTTTCACAAAATTCATCTCTCAGACAGCGACTGTCAGCTTTAGTGGAAACGGAGCTCAAAGAGGATATAAGCCGTGAACCCAAAGTTCAGCATTCGCACTCCACACATGAAATTGTAAGAAAAACTGTCAGTGACATAAGCAGCGTTAGTGTAGATGAGCTGGATGACGACTCGGCTCTGTGTGCTCTGGGTATTGACTCAATGTTGGCCATGACTCTTCAGAACAAGATTTTCCAGGAGACGGGAGTGAATGTACCTTTGGTTAGAATACTGGACCCGAACAGTACACTGGCCACTTTGACAACTATTGTCATGAATGATGGATAATTTCATTTAGGCGACTACATCATAGAATACATTGAATGATGAAAATGTTGGATGACCTGTTTATGTATAATCATTCTAATTCCAAGTTTATATTATATGTTGTTTTTCCACTGACATCTGGGTGCACTCACACATTGTTAGAGCTCTGATTTCTTTCTTGTGTATATAATGGTGCTCTTGAGTCTGTATACTGCCCCCTGTGGCCAAAAGACACACTGTGAATGCACTTTTAATGCCTATGTCACTGTAATAGGATTCAAAAGTAAAATGTGAAGCTTTTCCTTTTGACGAATGTGAGATTGCGTAACCTGCATTAAATAAGATCTGTAAATAAACCAACCTTATCAAGTACGAAGATCATAAAAACAACTGAGAATACACAAATCATTGATTAGGAGGAGTAATAAATTCTTTAATTGCTTGACTATAAAAACAGTGGTGTAAAGGATTTGATAACAGACTTCTGTATCTGCTCTCATTTTATTTGTCTTTCAAGTTTATTTTTCGACATGATGTAATAAAGTATTAATTCAAATAGCAAAAGCCTCAGAAATCACACATGTTTGACAAGTTAACATGTACAGGAAGTGCCAGAATACTGTATCACATGCTTTTTTGTTCCATCATCATTATAAAGTTGATAATCGATAAGATCATAAACCGTCAAGTGATTGTAAAAACGGCAGATAGAAGTAAGTTGATGTCAGTCTGAACCCCATCACAGACTTGAAAGATCACATTTGAATGAAATATCAAAAAAATTATGTACATACTCAACATCAATTGTAGACACTGACTGCATTACATGGTACATTTTGTTTTAAATTCTGTTCATAAGTTCACATGAAAATATAAAAAAAAGCTGAATGAATCAAACTGATAAAACTTAACAGACACATTCATAGAGTGCATCTTTGGGCAGCACTTAACAATGAACAAAAATTACAAAAGACAGACGTGCTTTAAACACAATTATGCTGTTGGATTACAATTACCATTATTTACTGAAATAAAGAATAAATCTTTCTGCATACGTATTTACATATCGTTTAAATGCATTTGTCATCTTTAAAATCTAGTTGAAAGATCCTCCATTTCTTTTGTGGAGTTACTCGTCACTGCGTCATCACTGACGTTTTCACCTTCGGCTCCTTCACTCAGCAGAGCTACCACTGTTGATAATGTGGCGTTGGGGTCCAACAGTTTCACCAGAGGTACGTTCACTCCTCTCGCCTGAAAGATCAGGTTCTGCAGAGTCATGGCCTGCATGGAGTCGACGCCCAAAGACGAGAGAAGTGAGTCATCTTTCAGATCACTGGGATCCATGCCGATGGTCTCGGTGAGCAGAGAGATGACGTACTCTTTGGGCGAGACACATTCAGCTTCTTTGGCTTGAGCAACTGTTTCGTTTGATTTTTGCAAAGCATCTTCAACTAACGCAGACAGGCGCATGGTCAAGGATGCATTTTGAGAGAGGATGTTGAACCTGATGTTTCTGAAGTGAAACCTGCAAACGGCCTGTTGGGGTTGATTGATCAGGAGGCACTGCTCTAAGCTTCTATGAACTTCAGCAACATTTAGCACCATCATCCCCTTTGCCTCCAGAAATTGCTGGAAATGGTCCTTGTTCAAGAGGAGACCGAGGTTGAGCGCTCCCCAGTTGATGGACTGTCCAGGCAGCCCGAGTTTGCGCCTGTAATGACAGAACATGTCGAGGAACGTGTTGGCTGCTGCATAGTTTGTTTGTGATGCATTTCCCAGAAAAGCAGAGATGGAGGAGTAACACACAAAATAGTGTAGCTGGCACTGCAGTGTTGCGTGGTGCAAATTTAATACACCCTTTACTTTTGGTTTGAGAACTTTCTCATACAGTGATCTGTCAAGGGTCTCAATCAGCCCATCATGCAGGACCACGGCACTGTGGAACACTCCTCTAACTGGACAACCAGGGAACTTCTGGCCAATGGCACTAATGACCTTGTGCACATGCTCAGAGACAGACACGTCACACTCCATGCTCGTGATGCAGTTTCCACACTGATTCTCTACGTTGTGTATCTCTTGCTCCAGATCTGGTGTGGGCTTGCTCCGGGAGAGTATGACAACATACCCCCACCTCTTTGGGAGATGAACTTGACCGTTTCAAAGCCCAGACCAGAAAGACCACCTGCCACTATATAAACTGCCCTCTTTTTGAAAAGCAGTTTTTTTGTTGGTAGCAGTGGGATCTCCGACAGAACACTGCCGTCGTCTTTGTTCAGAGCCACAACAGCCAGTGTCTTTGAGTTGAAGTACGACTCTGGTTTCTGAGGATGAAAGGTATCAAGGCTGTCAGACTTCACATTCTGAAAGGTAAAGTTTTTAACAGCAAATTTCCTGCTCAACTTCAAGGATTTGAGCCAGTGATAAATATGTGGCCTTTGGGCACTCAAAGATCCCTTTTGCAAAATGGCTGGTATCAGAATCGTCTGCAGATGAATACTTTCCTTCACACTGTGGAACATGTTTCGAGCAAGCAAACATTGCGTCTCAGATTCACAGATGATGACGACATGTTGGACCCTTGGAAAACTGCAAATCTTGTCAATCAAGGATTCTTCAAGTGGGGGCAGGATGACAAATGCATCAATTTGTTTGACATCTACAAAAGAACCATTACACTGCGTTCCAATAACCACATTCCAGCCAGATTTGGAGGAAGTAAGTGCCAAGACTTTGGTCAGAGCCGAGTCAGGAACAGGGGATATGATTCCCAGATGATGTTTGGCTCTGGGTAAGGCTCGATGCAGGATCTCCCATGCCAGCACATAGTAGGAAACACAGGGTGTTTTTTGAAGGAATGGGAATCGTTTTGTGCTGTAGCACACATCCTCTGGGACCCTGACCTTGCTGGCTGCCACCACAGGATAGCAGGAAGCAACGTGATCTCCCACCTTCAGTTTTCTCACTTCTTTTCCAACTGCGGTAACAGTACCGTTGAAATCAAGAGCCAGCAGCTTGTGACTTTGGGAGGAATGTTTATCCCAGTACAGTGTCGGGCCAAATTCCAAGTGTGTAGCACTGACGGGGAAGAAATCAGATGAATGGACACAAATCGTGCTGGGACGGATTTCAACTGCTCGGTCATTGATTGGCAGGTCCCCCTCATCAAAGTGAATGGCACTCACTTGCGTAATCTCATGTGCATCAGCTGTTTGAAGGATGCAATGCTCGGACATTGTTGAGGTAAAACTGGATCCTGAACTGTCAACGACTTCAGGCGGAGTACGGACAATGGAAGGTTTAAAGATCAGCCCATCTTTTACCACCAACTCTGGGTACTTGCTACAAGGATATGATCGTATGACCTCAGACAGAGCTGCAATGTCCTTAGCAGAGACAGTATCTATGTCAATGAGTTGAAATGAAAGATCTGGTATCTCTGCAGCAAAAGATCTGGTCATACCAACGATTCCAAAACCTGGATTTACGTGGTCTACTGTGACGTCAGATGAACGGTAGGTTACTGCTCTAATAGAGGCTGGAAAGTGAAGTTGCTTAAGCTCAAGGACGATTTGACGGAAAATCTCACAGCAGCTCACCACTTTCTGAAGAGCAACATCAGCGGCCTGTGAAGTAAGGTCTTCTTGGCCCCACAGAAACAAGACCTCATCAAACTTTTCCTTGCTCTCTTGGATATTGAATTTAGCCAAGAGGGAGGGGAAGCCATTACTCAAAATATCCTTTGCATGTGTGACTGGTATGTACTGAGATTTGGAGTCCAAATGTGGTCGCAGGCCTTTAGAGATCCCCATGTCATCACAGAAGACCAAGGCCTTCGGAGGAGGAGCAGATGGGATAGTGTCAGGAATGACACTGAAGGAGTTATGGTAGAAGTACTCCTCAACCACATGAGAGTGACTGCCAAGATACTTGATTATCACATGTTTCGCTTCAACCAACACTCTGCCGTCTCTGTCTGTAAAACAGCCACAAACCTCAAAGTGATCAAGACCCACATCGACTGCTCTCAAATACACAATCATCTCCTCTTGCAAAGGTTCAAACACAGTCAAACTTCCGATTTTGGCAGGAAAGCCTGGTCTACCAGCAAACATGTGCTCTACTGTGACTGGGAGAAGCTGCATCAGAAAATCCAACACAACAGGGTGGATGCAGTAGTCATGCAACTGCGATCGAAGTTCCTCTGGAACTGTTACAACTGCAAAAGCCTCCTTGAGATCTTCTCCATAGTGCACATTCCCTTTATTCTTGAAGACATCTCCATACTGAAAGCCTCCTTGAGACAAATACCCATAGAGCTCCTGAGAGCTCACTACAGATTTGCATCTTTTGAAGATGGCGCTCAGTGAAAGGCTCTGCTCCTCAATCAGCCGCTCTCTTTTGGAAACAACTGTGCCTGATGCATAAACTGCAGATGGAGAGAATACCGTGAAACTGGTTTCTGTCTTGGTTTCTTCCAGTTTCACCTTAATGTCAGGTGAATTCTGCGTTAAAACACACGGGCTGTGGAAGTTGACACTGAGCTGTAGAGAGTTGAGTGGTACTTTTGGTTTGGCACTGGCCATGACTGCGGCTAAACCCAACTCGACATAGAAGGCACCGGGGATGATGGGTATATTGTTGTGTTTGTGCTCTTTCAGGTAGAAAGAAGAGTCTGACTTCAGATCACAGCTGAAAATGTTGCTTTCACTTCCTGTCTGACAGAGCACAGGGTGATTACTTGGTGTATTTGCTTGTGCTGCACCGATAATCACGTCTCTGTCAGAACAATCAAACGTGTATTTCGGGAAAGGCAGCGGCATTGTCTCATATCCTTTATAGAAGGTGTTCCAATCGACCTGAACCCCCAGTTCGAACAGCTGAGAAACTACAGACAAGATTGTCTCATGATCTTTCCCTGGCTGCAGAGAGGGAAGAACAGCTGTGTCACTATCCAGAGATTCAATGATGTTTCGCTGCAGTGCCCTTCTTGGTGCTATCTCTACAAAAACTGTGTTCTTCTTTCCTTTCGCTGCCAACCGCACTGCCTGCTCGAAGGCCACTGGCTCACGAATGTTTCTAGCCCAGTATTCACCTGTGCAGAAATCTCCCTGCTGGACCTCCTTGCCTGTCACTGTTGAGAACAACTCTGTGTCAAGATTGTTCACCTGTAAGAGGCCAATTGTGTCCTTGATTTCTGTCAGAATTGGATCCATCATGTGGCTGTGGTAAGCAGCAGGGACATTCAGCAGACGCAGGAACAGATTCTGACCATTGGCTGAGGCACTTAGCTCTGTATGGAAGCTCTTAATTGCATCTGCATCCCCTGAGAGGGTGCAGGACTGTGGACTGTTGAAAGCAGCGAGGCAAACTCTACCAGAGTAAGAAGGCAGAAGAGCAGTTACCTCCGATACAGCCATGTTGCTGATCACAAGCATCATCCCGCCAGTGACTTTGCTCTGGAGCTTGCTGCGGAAATAGATGACTTTTATCGCATCCTCAAGAGACAAGACGCCAGAGCAGTGAGCGGCTGCGACCTCACCCACAGAGTGTCCAAGTATTGCATCTGGCTTGACACCCCAATGTCTGAGTAGGGTGGTAATGCCAACCTGGGTGGCAAAGAGCAATGGTTGGACCACCTCTGGGTTTTTGAAGTCACTACTCTCAAACTCACTGTCAAGCGTGTCCAGGATGTTCAGCCCACTCAGCCTTTTGAACAGTTCTGTAATCTCTTTGATTTTACTTCTGAAGACAGGTTCTTGTTTCAGGAGCTGCTTGCACATGCCATGGTAAGTGACGCCATTTCCACAGAAGACAAACACTAACTTTGGATCGGAGTAGGCTTGGCTGATATTTTTGCCAACAGCAGCGCTTAACTTATCTTTAAGATCGACCACAGATGATACCATGATGGCTTTTCTGTATCTATGTTTGAGATGGCTCCTTCTGCAAGCTGACGTGTACAAGAGAGAATCTAGATCAACTTCACTATCGGCCTCTAGCTGTTTAACGGTGTCTTCCATCATGAGAGAGAGAGATTTTGTTGACTTTGCTGACATGACAAAGTACTTTGGTTGCGTCTCATCATGCTCTTGTCTGATGGGTGACTGTTTGTACTGTTTGACAACAGCATGTGCATTTGTTCCCCCAAAGCCAAAGTTGTTCACCCCTGCAATTCGTGCACCAGGCGGTTCCCATTTTTCGGCCTTCTGAGGAACTTTAATGTTCAGGGCTTTGGCATCAACACTGTCAGTTTCTTCAGAGTAGAAAACGGACGGAACAATGGTCTCGTGCTTCATCATAAGAAGAACCTTAATGAGTCCGGCCACTCCGGCTGCAGATTCTGTATGTCCGATGTTGCTCTTCACCGAGCCAATCCACAGTCTCTCTGATCCGGGAGGTTTGGCCTTAGCGATGGCGTTAGAGATGCTTCCTGCCTCCGTTGGGTCTCCGACCGGGGTTCCAGTCCCATGTGCCTCTATGTACTGAACATTTACAAGGTCGGAGTCTGAGTAGATTCCTCGCAGCAGCTCCTCTTGTTGCGTCATGGAGGGTTTGGTCATCGGAGTGACTGAGTGTCCATCTTGGTTGACGGCTGTTTTACTGATGATACCCCAGATATGGTCGTGGTCTTGTAAAGCCTGAAAGGCAAACATAAGACAAAAATCAAACCATTGTCCTGGATCGTCCTGGATCAATCATTTGTGAGGTTTCTGCATTATTTTCACTGTTAAAATGTTTTTTCTGGTAAATTTTCCTCACCATCGTTGAAGGAGGAAGCAAATTTTAATTGGTGAATATGGGCCCCACAGATAAAACTTTATTTGCATGATTCAAACCAAACAGGGTCAGCAGGAATTTAGAGACTAATATAAATTTTACGGTAAGTTGTTTGGTTAATGTTTAAAAGAACAAAAATAATCAGTCAGTTATTAACTGAAACTGGTGTTATATCTGACACGGTCTGATGTTAATAATTAGGAAATGTTGTTTGTCTTGTTACTGCTGAGGACAGTGTCATTCAGTCCTGTTCTTATGTGTGTGAGCAGTATCGTTTTAACTGTTTAATTTTGACACCTCTGACCTGGTTTGACTGATTCCTGTGAACCGAGCCATCTGCATTAAATATTATGAGCGTCAGTACAAACTTTCAGAACAGGAAATGAGACACAATCCTGAGGAAAGCAACGAACTTAACTAAACTCAGGGTTGTGACCTTTCTGACCTTTTTCAGTGGTTTCAGTAGAACAACCCCGCAGCCCTCCCCTCGGCCGTAGCCGTCTGCCGTGCTGGAGAAAGGTCTGCTCGTCCCTTCAGGTGAAATCATCTTGGCCTTGCTGAGAGCGACAAACACTCTTGGCTCAAAGATGCAGTTCACACCTCCACACAAAGCCATTTCACAATCACCTGATAAGATAAAACACATTTCGTCCTTGTAATAAAAGTATGTAGTTACTCTCTGAAGTGTTACTCCAGTTGGTTCCACACGTCTTTCATACACACCTTGTTTAATGGATTGACAAGCGAGATGAAGAGCCACGAGGGACGAGGAGCAGGCGCTGTCTATGGTCAGGGACGGCCCAGTGAAGTTGAAGATGTATGAGACTCTGTTTGCTGCGATGCTCATGGCGAGGCCAGTTCCAGTCCAGTGGTTGATCACACTCGGGTGCAGGTGCGCAGCATTTGTTTCGTAATCTCTGTTCATTAGACCTAAATAGAAAAAAAATAAACAGGAAAACATGTTGAAACTCAAAAGGTTGCTCCTTATTATTTTAAAGTTTCTGGATGGGTTATTTATTTTGACAGTTTTCATGTTAAAACTTGGTCCAAACAATAACTTCACGCAGAAATGATTTCTATCGTCAGAAGACAGTATTAGACGCAGTAGCTGTAAATGTTTTATTCTCTTACCTAAAAACACGCCTGTCCTGGTGCCGCTGGCCTCCTCCATAGGAATCCCAGCATTTTCTAAAGCTCTGTAAACACACTGAAGGAGCTGCTTCTGCTGAGGATCCATTTGTTCCACTTCACTGTCGCTGATGCCAAAGAACTTGTGGTCAAAATCATTAAACCTGGAGAAAAGAAAAGATTGAAACCGCTGAATCAATTTAGGAGAGAAGTATTTTAATATAATTATTTCACTTTATGTCAGATTTGTTTTGGAGAATACCAACATCTGTAGTTGTTCCAGAGCTGAGTTTTTAACATGAGAAAAAACCTTTCTTCATTTTTAATTTTTCACTTTTATCAGGAGCGTCTAACAAAATTTTCCCATATTCATAGATTCATGTATAGGTTCAAAGATCATATTAATGAGAAGATGACCCTATAAAACTTTAAAGTATATGTTATAGTATATGTTATAGAATATACATAAAACCTATATGCTCCCAAAACAGAGTAAATAAACCTCTAGATCTAAATATATTAAGATTTGAACACTTACCCATCAATGAGAGCAGCCTTGGCTGTGCGGGATTTACCCGCTTTGTTTTCGTCAGGGTCATACCAGGCGGACAAGTCAAACCTCTTTTTGGGAATTGGCAAAGAACAGTTTCTCCCATCAAGAAGAACCTTCCAGAAATTTTCAAGCCCCTCTCCTGTTTGGAAACATCAATGTTCCATCATACAGAATACATTTTTTCTGTAATGTAAAATGTTTCATTAAAATATTACCTCCAGGAAAATTGCATCCAATGCCCACCACTGCGATTGCGTCCTCAGCCTCCTCCATCCTCTCTGTGCACGAGAGAAAATCAAAAATCTTTACTGCACCGTCATGTCAACATCACTCGTCCCTGCAGGCGTCTCACATCCAGAAATAAAAGTGGTTCATACACTGAAAGAGTTTGTAATTAGTCCAGTTTAGTCACGCACCAGATCTCCCATACATCCGTACCGTTTGCCATTTTCCCCAAGTGATGCTATCGCTGCCGGACCCGCAGCTGATTCTTATAGTCAGCCTCTGTTCTTTATTAAAGATTAATGATTGATTGTTTATGTGGCCATGGAGATGAAGGACTTCAGTGCACACATTTATGGCGCCTTGCAAATGATAACACCGGGATTAATAAGTAAATTAATCCAATGGGGTCGAGGTGAATTCAGGTCTCGTTTCATTGCAGTTTATCACAGTTATATCATCATAACTAACAATCAACCAAATCAGGACGTTAAGTTTAACATAAAACGGAGTGTTGTTGGTTCAATGTATATTTTATTTATAATTTGTTTTTCCACTGATATCTGGGTGCACTCTCATATTATTAAATCCAGAGCTCTGATTTCTTTCTTGTGTATATAATGGTGCTCAAGAGTCTGTATACTGCCCCATGTGGCCCACAGACACACAGTGAAGGCACTTTTAATGCCCATGTCACTACAATAGGATTCACAACTAAAATGTGAAGCTTTTTCTTTTTCTTTGAAGTTACACTTTTGACGAATGAGAGATTGTGTAACCTCCATTAAATAATATCTGTAAATAAACCAACCTTATCAAGTACGAAGACAATTTGGCAGCTTCATTTATTGTGTCATAAAAACAACAAAGACACTCTTTGTCATAAACTCCAACAATAACCATTAAAGTTTGTTGTGATGTCAATTCTACTTTAGTTTCCATTCCAAATATTAATATGGCAAAAACACCTCAGAATAGTGAAATCCTTTCTTGATTTAGAGGAGTAATAACTTATTTAATTGTAATGTAACTTTGCTTGAATATAAAAACAGTAGTGTAAAGGCTTTTATGACAGATTTCTGTATCTGCTCTCATTTTATTTGTCTTTCCTTGTGGCAGAAATCTACTCCATGGGAACAATTTCTTTTTGTGTATGATGTAATAAATTATTAATTCTAATAGCAAAAGGCTCAGTAATCACACTCGCTTGCCAAGTAATCATGTACGGGACGTGTCAGAATACACATGCTTTTATTTCCATCACCATTATAAAGTTGACAATCAGCTATTACAATTGACCATGACTTGTCAAGTGATTGTAAAACAGGCGGAAGTAAGTTGATGTCAGTCTGAACCCCATCACAGACTTGAAAAGATCACATTTGAATGAAATAACAAAAAATAATGTTCACACTCGACATCAGTTGGAGAATACTGAATACATTACATTGTGCAGTTTGTTTTAAATGCCGTTCATATTTTCACACAATTAAATAAAAAATGCAGAATTATTCAAACTCAAAATGGGCCACATCTGCTGAAAAGTGGGTAAAATATTGTATATGGTTATAACAATGTAATCCCTTTCAAAATACAATTTCAAAATGAAGGCAAATAACAGGTAAATAAATATGACACCTGCTTTAAACACAATTATGCTACTGGATTACAATTTCCATTATAAACCATCTGCTGAAATAAACAATAAATCTTTCTGCATACGTATTTACATATCGTTTCAATGCATTTGTCATCTTTACAATCTAGTTGAAAGATCCTCCATTTCGTTAGTGGAGTTACTCGTCACTGCGTCATCACTGACATTTTCACCTTCGGCTCCTTCACTCAGCAGAGCTACCACTGTTGATACTGTGGCGTTGGGGTCCGTCAGTTTCACCAGAGGTATGTTCACTCCTCTCGCCTGGAAGATCAGGTTCTGCAGAGTCATGGCCTGCATGGAGTCGACGCCCAAAGACGAGAGAAGTGAGTCATCTTTCAGATCACTGGGATCCATGCCGATGGTCTGGGTGAGGACGGAGATGGCGTACTCTTTGGGCGAGACAGATTCAGCTTGTGTGGCTTGAGCATCTGTTTCGTTAGATTTTTGCAAAGCCTCTTCAATTAACGCGGACAGGCGCATGGTCATTGATGCATTTTGAGAGAGAATGTTGAACCTGAGGTTTCTAAAGTGAAACCTGCAAACAACCTGTTGGGCTTGATTGATCAGGAGGCACTGCTCTAAGCTTCTATGAACTTCAGCAACATCCATCACCATCATCCCCTTTGCCTCCAGAAATTGCTGGATATGGTCCTTGTTCAAGAGGAGACCGAGGTTGAGCGCTCCCCAGTTGATGGACTGTCCAGGCAGACCGAGATTGCGCCTGTAATGACAGAACATGTCGAGGAACGTGTTGGCTGCTGCATAGTTTGTTTGTGATGCATTTCCCAGAAAAGCAGAGATGGAGGAGTAACACACAAAATAGTGTAGCTGGCACTGCAGTGTTGCGTGGTGCAAATTTAATACACCCTTTACTTTTGGTTTGAGAACTTTCTCATACAGAGATCTGTCAAGGGTCTCAATCAGCCCATCATGCAGGACCACGGCACTGTGGAACACTCCTCTAACTGGACAACCAGGGAACTTCTGGCCAATGGCACTAATGACCCTGTGCACATGCTCAGAGACAGACACGTCACACTCCATGCTCGTGATGCAGTTTCCACACTGATTCTCTACGTTGTGTATCTCTTGCTGCAGATCTGGTGTGGGCTTGCTCCGGGAGAGTATGACAATATACCCCCCCCCTCTTTGGGAGATGAACTTGACCGTTTCAAAGCCCAGACCAGAAAGACCACCTGTCACTATGTAAACCGCTCTCTTTTTGAAAAGCAGTGTCTTTGTTGGTAGCAGTGGGATCTCCGACAGAACACTGCCGTCGTCTTTGTTCAGAGCCACAACAGCCAGTGTCTTTGAGTTGAAGTACGACTCTGGTTTCTGAGGATGAAAGGTATCAAGGCTGTCAGACTTCACATTCTGAAAGGTAAAGTTTTCAACAGCAAATTTCCTGCTCAGCTTCAAGGATTTGAGCCAGTGATAAATATGTGGCCTTTGGGCACTCAAAGATCCCTTTTGCAAAATGGCTGGTATCAGAATCGTCTGCACATGAATACTTTCCTTCACACTGTGGAACATGTTTCGAGCAAGCAAACATTGCATCTCAGATTCACAGATGATGACGACATGTTGGACCCTTGGAAAACTGCTAATCTTGTCAATCAAGGATTCCTCAAGTGGGGGCAGGATGACAAATGCATCAATTTGTTTGACATCTACAAAAGAACCATTACACTGCGTTCCAATAACCACATTCCAGCCAGATTTGGAGGAAGTAAGTGCCAAGACTTTGGTCAGAGCCGAGTCAGGAACAGGGGATATGATTCCCAGATGATGTTTGGCTCTGGGTAAGGCTCGATGCAGGATCTCCCATGCCAGCACATAGTAGGAAACACAGGGTGTTTTTTGAAGGAATGGGAATCGTTTTGTGCTGTAGCACACATCCTCTGGGACCCTGACCTTGCTGGCTGCCACCACAGGATAGCAGGAAGCAACGTGATCTCCCACCTTCAGTTTTCTCACTTCTTTTCCAACTGCGATAACAGTACCGTTGAAATCTAGAGCCAGCAGCTTGTGACTTTGGGAGGAATGTTTATCCCAGTACACTGTCCGGCCAAATTTCAAGTGTGTAGCACTGACGGGGAAGAAATCAGATGAATGGACACAAATTGTGCTGGGACGGATTTCAACTGATGTGTCACTGATTGGCAGGTCCCCCTCATCAAAGTGAATGGCACTCACTTGCGTAATCTCATGTGCATCAGCTGTTTGAAGGACGCAATGCTCGGACATTGTTGAGGTAAAACTGGATCCTGAACTGTCAACGACTTCAGGCGGAGTACGGACAATGGAAGGTTTAAAGATCAGCCCATCTTTTACCACCAACTCTGGGTACTTGCTACAAGGATATGATAGTAGGACCTCAGACAGAGCTGCAATGTCCTTAGCAGAGACAGTATCTATGTCAATGAGTTGAAATGAAAGATCTGGTATCTCTGCAGCAAAAGATCTGGTCATACCAACGATGGCAAAACCTGGATTTACGTGGTCTGCTGTGAAATCAGATGAACGGTAGGTTACTGCTCTAATAGAGGCTGGAAAGTGAAGTCGCTTAAGCTCAAGGACGATTTGACGGAAAATCTCACAGCAGCTCACCACTTTCTGAAGAGCAACATCAGCGGCCTGTGAAGTGAGGTCTTCTTGGCCCCACAGAAACAAGACCTCATCAAACTTTTCCTTGCTCTCTTGGATATTGAATTTAGCCAAGAGGGAGGGGAAACCATTACTCAAAATATCCTTTGCACGTGTGACTGGTATGTACTGAGATTTGGAGTCCAAATGTGGTCGCAGGCCTTTAGAGATCCCCATGTCATCACAGAAGACCAAGGCCTTAGGAGGAGGAGCAGATGGGATAGTGTCAGGAATGACACTGAAGGAGTTATGGTAGAAGTACTCCTCAACCACATGAGACTGACTCCCAAGAAACTTGATTGTCACATGTTTCGCCTCAACCAACACTCTGCCTTCTCTGTCTGTAAAACAGCCACAAACCTCAAAGTGATCAAGACCCACATCGACTGCTCTCAAATACACAATCATCTCCTCTTGCAAAGGTTCAAACACGGTCAAACTTCCGATTTTGACAGGAAAGCCTGGTCTACCAGCAAAGATTTGTTTTACTGTGACTGGGACAAGCTGCATCAGAAAATCCAACACAACAGGGTGGATGCAGTAGTCATGCAACTGCGATCGAAGTTCCTCTGGAACTGTTACAACTGCAAAAGCCTCCTTGAGATCTTCTCCATAGTGCACATTCCCCTTATTCTTGAAGACATCTCCATACTGAAAGCCTGCTTGAGACAAAAACCCATAGAGCTCCTGAAAGCTCACTACAGATTTGCATCTTTTGAAGATGGTGCTCAGTGAAAGGCTCTGCTCCTCAATCAGCCGCTCTCTTTTGGAAACAACTGTGCCTGATGCATAAACTGCAGATGGAGAGAATACCGTGAAACTGGTTTCTGTCTTGGTTTCTTCCAGTTTCACCTTAATGTCAGGTGAATTCTGCGTTAAAAGACACGGGCTGTGGAAGTTGACAGTGAGCTGTAGAGAGTTGAGTGGTACTTTTGGTTTGGCACTGGCCATGACTGCGGCTAAACCCAATTCGGCATAGAAGGCACCGGGGATGATGGGTATATTGTTGTGTTTGTGCTCTTTCAGGTAGAAAGAGGAGTCTGACTGCAGATCACAGCTGAGAATGTTGCTTTCACTTCCTGTCTGACAGAGCACAGGGTGATTACTTGGTGTATTTGTTTGTCCTGCACTGATCACGTCTCTGTCAGAACAATCAAACGTGTATTTCGGGAAAGGCAGCGGCATTGTCTCATATCCTTTATAGAAGGTGTTCCAATCGACCTGAACCCCCAGTTCGAACAGCTGAGAAACTACAGACATGATTGTCTCATGATCTTTCCCTGGCTGCAGAGAGGGAAGAACAGCTGTGTCACTATCCAGAGATTCAATGATGTTTCGCTGCAGTGCCCTTCTTGGTGCTATCTCTACAAAGACTGTGTTCTTCTTTCCTTTCGCTGCCAACCGCACTGCCTGCTCGAAGGCCACTGGCTCACGAATGTTTCTAGCCCAGTATTCACCTGTGCAGAAATCTCCCTGCTGGACCTCCTTGCCTGTCACTGTTGAGAACAACTCTGTGTCAAGATTGTTCACCTGTAAGAGGCCAATTGTGTCCTTGATTTCTGTCAGAATTGGATCCATCATGTGGCTGTGGTAAGCAGCAGGGACATTCAGCAGACGCAGGAACAGATTCTGACCATTGGCTGAGGCACTTAGCTCTGTATGGAGGCTTTTAATTGCATCTGCATCCCCTGAGAGGGTGCAGGACTGTGGACTGTTGAAAGCAGCAAGGCAAACTCTACCAGAGTAAGAAGGGAGAAGAGCCGTTACCTCCGATACAGCCATGTTGCTGATCACAAGCATCATCCCGCCAGTGACTTTGCTCTGGAGCTTGCTGCGGAAATAGATGACTTTTATCGCATCCTCAAGAGACAAGAGGCCAGAGCAGTGAGCGGCTGCGACCTCACCCACAGAGTGTCCAAGTATCGCATCTGGCTTGACACCCCAATGTCTGAGTAGGGTGGTAATGCCAACCTGGATGGCAAAGAGCAATGGTTGGACCACCTCTGGGTTTTTGAAGTCACTACTCTCAAACTCACTGTCAAGCGTGTCCAGGATGTTCAGCCCACTCAGCCTTTTGAACAGTTCTGTAATCTCTTTGATTTTACTTCTGAAGACAGGTTCTTGTTTCAGGAGCTGCTTGCACATGCCATGGTAAGTGACGCCATTTCCACAGAAGACAAACACTAACCTTGGATCAGAGTAGGCTTGGCTGATATTTTTGCCAACAGCAGCACTTAACTTATCTTTAAGATCGACCACAGATGATACCATGATGGCTTTTCTGTATCTATGTTTGAGATGGCTCCTTCTGCAAGCTGACGTGTACAAGAGAGAATCTAGATCAACTTCACTATCGGCCTCTAGCTGTTTAACGGTGTCTTCCATCATGAGAGAGAGAGATTTTGTTGACTTTGCTGACATGACAAAGTACTTTGGTTGCGTCTCATCATGCTCTTGTCTGATGGGTGACTGTTTGTACTGTTTGACAACAGCATGTGCATTTGTTCCCCCAAAGCCAAAGTTGTTCACCCCTGCAATTCGTGCACCAGACGGTTCCCATTTTTCGGCCTTCTGAGGAACTTTAATGTTCAGGGCTTTGGCATCAACACTGTCAGTTTCTTCAGAGTAGAAAACGGAGGGAACAATGGTCTCGTGCTTCATCATAAGAAGAACCTTAATGAGTCCGGCCACTCCGGCTGCCGATTCTGTATGTCCGATGTTGCTCTTCACCGAGCCAATCTGCAGTCTCTCTGATCCGGGAGGTTTGGCCTTAGCGATGACGTTAGAAATGCTTCCTGCCTCTGTTCGGTCTCCAACCGGGGTTCCAGTCCCATGTGCCTCTATGTACTGAACATTTACGAGGTCGGACTCTGAGTAGATTCTTCGCAGCAGCTCCTCTTGTTGCGTCATGGAGGGTTTGGTGATAGGAGTGACTGAGTGTCCATCTTGGTTGACGGCTGTTTTGCTGATGATACCCCAGATATGGTCGTGGTCTTGTAACGCCTGCAAAGCAAAAATAAGACTATTAAATACAATTTTTAAAAGACCTAGGCCACAAGTCTTTAACTCGCGGGACGAGTTCACAGACTTTATTGGATCCACAGCCAGCTGCACACAGCTGTTTTACCTGCAGAAGGACGATAGAATTCGTCGAGGAGAACAGAAAGAATTCCCTCCTTTCGTCAACATCGCTGTTTCCCACCACTGCCACTGAGGAAATCAGCTCATCACCGTTCATTCTCGGGACGAGATAACGGACACCGCCCTGCTGCCCTTCACGGACCGCGCCGATTACGCACGACGAACCACGAACCAGCACTAAAGTAAGAGGCTTATTTGTCTGGGCAAATACTAGTTGAATAGTTAGTTTTTATTGTCGAATGTAATATTGTGTCGGACCGCTGAGTCCTCGTGTATTACTGTGTTGTTGCGCGCGTCCAGAGACAGCGCTTTACGCAGCGCCAACGCGCTGTTTAGACTCGCCGCCGTTAGAGCAAAAGCGGGTATTTTACCCTTAAGAAGACCAGTGCACGGCCCGACGGACCTCAGTTCGCCCGCCTGTTCACTGCGTGGTAGAATCCCCGCATATTGCCTTCGGTGGTGATTAAGATCTCTTATTATCTGTTGCATGCTTCTTCTCTCTCTCACTCTCGTTTCTCTCCCTCTCCTAACCCGCTTCCACACACACATTCAGACATACATACACACAATCATACTTTTATACATTCTGGGGGCCAGATAGCGTGATCGAGTTAGGTCACATTGGTTCTCTGTTCTCGACCTCCCCTTTGTTTAAATCACGCGGTTCCGCCGCCATTTCTAAGTTGGCAATACGACGTCACCAGCGTGGCCTCGTACGCCATCTTTATACCCCCTTCCTCTCTCTCTCTCTCACCCATACACACACACACACACGCACACACAAACACACACATACACACACACACATACACACTAGCGGTGTTACATGTGTGTTGCCATCGTTATAGTCGCTTGTGTGGTTCATGTTTTTGGTATAGTGGATTTTGTTGAGATAGTGTTCAGTGATTTGCATTACTGTTACTATCTTTTAATAAATTCTATTTGTGATTAAAGTAGTAGCGTTTGTGATTATTTGTGCATTTGTATGTGATTACAGCTGGATTATGACGGTCAGTGCTCGGACTTAAACCTTCACTGTTCATTTTATAATCATTAATATTACATATTGATATTATTAATTGAACTTTCCAAATTGAGATTGATTTTTATTTTTACAGATTGATTATTGGTCCCTGATACCAGGGTGGTGCCCCGTTATTTTTTAATTTTAATTAATAATTTAAATTTTACGGTAAGTTGTTTGGTTAATGTTTAAAATAACAAAATAATCAGTCAGTTATTAACTGAAACTGGTCTTATATCTGACACGGTCTGATGTTAATAATTAGAAAATGTTGTTTGTCTTGTTACTGCTGAGTTCAGCATCATTCAGTCCTGTTCTTATGTGTGTGACCAGTATCGTTTTAACTGTTTAATTTTGATACCTCTGACCTTGTTTGACTGATTCCTGTGAACCGAGCCATCTGCATTAAATATTATGAGCGTGAATCTGCATTAGTGCTTTATTGGTTTTTCCTTTGACCAGCGTGCTAGTACAAACTTTTAGAACAGGAAATGAGACACAATCCTGAGGAAAGCAACGAACTTAACTAAACTCAGGGTTGTGACCTTTCTGACCTTTTTCAGTGGTTTCAGTAGAACAACCCCGCAGCCCTCCCCTCGGCCGTAGCCGTCTGCCGTGCTGGAGAAAGGTCTGCTCGTCCCTTCAGGTGAAATCATCTTGGCCTTGCTGAGAGCGACAAACGCTCTTGGCTCATAGATGCAGTTCACACCTCCACACAAAGCCATTTCGCAATCACCTGATAAAATAAAACATATTTCAGCCTAGTAATAAAAGTATGTAGTTACTCTCTGAAGTGTTACTCCAGTTGGTTCCACACGTCTTTCATACACACCTTGTTTAATGGATTGACAAGCGAGATGAAGAGCCACGAGGGACGAGGAGCAGGCGGTGTCTATGGTCAGGGACGGCCCAGTGAAGTTGAAGATGTATGAGACTCTGTTTGCTGCGATGCTCATGGCGAGGCCAGAGCCAGTCCAGTGGTTGATCACACTCGGGTGCACGTGCGCAGAATTTTTTTCGTAATCTCTGTTCATTAGGCCTAAATAAAATAAATTAAACATGTTGAAACTCAAAAGGTTGCTCCTTATCATTTTAAAGTTTCTGGATGGGTTATTTATTTTGACAGTTTTCATGTTAAAACTTGGTTCAAACAATAACTTCACGCAGAAATGATTTATATCTTCAGAAGACAGTATTAGAAGCAGTAGCTGTAAATGTTTTATTCTCTTACCTAAAAACACGCCTGTCCTGGTGCCGCTGGCCTCCTCCATAGGAATCCCAGCATTTTCTAAAGCTCTGTAAACACACTGAAGGAACTGCTTCTGCTGAGGATCCATTTGTTCCACTTCACTGTCGCTGATGCCAAAGAACTTGTGGTCAAAATCATTAAACCTGGAGAAAAGAAAAGATTGAAACCGCTGAATCAATTTAGGAGATACGTATTTTAATAGTATAATAAGAGAAAATCTACTTTATGTGAGATTTAAGATACAGAGAAGCTGATTTAGAGACATTTCTTGGTTTGTTTTGGAAAATACCAACATCTGTAGTTGTTCCAGAGCTGATTTTTAACATCATTATTTGTTATTACTTTTATCAGGAGCATCTAACAAAATGTTCCCATATTCATAGATTCATGTATAGGTTCAACGATCATATTAATGAGAAGATGACCCTATAAAACTTTAAAGTATATGTTACAGAATCTGTTATAGAATATACATAAAACCTATATGCTCACAAAACAGAGTAAATAAACCTCTAGATCTAAATATATTACGATTTGAACACTTACCCATCAATGAGAGCAGCCTTGGCTGTGCAAGTTTTACCCGCTTTGTTTTCGTCGGGGTCATACCAGGCGGACAAGTCAAACCTCTTTTTGGGAATTGGCACAGAACAGTTTCTCCCATCAAGAAGAACCTTCCAGAAATTGTCAAGCCCCTCTCCTGTTTGGAAACATCAATGTTCCATTATACAGAATACAATTTTTCTGTAATGTAAAATGTCTCATTAAAATATTACCTCCAGGAAAATTGCATCCAATGCCCACCACTGCGATTGCGTCCTCAGCCTCCTCCATCCTCTCTGTGCACGAGAGAAAATCAAAAATCTTTACTGCACCGTCATGTCAACATCACTCGTCCCTGCAGGCGTCTCACATCCAGAAATAAAAGTGGTTCATACACTGAAAGAGTTTGTAATTAGTCCAGTTTAGTCACGCACCAGATCTCCCATACATCCGTACCGTTTGCCTTTTTCCCCAAGTGATGCTATCACTGCCGGACCCGCAGCTGATTCTTATAGTCAGCCTCTTTTCTGTATGAAAGATTAATGATTGATTTGTTATTTACGTTACCATGGAGATGAAGGACGTCAGTGCACACATTTATGGCGCCTTGCAAATGATAACACTGAGATTCAAAAGTAAATCAGTACGTTATCCAACTTGGGAGTGACTTCAGGTCTCGTTTCATTGCAGCTTATCACAATTATATCATCATCACTAACAATCAACCAAATCAGTTCAACATGGAACCTCTCAGTTACCCCCACACACACACACACTTCATATTATCTCTACTGCAGCATTTAAGCTTCCTTTCACCAAATTACTGTTTAAAAGTAAAAGGTAAACAATGATATACTTTCCTATTGTTACTTATTTACCATAAAAAGTAAAAGTAAAACTGGTAAAGTAAAACCTTAACTGATTTTAACTGAAATGAATGAAAACAGAACATCTCATTGTTTTTGTTTGATAACTGGGTTTGTAAATGGAGTTCTAAAGAACGCTGTCTTCTCAGGAACTCGTTCACTGTCTTGATAGTCATCCTGGCCCCAGTAACCTCTGGAGAACTTCCCAGAATATTGATGACCATATGTTCAATCTTTGTGTTATTGCCTTTTATCAATCCTCCACAGGTTCACTGGAATCACATGGCAGTATAAATGTTTGAGCTCTTTATTACTTTATGTCAAAGCAGTGACGAAGCCCCTGAGGTATGAGGAAAAGGAAGTAACTAAATAAATCATGACTGACTTGATGAGGAAGAAACTTCAACTACAATACAATTCTAATGCCACTTTCTCATATTGTGGTTTTGCACTTTTCCCACATGTATTTGGCTAAAAAATATGTTTCCTTATTGAAAACAGGAACAGAAACAGAGTGACGGAGTGTTAGAGAGTTTAATTTCAGGAAAAAACAGTACAGAAAATACGCTGCAGTCTGACCCATTAAAAAAGGTTTTGTAATGTAAACTTATCTCAGTAGTTTCTTTATTATAAATATTTCCAGTTCCATGCATCATACTGTACGTTCATAAGTAAAACAAATACAAACAAGAAGTGTTAGAAAACATGTAACGTGTATATATCGATATATAATTGACCGTTACCATAAGAAAACCCATCACATCAGACTGTAAACTCTGGGATTTCATTTTAAATCCAGACGGACACATTTTCACGTAATGGAGAGCAGGCGACAGCTCAGGTCCCACAACTTCTGAGCCACGTCGTCGTCCTTTCCAGCTGCTGAGCAGTTTGCAGGAGCAGAGTCACTGAAAAGACAAAGACATCATGTATCTGACAGTGTTCTTGTGCTCAGAGGAAACGTATGGACTGCTGTGTACAGTCTAAAACAAAGTACCTGTAGTATCCACCGCTCTCCTTCTCCAGCGACGGCTCCACCGCGCAGTAAATGGTCGTCTGAGCTCCCTGCACAGAGTCTTTGGTGAAGGGACTGACCATCTTCATGACGAACTGCTGGGGGCCGCTAAGGTGGCGCCACAAATCTGTCTGGACGACACCGGGGTGGAGAGAGTACGTCGTCACACCCGTGCCTAGGGAAAACATTGTAATAACTTGTAAAAAGTTGCTGTAAAACATGAATGAGAAAGTGAAAGATACCAGAGCTGCCAGATGGAGCTTTTAAGATCAAATGGAAATCCACAGATAAAAGAGGGTGGCACTCACCTTCTAGTTTTTTAGCGAGCGTGTGGGTGAACAGGATGTTGGCGAGCTTGCTCTGGGAGTAAGCATTCGCCTTGTTGTAACCCTTCTCGCTGTTGATGTCGTCCAGATTGATGGCGCCCCAGGAGTGAGCCATGGAGGACACGGTGACTATCCTGGCCGGCACCGATCTTTTCATCAGGTCAAGCAACAAATGTGTCAACAGGAAGTGACCTGGAGAAGAAGAGAAGATGATTGAACAAATTATGTTTGATTAACTTCTCAGAATGGTTCCTTAATAAGCTGGTAAAGATTTGTATGAAGAACCTTCTCTGCATCAAATATAGAACCAACATAGAAAAGAGGATTTAATGTACTGTCGAAGAGTTTGTGAGACACCACACACGTGTTTACTATTTTCAAACTGATGCAGTTGTCATGAATTTATAAATATATAATAATTTTCTTACTGATTTTTACTATTTCCTCAAGCGCAAATTTCCCTTTAAAAGGACTATCTCGTTTTATATCACACTCCCCTCCAGGTGCAGCAAATTTTTAATGCAGAATATGCACTTGTGCCTATCTGAGCACATTTGGGCTGTTGTTCAAATTTATAACCTGAAGTCAAAGGTGCACGATGACAGTTATTTCGAAGGAACATTATCAAGTGAGTAATTGTGTCAACAAAGATACGTGCACAGCAAATCTACACTTATCTCACAGACATCTGCTTGGCCATAAATGAGAGATTTCTCTCTTACTCCCGATAATATCATTGGTATAACCTGGGTTCTAAAGGAAGAGGGAGAGTTTACTCGAGTTCACTTTAGATGCTTAGGTTATTCAAAAAGAGTCCATTGACTTATTCTTGTTAGTTGAACTTATCATTGCGCCTTCTCTTACAGCTCTAACTAAAGTTGAACTGCTATAAGTTTGTTAAACACACCTGTCAAATTGTAGAAAATGTAAACTCAGTCGTCAGGTAAATTAGTTATGACAGACTGAAACTTTTACTTTAACCAATATCTTCTGTGTTGTCCTTTTGCAGTTGTTATAAAAAGCACGACACAGAAGTGAAGTCCAAACCAACCAGCTCGAGTTTAAAGTGATTACATTTACACTTTATGCACCCTCATTAAAACTGTGTCTGTGAACTTTAGCAGGAGGAAGTTTGTCCATCTCTTCCTTATTATTTCCCCAAGGGACTGTCTTAGCTGACACCAGCACAGCCAAAAGCTGATAGTGTCAATATTTAACAGAAAAACTGGTTTTACTGCCAAAATCTCCTGCCAAGTAGAACGGAGGATGTAAAATAGGACACATTAGAGTTTAGGGGTTTGGGGTCTGTCCTGAGAGATCTGATCACAAGTTCGTCTGTTCACATCTGGTATTGGAATCCGTCCGAGGGCTCAGACCTCGTACAGACTGAGGCTGGAGTTCTTCTGCAGTGGCAGCGGGTTCGATTCCAACTCTGCCATTTTCTACTTCCCCTATTCTGTCTCCACATTTCACACTTGTACCGTCCTGTCGATTAAAAGGTCCAGTGTGTAAGATTTAGGTGAAAGGGATCTATTGGCAGAATGTGAATATAAAATAATCTTAGTGATGTTTTCACTAGTGTGTTTCATCTAAATTGTACGAATTCTTCTTCTCTTTACACTAGAATTGGCCGTTTATATTTAAATACTTTATATTTACACTGGGAGCAGGTCCTCTCTACGGAGGCCGCCATGTTTCTACAGTCGTCCAAACTAAACACCTTTTGAGTTTTTATGACAACTGAGGTTTTACACAGGATCTCTCTCATGTTTGGAAGGTGGAGGGGGAGGTGAGGGGGGGTATTCAGCTGCAACATGACACTTCACCACTAGATGTCACTAGATTCTACACTCAACCTTTAAGGCGAATTGCCCCAAATGTATCCATATAAGCAAATAAACAAGTTTGTGAAATGATGTTTTTAGATAGTTTGACAATACACGTGTGTCTGTTGCCGACGTGTTTACATGTGTGTTGGTGTGAGAAGGGAGAGAGACAGAGAGAGAGAGGGTCAGGAGGAGCTGAGCGGCTCAAAGTGCACACCGAGGAGGAGTGGAAAAACATTTTTGTTGTCATGATGAAACAGCGGTCCCTCACACGAGGCCCAGGATGCCTTCACGTTCACACGCATCACAGATCAGCTCCCAACGGGGTCTGAGTGATCGGGTCTCGGGTGCGTTGACACCTATTCAGAGCTGTCTGCTTGTGATCGGATCTCCAAGAACGTTCAATACCAGGTCATCGTCTCCTCACTGCACAGATAACGTGGATTTATTTACCCATGTGATTGACACCGATCTGCATCTCAAAGCCATCTGCTGTTTGCCCATAAGGACAAACCATCACGCCGGCATTGTTGATGAGGATATTGAGTTTCGGCTCTTCTGGAAAAAAAAGGAACATGAAAATGTAAAATGCTTTTTTTTGTTTCTTTTTTAAATTCCTTTCACATGTACAGAATTCTCCGGTTTTACCTTTGTTGATGGCTTCAGCGAATTCTCTAATGGACTTGGTATCTGCCAGGTCAAGTTTCATGCAGAGGACGTTCTTGTTGTCTGATTTTTCGATGACGTCTTTAACGGCGGCCTCTGCTTTCTCCATGTCCCTGCACGCTATGATGACCTTCGCCCCTAAACAGAAGAATAAACAGCTGTCTCTCTACACACCGGTCCAGACAATCAACAGATATTAAAGTGACGTGTGGGAGAAAAGGGAGGACAGCACCCTCTCATGACTAGATGTGGACATTACTCAACTAGACTTTCTGATTGCATCACTGAAGCAACTGTGGAAACACAATGCACACTTTGTCTTGCGAAACAGGAAATGGGTTACACAACGTTTTACACAATTTTTTTTCTTCATTGCTTTGTTATTCGGCAGGATGACGCAAAAACTGCTGAACGGATTTACACAGAAACCTGGGCCATGAAATGTAAATCGGGACAAAAGGGGCAGATCCAGGCTTTTGATTTTTTTACATTTTCAACAATTTCCCAGGGAGTAGTTCATGAATCTTGATGGTGGAAAAAACTGGCAGATTTCAGGGACTGATATCCATGAGTGTGTGCAGCCTGAGACTCTCTGTACTTAAACTGTCCATGATTTCAACACCCAGCTCGAAGGATAAATAACTAAAGTAACTCCAGTTCCATTCCTAATATTTTTAAAGGGATTTAAAGTGGACATGTTCTGATACCAGGTCGTGGATCAGCCAGTGCGCAAATCTATGAACCGATCTCACGTCTTTAAAGTAACTTCACTCAGATCCAGATAAAACTGCAATTTTCTTTTCCCAGGATCAGTAGCTTACAGCTGTTACAATACGCACTGGTACCGGATCGGAACTCGGTATAGGCTGATCCGCAAAGTCCAGGTATCAGTACTGGTATAGGGATGGGATGAATGGTATCAGAACATCTGTAATGTAAAAGGGGAGGAGGAGGAGGATTTCCCAAATGAAGGTTGGGTATAATTTGATGTGAAATGAAACCAGAGCCTATTGGAACAGGTTCAACAACCAGAAACACATCATGTAGGATGGCTGATGTTTGATTGAACAAAACCAGGCTCAAAGACTGGAGGTCTCTTTGAATTGATGTGAGTCATCATGACCCGGCAGAAAGAGAGATGATGTGATAATGAGTCAGATAATCTCATGTGCAGCTTTTGTGTTGTGTTGTAAGAAGCTGTAGCCGGTCCCACCTCTTTTTGCCAGGTCCATGGCTGTTTCTTTACCGATCCCAGTGTTGGCCCCGGTGATCACCACGGTCTTATCATCCAGCCTGACGTCAGAGGACCAGGGCGTCCGGAAGAAGTTTCTGACACATTATAAAAACAAGTAATAAAACTGTCAACGTGTTCACTCTCATCTTCATAATCCCAAGAGAATCCAAACCATTACAGATTCCATCTTTGTTCCCTTTTATTATTATTATTATTATTATTATTATCATATTATGTATTTATGGACACATTTCCTTCATATTCCCTTCTGAAGCAAATATACACATTTCTGTTTATCTTTAGTTTCTTTTATTGTTATATTATTTAGTCATGTACACACAAGCTGGATTCTTTGTACACTGTTTGTACATTTAAATGTTTTTTTCAAGAAGTTTCCAGGATGTTGAGAAATGACTTAAAACTGTGACTCAACAAAATGGGTGAGATAAACCCTGAACAACTGCTTTTAACCACACTAACACGAAACCACATGTTTGTCCTCATTTCATCCAAACACATGATAAACAGATCAACAGTGATCTGAGCATTAATCTATTTATGACAGAATCTGGTTTTTATTTGTAGTTTAATCTCGAACTAAAACTACAGAATTCAACAACCTGATGAAAACACTTCTCACCTGATCGTCTGCATCTTTTCTCGTTTTGAGGCCGAAACACTGAAAACAAACCGTGAATCTTATTTTCACAGAATCGAACCATAAACTGTTTCACAAATTGAAAACTTGTTGATCCGGAAGTGTCATTTTACCTAATCCACTTCTGTTTGAGTGTCCAGTGTTTTAGCCAATCAGCTGCGACGGCGTCACCGTCGCTCAAAGCCGATTGGTCGAATTGTGAAGCTCAGTCCGCCCTCTCGGGTATTTGTGTTTGATTATGAATACGGGGCTGCGCCGCACGGGCGGGGACTCCATAACTGGGCTTCGGTCAAATTCAAAAGGAGAATTTATTTATTAATATGTTTCTTAAAAATATAATAATAATGAAGTAGTAGGAAAAGCATTTATTGGTTCTATTTGAAGAAATGTTGCAGTAGCAGCAGCATCAGCAGGTTTAATAACAATGTTCAGAAAACCATATGAAATTAAATGTACATTCAAATATACTTTAAATAAAAGTACGTGGTATAATCAGGAAAATGAGCCTAAAAGTACAAATATTCAGTCCTGAAAAATGTCCCATGTGACGATACATTTAAATATATGATAATATTTTATCATCACTCATCTACACACTTAGTTTTGTTAGTATTGAACTGTTTATGTGAATTTATAATTAATATCTTCATAGTGGATTGATCTGCTGATTATTGTTTTTTCATTAAATGGTTGATGATTTTCATGATCACCAAAGTAGTTGACAAATTCATTTAACTAAAGCCATCAAATAATTATGGTAAAAAGTGTATTTCTCTTTGAAATGTAGAGTACAAGTATAAAGTAAAGTACAAATACTATAATTCTTAAGAACTCAAGTAAATGTACTCACACAATATTAAATACACTATGTATTTCATGGTAAAACTCATGTCAGAGTTGTGTCAGTTTTATTGTAAAGTATGGCATTACACCATTGATATCAAATATTATCTGATTGATAAAGATTGATCACAGTAAAAACAATTATTATAAAGCTAGGGAAAAATAATATCCTTCAGAATTATAACATAATTTAATGTAATTCAATTAATTCTTCCTTAATAAACAACAAAGCCATCTAACTAATTTTGTAATGTGTAACTAGGACTTTAACCAATTTACTAACTTCGCATCCTAAGTATAAATTGATAATGAAGCAAAGAAATAAACTAACAAAAGTATAAAAAATCCTCCTCCTTTCTTGATATTGTTATACTGTGATTCTGCAGTTTCTCCAGCAGGTGGCGTCCTTTAACCACCCACCACCTTTAACGCTGTGGAGCCTGTTTTGCTTTGACACCAGCAGCTCAGTGTTTCTGTGTTTTGTCTGCACACAGATCAGCAGCTTGGTGTTTGGGGGGGATCTCGTCCTTGGCCGAGGTCTCACTCTGCTGCTCAATATTCTGCAGGAATCACAAAGAAAGAAAAAAATCCACAGAATTACCCATCATGCCTTTCTGCAGAGGTCACACCACTGCGTGCACGGTTCGTTCACATGTCACAGACATTATTCCAGCATTACAGTGGCTTTACACTGTGGACACAAGGTCATTAGCTCAGGAAACACTGCAGCGGTCATCAGCTGATTGTGCGTAAGCAAACGTTTCCTTCCCTTTTCTCTGCTGCATGATCAGTCAGTGTGTGAGTCTGTGTGTCCATACAGTGTGTTCTTGTGTGTACCACACTGATTAATAGACAGTTGTAAGATATCTAAATCAAGTTTGTGTGCACTTCTCTTGATTGCACGACCCCCCCCCACACACCTCCTCTCTTTACTTTTCCATGTTTATTTCAGCAGAAAGTGGAGACGAGTGGCAGCTGATACATTTTTCATTCACTGTAAAACAATGAGTGATCACCTCACAGTACAGTGAGGCCCCCCATGATTCTAATGTCCCCTTAAACTCAATCAACACAATGTAGATCAGGAGATTATCCAATGTGCTAGATCCAGATTTTTATTTGGGTCAAATTACACATTAGATTAAATATCAGGCGCCTAAATATGTTTTATTTCCATCAAGATACATGAATTATTGCCACGGAAATAATTGGTGAGATTAAATCCTTATTTATTTATACCTTTCATCCTGTTTTTATAGCATCAATTAAGGAATTAAATCAAAAGTAGGACTTGAACATACATCAGTGTGATAAGATAATGACAGAAACCATTTTTGGAAAAACATATTTTGTGTTTATTTTGACTTTTTAGTTTGGTCCACATCCTATCCACTTACAAGTATAGGGTTATGCCTGTACTGCATCCGGCCACCAGGGGGTGATCAAGATGATTTGGCTTCACACTTGGGGAGCTGACATATTGTCCATCTGTATTTACCGACCACGTTTGGCCCATTTCTCATTCTTCCACAAGCTTTGAAATCCCCGTCTGTAGTTTTACCTCCTTGAAGGAGGAAATGAAACCACATCAGTCTTCCATCAGTCAAGTGAGACATAAATATTTAATTATTTATCCAAACCTTTTATTTTATCCAGAATATTTGTACCAAGTTAAGAATCTTTATCCAGAGTTGTTTATTATTTTCATGTCATATTTTTATCCCTTGTGTTTGTTGTTGATTTTTTTTTTTCATTAGTGACACGGAAAACACATCAGACACAACAGTTTACCTCAAACTGTGACTGGCGCCGCATCAGCAGCAGCAGCGTCTTCCCCGAAGCCAAAGACAATGGAGACGCAGGAGGATGCACTCGATAAACTCTGAGAACAATCCATTAGCTATTATGGGACTATTAACTTTGGCAGATGGAGAGCGAGAGGATGCAGGTTTTTATTTTTAATACAGAGGGACGGAGAAAAAAACAAACAAACAAACAAGAGCTGGAGGAGAATATCTTATGTTGATATGAATTCACATTCTGATGGGGAATTATAGTGTATTTATGAAATGTGGTTAGCACACAAGTAAATGGAGGTTTGTAAAGATCCATTTTAATATTTCAAATCCACTTTATCCAGCTTTTATCCTGTCGAACAATGACAGGAATAAAACAATAAAAAAGGATAGGCACTTTATTTACATTGCTCTTCTACTGCGTTTGAAATAATTAATATAAAAATCAATATTGAAATATTGGTAAACATTTAAAAGATTAATTTCAGGCATATTTTAAGACATATAAAATAATATGAGCCTATAGACATAATATTCAGAAGCATAATGATGAAAATTCAATAATATTTTCTGTCTTAATATCAACAACCATTATGAGCATTTATATAAAGTAAATATAAACAGTCTGAAAGATCATGAAAGAACACATTATAATATTAGTAATGATCTTACCATTTAATTCTTGTTGTAGTTATATAAGTATTAAAATGACTTTAACTAATACAAACCGAAAACCAATATTCAAGCAGAGCGCTCGTCACAATTAAATGTCGTCATGATTCAAATTAAATGTTTATTTTACGGAGAAGGAGATTTTATAAACACGGACTTTGACTCAGACTCTGAGCTCCACAACCCTCGATGTGAACGTAGTGATTTAGAGAATCACTATGTTTAAAGAAAGGAAACTCCTTCTCTTGCCCTTTGCAGCAGGTCAAGTAGCAAAGCTGGCAGAACACGACGCCTTAATGTTTACATTACAACAATCTTTCCAAGGTGACACACACACACACACACACACACACTCATGCAGGCCGGCGGCCATCAGTCTGGCTCATCCGTCGACCTCCCTTCAACAAAAACCTCAAATGATCTGAATCTGTGGGACATGATAAACATCTCCGAGCGTCCTCACCCCCGTGCAACCGGCCCTCACCGGTTCACCCATCAGCCACATTCTGTTTAGTCTGTCTCTTTTCTGTCTGCTGCACCTCCTCCTCCTCCTCCTCCTCCTCCTCCTGTGCCCTGCCTCTGTATTTGGTTTCTCACCCTTTCAGCCTCAGTCACCATGTTACATAACACGTAAACGCTGCCATTCATTTTGTTCAGGTCGTTTCTCCTCCGCTGATCCAATCTCCGACGTGTAATGGCTTTCTCAACTGCCGCAGCGTTTCCCTGAGATACAAATCTAGTCCAGATCATAATTACAGTCTTGTTTTTTGATCGGCGGTGCTGCTGTACAGCAGATGACAGAGCCCTTCATCTGACCACCGCACTGCTGACTCAAACACACTGTGTCATTTAACTCGGCCACACAGGCTCCCTCCATAACTGGGCTCAGGCGCTTTCTGTCAACGTTCTCTGGAGAAATCAAACTGTAAGGTTGTTGTAAACCAGACTTAGTCTTTGGTTGTAAATCATACAACATGACAGTAAGGCAAAAAAAAAAAAACGATGGTTACTGTTATACAACGCATCCTGATTATGGGCTCAAATCTTCATGCTCAGGTTATTTTTGTCTCTACAGAAGCAGCAAGGAAAAATATTCCAAATTTATAAAACAGCAATAGACAGCCTCTCTTTCCAGAAACTCCACTTAAATATGTGAAATCTTCCTTTGAACAGGGATGAGCTGGCAAATGAAAATAAAGCATAAGGGCACAAGGTTCAGTGTGAGGGATTTACTGGCATCTGGCAGTGAGAGTGCTGACGGCTTCAAACTGAAACTGCACAAGATGCTTCACTTCTAAATATAGAAATATAACCAAATTTGATCAGTTCATCTTTTTAGTCCAACATAATGTTTGTACCTAATTTGAAGAAATTCCCTTCAGTCATTCTTGAGATTTTGTGTTCACAAGGTAAAGAATGTGCTGTTGCCTTTCACCAACAAAATCTAAACTCGACAGATACCACACTGTGGTTGTATGCCTCCGCCATCCAGTGCACCTTTGACCTTTGACCTTCAAATTCTAATCAGTTCATCCTTGAGTCAAAATAAATGTTTGTACTATATTTGAAGAAATTCCCTCAAGGCGTTCTCGAGATATCTTGTTCACAAGACATGGGACGGACATATGTATGAATATACAACTTGAGAACATAAACAAAGTCTTTCATGTGAAATAAAAACTGACCAGAACCCTGTCGCTCAAAACCTGATTGAGAAAACAAGATTTCAGGGCCTTTATCCTGACGTAGACCACAACCAGATCCAGAACACCATAACAGCAGATTCACCACTTTTCATTTAATTCCCTTCACATCCACCTTTTGATCGTCACTGTTTCATCTCAGGCGGCATCGTGCAGCATCACATCTGAACCTTCACGTGTTCTGCTCTGTGCATCAAAGAGATCGTCCAAGATGGACGTAAGATGGCGGCGTGGTGAGTTGCCCTTTGAAGGTGAGCGGACAGTCATTAGGGATCCGCCACGAGCCGCAGGAAACAGGCGCTCGCTGCTATTTATAGAACCGTCTCAAGGAGTCAATAGCTGTGAGCTGTGTAGGGAGGCATCCTGTGGAGGGGAAGGGGACAGTGTGTGTGTGTGTGTGTGTGTGTGTGTGTGTGTGTGTGTGTGTGTGTGGATGCTTTACGACATTTATAGCAGCGCGAGGCAAGGTGTCATGTTTCAGTGTGACGTTCCTGGAGCAGTTTCATACAACGCAACCTGCTGGTATCTGGGTTGTTTTAGTGGATCGTACCAAAGCAAGGAGCTGCCACTGCACTGATTATGATGTTATCAATGTATTTCGGCGACTTAATTGATTTTCAGTTCAGTTAAAGGCGACGGAGGAAACAGTGACCCCTGCAGAACAAACGTATTTTCACACGGCTGACTGGGCGTTGATGCAGCTCTGTATGTTCTGCACTGTAAATAATAAAGTCACAGTTTGATTCCCTATATTTCTCATAACCCTTCACACGTTGATCGTTACACGTCCTCGCCTCCTGACACGTTTACCGTCCTTCACATCCAACATGTCACCTTTGCCAAATACTGTAACGTGGGAGCCGGCGCTCTCTCATACTGTCGCTCGGCCATCAGGTCCTAATTTATTATTTTACACAACCCCCTGGTACAACGGTGTGGAAATCACTTTATCAACACTCTTTGCTTTTACTGCTGACGGAGTTTTTCACTTCTGTTAAAGTGTAACTTTCTTCCTCCTCCTGCAGACGTAGCAGGTGCAGCTTAGTTTACTACGTGTGAACTTTATCCACCACCGAGCGACAGTCCTCCCTCAACCCCTCAACCGTTAAGCAACCTATCAGGTTTTATTATCTAATCCCCGCCAGGACTTCTGTAATGTGCAGATGAGTAAAGATTATACAAATACATGTAGGAAACAGAATCATTCCTGTCAATGATTCTCCACAGTTTGTAAAGACTTTTAGAAACATAAAATACTGACTGCAACGAGAAAAGGGAAAAACAGAATCGGAATATTTCTTTATTAATCTGTTTCAGTCTAGACATCCTCTGTCCTCGCTGTGCCTGCGCCATTAACTCTTTGAAGAATGGTTCGTCACTGGAGCGCAATGAATCCTGGGATAGTTTCTCCTCTACGTGAAGGGTTTAGATGCAGCAGGACTTGTATGAAATTGTCTCTTTCCAGAAACAGCCGTGGTGCTGAAGAGCCCAAGAGAACTTCATGACAATAAAGTTTAACAAACAAACAGTTTGCTGTCTCCCTGCTGTCGGCCTTCTTATATAACAACAACAATAATTATAACTCATGTATCATACTGTGTATCTTTCTAGATTTAGGGTTAGGCTCCAGTGAGGCTGGGGTCTTTCAGTTTTGGGGTTTGCACGTTCTCCCAGGGTCTGCATGGGTGTCCTCTGGGTAACTTCCTCCCACAGTACAAAGACATGCAGATTGGGGTTCGGTTAATTGGAGACTCTTAATTGGTTTGAGTGTGAGCCTGAATGCTTGTTTGTCTCTGTGTGTTGGCCCTGCAGTAAGCTGCTGACCTGTCCTCTCTGCACCCCGGCCTCTCGCCCAGTGTCCCCTGGGCTGTGGCTCCGGGCCCCGTATGAACCTCAGAGGATAAACAATATGAATAATGATGCACGAGTGTGTTTGTCTGTGTTGATGTTACTTTCCATTACTTCATATTTCAACAAGGCAAATCTTTTGGTTCAGTTGCACATAGAAAAAGTGAGCAAATTCTGTACATGTCAACCTTTTGTGTTTGATTAGAGACCATCAGGGATTCAGTTCTGTCCTGGATGATGTGATGGAAGCAGAGAAGGAAACAGTGAAGTCAGGAGGATGAGGAGAAGAGTGAGGATGAAGATGATAACATGAGAGGGAACCTGACAGATATTTGCGCTGTGACAAGCAACTATTTCCAGATTTTTGAGCAACATCCCTGTTTGTAATATCTCTCTAAAACCATTACACATTTATCTTTATATTGCACATGTAGAGAAAAGCCATATATTGTTTATAGTATATATATTTTCGTTTCTATTCCTGTTTTTATTTCTTATCACATTTTGCCCCTTACGCTACTCTCTTGTGCTGCTGTGTCAAGTTTGATAAATTCAAGGTACATCTCATCTTATCTCTTATCTAACCTTCCAAATGTTTGGTTTCCAGTATTCTCTAAATGTGATGCTCAGATAATAAAGGACAGGTTTTTCTAAAGAACTATTTATAGTCAATTTAATTACAAAGGACAAAGCAGAGTCTGTCTCCCTGGGCGATTAGCAGATCATCTGTCAGGTGGGAACAAGTATGAAAAGCATTTTAAATCTCCAAAAAGGTACGAAAAGCCTTGAAGTCTAGAACAAATCTGATCATCGTATGACCTGATCAAATAAACTGTTGTTCTCACATTGAAAAAGTCTAGATGAGAAACTATAAGACAGTGATTTACAGTATCTACTGTTTGTTGATGCTAGGACACCTGCTCTCATGATGTGACATTTATTTCTATCAATTCATCAACACATGGAGAAACAGCATGTGTAATAAAGGCAACTATCTCTTTTTTAGTTTCACATCTCCCTGAAACAAACAATCATAAGTTGATTTAAGATCCTCTGGTTCTCTGTGAGGGGCCAGTATCTGGTCGCCTCAGTAAATCAGTGTGTACACACAGTGGCAGTGTAGTGACAGCTGCAAGCTTTCTCATGAATGACCCTGAGGATAAAATGCACCACTGTGCACCTCTATTCACAGCAAATCAAAAGGCATTTAATTGCGTCAAGAAAAGAATTATTATCTGTTGGTGGCTAATGAGCCAGATATTCTCCTCGGCCGTAGGTCGTGACCAAAAATGGAGCAAAAAGAGAGGATTAGTTGGACTTATATTTGCAAGATGAGCCAGAAACGCGACAATCAACTTAAAATGGTGATAAAACCGCACGTCCTTGTGGTTTTTAACAATAACTTTCAATTTTGAATAGAAAATTTAATTAAACCAACTATGATTTCCATTTGAAAATTTACGGCTGTGTGTAAGTAATTGTTTAACCAAATGACCTGCGCACATTCAAGCCTGCGTGATGACATAGCTGCTTTTTTACCACAGATTACGAGGTTGAAGAACAGTTTGAACTTAGCACATGTTGTCATGTAATGTATGTGCATACAGTAATAACGAGATCACAATAATTATGTATTTATACAGAGACATTGTAAAAATACTTTAGTAGAGGGCGACCAGGCCACAAACACACACGACAGAGAGCATGTTTCGGGCCGAAGGCAAAGATCATGATGGACGAGTGGCGTGGAAAAACGTTTGAGTGGGAGAATAATGACGGAGCAGCTCGTACATCCAGCAGCAGTCGACTGTGACCTCCTCTCTTCCTGTGCCCAACAGGCCTCTCCGTCGGACGAGCTCCACAAATACACTAACTGAGTCCAGATGATTCATTAGGAGGAAGTTGATTGGGGTCACTCTTTTACATAATCACAGGGGGGTTACTGTGTTACTTCAGGGATGTTATGTGAATAAACAGTGAAAATTCAAACTGAGAGTTTTGTTTTCTCTTGGGTTCTCTTATACAAAGACGTATAGGCGTCTCACATCTGGTCAGTGTGCACTCGGCCAGTTAATTGTCTTAATGGTGGAAGTGGTTTGCATGTGTTTGTCTAGAAAAACCTTTTAGGCAGTTGAACCGTTTGAGCCTCCCACTGCGGACTCAACGAAATTCCGGAGAAATTTGCCAGGACACGGCTTTAATTTCGTTCCTTTTTCTCTCAGGGATTACGTTATGTAAGACCTCGCATAATCCCAATTTGTGTTCAAACTACATTTCAGCACTGATCAAGTGGATTAAAAGCCCTCATGGACGGAGCAGAGCCACAAAACGCAGTTTGTTGTGGGTGTCGGAGTCACAGTACTAACATCTATTTCTTACATTCACAGCAATTTCTTGCATTGTACTGTACGTTGACTATTGCAGAGGTTTGTGAAGCAACCAAGTTCCCAACTTTTCAAAATAAAAGCTCTGTAATTCAGCTCGATGGGAAGAAGCATTGCAGCAACAAAGTAACCGTTGTGTTTTTACTTGGACGACAAATTGCCAAACAGGAAATGGTTCAGTCGTATGTTGCTGCCCTGATGGAGATCACATTTGTCCTGTTTGTTTCTCTAACCTAGTAGTGAAAAGTGCATATTATAGTATGTGTAAGTATTCTTTTTGAAACCTAATTTTATTGCCTTCTATTATCTTCATATTTTTACAAATAAATAAATGCTCATCAGATGTTAGCAGAGTTTTACTGGAGATGTGAGAGGACCTCGACACATGAATGCAGCTCTGTTCTTGGAGCCTTGTTTTTAAAAAATCTGGACATTTGCCATATTTCTCCCCTGCAGTGAATCCACCAGGGTGTGTTATGTTAAACACTGAATCGTATATGTCAGACAAGTATGTAGGAACTGCTGCAGCAAGTTAAAAAAGGTGATAAATCACCAGGTTTACACACATGTTCTGCACATGTCCTGTGTATTTGCAGACGATCATCCAAACCTCAACACGCTGAGTAAGAATATGAATAGACCGGAATACATAATGCTCGTCAGTGTTACCATGCAAATCAAGTCTCCCTCCTGCACAGTTTTGTCATTGTCATAAGGGGCGAAGTGGTCGATGACAAAAGAAGCACGAGGAGCTCTTTGCTATTCACAGAAACTGAGCTGCGGAGCCGGAGGGACAGAAAACTGGACGCTCTAAAGAAAACGGAGCCGGAGAAGAAAGGCCGAGAGAGAAACTGGTTCATATGCATCTGAATGAGGGCGAAAGAAAGTGGGTTTATAATGTGATCCTTGACACGTCTTTCTATTCAAGCAGAGAAAAAAAAAATCGGACCGGCCCCGGACTATTGATATTCAGTCCCTGTCCCGCAGTGTTTGAGTCTCAGGCCTCAGCAGATGCTTCAACACAAACCATCACCAAGGAAGCTACTGTATAAACACACGGAGGTTTGTTGACCATCACGAGAAACAAGCTCCTTCTCCACTTTCTTTCTGAAATACAAACACATTTTTTACATTTATCATTTGTCACAGAGGAAAGCTGATCTGTTTAAAGCTGCTCTGCAGTACACAGCAGAAAAGGGAATGGGAAAGTCTTTTAGTTTTATTTCAGCTTGATAATATCTCTATTGTTGAGAAAGAACTACAACACATGAGACATTACAAGTTATGTTAATCGTTAACGTTATTAAAACCTACCTAAATGCATTTAAGACCTAGTATGTGATAGTTTTACATATCTAAGACATTTTAAGGCTTATAAATAATTAAATATTAGACTTTTTAGACTCTATAAGACCATGATGATGACAGGAAGCACGTCTTCAGCACGCTGCCTAAATTAAAAGGAGAAGCTAAATGGTAAAAAATGGAACAAAGACATGACGCTGCTTTAATTCTTTGTGTTTCCTCATTGTTTGTGCTGAAATTAATATAGATGTGATATTTTTAACAGTGAATCAATATATAACTGCACTAGATGTTGCGTGATGTATTTTTACAGTGTATGGAGAGGTGGGGGGGGGTGCATCTGTTGAAAATGTTGAAATCCTTTGTTCATCTCGGTTCTTTTTATCTCTGCTGCAGTCGGCTCACACCCACTGATGAGGGGGCGGCAGGTGGTGATAAAAAGCGGAAAGAAGAGAAAGGTTGTTCTGAAACGATAACGTCCGCTGCAGACAGACCTGCACAGACATTAAGGTTCGAGTGTTCCTCATCATTCACAGTAAGTGGAGGAGCTTCTGCGGCTTTGTAGACGCTCCTCTGTGCTTTCAGCCTCTCGGACACAATGGGGAGCTGGCCTGGTTTCTGTGCCTCCCAGTCACAGGGCGCACAACAGCGTTATCGGAGGGAGGTTTTTGGCACACGCAACGCAAAAGGCTGAATCCCCTGCACCCATCACTTCTGGCTTCCAGCAACCCCCATGTCCCCCCCGGTTTACTGGCGAGAGCCAAGGACCAAACAAGAGTTGCTTGTGCGCTTGTTCAGGATTTCTTAAACGACTAATTGGGGAAAAAAATAGTGACATAACGACGACTTATTCATTGTCAGTTTATCTCCTGTTTTCTTTGGACATGAACGACTCTGTTCTCGTGCAGATGGTCATCAGACGAGGAGGCAGAGTTTCCATCTGTCTCAACCGTCTGTTGGAAAATGAAAATCTTAATGTTTGCTTGAACCCAAATTATCTGAGTAACAATTTCATGTAATCTGCAAAAATATCTACTAAAATGACATATGTTACGTAGGGTTTGGTATGAAAGCTTTGGGGGTGCAAGTATGAAGAGTTCCCTAATGATAACCATAGGGCGCATGAATTTTTAAGAGACTTCTGATAAATTAAGGCTCAGATCTGAGAAAACGAGTCGAGCACTGAGAACCTCAGGCCATCAGATCCCTGGAATGTTCTTTTGTTGCAACCATCACATGATGGATTATCCCCCTTTCACCATTTACATAATCAGTTCTACGATTGTACTGCCCTGCAGGATGCAAATCACACAGCTAAAATATTCTGCATGATTTACACACAGAAATGATGATATAGAGGTTATGAAAATGACTGGAATCAGCCATTAAATCATTTACTGTATATACTCTAAGCCATTTGGCCTATTTAAGACATATGAAGCATTAACTTTAATCAGGTTTTAACTGAGAAATCAATTAAGTGGCATATAATAACATTAATACTACATTTCCTAAGTGTGTCTGTCTTTTGTTAAATTATATTTTCAGAATTGAATCCATTTGTCGTCTCATGTTCTAGTTTCCTCTGCTGCTGCAGTGACCGACTGTAGCTCGGTAATGTTTCACCATATCTTATCTTCACAGAGCTCGGTACTGAGCGCGCTATCCTCCACTGTAAGTTACTCATTTGGGTGTAGTAGTGGCAGCAGCGGCCTGTGATATGGCCAACGAGGCTCTGTGGTTAAAAGGTTCAACCCGTTTGTGTTTGTGGGCAAATGTTTAAACCTGTGGACCAGAGGTGAGTGGTGAACTTTGATCTGTGAGGAGCCACAAACACACACAGCGACATGGTGAAACAAGCTTTGATAGAAGACACACATTCACTCAACAGGCTGAAGGACCAATTCATAATGAAATAAAACAGTTTTTCACCTTAGTTTAAATAAAACAAAAGTCTGGCCTTCGTTTTATATGCGATACTCACAAATCTCGTTGTCTTTCCAAGTGGACAGCTTCTACGTGTGTGGCTTTTTTAAATGTCTTTGTCGTCCAGAGATTAGTTAATGTCATAAATCTTTAGCATGTCAGTCCGTCATCAATACTCTAGTTCTGCGGAGGATCTCCTGCTGGGTTCTCACGTCGGCTCCTCTCTGGAGTTTCTCTCACCTCCCAGGAGAATGTCCAGAGGTTCTCTGGAGTTCATCGCATGTCTGAAGCAGCTTAAGTAAACAGCTGCTAATGCTTACATTAACTGCTAAGCCCCATTAAATACAGTAATGACTTTAACTCTGAGCCAAAGTGAAAGACATTCATCCTTGTGTCCTACAGATTCGGCTGATGTGACCAAACAGGAGTTCTCCACTGTTAATATCATTGTTCTTGTTTCTATAGGTTCTCCTTCCTTGTCAAAACCTGAGGACTTACTATAGCTGTGTTTGAATTTCACACCCTTCTACAACAGAAACCGTTTTACTGTTCAAACATCTTCATGTCATCTCGCTTTTTGTTTCCGCTCTGGTCACTGAGGACAAATAAAAGTCCGACCTGCAGCGTCAGCTCGGAGGTGAAGCCTGAAATGTGCTGAACCCGTCTGCCTCAGTTATTAAATGGTCAGTGAGTTTTCTGTCTGACTGTGACCGTGTGTGTGTGTTTTGCAGCGAGGCTTTGGATTAAAGCTGTTGTGCTTCAAAGATAATGAGATCTGCTTTCTTAGGAAAGACCTTGACACGAGAGGCAGAGACGCTGCAGCTCAGAGTGTCAACACAACGTTTCTCATTGTTTCCTCAGGAAACGCTCAGCACTGATGGAACGGGTTAAATTCCTCAGAATAATAACTAAGCCTCAGGTGCAAACTGAATTAACACAATTAAAACAATGCCAATTATTCCTAAACGCAGACCTTTGTTCATTCATAATCACCTTAAAGGAAAGTCTGGTGGTGTCAGCGGCAGAGGGAATTAGACTTTTGTAATCCCTGTAAACCTGAAAACAAAGTTCTGTTGTGACTCAAAATATTTACCTTGTTCGTGATGAGAACACGATTTCCCTTATCTGTTGAATGTCCGTTATGTTTATACTGACAAACCTTTAATACTTTACCTGACCTGCTGCTCGACACTGTGCTCCACTGACCTTCAGCTCATTTTAAAATTCAAGAAGTAAAAATACACAGCAATAAAAACGTGAGAAAAGGTCATTAAAATTATGACACACATAAAAAGGTCCAAACCAAACTGGCCTTTTTTTATTGTTTGTGGTAAAAACAATAAAACAATTCACCAGAATGTCACTCAGTCCTGCACCTTCATCCACCGAGGCCAAACAGGACGAGTCAATTCAATCAAGCCTTAAGGCAAAGACAGCAGAACAATGCAGATCATGAAATCATCATAAAATCATCATTAATCTCCATTGAGGAAGAATTACAGGTTGATGAAAAGACAAACCAATAGCAGCCTTTATTCACAACAGAAAAACACACTGAGATATAAAGCTAAACTAAAAGATCTTGCACACATAAAAGTTTTTTTGCTGTAGTTTTTCCCTGCTGTTGTTGAAGGTTAAGGACAGAAGTTGTCACAGTTTGTTTAGACATATGAGGCAAATTGTGATTCGTGAATATGAGCTATACAAAGAAAATTTGATATCAGTCCCCTATCCCCTATGTTCTATCTCGCAAAGGTGATTTTAAGATCCATGAACAATGAAAATGATGAAATGCGCCAAAATTGAACAGGTTCTTTCTTTCTCCAGGACCCATCCTTCCATCCTTCCTTCCTTCCTTCCTTCCCTCCTTCCTTCCTTCCTTTGTTTTTGTGAAATCCTGCTGACAAACACACAAATGGACAGAGGTGAAAACTGACCCTCCGTGGTGGAGTCTATCATAATCTACTTAAATTAAATTGCTACTAGTTCTATTAGTTTCTATTAGTTTCCACATAACTACGTTACACGTGCGTGTCTGCATCCCATAAACTGCGACGGCCCCTCCATGCACTATGTGATGTACAAACACACTTTCTGTGCGCTCATCATCCTTCGAGCAGCTGACGTTTGCCCTCGTCTTCTACAGTAGTTGTACCAGTTAGTGTTGATATGCGGGTCCCAGACAGACTGTGTGTGGTTGCATAAGACGACCTGACCACGGTGCCCTCGTGCTCGGCCTCGCCGGGGAGGAAGTGTGATTGCTGATCTGTGTCTGTTTTTACTTCCAATGCCGACGGCGCTCTTGTGTTTGCTTTGCCAACAGTGCAGACACAGTGCGTATCTGGTTGGTGAGCAGATACGACTGTGGTGACATCAGGTCGGGAAAACGTCAAGAAGAAGTCTGCTCTCCATTAATGGATTGACCTTGAGTTGACATTCAATCAGTTTCTGTTTGGGATATAACATATGAACTCTGGTTGCTGATGTGAACCCTCAAGGTTTAATGTGTCAACGCAGCCGACCAGTATCCCACATGAGGGGCGGCGAAAAAAGAAAACAGCAGCCAGTGCAACCAGCTTCCTGTTTATTACAGCACAGTAATTAACTGCAATCATTGTTATCTGCAGAGATCAGAGGAGGGGAGGCACATTTCTGCTGTTGCATAATATTTGATGCCCCCAATTTTTTAAAGTGTGCATTCTGGCTTCACACGAAATTCACGTTCATGGCACATGAGCAAAGCTTAAATAATTATTCAGAATATTTTGAATGTGTTGCCCATCTGGTGAAACAGCTGTAGTGAAAGCACAGCTCACTTTGGACTTTACGAGTATTTTCTTATCTGTCTCGGTCTCTCGCTGAACCCTTGTCGTTTACCCACATTCTCACACACACACACACACACACACACACACACACACACAACATGCGTCAACAGCTGTGACCCCCCGAGGTCATTCCCTGTGTCGTGCTTCACGACTGTCGGTTCGTGTTCGCTCATACAGCCACTGGGCCTGCAGGCGAGGGGCTGCGGACGCTGACATTGGAGATGTGTTCAGTTTTTGCTCGGCTGCACAGACAAGCTGCAGAATCTCTTGTAGAATGAGCGTGAACTGCAAAACCAGCCGAGCAGAGTCGTTGCTTTTATTGTGCAGGAGAAATATTGAGCTTGTGTAACCACTAAATATGATAACATCACCTCATGTTCATGTGGGGCAAAGATGAGACACTACAAAATGTTGTTCATGGTCTAAACGTGGCTGAAGAATGTTTTTAGATGTATAATCAACATTTCAATTTTTACCATGTGTCGAGCTATTTTAACCAACAGGTGTGGTACCATGATCGTCATGGCGATCTGTCAGTTGTCATGGAGTTGCACATGTAAAAACTGAAATTTGGGGTAGATCACGTATTACATTTTGTCAAATTAGATGCATTACCTTATTAAATAATGCAGTCAACACTCAAAATGGTTGATTAACCAGACATGTATTGGAACTAAATCATTTTAATGTCAAATAAAAAACATTCAAATAGAGAATATGTGCAGGCAGCGGCCACGTGAGCTTTTCTGAGGGAGATCAGGTCATTTTTAAAAGCTCCGGAGGAGATACTAAATGGACATGAGAGGTTTAATTTGATTTTTATTTACGTGGTTCAGTTCATGTCAACATAGATACATGGATTTTTTTTATTTCTGTGGCCTAGAAAACAAAATAACTGTAATTCTTTTTGTCAAATAAAAAAAGCACATGTGTTGATCTTCAGTGTTACAGTAGGAGAGGGTGGTCTCCTGCTTCCCCCCCCCGAGAGAACATACAGTGTGTTATCAGTGGGACCGTATGTTATCAGACAACCAACACACACAACTCGGTGCCAGAAGTCTGGAGTCGACAACACACAACCGCACCCAGAAGCATCAGATAGGATGCATCTCTCTGCAGTTTGGAAAACAACACGGAGGGTTAAACATTAACAAAGTATTGAACACACGCTCTCAGTTGTAACTTTGGTCGGAGTAACAGTAAATCTGATCAACCATTAACTGTTAACGACACAGGAACATGTCAGTGCTGCATGTTACAGTTCACATGTGTGTCCTTAAAAGCTGATAGTCTATTTGCTTTTGAGGACACAACTGTAATTTGTGTCACACCCACTGTTTAATAGAGGGTGCGACACAAATACAGCACAGAATACAAAGCTAATGTAGATTTACAGGTCTCAAATATAAATATCATTACATGTAATAAATTATAATATATCAAATTAATTTGTATTTGCTAAATACAAATATTCACAAAATTCTATTGTGTGTGTATTGCATATGGTATAATATATAAACTATATGTGTATGTATTCATATTATATTATATAATATCTAAATACATGCACATACATATAGATAAGAACTATTAGACTGTTATTATGACTCTAAATTGCTCACTGATATTTATACACACACAACCTATTGTTACTTGACAGAGACACAAAGACATAAATCACACTCCCAGCTGTTCCCATTCATTTCCACTGACAGTAGAAGAATGTCTCCGCTTCCCAAACAGCACGGAGATATTCTGGAAGCAGGTCGAACACACGCGACATGTTGACATTCACGTGTCAAATTCACATCGTGATCCGTGGGAAACTGTGTCAGAGGTTTTAACTGCAAGCTTATCTTGAATCGATGCTGCTTTTAATGTGACGACCGCCGTGGCCACAGGACAGCAAACACACACACGACTTCTCCAAATGTTGGTGACGCTGATGAACAGTGTGAATTTCACTCAGAGTTGATTCAGAGATGCTGCAGATAAACAGAGGCGGTGGCTCACGGTGAAGAAACAACCTTCTCTGGAAAGACAGGAGGAAGTTATGAGCTGGTGCAATTTTTGCATTGCAAAATAACGACAGATTAAATCGCAGAGGGAAATAAGAGATGATATATTTAACCCTGTACGGTTTCTGTTTTGAATTCTCAACCCATCAACAGCTTCCTGCTGCGTCGCCTCTAAACTGCACCGGACAGGAGAATTCAATCAGGGAAGAATTAGGCCCATTTGCAGTTGTGTGGCCTTTACTTACCCGTCAGGTGCCGCGCATAAGGAAAACAGCTTTATTACGTTTGCATTTTGTCAGTTAGATTGTAATACAATTAATAAACTTTGATTTATATTAGGAAAATGCTCCATGTAATCTTAATATTGAGAACAAATTATTGCACGTATGAAAAACTGGATTTTCTTAAATAAGATGGGTATGGATGGATATGACTTCACACTTCACACACGCTTGACAGAACAGCCATCAGGAGCAATTTAGAATCCACTACCTTGCCCAAGGACACGTCGGCAGGGGAAATAGAGGAGCCAGTGGTCCAACGACTGACCTTCAGGTTAGGGGGACGGTTTGCTCCACCTCCTGAGCCTCTTGATGTCCTCGTCATGTTATTTCATACGTTAGTTGTGCACATTATGTTTACCATCGGTTGTACACTATTCATGATGCATTGTGGGAAACAATGAGTGCACGATATAGGGCGTAACAAATTTCACTAAACATTATTGTTATCCCAACATGATTTTTGTGTAATTCTGTCATTAATAACTCATCAGCAGTAAACCTGTGCTCTGTATGAATGTGATGCCTCGCAGACGGTTCCATTAGCACCACAGGGAAATGTCCATCAACAACATTTCAGCCAACCACAGATGCAAAATGTTCTTCCTGGAGTCAAATGATTTATTCGCCTCAAAACCACATCACAAGATTCAGGTTACAAATCCAGGTTCATAGTTTCAAAGTCCTGTTCTCTGCACAGACGACCATCGAAACTTCGTCCCTCCGACATCTGAACAGTATGGAAGTATTGAACATGATCCAGATCTTTATTTGGCAAAGCAACTTACATTTTACAAGACCAGGTTGTGATCGACTGTTCCTCCATTCAATCTTTGCTCGAGTAAGTTACTAGGGAGAAACTGGACAGTCCAGCGTTTTGAATGTGGATCAAACGTCAACGGGTCTGAGACTGAAATGTCTGTAATAGCTTCTGAGGCAGGTCATTAATCAAAAGTTAATTCGGGTATGAATTTGCATTGAGGCTTTGGACATAGAAGCTAATGTTACATGTGCTTCCTCTGTGTGTGTGTGTGTGTGTGTGTGTGTGTGTGTGTGTCACCTGTCATGGGACTCTCAGAATCTCTGCCATCTCCAGCCCGTCTGAAAGCTAATGAGGGGCCACCGCTGTTGCACTTTATCACCTCATCACCCCCCCGCATCTCGCCGCGCACGTTTCCTTCCCTTTGAGAAGTTCTGACGGAAACTATTTGGACTATGTTTGACTATCAAAAGGCGTGATCTCTCACATTGCTGTTTACATTGAAGGAATTTCCTTCCCATGTGCACATGGCGCCAGACAAGAGCTCCTTTTGAAACGATAGGGATTCTTTAGAAATATCGGCAGTTGTTGCGATGTTTTGATTGAAAGTGGTGACAGATGCTTTTCATCTTTGTATTTCCACGGAGAACAATGAGCAGCGCTTCACCGCAGGAAGCTCTGATGGTTTTTCAGTGTGTAGGTTGAAGAGGGCAACTCATAGTTTACTGTTTCGTGCCTCTCGTGTAACATCAACGTTTATTTCAGACCTGCACTGAAAACCGAACCTTTCCCTGAAATCTTCTGGACGCGTGTGAGAACGCAAAAGTTCGAGTTGGTTGCTCCAGACATTGAGTGAGTCCACGTCAGAAAAGAGCCGGAAAACTTTAATACAAACACCTGAGGTTGAAAAAGAGGTTACGAAGATGTCAACTTTAGAAAGACGACGATAAGGGTTGGCGCCGTGACAACGTGCTCTAGACCAGAACGCATGATTTCCACAAAGGAGTTTATCTCATATCTACCAAGGCACCAACCGTCACCTGTATGTTCCACAAATGTTCGTGTTGTTGTGACAGCGTCTGACCCTGCGGCGTGTTCGTAACTTTTCAGAAAATGTTCGTAAGAATACAAATGTTATCAGGGCGGAAAAAGAGGAACTTAACGCGCAGAAGGCGAAAGTGGGATCGTCGATAAAGTTTCTAAAGCAAATCTAGAACAATAGAAATCTCTCAGGTCGAAAGAGGAGGCGTCAACGTAGAAGATGTGGACGAAGATATCAACAAGAGCCGAGAGCTTTTTAGCGATAAGGGCCGAAAACGCCAAAGTGGATTTAATAAGTCATGTCCTGCATCATGTTTGCTTTAACCAGTAAAGCATTCGAATGAAAACAGCTCAAGACAACTTGATTTCCTTTTTTGGGATCTTGTTCAGTAATTTTAACTTATTCACATTCATGAAAACAGCATGTACGTGTTCATCGTGAACTTTATGTGTCATTAAAACTTTATGTGTCATTAAAACTTTATGTGTCATTAAAACTTATATAACTTTGGTGACAAAATGGGTGTGTACAAATACCAATACTCAACATACTTTTGTGTTTCTCTGCCAATGTGGATTAAATTAAACTTGTTTCAAACCCATTACAAACAAATACAAGAAAACTACTTAGATTGTGGTAAAAAATCAAGTAACGGAAGAAATAAATCACGGAATTCAAATAACTGGCAGATTTTTTATCTCGCACTTTACAGTATTGTACTTGGCAATCGTAGTATATTTAAATAAACTGCTGCCAAAGTAATTCACAAGGACGAATGATGACTAAAAAAGCAGATTACATTAATCGTCAGAGAGCTGCTGCTATCGGTTGTATCAGGTAACCAAACATTAGATCTTTAATATATAATCTAAAGCAAACACACACACACCTTTTTAATACTGATAGTGGTCAGGGTCCAACCTCTTTAATTTAATTATTGCACTATTACACAAGGGAAAAAAGAACGTTAAACATTACTAAAGTCGTGGCATCGTCGAAGAAAGAAAATTACTTCTGTTGATAAGCGGATTTGCAAACATTGAAATAATGTAACTTCATTGCTGCACCGTCACCAGCACCGGCTCAGAGGTGGTAATGTGAGAGACATGACCCCCCGCAGCTCCACAGGAAACCCAACTCTCATGGGTAACGCAAGCCAGCGAGGGAGCGCGGGAGCACGGAGACAAATCCGGCCCACGGCTGCTTTCATTTGACCGTGGTTCAGGGGCAAAATGAAAAAAGGAGGAAGCGCAGCAGAGGGAGTTTGAGAGGAGGAAGAAGAAGGAGAACAAGAATTTCATTAGGTCGAGTGAGTGCGAACAAGAAGCGAACAAAGGAAGGAGGGAATGAGAAAGTAACTGTTGTTGGGTATTCAGGCGAAACTTCTCTCCACCTCGAGAACTTTGTGTCCATGTGTGTGTGTGTGTGTCCGTGTGTGTGTGTGTGTGTGTGTGTGTGTGTGTGTGTGTGTGTGTGTGTGTGTGTGTGTGTGTGTGTGTGTGTGTGTGTGTGTGTGTGTGAGAAAAAGCCCGGGACAAAGAAAAACCTGAAGGTACATTGGTGCACTCACAAAGAGGCTGATATTCAAACTCACTCTTATCAGTGTGAGCAGCAGCAGGAGGTGGAGGAGGAGGAGGTGGTGAGGTTCGGCGTAGGTGACCTAGATACGTGGGGCAGACCCCAGAGGTGGCACGCCCCTCGTCTATCAGCCCCTCACGCCCCTCGTCTATCAGCCCCTCACGCCCCTCGTCCATCAGCCTCGCGCTCCGTGTTATCAGCCCAACACGCAGACGTGTTACTCAGGAGATATCGTGAGGGAGCTCACGCCAAAAACAGCTCGGACGCTTCAAACATAACGAGAAGGATTCTGTCTGAGAGATCTCACTCGTCACACTCAGCTACTAACTGTCTGATTAATGGGTTTTACTGTAGCTGAGATTTATATCCACACAATTCCTCTTTGGAAATCCAGGGGGGGACAAATATGAAAATGACCCACAAAGTAATTTCTCTTACAAAATGTGAAATTTGCATTAATTTATCAGTTTTTTATTTGTTTCATTTTATTATTTTTTACTGATTCAAACCACCGACCATCTGGTTACTGGAGAACTCGCTCTACCTCCTCAGCCGCACTGATATCTGCCGTCATATCAGTCGGCCTCTCAAGGAACCAAGATACCGTCTGACCTCCAAACCAAACTGGAAAGTCCTGTTGCTCTTAATCAGGCGGATCTTCTCAGATTCACATGAGTAAATGTTTCCTTTCACCTGCCACGAAGAAGATACATCGAGAGGGTAAAGTTCATGAAAGTCAGAAAGATGATCTTCCCACAGTGCAGAGGAATGCATAACCGAGTCAGAGGTACGGCTCTGCAGTGTGGTTTTATGTCTCTGTAGCCGAGGCATGTTTGACCTGTCCGTCCATCTGTCCCCGTCCGTCTGTCCATCCTTTCCACTCTCGTGAACTTGATTTTCTCAGGAATGTCTGGAGGGATTTTTTCGAATTTGTTCCGACCATTCACTTGAACTCGAGGAGGAACTGATTAGATTTTAAAGGTCAGAGGTCCAAGGTCCTCACTTCCATCCTAATGCAATATCTGATACTTCGAGGGAATCTCATTACAGCTGGACATGTCAAAGATGAACTGATTCTATTTTAAAAGGTCAAAGGTCAACGTGACGTCAATTAAAACCCTAATTATGATTAGATTCAACACTGGGAGGTGATAAAGTTCTGCAAACTTTTCCGTTCATTATTCAGCACCAGAACTCAGGAGAGGATGTATTATCAGAAACTTTAACACAACTGTTTTATTTGTATTTTTAACAAAATAAAACTGTAAATTTTAAAAAGCTGATTTGGCTTAAAAAAATCTGGGAAACGGAAAATATGACTATAAGTCTTAAGGTACTTTTACTTTACATCGACGTGTTAATTTCACTTTGAACTGGTTTGCTTGATTTTGTTAAGTTTTTCCAACTGAAAAACGCTGCTGTCCTCAGTTTATGAAATACACAGACACAAAACAACATCACCGCTCTGCCCGATGATGTGTTTAAAATGAATAAGCATCTGGAGGATTATGGTTTTTATATCACGCAGACTGCTGCAGACACATAAAATGCAGAGCCACCATCGACCACATCAGGAGTGATTAATCAATAACATATGAGCGGGTGATAAACTCACGTGTGTGACGGTGGACGGTTTGTAATGACCCACAGGGTGATCGTTGTAAATATTGGTGCAGCAGAAGATTGACCCTGCAGTTAACACGGATCATCCCATGAGCTCATTAAAGTTAGAGCTGCACGACGTCGACTCGTCGCACGGAACGCAGCGTCGCACTGAGGCAGAGACGCACTGAGGCAGAGACGCACTGAGGCAGAGACGCACTGAGGCAGAGACGCACTGAGGCAGAGACGCACTGAGGCAGAGACGCACTGAGGCAGAGACGCACTGAGGCAGGGACGCACTGAGGCAGAGACGCACTGAGGCAGAGACGCACTGAGGCAGAGACGCACTGAGGCAGAGATGCAGGAGAAGCTCCAGTGATCTAGAAGTTACTGTATTATATAGTTATCGATAAAGTATAATATATTCCTGTTTGTAAATCGTGATCTTGTGACCGTGGTGGATTGTTCGTATTATTGACAATTTGAGAGAACGCTGCAGATGTATGAAGATTTTTTTATCTCTCCACATTTAACACAGAATGAGAATAGAGGCCACTTTGGGAGACGACTCATTTAAAGGCTAAATCTAGATTAGAGATTAAAATAAACGTGTTTATTTGCTCGTCCTCATGAGAAACTAAATAAAGTGGCTCCACTTCGCAAATATTTGAATTTCTTTTGCATTGTTTATCATCAGAATGTGTGTTTTCATGGATTAACATGTGAAAACACTGCTGTTGATGTTTGAGGCAAATATCCTGTTTTGTCTCGTCCGCAGCCGCAGCCATAGAACTGTTGATACTTTGCATTTTGAATTTTTAGATAATCAAAGTCCCATAAACGTTTGTTATTCCCAGATGAATTTTGTGCTTTAGATTATTGACTGAAACATCTGCAGGGAGAGCGAGTGTATAATTCAGAGTCATACACAGGGTGAGTGATTGCCAATATGTCTTGAGAACGTACACACCCGCATGTGCTCCGTACAAAGGAATCGACCCTGACTTCAGATCCGATCCATCTCACGTCTCATGTGTGTTGAAACTTTTATTTCCCATCAAACAATGAGGGGGGATAAAATGAATCACACTTTTGTCACAGCTGACTTCATATCTGTCGCCTGCTGACAAATGGATGTTTATATGAAATTCCAATGAAGACAGAGGGGAGGAAACTACAGAGGAAATTTGCTATTGAAATGTTTACATGAAGCCATTCTTACTCACAGGTTGAGAACTGCCGGGCGCTAAGTGGACGGCTTCCTGAATACGACTTGATTCTGAACGAGTTGAACACCAGAGGCAAAAATTACATGAATGTGTCATTCAGTTTCCTTTTGTGCTTTATCTGTACATCAGTGTTTTTAAAGGGAACCGCAGTGAGAAACAACACGGATCAATGTTCAAAAGAAAGTTACCCAGAAAGGAACCCAGCACAGACACTGAACAGGCATCTCTTCACAGTCTGATCAAAGGACTCTTGGATTGGAAACATATATTCTTACAAAAAGTGAATCAGTTGTTCGACCAAAAATTTGCGTCATTAAGTAAAAATATTTCAAAACTGTTCTTCCTGAATCTAATCAGGTAAACAGCAAAAGATATTTTGGGTCTTTCAACATCAGGCACCGTCACTAAAACAACCAAGGGGTGATCACATCCTGACTTCATGCCCAGCAGCTGGACACATACTGTGGCTCACAAGGTGGAGCAGAGACCAGAGAGTCGATGGTTTGATCCCAGTCTGTGTGCCCAAGTGTCCTCGGGCAAGACACTGAAGCCCAGATTGCCCCCGACGGCTGTGTCTGCAGTGTATGAGTGATACATGATAGATCACTGTATAAATGAGTGTGAATCAAAACTATAAATACAGACCATTTACCATTTGCATACAAAAACGAATCCCAAGTGTTGTCTTGGTTTGAATCCCGGTTCGGCCTGGTTCTCTCTCTGTGTGGAGCTTGTTCTCTCCGTGTCTGTGGCTTTTCTCCAGCTTCCTCCCACAGTCCACAGACATGCAGGTTGATTGAAGACTCTCAATGATCCCTGAGGGGGAATGTGATTGGCTCCAGCTAACTCCCTGCAACCCCCCCAAAGGACAGGCGATATAGATAATTGATGGCAAGATGGACCTTTAATGAATTTACATATAGGGAGCATATACATCATACACATCTGAATAATTAAAAGGTTTAAACCTACGACAGAAGACTGATGCGTCACTGTCCTTTCCCTGAGCTTCACCCTGGTTTATCACACAGAAGTGTTGGGTCACATCCACACACTGCAGCGGTGTCCATTACGTCGGCCTTCTCCTCACACTCCCTCAGTGCGTGGTTCCTGTCTCCTTAATATATGTCACCCGCCTGACATGCTCGATTATGCAACAAGCTGCAGTGCTGGTCAGGAGCCTGAGGGGGAGAGCCGTGTGTGACCGTGGTGTGTGTCAAATCTGTGTCATGTGCGCTGACTCCCAAAGATTTAGCCTTCATGTGTTTGCCTTCACTTTACATGTTCAATAAAATCCATTTAAAACAACAACGCACCATCAATTGCTCATGTATCTAATGTGGTGCTCGCTAATCTAAATGTGTTTTAGACTTCCTGACCTTCACTACCGCTCGTGCTGCAGAATGAATGACCAGTGCCGTGTGTTATACTCTCATCACTTTGTGAAGGCATGTGCTGCAGCAGTAAAACATGCAAAATAAGCGTGGCCACATCTGTGTTACATGACGGCAGCCAGCAGGGGTTTCCCTCTCACCCAGCTGTCACAACAACCAATGAGATGAGCCGATGCAACACAAAGGCAGCGCCGGGGAAAGAACAGTGGACTGTGGAGATGGGAAGCTGCACTGAAATGGCAACAGGGGATGAAGGTGGGATCAATGGGAGTTGGCTGAATAATTCAGCAGCGTGGATGGTTTGTGCAGAGAATGACTCCAGAAGAGGGACTTTAGCTTAGCAACCATGAGTCAGGCTGGGAACCAAACTAGCAGGTATACATGGGAAATGGTGATTGACTCCTTTCCCATTGCCGGTAGAGGAGCTTGCCTGTCTGTTCTTCTTCTCCAGTGCATCATGTTCGACGTCACACACACACACCGCCATCTTCTCGCTCTCTCACCTCCCCGTCTGGCCAAATTAACGCGTTTGCCCCAGTGTCACATTTCCATCACTGCCGATCGGAGGCAACTAATAAATACGGAGGTTTAGCACAATAATTTGTATGTAGCTTGTTTGTAAACTGAAAGAAATACATGTGACAAAAAAGGCGGGCAGGGCTCGATGAACAGTCAGTTCCAGGTTTTATCTACTTCTGGCAGAACTAAATATATTGATGGTGATTCTTTCTTCACGGGTTTGTAACCATCAGGAAACAGAGAACGAGTGAATCCAGGCGGTTCCGACCATTAGTCTCCTGTTCTGTTCCGCTGCCACACATTAATTGACCTTGTGGATCGACTGGTTGTGAAAGTTTTTCCACGAGCAGATACGAGTGATCACATCAGAGTTTCGTTATACAATTTGTCATTGATTCAGACTGGGTTGGTCAGACAGACAGTTCAACAGTCGATAGCTCTTATTTCTATTGACATGTTCCAGCACAAGTGCAACATTCGGGTGAATGAGGGCGAACGGGGGCTGAGGATGTTCTGGGGACAAGTCCAGTGTGTTTCCTGTTTATAAAACACACACTCAAACTCAAACCAGCTGAACAACACCCACCCTCCAGCAGAGGAGGTAGGGACGTTGTGTTGATTAGAATTTGTCTTGTCTTCCTGTTGAGGGTTTATGGGCGAGGTGAGAAGTCCAGAAGGTGACATGTCGCTGCTGATTAAAAAGCGTCAGTACACTTAGGTGTTAGTTAGCTCGCTGGCTGTTGGTGGTATTTTCTAGCCCATCACATGATGAGGAGATTATCGTTCAACATCTGATCAGTTTCGTTACTGACGATTCTAAAGCTCTAATACAGAAGTAAATTATAAAAGGAAAAGGGGTAAAGTTTTAGGTGTAGTTTTTTAAATGTTGATTATTTTTCTTATAGACTTTGTTTTACAAAAAAGGAACAATTAAGTCAGGGTCACTCCAGTGCAGAAAAATTCACCTTCACCAGAAGTTTTAGTACAACTGTCACATATTTTCATGTTCTTACAAAATCCCAACTGGAGCTTCTGTCTCTGAATAACTTCACATAATGTCAGTGTTTTTTTTTTGTCCTCTGTGAAACACGTGTTGTTCTAACCTCCACTAACATGTTGCTCTTGTTTTCAGTGAGAAAGGTTGAAACCCTGCGAGTACACACACATTTAAAAACATGTAGGCTACGTACTAATGTTGGTGTAGAAAGTGTTTCTGTAAAAGTAGCACTCAAAATGTACTAAGTAAAAGAAGTGCAGTTAAAATATAGCTCTTAGATTCTAAAATAAAGGTGCTCATCATGCATTGTAATGTATATAGCCTATATATTATTGATGTATTTCAAAACTTTCATGCTGCAGCCGGTAAAGGATGCTCTGATCAAACCACAGTAATCCGTGATAGAGCAAAGCATGAATATTAATATCTCAATGATTTTTTCACCAACATTTAAAGTGAGATGGTATATTATGCTGCTTTCACTGGTTCCAGTGTTGACGGTTACTGGTTACTGTCTGATGAACAAAACGAAATACTCAAAATAATAACGATGGAAATAACATGAATGAACACAGAAAACACAAGTTAGTCATAAAATATATTTATTCAACTAGTAAAACGTCCACTTCCAAAAACAGACAACACATACTCCTGGGATGGCCCGAACAGAGATTGGCATAAGGCTTTTTCCTTGTTAAACACAAATTACAATCTTTCTCGAAGTACATCATCTTTGTCTTCAGTGTTTCAGAAACCTCGAGGTCCCGATGTCGAAGGGAGGCTATCGTTAATGATTCTCCTACAAACGAGGCCTGACACCAGGCTGACACTTTAATCTGTTGGCAGGTTCCTTTCTTCCTTGGCTGCCTCGGCAAGGGCGATTCCTTCCTTGGCTTTGTGCGTTAGCCTCTATGGCGTTGCCCACATGGCAACTGTGCGTTTTAAGCATTAGCATGAAAAAGGGAATTTTGTTTTTGCATGTTACATTTTTAAAAAGGGAGGGTCAATCCTCTATAGTGTTATATTATAGAGCATTAAAAATGCAAAGAGCTTTTGGTTGCAGAGAACATAATTTAGTAAAAATACTTTAAGACTTATTTTGAAAGACCTTTCAGGCTAAAACAACATCATATTAAAAACACAACATGGGATGACACATACGTGATAGATTTAGAGATTAGAGCAATAAAAGAAATACGCCGTTGTCAGTAGCTCAAACTGGTCTGTCCTTGTGTCCTCTGTAGCCTGGGTTGGAATCAATAAGCAGGTCAGTGCCTATAGGCAGCGTGTCTGCATGAGGCTGCACGTGCAATGGGCCAGAGGGGGATTTTCTGCGTCAATCGGTCGTGATGGAGGCGGGAGCAGCGTTTTATTAAGCTGCTGTGATGCAGAAGCTGGCAGTCCGTCAGATTACAGACGGACTGCCAGCGGGAGTGTGTGTGCTTATCTGCACCTCACCCTCCTCCTCACAGATGGTGAGATACTTCCATCCTCCCTGGCCACTGCAACGAGCTCCTGCTTTCTGCTTCCAAGTGGCTCCAGAGCACAATTCGGACTTTACATTGCATCTTTGTTGTGCGTGACACATATAAACCTCATACACAAAAACATTGGCACCAGATGAAAAATCCTGGTAAACGCGAGGCCTCCACCATGAGGTGCTTGTCTTCATAAATTACGACAGGGTGTCTTCACTGGCTTATCACACAAACAGAGACGCAAATCCTCCAGGGGCTCGAACTCACGGCTAGACCGGCCCCAGCACCGAAAGCAGCTGGGCCACAGGAAATTCACTTTTCAAAAAAGGGACGGAGAGAGATATGTGTGCTTTGTGGCTCACTGCATCCAGAGGTAACTCTGACTAAAGGGAGGGGGAGGGGAGGGGGAGGGGAGGGAGAGGGGCACGAAAGGGCAACTGGGGGGGAGGGGGCTTTATTTGAAGGAAGCACGGACAGCGCGACCCTTGAGCGGCTGGGGAGGGCGGTAGTTGTCCACCATGCAGCACTCGGCCTCACCCTCAGCGGAGAAGAGCAGGCTGCGGAATTTGGCCATCTGTGGACAGGAGAAGACAGACGAGGCTTTAGTCATTCCTGGGGACCTCCTGTGACTGTCACTCACACAGCTCGGAGTCATCAGAACAAATCCACAACCAACGTTCGACAGCTGTATTATTGATACAGCTGTATTATTGATACTTAAGCTCAAGGTTTATATGATCAGATAAAAGATAAAATACTAAGAACGCAAATAAACATTTCTCCAAATAATTGTAGTCAAATTTATACGTAGCAATTTGAAAATTAGAAAACATGATTGCATAGGTTTTAAATCCCGCCTCCTCCATGTTAATCAATGGGACATGGACCCAACTACGAAGTCAGAGTATACGTTGAATACATTTCTTTTCTTAAAGATAGTTTCTGTCATTTTACAAAATTCATATAATCTATTCACTGATGCTTTTTCTAAAGCAATTTCTTTTTGGTAAGTTTGGTTTTAAGACACTTAAATACACTAAAGGCTACTCAGTGAGAAATGGGGGGTGTTTCCTCTCACAATTACTGACACATTCTGCCGTTAATGTTTGACCTCTCGCTTGACCGGCTTAATATGGCACCAGGTCTGAAAGATGTGTGTGTTCCTCGTGTTTACCCCAGAGACGCCCACTCGCTGCCATGAAACAAACATTTGACCGGGCAGGGGCGGAAACTTTCCGACCACAAGGACAAACCTGACTGGAGAGGTTGTTACTTTAAATGACCGAGTGGTTTCAAGTCACATACATGAGTAGGTGTAATATTTAGGAGGAAATACAGGATTAATGTACCAGTATACTGAGCGTATTTATCTGTGGGTACATCTTTTCACCTACAGAATGTGATGCATGTCTGGGACATCACCAGCCTATGTGGTTACTTTAGTTTCTATGGTGGTCATTCTGAAAGTGAAATAAAACCCCCTGTATTTTCTTTCCCACCATCACAGACGTTTCAGCTGAACAATTAAACCCTTGATTCAGATGCCGGAGGATTTGCAGATGGAGCTATTCTAGACCGTGGGCACTCAGCCAATCCCTTCGCTGCACCGCCAGATGGGCATACCTGCTCGACGCTGATGCCGATTGGCTCCTTGCAGACAATCCAGGTGACGCTCTCCAGCAGAGGGGGAGTGGTCAGAGAGCCGTCGTACGTCCAGTAGTCCAGGCAACCGGGGAGCAGGGTGGAGGGGTCGAAGTCGGCGAAGGTGGTCTGCTTGCCCTGAGGATGAAACAGAAGGTGAAGAAGAAGAGGTCAGTCACATGTCTTATAAATAACATGGATGAGAATATGTTATTTTTCATGGAAACATACTTTGGCCTGGATGGAACTAAAGGCGTCAAGAACCTTCTGGAGGTTGGCATTCTCAGACCCAATCTGGAAAAAGCAACAATCATCAGAAAACAGTATTATATTGTGGTAATTAAATGATCTACACTGTGATGAAAAGCAGTACATCCAAATCAATAAATGTGTGAATGTTTTGACTGACTTTGAGGAAAACTCCGACGACAGCGAGTCCATCAGGTTTGCTAGCGGCTTCTCCGAAGCTCGCGTATTTGGTGTTCCAGTGCACGAGATGCAGCTGGGAAGAAAGGAATGGATGAGACGATAAATGGATGCATGGATAAAACAAAAATAATCATATTGAAATATTGAGCTGAAAAAAACTTGCAAGTGCGAACTGCGTACAAGTACAATATTTGTTTTTAAAATGATTTCGGGACATTAATTACATATTTGCAAATATTGCAAATTTATAATGTTATTGGTTGAGGTATAATTAGTGTAAAAAAAAACAACACATAAGCAAAATAAATGGTAAATTCTCTCAAAAGAAAAGAAATGTCCTCTCTACTCTAACTGGAGAACCATTTGAGGCCTTTTCTCCAGCCAGTAGGATTCAAGCCTTAATCTCCTTTGTTCTCGAGACATGAGCCTCCTCCTCACCTCGGCAGGATACATGGTCCCGGCCACTGTGTGCTCAGAGCCCCTCTCATCACAAGCTCCCCAGTGGAAATGAAACTGCTTGAGCCTGTAGACGCCTGAGATCGGCCCATCTTTCAGAGCTGCAGAAAGAGAGCGAGAGAAAAATTATGAATCTTTCCATGAGCTGAGCGTGGGCAGCGCTGCAGTCGACTGTGTGAGCAACACCGTTACTCAGTACCTCCTCCTTGGAAGGAAATATCTTCCTGAACAGAAAATATGAGAATACAAGGAATAAAAGATGAAGTGAGAACACACACACATTGACCATGGCAGACTTCCTGTTTCATGGGAGCCGCCTCAGTTCCCTTTGTGTAGGCACAGAGTCTGAAATGATGTCCAGGTATTGTTGATGCCAGTGTTACACAATCTGTCTATTCACAGATTACACAGCGCTGGACACAGTAGCAGATAATCCTGTATATATCATTCTATTTCTGGTGCGATGTTAACACGCACACACACACACGGCCCTGAGCAGGATTTGTTTTTGTCTTTGTCCTCCAATGATAAGGAAGCGCAGAACTGATCTCGAGGCACATTAATGCGAGGGAGTATTTTACATGACTGGACAATACATGCAAACAATATTTTCCGCGGTGCACACATGATGCATGACTGGATGTGTGATGATGACACACACACTTTGCTAGACCTTTATTTAGAAGGGCAGGGTGGAAAATAAGAGCACGAGAAGGCTTCAGAGATTCATTAAGCTTAGATTTGCAGGAGCGTGTTTTTGCTTTGTTTTGCTCATCTCGTTGTGTGGCCACGTGGTTTTGTTGATTGTGTAACCATATTCTTCTTTGTCCTAAATCTGAGCAGCTTAGAACAACTAATACAAAATCCTAAACATGAAAAATAATCTCAAACAAATGTAGATTTCTCCCCCACCCCCTTTTTCTCTTTTGGTTGCATTGACTTTAATCCCAAAAGAGACAATCTGCTATCTGTAGTTAAAAGGATGGGGGACAAAGAGTCTTATTCTGGCAGCTACACACATTCCATGTACACTTGGCACATTAATAGTTAACCCAGTGTGGCTTTATTTGCAGTGTAACCTTCGTTTTTCTCGCTTTTGACCTCCCTGCCAGCAGAAAGGAGCTGGCGTGGGAAAGGTTTACCAGGGGTTACATTACCCAATTCAATTAGTATCTGCATGCACGGTGCACAATGGCTGGCATTTGAATGAAGCTCCTGCAGCCTTTTCATGCATTTTAATTCAAAATTTTAAAAAACAAAACTAAATATGTAATAAAAACCAGTTCAGTGGAACCAAAAGCCTTGGAGGGCGCATGACTCATAATATTAACATGTTTGATTCTTCATGCTGCAGCAGCCATGCACTGAAGCTGAATGCTGCATTTAGCTGCATCTTGTAAATCATCACCACAGACTGGCTGCATTTCTTTGAGTCCAATAATCATACAACTCAAATATTAAAAATATAAATGTGTAGAAACGTGTTTTTCTCCAGGATAAGGCGAATTATTAACATTTCTTATTAATGGGAAAGGTGATATGAAGCTGCATTCATTCAATATTAATACCACACACTCACTTGAGCTGTCGGTGTCATCTACGAAGGTCACTTGGAAGGAATGTCCGTTGTTGAGAATCTCCTGGCAGTTGGAGGGGTCGTACTTCAGGCTGAGCGGCTTCAGTCCTCCGTCGAAGGACGCGTCCCCAGGTAAGATGTCAATGGGAGACTGGCGGGGGCCATTGGCCACAGGGAAGTTATCAGCCCATTTGTCGGGTCCTAAAATGAGATAATGATGTTATTATTATTATTATCATGAGGTTGGAATATTAGTGTTGGTATGTGGGTTTAAATTGCGCATCTGGGGATGTGCGTAAAAATCCCCCCCCAAAAAACGCGCACAATGGCAAATCTCTGCAGTGACCCGTGAATGCACCGTCCTCCTTCCATTCATTCTGCGAATTGCCTGCTGGTGTGACTGGTTGTACACAGTCATGTCTACAGTAAATACAGCGTGTAGGAGTCGTGCCTCACCGTTGTCTGCTGCGTATCCCCAAGACATGGTGAGACTTTGAATGTGAGAGTAAATGCGGAGCTGTAATCCGTGAGTGATGCGAGTTTCCTCAGTGTCCTCCACCTGACAGCGGCACCGCTTTTATACGGTCCCCTGTGAGCGTCTGTCGGGCTGGTGTGGGCCAATGACCGGGAGGAGTTTCGATGCGCAGCAGCAGCAGCAGTGGATCAATGAGTCTCTCTCTTTCTCTCCCGCTCTCTCTCTCTCTCTCTCTCTCTCTCAATTGACGAGCTGTGTTCAGTCCGTCTACACACTGAGCGACTCTGCACCTCTCTGATAACGGGTTAAACTCGCCTATAGGAAATAGGAAATAACGGAATTATGCAACAAGAAGGCTGCAGTGGTGACTGTGAAGGAACAGAATGTATTGACATCAACCGGACCTGCTTGATCTGCGTGATATGCCTGGTATAGTTAAATCTTAGGAGAACAGAATGCCTTTATTCCCTTTGTACAAAGAGAAAGCAGTACAAAGGTGGTACCTATATTATTAGCCATCAAAGGTAAAAGGTCAGATCATAGGCTATGAGCTGACCTTTTACCTTTGATGGAGATGCTTCTATAGCCTATGATCTGACCTTTTACCTTTGATGGAGATGCTTCTAGACTTGATCAGAGGAGAACCGTGTTCCTATTAAAAGCCTTGGAAGTTGCCCCTATTCCCGAGCCCCTATTCCCAAGTACCAAAGGCGTCCAACCCCTTATTCCCAATCTGAAAGAGGCCCAAAGGGGTTTTGGGAATAGGAGCGTGGAAGAAGATGTGTATCAAACCTGGTATAGCAGTACCTCCAGGAAGTGGTGCACCAGTTGATGGTGGTAATGCACCTTGATGTTGATTGCCACCCACCCGGTTGATGCGTGGAGTGGATGGAGCAATTCAAAAAATGTATCTAGATGATGCAAGACTTTGCATTTAGATACATTTTTTGAATTGCTCCGTCCACTCCACGCATCAACCTGGTATAGTAGCTCCAGGAACGGTGCACCAAAACTGTAGACGGCAGCCTTGACATTGGTGCCACCCGTCAATACTCAAACCTCAAAGACTGTGAACAGGTCCAGCAACTGAAGCAGGAAATCAGCAGCAACCTTAAGAACATCAGGCTAACAGAGCTTTAGCTTGCTCTGGAACGTTCCAGAGCAAGCTAAAGCTCTGTTAGCCTGTTACCCCGACTGATGTGACCACTTACAGTGGTCGGCGTTCCACTCACAAGAGTTGAGAACATGATCAATTTGAGAAAGTGGTTAGGATTCCCAAGATGTCTGAGCAACATCGGCCTGTATGCACAGATGGACAACTCCTTCAGAGCGGTGGGAGTTTGTAGTCCTAGAAGTCCTGGGTCAGGAGGAGGCAGCGAGATGCGTGAAGGCTGTCACTCAAGCAAGACAGGGGAAGTGGATAAAATGGGAGAGCATAGAGAAAAAGGAAGATCAGCTGAAAGTACCTGTGGGGGAATGGAAGCAAGCAGGATCAGCTTCCTGCTAAGAGCAACCGATGACGTCCTTCCAGATCCCAACTGGGACTTAAGATGTTAGGGACACACAACCTGTGGTGCTTCTGCCTCAGAGGCCAAACATCTACTGCTGCTTGGCAACATACACAAGGGATATTCACCATCTTGTCGTATGTTCTAAAATGATGCAAATTTATAAAAACAAGTTTAAAATCCAACACAACCAATAAATACAAGACTTATACTTTGAAACAGAAAACAATTTGTTGTTGCACAGTGAATATTGCACCTGAAAACTATGTTATGTCATCATATCATATGAGTTTAGACGTCTGATGGCCCAGGGACAGAACGTTTTCTTGAGTCTATTTGTGTCACAGGTATGCTAGAGTTAATGTTTGGCTTCATTGCACCTGTAGGGAGTTGATCCAACGACTTTACATAAATTAAAATTCACAGTGTGCCTTGCTCAATGATTTTTTCAGGGTTCACCACAAAAGCACACATATAGACAATATTAAACTATTGTCTGATGATGCCACAAATCAGAAGTGTGTTCGTGTGAAAACCTTTCTGAACTATATTTGATGAAAAACCTGAAGAAAACACCATTGTTTAAAGAAAGTCTTAAAGATATTTGGTCCCTGCACAAATCAGCAAAGATCAAGTTTAAATTAAGATATCTCAGAACAGTTTTCATTCCTCAAAAACAAGGTATAGAAACCCTGAGAACATAAACCCCAATGACCCTGATTTGTCTGCAGCCGGTGCAAAGTGCATCATTTTCAAAAGTATGTGCAGTGACAAAGAAACGGGGACACATGCACATCCATCAACATGCATTATAAAAATAGTCTGCTGAAGTTCAGGAGAGTTTCAATCATCGCAGTCATCGTATTCTTTTTTTAAAGTTTTTAAAGTGAGTCTATTTTTAAAAGGTGTTGTAAATGGTGTTGTTTGGAAACTGCACCTGCTGCTGTAACACATAGAAAAAAACAAATATCAGACAGAAGCAGCTGATCATCTTGTTGAGGGACGAGTCTAAAAGTCTCTAAAGGCTCCTGAACAGTCTGATTAGATCTCAGTGCTCAGACTAGAATGACATAATAACTCATCCCCATTGCAAACAGACACAGGCTGAAAGGAACCAGTGGTGCTACGGTGCCACCTGCTGTTGGTGGATGGGACTACAAGGATTGTGGTAAATTATAATCATAAAAGTGCTTTTGCAGAAGATTTTACTTTTTTGTTCGTTTTTTCTTTTGGTGTTGATGTGAAATCAAACACATTAAAATAAACATTAATCACATCTTAATCCAATTAAGTGAATCCGCACAAGGATCTTTGTCATTAAAATGTTAAAACATACAAAGACTTCAATGAATTCAATAGACGATCTACAGGATAATTTGCACAAAATACGTCACCGAGTGTGTTTATAACATTCTGCATCATTATTGAATCTGTTAAGTTAAATATATAATGGAACTAAACCTTTGTGCTTTTATTGTGAAGGTTACGCATCCAAAACTGAAGTTTTATTTTCATTTTAATAATAAATAATCGAAATAATCTGGTAATATATTGTTTTATATTTAGTTTTATTGAACACAGTGTCTGATAAATAGATTTTTCTTTTAATTATCCCATACTGTAAAATTGTAATCAGTTTTAAAAGACACTTCCGCTACAAATCACCTTTTTAAAATAATGAATGTTATTTTGTGCTTTGTTCCAAATATTACTACTAAATTAAAATTAACAATACGTGTGATATATAAATATTTCAGCCCAATTATAATAAAATGTATGGTAAGAAATGTGACGCGATCAACGTACGTCGGTTGTCGCGCGCCAGTGACGTCACATTGCGGAAACGTGTGTCGCACATGAGGATAAAAACAGGAACTGTTCACGAGCAGGTTTGTTTTTAAGTTTCTTTTACGTCTGTTGTTCAAAATGAATTAGATTCGTCTCGTCGCGTTAACAAGACGTTTCAGTAACTTCATTAGAAAACTGAAGAAAATACAAACTATACAAACGTGTTTACATCTGGGCTGTTTTTAGTGTTTTGGTCATATTCATATTTAACTTTAGGTAAATGGATGATGTTCTATTAATTGTTTTTAATGCACTTTTTAACCAATGCAGTCTTGACATGTTTTCTCTTTATTTATTCTGAAACATAACACGTTTCTTCTTTATTTCAATGTCAGGTGAAATATACAGGTTATACATGCAAAAGACAAAAAGACACTAACTTACAGTTAACTACAGTGGGACAGAATGAACAGACTGATAGTTAACTTTCTGGAAGGAGAGATACATGAAGAAGGAAGGAGGAGAACAACTATTTATATTCAGATGTTAAGTTGATATGGGTTTTAATTGTAAAATATAGAAAGGCTACTTTCCCTGAATGTAAAGAACATTTTCTTTAATTTAATTACATTTCCTTTTGCATGTATAAAGTGACCTATAGTTAATCATTGATGCAACTATTACGAGTAGTGCAGGATCTTTTTTGGCAGATGCCCTTCTTAAGAGTTTTTAATTTTTTAGAAATTGCCACCAGCCCTTTTAAATGAATCACCAGTTATTATCTACGACTACAAGCACTAGTACTTTACTGAAATACACCAAGAAAAGATGTTGGGTTGAAGTTGCTCACACACCAAACTCTGCCACCAGCTTCTCAAAGCTTGAATCAGGATGTGTGATTCATCGTCTTTGCTCCAGACACTCGTGTTTCTCCTCTGCACTCTCGGTTCCTTCACGCTCACTTACAGCTTCACCTTGTTGTGGGCTGACAGGAGTGGAAGGCAGGAAAGTCTCCTGAGCAGGTGGCTTCCCTACTTGAAGACTTTATTTCTTTCTCTTTCTTTCTTACCCTTGAAACAAAAAGATCCCTTTTCTTTGCCCTCAAGGCCGTTTGTTTGTGTTGCAAACTCCTGGTAACAGTCTGGACGTCATCGTGCAAGAAAATACGAAAAGAGGCCAAAACTGGAAAAAAAGTCTGCAACAGTTTGTTTGTCCTCAAGTTTTCACTTCGTATTCATCCAACATCTGAGGCTTTTTGCCATGTTCAGTTTCAAAGAGTTTCTAGCATGAAGAGTAGAGGCTGATATGAGCCTTTCACTGACATCAGAATCTGTGTTGGTTTGAAGATATGAACACTTTTATTTTTCAAAATAAACAAAGAATAGATGCAAAGGAAAATATTTTTATTCTCTTTATTCAAGCTCTGTATAATTGTATGTTGCTGTGTTTCTCATAAAGTGTGTGGTTAAACCGTAAAATATCAAGCTTCAATGACATTACATCTCATGAATACGTCTGTATTGACTTTTGTTCTCTCTCCAGGAAACATGGGGAAGAATAAACCAAAAGGGAAGAAACAGAAGAACGTCTTTCGAGTGGCGAAGAAACAGCCGAAGAACAAGAACAAAACCAAACCCGTCACGACGACACTCAAACACGTAAGAGCTCTCCTCTGCTCTTGTTTTCTTTATGAACAGTTTGTGCTCTGTTGTGTTTGTTGCACCTGCTCCAGCATCTTTTGTGACTTTCACAGATCAATGCGGTGAAAAATGAGAAGGTGGAGAGCCTCGATCAAATGTTTACAGAAGTCCAGAAGGACGTTCAGAGTGTTTCCAAGCCTGTTGCTCCCGAACCGAAGAAACAAACACAGGTAGGAGGAGGAGACTGGGCATTTGAAACTTTACTCTCTTGGCATATTTAAAGTAAATAAAAATACTTCTATTCGTTTATATTTTATTGACTGAGGGACAGTGTTCAAACCCAGAGAAATCCCCAAATCCCACTGTTTGTATTGGTTCATGATTGATTGCTGTTTGCTCTGTAACGTAAATAAAACTTTAACCAGGACCTCATCTTGGTGGTGAACACAACAACTGCCATGATCCCACGCTGCTTCACAACATCATCAAACTAGGTATTGAGCCCCTTAGCAACCGACGTTACATATCCTACGTTCTTGTCTTTGTCTCTTCAGGTCGTCAGGGAGCCGCCAAAGGAATCTGTAAATGTGGACAATGCTGCTCAGCTTTTCTCTCAGCTGTAATGCACCCAGAGAAAAGGACTGTGATGAATTACATTCATGAAAGGGTTGAACCGCTTCTCTTTGCTCATTTTCACATTTTGAAGTCAGGTCTCAGAGGAGCTGCTGGTTTACTTCCAGTGAAATTGGACATTTCAGGCCAAGACACAGACTCTGCAGCTGAGTCTGAAAAGAGAGGAGGTGCAGCTATGGCACGTTGTTAAAAATGTGTCTTTCATTTAATCAGCCAGTGTTTTCTGTGCAAAGGAATCACGTAACGAGTCTGAGCATCATCATTAGTGATATTGTGTCAGAATTATAGGATTTTATTTTATTTTCATGGACTTAATGTTCCTGTAGAGATATTTGCTTTATTAGTTCTGCAGTTAATGATCATTTTCTTGATTAATTCGTGACTTGTTTTGTTTTTAAATGATCCGAAAAATAATGAAATAAATGCTCATAATAAAATCCCAGAGCCCAGATGGATTATCGTCAAACTGTTTTTTTGTAGGTCAACGGCCCAAAACCAGATAAATATTCCCCTAACTGTCAAATATCAGAACATAAGAAAAAAGCCAGAAAATCTTCACATTTGAAGCAAATGGAATTAGTGAATGAAATGATTCATCTGCTAAGAAAAGAAATACCATTTAGTTTTCTTTTGACTAATGTTGATGTGTTTTATCTCCATCAGACAGTGTTGACATGTTTGCCATCATATTAAATCCTCAACCATGTGCATCTTTCGTTTCGTTTCGTTTCATCAGGTTATTCAAGGTTTTCACATGATTTTCTTTCATGTTCTTCATGTCAGGGTTTGTGTGAAAGCAGCTGCTGTTCGGAACCATCAAAGGTTTTTTGCCTGCAACACTTTTGTTACCTGTGGTTTTCACGGAAGTCATTAACATTTCATGTAGAATCAGTCACAGAATGTAAATGAGGGATTCGCAAACAGCTCAGCAAGAGTTCTAATTAAATATCTCATTCTGCACGGATTTTGTTGATCTTTAATATTTATGTGATTCTATGATATGATTACAACAGTATAATATGATACAAGGGCTACATGTGGGATATCAATGACATTTTGTGGAGAACCCTCAGGGGCTGATCTTGGATATTTTGCTTCACTGTCATTAACATTGTGAGATCGGGGGTGTTTCAACAATGTTGTAAATGTAATTCTGAATATTTTATTGAGGACTGTTTGGCCTTGGTGGACGTATGAGCTCTTCTGATGTCATTCTAGCCTGTTTGTAAGCAGGATTATGTAAAAACTACTGGATGGATTCCCTCTGAAACGTGGAAGGATGTGATATAGGTCTGGGAGAAACCCATAAAGTATTTGGGTCGGATCCAGGAATTTAAATTTCACCTTCAACATTGTGAGCTGTGGTGTTTTTCAACGTTTTCCTTGATTCTTGAGTTTTATTTGGTGGGCGGGCGTTTCCCAGCCGCTGCATAGTCACAAATACGGCTCGAAACTGTAGCTATTACCAATGTGAAGCTGAGTAATGTGGCCTCAGATATATGGATTGATTTGATTTAAGCGGAGCGTTGGCAGAGAAAAGGGATCCACTGAGTGACAATCTAGTTCAAGATATCGTTTGAGGAGGCAGATGGTTCATTGATGATATACAAATGCTACATGTGTGCACTGTTTGTTTTGTAGCTGCAGCCCATAGATCATGTTGAGTCTGAGTCACGGTGTCAGCTGTCTCCTGCATTTCGTCCACCTCTGCATGTACGAGCTCTGAAGTGCAACCTGAAGATGAAGTATAGATTTTTCTTCTGCGAGCAGGGGGCCGTTATCAGTATTCTGCCGCTGTAGCGACTTGACATGAAAGGTCACAGAAGTAGCGGCGCCCAGCTAATTGCTTGTCTCAATCGTGACCTCTGACTGAGTTAGTGTCTCAATAAATCTGGAGCACGGCGAAAAGCAGGGCCGAGGCTGGTAAACAAGCCAGCGTGGACGTAAATAAGCCGAGAATGACGGTTTCAAGGTGAAGATGATGATCGGGACGGAAGCGTTTGAGTGATGGTTTTAATCTACTTGAATGCAGATGGCTTGTACTGTGCAGCGGAGAATAAAACAGCTGCTCGGTTACTATATTTATGTGGTTCTGTCCTGCTGCAACTGTAGTGTCTCTCTTATAGTGTTTCAAGGGACCTTAGGGGCCCTACATCCAATGAATGATGGACTCTCTTGTCTTTAACCATACCTCTACGATTTGGCAGAAAGCTCCTGGCTTGAGGCTTCTTCTGACCATGCTTCAGTCTCATGTAGCTGATCATATGAATGTACGGGGGTTCTCACATAATTGTCATTTCCGTGGATCAGCCAGTCTCAGGGGCCACCTCTCAGTTTGGGGATTTCAGGGACTTCCATGTACACGGGGCCTCGTTGTGGATCAGCCCGTCTCAAGGACGGCTTCTCTCAGCTCAGGGCCCCGAACACTTACCTGTTTTGTTGCAACGCCCCGTTCCGCAAAGGATCCTGGGACAGCATTATCTCTTCTCCTGTCATGAAAGGATAGTCCAGTGTTTCCAAGGGAAGCATTGAAGCTCCTTTCCTTATCATTTACAGAATTCACCCCCCCTAATGGTCGCCCTGACATACTTCTGGGTCATTTTACTTCATTTGGAACCTTCCTAAGTATTGGACCGCAGCCCAGATGACTTTCTGAGTGATGGTTTTAATCTTCTTGAATACAGATACCTTGTATTCGGCAGTGGAGGGGGAGAGAAAAGCTTAAACCTGCAAAAGAAAAATTTGGGGCCACTTGCAGGCAACATTCCTCATTTCTGATAATCATAACAACAACCTTCACTTCTCCCAACGGCGTTGTGGCTTTTGCATTTGTATTTTCGGCTGTTGCATTCTGTCCAGCACTTCTGGGCCACCGTACCTTTCACCCGTGAAGTTAGTATTTTTATCCTGGTGATCACAGCAGCTTTAAAAACTAATATTCAACTTTGAGACGCAGGATGCCGCTGGGAAAGTGCAGCAGACCCGACAACCGAAACCACAAAAAAAGCTCAGATACAACACGTTTGCTCTGAAATCCAGTCAACTGATGTTTGTTTGCGGAAACATTTATTTCGAGTACAGGGGAGAAGAAACGACAGCTGCCGTGTGAAGGTGTCAAGACTTTGAGCAGGTGCTTCCCGCTAGGATCCAGATCCAGATGACAGCACCGCAGCAGAGGCAGTGAGGTGGCACCGCCGCACCCTGGGGACGCGGATCTGCCAGAACACAAATATGTTGACTTTTTCGAATGTGGGAAGTAGCCGTATGTGTCGGTGTCAAGTTAAGGGCGTGTTTGTGAATTTGTTTAGTCAAAAATTGTCGGTATAGCCGGATTTTATAAAGAACATAAACCAGAGTTTTGCTTGTTGCCAAAAACCACCAATTACAGAAGAATGTAGCTCCGTATGTCTCACTAAAGGCTCATATTTTCAGCCTTTATATACAAAAAGATACGTCCGTTTCTAACGATGTAACCGTCCTTTACGTTGGCATAGTTGTTTAGCAATCCATCCACTAGAGGGCAGCGCATAGTTCTGACAAACACGATGGTGTGTGTTGTACCGCCAAAGCAAAAGTTTCTTACCAACTCGCAAAGTCTCCTCAAAAAGTTCTGCCATTGTTGAAAGTTCTTCCTCGTGTCCTATGGTCCTCACGCTCGACCTATTGGCTGCACTGCCCCCACATGATTTCCACTGGTACTGCTCACTTTGGTTTATTTTGTACATACTCGGAAGCTTTCAGAAGACACGCACAAATACGGATTAAATTTACGCAGAGGGCACAAGGCTCCATCTGTTCTCGTATATATCTAACATGAGCAGAAATGACTAGAAGCCGACTTTTCAGTGATTCGCTTGCTAATTTCTGGCTATCAACTCTCCGGCTGAAGACTCCGATCATGCTCAGTGAGAGCACGGGCCACAGACACCGGGTTTTAATCTTAAACTTTATCTATTGATGGCTATCTGGACGTGAAAAGGTTCTTTAGGAGAGTTGGAGAAAAAACAAACCATCTAAACCTTTAAGCCTGATGCCAAGACGAGCTAGAGACAGACAATTAAATGTGAGTGTATTGATTCATGAAATAAATTCTTTAAGAAGAAGCTGCTTAATTGAACGTAATCAAAAGTGACATGAGATAACCACCAGAGCTGGAAGTGTCCACAAGATGGTGCTCTGGATGAGCTCATCATCATGCATGGAGACAAACAGGGAAGTGTGTGTGTGTGTCGGAGAGTTGAGGACACAGAGAAAAGAGGAGTGTTGGGCTCGCTGCATGCCAATAAGAAGCTGAAGGCCTATTTGCAGTATGTCATTCCTGCAGCACAGCTGGGTTTTTTCTCTCCGACAGGAACGGCAGCGAGAGGTTACGGCACCTGCACGTCTTCCTGTGAAGAATCAGTGCGTTGGTGAAACCAGAGAGACACAGCTGGTGTGTGTGTGTGTGTGTGTGTGTGTGTGTGTGTGTGTGTGTGTGTGTGTGTGTGTGTGTGTGTGTGTGTGTGTGTGTGTGTGTGTGTGTGTGTGTGTGTGTGTCGTGTTCGTCTCTCACCCCAGACTCTCAAAGCTTTGATTGTGACTTTTCTCTGCTCTTGAACGAACTGTACCAAGCGAAGCACCTTTGACTTTGATGCAAAGCTCTGTGAATTTAAAAGAGGGCTCCATAATGGTTTTTGAAAGGTCAGATTCGTTCAAATTAAATTATAAGTTGTGATAAAAATGTAAAATATTATCTTGACAGGGCCATTAAACCAAGTCTGATGCATCATTCTGCTGCACAACCTCAAATTCATATATTTACTCATAAAATTGGCTTCGCTGAAGAACATTTGAGATACAAAAATTGAAACTGAGCCCTTTCTCTCGTCGTCTGAATCTCGTCTTAATGTCCCTAAAGGCTTTTTGCCAACAAGTTACTCAGCCAAGATTTAAATTATGGTTCAAGTTGCTTCTTCAGACCAGAGTTCAGATGAGAAATTACTTGGTGGAGTTTTTAAAGTAGCCAAAAATTCTCCTCACGCTCTCAGACCCTCAGACTTTATCTCAGGTGAATCTATATATTTTTGCTTCAATCTTTAAGTCTGGGAGTTTCGGCTGCTGCTGCTGTGCCCTCGGTGTGATTTGCTGTTTGATCGAGAATCCCTTCCTCCATTAAGGAAGAATAAACACAAGCCTGTGGTACTTTCTACCAGAGACAACATCACACACTGACTCTGTAACGCTGGAACAGAGCTGCTGTTGTCATTGTTCTTCTTTTTTCATGTTCATGTTCACGAGCAGGAGAGAAGAGCAGAGAGGTTTACTGATGCAAATAGAAACGTTCCCAAGATACTAAACCCAATATCATCTTTAAACTCACACACTTTGGGGTTTAGTGTCTCACAAGGAGTTTTTAACTGGTTAGGAAACGTCTTATTTGTATATTATGACCCTACAACAGCAAATGAGAGGGTGAAAATTGGCTTTTTCTATGAACTATTCTCAATGTCTGTGGTCGGGACGGGTAACCTGCAAAGTCAGAGCAACACACCGAACTGAAATGAGACAGTCTGGTCCTCCTATTGTGTCACTAGCTTGTCCCGCCGTTACAGCCGTCGCCTAGCAACAATGTTAGAGACGAAAATGTTCGTCGGTTGAGTAGAAATGTTGATAACATGTTTGTTTTTTTAGACGTGTTCCATTACCTGCTCGGTTGAGTTCTTGCATTTAAAAAAAATCAGGCATGTTTAGAAGACGATATTTAATGTGAACAATTTGGTGCAGATCCAAATAGAAGGGATCTAGTGAATAAAAGGGGACTGTTGTAGCTAAAATGTCTTGATTAGAAAGACTTCTTAATTAAAAAAGTAAGTGAAAGCTGTGATTAAAAGCTGTTGTCTTCTCCTTTATCTTAAAGCAGGTGTTTAATTGTGGAGGTGGGCCTCCCCAGTGAGGTTAAAGATTTAGTTAGAGAAACACTTCAGGCGCACAGCAGGTTTCGGGGACTTCTGTTGTTCCTCCTATTTTTCCCAGAGTCAGAAGACAATAAAGAAAATAATAGGGATCTCATAGGCATCCAGAAAATTGAGTGACTCGAGTTCTAAACCAAGGTCGAGTGAAGCGGCTCATCTTTGTCTGCGGGGAAGATTCACGGTCTCAGACTTCGAAAACCTGGGGTTTAAAAATGCAGAGGTAGGGATCCGTCAATTTCACAAAAAAAGAGAGAAAAGACTTTCGATCAAGGTCACGGAAGAGACAGAATTTTTGAGATGCAACTCCAGTCTTTGCCTTGAAAAACAGATTTATAGATTCACTGCATTGAGTTGTTGATGAAGTGGTAAAAACTGGACTTAGTTTGCAGAGGAGAATAATTAGGGCTTTGCTATAGTGAATTTGGATGAGTAGTGAATTTCTAAATCTGTAGTTTGCATAGGAGAATTCATTTCACCATGTTCAGGTCCATCTTTGCTGGATGTACATGATGTAACAGACTCATAAGTATTTTGAAGACATAGATTCATTTTAGTTGAAACTTTTATGTTTTGTCTGACTGTTGGGGCCAAAGTTTGGTAAAGTCTGGAGTCAAAGTCTCACACGTCGCACTGTGTTCATTTCTATTATTGTTTCTATGCAAATGTTAAGTCTGGGCATGAAAACACTTTGCGTTTAAATGCCAGAAATGAGTCAGAAGAGCACACAAGAGAGTTTGTGTCTAGTTGAGGTGGGAAAGTTGTTGTATTGATAAACACAAAATGCAAAAGAAGTGCAATGGAAATGTGTTCAATGAATAAATCAGGACATGGAACATGGAATTTTAAAGTCCCCTGAAGCCTCAGCTGTGTGTGTGTTTCTAGAATTCATACAAAACAAACATATATAATGTCTATAATAAAAGGAAATAGACCAAAGAATTTATCTGTGAATTAGTGTTGCAGAACACTGACTTTCACCAAAGTGAGGAATTAACAAGACATATACCTGCAGCTATCAGGAAGTGACATCACAGCCTCATTATCATAATTGACACAGCAGGTGAATCAGATTTTCCTCTGATTTGAGTCACCTGCTGTGTCTATTATGATAATGAGGCTATGATGTCACTTCCTGTTATCTCCCAGGTTCATATATATACACACACACACACACACACACGTCTTCTTCTCCCTTCATTTCAGGTTTAGTCGAATGTGGTTTAATAAGGCGACTGTTGGGAGCTATAGGTTCTCTGATTGTATTTTGAAATCAAAACCAAACACATTTTTCAAAGCTTAAAAACCTTTTCAAATTGAATCAACAATTTCCTTTGAATATTCAAGAATCACACACTCGGACTTGCAGAAGCTTGAGTTTGACCAAAATGACCTCGTGGATACAAACTTCGATTTGCAGTCAAGATAAGAATCCATCATCACCACACACACACACACACACACACACACACACACACACACACACACACACAAACAAACTGTATCTGTATTGCAACCAGTTGCCAAAACAAACAAACTCAAGGCTCTGCCGCTCTATTTTCCATCTGCAACAAACCACCAGAGCGTCACACCACTGCAAGCTGTTTGGCTCGTAGGGAATGAAATAGGTTTTACACTCCAGAGAACACGCCACACAGAGTTACTTTTTTAATAGGATCCAGGGCACGTTGCTGGAGTCGCCGGTGAGGTCCCACCTGCAGCTACTGGGGCCGAGGGAGCAGGGAGGTGCAGGGCTCAGATGTGGGGAGGGAGTTTTCTGGTACACCTGTCAGATGCATGAACAAAGTACATCTGTTCCTCCTCCTCCTCCTCCTCCTCCTCCTCCTCCTCTGTCACATGTCACAGACTAAAAACAGGTTTCTAAAAAAGGCACACAGCACTTACGTTTGTGTGCCTCGCTGTCGCTTTGTTTTTCACACACGTATGAGCAGAGAAACAAACGCACACAGACATAGAGTGGTACACGATATGTTCAATGCGGCATAAACACAATGCAAACATAGTCTGTAAAATGCATTTTCCGACATAATGGAATTTGTCGTTTCTGCTCTCTGGTGCCCTCCTGGTTTCACATTTACTCGAATCACAGTCACAGGAATGAGAAAAACACATTAAAGTATATATATCATGTTTATTAAAGGAAAGAGAACTAAATGGTTCAGTGCCTCCTTGTTTTCAACATGTCACATTTTATTAGTTTCAGGGTTTGGTCCCTTTACACACATTTGAACAAGGAAAATCAAATCTTTGTTTATCTCATTACATCAAAAGAAAATGTTTCTGTTGTTGCATCACTTACAGGGTAATGTACTGATTCTTTTTCGTGGACATTATTTTATTGAGTCAACTGTTGTACGGTTTTAAATTTGAATTCAACATTAAAAAGCCATTTCAGAGTCACATTTGCATCTTAATAAAATACGTAGAATTCCTCACAGGCAAAGTGAAATGTAGCTGCAGCTTTTAGCAATGAATCTACAAACAACTGCAACCACTGACCTTTTGTGTGTTTTGTCACCTCAAGGCCACCGTAGATTCTCTTACAAGTTGATGGACGACATGGCAGCCCCCCAAAAGTGAAGCCAAATCATCTTGATCACCCCCTGGTGGCTGGCTGCAGTATAGCTCATTAACCCTGTCTCCATGTTAGCAGATGGGATATGAACCAAACTTAAAAATCTAAGAAAAGTTGATGTTCAAATGTTCATTTTTCTGCTAAGTTTGGTTTTAATGAGTTATTTGAGGATAATATAGAGAGACTGACTCGTGATTGGTCAAAAGGGCAAAACAAGATTTTAGGAAACCAGGAAATTTGTTTCGTCATTTGATTTTCAATGGTTGCTGCAGTGTTTTGGAACAGAATACACATATATATATATATATATATATATATATATATATATATATATATATATATATATATATATATCATATTTACTTCTCATCATCATCTGTGTTCTCACATAACTACTTTTTAGTGCAGTTGAAATGTGTTTAACAGAGATTAATGCTTCCTGCTGCACAAAACTCGATGTGCTGAAATCCCAGATGATCTGCAGGAAAAAAGAAAACCTGCAGGCGAGAAATGAAGTTGTGATGTTTTTTAGCTCCAATCAGACACCGTGGAAGATCCCTGGAGCACAGCGAGTCCCTCTTGTTGGATCTTGTCAGTGGCAGCCACAGAAAACTATAGCACCATAGGCGATGCTCAAATGTAAATAAGTACGTGAGGCTGCTGAATAAAAGTGTGCGTGCTCAGCGAAACCTCCCTGCATGCATAAAATATCTCAATTTGTTATAACAATATGAAAAGAAATGGCTTTATTCCAGGTCTGCAGTTTGCATTTAGTCAGAACAGCTTGTTGGTGAAGTCTCTTACGGAGTAAACACGATTTAACCGACACTGAAATCTGACCTCTTTACATTTAAAGTAGCAGTCGATGCCAAAATGAGGAGCAACCATTAGTTTGGGGATGACAGAGGCTGCATGGAGGAAATGTTATTCATACATTTCTGTAACAAGGCAGGAACATTTTCCAGTGTTGGCAGAGGAGAGCGGCGAGGGAGCGAGGTCTGCGATTCAGGAGAGGAAAGGACGGACGTGATGTGTTTGTGGATGAGAGGGAGTCTCAGCGGTAGAGGAGGAGACTCTCTGGTGTCCTGGCCGGGGGTGAGCAGGTCAGTGGACCGCCGGGGATCAAGGGGGCGGAGGAGCCGAGGGTTTAACACTGGTGAGGTTGGGAAGAGGAGAGAGAGGAGAGCAAACATGGAGCCTGGAGGCGAGGAGGTGGAGGAAGAGAGCTGTGACACCTCCAGGCTTGTAAATGTCCTATGTAATTAATATTAAGTTGTGTTTATGTGGAACTTGAATATCCTGAAACAACTTGTTATCTGCTGATTATTCCAAGATCACTTCTGGTGACAGAGGATAAACAGGTGTTTGCTTTTAGAGCCACAAACCTGTGGAAGAGTCAGGAAACATCCATAGTTACATATGAAGCCTTTTCAGTGTTACTTTCCTCTAACTTTCTCAATTATGATCCTGGATCTGAGCAGAAAATGCTTCAATTAAATCTCTTCTAACATTTTTTATCGCAAAGCTTTAATTAATGTTTGAAATATACAGGGCTTTAGTTTTGTGCATTTATTTTAATCCCCTCTGTTTTTCTAAATGGATTAACTGAAGCAACTTCTCATTGCTGTTCTTTTAATTTCTTGTGCTTTATAAATTAAGTTTATTCTCAGAGAAATATGGAGAATATCTTTATATATTTAATATTTGTGAGTGCAAATAAACATTAGATGAAACTGTATTATTCTCATATGGGAGCGTTTATAAAAGTAATTCTTAAAATAACAATTAGTCAGATTTTCTTGTTTAATACATTTAATAAGTATATGACTATAATTACAAGCGTTACTGCTTTTCCATTTGCTGTTGTGCTCGATCTTTTCCTGATAAAACCAAAGAACAAACATAAGTAGAAGAGGAACGTGAGCAGTTCTCCTGCAGAAACTCATCTGTCAGTAGCAGAAACACTGAGGGTCGGTTGCACAGTATTGCACACGGTGTTAAACTGACAGCTGATCCCTGGATATGAATCACTTGGCTGTTTTGAAAACCAGGATGTCACCTTAATAAATTAAAAAATAGATGTTTGCAGCTCATAACTGAAACGATGTTTGGCTCATAGAGTTCGTTGCTATCACTGTTTTACAGCACGTCCAGATAAAGTCAGACACTCGTACACTGAGTGGAAAAAATCGGTGTTGGATGATGTTCCCCTCGACTGAGTGACATTTAAAATCCCGCCTGTCTGCCAGCGTGGCGTTCAGGCCTCTTCACACCCCCGCAGATAAGAGCGGGGGAGAAGTTTTCAACCTGCAGACGAGCGGAGAGAAAGATGATGACAGCGGCGCCCCCCTCACCCCTGGGAGGCGAGGAGCCCAGAGGTGCTGAGAAGAAATGGATTTCGGCAGCGAGGCCGTGCACCCGTGGTGGAGATGGTGCAGAGTGGGAGTGCACGCTGGTAAACATGGTGGAGGAAACGGGAGAGGTGCCGCTGAGAGTCTGAAGGGGAGCAGCAGATAAGAGTAAAAGGAAGTTTCAGATCAATACCTGCTGTCAACAGGAGGAAAGAGAGAAGAAGAGATTCGCCAATGAAGACTAGATGTACGTTAAAGCTGCTCTCAGACATGAGCTGAATTTATTCGGAGGGGCTGCATGTCCGAGTCAGCTGCTCTGGACATTCTCCGGCATTTTTCATGTTTGCCCCCTGGTGAAAACTCTAGAAAATGCAAATATAAATATGTCGGGATCAAAAAGTGGCACCCTACATGTAGATGATACAGAGGAAGATGTCAGCTTACAAAGTTGAAGAGATTCCAGAGCTTTTGGGGATGTGCTTTAAACAAACATGTCCTGCCTCCTTCATGCTCTACACAGACATCACCTCTCAAGTGGACTCTCCGGACGTTTGCCCAACCAGCAGGAGCTGCCGGGTTAGACCCAGAGCCCGAGGGAGGGACTACATATCCCATCTGGCCAGGGAACGCCTCGGGTTCCCCCAGGAAGAGTTGGAAAGCATGGCTGGGGAGAGGGACGTAAGGAATGTCCTACTTGGCCGTGAGCCTGGATCAGCAGAAGACGATGGATGCATGGATGCATGTCTCAAATCTTGGAATGGAAAAATCCTCCCTGTAAGACCGGCCTCCACAGATTATTCTGAACTCTTTCAAGAAGCTGATTTAGCTGATTTACTTTTCATTTGAAGTGATTTTTGAGTCTCCTTCATGAATGCGAGTCAAATATTCCTTTTCTTTGCTGTTTTTCTCCAGTTAATTACAGAGGGAAAACGTTTGGCTCTTCAGCTGCTAAACGCTCCATTGTGTTCATCTCCTGTTTGTGTGTCTCTTCTCTCTGGCGTTAGTCATGTGCCGATTTTTGCGCTTTTGTTTCCCACAGGCGGCAGCTTCCTGCTGCGCGTGAGAACAAAGACGATGAAGAGCATCGACGGTGAATCAGAAACTTGTCATGCAGCTTTTTCTTCACAACAACACGGACACAGGTTGGTGCTTAGAAACGGGCGTTTGTTGCTTGGGTACGTCTTTCCTCTGTGATTCATCCTCGTCTCGGTCACGCCATGATCACGTTGTTTGTCTCCATGAACACAACAGACACGAGTGACAGAAACGTGGATGAATGACTGACTTGATTCCTAAGAAGTATGATTTGCGACTCTTATATATTTATATTTATTTACTGATTTTCAGCATGAGGAGCAAAACATAATGAAACAGTGTAGAAAATGTTTAATTAAGGTAACAACAGGCGAAAAAAAGGTGACGCTTCAATTAAGGGTCAAAGCTCCAAAGATGTAGTTCAAGTGGGTCACACTGTAAAAAGATACTGGCAACTTTTACTGCCATACTTTTTTTTAACAAAAACAAACTCGTAGTTAATCTACTCTGAGCACATTGAAAGCTTTGTTTGAAGTTAAAGAAGATGAAAACTAAACATATTTTCACTTTAATACATTATGCTCTTAATAACATTTGAATTTTCAGGTTTTTAAGGTCTGTGGAGTATGAAACATGAGCCGCAGCCTGTAACACTCACAATTAAAATGTCCATATCAGCAGGACATCTCCCCCAGTGGAGATGATTCATTATTTAATAATTCTTCTGCGAATGTGCAACACTAAGAGGAAAAACACCCACTGATAAAAGCACCACAGGCTCTTTGCTGCCCGGAGATCCATCTGCAGTTGCCAGAGCCACAGCGTTTGTTTTTGTCCATACAGTACATGACTCACACACACACACACACACACACACACACACACACACACACACACACACACACACACACACACACACACACACACACACACACACACACACACACACACACACACACACACACACACACACACACTGTATTTCCACACAATGCAGTTCTTCACCAGGCACTCTAATGAACTGTGTGGAAACCCAAGTGTTCCATCTCCCTTCTTTGCGATACCATTAACGACCTCGCGGACACGTCTGTGATTTGCAACACGGCATCTTTTCACAGCACACGACACGTCGATTTGTAGAATCACAACACTGGATTTGGTACGAAGCTGAATGTCCTGTAATACCATTTTGAAAAACATTATCATTAGTCCTGAAATCAGAAATGTAGACAATGGCTTTGTTCATTAGCGGAAAGAAAAACTGCCTGAAGCGTTGTAATATCATGAAAATATGTAGGAGCGAGTGTGTGATGATGTATTTTGTGTCTTAAAGCATTAACAGGGAGGTATTTGTAGTTTTTTTAACTCTTTCTGGATTGTGTGGCTTGTGCAGCCACTTACAGAAACTGAATTCTCAATGGAAAATCCAAGGAAAACTATAATCAGTGGAGCACATACCACCGCCAAGGGCCCCAAATTATGATTTTTTAAAAAAGTCGTATAAATTCTGAATCCCCGCCTTCGTCTTCAGGAAACCAAACTCTGCTGAAAACAGAGATTGGTTTGTTTCCAGCTGGGTCAAGTGAAGTGATACAGTTTAGCCTCGATCTTTAATAAAGTAGAAAATCTATTCTTTATGCAACACTGCAAAAAACTAAAATAATCATAGGATAATCAAGATTTTGCTTCTCCCGCTCAGAGCAGCAGAAGTGTGGTTTAAAATTAACTTATTACATTTGTTGGAGAAAGGATGATTGATTAAAGTTTAAAACTGTTCAATGAGGCATGTGCACACGGTATTTAGGAGTAATAACAGTATTTCACATTCATAAAAAAACATATAACGCACCAGTGGAAAGAGAAAAACTGAAAAAGCATCACATGTCTCCTTTAAAACAGTGGGTCTCATGCCGGACGCCTCCTCCCTGGTTGGATTCCCCGCAGCTCGCTCCTCATCCCGTCCTCCACATTACTCCACAGCAGCTGTTTGGGAAAATCTAATTATGCGTGGGGATAAAATCTAGATTCAGCTGCTGCCCTCAGTGTAAGTCATGATTTATTGATACTGCAGAACATTAATACTGTCGTCGAGATTAAACCTCGTCCGACTCAATTTGAGCTCAGCTCCCGTCCTGACGTCTTTATTATCCTTCCATCGGTTCGCAGGGGAGGTTCACCTTGTGCTGGGGCCGCGCCGATTGTCAGTCTTTGGGGTTTGTACATTAGGGCTTCCCTTGTTATGTGTGACCTTTCGAAAGGTTGCACCATTTCATTTGACATTTCAGAAACAGCCCATTTGCTTCGACGGGCACGGCATCAGCGACCGGAGACGTCTTTGTTCGACCTGCTGCAGAACACGGAACAAGAGAAACACTGAGTTCTCCACCATTTTTTAAAGCTTCTTTGATTTGGAACCTCCGAAGGGTCACACACATGTTCGTAACCCCAGCACATTTTTGGATTTATTTTTAATGGAGTCGTGTTGCGTTAATCAGCAGAAAGAAAATCACGTTCAAATAGTGAGATGAGATTCTCCGTTATTATCGTAAAGGTTTATCAAATACACACATGAGCTCATTCCATTTCATGGTTCTGTATCTGGATAATTAATAAAATACCAACCACGTATCTGGATGAGATTAGATTTCTGCTCATTAGCATTAATAAGGATTTAATATTTGTGAATTGTAATGCTGGAGGAGTCCTGTCGCACCGTCTTACATTAAAACACAAAGAAATATGGGTGAAATCTTTCTGAAAAGTCCGTGATTCGAACCAGCGACGGCCACGAGGCACAGCTGAAAACTCTTTCAGAGGAAAAAAGCAATCAACCCGACTGTTGTTCTCTCAGTGGGTCACAGTGGGGAGCTTCCCTTTCTTCTGCCCCCTCACACAATACCACAGCCTCAGTCCTTGCTCTGCCTCTGCCGCCGCTTCATCATCCCACTCTGCCAGTATTGATTGCATCAAGTCCCTCCAAATGGATGAATAGAATAACCTTCCTCCCTGTATCCATTTCCTCTTCCACTGATGGGCAGGAACACAGGGAGTGTGGGTTATAACGGCGAGCCTGAGAGTCTGGATTCCTGCTCCACTGATCATGTGCATCGTCCGACAGCGACCTCAGACAATCCTCCTCATCCCCTTTCCCATCAGCCTTGGTTTAGCCCGACTGGCCACAACGCGCACAGAATCAATCAGCACTGAGATATGGGCGGCCGTCACGCCGGTGACCGATTTTGGCATGCAAGGCTCTCCCTTAATAGACAAAGAGACGGAGATCAATAGTCAATTTGGCCTCGGAATGAGGCTGGAATGGATCAAGGAAAATTCATTTTATTTTCCCTTTTCTTAGCACAAAAAGTCGGGAAAATTGTGATGAACATTCACGACTGGTGCACTACAGCAGTGAATCAGTCATCGGCCTGTGTACGACTTCTGCTGGCAGCGCAGATCAGACTGTGAAATCACTCGGTTTGTGAGTTTTGCAGTTTTGAAAATGTGCAGAGTGAAATATGTGATGAGAGAATGTCGTCGGGTTCAAACAGAAAGCTGACTCGTGGGTTTTCTCTTCACCGATAAAGTCAATAAGAACATTCACTCAAAAACTGAACCTTAGTACAATTTCAAGGTTTTAGTTCTTTACCTGAGTTTGTTGCTCTGTTATTCACTTTAACTGATAACATATTCTTCTTAAACAAACTTTTGAATTCAATATTTTAACATCCACCACTTCACAACCCCCTTTTGTCTGTGTACAAATACACAGTATTTTGAAGCCTGGTGCACAGTCATCCCTCCCTCTACTAGCACCATGTTCCCTCTCACGTTGTTCTAACGTCACGGTGTAAATGATAATTACGACAGCCGGGGACTAAAATGACAATAATTTGCGTCTGTGCATGAATGGGCCGCGGCCTCTCCAGAGCGTAATTGGCGGTGGAGAGGATTCAGTCACCAAACCTGAAGGATTGGTTTTCTACACATTTACCGCTCGTTATAATTATGTGACAATTCTCGGCACTGGGCTATCATTTCCCCATTGAGATGCATAATAACGTATTTCCATTAGGAGCGCCGTCTCCATGGAGAGCTATCAGGCTGGTGGTACAGTGTGTCAGGCGGGGGCGGGGAACAGTGGCCTGCGGGGCCCGGAGACGTTTCAGGTGTGAAGTGACACTTTGAGTCGTGCAGTAAAAACCCTCGCTGCTTCAAAAGAGACCAGTCAAAAAGTGTCCTCCCCCTTCATCTCCCCCCCCTGTCTGTCTCCCCCTCACTGATCCCTGACGCGTGGAAACCTCAGAAACACGGATAATTGTGTCTCGTTATGTTTCAGGGAAACTCACAAAGTCACGACGGCCCTGAATGTGATGGAGAACTTCTCCTGTGGTTTTATTGATTCAGAGCAATTAGTGCAGAACTGAAGGGATAAGTCTGCACACACAGATTACTCCTGTTTCCTGCAGTCACATCCTCCTCCAGCTGTACAGGCTGATACCTTTAGTCCTGTTTCTGCTTCAGGTTGTTTTACATCCTAATAATTCCACCAGGTGATTGACTGCTGTAACAGAATCTATATTTTGATTCTGCTTTGTTAAAGCCGCAGTAATCTGTGTTGTTGTGATGTTATCACGATTAGACACAATGTGAATCTCTACGTGGCAAATTGTTTTATAATCACTATTTATACGACACACTTGCCAGATAACACATAATAGCTACTACTCAAAGTAGCTAGAATAACATTTGGGATTATAAAAGTTATTTGTTTTTGTCCATGCTGCAAATTAGATTCAATCGAGCAAACCAAGCACTTTATTTTGTTTTATAACAGCCAACATTCTTCATTCAGTGTGGCTCAGTGTTGCCAGATGGGAAATGTTCAAGTATCATACCAGAAGCTTAAAGTTATTGTATTTTGGGAAGATTATCGAACAGGACCAAAGTAGGGATGGGACGCTCGATACTGACATTTCAAAGCTGTGTCGAGTTTCTGAAGTGATTTAGTGTACAGTCCTTTTCAAGGCCAGGCTCTTATTTTGAAGCATGAGTCAGATCTTACATCGTACAGAGGGAAAAACTATCGTACAAATACAATAATTATCGTACATCTGGCATCACTGGTGTGGCTGAATGATTACTGGGGGTTTGTACAGTTTTCCCTCTGTAACTTACGCACTAGATCTCCCATATAACACCAACTCTTAGTAAGCTACATAAACTTGAATTATTCTATGTGCGATTATAATATAAGTTTATATTTCTTAAAGTTTCTCTTCCGGTTTCTACATAAGCAACAACAAACTTTCAGCTTTTTCTGGGATTTCCAGCTGTGACATTTCCTCTTTGCTGAAGCTGCAAAACCAAACGTCACACACACACACACACACACACACACACACACACACACACACACACACACACACACACACACACACACACACACACACACACACACACACACGCACACACACACACACACACACCTTGCGGACGTCCTCGTCTGACGGAGATCTAACGGGATTAACCTTTATGATTCGACCCGCTCTCCGGCCCACCTCCCCAATACATCACCGCCACGTGTTTTCAGTCTTAAATTACCCAGTGATGGATGCGTCTTGATGACGCCGGGGGAGCGATCGTCCCCCCCACTGCACCTGAATCCATGTGATATCATCCCAGTGGCATGAAGAAGCACCAGCGATGAAACCACTCGGGACGTTCGAATCCTCTCTCCGTGAACGAGGCAGATTTTCTCCACCGTTACGAGCTAAAGGCTAATGTTGGCCCCATCGCACTTAATGACACTGAGGCCCCTCATCCTTCACCGCCGCCATAGACTCAGCTTTATTTCATTAGGGCGTCTGCAGGGATGAGAATCGGGACGCTGAGATTATTGGCAACATGTGCAAATTTGAATATAAGTTGTTTTTTTTCAAATCAAACCTCTAAAATATGCTCCTCATGCACCCCTGAGCTAATATAATATAAATGTTAATTAAGGTCTGTGCGGCGAGCTCTGGGAATGAATATGTGTGATAAAGCACAGGATCTTCCTCTTGTTCAGCAACTTAAAGAGGAAAACATAATGATAGTTTTTTTTTATATATATTATGTATTTATGAACATAACTGAGAAAACATACACAGTAAATACTTTAGTTATTTCCTTTGCCACTGGCGCATGTGGTGGCTGCTGCTGAGATAATTTAAAGATGCAAATCTCTGCGCAAACAGTGACGTTGAAACTGAGCTGATCATTTAGTCCCCGAACGGACGAGTTAGAATAATGTGAATTCAATCTGTCAGCCGAGTTGATGGGTTGTGAGCCACATAAACATGTTTAAATTAAAGATATATGCACATTTCCAGCGTTGCCAGCTCTTTACAAATCAATGCAGCGTCCGGCAGCAGCAGCAGCGACGGCAATAATTTAATCTGTTTTCACTCCCACAGCTGTGAAAGTTAAAAAATTCCATATTGCAGAAGCTCGACGCCTCCAGAGGAATTAAAATCACATGTGGTCACTTTGATTCCGCGGCTGACTGTCATCGCCCAGTTTTCTTTCCCCGAGAAGTTTCAGTGGTTTCTGTGGAAGTGAGTAAACTCCGGTGCATTAAGCAGCGGTGAAAAAGTTTTCCTCGTACGTAGGTTAAACGGGAACAGCTGTGCGCCGTCGTGCCCGCCGCCGGTGGGGGTGGACTTGATACAGCGGGTTAATTGCGTGTGGCGGTGACGCTGGCCCTCATTAACCTCACTGCGTTACCTTGTACCGTGGATGAATGGCGGGCTTTAAATGTGCCATCTGTTGCTGCCCACCTTCCTTTGCCGAGTCGCTAACTGAGAGTGACACGACGAAGCCTTTCAAGGACGTTAATGTTGTCGTCTAACAAGGAGGTAATAAGACACGAGACCCCCCCGAAGAGCTCCGGCTGCTTGAAGCGCCGCCAAATACCCTTTTATTAGCATTGATTAGCTTTAATGTCAGGAGCGGATGCTTTAAGCTTCCCCGGCATTTGATATTAAGCTGACACGCATTGAACCTCGGACAATTTCATGAACTTATCCAGAGGGGTTCAACACAAATGTCCAAGTTGCTCCACAGAGCTTTTCCTGTCAGGCTCCTTGGTAAAGCGTCCGAGTGAGGCCGAGTGTCTGGAGAATTCAACGTGAGCGAGTGGGCGTGTAGAAGCTGTGGTGATAAGAACTGAAACAATAACACTTGATTTCCACAGCGGAATTTATACGCTCCACCCCTCGCCTGAATGTTCAGGACATTTTCCTGTTGTTGTGAACACGTCTGACCCGGAGAATCTCCTGCTGCTTTCTTTATATGTGAAAAACAAACTCTGGAGATTGGAGACTTAAATCTCATGTCTGAAATCGGCTTTATTTGCTTTTATTCCACTTCATACTCACTTTTTTAACGAGGGGGCTTGCAGGAAAAGATCGGGAGAATGTCTGGAGCAACTGACTCGGACATTTGCGTTCTCTCATGCAGACCCTCCGGATAACTTCAGGAACACGTCCGGAGTTCAGTGCAGGTCTGGTGCCTCCTTTTTGTCACAAAGTTAGAATAATCTAATGAGCTTGATGGTCGTATTGCATTTGTAAAAAAAGCTCCCAGTGATATTTACTTGCCGCCATTGTGACTGGAGCCACGAGTGAAAAACAAGGTGACGAGCGGATGTTGTGGTTTCCAGTTTTCTGCTGACTGACGTTAATTTGACATGTATTCAAACACTGCGCGGCACAACTTGTTAAAGTGTCAGTGTGGTGACAGGCGCGGCACATGCGCTGCATAATCAACTTTATAAATCAGGATTAAGTGAGCCGCCTGCATTGAGGGGAGATGGCGATGAAAGGAGAGAATGGATTTTTAAGTGGCACGCCTTAATGATGACAAACCATCTGCAAGTAATTATCACGTCTTATTTACAATAAAGTCTGAGCGGGTTCCTTCGTCCTTCAGTTCATGTTTATTTGTAAAATAAAGTGTTGAAACATATGACACAAACATTTCAGTGACTCATAAGAACACAAATAGTTTCTACGACGATGACTTTTCTAGCCTCACAACAGTTTGGGAATATACCGTATATTTTATCTTTTTTTATACATGAACTGAAAATACAAAGTTACGGTAAACATGCCTCTTGATAAAAATATCTTTACAAAAAAATGTACATTTTCTATACAACAGTTGTCAGTTACATGTCAAGTCCCACGAATTCGCTTCAAACCCACAAGAATTCCAACAAACTGTCAGTATATCATTTCAGCTTTATTTTTAAAACCTCTCTTTTTAGTCTATTGGTGTTTGGAATCAACATAAGGATTATTTACACGGAGAACAAAATGTGACCCAGAGAAATTACAACAATTAAAAGCAATGATGATGGTTGTTTTTTTTTTTAATACATATTTTTGCAAAAGTGTTTGACACATCACTGCACGGTTCATTAAATAACTACCAGCAAATAAACATAAACATGAAGCAGAGCCATTTCCCCTTCGTCGTGTTTCCGGGTACAAAAATAGTGCTGAATATGAATCATCATCCACCAGACACTTATTGTGAAAGAGGTGTTATTTTTATTTTATCGAATGGATTTTTTAGGGCAGCGCAGCCGTGTGTGTTGACTGGTGAGTCCATGAAACTGTGCGACGTGACTTTTCCTGGAGAATCTAAGGATTTCAAACATTTTCTTTTCATTACCCGGTGATGTGGTTTTTATTTTCGCAGCTTTTGTGCAAATAATAGGAGACACAATGGAGTGAATGAGGTTTTCTTTCAGGTGTTAAAAGCTCTTAAAAAGGCATTACCACAAAACCACCATAATAGTTTTCAGGGGAGCCATTTTCTACGACTCAAGGTTAAATACTACTGTGAAAAATGTCCACAGAGGAAATGTGCGGATTGTCCCGATGAACCGTCTTGAAAAGAAGCCGTTAAATGTGTCAAATGCCAGTTTTCAAACACAACACGAGAGATTTCTTTTACCTTGGCTGCAGCGTCGTGGTCATAAGTCTCAGGGGCAGACGCTTAAAAACCTGCGGAGGTAAATCCACCACTCTCTGCTTGACTAGAGGGCACTCGGTGTCGGGAGGGAAATGTTTTCTTTCTGCTATCGTGAAATTACTCCACTTTCCTTTAGGAGCTCGCTCAGGAGGAGGAGGGGGGTGCGGCTCGTATACATCAGGTGTCTTATTGCTCCATAGAATCTATGAGGTTACTAAACAGATTCCCATGAACCAACTTGGTGGGAGGATGTGGTGGGTCAGGACAGAACCAGTAAGAAATAGGACGGGAGGAATGTTAGCGCCACCAGCTGTTTATCTTCCCATAACAGTGGTGAATAGAAATGTACACAAATATTCATTTTCTTTAGCTGAGTTTCTTAAACTATATTTGAATAGAAATCCATCTAATTGGGGGAGTGTGTCACTTTGCATTTCACTAGCTTAGCCATTGTTCAGAGTGGAATTAGCTAAATGTTAACTTGCAGAATAATGGAGCTAAAGTTGGGCGTGAGTGACTGTAGGTTTACACCCCACACAGGTGACAAGGGAACAAGGAAGTTTGGACCTGGAGCAATATACAATATTTGTTTTATCATTTATAGCCTTTTCCGACTAATCCTCTAATTCACATCAGCATCGATAATATTAATTGGGAATTCACATGTGTAAGCTCGTCTCAATGCCCAGAAAATACATAACAAATAAAACATGAAATCTTAAGTTATTTAAGTGTATTAAAAATGCAAATGTTGAAGTCCAATAAAGAACAGAACACAAGGTTTAAACTGCATCTGAGTGAATAACTTTAGTTCTTTTAAATCCTTCAGACCTCAAGTGCAACAGGTTTAACAGCGTCCGGAAAGCTTTCACATTAATGAAGTTGTTAACATGAAGTTGGCTCACGTACAGTAAAACATCATCAGCAGAGGAGACACCTGGTTTATGTCGAACCGACGACCTGCTAACGGCCACATCTTAGTGTGTGTGGGGGGGGGGGAAATGGAGCAAACATGAAGTGAATAATTAACAGTAAAACACGCTGGCGCCCAATCACCGGTGACATAATTCAATTTGCAGCTATTTATTTATAATCATGTTAATTGTAATTGCTCAGCTGAAGCTCAAGCCGCTGAAATTTGTATATGTTAGCAGCTGCACGTGGCAGCGGACGCTTCTGCCAAATATGAGCTGGCAGGAATCGTACCATTGATGTTGGTAAACAGTAAATCCTCCGGTGCCAGTGGCCAGTTCAGCTACATCTGCTCACGGTTTGCACTCAACCATAATATTGACTTTCACGGACATCTTGTGTTTTGTATCGTCTCATTTCAACGCAAATTAATCAGCTTTTTGAAGCGATTGGAATCATGAACGCATATTTACAGTAAACAAGGTCAAAGCATTACATCTTCCACCATTTTTTAAAACCTTACCTCGCTCCCTCACCTACATAAGACAGAATCGATACCGGATACAGAGGGATGAGGAGGATGAGGAGGATGAGGAGGATGAGGAGGGAGGGCGTTGGCTCGTGAATGGCAGAAATCCATGTTGGGTTGCGCAGGCTGAGCAGGGCGATGCTCCGTGGCAGGAGGCCTGTGCCAGGGCTGGCGTTCTACCACAGGAGGCCCTGTCTGCTTTTGAAAACCTGGCAGGAGTTGGAATATATGATGGAGCAAATTTGTGTGATAAATGGATAACGCAGGAAAAGTCATGCTCACAACTATTGGCTCATGTGCGAGTTAAAATCCGAAACCAGGCGGCAGCGACGCTTCTTTCATTTGTCTGAATATCACACCGCTGCCGCACGTTGTTCTTCTTTGTTATTTATTCATTCGATTTTTGAGCTATAACAGAAAATCCTTGAAAAAAAGTAAAATTACAGCGCAAACACATTTAAGAAAAGCAACAACGTCAACGTCTCCTTCTTGCAACACAAGTCAATAAGTAAAGTCCCTTTTATTTCCTTCAGTTGTTTTATTTTTTTTTTCAGGAACATGATTATCGCATCATATTTGCAGCCTCTTGCAATGAAATAGGAGTTGCACAGAATATCCAGGAGGGTCAACTCGGGCCGACGCATTAAAATGGATCTTGAATACATTTTCTACAGAGAGCAAATCACACTCGGTTTGTGCCGCACAGTCGTGGCATCTTAAATGTGACTCGGCTTCTCTTGAACACACAACTCACAGTCCAGAATGGGTGTCTTGATTCCTTCAGAGATCCTTTCCCAGTCTCTTAGAAGGTGATGATGAAATTCTAATATCGCGTCTGCGTCCTCACCCTGGAGTGACAGAAAAGAGAAAAACGGACTTAGACACATATCAGGCTCGTGTCTCCTCCTCAAACATGACGGCTGTTTATTAAGCTGGAAATCTGATGAGGATTAAGTTGCATTTTAAGAGCTTGTCCGTTCTGAATGGGCCCCGGAAATATCCAGGGAAGTGCAGATATTCGTTGGAAGAGGGAGCCGCCTGCCTCTCTAATCCTTCTGGACATGAGGTTCTGCTCAATGGGATTTTCTGCCTCCGAGCAAAACATTGATATATTCCACACGACCTCAAGGGAGATTTTCAGGTTTTTAAATCTATGTGCCGGGGAGGTTTAGAGGATCTGCTGAGAGTTTTGAAAAAGGCAGACATGTGGGGATGGGAAATAGATGTGCAACCTGTAGAGGGGAGTGAACCACCTGACGCCTGGATGGATGGACAGGTGATGGAAAACCTTTTGGTATTTGCTGTGAACATTTTAGCTCGAATTCGTACTATAAGAAACTTTACAGCAGTTTTATCAACAGATGTCAAAGGAAAATAATACAAACTATATTTCTGGATGATAGAAAATGAGTCAGCGTTGCCAGATGGGAAACGTTGAAGTATCGTACCAGAAGCTTAACGTTATCGTATTTGTATTATCGTATCGGATTAATTTATATTTAATTTCTGCCTATAGATCCCTTTCACCTAAATCTTACCCACTCGACCTTTAAATGATTAAACTTTAACCAAAAGTAATGAACAGCTCCCTGAAAAGATGACGAAAGCTAAAATGAAAAAACCATCCAAATAACTTGATTAATGGTCTGAACAGAGTTTTTCTCTTTGCTCAACCAGCAGCAGCAGAAAAGTGTAACCGAGCTGAACTCCGTGTTTCAACATCAACCGTCTCCAACTCATAAACACATTCAAGCCCCCCCCGCTAGTGGTGAGCTAACTGATGATGTGGCTGCATCATTACCCTGAGAGGCAGGAAACGTTTTACCTCGGGCCTTCACACCCCCTTCCACACAATTCAATTAGATGAAGGTTGTTTATGGGCAGTTCTGGCCCATTGAAATACCATTAATGTTTCCTCTGTCGAATCCGGCATTAGCTGCCCTTCACTGGAGCTGGTCTTCCAAATGTCATGGAGCTCGTGACTGAGCAGATGATTAAGGGATGTTTAGAGAAGTAAGAGCCTCCAGGACCTTGTGCTGCAGGACAACCTCACAGATTGTCCTCCAGGACCTTGTGCTGCAGGACAACCTCACAGATTGTCCTCCAGGACCTCGTGCTGCAGGACAACCTCACAGATTGTCCTCCAGGACCTCGTGCTGCAGGACAACCTCACGACGCTTGAATTAAAGCTCTTACCTGATCTCAGTTGTCAATATCCGATACGTGGTTTTCTATCTGAAAAAGAACAGAAGAAAGGATTTCAACTGAGCTCGCAGGTTTTCGTTCATCTTCTCTAAAAGGTCACGCGCTCGGCAACAGCAGCCGCACTAACCTGTGGAACAGGGTTTGTTGTACATTATCACAGTCAATGATCAATGTGACCTTCAGGAAACAATTAAATCCATCCACCCTGTCTCTGAAAAATAATCTCTGCTGTGAGCGAGGACACAGAGCTTTCATCCAGGACAGCAAACCCATCCATACATGGTTAACGACCAATAAATATAACATGACAGAAGGAGGCCTGGTCAAAAACATGGCCACAGCTGAAACACGGGTCGGGAGACGTAAAGTAAAACAGCGTGACTCTAAATTTCTGGGTACTATATTTTAACTGCTGTGTAATTTGGTGTTGGGGATTTCTAAATCTATAAAAGTTATTAATGTAAGAAATACTTAGATTTGAACATTTATATTTATGTTATTATCATCATCATGCTACATTGATATTTGTTTTACAATATAAAAGCACAAAACAGAAAATACTGCCAAAATGGTACCAGTCTTTTTTAAAATTCTTCCATTGTCACATTTTCTTGCCCATTTCACAACTGAAAACTACAATTTTGTGTCTGATGGCAGAAAGTAGCACAAAGCACTGAGTCTTTGTCACTTTCACACCGGCATAGTTATCATTTTATCATTCAGCGTCTATTTTGTCTGAATAGCAAAATGCTTTTAAGCCCATCTGAGGAACCAGTGTTAGCCTGAGGCAGCAGAATTAGATATAAATATAGAAACATGAACAAAATATAGTCTACAGCGTGTGTATCACCGCAGTTAACTAAATGTGATGACATCCCAATGACGTCTTTGCTTTCTGCTGCAAAATGAATGAGTGCTTGTAGTTTTTATATCCGATGGATGGAAACACTCTCATGCAAACAACAATCTTCCACAGCCAGTATCTGTTTCGAATCAGCAATTCTGTGTGTTGTCGAGTTTGTTGGCTGACGGAACATTTTCTCTTTTAAATCATCTTCAAGTTAAAACATGAAACCTTCTCATTTTTCCATAGTGTCATTTTAAGAATTGTAGACAGTTTGTCTACCAAAATAAACAAATTACTGTTGTAATATTTTTTTTATTTCACGACAGTTTTCTTTATCTTTTGAGAAAGAGAGATAAAAATAAAAACCTCCTCTTCCCCCGTTCTGCATGCACCATTTCACGGTCAGCTCCACAGCCGTCCATGCAGTTCTCGTCTAAAACCCCCGTACTATGTGTCTTAAGCCCTTGGCTTTAATTCCAGCCCGTGAGTGTGTACGTGTGCGAGCCCCGTGACTGTGTGTGGGCTTGTGAAGGGCCATGTTTCCGCCGTCTGAGCCGGGGTCGTCAGGGAGAAACTGTCAGTCCGGGCGCCCTCGCCATTCACTCATGTGAAGCCCTGCTCTCTCAGATCTGTGGCCATGAATAATTCTGGAAAATTAACTTTCAGAAAGCAAAGACTCTCTGCCCACTGGAGAGCTCCCCAAAGTGCCTCGCTCTCTCTCCCTCCCTGTCAGCGCCGTCAGCCCTTTCTCTTACCAGATGGTGGCTGCCCTCCTCGTCGTAGTCGTCCTCACCTCCATCGGTCATCTCTCCCGCCTCCACGTCCAGCTCCCCGTCCCCGGCCTCCTCCCCGGAGTTCTCCGCCGTCTCCGACACCGACTCCTCGTGCAGGGAGTCGCAGTTGTCCTCGTACTTTCTCTGAGACTCTTGGAGTGAGACACAGAGAGTGAAGTCAGCGGGACACCGAGATCAGTATCGGTTTTCTTCCTATAGAAGCTGCAAAGTTGACTTGGCTGCTGTTTTCAGAGACATAAAGGCTTCTCCTGCTGCTTCTTACACTCAACTGGACACAAGCAGTTTGACCTCAACAACAGAAAATCCACTTTCTAGATATTTCTTGATACAGTTTTCAGCCGTCGTTCTTACAAACAAGCAGATTCAGATATTTCACTGAAGCTTTAGGAGCATGAACACAACCAGGAGCATCTCTTTATCACTTTCCATTCAACCTAAGCAGGTAGATGATTAAATGAAGCGGACGTAGACACTGGCTGAAGCACGATTTAATATTTCTGGACTTCCACCCGGTGCTAAATCGAGTGGATCAAACATCCCTAAGAGGAAACTACTCAGGTGTGGTCACACAGATTAAGCGAAGCACGTTTTCATCCCGTGCAACTCAGACAAATGTGACCAGTGGAGCGAAACAGCAAATGTACCGACTGTACATTAGCAATAAGCTACGTAGCGACAGACACACGCACTGTGCCTGTGGGGGTGTGTCCGAGCTTTTCTGTTCATCTTAATAGAAAAGTTCCCTCCATTATGTACCTCCAGTTTTACCGTAAAGCAAATCCAGAATGTCATCTGGTTACATCTTTCCAAAGCCTGTGTGCACTCACGTCATCTCTAAACTTAATTTTGTGTTTCCTATGCAAACTGTCAGATGTCAAATTAAATTTCAAATATGAAATATTACAGTAGGTGATTTGAAGGGGGTGGGTGGGTGTGTACCTCCAAAAAAGATTCCCTTTACAATCTTTGACACAATGTTTTATTTTTTTAGAAACAACCTTATGTTGAATACATCAATAGTTGTATGAATATATGATCAATCATGGCGTCTGCCGCCTTTCTTTGATAAACACGCATTCAATGAATCTTCTTCTTTTTTGAAACATTTCAAAGAAAAGATTGTTTTTCAAGCCTTCACATGTCATCTTGAGTTTTCACTGTTCTCTTTTATCTGCTCTTGAATTTATTCTCACTTCTAACAAACCCCACAGAAGTTTGCACGAAGAACCAAGTTCTGTGATTTTTCTTTTTTTTGGTTCTTTTTGTTGCTTTTGAACTGTCGCAGTCACAGAAGAAAATGTGGGGTTTTTAATAAACAGTGCAAACATGCATTTTGGAAAATTTACAACACGCACTCTTTTTTTGACACAAATTCCTCGTGACCTTCACAGTGAGCTGCACTCGGAGCCCGTCCTGTGGTGCAGGGCGTCTGTAAAGACCTCTCATATAAACTGAGTCAGCGTGGTGTTGACGCCTGTTCACTGATATGATGGAGAGCTCTGCTGCTCTTATCTCCCACAATGTCACAAAGACTTATAGCCGGCGTTGAGCTCTTAATTTCCCTCCCTCAGTGGTCGGCGTCCTTTTCCCCCTTTATTTCTCTTTCCTCCCCCTCCTGCTGTGATCCTGCTCCTCACCAGACTCGGCTCGCTGCTGCTTCTCAATCTTCTCCAGACGTCCGAGTAAAGAGTCGATCTTCATCTTAATCTGAGTCAGCTCCCGTTTGATGGTCTGAAGCTGGTCCGTCTTCACTGCTGAGGCCCGGAAAAAAGAAACAGAAACAGAGCGTCTTCATTCATAGCTTGGTTAGTTTTTCATTTAGCTCTAATGATGCTGCCTCACGCGGTTTATTACCGACTGCACGCTGTCATCAGTTAATATGCTTGGTTTTTAATTTTGGATATCAAATCATCTCTCTTTCCTCGGGGAAGAACATCTCAGTCCGGCCAACTGCAAAGTCACCGAGCTGAAACTGTGGACCCGCTGTTTTCAATTTGAGGATTAGTAGCAGGCTTACGCCCACCACCCTGCACAGCGCAGCTCATGTTCTGCACAATAGTGCCAATATCTCTCAGTTGGCATGAGAAGCCAACTGAGAGAGAGAAAGTAATATGATATTATTACATAGACACTTAGCTTTTACTGTTCCCCGTAGGAGGGGACTGCTGCAAAAAACTGGGGCAGTGCTCGAGTCGCACACATCGTAGATTTATTCAGTGATAGTAAGTTCCTCTGTATCTTATCAGTTAATAACAGAAAATACTGAAATATGAAATGTGGTTTCCAGATGTAAATCAACATTGCTAAGGTTTAATATTTTTCCAGACTGTTTTTTATGGATGGTTTAGACTTTCTGACCAATAGGAGGAAGACACAACCCAGGTAGGTTATGACAATAGGACGAACTCTAATCTGTACAAGCTGAAAAGACTGAAGAGCAGATCAACAGCAGCTCATGCACTATTTTAAACATCAGCTTTGTTTTGTGTTTTCTCTGAAATCTAAACAACCTGCAGCAGGAATTCTCAAATCATTTTAAACAGTTTTTCTTTTTATTAACACCGGTTTAGTTTCAGGCTAATATGAAATTTTGATGGATTTAAATGAACTCAATCCACTGTGTTGCTTTCGCACTTTATTCTTAACACACTCACTGTAACTGTGGCTGATCATTGCCTCACTAACAGAACCACATGAGAAACACGGGGCACAACTTGCCCTCCCACAGCTTCTGTTTACTGCCTCATGAATTATTGCTTTTTCCCTCTTCCCCGCTTCGCTTTGCTCTCCGTGTTCACTCCACAATGCACGTCTGAGTTTTTTGGGGGAAAATGAAGCAAAACCAAATCATGTCAAAGTTTGCCTTTGATCCTCGATGTGTCGCACGCAACGAACATCTGCTGGAAATTTCAAAAAGGAAGCCGCCGTTAATTCAATCAGGCCGAACCTCACGGTTGCTGAAGAGAGGATGCTCTTCCTCAGCAGCTTGAACCGAGCAGATTAAAGAATCCGGACCCTGAAGTAATAAAATAATCGTATTCCTTAACCCTTGGAAGCTGAGATGTGTCAGGTTTTTTATTTTTTGGGAGCGGAGGGGAGGAAAACAGACAGCATAAGTTGAGACGGGAACATAAAATTCTCTTTGACACCTCTCAGGTTCCGTCAGGGCTGGCGAGCGGCTGGATGAGCGCTCGGTAAACAAGCCCACGACTTCCTGTAAAGCTGCAGCCAGAAAAACCAGCGGCGGGAGACCAGACGGAATCAAAACATCCGCTGTGTGGCATCATGTCGGCATTCGGCTCTTTAACTAAAGTTTCTCTGTGTACATTTACACCCACACAACATCACAATGCAGAGCCCCCCCCCCCTACATGTCTGTGCACTGCTATGTATGAGCTAAACTGATGCATAAAACATAAACTTGTACGCTCTGAGCAGATGTCAGTGCATGAGAGAAACGTGTGACGTATTAGCCTGCACTTAACTGGATTTCCCAACAGGACGTTTTAATCTTTCAGTGGAATTCATGCTGACAAAGAACCCGAGTGCTGCTTAGGTACGATTCAATGTGGTGTAGTTACTTCTTTAAAAAGCAGCAGGATTTTAGAGAAAGGGCCACGCGGATGGCGATACACACGTCTCATGTTTCCTCGTAAAGCAGCCGTCAAGCCCTGAAGCTCCAGAGACGCACAGAATGGACCTTTGTGCTGCGGCAACAAGGAGAAAACAGTGGATAAACAACGGTATCTCCGACTGTCTCTATCTCCTCCTCGGTATCACCTGCGTCCGTGCGCACAAAGCAACTTCCACAAACGCTCATGTACACACTCGATTCCTTATTCCAACGCTATCTGAGCTCGCGGTGGGCAGCTTACTAGTTGTCGTTTGAAGATAAGAAAGTGTGGAACAGTTTTTTAATTTATCGCCGCCTCCAGGCCTTTTTCCCCCTTTGTGCTATCAGTCTCATAAGCTGCGGAGAGAAAAGCGAACACGTCCTAATCCAAACGGCGTTTCATCAACACGGTGTCGAGGGACGACTCGGGTTAAAGGAAACGGGCAAGAATGAAAAAAACGTCATTGTTATTTAATCAGCATTAAGGGAAGATTTAGGGAAACGAGAAATGGATCTAATTTTAGGAGCTGGTGATGAACTGCAGAAATGTTTATCTGGGGGATACTGAGGGTGAATCTCCTGAATCACTGGTCTATGAAGATTAAACCGGACAAAGAGCTGGTGAGGCTGATGTAACTCAGACCCGAAATAGATGATGACAAGCTCCCAGCTCGGAGGTATTAACAGTATGGAGGATGCTTGGGAGAAATCTTAACACGGAATGAATGGAAACATGATTATTTTACCATTTTAATGTTTATCTTGTATTTGTGTTTAATATCACGTCATCTGAATCTAAGACGGAGTGTTTGGGACTTAATTTTGGACAAAATCTGTTTAAATCCAATCTTAATATTGACAAACTGTAAATTGTTTGAATATGAATTCCTACGTCAACCATTTTAAGATAGATGTTGTGGTTAAGGCTCCGGAAATGAGTGTAAATCATTGTAATTTCCTCTGAGATTGTGTGTGTGTGTGTGTGGATCAGTGCAGCCTGTGACTTTATTCCTTTATTACTATTACTATTAAGTTTAATTTTATCTTCAGTCTTTCTTCAACAGAAACAATAGGTCCAAAGTCAACCTCATCCTCATGATCCGTCCGTCTGACGCAGTTTCTTTATTTCCCCCGGAGTGAATTGTTGTACACGAGTCCTGCAACCTGCCCACACTGACCCACCCTGTTGGACAAGCTAACCTTATTCTCCTGTCCAATCTATCTGGGCCAAAGTCTTTACCAGCGGTGATTTTTCATGGTCCTGGCAGAAGCGAATTAGTCTCCCGACACACAGCAGCGTGGCTCAGACACACGACAGAGGATTCATTGACTCTGTCCAAAAAAGAGGAACGAGATGGGCTGATTTCCCCCTTCGCTAAAATACTAAATGCGAGCGGGTTCTCCTGACAGACCTCACCAAGCTGCTCGCGCTGATAACACCGGCCGAGACGGGCAACAATGAACAAACACTGTAGCCAATTACACAGCCGGCTACGAGTGGTGAGGCGAACGTTGAGGAAAACACAGCTGACCACGGCTCCACATAGATGCCCCCAATCTCACGTTAATTACATTTAGGACGTTATAAAGCATCTCCGGCTAATCAGACGACCCAATGAGATCCAGATGGATCCCAGAGCTGTTTGCTGAGCGGGCGCTGCTCCGAACGCTCAGATTGTATTTGTGTTTGTTGTTTTTCTCTCCCTCTACATCGCAGCGCGGTTTGTTCAGAGCTGCTGGATTGAATTAAAAAGCTTTTCTCGGCGGCGTAAGTAGCACAGCTGAATCACGTCGCCGCCTTCTCCTCCCCGAGCCTCTCCGCCGTCACTCTTTTGAAAGGGACTGAATGCATATTGGCGTAATTGGACTGCGTCACAAACTCTTGTAAAAACACTAGACAAGTAACAAACACAAAAGAAGGACCTTATACTGTACGTACGTTTGAGCCCGGAGGAGGAGGAGGATGTGGGAGGTCTGGAGGATGAAGAGGAGGAGGAGGAGGATGTTTTGATGGGGAAGGAGGTCTTCCCGCGGCGGGAGGATGGAGCGATCACCCTGGAGCGTTTGAGGGGGATCACGGCTCTGGGTGGGGGGGCCACTCTGCCATGGTAGTCGAAAAGCCTGGAGAAATAAAAACACCAACAATATTACACTTCTCACACAGTTTTTATAAGTTACTGTATCCAATAACACGTCATACAGCATTTTGAAAACCAAGGTTTATCTATTTATTTCACCTTCGGCTCAAGTGCTGCATTGCAACGTTCATATCTATATGGATTTCTCTTGGATTCTTTGTCTCAGCCTGTATAAAACAAAAGGTAGACGCTCACCTCCACAATAATCCCCTCACACATCCTCTCAAAGTGAAGAGGATAAAGAGAAGAAGGCGCTAAATGTCAGATGAAGGTGTCAGCGTCGACTGTGACAGTGGACGTCAGTCACGGCTCTCAACAAGTCTGACATTTAGAAAAATGCCTCTGCAGATAATCACTCGTATCGCCCGCAGATAAACGAGGGAGACAACAGACAGCGTTTTCTGCATCGGCGTGTTGTCCCGTGCGTTCAGCCATTTTGACAATCGGACTATTTAAAAGGTGCCTCTGAGGGACGGTTAGTAAATTGAATCTGACAAGGGGGGGACCTTTAATGAGGAAGAGTCAAAGTCTGAAGAGGAACTGACCATTAAGTAAAGCCCTCCATCCAAATAGGTGCTGTCCGGTTTCAGCTTAGAATCATAACAAGGCATTGGAGCCATATCAGGCTTTGGATTTCTAAACAAGTGTTTAGCCTTTAAAAATGAAAAACTCTGCAACAAAAGTATAAGAAATGTATTTAACAGTCTATTCTTCTGTTTGTCCAGCTAACTATTGTACTACAGTAGTAACCATTCATCATTATTACTAAGAACATCATAGACTCTATGTAAAGATGAGCAATATGGCAGCTCCCCAAAAGTGGAGCCAAATCATCTTTATCACCTGGCTGGCTGCAGTAAAAACCCTGTCTCCTTCATGTTAGTGGATGGGACATGGACCACATTAGAAAATTCAAAAGTACAAGTCAAATTTCTTTTTCCAAAGATGTAATTTAAGGTGTATTCTGCCTCTTTTGCTCACTAGACGGACTGTTTACCTGCAGGCAACCTAAGCCTGCTCACACGTGATTGGTCAAACTAGAAATAGAAACCAGAGGAACCTTCTGGCCCCAAAATCTCCTCCCTCACCTACAGATTTATTCACATGCAGGATCTTTTTATAGAGATTAGGGTTCAGCCAAGGGGTCAATAGTTCCCTTGTTCGGTCCCAGACTTGTTGCCATGATGTGAATGGTACATACCTGTTGTAGAAATCATCCCTGTAGTACTCGTAGTCAAACTCATAGCCACTGTAAGAGAGAGAGAGAGAGAGAGAGGAGGGTGAGGCAGAGATAAAGAAAGGTTGTGTAAAGAGGAGCCATTTTGGATCTGTCAGGGGATCAAGCTCAAGCTGTTCTGACTCGATTGGACGCCCTCTGGTTTTTGCCTAAAGCTCACGGCAGGTTCAGCAGCGAGCCTGAGCCACGCTGGCACGCAAAGACCACAGAGCAACAAAGAAGAAGGAAGGTTTCAGAGGTGGAAAAATACAGTCGGGGGAACGAACTCCGACCCCGGAGAGGAGAATCAATGTTCCGCACACGCTCAGGATGGCAGGTCATTTAGAATTCAGAGGGAGGAATAAAACTGTCGAGAAGAGGAGGATAGAGACGAAGGAGCTGTTTTGAAATGTTGCTACTCTCACAGGAATTTGAATTAGTATTAATGCATCAGTTTTGCCAATTTGGAGAAGTGTAGCGTTGGGTTTTTGCCTCTGCTCTTCCTGTTTCATAATTACCATATTACATCCTGGCTGTTTTCAGCTGCAGCTATAAAATGCAAATTAGGCTTTATGATAACACAATGCACAACAAACAAAAATTAGTGAAAGAACATCGATTCAGAGAGAAACTGAGTAAATTGGTGGGAATATAAACTTTTCCAGTGGACAAACTATTAGTAAAGAGGAAAGTGTCACATTAGGCTTTGCTGCTTTCATCTGTGTGCGACCAGGAGATGTGCACGGGCCAAAGGAATCAGGCTGATGCTTAATGACGCTTGTAACAACGGGCTCTCCTCTGAGCTCCACAGGCCTGTGACCCACAGTCTCCAGTCAAGGCTGTGGAAGATGTGGAGCGCGGTAAAAACTCAATTAGAACTTCAAGGTTCAAAAGGAATAGAATGAATAAAGAAAAAACACACGGGAAACGTAATCATCATTCTCTAAATATTACTCCACGTTTACGTCAGCGGCAGCAGCAGGATGTGGAGGACGGAGGACGGGAGCTGTGAGGAGGAAGTGGTGAGTGGGACGGGTCTCACCTGTAAACGGCGGAGAGCGGCCGCTTGTTGCCGGGCTTGGGCCTGTAGGGCTTGGGCTCGCCTGCCATGTTTATGTCTGCAAAAGAACACACACACACACAGTCAGATAAATCACTCCTGAGTCATTCTTTAACACCCCCCATCAAGCATTTATGAGCAGTATATAAACCATTAATTAATGAGATAAAACCTAATATATATAATTGTGTGATCATATAGTTATACTGTGGATGATTGATTTATCTGCCTGCCAGTAAACATTGGCCGATATGAGTCATAATGATATCTGTGTTTTTCTACGATATATTATTATCCAGTTGTGATTAATTTGAAAGATATTCCTTAGCTATTCAGTAGCTTGATGTATTAATATACATACTTTATCAAATTTCTATATTATATAAGAAGGAACCTCCAAGTTCAATATGTCTTTGTGAGCTCTGAACATTTATCAACAGTTAATGAATCTTTCACAACAGACTTTATGGATATTTTCATGTACTACAGGTTCAGTTATACAATAGTTTACAGTAGTTACAGATCCGCTCATATGATTCAATGTGTTCTGATTAATTACGTAGAGAAACACTGCTACTTAATACTAAATAGGGAGTTCAATTAAAGCACAATCATTTGTATACGTTTTTCAACATTCTCTACTGAACAGGTCGTGTTCAATGATTTCATTCTGTGCACATTCACACTGATGCTTTCCACACAGCAGTGCAACCTGCAATAATTCAAAACCCAGGAACTGTGTCAATGAAAGCCAAAAACCTTGAGAAACCGTCACGCAGAGCGACGGCTGATGATTCTAGTGATGCTACTCCACACAACTCAGAGCGGCGCTTGAACAGAAGGCGGCATAAAAGTACCACTTGATAATAAACGGGAGTAAAACATCTCCTGAAGCGCTGAGCTATTTCCACCTTTTCATGCGACACTTAAATATGCAACACACAAAGCTGCAGCACTGGAGGACATGCTCGCTAATGTCGAGGTGCAACGCGAGAGCCAATTTTCTGAGGCACAACTGGAGACCTCGCTACGCCGTGCACTGGAAAGATTACAAAATGAAATTCTCGTCGCGGAGCAGGAGAGAATCCTTGAGCACGGAGGAGCAAATAAAGGAAAACTCCGACAAAAGCCGGGCGTCAGGGAGGCTTTGATTTATAGGCAGCTGCTCGTTCTTTGTGTTTAAAAGTAAAAAAATTAAAATCTGGCGCACAGTTTTGTGATCGAGCAATGCAGAATTTTTTCCATTCGCTATCTCTGCACTGCCAAGGGTGTTGCAAGGTCCTTGTGTTCGGTGCCCGGTCTGAGTGCCGACTGGGAGACGAGCCAGTGGGTCAGAAGAAGCTCCAGAAACTTTACGATGCACACGTGAGGCTACGTTGACTCAAAGGGGAGGAAAGTGAGAACTTCATCTGAGGGTCAGAGCTAAAAGTAGCATCCTTACTATTACCTCCGCCAAACCTCCACTTCTCAAAAACTACTGTACGGATTAACACTAAACTGGGTGGAAAGATATGGTGTGAGTCAGGGAAGAACCCATTACACTTTGGTGCGGGTCCAGGAATATATTTTTAACTTAGGGCATTTTCTTTTAAGGGAACCGATATTTTTAAAAGTGTTAAATTTGTTGCAGATTCACAAAAATCTGTGAATTTAAAATATGGACTGAATACAAGGGCCGTCCCTTTTTATTAGAAATTAAAACATTAATTTGACCCTGGGAGAAAAGTTTTTCTTTGTCCTCCTCCAATTCAAAATCGTCTGAAGTAGTTTGTCTCCTTATCCATCAAAGCACGATCACTGAACCCACTGTATTCAAACAAATTGTCAAATTCTTTCAAATTAGATTTTTGGAAAAACTGACAGCCCCACTGGCTAAATATTATTCTCCAAAAATATGTATAAATTAATTTAAAAGAACTGCGTATGGGGACCAAAGGTGGTAAAATCCCATCATTTTCTTTAGAAATAAATATTTTCTTTGATACCAAACAACCTTTTGAAAGCATCTTCACATTTTTTAGAAGTGAAGTCCCCAGAAAAGGTCATTTCAAAGCCAACAAGAGAGAGTGTGAGAAAAAATATATCCATCAACACGATGCCCTTGAAAGAATAAACCCAAACTTCTTCAGTGTTGTTGGAGTCCCTCTGAATAAGAGCCTCAGAGGTACATAGATCACTTTAAAGGAACTTTCTTTTTGCATGGAGACACATTTTCACTATCATTACATCCCTTCCAGCGATACACATATGCTTAACTAATTCATGCATCCTCCCTGCCACCTCCAGCCCCGACACCAAACGAGCGAAGCGCCCCGATCCCCCGGAGTGGAATCGCACCAGGGACAAAATAAGCTGCTGGCAAACTCTCGTCTCCTTCTCCCTGAGGCTGCTCTTATGAGAAATAGGATTAAACCCTGGTCTGTTTGTACACCAACTACTTAGACATGCTAAAACACAGACTTTTTATGCAGAGCTGCATGACCAAGCGAGTGTGTGTCTGCATACATGACGGAGCATGTTGGGATTTACCGTGATGCTCATTAACCCGAAGGTTTACATAGAGGCAGGAGGGTCGTACCTTTAATTAGCCGGCAGAAACCAAGAAAATATAACTGATAACAAAAAGCTCAGACTGCTTAAAAACCTTCAGATGAATCTTGATGAGCCACAGAGTTACTGCAGAAATCAGGTTTTTCTTTAAAGCAAATCAACACCAGGAAATGGAAAATGTCAAGAAAATGTCCATATTTCGAAGGATGTCTGAAATGACATCCTCTGAAATGTAGAGGCTCTGCCTACGGTGGGTCTGCATTGCAGCTTGTGTCTTAAACGGCTGAAACACTTCATGATGCTGAGGTTTACAACTGATGAAACCTCCCTAACATCCGCTGAAAGATACACAAAGTGCGTAAAGGCCTCGGAGCGAGCTACACAGCTAACTGCCTTATTAAGTATTTGCCTTTGAGAAAATTGCGACCATCTGCTGCCGGTTTATTGGAGGATCCCAGCATCAGGGGAAGCAGCTTTTACACGTCGGCGTGTTTTACTAACCTCACTTCTGTTTAGAGGCAACTAAAGCTTAACAACTGTTTAGCTTAAATCTCTTATGTAGGTTTTGGCAGAACACTTAGTGTCTACGCAGCAGTAAAACCATGCGTACTGGGTCTGCAGTGTTTTATTCATACGTTAGTCAGTTGTTCTTGTGTTTTTTTTCCGTTGCTTCGTGCCTTCGTTTATTTTTCTCGTTCAGTCTGAAGCTGGGTCAGGCAGGAACGGAGGCGGAGCTCTCCGTGGTGCTGAAGTTACTAATGGTCGCTCTGCACAGCAAATCAAATTAAAAAGGTCTCCATGTTGCAGTTGCATGAACGTACACGTGACGCAATTTCAAATTTGCAGCCCTGAAAGTTATTTTTAGACATTTATGAGCTCCTTTTCTCTTTCTCACAGAGATAGTCTTGTCTTTCTGTCGGAAACGAGAACCGACCAGGAGTGGATAAATATTTGAGGTGGGTTTGTTATTGGCTGAGGAAAAATAAGGAAGGACAGAGGCATAGAGCGTAGGCAATCACCGAAGACAAACCTGAGCTCTTCTGTCAAAAAACATGGATCTGTGACTCCCTGAAGGAGCCTGCCCATGTGTTTTATTGGTCTCATTTGTTACCTTCCATCTGCGTCTCTCTCGGACTTCTCCTCCTCGTGCTTCCTGTTCTCCCCTCAGCCTCACCCTATCCCTCAACGTCTCTTTCTCCATTCCCCTTCACTCTCCCTCCCTCCGCGCCCGCACAAGACGATATCTAATCCCACATCACCATCCCTCACTCTCTCTCACATCCCATTTTTCTTCCCGTGTCCCTGCGCTCGCTGGGGAGGCTCATTACGAGACATTTCAGCGCTGAGCGTCACCTGTGGGGCCTTTTCTATGTGACACCTGTGCCGCCAGTGAATGCTCCGTAAGACTTATTCCTCCTCTCTTTTCATTAGCGAGGGATGAATAACAGCACGGCGACGGAAGTCGAGGCTGTGAATAAATCAGAGCTGTAAACTGAGCCATATGGCTTCATATTGCAGGGGAATCACTGGGATGAGAAAACATGGCGGTGGAGAGCAACGGGACCCAGGAGCGTAAAGGGGGGGTGAGGGTTGTGAGAACGCAGGGGGACAGAAAGACGCTACTGGAAGGAATGTGAATGAGCTACTGTGGCGAGCACGAAAAACTGCTGAAGCCACAACAAATCAGACTCTAATCCGTCGAGCCACTTTTGCATAGAGATCCACTTATACTGTATTCTTATAGAGGCGTTAGGAAGAAAAGGAATTTTCACAAAGCTGAAATATCGCCCCACAGTGTGAAACTGTGCTGTGTAACCATGTACTCTATATAAAGATGGACGACATGACAGGTCATAAACCCTGCCTCCTCCATGTTAGCAGATGGGGCATGGACCAAACTAAAAATGAGAGAACACGTCAAATAAAAGATGGTAGAAGTGTAGAAATTTCATGTAAATTTGGTTTTAACAACCTCCACCAAAGAAATATGTTTTTTACCCCAGTCTGTTTTTCTGTTGTAAGCAAGATTTTGCAAGCTGCTGGTCGGATTACCACAAAATTTAGTGGAAGGAAGATGAATATGTCAGGAAGGAGTCTATAAATAATTAAATTCTGGTGCGGATCCGGAACAGAGAGTGATCCAGGATATTTTTTTTATCTCTTTCTTTAACATTGTGTGTTTAAATTTGTACTGCATTCCTAGAGAATAATTCATGGATCTTGATGAGAAAAGGACTGATATATAGAAGTATGTGCAAATTGGTGTATCTTGATTTGGGCCTTGGTGGAGGTTGGTGCCCTTCTAGTCAAACCGATCGGGCGCGTGCATCATCGTGGTGTCAATCCTGCAGCTCCACTCACTTTTGCACAGACTCTGGCTCTTTGTGATGTCAAAGGCACAAAATGGCGGCACCCGTAATAAGGACATTTTGGCTTAATTCTTGTGGAGACTGGTTGTCCATCTCTATTTACTCTCCCTTTCACACAGACGTCGTTCAGGCTCTGTGACCGTGTCCCCGACTTCCCAGGACAAACCCCCCCTCCCCAAGCAACACTTGAACATGTTGCGTCAAGGCTTCTTCTTTACCTCCACTCTTCCTCTCTCTCAGACGGAGGAGGGAAAACCATCTAATAGCCCCGAGGCTTCAGAGGATAGCGATCAGGCATGGCTAGCACAGGTCACCACAAGGTCAGGGAGAGGGAGAGAGGGATAGATTGTGTCTCGGTGAGCCGAAGAGCCTCTTTGTATTAGTGTGGGCAGAGCGTTGGAAGATGGACAGAAGGGCAGCTTCTTTAAAAATCTATTTCTCCTGCAAGAAGCTGTTCTTATCAGACATAACTCTGTTGAAATAATAATCCCATCCCTCAGCTTTCGCCAGCTCATCTGCGGACGGGCTTTTCTTTAAAAATGTGGTGAGGAAGATTATTGACTGGATACGAGGCGAGTCACGTCCATCAATGTAGTCAATCATAAGAACAAACAATTCAGCCGCATTACTCACTGAAAAACAGGCTCAACACCATTTACATCTCCGGCAGAAATCAGGAGCAACCAGTGACTCATGCCCTCATTTTGAGTTGCAGCAGCTGTACGGCTGAGAACACAGCGAAAGCCGTAATTTGCATGTCAGACGAACTTGCTAGTACCATGTCAAATTTCACCCGGCAACAGAAAATCACAGCACAGTTGGGTTTTGTAGACTTTCACTGCTGCAGTTTCATCGCCCGCTGTGTTGAAGCAAACACGCAGTAATAGACAAAAAAACAATTTCCATGAATCAGTTATCACCTTAGCATGTCTGAGCCGTCGTGCAGAGACGGGAAAAAAAACATGCAGGGACTCAGGCTTTGGTTTGAGATCACATGGGCTGTAAAATATAGATCCAGTCCCTCTATGCTCAACGTTTGATACCTTCTGTATACGAAACATGGATAAAGTCCTTTTAAAACAAATGAGGAACCACTGGAAATAACCCGGTACCTTCAACTGACAGCCTTGACATTGACTGTTAGTATCATTATCTTATCTCGAAGGCCCACATGTTTCTATGCTGACGATATGAAAAACAGAGAATCTTTGTGATTCGGCAATGTCAAAGGAATACAATCTGTGATATTTAATTTATAGGGGCGGTCTCTCTAACCTCGAACATCCCGCCTCCATCAAAGTACAAAAAGTCCTTTCTCCTCCTCATTACATAAAAAGCTGCGGCGTCTCCTTCTGAGTTATATCTGAGATGAGCAGCACGGCGACAAGGTGATTGACTGCAATAAACCTCCTTTCAGACGTATCAGCAAAGACCTTCGAAGAATGAGAAATGTGTTCCTTTCTTTTCCAATAAACAAGAGGAAAATTCAGCCCAGACCAGAGCTGATGGCTCTGCTACACATTAGTTACTTTTTTCTGTCATTTCATTCTCCTCGCCTCGCAAACGCCAACCGTCTATTTGACGAGATAAACATTAAAGGCAAAGACGGGCAAAGGGAAAGAATGAGGGAAGCTTGCCGCTGAGGGAGCTGCCGATCATCTCCTCACGGAACGAGAAACTCTGCCGCCAATCTCCCCAACGTCTTAATTAATTGAGCAAAGTAACTAATCATGCAAATTGTTCCTCAGCAGGAGAGATGCGAGCAACGAGGTGAGGAAAGCGTGGAGGAGCTGAATCACGCAGGTGATGGACGTGCAGGAGGGACCGGTACGGATGTGGGGAATTCATCTTCCCTCTCCGGCTCCGGCGCGGTTGCTTTTGATGTGAACTCCTCGATGAATTGTGATCAGGTCCAGTCTGAGAGGACGGCAGAAGGTCTGAGCGGAAGGAATTTGCCACATCTAATTCCAAACGCCGTACATCACGGCCTGCAGGCGAGGCCCTGGCTGGCTCAGGGATCATGAAACGCCAGGTACACGTTTCATCTTTGGCCGATAAAGGACATTTTTCAGGTGTCGACTGACAACTTAATTGACAGTTTTCCATGAAACCTCAGTTTGAATTAGAATCAAATGTGTCATCCCAGCAGATCCTTACTGTGGCCTGACAGGTTTTCATTTTCACTAAGTCCTTCCTGCTTCGTGCAGAATCAGACGTCAACCTTCACTGCCAGACATGAGCTTTGTTCATAACTTTTTCTGTGCGTGAGAAGCTTTAAATCAAAGATCACACGACGCAGCAAGCAGCTTGTTTATGAACAGCTCTCAACAACAAGAGTCACAGGAGGCCACGCAGTGGCCCGCTGTCGTCTAATTACATGGAAGAAAAGAGTGGCGAGGAGACGTGGGGCGACAATCTGCATATCAAAGGTTTGGTTCCAGGAAACTTTGAAGACCGAACATCACACGGGGAGATTCAGGAGAACCATGAATCAAAGTTCAAGGTGAGGTGGGGGTCTACATTTTTCTGTTTGGTTATAAGATTTAAGCTGACACATAAAAGTATCTATGGGGAATTTATGCTTTTGTTTGTCGTATATGATCATGAAATAAATATCTTTTCGTTTTTAACTGTTAGAATAACAATCTGAAGAAGTTGTCTTGGGATCTGGGGAGTAAGAATTGAACTTTTTCCCTAGATTATAAATATATCTATATCTAAATGATTTCACCTGCATCATCCAACCCAGGACGATGTGTTATCAAGAGCAAAGTGACATGATACAGTATAATTTCGACATTGCGATGTTAATGCATCATGATTTACAAATAGTAATAAAGTGCAAAAGTAAACAATATTCAGTTCAATTAATATCACCGATCATATAAAACCTGAAACTTCACAACTTCCAAAGTAACACAAGTCTCACACTTCTGCACAACTGGAACCACAACTGTTCACAACCAACATTTTCAAAGCAGTTGCCATTTGTCTGTTTTCTTCATTGTAGAGTTTCCAGAGTTTCCTCTTCCTCGACTGGTCAGCGATGAGCAAAGCCTCTAAACTCACATCCTCCTTCGATCCTTCTCCTCTTTAATACCAGTCCAGATTCTTACGTGACTACAACAGATCATTACAACACTGGAGCGTGCCTCTCTCTGTAAACACTCGAGCGTGACTCTCAGTCTGATGCCCGGCCTCAGCACCTCTCTCAGCGGCTCCACCGTTCAAACTCCGAAAGGGGATCAGCTCATAATCCCCGGCCCCTTCAGGCACCGGCACAACAGATAAAGGCACCGCATCGGTTTGAGATCACATGCCTCTGTGTGACCTGTGAGAGCCAGTGAGCCGTCTCCCCACGAGTCAACAATGATACACTTCAAAAAGCAGACTATTTGGACGGCCGGTCGGATGAACATGGCGCAGCGAGGGGGCTTAGCGGCGAGGGAGCCGGGCAGCACAACAAACACGGGTATTTAGAGCAAGTGTCTCCTGTGGGAAACATGACGAGCGGCGATAATCAGGGCATCGCCTTCCACTTTCCTCACTGCTGACGAACGGGCCCTTTGTTGTCTCTTTGACTTGCTCCAACATCGCGCTGCTTTAAATGTCCCGCTTAGACATTTATATTTCATTTAAAATGGAAAAACAAAGAGAATCGCTGATTGAGAGAAATCTGACAGGCCCGTCGGTTGCTGGCCTACATGCCCGTGTCACTCATCCCTGCATGTGAGAGCGAAGCAGGAAAGTTCTTCTCAATTATTCCACCGAGTTTGCATTGACAATTGACAGATGCTAATTTTCGCCCGTTCCTCGGAATGGTGCAGTCTTATCTGTCGGCTGTGCACATTAGATCCAATATTAATACGCAGCATTCACCAAAGCCTGTTGCTCTAAATATTCTGCTTCGTCGAGATAAGAACAATAAAATCTGCTGCTGGGCTATAAACCCCCAACCCTCACCCCCCCCTTCCACGAAAAGCTTATCACACGCAGGACTGTGGATAATAAGGTGTCATCTACTTGTGAGTGTTTAGTCCGTGCGTCAGCGATCGTACGTGTGCAGATGTTACTGTGTGTGTGTGTGTGTGTGTGTGTGTGTGTGTGTGTGTGTGTGTGTGTGTGGGTGCCCGTCACTGAATGCTTGTCTTTATGTCACACTGATTGGCCGGAGTCCAGGCAACCTCTGCTTCACTGAATCCGAGCGGAGCTGCCGGTGGAGAGACGAGGAGTCCGGGGGGGGGAGACATCTCGTGACAACTCTGTCACATAATTTCATCATCGATATAGAGGAGTCTCATTAGGTTCCCTTCTGACAGATGAAATCACATTTCCGGGACAGAGGGGAGTGCGATGCGGCCGCTTGTCCAGGCCACGATGTGTTAAAGGCAGAGCTGGTGAATTTTCTTTTTTTTTTTAATTGTAGCGACGAAACTAAAAGAACCTGAATTATCTTGTGGAATCGCTTATGGTTTATTCAGGAGAAGCAGAGCAGTTCCGCCAAGGAGTGAGCTGCACGTGATTTGTTTTCCTCCTCATCAACATGCAAACTGAGATTTTTGGGGGCAAAATGGAGCCAAACACACACACACACACACACACACACACACACACACACACACACACACACACACACACACACACACACACTTCTTCACACTCTCACATACGCCCTTGACACATGGCTTGAGATACACGGAGGACATCTGACAGACGATATAACAGCCTGCCTCTCGTGCTCCCCCACCTCCTTCCCCATTCCCTCACCCTCCCATCATCATCACCAACACACACTCACACACAAACACACACACACACACTCACACGCACACACACTAACATCTGCAGCACAGCGAGACACATTTGCCAAATTTCACAGCAGTAATTTGCAACAGTAACAAGAGGTGACCAAGACGAGACTCAGTGGATTAATAAAAAGAAGCTGCACAGACGACGCTGGAGTGACTTTCTTTGTTTGATCAATTTTCATTAGCAGCCTTACGAAGTGAAAATCACTCAACCGGACCCTCCGCAGGGACGAACGTACACATACAACACAAACATGCACAGAGAGCCCATCCTGCTGGTGCAGAGGGCTGGAACCAACATTTGATCTCCAAAGATTCCTGAGCTGCAAGATCTTAAATATTCATGGAACTCAACCCAAATACTCTGCTCGTGCTCGCAGACGCACAAGAATAAAGGCTGAGAGCTTTTCTTCTCCTAATTAAATTAATTGCAGTATGAAAACACGCTCACGGACACAGGGTTCACCTTGATAAAGAACAAAGTGAAAAGCTAAATCTGCCAGTGGGTATAACTGCACAGCCTCGTGTTTATGCAGAAACCTTTGTTACAACAAAAGAGGGATTTCTCCTTTCGAGTTAATACACAATCACAAATAATGAAAGCTTTTACTTTTCTATCGCATCAATGCAGCAGTTTTGCAGAGCACATTTCAAAATAAGAGATGCTGGTGCCAAGAAATAAATAATGAATCACCGTAGACCTACTCATCCCAGAAGTTACACCCATACACACCTCTTCACGGCCAATCACACACACACTGTTCCAACATTGCTGAATCCGCACAAAAAATCGTACACGAACTGAAGGGAAGAAAAGACCAAGAAAGACCAAATGTTGGAGTGAAACTTCATCTGGATTCGTCCTCCAACAGCCTTTCTCGAAGCCGCCAGCGTTTAACGAAGCCGGGCCCGACACCAAACGAGCATCTGACTCTGCAGAAAGGTTTGACGAATCCAGATTAGCTGCTTTGAAGACACATAACTGAGCTTTCCTTTTCAAAATGTGTCAGGGCTGTCACAAAAATTCATTCAAACGTTTGGGGAAAATATTCAAACGATAATGACCTGTTTCGAATTCAAAACAGTCAGTCTAGAAGTACATAAGACTGTTTGTTGTTTGCCCCATAATCCAGCAGAGGGCAACTCATTACCTGAGTGGACAATCACAACACCGAAGCATCTGAGAAGCGGCATCTGAAAGTGTTACGGGTTCTATGATGAAGGCAACGTGATTGTACCATGCAACTTACATACAAAAAGAGATACGTCCATTTCAAACGATGTAACTGCCCACATACCTCCATGCATCTTTTACTTTGGCGTGGTTGGCAACAATACATCCACTAGAGGGCAGCGCAAACATGTCGATGCTGGAGGAGGTTGTGATATTCGAGTAAAGTCTATAGAAAGAGGCAAAAGCAGCTGTTTTGTAATCTCTCTACGAAAAGTTCTGCCATTGTTGAAATTTCTTCCTCGTACCCTGTGGTCATGGTGCTTGAACCATTGGCTACACTGCCCCCTCACGATTTCCGTAAGTACTGCTCCGTTATGTCTGTATCCGTAATCTTTCAGAAGATGTGAACAAATAAGGACAAAAAGACCTGACTTAAAAATCAGCTGTTGCTTTAATTTTGTTTTCCTGTTCTCTCTAAAAACCCAGTTTGTAACGAGACACCTCATCCTCTCTCAGTCTCTGTCTGTCTCTACGGATCTACAGCTGCCAGACAGAGTACAGAACAATCTCTTTAACAAGCTCAACATCTTCAGCCCATGCACATATTCACTGTCTCCCTCGCTCTTTGCCGAAGGACTTCCTGGATTTCCTCCTCCTGCTCTGTCTCTTGACACTGCCTCCTCCTGTGCTCAGCCCCCTGCTGTGCACAAGCTGCGTATCCACACAGTTCAAATGCAGCTCGCAGATGTACAGTGCAGACGACAGGAAGGAGAAACACGCTGTGGGAGGAGCCTGTGTGCACCTGCGGAATATTGAGCCAACAGCAAGTCAGCCTAATTAGCCAGCCACTGATTTTACATATCTGTTCAGAGATATCTTATTTTTCAGATTTCTTAATCAGCTCTTTGTTTTTTATACTTTCCCTGCACCATGCATTTCTTACTTGGCATTAGATTGGGCTGCATATCACCATCCACATCAACTGTTATAAGGCTGCAACTAATGATTTATTTATATTCATATGATCAGATTCATCTGCTGATCATTTTTCTGGATTAAAATCATTGTTTGGGGTAGAGCACATCTGAAATTAGTGAAATAATCATAATTATTTACAGTAACTCAGACCAAAGAGACTGTAAAACAACATGTCTTATCTGACCCACATTCCCTAACCTAAATCTTCCATTCTGTGGAAGTTCCTCATGAACAACAAGCTTGAAGTAGGTAATCCTTGCAGAAAACAAGGAAATAAACCATTATTTAAATATGCAAACCGTTGCCTCATGGATTAATCAATCAGCTGATCAATGCATCCTTTCAAATTCATGCATATGGATTAAAATTCCCCACAGTCCATCAGCACAAGAGCAAACTACAGAAATCTATGTAAATCTATGTGAGTGTGTGAAAAGCAGCAGCAGAACCAGTCTCATAGGAAACAGGGTCTTGCAGAAAATCTAGTGCTGAGTTGGATCTACATTTCTAAGGTCATGAATAATATCTGCGATACTTTCAAAAACAGAAAGAAGACAGATCTCATCGTTAATAGCGACACGTTGAAAACACTTCTGCAGAACGAACACAGGTTATAACACAAGAGAAACCCGAGCGAGGATGAATCTTGTGAAACAAAAGATCAGGATCCAGCAGGTGACCTGACTTCATATGAGTCAGCTGAGTTTAGTGATGAAAGATAAAAAAAATAAAGACGAAACGATTCATGCTGCAGGTTTAACTTTGCATATTAGATTATTTTTTTGGGCAGATTTATTCAATCGTGCACGAATCAAATCTCAAATATTTGCAACTTGCATTTTCCCGCAGAGCGACGGGAGCCCGGAGAACAATGTCCCCGTTGACTCCTGCAGCGATAATAACAAAAAAACTTACAGCGACGGTTGCGACGCTTCCCCTTGTACATGGTCATCATGTACGGGTCCAGCTTTGCGCTCGGTCAGATCCTGGATGAGGAGCCGGAGGGAGAGAGAGTCGGAGTCGGACTGAGATCCTGAGAGATGCGAGACTTTCAGACTGGAAACAAGAATCAGCTCCTCGCACTGATTCTCTGCTGCTGGAGAGGATCGTACCATGATCTCACACCGGAGGGGGGGGCAGAGCATCTCATTCTCACAGGGATCAGCGCACTGACAGTCACAGACTCAAAGATATTTAAAGGAGAAGATAAATGTGGGTCTACGAGACAAAGAGGAATCTGTGATGATTGATTCTCTTCATCTGCTCTTAATTTAGATCCAGATATTTTTTATTCTAACCCTTTGATTGATTTTTGGGTCAGATTTTACGTTTATAAATCGAAAAAGCAAGAAGCCAAATTTATCTGAGTTGATTAACTGCAGCAAATAAGATTATATGATTATATGATCAGGGCTCAATGTTTGTTTTACATAAGCTATATATGTACAAATTATACTGTCTGTTCATATCTGTTTAAATAAATATATAAATGTCATATTATCCCTCACAAAAGAAAAGATCCTATCTCACTATAGTACAATGAAGACATATTACATTTATCTATAGGTCAGATATTTGGAGCCACACATGTCAAACTCATGGTGGCGCTAGAGGAGAAAGTTAAGGGATCTCCCACATCACTGGGACTCATCCTCTGTTGACCACAACGCAAAACAAGTTGTCACTTTGTCCTCCAAGTGTTTGCAGCTAATTACTATTCTTCAAATTTATCCCGCCGGTCCACCGGGGGATGAGTTAATTCACAGTACGCACCACGCACGTTAGATTCCCTGTCAATTCAACCTTTTGAAAAAAGGACAAATCCCTGAAATCGAGCTCCGTCTCTGACCTTCAGCACGACACTGTTCCTGGTGATGGTTTCACACGTGTAAAGCAGCTTCTGGCTGTGTGAAGAGAAGCAGGAGGAAGCAGCCAGCAGGTGCTCGCTCTGCACCGTAACACTGATTATTATCTGACTCCACATTGGCACATAAAGAATATTCTCCTCCATCCACAACCTCTGGGCGCTCTTCAGTAAAGGTGCTTCTCATCTCACTTGCAAAAGGGGGATTGTGTTGCTACGGAGACAATGATGAGGAAGCACCACGGAGGCTGGTTTTGTGCAATTCATCCCACTACATTACATTATTATTGTGTGGGGTGAATGATAATTTTTTTTTTTTTGGGGTGGTGGAGAAACAAACAACTCTGAAAGCCGACTGGATGGAGAGGAGCCAGATTTCAATCAATATCTCCGTCCTCTGAAAACCACCGTTGCTCTCACACGCGTCACAATGACAAATGTTCTTCTGCGTGTTTTTCACTTTGAAACTCAAAGACGATGAAAATCCCTCAGAGTGGATTTGAGTGAAAACGGCCAATTAAAGTAAATCAATGCAGCGGATAAGATCAAACGCTGAGCTGTAGGTCAAAGTCATTTATTGTAAAAAGGATGAAAATGCTTCCCTCACATATTTAAATTTGTATTTTTATAGAGGAGGAGAAGATCTAAACAATGATTAACCACCAGCCAAGAGAAGAGTCTGTGTATAACAGCATAGCAGAGACATCTACTGTCCAGGATGCATTAATACAACAAGCAGGGTCTAGAATGCAATATTGTAAAAATGGCATAAAATGGGATTTGATCATAATAAAAAAACATTTTCTAACGTCCAAATAAGAAATTAAAGACACATTTACTTAATTCAGAGTATTTTGAATGAGCGTCACACAGAATGAAGCTGGAATCGCAATTTCAATTTGTTCTTTATTAGAAATACCTTAAATAATTTCCTTCATGTTTCCGATGTGAATGAAAAGTCATGAATTCATGTTTGAGAAAAATGTTTTCCATTGAATATCTCAAAACCAGAGCTCTCTGAACCAGAACTTGAATTCTTTTGGTTTTCTCTTACCATCCAAGTTAGATGAACCTACTGGAAGCAGTAAAAACATCTGGCAGCTACAGAGCCAGATGTTTCCCTCATATGTGTAAAAAAACTGATTATGAATATGTTGCCATGAGGATATAATGTCAGTATTGGACTCACAGCTTGTTTCTGCTGCCCCCAAATGGCCGAAAGAATCTGTTGTTTTCGTATTAAACTTGGTGGCAAGTTTAGTTTAGTTTATTTCACGGAACATTAATACAGAATAAACTAAATGTACGTGACACATACATGTGGGATGTGGTAGAAACCAGTAATGTCTTGTATGTAGTTTGTAATACAACACATACAAAACCATGACAACAGGTTAAGAGAACATTTGTATATATCAGTATAACAGTAAAAATAACACAGAGGGAAGCACGTGTGCCATGTTTACAGTGAGGAGAAGCAGAATAAGGAGGGAGATTGATGTGAAATAACTTGGATGTTAACATTTAAAGAAAGAGCAGAATACAGTGGGTTTCTGGAAAAGTCTCTAAAACATTAAGCACATCATTAGCAGCTTCAGAGAGGACGCACATGCATCAACATGATCCACAGAGCTCCACACTCTCACACTCCCTCCGCCCGTTAACAAACGATCCTCATTTAGAGCAGAGATGGAGAGATGGGGACGCAGCCGACACCCGGGGGGGGGGGAAGATTTTCTACATGATGGATATAAATCTGCTCCAGCTATCAGATCTCATTGGCCTGTGACTCACAGCCTCTCGGAGCTCATTAGACAGCCACTGCTTTTGGCACAGAGTGATTGCAAACGTATCCTGTGTGTCAACTGCTGCAACTGCTTAGCAGCCTGTGACAGAAAAGCCTGTGTCTCTTTGCTAATATTATGCTCACAAAGCCCGAACCACCCATTTGTCTGGATTCGGTCCAATTTAAGGTGAAGGTTTCGAGCAAAAAGTGTAAAAAAACATGCTAAATTTCTATATTTTTATTATTTTCTGAATTAGTGCCAGGTTAGCAGTGTGTTTATTAACATTTCATGACGTTCTCCAGGTCTGCACATGTAAATTAGCCAAGAATACTGAAAGAAGCTCTGTGCACAAAGACGACTTTATACCGAGAAGAAAAAACTGCTGTGAAAACGAAGAAAACTGACTCAGGAGATTCAACACACATTATGTCCCATGCATGTTTTCTAACTGCACACGAGTGTTGATTCAATGTGAGAAAAACTGCAGGAAACAACAGTTTCTCCAACAGGAGCTGAAAGTGCTGGTGACTGCAAACCAGAAAACCTGGGAAGACAAATTGCACCCTCTAGTGGAGAGCAAGCAGCACGACAGCTTCTTCCAACAGAGATTGAAAGAAACAAATGTTTCCGGTTCACTGGTTTGGTTTGTGGATTTTCTTTATGAGCTGAACACTGGAGACACAGACAGTAAAGATATTATATAAACAGTTTCTATAGCTGCTGCACAGAAGGTAAATATGAAACTTGCTCTAATTTTTGATTTAGAATTTAGGTTCAAAGTATTTCCACATCTGTCTCTAAACATCTTGTCAGATGCACAAACATTAAGAACGTTGCTTTCATTTTCTTACTGTTTGCAGATTAAGTCGATGCAGGGAAAACATGCAAACTCAATTATCAGAGGCAAAAAGCAGAAAACTCAATCATTTCTTGCTTTGATAATTAAATTCAATAAATCCAGTTAGTTATAAAAAAATGTGTGTGATGATTTTAACGCCTCGCTGGTTTTCCTTTGAGGCAGAAGGAGTCAAATGTTTAGAAAGAAATAAAATTGTTGGAGTAAAACTTGATCCTGTGCAGAAAAGAAATTCTCGACGGTGCTTTTGAACTCAACAAATACACAAATGAGAAAAACATGATCCTCGTTACGTTGAGGGATTATGTTCTAAAGCTCAGACTCGTCCTTTAATTTGCCCTCATCTAATCAGAAAGATGAATCTGTTCATCCACCGCACGACTTTCATTCATCCATCCTCTCAAGTAAAACCTCATTTGTTTCTTTTATTTAGTTTCCATCCCCAGGATCATCCCCCCTCCCCCTCCGCTCCCGTTTTCCTTATTCCTCCCTCGTTTTCTTGTCTCTTCTTCTCTTCCCCTCTCCCCCTCTCCATCTGTCAGGGTCAGCGGAGTGCAAAGAATCACATTAAGAAGTATTCAAATGTTGAGCTACTGGCAATTGCTATTCATACAGGCATTAAAGGCTGCCAAGTCTAATTCAGCTCAGACGACATCAGTGCCACGCTCGTTCACCCAGTCGGCAGAGATAATGTGAACCACACTAAAACAATAACGACTCCTGGATGTAATGGAGCCACAATGACAGAGGCATTGGCCGATGAATGGTTTTCACCAAAGGGAGTAAAACAAAGAAGAAGAAACAAGTTATAAGTCACCTCATTTCTGATTATACCCACTGTAACAATGTTAATACTATAAATATGTTTCCACCTCTTTATGGTTTCCACACATGTGTTAACATGTTTTACATTTCAATACAATAGTATTTTTTTCCCACCACACATGTTTTTATGTTTATTACCCTAGGCACATTATTGTCTATATTTATGGCTTGGATGAAGACCAGATGATATCGTATGATCAAAAAAATAGGTCATTCCAAAGGGTTTAAATACTTTTTTGATTTTCAGAACCATAATTTATGCATCAAAAGACACATGAATCTAAATCTAAGCTCTATTCTTCCTCAACTAGACACAACAGGTAGAATAGATTCATATTTCTATAAGGAACAGAAAGCATTGTAGTCATATGCTGCATTTATCCATAAATGATTACAGAAATGTGATGAACTTTTGATTTGTCTTTGTGAAACTTTGTGTTGGACTTTTTGGATTTTATATCTCAGCTGTTTGCACTTTGAGTTTATTCCTGTTTTATTTTGTGGTTTCTTTCCTTTGTCCTGTTTCCCTGATCTGTGATCACCTGCTTCACCCTGATGTGTTTCACCTGTGATCAGTTATCTGTCTCCACCTCCCGGTGTATTTAGTCTCTGCATGTGATTCTCTCTCTGCTTTGTTGGCTTGTCTGTTCAGTTGTGTTTGGGTCAGTTTACACGTTTTGTTCCAGTTTAGCTCGTGCTGGGTTTCATCGTGTCCTTATACCTGATGTTGCGGTTTGTTAAATTACTTTATCTTTGCATTTGGGTCCTGCTACTTACAAACCTATGTTCACACTTTACAGTTTATTCTGTCTAAAGAAATAATCTTTGTACAACTGACCTGTACTTGCATTCTATGTGTCTCATGAACAAAACCTGTATTAAAGTTTGGAGTTAACAAAGTTCTGTGGTCACAACAAAATCTGTTTAGTAGTTTTGGTTTAATCTGCCAGACAAACAAGCAGACAGGAGCAAAAACATAACTTGGCCTCTTGGCTGAGGTATTAATGACAACCACAGTGATCCTAAGGACTTTAGATTGACTTCCATTCATTGTTTACAGCCAAACCAACCTTAACCCTGAACCTAACCACGCTTAACATCTGACCTCTAACCTTAACCAGATCCTCAGAAGTGACCTTTTGCATCATTAGGTCTACTGGTCCTGATAAAGTCACTGTTTATACTGGAAAAATTCCCTTAAGATGTAATAAAAATTAGTATATGCGCACACACACACACACACACACACACACACTACAAGTAATAATCTTCTCCTACATTCTGCTGTAGCAATACTGCAATTATTGATATTGTACAAAATAATAAAGTAATGTAATGAAGATATTTCTAAACCTTTAAGTGGATTTCCTTTGGCTCTGTGAAACTGCCGATGTCATCACAGGAGTGGATGTGCATTAGTAAATGAAGCTGTGAGTCTAAATCACTTGAACAGATCAGAATGAACATGTTGGCAGCTTCGCCTCCAGCACCTCAACATGATTTGTGTCAAGTCCAATAGCTCTTACACCAGGACTCCTCCACTGCTCTCAGATAGTGACACATGAGCCTATTAAGACAGTGCAGCGTCGCCCTGTTCCTCCGAGCAGCCGACAGGAAGAAAGTAAGAAACGAATCACTCAGTGAAATGGTTCTTTATGAAGAAAAGCTGAGAGCCTTCACGGTGTTGGAGTGTGCATAAATACATGTGACATGATTGGCTCTTAATGCAGTGAGGATCCACGGAGGTAATGACTGCTGCGGGCCACAGTGTGGTGCTCAGTGACCACGGTGTGAGGAGCTGCCTCTATGATTCAGAGACACATGATTCTGTGAACCTCACTCACACACGAGGAGACGAGGCCGACAAGCGTCTCCAGACCCATCATCTCCAAACCGAATCAACGCTCCATGAATTCCTCCCCCCCTTTTGTTATAACAAGTGCTCGTCTCGGGCTGCGGCTCACATTTCATTCGACAGGACGGCTCCTGGCGGCTCGGGGTAATGAAGGAGGCCCATCTCGGCCTGTTAGATGAGCTGCATAAATACAGACACAGCTCATTAATAATTCTGTCACACAGGTAGGCTGTGGAGGAAACTGACACACTTAACAACTCCAGTCACAGAACTCAACAGATACAAAGGCACCAGGGTATGGTCACGTTCTGCAGCCAGGAAACTAAACAGCTCAGAACCAGGTAGTGGTCAGAATCCTGTTGTGACGTAGTATCTCAGAATAATGAGTCAGAATCTTCCCAGTTTAACGAGTTAGAATCTTCCCAGTATAACAAGGTAGAATCTTCTATATAATGAGTTAGAATCTTCCCAGTATAACGAGTTAGAATCTTCCCAGTATAACGAGTTAGAATCTTCCCAGTATAACGAGTTAGAATCTTCCCATATAACGAGTTAAACTTTTCCCAGTATAACGAGTTAGAATCTTCTATATAAAGAGTTAGAATCTTTCCATAAACAAGAATCTTCCCAGTATAATGAGTTAGACTCTTCCCAGTATAACGAGTTAGAATCTTCCAGTATAACGAGTTAGAATCTTCCCAGTATAACGAGTTAAAATCTCATTATTTTCACTGCATCTTTTTTTTCAATGGCAGAAATGTGCTTCCATAATTCATCCATCAATTATGTATTTAATTTAAATTCTTGTCATCCTGCGTGTGTGTGTGTGTGTGTGTGTGTGTGTGTGTGTGTGTGTGTTTTGTGCTAAATCTTCTGGCAGGACTTGCCAACTGTTCCTGTTTTCATATAAAGAAACCTCTGCAGCTATAGTTTACATCTTCATCCTGCAGCACCGAGGCTACAGGCCAATAAGAAAGTGTGAACGAGCCACGAGGAGTTGTCAAGGTCAGGAACGCACTTCCCACCACCTGCTGTCTGTTGAAGACAAACCTCTGCCTGCGTGTATAAAGCTAATGTTTGTCTCTTTTTGTTCCTGCGAGGCACAGAGCAGACAGCTGTGCGTTACGATTCCTCTCCCTCAACAGCTGCAGTCGCCGCTCGGCCCTCCTGTCCGCTCAGTGCAGCGTGCCGCCTTTTTATCGCTTTGGCTCTAAAAAGACGAATTCTTATCCAAAGTGAGTTTCACCGAGCGCGCAGGCAGTTCAGCGTCTCACCCCAATCTACCCTGAATATGCAAAATATCCAGGACACTTTTTATATTTTTTATGAAGAGGTCTGTTCAGGTAGAGGTCATTATCACTTTATGATTCCCTTAATTAAATCTATAGCCGTCACAAAGGAGGAGAAACAGATAAAGGAGAAGAAGCTGAGTTTGAGAAAAGACTTTTAAAGCTTTGAGATAAGTGAGATTGAACAAAAAAAAAAGGCTGTAAAAGTATGAGACTAATGCACCAGACGCTTTGCCACCTCGGCTGCAGAATAATCCCTCCAGCTGCTTCCCCTCTCCCCAAAATAGCTCAGGTTTGAGGTCTAAGAAGGCCAAGTGGCCAGTTCTGTCATGCGCCGCTGCCCTGAACAGCGCCACGAGTACCTTGAGGTGGTTATGGCCTCGCTGTAAACTGCGTCTGGATGGTGTCAGAGAGGTTACTCCTATAATGCAGAGTGTTGACTGCAATAAACTTGAGGTAGTTAACCGCCATCATGCTCGGCGCGACCTTTACCGGACAGTGGGCCCCGAGGCTGGGCAACCGTCGTCCACGTTTCCAACACTGACAACTTGATGCGATGATTCACAGGCCCACAGCTCTGCAGCGTAATTGGCGAGGAGGCCTCGTGAGCAAGAGGACGAGGGAACGAGGAGGCAAAGTGGCGTGAGGGCAGAGCGAGGAGAGGGAGGGAGAGCAAATGCAAAGTCAAAAACGGAAATGTGAGAGGAAGAGCGAACACATGAGAGAGCAAGACATGGCTGCAGGCGAGGCTAGGGGCTGTTTTTTAACGTTATCTTGTTTATACTGTCCATCTCCATTCAGGGGGCGAACTCCCCAGCGAGTCTGCCACAGTGATTTTTAATCTGCGCACTAAGCAGGGGGGAGTCAGAGGGGGTTACGCTGCAGAGCCCTGTGAGCACGGGTCTGCAGGAACCCTCCGGGGTCGCAGTAATTATCACCGCATGTGTAATCGCGAGTCACGAGCCATTACTCACACAATATGTCACCTTTTATCGCCTGGATTTCTCCCGTTGTCGCTCCGCCCGAGGTGCACATCGACAATTATAACATGAATTAAGAGGCAGACATGACTGACTGGATCAATTATTGTGGAGTATTAAAGGGCAGATTTTCCTTTCCAGGGGTGTGAGTGTGGAGTCTGTCGTGGAGGTCTGTGTTTGAGATGATGCTCGGTGTTAAAAGGTCACACTGCAGTGGCCTCTCGTCATGTGCACCTGCCACAAACACAGTTGTCATGTTGGAGTATTATCTCCCAGCATGCACATGTGGAGCATCTGTAAGAAGACTAATCCTACACAAAAGGCTCATGACACTTCATACACATCACTGAGACACATATAGGCAGGAGCGTTCCAGCAGAGTAGGCAAAGCAGGCAGGTGTCAGGGGCCCCGAGATGAGACAGGGGGGGGCCTCCAAGAACAAATCATTATCGCTGTTTTCACTCCAGATAATCTCCTGGACATTCTCCGGAGGGGCTGAATGTGAGGAGCAGACCTTCGCACCAGCACGCGCTAATGATGAACCTGGACTCGTAAACATGTGTCTGTGATTATGCACAGAGAGAAATGATCTGTTCTTCTTCGCTGGTCCGAAGCCACTTCCCCTCGCCGCCCGCGTCTCTCCGTCCCTGTGGTTGGATGTAATGTTAATGAACGCATCGTGGCCAGGATGCTTGTTAGGCTTCCAGCTAATCCTGTTTCCTCACTGTCCCCACTGCTCGTCTCAGACTGAGCTCCATCCGTTTATTCTCTGGCTGCTGTGGACCAATAGAAAAGGACGGACGCTTCAGGGAGCCTCAGTCGGCGAAAAATAAATAAATGTGGCTTTGGACTGAGGGGAGGGGGGGGTGGTCGGCAGGAATATGTGAAGATGGATTCAACAACTGACTCATGTCAACATAAAGGCTTTACTTCTATACCTGTCATTAGCTGAGATGGAGAACACTTTTGGAATCACTTATCTTAAAATGTCCTTAGTCTCACCTGTTGCTTTTTTTCTGATCATATCGATACATCACCCACTAGGGGGCAGCACAGAGTTTTCTGACGACAACAAACATGTCAGCAGTGGTGGAGGTTGTGATGATGTTCTTCTTCAGAAAGGGACTGTTTGTCCATATCCAGGGCGTAACCCACCTCTCGTCCAATGGCAGCTGGGATTGGCTCCAGCGCCCAACAACCCTGACAGAGCTGCATAGATCTAGATCTACAGGTCTGTACATTTACAAGAAAGTCAAATGTTAGAGAAAAAACTCCAACAACAGTTTGTGTTGCTGACTGTGTTTTCAGTCCTCTCATGTGATGCAACACTGCAGCTCTGCTTTCAGAAACACAAACCGTCTTGTTTTCGTCAAAGACACTTTGGTTGTGTTTCTAATTAGACTTTCACGTGTGGGACATTCGGCAACATTTAGTTTGTTGTTAAATCTAAACTGAGAGATGCACTGTGGAGGAACTTTAAAAGCCAAATTATTTTAATTGAAATAAACAAATCAAATTAAAATTGTTGTTTCCTCATGGTGTTGACACACATGATCTAAGTGAAGTATTATAGAGAAAAAAAATTGTATTAATAACACTGAAGACTTTTCCAACTATACTATAATATTTATTGTAAAAAGTTTGAAATACAGAGAAACTTGAAACTAGAAAGTAATTGGAAACATAACTGTATGCAAAGTGAAGCCAAAGCGTCTCAATCGCCCCCTGGTGGCTGACTGCAGTACAGGTCATAAACCCTGCCTCCTTCATGTTAACAGATGGGACAGTTCAAATGTTCTTGTTTTAACTTAGTTATTTGATGCTATTTAAAAAGCAGTGAAACGTCAAGATTGACAGCTGTGACTGGCTCGGGATTGGTCGAGGATGTGTATGGGTGGGACCTCGATACCACTGCTCCTCCCCCTGATCGCCACTGTGCAGACACTGGCTCCAAAGGAAGTGTTTGCCACTAGATGGCAGCATTCGAACCTTGAAAATTATGGCTTCGCTTTTGCACAACAGGAGGATGTGGAGACGCTGCGTCCATCTTCATAAACAGTCTATGGTTAAATCATCAAGTTGGAAGCAATAAAAAAGTCTCAATAATGTGTTTACATTTGTGGAAAAGGGAATATCTGGTCATTATGAAGCGGATATTGGAGTTTTCATTTTGGGGGGGCGTGTTGCTTGTTGCTGAGGAAGCAGCTTTCTTCATTTTGCTGAAGGGCACTTTGACACATTGGCTGTTGCACGAGGATCAAAAATACAACCTGTCATATACGGCGAGCACGATGCCCTGAATCATGCATGAGTGTGATATTTTACCACAGAATATATTATGTATTTTATTTACCGGCCTGTCGCTCTGTGGAAAATTAAACTTTGAATATGGAAAGCGCCTCTTTTGTTTTTCTCTCGACAAGCTAATAATTTTACCTGCAGTATACTATATAGAACCATAACTATACAACACATACAGCGTCTGACTTTGACATATGAACATATGCACCCACACACACACACACACACACACACACACACACACACACACACACACACACACACAGAGCTTTCCGGAGCGCTGAGCTCTGACTCTGATTCTCTGCCTTCTGAACCCAGGTTTCTAATCAGAGAATTAGCTGCAGGTTCCTCTGCCAAAATCCACACAGTAATCCATCTCACTTTGTCCACACTGTGGCTCATGCCCCACTAAAGCATTTGTCAGTATGTATGAAAGCGAGAGGGAGATAGAGGAGGGGACAGACGGGGAGAGATCCTGGCACTGTTCCTGGTGTCCCGGTGGCTTTATTAAAGCCTATTAAGTGCACAATGACAATCTTAAAATTTCTTCAGTGTTGTTTCAACAAAAGAAACATGTTCTTATATACTGAATACATGACAGCTCAGATAAATCCTTGGCTTGGCCACATCTTTGTTGTTATTGTGTGACCGAGGGCCTGCGTGCTGCTCTGCACACCGTGTTGTGGAGGCTGTTGTCGAGCGCCGGGTCGGGCCAACTGTGCATTCAGCGTCCGGCCCAGTCTCTCAGAGTGTGACTAATGAGGGAGGAGACGGACAACCAGGATGCATTTTAATCACCCACGAGGACGAGGAAGAGACACGGGAGGGAAGAAAGAGACTAAGACACAAAAGAGGTAACAAAACAAGATTATACAGTGTATGAATTACAATTGGCGTGAGGTGGCTCGGCTCGTTTTTAAAATCCTTTTCTGAATGAAGCTCAAATCTAAATATTTTAAGGTTTCCTGTCTGCACAGAAAGCCCACATAGATACACATGCCCGGGACGCGCTGAATACGCTCTCCGAACACAGGGACATGAAAGACCGAGGGGGGCCTTATGGGGTTGTCTTTGGCAAGGTTCAAGCCAGGGTATGAGGGGGGGGGATCGGCCCCATCTAGCTGCAATACCCATAAGGCCTCTCACTCATGACGGCTCGTGCCTCTGAACCTGCTCTCTCTCTCTCTCTCTCTCTCTCTCTCCCTCTCTCTCTCTCTCTCTCTCTCTCTCCTCCCTCCCTCTCTCGTTACTGAGCTGTGCAGTTATTGTAGACATTGTTGGAATTATCTATGCAAACTTCAAAGTGAGAGCGAGCCTGTGAATACTAATGGCGAGCGGTAGAGAGAATCGTAGCAGCCCAGGTGGAGAAGATGCAGGAGGATTTGGTTCGGATTGACATGAAAGGGAAAAAAAAGAATCCCCCCCTCGGGTTTTCATTTGCAATGTTAAGCCTGTGATAGTCAGTGTATTGAAGGAGTTACCTGTGCTCTCTGATGGGGCTGCGGCAACTGACTTGTTGCATTTTATTTGATAAGCTCATCTCTATATGGTGATGACATATTCTTTCTTTTACCAGGTTGCTTTTGAACATCTCTTACACTCAGTTCACCATATTTAGGTCGATGGTGCAAAATGGCGAGTCTAGAGAAATACCTTTTTGATTCTCATTTCAGCCACTTTCATTCTTTCAAAAGCCCTTGAACAATGGGGGAAGGTCGAAACATAGATGTTCTGGTTTATCTGAAGGTTTGCCTACAGGGTGGCTGAGCTCAGAGAAAGAGGGTGAGGGGTTCGGACATCTGGAGGGAGCTCGGAGGGGATCCACTGCTGGTGGATTTTATTAGGAAGCCTTCTGGGTGGCTTCCATTGAAGGATTTCCAGGCAAGCCCAAGTGAGAGGAGTCCCAGAACTGTCTGGAGGGACTGTAATACCCATCTGGTCTGGGAACACTTCAGGAGGGACTAGGAAGCGTTGATATGGAGGGAGATGACAGGAAAACCCTGAATAGTCTGATGCCACCGAATCCCAACAGCAGATAGATGGATGGAGGGATATTAATTATTGGAGACTGACACGAAATATTGTCCAATGGCATCCAAAGTGCAGTAAAACAAATGTTCAATGTGGGTCCAACAAAATGAATGGCCCCTCATAGGAAAAGTGCTGCCCATAGAGGCACTGGATGAATGTGTGTGTGTGAATGGGTGAATAGCAAACTGTAGTGTAAAGCTTTGAGTGGTCATCAGGACTAGAAAAGCTCTGTATGAATACAGACCATTTTACATCAAATGCATCAAGGAATACAGCCTATATTTATCCAGCAGGTGCATCTAGAGCAACACAATACACTGTAATCCCTGCACTCTCTCTCTCGCCACCTGTCCCTGCCCAGTCTTCTCCCTCTTCCCGGTACACTCCAGCTTCTCTGTCCTGTGCTGCTTGCTATGCATCATGTTGGCCCAAAATGACGATTGATTGCAGTGCCACTGCCTTTGTAATCCGCTTAGGATGGATTTTGCATCTAAATCACTTTATTATTTATGTGCCTAACTCTTGCCAATGCCATTTGGAGGCGGTGTGATTGGTGATCCATCACACATTATCCTTCAGTGTGGTCATTAATATTGTAATGTGATGGACCTTCACCGTGAAACTTCCAGGTGGATGGGAATGCAGATCTCTTCAGGGAGGGTCATGTTTCTCAAAGCGGGAGTCAACAGAAGGAGGATTATCAGGTGTTGTTGCTTCGAGGCTGACTCTCCAGAGATGTTGTTATTTTCCTCTCTCTGCTATTAACCTCCCTGTGCCGTCCTCGTTCTCCCCTCGCCGCTCCCAGGTAGCACGGAACCTTCTATCTTCATACACGGCCTCTCATAGAAAAATACTGGATGCTTTCATTGTCCTTTTCCATCAGGGCTTCAATCACCACCTGCCAATCACACGCATCTGCTGCCTCCGGGCAGACACACACAAGCACACAGTGACACATCAGGATATAGAAACAAGCTCCTTTTATACTGTAGATGGGAAAAATAAGAGATGATGGTTTCTAATCTCATCGCACAAAGGGCACGAGTGATGTGCACTGCAAAGTATCTGGTGCAGAGATGTGAACGGAGTCTTATAAAATCATAACTCTTCCTTTTAAAAACTCTGAAAACTTTAAAAACATCAGTGTTATATACAGTCACTGCACCGCACAGATTTGGAGACTCAGCACTAACGTGAACCGGAGGCCCGGGGCACGCTGGGACAGCTCAGGGCAAAAAGAATCTGTCACTCTTTGTCTCCATGGCAGCCCGCAGAAGAGAGGGGGCCACAGAGATGCAGCAGATAGATCTCAGCGGGCGAGGAAGGAAACCGCTTGGATGCATTTGAGGTTCATGGATGCCAGCAATCATCGTGTCACTGTGTCATGAGGAATTCCCCCCAGTACGCTTTTAGCCAGAGGGAAGGGAAGAGACAGCAACACATGTGAGACGCAGACATTTTAGGAACTTAACAAGAATTATTCCGCTCCAGTGCAGCTGACTTCAGACGGCTCCGACATTTGCAATGTTCTCGTGATTGTGGCAATATTAAAAGTTTTAGGAGACTGATTTTGTGTCGTAATTACAAAAAGCAATGCATGTTTATTTTAAGCAAAGTATGTACAATAAGTGCACTATTCATACAGTTGAGCTATGTTGATGGGGACCATAGATATACTGTATATAAAGATGACAGCTCCCTAAAAGTGATGCTGAAACACTTAGATCGCCCCCTAGGTCACAAACCCTGCCTCTTCTAAGGGAACAAACAAAAAGTTAAACCTCTTTGTCATTTTAGGTAGTTGCATTGTAATTAGTTTGATCCTAGTAATACAGGGTGAAATGTCACAATTGACAAATAAATAAGACTTGTGATTGTCGATATGTTTGTTGTTGTCAGAAATTCTCAACTCAGTGCTGCCCTCTAATGGATGTTGTGCCTAACAATGATGCCAATGTGAAGGACACATGGAGGAAAGTCACCGATGACGATTACATTGTTTTAATTGGACGCATCTCTTTTCGTCTATAAAGGCAGAATAAACGAGCCTTAAAACTGCAAATAACGTAAAAAAGTGCAAAATTGCTGCACCCATCTTTATTTACAGTCCATGATTGGGACCCAGCCTTGGATGATACTTTTTAGCACCATAGAGATCCAGAGAGAACCGAGGAAAGATTCATCATGTGTACTACACAAGACTTAATATTAAACATCCGTGCTCATGTGAGGTGTTTAGAAAATGTCTACAATCTTGAATGTGTTCTCCTGAACTCCTATTCATGTTTAATGGGTAATGAAGCGTCCATTTTTCTCCGAGCGGCAAGGGGAGGAAGGTGCTGCCAGCTGTGTTATTATAGAATTTTTGCACTCGTTCATCAGCCGTGTTTCATACACACACACACACACACACACACACACACACACACACACACACACACACACACACTCATCTTCTGTGGTGGCGGCAGGCTATGACCTCCGACCCTTGCGTGTCATTGAGTGCACAGATTAGTCATCACCAGTGCGTCTGAGCTGCTGAATTGGATCTGTGCAGTCGCTGAGTGATGTGATTATTCCACTGACCTCTTTCCCAGTGACCACTGCCAGCAGTAAAGCAAAACCTCGGCCTCCTCGACATGTTGTGCTTCTCTTTGTGTGGGCAGAGGATGATCTCAGTAAACAGACACATTGATTGTTGGAACATACATGAATGCAATCCCTGCAGCACCACAGCAAAACTAGCTTACAGATGTGATGTGGAAATTAAATTCAGGTGCAATCAGCCTGCAGGTAATGGCACTTTAATGAAACGTTTTGGAAACAGAAACACAGATCCTCGCGGAGGTCATTCCTCAACTGCAAATCATTATGAGGCTGATTCATTTCTTTGCCGTGTTAATATAAAAAGCATCAGCTTCTGAGAATGAGATTGAGGGTGTCCATAATTGTCAATTAAAGATGTATTGAAATGAGCACGGGGAGTAATGAAAATACTTTCAATTATATCTGCTTTCTCTGCCAAAATCCAGCTCCCACATGTGAAGAGAGTCAAACAATTTGGGGAGAAGTAACAGATAAATCACTAAGTCTCTTATTGTGGATATGACAGAGTGCTCAGTGGTAATTTCAGCTCTGACTGATGATGGACCAGGTTGTGACTGTTAATAAGTGATGAAGTTTTTCTGCAGATTCGCTGATTATCACATCCATAATGCCAAATATCAAACTAATGAAATCCCTGAAGCACAGAAAGCCATTAGCCACCATTAATCAGGCAGAAACAATCAATACCTTTTCTTCTTTTTATGAAGAAATGGTAAAATAAGGATTGGCCCTTGAAACACCTTCAGTGTTTCGTGATATCACATATATTGGTGGCTAGTCTGACACGCCCCCTGACAACGCCAGAGCCGAGGCCGACATTGCCTGGCGCTGGAAGTGGTTGACCAATCTAGGACTAGCTGGCCAATCAGAGCAGACTGGGCTGTGGAGGAGGGGGTCTTAAAGAGACAGGAGCTAAAACCAAGTGTTTCAGACAGAGGCTGAAAAGAGGAGCTGCAGCAATGGACAATATGAGGAAAGTGAGCATGTAAACCTTTTACAGTAATGTCACAAATTAAATATGAACCTCAATCTGAACATGATCTGTCTCCTTTAAGATTCTGCATTATTTCACTTATCAAATTCGATGAAGACAATCAGATTTCCTTGATGTTTTCCTTCCACTGCTTCATGTTTTCACAACATGACACGAAGGTGGATTTGATCCACTCATCGGAGTCTTGTTTATGCAACTAAACTTGCAGCCAGCGTTCATCTATTATAAATAAAGCTGTGGCTAAGCTGCTGCTTAGTAAGCAACGATCTGCAGGAAACATGTTTCCAGAACATCATTGCTTACTAAGTAGCATTGTGATGGTAGGAAAAATGGCATCAGAACTAAGTGAAAGTGACAGAAGTCAAATTGTTATTCTAAGCACAGAGGAGCTTTCTCAGCATCAAATCATGACTAGACTTAAGGTTCCTACGGGGGCAGCGCATGGAACTCTAAAACGCTTTGCGGAAACTGGATCAGTTGCATCCAAAGCACGATCAGGCAGAACAAAAACAACCACACCTTCAGAAGATCAACAATGGAGCTCAGGTCCCTGAGAGATAGAAGAGCTGCTTCATCAGTGAAACACAATTCGCTTGATATTTGCTAAACAAAGAATGCAAAACTCCAAAATTTGCAAATGTAAAATCAAAAGAAGGTTGTGTGTTGTGGAGGTCTCAGAGAACGAGGAGCAGTCTCTGCAGTGCAGGAGCAGAGATTTATGGCAGTAACAGAAGGGTGCATGGAAGGAGGCGAACAGGAGAGAGAAGGAGACCGCAGTGTATTAAACTGACAGTGAAACATGACGCTGGGAATATTCAAGTCTGCTGGTGTTTTGCTTCTGTAGAGTCGGACACCTGCACCAAATTATCTAGAACCTGATGAGAGGAGAAGTATCACTTGATTCTTCAGAGACAAGCTGCAGCTTTAAGTCCAAAGCAGGCAAATGAGTCGATTACTGTCGATTGAATCATGTAAGGGTGAAAACATATTCAAAGATTTTATTTATAGACTATATAGACTATCAAATAACATAGTAAACAAGCAAAGATAGTACTACAAGCTTAAGCACACTATCTATGCTAACAACAGACTGGGAGTGTGTTTTCTCTTGCTTCTCTGTACCTGTTGTTTAAAATTGAAAGCCCTCTGCAGCGTTTGTGTTGTTTTGATTCATGACATAACGTTGGCGGTAATTATTTTGCAGTGGCGACCTGCTGTATATCGGAGATCACTCCCCAATGTGCGATGCTGTCGGAGCTATGAATTAAAGTCACAGGCCAAACTCCCTATTATTCACTCGTCTGCTTTAACTGTGTAACGTCACCCAGTGATATTTGCACACTTCACTCCCTGGCTGATGTTCTGGCATGAAACACTAAACTAATTTCTTCCTTCACCCCAGTGTCCACCTACAGTTTATGCTCCACGTGGAGTTTATGTTCCATGTTATTATATCACTACGATCCCTCCTGTGCTGACTTGATTTATCCATGTGGATAGTCCAGAGGTCAGAGCCTGGATGCCAAATATCAGCTCTGTAAATATTCTACATTTACATAATAAATTCCATGGTGCAGAGTTTGGCCCACGTTCCCTGATTGAAACACTTGACCTCCTGCAGAGTCCACCTCTGAGTTCCCATCGACAGGAAACTGATGTTGTTTCCAATTCCTGCAGGGAAAACTTGGTGTATCCTTGTGGGGAGTGACGAGGTCAAAGCTTAGCTGCCAAAATTAAATACAGGCCAATAATAATTGACTTCCCCATGTTCCCTGGTTGAAACACCAAACATCTTACTGTCTGCTGCAACGTCCCTCCAGTGTCCACCTCTGCGCTCTGATTATGTTCCCTCTGGGTCGAGTTATTATCACGGCCCATGTTCTGCTCTGCTGAGCTTGATTTATCCTTGTGGAGAGTGATGAGGTCAGAGCCTCGATGCCAAATATCAACCCGGTAAATAATTCCACATTCACACAATAATCCAAACTGCATATGTTACCTTCAGGCTCCTCTTACGCTCAATGTAAAATACATACACGGGAAAGGACGGAGCCTTCTGGCCGTACTCTGCGTTCATTTTGACATCCTCTGAAAACTGACCAATACGGATACAACTGAGAGGAGATTGGACAATAATCAAATCTGAGTCGGAGGCAAAGTAGAGGACTGTGCGAGATCGCTCTGCACTGCCCTCTAGTGGATGTATGGCTTAAGAACCATGCCAACACGAAGAGCACATGTATGTGGGCAGAAAGAAATCTCCTTTTGTACATAGAGGCAGCTTTAATTGAGCCTCTAAGCTATCACCTTTTATTCGAAAATCAATATGCTGCATATATGCTCACATATGTTCTCTGGATGAAACACCACAGAGATTGTAGTTCACTTCCCACCTATAGGCCCGTTAAGCACGGTCTCTGTATGTTTGCATAGGGAGGGAGCTATTATTGCCGCTCATTAATCCCAGCTCTGCAGAACTTGCCGTATCCAAATATAAACTCTGCACACACTTTTAATTTACATAATGAATCCATTCCAGTTTCTCACTGCACTTCCATCAAACACTGCCCTCTGTGATCGTCTCATAATCATATTTAAACGTCTCCATCGTCCTGACACTGTGATATTTGTGGTCTTTACACTAAGTCATGATCATTTGAAAATAAGCAGTACAGGAGCATTCTCTGAAATGCAACCCTGTGATTAAGAAAGATGTTTTAACAACATCAGGGCCAGGACATTGGCTTTCACAGACAGAGCTCATTCATTCAAAATTGAAAAGATGGCTTTGTTTGCTTCAAGGGAAAAAAAATGATTTTCAAAATTTCCTCAAATTGTCTAGAAAGGCACCTTACGAATCACATCTTTCATCCTCGCAAATATCTTGCCTCCCGGCCATGAGCACAACAAACAGGCTTATAGGCTAAAAGACGTTTCACAGTCAACATCCACAAAAACAACCTATTACAAAGTGCACGCACACAACTAGAGTCAATGCTTGCCGAGTAATTGGTAGCTGCAACCAGTGCAACCTGACATATTCTGCTGTGCTCTGAGTAATGTGTCACAAGGACTTTGACATACTTTCTGCAAGTTGCTGCCTGGTAAGTGGTGACATCAAACTGTGCTTACATTCAGCGGTGGATCAGTTAACGGATTCAACTGGGATTCCCCCCCCCCCCAAAAACAGCATGACAACAAACACAGACACTTCAGCATTTAGGAGCCAAGGGATGTTCAAAAACTAAAAGTCTGAGAGATGCCCAAGGCCTTTCTGAGTTCCAAGGAGAGACAATCCAGTCCTCTAGCAAACAGCAGGCTTTAATGAAACGGTCTGCATTTCAAGGGGACGTTTTTGTGAAGTGCAACATACAGTATCTAGCGCTTTATGAGTTCCTTATGGCATTTGCATTGAGAAACAACACATGACTTTTTCCACAAAAACACAAGAAAAAGATGAGACTCACCAAGAGGCTGCCCAGCGATGACACGGGTATTTTCTCCTGCCACAGCTTGCCGAGCGTTCCTCTCATTCACGTACTGCACAAAGGCGTAACCCTTGTGTACGGAACAACCCACTATCTTGCCGTACTTGGCGAAGATGACCTCTATGTCGGTCTTCTTGACAATGGCTGTGTTGAGGTTGCCAATAAAGACTCTGGAGTTGAGGGAGCGCGGGTCATTCTTGTTGGTCACGTTGCTCGTCTGGGTTTTACCAGTCATTCTCCTCCAGTTGCCCTCCTGGGACACACACATGGGGGGGAGGGGAGGAGAGGGCTTTAGAGGTTATGGACAGGCCAACTCCAGGTAAAGCTGCTCCTGAAGAAAACACTGCAGAACCTCAAAAGTGTTAATAAAATCAGTTTATAAGATCATGAAATAACATGAAATGGTATTTTATCACTGTCTTATGATAAAACATGCTCCTAGCCTCCTAGCAGGCTCACCAACCACCAAATTTCAAGTCGTAATATCCGACTTCCGAGTTGTCTGGAACGCAGCATTAGCTTTTCAGATGTGTTGTGTGTCTCTGATGAACATATTTAAAATCACAAGTCTGCCAAAATAACTTTGAATCAACCATTTATCTGCCACCTAACAAATGCTCTTTAACTGAGCTAGTTAGCTCGTTAGCTAGTCAATTAACTAGTGTGTACAGGAAGTAACAATTGCTCCTGTAGGACTTTTAGCTCAGTGGCTCGTGTGAGCTCGAGTGGCAATAATGCCAAGGTAATTTTGTAATCTAACCTGTTGCTTTATGTAATTACAGTGCAAAGACAACTACCCGTACTTCATTACCAGGGTTTCATATGCTACCAACTTGGGTTTCCTGTTAAATTCAGAGTTACTGCAGCAGCGTTGTGATTTCAGGGGCTGTGAGAGCCTCTCGTTGTGGTTTATAGCAGCTAGAAGCTAGTTAGCCTGCTTTCAGTTGATAAAGACAAATGGTCACAGTTGGTAAAAATGTGATATTAAAATAAATTGTCACCGACACATTTCAAAAGGGCATTTTGATGATTAAAATGAATTCAGTCATTACTCTTAAATTGATAAAATATCATTTCATATCAATGTTTTCATTGGTTCATTAAACTTGATTATCATACATATTTAATACCTTCTTCAATTTCTTTGAACACAAGATTACAATAAATGTTGCTTTATCTCAGTATTTTCACATGACTACATGATTGAAATGCTCCCACTGAATACGTGCGTGGGGGAATTAGAAGGAGCAACAATATGTGAACAGTTTTCTCTGCTTTGTCAAAAAACAAATTCAGTGAAAGCTTCGCCACCTCAAGGCCCATATTGTTGCATCCCTGCTGCTTTGTGTGCCGCAGCATGTGCAGGTAATTACTGACAGTTTTATTCAGGCTCCTTGTTCTGTCAGTGCATATTAGAGAGTTTGAGATTTTCATGGGGAATCTGTGCTGTTATTTCTAGGTAACTTGTGCGTTCGTTTTTTTGACAGCTGATTGGCTGCACTCAGGGAATGAATCTACCCAAGGAAAGGATGCACTGTTAAACAACTCAAATTCCATATGTAGTTACAGTTCTCTCAAAGTAAATGGATGGATTGATACCACACATTTCTCATTGCTGTTCCCATTGATTTTCTTGTTAATGAAAGCGCATGATTTCATTTTTCATACCTGTAGAAAGTTTTCATTAGCGTTTGGACTCCTAAATGGATTATTCTTACTGAATTAAATACTCTGATACATTGTGAAGGAAACACTGAATATTCAATATTTGCTTCCTCTGAGTCTCTGTCCCTGACACACGGTGATAACAACTGCTTTGAGACGAAGAACCTGAATAATGGATCCAATCCTCAGTAAATAGGATTAGTAACCAAGGTAACACAGATGTTGTTGGACTAGTGCACATACACACACATGCACACACACATTTTCTCACTGGAAGTCTTATTTTTTTCTCGCTCATACAACTTCATTTCTCATTGCAAAGAGGCAGGTGACGCCGTGTGGCCTCGGTCTCGTCATAATTACATGACGCAGTTTTACTGTGGAGTGGTTTACGATAACGGGGCTTGTTCGGCTAATTAAAGCACGGTGTGAGATTACGTCTAAAATACAGCGAGGAGGTGTAATTCACAAACCAAGCGACGGCTACATTTCCTCGTCGTGAAGTCACTTGTTCTGTATCTACAGGAGATGAAGGAGGACACTGACCACTCATCCAGAAATTCGACAGCAGACGTTTGATTTACGGGGCAGAGCTTCCGTGTCAGGCGACCATTGTACCTGAGACTGGGATCATGAGAGACATTCGGCTGCTCACTCATGGATAAACACGTATTATTCCACTCGACAGCATCTGTTTTCAGCATTACATCACCTGAAGTCTGATGCTATTCACTTTGCCGTTATTATTCAACACCCACTAGAGGTGCTGGTGATTCAGGACTCCTATGGGCCCTTTGTTTACAGTGCACAGTGCATCAGCATGTGTTTTTACTGCATGTGGGTGTGGGTGTGTGGGAATAACCTGCTGATCGCCATCTCTCGAGTGACCTTGACATTTATGAGCACCAGACAGTGAAAACGAATGTGGCACAGGCACACACACACACACACACACACACACACACACACACACACGTTCTAACTGAAATGAGCTCCACAATTACCACCTAATGGTGGTTTAAACCCACAATCTGACACCCCCCCTATATCGATGTGCACGGACAGGTCACCGGGAACATGACAAATCAGCGGAGAAGTGTTAGATTACCTCTCGTGTCAGATAAATCGGGAACGGGTAACGGCCACGGGGCCTTTTACCGCTCTTTACTGATATATTTCATGTTGTCTTCAGGGTTATTTTCTTTAGAGCAGGGCACTAATTTATTCCATCAGTGGCATTCCTGCTGACCTTGCCTTTTAGTTTATTTACAACCTCCATTAAGCTTCACATCCCATGAGGTGATAGCGTCGTGAGGAGAAACATGGGCGAACAACGCTGCAAGTGATAGGAGCCAGTGGGGCAATTTGCTAAATAATTGTTGGGGGGACTTGACATTTGTTATCAAAAGCAGAGAGAAAGCGCTTCATCCCAGAGATGCAGTGCGCAAACTGCTTTTAGAGGAAAATAATCACGACCTGGTGTTCAGAACGATCACAACGTCTACATTACTCTGTCAGTTTTTTTTTTTATGTGAGTGAAGAGCAGAAGAACAGTAGAAGTCTTCATTTTCACTTTCATGCCAGTGTGGTCGTGTCAGAAGAAGTGTCACATTTTTCAGTAAAGGTGGGTGTCTCCCTTTTTTGAAATGAAACACTTTCCATTACATGAAATCCTGGCATGTCTTTCCTTTTAATGCGGCACGAGAAAAAGCATTCCGACCTCAAACAATATTAAAGAAATGTGGATGAGTTCAGCAGAAAAAGCACCAAGGTCATGTTGTTATCAGTGCTGCTGTGTTGGGAGTGTGGCAAAGTGAGAAAAGGAGGAGGTTCACTGTGGATATTACCGAGTTCTCCCCTCGCTCTGTAAAGCATTGTCCCTTTTGTAGACAGCCTCTTAAAAGGTTGTTGTTTGGCTCTGGCCATCTGCCTGATTTATAGACATCTCTCGCGAAGGGAGGGAACTCATTGAATTGATTCCTTTCGTAATTTCCCACCACTGTACATTTCTCTCCGCCATGCCTCAGCCACTCGGCTCTGATTGTTGCCAAGGCAGCTTGACGGGCTGAGGAAAGGCTGGAGGTGCTGCTCACTCAGACAGAACAGAGAGAGGTAGCCCGATACACCTTTTCCCCCGGTGTTGCTGCCATGTACTGCAGAGGTGGAATAATTGCTTCGTGGATTCCCTCCATTTATATCGTGTCTGAAGATGTGTCTCTCTGCCTGTGAAAGCGACGGCAACAACTGAGGACACGCACACACACAAAAAAATTCCCCTCTGTTGGTAAATCAATGTTTCTATTTGCATTGTTGGCTGCAGAGAATTACTGTGGAGCACCCAGCCGTGAATTTGTGCATGACCAGAGACGGAAGCTCTTCTGCCCCACCGGGACAAACCGCCGACACAAAGAAATGTATCTGCTTTACAAATTAAACTGTTGCATGGATTTAATTGAATATCAACAGCAGACTGACATATAATAAGGTAAAGATGTGCACAGACCACTTATACTGTCCTCTTGAAAAACGAAGTCTCATTTTCTACAGATTTTCAGCCAAGGCTACAAGCATAAAGTAATTTCAGTGGCTTATTAAAAGGAATTATTTCCGCTGAACAATATTTGCATTGAAAAATGTCGAGGTAAGTGCCTTTTATTTCTAATGTGTGAGAAGACGTGAACTTTAATTGCTCTCAACTCTAACGTTCGCAGGAAGATTAATTGAATCGGATCCATCAAAATGTGTGTTTGCAGCATGACTCAGTTATTTATCTAGAGTTACATCGCTAGTGTGACGGGTCTGTGATGTGAAGTGTGTGACGTGGTCTTGTTTCGTCCTCTGCCTGTCTTCATACCTCACAGGAAGTGTTTCAGAGGTGGGCAATTGTGTCTGCCTGGTATTTATTGACCTGCCATTTTGGTAATTGTTCTCAGATATTTGCGCTACTCCCACAGGTCCATGGTGAACACACTCTGATCCTCTGGTACCACCGGTTATGACTCATGGTGATCTGATATAAGATCTGCAAGAATATGCACAAGACGTTTTATTAAAAAATACAATTTTGCTCAGAGCTACTTTGTGCAGTTTGACACAGCTTCTGTTGAAAACACACCTAGAGTTCAGCTTAGGTAGAACAGGTTTGTGATGCAGCAGCCCACTCAATACCAGCGAAGCATGTTAGTGGGGCCCTGCAGTCATGCACATTTAGTAGTTTGCATCACTTATATACCAAAGGAAAAATACAAACCCTTACAAACAAAATTAATGGTATTTTACTCTTGTAACCTATGATATTTTTGTATACTTTAATATTTGCATAGCTGAAATGTTCGGGTTTGAAGTCATCATATTCACAAGACTTCCAAAGCTTAATTCCAAGCTTAATTTATTGCCTTTTCCCCATGTTAGAAAAGCCTCAAGGAACTCTGGGATATTCTCAGAAACTCAATTTCGAGAGGAGGTCACTGGAGGAACGTCAAATAAATCTGTGCCAATGGAGTGGTTGCATTGATTGAAAGAGAACTGCAGGTCTCCTTAATCTGTCTTCACCTACACAACTCGTGATACTTTATTCCTTCAGCAGCTACATTCAAAAACACATACTCCCTAAACCTCTGTGTATTTTTTATCGTAGAGAATGCTTTTCTACTTGGGTGGTTACCACGTTTACGCTCCTGGGACAAAGTCTATACCCTGTGTACCTCATACATCTTCCCTGACTCCGGCCTCTCTCTGCAGGACCGTTTCCTCTTACCTGCAGAAAACCTCATTTCACTACAAATAGTGGCTCTTTGCTTTGCAGCTCCAACCATTTTATTCCTGCCCAACTCTGTCCTCAGAAAATTCATTGACTATTTAAAAGCCTGAAGCAATTAGCTAAAAATGCAAATGAAGCCATTTCTCTATTGGCCCTCATTCACCTGCAGTGAGGAAACTGGTAATGTGCAGTCGGTGGGAGAATATCCGACATGCAATGATATACGAGTAGAATTTGTTATTGTCCGGGAGGGGGGGTATTTTTGATGGACAGGGGAACACTTGGACTGTAATGACAAGATTACATTTCTTTCTAGGGTAGAATGCAGCGGCACAGAGTTGAAACTAATCTGGTCAAACACAGCGAGCTGTCGAGTGCAGAATGGATCAATCTCTGTCTGCTCTTAATCCAATTTGATTTTTTTGCTAAGGATAGCACCGGGGTGTTTTATGATGTAAAACCCACTCTGCACGATTGTTTTGAAAAGCTTCCTCTCCACCGCGGATCACGGCTCCGCAGGACGTTTAAAAGCTTTCTCTCCACGGCGCTGAGAGACGTTCCCGTCCTCTCCAAACGTGGTGGCAGACAAATTGCATCTGTTTCTGAATTACCAAATGCAATCAGGGTGTTTATGAGCACATCAGGCAAATCTCCTTTTAGGATAAAATCGACACAAGGCAGAGGTGGAAACACGATGAAATCCTTGGCTTCTGTACAAGCAGCAGAGCAGCAGTAGAAATTCACTCAAGGTCAAGTGGCACTGGGCTGCTTCGTTACTATAGTGATGCATCATGTTTTATGTGCTAAGCAGATGTTTTAGAAGCAAACGATTTTCCCTGAGACGGAACGAAGAGTAAATGAAGGCTCACAAAATGTAAAAGAAAAAGTGTATTTAACGACACTCTCCTTGGAATAAACTGTAAATAAACATTAAACCTTTCATCACTGCACATTTCAATGATAAATTAACTCACTAGTTAAACTTTTATGCTGATTGGATTTAATTTAACATTTAGTTTCAAACTGAAATGAAGATATTGGACATTATGTTCATCACCCCACTATTTATAATGCACAGATTTTAGATGCAGTTGTTTAGCTTCAGTTAAAGTTGAAATACTCTTGATACAGATCCACCTTGCGGAGTTTGGAGATCCCACCAAAGAGTCAGTCTTACCTGTCAATCATGAGGTTTGATCCCATTTTTAAAACATCAAATAACATAAACAACTACCTTAACTGAATACATATTTGGAGGAGAAAGAACACTGTATTTTGACCTTTTAGTTTGGTCCATGTTCCACCTGCTATACATGGAGGAAACAGGGTTTACGACCTATACTGCAGCCAGCCACTAGGGGGCGATCCAGATGATTTGGCTTCAGTTTTTGGGAACTTCATACATGTCAGCCATCTTTGTAAAGTCTGATATGAATCTCTTTAAAGTCTCTGTTAGTGGCTAAATGCTCCACAATATTGTCCAGCTTGTCGCTAACTTTCTCTGTTTTCTGTTTAGTGCCCTGCAGGTAACATACAATGAGTTTTTAAATAATGTTTTTGCCGGAGACAATGATGTGGAAGATGTTATAAAATTCCATAGAGAGAAGCTGGCAGAGTTAGGTGGTGACTTTCTGTATGTTTATCACAAAATCTCCCAAAATCCATAAAGAGAAACTAGGTCAAAAGGAGATGAAATGTCGTAACTGAAACCAAAATGTTTATACATGCTAAGGAATTGTAAAGGTATGCTGAGATATGGTGGGTCTAATGAATTTGGCCGTTGACCGTTCTGCTCCCCCTATTAAATCTGGATGTGTCATCATTAGTGAGCTGCAGCTGGGACAAAATTTTAATGGGGGCAAATTAGCATTGGTTAACATTTACTCTGCAGGAGAAGTAAAACAAAGCCCCAACTCTTTATTAGAATCATTAATGTGCACTTTGAAAAAGGTGGATGACTGTAATGGAAACACAAACTGCAGCCTGAGCTTCAGTATCTAAAACGAGCACGTAGCCAAACAGCAGAGTGTTTAGTCAGAGGAGTGGACATTTCATTTAATCTTGTTCTCAGCCCCGCGCAATTAATAGTTTGCAGAGGGATATTTCTTATTTATGGGTGCCGCTGTGAGCCACACCGTGCTCAATAGCCTGCATTGTAAAAGGATGACAGGCAATTTTTTGGGCTTCAAAGGCTTGGCAACAGCTCAGTGGAATATAAACGACCTTAAAATTCACAGGTTTTCGTTTATGGAATTACTATGCAGAAAATTAAGAGTATTATCTGTACAATGTCATCAAAATAAGCTGTTTTCTCCAATTTTATGCACTCTGCTCTTGTTGTGGGATGTGCATACGAATGCTGCTCGTGAGTTTCAGTTGCGGGAGGTTGGAGGAGAGACGTCTGGCTCGGCACAGAGGGGCTGGTTGGCCATCTGTAGCCTTGAAATGACCTGCGTGTCAGCAGAGGCCTCGTCCAGCAGCAGTTGCCTTTGCCTGTAGCAGCGTCTGGCACTGAATCTGTTTTATGGTAACACACTTGTCCGTCAGCCTCTTCGGGTTTGTGTACACACGTCTCTGCAGGTGGTGCAGCAGGACGCTGTGACTTGGAAGCACACAGAGGCAAAGTCCTGCTCTCCGTCTGCTGCGCGGCGCCGCCACCTGACACCATACGTTCACACTGCGGGCAACACAATCAGCGGAAATGCATTGATTTCATATTGAGGTAAGCAGCCAGGGAAACTCAGCCTACACACACACGCAGGAGCCGGCCAAGAAAATTTTGGCCATTGCTCAGCTGTTTGCGGCCATCAGGCTTCAATGGCCAGGATTTCCTGCTTCGCTGTTTCCAATGTCAGTTTCATTTTTATTCATAATCGTTTCGCCTGCCAAGTGCAAAATGGATGAGATGTTTATTCTAGTCATTCATCGCCGCCCACGTGACGGGAATAAACATGTCAGAACAACTGGAATTTCAATCACTTCGCACATCTCTAACCACTTATTGGTCAAAAAGGTCAAACATAAAGCAACACTAGGTAGTTTTTATGCTTTAAAATCATTTTGATGGTTCACAAACTTAAAATAGGGAGAAGGACCTGTCTGTCAAGGCCCCGGTGCTCCGTGTCCGGCTGGAACTGCACAATGTAACTCTGGTTGACCGAGCTGGAAGATTACAAGTTGTTTTACAGCATATGTCACACACCAACAACCAGAGACAACTATAGCTATCTATATCTGGATTTGTCCACTCGCAAGTTTATCACCGGACTCCAGGTAAATCCATCTCGATCGAGGCTTAGCTAACGATGTGATGTGATTTGGTTTTCATCATGCTCCGTCATCGCTAACTGCCTCAGCTAGTTACTTGCTGTGTTAGCTTGTATGCTACTGTTCTACAGAGTTGATTTCAGGTAATGTGCAGACGTTTACTTCCAGACCTCGTCAGTAGAAATGGTTCTTTGACTTTTGAGGTTTCTCCTTTCTTCTCCTTCTTGTGTACAGCTGTGTGCACGGCAAGAAAAAGACTAATATGTAAATGTGACTAAATATAAAAAAAGAAAAGCATCATCGTCGTTATCATTCCCGAAGAAAGAGATGCCGATCAGTGAAAACAGCATTGACAGGTCTGTGTGAAGGGACCTGTAGGATGTGTACATCAGTTTGAAACAGCCCTCAGAAGGACTTTGATGATACCAATCTCCATCATGTTGTGTTTATGCCTGTGACATGCTCCCTCCTCCCATTGCCTGGCTAAATGTTCAAAGGTAGCTGCAGAAACTTTGTCTAATGCATTGACAAGGTAAAAAAAAAAAAAATGCTCCACAAACTTCAAAGAACCCGCAACAATTCTAAAGCTTCTTTGTGGTTCGGTGACTAATCTTCAAAGACATGCTAAGGATGGAACTGATAGCGCCGCGGTGAACAGCGGGCACAAACATCCTTGTCAGCGCCATTGAGGTGTGAGGTGTAGAGACAGGGAGAAGAGATAAAACGAAAAGCTAATTGAGACAAAGACTGTCCCTCAGCTGTGTGAAATACAAACTCTGGCTGGACACATTCGGTAATTACATCTGAACCAATCAGTCACATGAATACTGATGGTGAAACCAGACGTTAAGGTTAATTAAGAAAATAAACATATTGTTGATCCAGGATGTTCGTACCCGTCATTGTGGATCCATCTTTGCTCCTTCTGCTATTACTCTGAAATTATCTGGAGACTTGAATGTTCCCCGTTGAGAAAAATACAGTTATTTACCTGATGACTTTCTACAGTTTCTCTTTTTACATCTGTCAGGTCATTATTCCCCAATAACTGACAGTGGATCCTTTTATCAGTAAAGGCTGAAATAAGCTATTACAGGATTATTACCTCTGCTTGGTTCTCGTTTGTTTGTTTGCTAACAAGACTACACAAGTGCCACTAAAAGGATTTCCAGAAAACTTGTCGAAGGGATGGGACATCGGACAAGAAAGAAGCCTTTAAAATTTGGTTTAGATCAGGATCATTGGGCAGATTCAGGAATTATTTTTCCTTTAACATCGTGAGATAAGATGTAGACTGACTCGTGATTGGTCGAGTGCGTGTGTATCGTCAGGAGCTCGATAACACGGCGCCATCCCCCAACAGCTACTGCGCATACAAGTAGAAGAACTAAAATAGTAACTTAGCTGATTAGTGAGGAACCATTTAAAGAGGAATCTTCAGCCCTTGTGTTCAGGCAGCAAGAGACAGTAAATCAAGGCTTCTTCCCTTTGCTTGTCCGTACCAGTGAGGATTGTGTAAAACAGCAGAACACAGGTAGACAGAGATGATAAACATGACCCACTTTGCAGAAACACACAGAGCAAATGTTCAGGAGTTTTAGCGCAGCATTCGTGTGCATCTTTGTACATTTATGGGTAGATTTTCATATCTGAGACGGATCAATGCACAATCTTCACTTCCTACCTTTACTTTTATGGATCTTTGAAACATACTGGTATGTGTAAGAGCAAATATCTTTGTTTTTACCATGAATGTATCCCAGACAAAAGCTGAAGTGTTCGATTCAATAGATTTTTTTTTTCTTCCAATTGAAAATGTGCATATAAAATTGGCCTCCTGTTGTAAAGCGCCTCTTATTTCCACACTAATCAAATGTGTGTAGCCAGGGTTGAATCTCAATAACCCAGAAATCCCACAAGAGCCACAACACTGATATTATACTGATGCCCTGTCCACACTGTTGCGGATATTCAACAAAAAATGTAACACTTTCTAAAGTACAGATTTTCAAAAACTCTGGTTTCTGTGTATCTCTGTGTTCACGTAAAAAAACTGAACATTTGGGAATCCATGACACTCGCTTCACCCATTGCCCAATGTCGCTTTGTGTAATAAGCAGGTGCAACAACAATGATGTTGGCTATAAACCAGTTTCTCTATGTTTGGTTGGCACAGGTCGGTCCAATTACAAGAGAGCAGCTAAATCCAGCATCACTGCAGCACATTACCGTCATTCACAGGTTTCTGCCTCAGATTGAGCTTGTTTGAGCGTTTCTAGATGTTTCTGTGTTCTTGGATGTAGATGTATATATATTTATTTTTAAACTAAAGTTGTGTGGACAGAGACTTTTATAGAAATGGAGGGCTGCATGTATATATACGTTCAAAATAATATCCGCAGTAGTTTAGACAAGGCCTAAGGGCATGACACACTAAATATACTCACTATGCATGGTCGGGGAAAAACATGGTTGTGTCATCCAGACGATATAAGATAGAAAGTAGAATATAAAAAGACGTGTGGTATAGAGGGGGTTCGTTTAATTGTCTGGCTGCATGTTTTGTCTCCATTTAAAAACTGTCTTCCACCCTCTCCCGACTGTAAATAGACACCTCATCACGCCCCCTCATTTCATTTCCTTTAATTGCACAGCGTCTCTAGTACAACAGTAAAGCACAATTAAAGCAGTCTCAATATTTGCTGACAGCCGTGTGCGGTAAGGAGTTCAGGATGAAGAGGAGGAGCAGAGGCAATAAGATGAGCTTGATGAAGGGGATGATGCCTCTTTTACGCTCTTTTTATTGTCTCTCACAAATAGGCCATACAATTGCAGCAGGTAGTAATTGCTGCTAATTCTACTTGTTCCACACTAACCAAACCAAAGCTAACCCTAACCCTCTCTCTCTCTCTCTCTCTCTCTCTCCAGCCAGTAATTGCACGGCGCCGCTGCAGATTTAAAAAAGCTAGTTGAAGCCCGAGCGAAACCTCAAGGGTCTCCCTGGGCAATGAAGCCCTCGGCGTACTTCATGAAGTGTAGCACTTCTTTTTTTCTTCCTCTTCTTCTTCTTCTTCTCGCCGTGGCATATTTCCATTTATCAGGTCTGCAGTGTGAGAGCTGCAGACTTCAGTAGAATAGATCAGAGTTTGTCAAAGGGGTTTGTCAAAAAGCAGCAGGCGAATTTGCGCCCTCAAATGTGGACGCACTCATAAAATACACAAACAGGAGGACAAGTGCAGTGGGGGACGTGCACACACACACGGATGCACACGAGCAGAAAGCACACACACACACTTGTGCAAAGACATAAAGGCAATGGAGAACCTCACATGGCGGACCCGTCACAACCCTTGAAGTATAAGTTTTGACAGTTTGACAGCGCACGCTTTTTTTGTGTAGCAGAAGAGGATTATGGAGTCTGTCTGCTGCCCTCCACTCTTCTTCTCCTCTCAGAGAAACGAAGCACACGCACCGTATAGCTTGATGCAAACGACTGCGCGAGCCGGAGGAACTACTCTTGCATGAGACAAAACAAACAACGTATAAAAATAGACACGAAAAAATACCGTCTCCGTCGCAGAGTTCACAACCAACATCGTTATATGCTTTTGAAAAAATAAGACAACAGTCATGTGGAAAATCTGACTCTCTTAGAATGATTGGAGTCGCAAAAATAAGGCTCAGAAGTTGCTGAAAAATTGTTTTAAACATCATACGTGGGAATTTGTTTGTGTCTAAGCAAAAGCTCGTCGGATTTAGAGAAACATCGAGCTCATACCTCCACTAAGGACCAGCAGCCTCTTTGAATTCTGCACCAAATCTGTCAACTTTGTTTGGACGTAGTTCTAAACTAATGAGCAGACATGTAAACTGGGGATTCTGAACTAAATCCACAATATCTCAGCTACACATGGTGGCAGTTCCAGGTTTGTAGCCCTGTTTGTTGCCATAGTGAAGAGTCTGGAAACCTGATTGAGTTCGGACAAAAACTTTGAAATGATAGTTGAATTCACGTCAGCTTTTCTTGATTTTTCTACGGCACAAATACTTAAATTAAGGGAAATAACAGAAAGCCTGATGGGTTCGGGTCAGGACGCCACTGTACAGCAGCTGAAAAAGTCCTGTCCTCCTTTTTAAACCACAATTTAAATCCACAAGATAGAGATGTTTATTCGAATCTGCACCAAATGCACATAGACGTAAATATCAGTCCAATAAATCAGACTTTTTTCTTATCAACATCCAGGAATCATTCCCTGGGAAATCTATGTAAATGTCAGAGAAACTATGTGTCTGTGAAAGAAAGTGGAAACAAAAATCCTGGATCCTGAAAATTCTTTCTTGACCCGTGTCCTGTCTGTGGGCGGCTGTGACCCAGAGGGTAGAGCGGATCGTCCTTTAACCAGAGAGTCGATGGTTCAATCCCTGGGTTCCTCCAGACTGCATTTTAAAGTGTCCTCCAAGATACTGATCCCCAGATTGCCCCTGATGTCGAAAGAAAAGTGCTGCATATAGAAGCGCTTTATGAATGTGTGTGTGAATGCGCCTTTATTAGTCGATAAAACTGGAAAATGAATACGAAACATCGTCCACATCTTTCCACCATTTTTTGCGGAAATCTGTTTGGTAGTTTTTTCTGCAATGCTGCTGAAAAACAAACCAACAAACGGACGAAGAGAAAACATAACCCCTCCCGGCAGATAATAACTAAATATAAAAAAAGGATTCCAGGCACTTGTACTGACAGAAACCCTTCATTTCCTCTTAGCGCCACACTGTGTGACATGTACGCCTCAAAGTGCTGTGCAGGAGGCTGACCACATAATGACATACTTGCTGTGGATGAATGCTCACATCCTCCAAAGAGCAGAACACGAAAATCAGTTCTTATGAGGGGAACGTCGCTTTGAGGGGTGACGGTCGAAAAAAAGGAAACGCCATCTGTGCTCCTTTTTTCAAAACAACCGTCATCTCTGAGTGTGACGACTGTTCCTCATTTCCCCCGGAATGAAATGCACTGTCATGTCTCGCTTTCTAAATAAAGACGACTTAAAATGAGAATACGGGGAAGTGAACGACAAAAAATTGTTTCTGCGCGCCGGTGGGGAAACGGGCGACACGTGAAACCTGAAATCCTCGCGGATTAGAGGCTCTGTATCTGTCAAACGCTAAAATAACTTGAGGTGAAGTGAACCGCTAAACCTTGTGATCCTCCTCCCTCCGTCTTCATCTCCCTCTCGAGCCTTATCACATCATCCATTTCCTCACTTGTTTGTTGCTGTGAGTGACACCTCGCACTCAGCCTTATACAATATCTGTCAGATTGCATTATTAATGCTGATCGAGCGCCGGAGGAATCGTCACGTGAGCAAAGCGCCACCGCGGCGGAAGGACGAGAGCGGGAGAGGTCACGAAATTATCAAAGAGCGGCGAGGACACAGATGACAGACGGGGAAGCTTTGCCACACCAACCACCGGGGAGTTTAAAATACATTGATAAACAGCTTTTTCACGGACGAGTGAATCCTGTTAATTTGTGGCGCTGCCGGAGTAATAACAAGTAGAACACAATAATAAGCTTCCCTTGTGGATTCTCTCCCTGCTGTTGAACAATCTTGTAATCGCCGCAAAATAAATCACCTAAAAATCTAATTCCCGCTCATCACGTTATTTGCCTGCTCGCGAGGTTATGGATTGGCTATAATGAAAGTATCAGCGCTGTCACGGGAGAGCCGCCGCGTGCCGACTCCCTGCTTTGCCTCGCAGAGTTGAAGAGGATTAAGGCCGGGTTGCCTTCATAGCTATAACCCAATAATATGTATGACAGAGCTGCAGGCGGCTCAGTGTTTACTGCCTCACATCTCACATCTGAGGAGCTCGGAGCAGCAGCGCAGACGGGCCCGATGTTTTTCTCTCCATCACCTCTGCTCCCTCTCACACTAAATCATCACTGATAGCCTCTATATTAAACAGTGACGTCTGACTCAACGTACAGCAGCTCGGCTAACGCGCTAACGCACTAACGCGCTAACGCACGGTTATTAAAAGAGCCTGTTTACTGATGAGAGTGTTGTTGAGGAAAATATAAATATAAATCAATGTTAGATGACGTGTAAATAATAAAACTTGGTTGTGCACATGTAAAACAACAATTAAATATTGAAAGATATCAGATCAACTTATCGCAATTATCAATATGTGTGTATATGTATATTTGTTTATTTTTGAAGATATTTGACGAATGTATTTTATGTTTATCTAGATCTGGGATTTAAAGCAACACTACGCGACTTTCACTAAGCAACAGCGCCCTCTACAGCCTCAGTCTCCGTGTGATTGATGGGTTTTCATGTAAAGAAAAAACTAAGAGGATCAATCTCTGACTGAGTCGTACCACTTGGACAATGGATATTACCCATGATCCTCGGCTTCCTGAAGCAGAAGAGCTGCCGTTGTAACAAATCCACCAAACTCTGTTAAGAATTCTTCATATTTTAAAAGTTTCCTGCTGAATATTTGAGATAAACTCTGGTTTTTAATAACTTCGAAGTCTTTTTTAAACTGATCTACAGTTCAGCTTCACTCTTCAACTTGCTGGACCTGTTTCTGAGACTCTCAGTCAGTTCCACACTTCTCACAGGAGATCGAACCCACTCACCAAAGTTACATAGAAAGAGAAAACATTCTCCATATTCCGTCTGACTAATATCAAAGCTGCTATTTTAAGGTCAAAATTCGATTTTTGGCTGCCGCAGCACAAAAAGCAAGAAGTTATTATCTTTTGAAGTAGCAATGTTGAATCATTTTAGGGTCGTCGTGTCATCTGAGAAATTTAAGTATAATATTTATTCCTTTTTAAACATGTTTTTTTTCACGAAAAGATGAGTCACATAAAGTTGAGGGTCATAAAATCAAAACAACGAGGTAAAGTGCTGAAGTGTCGCTGAAGGAAACTGTCACGTGTCAAATGATCATATGGTTTATCATCAGGAGCTGTCCTGTTTTACATCAGATAATCTGAGCAGCTTCAAGATACAGAGCTGCACATGATCACTGCCATTTTATGACAGCACTTATTTCATTGCTGATTTGGTGTCTGTGGTTATTTGAAAAGTCAGCGACAGCATCACAAACTGCAGCGGAGAGACTTTTTTTGTCTCTTTTCCTTCCCTTGACAACGGAGTGATGCTCCGTAATGGATGTTAAAAAAGAAGCAGAGACGTGGAGCTGCACTTTGTTGAATCCTGATTCGTGCCACATGGATACACGGTGCAACAACTGTGACTTTGTCAGCGCTGACTGTAAGTAAATCTGATTCCAGCTTACCTCAGACACCGGCAGCGCTTTTTGTCAAGACAACAGGAGGAATGGAGAGAACATGACTGGTACTTTGGGGAAAACGCTTTAGTGTGGTGAAACCTTGAAGGCGAATAGTGACTGTCTCAAAAACAGTGTGTATATATATATATTGTTATATATGAGGCTTTTTGACATTGTTGCCAGGTCGGCTTGCATCTTAATATTCGAGAATAAATTCTAAATAAAACTGCGGATTTTCAGTCGGTTGAAACGTCTTCAGTTTGAGGTTATGAAACAACCTAATGTGACACAGAAAAAGACTCGAGTATTTCAGCTGAATCCACTCGGCACAGGTGCGTCTCGGCGATGAACATCTTAACGACAGAGACGACTCGCACCGGCTCCATTATTCACTATGCAGATGACATGTAATGACTTTCTCCTCCCGCTAACGACTCGCCCGGGAGCCTATTGATGAAAGTGTATTTGGGTGTAATAGACAGGAGGTGAAGGGGAATATGATGGAAAATTATTTGAATGAACTTGAATCTCACTTTCTGCGACGCATGAATAAGAAGAAGAAGGAACACCTGACACGGTGCTGAATTAGGATGCATCACCTCTTGCACAACACTCACACAATTCACACTTTGGAGGAATAGCTTTAGTATATGAATATATTGTAGCCTGTGCACCAGCAGAGCAGGAAGCAGGGTATTGTTTTCACTGGGTCTGTGTGTGTGTGTATGTACAAAATAACTCAATAATGCCTGGAGAGATTTTCACCAAACTTGCTGTGAATATCACTTGGGAGTGTATCTCCAGATGATTCCTTTTCGGAGCTGATCGGTCAAAGGTTTCTTGACCTAAAGATTACAAAACTTCAACATTTTCTTTAGGCCTTATCTGTGTCTAATGCTGAACCATGACCCTGTAAAAAAGTTGCATATAATGAAGCTCTCCCTCCCTCTCTTCCCTCATGTCTCCTTCTCTTTCTCATTTTCTCAACACAGAATTATCTTCGAGGCTCACAGATATGTTGATGTTCAATTGTTTTTGTACATTTAATTGCTTTTCCCAGTGGAAGGAGTACAGTACGCATGAAAGAAACAAGCCAGAGGGTTCTTTAATTTAGACGATCTAGTCAATGATCCTGTTATCTATCTCACACTCCTCTGCATTTATCTCTGTGGCGGCCGTGACCTCTGACGCCAGCTGCATGACGATGCGTTGGAGGACCTGCTCGCTTTCATCACCTCCTCCATGTGATGTCACTTCTCCGGGTCACGTCGGGCGCACTACAGGCCGGCAGGCGAGCTGGAAACATGCCAACGTATTGATTTTGTGGCAGTTGTAAGAGTTGTAAGCTGCAGATTATTTGTTGCAGCAACACATTCAGCCTCCAGGGCGACACGCGGTGAACTGTGGGGCCTCTTTAGGTCGTCGTGTTGTTTCTCCTGCAGAATTCTTATCGAGATTCACTTTCTTGTCCTTTCAAATGAGTCCAGATTGATTTGGAAACTGTCAAACCTCAGCTTGAGTTAAGTTTTTTGTTATTGTGCACATTGGTTTATTTTGAAACTCTCACCCACTCATTCACTAACCCCTACTTCACTATATAGTGTCTTCTATATGGAGAACTATATAGTGATCTCATCATAAAATAAAATAAACGCTTTCTGACACTAATTTGAATAATGACGTGAAGCAACTATAATGTCGGCAGGTGGAAAATCCCACAGTTAAGTTCAAATGTTTATTTTACACTTAGTATTAATATTTTCAAATCAAAACATGTTGACCGATCATATTTATTTTCCACATTCAAACTACAACACTGACTTGAATTTATGAAGATAATCGACTATGTCATTGAGACTATTTAAGACAACACTGATTACACATGAAGCATATGGACGTCTTTGCCCTAAAGAGTCATCACCATACTTCCCCCCCTCCTCCGTGTCTCTGCTAATTTGGCTCTAAACCATGTTTTCTTAACAAGTGCTATTTTAGAGCTTCTGCGTTTTCGACGGCTTTATAATGGATTGCAATAAAATCCCTTCTTCACGGGGGGGGGGTTGAAAAAAGAAAAAATATCTCCATCGAACTGTACAATGCATCAGAGGAGGGGGAGAATCTTAATATTCATCTGAAGTTACCCGCTAATGTCCTGCAGGGGTGTGTTCATCAAATCCCAACTGTTTCTGCAGATGCTACACACTCTGTATCCCTCTGCCCGTAATCAATATGAGTGCTGGAGTGCGCTGCTTTGTGCTGCTGGGTCATGTTTACTATGCAGTGTGTATAGCAGGCGCAGATCTTTAGTTGCTGGCGTAGAGAATTCTCTTTGAACAACACAGAGGAAGCAGAAACTGATGCTGCTGCTGCTGCTGCAGCCGTTCTGCAGCTCGGCACTGTCCTGTGTTCACATTCAGTATGTATGGAGATGTTTCGGGAAGATGTGATAATGCCGTGGATGCAGAGATGCAGGTAACGCTGCATCTCTTAAGATAGAAATGATGCTAACAATCCTTTCCAATGGTTTTTAACGGTTGCAATATAGATTTTAGAACAATTTGGATATTTTCCGCAACATGACAGTCGATAAAATACTCGTCTCAGCTTATGCAATGGTCTGAGATCAAAATGGTGCTTTCAGTTCCTTCTAGTTTATTCTTTAATGTGACATCTCCTTTCACTTTCCGTCTCCTGCTCCAGACGTTCACTGTAGTTCTGTGGAAGCCTCGGAAAATCACCGTAGTTACTGTGCACTTACATGGTGGAAAAACACTGTAATTGTGTTCCTCTTATTTTCCGGACGCTATAGGAAGCTGAGATCTCTGAGCTTAGCGTGACGTTAGAGAAATAATTATGGCGTTTTGGTCAGAGTCTAGACAGAACGATGTGATGATGTGGCATGAAAAAAACAAAACAAAAGTGACAATAACATGCAAATGACTTAAAAATACGCATTTTATTTGGTTACAACAGGCGGCAATTACAAATTATTAAACGCGTGCTTGAAAAAAAAGTTAGTTTATAAACCAGTACAACCGTATCCCGTTTTTAAGTGAAAACTAACTTTTCTCCGTGAAACAAAGACAGAAACACCTGCAGGAAGTTAACAACACGGTCGAGACTCAGGGCAAAAGGCCACGAACGTCAGCGCTCCAGAAGAAGTCATTAGTTTTGTGTGGGAACCGTAGCAACCTCACCTCTCAGTTATTTCATGGTCATTTTCTGCCTCAGCACAGTTAAAGTCTCCCCGTCTCTCTAAAGCCATGTTAGGAGCTCATGAAATATTTATGCAGCAAACAACAGTGTAATTATCATCAAACACAACGAGTACACAATGGCTGCAATCAAGCCACTTCTGTCTCTGCGTCAGTCAACCCAGGGAAAGGTTAAGTTCTCCTCCCACTCCGCTCATTTCCGCTGACCTTTTTGCGGGGGTGATGTCTCAAACCCAGAAAAGAAAAAGTTTCTAAAGTCTCCAAATTTCCTGGCACTTATTAAATCACTCAAAATAAAATCAGCCGCGGGGGCCGTCTAAAAATAAACAGTCTCCTTTATAGTGTGTGTGTGTGTGTGTGTGCGGCACTCCAGTGAATCCAGCACAAAGAGAGGGAGCCCTCAGCGGCTCCATCTGAGAAAAGCGTTGCCTGGATAAGATGATGACACATCCCAACACATTACTGTGACACTGGCGGAGATCCAAGCAGGAGACGAGACTTGAAAGCACAACACGGCCACTGAGAGCCGTCTTCAGAACTTACACGGGAGTTTTTCTGTTGCTTCTAATGTGTTGATTTGCCACATGAGATGGCGTGACTCGGCACAGCTGGAGAATGTTTTTGCATTTCCACCTCACGTCAGATCGGTTCGCTGGAGAAACGAGGTGCGGCTTCTCGTGAGGTCTGTGAAATGAGCGTAGAATGAGCAGAAGAGCTGGTTTCGCAGGTTGAGTTACAGAGAAGATGCAATCATGTTGTTTTTATATATATTTTCCCTCCATGGTCGAGTTCAAAGTTAAGACTATAAGAGATAAAACTTTATTATTAGTACAATATGAATCGTGTTGTATGTTCTGAAACGTCCTGCACCTTGTGACCCTGAACCAGCATTATGTCTGTTTACTGTTCCCCCCGGAGTTTATTATATCTTCACGAGTGTGTGTGTGTGTGTGGGGGGGGGGTCTGTTGCTACGACCTCGGTTGCTATGGCAACTGCTATCGGGGGAACGGGCCAGCTGGACCCTGTCGATATCTCCGCAGCTATCCGACAGTTATCTGCTGTTTTTTAAGGCCTAATTGTACGTCTTTAAACGCCGAGAGTTAATTAAAGACTAAAGATGGATAATTACTTCACATTTGCTCCTAAATAATCCTCGATAATCCTCGATAAGAAAACTATTTTCTGCAAAGAATTTAAATCGTAATTTTCTCTGAGTGGGACGTCTTTTTAATAATGTTCATACTGACATTTAGTGTGGTTGGTATATCCCAGCGGACGGTGACATCAGGAAATGGGAGCATGAGAAGATTGAGATGTACCGATGGCTGAAAGAGCAGCTGGAACAGATGTGGAAGGTGAAATGCAATGTGATCCCCGTGGTAGTGGGAGCATTGGGGGGCTGTGACCCCCAAACTGGGAGAGTGGCTCCATCAGATCCCAGGAACAACATCTGAAGCCTCTGTCCAGAAGAGCCCAGTCCTATGGGAACAACCCTCAGACACTGGGGCCGCTGGTTGAGGAGCCTGAGAAAGACTCACCACCCCATGTCTCATGTGTCGGGGGAGGGTGTCAGGGGAAAATTTACATTATATAATCTGTCTTTCTTATTTTGTTTTTGTTTTTACACTGTGCCCACACTGCGTCTCATTATTACCACAGGAGTAAATAACAAGACTGGTTAATGCACCGGCTGATGTACCGCAGCTGTTTGGTGGTTATTGCTTGGACGATTGGATGTTTAACGCCCATCCCTTTGCTAGAATGTGCGTAAATGAGTCAAGAGAGATTCCAGAGGCACGACAGACTCAGACTCTGATCTGGTCAATTTGTGAAACACAGCGGCGTCACCTTCAACGTTTCATCCCCTGCTGCTGAGGCTCGTCGCTGTGCCGAGCTTTAATGGCATCTCCAGCCACTTCCAACCTCTCCCAACACCTCTCGCAGCACCTCCCCTCGCCTCTTTGTGCCACTGGATCTGTGTGTCAGAATCAAAGCGAGGCCACAAAAGAAAGAGGGAGTCAGCCCGGATGAGACGGATGAAGCCAGGGAGCCAGAGAGAGAGACGCGCTATGTGCAGGTAGTTGTGAAGTTGCGTAGAAATGAGTTAAACTGGTTGCTGCTTTGCCCGTCTGCAAACACAGCTGGTGACGCTGTGATATAACAGACAAAAGAAAAAAGTAAAGAAAAGTGAGGAATGAAGCCCGGAGGCAAAATACAACATTTCTCCGAGAGCTAACTTAATTTTTTTTGCTGTAAACATTTGTATTGAAACAACTTGATTAATTACTTCAGCTCAGCACAAGCAGCTCCCATATGTTACTGTTTAGCTTCCTCTGATGGATTCATCGTATCCACTGCAGTTAAACACTTTGGATTTAATCTGTCATTGGGCGATAAAGTGATTATTTATTCCTCCTTGAATAGAAGATAGAATAAGCTCAGCTCTGGGTTTTATTGTTCAGGGTATAGTGGGGTCCTACCACCGAGGAAATATAAAGACAAAAAGACAAAAAAGACGAGGCGGCAGAATGTAATTAATGAAGCAAAGGACCGAACGTCTGCGTCTCTGGAGGCTTCTGCTGGGATCTGTGAGGACGGAGCGATGGGGGGGGGGGTACAAACTGAGAAAGAGGTGGAGCTCGATGAAGAAACGAAGAGTGAAGAGTCTCGACACAGAATCTCACCTGTGACGCTGCACTGTTGCAGATTTGCTTGGAGAGATAAAGCAAAAGGAAACCAAACAACATCTTGCTTACTTTAGCCTCATATACTGTAATATGTATGTGTATACGCTTACTCCACAATATTTAATACTATTAAGTAGTATATAAACATGTGAATAACAACCATGATGTGAACCGATATGTGTTTATTCATATATATGTAAAGACTGTTGAAAACCCTGAACCTCCACCAAGGCCACTTATCTCCATATTGCATGTGTTGAATGTCATGATTCAAACTGGATCCGAGCTAAATATCATCTCTGCATAGATATTACTACTTTACATATGCCTAATTGTTTCCCCCAGAAAGATTAGAGCATTATCTCCTGGTATGAACATGTTGAAAAACAGGATTTTTCATTTTCAGATCCGCTCTAAAATGTTATGGTTTCTTCTTTCTGTTAAGCCCCAAACCCTCTAGGAAACTTCACGGAAATCTGTATTTTTGAGTAATTTTGCAGACAGTCAATGAAAAGACATGTTGTGATGACACATTTGCTGCCCTGAAGCTGCTCAGAATTGCATTATTGGGCTCTTTAGCATTAAAAGCTGAAGTATTTTCATTTCAATTTTCCATTTTCAAAGTCTAAAATCCTATAAACAGCTCAGACAATCTGATATTTTTCATCCAGAATAAACTTTAATAATCGTTTTTCTTTCTTTCTTTTTCTCATGTCAATCATGTTTGTTGTCTCGCTTCAGATTTACCTCAAACTTTCATCACAATACAGTTAATAAAATAAAGTAGAATAAAGGTTATGTGTTCTCCAGCTTCTGCTCCTGTGTGTTAGGAGAGAATGTGACTGACCCTGTTCAACTCTGCAGCCCTGAGTTCTGTTCCCGAGATTCCTAGAAAATATTTACGCACTGCAGCTCAACACACACTCACTCACACACACACACACACACACACACACTCGTAAATCGTGATGCATACTGGCAGCTGAAGGTTCAGTTCTACGGTGAATTCTCCCTCGGTCCTGCTCGTCGTGGTTTGGGGACCTTTCTTGCATCTTCACACGTGTTTTCTCCTCCTGTTAGTTTCCTTCTCTCAGTGAAACTTTAATTGGAAACTGAAATTGCTTTTCAGATTGTTTGAACTTGCAGCGACTGACCTAATTAGTTGAATGATCACGCTCAGAGATCCCTGCCTAACTGATGTGACTAATTTGAATGAATATTTCAAACCCATGTCTGCAATTAATGCCATTTACATATGTAATGTGTCTGCCTGATTTCTTAATGATGTTTATATTCCCTGATGCTGCCCCTGACAGGTGTCTTTAAGAGTACAGTAGGAAGTGAGGCAGATGTCCTGGTGCGTCCACGTCATGTGAACGATGCAGGAACTGAAGCTGGAGCTGCAGGACAGAGCCTCACGTGGCTCGAGCATCTACGTCTGACAGAAACATTCACTGTCATCCAGCGACTCGTCAGAATCGGACAGAAATGGATTTTCTATGCGGTTACTTCCCCTGTGGCAAAGAAAATAAAAACAAATAAATAAGGTGAAATAATAAAAACAAGTCTTTCTTCTATTTATCTTTTTATCCGCTCGAAAAATTCCTAAAAAGCTCATATGACGTTTTCTGGGCTTTTAAGTAATACTGTGATTAAAACTTGAGTATTTTTTTTCATGAGTTTGACTCATCTCCAATTCCAACATGAAACAAGCTGCTTCACTTGATGTTTTTCTGTACAGTTCACTTGGTTCATAGGATTTTCACTGGAAAACCTCTGAACTGAACTGAAGTGTAAAGTTGGATGTGGAGCGAGCTGAACAAAGCAGAACAGGAAGTGTTTCCTGTTTGACTCGGAGCAACGTGCTTGTAAGAAAAAGAAAGTGAGACCTTCATGATCTCCAGTTCAGCTTTACTCTTCAACTTGCTGGACCTGATTCTGACAGGTGAAGCTGTGACTCTGAGTGGAAGGGAATGAAAGAGGAAACATTCTCCATATTCACAGCCACTGAGCCATCAAACTCATATTGAAGCTGCTGTTTAAAGGTAAAGAAGTTGCATAGTGTTGCTTTTACCTCACGGGGAATAAATAATTAAGTCAACTCGATACCCTCCGATAAAACAAGGCCAGACGTCTTGATGTTTACAGCTGCTTCATTAGAAACTGAAGCTTTTTTGTTGGATTCTTCAATAAAAAAGTCTGAATCCAGATTCACGTCTGTGCTCGGTGACGATGCTCATGATGCTTATTGGAGAAAATGGATGGAAACAGAAATAAAGGCTGTGACAGCCGCCGTTATCCGCAAGAACAAACGGCAACGAGCTCTTTGATTCCCTGTGATGTCAAAACCTGAAGGAAAAAAAGAAAAATCAATATGAGGAACGAAGCCTTATTTACACGGTGCCACCTGATAGACTGTGGCTCTCTGCAAGATGTCAACAAGCTATTAATGTTTCAGGAGGCGACTGCTTTTTGAGGCTAAGTGGGGAATTAAATGATGGAGCTTCTATTTTTACCCACGAGCACGCTGGTGAATACGAGCACATTTTAGCGAGACAGATGTTTTTGTCTTTTTTTTTTTCCCGAACTCACATTTAGCTCAGAGGGTCTCTGTAGCCTGAGTGTAATCAGACGGACGTCGGCCGTTCTTAATCTCAATCCGGCACGAATGCAATCCTGCACACACGCACAAAACCGGGATTATTTCATCCGGGCTGCTCTCGCTTTCCATCACACGAACCGAGCGATGTTGTAAAGCGTAGTAAAATAAGTTGCGTGTGTAACTTTCACCTGGTGGAGTCCTGCAGAATGAAACGACCGCATTTAGTGAAATTAAAAAAAGCCTCAAGTCCGTCCATATGCTGCAGTCAGTTAAGGTTTCCCTGTCAGGCTCAATCAGGGTTTGAGTTTGGAGCTGAAAACATTCTCGCCATCAACCTACAGCCCCCCCCCCGAGTGAAGCGTTTGTTGAGGAGAAACATAAAAGGTTTGCTCGGCGGACATGTTCTTGCCCTCGGGGGTACACAAACTCAATCGCTAGCCGGCTAGCTAGCCCTCTCTACTTGAGTGCACCTGTGCTTTCCTAGTGGCAGACACGGAAAATTGAGGTCGTGATCCTCGTGAGTGTGTGAGTCAAGATGCCTCCGCGTTGAAATATCTCACTTCTCTCTCGGCGTCGGGTCACATCTCTTGAAATATCCATTCAGGTTTCAATATATATATAAACACACATGCACACACACACACACACACACACACACACACACACACTTTGTCTTCTTTACTGAGTGCACACATCCAGACTGTATTTTCTTCCTGTGAATCTGCAGCCCCCTTTTTGCACCATTCCCAGTTATGTATATGTCTGATTCCCTTTATGTAAATCATCTGTTTTTTTGCAAACAGAAGCTTTCAACTGTACCGTTTATTCTTTGGGATTCAAACTTTTAAAAAACTTGATGCAACTGAGCTCAGATTGAAGTTCCAGGGCTTATAAATGAGAGATTTTATTTCATTTATTTTAGTATTAGCAGTTTTTAAAATCTGTTTTTTGCCGTTACGTTTTATTCTGTGTAAAATGAATCGGCAAAAATATATCTTATACCCATTTTAAATTAAATCAATACCAGGATAAGGGGGGAAAGGGATTTGAATTCTTTCCAGAGCCACTTTAATTTCCCTTATTAAATCTAAGCAGCAGCAAGCCTTTAATGTAAGTACACCGGGTTTATCAGGCTAAAGCGCTTTAAAAACATCGTAATGCAATTAAGAGCGGACCGAATCCTGTAAGTGAACAAGGTTTGTTGTCAGGGGGGATCCTGCAAACAAAGAGAAGCTGGAACTTCACTTGTGTCCTGAAGAGCAGCTGCAGGAAGTGAACGCTGTGTCCAACGTGAACATGAATGTATGTGCTGGGCCCCTCAACTGCAAATAGAATAAAAACTCAAGACTCAAAGTACAAATGATACAGTCGGACAATAAATCTATGTCCTTGTCATGTTATATCTCTCAAATAATTTTGTATCTCCCCTGTAGTCTCTGCTTCTTACACTCGTCAGTTTCTGTCTCTTTGCATCTCTGTCTTCTTCCTCTTCGTGTTGGGCGAGTGGCAACCGACGTCAAGGTGCATTACCTCCATCCACTGTGTGTTTCACTGTCCCACTTCCTCCTCTTCTTCCCCATTCAGTACTGTACCTCTCACTACCCTTGATGTTTGATAGCTTCTCCTTCTTCTTTGTTCGGTGTAGTGGCGGATGACAACCTACTCTGTTTGTTGTGTCCCTTCTATCGAACAAAATTCAGCCTCTGTATCTCTCTCCAGTCACTTTCTGTCTCGTTATTGTCAGTTTGCATCTTTCTTTATACATTTTGTCTCTCCCTCCTCTTTCTCCTCTGCTCGGACCAGTGGGTGGCGACCAACATCAAAGTGCATCCTCCTCTTCCTCCTCTTCTTCAAACCTACTCGTCTTTATGTCTCTTTGTTGTTACTTTGCATCCATTTGTGTCTTTTTCTCACCAGTTAGTGTCTCTTTGCATTTGATAAACTTTCCAACAACAAACATTTACACTCATTTAAAACTGCGTCCCTCAGGAGGCCAGAACAATATCTAGGTTATCGATGCACCTGTTAATGTGTCTGTCCCCATACAGCACAGTCTCTCTGTCTGTGGAGACGGTGGATGTGTCGGTGTCCGAGCATCCACACTGGTCACGAGCAGGTGAGAGACAGCTGAGTCCTGCAGGACGACAGTGAGAACAGCTGATCCCTGCAGAACCCGCCTGGAGCTGACCCAGATGAGGACGCTCCACTGTAATCGGCGTCCCTGAGGTAATGTAGGCGAGACATTATCCGCTTCGCTGCTTCTCTGCAGCATCTGGAGGCATCGGCCACCTGCTCTGGAAAACCTCACGCTGCTCCTTGGCCTCTGTTCTCTGGGTTTGTTCCTCCACTGGACTCTGTAACCTTCACACAGCCTCTCAGACAGTGTCACACATCTGCCTGAGAATCACGGAATCAAGTCTCTGTTTGTCTGTTGGTAAAATAAAAGTTTGTCCATGAGGACAGTCCCACTCAGAGGCCAATGAACTAACCGCCGTCAGGAATTATCAAGCAGCAAATAAAATGATCTCCCCAATTAGATGTTTCCCATACACTCTGTTCATACACTTATTATCGTCATGCCCTGGTCACTTCTAAATTTCCAGTCGTGCTCGCTTTGCATTTTAATGTTAAATTAAATTTGTCCCGTAGGTCACTTTCTGGCAATAATCTCCATTCAAGTACAATCAGAATTTTAAACTCGACAAACTGACCTGTGAGACCTGCTCTGTTATTTTCATGTTTTCTCTTCGGTATCAATTATGTATTAATGATCCGTTTAGTATTTTATAGTCTTTGTTTGTTGATTCTCTGCTTCGTGGTTTACTGCTTGTTTTTGTTGTTTTATGTCTCAGAGAGAGGAAGATGATTTTTCACCCTGATGAGAGAGAAGGAAATGATGTTCTTTTTTGAATCCTTGATCATCATGGTCTTACCCAAATCTCTGCTACGTTACAATAATTCTGTCTGTACGTTCTTTTCGTTCATTACACCCTCGCCCTATTTAACTGCCTCTGCAGGTGTCGGTATCACTTCCTGTCCTTTCAGCCCCTCCACTACCCAGCATGCACCTGTAGCCTCCGACAGACATTAATAATAACCATAATCTTATCGGAGCATAGACGCCAAACTTCTGCTGCTGTAACAAACATTTCCGACATGAGTTGTGTGACTGAAAGGAGCCTTGGTCCTGAACGATTAGCACAATGAGGACGAAAGAAGTTTACTTTACATTCCGTTTCATGAATGAATCTGTTGCTGCCAAGGATCCGGCGACTGTGGTGATATTTTATTCTCACAAGTCAGGAAAGAAAGAGAAACTTCACTAATCGCTCTTCCAAGGTCACAAACTCTGAAATTGTGATTCATCTCTTTCATCCTCCAGCTCCCTCTCTCTGTCATTGTTACGAATCTTTGTGTGAGCTTGTATTACGTTCATAATGTTTCACGGAGCCACATTGTTGCTTCCTGCCAAAACATTTCAGCCACATTTCCATAACTCACACATTTAAATATAAATATATACGCAGACATTCCATTATTTTCTAAGGGGACACAGACGCGAGCAGGAAAACTAGCGAATCATCTTGAATGCGTCCATTTTCCTGCCTGAGGGTAAAAACTTTAACGACGACTCTCTGCAGACGGATGAGAAACACTTGTATTAATGTGCCCAAAAGTTAAGTTTGATGAAACAAGCTCCTCACACTGAGACTCATTATTTTCTACAAATTACAGTTTAATAAGAGGACGTCGGGTGCAGGGAGGTGACGCCGCTGCAGAGAACTCGACAGAAAACAACAGATCTATTCACCAGGAGCGGCTGAGATGAATCCGTGTATCATCATAACAACAGATTCTGAATTATTTGATCTCATGATGACTCTCTGCAGCGTCCGTGATGTAAACTATGCGCCAACATGTCGACACGCACATTTTTCTATTTGTAGAGATGACGTTCAAATGGCACTTTTTAGAGACTACTTCATTTTAAACAACACACAGCTACATGCAAAACTGAAAAAGCTTCAGCTGGCAGATATTAATGATGCATTCAGAATTTTGCTCAGGCTTCCAAGATGGACAAGTGCGATTCACACGTGTGACAAATGTCCCGACCTTTCATGCTCTGCTGAGGAATCTCATGCACAATTTAATGATTCCATAACCTCCTGAGACCCGAGCTTTCGTTTATTATGCATTTTTTATTTCCTCTAGCTATTTGGGATAAGTAGGACCCGTTGAAAATGAAAAATAAGCATCGCCTGAGAACAGGAAGTAGTTTATGAAGAAGAAATGATGTCTGTTTGATGAACTGGGGCTGAAATCGACGCGGCCTGGAAGCGATCAGGTTTTCTGGATCGATATTTGCACATTCAGGTGAAACTGCATAAACTAGACTTTCCTCCTTTGGGAAACACTTCTAGTTAATCAGTGTAAAAGTCACATGTGGGAACATCTCTGATGTATCTTCCTCCGCAGGTTTAGATTTCTCCTTATCAGCATTAACCTTATTTCCTCTAGAAAGAGGAAACAGTAATTCCTCTGTGAGTTTGTTTGCTCCTGAAGGAGAAACTGAACCGATTTCCTGCCCTAATTGATCCTTTGTTTAGGCTCCACTGATAAAGCAGTGAGTTTCTCCTTTACACAAACACAAGCAAACACACCAACTCTCAATCTCTGACTTGTTTTCTATATTTACTCAAAGGTCAAATAGACGAAAATTAGTTTCCTCTACAAGAAAGTCACAGATTTCTAACTTCTCTCTGCCGTCATTAGCTTTTTGTCACGTCAAAAAAGAATGATGCACTCAAGACCAAATGTTAATGAAACGTAACTGAAGCAAAAGTTAGTGTGAAAGTCTAATAATACGCCGAGGTCTCAGCGTGTCAGTGCAGAAGGCTGATGCACTATAACTCAAACGTTCCCATAATAGACAGAAAGTCATTTAGCCCGACTCTATACTTCAGATACGGGTTTAATTGCCCAGAATATGACGTGTTAGATCCACTCACTTATCAAATGAGCAGCTCAGAAAAGGAAAGTAAAGTACTTCACACTTTTCAGGAGAATGAGTCAAAGGTAGAAGCTGTTTATCTGTTACAGGGATCGGGGGGGGGCTTATTGAGGGAGTTAGTTATTTACATTTAGCTTTATGTGTTTTACATGTATGGAATAAAAGACAAATTAACCCAGAGAAGCTGCTTCTTTAATAACTTAGAATGTGTATTTCATGAATAAATAGTTCAACAACCCTCTGTAATCTAACACATTATACAAACACACACATACACACACATATTGTGCAAGATTTAATTACTTTAAAGCAAGAATTCAGCATTTCACTGTTATTTTACATGTGTATTTGTTCTTTTCTTGGTTCATATTGACTATTCTTATGTCACTATTGTATATTTATTTTGAATTTCCAACATTTTGACTGAGGTGTGAAGCTGCACATGGACATTAAACATCATCATGAAGTTGGGGTCTGGTCTATTCACTCTTCATTTTAGACTGAGCATGTTTGACTAAAGCTGGACTGAGGGAAAACCTTTCTAACAGAAGCCTCTGTGCTTCTTTGCATGTTTCTGTGGGTTATTACATGTCCTTGATATGTGCTGAATACAACATCCCAGAGTGAAGACACATCACGTGTATGAAAGATGCAAAACACAGCATATTAATTATGTTTCCATTTGTCCAGCTCAGTCAGGCTGAAACTGATGTTCCTGAGGAGCGGATGAACCGAATGTAAACACAGTTGCACACACATTCAGACGAGGACACATGCAGATGCACGCGCCCGATTATTAAGCACATGCATTAGTGTGTACAACTTGTTCTGGTGTGATGTTTTATTCATGGTGGCGGAGGTAAAGCCACACGTGAGCTATCGTGTGTCTCCTGCGCGGGTCTGGCTCGGCCCAGATAACAGGGAACCTGCCTGGAGGGGAGACACAACACCGCAGGACGTAATAGAAGCTATCATAATGCTCAGCAGGAGACGTGTCCACGAGCTCGCGCTGTGGCAGAAACACCTCTCAACCCGGGGGCGTGAAGACACGTCGCTGTGCTGTGATGAAGCGACTCGAGGATCGAAAAGCAAGATGTGGAATGTTTGATTAAAATGTGTGATTACGACTTACAGGGATAAAGAAAAAAGGAGCAATTGTAAAAGCCTCAGTTTGATTGAAGGAGGCAGATGTTTGTGCTTCGTTCTGCAGAAGTGAAACAAAACGGAGGAAGCAGTTGGAACCCCTCCGAGGCCTTTAGAATGAAAGTCATGTCCATGTTAGCAGATTGGACCAAACTAAAAATGTTCTTAAATATGATTTCTGACATTTTAGGTGTAGCTCTTATCACAGTTCTGCTAAGTTTGGTTTTAATCAGTTATTTGATGCTATGACACATTATGATTGACAGCTGATTCTGACATGTGATTGGTCTAGCACATATACCTGTGGGACCTCAGCGCTTTAGCTCCGTCCCTTTTAAGATGTCAGAGTTCGTAATTCAGAATATTTCAGCTTCATCAGTCGATAGGAAGGAAGTGGAGACGTGATGTTTATATACAGTCTATGATTTGTAGAGTTTTATTTTGAAAAGCCAAACTGAATTAAATCATTTAGGGCATATGGGCAATAACAATAGTTATCACAATATAATTTCCATATTGCAATATATAGCAATATAAGAAAAGTTCAACCAATTTCAACCCTAATTGGTTTAAACGTTCTATCTTCCTTCACTCAGGAGAGAAAAGAAGTCTCTAAACGTCAGAGATAATAATAATGTGACATTAATAAATATAATTATCGATATTGACATTGACATTTGTATTTTTGGATTTATCGCTCCGCCATGAAATCTAATCAGGGACAAAAAGTGAGAAAACACTGAGTATTTGCTTGAGAACCAAACTTTCAGGTCACATCCCTCTTCAGACTCACACCAGTGCTTTGCTTTGTCTCTATGTCACCGCAGATAAAACCCCCGACTCTAAAGAGACACTTTCACGATTCAGCTCCACGCATTGTCTCTAAATTGTCTTCCAACTTAAGAAACCATTCAAACCTCCAGTGTGGCTCCTCGTCTATACGTCTGCTTTACGGCCTGCGTACATCTCACAGGAGACGGGAGAATCGATGCCTGGCAACAGCTTCTCGATACATGATAAAAACTCATCACCTCAATTGTGCTAATTAGTTTCCCTTCTATTAAAAGTGTACGTTTGTAGTTCTGTTCCTTCTCAACGCATTCAAACTGCTCTGATTCTGATCTTCCATGGCAGCTTGTTTAATGACACCGGGACTTTACAGCCTGTACTCAGACCTAATGGTCCAGTCTCAAATATTTTATAGGCCGGAAGTATTACACTGACAAAAAGCTGTGTTCTGTTAAACAGGCTACATATGGAACAGAATGAGGGAAAATAATGGGAGATGATGCACAAGCTGAACTCTACTTAAAGCCAATATTAAGCTTGATGAAGCTCAAGAATGATATAGAAACTTATGGATTTATGTATGTTTTGACTATGGACTCAGCTTCAGCAACGTGGCAGTGATTCGTAAACAGGAACGACACACAGCAGTTTTAGAGCCTATAAGACACAGAACAGGAAAACTACAGTGACTGGTTTCAAGCTACGACTGCATGTTATCTATTTAGCCATGTTCGCATATCCTGCAGTGCACCAATAATCTGAAGTTAAACCTGCTTCGCGAAGGATTAATACCCTCCTAAATCCTTTTCGAGTCCCGTCAGTAGCTCGATAATCATGTCCTGCAACATCAGATTGAACTGATCCATGAGTATTTATGGAAGCAATGAGGAGGGCACTTAAGTTTAGGAGGAAACTTTGCACACGCGTGACACAAACTGTGGTTATCAACCTGATTATTTCCACCCCACCGTGCTACTGCAGTTTAGAGAAACACTTCACTGCAGCAGCAATATAAATAGTTATTCCTGCCTGTGCACGTCGATATATGGATGGAGCCTGGATACTTCATCTGTAGGAGTCATTAAAGTCGTTAGAGTGCATCCTTCCGAGGGGACCTGAATGCAGCTACTTACATTCATTCCTCAGCTGCTCAGATTGTTGAACTCAACACACAAAGGGAACATTGTGAGCAAACGACCTGTGCAGGATTTTCCAACCCTTGTTCTTGATCAATAGATTGTTTTATGGTTGTTTTTTTTACGCACAGATCGATCACATGATCAGGTGATAAAGGAATCCTACATTCAGCCAGCCTCACAAAATAACACGTCAGCCACAGGTGCATATTTCTGTCACCTCAGTCTTTATTGTCAAATACAGAAACGTGTCACTTTATCCACTCGTGTCATATCAAGCCTACCTGCAAAAGGGAAAATGTCTGTTCATCCTCGTGGACACATAAAAACAAAAACGCATTGAACTCCCCCAAGAATCAAAACTCCCCTCGTCCACCCAGCATCATCTAGTCATAAAAAAAACGACCACATCCAAAAATACTTGACACTGCCACCAGCAAAAGTATAAGGAGAAAAAAAATAAAGAGAAAGCACAAAAACAAACCTGTGAGCTCGGCTGCAAGAAAAGTATCAGGTTAAAACGTTTTTTAAAAAGGACCCACAGAGAAAAGTAAAATCAAGGGTTTGATCGGTGAGATGCACCGACACATCAAAATCTCACAAAATCACAAAACTGGAAGGCAACGAACAACACTGCAAAATGCAAACCAAAGCATAGCAACAGCAAAAGTCGACAGAAACAAAAAAAATATAGATATATAAAGAAAAAAATCAAAGAAAAAATAAAAATGTTTCAAAACCCAACAATAAATGTTGAAAAATCTCAACACTGACAAAACCTGCTTGGTTTCGACCCTCGAAACAAAACTGCAAGCAAGTAAAAGCCTCGTGAAGACCGATCAAGCCCCCGTGCACCCTCCTGGCACCGGATCAGAATAACATGCTAAAAACTTGAGAATCAAAAACGCTGAAAACCACCATGTCACTGCTCAATTCAAACACCAGCAAAAGGAGGAAAAATAAAAAAAAACGGGGAGGGCAATTAAAAAGACAAAAAAATGCTTACAAAAAAAAAGCCATTGGAAATGTACTCACCGAGCGGGGAGTAAAATGTGGCGATAAAAATGTGATATGGCTCAAAAGAGAGAATGGCGGAGCGAGGCTGAGACGCTGTGGCTGTTTCTCTAGGTCTCTGCCTCCGGTTGTGTCATGTGACTGATTGAGCCGCGGCTTCCAGCAATAAGAGGCCGGTGAGGAGCAGCTGATGCGCGGGTGAGTTCTCTCCTCACGGCTCGGCTCGCTCCACAAGTCAAAAAGAGGTAGTTCCTGCTCGTCCCGCGGTTCTGACTGAGCTGCCTCTTTCTGTTCGGGGGCTTCTTTTTTTTTTTTCTGTTTTAAAGATGCAGAGCTCAGTCGGTGTCAGCGTCACGAGAGCGTCCACACATCCTGCTCCCCCCGTTTCACTCCGTTCACTGGAGGAATGAGGAGGTCTGATACACACGCGTGTTTCTGAGCTTAGAGGAGGAACCCGGGGATGGAAGAGGAGGAGAGAACAGGAGGAACCAGGGGATGGAAGAGGAGGAGAGAACAGGAGGAGCTGGTCAATATCTGCTCTGTGAGAAAAAACTAAAATAAACATCATCCTCCAGAGGAAGTGAGGAGGCGAAGCACGTGCAGGAGAAACTGTTAATCCTTAAAGATGAAGTGAGCTCTGTCCATGGTGCTGAAAACAATACCATTACTACTATTATATATGATGAGGATCTGTCCATGGTGCTGAAAACAACATTTCTACTGTTATATATGATGAGGGTCTGTCCATGGTGCTGGAAATAACATTTCTACTGTTATATGTAATGAGGTTCTGTCCATGGTGCTGAAAATAATCACATTTGTACTTAAATGGATAGTTCACCGAAAAATGAAGATTAACTAATGATCTATTAACCCCTATGCAGATGGGGGGGGGTTGAGTTCGCCAAACACTTTTGGAGTTTCAGGGGTAAAGAGCGTTGCAGCCAAATCCAACACAATTGAAGTAATTGGTGATACATTTTTCTAATCGAATAAAACAACAGAAAAAAAACATGACTCCTCACTGATCCTGTGATGTCAATAAGTGTCCGTAAGCTCCGGCATTCAAACTCGACTCCAAACGGCGTCATTTACACCATATTTTAGCCTAAATGTCGGCTGCCGGAAGTCGCGATGTTAGCGGAACTAGCGATGCTACGACCGCGTATCCTTGGGCGAGAGCTTGCGTGCAGTGTGCACACTGTGGGAGCTGTCATGTCGTCCATCTTTATTTACAGTCTTTGGCGTCAGGCTTGTTCATTGACCTCAAACTGCAAGAATCCACAAAACGATTTACAACAAACAACGAAATAACAGGGGGATATTCCTCATGTTGTCCGGCTCTGTCCATGGTGCTAAAACTGCACGGCGTTAACGCTGTACTCACTTTTCCTTTAACACACTTTCTGATGACAACTCCTGTATTTAAACCTCATTCTTTTTTATTTATAATTTCATGTCTCAGGTCCAGAATCTGAAGAGATTTCTTTTACGTCAGTTTGATTTTAACGCACCAACATGAGTTCCTGTAAAAACTCTCTGTCTCTCATTTGTTAAAGAAACACACCTGAGAAATGTGGGTTATTGCCGATTGTGCCAGACAGGAAAGTAATAATGTGTTATTGATGCATTAACGTCTGACTGCAGTTGTCAGACAAAATTCAGTACAGGTTCATGCAGCACACAGCGCTGGAGACAACTGTCACCATTCATTCATCATAACTGTGGTTGGTGCACTGTTTCCACCTTAAGCACTGTCTAATTTAATTTACTTTCCAGATCACATCCAAGCCTTCGGGAGGCGCAACGTAAAACGCTTTACAGCCTCTGAAGAATACACTGGGTGTCCAATAACAGTGATCAAACTTTGCCTGGAGCTAAATCTAGCAGCTTTATCACTGATTGTGTTTACCTCTTCGTTCACTTAGCCATCAGAGCCTGTTAAGCTGCTTTGGCAACAAATTGCACAGCACTGTTTTCTTTTCTCCTCTTTTTTTATTTTTTTTACCTCATTCAGTGTGATATATGTCAACAGTGTCTTCACACACCGCTCTTTGTGCCCGTAAACCTAACCTGACAGTCAGCGTGTTGTCTTGCAGGACATGTCAGAGTGTAATTATCGATGCCTGGGGGTGTTCGTGACCTAACTCACTGTCAATGAGCTGATTCCGGATGCTGCAGAGCCCTGACTTCAGAATCGGATAGTATAGAGATAGAGAGAGATTCCAGCACGTGGGCCGAGCAAAAGGTGACGAAGAAAATGACGCAATTGGGCCGTAGCCAGCTTTAATCCACGTAATCCAACCCCACACTCTTTAATAAACAATGACTAACGCATGATAACAAAGTCATTCGGCGTCAAAATCGTCTTTTAACTTTTAACGCACGCTGCGGAAGATTAACAGGATAATAAAGAATTCATGTCTCACTCCACATGTGGCTGTAAACAAGGGACATGATTCAGGCTTCAGGTCTGTGTGAACATTCACGTGCTCCTTGGAAGGTGTAGATTGCTGAGTTGTCAGATTCTCTTCTAACATCACCTCAATGTATTTCATGTTGCTAGTTTCACAAATTAAATAAAATATGAAGTCAAGCCCCATTGCCTGGTATGATATCCCCCATCAGCGCAGCACAGCGGAGGGACCACGAATCGCCTTTGGCCATAAAGAGCCAATCAGAGGCAGAGCTCAAAACATGTCGGCTCCCGGGCCTTTCTACACATCCACACGTTTCCTCTTGAGATGCATTGATCGATATTTTGTTGGTAAATTATTTATCGACTGTGTGCAACAAAAATAATGATTTTTTATTGTGATTGATATGAGAAAGACGGCTTCATCTTGTGATCACAGATGGACGAGCATGACCTCTATCAGGGAGACGTTTCAAGACATCCTCTGTGGAGGGATGTGGTCGTTTCAAAAAGAACGTTCCACAGAATATCTTCATTTTTCTCCTTTTTGTGCGATATCTTGTGGTCATCACCCCACACAGCTGAGACCCACTTCATTGTGCAGCAGTAAAGCACAGGACCCTCTGGCAACACACACACACACACACACACACACACACACACACACACACACACACACACACACAGTCAAACCTTTATAAGTATGGACTGAATTAATTTCACTTATTATAGCAATTTGTATTCTTTAATTAATATTTGTCAAGGAGTCTGCAGAAGTCATGCAGGATATTTTAATCAAAAATAAATGGAGTGTGCTCACGTAAGGGGATTTAATGCTCATTACAATAAATGGGTTACATTTACAAAATCTAGAGCTTGAGGTGCAAGGATTATATCTGATAAGTCAAAATAAAAATTACACTCGAGAAGCCTTTTTTCCAATTGCCTGTGTTTGCTAATATCATCAGTAGGGTATGGGTTTAGTAAAGTCATTGCAGGGAAGGCTTTTTTCAGCATTATGCATAATTTAAATGTTGGAAATGTGCGTGTGTGTGTGTGTGTGAGATTGTGTGTGTGGTCTGGCTCGGTCTGAAAAATGTCCCTCAATGCATTTCAGGGTTCAGACTCAACTGAATGGATGTCCCATGTGGTTTTGTGGCACCTTCATTTTCCTTCCTCCCTTTGTCCCCGTCTGTGGCTGCACTCCATCCGAGCTGACTGACACACAGAGGGCTACCGGGACCTCGGGCAGGTTCACTGACGGGAGCATCACTCACCCTGTTAATAATCGTCATGTCGGAGGATCAGCTGCTGCTAAATATTTAAGTTGTTATGAATGTTGAATGTTAAAGTCAGTCAGTTGGATAAATAGATGGTTCTTTAATGAATCTTAAAGCTATAATCCTTGAATTACTGTTCCACTAATTTAGAGTTGGACTTTTATAACAGTGTCATATATATAGTTTAAAATCACTGCAGCAGAACCAGAGAAAACATCTTGATGATATTCTTATATATGAGAAGATACATGAGCCTATGTTACCCAAGATGCAACTCAACCTCTAGTTGGAGATTTGGATGTTTTAGCATATATTGGTAGGAAAGGACCGTTTATTCATGTGGCGTTTTTTATTTTAAACCCTGATTTAAATGACAGTTTTAATAGACGTCAGGTTTTCACAAAGCTGCTTCACTTTGCTCGGTTTTGTTCCTGGAAACACTGAGTGAACCTGTAGAAATTCTGTTCAGCACAAAACAGAACGAGGCCTCTGATAAACCAGTCAAGTCTCTTTTCAGATCTAACACACAATGAGTTCTTGCTCAGCAATATAATATTTAATGGGATTGTGATTAGTATTCCGATACTACAAAGGACTGTGTCTACTAGCAGAGGAAGTGCAGCAAAGTGAAATTCGCTGCATTATTCTTCATTGGACGGCATGTTCCACTATCTGTTCTCTTCTGTCTAACCTTCAGCTGTGGCTTATGAGATTCACTGCACATAATCTCATGATAAAAGCATCTCATTATACCAGGATGTTCACATTATAACAAGATACTGAGGCTTTATTTATTTATTTAGTGTGTTGCTGCGCTGCAGAATGTTTCCGTTCATGTGTGGCTGTTAGTGTGCGATGCAATGGCTCCTGCATCGTAATAAAGCAGATGCTAGAGCCGGAATAAATTAGATAAACTGTCTTTTTGACTTTCATTCGTGCGTCAGGAAATACTTTCATCAAAGTCACAAAGTGAGATAGATGTATCAGCGTTCTGAGATACGCAACGTAAGCTCCTGATTCATGAACCGAAATCGCTTCCTTAAGTCAGGTAAACACAGTAAAGCTCTTTATGTGGAACTTGGAGGCGACAATATTATATCAGGCTGATTAGTTGACATCTCAGGAGCAGACATGTGTATTTTCTCTTTAAGTGTCGTATTAGATTGTGAAAGTGCGAGGTCATCTCTATGTGACATTCAGGAGGTCACGCTTCTTCCTACAGACTGTTTCTAATTATCCAGTGTTCTTAGGATGTGAACTTTGGTCCAAGATAAGATGAGATCGTCCTTTATTAATCCCACGATGGAGAAAGTTAAAGTGTTAATGTTTTATTTAATCTTGTTTTCATTCTTTTCTCATCTGTAACATTTTCTTTTACCACTTCGATAAGAATAAAGTTAAAGTAGGTAAATAAGTAAAAACAAGTTAAAAAATACATTCAAACAGTTTGATATTGAAATGAAATGGATAGAAAATGATCATTGCAAAGATGAAAAAGATAAATTTCTATATCAGATATATTTGTTTTGTTAAAAATGTAAATATGAGTCACCTTCAGAATAAAGTCCTTTCAATTGTCTTTGCTCTAGCTTCTCTCCACTGATCTGACACATGAAAGTCTGTTTACGGATCTTGGGGAGATGCTGTTAATGTGAATCCCTTGTTCACACAATGACAACTATTATATACAAAGGTAATAACTGCATGTAAACAAACATAAAGCAGAAAACAATTTAGAGCATAAATAGTGTTAAAAACAGACGTCGATTTCACGTCAAAGTTAATTTACTTGGGACGTACGAATGCATATGTAGAAATAAAACGTATAAAGTCTCTGAAACGAGTGTGATACAGTTTGGAAAATGTCGTCAAGTGATCTCCCACGAGAAGTTCAGATCCTGACGGATGAAAGTTTAGAAATGTGAAAGTCTGGGGGTGTGAAGTTAGAAGGAAGTGATCTTACCAGACCTCTTTGATCCGCTCCTCATCTGCTGAAAGATACATTAGCTGATACGAGCGGGAGACACCCACCAGAAACTGTCTGTGGTTGAGTTGCATTGTGGGTAAAAGGACAGACTAAGTAGAATCACAGGACGATATTTTCCTTTTGCAAGAATTTGTTCAAGACGTCATTTATTTGAGTTTCCTTTCAAGGACTCCTCACAGGATCCAGGTTGGAGGTAAATTATGATTGTGACAGAGTAAGTGATGGAGGCACAGAAATCTCTAACCCACTTTAATATTCCTTTTTAAGAGCCTGGATGTTTTCACCTATGCTCCTGGAGACTTGTTGTGGTTGTGTGTTTGCTTCCCTGCGCTGGAGTCGAATCGTCAAAGTCGTCGTTGTCAAAATAACCATCACCATTCGCTGTAATTCTCATGCAAACCGAGTTGCTCTCTTCACTGTTGTCTGCCTGTGAAATGAGACCCAATTACAGATGCTCTATATTCACCCGCACTGTTTTTTTTTTCCTTCCCTCAGAGTAATACTCGATTTGATGTCTTGTCAGGAGAAGTAAACAGAAGTGTGTTGACAGGACAAAGGTTCAGACGCTGAAATAGCCGAGCAGACTACAAAAACCGTACACGCACATTAAACTTGATTTTGCCAATTTACCCACGTTGCACTGCGGCGGCATCTCACAAAGCGTTTACCCTCCCGTTTAAGTTTAAAGAGAAAAATCTGCGTTAAATTCATTGAGCTCAGTCGGTGACAAGCAACCGGAAAAACGTCTTTAGAGGAAGGAAGAGAGGAAAAGTGAGGCCGTCTCTTTACCTTGTTAAGAGCAGTCGGATGTGATAATTATAAACTCTCACGGGGACAGTTCAGGTTCAGTGTCACGGCCACAGTCTCCCACAGGGACTGACGCGGGACGACCTTTTCAGTGTGAAGTATCCGGACTCTCCCGGCCACGACACAGCCGGGAGCCCGGTGGAGCCGAGCCCGGTTGATTGTCCTGTGCTGCTCGTGCCCTTTTGCAAATTAATTAACGCAAAGTACATGACAGTTAATTTGTTTGCACGCAGCATTACTGTACGACTGTGAGTCTCTGTGGCTTCATGCACGTTGGAGCGTATGGGACAGGAAGGACACGGCACTGATCTGGATTCCTAACGGTGGATCTATTAAAACTAGTTTGTTCAACCACAGGAGCATGAAATTGGTCCAACTGTGGCTGCTGGGACTTAATTGCGTGTGACTAAAACTATATCAGTTTACTGGATTTGAATGTGTTATTTAAAAGTCACTTCAGCTGCATATGTTGGTTTCTGTTTTGTTGTTTTCCAAATTTTTGCCAGAATAATGTCGTGATATATTTTTAAAGTCTTAAAGGCCCCCAAAAAAGCTGTACTCTTGAACTTGGATTTAATTTTGGTAGCCAAAGGTCAAAGGTCAATGCCACTGTGTCCTCACAATGTGGTGAAATCTTAAGATTAGCTTGAGGGAACGTCTTCGAATTTGGTGTAAATGTTAAACTGGATTCACAGATAAACTGATTAGAGATTGGTGCCTGGAGGTCAAAGGTCAAGGTCATAGTTTGAGACTGGTTGTGTGTGAGCGTTTTTAAAAGTAGGCCAGTAACAGAGGGATGAAGAAGAAGACAGATTCTGTGGATAATGTATATTTGAAAGTACATTATGTAACTTCTAAACATATATAAACACATACTAATTAAGTAAATATCATATTTTCCTCTATTCAAGTCTGCGTAGTGAATCTTTTTTTGTCTTCTTGAATCGTCTGTGCACATTCAAGGATGCAACTTAAGAAGTTCAGGTCACTGTGGTGTGAATTACAATCGTCTAAATTTAGAAACAAAACTGATTCATTAGACTGTTTGCTTTTAATTTCATAGCTGAGTGGAGCCACAGTAAAAGACTGTTGTGTTTTTCTGAACTCCACTTTAAGTCTCACCTCCTGCCCAGTGTCTGGATGTTCGGCCTCATGTAACCGAACTGATTCCTGGGTTCGTCCTTATATCTAAAGTTTTACTGCCCATTGAGTATCGTTGTTAGATATTTATCTGCTATTGATTTTAAATTTATCGATCAAATCCCCTGTGATCAGTGTGATCAGAATGTTTTAAACATTTATAACACATCATGTATTTTTTTGTACATTATTCTTTAATGCTACATTATTAGAAGTGATTTATCTTATTTTCTTTTCCACATTGAATACGATTCATATGACGCAGATGGTAAATACTCATAAAGATCTATATTATAAAATATGTGCCCCCTAAATGTGACAGATAACAAATAAGGCACTGTATTTATTTATAATGCGTATTGTCTTGTTGGTTTTAATTGTATTAATGTTTGTCAGGTTGTTGAGACAAAGCAGAAAAAGGCATAAAACACCAACCAAGCTTCACAGCTGAGAATCACAATGAGATCTTTCCCACTAAGTCAAGGTGAAATATAAGGTGAAGCTAATCAATTGTGCAAACCTGCTAAACATGATGTCTGAATAATCAGATTTCAGGAGTTCAACATTGAGAGGTGGGTCGAATATCGACAAACACATTGTCAGTATATTGAGTGGAAACCGTTTTAACTCTCACGTCTTATCATTATCGACTTTTCTTATATCTACATTCTTTCCTTTACCACTGACCCTTTCATTCAGAGAAACAGGTGTAAAAGAGGAGAATGTCCATGTTTGTCTGTGTGAAAGCAGATTTCCAGGACTCTGCAGCGTCTCAGCCAAACTGGGGCTCTTTGATTCGGAGGTACAGGTGCTTCTGGAGCTCCCAGCGGTTCCTGGCACAAACCATAGACATCCTTCTTAATCAGATTCTGCAGAAGCTGATAGTAGAAGAAAAAAAAAGGCTTCCCAGTGGCTGGTAGCACTTTGGCCGCCGTGCGGTTCTTCCAGACGCCAGAACCAACTCCATGGGTTCTTGCCCGATATTGTTTCTTCCTATTTAACCTCTTAGTGGTAGTGAATGGTTTTTTCTGGTGCCTTTGGCGTGTGGTGCTTGCAGCCGCTTCCAGTCTGAGCTGTGAGCCACGAGCCTCTTGGCGTTAAAAGGCAGAGCCCATTGTCCTGCAGGTTTGCTGCACGCACACTTGTAGGATCAGTGTGAACTGACATGTTGTGAATGGTACAAGCTGTAGACATCCAAGATACCACTCTGTGATTTATCAGCTTCTGTAAAGAGAGAGATGTTCAATTGTGATCCAGACATGCACTGAACTCTGTCTTCCATCTTCCTGAGACGATCCAGAGGGGTTGAACGCAAATGTCCAAGTTTGTTGTGAAGAACTTTTCCTGCCACTAGTAAGATTTTCCAGATAAATTCCGGAGTACACGTCTGAAAACGGCTATAAAGTGTCTATCAATAAAAACAAACACAACTCAAGTTGGTGAAGTGAACTAATAACTGTGAATATGGGCGTCAGAATGTTGGACAATAACATTCAGCAGATGGTATTTATAAGTCTTATCCATGTACATGTTCAAACTGCATCTATGACACTAAGATGAAAGTTCAGTCAGTGGATCTTAACTAATGAATCTTAGCTTAACATTTATATAATATTAATATTTGTGTGAATAATTCCTTGAAAGCAATTTAAAAACAATGAATTATTTGTACAGTTATTCACCATAAATGTTGTAATCAAATCAAGGTTATCACAGGTTCACAGTCAGGAAACGGAAAGAAACAGAATCTAAATGAAAGAACAAGTTTCATGCATTTCGATGGAACTTTTAAGTACTGATGGGACTGATTTATCAATGGTGTTGATGCAAACAGATAAGTAACTTGTATACAGAGGCACACAATGTGTTTAATAGGTGTCCTCTCAGTCTCTCTACAGATAAATGGCTGCACACAATCTGAGTTTTGTTCTAAAAGCGTCACAATGAAGCGACAGAAGTCGACTGCGGCTGTTTTTCTGCTCGTTTCTCTGCGTAAACAGAGAACACTGCACTTACCCATCAGGGATTTGTACGTGAACATTAATCTTCCCAACTCCTCGCTCACACAAGAGGCTGAGGCCCAATCTAATCAGAGCTTCTAGATTAATCCATAGAGCACTTGGAAGGAGTTTAATTCTTCACATTTGTTTTAGAGTAGAATCTGAGAGTGAAAGCAGATGAACAAACATTTAAAACATGAGAATGAAATGATTTAAGATAAGGTGAGGTGAAAAACACATAGAATAAGTGATAGATTAGGTGTGTTCATATATAATCAGCTCGTTTTTTCCTGCAACATAACATTTCCTGACAGTTTTATCCAACAGCACAGTCATTTCAAACTCTCCCCATCATCCTCTCCTTCCAACTTGACTCCACCTCACTGAGATGGGACATTTTTTGAGACGAGATGTGACCTACATGTCAAGTTAAGTCAAAATAATTGGCATATCTTCTCTCGACTGTTCGCAGTTGAAGGGCTTTACAGTATCGTGAAGGGAAAAACATCCAGAAAGTAAGACGAGGGGGATTTGTTCCCGATGAAGTTCCCACATGCTGCGTTTTTTATTTCAACAATTAATATGCGACGAATGTTCGTTCTATCAGCGTATGGATTATTAATACTGTCGACTCCGGTTGCGTGTTTAACAATCTGTCATCACAACAGTTGACCTTTCTCAACATAATTGAAACAGATTTCATTCAACCTCGATTCTTTCACAAGTCTTTGCTCCCGTGCTCGTTTGTATTCCTCGCTGCGATGCCTCCTGGCGTACACATCACTATTTGCCGTACCCCCAGCTGTGCCTCAGTTGTTTGTCATGCCACGATGAAAGGCACATGCTGAACTCCGTGTAAACCCGCCGTCGTTCCCGTCGACTTTTTTATTTGTGTGTGGAAAATTGAGGCTTTTTAAAAACCTCAACGGCTCATTAGTGGCTCTCTGGTAGGACAGTGGATTCACAGGAGGCGTCAGACAACAACGAGTCGTGATTCTGGAAATTCGGTAAAGCTTTGTCATGATTTCCCAACTCACAGTCGGTTATTTTAAGCGACGGCAATTGTTTTAGTTTTTGCATCATAGACAGACTTTTCCTGATTGTATCAAGTACGATAAAATCTGCTCGACGGAACAGGGTTTGAAACGTAAACATCAAACTGCACAGGGGATACAAACATTTAAAGCCTCGTACAAAACTTCTGTCAATTGTTTGGGCGACTGGATTAACATCTGGAATAAAATGTTAAAAATGTTTGATATTTACAAACTAATGTTGCATACTTGTGCAGAACAAAAACTCAGCTGCAAAAAGCCTGAACAGAAGTTTTGTCTTCATATTATGAACATAATTCTGCAAGCTAACAATAGAACTTTCCAGCTACCCCCCCAGCTCCTTCCAGATTTGTTTTCCTATTTTGTGCTTAACCTCAAATTCATGCTTCTGCGTCGAAGCTAAGTCGTAGTTACGACATACGGAGCCGAGCATTTATAGCTCACACATGTGTTTTCTCTGATGAAATGTTCTCTGCATTAAAAGCTAATCAAAATAATGAAGGTGAATTGAAAAAAATAAGTAGCTTTAGCCTATTTTCTTTTCATCCGAGATCATTACAAATATATGAGGCAACGTTTGCGTCTTCGTTTCAGTGCAAACTGTTCAAAAGAGTCTCTCCGGGGGAATGAGGCTCAACTGTCATGATTGGATTCGCCTTCATGTTCCTTCACATGAAAGCTGATCATCGTTGGCGAGGACGCGTAACAGCTCGCGTTTCAACATTCCAGCAGTTGTTTTAAATCATCATCAGGAGAGGTTGGGATCTCGTTCAACACTTAAAACTTGAATTAGACCTCTGTGGAAATTAACCCCCAAAATCATATAGATAGAAAACGTGATGCATTTTAATGTCTCAGATGTTTTTTTTAGTTATTATAAATTCCAAATCTTTCCAAAATAAAGAGCCTGTCTTGACTTTTGTTTGACATTCGTTCATCGCAGCCCCTCTGGTGACGAGTGTGTCATAACATTAGGTGATAGCTCCGCTTTGGTTCCGTGTGTAATTACGTTTTAATTAACTGTCTCTCCAAACGCCTCCCGAGAAACAAAACACCGATATTAAAGCAGTGCCAGAAAGCAACACATTAGAGGGGTGATTTTTTATTAATGCAGCATTTAATTTATTCAGTAAAATGTTCTCACGTTCTTCTAAAACTGCGCTGGTGACGCCATTTAGAGCCGGAGTCTCTGCAGCCGGAGTCTCTGCAGCCGGAGTCTCTGCAGCAGTGATCGTGGAACAGAGGTCCCACCCACAATCAACCACTCACAAGCAAGTCCAAGCTGTCAATCATCTTTCCATCTCTTTGTTGCATCAAATAATGAACTGGATTATCACTGAGTAGAGCAACAGTCCACTTAGGAAACATAAACATTTAAATTCACTGCACTGAATTTTGAATTGGATCTTCAACACATTTTTCATGGATTTTTAACAAACAGGCAAAATCTTTGTTTGCTTTTCTTTCCTCCACAATATTATAAGTGATTTATTTATTCCATATCAAACATGATGTATATAATGCAGATGGTAAATCTCTTTTAAATATGATATCATACCCACCACTTGTAACACATAGCAAAGAAAGTACAATATTTTAATTACAATGGTTACTTCATTGTTGTTGGCCTTATATTTTATATAAATATATTAAAATTTTAGAAATATTATGACTACATTATCAGCTATTAAATATCAGTCCCCTCAACATGATTTTCTGTATAAAGACCCGTTAATTACTGATGTAAATGTTGGAAAACAGCCTCTCAAAGTTATAGTAAAAAAAAAACATCCCTGACCCACATATCATCACAGAGTTTCATGGTATTCAGTCCTGTAATGTTTGCGTAATCCTACTAACTGATAAATAAATACAGACGAAACTTAACCTCCTTGGTTATAAGTTGCTCATCTTTTGTTAAAAATCCTCCAATTATTGTGCATTTCACCTGATTTCCATTTCTGCTTCTCATGTTTAGAGAATCAATGAAAGTAGGTTAAAAAATAAACCCCAGCACAATATCTCAATGAACGTCAAACAACATTATCTCTGAGGCCTGATTCACCGGAGGCGGTGGAACTTGAAAAGGAAACTTTCTCAAGGACAAAGTGGAAACACTTGCCGCGAGTGAGTCGATGCAACGCGGTTCATGGACTGATTCAGTGAAAAGATGTGTAATTAATTCATCTTTTCTCAATTCCGCTGCCTGTCAGGCATCCCTGTGGCACGCTGCGCCTTTATTATTTTGCCATTAATGACAACTCACTATCAATCACAAAGAGTTTCTTAACTCCGAGCTGCTTGATTATGGACTGCTCATCATCCCCTCCTCAACAATGAGTAATTGCCCGGGATCAGCATGAGGAGTCCGTGACAAATGAAGGTTAACAAATGAGGACTTTGAAGTATCTCGTCCAAAAGCGATTAATAACACGCCGGCGACTCGTGCGAGGGGACGGCCGTGAGACGTTGATGTGGTCAACATGGGGAAAAACAGGATTTCCAGAGACTGCGATGGTGCCGGCATCTGTCTGAGGTTCCAGAGATTATCATCAAAGTTGCAGAGATTTCGGCTAAAGGAAGATGGAGCGAGTGGAGGAGGCGAGTGCGTGCAGAGATTTCTCTACAAAGGCCTGGCAGGGCCGAGAGGAAGCTCCGATAAGGCTTCTGAACGTATAAGTCTTTGCCAGGACTTGCACTGTGGTGAAAATTGAAACATAACAGACAAGGAAAGATAAGCGAAGAAAATAATCACGCCTTTCATTCTTGCAGCAGCGACATGATAGAGGCATCAATCTCACCACTGCAGCTATTATGACATAAAACGCCACACAAGGCGAATTATAGCGTGAAGTCTTTAGTCCGTTTATGAGACGCAGAATATGGAATTAATCAGATTATGGAGGGAAGAGCAGCGAGCGTCGGAGCATTTAAGAGACGAGCTTCGGTGTTTTTCTGTTCTCGGATCCAATGTTTGTGTTTTTAACTAACTTGAAAAGTTATGTTGATGAGTTACGGACAATTTCTAAAAAAATTAATTCCTGTTGATGGTGACCACCAGTTGCACCAGTTTGAAAGAAGCTTGCAAAACGACAGATTTATCAGAAATGTCATTCGGAGACAGTCGTGTGATTGAGGCGTGTCAGAGGACGCAGGAGGCTTCTGCAGCTGCTGTCATAAATCATATAGACTCTTATGACTGCAGGATTATTCTGTCATTTTCATACATTATATTATTAGACCAGAGGTTATCTAGAAGTGAGTCTTATCATCTAGAAGTAATGTGTGATTTATCATTATTAATTCAAGATATAATATAATAAAAACATATTCTTGCTCCAATATATATACATTATATCATAGGCACTATGTTGAGTGTAAATCAATAATTAATGAATTCTACTCATATTAGCATTTTCTTTATAAATATTTAACTTGCTTCTCATTATTGTAAAACCTGTTTGTGTTGAATTACAAACATCATTTTCATGCTAAATAGATTTTCAGGGAAAACGTTACGCCACCTCGACCGTGCTTTCAAAACATCCACAAATTAATCACGTTTAGCCGATCTACACAATGTTCGCTGCCCCGGGTTTATGCAGATGAAGCTGTGGTGAACAAACAACTTGTACAATGTCGATGCTCAATCCAACTGGTGGAGATTAGTCAAAGATTTAAGAGTCTTTAGTCTGTTTGTTCAGCTGCAGACAAGGACACAGTGGAATCGGGATGACACAAAACAGTATGAGAATATGAGAAAAATATAAAACACATAGAGAAATATACAAATGTACAGATATAAGAAGGGGTATGAGAGGAAATATGGACATACAGTGTGCAAATGAACAGTGATATTCAGCAGCATAAGAAAACTTGCAGCACTTGAGTGTTGGCACGATTGCGTGATGGAGAGTTCCCTGTGTGTGTGTCTGTGTGTGTCTGTGTGTGGTTCAGGTAAGAGAAACACTGAGTTCATGTTTGAATTCAGAATTGACTTGAAGCACGACACACACTCTGAACGCTGCAGCCTCTAATGAAGCTCATTTTACATCCACCTTCACTTCTCCCTGCTCCTTTTCTTCCATGAATTTTTTATGGTTTTTTTTATCAGTGTTTTCATCTTTTTGACTTAACATCTTTTGAAAAAATTCTCAGATTTCCTAGATAATTATTCATGGGTGTTGATTAAAAAAATCAGTCATATTTAGGGGACCGATATCTATGATGCAATTTTGTGTGGAGCTGAATAACATTTGTATTTTTTGTTTTACTTAAACGTGGTTTTACAGGGTGTTGGTTCTTTTAACCACTGTAAAAAATACGACTACAAACCTGTAACTACGTGAACGTGCAGCTGATATCGTGATGTGGCCTCAACTAAGACATTCACCACGTCTGAATGAATCCTGTGAGGTTTTGTTTTACAGCCATCGCCAGAAGGACTAAAGTTTTATATGATAACAAATCATTTTTAATCACAACCCTCCTTTGTTCAGATTGACACGGCATTGACACTCTGTGAAAAGCCCCCAAACTTCTGCTTTGTTAAATTCGTTTTTTTATTTGTTTTGTTTTCTTGCACAGGATATTCCCTCAACCTGGAGAAAGCAGTGGGTTTGCGAGCGTTATAATGTCTGAGGGTTGTGCATCAGCTGCCCGGCTGAGGTGTCCCCTGTCATTTGAGGTTCTTTTTCCAGATAAATGACTGCACTCTTTGCTCCGGTGGCAGCAAAAGAAAAATGTCTGCCAGTGTGATGATACTGAGTCGAGTGAGAGCAGGGGCAGGAACTGTGAAGTATCAGTCTGGCTTCCGCCACGGAGCTGGTGACTCAGCACAGGGCGGCAGTGGATTTCAATAAATCAAAAAGCTAACTGGACTCACGGGGTGGCCATGGCCGAGTGTTTCTCATTACAGCTGGGTAAGTCAACAACGAGCGGAGTGACAGTCTGGACGAGAGCCAGGGTATAATCTACACACATTTGAGCTTGTAAGCAACTTTACTGCAGATTCTTTACTTTACCTGTTTTCACACAATGCATCAACACTCCCCTTTGATTTGTCGCTGCGGTGAAACCTCTGGATTTACTGTCGGGAGCGGCTTTGATCTTCCTTCTTCATAAAGGCAGCGGGAGCTTCGGCCAAAAGAGACTCACAAAAAAAAGTGCACTTTAATCATTGGAAGTATTTGTGCTATTGCTGAAAATGTACATGATTAGATTAACTCCTCAATAAAAGCCAAAATGTACAAATACAAGCTGAGCATTCACAATATAAATTAGCTGCATATATATTGTCTAGACAAACGATGTTTCTTTAAGTGAGTAACTTGGGGATAGAATAACTTTATTTCTTACAAAAAAATTAAATTGATTAAAGTGGAGAACAAGGATGATAAAGAAAACACAGCACTTCATTAGATTGTGGAAAATCTGAGGGAAATTTGTGAAAGTCAAAACGACAAATCTGCTTCGAATCGGCGAGAGCATTTTGAATATTCAAAGACGATTTACCATTTAATTCCCAGAGGACACATTGTATTAATTTGGAGACGTGCAAGTTACTATCTTATACGGTAAAGGGGGAAAATCTGACTTTTGTCGATCGAAGTATCATCCATGAAAGTCCAATGGAAAGAGATTTTATCGTTACATATATGAATCATGTGACTTGTTCCCTAAATACATGAAATATGAATTATACTTTGTTATAGAAGCACTTTGAGGAAACAAATGAAAAGTGTTATCAGTGAACACTTTGCATTGAACATCCTCGTTCTGCTGATAAGAAACACGTTGCCAGTGGCACAACGCTCCCTTCCTATGGTGCAGTGGTTAGCGCGGTGTCTTCTCAGCAGTAAGGACTCGACCTCTGGTCTGTGCATGTGAAGGTTTCCTCCAGGTTTCATCCCACACTCCAAAAACATGCAGGTCGGGTTAATTGGTGACTCTCAATCCCCCGTAGGTGCCAACAAATGCTTGAATGATTGTTTGTCTCTATATCACTGCAAAGTCTTTGGCCTGAATTTCCCTTTTTCTCCCCCAGTAATGGCCATAACTGGGACAGGCTCATGTTAAAAGTGGTGCCGGTTCCCCAGTGAGTGTCAACTCCTCTCAAAGTCTCCTTGAGCAAAACACTAAACCCTTAATTGCTCTGCTGCTCGGAGCTTCCAGGCCGACTCTCCACTCTCAGCTCTCCAGTGACTTGCATGCGAGCTGTTGTATCATACACACTTCAGGGATATATGTGGAGAAAACGCAGTATACCTGTGTTTAATATGGTATGATATATTCCAAAATATCTGAGGTGAAATCTAATTAAACTGGGTGGACAGAACTTAACAGCTATGATTATAAATGGGACGGCTGTTACATAACCAGCCGCTGTCTTGCTGCTCTGCAAAAGACGAAATCAGATTCTCTCGTTTAGCGAAATGCAAAAGAAGCTGCGGATGCTTTTTAGAGGAAGCAAACAAAATTACAAGCTCTACTTACACATGAAAACATAATTAACAGGCACAAAGTCTGACAGTGCACCTGTTAACGTCCTGAAACACCCCTCCTGCCCGGGGAGGAAATCTGCTGCTGATCTGCGTCGTCTATAAAGATGCATCTCGTTCTCTTGTCTCAGTTCTGGGTAAAAAAATAAAGTCCAGTAAAATTTTCAGCTCCACTGAATCCTGCCCTCGGTGCTCACACGCCAGCAATCCTATGTGTTTGTGTGCACGTATGTGGAGCTGCTTGCATGTGTGCGTGCATGTGTGCTGCAACACTTGACTATAATGAGCTTGTGAAATCTTCCGCGCTGCTCTAATGGCTGCATCCCGAGCCCAAACCCCTGGGCTAAAAGGTCGCGTCGCGTCGGTTTGGAGCCGAGGCGAGCACCAGCGCCTGGCAGCCCGCAGCCAAGTCATCTATCAGCACAGCTTAGGCCACAGTACTGCTCAGCAGCGTGGCAGAGGCGCAGGCTGACACACTCTGCCCTGCCTGGAAATGCAGAGACAAATCACACTTATACCAAACGTGTTGGGTTTATCAGAGAGCAGCATTCAGACGAGGGGAGGATGCACAGACTCGGCAAAGACGAATTATAATGTGACATTTCAATATGCCTCCAAAAATAGCTGCAATTACTTATCTCCTTTTGGATTAAATAGATGCTTTTATTGCTAGTTAGAGGGAGAGATCTCATTTTAAAGATAATATGAAATATAAAAGCAAAGATCTGATCTGTCAGTGTGAACATATCACCTATACGATGGATGTTTAGTTCCTCAGTGTTGTGAATTATAACACATATGTGGCTCATTACCATCTACTGGCCCCGGCTTGGTGAAAGCTAAGCCGTGATTTTTAGAAGAAGCTGATATGCGAGGGGAGGATTAGCAGCAGAATTCAGACGGGGCTGCACACGCGTCATCCGCAGCATCAAAGTTCATCTTTATTTAGGAAAATAATGAGGATTTTACTGCATCTAATAAATCTCATATGTTTCAAAGATGCAAAGATGTCTTTTTTTTTATCCTATCAAGAAATATCTGACCTCCGACTGTAGCCCTCAAATTAAAAGTATTTAGCTTGTTGGACACTTTCTTAAGATCTATTTCTATAATTTCACAGAGCTTCATACATTCGTTGATCAGAATCCTTGCCCATAAATAGCACAAGTGATTAATTAAAGTTACTGCAAAGCGCATCGTGCAAAAGCAACGTTGCGAGTTTGCAGCGTATTGCTGAGCAGTCGGATCTGTTGTTTCCGAAGCCTCGTGTCACCTCATGTAAAAGACTTGATGAGGAGAATCATTAAACAGAAGCAAAACCAAAGAGACAAATGTGATATATAATGCAACAAAAAAAGTTCTTCCAGACAAAGACTGAAGTCTCTGTAGTCGCCACGGTCCTGAATATGAAGAAGAGGTCTTGATTTCCAATATAAGTCGAGTTCTTTATGTATGGCTTTGATAAATAATGTGGCCAATTCATAACAGGATACAGAAAAGGGAACAAAAGGATGATATCAAAGACAGGAGCGGCTTCATTCTTGTAATAATCGGATAAGTCCTTTAAAAAAAAAAAAATCGTTTCTCTTTTTGTAGCGCACCTGAATGATCCTTTCCTTTGACTGCGGGGAGCTCCAGCCATCGATCCAGGCAGTGATTGTAAGGTGGCACTGGATCGGGTCCAACAATCACCCACAATTACATTGATTGGATGAGTCTCCAATAGCTCGCTGTGGCTAAACAAAGAGGAAGCAGTTGGAGGCCGGGGAGGACAGTGTGAGGTGATGAATGATTCACTGTGTATTCTGCACCTGTAATTTACTTTGACAAGCTGATGAGACTGCACGGCGCGCCACCACGCATGCTAATACGCCCCGTGCACAACCGTGGGCCCGACCGCCCATTAGACACAGTCTCGGCACATTACACCGGGAAAGTTGGAAAAGAAAGGAAACGGCGTGAGTAGAAGAGAGAGTCCCTGATGAAGACGGGAACTGGCCTCACGCTAGGGTTTAATTAGACGTCAAGAACTTTGCGCAACCTCATATTATTAGTGCCCTTAATACGGATTAAGACAAAAACCTCCAGACATCTTACATCTGGATGAAGATGACCCCAGCGAGATAACTCCATGTTTGCGGGCCTATCTTCCTTACACCTGCTCATCGCTCACAAATGTGCCAGCGTCCTCTCCGTCCAGAAACCATATCACCCTCCTCCAAGACCGACGAGGCCGCCTTCCCCTCATTTTCTTTCATTCCGTTCCCACACCTGTGAATCCGTCCATCTGGAGCAGAGATGCGCGTGGTGATTCATGCCAGATGTGGAGGAGCGGCGTCCAGCATCCTAACACGGTGTGAGCTGCTTTATGTTCCACATTGGATAAAGTGGTGCAACATCTTACTCCGATTAGTGATTTTTATTGTTCAGTATCAATTCTACCGTGGTAAACAATAATAAGAAACAACAAAACGTATATCATGTATTTATATGTATATGTTTTTCCAATAAAAGGCTTTTGAATCCAAACACTAGTGGAGGCTTGTACTGAATTTAGAGAATATAAAATGTTTTTGAGATTCTCATATCTTCTTTGTATCTTAGTCACTAAATGAAAGTTTGCACTTAAGTGTCGTTAATTTCCTTCGTTATATTATTGGATAAATGAAATGGATATTACTGAAAACAATGGGAAGTTTCAGCTCATTTTACTGTTACAGAAGCAATGTTTCCCCACAGAACATGAAAAGAAAATCTGTGATATCAGCCCATCAACACATCTGAAGTCAGATAATCAGTCAGCAGTAAAACTGCCGAGGCCAGAATCAACCCCTCAGAGTCTTGTTTCTCACCCAGGCCCATTATTTCTGTTGCTTTTCTCTGCTTTGCACGCGCTCTCATTTATTTTTGTCTTTTTGTGCTTTTTCTCACACATAAGATTGGACATGCGACTCAGTGTGAGAGCTGTGTGACTTGGTGTTTGAATTACAAAGTGAAAAGTGAAAAGCTGTTGGGAGCAACAGCTTGTTTCTGTCCCATAACATCCTTTGTTTTCACTTTCCAAGCAAAGCAGATAAAACTGGATCAACTGGCGAGTTGTGCATTTATATTTATCTTAGAATTTAAATCTCACAGAAATTCCTTCCATAGACTGCATTGAAAAAGACAATTGTTGGAGCAACTTAAAAAAAATGTTGGTCATAAACTCTGGCCTCCTCCATGTTAGCTAATGAGACACAGAATAAACTAAAGCTGAGACTGACGGCTTTGACTCCTAGTGACGTCAAAGGAGAGATAAAGATGGCGGCACCGGTTTCTGGGATGTTTTGGTTTAATTTTTGTACAGTGGGAGGAAGTGGAGACGTGTGATCCATCTTTATGTTGTGTATATTCATCACAGTGGTTACAAGTTGATGAGTTACATGCTATAGAAACATCACAGAGCATGAATCCATTAATCCTTTTAACATTTTGATTGCTGCATTCGTTTTTAATTCACAAAAAAACCTTGATTTCACTGCAGGTAACCTCTGACACACTCGGCTCCAGTGACTCTTGCATGTGAGAGTGTGTCTGTCAATGAAACTGCTTTCGTCCATGAGGAGAATTATGAGCTAAACTGTGCGTCTAACAGAATACTGTTACGCTCAGTGATGCAGAACTCCACAGGAGAAAAATGGAGAATTCAACTCTCAGAGAGCCACTGTGCTGTTTGGCTAAGAATTATGATATCAGACTGAGAAACAGTTCTTGGGTACATTATTGAAGAGGTCTGCTGTGTCCCTGGATACCAGATGACGCGTGCAGGAGAAGAAGCTCGGTGTGTCCTTTATGAAGAGAGTAACGCTCACTTACACTTACATTCAACATTAAATATGTGTTGTCTGGCCTGGCTGGTCTGTTGGGAATTCACTCACAGAGGAAGAAAAGGCCACTGATGGTAAAAAGCTCCAAACGAATAAATCTGACGTGATGCGGCTGCGGCTGCTCGTCCAGAAATCGCCTGTTTCTTTGCGTACGACTAATTCAATTTAAAGTTGGAATGAATATAAAAGAGTTGGAAGGCATTTGATGACACAAACAATGTTTCATCACGTAACTTTTGTTGTGATAAATATCACAAAAAGAAGCCTGCATGGGGAATAATTAGCCTGGAGCCACAGCACAATAATATAATGCATCAAACGTTTCTCTTTTAGCAGGTTTACACAAAACTAGTATGTGGTACAGGTCAGAAAAGATTGTGTCATGAAATTGTTTTCCACTTTGAACTCCAGATAATCTCCAGATAAACTCCAGATTTCTGTGTTGTTGTGAACACATCTGAGCGGAGAACCTCCTCCTGCGTTGTTCACGTGTGAAACGCAAACTCCGGATAAAGTCCAGACCCAATTCTGTGGACATCCTCCGGAGTTTAGGTCAGAAAACGGCTTTTCTTTTGAGCAACTTGGTGCAGATCCGAATAAAAATCCAGATCTAGTGGGTTTAAATGTGATTTCTTTGGAGAGTAGGTTGTTTTTTAGCCACTCTATAGTAACAAATAGAGCTAAAAACCTGTAAATACCACCAAAGTGTAAAGCACCTGCCTGACTTCTGCCTACACCCAAGAACAAGCAAAGTTCACCTGAACTCTTGATTATCCTTCTCTTTGGTATTCTCCACTGCAAACACAGAAACACCAGCGGATAGCGCTTTTTTTCAAGGAACACCCAGGGAGGTGTTGTGAGAGACGACGTGTGAGAAAGCTCCAAATGGATTTTCTTTTACTGTTTCAGACCTGCGAAGCAACAGAAAGATTAATGAACCCAGTGGAGTTCATCCAAAGAGACAAACAGAACGAGGAAAACACTTAAGTGCTCCAGTATCGTAATTAAACGGGAGCAAAGAGATAAACTGAGATTTCTGTTTGCAAGGGAACTTTGTGATTAATTACATTCACATTTGCTGTACATGAATTTGCGTTTGTATTTTAACTTACACGATTCTGTCCAGGGAGACCGAGGAAGCAATTATACAATAAAACAAACACTTTTTGCCTGAAGAGCCTGAAATGTAATTTAAAGGACCCTGCTGCGGTTTGATGTAAACTGACCAGCACATCTTCAAACTCAATAGAAACAGACTTTCTCCTGTTCACAGGTCAGGAGTCGTGTAAGTAAGAAAGTAAGAAATGATTTATCCCACAGGGGTATGGGTCAGTTATCATACATAAGGAAAAGCGCTTATGTAAAACTGTTGGTAGAGGAGGAACAGTATTTATTTTTGATTGTACGCTTGTGCATGAGCAAATGACCATAAAGGAAAATCTTGAAATCTTGATATCCTTCAAACTTTATCCCACATTTGGCCTCATGTGACATTTTTACCTCGGGTGACTGGATCGGAGAAAACTAACCCTCATACATGTCTGGGTTAGATGCCTAAATATGCTTTTTTTTGTTGGTGTGAATTTGCTGGAAATTCAGTGAAAACGACAAGAAAGAGAAATATTTAAAAAATTGCTTTCAGCAGATCCACACCAGAATACAATGGTTTCTTTCTTGGCTCATGTCCTGTACTTTAACTAAGTTTTGTAGAAATCTATTCAGTAGTTTTTGCGTTAATCTCTCTGACAAACAAACCAAACAGACAGGGGGTGAAAACATAATTTCCTTGGCAGAGGAAAATATAACTGAGGCAAAATTAGATTCACCACAAAAAATAATTTCTTCTTGTTTACTTGATACCAAGGAACAAACTGATTCAAAGACCCTGCAGGGACTTCAGAGTTGTCTCATCTCGCTGGGACACTATGGATCATACTTAATTTCCTGTTTTACTTTGTTAAGTCTTACCTTCATATATTTCTGTTAGTTCTATTTCCTGTTATCGTTCAGTCTCCGCCTGTTTTCCTCTCCACCTGTTTCCAATCATCCAATCAGGGATCCCCCTATTTATACCACCTGTGTTTCACTTCCTGTTTTGAGTATTTCTAACTGTATGACCGCTTTCCTTTGAGTTTTTTTGTTCATATCCTGATTTTGGCTCATAAACGTATTATTTTAGTTGTAATCAGTGTCTGAAAGCAAAGTTTCAGATGGACAGACTTTGAGAAACTGTGTCAGACTTCACAGCAGTACACGGATTGATTTGTTGGGATGTTTCAGTCCCACTGGAGGAGAAGTGAAGGTGTTACCTCAGTGAGCAGGATTTATCCTCTGGGGACCATAAATGTCTGTAGAGTGTTGCATGGCCATCCATCATGTTGAGACCAGAGTGGAGCACTGACAGACGGACTGTCCTCATTGTCGTTAAAGTGGCCGCGACAAGAGAAACTATTGTGAATGTGACTCTCGGCTATCGATGGAAATCAGCTGGAAGAGACTAACTACTGCTGGAGAGACGTGATCCATCACAGGAAACCTTTTGTTGCCGCCGCTCTCTAAGTCACTGTAGAGCGGAGGGCGGCGCCATTAGGGACGACGTCTGGGATCTGAAAGGTTTGACCACCTGCCAGATTTGACCGGTTATTCAAAAAATCAAACACAATAAATGAAGGATTTCAAAATACCCCCCTGAACGCACTCGGTTCTGTTCTATCATAAGAACGTCTTTCTGCTACATGAGTAAATTACCGTTAATGAGTGTAATTCAGCGGCCCAGTCCTCCTGTTGAGTTCAATGAGAAAATCATCCCCGACTACAGAGACCTATTATTACTGCCGAGTTAAATGCGTTTCAGATTTTTACCCTTGGACTGAACCAATAACCAAAGGTAACTGTTAAGGGAAGAGGTTAATTACAACGCTCGCTACTGAAAAGTGTGATACCAGTGTATATCAGACCAGACTACAGTCTGCCAAGCATTTTCTAAATTCCATCACATCAGATACATGATTCTGTGATGATATTTTGGATTATTTTTAAGTTAAGGGAAATTGTGATGCACTGATCGCTGACAATTTCATTTTAAATGTCAATGCAGGTGGCCTGTTTTTCCATGAGGACGGGTAGAAATGTCAAATTTAACTCTGCACCAAAAACATGACTTGTAAGGCAGTGTATGCAATCAGCAGCCAAAAGAAAACCCATCAGAATTGCAAACTATTTTAGCTTTTTGTCCCGGCAACGAACCTCTATTTTAATTTTCATGATTTCCCTAATTTAATACCCAGGCTATAAATATTCAACTCGAAAAATTAGTGAAAATGAATCCATGTGGGGGCGTGTTGTCAAAAGCAGTGGCACAACAGAAATCTAATATGAATAAGATTCAATGTGAATAAAGCAACAGAGAGGCCTCGGAGCGGTCTGCATAATCCAGTGGTCCCTGAAGCTGCCGTGGGTTGAATAAGGTAAAGATCTGTACAGAGTTGTTAAATCAATTAGTCAGAGTCTGGCGCTAATAATTGCAATATAACCAGATAACTTCCAGCCCAGGGAGCGTCGCCTCTTCTCTTTGGCTCCGTCGTACCTACAGATATCTGAGCGACTCGGGGAGGGAGCGGGAGAGAAGGAGGCAGACGTGTTATTGGTGCTGGAACATCAGGGCCAGTCTGTTCGGGCTGTCACAGTCTCAGCCACTTCTCTGTTATCTGCACGGAACACATGTCCACCCGTGCTATTACACACTGACTGCTAATGGAGCACAAGGCTGAGGTGGACCTCCGATTCACTGCCGGCTCCCGCGGTGACTCTGACTCGGATGCAGTTCTTGGCTTCACACACACACACACACACACACACACACACACACACACACACACACACACACACACACACACACACACACACACACACACACACACACACACACACACACACACACACACACACACACGTACGATGCAAACACACACGTGCAAACAAGTTCTCGAAAATTACACATTTTCTATGAATTATAAATGTACCCTGGGTTATTTTTTTTATTTTTTTTTTTTTTTGACAAAGTGCCCTTATTTTACTGCTGCAGAAAATAAAGATAACTTCCACAGACACAGACAGAGGATGCTTTGCTGGAGGCAAAATAGCTTTAATAGAAATGGTAATGTCCTCCCTCTATCTGATCACGTTTGGTTTGAGATGCATTCTCTCGGTGGCAATTTGAGTTATAGCGATGTCCTATTTTCTTTCCCTCTCTGTCTTTTCTGGCCGCCTCTAATAACAGGCTGGGAGACGACTGTTTAGAGGACTGACAGAGAAGCAACTCAATAAATTTGATGTCGCTCTTTGATATTTCAGACCACACACAAGCGATAGGAGCACATTTATTTTTCTCTAATCCTCTTCACGGAGCTCTGGGGCCGGAGCGGGTCCCAAGTATGTACTGGACAGAAGTCAGGGAAATGCCCAGGACTGGTTGTGAGAACATGACAGAGATAAACAGACACATTATTCCTCAGTCCAGTCCGATCTCGTCCATGGCACTGAAACACAAGAAGGTCTCCACAGCCCAAAACTAGAATGTAGAGCACATATCTTCATATATAGCTCTTATATTTAAAAGTAGTTCTAATACCTGCAACACATTCTACAAACTCTTAGATCTCAACACCATAAATGTCAATATTTTATCTTAAAATGCGTAAATTATTTCCTGAGAAATCAAAATATAAAAAAAATAACTCCAAACACCAAATTTAAGCTGTTCTGCTCCATTCATCCACCAAAATATTTGAAATATGAAGTTCACGTTCGACAGAATCATTTTTCTGTCTCAGGGGCCACTGAGGCCACTTGCACTAAACGAACATCAGTGAGGAAAGAGGAGATTCGGTGGATGACAGTGACCAATAAGCAGCTCTGGTATCAGACTGAACCCCGAGTCCATTTAATCTGGAGCTCTTCACTTTCTCAGCATCTCACAGAGCAACAAAACAATGCTTTACAAAAACCGTTTGCTTTCCAAAGCTGTCAGGTTCAGTCAAGATGATTGTTGACAAAGATAAAGAATCCGGGATTCATACGAGACGGCGAGAATTAAGTGTCAGACCGGGAAAACAAGAACTGCTGTGGAAGGAAAATAATCAGAAATAAAGTAACGGGAATAAAGACAGCACGATAAATATGTTCAACTGCTGTGACCTCTAATTAGCGGCCTCCACCGGGGGAACGAGAGAAAAATGTGGTGGGGGGTCAGAGAAAGGCCTCGTCCTTCTGAAAAATGAACTCTCAGACTAAAATCAATGGTCAGTGCTGTTGTATGAAATTTCTCAACAACGAGCTATTAGTTACCTACAGATTATCTCCAGGCCAAACAACACGGCTCATGTAATATTTATTATGATGTATGCTACAACGTTTTGGGAGCGGAAGATTCGAGCTTCGGGCTGTTTTGTTTTGCGCTCTTGGTTTTAACTCAGGCAGGCGGTCGAAGAACACGGCACCACTGTGGGTTTTTAAGAGAAGAAGAAGGCGTCTTGGACATTTCAGAGTTGTTTCTGGTTGATCGCGGCAAATCACGTCTCATGAAGCAGTTTCAGAGTCGATAATAAAATACTGAATATTTCAAATGATTTAGGCTGCGTCAAAACAAATGTGGTTTAGTTTTAAGACATATTTTCTGCTGCTGCGTTTACACCATAGGTTGAATAACGAGATGGAAGACATGACTGCTCCCAAAAGTGAGGCCCCTCGCTGCAGTAAAGGTCAAAAGGCCTTACCTCCTCCATGTTAGCAGATGGGACACGGGTTAAAATTCAAAGAATGTTACGCTAAATATTCTTCAAGATTGTTTCTGTCATTTTAGGTAGTTGTTATCCCTGTGATTTGGTTTTTGTAACGTTTAATACGGGGTGAAACATCCTGATTGACAGTCAATCTGCTTCCTACTTGCATGCACAGACATAAACGTTGTACGGTTTCCTGTTTTGGTTCAGATTTAGTACTTTCCTAAGTAAGTTGAGCGTTACCAGGTGTAAAAACCCATTGTACACTCGGCACTGAACAGTTTTCCCGTCGTAAAAAAACAACATAACAATGAGTTCTGACGTCAAAAACAACGACTCAACATCATAACAGCAGGATCAGTTAGCACAAAAAAAACAGGGTTACTATCTCTCCTGTCACAGAACAAGCTCAAAAGAACACTTTGTTCTTCTCACCCATTTTACTGTCACTGTAAATACAACTTCATGGGAACAATTCTAACATGTTCCAGTGTCTCAAAGAAATCTCCGGGGACCGATGAAGAATAATTGCCGCTGCTATTCCTGGGTGAACCGTAAAGCGGCCGTTCAGGAATCCTCAAGTGGCCGAGCAGAGCCTTCGAGCTCTTAAATACGATTTGCATGATCTGCTTAAGATGTTCAAAACCCGCGACATTCGGACACTCAAGTCGTCGCTAAGTGAAATTAATGCATTTTAGAAATTAATCAACTCTTTGTTAAAGCACAATGGAGAGTAAAAGAATACAGCACTTGTACTTTTCACTTAATCAGTAACACATTGTAATAGTAACAGTCACAGGGACACTGATGCCTGAAGATAAACGCAACTCAATGCATTTTCTGTGTATTAGAGATCAATCACAGGTTTATTTATAGCTGCGGCAACAATGTCTTCTCGGAGGCACGTTTCCATGAATAGAACGTTCTCATCACGCTGATTAGCGGGACGGATAATAAGGCTTTCAATGTGATGATAGACCCAGACAGTTGTCCTGTTTGAATAAATTAATCACATCAAAGTTGTGTTCCCTGACGATGGGAGCGGCGCAGGCATCAGCGGCAGATTCGCTTCCTCCTCGGGGATGGGAAGTGGCCATTAGTCAGGACAATGATTTGATCACTTCTGTCAATGACAAGCTCATTGCATCACTGGGCGCCGCGAGGTGCATTAGCCTCAATCCCATTCGCTTCCTCGGGTTCTTTTAAGTTTACTTTGTAGCCCGAGAATAGCAGCTCTTGTGAAGATGCATTACGGGCCGATGTTTCCATCTGGTAGCTTCCGTCTTTGTGCTGTACCAGTTGGCTGTAGCCCATGAAATCCACTGGAAAGGCCCAATGAGCACAGGCTTGTATTTCATTTATACAAAATCACCAACTGAGATGGATCCAAATTTTAAAAAATGCATTGTTCCTGGTTGCAGAAGTTGTGGTAAAATGAAATAGCTGTTAAGACTGAGCTGGCTTTTTGGTTTTATTATACTGTCTTGGTATTTAAGTTTAGCTTGTTCTTTAAGAACCAGGGGACAGTTAGCTTAGCATATAAAGAGATATAATCTGTTTGTTGGTAGGTTTTGTTGCTTTATGCAGGTTAGCTTGTCTTTGTGCTAAGCCAAGCTAACATATTTTGGTAAAACCACCTACCTGTACCTTCAAATCTTACAAATGGTCACATAGATTCTACTCTTTTACACTAAGCTAAGCTAACTGTCGCCTCATATTTAATGACTCATATCAAACCTGAATTAAACTCCATTAAATTTCCCAGAGCCATTTCTCTTCAATAGCTTTCACCCTTTTTAAAAGGTTTGAATTTTCCATCAGGACATATGTCAACAAAATAACGACACATTAATGACCATGAATTACCTCGACTGTGAATTACCCACGTGCACGTGAGCGTCATTCACTCGTCACGTCTCTGTTCACGATGCTGAAGTTGACCTTTCTCATCAGGACAGAGGCACAAAATGAAGGATAAAGAAATTGGTGTACCATTAATAAGGCGCCGGCTCTACGGGCTCCGAATCCATGGGGGAATATGCTTTTATGAAAGAGCCCCAGATGATTTACTGTTCCCGTAAATGTGCTCTCAGTGATATTGCAGAGCTCAAAGGAATTTGGCCCAGCATATATTCCAAATGAATTGTCTATCAAAAACTCACTTAACCCCAGAGAGGGTTTGAACTGTGATAAAGGCCGAGGCTGGTGTGTGCAGGTGATGAGAGGTATCCATCAGTCAGATACGCTTCCACATGCTATTCTGGAAACGGGCTCATTGTCGTAAAAGTGTATTTTTCTCTGATGAAAAGTAAAAGGTAAATATTCATATTTCACACATAAGTATAGTTGTTCTTCACTGTTTCTAGAACATTTCTTATCTCATTTGTTTAAATCCTCTTCAATCCCTGAGAGCCGTCAATAAATAAAGTTGTCAGAAAATAGAACCAATAGAAGCTGGTGTCTGTGGCCCCTGGAAGGACTGCAATATTGCATTCAATCTAATAAAATGTATTAGCTTTGTCAGGATTACCAACAACAATATCTTATATCTATATGTATTACAAGCATTGTCGCCTCTCGGCCAGAAGGTTCCCGGTTTGAATCCCAGCTTTCTGAGTGAAGTTTCTCCTTGTTTCTCTGGGTGCTCAGGTTTCCTCTGACAGTCCACAGACCTGCACAGTGAGATTAGGTTTATAGGAGAATCTAAATCATCCATAGGTGTGAATGTGAGCATCAGTGGTTGTTCCCCATCTCCCTCCCAATGTCGGCTGTGATTGGCTCCAGCTCCCCACACACAATATGCAATAATTCACATTTTAAACTTTCTTTCTTTATCCCTCTTTCTCTTATAGTTATAAAATTGACAGCAACACAAAGTCAAGTTGGAAGGATGTAAAAAGGAGAGACTGTAATGACTAATGAAGTGTGCCGTTAAATATAGTAGACAGATGAACTATTAGCACCTTTAGCCACTAAACTTTATTGTCTAATCCTCAAACTCCCTCCAGCTCTGTACCTTCAAAAGTTTATGAAGTGCAGTGAGGTGCAGTCTGACCCCGGCTGAGCCCATGGCAGTTTGCCATTAAAGAATGCGCCGCGCTCTCTTCCCCTCTCATCCCTCACCTGTCTCTCCTGCAGCCCGGTCAGAGATTATCACCGCATGCAAGGGGCAGCCCGAACATAAACCAGCGCAGCAGAGAATGATATTAACAGTCAGTCCAGCTTCTCTGGTCCAGAAAGAACACTCTCCCCATCTTTTCCTCCTCCTCCTCCCTCGCTCAGCTCCTGTCTGCAGCGCGGCGTGGAGCCAGCCTCCCTCTGCAGGACCTGCACACGGGCAGGAGGGAGCTCTGGGCGGATGGGGGACTCTGTGTTTTTCGCCCCTCAATGAGAACATGACTAAGAATAATAGCGCTCAGTGATGCGTTGCGGCTGTCTGCACTGTTGTGCACAACAACATTGATTAGATTGCTGCTCTGACTAATGGCCACTTCCCCTCCCTTAGAGGAGAAAGTGAATCTCTATCTGATAGTCAGTCTTCCGTGCAGGCCCGGCTCTTTCCACCACTTCTTTATCTACAGTGCATCCATCTTAGACTCGGAAAAGGAGAAATCATTAAAAGTTTATTTGATATTCTCCAATTTTTGCCACAAATTCAGCAAAAAATGAGCAGACACGCAGCCGAGCAGGTTCTTGTATAGAAGTGAATCAGCATCAACGTTATATATATACAGCTGAGGAGTAAGCGTATCATACAGTGCTGTGTTTGCCCCCCCTCACATGAGATCAGTATTCCCGGCAGACGGGGGAGTCTCACTCTCCTTGCACCCGAAACCTTGATTCTTCACTCCTGAGTTTCTCTTTGCCTCGACATGACCCTGAGCATATTCCAACGGGCAACTTCCTACGCCTCGAGTTAGCGCTTCAATTGTGATTCTGAACCCGACTCAAATACCACAAGTGTTGAATTTTAACAGCCGGCACAAACAAACCTTGAAAACATAGTTACAAACTGAGGAAAAAAGATGAGAGGGAGGAGACGTGAGATTGAGGTCTGCTACTTAACTCCAATTAAAATGATGATTACAGGCTGGTGGAAATGTAAAGTCTGACCTTGAATTGTGAAACAGTAGTTTACAGCTGTGCTCGCCGTTCTGATATGCAAATGATAACGTGCCAGAGCTAATGCATTTTCCTGCTGAATTCTCACATGGGCTCACTCTGACACTTTTCAGTCGTCTTACTCGGGGGCTTCCTGGAAATGTTTCGGAAAAAGTTTGGAGTTTAGTGCATGTGTGAAAGCAGCTTTTAAGAGAGAAACAACCATCCACACTCACATTCACACCTTCAGGCAACTTGGAGTCTCCAACAAACCTCAGCTGTATGAGAACCTGGAGGAAACTGGGTACAACATGTATCTCTACACTGAAAGGCCCTGGTCAGCCCGCAGGTTCAAACCCAAAGGCTTCTTGCAGTGAGGCGACGGTACAACCCACTGCACCACAGCAGGACGAGTACAACTTTGACCTGTTGTTGGCAATGAAAAGTTGGGAAACCACCAAAGTCATTTGGATTCCTCTGCAAGAGAATTACGCCGTTTTGAGAGTAGCAACCTCTCTGATGTGCACACATTGCTAATCGTCTGGAACAGTTTTGAAGCCATGTTCTGTCTGCGAGTCAACAACATTTGGTAATTACAAGGGGATGTGAATCCTAATTGCTACACACATTAAGCATACACAGTCAGGACACTTCGCCCCCGTGAGGCAGGAATCTTTCCCTGCTGACAGATCACTTCCTGTTTGTTGATTCTCCTCCGTAATCCCAGTCACCGTGGCTCACACGCACAAATAAGCATCGCAGTGTTTACACACAGACAACGAGTTTGTTCAAACTCACATGTCTCCTCACAGCACAACAGATGGATGCTTCTCCTCGGCAGAGTGACGCCGTTTTAATCAGAAAAACACGTTGGCGTGATCAACGAGGTGCGATGGCGGCGGGACGCCTCGGAAATCCGGGGCCCTTTGATCAGAACGTGATCAAGTATACCATCAAGTCCTCTGATGGGTTTAAGGTCAGGTTTGGATTTGAAACACTCCCCCCCCCGCTCGCCATCGTTGCTCATTGCCGTCGTGAAGGATTCTAATTTCCAGTCCATTATGAATGAGTTGGCTGTTTGATGAGAGACATCTGTCCGAGTTACGCTGTGTTATCACCAGCAGCCTGTCGATGGGATGGACAGAAAATTAACCCGTGTACTGTATGCGAGTCTATTTGACCACCATCTGCCACGGCCCCGGAATAGCCGCCTATGTGTTTGTGTGTGTGTACATACATTTCTGTGTAAATGTTTGGTGTCTCCATCTGATGTTTGCTCAGTTAATCAATAGCGGCGATGCTGTACTCAGATGACATATAGTCCAGACGCAGCCTATCTCCTCATCCTAATCAGATTAACAGTGAATACCATCTCTGTACACGCTGGTCTCCAGGCCAGGATTTAAAGCTGGGAGACGCTGCCCACATCGGCCACACAACGAGAGCAACAACACTGTCAGAACATCGCTAATCTTTCTGGGGCTCCGACAAAAATAACACCAGATTTTGACGATAAGAAAGCAATTACAGGACCTTTTTTTTAAAAAATGTTCAAATCGTGTTACATGCAAGTCAACAAAACAGGCGCGGTCTCCAGAATGCAGGTGCATCATATCTCAGGATCCCGACTCCAGGAATTCATAAATGAGCAGTGGAGATTATATTCAAACTGGCACCTGAATGCAAACATTAGCTGCAATCATGAAAAGCCATTTCTTGCATGATTTCTATCAGCGAGAGCCAATTCTGCAGAGGGTCGAGGCAGCGGCATGCAGCGTGGTGTTTTTTCCACCGGGTTGAGAGAAAACACTCTGCGCTCGTCAACATTCGGAAATTGTTTCATATTTCTATTCCTGCCTCCTCAGCCATGTAATACCATTCTCTCATAATCAGTCGAGGATTTAATTTCACAGAAAGAATTCAAAACAAACGGATCCAGCAGCTATTCACCGTATTCATGCATCTCCTTCTTACTGAGAATCATTCTGCGAGGCCTCCCTGCTTTTCGTTAATCCATTTAATTTACTGAACGGGTTCCTTCTTTCCTTTTTCTTACCCTGTTTTCCTCGCGGTTATTCCGTGTATATTTTCTAAAGGAAACAATCAAATCAATCAAAACGTCTGCCGGGGTCAACCTCTCCGCCTCCGTGTGATTTTGTATCCGTCGCCGTCTCCCTGATTGGTCGAGATCACCTCAAACGCCTGTGGAGTGGAAACGGATCCCGTCGACCGGGGGGGTGAACGTAAAACACTAGAGGTTGTTGAATCGAATGAAAAGCAGGAGATGCACACAATCACCAAGTCATTACGATGCAGGTCATCACTGAAGGAAGTTCATTTTATCTCAAGTTTAAACAACAGTTCCCCTACTCTGAATACTTGCTCAAACACAGGTGATGAACTTCTGAATTGGCAGAAACGATCTCCGGGTGCAGAGCACCATTCTGACCTGCAACTTCTATTGTATTAACTGTATTATACAAAAGCAAACAGATGTCTGGCGGAGATTTCTTCATCATCATCTTTAACACATCACCTGCTTAAAATATCGACAAATTTGGCGTCCATTTCTGGGCCGTGCTGACCCAACATCTCCAAGACCTCCACAGGTGACCTATGACTGGATGCTGGTTGATTATTGACTGTTTGTGTACTGCTAGCCTGAATACAGCAAAAAAACACCACTCTTTATGGACATGTCATGCTGTGTTTGATGTTTGGAAGTGAAGCTCCGTGCAGTGGTTTTATTTGTTGTGGGTATATAGCATAAATAAAGGGGGATTATTATAGAGAAAATAAAAAGTGAAAAGAAAATACTGTAATAAAGAGATGTATTGTATGTGTAAGAACCACTTTATTATAACGTTCAAAGTGATAAATAACATTACAGAGTCATGAAAGGTGGGCCCTCAACTTCTGCGGTAGAGCATATGTAAATTAGTCACTGGCGACATTGGCAACAATTGAGGAGTAGTTAAAAGAAAGTGAGATAATCTGGATCAGAGAAGAGAGAGAGAAAGGAGAGAAGGAAGGAAGAAGGAGAGGGGGCTGGGCTCAAATAAATGTCACAACAGTGATAAAGGACAGAAGTAATAGAGAGAGAAATAGGATCAAGAATGTGATCAGGGAAAAGCCATGAAATCTGAGTCTGAAGCCTCAGGAAGAAGGCATGTAGAATGGGCATAAATCTCACACAGATCGGTTTAATCTAAGCTTCAAATTGTAGAATTAAGAATTCGATTGTATGTTCACACTAGACATTGTTTGTGTGGTGGTGTCTGGTGCAGCCTCTCATCTATTCTTACCTCTCATAGGTAGCTCATTTAAGAATAAGAAAAGAAAAGTCATGCTGACAAAAAAGCATGCTGCAGAATGTATGGTATGAATGAGTTGTTTTTGAGGTACCCAGATGAGTACTGTTTGTGTTACTGGGTTGAATTGCGTGTTTTCATTTGTGGCAAATGTGTGTGCGTTCATGAACAGAGAACATCTATCCCAGCATTACCCTAGTGTGTGTGTGACACGTGATCACTATGTTCCAGCTGTGTCAAACAAACTGCAGCGCGGTTGTTCTCTCGTGGTTAATTAATAACAGAGATGCCGCCAGTTGAACTAAACATCTCCTGGTTGCTTGGTTGAAATAAAAATTTGATAACTTGGAAGTCTTTGCTTTCTGTTAATAAAACAATAGGCACCTCTTCAGAGGACAATGTGGAAGTATATGATTCAACTCCCTCCTCCCTGTGCCCCACCTTCCTGTTTTCTTCGGATCTCTCCTCGCTCTGAGAAGAGTGCCTGTGGTAGAAAAGAGGGAAAGGGGTTGTGCAATACAAAACTTATGAGCCTGCGTGCGGAGAACTTTCATACTCTACCTCTGTAATTCACCCTCCTGAGACCGCAGGGCAAGAGTCACAAAGTTTAAAAAAAAAAAACAACAGAAAACAATTCTTTAATAGGGTTTGGTTTAAGCTAAAAAGAACAGTTTGTTTGTTTGTTTGTAAGGGCAAGATTGTACAGGTGATAAGTAGGAAGCTAATATTGTTTGTTTGATTCAAACTAGGTGTGGATATTTTATAGTTTCTAAAAATTCTTTAACACATCTATAACTTTGTTTCCATTTAGTTTCATTAAATTCAATGTGATTAGGAGTTTATTGAACTCATTAGTTGTTATTGGACTTTAATACTGGTGTGTTATTACAGTAGAAGGAGGAATATGATTCAAATTTTGTTTTAAAGCATTTCAGAAATTGTTTTGCATTGACGAGAATGCATATGCACAAGTATCAAGAAATTGTGAACATCCACTCTGGGCTAAGTATAAATAAAGCTCACCATATCTGAAACACTACTGGACTAAACACACTTTGTACTGTGTGCGGAAGAAATTTCGCCCTGAATATATATTGGTTCATGAAAAGAGACTTATTGGAAGTTATTCAATACAGCATGAATAAATAATCTTAAAGGGCTTTAAATATTATTAGAGTGAAATAAACTAAATTATATATTGATGATATAATATGGGATTATGCTGGTATTTAAAGAAAAGCATGTGACCTAATGCTGACCAGATATAGTATTGCAAATATTATTACAAATCACTTTGAACTACTTATGATGCATTAAAGACCTAATGGTTCATAGGATACTAAATCTGTTCTTATTTCTTTCCATATCATTTCTGGTGGTGAGGAATTGAGGCGTTGCATCACTGAATTGAAACTGCTTCAGCGTCTCGCGTGCGTCTATCTCAATCAATTAAGGCAGGTACAGTTTATCCCAAAAAGCAATAAATAAATAAATAAATAAACAAATAAATAAATACATAAATAAATAATAAATAAATAAACAATAATAAATAAAAACAACATGGACAGCCAGTTATCCACATTTACTAATTAATAAATAGTTGTTTAAGTCTAAGCTGTGAATTTACGAAATATGATTTTGTGTGTTTTTAATACAAGCAAGCTTCTGATCTGTATACTGTTTGGGAGATTCACTATTATTTGACTTGTTACGACAGAATTTGAGGTAGACCTTGGATTGCCAAGTAATTAAGTGATTAATCTTACGCCTTTGCGACTAAACACATTTAGTGACAGTCAGTCTCACATGTGAGGGCATCTGATCTTTTGTGAAAATATTATAAGGACTTTGGTTGTACTATTACATGCTTCAGGCTTTTGATTCCTTTAGGTTGGCAGATCAATTTCATTTTCTATTATTAATGTGGTGTCTTAATGGTTTAATACATGAATTGATCATTTGTTAGTTGGTGCCAGTTGGTTGACAGTTGATTACAGGTAGCAGTTAGTTTGTTGATTGATTAATTTGTTAATTGACTGATTTTATTTAATTGTTCATTGGTTGATTGGTTAATTTGATTAGTTGAAAAATCTTAATCTTAAAAGATTTTAATCTTAACGATTACTTTGGTACCACAATAAGGGGAACATAAAGGGAAGCCGTTACAATGTGGAAAAAGGGCACTAAAAGTCCAAAGTAACCTCTGTTGATATAAAACACAGAAAATCTAATCCTTTAGTTAAAGGCATATAAACATTGCAAAAATATCAGGAAAAATGGCACAAATTCTGGCTGAAATGACCAGCCATGGCCAGTGAGGGACTTTCTGCTTGATGTAGTATAATAATAGACATGTGTCCACATACAAGGAAGAGAAGGAAAAAGATGGAAAATGAAGGTGGATAAGGAAAAAATGGAAAATGAAGAGGTGGAAGAGAAGAAGGATGGAAAATGAGAAGGTGGTTTCAAAGGAAAGATGAAAAAATGAGAAAGGTGACAAAGGAAAGGATGGGAAAATGAGAGGTGGAGAGGAAGGATGGAAAAAGAGAGGAATGATGCCCATAATGACAGTGAAGGCCAGAATAACGTGTGATTTAGAGACCATTTTCATCTTCAGGGTTTTGTCCTGACATCAGTACACTAAAGGCAAAAGGACTTAGGAGGACTTTAGAGATTGAAGAGTATAGTTGATGCTCCTATGACTTAGGAAAAACCTAGTAATCCAAGGTCAAGGAGCACTGAGCTAGACAGTTAGAGAGTTGGAAATACGGAAGGAAGAGCTGCAGAAAGAAGGCATGAAAAATGCATTGGCTCAGAAAACAGTTGACCCTCAAGAAAGATGTTTGAGATGAGTCATCCAGCGCAGGGGTTGGAGTATAAGCAGCAGCAGATACAGTCATCTTAAACTTATGCCGAGATTTTCTCTTCAGAATAGACTTACATCCCAAGATTCAAGATTGGAAAGATATAGTGAGAGGAGAGGCTCATTACCTGGAGATATTAAAGACTCTTGACTATCTCCTTGAGTTCATATAGGAAGATTCAGCTGGACTTAATAGATATGTATAGAACTGCTGTGAATGATTCAGGCATTTTCTGCAAATGAGGTCGGCGTGGAGAGCGCTGAAAGGGATACATTTCCGACAATATTGTCCTGGTGTATTTTTGTTGAACCTGGGACGGGAAAATAGAGGCCTATGCTGTGGCTCTCAAGTGTGGAGAAATAAAATAAGAATGTCCAATTTGAATCAATGGGCGATCAATTACCGACCCGAAATACAGAAGAAGAGGTTGCCCCTATCAGTGAGGAGCAAACTGGCGAGGTGGTTGAATATTAGGCGCATGAAAGGTGTCTACTGCGGATCATATAAGCGTAAGTGCAGATTATATAGGAAAAAGAGGAACACTGACCGAAAAGACAGGACCAAGGCCCTCAGAAACTCAATCAAATACAACTGGTGAATGTAGGAAGAATGGGGAAAGCAGGCTCTGGATTGGCAGAATCAGGCTCCCCCAAATCAACCAGCCATACAACTACAGCGAACCAGGTCAAGCTCAAATGATTCCAATATCATCGGTGGTTCAGTTAATCTCCTACCCACACAGCCAACTTTTGATTCAGCTTAGGAGTGGAGAGGAAGGGATGTCAAGAAATTTCGGAAGGAAGAGGAAGGTTCAATCAAAATTTTCAACATGTTAAGAAGAATATTTATAATTGGACAGTGGGCTGCAACACCTGCTGCATCAGGCCTAACAGCAAGTCAGGAGAATTTCAGAGGCTCCAGAGGAAACTTTGAAGGAGGATTCAGGGGCAATCAGGAGCACAGGGCAGGTGGAGCCACCTGACCGGAACAGAAGTTCTAGAGATGCCCTGAGGAGCTGAAGAGAGTGTGGCTGATGATGTCAGGGCAGAGAGATCTAACAATAGGGTGAAAATAATATCGACCACATTGGAAGTGACTAATTTTAGATGGAGCTGCTTTACCTGTATTCAGCCTGAAGATATCACTGCCATCTCGCCATCCAGTTCAATTGATGGACAATCGGGTTTGAGGATGAAACAGCTGATTCCTCTCACAGAACAGTGAGCTCAATTACATCAGGAAGATTACAATACCCATATTGGTATCAGGAAACGCACACTATTACTTTTGGGAAGAGATGCTTTGTAGATTGAGTATACAATAAGTTTACACCCAAGCCCCGGCTGCTGATTAAGAGTGATGATATTTTCTGTCATTGTTGTATAGGGCAAACTTTGCTAGTCTTTACAGATCAAGTCTTAATACAGATTTTTTAGACCAATGCAAGTGTGGGAAAGTTTATCTCATTGCCCAACATGCCTGATGCAGAAGCTTCCAAGTATCATTCTTTATGTAGCTCAAGTATTTTAATATGTGGTGTTATCCAGCTTTAGAGGAATGGTTGGAGTAAGTGACAAAGCAAATTCAACTCAGTTCGAACTGTACTAATTGCCTATAGGACCACAAAGACAGCTAAAATAACTGAGATAGATATTTGGACAAAAGGATTTGATATCAGAAGAAATTATTATTACATGACATTAGTATTGATATGTGAAGAATATAACAGAAGCATATGGAAGAAATGATGGCAGAAGCAGAAAAACTGTTTGCTCACCGGTAAAGAGAATCACATCCCCAGGTAGGGATCAGAGATTCCATTAAGGATCATGAATCTCTAACGAGACCAGAAAACTTTCAAGCTATACCGAGATGACATAGATCAATTTGCAGTGCTAAGAACAGACTCGAACTTTCCAGCCAGAAGAAAGAAGATGTTTGACGTTCAAGAATGTTTATGATCCTAACCTGTTGCAAATATTCTGGTTTCATGAAATCAGCCCAACCAGTGAAACTGAACTCTGATGAATTAAACCTCGCAAACTTAATATCCACTAGAAGGAAGAGCAATGAAATTGTTGATTGAAGGACTTTTAAGCAGTTTGAAGATAACACAGAATCCCAAAGTACTTTCGCCTTTATTTACTCATAAAAATAGATGATTCTGTCGCCTAATTACATAATTTGAAGCGATGAATAGGTGATGGCAGATTCATAGAAGTCTTGGATCCATACTTTGTTAACCAAATTCCTCCAGATCAGCCCACATTTCTGCAAATGTTGGAATTTATGTAGTGCGTTTTCAGTATTCCACTATTATAGAAAATTGAGCTTATTTGGGTTCACGTACAATGGACGATTTTATAGGCATAAGTAACAGTAAAGATAACAAATTTTAAAGATTGGATAAACTGATCTGAAGTGGTCTAACACTGAACTTCATCACGAAGGAACTTATGTTGACCTGCTTTTCATGCCATTTATGAAGTATGGATGAAAAGAATATTGGGTTTCCAACTGCAGGAGGAGATTTATTATAAGACAGCTGAAACAGCTGCAAGACTGAAAACTAAAGGAAAAAAAAATGGGAATATTAAATGTAAATCTTACATTTCAAATAGAATCTTGAAAGAGACATATAATGAATGTGGATTAAGATATATGGTGAAGTTCTAATTCTTTAGGACATCCACCATTAAAGGGAAGTATCACGTTAATTAATGACAAAAGGGGCGAAGGTTGAGGAGATTGTGAGTCTTTCTTATTATCATGACCCTCAACAGGAAAGACTCAAGGCAATTGCAGAAGTCATTACTTATAATCCACATTTTGGGAGTGAGCGGTCTGAGTTGGGATTAGAGAGTTATTATAGTGTCTCCTAATGATAATGAGGTGAGAGACTCCAAATATAGACCTAGATATTGGAAACTCTCAAATTAGCGTGGTGACATCGCTCACCAGAAGAAAACTGGGAAAATGGAAGAAATCTACACTTTTAGTGTTAAAAGATGTGAAGTCTCAAGCGTCTGCTGTTCCTGATGGCGCCTCAGATGGTTCTCACTTACCTCCTTGACCTGTAGTCAGAGACAGAGATTAGGAAGGGAACCAACACTATGCCAGCAATGGTGTGGAGGATGGAATGTTGGCAAAGCATATTACTTCAGTGGGAAAATAGTCATTGATGAAAAGATATGTTGACCTTAACAAGACCTGATTATTGTGCCTGTGATCAAGGAAATGCATTTATGCTAATAAACAGATGGTTAGAAAATTAAAGATAAATTGTTCACTTGTCTCAGTAAGATTGCATGGGAGGCCAAAGGAGAACCATGTGCCCTTAGCTGAAATAGTTAAATTTGTTCCACCTCAAGTGTGGATGAAAAGGGATATATAAACTCAAATAAATGACACTCCATGATAAGATTTAGGTCTATGGAGTTTTCTTTACAGGATTATACCTAAGAAGAGGTTTCAGAATATTTACAAATAATCACTCCAAGGCTAGATATTTAGATGGAAAGCATTGCCGTCTCAAATAACTAAAGTGTGTTACCACATCAACTCAGGCCTACTCTAGCTATGACTTTGGGATGAATGCACAACAAACGACATCTTTGGCGTCTAAACAAAGCCTGTAAATATGGCGCAGAACATTTGACCATAAACACCCACTTTGACATTAAAATGTGAGATAATGTAACCAAAGCTAAATATTAGAGAATAGAGCCTAGGAGTGAACAAGTAGTATTAGAAGATTATTGAGTTAAAACTAGATAGTCAGAAGAGAATGATGCGATTCATGTGACAGCTCGAGACTATTTCAGGCAAATGGTATTTTTTTTTGAAGCTGATCAGAACACCAGAATATGGCTGATCATCTGCCAGCCTGAAAAGAAGCTAAATGGGAAGGCGTTTAGGTTTGATCTTTGATATTACAAGACACAGACCCATGAGCAAAAGTAGAACTTATGGTTCCAGCAATTCAACACTTATTCGGCAGAATGGACTGCAATTGGAATGGTCCATGTGTGACAGTTCCTTGTGAACTGCTTCCAATTTTAGAAATTAACACCGAACCCCACTACTTACACTTCTGTCTGCAAGTTCTTTATCATTGGCTGTTGCTATCAGCATGATCAGCAGAAAGTCTAGTGGCTTTGTGAACATCTCAATAAGTCGAATTTTGTTCTTGGTTGATTACCATATGTAAATTTACTTGATCAACGTATCTCAACGTGATTTACTGATATAATGATGAAAGCATCAGTAGAAACTGCAAATGATCTTTTATTAATCAACACCTCATGATGAGTTTGGGGATATCAGATTATGATGATATGCGATGGACTTGGTGGTAGCGTGGACATAAGATGATAATGGTCGTATAAATAACTTTGAAATGTATACATCAGAACAAGAATATAGCATTTAAGAGTGCAGATCCAAAGTTTTATATGGGAATGTGAGCTTCTGCAAGAATTTCGAGATATATTTGGTGGTTTGTGGTGATAAAACATATATATTTTCTAGCATGAGTGGGCCAGGATCTGCTGTTATAATAGAAACACTCCTGTGTGGTTTCCTATACGAAGGAAAAAGACCAAAGATGAGATAATCTCATGATTTCAGGAAGTAGGAAAAACAGGAAATGCTTTAGTTTGCTAATTTGAATGTCTATTCAGAATAATCAACAGAAGTGGCTAGAAGTTATTTCATATAGTCTGGACATTCTTATGGATCTTTGTCGATAACCACTACTAGGGTTTGAATACTTATGCATCTACTAAGAAAGAAAACTGGAACTGGCGTTACTACAGCTTATAAACATGGCTCTAGACTATATTTTATTAAGCAAGTTATTATATTATTTAAGACTTAACTGGGAATGCTTGCCTATGCACAGTTCTAATAGTTCTGATGTATAATAAATATTATGACTGCATGAGCTTATAAGGATGCGTTTGGCCGTGAAGCAACTGGATGAATTCTCTAAAAATAACCGTTTCAGAAACAAGTATTAGAACCAGTAGAAACAATGATATTAGTTCAGGTTTGCTTACTTTCTGTTCTAACAGTGATGATATGATATTTTGTTTTGTACCCGCTGTTATTGACACTTACACGAAGGTTACTGTTTAAAGATGAGTTGGGTTGGCAGTGCCCGTTGATCATCAGTCTATTCTTCATTGATTTTTAACTCTGGGCGTTGTAGGGCAGGCAGTGATAAGGGTGGGATGTGTGCCTCATTTGAATATCTGATATTATTATAATCTTAACATTTACCTCTCTATTTATTATGTAATTACTTACCTTCGTTTCTTCTTATATTGAAGGTGTATGTGCTTTAGGGAAATGATATCTGTTGCCTGTTTCTTACATTCATGATAAGTGTTAATCTATATTTGATATTTGTTGTACTCTCATTTTGTATACAAAAAGAATACTATTGGATTTTCTTTTCTTTTCATTCTAGAACATATTATTGAGGAAGACCACTGTGCAAGAGGTGGTTGAGTTATTCCCAGAGACTCAAATGCTGTTGGATAGTTAGACACTTATCAAGCAAGAACAATACAGATGGATATGAGACTCAGACAGGGCATGTAAGTACTGTCATCTGATTCTTTTAATCTCCAGTCTCTAACAAGGAAATAATGCTGCTGAAAACTACAGTGTTATATTACCTGTGTTTTCTTACCGCCTGTACATGAGTGATATGTCCAAGTCATTCTCATTTCACAAGAGTTGTTAATTGCTGAGCGTGTTTTCTGTTATTAGGTATCTCACTAGGATATAGATGTGTTTGCTGTAGTGTTTTAGGATAGAGGCTGAGCAGGAAAAGGTCAGTTAGAGAAAGTCTGAGTGGGTGATAAGCTGACTTTGGACATTTGTTTATTTTGATTGCTGAAGAGTTCATATACTTATTTTGCTTAATCATTTCCACCACACAATTTGCTAAAATTCTAGGCTCAGCTAATTCTTAGTACTGTCATGTGTGTTAAGCTGGTAGAGAGGCCCAGTGAAATTTTCCAGTCAGTTTGTTTGATGGATATGCCCTCAAAATGCTTTGCCAGATAGTTTCCTCTCACTTTCCACATCTATACAGATTATTTATTATTACAATTATTTGGACAGTTCATTATGCACTTATCATGATATACACCTGTATATTTATTCTTTGTTCTTTGAGACTTTGTATATGAAGTCTCAGAGAGGAAAAGCTGTGGTATCGACTTTAGTTAACATGGATCATCTTGTGTATATACAAAACATAATAAACAGTTTAAGCTAGCAGCGCCTGATTCTGATTCTCTAGAACTCCTAGATAATATTAAGCTATGTTGCCAAATGATTCTCTCTCCGAAGATATATCTTTACATTTATATTAGATGGAGGACCATCTTCATAAATGTAAGCTTTGTTTTTGAATTATTACTTCTGATGATGTCTGACATCTCAAGTTTTGAGAAATAAACAGTTCTATATGAATGGCAGCCGGCACTGGTGACTCAGACTTCTGGAGTAGCGAATCTCAGGTGTGTGCGGTGTTTTACCAGTGATCACATTCTCTTGTACTTCCTGTATGTCCCAACATGCAAACAGAGCAGTTATCATGAGAATTCCTTCATATCATCATCTTCAACATCACTTTCACCTACTTTAAACTCTCAACAAGTGAAACACGCACGCTCATTTGCCTTCTTTTGGTAAGAGCTCTCAGAAATCCTGACTTACAAACCTCTTGTGAGAGGAATCTGTTGTTTTTGGAAGTGCCTGTAGCGTTTTTCTTTATCAGCGCTGCTAAATGGTTATAAGGCTTAATACAACTCTGTGTAGTTACAACCTCATTTACTGAGCACGTATGCGGCAACACACAAAATAGGCCAAACTCATATTCCTCAATATTCCACATATGGGAGAAGGCAGCACTCATGCACCACTGTTTATCTTTATATTCCTTCTGTATGTGGAGAACTTAAGCTCACAACCACTGAATCAGTGAGCGAGAGACATTAGAAGCTTCAAAAGTTATTTGTTTCCACCAAACAGAGTACAAGAAAATCAGACTTTAACACCACCTAAATACTTCTCTGCCCTTTACTGATTCTCTAGTGATAAGGTACTCATCAATTAAGATGTGACTCTGCATTAAACTCATGTTATTCTCTTTGCGATTATTTTGGTTGTTTTCTTCTAAAAATTAGAGGAGCATGCAGTGCCGATAAGAAAATCATCACGGAGAATATCGCTCTACACTGGGCATGAATAGAAAACGCTTTCGGAATAATAGCAAATGTGTTTTTATGTCGCCAGACAGCTTTTTGCCTTTTTTGGGCGCTTCTACCATGTGCGAGCCCTCTCTGCATCAACCTCAATCTCTCTTTATAACTGATTCTGTCTTCTATGTGTATCATCAAACGATTCCATCACTGATGTTTGAAACATTCCAGCGGTGTCTAACAAACACCTAGATGTGTTTACACATGACTCCCATTTCATGACGTTGAAAAACAACTACAGAGAAAACTCAGTATTTTATTTCTTTAAATATACAATAATGTAACAATTCAAAACCAACACGGAACCAGAATTTTATATTTTTGTTGATTCAAAGCCGTAATGTTTCCAGCAATGTTCAAACCAGAGAAATCCTGATTTATTAGTGGAGCAAAGCAACGAATGACGAGAAGAGAATATATACTGCTCCTATGATTACCACTTCTCCTTCCCAGAATACAAACATTTCAATACAGTTAAATAAATCTAGAATAAAAAGAGTTACATGGTAGAAAATATTTGTATAATTAAGTATCTGATCTTATCATTTCTTTATTTTACACATGTACATTTATTTGTTTGCATACAACAAAACAGATTCACAACTCTTTTGTGGTGCTGATGAATTTACTCAATGTGGAAGCTTATATGTATGCTGTGGTTAGCTGAGCATGTATCCTGATTTGCATTGGTCGCTGGAATAAACTAATGATTATCAACAAAAACATGAGAAATAATCTGCAATCAACATGTGGATTGGAAAAGGCGTCTAATGTCTCTATTGGTCTTAAAATCATAAAAGCACAAACATGGTAAAGCTTACAAACAGATCTACTAATATAGGTGAATGTCCAGTGTTTGCATTTGCATGAGAGCAAAAATGTCTTTGTCAATAAGCATCAACATTACAATTACCACTTTGTCTCCCGACCTATTATTTCTCCTGCAGTAATCTAGGACTCAAACTTTCACATTCTATTTTCTCATTAGCATATTTGGTGTAGAGAGACTATGCTGACTTCACCCGTCCTGCATTTCATTAATTTCCCCGGCGAGGAAAAATCGGTCATTAATGATAAATGGTTAGCGTTGCATATAGAAATCATAGTGGCCCGTTTTAGAAAGGTTTCTTCTCTCGTAATAGAGCAGCGATGATTCAACATGAAAGGTCACATCCACCACGGAGTGAGATTTACTTTCGACATTTGCCGTCGTTCTTTGCTTGCCAATCGTAATCAACTAAACTGTGTTGAGGCAAAAGCAATATTCTCACTCTGAATGTTTGCCTCTGCAACATTCCTCGCAATTTGTGGATCTTATGAAGATTTGTTGTTACATCAGTCTCTATATCCTATGCTGGCGACCCCTTTTATAAAAAACAATGTTTCCATGCCATAGACAATGTTTGACTCATTCATGGTTCACGATGAGGGTTCTCAGGTAAAAGAACCATTCGAATTCCTTTTTAATGACCATCAAAAAAATCTACCAAAGATCATCTGAACTTTTTCAGTGTGGATATTAATGCTGATATTTGAATAGAAGGTTAATACCTCTGACGAACTAAATTAAAGGAGAAGATACGTCACAAACTCAGTGTATTAATAAAAATCATTAAGAACAATTCTCTATTGGAAAACCTAAAACTTTCAAACTAACATTCAGACAATGAAGTAATAATGGATGTTTCCCAAAAGCAGCACTATAACAACTTTTGCAACAGCACCCCTGTGGCCACACACATGTTGATTCATACATTTACATTATTAGACATCATTATTAACTCACTCTTCTTAGATTGGTACTTTCATCTTAGCTTTGCTTCATTCACTAATTTAAATTCTCTATGTGACTCTTGCTCTATTTTCCTCTTTCTCGCTCACATGTAAACATTCTAACACAATACAACACAATTCTGAAACTATATTTGGGTAAGTTGCATATTTCAGCTCCTATTAAGATGTCAGTCACTTGAGGGTTTGGCTCGGCCTCCCTGACTCCATTCTTTGAGCCCTTTCTATCTTTGTGATATTTACAAATTGTGGAATAATAATCATTACATCAAAGAGACCAGCACGACATGGATTGCTCTTTTGAAATGAAGAATTTCAGTGTTCTTATTAAATATCTAAATTTTAACTAATAAGACTCAGCAGAACTTGATAATCACCCAATAAACCACTCAGATGCTTCATGCATTGTGAACAGCCTGGCGGGAGAAACACTCCCCCCACCCCAGACAGCCCTTTATTAGCACTGAACAGTCTTTATGGAAAGAAGCACAAATAAGAACCTCCTATCTCCTGCGGTAAAAGTATATTCCTCGTGTTTTCATCAATCAGCCGCACGCAATCTTCTTTCTCGTTAAGCCTTTTATTTAGCAGAAGAAGGATAAAAGAAAAGGAAAACCAAAGATGCAAGATGAAACCCCACAGGTGAAACAGCGCAGAGCTTTGGCAGGAAAAACTCTAAAGCTCAGGATAACACAACGATATACGGTCAGTGTTTCAGCGCTCAGGTCAAGATCAACCACACTAAACCACGAACCTCGATTCCGTTGTTGTTTGAAACATCAATTTAGGAAAGCAGATGCTCTCAAATGTCATGCTTTTGAGTCTTATAACTAGAAGTGAAATGCTTACAGAGGAAGCTGGGTTATCAACAACAGAGCCTGCTTGTGGAATAAAACTCCTGGGGAAAGCAGTTGAAAACAAGTACCTTTAGGTTTATATTTAACAGACCAGGAGTCAGCAAACTTCTTAAAGTGTCACTGATCACTGGCAAGTATACTGCAGAGAATGTTGAAAAGCGGTATGCGGATGTATTAAATCTTTAGACTCAAGCCTGGGCATTAGCTGCAATGTTATCCGATGATGTAAGAATACGGGAGTGTTTATGTACTCATGTAAATCACATATGAAGACTTAAGCAAAATGATGATGAAAACTGTTTAGTAAGAAAGTTAAAACTGAATCACAATCTCACTATTACAGAGTGCTGGAACACATCCGATTTCAGAGGAGGGCATAATAAAAAAACTATGGTTATTATTAGTTGCTGAGCCGGTTTGGGGAGGAGGAAGGGGACATCTATTTTTAGCTGTGTCTGATGCCATAAAACACATCACGTGACTTAATCAGGCTGGCAGAAGACAATGTTAATAAATGTTTGAAGAAACCTAACTTATCTCCTTTCAAACTCTTTATTTAAGTTTTTATAATGAATGTTTGAGAGGACCTATAATGTTTCTGTCATAATTAACATCTAGAATCTTTATTTTATAAAATAATCTTGGTCCAATATGCCATCAAGGCTCATTTCGCTCTCTACTTGTGCTGACAAATATTATAACAAAAATGTAATAATAATAGTACAATAGTCTAGTCGGTTAAACAAGAGTTTCTTTCTACACGGTGGGCTATAGCCTTCAGGAAGCCATTTAGTCCTCTGCTTTCATGTCTTTCTGGCTGTCTCATTTACTGCTATCAGAATGAATAAATAATGTCTCTATTTCCATGGGGAGATACAGGGATGTTTTATAACCTTTGCTGAACCCAATGTCGTGGTTGTGCAGAGGCGAAAAGGTTGTACATACAGATGTCCACAGTTAAGCCAAGATATTGCAGGTTGTGTACAGGCCTATGCATCTCAACCACAGATCCTGTTCACTATATATCTTTCTGCTCTAGTTGTTTTGTGTACCTGTTATTGTGTAGAAAAAAAACTATATTGCTTTTTATCTGTATAAAATTTGGTCTATACAAATAAGAGAATCCTGGAGGAAGGAAGTTCTACACTGCTGATAATGTTGTACTGCCTATAAATTATTAAATGAATGGTGGCCTCCGATATGAACCCAGTCATGGTCCACGAGAAACAACCTGAGGAGGACACGTGTGCTGAGGCCGCTGTCAAAAACATCTTGATCTGAAAGGGGGGAGTATGTCCATTTTTACAGACCTTCTACTACAACTATATCACACATCTGTGGTAACATCGAATGGTTCTAGGCTGGGTAATTCTTCAGCTACCTCCAAGTGGTGTTGAGCTCGATAGGCCCCGAAAGGTATCTCGAAACAGTTCTTCTCTCAGAAGTTTGAGTTGTGCCGGCGGAATACAACTCAAGCGCTCAATATTGTTTTTCAAAAACTTGTACAGCATTGTGACGTTATGTCAGGATGGACATGGCAACACGTTGAGTGAAAAATTCACTAAAGGCTGATGCCGCGCAGAAAGCAGAGGTATTATAAAATCATTTTAATCAAACTCTTGTTTCACTATCATAACTGGAAAATGGAAGCTCGAGCATGAAGAAGCGAAATAAGGTTATTCAAGTTTCAAAAGAAGGCTGATATCATATAAGAAAAACAAATATAACTAGAAGAAACGTCCAAGTTATATCCTCAGGCTATTTCAATATCGCCTCACCGATAAAAGTAAAACAAAACTAAATCTTGGATCCACCTGTTTATCCAAATCTATGCAAAAATTTAATGGTTCACTATTCATATAGAAAATATTCAAGTGGCAATGAATCCTCTTGAAGCGTTTATGTCTTCACTTCTTTTAAGATTCCCGAACAACAACATATTAAATTTGAGACTCAGAATCTTTTAAGCTATTTGATTACTCGTCTCAATGCAAATATCAACTGGCTCTGAAGTGCTGAATTATTTACTATGTCGTGTTATGTCGATGAGGATTGCGTGGCAGAATCTAATTTGGGGATTGTATTTTTGAGGGCTATAACATAATTTATGATGCGCAATAAACAACCGCCTGGTTAACGTGGAGCAGAACAGGGTATCCACACTGCTGAAGTTGTTGACGAAAGGGCTGTGCGTGGCTACTTTATACAGGCTCAATAATAATCACAAGCCAGGCATGGTCAAGAGTTGAAACTAACAGAGATCAGGGCCTTAGCTGCCGTGATATCGAAATGTTCACTAGCTCTAATTTCACTCATTCTTCAAGCTCCCAGCCACTGGATGATAAGAGAGAGCGTTAGGAATGTCTGCCTGTCTGGAGGAAACCTGAACACCCAGGCGTCTGGAGAATGCTGTGAGCAGAAACATCTGGTCCTTCTTGATCCGGGTGACAAGTCTGACACTAATCGCTAAAATCTTAAATCAAGTCAATGGTTCAGGCGTGGTGTCCACACTTATCCTCAGAGGTTGCTACCACCACCACCACCCCAGCTGTTCGCTATATCTAGGTGAATATGGCATGAAGTCTTTGGTGCCACTAACATGGAAGTGGTTTCATAGTCTATGCACAGCCGAGTGCCAGAAATGATAGCCCTCATGTTGTCCATCGCTAGTTACGAGTTCAGCGGTGACACGCTTCTTCAGGCGAACTTTGGCTTTAAACCGTTGACAGAACAGAAAACATGATCATCTGTTTTGGAGGTGTTTTGGTTAAGTATATACAATTCACAATAAAGACAAGATGAAATACTTCCACGCTTTGACGGACTTGCACTAGTACGGATAACTGGATAATTTCTTTACGAACTCAGATAATCTTGAAAAGAGGTACAAAGCGGCGTTACAAAGCTCGAGAAGCAATAACAGAAAAAATAAAAACAAGCGAGAACTGGAGCTGCAGGGTGAGCGGCGTCCAGAATAAAAAAGAAATGATGCAGAGGAGAAAAGAAAGGCCAATGATAAAAATAAGAAGGGTATAAGAAAGGGGTATTAAAGCAGTGGCGATCCACATTAAATAAGATCCTGCCTGATCACGAAATGAAATAGATCCAGAATGCTGGGAATCATGCCTTTAAACAGCAAACCCCATGGGAATACAGGCTGAGAACCAGGGAGGACAGGAAGAAAAGGAGATGGAGTAGGGGAGAGAGAGAGAGAAGAGAGAAGAGAGGAAGAAAGCTGAGAACAATAGCCCATGCCACTGTGGGAAGTAGCATTGATGAATCTCATGGATTAGTGAAGATGGAAGAAAAGGAGCAAAGCTGGAGGAAGAGAACCTCAAGCAAGAAAATCTCTCTTAAACTGCGATAATTCGATTCAGTTTAACAGCCTGACGGTTTAATATCGGTTTAATTCCTGCACACAGTTGTTTTTCTCTCACTGAGTTCTGCGACTTGGTGACTCTTATCTCTCGTTCAATCACATCAAATCAGCATAAAGAAAAAGGTGCGTGAATCCTCCTGACCGCAGACGGCACCTTGAGCTGGAAGTGGGTGAAGCTCTCAGTGGACAACAGTTAAATGATTTTCTGTCTAAATACCGACTCAAACAGTACAGTCTCTATTTCTAAATTAATACTGTCTCTTAATATTTAAAAAAATAAATATATGTTTATGTTTTTAGCGTTAGGTAGTAAACCAAAAGTTTTGACAGCTCCTCCTCCTCCTAGGAATGGAACATAATCGCTGTGCTAACTTTTATGACAACCCATCTGATGGTGGTGAATATTCTGTAGACAGTGACACTGCAACCAACAAGAACACGAGTAAAACCATATGAACTTGATTGAGCAGGTTTGATCTACGAATGAAACACCTCAAAGCAGGAAAAAATCGGTTGAAGTGTTGTTTCACCCAGCGACTGGCACATGTTTGGTGGGCTAAAAAAGTCACGAAAGCTATTTAATTTTCTTTGTGATTGATCACAGATTGAAATGAATATGAAATGATTATTAATATCGGAGTAAATACAAATAGAAAGACAGTTATCGATCAGATAAAAAAAACATCTATAAACACAGACGCAATATAATAATGTGGTCAAGCCAACTCGATTCAGTAGGTAGAAGGGAGAGCGGTTAAAAAGAAGAGAAAAATAGTCGTGATACTGACTTGATTATCTCGTTTGAGAGACACACACACACACACACACACACACACACACACACACACACACACACACACACACACACACACACACACACACACACACACACAGGAGTACACAGAGGAACGCTCAGGGTACTGGAATGTCCCAGCGGCAGCTCTCCCGATCAGATGTTTAGCAATAGACTACAGAGGAAAAGGGGTATTTCAATGTTGCTAGCACCCTGCCACTATAAGTCAGGCTGCAGTGAGCATGGATCCTCCGCAATAATGTCAAGGGCAGAAGCCAAAAGTCAGAGGATGACCTATGCACAAAAGCCATTTGTCACTGTTCTGCATCCCACATTGAGGTCCCAATTTGCAGCTACATTTCTTTAGCACAGCACAGCACAGCACAACTTTGGCACAGGAGGAAAGGAGGGAGGAAAATATTCTCTATCACCTCTCCCAGCCGAATGTAATCTCTACCAAAACCCCATACATGCAATACTCCTCGGTGTCACCCATGTTTCAGCGTCCTCCAGGGACCCCAGTGGAAAATGCTGTTGAAACTCGATGTAGATAAGTGGTTTGTTCCAGCATGTCTAGATAAGTGTGTTATTCTCATTCCCTTTAACTCACCATCACAGGAAGAAAAATATTATTAAACGGATTATGTCACGTTTTTTTATAGAAATCTCTAATAAGAGTGAACAATTTTGGAGCTACACAAGGAATCATCTGTCCTCTACCAGTTCGGCTAGTGCCAGGAGTTTTCAACCTTTGATTCAACTACTTTTCTCATCCTTTAGTGTACTTCTCTATCTTAACATCTAATCATGCATTGATGATGAGCCATTTTCGGCTGCAGGCGATGGCGCAGCATTAAACTTTCTCATTGCATAACCGCACCAATGCCAGTGGACAATTTGCTGACTTTTCCTACTGCGGGTGATGAAATGATGGATTCTAAATGTGGTAGTAAACATAATCAGTGGTATTGGCAGTCATAACCGGCCTCTCTCATTCTGATTCCTGATATAGCAGTAAACAATATACTTAGGGAGAGCGCAGGAGCTGCAGCTGGCGTCGTGTGCACCTGAGCGGGCAGCCTCAGGTTGGTCAGCCAGCCAACCCCCACCTTCCTGCCCCTGCTGCTATTTCAGTTCTATTTCCAACAATCACCATCAGGCAGTATCTCCACCCTCTTTCATAATAGTCTTTAATAAGGATGATGACCTTTGAAATGCCTGACAGCTGCTGAGCCAGCGTCTGATTTCCTCTTGCCTGCACGCAAAATGGCTGATAAATCTTCTCTCTTCTCTGGCTCCTCTGGCTCTCTACTGCGTTTTCTTAAACTGGCAGCTATTAATAAACAGAACTTTGCATCTTTTTTTCTTAGCCACGTTGAGCAGTCAAATTAAGACTGATGGTGAAACATAAAGGTTTAATTTTCAGAACATTGATGTGATGCGGTGTTCATGGAGTTGCATAAATTGCATTAGCTGTCGAGGCAGAAAGCAATTGTGTTCACCTTTTTGTATTGTACCGCTTAGGTATGTGTGTGCAGCAGCTCAAAGCGTATCATGTCGCTGTTCTAAGAAGAATATCAGCGAAGCTGGCAGATACAACCGCTCGGGTAGTAATATCTTCATCTTCAAGTTTGTCGTCCCTATAATTTCCCATCGGAGC